>NC_143579.1:157443232-159874653 GCF_048544385.1 Mastigoproctus giganteus
GAATGTGAGAAAGAAGTCGGGCTACTGTTGTGGTTTCACTACCTAAGCATCACATCTCAATGCAGTTGAATACATGTGGGGGGAGTGAGGTGGAACGATTTCTTCGGAGAAGAGAACTCCAATTATCCATTTGCAATTGTGAATGGTTGCTGTTGTGGTAAGCAATTGCGTTAACGTTGATATTCCTGTGGCGCACTTTGCGCAACTTATTGAATCCATGCTACGACGAATCCAGGCTCTTCTGAGGGGTTGAAGGGAACCTATTCGCCATTAGATCGCTGCACCTAATAAAGTAGGCAATCAGTATAGTAACATATACAATGTCAACAGTGTGAAATTTGTAATATATACACTAGGTAACCAAAAATCAATATGGCACCGTCATGTTACAAAGAACCTGTAACTGGCACAATATATCTTATTATCGTATCCAGCTGCAACTTATACACTGTACCCTCGACACTAGACTATAAACCAATTTATGATAATAGGAGGGCGGTATTTTGGTCCATTCCTTCTTCAGCACAGCGACTAATTCAGCACTGATTGTGGTGTTATTGACCTGTCCCAAAGCAGACGTTTCAGTTCATTCCAAAGGTGTTCAGACAGGTTAAGGTCAGCACTCTAGTAAGGCCAATGAAGCGTTTGTGCATACCACTCTTCAAACCAAGTCACTACGGCCTGTGCAGTATCACATGGTGCATTGTCATGGTGAAACATTCTTATGTGGAAGTAGTATGTTTCACCGTATTACTTCCACAACAGGGAGAGGGGGAAAAATGGCCCAAGCCCAAACCGTTAAGAAACAACCCCAGATGGCAGCTCCACTCAGTTGCACAGTTGGGATGACATGCGGTGCTAAATAAAGTTGTGTTTTGCCATCCCTAGACCCAAACTCGGCTTTCAGATCGAAAATCCGTGTACCTTGATTTTCCACACCATTTCAGAGCTTTCTATCGTTCTAGGACCGGATTGGTTATGCATCAGGTCAGTCCCCATTGTGCATTACATCTGCACAGAGTCAATTGTCCTGATGCTATGTACTTGCAATATATCTGATCATTTTATGCATCTTCTTAAGTAACCTTAGCGGTCGGTCAATTTTATGCCTGTTCAGCTTCGCCTACGTGGCACGCAAGGAACAGTATGCTGCTCTCAAATTGTTTCCGTCTGAAGAAAACATCGGCTGAAGCTTGTGAAATGTTAGAGGCTAAAGGTTAAAGGAGGCTACGCTTCCATATAACACAGCTCTCAGGTGGTTTAGACAGTTTAAAGATGGACGTGATTCAATCACAAAAACCGACGGTCCTGGAACTGTGAGGAGAACGTTTTCGGTTGTCAAAAGAAATTGTAAAGACGTCGGAGAGAATTCTGAAACGCAAAATCCTCAAAAAAATGTCTTCCACCATGGTTTGGAAGAATGGCAGAAATGTTGGAGAAAGTGCATTTCATCAAATGGGGACTACTTTGAAAAGGGAACTACTTTCATCAAAATATGTATGGATGATTAATAAAGGTTAACTAATGTATGTTTTGTGAAAAAAATTATAATCATTCTTTATTGAACAGTCCTCGTCTAAACCTATTTGAAGATAAGAAGAAGCGTAGGAATCCTACTGACACTTCTTATTGGTAATCGGAATTGATAAATTTAATCTTGGAAAAGCTAGGTTTTTCCTTGAGGCGTTATTTACACTTTATCTTCCTGATCATGTGGCTTTCCTTCCTTTCCTCATTTCAGTCGTTTGGTCTTCACCAACGAGGATACTCAGTCTGTCATTTCTCATTCCAGAGATTCACCTCTCTTCGGTTTTCCCTCGTGGGTAGCACAGTTGATAGAACTGCCGTTCTCTCCACACAGGATGGAAAAGACCCTAGTCCTAGTCCCATCGATGACGTGAGGAATTTTTATGGATTTTTTTCAGAACGTAGCTGAGTTAGTCGGTCTCAGGCAATGGTAGCATGGTTTTTCCGTCCAGCAAACAGAAAATCGACCACAGAACAATTTACATTATACATGGAGCAATACGGCTTTAGTTGCTGATACTCCTAAAATCCTACTGCAACAATTCTCCAGTTTCTGACTCTTCCTCCCATTTTTAAATGAAATAAAATGGTGTCTTTTTCACGTTCCACTCCTAATCGGTCTCTTCTAATTGCTTGTTTTATAATGGTTTCTTTCTATCCTTCTGCACTAAGATACTTTTAACTATTCGGCGTCTGCTTTCATTATCTTGTCTATAGCTATTGTGATTAAAACTTTTTTCTTTCGTAAAGAAATCCGCATTTCCTAATCTCTTGTGCTTGTCCACTTTATATACACCAATCTCGATAAAGACGGACCGATTCGCTTTTTCCTTAAAGTACTTCGTGCATTTCTATCATCCAGACATAGGTTTAACTTCACTGAATCGTAAGTTAACAGTTGTCATAGATTTCACTTCGCTTTCTTTCATTGTATCCGTGTCCCACATGTTTCTCTTTTGGATTTTTTTTTTTTTTTTTTGGTCCTTGTGATAGGACAGTTCATATAAGCACCGTACTCCCCACACCGAATGGAAAGGCATCGTTGTTGTTGTAATAGGGTTTTAGGAGCACCAGCGATTAAGGCAAAGGCATGGTTTCGAATCCCATCAACGACAGCGAAGAATTTTATGGGCTTTTTTTTACAACACGGGTAAGTTAATCGGTCTCAGGCTAGGGACGCACAGTTTTATCATCTTGGAAACTTGGATTTTTCGTTTAGCAAACAGGCAAATCTAGCACAGAACGTATGCAATTTAGAGACATAAACGAGTCAGTATGGTTGATGCACATAAAATCTTGCACCATTTGTGTTGTCCTTGTTGTAGTAGGGTTTCAGGAGTATCAGCAACTAAGGCCACAATGCTCTGTATATACTGTCTATAAGTTGTATGTGTTCTGCGGTCGATTTTCTGTTTGCTGGACAAAAAATCTGAGTTTTCGGGAGAAAAAACCATGCTGTCCTCGCCTGAGACCGACTAACTCTGCCACGTTGTGTAAAAGGCTCATAAAATTCCTCACGCCATTGACGAGACTCGAACTCAGGTCTTTGCCTCGATTCACATTGCCAACCAAATTTCAGAGACACCACTTTAGAAATGTTAGGAGCCTTTGGATATTTTATTGGAGCCTTTAGCTGTAGGCGAGTTAGAGGGTCTTGAGCGAGATAGAATATTGAGGGGGGGGGATTTGGACAATGAACTCATTCATTGTACAACATGGCCTAGTTTGTTAGTCTCGGAGGTGGATTTTACTTTTGTTTTTTCTCTTCAGGAAACTCGGATCAATTATTTCAGTTTATTTTCTAAGGCTATGCAGCGTCACTTTATATCAGACGAAATATACTGATACCTTATAGCCTATGTTCTTTTACGCTTAGCACACACCGCACAATGGATCCAAAGTGGTCCACTCGCTCCCCTCCCTATATCCATCCATCCATCCATCCATCCTCTGACAGTTCAATTTAAATTTTTTTTGGTTTTTTTCTCCCTTTGGTTGAATAAGAATAACGTTTCTAAATCCTTCTGTCGCATGGTGCCATGCCGACATTCCGATACTTTTTACTTTATAAGCAGCTCATCCACTGGAAATACAAATCTTATCAAGGACTTGGGAATTATCCTTTGGAGCATCCTTTATAAGTAATTATTACTTCCCCTTTTTAACTTTTGTGAGGTGAATTAGTCGTTCTTTAAATTTTTATCTCTTCCACTGACTTCAGTGTATTCAAATTAAATTTATTAGGTTTTTTAGCAGTTTCTGCAACTAGGAATCTTTTTAATTTCTCAACAGCATGATGATACGAGTAAAATAAATAAAAATGACAAATAAAATGAAATGAAGTAATGACAATAAAACTAAATAAAGTAACCTCCGCTGCCAGTGCTGGTACTAGCCTGACAAGGTGTTTCTATTTTGTTTTTAGTGACACGCTCAACTCGCTGAACATCGATCCGGATTTGTGGTTGGTTGAAAGAGAGTCCAAAATGTCATCATGATAAGACTTAACAAGCAACCTGGTCCTGGCCGATGTTCAGTGATTTGAGCCTGTAAAAATTTACATTTGGGAAATGTCTATGAAAGTTCTGTAACTGGAGCTTTGAGCACAAGGTGAAGGTGCTGTTGAGGTGTTTTCTTGGCGTCCAGATTCCAGATGTTCATGCGATCACGTTCGTCTGTATACAGTTGTATTAATTTCATTATTTTCAGCATATAGATGCCGTGGACTGAGAGTGTACACAAGCTCGGGGAAGAATGTAGTCTTCGAAGTGGTGTAGTTTTGGTGAACCACGCGTTGGTCCACTTCATTGCCCAGAATCGTTGGGCAACAGTTTCTTGAAGATGCTTAGGGATGCGGAAGACCAAATTTCAACATCATGGAATAATACACTACTGAAGTAAGGTGCGAGGTAGTCTTGATGATTACTTTATTTTGAAGATTATTCTGGGGTATAAAACATGGATTTACACAAATCCTTCTTTTATTTCCCAGAACACATTTTGGGCTTTGGAGTATTGAGACTGGACAAGATTAGGTTGTCTTCACGGTGGTCACAATCACCTTCCTCCCAACATCGCTAGATAAAACCCGGGTTCGAACCGTGTTAATGACTCGAGGAACTTTTACGGGCTTTTTCACTCCGCCGCTGAGTTAGGTGGTCTCTTCAAAGTTTTTTCTTCCCAGAATTTTCGAACAGCAATACAGGTAAACCAACTAGAGTACCAACACAATTTCCGGATATAATATGAGTGGATAAGATTGTACTCAGATATACCTAATATAACTTACTTTTTTTTTATAGGTCAGGGATGGTAGGTCGGAGGTTACTCTAGGAATATAACATTATGAGTGAAAGTTAACACTTCTTCTGCTAAGGCGGAATGTGCGTAGAAATGATGTTATATCGGCAAAAACCATTCGAAAAATTCGTTCCAAGGGAAATATAATATATCTTGGTTTAACAAGATTTGTTGAGGAAAGGCTGAAATTTTTGACATATTTGCAGAAAGTGTTTTAGATAACTATTCAAAATTTCTGAGGTGGTTTGTATTCCTTGTGGAACACTCACGACTCTTGCATAACACACGATATCATCGGCATATGATAAGAACAATGGAACATAACCCATTAACAGAACAAATATCGTTGAAGAGCTGAGAGAGAGATCCACCTTGTGGAATTTAGGCTGAACAGATTTATGGCGTCAGTTCCGAAGATGAATTTGTCAGGTAACAAGTTTATTATTTTAAACAGCTGTTATTCAGAAATTACAATATTACCAGTTGAAGAAGAAATGTGAAGAGCATCATTTCAAGGATATCCATCGGATATGAGGTTTCCTTTCTCCAAACGTAACACATGATCACAACGTTCCTGCATATTTATCAACGGGTGGGGGGGGGTCTCCAGTACTACTAGTAGACCGCCAACGTTTACCCTTGGACAGGTGTTCACCCATGACATGAACGCGTCAATAGTTGTTTATTTAATCTTTCTGGAAGTCCCTGCTTACTTTGGAAAATTCGGCAAGAGTCTTCGGAGGACTTTTTATAGGAAGCAGAACTCTGCTTGTCTTTTGAAGGCTGCAGTCAAGAGATCATTCTACCATGGTTTCAAGTGGCTCTAATGATGTATATTTTTGACATTGCAGACATGGTAATGAATTCCATCAGCCACGACAGCCAGTAGCCGTATTCAATCATGTTCAACTCAGTCAGGTTGTTCCAGAGGCTATAGATGAAACAGGATATTGACCTTGTCGATAGTGGTATTCAGAATTATATATTCTCCTAATAGCAATTGCAGCTTGAACTGGCGAACGTCCATTCTTAGTGTGTTGGCAGCGAGATTAGCGCAACGATCAGACCGTTATCCGAAGGGATGAGTTATCAAATGGGATACGGCGCAGAGTTGCATTGCCATGGTAGGAGGAACTCAATGAAGATAGCGTCCTATTTGTTTACAATGCGTGGTTTGATGAAGCCCTATTAAAGTAATCCAACGACATCACCCTCCTCGCCACCTCTTTCTCTTTCTCTCTCTCAGATTGCTTTCTTATTACTTCGTATTAACCCGAGGCATTATTCCTATTTCTTACAATAATTATTATCTTTATTATAATACCAAAAACCTAAGTAATCCTACAAGTTTTACAGTTCCAGAGAGAGAGAGAGATTTTAAATGATAATACAGTAAAATAACTTAATTACATATAAACGCAGTGGACCATTACAAGACCGATTTTAGTACAATTTTTATTGCCTATTCTTCGCTCAATTTAGCAGTTAATTCCGTGTTCTGCTTATTTTGAAGGTAGTTAACAAGAGTCGCATTGATTTCACATTCCGTTTTGAAAAAAGATGTTTTTTTTTTTTAATATTGTTTCGTTTTGTTTTCACTTTTATGTTATCATCACTTTTACATCCCATTACGAAGAGTCTACAAGGAGGTCCTTTCTGCGCGCATGAATGTAATCTGGGCATGTTAAGGGCATGAAAGCAACTAAGACTGTGAGGCGTTAGTGCATCTACCACTCGCTTATTTTATCTAATTTCGACTTATAAGCGAGTCGAAATTAGATAAAAATATTTTTTTAACTCTCCAAATGGAAATAATAAATTACAGATTTCAATCTTCAATTAAATTTCAATCTTCAACCCCTCCTCCCTCTCTGTCCATGCTAAAGATTTCTATTTTGCTTGGACTGCCTTGCAAAACAGATAGGGTGTTTGCAGTTTCATGAATTAGGCCATAGGTCAATATGACGTATGGTTCGTGATGCTGCGAATCATACGTCATCTTCCAAAGATAATCATCCTAATTACTACCAGTAATCAGGATGATTACCAGCTAGCAGAAAAACTAGGACGTGAAAAATATAGTGAAGTTCTTGAATCAATGAATATTAACACCATTTAAAAATGTGTGGTCAAAATCTTAAAGCCTGTATTGATTTTTAAATCCAGCTCGTGTAATATTTCTGAAGGATTTCAAACAATGGGTATTGTACATGGACCTTTGAATCTTTTAAATTTTCCCAATTAATTTAAGAAGTGCGTATTTCTTTAGGGTAATCGAAACTGGAGTTGGTAAAAGAAACGTTTCTAAATCAAATGAAAAAAAATTTTAACAGGATTAAGAAACGTAACAACGTTATACGCAGCCAAGTAGACGTTTGACCATAGCTGAAAATTTCTAACAAGAGCAACACCATCCAAAGCAATGACACTTCAGAATAATTTGTTCTTCTAATGATTGAATATCGACGTAGGTTAGAGGCCATTCGCTTAAAGCACAGATTCAAAGATTTCAACGGTTACCAAGGCAATGTGCATCATCCCATCTTGGAGGGTGTTGTAATTCAGAACGACCCACTTTGGCAATGTATAAAATGAAAGGCAGCTGCCAGATGATAAGTGAGTTTTTGTAGGACTTTGTATAGAGTTGAAGCACCAGTAAACTCAGGTTGATGAAGGAAAGTGCACGTTTTGAAAGTTCATTCGCGTTTCAACTTTATAGGCCAAAATATTTGAATGTTTATTAACCACACAATTTCCTGTAATCATAGAGGTAACCTACTTTAAACAATCTTCAGAGGGATTGATGCCAGTTATAATTCAGTCTTCGAAATACAAAGTCTTTTGCGTGGATCCCTATCATCAACGTTTCAGGATGTAAAACTCTGATGAGGAAACACGAGTTGTAATCGTTTTTCAAGTGATGACGCAATTGAAGGGAGCTCTTACTTCATAGCTATCTCAGCTCGAAAAAAAAAATTTAACGCAGAGAGATCACCAAATGATAACTCTACATCAACATGTTCAAGCATGTATTAGTAATTAAAATTTGTTAATCCTTTTAGTATCAGATCATTTAATCAAGTAACTGAAATTATAAGAAGTGTTAAAAGTATCCATCTTCTTCTTGAATACATGCACGGACTCGTTTCATCAGATTACCCAGGTCATAGCAGACAAGGAACATTTCATGGCTGCTTCATCAAGAACAAACTATGGATGAGTTTGTATAAGTGTAACCTTATCGATTGTATTGTTTTTGAAGTTGGTTGTTGTAAGGTTTTAGGGTCATCAGAGACTTGTCCTGTTCTGAGTTCGACTTCTGAGTTTCCTGAAGTCGAAAAAAAAAAAAAAAAAAAGCACCCATCGCCCGAGACCGATTAACTCAGCCACGTAATGAAGAAGGCCTATAAAAATTTCTCGTGTTATTAACAGGATTCGAACGCAGGTCTCTTCCATCCGGTGGGGAGGAATATGGTGCTTATATGAACTGTATTACACACTACGGCTTGGAAAGTAGTGTACTCTTTGTCATTTAATTACAAAACTGGTGAAAAGTGAAATAAGCTAAATTCTGACCTTCTGAGAATGCGCTAATGAAGTGGAGCTTCGGAAAGTGGTTTTTTATCCCAGATATGGCGGGATAATCGAAATACTGTAAGCTGAAACTTCGAGTTTTCAATACACACGTCGTATTTTTAATTGAGTCAAATTAAAAGTGGGACTCCATCTTTATTGATAATTATACCTCCCCTCTTTTTGGGAAAAACATTATTTAAGGAATTTTCGGTTTGATTCTCGAGTACAGCCTGGTGGCCACAATTTACCTCTTCCTTCATACAGTTCACACAATCTTCGATAGCGTGCTCAACTCCAGAATGTTATGAACTCTTATGGTCTGAGAGTTAGCATGTGTTCTTTTTTGTGTATCCTTGAAAATGTGAATGAACCCCCCCCCCCAAAAAAAGATGCGGTCACTACTACAAGACTTTGGCCTTCGCTGATGGAGAGTAATTCAGAATGTGGCACAGCTGAAATTTCGAGGGGGTGTGATAGCAGCAAGCTGATAACACGTAAGTTACGATTATCTCCCTATTTTCAATTGCCAATGAATTTAGTGTTTCTCCTCCAGTTCTGAATAACCGGGTTCCAATTAAAGTAGTCGCATTAGCAAAGAAAAGTTTATCCCAAAATCGATTTCAAGCAGTCAAATTTTTCGAGATTATTTTTAATATGAATATTAACATTATTGACAGTTTTTTTTAAATTTATTCTCAACAAAATTTGAATTCACTTAAAGCAGTTTGTGATTACTAATCGACTTTGTTTATTAAATTGTTGTTTAGTTTCATTTTGAGTTTAATTTTTCTCCGACCTCAGTTTAAAGTTTTTGCCCATGCATTGTGATAAAGAGGGAATGTTCAACTCAATACCCGTCCATTCTGTTTAGTAGATAACTGTTGCTCGTACAATAATCGTATACGTGTAAGGGACGGAGGGGGACAATGCAGTATTTCAGAGCGTATAGAATTAGCTGAGGTTTCTGAATATTAACTAATGACGTCTTCTTATAGAGGAAGTTTGTGTATTGGTGTGTGCGGGTAGGAATCAACTCATATTGCCACATTTCTTCGTAAAATGTTGCATCCAGTACTTATATTTAGTTTATCCGATTTACTAAATAAATGCAGGCATTAAATCTTTAGATTTGGAAGGATGTCGTAGCTAGAATATATAAAGACAGCCACAACTCTGTATTTACACCAAGGTCAACAGTTGAGGTGGATGCCAACTTGATTTTAAACTCAGTTTCCTCTCATAATTTCCACCAAATCATACCTTTAATTGCCAGAGGTGTTTTGCAAATTCCAAGTTTTTTAAATTTCAACCCCCCCCCCTTTTTTTAAGGCCAACAAAGTGCCTTTATAAAATGTTGAGAAAATATAATCCATTATGAGTGAAAATAGAGGATATACGAATCCATTGAACACCATTTGGACAATAATGACATCAGAATTAGAAATATATTACAGCCAAACTCGGGCTATAAGAGCTTAGGGCTGGCATTTCGGAAATCCATAATTTCTTTTCATTAAAATCTACTTTAGGCGTTGCACGACTTCTTCGGAGGGTGGCGAGGGTATAACGTCCAGTGGCCAGACGAGAAGGAAAGAATTGAACGGGGAAAGCGAGAAGAAAGTTTATGTAAAAACAATAGATCGCTTGCCAGACGCCCTCCTTAAGGAGTGAAACAGCGTGGAGGAGAGAGTGGCGGGGCCTCTGTCAGCACCTTTATGTTGGCGGTTGCACACTTCCGCCGATATAAAATTTCCCTTCCATATGTTGCCCTCCCGACTTTCCACAACAATTTATGATTCCAGCATTCAGCATGAAATAATTCGCAGAACACTGTTATACCTTCTCCGACGTTGTTACAGCCAGCTGTGCCCTTTTTTTGCAGGCAATCTGTTCGAGTGGCGGAAACGTTGATTACAATAGGCGCGGCCCACTTGGCCCAACTGTCGCACAACTCATGCCACCACCGACAATAACCCGTGGCGGCCGCTGCACCAGGCACCGCCCGCTTTCACTTTTTGTCGCTGACCTTTCGCCATCGCGCGCTATCCCGCGCCGCTGCTCCCGCCTGCCACCGCACTGTTAACAGCAATGTTCGCCCATTTAAGCCAATGGCTCGCCTTGTTTTACAGCCCCGGGCGACCATTTTAGACAACTGTAAGCTGAGGTTAGTCAAGGGAAATGCTCATAAGGCGAACCAACGGAGCGTTCACGGCTTTGGAAAACAGTGTCGAAGCGGTCGGCTACAAAATAGACGCTGAGATGATTAAGAGCCGCGAGCTTGACGATAGGAGAAGGCCAGAAATCATGTTGTGGTGGTGGAGATTAAAGGCGATGAAACTTGAGGTGACTCGGGAAATGTGGAACAGTTATGCCTCACCGAAAGTCCAGCTAGCGCGCCCCGACAGCCGTTAAGAGTAACACGGACCAGTTGCTGCCAACACGGTACAACGCCTAGTTAGCCACATCCGAGAGGGAGAGCCGGAAAACAGCTCAAATAAGTTTTTAACCGGATATTTTTAAACTCACTTACATTAAAGTTGTACATAAAGTTTATGAAGGAAAAATTCCAGTTGCTCGAGATTAGTGACACGCCAACTTGCTTCGTGCATTGCCGTAGCACATAAACTGGCTGCTTCCAGCGTAGTTCAGTCGGCATAGTTGAAGAGATCGTCCAACCGGAAAATTATTGTGGAGAATGGAGAAATTATTGCAGCAGCCATTTTATGATGAAGATATTGGTGGCAGCGGCTCGTTTCGCCCTGAGTTAGCACCTCCCTGCTTTGTGGTGATGGCCGTACTGTTATCTGCTTGGCAGGGCGTTTGCATTCCTTCTATCAGGCCTTGGAGGATCTACTGCATCGATTCTCAAGTGCAGCCAGCGGAGATTTATTGTGGCCACCCAGCTCGGCGAAAGCTGTTTTAAATGGTTGGTTGTTAAAACCTTCAGTCGAAATTGGTCTAACAATATGTAATGTGGGCTCGAATAGAATTTTTGAGTAGTGGCCGTATATTGAGGCTTTGCGATTGGATTCCAACTGACAATAAATTGGATAATCGTTAAAGGTCTATCTTCCAATACTTCTTTTTTGACATAATTTTACGTAATACAGAAAGAAAGAGAGATAGATCGAACTGTTCAGGAGGCTTATTGAGTTCTTACTTGGAATAAGACAAAATATCCGTGTCTCATTCCAAACAACCCAACTTACAGTATAATGGCACACGTTCTTTGTTATCCCTACTTAGTTAACTTTGAACCATGGCTGGTGAATAAGCAAGTCCATCGATGATTTCCCTCAACCCTTTCGATCAGAAGAATTTTACGCATTGAACTTTGTGTCCAGGCTTGAAGTCAATGAAAAGCTTCTTTTCAATGTCATCCTATAACATTCTCCGTTAACTCGTTTGGAGAGAGTTGAATCCCATTGGAGAAAGGAAGAATTCTTAAAGGCGTCTTAAATCTCAGAATTTTTCTCGTCAGTTAATGTGGAATATGAAACTTGCATAACATGCACCGCTTTGTGGCCGATCTAAGCCAACTCTACAATCACATTGCAGTTTGGTTGGCCAGTTACATTTCCTGCCTCGCAGATTAACTCTTTTTGTTTCCGTTGGAAATGTATTATTCAGTGTGTTCAATTTTAATCTCTGTGCGAACACTGAACAAATACAGAATGTTGTAAATTAATAAAACATCCTTTTCAACCCAAATAAAGCCTAATTAAATATTAAGGAAGTTACCAGCACCATCACTGTGCCATCACCCTGTTTGACCAATGCAATAGCCACACATTTCAGGCTCAACTTTTAAGGTAGGATTTAGGAGGAGGGGATTTAGAGCATTGGAACTGCGTGGGGTGGAATGAGCAACAGACACTTTTGATGATATTGGGAAATTAATTCGCGATTGACACATATTGCCCACACTCTTTACACCATAACAAAATCATTTATTATTTATCAATACATTGCTGTACCTCTTGCAGAGTCATGATACTTGTAAATTGATCGAGGCTCATTGTTTTAAGGACCTAGCATGAACAGGCTGTGACACAATGGAATTAACGTGGTAACGGTTTTGGACGCTTTTTTTAAGTGCTTTTTTTTTTAAAGAAAAATTTGAATTTCAAACTAACGATCTTTTGCTGCTTACGCAACGCATACGCAATTACACTGGGACAGTATATTTGGTACGCAACATTGTAAAGGTCAATGGAGTCTCATATTAAATTACAAACAAAATACTTGTTGAAAGCGCTAATCCAAAGCATTTAGAATGACTAATGAATGTTGGTTGTTTTGAAGGACTTCAAGTTCGGTAACCCCTCACACTCTTCACTCAATGAATTAAAAAGGAATGAGTGGCAAGAGAATCTCAATTAAGTAAAATGGTAACCTTATCGCTCCACGCTATCTAATTATCACATTTAAACTCTTCTCCACAGTGTCCCACATCCATCAAAACTGGGATATTTGATGTGCATTAGGCATGTCCGAATTTGTGGCATATATGCTAGAAATTCGGACACGCCTAATGAGCTGGCTGTGGAACTCTCACTTATGCAAAATGCGGATCCTCGATGACAATCGGCAAGATTGAAATGTTTCCCAGATCAAATATCCAAACTACACTGAAATTTATGGATCATGGAAAAGTGAAAAGTTATCCAAAAATATACAGTGTTATATAATAAATAAATAAATTTTCTATTTATGCTTCGGTATACGACCACAGATACGCAAGATAAAATGAATACAATAAAGTCACCGTATTTAGCAGTCATGTGGACCTGAACCACACCTGTATTCTCGTGATTTTGGCTACATCTCCTTCTAAGAGGATAAAACAAAAAGTATCGTATTGAATAATATTGACAAATGCAAGGTACTTTACATGGGGAGCAGCAATCTCAGATTAATGTACTACCCGTGTGGTACCAAACTCAGGGCAGTGTAAAATGAAAAAGACTGGGAACTTCATATCTGACCCAGTCAGATGTGAAGTTCCCTGAGCAGCGCAGACAGTCTACCATGACAGCTCATGGGGTTCTGTCAATGATTCCCAAATTTTGCCCGCAAGAATAAGGAGGTGATTATCCCATTGTACTGTATAAGGCAATAGCTAGGGTCCATCTTGAATGCTGCATGCAGGTCTGGGAGTCTCATTTTAGGAAGGATGTGGATCTGTCAGAACGGTTGCATAGAAGAGCAACAAGGTTGACGACAACAAAAGGCTGTTCTTACCATGTGATGCTTCAGTTCAGCGTCTGGAGACGAGGCACCTGCCAGGAGATCTGGTTGAGGTGTTTATGGCCTTGAATGGATTGAGCAAGCTCAGTGCTGATGGAATCCTTTCTTTACCCTTTGCTCAGACTAAGCAAATGAGGAGGCATAAATTTAAATTGAGAAAGGATGGTTGCAGGTCGAATGTGCGCAAATTTGCCTTCTTCCAGAGGGTAGTTGATTGTTAGAACAAACTCCTGTCTAGTGTAATAAAGATGGGTAGTTTGGATAAATTCAAGGAATAACTAATACGCTGTTAGAAGGGATGGACAGGTGGAATGGAAAGTGTTCGTTTTTTTTGGGCTGATGCGGTATAAGCTTGCTTTCTTGCATCATTTTCCACTGACAATAATAGTAATACAGAACCAAGAAGTCAGTGTACACATCAAAGTCACAACTATGGAGTTCTCACCCTCCAGTCAAGGGTGTAGGGGGAAAAGAACGAATGCATGGAATCGAAATGGATGAGAATAAATCACTATAAGAAATACTGAAACTATTCGTTGAAGAGAACATAGGGGAAACTTGCTTTGCAGTAGCCCTCAAGCGATAGAACCAAGGCAGACGCACACAAATTTGAGTCCTTCGCAAAAAGACGCAGTACAAAATGAATGGTGACATTTATTCAGTTTAAATGTGAGGATTACACACTAATATTGAGAATCAGTTGCCTGACCTCGACACAATAAGTACCATTACAATGTCTGCTCGCAAGATCAACGCTGCTTCCAAACCTTGATCTCCAATCCTGCAAGAATATGGTAATATTTAAAAAAAAAAAAAAACATCTCGATACTCTGAACTGCTATAACGAGAAAGTTGGATGCTCCCTCAGTACATCAGATGTTGTCAATGCGCCCAATATAAATAGTAGACTTTCATAGAATAGTCATTTGCCATTTTGTCTCATCCCTTCAAACAGCAGCAGTCAATGATATGAAGATCGATCTCTACATATATGCAGAAAACAAGAAATATAGAAGAGAAATTCAGGAAAACATATATAAATATGTTGCAGACTAGAAATCCGTTGAAAAACTTAAAATTCCCTTAGCTGGATGATTCTTTAAACCAATGAACTCATAGGAAGGCAACTAACATGTTTTTCCCCTAAACAGTAGATTGTTGTTGAGGGGCAAAACCTTTAGTTAAATAAACTGAATAGATAAATAAAAAAATATGCCTAAAATCCACAGGATTCTTCGAAAATGCACAAGTAAACCATTAAAAAAAAAAAAAAAAAAAATGGGGATCCAACATAGTGCAATACATGGAAGAGTAGATTTCTTTCCAACTTGCATATCCTCCCATTATGAAGATGGCATTTTGTACCCCGCCATTAAAGCAGCAATTGTCACAATTGCCATAAAAATTTATTCTCCATACATACTGCAAAATTGCAACAAAATGACCTAAAGAGCATTAGAACACAATTGTCCTGACCAGACTGTATCCTAGGAGATCTCAACCATCATCACATCCTGTGAAGAAATAATTTCATTGTCAACAAATTGTTGACAATGACGAGAGTCAACAAATTTAACAACTCTTAGATGAAAACAACTTGACTCTTGTTAATCCAGATCACCTGCGCATTCACCTTTCCTCCCATTGGGCACCGATTACTCTAATAGAACTATCCATATATTTTCAGTTTGATTACCAATATTTTAGCAGGACTATTTCCTAGAATGGTCTTCTAGATTTCCTCTTTCCAGTAATAATCAACCTACTAGACAAAACTAATTTCCCTAATGAAATCCAAAACAGAAGCTTGAAAAAGGCGACTGAGGAAAATAGCAAACTCTAACAGCGCTGAATCTGCAGACAATTCAGCAATTCTTTTGCCCATTGATGTAGCTGATGATAATGGCACACCAGTAAATAAGGTGATGATTTAACGGATTATTGATCCTGGGTTGTGCCTGGAATGCCTTAGGCGTGGAGTGGAATAGTAGCAAATAGCAGTAGGTGTGGTGTGTTTAAAAGAATTTACCCATAATGCAAAATCAGTTGACATATGTGGGTGTTAAGGACCAAAATTCTTCTCGTCATTGACGGGATTTCACCCATTATCAGTCTTTCCCATCAGAATGGTTTTCTGGTGGGTTATATCCACTTAACATATTTGATTACAGCGTATCAGACATTGTGCACTGATTTTCTGTGAAAGTGGCCAAAGTTAGAGCGTTGAAGTGCACTTGAGCAACTCTTTTATGGCAAATCTAATAGTTCTTCAAGGACTACTGAAGTCCAGAGTAGGATTCTAGCTAAATATGATGCTAAACAACAAACCAATTGTTGGTGTGGATGAAAGATGTTATTAATGCTGATATTGTTACTGCTGGTGACAGTGACTACTTCTATGAGTATTAAAGAATAGTTAATTTCTCTTCTACCAACGAGGAAAAAAATAAATAAATAGGCCGACCGGGCTAGCCGAGTGGGTAAAGTACCTGCCCGGCAACCCAAAGGTCGCGGGTTCGATTCTCGCCTCGGGCTTGGATCAAAGTGCTGCAAAAACCTTGGGAGGTGCAATATGGCCACAGAAGCCAATGCGCCAACAACTGCCAAATCAAAAAAAAAAAAAAAAATAAATAAATACGGACTCTCTAAATTCATTGCATCACTGAAAAACCATCGAGAGGCTTCGCACTGACTGCAGGAGAGATAATTCTCTGCTGTGTGCCCTTTCACGTCGAAATCTACGGGAACTAAGTAAAATAAATGTTCTGTTTATATTCAAGGACAGCCAAGAATATTTCACCTTTTCATCCTTCTCAGGTGATCAAACTGAACTTTTAAAAATTTTCTTCGACTTGAAAAGGATTGGAATATACAACCATCTATGAAAAGCGATTATAGCGTGGAACACAATTACCTCAAATCCGGCAATTGGTCTACCTTTAGAGCAAGCATGGCGCACTATAGCTACAGACAGTGGTGTATGGATGAACCCCAAAACGAATAATCTGCATCGCTCTGAAGGCAAGACGGAAAACGTTAATCAGACAGAGCTAAAATTTATATTGGATAACATGCATACAAAGGTGAAACGAAAAAGATGAATAAGTAGTTCTATAAAGAGACATTGTGATGATATTTGCGCTGATATTTGGTGTCTGGTAAGTGTAATTACTATAATGTTCGTTATGGTAATTCAGTTCATGTGATGATTAATATATTTCCAGTATGCACGAAATATTTAACTGCGTGTACAACTGACAGTTAGGAGAGTTTCTACTGCTAATGCGTAGGTAGTGCTCTTCATCGGTCCACCGAGGAGCATATCCAGCACAATGTTCTTCTGCCTAGCCAGGAACTGAGGAAGAAAGTCTACGTTTCAGAAGGATTCAGATGATTCGTACAAGATCCAGCGTTAGCTGGTCTTGTACGAATACACCATATTCCATTTCGTAGCATTTTGTGGAGAGTTGACCACGGATGTTGAGTTGTAGTGAAATAGCTCTAACACTAAATGACGCTTGCCAGTCTTTTGCTGCAGTATCGAGCATAGCCGCAGCATTCGCATCAACAACAACAACGGCCTAAGTGGCCACCGGCTTTTACTATGGATTATGTTAAAATACCTATCGCCTCAGGTGTCATCTGAAAAAGTCATTTTTTCAACGAGGCCATTTTCTCAATCCTTCGGACATCGATATTCATTGTGTTAAGCGCCACCTAAGAAATGCTGTTGTTCTTTTTCCCTGCTTTCTTGGATCACTGCTTTTCGGCCCTTTCATGAAAGCGCCAGGAAATATCTAATTTGCATAATTACCATACAAAAAATTAAGTACACCTTAGCTCTCCTCCTCCTCCCCTAAGTTAATTTGTAAATTGCGCAAGTGTTCCCTGATCGGTTTGTCTGATTTTGCCAAAAACTGCAAGATGTGGTGGAAAGTCTTAACGCTCCCCTCACCCGAGACCGATTAATTCGGCCATGATGTCAAAAAAAGCTCATAAGACCTTGTAAATTAAACTTCCTCAAAGAAATATTACAAATATTGTAGTCAAGACACTAAAAGTCGACTGAAATGTGGTATTAACATAATACTTTCAGGTGTAAAAAAAATCAGTTTAACAATGATTCCAAATTTAATAGATTTGCGGCTAATTTGTTTATCAGCCATGATTTTCGTGAACTTAAAAAGAGCAGCGTTTTCTATAAAGCGAACAGAAAGATGGGAATGACATTGAGTTTGAATCTTGTCAAGAAATTAACCTTACAAATTCTTCAGCCTAATGAGCGACGGGGATGTATGTTCTACCAGAAAAACAAAAAGGAACAGTTTAGGAGATGTATGAAGGAACATCTCACCGGTTGTTCATTTATCATGAAGTTTCTAAAGGCTAGTGAGGACAACAACGGTAGGTTTCGGCGCATTACAAGATGTGGAATATCTGAGAAGTTTTTGTGG
Source organism: Mastigoproctus giganteus (assembly GCF_048544385.1). Classification (NCBI taxonomy): domain Eukaryota; kingdom Metazoa; phylum Arthropoda; class Arachnida; order Uropygi; family Thelyphonidae; genus Mastigoproctus; species Mastigoproctus giganteus. The sequence goes on from NC_143579.1 coordinate 157,461,340, forward strand.
GAAGTGGACGAAAGTGGAAGAGACAACAAATGAAATGGACAGTAGCAGAAGAAGAGGAACAGAAGAAAGGATTTGTGCTTCATCATTGTTTTGAAGATGACTGTTATGGCGAAACCTGTATCCAGAGCAGCAGTCTGCAACTACACAATCAGATATGTCAAAACTTTTCGCATTAGTAGAGGCATACGATGCAAGAAGCAAGTTTATACAGCATCAGCCAAATAGACAAAAAAAAAAAAAGATCCCATTTCACCCATCCATTCATTTCATATGCTTGTCTAGTTCTGCCTTGAATTTATTTAAGATATCAACTTCCACAACGACAGATGGATGGAAGTTTGTTCCAGCAATTAACCACCCGCTGGCTAAAGGCAAATTTCCGCAACTCTATTCGATAACTGTCTTTCCTCAGTTTCAGTTTATGCCCCCTCAGTGTTTGTAATCTGAGCAAGAGGAAGAATCCCATCGGCATTGAGCCTGCTCAATCCATTCAATACACTTCAATTAGATCGCCTCGCAGGTGCCTAGTCTCCAGACGCTGCAATTTGCAGAACTTAAGCGTTTCTTCGCAAGACCACCCTTTCGTTTCTCTCACCAACCTTATTGCCCTTCTCTGTACTCGCTCAAGCAACTCTACATCCTTCCTGAAATGAATCTTCCAGACCTGTAAAATTCCTGTATGCCATTGACAAAACCACATGACCTACTATGGGTGCCTGCTTGTACTGCTCAGAAAACTTCATATCTGACTGCACAATTACCCCCAGGTCTCTTTCATTCTCCGTTACCCTGAGTGTAACACCACCCAGTAGATATGTTACTCTGGGATTGCTGCTACCCATATGCAGTACTTTGCATTTGTCAATGTTAAACTTCAGTTGCCACTTCTCAACCCATCTGCCCAACTTTTCCAGATCTTTTTGCAGCAGCATACTGTCATTACTGTCGTTAACAACCCTACCAACCTTTGTGTCATCTGCAAACTGTGACATTAAGCTTGATATACCTTCATCAATATCATTGATAAATATACAAAACAACAATGGACCCAATACTGAACCCTGGGGGACACCACTAATAACATTAATCCAGGAAGAGCAGCGCACATTGATTACCACCCTCTGTCTTCTTCCACTCAACCATCCTTTTATCCCTTGAAGCAACTTGTCCTTAATGCCATACCTCTCCAATTTGTACAGCAGTCTTCCATGTGGAACAGTGTCAAAAGCTTTCCTGAAATCCAAATATATGATATCAAAATTATTTTTTGCATCCAGTTCCTTTGTGACTACATCATAGTATCCAATCAAATAGGTCAGACAAGACTTCCCCTTCTCTGACAAATTTGATTGGATACTATGACGTGGTCAAAAGGGAGCTGGATGTAAGAAATAATTCTGGATGCAAAGAAAAATAAATAACTCAACAAGTTAAAAAAAAAAAACCTTTATTTGTTTTCAGTGCAAAACTGTGAAAACAAAATAATTTTAAGAGATGAATCACCCTCTCTATCTTCGTTAAATTACTTCACACGTGCAAGCTCCAAATGGTTTAACGGTTTGTGTGGCCTGAACTACCATCCAGAATTGGACACGTGGGTCCTCTGTTACAGTTGCGCATAAAATTACGAAAATATCGTATCGTGAAAAACTGAAGTAAACCAAAAATAGCGTACTACGATTACTAGTTTTCAATGCGAATGATGGAGAAAAAAAGAACGTAGGGTTCTCCAGGCTGATCTTAACTAATTCTTTTACGACATATCAATTCATTTATTGCCAGTTCCAGAAATATAAAAAAAAATAATAATAATAATTAATTATATATAGGCAATAGCCCTAAACAGACTAATTCAGCAGGATTTACAAAAAATAAATAAATAGAATAAAAGTACATCATATAATGTTATAATAATATGAAATAGCACTCTGAGACACTGGTGGCTGTTTTGCATCACGCTGGTTTAGTTAAAAGGTTAAAATGTATAACTTCCTATTGAAATCAGTGTAATTTGTTCGAGTGCGTTCCTCGCATTAAATTCCATTTATTCCATCTGAGTAATCCTGATGACATTTCATTGACTTTTCAGCAGAAAACTAAATACACACTGCCGTTACCATTAATATCCGGATATCGTGTGCTGAAGCCTTTATGGCAGCCTTCTTTTTCCATGGGACATGTCCAGTCCAGTCTCTTCTTTTGTCCAGTCTCTTCTTGCACGCACATAATGCAATTCAACCCATAGGTTTTGGGCTGGCCAGTCGAACTTCGACGGTCATATCCTTAAACAAGTCCATCACAACAGGAGCAGTATGACAAGGAGCGTTGTCCTGTTAATAAACAGGTATGGGCCTTCTCTGAAATGCTGGCAGAACGTAGATAATGCATTATTGTCTAGGACGTCTAGATAGACTTCAGAATTCATGGTTTTGTCCAAAACGACCAATAGTCTTATGCCAAAAGCTTTCTCCGGGAATTCACCACACCTAGGCACCATCAGACTGATTGATCATGTACCGTGACTCATTACTCCACTGAACTACTATTACAAGAAACACATGTCCCAATTTGTTGACGTTGCAACAACGTCAAATTGCATTCCGAGCAGGTGAGTCTTCTCAGCTTCGGTTGTTTTCCGAGTCGTTTTCACGATTTCAGCACCAGTCTTCTTCTTCATACATTACTATTCGTCGACTTATGGATCTTCAGTGCCATTGAAGTGTCATGTACAGATGTACTGCTTGTGTGGATCCCAATTATCATTCCGCACTGGAAACTCTGTTGATTGCGGAATCTTGCATTCGCAATCATACTAAGGAAGAGGTGTCCGGATATCAATGGTAGGGTAGTGTACATGTATATACAAATTTGTACATGTGTGTGTGTGTGTGTGTATATATATAATTATTTTTTTTTTTTTTTGTAAAAATGGGCCAAACATTTAGCAGTGTTATGTTTGTGCGTGTTGTGTTGTTTTGTACTGGGCGCTTGGATACCCAGAAGCAGCAATCACCTGGAAAGCTGCTTCTGAAGTACACGTCCACACTACGGAAAGGAGGGCCAGTTTTGCCATATACGCATATTATACTTGGTGTATAGCTATTAATGTCCTCCTTCTGGCAAAGAGGTCCTGAGCAAAGCGGGTAAATGTCCTGTATCCTTGCTCCGTGTCCAGTAGGTACGATTCCAGGTTGCGTGGGAAATAGGTGACTGCTGTTGTTAATATGCAGCGTAGGTCCTCATAGTGGGTAGAGTTATACATTAAGTGTTGCCATGTTTCTGGCTCGCCGCAAAAGCCCAGGGGATCCTCTGTAATTCCCAGATTTCTGAGTTTAGCGTTGAACGGTCCATGTCCTGTTAGGAGGAAGGTTATGAAGCCCAAGGAAAAGCCACTTAGGGGTTCTTGGGTAAATTTTGCGAACATTAAGGAAGAGCTTCCTCGTGATTTCCCACTTGGTGCATGTAGGCCATCGCTCTTGCCAAGTCTGCTGCCAGTGCGAATGGAGCTGAGTTATTTCTATCTTTCGGGTACTTACTTGCAAGGTTCAGTGTGAAATTGGAAAAGGTACATGGTGTTCCTTTTGCTAAGAAGTAGAGCATGGCACACCTCACTATTTCTAGATCCAGCGGGAGAACTCTCGCCAGGACCTGCAATGCATGTGTATTTGTTGTTGAACAAGCGCGGGTACTGGTGAGGTGTGGACCGCCGAATGGTTTGGTTTCCAAGATCCGTTTATTGACTGCAGTTGTAGTTTTATGGTACCAGTTTGGTGAGGCGTATGTTATTACTGGGATGAAAATGGCTATATAGCATACGGCGAAGATGCACTGGTTGAGTCCCCCATTCCCTTCTGGATACTCTGGCGACCGTGGCGGAGTAGTTTCTAATTTTGTCTTTTTTATACTTTAGATAAAAGACAGATTCTGGTAAAGGATGATGCCCAGATATTTGATATGGTTGTACTATTTGATTGTCTGCGCGTGTAGCACAGTGGTATCGTCACCGTCCTCCCCACACCGGGTGGAAAAGGCCTGGGTTCGAATCCCGTCGATGATGCGCGGAACTTTAATGGGCTTTTTTCACTCCAAGGCTGAGTTAGTCGGTCTCAGGCGTAGATAGCAAGATTTTTCTCCCCACTAACTGGGGTTTTTTCATCCAGAAAAACGAGGCAAATCGACCATAGAACATACGTAATTTACAGACACAAATACGGGTTAATGTATTTAATTACGGGCAACCCTAAAATAATAATAATATTTGGTACAATAGTATCTTGTATTTTGATTTTCGGTGGCCTAGCAAGGTTCAAGCTTCCCTTAAAGATTTGTTTGTTATTTGGAGCATTAGCAACTAAGGCCATATTGCTCTGAGGATATGCGGTGGTCATTCTCTGACCTTTCCGCATCCTCCGTATTTGGTGGTTACGGGCTCGAATCCCGGTCTAATCAAGAAGCGTGTGCTACGCTGCTGCTTCTGCCCACCTGGCTACGGAGGCGCCTCCTTTCAAGAGAATAGAGCAAGTTTTAGTTGGGAAGATTCGCAGGAAGTGTATTTTAGCCCAGTCTTGAAGTATACCAAGTGTGTGGTTGGCCCGTTATTCTAGCTGCGCTCTGGAGTCACCAGCGTTGATAAGGATTAAATCATCAGCGAACCCTTGAGAACCGACTTCACCGAGGTCCAAGGCAAGGAAACTGTCGAGGATCATATTCCACAGGAGCGTCAAAGGACAGAGCCCTGCGGGCACCCCCTGTGGACGGGACTAATCAGTTTTCTGTGAGGAGCATTGACCTCAATCTTCCTATGTTTAAGGTAACTCCTAATAGTATTATAGAGGTTGATCGGTGCCTTGGCTTGCCGGAGTCTGGAAAGGACGCTTGGCCACCAAATGGCATCAAACGCCTTCGCGAAGTTCAATAGAGATGACTGAGTAGTATTTCCGGCTGCTCGCTTCCACTGAATCCAGTAAGGCTTTGAGGGCGTCTATGGTGGCAAGTCCAGATTTGATTCCACATTGGGTTTGTGATGCTCGCCTCTACGTAACGGTGGTGAAGCTTTTGAAGAGCATTTTTTCGTATAGTTTACTGACTGCCGAGAGCAAGGAAATTATCCGGTACGAATTAGGTCTTTCAGACGTTTTTTTTTAGGATTTTTTTAATATCATCCAACATGGTGCACGCGAAGGCTTCAGCGGAAAGGCTAGCAGAGATATTTTGTTCCGGCATCAATACTGCTATTCATCTTTGTGTTCAGTTGCGCTCGTCAGTTACCCAGTGGTAGTCTATGCGGTAGCACACAGTGGTATTGTCACCGCCCCCCCAATCGGGTGGAAAAGTCCTGGGTTCGAATCCCGTCGATGACGCGAGGAAATTTTATGAGCTTCTTTTCACTCCGTGGCTGAGTTAGGCTCTAGATAGCAAGACTTTTTAACCAGTAACTGGAGTGTTTCGTCCAGCAAAACAGACAAATCGACCAGAGAACACATGCAATTTACGTGGGTAGTTGAAGTCTTTCCGCGTGAGCCTGTAATAATAATAATTATCCAGCGGTACAGGATAAAGTGATCCTTGAACTGTGGTATGACGTTTGGGGATGCTGATGGCCTTAATTTCCCATTTCCTGTCAGCAACTAGCAGTATCTAGGTTTTTCGTCCAGCAAACAGACAAATCGACCATAGAACACACGCAGTTAACAGACATAAGACACAGCATGGCAGATGAATTTAATTATTCGGATGGCCTAAATATAATAATTTAGTTTTAATAGAATCTAGGTGGTGGACGACTCTCCCCAGCACTGCTTAATTAGAGGTTTGAAGTGGCGAAATCTATGTTTAGTTTACGGAGCAATCCCTTCTGGCATCCCCCCCACATTTCCTTCAACCCATGCACGGTACTAAGTACTTTAGGTTTTGATACTTTTCCTGTTTGGAGTTTTCATTTAAAAAAAAAAAAAAAAAAAAAAAATATATATATATATATATATAGTGGCGGACAAAAACTGAATCACCTTAAAAAAGTAACATTTGTAGTGAAATGTATAAGATATTGTTTGATTATAGTCATTTTGTTTGTCCCAAAGGTCTAGTTATGGTCTAGTTTTCTGTGAAATATCATCATCTTGGTTGTAGATGGTGACACTCTTAATTTATTTTTCAGAGTCCAATCCAGCAAGTTATCCGAGTACAGAATTAGCCCGTTGTTCCAATTGGGACCTAGAGTTACCATGTACTAAGATGGTGAGATTGTCGGCAGAGGCAATCATTTGCACATCGGCCATGTTGGAGGGAGAAGACAGACAATCATCAAGGACGAGGTTCCACACAAAGGGGACCAGAATGGAACCCTGGAGACACCCTCGAGAAACAGCTTGCTTTAGATACCGACTGATGTTTGGTTTGGATGTAGACAGTACGTTCAGCAAAGTAACTTTTGAACAAAAGGAAGAGATGTCTAGAACAACGAGGGATTCTAAGGCGCCGTAAGACACTCTCCCACCAAACATTGTCGAAGGCGCCTTAAAAATCAATAAAAACTGCCAATGCATATTTGTAAATAGAGCTATCAATTAACTTTATCAATTCAAAAAGCGCATCTTCACAACTACAACAAGACTTAAATCCATACTGAAGAGAAGAAGATAGATTACTTTCCAAAAGAAGTTGATTACATCTGTATGCCATGAGCTATTCTACTAACTTGCCTAAGTGGGATAATAAAGCGATAGGCCTGTATTAGGATCACTTGGTGGTTTACCTGGTTTTGGGATTATTTTAATGAGAGCAGACTTCCAAATAACAGGAAAATTCCCAGCTACAAGACACTTGTTGAAGAGTTTCAGAAGATGGTTTGGTCTAATAGAGAAGAATCTTTTTATGAAAATGCTTTCAGTAGATCAATTCCTGGACATTTGTTATTGCTCATAGAAGAAACTGCATTTTTAAGTTCTTCCCTAGTAAATAAAGGAGTAGAAATGGGAGAATCATATTGCTCATTTTCTTTCCAAACTCCAGAGTGGTAGGCAGAATCAAGAGTTCTATCATCATTGGGAAAAAGTCTCTCAAGTATTTAATTGGCAGTTTGCGTCCAGTTCAGAGTTTCAGTATTATTTGAGATTATTATATTAAAGATATCACCAGGAGTTAATTTATTTCTACTGATTTTATATGTAAGACCCCACGGATCTTGGTTTCCAGTTTATGTACAAAATTCTGCCAAGATTTGACCTTACTGTTATATATTGCTTTAGTATATATCCTCTTCTCATTTTTATAATTTGAATGTAACCTATTGACCTCAAGTAAAGGCTGTCTATTTCGTTTTGCTTTTTGATATAGGCGCATAGAGTGATGAACCTTGCGACATTGAATTGTCAGTTCATTTCCACAACGGGGTACATTTTGTACGGAAAGATTTCTTTTTAGTAGATTTTGTGATAGCTGTAAAGATAGTGTTTTTAACAAAATTTGCCAATTGATTATCGTCAAGATGGTCCACAGAGTCTGTGGAATCAGACGGAAGATCTTTAAAGATTGATGTCAAAGTTTTCCCATGGCTCGGATGGGAAGCGATATGTCAGAAGACGAAAATCGAAGGCATACCATCCTGACTGCATAAATTAAATTTTCTGTTTATACTCCGGCACGACAACCAAGTCAGTAGAGTTTACAATAAATCGTCAATACAAATATTTATTCAGTAGTCACGGGCTTGAACCCCGGTCCACTCAAGGAACGCGTGCTATAGCACTCTCGCTCCTGACCACTCGGCTACGTCGACTGTAAAGTTCCCCGCCGGTCGGATGGACTGCTATCTTGGAGGAATGCCCGAAACCCGTTATTATGGATCACCACACAAACGTCCAAACCTGCATTTTTCAACAGGACTCAGCACCTTGCCACATAACAAAATTGGTAAGTTTTATGCTATTTAGATTTAATGATGAGTTTGTCTTCTTGTCTCACAAGGCTTAAAACATACTTACACCAATGTTTTTCCTCGTTTTTCTCCCTTAAGGTGCAGCCATACCCCAGAAATGCTGGCCCCGAGTGCCAAGCGATCTTTCTAGTGCGATTTTCTAGCGATTTTTCCTAGGGCGAGTACTAGTACTTTAATAATCCCTCCACCGCTCGCAACGTTACTGCTGACCGCTCGCAACGTTACTGCATCCCTCGCTGAGCAACGTCACTGCTTCACCGCTAGCAACGTTACTGCTAACCCCGCTAGCAACGTACTGCTCTCCTCTTCTGCTGATCGCTTGGTCACTGGTTGGCACCGCTCCTGCCTCCACGTGGCGGGGTCGGTAACCTGGGAGAAGGAATTCCCTCTTCCGGGGCTAAAAGGAGCAGCGATGGATTGCGATGCATATCCATCGCTAGAGCCCACGGGCTCCAGACCCGTCAACTCTGATTCAGAGCATAACTTGAATCGTCCGAAGAGACTACGGACAGAAAAACAAACAACAGACATGCCAGCATTTCTGATAATGCATTCCCTATCCACACAACCTGTTGGCAAGCTATCGCCTTTCCTAATACAGAAATGTTTAAAATCGGTTGTTGGATCTCCCAAAATGGTTAAACGTCTCCAATCTGGAGACCTTCTAATTGAAGCTTCTAAGCCAAATCACTCAGAAAAACTGTTAAAATTAACAACTTTTAACAATATTCCTGTGTCAGTAACAGCCCATAACACTCTGAACACCTCTAAAGGAGTTATTAGTGAATGGGACTTACTAAATGTGTCTGAGGAAGAAATCATTGAAGAGCTTAGCGAACAAAAAGTGACTCATGCACGGAGAATTATGACGAAAAAAGATGGCAACCTATTACCAACCAGGTCCATTATTTTGACATTCAGTACTCCGAATCTCCCATCTTCTGTAAAAGCAGGTTACTTAAACTGCAAGATTCGACCCTACATCCCGAATCCCATTCGCTGCTTTAAGTGCCAGAAGTACGGCCATTCTCAGACGGCATGCCGAGGCGATGCTGTGTGCCCTATTTGCGGCTCCAAGGAGCATTCCCAAGGAGACTGTACAGCTTCCACTCCCACTTGTCCCAACTGTAAAGGAAGCCATCCTGCATTTTCTAAAGCGTGTGACCTTTGGAAAACAGGAAAAAAAATCCAGAAGTATAAAGTGGAGCATAAAGTCACATACCCTGAAGGAAGAAAGCAAATAATGCTAACCATGCCTAGCCGATCATATGCATCGGTCACAAAAAATAGCCGCTCAGCGGCAACCCAAACAGATGTCTCCATCGAACCGATATTTCCTTTGCCGCCTGGGCCAAAACTGCGCTAACTTATAATAAGAAAACTACAGTCATTGAGACCAGCAACACCCCAATCAGCATCCCAACTGATGCTATCTCAACCTTGCCAGAAACAACGAAATCAGCTACTATTGAAAACCAGAAGAAATCGAAACCAAGGATTAGCAACATGGAAATGGAGGTTCAGTCAGAGGATGAAGAGACAGTACTAGAATTACATGCTGATGATACCATGGAAACAGGACGCCCAACATTTCCCAGAAATGAAAAATCAAAACTAAGCAGACAGAAACCTTCCCAGAAAAAACAGTCAGATCAATCTTCCTCCAATAAATCCAACAAATGAATAAATTCCTTCAATGGAACTGTAGAGGATTACGCAGTAATATAGATGACTTGAATGATTTACTAATACAAACTAAAGCAATAGGTGTATGTTTACAGGAAACCTTTTTATCACCACAAGTTTCTCTGAAAATTAAAAATTATTCTATGTTTAGGCGAGACAGGGATTCTGACACTCCTGCTCGTGGTGGGGTGGCTATTCTTATCAGAACTAACATACCGTCAAGACATCTCCAACTACAATCCTCTTTAGAAGTTGTAGCGGTTCGGATAGCAATGGGAATATCGTTAACCCTTGCATCCATTTATATCCCACCGAATTATCCTTGCTCCCAGACTGAACTTGACAATCTTATCACACAATTGCCACCTCCAGTCTGTTTACTCGGCGATTTCAACGGTCACCATCCATTGTGGGGATCTTCCATCATGGATAGGAGAGGCCAATTAATAGAAATGTTCCTGGATAACCATAACCTGACTCTGTTAAATTGTGGCTCTCCAACTCACATCCAACTACCTACAGGTAGTACATTAGCCATAGACTTATCAATATGTTCAGCATCTCTTTTTCCAAGCATGGAATGGTCAGTGCTAAATGATCCATTCCACAGTGACCATTTTCCTATCATCAGTACAATTCAAACACAGACGGTATCATGTCCTAAAGGCAGTACTTCTTGGAACTTTCATAAAGCAGACTGGAAAAACTATTCAACTTGTGTTCTACTTGACAAACTATATGTACAACAAAATCATGTTGTATCTGACCACATTACAAGTCATATATTATCTGCAGCAGAAATTTCCATTCCAAAATCCAACCAGAGCAAGCGGGTACACCAAAATCAATGGTGGAATGAAGAATGCTCCAAAGTGAAACGAGAAAAAAACCGTGCGTGGAACCAGTTTCGCAAATTTCCAACTACTGCCAACCTAATTATGTACAAAAAACTCAGAGCCAAAGCAAGACAAATTAGGAAGACAGCAAAACGTGAGTCCTGGATTAAATTCGCCTCAGCTATTAACAAAAATACTGACACTCGAATCATTTGGAAAAAAATTCAAGCTCTCAATGGGAAATTTCTACCGCAGCAATCTTCGACAATACAATGCAATGGGCAGGACTTATCCTCTCCTACTGACATTGCAAATGCTTTAGCCGAATTTTTTTATAACATTTCTGCCTGTTCCTCTTATGTGATCTCCTTTCAACGCAGTAAAACTGAATCAGAACGTCATAAGTTTAATTTCACAACTAGACTTTCACTTCCATATAACCGGCTGTTTACTGTATCTGAACTAAGAGAATCTTTGAGCAAATCTCCGAACAGCGCAGCAGGACCAGACGGCATTCACTACAGTATGCTGAAGCATCTGTGTGAAGCCGATCTCGGCACACTATTACTCTTTTATAACCGGATCTTCTCTGAAAATACGTATCCTCTGTCATGGCGTCATTCCTATATTTGTGCTGTTCCAAAACCAGGCAAAGATCCTTCTCTAGTTGAGAATTACAGACCTTGACAAGCATTGACAAGCTGTCTCGGCAAAATCTTTGAAAGGATGGTACATAAGAGGCTCACCTGGATTCTAGACTCCGAAAATCTCCTTTCTGATCACCAATATGGCTTCCGTAAAAACAGGTCCACCCTAGATGTACTTGTAAAAATTGAATCCAACATTCGTAATGCCTTCGTGAGAAAACAACATCTAGTGATGGTCAACCTGGATATTCATAAAGCATTTGACACCACATGGCGTCATGGTATTATTAAAGATATGCATCAGTTGGGGCTGAGAGGACATCTCCCTTTAATAATTCAGAACTTTTTAAAATTGCGTACATTCCAGGTCCGATATAAAAACATGTTGTCAACATCTCACATTCAAGAAGAGGGTGTCCCACAGGGTTCCATATTGAGTCCAACCCTATTTACGATTAGGATCAACAATATTTTGGAAGAACTTCCAAAAACGATTGAAGTATACATGTATGCTGACGATCTCACTATATCCTGCCAATCGCAAAGCATGAATACTATCCAAAAGCAGCTACAAATTGCTTTAACGAAAATTCAATCCTGAATTCAATCCTGAAATTCAATCCTGGACCTTACGAAATGGATATAATCTCGCTGAACAGAAAACCACTACCACTCATTTCTGCAAACTTCGGTCACTTTATCCTGATCCAGAGCTAAAGATAAATAACGTGCCAATTCCTCTTGCTCACAATATCCGTTTCCTTGGTCTGATACTAGACAGGAAACTGAACTTTCAAGCACATGTGGCCTATCTTCGTACCATCTGCTTGAAGAAATTGAATATCCTTTGGTGTGTGTCATCCATGTCATGGGGTGCTGATCGTCATACCCTCATCCATCTGTATAGAGCTCTCATCAGGTCTCGCTTGGACTATGCCTCTCCAGTATATGATTCAGCGAGGAAAAGTACTTTAGAACGACTAAACACCATCCAGCACTGTGCTTTGAGAGTCGCTCTAGGCGCATTCAGAACCTCCCCGGTTCAGAGCCTGTACATCGAAGCTCATGAACCTCCCTTACATCTTCGCAGAAAATCATTACTTCTGATGTATGCCGCAAAAATCTGTAGTCTGCCCTCTCATCCTTGTTGGAGATGTCTCTTCTATACTGAATGCGAGTCATTTTACATCAGTAAACCTAATGAAAACCGGCCTGCTCCACTTAGATTTAAGGAACTGGCTCAATCATGGAACATAGACATCAGCAATATATTTCAGGACAAAACAGCACCAGATCCACCCTGGCAAAATATCTGTGCAATATATGATGACTACTTTCAACATTGGGGAAAGAACACGCTATCTCCTTCCAATATCGCACAGTTACATGCAACTTACACTCTTTCTAATTCAAACGCATGTTAAATCTATACAGATGGATCAAAAACCAAGACCCAAGTAGGTGCTGCTGCAATCTTCCCATCATTTAGCACTTCTGTCTCATTGCCAATAGAATGCAGTAGCTTCACTGCTGAGCTCTATGCTATAAACTTAGCTCTGGATCACATTATTGAACATCCAATTCCGTCTGCTTTAATATACACTGACTCACTCAGTGCTGTCTCTGCCATAAATACTAATACCAAATCCTCTCACCCTGTAGTAAAACAGATTCATTTTAAGTTACTTGCCTGTAAGGAATTGAACCAAACTGTGACATTCTGCTGGATCTCAGGACATTCTGGAATAGCCGGCAATGAAAGAGCAGATCATGCAGCCAAACAACCAGAAACCACTATTTCGCAGACTTTTCAAGTTCCATATACGGATTATAAACACATTATCCGTAAAGCATGTTATAACAGCTGGTCATTAATCTGGAAAGGTTATCCAGGAAATAAACTCTACCAAATAAAACCGGAACCAAAGCTGTGGCAATCCAGCTTCAGAAAAAACAGACGAGATGAAATAATTTTAGGAAGGCTAAGGATTGGGCACACTCATCTCACTCGCCTGTATCTATTAACTAATGACAGCGCTCCCCAATGTACATCATGTCAAGTACAACTGACCATTCGACATTTGTTAGTGGACTGTCCCCACTTTCAAACCATCCTTTTAGACATCTTTAAGTCAATTTCTAATATGCAGTCATCAATAAATTTATTACAGATTCTGGGAGATGATTTTAATCAAAAAGAACTCTTCACTTTCCTAAATCGTATAGGAATATATCATAAAATATAGTTATCACAATTAAGCTAATATTCCATATTCACCATTAGAAAGACACAATATGGCCCTAGCAGCCTATGTGTCGTTAAACACAACAACCCAGAAATGCTGGGATTACAGTGTTGGACTGGCCTGGCAACAGTCTAGATTTGAACCGTATTGAAATCTGCTGGTACTTAATGTCGTCTAAAATTGCACAGAAGAAGCCAACAAGATTCAGCTGCATTTTAAGGGTCTGGTACCACGAGTGGTCAAAGCGCGCGGGTGCATAAGTAAACGTACCTTGAGTGACCCGGGTTCAAGCCCGTGACTGCTGCATACGGTGCTCTTTCTTGTATTTTCTCTACCTTGTGACTCCTTTGACCGTGTGGTCGTCCCGGAGTATAAACTGAAAATTTATTTATTTATTATTTATTTAAATTGGGCAATCGTATATCCAGAAGTTTATTAATTCTATGCCAGATCGTTGCAAGGCTGTAATTGCAGCTCGAGGAGGAGGAACAACAACAAAATATTGAGGACTTATTTTGCTGATTTATAGTACATAATACTATTACGTTAACTTATCATTTCAGTTTGTACACGTAAATGCAATAAAATGTATATTTGATTGCCATTTGTATGACTTCTCATATTTCCATTAATTACGCATTTTACCCTTTGGGAAGATATTTATGGCAATTAGGTATATCAGGTGGAGTCTTTTTATTGTATTTCATTCACAGAGATCTGTGTCCCAGCTAACAAATGCATTTCGAACATTTGTGCAACCCGCAATACAACGCAAAACTCATTATTTGCAAAATTCACAAGTGATGCAGTTTTTTTGTCCGCCACTGTATATATCGAAAATACAAGATTCAGCATAGTACGATAAAGGGAGGAATAGTCATTCTTGCCGAACTCAACTTGCGTAGGAATATCTGGAAGCAGAAGATATGCAAAGAACTTGATGACGAGTGAAGTCTCTGGATGTACATTGTATCGATTATGTTCGGCAGATAATTTTCATTAGCCGTTGTGGACGTTATGGTATTTGTTCTTTTGGGAAACCCGATATTCAATGTGGAAGGCAATGAGAATCCCACATGCCGTCAGAAGAGATCGGGTCGTGGTAAGGAAATAAAATGCTGCCAAAAAAACACAACCACACATCCCATATGTCTAATTGCACGAGTTAATCGGTCTTAGGCCTCGAGGGTTCCTTTTTGGAATACGTCCGAAGGAATTTGACACCCGTACCGCTCCACGCTTGGGTACTCTGGTCAGGAGCCTCCTTTACTCAACTAAAGAGATTTCTTGGGGTTGAATATTGGCTCCTGAGATGGCTAAACAGGAAATGGGCTGCCCTTTCACCATTGTTTGTTATTATTTTTATTTTGTTGTGTATTTTCAATCTGTTTTGATTTCTTGCAAGTCCAATCAATGTAATCAATTGGAACTTGCATAATTTACACCCTTCTAGCTGAACCAGGCTGTTCCAGTGGTGCCCATTGATGTGGAAATAAAATGATGTTAATAATAATAATAAAACTGCCCCTGTAGAAGGGTCACCAGAAGGTTTACCCATATCCTTCTCATGCTACGATGCTGTGGAGTCTACAGAATATGTAGAAGTGAATATTGAGTACGATCGTCTACGCTATATGCGATTATACTCTGTATTCACTTCTACATATTTCCTCGCAGGTATCATGTTTGGTGGAATCGCCGTCCTCCCCACACCGGGTGGAAAAGATTCGAGTTCGAATCCCGTGAACGATGAGAGAAATTATTACGGTTTTTTTTTTTTTTTTTTTTTACAACGTAGATGAGTTAGTCTGTTTCAAACGCAGGTAGAATGTTTTTTTCTCTCAAAAATTCGGGTTTTTCTTCCAGCAAACAGCAAATCGAACCACAAATGGCACGCATATTAAAGCATAATATATGCGGTGGGTGCAATATGATCTAAGTCGCTGTGCGCAGAAATTTAGCACACTAATAAACCTCGATTTTAAACTTTCAAAAAGAAATCTGTTTTTTTATCAGTTTGCAAGAAGACCACCTTTTCAAAAGCGACAACTGAATAACAATTGAAGCCATCTATCATAAGGAAACAACTGTTTTCTGGTACGACGATTCCATTTTATTTTCTTGCCATGGCAGGCGCTGATGTTTCTTGTTTACATCCGAGAAAAAAAAAGAAAAGAAAACTCGTAAAATTCATTCTGTGGGAGAATATTTTTAAATAGCGCAAGAACCACAATTTTCGTTCACCCAAAGAATGAGAGGAGTAGAAAGAAATCCTAAATCGAAAGGAAAACTTGAGGACGGCGCATTGAAAACACGATTCGGGTGTTGCAAAGGCAGTGCTGCGATTGCCATGAATCCTCGTCAACTCATCTAAAGGAAAAAAAAATCATTTTTTGCTGCGTGACTGGCCTATAGGAGAGAACTTGGAGGATGGGAAGATCCGGGGATGGAAAACTCTGCAGCGTTCTGTTTCAGTCATCTAATGACACGAGCCACAGTTACTAAGGGTGCACCCGAGGGCCCTGATACGTTTTTGTTTCGCACGTCTCCTAGATGCTTCTCCCTGTCTGTTTCATGCATGATGAAAATGGAAACTCGCGCTTACTAACAACCTCCATTCTCTTTCGCTTTATTTGATGTTGACTGCGCAAAGCACCATCTCTTCCCGCCCCTGCACTGGTCCCCGTTTAATTCGATTACGATGTTACAACCGATTGCCAGAAGTTTTCCATCGTTGATAGCCTCCCAGTGAAAGCGGGGCCATTAAAAGTGGCGACCACACAATCGGGGTAGCGAGCATGAATATGCGCAATCTGTGTTAGCTGCACTTAATGCAATGTACGAGAAGAAGGGTGTAGATTGGTGGGAGGGCAGCGGGTGGGGGAGGCAGAATGGAGAGCATTGTGATGGGAGGAGACGGAGAGCGTGCTAGGGTCAATCGATTCCACCGACGGCACGCGCATTTTCATCGCGTCAAGCCAGATAATCGCTCAATTTTATTCGTTTTACAGCGGCGTCATTTTTCACCCAATCCGGGGCCTGACAGTGCACTTCCTTTAATCAACCGGCCTTCATTAGGACGCTATGATGTTCTGTGATGAGGAGAGAGAAAGGATAGGGTCGTTTTTCTGATGCCTCTGCGGGGCGACACGCTGCTGCTGGCATCCCTGATCCCACTGTTTTCTGTCACGTAGTCTGGCGGAATGTATTTTTAAATTAGGGTTAAGAGATGTTAAAATGCTAATAGCTTTTTTCCTCTGACGCACTACTTTCGAAAAGGTGCCCTTCTTGCAAAGCTGAAAGAAAAAAAAACAGTTTTTTTTTTTTTTCGAAAGCCTAAACTCTCCTACGAGGTTTATTAGTGTGCTCATTATTAGTGTGCTTCTTTTGAAATCTTCTTCTCCTTGTCTCTTCCTTTACTTATGTGGGTGTTAGAAGGATTAGAAAAACGAAATTGTAAAATCAGATGTAAATTAATTAATCAGTTCCTTTTTTGCAGCACTTAAGTCAGTTCTCTTTCTCTCACTTAATTTCTGTTAGGAAAAACAACCTGCAGTTCAAAGAATGTTTGATGTACAGTATGTTGGGTTCTTTAAGATAACCACTATTGATTCCTCATTCTACGAGGAATCAATATATCGTACAGTATACTTAAATTATGTGTAGTCTAGACCAGTTTTTGGGTCTTTCAGAAAAAAAGGCCAGACCTCAGCCACAGAATGACTAACTTGACCCCCGTCCCTAGGTACGATGTGATTTTTTTTTTAAATGAAATCTCTCCAGCCTGTAAATGGAATTTACAGAATGGAGAGTCCATTTTCAAATGCGTGGTAGAGAAAAGTATTCAAGGCGCTGCCTTGGTAGTAAGTCACTTGAAGTTGATTTTTTTTAAATGTCAAGATTGTTTATTAATGAGAGCTATTGGGGAAATGGTTGTTGAGTTTACTTTGGGTGTTGAATTTAGACCAAAGAAATGCAGACAGCTCTCAGGCCTACGAATCTGCCATGCATGGAAAGTGTGTGGGATTCTTAATGCTTCTAATGTTAAGAATAGTAAGAATTATTATTTTTAATATGTCATAAACCGCGTCCGTAGCCGAGTGGTCAGGAGCAGAGGTGCAGTAGCACACGCTCTTTGAGTAGACCGGGGTTCAAACCCCTGACTGCTAAATACGGTCGATCTACCAACCTGCAATGGACCAGCGTAGAAGATTATGGTCCACTTCCATCAGCATGAATTGTTGAGGCTTCCATCCTGTAGTAGGTTGATGATGGCTGCACTTTACTTTTTTTTACCTTTAAGTAAATGAGGATGAAATAAACAAAACTAAGTGACAGGGTACTAAAATTATATATATTATTACTATAGTCATCATTTTCTAGGGACATTGGCTAAGAGTTGTTAGATGAGCCCGCTCATATCTAGAAATGTGGGTCAGCCACTGTTCAGGATCAGCGTTATTAACCGATGAAGTCGACCTTTAGATTTTTTCATTTTGGTGTCAAGTTACGGATTTTTATTATCATTATCGAACAGATGTCTAAGGAAATAGAAGTTAAAATAATCAACAGCATCGCCAGAGTGTTGCTGTATACAAAATGTCATCAGTTTTTGTCCAAAACAGAACTGAATTTTTGATCTTCTTCCTCTGAAAGTTACCTGGATTGAAGGTTTTACAATTTTGGAAAATCAAAGGTTGGATCCTATAGATCCGATAAAAATCTGGCTTTTGAGCCAGATTTTGAGTGGTATTATTGAACAGTTGGAAAGCGAGTCCAAGGAAAAGAGATTGAGTAACTTTGAATTTGTGGAATTTAAAACTGAGCAGCCTGAAGATTTTTTATTGCCCACCATTTTCAAGGGAAAGGAAATAAAAGATTTACGTACAAATACATTTTATTTAAAATAATAATGTAACAAATTAAATAAAAAATGCTGTTTTTATTCGTATCTATTTTTTACATCTGGAGATTCGGTCAAACAAACATTTTTAAAAGTGAAATTTAAATAGGACTTCGAATTTGCTGCTCTGTAGGAATTTTCTAATCTGTGAGTGAACAAAAATATCGTTTTAATTTGGCTTCAATTATTATCAGAAATTTATTCCATAAATAGAAAAATCTATCACCATCTTTTACGAAATTTTTTATGTGGCCCTATTTAACTGAGGCGAGGGAAAGAGCAATGGTGGTGGTAGTCTGGGACCTTGGTGCACATGTTTTTAGAGGCCCGAAAAATTAGGTTGCTTGGACTGCGCCAATAATCATTACATTGTTCTCAGTTCCTCTCCACTATGAACTTTGGGCCCTGGAGCATCTGCGTCTATGCGAGAGGCTGAGATGACTTTCTACTCATCATCTCTCTATCTGATAGGCTATTCTTGAACTCGATAATGCCTATCGTTTTTTAAGAAGATGTCATATGGCCTGGCTGCATCAGAAAGTGCTATCACCTTCAGGTCACTACAGGTGGTCTACAAGTATCTATCATAGCCAATATCCGAAAAACATCTATCCATTTTCGGATTTCTTCAGATGCAAGACTGTGATATAATTCACAGTCTTGCATCTGAAGTAAGTATATAAATTTATCAATGCAAGTATAACGCTTATACCTTCTTAATCAGTGGAGAAAATACTTTGTCAGTTACCCAAACATAACAAAAGTAAGGATTCAACAACGATGCAACGTTGAACAGCTAACTGTTTCTGTGGCGCAGAAATTAAATAAACAAAGATCAAATGCCTATTGATATTAGCCAAAGCTAACAGGCATTAGGAAATCTGTGTGATAGCTGGTCTGGATATTATATAGCAATTTTTTGACAAATCATTGCAACGCGTCAATTTTCTGACCAGGAGTAGACCAATTTCATGTGCAATGCGGCATCTTCGTGCTATTTTCACAGATATACTTTAAAAATAAACAAACAATGGTGGGTTATGAAACATTTTCGATAATCTTTCGTAATCAATTGACCTCAGTGAATTACCCGCTGTATTCAGTCTGCCAAAGTACATTGACAGTTGTTTGCTGATGATTTGAAAATTGATCAGGCGAACGATTCATTCTTTGTCCGATGCTCAGCAAATGCAGTCTGTTTTAGACTGCATTTCGATCGATCTCTGAGAGAATAACATGATTGAATCTGAGGCAATGCAAGTTATGTAGGGCATCCTAAGCGCAGGAGCAGATTTCCAATACAATTTGATTAGTTAGTTTCAGGACAGTCGATTGAATCTGTTGGCCAACTTAAAGAACTCGCAGTTACAATTCGTTGTGATTTTTGTCCTCCTACTCACGTTAATACCATCGTTCCTCGAGTATTCAAGTTATTGGGTTTAATCATACGCTCTGAATTTTCCTTCAGAGAGAATTCTGCTGTTTTGACGCAGTACAAGCAATTTCTTCTTCTTGTACTGGATGATTGTGGAATTGTTTGGTCTCCCTACCAAAAATATTTCTCTGAAAATGGTGAGCGAATCCAAATACAATTTCTGTGCTGTAGGAATCATTGTTTCATCGCAGCAATTGCAGCTTGTGCTCCCAGTACAATTTGCTTTCTCTTCGTTCTCGGCGCGATTTGCATAGCTCTTATTTTATTTGCAATCTCGTTAATAATTCTATTGATTCTCCCATTCTCCTGTCACTGGTAAGTTTTTTAGTTCCTCATTTCAACTCGAGATTTCACTTTACCTTTTCTTCCTCTTCTTTGCACTAATTCTTCTTCTATCCCTTTACTCAATTAAACCTCCTACACGATGTTCTGGGCTGCAGCAGCTTATCCGCGTGTCCCGCACTCACCTTTGCCCTTCCTGCTTACAGCACGTGTATGGAGAATATTTGAGAAAGTTGTACAAGTAAGCTTGACCGCTACTTTTCTACCGTTCCTTTGAAAAGCAGCTGGGTTGCGCACGATTTGGATCAGTGAATGGTCCAAATATTTCACTGGAAAGACATATGTTTCTCCTGTCCATCCCCTCCAATAATTTGTCTAGTTCTTCCATGAATTTACTCAAAATACCCAATCTCAATTCGAATTTACGCTCCCTTGATGTGTAGTCTGAGCAAGAAGAAGGATGCTATCAGGAATTCTTCTTTTGATGCATTGATCTTGCTGAATCCATTCAGTGCCGTAAACTCCTCAGTCACATCACCTCGCAGATGCTAGTCTCCAGACGCTGCTTGTTATCCCTAACGTTTTGCAGGAAAGCTTTAAGAAACAAACTAGTGAATTGGTGACTAGTTTTTCTTCAAGACTATTAGTATAATCCGCATATAACAGCTATTAATTGAAGAGGACTCGATTTCTAAGCTAAGATGATAAGTTGGATAAGGATAACAACTTTTCAGTTGAAGGTGCATTATGGACGAAATAATTGTCATGCCTGTCTTCACTGAAGATGAAATGCCTTTTTTTACTGATAAGAATTATTTTGTACCTCTGCCAATACTTTATGTTGTTTGTCCTTAAGTATTTTAGAGGCAATGATAACACAACAAATAGTTAATTTTTTGTTTTATTGTTTTGTAGTACGTTGTTATTGTTTCTGTTTTTTTAAAGAATAACATTTAGGACATTTCGACGGCTTTTGGACATATAAGCTCATTCACACTGACATTAGATTAGATTTATTCACATTAGAAAACTGCCATTATGATTTTAGTATCCCCTGTTTTTGATTTCTCCTCAAAAATACACTTTGTTAAAACTATTCATTCACACACACTTCAATAGAAAAAATTCTATAACTGAACTGATCTATGACCACGATTGCAGTGTCGGAGGGGGGAAGACAAGAAACCCATCGAATGTTTAGAAATTTGCACAACAGAAATGCGCTTTTAGGTGGTCAGTGGTTTAATATACATACACTGCTCGACAAAATTAGCGGAACAAATGTTTATCATGAATGTTTTATTGTGAACATGGTCGCTGAAGGCGAATATTTGATATAATAGGCATCTTGGCGTGCAAATTCTGAGTAACCAATAGAAATTGCTTTACCAACTTACAGAGCCGCACATTATGCAAATTATTTATGCCTATAAAAACACGGGGTTGGGACCACATCACTTCAATCTCGTTTTTTTGGCTTGCTAAGTGGGACAGCCACATATCCAGTACTCAGGATGGCAAGTCATCATCGTTGTTTAGATGACTGAGATGGCGGGCCATTCGACGACTTGAAGGTGCACATTGGCTTAATGTGTCAAACAGTGTCGTCTCGGCACTATGGAAGCAGACTCAGGAGACAGGGACCAATACAATAAGAGCTACCCAAGGTCGCTTGAGGGTTACATCAACCAGAACAGAGGTACAGACTCCTATTTGGGTCTAACAGCAAGGCGGAACCCTACGATGTTTTTTCATCAACTGTCTCTCGAGGATGCAACGGCCACAAGTTAAAATATCCGGCTCAGTTCAAGTGGACTCTACGAAAGGAAGCAAGTGGTTTGTACCACATTAATCCGAAACCACCGCAGAACTCGCAGAAACTTGTGCCATGAACATGTGACTTGGAGCCCAAAAAAATGTGGTACAGTTCTGTTCTCTGACGAGTCCCGCTTTAGCCTACAAACAGATTCTAAACGTATTTCATCTGGAGACAATAAGAAATGTGGCACCATCCCTCCAACATTAGAGAAAACGACCTTACGGTGGAAGCGGTTTCTCATTTGAGGCGGAATAATGATCAACGGCCGCATCCTTTTCATGTTTTTGATAGGCACGAAACTGCACGGAGGTATCGAAAAGAGATCCTCGAACTCAATGTGCGAATTTTTAGGGGTGCGATTGTCCCAGATTTTCTTTTCATGCACGACAACCCCACTGCACACACAACTCAATTGGTGGAGGAATATTTAAAAACAGAAGACATCCAATGACTGCTGTGGCCAGGAGGACTACCAGACTTAAAACCGATGGAATACGTGAGGGGTGTCCTTGGGCGTAGCATTGCCTGTCAACAGAAAACTCCTCGGTGACTTGGTGTGCTAAGGTGCGCGGTGATGGAAGAATGGGATTTGTTGCCACAGAATCTTTTAGACACCATTATATCGAGCATGGTCTACTATTGGCAGGCCTATTTAGCCGCTGAAGGGAATCATATGGCGTACTGATGTCATGTGACCAAATTTTCAAACATTTTGTAATGACTTCTGTAATGTGACCTATTTGGTAATTCTTATGCAATCCCTATAAATATCTCTTATACCTGTCCAAAGTTTTTCGCTGTCTCATAATTTGATCGTTATTCCATGGTGCACCACCATCATACCAAATTATATCCCGCTCCATTGCAATTTGCAACGAGTTACACCACATGTTCTGTTAATTTTGGCGAGCCGTAAAGATGGACTGTAGGAATTTGCTCTTACAGAAAGCGTTTTCACTATTTATGGTACAACTTAAATTATTTAAAAATAAAAAAAATTCTGAATTCAACGCTTAAAGAGACTCTTCAGTTCAATTTCCCATTTCCGAACTACACAACCTAAACCAGAAAAATAGGGAAGGGGCAAATAGCAGTATCCTGCTAGTTGAAACTTTATCTTAGCATAACCACACATTCCAAAAATTAATTAATAAAATAAGTAGATTTTAATAATTACAGTAAATCGCGATAATTTCAGCTCGTCTAACTATGGTAAAAGCTGCCTGAACGAGATTCAGTACCAACTTTTTACATTTATTCTCTCTTCGGTGCGCAGTTGAACGAAATGGCCATGGATAGATTTCATGCCCTCCACCAGAATTCTTCAGTCTGTGTAATTCACCCCATAAAATTATGTGCCGATAACTGCTTATAACCGCCATATGCAAATCAGTTGCAGCCAGTATTAGTTCTTCAAAGAAGTTTGGTTCTCGTATGCCATCTCAGTCATCTGTCGTTTTGGTACTGCGGTTGAACTTTTCAAAATTACCTGCAACGAAATAGAAGAATGACGACGAAACAAAAGTATGTCATGAAGATTTACGTACAGAGAGTTTCCATCTCTAAAAATGACGCGATGCGATTATCACATCATAGCGACAGTTGCCTCTAGAAATAGTAAGGCTAGGGAGGAGGAGCCAAGCTTTAACAGAAGTGGTCGTAGGTGCGCCCAATATCTAAAGGGAACTGCAGGACTTTACTATTGTAGAGTCCCAGTGTCCCAGTCCAAAATAAGCAAATGCCGCATAGAGCGATATGTTATTCACAGATTTTTTGCCATTTCTTCTGTTCTTTTTTTTTATTTTTATTTTTGTGAGTGGTTTTATTAGTCATCATTTGTAAAGCAGGACTGCAAGTTCCTCTACCGATAAACAATACTGGATGTGAAGATTCGAATTAACTTTTGTTGAATTATGGGACGACAACTGCTTATAAACAATGTTTTTGTTGTGGAAATATTTTGCAGTTCTCTGGAAGAAGTAGCCTTCGTGGGCATCACAGTTGGTAGGATCGCAGTCCTCCGCACACCGTGTGGAACAGACCTGAATTCGAATCCCCTCGATGACGGGAGGAATTTTTGTGGGTATTTTTCCCAACGTGGCCGAGTTAGTCGGTCTCAGGCTTGGGCAGCATTAAATTTTCGTCCAGCAAACAGAAAATCGACTTCAGAACACAAGAAATTTATCGATAATATACACGGAGCAACGTGGCCTTAGTCGCTCCTAAAACCTATGGAAGAAGTTGGGATCTATTTTGGAAAAGAACTTTTCAAACTGCAGCTTTTAACTCTGATATTGATAGTCATAGCTGCAGGTGCGATGGAGGCCTTGAACATTGACTATATCGAAAGCAGCAGATTCCTTCCGTTACGGAGGAAGTCACGCAGAAGGAATCTAAAGAAATGCATGAATGACTTCAAACTGTCTAATGATATCTTTCGGGAATGAGCAGTGAAGATCCTTGGACAACTCGTAGAATATACGTCTACGGGTAATTCCAAGTGGAATGAGGTTTTATCAAAACCGGAATTAATTTCTCTCTCTGAAGGGGTCATTATCAGAGGAATTAATGGGATGAAAAATAAAGCTACCCTACCGTAAGACCGAATGGATTCCATTCTTTAAAATTAAAATTTTTAGTCCGTATATTATTGATGCATTGCTACATATTTTTTAAAGACATTATCACAACAGCCTTTCCACCGATGATTTGGTCACCATATTTTATCAAACTTGTCCCCAAAATTAGAAATCCAAAATTTTGCAATGGTTATAGATTTATTTCAACTGGCTGTTGGCTACTAAAGATTTTCAACAAAATCATGCCTGAAACATTGATTAAACATTTTGAAGCTGGACCACCGTACTTGCATGACGTTCTTAAAGGTTGATTGAACGTTACAAATCTTTAGATTTTATTTCACATTCAGGAGGCTCTCAACAAAAAGTCACAGCTAGACACGTTATTGCTAGGCGTCAAATCTGCATTTGCAAAATTGTCAGGTTAGGTTGAATTTTATTTGATATTTGCGATAACCTTATAATTCTAATTTATACTGATTATTGAAGACGCAAGGTTTTGTTTTCTCCAGCGTTTTGAGGTCACAGGATGCCATATTCCAAAATGGAGTGTTCTTTCGGCAATGCTTTTTTCTGCTGCCGATTCTTTCTTGGGGATACAAAGTTCGTTTATTCAGATATCATTAAACTCCTCATTCCCCTCTAATGATACAATAACTGATATCGACTTAAATGGGAATATCAAGGCATTCATGATGTACTTGTAGAACTACACTGCTCGACAAAATTAAAAGAACACGTAGAAAAAGTGGTATAACTCGAGCACTTTGCGATTGAACGGGACAAAATTTGTTATGGTGATGTATCATAGAATAATGATGAAATGAGGAGAGAGCGAGAAACTTCATATAGGTATAATGGACATTTATTGAGGCTGTATGAGAATTAATAAAATGTCACATTACAGAAGCCGATACAAGATGCTCGAAAATATGGTCACATGACATCAACGGCATATAATCCCTTATAACGGCTAAAACGGGCCTGACAGTGGTGAACTATGCTCGATATAAGGGCGTCTATAAGATTCTGTGGCAACAATTTCCATTCTTCCAACATCGCAGACCTTAGCGCACCAAGTGACCGAAGAGTTGGCTGTCAGCGTGCAGTGCGACGCCCAAGGACGTCCCACACATGTTCGATCGGATTTAAGTCAGTTGATTGTGCTGGCCACGGCAGTCGTCGGATAACTTCAGTTTCAAGATATTCCTTCACCACTTGAGTTCTATGTGCAGTAGACTTAAATAGACTTAAGACTTAAATATGGGCAAACTCAATTTGGAACTATTAAATTTTGACCTGTGGGGTATACGCTGGCGAGCAGATAGAGAAGGAGAGGAGACTGAAGACTGGGGGGAGAAAGACAGAAGAAATGGGATCAATAGAGGAGAAGACCCCATTATAAGTCAGCGGGGCATGCCCATGCCCCACCAGGAGGAAATCTGGGTTGGCGAGTAGGGGAGGAGGCAGGAGGGACAGCCTCCTGCCTCCTCCCCTACCGCCGAGGGAGGAGGGAAAGAAAGATGGGTCCAGCAAGAGCGCCGGCACCGATTGCCATTATGGCTGGCATATGCAGAAAGCTCTGCGGTCTCATTGGGTTGGAATTCAGCTGAGTAGAAAGTTACTCATGAGTCTGCGTCCCGTCCGGGGGAGGTCCACATATCGGGGATGCACTTTTCGTGGGTTAGGTCCGGTTCGTGTGATCCTCTTATGTTTTTTTTTCTGAGGCAGTTAGTTGTTGGTTTGTATCGTTTGCTGTCATAGGTTATTCATTTCATGGTTGTTGCTGTTGTGGTGGTGGATGCGGGAGATTCCGCCTTCTTGTGAAGAGGTCTTGCGAATATTGAGTGAAGACACTATAGGTATCTTTTTTCGGTTAGTATCAGATATTCCTGGTCTCGTAGCATTATTTGTGTGGTGGTTATAAATCGGCAGCGGAGATCCTCGTACCGTGGTCAGTCGTACGTCAAATGCCCCCATGTCTCGCGTAGACCGCAGTGGCATAGGGGGGGGGGTGTCACTCAATCCGAATCCATGGAGTTTTTCTCTTATGGTGCCAGGCCGGTCAACAGGTAGGTGGCGAGAAGTCCAGGAGAAGGCCAAGGTGGATAGTTTGGATACACCAGTTGGATATCGGGAATAAATTTTTTGGTAATTTCACCTTTGCTTGATGTCTGCCAGCGGTTTTGCCAGCTTTGGTTGAAATGTGCGAGGAGACGCTTGCTTCCATAGTGCTGAGACGAAACTGTGTAATATATAAAACAACGTACTACCTCCGCCTGCCATCGCCCTGCTTAAAGTCGTCCAACAGCCCACTATCTCAAAGAATCATCTAAACGACGATGACTTGCCATCCTGAGTACAGTATACTGGAGACGTGGTTATCCCACTGAGCAAGCCAAAAAACGAGAATGAAGTGCTGTAGTAGCACCCTGTGTTTTTATAGGCATGAATAATTTTCATAATGTGCGGCTCTGTAAGGTGCAGAAGAAAATCTTAATTTACTGAATTGTGTAGATGGAATCCACATTACATATATCGTCCATATACAGGGCAGATACCATATATACGCGCCACTGCTAGGAGGTCAGGGGCTCGGCAAAGGTTAAGGGATAATATAAAATCGTGTATAACAAATAGATGAGAGTGATATGTAACATTAAAACATGTTATAATTTAAATAAATATACATATGTATAGTTGTAACTCAGCAGTGCTTTTTTTGTGACGGTACGGCGTACCGGTACCTTTATTAGCAGTGACGTGTGACATTTGGATGCTGTACACTTCAAAATTTGTAATATTCCGTAAATTTTTTTCACATGTTTATCTACTATTGAAATAAGCTTAAAGTTATTTAACTAATTTGCATTTTTCACTGTCTATCGTTAAGATATTTTCTATATAAAACTTTATAACCATTTTTGGAATTCTAAATTACTCAGTCGGACCTCTGTTTAACGAACTCCTTTTATAGCGAATTTTTTTTGTAATTCCCCTTGGAAGTTACATTTAGAATAGTTTCCATTGAGCGAAGAAAATTTTCATATAACGAAAGGATTAGGACAGACTTAACTCGGTGCATTTCTGGCCTTCGGGCAATTAGTGTTGCTGCACGAATTAAGAGAGCTAACGGGATTACCATTCTACAACTTTGAGGTACTCGTAAAACCTCAAAGTAAAATCTATTTGATAAGAAGGTTTCGGAAGAATTGAAGAATTTGATGAACGCTCTGAGTACGATACCAATTTCATCGAGTGAATGTGAACGAGGATTTTCACAAATGAATCTGATCACCAGCCCAACCAGCGCTTCGTTGATGACAAAAACAGTTCCTTCACTACTGTTTCTTAAAATTGTAGGCCCACCGCTGACCTGCTTCGATCCAGCAAAATATGTCGATTCGTGGCTGCTTCGGAAACTTCATTCAGCAACAGACACACAAAGTGGAAGAAAAGAAGTCGGCATAGGACAGGGGTCGGCAACCTGCGACTCTTTAACTTTACAGCTCACATGAAGCACAATTTGAAATGGAGTTAGAGGACTTAAAGATCGAGGACATGTGGAGTGCAAGACTAAAATGCCTTAAAACTGAAATTGAGGATTTGGAGAGGCAAAAGGCTGCCCTTGCAATTCTACACAAATGGACGGCGATAGATGAGTTCAAAATTCAGACAAAATTGTGTTCGATGCGTGGATTAGCTTGCCGGACCCGTGGATTAGCTTGCCGGAGTTATAAATTACTGGAATAAGTTGCCTTCATGGGTGGTAGAGGCCGACAGTTTGGGGAAATTCAAAGGTCATCTGGATAGTACTTTCGGGTAAGGGAAGCGCATAGGATGATAGGATTAATTTCCTTTTTATTTAATTTTTAATTTCATTTTATTATTTTTATTTCTTTATTAATTATTATTATTTATTTATTTAATTATTATTATTTATTTATTTAATTTTTGTTTTTATCATTGTTTTGTTCGGATTTTTTTTTTTTTTTTTTTTTTGGCTGGTGCAGCATAAGCCATAGGCTTTCTTGCACCATACGGCCGTTACTAATACTAATACTAATATAAAAATTTGAAAATATTTGCGTTTGGACTTCTCTCAGTTTTTGGTTCCACGTATTTCTGCGAGCAAATATTTTTGAACATGAACTATATTAAAAATAAATCAAGAAACCGTCGTCTGAACAATGCGAGCATGTTTAAAGCTCAGCGTGTTTAATTACGACATACTCGAATGATGTTGAGAGACTCGCTCAAGAAGTTCATCAGCAAAAGTCACATTAATTTGTACCTAATTGGATGTTTCTTACGTTTTTTCGGTATTAATAAATAATATTTCAAAAAAATATATATATTTTTTAATAAACACCTTCCCACTCTAATCCATTTCTTAAAAAACTCTCGCCTCCCCCCAGCTTGAACTGAGGTGCGGCTCTTCGGATTCTCTCTCTCTCTCTCTTTTTTTAATTATATCAAAAATGGCTCTTCACCAAAAAAAAAGGTTGCCGACCCCTGTCACAGGATGAGAACTTAATAAAAGTTTTCCCCGTGGCGGGGCCGGTAACCTGGGAGAAGAAATCCACTCTCCCGGGGCTGAAAGGAGCAAAGATGGATAACAATTCGTTTCCACCTTTAGAGCCTCCGAGCTCAAAACTAGCGACTAAACACACCGATGATGACTTCTCCCAACCCAAGAGGTTGAAAACAAATCCTCAAGAGGAGATACCAGCATTTCTCATACTGCACTCTACATCAGACCAGCCTTTGAGTAAATTGTCCCCATTCCTTGTGCAAAAATGCTTAGAGGCTGTCGCAGGTTCGCCAAAATCAGTAAGGCGACTCCAGTCTGGGGATCTTCTGGTAGAGACCATAAAATCCCAGCATTCTGCAAAGCTATTAAATCTGACAACTTTCGGCGGACATCCAATAAAAGTCACTCCCCATGCCACCTTAAATTCCTCCAAGGGAGTAATTGCAGAATGGGACTTATTAACCGTATCAGAGGAGGAAATAGTCAAAGAGCTACGAGAACAAAGAGTCATCCAAGCCAGGAGAATCATGACCCGTAAAGATGGTACTCTCATCCCAACAAGGAGCATAATCCTCACTTTTAGCTCTCCCATCTTACCAACATCTGTCAAAGCAGGCTATCTCCATTGCCGTGTCCGACCCTACATCCCAAACCCAATCAGGTGCTATAAGTGCCAAAAATATGGACACTCTCAGACTGCATGTAGAGGTGAGGCAATATGTCCTAACTGCGGATCGAAAGAACACAATCAATCCGATTGCAATGCTACCACTCCTAATTGCCCAAATTGTAAAGGGAATCATCCAGCTTTCTCTAAAATATGCGAACTATGGAAGCAAGGAAAAAAAATACAGAAATATAAAGTGGAAAACAAAGTCACTTATTCAGAGGCGAGAAGAGAAATAATCAAAATGGAGCCAAAGCGAACGTATGCCACAGCTGCCAAACAGGTGCAATCAGTAAGTATCCAAACGGACGTTACAGTTCCTCCTAATACATCTATCGCGAATTGGGCACGATCCATACTCACTTCTCCCAAACAGTGTCCTTCACAACAAACAACTGAACAAGCCAGCAATACTCCAATCTCCATTCCAGCCGATGCGTCAACAATGAAACCAAAAGCTACAGAAACCCCAATGGTGCATCCACGGATTTCAACGGAAATGGATATTGATCAGGAGAAAAATTCAGATGATGGAATTTTAGAACTCCACGCAACTGATGAGATAGACACAACACGTCCTTTCTTTCCTAAGAAAGACAAAGTAAAAATAGAGAGGTATAAACAAGCTACAACCAAAAAACTGTCAGAAGCAAAAACAACTAACAAGAACGCATAATGGAAAGAATTCTTCAGTGGAATTGTAGAGGCTTTCGTAATGCAAAAGATGACTTGCATGATCTCGTAAACCGCTATGAACCAGCATGTATATCCCTACAAGAAACCTATTTAAATCCACAGGTGTGTCCTACCATTAAAAATTATACCATGTTCAGAAGAGATAGGAGTATCGACTCGCCAGCTCGTGGAGGCGTGGCAGTTCTTGTTAGAAATAATATTCCATCTAAACCTGTTGCTCTTCAGACTCCTTTTGAGGTAGTGGCAATGCGCGCAGAAATTGGCATGACTATTACAATAGCATCTATATATATTCCCCCAAATTCCTCAATCTCCTCAGAAAATCTAGAAAATCTAATAGACCAGCTACCACCTCCTTTCTATTTACTCGGAGACTTCAATGCTCATCACTCGCTGTGGGGATCTCCAACAATCGACAAAAGAGGTAAACAAATAGAAAATCTTCTCGATGTGTGCCAACTTACCCTTTTGAATACTGGAGAGCCTACCTATATACATTTTTCAACAGGGTCCATGAGTGCAATAGACCTTTCAATCTGCTCTCCCTCCATATGTACTAATACGGAGTGGTCTGTTCTTGAAAATCCACTAAATAGTGATCATCTACCAATTCTCTGCAAGCTGCAAACACGGGTAAACTCCCCTTTGCCGGGTCGCTCCAAATGGAAATTTCGTAGGGCACACTGGAATGAATATGCTTCAAATGTTCAGTTAGATGATGAAATAATTCAACTTCAACCCATAGATTATGTCACACAACATATAACTAATCAAATATTACAAGCTGCCAACTCTACAATACCAAAGTCCTTGCCTGGGAAACGCAAACACAATAATTACTGGTGGAATCCGGATTGTACATACGCTAAACAGGAAAAAAATAGGGCTTGGAATTTGTTCCGCAAATTCCCCACAACCAGTAACCTAATTAGTTTTAAAAGAATGAAAGCTAAGTTCCGCCAAATAAGAAGGAACGCAAAAAGAGAAGCATGGATTAGCTTTTCCTCCAGTATAAACAAGGACACAGATATCAGACTCATCTGGAAGAAAATACGAACAATTGATGGCAAATATGTCCAGTCCCCATCCTCAATATTAAACTGGAAAGGAAAGGAGTTGTCCTCTCCGGCAGAAATTGCAAATGCCTTAGCCGAATCATTTGCCAGTATATCAGGTGTATCCACCTACGACCCAATCTTTCAGAAAATTAAAAAATCATCAGAGCAGCATAAGATCAATTTCTCCACCAGAGTTTCACACCCGTACAACCAGCCATTTACATTAACAGAACTTTTAGGGGCGCTCAATAAAACTTCCAGTAGTGCTGCTGGTCCAGATGGGATCTACTACATCATGATAAGCCAACTAAACAACAGAACAAAAAGGGTATTGTTAAAATATTACAATCGAATATTTCTAGAAAATATTTACCCAAACTCATGGCGTCACTCAATTATACTAGCCTTTCCAAAGCCAGGAAAGGATCGCAGCTTTCCACATAATTACAGGCCGATTTCACTGACCAGCTGCCTAGGCAAAGTCTTGGAAAAAATGGTTCACAGGCGGCTAACGTGGTTCCTGGAAACTAACAACTTGCAAAATAACAATCAGTACGGGTTTCGAAAGAACCGGTCCACGTTAGATGTAATGATAAAAGCAGAAGCAAACATCCGAAATGCCTTCATAAGGGGACAACATCTGGTCATGATCAATCTTGATATTGAGAAAGCCTTTGATAACACCTGGCGATACGGTGTACTTCAAGATCTTCATTCTTTTGGCTTGAGAGGTCATTTACCCCACTTTATACAAAACTTCCTATGCCACAGAACATTTCAGGTTAGATACATGAACAATTTATCTAAATCATTTGAACAAGAGGAGGGTGTTCCTCAGGGGTCCATTCTTAGTCCGACGTTATTTTCAATAAGAATTACAAACATGACACAGGATGTACCTAATACAGTAGAATCGTATATGTTCGCTGATGACCTCGTTGTTTCTTGTCAATCCCAATCCATGAACACCATTGAAAGACAACTCCAAATTTCCATCGCTAAAATTGAATCATGGGCATTGCGGAATGGCTATTCCCTATCAGAAAAGAAATCTAGTGCAATTCATTTTTGTAAAAAACGCAAACTTCACCCAGATCCAGAAATATTTTTAAAAAACAACCTGATTCCTGTCACTAACAGTTTCCGACTGTTGGGGTTATACTTAGATAACAAACTTAATTTTGCTTCTCATATTGCTTTCCTTCGAACTACATGTCTAAAAAAACTGAACATCCTGAGAGCAGTCTCTGCTAAGTCCTGGGGTGCTGACAGAAGCTCTCTCCTTCATCTGTATAGAGCTTTAATAAGATCACGATTAGACTATGGATCACCTGTCTATGACTCCGCTAGGAAAAGTTCACTATTACGTCTGAACACCATACAGCATAGTGCTCTTAGGATAGCTGTGGGAGCCTTCAGAACATCTCCGGTCCACAGCCTGTATATTGAGGCAAATGAACCCCCTTTGCATCTCAGGAGAAAATCCTTATTGTGTAAGTATGCAGCAAAAATTAAAAGCATGCCATTCCACCCTAGCTGGCAGTACCTGTTTGATCCTCAATATGCTGAATTATATCACAATAAGCCTAATGAAAACCGCCCTGCAGGGATTCGACTGCAAGAACTCACGATCAGTTGGGATCTTAAATTTCACAGCATATTCCAAGACCTTGCTACTCCTGAAACTCCCTGGACTGAATTCTCACCTCTCTGCGACAATTTCTTTTCAAGATGGGGAAAATCCTCTCTGGCAAATATAAACTATCAACAGCTCCATAAAACTCATTTGTTGGAAAATTCAGATAAAGTACCTATCTATACTGATGGCTCCAAAACAGATGCAGCCGTTGGTGCTGCAGCAGTTTCTTCTACCTTTTCAGATGCTGTGTCTCTTCCTACGGAATGTACTATCTATACTGCAGAATTATTTGCTATTAAACTAGCTCTAGATAGAATACACAACAGCTGTATAAAGCAATCCCTGATATACACAGACTCCTTAAGCGCAATCACTGCCATTCAAACTACCATGTCGCCCTCCCATCCGATTCTTAAAGAGATACGGTCCAAGTTATTTTACTGTCAAAAAGCCAACCAGAAGGTTACCTTCTGCTGGATACCTGGTCATGCAGGGATTCCAGGTAATGAACAAGCGGACGCCGCCGCTAAACACCCTGACTCAAGCAATTCCAGGCAACAAACAGTGCCCTACACCGACTACAAATCCATCATTGAAACATCATGTAGGAAGCAATGGTCTGAACTCTGGAAAGCTCAAATAAATAATAAACTGCTGCAGATAAAAAAAGAGCCAAAATTGTGGACATCTAGTATTAGAAAAAGCAGGCGACAAGAAGTAATTCTAGCAAGGCTCCGCATTGGACATTCACATCCAACTCATCTGTATTTGCTTATGGGAGAGAACCCTCCTCAGTGTTTGTTGTGCCAGTCTCAGTTGACAATATATCATATTCTCATTGAATGTTCCCAACTTTCAACTACCAGAAAATCAACCTTTACATCCCTATCCCATTTGAAGGAACCGATTACCTTATTGCAGATTCTTGGCAATGATGCAAATTTGGAGGAACTGTTTACTTATTTGAAACAGATAAATCTTTATAATAGCCTATGATCACAATAACATGAGAAATTAGTGATAAGCAAATATCGAACAGGCACAATATGGCCCAAGAGGCCCTTGTGCCAGAAAACCCAAATACAACAACAACAACAACAATAATAAAAGTTTTAAATATTCTACAAAAACTTTATTATGAAATTATTTTTACTTATGTTATTTTTTTACTTAATTTTTTACTTATTTTTTATATACTTGAATATATAAAACACTAATACTTGAATAATAAATTTATGTTTCATAAACTGTTAATATACTTAATTTGTTGTTCTTATTCTAAAAACATTACTACTAAAGTAACTATCAGGAAAAAAAAAATTTTTAGAGTACTTTTCAAAAGGATATTTTAAAGGATATTTTAATTTTCAATTTTTCCTGATAGCAAAGAATGAGTACCGGCACCTATTTTTTTTACAAAAAAAGTGCTGGCTGTAAGAATATACAAGTTCTGAGACAGGAAACATGCAAACCTACATTTGAACGAAATATTTACAAAACACACGTACGCTCTAAGTCAGCTGATTCACTGATCTGCATATTTCAGGGATGCAGTAGGATTGTCTGTATGAAGTTTCACGTGTTCATGTGCAAGAGTTCATCGATGAGCATGAGCAGTGCCTTTCTGGGTCTCATATGGCAGGTGGGAACGTCATTTGGAGAGTCGACATGAGGGGCCATGCAACAGCAAAACCAGTTCGGCCAGGGAACACATCTGATTGCGATCTGATGCAAACTTATGGAGATGTATTCCGATCGTTTGCAGGGCTTGTATTTGGCCGGGTAGAAATCGGTCGTCGATTTTCAGTCTGTTTTTCTGTAGCTGAAGAAGAGAAGTGGCTCTAAGGGAACGTGGTGGCACATGCCCCTGGCATATATTTTTTTTTTATTCATTGAGTAAAGCGGCCCCTAGACAAAAATAAAAGCTAGGAAATCCGCCATACATATAGAAATGGTATAGTACAGTAAACAATTATTAACAATATTCTTATATGAATCAGACATTGTATATAATCAATTATCACATTACAAATCAACTATACTGTGCAATGGTCATCTCCTCAGCTACAGCACAAAAACCTGGATAAGCAGCCTACAACAGAAGCCGATGAACAGACATTGTCCACAAATGAGCACAAGCATGACATCCTAGAGACTGATCATCGCCGGCAATATCCAAAAGATAAACAGTTCAACGAAAAGCCATCTTCCAGCATCAGAGAGCTCAACAAAAGTTACTCATTAACCAGCAAAACCAAGCTGGAAGAAGGTGTTATTGCAGGATCAAATCCAAGAAAAACAACAACCAAGACTTTTTGCCAACTGCATTAGCAGGAGCAGAAGTGAACACCCACCCATGAAGGAAACATAGTACCAACATCCTGTCCACCTCCGCAAAGAAATTTCTTTATTCCTATATAAAAAATAACATACTATTCCATGTAAATAGAAGAGGGTACAGTGCACCAATTCGTCCATTATTCAACCTTAACTTTTCCAATTGCAAAAGTATATTCCTTCTCACGAAAACTGAATTTGCAAAAATTTTAAAGGCAATACAATTCTCCCTTGTTTTAATAAGTAATGGCTCAGTCCCATCCACCAGACGAGGTACATTATCAACATTATTCAGTAAACCTAAACGCAAATCAGCATATTCCAAACAATTAAACACAATGTTTCCATGTTTCCAGATCACCACACGTACAGTTGCATCTTACTACGATTCCAAGACTATTCAGTTCAGCAAAAAATGATGATCCGTGTCCTGTTAGCAAGAATGTACAACGTAGATTTGGTACTAACCAGATTGGTTTAAAATTTGAATGTTATTCCACCTTTTTCCGAACAATTCCACCTGTTTTGCCATTTTTGTAAAAGGATCCACTTCTTTTTTTCGTTTCTCAAGTCATTTAAAGTGTTAATTTCGATGCCCAGCAACTCAGAATTTACCCCTCTTCTCAAATAAAAGGATAGGCTTGTGAACACTAAAATGAAAATCAAGTGGCATTTTTCCAGCTAACACTTGCAAAGCTTCTGTGGAAACCGTACTGCAGGCCATAACCATTTTGAGTAACATAACTCGATGTATAGAATAGAGCTTTCTGGTGTTGCTTACTTTGATTGAATGGCCAACCCAGATTGATGCACCATACGTAACAATCGGAAAAAAAAATACAATCATAAATCAAATGGAATGCTTGCTCCTGTATCCCCCACTCCACCCGCGTTATTCTTGAGATTATTGCAATAAATTTCTTCACTTTCTCTGATATATAGTTAATATGAGGGATAAAGTTCAAGCCATTAGCAATACATATTCCCAAGTATCTAATCATTAATACCTGCTGTAAGGAAATACCATTCAACCTCATTACCTACACCAGGAGGGAAACCATATTGTTTGTTCGAAATGCCAATATTACTTCTTTGGTAGATAGCAATCCGCATGGCTAAAAGCTTCTCATAAACTTTACCAAGACCAGGAAGCAATGCAATAGATCTATATGAAGCAGGTGAACTGGCTGACTTGGTTGGAGATTTTAGGATAATCTTGAGCAGTGCATCCTTCCAAGGAGACGGAAATACACAATCTCTTAAACAGTTATTAAAAACTTGTTACAATTCGTTCGAATAAAGATTAGAGAACTTTTTGATTACCTCTCCCTCCAGTAGGTCTATACCTGGACATTTGTTATTTTTAGTGGACTTAACAACGTTGAGAAGTTCATCATGGGTAAAGGGTAATTCTTCAATGTCATTACCATACGTCTCATTCAACGCATGCATATGATGATATTCTAGATTACCACATGGGTTACCAGCCATGTTATCATTACCTGTAAGGTTATCTAAGATTGCACTCATGAAATCTTCCCAACTACACGTCTCAGTGGTGCCCTTGCCAATAGAATAAATAACACGGCATGTGTCCCAGAAGTAGGGGAGTTAATTTTGCCAACCAGCATTTTGACAGTGGTCTCGGTTCACCTCATGCAGATCACTTGAACCAGCCGTAGAATATGAAGTTGAGTGGCCAGATATCTGATTAACAGATATCTTGTAGTTTTGTGGTAGATCGATTTCCATTGGATACTCGGAATTTGATATTCGCCTTCGGCGGCACTGTTCTCAATAAAATATTCATGAAAAATAGTTTATTCTGGTAATTTCTTTGAGCAGTGTACCTTGATACCACAGGTCTGTCCAATAGCAAGAACAAAGTGTTCAAATAACTTTCGCTAAAAAAAAAAGGTTGTTTGACAAGATGTTCAAGTTCTCCTCAGATCTTCAGTTATCAAAGTTCACAAACAAATATCTTGGTCTCACTTGGCCTCATTCTAAACTTTGCAAATACCTCGGTCATCTTAGGGAAATTACTACTCTCTAATATGGAACACGAAACAAGATCTCGTCGGAATTTGAGATCAGAACACCCTTGTGAGTAGGATGCTACTAAATGCAAATGCATTAATCTGATGTTCTGTGCATCGGTACACATATCTAAAACGTATCTTTTGATGTGAATACTGCCTCTTCACAATGTTCAGATCTGTTCTTTGTGCTGCTTTATAAGTAAAACGTTGGAACCTCATCATTATATCAACAAATATCACGATGCAGTGCCAATTTCCGTTCTGTAGATTCGAGGTCCCTTCGATCGCCACAATTGTCTCCTTCAATCCAAATGGAAGACTCGTTTCAAACGGATCTAATATCAGAAGCAAATTACAAGTACATAAACACAATGTTTGCATTAATAATTTAGATATTTAATAGCCCTGGACCAACCAACTGTTATGCTGCACTCAAAGGAAACACAGCAATGCCTGAGGCTGCTTTGACTTGTATTCACTTGTGACTTCGGAATTGATCTAGGTTTCCAGTTTCTGTAATGGCTTTAGATTTGATTTTGCCTTAAATTTTGTAAAACGTTCATTAGTATAGAATGAGTTTCAACTGATTTAACCTTCTAGTATGCTGCTGTCCTAGAGCATGTACATATATTTTAAACTGAAATAGAATGTTACCGTATTAGTGAATGTAGATACAATATTATTTTTAGTGTGCACTTAATTGAAGGGCTAGAAAGTGTTGTAAACACCATTATGGAAACAATTTCAGGAGACAGGAACCATCACAAGAAGTGGTAGGCCAAGGTCACCCTATGATTACGTCAATCAGAACAGAACCAACCGCCGCTATCTGTCTCTAACAGCAAGACGGAACCGTACGGTCTTCTGTCATCAACTGTCTCTTGAGATTGATGCTGCCACACGTGTAAACATTTTCAACTGGAATCTACGCAAGGAAACCAGTGATTTTTATTATTTTTTTATCTGTTTATTTCACAGAAGGAAACCACCCCAAATCACCTATTAACTCCAAACCACTGTAGAGCTCGTCGAAACTGGTGCCATGAACATGTGACTTGGAGCCCTGACAAAAGGGAGAGTTCTGTTCTCTGCTGTCCCATTTTAACTTAAAAACAGATTCTAGACGTAATTTCATCTGGGGACAACGAGGAATACGGTACCATCCCTTCGACATTAGAGAAAAAAACACTTACGGCGTAGACCTTGTTCTCGTGATGCAGAATAATGATCAATGATGCCGATAATGATCTATGTACGACGTTTTAGGGGTGCTGATGGTCCAGATTTTCTTTTCATGCACGATAACGGCATTGCACATAGAGACTTGAAGTTGTGGTGGAATATCTTCATACTGAAGATATCCAATGGGCGTCGCATTGCACGCAAACAGCCAACTCCACGATCACTTGGTGGGCTAAGGTCTGCACTAGTGGAAGAATGGAATTCGTTGCCACAGAATCTTATAGACACCCTTACATATGTTGATGAATCCTAACCCCACATCTTTCTAGCCTAGCGGTTGCGGAGGGATCTTTCAGAATGTGAATAAACTGATTTTAATAATTATAAAATTAAAGCGCTTCGCAGAAACCTGGTTTAGCGATGAGAAGGATGAAAGAGTGTTAATAACTTTGAAGTGTTGATCTTTAGTAAACCAAATACAATCCAGAACATCGGGATGCTATTATTGTATATTATTACAGTAGTTGGAAAAACAGCCTGCCAATCATTAGTTGACGAATATATAAGAAATATTCATCAAGGGTCTGTTTATCTGAACTTCTTGGTATTTATGAATTTGAGTATATATATCAAACAAGCCTGATGGTGCAAGTTTGATTGCTGCATCATTACACAGCTCCAGAGCAGAGCTTGAAGTATAAATTTCCAAAGTAAAGAGAAAAGTAAATGTACATAAAGAAAACACCAAGCAGTAAATTGAAATCTGCTGATAAAAATAAAACTAAATAAATAAAGAGAGGAAGGATCAGTCAGATTTAAGTGAACAGGTAGGAGAAAGGTTGAGATCTGAAATTTCTTCAACAATGTGCAGAATCAGTCTTAGAACTTGCATGAAAAGTCAATTTTAAGGTTCAGATAACGGATGAGGTTAGCAATTTCAGTTGCCTCTGGAAGTGTTCAGGGTTATCAAATATCTCCAGATTTGCTTTGTTGATTGATCTTGCAGTCCTGTTATAGAAGTTGTGGTGTCCATAATTTGTTATTGCGATGGTTTTAGCATTGGATGGTTTCTTTGCGTTGAAGTTTATTTGTGAGACGAGATGAGGGCAATTCATTGTACCATTTAACATCTGGTTAAAAAGGAGCAAGTCGGCTTTATCTATTCTTTCTTCCAGCGTTTCAAGTCCAAAGAATACACACCACTCTTGGTAAGATTTCTCATTGCATTCAAGGCCACTTTTAAAGCAAAATGTACTGTGTATTGCTCTTTTTTGAATATTCTCATTTTCTAATTTTTGGTAAGTTGCATGTGGGGACCAGACCTGTGAGGCAAATTCTAGAGCTGGCCTAACAGAAATTTTGTAGAGAAAGATGAAAAGTGCCAATTGATTCAAGTCTCGGTTATTTCTTTTAAGGAAACTTAGTTTTTTGCTAGTTGCCTTCACAATGTTTGAGACATGGACATAAAAGGAAAGCGATTCTTTAATAACGATACCTACATTTTTGGTTGTACTAACTTTTTTGATTGCCTTGTTGTTGATACAATAAGAGAAATTAAGTTGTTTTTGTGTGTGTATGTGTGTGTACATGCATTGGCAAAACTCAGCAGCTTGCACTTCTTTTCATCGACTACCATTCCTCCTTCAGCCACTGAATAACTCGTTGAAGAGCTTCGTTTAGGATGATGCAGTCATTGGTATTTCGAATTGCTTTATAAATTTTTATGTCGTCAGCAAATATTTTAATTTGATAGTCTCCAAGGGTACTTGGCAGTTCGTTGATGTAGATTAGAAATAATAGCGGGCCTAAGGATGAACCCTGTGGGACACCGATTTCAGGTTTGAAAGGATATGAGATTTTACCTTTAAATGTCACGGGCATTTCTCTACCTTTCAAGTAATTTTAAATCCAGTTTAGAGCCTGTCCTCTGAGACCATAGCGATGCAGTTTATAATTAGTCTCTGATGAACTACTTGTCTAAGGCTTTGCTTAAGTCAAGGAAGATGGAGTCAACTTGTTCTCCTTCGTTAAGCGCATGGGAAATATTCGAGACAAACGAAATCATATCTGTGCAGGTGGAACGACCCTTGATAAATCTGTGAGAATAATCCGACAGATTACGTTTCATAAATTTGAATAGCTAGTTCATTACAATGGATTCAGTTATCTTTGAGAGAGTATTTAATTTACAAACTGGTCTGTAGTTGTTGGGTGAGGATGGGCCTCCTTTTTTGTAAGGAAGGGTAACAAAAGCCTTTTTTAGTTGAGCTGGACAGATTCCACTCTCAAAGAACAATTTTATTAAGTGAAGCAATGGCTTTACAAGTGTTGTTCCACATTTTTCCCATAAAAGAGTAGGGATGCCGTCCGTGCCTCGTGTGAGGTCCTTTTTCATGCTGTGGATTGTGCTCAACAATTCTGCTTGGTTGATTTCAAATACCATTAGTGTATCAATGTAGTTGAGAGGAAAAATTTCGTTACTTTTCATCCCGTCGTCTGCTGTATCTGTTTTGTAAATTTCTTCCAAGCTGCTAGCAACATAGTCCTCCTCAGACAAAGATGACAAGTCATTGGGAATATCTAGCGTGTTTCCAGCCGAATTTTGATTTTTTGCCTTGAAATAGCTGAATGTAGGCTTCATATCTTTTGCCTCAAAGACTCTTCTTTCGACGAAGCCCAAGTATTTGTTATAGTCTGCACAGAACAGAGTAATAATCTGTGTCACATAAACAGAACGCCAAAATAATTACAAACCTCCTCGGGATACTAAAAAAATCCTTAAAAATGTACATTTGAACGTTTTTGTGTTGATCGGTGTGATGAAGAATCAATCCAAATGGCTAAAAGCTTCTCATAAACTTTACCAAGACCAGGAAGCAATGCAATAGATCTATATGAAGCAGGTGAACTGGCTGACTTGGTTGGAGATTTTAGGTTAATCTTGAGCAGTGCATCCTTCCAAGGAGACGGAAATACACAATCTCTTAGACAGTTATTAAACACTTGTAACAATGCGTTCGAATAAAGATTAGAGAAATTTTTGATTACCTCTCCCTCCAGTAGGTCCATACCTGGACATTTGTTATTTTTAGTGGACTTAACAACGTTGAGAAGTTCATCATGGGTAAAGGGTAATTCTTCAATGTCATTACCATACGTCTCATTCAACGCATGCATATGACGATGTTCTAGATTAACACATGGGTTACCAGCCATGTTATCATTACCTGTAAGGTTATCTAAGATTGCACTCATGAAACCTTCCCAACTACACGTCTCAGTGGTGCCTTTGCCAATAGAATAAATAACACGGCATGTGTCCCAGAAGTAGGGGAGTTAATTTTGCCAACCAACATTTTGACAGTGGTCTCGGTTCACCTCATGCAAATCACTTGAACCCATCTTAGCTATGTACAGATTTTCTTATTTTTCTCTTTATACAGGTGCAGGTTCATCCATTTGCATACTTTCTAATTCCGATCACTCGTGTATAACCACGTGCATCCGGTAATGCACAACCCTACTACAGAAATGGAATATTCCTGGCACGTTGCTAGCGAGGCGACTAACTAACATTGGTGAGCTATATAGCCACCATAATAAGAGTAGTCGTCATGATGTTTTGTGGGTTCTCTCTCTATATTCGAGATACAGCAGAAGGCATACCCTTTCATCTACCATGACACCATTCCTATTATGTTGACCAACAACTAAGCACACAGAAGGTTCCCAAAACTTTTTTGATCACCCATAGGCATTTCAAAATAATCTTCATATGTCCTAAAAAACTTGGTGCCACCAGAGATGTTATTCTTCACCTGCTTCGGACCTGTATAATAACTACAAACATAGAGGAACGAGACGAGTCTAGAGATAATTTACGCTGTTGTTTAGTGTCCATAGCAAACTGTTAAAAAAAATTATACGAATGTTACAGGTTACTATTTACAATAGAGAAAGAGAAACTGTTGGAGTCAGCGTACAAAATATATAAGAAATACTGTAGTTAAATACAAACTTTTTTGTTGCATAGTGAAATCTAATGACGCGTGGTCAATCCACTGGTTTGAGCTAGACAGAATTAGAGTAAGAAGAGGCATATTTCGCAGTCTCTTAGCATCAGTAGTTTGGTGTAATTTCCCTTTAATGACACTCGACTGTTTAATAAAAAGTATGCGAGGTCATTATCGTGGTATTTTATCAGGGTAGTGAATAAACACATATGAATACAGAAGTGTTGGGCAAAATTTTCTTATTCGGGAAACTGCAGTTGCCACTATACGAAATTTGAGCTCGTCTGATCTGAAGAACCGTGCATCTAGCAGTGCATGAGATTCCTGCCGACACCTAAACGACGAAGAAAGCTAAGCCACGTCCAGTGACTTCGTAGCATAAAATGTAATCCAGCAATTGACATATAACTGTAGACTACAGCGACGTGCAAACGGATGGTAGTGGTGAACAGGGAATGGGCTTTGCAAATAGTGATGTCACAGGTCCCAACAAGTCTTATTTCCATGATAAAACTTCAGCTCAAAAGCCAAAATAACATCAAGGAACATCAACTGTAGTTAAGAATGGCAGCTGGTCCATGGCCATTCTCTTGAGCCTCCAGTCATGCTGTTCAGCTTAGACAGTGGGGGTTTGTAAAATGCCAAGAGAACGCCAATTATTGGAGTGCATCGTCCCGATAATGAAGTTTGGTGGGGACGATAGTGATGTTATGATATTATGAGTGATTTGCAGTGTTGCCATAAGTACTGGTACTTGGAATCTACGAGGTCACATTCAACGTTTATATTTTTGATAATTTCGTACTGCCTGCAATATGACAATTCTGTGTAATGAATTCTGCGTGTACCATATGATGATAATGCTCTGTGTGACAAAGTTTGTCTCACAGCCATCTGGGTTGAGACGAGCGACTTTGTAGAATTTGTCTGGTTTGACAGAGCCGATTCTAACCGAATCTGTGGAATCGGATGGAACGCCAGATTACTGCACGACCAGAAAGAGATCCTCTTCAATATGCAATTGATGACTGCTTTGAAAAAGGAGCGAGGCAAAATTCAGCCTCCCGCCACAGAGTTGCAAATATGCTCAGAGGGATCGTGGCTGTGATTAAACAACGCAGCCGAGTGGCCAGGCACGAGGATCCGTCGGTACACGCCTTGAGTGACCGGGGTTGAAACCCGTGACTGCTAAATACGGTGCTGTTTCTTGTATTCTCCATGTCTTGTTAACTCTTCTGACCATATAAACAGAAAATTAATTTATTTTTGGTTTCGAAATCGTCTGTCAGTTTTAAACAGTCTAAAATGTCTAAAGTAATATAAGAAAAAATGCAAATGTGCAGATGATGCGAATATTACTGAGATATAATGAGATCTGGCCTTCATCACTGATTATTTTTTATTTAACCGTCTTTTTTTTTTTTTTTTTTTAATCATATTAAGTCCATTCAGTTTTGTGTTTCCGTTTGAAAATTATATGAAATTATTTCCTGTAAATTTTGAAT
Organism: Mastigoproctus giganteus; assembly: GCF_048544385.1. NCBI lineage: Eukaryota > Metazoa > Arthropoda > Arachnida > Uropygi > Thelyphonidae > Mastigoproctus > Mastigoproctus giganteus. The sequence continues at coordinate 157,505,379 of NC_143579.1, forward strand.
TAAGCAAAATATATCGCGGAAGCTTTATATATACTCCCAAACTTTGAAATAAATCCGAATAAGCGTTGCTTTGTCTCGTTTTCTTTATGTACTTTTTCATCCGGGTATTTAAAAATTTCCTGGATGCTGACGTTAAATCGTTGCCGCGATAATGTCCTGAGAATGATAGAAGGAAACGATACTCATCCACCACACTACAGAAGCGAGGCAATCAAACGTTAATTAACAACAGGAATAGCCTAAATAAATTAATAAATAAGTCGCACTTGATCACAGTAATTGCGATTCGCTACAAGCAGATAATGAATGGTCTTTTGGGAATTGTTAACAACGCCTAATAACCGGTGCTTCCATCTAGTGGCCCAAATAGGAACCTGCGCAAACAGAAGAAGGACAGCAAAATATCCGAGTTAAAAATACGATTTTTGAATAATAATCAATCCATTTCTATATTTATTAAATAAGCCAGAGGATGAGCGATAGCGGCTGGGTTTGTCATATCCGTAAGTTCTTAAGTCTCGGGGTGGTCGATAAAGTCTAAGAGTTTATTTTAGCTAAGCATTGGCAAACATAATGCCGAGGTATCCCGTCCATAATTCTCATTTCTTCCATCAGGCACCTACGTGGAAAAGTCAAATAATATTCATGACCGTTCGCTTATGAAGCAGCATCTGGTTCCTATAGCAACATGAAAATGCAAAGATCATTTCCCAGATCCTCGTTATCTCGCCCTTTCTCTTCTCTATCGACAAACCGATATTGGCAGAGGAAGAAGAGAAACTTGGAAAACCTCGATGGCGAGATGTTAAGCCCACGCGTGCGATGAAGGGCAGAATTCCCGAGATTGAAGCCTCGTAATTCATCGCGTTTTTGGCAGTCAAGAAAAGAACGTAACTTCCTTTATGCCGATACCCATATGGAGAGAGTTTCTCATCTTTTGCAATATGCGTCTTTATGACTCCAATAGAGGAAGCTTCTGTTGATGCAGCGCGCTTTCTACAAGATGTATGTGGCACGGACATTGTTTGTCTACTCCAGCACGGACCATTACTGAAGTTGTTGCGCGATCCTTTGTCGTTCTGCGAATGCAGATGTGCGAGCTGTAACCTCGCAGTTCTGTGGATCGTTAGGGATTCACTCTGGAGTACTACGCTGTATCTAACTTCAGTCTTCTAATATTACGAGTAAGAGATACAAGATCGTTGAAAAACTGCACCAGGAAAGGGGAAGAAGAGATATCGCACTACGATTACCTTACATTTGGCGAAATGGCAATCAAAGAGTTTTCTTCGTCCTCCTTAAACCAGGAAGTGCATCATTAATTGCTTTAATGTAATAAAGTAATCAATGCTGCACCTTTCACGTCTAATTGACTCTTTCACGTAACTCGGGACACCAGCTTCAGTTTATTTGAGGGAATTTCAATAGTTGACATTAGTGACGTGAACAATCGAATGATTAGTAATCGAGTATTTCAATAATCAGAGTAATATAATCGATTACGACCACTCGGTTGTGTCCATTACTAGCTGAAACAGCCTGCGTTAAATTATTTATTATAACTGCTAACACCTTGTTGAACTTTAATCCTTCCAAATAACACACAACTGCAGAAGGCGACTTTTTTCACCTCTCATATTTACACTTCCAACGCTTTCAATTGTACCATTCTTCTTCCCACTCGGAGCTATGGTTAGACGGGCGCATGGTGAAGGATAGGCCTTTCCCCATGGGGTATTTCATCCTGTAAAGCTCATGAACCCCCCCCCTCTCTGTAGATATGACACATGGACCTGAATTTAGCCCTCTGTTGGAGCATATATTGTTCTGCTTGGAGGTTAAATACTTATTCTACCCTCCTTTGTTGAGACCTTGGTTTAAGCTCACGTGACTACCAAATACTGTGATTCTGTTCTCTCCATCTTGTAAACTCTTTAATAATAATAATTATTATAATAAATATTATTTCTTCCTGTTGGGGATTCCATCCCCTTAACGGGTACTGGTACCAAGGTGGTTGTTATGTCTAGCGTTACTGTTGGCCAACCACCGGCATGGTGCCAAAGAGCCTCCATAAGAACCTGTCAGCAATGGACCTCCCAGAGAACATTTTCATGGAACTCCAGAAAGTCGCGGTCCTGAACACCTGTAGGACAGCAAGAGAGTTCCTCGACCAACAGTAATCGGGCACGACAACCACCCCATGCACTTGGTACCAGTACCATCATGGGGAGGGAAAAATCCAATAACGGAAAAAAAGGTTTCTTTTTTTTTTTTTTTTGATATAATAATATTTCCTCTAATTCTATGTGTGCAGTATAAAGAAATAAGGGAAATGAGAGGGAGGCTGCATGGATTATCCGTTGAGTACCTTACTGATGATTTATATTTGAAGAAGTTAAGATGCTGAAGTATTGCAGAGAAACAACGGAAGAAACCGCTACTCAAACAAGCTCCATTTCAGAAGATTGAGGTGGGAAGGAGCAGCAGTGCGTAGCAAACGCTTCTTGATTAGACCGGGGTTGGAACCCGTCACCACCAAATACGGAGGATGCGGAAAGGTCAGGAAATGACCACCGCATATCCCGGAGCAATATGGCCTTAGTTGCTAATGCTCCTAAAAACCAAATAACAAACAACAGAAGATTGAACAGTGAAAACTGATGAAATTAATTGCGCAACGAATCCCATCAGAAGGAAGACGAGGGTTTGGCAATGAGATGATAGCGAAACCACTATTTTAAGTTTATTAAAGTGTATAGAATCTGATCACCTGACATGTTCCGTGGCAGGGCAAAAAGAAGTCTCATTTCTAGAACGCCTCTCGTGGCAACTTCATTTTATTTTCATCTGGGGATAAAGTTTATAAATTCTCTGTCTCTCTCCGTGGGGGAAGAGAGAGAGAGAGACACACACACACACAATTGAAATAAATGATGTGATTTTCTTTTAATTTTATCTATGTTTTCGACGTCTCAAATCATAACACGAGCTTCCTTGAAGATTTCTAAGTCCCATTTCAATCAGCTCGATTTATGACCTACAAAATATTTCACTGGGTGGGTATGGCTAATAGGAAGTTTACTTCACGTACAGATTTGAAAAAAAGAAAAAAGAAATCTCAGCTTTAAAGAGATCAATGGTTTCTATCAATTCTAGAACAATAAAGAACTCGGATAAAAGCTCTCTTATTGTGCCGGGTTCCGTTCTGTCAAAAAGCCAGAGAGAGCTCAGCCCTGTCACTTCCATTCTCGTGCACTTTCAAATTTGCCACTGACGTAACTTGTAGAGTTATCTGCCCCGTGCTGACGACCCCGGATTCTTTTCCTTCACTTTCGCCACTCGAGCAAACATAAATAATGCCGTAACACGCAGAAATGATCGTTCCCGCTCAAAATAAAGCACGCATTCCATGAAACGCAGCGTCCGCCGAGGCCAAAAATAAAAGTAAAAAATGTTAAGTCGTTCTCCGTTGGTGACACTGCATAGACGCTCTGTTAGCGAACATTTTTCCCTCAGATTGACCGCTGAACACTCTATCGACCCCGAATCGATGGTGTCATAGACTTGACTGTCCGTGGCCATCACTGTCACGAGCCGAAGTCACCATCCTTCGATACAGTAAGATTCTTTCGTCAACAATATGTCCCTTCTCAACGGACCCACGCTGGCAACGCGGGTGGAAGGGGGGGAGGGTGGAAGGGAGGGGGAGTTAAAGTTCCTGTACAGGGTCGTCTGCTACCGTTGGTTCGCCCGCCGTGAACGGTAGTGTGGCGAATATGAAACTGTCTCGATTTAATCAGACGGAACGCCCGAGGAACATCGCTCCGCGGCACGAGCGCGGCAGCTCTGTCATAACGTGAGGTCAAAAGGCGCCGACGGAACGCTTGCTGTCTTCCATCAAGCTAATGGAAGAAACAGGCCGACTTTGAAACATTGCGACAAGAAAGTGGCGAAGGCGATTTTTATCAAGCTAAACAGAACTGAAGAAACCTTTCTTCTTGATGGCCCCCCTGCATATGATGAGCCGAAAGTAGATGCATAAATGCGCGCTGGCTGTAGCCCTCCCCTACTTTCCGTCGCTCCGCGGAAACGTCTGCGTTCAGACGACAGCGTCTAATGGATGTGCGTGTCCCTCGTGTCTCGAAGAATTGCGAGAGAAAGGTCGTTCTTTACATGGGCTCCTAGTAGATGTTTGGAGCCTTTTAAAAATAATTTTTCTAGAAAACATCCCAGTCTCAAAAATCCATTATGCCTCTCTCTCTCTCTCTCTCTCTCTCGTCTTCACTCGCTGTCTCTGTCTTACTCGGATGGAAGTAATGAAAGAAGCAACGTTTCTTTTAAAATTCGGCCATTAACTGTCATAACGAAAGTAAATGGAAAGATTTATTTAGTTGTTCGCAACTGCTCAGAACAATTTTCCATTTTAAGGGTACTCCGCGCCTAAATAACGCTTACTCTTAATTATCGCATTCTGAAGAGCGAGCCAGAAGAGTGCAAATAACGAATCTTTCCACGAGCACTTTATTAAACTTTCTGCATTGGCAGCATCTCATACCGCATTTGAATTTAATTTCTATAATAACGCTAATTTCAATCGCAATAATAAGCAGCCTTGGAATATTCAAATAACCGTATTTTTAAACAAATCTTTTAAGAACCTAATTTTTTTTTTTTTAAAGGGAGTTTGTTTTGTCACTTATATTTTACCCACTCTGCAATATCATTATTTTTAAAGACACGTTAAATATATTCCGTCCAAAGGGCACAATAAAGGAGTATCCCCCCCTTGTTTATTATGGATTTCGGTTACGCCCCCCTTCAGTACACCACGAAACTTCACGCTTTCCTTGTTCCCTTTTCGTTTGCTTAAATTCTGCAAAATCGTCGATGTGAGCAGGCGCATTGGGGTGATGAAAAAGTCAATCAAGCATTCTCTGAAAATGATAGCGTTTCTTTAGCTAAATTTACCTCTCAATCAATTAGCTTCAAGTTAGCCAACTTCCTTGTCTTCTTTAAACCTGTTAGAAATTTTCTTGACCCAGATATAACTTCATTTGCATAAACTTGGTTTGATATGTGACGTCTAATTTGCAGGTTTGCAAACCACGTGCAAAATTTTTGACATCAATTCTTGATAATAAAGTTTAATATTTAAAGATTATTCTGAAAAACAATGGCTTGTTTTTAAGACGCAAAGATGAACCATTTGCCACTCCAGTGCACAAAGTAGGACCCCTCCCGCCTCGTCCCCCACAAACGTGTATTCAAACTAAATGTTTAGAAATCATAACATTTTAATACGAGAATGACTCCCCCCCCCTTCCATTGGCTTTAATTGATATTAGTGACTCTTTGGGTGGTACTTTCTACAAGTGGTATGTAGAGACTGGAACCTTACCCCCTTCTTTCCATAAAAATGCATTTATCGGTTTCATCTAGGGATAAAATTGGCAGGTTCAGTCGACACAATAAATGCAAGACAGAAGTCCATAACAGAATTCCATGTCATGCTTGATCATTTCGTCTCCTACAGTTCCATTTTGCTCTTCTTTCTTTAACATTCCAGATTCTGAAATGGATAATTGTTAAAGCCAGCGACTTCACCTCGTCCAGATCACAAATGAATACCGATCTCACCTATACTTCTATTTCAAAATTAATATTTTTCGCTTTTCTTAAGGCTTTGCTGCAATTTATACTTCGATTCTTCCGATTTCTTCAATTTAGAACAAAAACAGCATCAAAATCCCTCAGAAAAATACTGCATCCAGCTCTAAACCTCAACTCAACTCCAAAGTTTGTAAAATATAATATTATTAAGTAATAAAGTCTTTAATTATAATTTAGAAGGCCGCCGTAGCCTAGTGGTTAGGCGCGCGGGTGCATAAGTACACGTGCCTTGAGTGACCGGGGTTCAAGCCCGTGACTACTGAATACGGTGCTGTTTCTTGTATTCTGTCTATCTTGTGAACTCCTCTGACCGTTTGGTCGTCCCGGAGTATAAACAGAAAATTTATTTATTTATTTACCAGTAGCTTCCATGACTGGTTTCGGCGCGTTATAGCCTTAGTTGCTAATGCGCCAATAAAACCCAACAACCAACCAACCAACTTCCATGATTGTTCAACAATAATCCTTGCTTGCTCAGCTGAAGGTAATTTACTGTTTGGATTTGCTTTCCGATCTTTCTGTGTTTTATTTTGTCAAGAACTACCTTTACAGCCAAAGTCTCACCTGCGATTTCCACTTTTTCGGCCTTTAATGAAGGCACTAAAGGAAGGAGATGAAGTTCAGAAAAGTAGTTTAAGATTATGTTTATCAGCAGCTGAAAGAATTCGATGAGAGTGATATATTGCGAATATTGAAACATTGATACACGCATCTGTGATTATGTATCGAAGAACACGTCTTTAATTAATGGTGTATTTTAGACTCGTGGCCTGGTCCATCAGTAGTAAAACGCTAGAAGTTTTACAACAGTTACTCTTGAAAATACGTCCACACAGATGAATAAGTTCTGTGTTAAAAGCTATATACCTTAACTAGACAAGCTTTACATGGTTTCACTATGTGATCTTAAAGACATTTTGTAGTTTTTAAGGAACATTTGAGATTCCGAGATCTTCCAGAAAAAGACTTTTCCAATAATGCCTCATTCGTTAAAATCTTGTATTTATTTGACCACTAGAAGTTCTGTTTATCGAGACAAACACAAATATTTATTAAAACCTCTTTTTATAAGCAAAAATGTTTGTCTTGGGACAAATCGTTTATCTGCATTAACTCTCCACTGCTTGTCCATTTGTTTCGTATTTTGAAACGACGAATAATTGAGGAATGCAGTGGCACTCGAGGATTCAACATTGAGTTTAACATTGATAAACAAAAATGCTAGAGGTCGCTTTAAGACTATGTTCAACAGCAGCGAAAGAACTCGTCTCTAAAATCCGAAATGCTTCTTGACTGTAGCGTGCTGCCACCAGGAGGCGGAACGATCAAACAGCTCAATGGTGTTATGGTCTCAAGACCGACGAAAGATCCTAATTCAAAATGATGCAGTGTGGGACAAGTGTTTGGTCGCTGATTGAATGCTGCTGTGAACAGAAGCACGAGACCAGGCACACTGGGCTGTGCATGTTGTTTATTTAATCAGCTGTCCTTCCGCCGCACGCCGGTTTCCTCCCTCGCACAATTGTGATGTTGAGGAAGAAATAAATCACTCCTCTGGTAACTGCTGATGTAACGAAAGCGCAGCAGAAGAGGAAAGATTTTTTGTTTTTCACTTTACTGGACAACTGGATAATGGGGTTTAGACTCGCTTACAGAACGTTAGTGGATTAACTTGAAGTAATTTTCTAATCGGGATTCGAGTCATTTCCCGTTTTTGTTATTTTTTGTCGCATTACGTTATGTATAATACGTGGATTGGCTGTCTTATATCTGTTACAAATTTAGCGCCTAGCAAGGACCACCGAGTTAAATATAAGATTTTAACTTTTGCGGTGGCATCTAATGGCGAATTGTTATATAGTTTCATGAGGAGTCGCCACAATAGTTTAGTCTTCATCGAGCAAATAGCGCGAATTTGAAATTGAAAAGTGTGTTTTTGATGCTTTTTATCTTATTTGAAGGCTTTCAATTTTCGCGATAATTTCTCGGTTATTTCTGAATCTTTATAATTGATTAATACTCATCAATAGATTTGAACTTCCTCGAATCACTGCCGAATTTCTTTCTTTGTTATCTTTTGACTACTCTGTCAGAATAGTGAATAAAAGATAGTGCTTTGTTGCTAGAATGGACCACATACTGTTTCCTAGAATGGACTGGTGGTCCAATGAAGTAATCGTATTTTCAAAGATACTCTCAGTCCATTAACTATTGATACTTCGTAAAAATAGATAATTCAGGAAAATACGTTTACGTTTTACAGCAATGTAAACTAATAGTATTAAGAATCGGGCAGTTTATTGATGTTTGTAACTTATCAGTTCATTATTGATAAGGTTATTAAAAATAATCTCAACCCAGGATCCAAATCGTCTTAAAAGCTCAACAGTGAGCTGACCTTCACCCTTTGGCGTCGCTTCACCTAGATAACCGCAAACCGAATTTTTGCCCTCTCCCCCTGCTAGCAGGTTTGCAGCTTAATTCAGAGAGTGGATGGATAAACAGATATGCTGCCCATACTAAATATATTTCTGCACGAGAAGAATCTCAGGAAATGGAGTAATAATGCTATCATTGCCTGCACATACCACTCCCAGATACAATCCCTTGATGTTGCAATTTTCAACCCTCTCTCTTATTACTTTGTTGATGCCACTGAGAAGTGGATTCTTGCCCATCCAGGCCGGTGCGTTACACAATTTCAAATATGTCAGTTATTTGGAGAAGCATACTCCAAGGCTGCTTCAATTTCTGTTGCCACGAATGGGTTTACCAAAACAGGAGGTCGGCCAGTTGATAGAATGTATTTCAAGGTCACCATTTCTTTCCAGCTGTTATACTCAGCAATCTAACAGAAGGATCTTCTATCCAAGAATGCAGCTTTCTTCACACTGATGCTCAAAGTTCCTAAGGCTCTGTGGTGGAATGAGTTCTCACCACAGTCTGAACAAGATATATCTAGGGGTATATCTCTTGAGTATTTGATGAGCGTACACCTAAAGAAGACATTTTTCCAACAACTGCTGTTGTTTTTGCAATGAAGAAAAGAGCAAAGAGGAGCACTCGGCCATTTCTTGAACTGACAAATAGTCCTTATAAGGAATCTCTTCAGATAAAACAGCGTTTAATTAATTACCAACAGAGTTATAGAACTCCGGGGGCCTGCTAAAGAACAGCAAGATAATCAAAGCTGGTATTGCTTTTTTTGTGAAAAGCAAGAGATGCACGATATGATCCAACGCAAGTCATGTCATTAATGGGTACACGAAGAATGCGATGGAGTTAAAAAGAGCATAAAAGTGTACTATTGCAGTGTGTAAGTCTATTAAATAATAAAGTATGTCCTATTTTCTAAGAGGTGGCTATTCTTTATCTGTATTATATATTCCATTGTGTATAAAAAAACAATATTTTATGGTTCTAGAACAATTCAACCTCTGGTCCAATCTAAGGCACCTACTGGTCAAATCAAAGAGCCAGATTCCTACATTGAACCACTTCTGCAATTTCAGATTTATTTAAAGTTATTCTAATGCCATTACGCATATGATTGATTATTGTTTGGTAAAAGTGTTTATGCTGATTCACATCATAAATTTTCAGACTTTTTACAAACGTGTTTCGAAATAATTAGCTTTCAAAGTTAGGGGGTCCAATTCAGGCAACCGTCCCCTAATATGACTTTTTGGTTTTCAGACCAAATAAGAGGTTAAAGAAACTTGGTAATATTTTACATCAGAATGTAGAGAAAATACTGTGTTTGAAGTAAATAAAATGATAATCCTGTTTTGTATATGCACTATCACTAAAAGTAATGCACACTGAGATAACATTGTACTGTCCTCTTTGACCTTCAGTATTTACACTAATTTACGACATCGTTGAAGGAAATCTTTGTCATTTCTCCAGAAGAAAAGCTTTCTCATACAAAAAACTCTTGAGAGTTATGTCGGCCCACCAAAACAAGTTAAAAGACTAAAATCAGGCGACATTTTGGTAGAAACAGCCAACGCTAAACACTCCGAAAAATTATTACAAATGACAACCTTTGCAGGAATACCAGTAACGGTATCCCCACACAATACATTAAATACCTCAAAAGGTGTCATTACGGAATGGGACCTTCTAAATGTGCCCGAAGAGGAAATTCAAATCGAGCTTCAGGAACAAGGAGTCATAAGTGTTAAAAGAATTACAATTAAAAAAGAAGGGATAATCACCCCCACCAGGAATCTGATACTCACCTTCAACACACCTAAAGCGCCCAGATCAGTAAAAGCTGGATATCTACACTGCAATATAAGACCGTACATCCCGAACCCTCTCCGTTGTTTCAACTGTCAGAAGTTTGGTCACTCACAGACAGTATGCAGAGGAAAACTAACATGTGCAAACTGTGGTTCGCAAGAACATGCCACTTCTACTTGCACAGCTGGAAACCATAAATGTGTAAATTGTAAAGGGGAACACACCGCATATTCAAAGGAGTGTGAAATTTGGAAGAAGGAAAAAATGATACAAAAATACAAAGCAGAAAATGGAGTTTCATATCAGGAAGCTAAAAAGGCGATTATAATAAATATAGCAAACAAACCTTCTTATGCGCAGATTACCACAACCAAAAAGGCTCCGGAAATTAAATTACCCAATTCAAAATGTTGTGGCACACAAACGGATGTCACAATCCCCCCAGGAGAATCCATCTCAGAATGGGTTCGTGAGTTTTACAAACCATCTCCATCACAAAAACAAGAAAAGATTATCAATACTCCGTTATCTTTCCCACCAGATAATTCAGAAAATGTAAGGAGAAAAGGAAACAAAGAAAAGCTAGGTAGTACAGGGAAAAAGATTTCAGAACAAATGGATACAGATGCAAGAAACCAAGGAGAGGAACCAGTCCTCGAAATCTTCACTGAAGAAGAAATGGATACGGGTAGACCATACTTTTCAAAGAAAGATAAAATTAAGGTAGACAAAGTTAAATCAGCCCCAAGGAAGCAATCCGAGGGAACATCTAACCTCAAATGACAGGTACAATTATCCAATGGAACTGTCGAGGTTTTCGCTCAAACACTAACGATGTTATAGACCTCATCACCCAGTATCACCCACTAAGTATCTGCCTACAAGAAACATATTTAAAACCACAGGACAATAGTATAATCAAAAATTATATCATATATAGAAAGGATCGCATAACGAATGGAACAACGAGAGGAGGAGTTGCAATATTAGTTAACAGACATGTACCTTCCCAAACAATACCATTGAACACACCATTAGAAGCAGTTGCAGCCCGTCTAGCAATAGGCTTCAACATTACCATAGCCTCAATATATATACCCCCTAATCAAGAATTCCAGTTTAAGGATTTCGAAGAGCTGATCACTCAGCTACCACCTCCATTCTTTATCTTAGGTGACCTAAATGGACATCACCCACTATGGGGCGATCCCAAAATAGACCAAAAGGGTAAGCAAATAGAAAAATTAATTGTCGAGAACAACCTAATGATTTTAAATGACGGCACACACACATATTTCCACCTTCCATCAAAAAGCAGTTCTGCAATAGACTTATCAATCTGTTCCCCAACACTGTTCCCTATGACTAAATGGAGCGTGCACGAGACTCCATTGAGTAGCGACCACTACCCTATTATTTTGAAAATCACGACGAAAACACCATGTCAAGTCAGTAGGCACCCCAGGTGGAAAATATATGATGCAGATTGGGAAACATTCAGGTTACTAGCCAAGTTAGACTGCAACATTATTAAACGAGAATCAGTACAAACATCAGTAGCCTATGTTACTGATAGTATGCTTCAAGCTGCCGAAAAGACAATACCTAAAACATCTTCTAACATTAGAATATATCCAAAACCATGGTGGAACAAAGAGTGCTGGGAAGCTAAAAAAGAGAGAAATAGAACCTGGAACCTCTTTCGCAGAAATCCAACAACAGACAATCTGATACAATTCAAGAGAGCCAGAGCTAAGGTCAGGAAAGTGCAAAAAATAAGCAAAAAAGCTGCTTGGATGAAATTTGCATCCACTATAACTATTTCCACACCAGCTACACTTATCTGGAAAAAGATCAGAAGGATGACAAATAATTCTCAATCAAACCCCTCTCCCTTGCTAGATTGGAAGGGACAGCTGGTTACAAATACCTTAGATATAGTCAATGTGCTTGGTGAAAATTTTTCGAATACATCTGCTAATTGTGCATACCCCACTGCTTTCAAAACATACAAGAAAGAGGCCGAAAAAATAAAACTAAACTTTTCTAGCAATCAGTGTGAACAATACAACTTGCCGCTCACAGTAGCAGAACTAAAACAAACTCTAGTGCAGGCAAAACACAGCGCAGTCGGTCCTGATGAAATCCATTATGCAATGATACAACAATTAGATGAACAGTCCCAATTAGCGCTGTTAGATCTATACAACAAAATATACTTGGAAAATTCTTTCCCAAAAAAATGGCACCACGCAATAATACTAGCTCTCCCAAAACAGGGAAAAGATCTATCAGACCCACAGAACTATCGTCCCATAGCTTTGACCAGCTGCTTAGGCAAGATCTTAGAGAAAATGGTCAACAATAGACTAACATGGTATCTAGAAAATAATGATCTTCTCAACTCAGAACAATTTGGCTTCAGAAAAAATCGCTGTACCTTGGATGTACTTATACAACTGGAAAATCAAGTAAGAAATGCGTTTCTCAGGAAACAACACCAAGTCATGGTTAATTTTGACATCCAAAAGGCATACGATACCACGTGGCGATATGGTATACTTAAAAGATTACATCAACTTGGCCTTAGAGGACATCTACCCCTCTACGTATGCAATTTCCTTAAGAATCGGACCTTCCAAGTTCGAATGAACAATACACTTTCCAATATATTTTATCAAGAAGAAGGGGTCCCTCAAGGATCTGTACTTAGTGCCACACTTTTTGCAATCCACTTCAGCACAATACTAGAACAAATTCCAAACAATATCTTCACGACTGTTTATGCTGATGATTTCAGCATTTCTTATCAAGCGCAGCATATGAGGACAATAGAGCGGCAATTGCAAGTAGCCATTAACAGAGTCATAAAATGGACAGAAAGAAATGGATATAGAATATCGGTACAAAAGACTGCATGTATACATTTCTGCAGAAAAAGGAATCTCCATCCAGACCCAGAACTCAGGCTGAAAGAACAGATCATCCCAGTTGAAAATAGTGTCCGTTTCTTAGGATTAGTTTTTGACAAAAAACTGACTTTCCTAGAGCATATCAGTCACATAAGAGTCCACTGTTTGAAGAAAATGAACATCTTGAAGGTCCTATCCGCTATATCCTGGGGAGCAGACAGGACAATCCTACTACGTTTATATCGCCTTCTCATTCGGTCTAAGCTAGACTATGGTGCCCCAGTCTATGATTCGGCAAGACCTAGTGCCCTGAGATGGCTCGATCCGGTACATCACTGCGCACTCCGTTTAGCCCTTGGAGCTTTCCGCACCTCACCCGTGCAGAGCCTGTACGCCGAAGCTCAAGAACCTCCTCTGCAAATCAGAAGACAAAATCAATTACTCTCTTATGCAGCTAAAATAAAATCCTTACCAGATCACCCTCTACACAAAACTCTTTTTACTTCTGAATGGGAACAACATTATCAGCAACAACAAAGAATCAATAAACCTGCGAATGTAAGATTAAAAAACCTTCTTCTCAGTAGAGAGCTTAACCTAGATAACATAATTCCGCTGACGAAGCAGTCTACCCCACCATGGATAATCAGACAACCTTTATGCGACTTCTCCTTCCACTTCTGGGACAAACAAACCCTTTCCCATATAAACCATCAACAGCTGCACGCTGCTTATAAGGCACAATTTTCAGATCATTGCTTTTTATATACAGATGGATCCAAAACTGATTCTCATGTGGGAGCGGCAGTTTACTTTTCTGACATCACATTGGCCCAAAAACTCCCAAAAGACTGTAGCATTTATACTGCAGAACTGCAAGCCATTATGTTAGCACTAAACGAAATCGACCATTCAAGTTTTCAAAACAGCATAATTTTTACTGACTCTCGTAGTTCCATGATGGCAATACAAAATATCAGTTCTAACAAACATCCACTACAACAGCAGATTCAATACAGAATATCCAAACTCCTTGAACAACATCGTAACATTAGATTTTGCTGGATCCCAAGCCATGTCGGAATACATGGTAACGAACAAGCAGACAGAGCTGCTAAAGAAGCCAACAACAATATTTCCGCATCAGAATATATCTCTTTCTCAGACTACAAACGCGTTATTGATCACAGTGGGATACATCACTGGCAGCAGCAATGGCAAGTACTTACCACTAACAAATTGCATCAGATTAAAAGATTACTCCAACCATGGAAATCCAGCATTCAGAAAAATAGACGCGATGAAGTGATACTTGCTAGGTTAAGGATAGGACACACATATTTCAGTCACTCTTATCTTTTGCGAGGAGAAGATCCACCCCTATGTCCTATCTGTCACACACAACAAACAGTAGAACATGTACTGATTACTTGTCCAGCCTTTGCAGATGATCGCCGAAACTCCTTCAAAGAGCTAAACAAACATCACTCCCTCACTCTCAAAACCATACTGGAAGATAGAAAAAATATAGCAGATGTTTTTCAGTTCCTCAAGAAAATAAATTACTATAATCAAATATAAAACTAAATATTACCTATTACTCTTGGAAATTATTAGCAGCAATATACCAATTAGAACAAAACCGATATATTAAATCTTACAGGCGCATTTTAGCCTCAGTAGCTCTTGCGCCAAGAATTCTTAAATCAAATCAAATCAAATCAAAACCAGAAGAAAAGTTTGTGATTTCGCAAATATTTTTGCAGGCTTTCAAGCCTCGTTCAATTTGAAGCGAGTCAATCCATCAGTGTCACACTGCTTCCTTCCCAAACAAAATCGTCTCACTTTGTGAAAGAGACGTAACCAGCAGGTTATACCCCTTAAAGACAGGAACAACAGATTATGTTCTTTACTTCCAACTTTGAAGTTTCACAGTAACAGTAATTAACTACTGAAAGGAACGTCATCATCTTTGCAGGGTTGATGCACCTGGTACAGCCTGCTCCATCCACCACTTTTACTCGAGAAGAGAAAAATGCAACATTAACCAAATCCGAAACTCTGACTCGAACTCAACTTGAATGACCGAATGCGTTCCATGACCAGGTCCAAACCATGAATTTATTGGACCTGGAACAAATTCACGTTTCCCCCGGAAGGTTGTTCATCATGCTTCCAAATGGATATTTTATATTTCAAGCGGGTCATGTCCGCACTAAGACAGCTACTATTGTTTTTCTGAACACTGAAGTTTGGAAACTTTTTTTCTGAACACTGAAGTTTGGAAACTTTTTTTCTGAACACTGACTTCAATGTTCAGCAAAACATTAGTAACTGCGTGATATTTTATTGACAACAAGTAATCAGAAGTGATTTTGAGACGAACTTCTGCAATACGATTTCTTTCTCTCACTGGTGGAAAGATTGGTGGATTTAACGTAGTTCCATCTCTGGCACATGTTCCAAAGCTTACTTGAGTATTTATTTTAAATTAGAGCTTTATTTTGTTTTGTTCGAGATAAATTCGTGATAAATTAATAATTTAAACATCATTAATTTGTTAAAATACTGAATAAAATCTCATAAATATGTATACTGTTTGATGTACAAAAAGGTTTAATGTACAAGCTTGCTGCGGCTTGCCATCAATAATATGACTATTAAAATTAGTGATTGAAAAAATAAATAAATAAAAAACAATGTGAATGAAATCTTGCTTGCTGCGGCTTGCCATCAATAATATGACTATTAAAATTAGTGATTGAAAAAATAAATAAATAAAAAACAATGTGAATGAAATCTTAACAAGATAAGTATAAACTAAAAATTGGTAACAAAGCCATTATTTAATTAAAACCAGTATATATCACACAATCAATTCTTCTTCCGAGGCCGTGACTTAAAAAAAAAAGTACGATCATGTGTTGCAAGTTTTAGTGACGAAATAATAATTTCGTAAGCAATTCGAAAACCCCAAAAGTGGTTGAGAAGATCTTTTCAGAGGACACCTGCCTTCCCTCCGAGCCACACCTTGGTCGTTCCTCCCCTTCCTCCGAGTAAGTGGCTGATCCTACACACATGTGCAGCTAACTTAGTCCTTCTGTATCCAAATCCTTTGAATGCGCCATCTATAGCCACATGAGGACCCTTTACGGTCATCAATAATCGGTCTTTACCGCGGTGGACACCATCTCCACCCTGCCGCGCGAATAATTGCCCAAGTTCCATGCTGACTGAGGAGAAAAGAGTGTATTACAATCGTTTAATGCTGGCCCGCTCATAAATTATGCGATCTGCTTGGATAACAGGCACGGCCGCGTTGCCAGTGCAGTGTGGGCACGCTCGTATCAATGGTTCCATTGACGAGAAACCCGGTTTCACGTTACGTAGTTCCCTCCCCTTATGATGACAGTTCAATGGGCTTCTGAATGGGAATTAGAGCCCGCTCACTAAACGGCACAGAACAGGGTTCCGGACCTTGATAAGGAAACAAGTTTAGGAAGAAAATAAGATGGCGTTCTTTGCGGCATAATGCTGGCAATGTGTCATCTGTGAATAGAATACACCATCATTATCGTCATCATCATTATGAGTGTGAATGGAATAGGCACACAATGGAAACCCCAACCCCAACTCCACCGAAGCCACAGCTGTTAGCCAAACTTCCAATTTATGACGCAGTGGTAATTAATGGTTTTATTCCCTTTTATTAGGCCCTAATCACAAACAAACAAAAATTTGTTTGTTTGTGATTTAAACTCGTATAAAATGAAAATTGACCCTTCGAGTCCTTTCTCTTTCCTCCACTCCTTTATTCTTCTTCTTCGTAAGTGTTAAAATTCTTCTTTTAAATTTGTTCGAATTTAAAATGAATTTTAATTAACAGATCGGTCAGTTAGAATAACCGAAAAAGACTGATCCATTTTTAAACTTCACAATGTGCACCAGGAGACAGTTTGAAAGATTTTTTTTTTAAAAAAACACACGAATTTCACGAATCTGAATAATCCTGCTTCTGTTTTTTTTTTTTTTTTTTTACTTCACGTGATACTTCAATAAATTTCCAAACACGTAAATGAAACAAAAAGAAATAAAAACAAGTTATAGCATTAAAATGAAATATTTAACTTTCGAATGTCATTTCTGGTTGACACAAAACCAGATTAAATGTAAATTTTCGTGTATAATTTTATTTTATTGTTTTATTTATTTTAAAGAGTAGTCCGGAAATGTATTTCAACCCAATCAAAATTTATTTTTTTTTTGCAATGATTCAAAACCAAAACAAAAATTTCCATTTGGAGCGAGCCTTCATGAGGCCTGTTGCTATTAAGATAATAAAATGGAACCATAAATTCTGCGCGTCTTTTTTTTAAATAGTAGTATCCATTTATTTTTAATGGTATTATCATTTATTTTTAATTAATTATTATTTATTTTTAATTAATTAATTATTATCTATTCATTTTTAATCAATTGTTATTTATTCATTTTAATTAATTATTATTGTTATTAATTATTATTATTGATTTATTTTTAATTTATTATTATTATTGTTATTTTTAATTATTGTTATTAATTATTATTAATTTTTTAAAAAGCGAGCGAAAATTTCAGGTGTATGTTTAAAGTTATTCAGATATTTATTATCTTTGAGAAGGCTGGCGTTGCTGCCTTGTCCATATTTTGGACAAGGGTTCTACAAACCGACCCCTAGATTAGATAATAATTTGCATATATCCGGAATGCTCTTTGAGCTTGAATAACTCAAAGGCTAACAAGCCTTTGATCTGATTCCTTTTGAAATAAGTTTACTTAACAGTAAAATTTAGTTGCAGTATAATTTTCCTACCGATTTTCACAATTTTCATTAATTTTTAAAGTTTGCTTACAGTTTTAGAAAAATATTCGCCACGGGTATTCCAGTGGATAATAATATAAATGCAGTTTGGTTAATAATTGTAAATTAAAATTACTTAAGATTAAAAATTAAAAATCGAAATTAATGACCAAAATGCTCTTTGGAGATTCATTTCTGGTGGTCATTAAGTATTTGACTTTCGTTGGTCTTAAACAATCGATTTGTCAGGTTCTTCACATGAAGTTTTTATTTTTTTATAATTTTTATAGTGATCCCAAACATGAAAAGTTGTTAAAACCCACAAAATTGTGGCGCATGTTAATATTTGGGAAGAGAAAAGAAAATTGCTAATATCGCTATTGAATTTCTGTAGGATTAAAACACACGTTTCTAGAGAATGATTATATTTTAAAGAATAAGGCCAGATAGAAAAAACGAAGAAGAAAATCTGGAAAAACTAACCAGCCAAAATTAAATTGCCTGATGGGGAATGAGAGGTAGACAGATTGTAAGGAAGGAGAGTGTGGCTAACCTCATCACTTAATCTCTTTTGAACTGAAAGATTTTGGTGCTGTTTGAGGAGTAAATGCTTCTTGGAAGGATGATTTGTGATTTTCAAGTCCCTTGCAGAGATGAATCGAACACGAAGTACTTCATAGCAATTAAGAATCCATAAAACAGCAGTTAAGAGGCGATCCGCAAGACCACTTCTGAACTGTATCTTGGCAAGACGCACTGACATCCGCCTCTAACAGTGCAAACGCACGAATCCTCCATCCAAGAAGACCCACTCTCACACCAACCGAAAGGGGGCTACACTCACTCTTCAGGTGGAACATCGGCACCTGTGGTTAATATATTAGGTGTCAGTAACCGAAAAGGTTCATGACACTTGAGTAGGGATATCCGTTGATGCGGCCTCCGTAGCCGAGTGGGCAGGAGCGGGAGTGCAGTAGCACACGCTCTTTGAGTAGACCGGGGTTCAAGCCCCTGACTGCTGAATACGGTCGATCTGCCAACCCGCACTGGACCAGCGTGGCAGATTATGGTCCATTTCCCTCAGCATGAATTGTTGAGGAGGCTTCCATCCTGCAGTGGGTTGATAATGGCTGCACTTTACTTTACTTTTTTCTATCCGTTGATGGATTGCTGGACAACAGTCGACGAATGATATGTACTGCTTTAGAATCGCGAAAAACTGATCGTTGTGAGTTCTCTGACTTTATTATTATTAGTTCATTTACCATAAATAATGTCTAAAACTCTCGGAAAGTTGCACAGATGGGAGGGCAACAGTCCTGCATCATTTTTCCAGACAAAAATTTAGAAAAGTAAAAAATTACACTACTAAGAAAGAGAGGAAACATTGGTGGAATTATAACACGATAATTAGATTAAAATCGACCCTTATTTTCCACATGAATGTATTGTTGAAACTGGAACAAATATTTCTCTTTTTCAGGAGATCACTGTGCGTAAACAAAAATCTAAAAAATAATATAAATATAAAAAATGGGTTAGTAGACGTCAGAGTTTGCATTTTGTAGGGTTTTATTTTTTTCTTATGCTGTAGTGTAGTCTACTCACCATATTTAAGTTCGTACTTCCTTAAGTCTCTTCCCTCATAGGACTTATAGGGACACCAGTTTTTTGTTCTTTAGCAGTTCATCGTAGAAATAAGGCCTTTCGGGGATTTATAATTCTGAGTTCAATAGCAAACAAAAACATTTGCTCTAGTTTCAGAAACAGGCTCACGTGGAAAAACGTGTTGAAGTTAATCTAAATAAAAGTGACAAAAAATCAATTTGAAATAAATGTTTGAAATGCTCAAACAGTGGGGTTGAATTTTAAGAAAATGTTGGAACACATATCGTTTACAAACAGGAATATCTGTGACAAATTAACACCTGTAGGAAGAAGAATGCAATTAATACACAGATATATATATTTGCAAGAATTAATTACTTTATCTTCCAATGTTTAGTAGAGGAGAACTTTATTTTCTGTCCAGTAGAAAATGAGTGCTAATGATCAACCTAGATATTTAGTTATATTTGGAATGATCATCCCAATCACTACAAGACAAAGTCCATTAGCACGCATAACGATTACAATGTCAAGTTTGTTTCTTTGAGCGTCTGATGTCTCTACTGTTTTTGATTAGAGAATTTGTGTAATTCAATTCCAAGATCGTTGAGAAAATCATTTGTATTCCCTGGAAGGATGTAGTGGCTTTTCAAGTTATCCAGTACAGGTCTTAATGGAAGGCGAGTGTGTTTAGCTGCTGACTAAACCTGCAATCTGAAATGCGTCCGGGTAATAGACGAACAAGGGTGACAACGTTGCTAGAAACTAATCGTTGTCTCCATAAATGATGGATAAACAGGATGGTAACTGCGTTGCCATTCACCACAAATTATCCGTCTTGAGTATCCAGTACTGGAGACTGGTAATTTTATTAAGGTGTGTCCTGGGTGCTGAGAACCATACTGATGCGCGCAAAACGGGATTGGACATATGTAGTGATCATTTTTGCATCGTATACTCCCATCAGCTGTCTCCATTTTGCCTATAATGCTGCGTATATTTTTGTTTTCGTGTGGCTGAGGTGCTGCTGAAAGGAGCGGCCTTCACCCAGACTTGACCCAAATCGGTGAGTTTTTGAAACTTTAGAATTTTCTTCTTCCAGCGGCGACCTCAGCGTTGCTTTTTTCGTCTCGTTAGTGAAAGACATTTGTGCCATTTTTTTAGGAATAAGTTCCAGCCCGATCGATGTGAGGTAATCGTCTGACTGCTGCATTTTGGTTTATTTCTGCCAATTGAATGGGATCTGATTGAAAGCACGTAGAACTTTAAGTCATGGGTACAGGATATAAACTTAAGAGTGTGAGGCTAAGAAGAGTTCTAGTGCAGTGGCAAAATTACTTCATCCTTCCTTGTTTCACGTTGGTTTAATTTATTGTCGATGTTGGTATTCCCCCTCCTTTTGGTTGGTGTGAGAGTGCGTCTTCTTAGGCAGGGATCGTGCGTTTGGACTGCTACGGGTGGATGTTGGCATTCACAACTGTTTTTCTTCTTTAATTTGATTTCCTGATTATTTTATTTTAATTTCTTAAGGAATCTGGCACATAGGAAGTAAAGTTCGTGCTTTCTCAAAGACCTTAATTGCTGTATTAATATGTGGTATAACAGTGTTCGTTCTTACGCTTTTATAATTGATTTCAGATTTGTGTAGAAAGTAACTTTCCAGTATTGTTGGCCCCAAATATCTGGTTTATTATATATTTTATTAACCCAATTTTCGTTTTTTTTATTATATTAACTAGTTTCTTGTGTTTTCTTAGTTTATTTTTATTTATTTATTTATTTTAAATATTATATGACGGGAATGGGAAAGAATTTAATTTGCAATGTTTGTCGAACAAGTGAAAACAAGTTAGCTATTCAATAAATTGATGTAGGAAATCGACAAACTTTGAGAAGAGATGTGTGAAATGTTTTTTTTTTTCAACTGAAGTTTAACATTACCATATGAAAAATACTGCATATGGGTAGAAATAACCCCAGAGAAACGTACCAACTGTGTGGTACTACACTTAGGGTGGTAGAAAATGAGAAAGACCTGGGAGGAATTGTGCAGTCAAGTTTTCTGAGCAGTGCAGACAGGCTGTCAGAGTAGGTCATGGGGTGTTGTCAATGATATACAGGAATTTTGCTAATAGAGAAAAGGAGGTGATTATCCCTCTGTATAAGGCAATGGTCAGGCCAGACTTTGAGTACTGCGTACAGGTCTGGAGGCCTCATTTTAGGAAGGATGTAGAGTTCCTTGAGCGAGTACAGAGAAGGGCAACAAGATTGGTGAGGGAAACGAAGGGGTTCTCTTACCAAGAAAGGCTTAAGTTCTGCAAATTGTAGAGCCTGGAGAATAGGCACCTGCGAGGTAACCTGACTGAGGTGTATAAGGCGTTGAATGGGTCGAACACGCTGAATTCTGATGGGATTCTTCCACTTGTTCAGATTACGAACCTAAGGGGGCATAAATTCAAATTAAGAAAGGACAGATGTAGAATAGATGTGCGGAAATTTGCCTTTAGCCAGCGGGTGGTTAATTGTTGGAACAAACTTCCATCTGTGGTTGTGGAAGTTGATAGGTTAAATAAATTCAAGAAGGAACTGGACAAACTTTTAGAGGGAATGGTTGTGTGGAATTGTTTTTTTTTTTTTTTTTTGGCTGATGCTACATATGCTTGCATTCTTGCATCACATGCCTCCTCTTCTACTACTAGTCAGGGCCAGGGCTACTCTGAAATTCGACCCAGGCTAGAAACTTCCTTCAGTGAAGACCGTGCAGCTGCTCTCGTACTGTAAATAGAAATTCTGGCGCCTGTGGCAGGATATCGAGTATTATTCTTTTATTTTAAAAAAATGTTTGTATTAAAAATGCTTAAAATATTTAATTGAATTAATTTAAGTTTCAAATATCAATTTGGTAAAAGAAATATAATTAATATTTTACTTAATTGTTATAATAAATAATTGTAATTTAATTAAATCGAAAAATATATATTATTAGAAGCAAATCGTTATCTAGAAGCTTGTAACTTTTATCGTTGATTCAGAATTTTTTTTTTTTTTTTTTAATATATATAAATTCAGCAGTTCTGAATCTTTTCGTTTTCTTTTCCGTATCCCTCCTATTTTTTTTTTATTTTTTTTTTATGAAGACACCCGCAGTGAATCGGTGCCTATTTGTGTGTGCTCAAATAAAATAGGTTTACATTCGTTTCAGAAGAACACCAATGACGTTTTTAACAATAAACTTACTAATTTTAAGTATTAATTAATAAACAACAAATTCATAACGTGTACGAAATTATGCTCCTGGTTTTAAGTATGTATGGTATGCATTGTATACGACCAGGAAGGCCTTTGACAGCGAATACTGGAGAAATGTGCCAAGCTGTGGAAATCCTTTTGCCGAATGACACGTTTAGAGGTGTCCCAAATCACTAGGAAATGTGACATATCTGAGGGAACAGTTATAACTATCCTCGAAGATCAGTGCAAGGTGGGTCCCTAGATTTCTAACCTCTGTGCAGAAGGAATTCAGAGTGCGGTGTTGGGAGGATAATTAATGCTTTATGGAATTGATCCTGAAACTTTCATCTCCAGAATTGTTATGGAAGATGAACCATGGGTTCATCACTGGAATCCTTAGACCAAGAAAGAATCAATGGAATGGAAGCAGAAGGGTTCTCCCCTACCAAAAAATTTTCGACCACAACCTTCAGCTGGCAAGATTATGGCAACCATTTTTTGGGATGCTGAGGAAATTTTGTACATTCGCTAACTGAAACACAAGCCCGTGACCACCAAATACGGAGGATGCGGAAAGGTTAGGGAATGACCACCGCCTATCCCCGGAGCAATATGGCCTTAGTTGCTAATGCTCCTAAAAACCAAATAACAACAACAACTTTCACGACAACGCACCACTGCACAGGTAACATGCTGTTGCTGCTGCTTTGAGTCTGTGACTTTAGAAAACTTACCCATACACATTACAGATCGGATCTGTCCCCCCCCCCCCAGTGACTTATTTCCTGTTTCGACACCTCAAGAAAAACGTACGTGGATGTCGTTTTGCTGATGATAACGAACTGAAGTCTGCCATTTCTCCATCCTTTGATGGACAGGACAAAGAATTTTACTCGTCTGGTATTTCCTCGTTGCCAACGAAATGGAACACTTGTATTGAAGTTCAGGGAAGTTACACTGAAACTAATTTAATTTAATTTAACTGAAACTTTTAATTTAAAATTTGCGCATTTATTTTCTTAAACTCTCTTCTCCAACCATGCTGATCATTGATAGTAATTAGTATAAAAATAGAGCAACATGCTTGTGGAACGTGGTTTGCCTTAAAAAAATATATAAATTAATGTGTGCCATATCTCTCTAAATTACAGATCGCTCTGCTGGTCCTTACAATTCCACAAAAGTAATTAAAAGCTCATCGAAATAACACTACGCATAAAAGACAAAAAACAAATTCCTATAAAGAACAAAGCACTCCTCGCCCTCCCGAACCCAGCACCGTGATAACTTAATGTGGTTGTACACTTTCCAAGAAGGCAGTACGCGCTGCGTATCGTCTTTATCCGGTTTGTGTTCTCACTTCCTGTCAGAGAGCGGCTTCACCTTAGTGAGCGGATATTTTTAAACGCTGTCGGGCGTGATATATACAATCTGCAGTCACGTGGCTTTGGCAGAGCCTGTTCATCTTGTTCGACGTGCCGTAATCTACGAACCGTCTTCCGAATTAACGCGCGCCGTTCGCTGTCGTCATTTTGCTATCGGGCTAACTTGCAAATTGAGCGGCGTTTCATGATGCCTACCGTTGTCCGATGAGTGACAATTGCTGCAGAGCCATTTAAGTTGCACGCGCCTCGTAAGCCCCTAGTTCGTCTTATCTTATCGGGGCCTTTCCTCGCGCACTGATGCAGACCGGTAACGAGGAACGCTATTTGCAAGAAGAGCGGAGTTAATTTCGGGCCGGCTTAATCACGCTTCCGGGAGCATCCTCACAATAAATAAACGACCGAACAAAATTAAAACCCACTTTATGAACGCGTAGAGCCCATTTGGAGCCAATTCGTCTCTTGGCTTTAGTTCTTAGCGAGGGACGATAGCGGCAGATTACATTTAAATGACAACAAATGGCGAGCGCGTCGATCTACCGACGAAAGGGCCTGTTCGCTAATCGGCTCAAAAACAGATAACGCCTGGCACGAGATTAAGTTATACCTCTGATTTGTAGAGCACATTTAAGGGCTATGGCGGGCCAATTGCACAACTGCGGATTAAGCGGCTGATTATGAACGATCGAAACTTTTAGCAATACGAGTTAATAGTGGAAGGGGGGAGGACGAAGAGTTCGGCATACTTCGCACTTTTTAACTTTTAAACTAGCGCGTTTAAGCGGTTTATTCAGGAAGGCCCGTTACATGGAAGTGGATATTTGCGGCCATTAATCGCTATCCGATGATTGGTGCTCTCGCTTTTTAATCGGTCCGCGGATAGGATGGATATTGTAAGAAATGAATTTTTGTTTTCAATAATCCCGTTTGGGAAATCCCATTATCGGTTGTTGTAATGACCGATGAGCGGATGCAAAGATCCCTTTAATGACCCTGGAAATCTTTTTAATTTCCAAAATTACTCTTTCAAATTTTAATTATTTCCAAAATGAAAATTCTACTTTATATAATTTGGATTGCGCAATCTCAGCGCGTTTGAGAATTTAACGCGCGATGGAACTTCGATTTTACGATCCTCGGCTTTACGTTTCTTGGATTTCCAGAAATTTTCCTGGATATTAAGTTTCTGGGTTCCAGAAAAAAATGCGTTGAGTTGTGGAGTTTTATAATCGTTTGATTTAAAAACGGTAAGCAAAAAGCGCAGATTTTCATCCCAATGTAGCGGCTTGCAGGACTTATTGAAATAACATCTTGTCGCTTGTTGTCCAGAAAACAGCAATGTACTCTACCCATGATAGCGAGTTGTTTGTAGTATCGATATTCTATATCGATAGCAGAAGATCTGCGAGTGTCCAAAGAACCTGTGATTTTTGCGTTCTTTGTTTTCTTCGAGCAAATAAACTGAAATTCGTGGACTTCACGTGCATCACTTTGTTCATAATATTTAAACGATTAACGTATTCAAGCGCTCAAAGGGAATTAAACGATGGAATAAAAATACTTTTGAACAGAATTCTAGCTGAAAACCAAAAAGATAGCCTTATTGGATATAAATCTCTTCAAATCAGCTAACGAGAATGATTACTCAACCCAACTGGAATATAATAATCCGTCAATTACAACTGAACCGATATGTTCTGAAAGAAATCTGTCCTTAAAGTTTATAACTTAAGGTTATTTGAAGGTCATTACTGCAATATTTTAAAGCCTTTTCTCGAACGAATTCACGCTGATAAGTGGTCAGCAACAGTGACAAAGGTGGGAGAGGATGAAACCCACAGACATTCTTTTCCGGTACATCCAGTCTCACGGCCGTCACTCTGTGATCTGCTACTTTCACCATTTCATGCTCAATATTTCCCCTTAACGTATAGACCGTATTGGTGTCGCTCTTCTGTCCACCTCCTGCACGTGAATAGTCCCCGGCGGCAATACGACAACGTCTCTCCACTACCACATTCAAGCTGGTGATTGACACGGTGAAAGCGATACTCAGACAAGGTTTCGGTTAACACTAGAGAAAGGACGCGCTCCGCATCGACCCAGGTGCATTAGTACAGGGCCTTCGTGCTTAATCCGACTTGCCGCTAAGGCCACTAAGTCAGGCGGTTCGATTCAGTGCGAGCTATTCAACACGCACTCTTCTGTAGTCGCTTGTTGTCCAGTCCAGTGTGTCGCCTCATTCACTTTAGTGTGTTCTTGTCTGAAAATGACCTCTCTAACAGAGGCCCGTTTTATTTTGCTTCTCCCCTCCCTCTTCTATGAACATTTCAGATTCCCGGGAAAGCACAAGAGGGTTTGGCACCAAGCAGTCTGGGACAGTCGAGACGTGATAAATTGTCTGAAAGCTGTTTCTTGTAGAGAGGTCATGTGATGGCAGAAAGAACTCCGGCGTACCAAAAGTGTCAGATTCCTCGAGGAATAACCCAGGTGTTGAACGACTTGTTAAACAAAACGGCATTCCTGACACACTCTGGAAAAATGCTCAACTCCCTCAAATTTACACTCCTAGCTATGGTCTTAAACAACAATACCCTTTTTGATGCAGGGTATGATCTAGTTCTACGCTTTCAGTCCTGAACCACCATAAGTTCTCTGTGACATTTATATAGTTGCTTGAATGCCCAACACGTGAAACCACGTGGGATAATTTATTGAATTTTATTTCTGGAAAATAAACATAAAATGCTCGTTTCTTATTCTTAATAATTTTTTTCTCTTTTCTGTTCGTCCATAGAAACTTTGTTTTCTTTATAAATGCAATCATAAATGTGGTACTCTTCTGAATTTTTAGAAGCAAGAACATTTCTTTTGGCTCATATCCTGAAAAAAAGCTTAAAATTCTTCGAAATTAATTGAGCAGATCATGTAACGTAAAGAAGTCACCAACGAGAAGTTTGTTTCATCAAGTATTATTGGAGGATTTAATTTAAAAAAAAAAATATTTAACGAATTACTAAAGAGATCTATTACTGGAAAAGTCGGAAATAATGCAAGTATAAAGGCGCCCCTTCCCCTTTCACTAGAACATCTAGTGACTTTTCGATGTCAGGTTGAGGAGAATCGTTGTAATAACGGAATAAATCCTAAAAAGGAGATCATTATTGCAATAAAGATTTCTAATAATGATTATATTCATTTATTTACCAAGTCCTCATGAATTGTTGTACCTCATCTCACACGTTCTGTTATGGCAGGTTTTTTTCACACCCAGTTCGCATTCAAAATTAGTAAACTCGTGCAAACATTTTCGTTTATGTTGATTTACCATAATTTCACAGAAGCCACACGAACATCCGTTTTGTTAATTGTGCTGCTTTAATCGATGAGTTTCGGCTGAGCAGGGAGTTTTTTATTTCTTTTAATGAACGTGAGAGGTGCAAGAGGCATAAACTCAGAAAAAAAATAGTGGGGTCATAGCTTCATAATGTTTTGTCGAAACATCTCTCCCCGTAACTTGAATTTATGGCCTCTAGTCCTAGAATCATTTATAAC
Organism: Mastigoproctus giganteus; assembly: GCF_048544385.1. NCBI lineage: Eukaryota > Metazoa > Arthropoda > Arachnida > Uropygi > Thelyphonidae > Mastigoproctus > Mastigoproctus giganteus. Next base: position 157,532,828 of record NC_143579.1, read on the forward strand.
AGTGAAAAACACCTCAATCAAGTCTTCTCTAAGGTTTCCAAGTTCTGTAACCCACATATTCGAAGTTTTTCCTCAAGACGCCCTTTTGCCGATCTCATCGGGCTAGTTATCCGTCTTTTCATCCTTTCAAGAAGATCAATGTCTTTCTTTAGGTGCGGTCTCCATACTTGAACATATTATGGTCTTACAATAGCCTTATATAATGGGATTATGACGTCCTTATACATGGACACCATGTATAAGGACGTCATAATCCATGGACACCATGGATTATGACACCATGGACCTTCCTTGCAACCTGTCTACAATGCACGGAGGACTTCATGTCTGACCGTATCGTAAAACCCAAGTCCCTTTCTTCCACTACTGACTTTAGTTCAACTCCACCAAGTGTATAAATTATTTTGTGGTTACTGTTCCCCAGGTGTAATACCTTACACTTTGCTAGATTAAAGCATAGCTTCCATTTTTCTGACCATCCCTGAAGTCTATCTAGGTCACTCTGAACAAGCTCTGCTTGGCGGTGATCATTAACTACTTTACCAATCTTGACATCATCTGCAAATTTAGACATCACGCCCTCTATTCATTCATCGATGTCATTGATGAAAATCAAAAATCGAAAAACTTTTTGTCGGTACCAGACGGGCCGGTAGGAGTATCTGGGAAATTACAAACCTTTTTGGGTTTTCGCCTGTATCTCGGAGGTGTCGAGACACAGTCTTACGTGATTTTATAGTTGAACCAAATAACATCCAGCCAACGGCGATCTTTTTGTCGGAAACATCTCGTTGATGCGAGAGGCGAATGGAGGCTAACAAGTGCAGATTGCAGAAAGGCCACAGAACATCCATTAAAAAGTAAGTTTCCACCAGGCGCATCCTTAGTGGCTGCAGTGTTTCCATCTGCGTATGGATTCTTCCAAAAAGATAAAGCGCCATTTCTGAAGGCAGAACTGTACATAACGGGTTACAGAAACATAGGGTGAATTCAGCCAATTTTGGTTGCCTCAGTTCAATAGATTTCAAACCAAATGAGCACCTCTGCGATGAAACTGAAGGGACTCCTCGGAGTAGAGAGATACACAATCATCCAATTTGCAACTGCGGGAAGCAGTTAAGTCAACATGGATTGCCATTCCTGTGGTACGCTTTCGACACCTCGTGGAGTCTACTACAAACCCAGGCTGTTCTGAGGGCTAAAGGGGAGAGAGGACATGCTCTCTATCAGAGAAAGGAGTACCTATTAAAGTGGCAACTTAGTTTACAATATGTGCACACCAAATAGCCACTACCAATATATAAAGTTTGGAAACTGTGTTTTATGATATGTCATTTATGACTGCTTCTTGGTACCATGCGTTAATGGTACACTCTTGCGAGTGAGATCACTAAACTGCTAACTGTTAAGCAGGGGTTACTGCATTATGGTAACCATGTATAAATAACATTGAGAGCTTTACTACATTGGAATAAAACCATTTGGTGAGTGTTTTGAAAGTTTTTCTTTTTATAGACTTCGCTTATACAGCATTTTGTTGGGTCGACCTGCAGCTTGTTTAAAATATTCATTGTGTTCTCTGGAAAATAGCTACCGAGTCCTTCGAGGATAGTGAAAGATATTTTAGGCTTCGTGTATATTCCCGCAGAAGAGAGTTAAGATGATCTTTATATTGAGAGCAGAAATCTTTCCCGTTAACAGTTGAATAAAGGTGTTAAGGTTCCTCATGAGGGATTCGCCTGATTGTCCTGTTCAGTCATCTGATAAGCTAGAGCTATATAAAGCAGAGGGGGGTTTAGTTTTTTGTTAAGGCAAAGTCTGAAATGGTTAGACTCTCATTCCACATGAAACTTAAATCCAGGCGAGTGATACCAAGGCCTTGATACCTGTGCTCCATCTAAACAGATCGGAATGTTATTGAAGAATTTAATTTTAAATTTATTAATTTGTTTACATTAGATGCAATTTAATAATGCAACTGAAGTGAATACATGACCCCCATCACGTTGAATTCAATGAGCTTCCCTCCTAGTTCTACTCAGTGTTCTAAGAAGCTTCGTAATCTTGACCCATTATAGCGTCCATTTTCAAATACTGTATATTTCGCGGTTCCTTCAAATTAATTATTTAAAACGAAAAAAATCCGATACGATAATCGCATATTTTATCTGCGTTCAATTTCGAACATGGGGAGACGTTCTGCCCTCCTAAAAGTCACTCACAGAACGCTCTCCACGATCGAAATCGAACGCAGGTAAAATTTCTCGTGTTCCGCTGATTTCAGCGTAATAATTTAATTAAATGGAATTCATAATTAATAATTCGACAACTACACTTTAAATTTTCTTAAATATTCAACGTACCGATGCTTGTTCTGTAGTGCCCGTGAAAGAATAGAAAGAATCTTTAATTGCAGCATGATATACATACAATTAGTCCCGTCACGGCATGGTGGTGCCAGGGGTTTACGAAACATATTTACAAAAGAGATATACATGAGAAAAACATAAGTTACATCAGATTATTGGAAGGCAACAAAACACAGTTTTACCTTTTCAGTTCGACGAGGATTCCCTTCCTGTATTTTTTTATTGTTGACCACTTCTTGGAGGTCCCCGTCGATGGCTTGCAGTGAGGGCAGCATTTGCTTTGGCAGGAATCTGTCGGTTAGTACTAGCCGGTTACGGTTTGCTAGCAGCTGTGCTGAAGACCGGAGATAAGGGGAAGGAATGCGCCAAGAGCAGTGATCCCAGAAGTTCGGCTCTGTAATTTTACCGGTGGCCATCTTGATGGTGAACAGCAGCCTTCTTTCTCCGATGTAGGATCGGAGCCTGCGTAGTTGAAGGTCTTCTGCTAACTGCGTTGATCTGAGAGCTGGGGAAGGTGGAGTTTGCTGTTGGCCCATTTTAGAAGCCAGAATTCGGCAGAGAATATTCTTTTAACGTTGGATTCGGCAGCCGAGGCCCATATCTCTGAAGCATACAGTATTGTCGGGTAAAGGATTAATACGATATATCTTTTTACCAGTTGTGGGTCGGTGGTGTGGAGCAGCTATTGTTTGGTGACCCAGCGTAGTGAATTCAGCCACGACTGTATGAGGTTTACGTGATCGTTGAAAGATAGTTTGGAGTTGAAAACGACCCCCAGATCTTTGTACGTTTGAACACTTGGAACTGAGGAGCCGTTAAGCACAGGCCCCAACGTTGTTGGGCTGCCCTTCAGAATCTTAAAAGAAAAAAAAATAAAGAAAAGAATGACAAATATGTGGCCAAGTATAATTTAAGAATTTTATAATAAATGTCCGGAACTAGTTACATTAATAAATGAATAACTTTATCGTATATAATGTTTGTAAGGTACAACCCGGACTCTGTGATTGAGTGGGACCTGTCACTCCCTACCTGTTTCTAATGGTTCTTTTGGAATCTTGTCGAGGGCGTGAAAATTTCAAACGAGGCTGAGTTATCGTGTCTCACGTAAGGGCGTTTGATTTTCCATTGGGTTTCCATTGGGCAGTTAATTGGTGCCGCATAGATGGATGTCCTAGTTTTTCATCCCACAAAGAAAGAAACACTACACATAGATCGCGTGGCATTTACAGACACCACAAACTGAAGTCTTGTAACTTTAATCCAAAACACGGTGGGTTTTTTTGTAATATTTTCTTTTATTTTTGCAAAAAGGTGAAATACAAGTCGATTTAATTTCATTACCTCGATAAGTCATTCTGCGAAAATCGCAAAAAATAACAAAAAAAACCCCGGATATACTTGCCTTCCAGTTTAATTTCAAAGCTGAACTATCTAAAAAACACATCATGAACTTTACTTGCATCCACTTTTGCGCAATTAAAGGCGATTTTCGTTTAAACATAGTACATGTATACATTATTATGTACAATACATTGCAGTATAGAAATGACATTTTTCGTTGCTTTTTATGATTACAATACGACCACAGAATATCCGCAGATTTTCAATATTCAGCAAGGACCAAATCCCGAAGTTGCAAGTTTTGGGAGATCCTAGTGAATAGCTATTTCTTTTTAGAATATAATTAAGAAAGAGAATGGGGAGGAAGGGTTAAAATAAAGCAAATTCATTTAACTTCCCTGAAGCCAATGACTTATCTTTTCCGTGCTGTCATATGATTTCTACTAACCTCTCCCTGCTTGCCAAATGTTGAGTTGTATCATTCTTATAAAAGCCAGATGCACAGAAGGACAAATAAGAGTAAACACCGCTCATGTGTTTTAAACCAATACTGTTTAAAGAAGAGCTTCTGCACGTTTTCTATTATGAGACGTGTATTATCCTTGAGCAGTTCTGCAGAATGTCTTTCAGAAATAAAGATTTATGAAGAAATGAACAGGACTTGACACGATGACGGTCATTTTGCTTATTCGTGCGTTGCTGGCCATTGTAATGGATGCGTCATCCACGACAGAATCACATAAACAGTGGCCTTCGTATTATACTGTAAACATGAGGTAGGCCTAAGTGCCACACGAAGAAAATAAACTCAATCATTCGTGAAACTCACCATCCCACTTCTGCTTTTTTTTTATGTCGCCTTTGAATCTCAAAGCGTTTAAAGGTTGCGTTTTCTCAGTCCCTTCTCATGCCAGAAGTGATAATATTTTAAAAGCGCAGCTGAAATAAAAGAAACCTATAAATGGTGGCGAATTTTTCTTTAACCATGGCGTTTTTTGTTCGCAACTTCGATTATATTAAGAATCTTATCGAAGGGTTGTCCAATTATTAATTGAACTCGCTGTTTCCTCACGCAGCCGCACACCTTCTGGGCTAAAGAAGCTCCGGCAGTTAATTGGTGCCGCATAGATGGATGTCCTACTGACAGGTCCACGGCCATTTGTACGAGATCTGCTTTAGTTGCCACCACCGAGAGACGTTATCGTGTCTCACTAAATACGCCGTCTTATGGATACATACTAAGCACGTGGAAAGCCGATCCTTTAATCTCATAAATAAACATGTCCATTTGCTACCGCCACTGTCACCTCCGGAATCGGAAGATTATTCCACATCTCGGCAGCGTTTGAACAGTGGAACTAAAGCCAAGCCAAACAGCTCTCTGTCGACAAGTCGCCCACCGCTTACTGACGATGAATCAGATGCTCCCGATTAAGACGTACTGACGAGCACAAGCACTAAAGCAAGTGTTAATTCCCGCTCGCAACTACGACAGCGGTAACTTTGTGGACGAGAAAAGGACGGAACTCTTTAGAATATGATTGATAGTATTCGTACTATGACAATATGTTCATCCAGCAGAGGGATCTGCCATTTGTTTGTTACTCTCACTATGGTATACAGATCGAACCCTAAATGCCACCAGAAATATTTACAGATGTACAGATACTGATGTTTAAGTATTTATTGAGCGAAGGGTTACGAATCTTCGCTCAATAAATACAGTTAATATATCGCAAAAAAGGTAGGATTATTCGTGACAAAATTTGTAATAATATATACTGGCGATTTTAAAAAATTACCAAGTGTCCAATAAAAAATTACATTTTTTATTGGACGCTTGGACTCAGAAGGGCATTTGGGGTCACTGATTCAGAGACAAAATAGTATAGAATTGGTTCTGAAAATGCGGTGGAAGTCCTGGTTATATTGTCTGCTTATACAGATTCGGAACGTGTCATATATCAGATTTGGCAGCGCGTGTGATATATTGATATCAGAGGGCACTGCTTGCTCGAAATACGCGCCCCCCATGAAGTGTTAAAATCATGTAATCAGTCAGGCACTATTGGTCAAGAGGTGGAATATCTTTCGTGAATTAACAGCAAATGGTATTGATAACAGAATGCGCAACGACCTCACCATGAATTTCAGATGTACCGGTACGTCAGATACATTTTTGATAATCCTGTCTCACACATTCTCCAACAGTATTTCACTAATATTTCCATAATGTGAGAAAAACCAACAGATATCTGTGCTGAACACCAAGTGGTTTAGGGCATAAAGTGCATTGGATATATGGGATTTATATAACCAGAAAGTATTAAATATTTCTTTAAATATTTAGCCATTTATTACGTAGCAGTTTTATCAGTATAATGACTGAGGAAACTTGTTGAACTCTTCAAAATATGAGAAATTTTGCCCCTTACATTTTATTGCAAACATTTAATTTTATTGATTGTTGCGCATTCAGTTGTAAACTACTTATGAGCGTTGCACGTGTGCTTTTGTACATAAAAACAGTATACACTGATTTTAATGGAGTTCGTTTATATACGAGAACTTCACTTCCTCTTCTTTCTACTTTAAAACAACTCGCCCGTTTGCCTTCAACTGTTAAAATAAAAGTTTTCCTTTATTACAATAACGCAGCGTTGGCGTTAACTTAGCAGAATTCCCACCTGTTTCTTTAAAACCTTAATTTAAGCTTTAAAAGAAACGGGTGTTAATAATTAGATCTGTGGATTATTAATTAGCGAACTCAGGTAGTTCAATGGGGGTCTTATTTATTTATAGAATGCTAAGATTTTTCCGGTTCTCTCCGATTATTTCATTAAAGATAATAATTGTTTAATTATTGAAGATGCGGTATAATCATCTCGTAACGCGCATGTCTGGTTTCACTAATTTCGCAATAGCTTAAAGCGCTCATTAATGTTGTGTTGTGTCGAACGTTTAGAATTAAGTGGGGGTGTGGACGTCTCATAAAAGAAGGAACGGAGTGTGCTCAGAAGAAAGAGAATTACTGTACGTACTTAAATTGCTACGCATTGTGTTTCGTCTCGGGAGTCTAATAATCTCACCCTTAACGCTAATTAGAATGCTCGCTCGGCGAAGGACATTTTTAAATATTAAAAAGGAAAAACAGCTCGCTGTTCGCACGAACATATCTACACGCGTACATATACAGCACTCGTCAATGAGGCTGAGAACGAGTCGAGTCTTTTTTCGCTCTATCTCACGTTGAACTGTCGCTACGCTACAAAGACCGAACTCCTTTCGGTGTACCTGTCGGAGTTCTAATAACGCAGTTGTTTGCTGCGTCGTTACTTCTCGAAAGCTGACGAAGCGAAGACAAATATACGATCCGAGGATCGGACTCTTGCGCAGTAGTCGCGAGAGATTTACTCCTGTTCAGTAACGGTCATTTCTCTTCGACGCAATGTCTCCAGTTAAATATCCACCCGCCGAACTTCGGATATCGAATCCTCTTGGGTCAACACCTCCGAGAGAAGAAGAAGGAACGGAAAGAAATGCTTAAATTTACGGTTATCGGCTTTGTTCTTGAATCATAACCGTGATGCCTGGCTTGTATGGCTAAAAAAGAACTCGGGGGGAGAGAGAGGGAGGGGGAGGGGTGCGGGGGGAAACGTCAGCATGATTGAATCCAGCAGACTAGAGGAGGGAATACAAACTGTTCGCGCCATGTGTGGAAACCATGAAAGTAATTCGGGCCGCGCAGTCCTCGATCTCGTGGCTGTGCCCGTTCCCCAGCTGTGGTGATGTCAGTCGTTTTACTCAAGCCGTAACCAACAGACGATTCTAGCTTAAAGTTGTAGCCTTAGACCAGTGAAGAAAAACGGAGGGCAGAGTAAAGTCTCTCCTCAATAAAAGAGCACTCGGAGCTATAAAGATCTTTTTGGTGTTCGGGAAGTGGTCCAAGTTTGGAGTTTTGATCAAACCTAAATCACTAGCAATAGAGAAGAATAAAACCGGCCGCGATGTCGGTCTGTAGGGAGGTTTTTATCTTGTGGCGACGTTTTAGGAGGCGCAGAGGACTCGCATGGTAGACGGAGAAGAAATATTGCGTTTAGGCCACTGTCGGTTACTTCTCTGAGACTGCGGCTGCGTAGAAATAGCTGTGCTTTTTTTTTTTTTTTTTTTTGGCAATAGTTCCTTTGAGTTTGTGGGAAATTATTCTCGCGCTGAATGTCGCATATAGAAAATGAAAATACACCGCATTGTATACGCGAGGTCTCAGAAACCAAACAAAATTATATTTTAATCCTTAAATAAATAGGAAGAAAGTGTTTATTTTATTTTAAAATTCGAAAAAACACTAAATTAATTTTTTTTAAATAAAAGAGTGAAGGGACGTACTAGAGAAAGATAGGAATCGACATTATTAAATTGCAAAAATAAATAACAAATTTCAACTGGTTTCTGTGCTGTTACTTTTATACCCCTACTTGTAAATTAAAAGAAGATATTGTTTGTGGGAAATCGTAACTGTATTCTACACTACTTTAACAACAACCTTTAGTTTCATTGTGGTCTTCCACGTGCATGTATTTATATGTACTGTATGTTCTTTCGACTGCACATAACATTTGAACGGTTGGTGACTGAAATATCTTTATTTATAAAGAAGTCGAGGCTGCTACTATAATTTGCTAAATGCTTTTTACGATGTACGATGCAAGGACCGTGAAGAATCCTTGCATCATACTTCCTGTTCGAATTGTCTCAAAGTATTGATAACGTTTCTGAAGAATCAGAAATGTAATCAACAGTCCGGCGGACGTATCGTTCGACGAAGAATATTTAGGTAAAGGATCTGCAGATATTCAACTATAAGCTGCTTTGTGACCATCGACTGTCCTAACTTTGTATTATTCGATGTCTTGTGTTGTAAATCAGGATTAAAAAAGGTAAACTGCAGCCATTATCAACCCACTGAAGGATGGAAGCCTCCTCAGCAATTCACGTTGATGGAATTGGGCCATAATCTACCACGCTGGTCCAGTGCGATTTGGCAGATCGACCTTATTGGCAATCAGGGGCTTGAACCCCAGTCTACTCAAAGAGCGTGTGCTACTGCCTCCAAACCACTCGAATACAGAGGCCTTCCATAGCCGAGTGGTCAGGGGCAGGAGTGCAGTGGCACACGCTCTTTAAGTAGACCGGTTTCAAGTCCCTGACAGCTAAATACGGTCGATCTGCCAACCCGCACTGGACCAACAGATTATGGTCCAATTCCCTCAACATGAATTGTTGAGGAGGCTTCCATCTTGCAGTGGATTGATAATGGCTGCTGCTTACCCTTAATCAGGATTAATTACCATCACAGAGTTTCTCCCTTATTAGTAGCAGAACTAAGGAATGGCATTAATCAAATCTGCGATCAGTTCTCGAAGTTGTTTAGACATTTTTAAGTAATATCAGTTCATAGTTATAAATATAGGATCGTATTTATATTACTGAGATTAATGTTCGTAACATTTTACGAACTAAGGAAACTTAGCCTTCCCGATTGGTTCGATCATATCCAAGCTGGGCCTTAGCCCTCCCTACCGACAGGTTTCAGTTAATTTGAGTAATTGAAGTTCTTCGGGTACTTTTTACTCATGCGAAGCCTTCCAACGGAGTGAAGGGAAGAAGATGCAGTGTGACAGATGGTACTGAGAGAAGGTTCGAAAATTTAAAAAATGTATTCCAAAGAGGGTTTTGCTTTGTTACTGGTATGGGAGTAAATGAATTTAGAGTGCTGTAGCTGCTGCTAGAACACTCTGCGAGTAATGAATATGTAGAAAAGTGTGCATAATACATGCCCAAACAGCTATCAAGGAATGTGCTTCTGAGCCAGCGTGGGATTAAGCTTAAAGGGAGGCAGTCGATATTCGACTAGCTTCCTTAGTTGAGCTGATGACCGAATGAAGCTAATAAAATATAATATGGATTTCTATTGGCGCCTTTAAATATTTAATAAAAACACGATTTCTGCCTCCTCGTCTACTAGGAACCTGACAGGTATACTGCGTACAAAATATTCAACGATGTAGTGAAATTGAGCTTTGTTTAAAATGTTGTAAACTCAGTTCCTATAAAAGAAGGGTTCGAAATAGATCTAATGTTAATATATAACAGCCATCGCAGAAGTAATTAAACCATAAACTGACAATCTGTGTTATAATGTCAGAAGCCTGTCCCTTTTGGTACTATATTTGCGTTAATATAACCGCGATCCATCTTTGCTAATTTGCAAAAGCACGCACTCTTTGTATTTTGAAAAATAAGTACCATTTGTCGCTTAATTTAAAGTTCTTCGAAATGGTGTTTATAAACAGATGGTGGAATGTGGATAGTGTCGCCATCTTGTGTTCTGAATTGCAACTTTATTTTGATCAATAGACTCAGAGACAATACGTAAGAATAAATTTTAACAATACGCCGAAAAAAAAACTTTAATTTTACGCACATATTAGAGTACTCGTTTTAATATCTGTTCACAGATTAGTGTCGAAATAATTAGCAGCAAATTATGCGTAATTTGATTAATCATAACTGATTCTTTTGGCCAGTATTTGAAAAGTAGGATGGTAGTTAAATGCGTAAGAATGGATAACAAAGGTCGATGAATTAGAAGAATTTCAAAATAAAAGCGTCATTGCAGATATCAGTGTGACAATATCATAAAGAAAGAAAATTATGAATGGAATACCTGATAACAGAACAGATATTCAAATACGAAAGAGCGATAAAATAAATAAATAAATACAGATCGCTAATGTGGAATGGACGTCATTGAATGACGTTCTTGAATCCCGTTGAACTGGAGGAGTGCAAAGTCTTCGGATTGTTCTTCGAATATTTCCCACATATGTCTGCCTGGTGGCGCGGTGCATTATCCTTCTGAAAGGCGCCGTCACATTCGGGAAACGGCAGGAACATCGACGTGTGTACGTGGTCGGCACGATAATGCGATAGGTCGTCTCTGTCAAATGTCCTTTCATACGTATCTGAGACCCGTCTATCCCAGGAAAGCATCCTCCAGACCAGAAAACTGCTGCCACCAGCTTTTGCGCTGTCCGCACAGTGCGCGTGCGATACATCGCCGCTAGTGTCGCCACACACGTACCTTTCCGTCGGCGTGATACAAAAAAGAAGCGCAATTCCTCCGACTACCACCACATCTCCTTTCCGTTATTTGCTGCCCAACCGTGGTGTTTGCAGCAACAGCTGAGACGCCGATTATCTGTGACGTGCCCCAAGGAAGAGTCGAGTTGATTGTTAGCTGTGATACCCCCATCCGATGGAGAATACGTCAAACAGTCCTGCTAAAGAGTACTCTGGATTATCCCACATTGTGCCCGCTGTCAGTTGAGCCACCGGGGTCATCTTTTTGTCCTCCTGCATTCGTAACTCATCTAGTTCATCCACCATCCATTTTACGTTAGATTTTGTACAAGCTGGTTGATTTTCCTCTTGTCCGCCACGCCCAAGGAGGATCGGAACGGCCCCGGGTGCCAAGCGATTGACTGAGCGATTTCTCTTTGTGCTTTCACTGCGACTTTTTCATTGGTGAATTCTGCGTTCTCTTTTACGTTCCTCTCGTTGAGAAATACTTTTATTTAGTAGCTCTTTTATCAAAAGTACTGGTAGAGAGCAAGGAAGGAAAGTAACCTTTCTTTATTTTTCATATTTAATAGATTAACTCCTACTAATTTCGCTTGGTCACTCCAGGCACTGCTCCTGCCTCCCCGTGGCGGGGCCGGTAACCTTGGCAGAAAAGTTCATCTGCCAGGGGCTAAAAGGAGCCAAAATGAAACAAAATATGTTTCCTTCTTTACAACCGACAAGCAGTCGGCTAGACACAGAACAGGAACATGACTCTTCACATGCAAAGAGGTTAAAAACCATTTCCTCTGCGACCGAGTTTCCTGCATTTTTAATAATGCATTCATTATCAGAACAGCCTCTTAGTAAGCTATCCCCCTTTCTTATCCAAAAACACTTGGAAAGTATTGTATTGCAGGGTCTCCCAAGATGGTTAAGAGATTGCAATCGGGGGACTTACTAGTAGAAACTGTCAACTGTAGGCATTCTGAAAAACTCCTGAAAGTGACAAACTTTGCAAAAATTCCAGTAAAGGTAACTGCCCATGCAACCCTAAATACATCTAAGGGTGTTATATCTAGTTGGGACCTTTTGAATGTGACAGAAGAAGAAATTAAAGAAGAGCTAAATGAACAAAACGTAATTGCTGTCAAAAGAATCATGACTAAAAGGGACAATATACTCACACCCACCAGAAGTATCATTCTCACCTTTAACAGTCCAAATCTACCCTCAACAGTAAAAGCAGGATATCTACTCTGTCGCATTCGTCCTTATATTCCTAATCCGCTGAGATGCTACAAATGCCAAAAGTATGGCCATTCTCAGACGGCATGCAGAGGGAACCCAGCTTGTCCCAACTGTGGATCTTCTGATCACAGTCAAAATGACTGTTCGGCAAAAGAAATGACTTGCCTTAATTGCAAGGGTAACCATCCTGCTTACTCTAAAACATGTGAGAAGTGGAAAATGGAGAAAAAAATTGTAAAATATAAAGTCGAAAACAAAGTTACTTACCAGGAAGCAAGAAAATTAATTGCACCAAGTATATCTAACCGTAGCTATGCCAGTGTTGCAAAAAAATATCAAACAATAGCCACGCAAACTGATGTTACTGTTCCATCCAACATATCAACCTCCGACTGGGCCCGAGCTGTTCTTTCTCAGCAACAGTCCAATATCCAGAAGCACTCAGATCAAGCAAGTAATACGCCTCTTACGATTCCAGCAAAATCTCCGCATTCGCCAATGATTGCTACCACACCAAATAATCCCAGTTCAACTTCAAAACAGAGTATTCAGGAAACATCAATGGATCAAGAGTACCCATCTAAACAGGAAGATCCGATTCTTGAAATATTTGCAGAAGAAGAAGAAGAAGATATGGACACAGGTCGCCCCACCTTTCCAAAAAGAAATAAACCAAAGCCAGAACGCCACAAGACAGCCACGTCAGGTACAGCTTCTTCTAAACTCAAATAATGCCTTATATTTTACAGTGGAATTGTAGAGGCTTTAGATGCAACATTGATGACATTCAGTACTTAATTAGACGCTACTCTCCAGTGGGTTTCTGTCTGCAGGAAACCTATTTAACTGCTAAAATCTCTGTTTCTATAAAAAACTACTCAGTCTACCGAAGAGATCGGAATACATCTGACTCTGCTCGTGGTGGTGTAGCTATTTTGATTAACTCAAAGATCCCTGCTAGTCAAATCATTCTTCAAACCAAAATTGAAGCCGTTGCTGTGCGTCTGATTGCTGAGATTGCATTTACGCTAGTCTCAGTCTATCTCCCACCAAACAATACCTACTCTTTCAAAGATATTGAAGAACTTTTAGTACAGCTACCCTCACCAGTCTGCTTGCTAGGGGATTTTAATGGCCACCACCCTTTATGGGGATCCTCTAAATTAGATAGACAGGGCCGACTGATTGAAACTCTACTAGATAAACAAAACCTTACCATTCTTAATACTGGTACACACACCCATATACAGTTACCTACTGGACAGACCTCTGCAATTGACCTCTCGATTTGTTCTCCGATACTGTTTCCAGTCATTCAGTGGTCCGCTATGGATGATCCATTGGGAAGTGACCATTTTCCAATTGTCTGTAACCTGCTCACTACACAACTACCATTAGACCAACCCTGCAGAAAATGGAAATTTTCTAAAGCCAAATGGGCCAAATTTCAATCAGCAATCATTCTGGACAAAGAAACTATTCAGCTACAACCTATAGATAAAGTAACCGATTATATCACATCCAGTCTTTTAGTTGCAGCAAAATACTCAATTCCATTATCAAACCCCCCAACTCGACGGCACTTCAACTACTGGTGGAACGAAGAGTGCACGAAAGCAAAGAAGGAAAAAAATAAAGCATTCAACTTATTCCGTCGATTTCCGACAACAGCTAATTTAATTAGCTACAAGAAGCTAAGGGCAAAAGCGCGGTTCATTCACAGGCAAGCCAAGAAAGATTCTTGGACTCGGTTTGCATGTACTATCAACAGAAATACCGACTCCAGATTAATATGGAAGAAAATTAGACAGCTTTCTGGGAAGTTTCCAATCATCCCTTCCCCAATTCTTTCATACAATGGAGAAGAACTGTCTGGTCCTCTAGATATAGCGAATGCCTTGGGTAAAACCTTTGCCGAAGTCTCTGCCGTATCAAATTACACTCCAAAATTCCAAAAAATTAAGACCTCCACTGAACAGAGGCCCATTAACTTTACAACCTCGCTATCACTTCCGTATAATCAGCCCCTTGAATATTGTGAACTTTTACAAGCCATAAAAACAACGAGAAACAGTGCAGCTGGGCCAGATGGCATATATTATGTCATGCTGCAGCATCTCGATGAGCAAAACTTACAAATGCTGCTAGTTTTCTTTAACCGGATCTTCCTGGAAAATATTTATCCAACATCTTGGCACCATGCTACAGTTTTGCCCTTTTTGAAACCTGGAAAAGATCCTTCCAGTCCTAATAGTTACAGGCCAATCTCTCTGTCAAGTTGCCTTGGTAAAATTCTTGAAAAAATGATCCACAGTCGACTCACCTGGATCATTGAAACTGAACAACTATTGAGTAATTGTCAACATGGCTTTCGCAAAAATAGGTCCTCTCTAGATCTGATGATCAAGGCCGAATCTGAAATTCGCAATGCCTTTGTGAAAAATGAACACCTTGTCATGGTCTCTATTGATATAGAAAAGGCATTCGATACTACCTGGCGATATGGCATTCTCAGTGACCTACATAATCTTGGTCTACGAGGCAACCTGCCTATATTCATTAGGAACTTCCTCCAGATCCGCTCTTTCCAGGTTCGATACCAAAACTCCCTTTCTTCTACATTCTTGCAGGAAGAAGGAGTACCACAGGGATCGGTTTTGAGCGCAACCCTATTTGCCATTAGAATTGATTCCATTTCCAAAGAACTTCCAAATACTGTAGAAGCCTATCTTTATGCTGACGATCTCTCCATTTCTTGCCACTCTCAGAACATGAGATCTATTGAACGCCAATTGCAAATATCCCTCAATAAAATTCAAAAATGGGCTGAGTTCAATGGATATCGGCTTTCCCATCAGAAAACAGTTGCTATCCACTTTTGTAACCAACGCAAATTACATACAGATCCTGAACTCCGGATATCAAATTCCAGCATCCCGATTACCAACAATATTAGATTCTTGGGATTAATATTAGACAGCAAGTTAAATTTCCTTGAGCACATTAGAGTAATACGTACTACTTGTCTGAAAAAGCTCAACATGCTTAGAGCTCTATCTGCCCAGTCTTGGGGAGCAGATCGTACAACTTTGCTGCTCTTATATAGATCACTGATTAGATCTCGGTTAGATTACGGTGCCCCAGTTTATGATTCTGCTCGAAAGAGTGTATTACGCTGGCTGGATCCTGTACAACACAATGCACTGAGGATTGCTCTTGGTGCTTATAGGACATCACCAACCTATAGTCTATATATTGAAGCCCATGAGCCCCCTCTTTACCTCCGCAGAAAAATGTTACTACTTAAATATGCAGTCAGAATCCAACCATATCTCTTTAATCCACCATTTCACAATCTCTATAGAAATAAACCAAATAAAATACGCCCAGCAGGCCTACGGCTCCTTGAAATAGCACAAAATTGGAATGTTCCTCTCCAGAGTAGGCAGCACAGAAAGAATTATTCTTGCCCACCATGGACCCCATTTCCTCAACCAGCCTGTGATAATTATTTTCTCCAATGGGGAAAGAATCATCTACCAACTCTGAATGTGCAACAACTCCATGCTAGCCATATTCAAAACTGTTTTGACTTCTTACCGATATATACTGATGGTTCCAAATCTCATTCAACTGTTGGAGCAGCAGCAGTGTTTCCCTCTGCTATCATATCAGCCTCTCTTCCACCTGAATACAGCAGCTTTTCAGCGGAATTATATGCAATTCAATTAGCTCTAGAAAATTTGAGTCTTTACCCATCTGCAAAATACCTAATTTACACTGACTCTCTGAGCTCAATTAGAGCAATGCAGAATTTCTCTCATAAGGATCACCATATACTAAATCAAATCAAGTATTTGCTGTTGAAAATCGAAGAAAGCCAGCAACGAGTGAACTTTTGCTGGATTCCAGCACATTCAGGCATCAAAGGGAACGAGTTGGCTGATATTTCGGCTAAAAATCCATCAACAGTAGACTTAACCTCTGCCTTTATTCCAGTTTCTGATTATAATATTATAATTCAAACAGCATTTCATGCACAATGGACAGAGCTATGGCATAAACAAGCAAATAACAAACTGTTCCAGATAAAACAGGACCCAAAATTTTGGCACTCATGCATTCAGACAGTTCGGCGAGAAGAAGTGGTACTCGCGCGGATTAGAATAGGACATACTCATCTGACTCACCTCCACCTACTCACAGGCGATGATCCTCCTCTTTGTTCACAATGCTCTGAGCAGCTAACAGTCAAACATATTTTGATTGACTGCCCACATTATCAACAACATCGAACTTCAATATTTCATTCTCTGGCTAATTTCCGTGAACGGATAATATTAAATGATATCATTGGTGAAAATGCCAATATTAATGAACTTTTCTGTTATTTGAAACAAATAGGAATGTATAAGCGACTCTGATTAGTTTCTGGCATGAAATGAGATTGAACCGTCTTCACATTAATTATTTATTTTATCTTTTCAACATACCTATGAATAGGCGCAATATAGCCACAGCAGCTTGTGCGCCATTAAACACCCATACCACACACACACAGGATCGGAACGACTGACCACCAGACATCCTTTCCAGATATGCACTTTGCACCAACAGTCATGCCTCATTAAGAGTCCTTTTATCAGGATTCTTTTCGTAAAAGACTTCATGCCTGCTGCGCACACACCCTTGCATCGACAGTTTGCTATGTTCACCTAACCGAGTTTAATTACCGTGGTGAGATCCACTTATTCATGACCCCCGAAACAAACTAAAAATTTAATTGAATACCTCCCACCCCCTGTGAAGTTAGCGTGCTTAATTTGCAGGTGAGTGTTATATTTCCGAGGTGGACGGGCTTTTAAATGACTGAAGAAAACAAGACTCCCTTTTGCATGGATTTGTATCTTGTATCTTAGAAACAAACTCCAGGTTCATGCAAAATATGAAGCGAAAGAACTAACTCATTCTTTCATGTTAATTATTTGTTGGATGAGTTCAGTTGCATCTCAGCAGTAAATGGATTGAAATTCATTACCTTTTAAAAAAAATGGAAATAGCAGTACCGAAAATTATTTATTTCATCTTTTTCGGAGGATAAGTTCTAATTCTAATCGTCTGAAACTGAATTATCAAAAAAGGTCACATTACAGAAGTCGATACAAGATACTTGAAAATATAGTCACATGACAGCGAGGCATGATCCCCTCCAACATCTAAACATGCCTGACAGCGGTAAACCATGCTCGATATGGGTGTCTATAATATTCTGTGGTAACAAATCCTATTCTTCCCCCAGCACAGATCTTAGCACACAAAGTGACCGAGGAGTTCGCTGTCAGTGTGCAGTGCGCGTCCCATACATGTTTGTTCGGACCTAAGTGGTGATCCTGCGGTTTCAAGATTCCTCCACCACTTGAGCTCTATGTGTATGAAAAGAACAACAACGGGCGCACTCCTAAATAGTTGCACATAGGGTTGAGGTTCCGTTCTCGGTACCCCAATCAAAAACATGGAGGGGTGCGGCCGTTGATCATTATTCCGCCTCATATGAGAACATTGCCTCAATCGTAAGTGTCCCTTTCTTTGATGTTGGAGGGATGGTACCGCATTCCTCGTTGTCTCCAGATGAAATAACGTCTAGAATCTGTTTTAGACTAAAATGCGACTCATCATAGAAGAGAACTGCACCCCATTTGTCAGGGCTCCAAGTCACATGTTCATTGAGCCTTCTTAACACAGTTCGATTAGAAATGTTTTCACCTGTGGCCGCAGCAATCTCAAGAGACAGCTGATGACAGGACAACCACTATGAGTTAGAACCAGATAGCGGTTTGTTCTGGTTTACGTAGCCTTCGGGCGACCTTGGCTAGTTCTTCTTGTAATGGCTTCTGTCTCTTGAAATTGCTTCCATAGTGCATTCCTCGCATACCGCATTCTCGAGACGACACTGCCAGACACACTAAGCCAACTTACTACCTCCCCCTGCTTAAAGTTGTCCAACAGCCCTCCATACCAAAGAATCATCTAAACGACGATGACTTGACATCCTGAGTAGTGGAGATGTGGCTATCCACTGAGCAAGCCAAAACACGGGAATGAAGTGACGTAGTCTCAACCCGTGTTTTTATAGAGTTCCAGCTTTGCTATTATTCTCAACTTGTTGTCGCCAACCTGATCTGTAATATTGTAGCTCCTTACAACGACCCATTCTCCTTGCCATGCTTCGGACCTGCAGAACAGTATCATCCACTGCTCTTCAGATTCTAGCAGTAGTTTACCTCTTGATCCCCATGTAATATATAAAGCCCTTTTCTACAGACTAAAGCATTCAGTTCCAACTGAAATTTTATGCGTTACTTGAGATGTAACAGTCGATATTGAAAGTGAAAAACGCCGCATCTGGAACGAACTAGTAAACATCTGGCAAACTCTTTGGGATAAGAAATGCTCTCATTTATCTCGGGTCACATTTGCAACAACGAAAAATGTAAACTTCTGGTTCTCTACAAATCTAACCACCACCCAGTTCTTAACAGGACACGGATCCATAAATTCTAAGTTATTCCAAAGAGGCCTCATCAATACTAATTTATGCTCTTGTGGTGAAGAAGAAACATGGTCTCATATATTGTATCACTGCAACAATTATTCTGATTCAAGAAATAGTTTAAGTAAATTGGTGATAGGATTTTCTGAAGGTAATAAATCAGTTTTTATCGAAAACGCTGCATGCTTTCAAGCTGTACAGCAATTCTCTACCGAAATTTTCAACAAAAGGAAATTATTGCATCCTGGAACTTCTACAACCCAAATTCAAGCTACGAACATAAGATCCGCTTCTGGACTTTAAAATGTCAACTACTTCACGATGTTATTATGATCCTCCTATAGTTCACTGGATATTTCATGCCAAAGCACGACATTTTATTAAATTCCGTCTGTTGATGTTCTCTCAGATCTTGGATAACTTTCTACTGATGATCTTAAGTGTTGAATTTTCAATGCTGACTACTTCATTTGGCACATGAGTTATTTCCAAAATATATGTGACACACTGCTAGAAAAGGTTGGCCATCCCTGGTTAATATTCTTCTGTGGTTACCAACTTATGTTGACGATGCTTTTTTTCCGTACCCTTAGTCTGGGTGAGGAATTTTTGATAGCAATACCTCCAGTGGGTACGGGAATTCGCCCATTAGGGCAAAAACAGTGCATGAGGTCCACCACGTTTTACGCTTAGTTGCGGCCTACCTCCTTGTGCTGTAGATGGACACTGGGCAGGCTTTCCAGGTGGTCGCCTTACACACACATATTTCTGGCTTTTAGAGTTCTGTATTCATCACAGTGTACCAAAGCGAAGTTGAATTGATGTTCTGGAGCTGTTGAACATATGATACTATACATATCTACATGATCTGCAATACGTCTCCAACAATACCGATAAATAATGATTAATAAGCAACTAGCTGAATTTCGAACCTTTTAAAATGTGGCCCCGCAGTCTCTGTCAGTGATGGGATTGTCCACCGATGAAGGGACATCTCCTGAAACGGCTTTCTGGATAGTTGTCCTCTGACTGGGAAACTCGTTGTGAATTGCTTCAAAGGACGTTCGATATTTATGTGGCAAATGCAGTTTACCTTTTCCCTCTGCTTGTAGTAATTTCTGTGTAAATTTTTTCTCATATAAATCTAAATTTAGATGGGCACACCTTGAGTAAATAATTTTTTGCTGCTTTTGAAACGAATTCTGTTATAAATTTCATTACATAATGCGCTGTAAATCATTGCAAATTTGGAAAAGAAAAACAAATGGAAACAGCAGTATTGAAAATTATTTATTTAATCTTTTGAGAGGATAAATTCCGAAGTAGGTGTAAGTTGATCTGCGCGAATTGAGATCACATAAACACAGTAAATTACAATTACGTGATGTTTGACATTGGTTTCTGCTATTCATCCAGACGTGGCCAAAAGTTGACAATAAAACAGACGTTACTGTACTTGAGGAGGTTCTTCACAGTGAACGATACGCCATGCTTCATCCTAAAAAAGAAAAAAGAAGCTGCACTGAGAAATCTCGTATCAGATATTATCAGGTATTTCAGCAATGATTTATGGGATTCTAGTGAATATAGTTATTGCACATTCAGCCAGGTGGCAGGATCAGTCTGTAACCAGAAATTAGCAGCCGTGGAAGTTGAGTGGACAGATTTGGAAAGGTAGTGATTATTAAAAAGTGTTCGTTTAAGTGAACATTAAAAAGTGTTCGTTTAAGTGAACATTAATTCGCGTGCTTATCTTATTGAAATACACTGCACTACAAAATATATGGACACCCTTATTTTAAAGTTCAATGGACTTACCCAGATAAACAAGTGACTCAGACCAGGATATTGTTGTTGTAAGGTTTTAGGCCTCAGCGACTTAGACAGTATTGCACCGTATATTTGTGTCTGTAATTGCTTGTGTTCTGTAGTTGATTTGCCTGTTTGCTGAACGAAAAATTTTCAGTAGGAAAAACCACGCTACCCTCTCCTGAGACAAGCTAACTCAGCCACGTTGTGAAAAAGGCCCATAAAAATTTCTCACGTTATCGATGGAAATTGAACTCAGGTCTTTTCCATCGGGTGCAAGTGACCTGAGTTCAATTTCCTTGCATACTAGTGCACGCAAAAGCACTAGTATGTAAAGGGGTAGTCGAATCGACATGTGTTCAGTGTTATGTCCGATAATAATGTCCCTCTGGAAATCAATCATCTTGATAGCACATGTCTCATGACGAGAAAAACTAACTTGTGTGGTTCATACGTGGTGGTGGTGGTGGTGGTGTATTGCTAATCCATGGTTATATTGCTAACCCATCTGCTCCTTTGTAACATGTTCATAAGTTGTGTATGTTCTTTGGTCCGTTTACCTGTTCTGCTGGATGAAAAACCCTAGTTTCCAGGATGGAGGAAGGAACCTTATTAGCCACGCCTCAGTGACTGAATGAGTCATTCAGTCACGGAGTTAAAAAAAAGCCAATAAATGTTCCTCACTTCGTTCACGAAATTTCAACCCGGCCATTATCATGAGAGAACGGAAGCGCATAAGCCAAACATCACCATCCGCCGTTTGCGGCTTGTGATGTTTGATACTGCTGATGTTCTTTGACGTTGCCTTGCACAATGTAACGAATGACGTAATTCGCCCACCATTGAGCACTGCATCGGTTGTGTGGAGCAACGAATCTCGTTACATGCTGTTCTAATCTGATGGACTGCTGTATGTGTGAATGCCTGAGAAAGTTTGCTGCTGGAATGCATTGTTTCAACAATAAAGTTCGTCTAATGGTGTGTCACTGCTTTTGTTATGACATAGATCCTGGAGTTTGAGGAGAATTCCGACGTGTAATTTACATTTTGAACAATTGCATGCTCATTGCGATGTGCAATTCTTTGGGCGACCCACATTAGTTTCCAACAGGGTAATGCCCAATACCATACCTCGATATCACTCAAGAGTATAACTGCATGAAAGTTAGAGTGGCCGAAGCAGAGTCCCAATTAGAAGATCCATACGGATCACCCACGGGATGAACTGGAACTTCAGATGAGGGTCAGAACAACACACATCATATCACTAGCTCAACTGGTTACCGTTCTTCAGGAAGAAATGAGGACTATATGTGCTGCAGTCTCTCTTTCGTTGATGGAAAGCCTATCCAGAAGGGTGGAGAGTGTTACAGCGGCCAGAGGGCAGCCTACGTTCTATTAAAGTAAATGAAATTGAATGAAAATGAAATTGCTCTATTAAAGTAAACGTGAAACCAAAGTGTCCGAATATTTTTGTAGAGTAGTGTACAATATACACTGAGTGATCACTGAATTAAGACCACCCCTATGAAAACTGAATGCGATCCGTTGACCGCGTGAGGTACGACAATGCAGAGTTAGTCGACCTACGTAGCATAGATAAGGTGTCAGTGGTTCAGAAGGTAGTAAAATTCCGAGCGTGATGGGTAAAAGGAAAGATTCATCGGATTTTGATAAAGGACAGATTGTGGGTGCTCGAAGAGCTGCTGCATCCATTTCCCAAACAGCCGAACTGGTGGGGTGTTCGAGAGCCACTGTAGTTAAAGTGTACTCAAACAATGACCCAACGACAAAACTGCAAAGGTCAGCGAAATGTTGATGTTAGAGGTGAGCGCTGGGTCCGACGACTCGTAGAGGCGAACAGACGCAGCACTGTTGAAGAGCTGACAACCCAATACAACATGAGCCAACCCGGAACAATATCTGGCATGACCATGCGTCCCACGCTCGCACGTATGGGCTATACCAGCAGACGACCACTACGACACCCTCTCATAACCAAGGTTCATCGGCGTAAAAGACTCGCCTGGTGCAAAGAGCATGCAAGTTGGGCGTTAGAAGACTGGAAGAAGGTGTGCTGGTCGGATAAGTCACGTTATTTACTGACCTTTTTTGGCGTCAACAAAATTAGGCTCTTGATCCATCATGCATGATATCAAAAGTGCAGGCTTGATGGAGGCGGTTGTATGGTGTGGGGCATGCTTCACTGGCAGGAACTTGAACCCCTGGTGCATGTGGAACAACGTATCAGTGGTCTCCGCTATTGTCAACTGCTTGCTGACTGTGTACACCCCGCTATGTTACACATTTTCCCGAATAGCGATGGTGTCTTCCAAGATGACAATGCGCCGAGCCATCGGGCACATGAAGTGCACGAATGGTTTGAGGAACACAGTTCTGACTTCCAGCATATTGATTGGCCTCCGAACCCCACCGATATGAATCCCATAGAACACTTGTGGGACACTATGGAAAGGCATATCAGGCGTCTGGATACACCAATCGCCTCCATACCTGCATTGCTGAACGCATTACACACAGCTTGGCTGCCCATACTTCCCGAACGCTTCGGACATCTTGTTGAATTAGGTGGTCATAATTCAGCGATCACTCAGTGTATATTATAAGCCCGATGATACTGTTTTGTTTTTGCACAAAAGGAACTAAAGTTGTGAGGCGTTAATGCGTTGTGTGTGTGTGTTCTCTAGTTATGATCGGCCAACTCGACCATGATATGTAAAAGCCGATAAAAATAATTCCTCCTTTTTTGACGGGATTTGAATCGACTCGGTGTTTAAATACGGCAATTCTAACTATTGATAACCGCGAGGGTTAATCCTCACGACAAAACTAGCTTAACAGAGTAGATTGAAAATTTGTAATGCGAAGGTTGGAGTGTGGCTTGTGACATATTTGAAAGTAGGGCTAACGTAGCCTAGTGGTCAACTTGAGTTTAGTTCCACAGCTTTTCACTCGACCATAGTTCGCCCACGTGATCGCTAAATACAGTTAATGACAGGCGTGGCCAACCTGTGGCACTCGTGCCACAAATGGCCCACGGAGCTATTGTCAGTGGCACGCTTCCCGATTTCGGAATAAATAACGTAAAAATCATCCAACTGACGTTAAAAATTCGAAATGAAAATAACCGCATTCAGTTTAAATTCAACTTGAACACTGATTCGTTAATGCATATTAAATTTATTTTATAAACAAACAATCTTATATTTTATAAACTTAAGATTGGTTTAATTTTATTACAAGAACAAGAACATTCCTTTATGTTACCAAAAACATTTAGTGGGGCTAGGCGAGGATCAGTAAGGGACGGGACTTTGATTCATGTTGCTTTTGAATTCGTCCTTAGGTGGCGCGTGAGTATTTCCAAAATATATGTGACCCACTGCTAGAAAAGGTTAGCCACCCTCGTTAATATTCTCGTTAAAATCACTAATTGTAATTTCCTCCTACCTACGTTGTATTGTAGGAGTGTAAACAGAACTAATTTTGAACGAAGAATGTTTGTTTTTTAAATATTATTCAAGAGACGTTCTTTTCTTAATGCCATTCCTCTCCAATCAGTACAGCAGTCTTCCGTGTGCAATAGTATCAAAAGCTTTCCTGAAATCCAAGTATATGATATCAAAATTACTTTGTGCATCCAGTTCCTTTCTGACCACATCATAATATACAATCAAACTGGTCAGACAAGACTTCCTCTTTACAGACCCATGCTTTGTCTGAAGTATAATTGCAGTCCATTACTTTTTTAACCACCCACCATTAGTTTCCACGGACGGAAGGTAAGCTAACAGGTCTGTAACTGGTAGTGTCATTTTTTGATCCCCCTTTGTGAATTGGAGGTACTAAGTCGTAACCTATAAAATCTTTAGAAATATGCAAACGAAAGTCTATTAAACTATTTATTGAACACAATTTAATATGTTAATTAAGTAAAAAAAAAAAACGGCAAAATTTTCCAAAAAAACTTATCTGTTTCCAAAAGAGTTAATTTCTTCTTCTGCACTTTTTTTTTTATGAAACCCCAAACACAAAAGGTACTAGAACCTATAGTACTTAGTATCGTGCTTAGGTTGGAGTTGAGAAGACGAAAGAAGATATTTGTTGACATTGGACTTGAACTTCTGTTGACTGTAATTTTCAGGAAATACGTGTGAAGGAAGGGTGTTCCAGAAAACGGCAGTTGAATGAATAAACGAGGAAGATGAAAAGTTGGTTCTGTGGGTTTGAAGTTGGACAGTAAATGGATGTTGGCTGGTGGCGGCACGTGTTCGGACTGTTTTGAAAGAGAGAGCGGGAATTATAGAAGCCAATTCAGAAGAACAGTGCCCATGGAAGTATCTGTAGAAAAGGCATGCAGCAGAAACAGTACGTCTATGAGACATCAAGTGGAGAGACTCTGTTAAAGATGAGTCATTAATTAACCTAACTGCCCTCGTCTGAATGGAATCTAGAAGCCTGAGAGAGGTTTTGGGGGCACCACCCCAGTTGTGGGAACAATATTCCATGGTAGGGCGGATTTGCGATTTATACAGAGTGAGCAGCTGTTTGGAAGAAAAGTAGCGCCGAGAGAGAAAGAGAAAACCAAGTTTTTTTAGATGCGGAGGAAGCAATATTTGTAATGTGCTTGTGCCAAGAGAGATTAGAAGTCAGGGTAATCCCCAAAAGAGACAGATCATTTTTCCTAGAAATCGGAGTGTCACTAAAGATAAGCATAGGAGCAGAAGAATCCTTTTTGCGAGATATAAGACAAGACTGAGTTTTAGAAGGGTCGAAATCAACTAAGTTGTCTTTGCCCCATTGGAGTATTACCTGAAGATCGGCATTTAAGGAATTGGTAGCAGATTTTCGAGAAGTTGAAGCTGATTGAGCAGGACAAGGTTTCTCAAAATGGAAAGTGGAATGCAATGTGCTATTATCGGCAAAACTATGGATAGGATTTCCAGTCAATGGAAGAAGGTCATTAATATACAAGAGGAAAAGAGTGGGGGAAAGAACTGAACCTTGGGGGACACCGGCATTAGTGGAGAAGTTAGAAGACAGAGAGAGCTATCTACCATCACCCTCAGCGAGCGATCAGAGAAAAAACTGGATAACCAATTACAAAAAACAGTTGGCAAACCATAAGATGGAAGCTTCTTTAGAAGACCTTTATGCCAAACACGATCGAAGGCCTTTGAGATGTCAAGAGCAACTGCTTGTGTTTCACCGAAATTTTCCATTTAATTTGTCCATAAATGGGTAACATAAGCCAGAATATCACCAGTGGATCGACACTGACGGAATCCATACTGGCGATCGTTGATCAGACGGAAGGTTTCTAGGTAGTTTAAGAGTTGGCCGTTAATTGATTTCTCCATTACTTTAGAAAGAGTAGAAGTAATTGCAATGGGACGATAATTGGATGCGAGGGATTTGTCACCCTTTTTAGGAACTGGCTGTATATGAGCAAATTTCCAAACAGAAGGAAAAACACCTTTGGAATCAGAAAGTGAAAAAAGGCGGCAAAGAACAAGAATAAGTTTAGGAGCACAGGTTATGAGAACAAGTGGAAAAATACCATCAGGACCTGGAGCTTTCTTAGCATCAAGATTCGTCAAAATCATTCTGACTTCCTTTTGACGGAAGACCACAGGAGGCATTTAATGGAGCGGGTTGAGTATGGTGGGAGGTGTTTTACCAAGATCATTAATACATGAGTTGGAAGAAAAATGGGATGCTAGCAGGTCAGCTTTATCCTTGGCTGAAGTGACAACAGAACCATCTGGTTGGACAGAGGTGGGAGAAGAGATGGGCAAAATTTGCGGCCAATAGCTTTGGCAAGAGACCAGAATGCTCGGCTACCATTAGGGGAAGAAGCAAATTTTCTACTCTTAGCCTGTTCAAAATCTAGTTGGTACTGGTTAATAACTGCTTTACAATTGTTGCGAGCTTTGGTGTAGGCAGAAAATAAAACTGAAGAATTAGAAACAAGCCAATTACGATATGCAACGTTCTTCTCTTGAACAGCCTTAGCACATTTATTGGGAAACCAAGGTTTAGATAAAGGACGAGATTTTAAAGTGGAGAGTGGGATAAAGGATTCCATTCCTACAAGAATAATTTCTCTGACAAGATCTGAGCAAACGTTGACATCAGAAGTTTTGAAACAGTAGTCCGACCAAGGAAAAGAAGAAAAGAAGTCTCGCAGGTTATCCCATTTTGCATTCTTGTAATGCCAAACAACACGAGTTTGGGAATAGCCGTGAGATAAAGGCTCCATTGGAGAAGAGACAATCACCGAGTTGTGATCTGAGGTGCCTAAAGGACCTCTCACTTCGACCGTATACTTAGAAGGGTTGTTTGTGAGAAAAAGATAAAGCGTATTGACTGTATGATTAGGATTGTTCGGTATTCTTGTAGGTAAATGAACAATTTGTGCAAGGTCATTAGTAATTGCAAAAGCCTCAGCATCTCGACCAGCTGGGTCGGTGTGACTAGAAAACGAAAGCCAGCTGGAGTTGTGAACATTAAAATCACCAAGAAAAATTACCTCACTGTTAGGAAAGTTGGACTGGAGAAAGTCAAGTTGCAAAGAGAGGAAGTCAAAGAGCTCCAAGTGATTGGTGGAGTTGAGAGAACGGTAGAGGCAACAGATGCATGAGGGGATGGACATGCTGTATGAAGTAATGAAATTTTTGGATATAACGTGGCCTCGACAATGCCCCCCCCCCCTCTGCATACACACTACTCAGACTCCCTCCAGTCATTATCTGGCAGAGTAGAGATAGCAAGATTATACACTAGCTGATCCGGAAGCCTCCTAAAGAGTTACTAATAGGTTCAGTCCGGTGTACTAACTAGCGGCCGGCCTGCGAACACCGTTTTAGAGCTGTACCCTCGAAATGTAAGGAATATTGGATCTTGCCATGATGTTCATCATAACCTCAAAAGTCATCAGTCATAGTGCATAATGGAAGAGATGGGGAAGGGTTGACGGGAACTTAACTCTGGAGACTAAACATGGGTTCCACCACTTCAAGCCTCCAATAATCAAAGTGGTGGTATTGCACCGGTTGATGAGGATCATAAACAGCCTAGTATTGCCTGGTAACACAGAGGGGCGGCATTTCTCCATGTGGTGTGGGCGCCACACTCGACCCTTGCTTACGTTGGTTCACACCTGGGTGGTCATCCACAGTATGCTTGCTCATGGGGTTTATAACCATGATTACTAACAGTCCCACCATCGTGAAGGCGCAAGCCGAGGATTTGGCTGTCACAGACCGTCCGGATTTTGCCGAAATTGGGTACACTTGACTTGAATGTCACCCGGATATCAGTTCCATCAGCGTTTTACACTCCCAGGTAGCAAGTACAGCTTGTCTGGCATATCTGAGAGAATGTCTGTTACAACCTCAAGGACCAAATAGTCCGTACAGTTGAACTACTGCGACAGAAGCGAGAGCTCAAACCTTAGTGTCGAGACCGACATACGTATTTGAAAACGTAGATACAGCAGTGAAAAATAGCCTCAAGTTACGCAATCAAATATTAACGTTTGCTTAAATGGCAAATTGTAAAGAGTGATTGAGAAGTGCATGACCAATCCAACACTAGGGCCCTGACAACAAAACGAATAGAAAACGTGCTCATTCGAAAAGTGAGTGGTTTTTAGGAAACTTTCGTGACTTCACTTCCGGTATCAGAGAAATAGGTGGGAAATTACTTCATACTGGAATACTGCAAATACCGTAGTACAGTTTTTTTTTTGTTTTTTTTTCTTTCAAAGCATGAAATACTCGTGGATTTAAAGCACTGCTTTCTATACTTCCAGTGTAGGACGATGAAAGTCTCGCGTTGGTGATAATTCAATTATTATTCGGAATAAACATGTTCCTTGTTTAATTGTTAAATAAATATTTACATTTACTGCATTTAATAATTGTTATAATTGTTTAATCATTAAATTAAATGTTAATGTAATACTTAATTTACCAATCGTTGCAACTGAGTTGCATCGAGTTGCAATGGATGAGAATGAAATAAATGTTACTGTTGCGCAAATGTTACAATAAACGAAACAAATGTTTCAGCAGTACACGCATTTGACATCACATAAGCAAGGCTCGTACACGCTCACGGTGTGGAGCATTTCGAATGGCATCAACGGTATCCTGAACGCGCTTCCCAAGTTCTTGTTCACTGTTTACTGCGGTGGTGGTGTATTCCACGCGTTTAATATAACCTCACGTATAAAATCAGTGGAATCTGGTGACCAGGAAGGATCATTTCACTGGGACATCGTGCCGAACGGATTCAGATTCAATTTTCAGGTAAACGTTGTTCAGCCAGCAGCATACCAACCGGATGAATAGTGTGGGTCAACTGAATGAACCCAAAATGGGAATTTAAAAAGTTGCAAAGCCTTCGCAGTAAAGATCTGCCGGTTGCCTAAACCGTTGGTCATTTCACATTGATAAGCATTGCAGAAGAGGAAAGTTTATCCAACAACCAAGTGTGTGGGGGTTCTGCAAACACATGGGTTGAACAGATTCCACCCACCCTCCCGATGGATGGCATGCTCGTGAAGCCTAAAGACTGAGACATTAGATATCCGGTTCGACAGCTGAAATATCGTCAAACGCATGAGATTTATAAAAGATACTTGTTTTGAACAGCTTTACTTCGGAAGAAAGTTTTCCACAGTCAAACTGTGTTCCACATTTGACAGGTTCCAAATGTTCCATCTTTGCACAGTTACAGCATGTTTCACCTTTGAACGGTTTCACTTTTGAATTGTTCAACAGTTGCATTTGCGTGAAAGTGGAACATTTAAAAATTTCAATACGTTTTATTGTGTAACTTTGTGAAATGAGCAGATGGAAGGAACAGTTTTCAAAACGGAACACTCAAAATGAAACGGTTCTAAAGTGGAATGCACTGTCAAAATGGACCTGTGTCAAACACGCAAGTGGGAAGTGGAATACTCTTTCAAAGTGAAACTGCGAAACACGCAGGTGGAAAGTGGAACATTCTTTTGATTTGTTCCACTTTTGTACTGTTCCAGAGGAGAACTGTGTAAAAGTGGAACATTTAAAAAGTGGGATGCGTTTTGTTGTGGAACTGTGTGAAAGCAAGGAAAAGTCAAGCTGTTCGAAAGTGGAACACCGAAACTGGAACTTTTCAAAGGCAAAACGCACTTTCAAAGTGAAACCTCATGAAAAACGTAGGTGGAAAGTGGAACACTCGTTCCATTTTTAACGGTTGTTATTCTAGTTACTCTAAGTTTAGAACAGAAAGCGTCATTGTAAAACGAAACCCTCGTTCAAAGTGTAACTGTTGTAAAGTGGACACTCGTTCAAGTGGCACTGTGTGAAACACGGTGGAAAGTCGAACATTCAGTGTGGAACACCATTGATAGTGGCACATTGTTTAAAAATGGAACTGCCAAATGTGGAGGTGAAAAATGTAACTGTTTTAAAGTGTAACAGTCTTTAAAAGTATAAATTTCTTAACTTTTGAAAGAGTGGAACTCTTTCAAAGTTTGTTCCACACTCTGCAAGTTTTTTGTTCTGAAATGAAACACTCAAAGTGTAACTGTTCAAAAGAACACTTTCAAAGTGGAGGAGCCAATCGAAAGTGGAACTGTGAAACACGCAGGTGAAAAGTGGAACATTCCACCTCCATGCGTAAAAGCGGAATGACTGGAACTCGCTCAAAGTTCCAAAGTGGAACTCGTTCCACCGTGAACAGTTACTATTATAAAGTTATTGTTCCAGGTTTAGAACAGTGAATGTCACTTTTCTAACGAGGAACACCAGTTCAAAGTGTAACTGTTCTAAAGAGGAACACTAATTCAAGTGGAATTGTACAAAAAACAGTGGAAATTGGAAAATTCCTTCAAAGTGGAAAATAGTTCAAAAATAGAACTGTTCGAAAGTGGAACACCATTAAAAGTGGGATGCTCTTTCTCAGTAGAACTGTTCGAAACAACTCTTTTATAGTGGTGTCATTTGAAAGTGAAATAGTATTTCAAAGTGGAACTGTGCGAAAGACGGAGGTGGAAAGTTCCGCTTTCCACTAAAGTGAAACGAGTGGAATTCCTTCCACTTTGAACAGTTACTATTTTAAAGTTACTGTTCGGTTTTGAATAGAAAATGTAACTGTTCTGTTTTGAACAGAAATTTTTTTGTACAATTCCACTTGAACTAGTGTTCCTCTTTAGAACACTTACCCTTTGAACTGGTGTTCCTTGTTACTATTATAAAGTTACTTGTCAGTAACTTTATAATAGTAACTGTTCACGGTGGAACGAGTTCCACTTTGGAACTTTGAACTGGAGGTGGAAAGTTCCACTTTCGCACCGTTTCTCTTTGAAACATTATTTCACTTCCATTTTTCACAACCGTATTACCACCTCAGTGTGGAAAAACGGTTTCGCTTTGAAAATGTAAGTGTCCTAAAGTGAACACTTGTTGGAGTGGAATTGTGTGAGACACGGTGGAAAGATGAACATTCCTTTAAAGTGAAATATGAAGCACTTAAGAGTGAAAATTATTTCGAAAATAGATCTTTTCAAAAGTAGATTACTTATTCAGAGGGGAAAATAGTTCAAATATAGAACTGTTCAAAAGTGGAACTGTTCGAAAGAACACTTTTATAGTGGACCCATTTGAAAGTGGAACACTTTCAAAGCTGAACTGTGAAACACACAGGTGGAAATTGGAGCATTATTTCAAAGCGAAAGTATACAAAACACACACACGCAAAACGCAAAACTGTGCGTGAAGTTTCACGCACAGTTTTGCACAGTTTCACTCTGTGTTTCGAACGAGTTGCAGTTTCCACCAAAGTGGAACTCATTCTACTTTGAACAGTTACTGTTCTAACTTAATAACAGAAAATGTAACTGTTCTAAAGAGGAACACTCGTAAAGTGAAGAGGAATTCGAGTGGAATTGTGCGAAACGTTGGAAAGTGGGCATTTCTTCAAAGTGGAAAATTGTTCGAAAGAAGAACACTCCTTCAAAGTGGAAAAGAGTTCAGAAATAGAACTTACATATACATACATACATATACAGTATCAACAGCGTCATCCTACGCGTGCCTCCAGGCACGAGGCATATATGCACTTGTTCTCAAGGTCAAAAGACCACGTATGCAGCCTTTGATTTAAAATTATGTATTCATAACCAGTTGAATAATAATAAAATAAAATGAAATAATTACAATAAATCTTTCTAAAATTTCCAATTAATTCTTGGTTCAGTATTGATAAATTTTCACATAATATGCACTATGAATCAGAGGACTGGTATATTAGCCCATCGACACTAAATAACACTTTGTGTAATCCAGTGCCTTCGGCTGCCTTTCCTATTAAAGTGAAATTTCTACCTTGCGAAGAAATGCCTCTACTCTCATTGAACAACATGGCTCTCCTTTTAAAAACATTATTAACAAAAGCTGAGAAACATTTAAAAGGCACTCGACTTACAAACAAATCCGGCAAGGTATCCAAATCCAAATCCAAATGAAACATCTCCCGTTCAAGTTTGCTGCGCAGATCTTTATAACAGGGACAGTAGAGCATGATATGAAGACCAGTCTCCATCGCCTTATAGAAGCACAAGTCAGAAAGGACCAAATTATACTGACTCAGCCTAGACATTAAGCCATGCCCGTTCAGCAGGAAACAAGCACTGAAGTTGAACTGCAACCACGATCTTAATTTCCAATTCACGATCGTTACGGAGGGAATAAAGACTTAAGTTTCCCTGCCTTTGTCAGTCATTCCATCTAGTTTGCCGAACATTCGTTAAATCATTAAATCTTCATTAAATATCTTCCGCCTCTCGACCGCCAGCAGACTTCCCTTAAGCGCCGCTCCTCCCACCGGACATGACCGAATGCCTAAAATCTCTCTGGAGATGACCCTTCTAAGACAGTACCTCAAGCCCGCGGGAATTACCATCAAATCCGCAGGCATTTTTTAGAAGAGCGAATCTTTGGACAAACATTAAATGCCTTTTAATTACAACATTTGTCACTTTATGATACCAAGCTCCAGAGCATATATGATAATGGGGACAAATCATACCATGATTCCCCATTTCACCCTTATTACTCTGCGGAGCTTGACATAAAGGAGTTTATTTATTATTATTTTTTTTTGTTTTAAATATATGACATGTTTCGTAAAAAACAAACGCTCTTCCAGATGTACACCAAGGTACCTGACGGCACACACATTCCTCAAAGAGACACCTCAACTACGAACAATGGAAGGCCTCATCCTACTTAGCCTTCCCTTCAGCAACATAATGACAGTTTTGTTTTTAGAAATATTAAGCTTGTGCAAGTTACTCCAATCCAACAGATCTTGTTGCAGGGCACTGGCCCTGTCTTCAATATCTCTGCATGTTCAATATCTGCTTCAATATCCCTGGAGTTACCGGGAACCAGCAAAGCTAAATCATCCGCATGGGCGATGGCCTGTGAATCCCCCATGTCACGCTCCAAAAATTCATCTAAAACCACGTTCCACATGAAGGGGCTGAGGATCAACCCCTGCTGGCATCCCAGTTCCACCTGAATAATTTGCTCCCCAAGGGAGTCCCGAACAATTACACTACAGTCAGAAAAGTAATCCTGCAAGATGTTATATAAGTCCTCGGGACAGAGGGCGGTTCTCGCCCTACAGATGATGTTACCCCACCACAGTGCATCAAACGCATCCCGTCAAATCCACGAATAAGCCGAGGACATATCGCCTTGGTCCTTCTTGTACAATAGTAATAAGTTTACGAATAGCATCTTCGGTCGAGAGGCCCTTCTTAAAATCATATTGTTTGCTTGAAGAAAGATTTAAATTTTCATGCTTAACCTGATACCTGGAAAGTATTAGCCTCTCAAAAATTTGACCCAAGGTTGGAAGCAAACCAGTTGTGCGATATGACGATGGCTCGCTCAAGGATTTCTCCGAGTTCTTCAGGATCACTCTTAGGACTGCGGTTTTCCACAATTTTGGAAAAACACCCACTAGTAGACATGTATTGTAAAGGTCTAACATTATATCGGGGAACATAGAATAAAAATGATTTACATGTGTCTCAATAAAGTCGATCCCCGATGCCTTCCCGTCCCTTACCCTATTAACAGCAGCACCTAATTCAGCTCGAGTAAATGGGTACTCGAATTCAGAATAAGCAATATCATCTAATATTAACTTCTGAGTGGATACCTTGTAGACCAGGTCCCAGGGGTCTGAATTTCCAACCCATTCAACAAATGATTGCCATGCGAGGCGTTTATATTGTTTGATATTTCTCAATTTTTGATATTTCAGAATTTTCTCAAAGGAAATTCTCAATCTGCTGTCCTCTTTCATCGGTATTCCGAGCTCCCCAGAGTGTGGAGCCAGAGTTCACATCCGCCGCAGGACATCCTTCACCTTTTCCAAATATTGTATATACGGGTCAATAATATCACTATACTGTACTTAAGTAAAGGGACCCCAGGTTACAGAACCAGTAGGTGTTATTATTTCACAACAAACCCCACAATCAAAACACAAGGCTGTAATCATGGTAACCACTAACAACGGATTGATAGCTATTATAGCGGCAAGAGGCATGTATCCACTTTGCATGATTCTGTATGTACCCGGATATCCCCCCACTTTCCCTTCCTTTAAAAGTATAGGGTTCCTGCACAAGAACAACGTCATAAGATCCCTCCTCCAGCACCCTACACAGCTGAGATGAGATTCCGCATCTTTTGCCCGCTGAGCATTTATTTGTAAAATCTTTAATACAAACGCATTCATGACTTTACTCGTAATCAATAATTTTCTTATTTTGTTCCAACGCTTTAACATATTCGGGTCATTTGCACTGTGCTCAGCTGAGCTTTTCTTCCGCCAATAATTGATACATTTTGAAGGCTCCAATTTTTTGGAACATTCCTTAAATGAGTGCACTACAATGTCCACAGAAGGTTTCGTCCCTAATATGTGCATAGGGCAAACACTTAGCATTAGCATTAGCATTAGCATTAGTAGAGGCATTTGATGCAAGAAAGCAAGCTTATGCAGCATCAGCCAAAAAAAAAAAAAAAAAAAAAAAGTAACATAAATAAATAAAAATAACCACTTCCACTTCACCCCTCTGTTCGTTCGAAATACCTGTCCAGCTGAGCCTTAAACTTATTTAGGCTATCAACTTCCACGACAAGGGATGGAAGTCTGTTCCACCCACCAACCACCCGCTGGCTAAAGGCAAATTTCCGCACATCTATCCTACATCTGTCTTTCCTCAATTTGAATTTATGCCCTCTCAGGTGATTTTTCTGAGCTAGAGGAAGAATCCCATCAGCATTGAGCATGCTCAAACCATTCAAGGCTTTGTACACCTCTATCAGATCACCCCGCTGGTGCCTAGTTTCCAGACACTGTAATTTGCAAAACTTAAGCCTTTCTTCGTAAGAGAACCCCTTTGTCCCATTCACCAATCTAGTTGCCCTTCTCTGTACTCGTTCCAGCAGCTCTACATCCTTCCTGAAATGAGGCCTCCAGGCCTGTATACAGTACTCTAGGTGTGGCCTGACCATTGCCTTATACAAGGGAATAATCACCTCCTTATCCCTGCTAGAAAAATTCCTATATATCATTGACAATACACCATGAGCTACTCTTGCAGCTCGTCTGCACTGCTCAGAGAACTTCATATCTGCCTGCACCACCACCCCCAGGTCCCTTTCATTCTCTACCACTGTCAGTGTAGTACCACAGAGTTGATACGTTGCTCTGGGGTTGCTGTTTCCCATATGTAGTACTTTACATTTGTCAATGTTAAACTTCATTTGCCACCTCGAAGCCCATCTGCTCAACCTTTCCAAATC
The DNA here is from genome assembly GCF_048544385.1 of Mastigoproctus giganteus. Classification (NCBI taxonomy): domain Eukaryota; kingdom Metazoa; phylum Arthropoda; class Arachnida; order Uropygi; family Thelyphonidae; genus Mastigoproctus; species Mastigoproctus giganteus. The sequence goes on from NC_143579.1 coordinate 157,568,176, forward strand.
CTGTTGCAGCAGCATAGTGTCAGTAGTGTCCTTGACAACCCTGCCAACCTTCGTATCGTCTGCAAACTTGGACATTAAGCCTGATATACCATCATCAATATCATTTATAAATACAGAAAACAATAAAGGCCCCAATACTGAACCCTGAGGGACTCCACTAATAACATTAGTCCACGATGAGCAGTGTCCATTGATTACCACTCTCTGTCTTCTCCCCCTCAACCACCCCTTTATCCATAGCAGCAACTTGCCTCCAATGCCACACTGCTCCAATTTGTGCAGCAGTCTTCCATGTGCAACAGTATCAAAAGCCTTTCTAAGATCCAAGTATATAATATCAAAGTTATTCCCTGCATCCAGTTCTTTTGTGACTGCATCATAGTATCCAATCAAATTGGTCAGGCAAGACTTCCCCTTAACAAAACCATGCTGTGTCCTAGCTATAACTGAAGTCTTGTCTAGATGATCCTGCAGTGCTTCTTTCACCAGTGCCTCCATTAATTTTCCGGGAACAGAAGTTAAACTCACAGGTCTATAATTACTTGTGTCAGCCTTTGATCCCCCTTTGTGAATTGGGGTCACATTTGCACATCTCCAGTCAATGGGTACCTCCCCTGAGTCCAAGGAAGCTCTCATAATTATGGCTAAGGGTTTGCTTACCTCCTTTGCTGCCTCCTTTAATATAACTGGATAGATCCCATCCACCCCAGGTGCCTTTCTTGTGTTTATCTTCAACAATTTCTCCTCCACTTTGCTCTCAGTTATTACAAGATTCTCTAGCTTACTGCTAGAGTTGAATACACCTCTGGCATTCCCCTCGCTGAATAACTCCTCATGTGTGAATGTCGATGCAAAATATTCATTTAGTTTGTTAGCTACCCGAGCAGGGTCATCAACAGTTGACCCATCGATCTCAAGTGGACCAATCTGATTCATCCCCTTCCTTCTAGAGTTTACATAAGTAAAGAACTCTTTGCTGTTTTTCTTCGCATCCCTTGCCAAGGATCTCTCGTAATCTGCCTTCGCCTGCCTAACCTCCTTTGTAACTTGGTTACAGATCAACTTGTATCTATCATAGGCGTCCGTGTCACGTGTTAATTTGTATGTATCCCATGCATTTTTCTTCTCTGCCATATGCCTCATTAGTTCATCTGACAACCATTTAGGCCTAAACCTTGAACAATATTTCTTAGTTGGTATGTAAAGCCTAGTAGCTTCCACGATAAGTTCTTTGAATGCTTCCCATTTTGAATTTGCTGTTGGCAATATCATCAGTTGATCCCACTGTATAGAATTTAAATACTGTCTCAGTCCATTGTAGTCGCCTTTACGAAAGCAATACCCCTTCCCTTTACCCCTAATGGTAGTTACCTCTTTGAGTAACTCCCACTTCAGCACACTGTGATCACTGCCACCAAGTGGTTCATTTATCTGCAGATTCTTAATGCATGAAGAATCACTACTGATAATCAAATCAAGAGTATTACTCCCTCTAGTTGCCTCCCGAACATGCTGATGTAGAAAACAATCATCCAATAAATCCACAAAAGCCTTGCTACTGTGTGAGTGACCAGCCCCCAAATTCCAGTCAATATCTGGGAAATTAAAATCCCCCATTATAAGACTCTCTGATTTACTGGCCCACTCTATTTCTCCGAACAGTTTCTTATTATACTCATCAGAGTCATTAGGCCTATAGCACACTCCTACTCTCAATTTTGATCTCCCAATGCTTATGTCACACCAAACTGACTCGACACTGCACTGTCCAGCGATGTCGACTGGCTTCACTTCCTTGGATTTTATGTGTTTTTTAACTAATAGCATAACCCCTCCTCCCTTCCTATCCTGTCTATCCTTTCTGTAGACATTGTACTCCCCAAATTCCAGTTCTGCATTTCTTATATCTGTGTGACACCACGTCTCTGAAATCCCCACAATATCTGCCTTTGATGTTTTGAGCAATACCTCAAATTCATCAAATTTATTTACTAAACTCCTAGCATTGGTGTACACACAAGTATACATGCACCTGTTCTTTTTCTTAGCTACCCTAACACAACCCATGTGTTTACTTGTACCCCAATGATTCCCAGCAGTCTCTGAAATATCCTGCATCTTATTTTCCAGGCTGCGGCTCATTCCAATAGAAGCAGTGCAAGAATCACTTTCACCTCTGCCAGTGGCTACTGTTAATCTATTAGTCCTTGTATCCCCCCAATCTAGCAGTTTTCCGACCCACCTAACATTGCCTCGATAGCATCAGCAAACATTCTTGCACCCTTTCTATTTAAGTGTATCCCATCCCTGTAGAAGCAGTCTCTCCTGTTAACAAGTACAGACCAGGCTGAAAAAAATTCTACCCCTTGAGCCCTGCACAATCTTTCCAGGGCCGAATTGATTGACAGGGCTCTCATCATATACTCCCTCCTATCGTGTCTGGGCAGAATTGCAGACACTTTCAATTTCAACCCTAATTCACGGCTTTTTTTCATCAGTGACCTGTACTTGTCAAGTAATTCCGCCGGTCTCCTACTCTTAATGTCATTAGTGCACTTGTAATATTGGGTTACTGTTACAATGTCTCGCACCAGGCAGGAGTCCCAGTTAATAAATAGTCTACCGCTATTTAACGGTAGTCTGTGGATATGTCCAGACATCTGTAAAATCCAAGAAAATAACTGTTCGATAGTGGAACACCATTAAACAGGGAATGTGGGACACTCTTTCAAAATGGAACTGTTCGAAAAGACACTTGTATAGCATAGTGAAGCCATTTAAAAATTAAACACTATTTCAAAGTTGAACTGTGAAATATAATGTTCCACTTTCCACCTATGTGGAAAGTGGAACACTCTTTCAAGGCGAAACTACAAAACACGGAGCTGTTTCGAACAGTTTCACGCACATTTTTCTCAGTTTCATTGCGTACTTCGAAAGAGTTACACTTTCCACCAAAGTGAATAAGTGGAACTCGCTCGACTTTGAACAGAATAGAACTGTTCATACTATTCTAAGGTTACTCTTTTAAGTTTATAACAGAAAATGTAACTGTTCTAAAGGGTAACACTGGTTAGAGTAGAAACATTGTGCAACGTTCAATATTCCTTCAAAATGGAAAAGTTTTCGAAAGTTGAATACTCAAAGTGGAAAATAGTTCAGAAATATAACTTTTCCAAAGTTGATCTGTTCAAAATAACACTTTCAAAGTGGAGCCATTCGAGTGTGAAACACTATTTAAAGGTAGAACTCAGAAACACAGGTGGAACATTCTTTTCAGTTGAAACTGTGAGAAACATGTGGAAAGTGAAACATTCTTTTCAATCGAAACTGTTCGAAACATGGTGGAAAGTGGAACACTCAAGCATATTGAACAGTTTCTATTCTAAACCTAAAGTCACCGTTCTAAGTTGAGAACAGAGTGTAACTGATCTAAAGTGAAACATTCATTCAAAGTGTAACTGTTCTAAAGTGGAACACTCATTCAAAGTGTATTGTTCTAAAGTAGAACAATGTTTCAAGTGGAATTGTGCGAAACACGCTGGAAAGTCGAATATTCAAAGTGGAAAATACAATTGTTCGAAAGCATAACACCACTGACAGTGGGAAAGTGGAACATTCTTTCAAAGAGGAACTGTACCAAACACGGAGGGAGCAGGGTAACTGTTCTAAAATATCTTTCAAAGATTAATTACTTAACTTTGAAAGAGTGGAACACTTTCAAAGTTTTGTTCCACGCTCTTTGAAAGTTTTTGTTCTAAAATGGAACATTCGTTCAAAGTGTAACTGATCTGAAGTGGAACACTTGTTCGATTAGAAATATATGAAACACAGTGGATAATTTCTCTTCAAAGAGAAAAGTGAAGCACTTCTTCAAAGTGGAAAATAGTTCGAAAATAGAACTGTCGAAATAGAAAATAGACTTTCAAAGTGGAACTATTTCTAAAGAACACTTTCATGGTGGAGTTTTACTTCCATTTGAAAGTGAAACACTGTTTTAAAGTTGAACTGTGAAACACAGGTGGAAAGTGGAACATTGTTCAAAGCGAACAGTGGAAAATACGGGATTGTTTCGAATAGTGTCAAGCACATTTTCGCACAGTTTCACTGCGTTTGAATGAGTTCCACTTTCCACCAAATTGGAACTCGTTCTACTTTGAACAGTTACTGTTCTAAGTTTATATTAAAAAATGTAACTGTTCTAAAGTGTAACAGTCGTTCAATGTGTAACTGCCCTAAAGTGGAACACTCGTTAGAGTGAAAAAAACGGTGGAAAGTCGTGCTGTTCAAAGTATAAAGTGGAACACTCCTTCAAAGTGTTCAGAAATAGAACTGTTCGAAATAACACTTTCAAAGTGGAACCATTCGAGCATTTTGAACAGTTACTATTCTAAACAGTTACTGTTCTACGTTGAGAACAGAAAGTGTAACTGTTCTAATGTGGAACAGCCACTCAAAGTGTAACTGTTCTAAAGTGTTCAATGGGAACTGTGCAAAACACGGTGAAAAGTCGAATATTCCTTCAAAGTTGAAAGTGGAACAGTGCTTTAAACTAAAAAATTGTTCCAAAGTGGAACACTCCTTAAAAGTGGAAAATAGCTCGAAAATAGAATTAGAAGTGTTCGAAAGTGGAACACCATTAAAAGTGGGAAAGTATAACATTCTATCAAAATGGAACTATACCTAATGTGGTGGTGGAAAGTGGACCACTGAAAGTGTAATTGTTCTAAAGTGGTACAGTCTTTCAAAGTTTTGTTTCGCACTCTTTGATAGAGTATTTTATTCTAAAGAGGGACACTCTTTCAAAGTGGAACATGTTGTGCTTGTTCGTGTGGTTAAGCAGTAAAAGGTATTAGTCTGCTATGACTGTCATGGACTGGACTCGTTCATCGATTCAGTTTCTCCTTTCCAGACGTAAAACTGGAGTTTCCAGGACATAAGCCCATTCATTCGTCGTCCAAGATGCCCTCGTGGGTAGGGCATTTCTTAGAATCGCCGTCCACCCCGTGCCGGGTGGGAAAGACCTGAGGTCGAGTCCCGTCAATGAGGTGAGGAATTTTTATCGGCCTTTTTCACAACGTGGCTCAGTTAGTCGGTCTCAGGCGAGGGTAGCGCGGTTTTTACTAAAACAACGAAATCTTTTTTTTTTTTTTGTATTTTTATTTTTGTATCTTGTTATATTATTTTTACTAAATTATGATATAATATAGTATGAAAATAATAATATTATCATTTATCTTGATATTTTCTTTGCGCAATAAGATATGGTGGGCCCTATTTAAGCTATGCATGGCATGGAGCCCCTGCGCTTCTTAATCGGGCCTCGTCCGTAGGCAATGGCCACGTTCTCTTCTCCATTACCACTGGCCGGAAATGGAGCGTAATCCATTCTTCGTTCTCTTCAATAGTTAAATTATTATTTTTTTTATGCGTGGATAGTTTAATTCATTTTTTCATTCTGTTACGAATGAACATTATTTTGTTAAATATAAGATAGTGTTGATTGTGGCGCCATCCTTTGGTTAATAATGTAACAATTCGCGATATTATTTTTCGTGCTTATGCGTGTTGGCAGGTCTAAAGAGCTTATTTATTTCAATACAAGTATACTTAACAGTCGATGCATATACAGTGTGTAGCCAAGGAAAAGAATTACAGTTCTTATAAAATGCATCGAAGTAATTACACTGTTTACATTGAAATGATACGCCCTTCACAATGAGGTATTTGCAAAACTTAATTTACAAAAACTTAAACTCTCTTTAAAAGAAAAAAAAAATCTTGACATAGATGCATTTCGCACAGGCAGTTGTTGCAGAGCAGCGATAACGAAAGCTTCTGGTTCAAGGTTGTCTGGAAGACGTTCTGGTCTGCAGAAGTAAGAGGTCTTTGAAGTTTGTAGTCAAATCCAGGTGCAGTTCATTGGCAAGGGAAATTTATGGAGAAGAGATTGTTCCGATGTATGTCAAGTTGAGACCTGTGAATGTGTCAAGTACGCTGTTGTGTGTTAGCGGAAGGAATGTGGAGAGGAAGATGCTGAAGGAGGTCTGGTGCCAAAATCTGTCCTGTGAAAATCTGATACGGCAGTTTGCGATCAAGAAAAGCTCGACGAATTCCAAGCACTCCAAACTGAAACGGCAACAAAATTGCTTGTAGAAGATGCTGAAGGGTCCTCTTTTAGTAAGGCAATTGATGAAGTTTTTTTGAACTTGTTCCAGCTGGTGAATCAGGTGACAGGCGTTAGGATTCCAGATAGGAGATACAAATTCCAGGATAGGTAGTCCTAATGAATTGAAGAGAAGAATAGAAGGCGTGGTTTCCTGGATATATATATATATATATATATATATATTTGTCTTTTAATCAATCCGACCAGTATCGTCTCTTGGCGAACTACATTCATAATAATATGGTTATCGAATTTACAGTTACTCGGAAACAAAACCCAGAGATCTTTGACTTCGATGCCAGAAATGATTGCTTGGCATGAAGCTGAATGCATTCTGTTCTAGGAAAAGAATCTTCTGGAGTTAGTCTATCAACAATGCAACAGTTATTTGATGAGACTAATTGTCTTAACTCAGCTGGTGTACGCAATGTTCAGTGGCTAAAAGACCAGCAGTTTCATTCCATCTTTAGAAAAACACTGAACCCACGCAATCTGGTGTCGTCGAATTGCGTAGACCACACTACTGCTTTTCGCATTGCAAGTTTCCATAAATTCCTCCCGTCTCGAACTTATTCGAACTTAGTAACTTTTAAATTAGGTACAGTACGGTGATAATCGCCACAGGAACTGCACAAATCACCATGTTCACTACTCACTTCCGGCTTACCATAACTGAGTGCATGTACCCGCGCCTGGACCGTGACATACACTTTAAATAAAAAGAAATGTACTTCTCCATTAGAGCAGCGCTGTTTGTTTAGAGTATTGCAATACCAAAGTAACTCGACGTGCACTCAGTTTATGGTTAGCCGGAATTGCTTTGGTATTGCATTATGCACTCTAAATAAAAAGAAGCTCTGCTGGAAAAATATATTGCCTTTTATTTAAAGTGTGTACCATTCTCTCATTTCCAGAATTTGGCTCATTATATGCTGGATGAAGCACTGATTTCAATGTTATGTTCCCAAAAAGTAGACGACCAGATGAAGACCAGATGTAAAGGAGATGAAAGTATGGTGGGAAAGAGAGGTGCACTCCAACTTCTTAAGCTGAAATTTTCGGCTTTTAAGTCATGACTAAGGAGCGTCTATCGAATTTCGGCCCCTTTTGGGATTATTTCTCATCACCTGGCAAATGTGATGAGAATATCCACAATTTGTGAGATGGTACAGAAATTTTAAACGTTCGCAGAACTTAAAATATAATTGTACAAGTAGGTTATTATTACTCCATTATTAGGTTTCTACCGTGAGGCCCCAGAAAGAGCTGAAACTGGTATATGGGATGATGACATACGTTTTAAATAAATAGCAATATTCTTCTCCACTGGAACAATGCTTTTTGCTCAAAAGCGTAGTGCATTCGTGGTGAAGTGCTTCCACAATGAATTATGATCGACGCATTTAGAAAAAAACATAGTTTACACAGTGCTACATACAGATTAAGGATGCATTCTACGTGTGCAAAATGTTTTACGACGCCTTTTCCCGAAGTTCATCAAACTTCAGAAAAAACACCGCGCAATTTTTTAAAGTATATTGGGCCTATCGTATAATATTTCTTTATACACATCGATTTATTTCATTTTATTAGAAATATCGCAGCTATGGGAACTTCGAATAAATTATATGAACTTTTTATTTTAATGTTTTTATTATAAAAGCATAATCTCGATCACCAAAGTTCTTCGTTATGATCTCATTTTATTGTATTTCTTATATTTTTCATTGCCTCCGTAGCCGAGTGGTCAAGCGCGAGGGTGCACAAGTACGCGTGCTTTGAATGAGCTAGGGGTTTAATCCCCGTGCTTAATACGGTGATGTTTCCTATATTTTGTCTTATGAACTCCTCTGACAGCGTGGTCTCCGTGGAGTACAAACAGAAATTTTATTTATTTATAACGCTGTTCAACTGACACTCTGAATTCTGTCATGTTTGATTGCTCATCAGTTGAGAAGCGCTCTTTTTAACTAAACTTGAGAAATAGTCCTCCGTTCATCACGATTGGAGATCGTGCCACTCATTCAACGCTTTTAGTTGATGGGCGCCTTTTTATTAATCTGATATTCGGACTCCAGTTGTCTCCAAGGGTATTCTGGCTGGTTGCCATCGCGATTAGTGGTCAAAGATAATTGCTACAAGTATATCCTATTCGAGTGAGCAAGTAACTTGCACGACAGAGTACTTCAACATGTGCATTCATGCATAACAACTTGAAGGAAGGGGATAGTTCCTGGTATAAAATATGAAACTAAGTGTAATGATCTTGAAAGTAGAAGTACGTGGTAGCGAAACAAATAACTTGTCCTAAGTCTTTTTAATCGATTTTTCAAATTGTATTATATTTATCAAGTATAATAATTATATAATCATTTATAATAATTAATATTATAAATGAAAGAAGAGGTTTCACTTGTAAAGACAGACAGGAAACAACATTCGTACATTCAAAGCGCAATAAGTCGTAAATTAAAGTTGCAATTTTCTCGAGCTCATCCAGACAAAATAGCAACAGATTTAAGCTCATGATTTCGAAAGGCAATTACCTCGTTTAATTTATGGAAACTTGTTTAATAATTGCCACACAGATACAACTTCCAAATAGCTCAGAAGAGTTGTAGTTCAGATTCAGTTTCTTTTCATAATTAAAGTAAGCATAAAATTGCGGTCTTCGAATTTCATTCAATTTCTTTTTAAAGTACTAATTTTCTTGCATTATAATTTTATTTTATTTTAAGCTGTGCAGAAGTAAGAAACAAACCTATTTTTCATCTAATGTTTCATTTTCTATTCACGTATATGAAGCAATTAATAATTTTGATGAACTTACCTTTAAAAGTTGTAGAATTTTCATCTGGACTTGCACTTCTAGGGAGGAACAGTCATTTGACCTCTTTCCCATTCTCCAGTCGCGTGAAAAGGTGATCTGGCTGTAAACCTCATCAAATAGCAACGCTGATACAAACACAAGGAGGAGGAGGAGTTGAAAATTGTGGCTTCGAGACATGGTCCGATAGGAAGAATTTTTTTGTATCTATTAAGAAAAATTTATTTTAATAAATGCTATTATTACACTTCAAAAATGTATACATAGAGTATAATACCTTAAAGTATATCGTATGAAGAGTAAAGTAGAATTTTATTGCTTTGCTTTTTAGGGTCCCGAACACTTTTTTTTTTTTCCCAGAAAAGTTTTCAAAGATCAAAGATTTCACTTCTAACTGCTCTCCACTTAAGATATAGATATTCAGTAATTCTTTGTGATCAATAACAAATAATGAACCATTTTAAAGAAATTTTAACATGAATCGAAGAAGCTAAAAGCTGTAGTTACTGGTGGAGTCCACAATAAACACTCTAATGAGAGAATTCTCTGTTCTTAGAATTAGTTTATGTATTTTACATATATGCGCATCTATTCTTGAGCATGTATAGGGACATTGACACAATCCGCGTGGCCACCATGGGTCCTAATGATAGAAGTTGTACGAGGAAGTCCAATCTCAACGAAATTACTTAGGCAGATAGTGAAACTTGTAATTTTTATTTTGTTTGAGGTTTTCTTTTAGAAAGACTACAAGCATTTTATAAAACGACATCTTTACAAAAGAAACCTAACAAATCTTCGTTAACCCACCTAAAAAATCATCGTTAACCGACTTTTTATGTGTTGATTATGCATAAATACTTAGGCAAGTTATAGTGTGCCAACTTAATTGAGAACAAAAGTATTATTGAAAGCTCCAAAAACTTCTACTGCTGTATTGTAAAATTTGCAAGCTTTCTTCTCCTAAAGTGATAATTTACATAATCCAAAATAAAGTCTGCTTTTCAAGTTACTGTAATATACTTTTATTAACTATGAATACAATATTTAAGTAAACAAATTTACGTTTATGTCATAATTACGAGATTAGTTTCATTTTGTGAATTATTTGAGATTTCGATTATCCGAGTAATTTTTTTTCACAATCTCCTCAGATAATCAGTTGTCTATGGAAACTAGGAATATAACTTCGACTTCAGAATTATGTAGATAATTTTCCTTTATTCTTAATTATTAGTTACAATTGTACCCATAAAAAATATGCAGCATTACAGCAACAAAGGAAACATAATACATACTACTAACTTATCATAAAACTACTAACTACTATCATACTACTAACTTATCATACATCATAAAATGACGTGGAAAAATACTGCAGAGAAACAAAAAAAAATCCATAATGGCAGCTAATTTTTGAACACAGTGTATAAAATAACCACCTGCGCGACATCACCACTGAGTTTCCGTATAAATCACGCAAATTCAAATAATAATTACGTTTTAGTTGCCTTAAATCAGAGGGTTCTTTAACTTTGCGGTACCAAGATCCCCTAAAATGCTAAACGAATTTGCGCGACCTCCCCCACTTCTTCCTCCCTGATTATTGAAGTTAAAATTGAGCAATAAATAAATATCCGAATAACTTTGATAGCTAATATTTTATCGAAGAAATAACAAAAATCAAATTTAGAATTGTGTAGTAAGAAATATAATACGGTTAATTAATGCACAGACATCAAATAAAACTTCTTTAACCTTAGATTTTTTTAGCACGATCAGCAAATGTGGTTGCTGGTAACCTGTAGGAATGCAAAGGCATTACGTAGATACCTTTCACGTATATCGTTATTAAAACTTGCCTATTAAAATAATTTAAACGTTAAAACGTGTATTAAAATTTCCAATTATGAGTTTTTCCTGAATACAGTTTATATTTTGGCGTTCTGTTAATTTTCTGAAATGGAAATTCATAATTATTCTCACCTCACGGGAGCATCCAAAATAAGATTCAACGCCATTATTTTGTTCTCTTGTAACGTTTCTACCGGTCGATGTAATATGAGATATTTGTTTTACCATTTGTCTAACGTTACTTTTGCTGTCTATCAATTAGAATCACGAATCATTCTTTAGAAATATAGCGTTCTACTACTATTACAGTTGTCAAAGAAATCGTCTCAAGACCTAACCCCATTGATATCGAAAGAAGCACTTACCTGCTGGATTCGAAAGCACTAACGGGTTTGATTTTAAGCAGAAAGGGAACGAAAATAGCTGCTGATGACCACTCGGCAGTCTTATACCTCTTCGTTTCCCCACGTGATATCAAAGGGGAGAGATCAAATGGTCGCTGCGGATGTTTGTGTAGTGAGTGTGATGATCATGGAGGCGGCAGATTGGATTACTGGAGTGATGTGATTTAAACTTACTTCCGTTCCTCTATTTCCGGTAAGGCACTCGATAAGAAGGCTGCGGAAGGATTAAAATTCTAATATCGTACATGTATATCTCATGAAAGTTAAAGCTGTGTTTTCTCTTTCAGTCGCAGAAATATTGAGGTTTTAAAGTAAAGTGTTATTTCTCAGAGGATATTAAATAATTGCTTAGGAAATTGGTGTCAAATATTAAGTTAGAGAATTTTGCGCGTTAGTAAATAAAATCAAAGGATAAGGTACGAGAAGATGCAGAGATTTGATTTGATTGTGAGTATTACGATTGAAATAATAGTACCTTCGTGTCAGGAATAGGTACGGATCTAATTTCTATTTTCATCACTATAAATGACCATCGTGCGCTTTAAAGTATGGTTTGTTGTTATGAGACAAAAAAGAAAAAAAATTCAAATGGAGATCAGAAATAGAGAGAAAGGAAAAGAGATAATGGTCTCGGAAGCTATCGATTTGAAGCATATAACGCTTGTTCAAATAGATTTTATAATTGCAATGCTCGTTCTACTTCTAAAGGAAAGTCAAAGTTCTTCTCCCCAGTCATTATTCCTTCTGTGCATGGTTAGTATATTATTTCCTGTATGGGAGACAGAATGCACCGACTGATACAGCTTGCGGTTAGCACAGTTCAAAGAGCCTAGTTCAAATTTTGTCTCGACAGGAAGAACTTTCGTGGGCTTTTTTAACAATATGGCCAAGTTAGTGAGTCTCTGGAGAGGATTCTTCGAGGATTCGGTTTCTTTTCTTCTTCCATAAACTTGCATTTATTATCCTGCAAAAGAGCAAATCGATCCCAGAATACACAGGCCCAAGTTATCGACGCTTTATAATCCTAATTATCTGGGTGCTCATTTTTATTAACCTCGCCATTTAATAAAAAAACAGGAAGAGCTTCCTTTTGAAACTGGACTGAAAATGAAAATTCTGTGTCCAAAACCATGACTTAGAAGGCTTTTCGACAACTCTCAGAGTTGTTTAAAAGGCGTCTCTGAATGAACGTAACAGTGAAACGTCACCGAATTGTTGATCGATAATTCACATCTACCGTTAGGGAGACTTGAATTATTCAAACTCGATTCAAATTCTATTCAAACTCCTTCCCGACACCTCTTGGTCTCTAATGAATGCAGCCATGTACTATCAATCAACTGCTGTCAGGCACTTCTCTTTTCTGACCAAAGTCAACTTAACTCCTATAATTTTGGGAGCTCTAATGTAGCGAATAGCATTGGAAAATTAATTTTCGAATATCAGGGATCAAACTCCTAATTGTTTAAATATAAAATTTTAAATATTAAACCATTGAAGTTGATTGCAGTCTTCAGTCAACTGAAAATTGATGTTTCAAGTAATATTTTAATTCTTTGATGTGAGACTTCACAAAACAACACGCTTACTTCGGTAAGTGAGTGCTAATTTTTACATTAAGTGGAATGCTACAGTACTTGTAAATTTTAATTTTTATTAATAAGACGATATACACGTAAAATATTTCGTAAAATAAATCTTAAAAATTATACCATACTAGTATATATCAGTGAATAATAACATATTGACAATCAATTATCTTATGGATCTGACGGGATGGATATTAATCAGAAAATGTCTCCCTCCGAAAAAATAATACGGGGAAGGGGACTTTTCTGCACCAGCCAAAATACCCCTTGTCGACAAGAATGAAACGCCTACCTATCTGTGACATAGCGGTGCCCAACACTGGCAACCTGCAGAAAACCCACGAGGGAAAGATTAGGAAGTACATGGACTTAATACAGAACATCAAAGAGATGTGGCATAACGCAACAAGTAACGACCATCCCGATCATCGTGTCAATCACCGGTATGGTGCCAAAGACCCTACATAACAGCCTAGCAGCAATAGGTCTCCCAGAGAACACATACAAAGAACTCCAAAAAGTCGCAATCCTGAACACATATAGGATAGTCAGAGAGTTCCTCGACCAACAGTAACACTAGACATTAGAGCAACCCTGTGCACTTGGTACCACTACCCGTCAAAGAATTGAACCCCCATCAGGAAGAAATGATATATAATAATAATATAGAAATTATTATTATAATGATAATTTCTGGGCGAAGAAAGCACTCCATGGCAGACACACAATGATCTCCATCAAGGCTACATAAATAAATTGGTTTCCAAAGCATGACTTACGAGCGGGAGGCTCTTTCCGAGACTGAAGGATTCAAGGATCCCGAAGTAACACATTTGGACATGTATTATTGTTAAGGACGACTCCTAGAACGTTAGTTAAAATCCACCTCGTATCACTGTAATTTTACAGACTCTGTAAAAACGGGCTAGACATGCAGTAGTGTAAGGTTTGTGTAGTTAGTGCTGGCCGCTTGGCTACCCAGGATCAGCAATCACATGGAAAGCTACTTTTGAGTACTCGTTCACACCACAGGAAGGTGGGCCGGTTCCAGTAGATAGGACGCTTAGAGTCTCAGATTATGAGACAAAAAAATACAACTCTGGGAGACCACTCCAGAGGAAAATAAAAAAAAAAGAGAAAAAAGCAAGAAAGAAAAGAAAGGGGAATTTAAAAAAGTAGGAAAAAAAAAGAAAGTAGAACTTAAAATTCTTAGCACTTCCCTTCACTGAACTCTTATACACATCTTCATAAAGTATTTATACTATACACATTCTTATTCTTAATAAAAATTATTAGCCATCCACTCAATTTCTACAACATACTGGACCTATCCAAAGCTATTCGTGTCAGCAGAAAATTTCCCCTTTTAAACACCTGATTGGCGACACATGAAGCGCATTTAGATTTAAGAGAGTTTCAATAAATTTAGTCTCTTGACCAGGAGAAATTGTTCCCACAGTAGTTTCAAATTCTGTCCTGATGTCCAAATATTGTGGACAGTAATACAAAACATAGCTCCAACTCTCGGGTCTCTCCACAAAAACAGAGAGGTGTATTGCTCAGGCCGAATTTATACAGTTTGTCATTTAAGGAACCATGTCCTGTAAGAACATAAGAGCTCAATATGCTCAAAGAGTACTACTTATTCGTCATTATGTCCATTAAATAAAAAACTCAAAGAATAAATTGCTTATTCACTAATCCAGCTTCGATGTAGCCTATCTGTCTTGCCATTTGTTCACCAACTCATTTCAACATCTTTGTTTCTCTCTCTTAGCATCTTGTTGTGTGTCAATCTCAACTCCCATAAATGCAGTTGGAATCTGTTTACAGATATGAAAACAGCCCTCGGAATACTAAGAAAAAGGCCAGTGGTAACACTTCGGCTAATACCTGCAAAGCAGCCGTCGATACTGTTCGACAAACACGTAGAATAGCCAACAGTATTGTCCTTTGCAATGACGTGAGTTTTAGTTTAAATCTAACAATTACCGCCCTATGGTTCCATGCACCAGCAGCATAAGTAACCATAGTGAGGAAGACGGCAAAATAGTATAACTTCAAAGTTTTTCTCGACAATCCCCACTCTGTTCTTGATATCCTAAAGCTAGCTGCAGTGAACTTCTTAACTTTACCAGATAAATAAGAAAGATGTGCAGAGAAATTTAGCTTGTAATCAATTGTCACTCCTAAATACTCCTTAATGGAACACAAAAATTTTTGTGTTCCATTAATTTTAATTTGAGGAAGTCTGTTTAGATCTAATTTAGTCTTAAAAATAATCATCTTAGTTTTGGAAGAACTAATGGTAAGCTTGTTCTGAAGCGTCCACTTATACATATCCTTTAATACGTGGTTGGCAGAACACTAAAGCCCTTCGGAAAATTGTTAAATCATCGGCATATGCAATAAGTCTAGTCGTGTCAAAAGTTCGTGCTAACCATTAATACCACATTCCAGATTAATGGTCCCAAAATCGAGCCTTGAGGACATCCTCAAGTAACTTTCCGCTCTACACACAGGAATTTTGACTTGGTCAGTATTTTCCTTTGTGAAAAATAACTTCGCACTAAGTTATATAACTGCTGAGGCCAATTAGCTTTACATAGTCTTGTGAGGGAGCTCACGCACCAATGGAAGCCCCCGAAAGCCCCCTCAAAATCCACGAAAATAGCAAGTACATATAAGAAAAATTTTTATGTGACTCATAAAATCCACGAGCGCTTCCTCACTGGATCTTCCAGGACAAAATTTATATTTTCTGAGGGGAAATTAAATTAGCCTCACGAAGGAGGGAGGTTATTCTGGATGCCATAATGCGTTCCAGAATCTTCCCAATATTAGCCAACAAAGCAATTGGCCTATAAGACCGAACATCATTCGACATGTGTCACTCCTGGTCCCAGAAACAATCCAGCACATCATCGCGGGATGCATGGTTATCGCCCAGACGGAGTACACTCAAACACGTCCAGGTGGCCAGGATAATATATCAGATGTTACTGAAAATACCAGTTGATCAAAGAAAGTGTACCGCATTATACGTACGGTCACCAGGCCGTACCTAGGAATCCCCTACTCATAAACCATACTGGAATTGCGCCATAATAACGGACAAGACGATCTCGCACAACAGACTACACATAAATCCCGTCGACAGCTGTATCCCAACTCCTGCAACCTTCAGAAAATCAACGAAATAAAGATGAGGAAGTACACAGACCTAAGACGGGAAGCCAAAGATATGTGACATATGGAAGTAATGACCATCCCGATCACCGTGTCAACCAAAGGCTGGTGCCAAATGGCCTCCATAATAACCGCAGCAATAGGCCTTTCAGAGTACATTTACATGGAACTATAGAAAGCCGCAACCTTGAAACCTGTAGGACAGTCAGATAGTTCCTCAACCAACAGTAATATTAATAATAGTAACCGGACATAACCAACCATCCCATGCACTTAGAACCAGTACCATCACGGTGTGACTCATAAAATCTAATAATAAATAAATAAAATAAAAGATTCCCTGCCTCTGCCAATAACTTGGGAAGAAACTTATTCCAGTATTTGACAACCCGCTCCCCATAGATAGACTTCTGTGATCCAATCTTCTGTTATTCCCTGAGATTTATTTATATTTTTGCCCCAGGTTCTTGTTACTTCCGAGGGAGAACAGACCTTCAGCGCCGTTCGCCCTATATAACTCGATCAGATCTTCTTTTAGATGTCTGCTTGTCAAACGTCGCAAGTAACAGTTTTTGCTATTATCTGGTCACCCTTCGTTGTACAATTTCCATGGTACAACGAAGGGTGACCCGGTAATAGAACTTTCGTCTTTTTTTTTTTTGGTGCGGACTCCAGACCTGAATACAATATTTCAAATGCGGCTTAAAATCCTATAAATCATAAACAGATTATCATGTACATTCTTGTCCCCCTGTTTACACTACATGAAAAATTTCATGTCATATTTTCCTGCTTTTAGCTCCTCTTCCCCTAGCATATACGTAACTCCAGAAATTGTGTTCCTCAAATGCATAATCATTTAGAAGCATTAAACTTTAGTTGCCGTTTTCCGGACCATATCTGCAACCCAACTAAATCTTTCTGAAGCAACATGGCCTAGCTTGAACTATTAACCACCATTTCAGATTATCAGAAAAATGTGACAGCTTTCCTTAGATACCTTCATCAATAGCACTCATGAAAATTAGAAATAGAAGGGGACTCAACACTCAGCTCTGAGGGACTCCTACTTGTTAAATGGTTTACACTCAAGATTGATCATTTATGACAGACCTTTGTCTCCCATCTGTAGCCTTTCAGCCTGCGATCCAGCTTAGAACCTTATCGGTAACTTCAGCTTCTTCTAGTTCATATAGCAGCTTTCTACCGAGACAGTATCAAAAGCTTTATTAAAATCTAAATATAAAAAAAAATCAAAATTGTTTTCTGCATAGAACGGTTTAATGATCCAGATCACAGTAATTTACCAGATGGGTCAGGTATAACAACCTAACCTATTCAAGGTTAGGTTGACCAACATGATGAACTTAGCGAACCTAACCTATTCAAGATACCATTCTTGCCGAGACAGTTCTGAAACGCATCCTTAACCACAGTTTTTATGATCTTCCCTACAACAGAGCCTCGTGGGTAACACAGTCGGTGGAATCGCCATTCTACCCACACTGGGTGAAAAAGACCCGAGTTCGAGTTCCGTTAATGATGTGAGGAATTTTTATGGTTCTTTTTCACAACGTGGCCGAGTTAGTCAGTCTCAGGCGAGTGTAGTATGATTTTCCCCCAGGAACTGGGATTTTTTGTCCCGCAAACAGAAAATGCTCCTAAAACCCTGCTAGAACAACCTACCACGGACTCTGGTTCAGCTCTCTGGCTTCTACTTAGCCAACGCCTTTGTGAAGTGGGAGACATTAGGATTTCGCTAGTCTAAGGGGATTTTCTTAGCGTTTAATGAGTTCTAATTAATATTTCCAACATAACTACTTGAATCTCTCACACGCAGCCCTTTTAATTATAACTGAATATTTATATTTTCCCACCTGGACCCTGGCCTTCTTTAACCCCAATAGCTTTTCTATTAAGCGCTTTTTTTTGAGATCGCTATATACCACTTATTTTACAGTAATCTGTAAATTAAGTGGTATATAGCGTTCTGCAACCATCTTTCTCCGTCCACAGCGCTGTCCACGATGAGATGTTATTCCGGAAATGGCGAATTCCCGATACACTCTTGATACTGTCGAACGGGAACAGTGCAATTTCTGTATCACCTCTGCGATGGAGTGACCCATGAGTCCGGGCACCCGTTATCATCCCTCTTTCAAAGTCGGTTAACTCATGCGGTTTATCCACACTGACATCGAATTACCGTCTACATGAATGCAGTGATGCAGTGTACTTATTAATCTGCCAAGCGGTGGGTTCATCCACTAGCGAGAGAGAGAGGTGACAGCGTCGCGTTGCCCAGGAACCAGGTATCCCATGAATTCTGTCCTTTCAGTGTATAATGTAAATAATTAATTGCATTGCTGATTGCCCTCCTGGCTGAATGGCAGCGTAAAGGGTGAAGACCATATTTATTGGTTAAACAAACTGATTTAATAATACAGTGAAACTTCTCCTAACGGACACCTCTCTTTAACGGACATCTCTCTACAACGGACATTTTCAAATTCCCCAACTCACCTCCATTGGTTTTAACGTGTTTTCAGCTTCTGTCTAGCGGACATTTTCTGTAATAACGGAGGCGGACAAGCAATCTGCACTGTTTCGTTTAGATTAGCACTTAATTTGATCTCCCCATAACGGACTGCGGGAGAGCTCACGGTCCTTTTTCTAGGAACTTTTCTTCCACGTATTGCCTCAATCGTGTGTTTATTTTCTATTTCCGATTCTCCGAATTTTATCAAGACTTAGTTCGTGGTTCTAAACCGTTTTTCAAGAATTTTAAGGCACGTGTAAAACTTCTGATGAATTCGGTGTGTGCAGGGAGGGGGAATTTGGTCGGTCTTTTCAGTTTCAGTTTTCAGTTTTGTTCAGTGTCGTGTGAAGTGCACAATGTCTTCTCGTAAACATTTAACTTTAAAAGATAAAGTCGAACTCATTAATGCGTATGATCGGCAAAAAAATAGTGTTCGCAATCTCGCTCCAAAATTCAAAATCGGGAAGACTCAGGTAAGCGACATCCTAAAGAAAAAAAATGAACTGCTCAAACCATTTTGGCAACACGGAAATGATCAGCTTCAAAAAATCATTCCCGAAAACTGTTGGACTTCAAATTGACAATGTTACGTATGAGTGGTTTTGTCGGCGCACGTGCTAAAAAAATTCCATTAATGAGCCTATTATTAGGGAAAAGGCTTTGGAGGTTGCGAAATCTATGGGAGTAAATGAGTTCAAAGCTTCTGTGGGATAGCTAAACAAATTCAAAACTCGGCATAAAATTTCTTGGAAAACAGTAAGTGGTGAAGGTGGATCTGTTGATACTGGGGTTGTAACAGAGTGGACCGTCAAATTGGAAGATTTATGTCGTGATTTTGAAGCTAAGGATATTTACAACTGTGACGAAACAGGGTTGTTTTTTAAAGCTCTTCCTGAAAAAATAATGGGTCTAAAAAACGAAAAGTGCCAGGGCAGAAAAATTTCTAAGGAACGCTTGACTGTACTATTGTGTACAAATATGCTGGGAGACTTTGAACAACCTCTTGTTATAGGAAAACCACAAAATCCTCTTTGTTTCAAGGGCATAAAGTTGAATCTTTTGAATGTTGACTGGAAGTCTAATAAAAAAACGTGGATGACACGAGATATCATGAGCGAATGGATAAGTCACTTTAACCAAAACATGATTCGTCAAAACAGAAAAATTATTCTTTTCATGGCTAATGCTGCATCTCACCGGCACATTGAATTGTCCAACATTCAAATTGTTTTTCTGCCACCAAACACATCTGCAGAGTGTCAGCCCTTGGATCAAGGGATAATAAAAAATTTTAAACTTCACTACAGAAAACGTGTTTTAAGACATCTCATTGCAAACATGGACGATGTAACATGTGCGAGTGACCTTGCAAAGAAAATCAGCATCCTAGATGGGATTCAATGGATTTCCTCTTCAGTAAACGCAATTAGAAAACAAACTGTCGTGAACTGTTTTTTAAAGTCTGGCTTCTCAAACCCAAAAATTGAAGTTGTGAACAGCAATGTGGAGCACCAAGAAGAACAAGAACTTCAACATCTATTGATAATATACGATACTTCCGCTGAAAATGACCCTGGCTACAAAGATATAGACTCGAACCTCACTACAGAAGATGGTGCTCTAGATATCAACGACATTATCATCGATATTTTTCAAGACGTTTCTCATGAGGATGAAGAAATGGAAGGAGGTCATTCTGTCGAAGAAAATATTAACGACGAACCACCGATGAAAATAGAAGAAGCGCTCATACAAATCAATCGTTTAAAAATGTTTTTCGCCGCTGAAGAAGATACTGAAGGACTTTCGATGGTTTCTTCACTCCAAACAAATGTTGAAAACAAAATTATCAGCCGGAAGAAGGTGCAGAAGAAAATAAGTGATTACTGTATGTATTTTTCTTAAGATAAAGTCATAATATGCATAGCACAATTGTATGTATATTATTTACAAAAATATTGTGCAAAATCTGTATATAATTTAATTTAATTTTACATTAAACGTTTAACGATTTTTCTTTTTTTTTTTTTTTTTTTTCTCCCTCAGACTTCTTGTTAGCGGACACTTCTCTCTAACGGACAGATTTTCGTTCCCCATGGCTGTCCGTTAAAGGGAAGTTTCACTGTATATCATTGAAAACCCCATGACCTGCCCTGGCAGCCTCTCTGCATAGCTCAGAAAACTTCATTTCTGACTGCACAATTACTCCCAGGTCTTTTTCATTTTCTACCACCTTAAATGTAGTACAACTGTGCGGTACTACAATATAATATCAAAGTTATTCCCTGCATCCAGTTCTTTTGTGACTGCATCATAGTATCCAATCAAATTGGTCAGGCAACACTTCCCCTTAACAAAACCATGCTGTGTCTGAGCTATAACTGAAGTCTTGTCTAGATGATCCTGCAGTGCTTCTTTAACCAGTGCCTCCATTAATTTTCCTGGAACAGAAGTTAAACTCACAGGTTTATAATTACCTGTCAGCCTTTGATCCTTCTTTGCGAATTGGGGTCACATTTGCACATCTCCAGTCTGTGGGTACCTCCCCTGAGTCCAAGGAAGCTCTCATAATTATGGCTAAGGGTTTGCTTACTTCCTTTGCTGCCTCCTTTAATATAACTGGATAGAATCCATCCACCCCAGGTGCCTTTCTTGTGTTTATTTTCAACAATTTCTCCTTCATTTTACCTTCAATTATTACAAGATTCTCTAGCTTACTGCCAGAGTTGAATACACCTCTGGCATTCCCCTCGCTAAATAACTCCTCATGTGTGAATGTCGATGCAAAATATTCATTTAGTTTGTTAGCTACCTGAGCAGGAACATCAACAGTTGACCCATCGATATCAAGTGGACCAATCTGATTCATCCCCTTCCTTCTAGAGTTTACATAAGTAAAGAACTCTTTGCTGTTTTTCTTTGCATCCCTTGCCAAAGATTTCTCGTAATCTGGCTTCGCCTGCCTAACCTCCTTTGTAACTTGGTTACAGATCAACTTGTATCTGTCATAGGCTTCTGTGTCACGTGTTAATTTGTATGTATCCCATGCATTTTTCTTCTCTGCCATATGTCTCATGAGTTCATCTGACATCCATTTAGGCCTAAACCTTGAACAATATTTCTTAGTTGGCATGTAAAGCCTAGTTTCCAAGATAAGTTCTTTGAATGCTTCCCATTTTGAGTTTGCTGTTGGCAATATCATCAGTTGGTCCCACTGTATAGAATTTATATACTGTCTCAGTCCATCTTAGTCGCCTTTACGAAAGCAATAACCCTTCCTTTTACCCCTGGAGGCCTCATTTTAGGAATAATGTAGAGCTGCTGGAATGAGTACATAGAAGAGCAATGAGATTGGTAAAGGGTGCTCTTACCTATATCGGCTTAAGTTCTGCCAGCGACTGGAGACTATATACCTGAGAGATAATCTGATTGAGGTATTTACGGCTTTGAGTGAATTGAGAAAGCTCAATGCTGATGAGAATCTTCCTCTTGCCGAGACTGCACACACGAGTGGCATAAATTCAAAGTGAGAAAGGATGGTTGTGGCATAGATGTAAGTTTGCCTTTAGCCAGCGGGTGGTTGATTGCCGGAATAAACTTCTATCTGTTGTTGTGGAAGTGGATAGTTTGAATAAATTCAAGGAAGAGGTATACTAACTACTGGAAGGGATGGACAGGTGACATGTTAAGTTTTTTTTTTGATGATACTGTATAAGCTTCATTTCTTGCATCATTTGCCAATATTAATACTAATACTAAATGCAAAGAAAGTAGGGAACCGGATAACTCAACTCAGAGTAATGCATCTCAAATTCTACTGTATATTTTTTCGAGTACATGTCCTTCAAAGCAAGCTGAACAATGATTATACATTCAGTATAAGTTTCTTATGCTATTTCTGATAGGCATTACGTCGCGAAATGAAATGAAAGATGATAAAAGGCACTTCACATTACTGTTGAATTAAGGCGAATTTATTATCAGCAAGATATTTAGGCACGTCCATGCAGAAACACAACAAGCATGGCAGGAATAACTTCATTATCCTTTGATTTAGTAATAATGTAATTTAAATTGGCTTTCAATTAAAATTTTATTTTAATTGGTTTTTAATTAATTAACATTAATCCGATTTAGTAATATAATTTAATTTAAATGCATTTATTTCTGACATGTACCGTATTTCGCATAGCCTCCATCGGACATACTCAAATTTCCGTGTAACTCGCTTATAATACACTTGTATTAAATTTACAAGTAGGGTGAAGTACTTTAGTATCATTTTCTTTTAACTTATAAAACAAATCTGATCCCCAGATAAGTATAATGTCCACATGATGCAAGAACGCCAGGCGTTTTGCTGTATCTGCCAAAAATGCCTTTCCCATTGTTGTCACACCATATCGGCTTACAATAAGTACCTGCCGTATTCCTCTTTATTTAAGGAACTGGACGGATACGTTTTCCCCAAAATCTCAAACTCTGAGAGGTAATTTATTTCAATGACTAGTCATTCGTTCGCTGGGCAAAGGCATGCTTCCTGGAGAGCCAAACTATTGGTACTCCTCTTCATTTTAACGTATACCTGTCCATGGTCCTTCTCTCCTACCAGGGAGTGTATACCAATGTCTTAATTTTGCTCAATACTTTTATAGAGCCATGTACTTCAGTGAGACTTCCTCCTTTCAGGTAACCTTTTTCCATTCTTTCCTAGTGTAGACGTTAATTTGGGCTCCTTATTAGCCTGATGGCCTCTTTGGGCTCTTCTGGAAGTGTTTTCAAATGTGATCCTTCAAACTTCAACACGTATGTACTGAAATCTGAATGTTGTTTATCATTACAAGAATGAAAAACGGGATGATCTGCGCGAATTCATCCTTCTTTTTCTTGGTTGGTGAAGTTCACCACTCCAATTCTGGTCTCACCATTGATTTACACATTTGTGTCTCTTTCGTAATAGGCTTGGAGATATAATCACGTTTATTTAATTATAATAAAGCTATATAATAAAATTTCAACCATCTCCTTACGTGCAATGATCTGGTAAATTTTCGAAAAGATACCATGTGTCTTCCTGGAGGTCTGTGTATATTGCAATGAGAATTTCATGTCTCCTAGTATTGATGCACTTAAGTATTTCTTGTGGATGATCGTCTGTATTTCCCATAATCTAAAGATTATTTTTGGGTTATTATTTGTCGTGATTAAATCGTAATTGCCATTTCGCTGGCCATTTGTGTAACAAATCAGATAGGTTTGAAGCAGCGTAGAATGGAATGGAGTGAATAGTATGTTTTACTACTTCCTCCTTTATATCACTTACAGATTTTGCAATAGCGTGCCCTTGAATACCTTTATCGATGTCTTCTAGGAATATCACGAAAGGGCAGCCCTAGAACTGAATCCCCGTCAAACTCCATTAGTAACTCTGGTTCACCCTGAAGAATGCCCATTTATAATTATTCCTTGTCTCCCAGTCCTTGGGCCACCGAAGGATCTTGCATATAATAATCTCATGTTTTTGTTCTAACTTTAAAGCGGTCTGTTCTAATTTATACAATAAATTAGAACAGACCGCTGCTCATGAGGGGACGTATCAAATGATTTAGTAAAATATATGTGTAACGTCTAATTGGTCCTGGCATCCAACCCTTTTACGCCATCATAAAATCATACTAATTCATCAGGTTATTCAAGCAAGAGTTCCCTCCATTCCATGCTGTGATCCCTTTAATATGTCATGTCCGTTATACTTCTGTAGTGCGATTCTGACCAAAAGTGTACTCGTCTAGTCAAAGATGCACTTTGACTACACGAGTACAGTACATGATGTTTTCGGTGACAGATCTCAGGTTACTGGCACATTTTTGATCGCCTCCCTTTTTGCTCTACTTTTATAGATTGAGAGGTATTGAATCCAGTTATACATAATTAATGATAATGGTTTGATGCATTCATTTACCTTCCTCTAGAATTATTTAAATTCTAGATGTTTGCAGGATAATTATTCAACAGACTTTGGAATCTATTGTCAACCATTCCTCCCACCATGTCACCTGCCTCCTAATCCTACCTGTCAAATGATTGTAGTCCATTTACATCTATTAGCCGATCACCCGCCTCCCCTCAGTGTGGGATTGTGTCCTTTATGTATTTCGTCTTGTCTAATTGCTCAAATCTTTTAATCTTTTATATTTTCACTCTTCAACTTCTTTTCCAGCTCGAATAGATTTGACTATATAACCTAATTTATAATTTCTAGCTCACTGTATGTACGAATTCTCGTAGTTCCCCCTTAAACTGAAAATGCTTTCATTTCAGTGTAGATCTCTTTCCTCTCCAAACTGACTGCAGGAGCTGGTTGGGTTAAAATTTCACCAGAAACGTGAGGAATTCTTAAAGGCCTGTTCAGTCGGATAGTTAATTGATCTTTGGCGGAGGGAATAAGCTTTAGTTGGATTCATTAAACTGTACTTGTGTTTTTTAGCACATAAAACATGGAAATTATACCTAAAAATAGAATTTGTTTTCTCGATTTGTAAAAAAAATCATAAAATATCTTATCTAGCCAAAAAGAAGATTACAGGAACCTGTTCTTATTGTTTACAAATATCAACCTCTTTGTGGTTGTCTGTACAATTTGCTGCACAAGATCGTGGAGTATGAAATATAAGAATGTTGAGAAAATTGTTCTAAATACCAGCTCTTTGTACTAATTTCAGTAAAACAAAAAAATATGTCAATATTTTATTCTTGCGGCATTTATGATTACATATTGATCACCAAAAGAACTTTAATTAATATTAGATTGTTGTTTTAAAATAAGCACTGTTTTGTTTATTGAAAGTTGAGTTTATTTTTCTTCTCCATAATCGACGTAATGAGACGTTCCGCACTGAAACAGGTTCCTTGCTCCTTCCTATATTAAAAAAATGAATGAATATTAGTCAGCACGTCTGATAATAGTGGTATTATCTACAGAAATTGTCTACAGGCGATGTACAATGAAATAAATTTTAATACCAACATCCAAAATATTACTTGAGATTGTTAAGAATTGTGTTTTTCAAACAAACAATTACATCGCTCGAATTAATCAATTACTTTAGTTAACTGAATCCTAAATAAGAGAAGAGAAGATTCCGACATTTGAACAAACAAACAATTTTGTTTGTTCAATCATCAGTACTTGCATAGTTGTGGCCCACCTCCTCGTGACATGGACGGTACTCTGCAGTCCATGCCATTAGGAAAGAGTACTGGGCACTTTCCTAATGGCATGTAATCTTTCTGGTATCAAAGTGACCAGAAACAACTAAACATCACACACATTACACAAACATAAATAAAATCGGTTTATATTCGTTTTAGAAGTACACCAATGACGTTATACACTAAACCAAGGAAGAAGAAACAACTTCCACATTAAGGAAAATGCAGCTGATTAGGGAAAATCTAAACGGTAATACTGGGCCAATTTAACATCAAATTCAAAAATTTCAGCCCAAGTATGATAAAAGATGATGACAAACAACTTACAACTAAGTGAGACCTCCGATGTTATTTAACTGCAGCACAGTATATATAGTAGTCTTAAAGTACGCGAAGTTAGTTTTCGGATACCACCGCATAAGTGAGAAGTCGAGTTAAGTTGGGATCCCTCCCCCCATAAAAATCCATTGTACTAAGGTAAAACTAAACTAGACGAACTCCTATAACCCATGTACATAAATTTATTTGTGCGTAAATTGAATATATATAAATCTAAAATAAACTTTATTAGTCCATCCTTTTATGAAGATGGACCAGTTCCATCCTCATAAAGGGATGGACCGGCCCATTAGGGCAGACCGTGTTTAGGCTTTACATAAACGCTTTAGCGACCTTATTAATCCATAAGTCATGAGGTTCATCAGGTTCAAATACGGAATTCTTACTCATCCGAACGAAAAGCTGATACTCGACATCTACTGTGACGTCGACCTGCCTATTTCCCTTCCTTCTCTCCTCAGCATAGGACACAGTCATCTTACGCATTCATTCCTGATGAGCGCAGATGACTGTGTGAGGAGTGTGACACCTTTTTATCCGAGTGTCCAAGTTATAGACACGAGCGTATTTTATATTTTAATTTTATCCGACAATGACCGTGTCAGCCGTTTTTATTTATTTAAAATCATTAAAGCCGTTTACTGTTATTGAAATTATTATCTTTTATACCTTTTTACATATATGTTATTGTTCTCTATCTTGACATAGTAACCTAATCCGTGAGGTCACTGAACTCGTAACTGTTATCTTTTATATAACCTGGTTTTGGCGTGTTGTAGCCTAGGCTGCTGATGCGTCAATAAAACCGAACACAACCAACCGACCTTCTTCTCTCCGCCTCTCACGAGTCGCCGACTACCATCAGAAAATGGACAAGCTACAATTAAGAGTCACGAACACAAGTACATAAGTATAAATCAGAGGGTTTACAGGGGGACAGAAGGATTAAAATAGAATTCCAAGACTCCTGGAATGAGTGAGAACCGTATAACCTTCCATATTATGTCAAAATGCAGAAGAGAGTCTGTTAGAAGTTCAGAGTAGAATACGTCAGTGTGCATTCAGTTTTGAGACAGTTAGGAGTCTCGAGTCGAGTGAATTTGTAGTCTTAATCTTAATCACTGCGAAACGCTGTTCAGTTAGCGCAAGAGAAATGAACTAGAAGAGGCAGAAGCGTCTTAGAAGGTGTCAGAGAGATTGACTGAATGCTACGTGCAATTCGGTTAAGCGCTGGAAAAATTATGAAGATTAACGATAGCGAGATTTACACTATTTGTTTTGATTAAAAGGGATGAAAAGGAACTTCCCCCTTTGTTGATTACATATATTACATTTATTGGCTGTGTGGATAATCATTTGTCATTTGGATAATCAATGAAGCCTCATTATTTAGATTGTTAATATTCTGAGAATATTTGCTAACTTAAATTAGAATATTTTTCTCATTTATCTTTCTAAATTAACTGACAGCTACAAAATTTGCCTCCCGAATATAAAGAAACAGTTTTAGAGGTAAATTATTACAAAATAGTGAAATAAACTGCATTTATATTCTTCAGCATCCCTATTATATTTAAAGAGCTCATGCGCTCCAGACTACGTACTTTCCTGTGAGAAGAACTTACTGTACATGCCTATTAAAGAAACGTGCAAGGGATCCTCTGTTCCTCACCAAGCTCCTGTGGAATGCATTCATTTGTAAAGGACTTTAAAAACCCACATTCAGTGCGTATCGGACACTGCCAACAAGAGCATTCTTTGCCAACATATGGGGCCCCCCGACGTCAAGCTACACGATTATGGGTCCCCATATACAGGTATATTTTAAATTTTCACTCGTATATTGTAACTCAGCAAACTCGTACATACTTTTTATTGCGTTAAACAAAACAAACTGTGGCAACTCTTCTGTGTATATTGTGATGATACCTTGCTGATAAACAACAATCAGCAGTGTGTCGTAAACGTATCGTAGTGTAACGTTGAGTTAGCATAGTGGAATAGTATTTGAAGTCAGGCGCCACCAGTGGTTTCTCACATCTGCACTCTGCGATGAATTGCAGCACTGCTGCAAAAGCCAGAAAAAGTGTAGTGTCTGGTTTCTGTCAGAGTAGTGTTATGTTTTGTTGTTGTGTCTCTGGCTTCTTGGCCGCAGGTCCCCTAGTGGGACCCCGCGCTGCCCGCCACCACCACTGGGAGATGAGCCAGGCTGCCCATCATACTCTGGCTTGCCTCCGCCAGGGTCAGCTGAGCTTCCTGAAGGAGACCAAGCTAAAAAACAAAAATGTAAATAATAATAAATAATAAAAAAATAAATAAAAATAAAATAAAATAAAATAAAAAAAATTATAATAATAAATAAATAAAAAATAATAATTAAAAAGTGGAGAATATGAAAGGGGGAAGAGTGTGGGTGGATAGAGAGGTAAGGGATGGATTAAGTGTGTTAGCTGTCTGACGGCACAAGGGGTTTGCCCCCATCTCCGCGTTGTGTTCTTTTTTTTTTTTTTTTTTTTTTTGGGTAGTTGTTGGCGCATCGGCTTCTGTGGCCATAATTTACCTCCCAAAGGTTTTTGCAGTACTTTGATCCAAGCCCGAGGCGAGATTCGAACCTGCGACCTTTGGGTTGCCAGGTAGGCACTTTACCCACCCGGCTAGCCCGGTCGGCTGTATTCTTTGTAGGTTTGACACAGAACTCTGTGGAGGCCAGAGATTTATTAAAACGTGTGTGGGGAGTGATTTGTTCTGTAGTGTTATGTTCTGTTGTTTCTCTGACCATTTAGCCCTTAGGCCCCTATTGGGACCACCGTTGCTCACACTTTGCCACGAGGAGGCAGGTCAG
Organism: Mastigoproctus giganteus; assembly: GCF_048544385.1. NCBI lineage: Eukaryota > Metazoa > Arthropoda > Arachnida > Uropygi > Thelyphonidae > Mastigoproctus > Mastigoproctus giganteus. The sequence goes on from NC_143579.1 coordinate 157,597,140, forward strand.
GCACCCAGTAGATTATTTAAGTACTCTGTCAGGGCCAAGTTTAGGCGAAATGAGGGATTAAGGTGAGGGCTGAAAAGTCACAGGAGCAAATGCTCCTGTGTGAGGGCCATTGGCGCTGAGCTTTGCAAATTCGCACTCCGAGGAGTGCCAGCAATCCCGCACCATGAATGGTGCCAGCAGTGATCCTACCCATGTTGGGTTAGCCTGAACTTTGCGAGTCCCGCACTCTGAGAAGTGCCAGAAGTCCCGCACCAAGGATGGTGCTAGCAGAGAATCCTATCCATAACGAGTTAGCGTGAGCTTTGCGAATCCCGCACTCTGAGGGTTACCAGCAATGCTCCATCTAGGATGCCAGCAGTATATGCTACCCTAAATGGGTTTGCTTGAGTTCAGCGTTATGTCAGAATTTTTCGTTATGTCAGCTTTGTAATTTTTCTGCTCAAGTTTGATTTGGTCCTAAGGGCGTAGTGTTCATCGTTTTGCTGAGTTATTCTATTCTGGCTCTTCTTAGGGCAAAACCTTCCTGCGCATAGGTCGCAAGCACTTTGTAGGAACTTTCTTCTAGTAGGACTCATTATTTCGTGGATTGTTCTGTATTTCTGTGACGAGCTTAACCTTGCTGTTTTCGTAGGTGGGGCACTCATACATGAGGTGCCCCAGGACCTTCGCCGCAGTGGCATCGCGGGTCCAACTCTGTCTTCCCTGCTACTTCCAGGTAGCAGGGAAGATAGAGTCGGCAAGGCATTTATTGTAAAATGCCAAGAGAAGAGGGCCAGGAAAGAAGGCGAAGACTTTCTTGACGATTTCCACTTCTATCAGATCGTGACCAAGAGCTTTGTTATCTTTTGTTTGTTTCAGTGCAGCGGTTAACTCGTGCATAGTGAAGGGTTGTTCGGTGGAATCATTGGTGTATTCGTCGTTATCATTGCACATAGCTTGTTGACCATGTGAATGGGAAAAGTCACCATCAGGGAACAAGAAGGTTAAGATATTGTGAATAGCATCATTCCAAGAATTGGTAAGCTCACCAGTGAGAGTTCAAATAGAATTGATTACCTCTCCTATGGGTAGTTTGCTACTCACGATTTTATAGACTATGGCTCGCCATGGGCCAGAGTTCCTAGTTGTAGCAACTAGGTTTCGCCATTTCGCCTTCTTCCAATCACGAACGACCTATTTGTACATATTTTTCTGATAGCCTTATACGCTTCTCGAAGTGCAATTACTTCCGGTTAGGGTCAGGATGACCAGCTGTTCGCTGGTCATCCTGGCCCGAGAATTACACTGGTGATGATGGCTTCATAGTCTTCTACAGGGAGTGAGTTGAGGGTGGTAGATGTTATGTTCTCAAGAGGGCTACGGATGGTGGAATGTTGAGTTATGTTGTTCGTGTTGAGTGACTGGCAATTTAGGCAAGATGGTAGAAGAAACTATCACAATCTGGTTACCATCCCCGGCACGTTAATCCGGGCTAGGGATCTATTGAACATTTCTGGAAAGAGACGAGGATATTAAATAAAAATAAATAATAAAAAAAACTGATCATGTCCTTCAAACATGAATGCTAAGTTTAACTAACATACTTCAGTCTCATTTTCATCCGTAAAGAAATGCATATTTATAAGTTAACGTACGTATTTCAATATTAGTATTAGTAGTGGCAAATGATGCAAGAAAGCAAAATTATAAAGTACCATTCAACAAAAAAAAAAAAAAAAAAAAAAATTCTTTCCCCATCACCTGTCTATTCCTTCACTAATTTGTCTAGTTCTTTCTTGAATTTATTCAAACTACCCACCTCCACAACAAAAAGATGGAAGTTTGTTCCAACAATCGGTCATCCGCTGGTTGAAGGCAAACTTTGGTCAGCCCCCAGTCCGTTGACTTACATACGCCATGGCTCTTTGATACAAAGGACACTGCGTGCTTCATACTGAATACATAGAAGGACGATTAACACCCTGAAACGGTCCGCACATATAAATCGTCTTGGCATCAATGAGAATTGGGACTTCCTCACCCTGATTTTAAATGTGCTTTTGGACAATGTCAGTACATACACGCCAGTGCATTGTGGTTGATGCACAACAGTGCACACGCACACTTCGCTCGATCGGTAAGTTGCTTCCTGAACAACCATTACTCAAGAAACTGGATTGATCGTGATCACGATTTACTCTAGTGAAAATGGATCATCCGCTCCCCAGGTGTAACTCGCGGATTTTTACCTGTGGTCCGGTTCATTAGAAATAAGTAATACATTTTGCAGCCCGTACGCGTCTCGCTTATGAAATGTACGGTTCAGAATGACGGCATTATCCACAGCTCCAGCATTTTCTGCGACCTGAGCCATCGCCATCCAGACTAAATGTGGATAACACTACAGACAGGAAAGCTTCTAGTTAACAGTATTATAATATTAATTAAAATCAAATAACAAAGCTTCTTTAATATAAGAAGCTAGGTATTTTTATTAAAAAAGCTTTAATGTGTACAATTATCTTAGTTATTTATCGTAGTTATTTACTGTAATCATGGCCTCGTTGCATTTTTTTCTGATACTTTAAAGAAACTTTAACATCTTTTTATTTAAAACTTAAAAACTACGCTGTTCTTGAAAAAAAAATTCAGTTACTTTTGTTTTCACTTTAGAATTTATGACATGCAATTCTGAGTCACCCTTGTATATCTTTAAAAAACCAACAGATAGACATTCATTCATTTATCGAGTAAAGCGCCCCCTAGACAAATCCACCGTACATACAGAAATAGTATAGTACAGTATACAATTATTTACAATACAAATTTCACATTACAAATCAACTGTACTGTGCAACGGTCATCCCCTCAGCTAGAGGACAACAAACCTGGCAAGTAGGCTACAACAGAAACCGATGAAGAGACACTTTCACAGTAAGCACAAGCATCGCATCCTAGAGATTTATCATCGCCGGTATTCTCCAAAAGAAAAAGAGTTCAACGAACAGCCATCTACCAGCAGCCAGTTGCAGCCAGTAGGCTTCAAATCCAAGAAAAACAACTGTTACTTGCCAACTGCATTGGCAGGAGCAGAAGTTAACACCCACCCATTAAGGAAACAGAGTACCAACATCCTGTCCACCTCTGCAAAGATTTTTCTCTGTTCCTATATAAAAAAATAACATACTATTCCATGTAAATAGAAGAGGGCACAGTCCACCCATTCATCCATTATTCAACCTTAACTCTTCCAATTGCAAAAATATATTCCTTCTCACGCAAACTGAATTTGCAAAATTTTGAAAGGCAATAAAATTCTCCCTTGTTTTAATAAGTAATGGCTCAATTCCATCCACCAGACAAGGTACATTATCAACATTATTCAGTAAATCCAAACGCAAATCAGCATATTCCAAACAATTAAACACAACATGTTCCCATGTTTCCACGTACAGTTGCATCTTGCTACGATTCGAAGACTATTCAGTTTAGCAAAAAACGATGATCCGTGTCCTATTAGTAAGAATGTACAACGCAGATTTGGTACTAATCAGGTTGGTTTAATATAATTCACACCATTAACATAAGGGAAAAATTTGAATGTTATTCTACCTTTTTCCAAATAATTCCATCTGTTTTGCCATTTTTGTAAAAGAAGCTCCCAAGTCCACTTCTTTTCGTTTCCCAAGTCAGTTAAAGTGTTAATTTCGATGTCCAGCAACTCGGATTTCATGCCTCATCTCAAATAAAAGGGTAGGCTTCTAAACACTAGCTGCAAATCAAGTGACAATTTGTCAGCTAACACTTGCAAAGCTTCTGTGGAAACCGTTCTGCAGGCCATAACCATTTTGAGTAACATATCTCAATGTATAGAATAGAGCTTTCTGGTGTTGCTTACTTTGATTGAATGGCCAACCCAGATTGATGCATCATACGTAACAATCGGCAGAAAAATGCAATCATAAATCAAATGGAGTGCTTTCCCCTTTATCCCCCATTCCACCCGCATTATTCTTGAGATCATTGCAATAAATTTCTTCACGTTCTCTGATATATAATTAATATGCGGGATAAAGTGCAAGCAACTAGCAATACATATTCCAAGTATTTAATCATTAACACCTGCTGTAAGGAAATACCATTCAACCTTACGAGCGGAGGTCTACTAAGAGCCAATTTACCCTTCAACATCATGATTTTAGTTTTGGATGTAGAGATTTGCATACCATTTATACCATTATGCATAATTTACACCATTTGCATAATTCTTTCAATATGCAATCAGACCTTATTTCAAGTTCCTTTGTGGTGTTTTTCGTGCAGAAGTATTACCATCCATATCATCTGCATAAGCTATTGTGTGTGAGTGGTCAAAATCTCTCTTGAGCCAATCTTCCAAAACCAAGTTCCACATTAAAGGACCAAAGACAGATCCCTGCGGACAGCCTCGAGTCACACGACTTTTGATTGATCCAAAATTCGACTTAACTGTTACTGTGCGATCCCTAAAGTAATCTTTAATTATAGATAAAATATTAAAAGAACATTTAGCCATGCGCAACATCATCAGTACACTGTCCCAACTAATGGAATCAAATGCACCAGCAAAGTCTACAAAAATTCCAAGGTATGTTTATAAATCGATTCCCGAACATTGCGAAATAAAGAGTGAACCAACAGATAGACAGCTTTTCTATAAGTTATCAACCTGTAGAATGGGACGCGGTAGAGCAGGGGCGACAATCGCTGTCCTCCCACACGGAGTGGAGAAGGTCTGGGTTCGAATCCCGTAAACATTTCACAACATGGCTAAAAGTTGTATGGCTTTTTCTTCCGAAAACTCTTGATATTTCATCCGGAAAACAGCACACCGACCGAAGGATACATGCAATTACAAACAAAATATATTCACGCGTTAGCCTTTGTTGTTTTGGTTCTTAAAATACACCTAATCGAGGAGAGCGGAAAGTGAATTACGATCAGACAGCAAGGAATATCCGTACAACCAAATACCACTTAATATCAGAAATCGAGACTGTAAGTCAATTCGAAAGTTTTTTTATAATTTTAAGACTGCTGTATATTCTTATCTTTTCTAGAATCAAATCCACTCGATTTTTAGAAAGCCTGAAAGAAATGAGCAGTCTAATATTTTCAAAAAGTCCTCAGTGGTAGCTTAGTCGGCAAGAAACATCGCCTTTTCCCACTCATTTGGAGAGATCTGGGTTCGTTTCTCGTCGATTTTTCGGATTTCTGAAGCACTCCTCAATCGAGGACTTCTTTGTCATTCTCTCTCTCCCTTCCCACCAATTTTTTCCCTATTTTCAGTGCTCTGTGACGCTATTTTTTAATTTATTATGTGGAGGAGATCCCGGCCAGACTATGCCAACCTCATGTGTGCATGTGAAGATATTGTATCCTGCAAATCCGATCAATGCAGTGGTCAATATGTGACGCCGTGACGTTGTATTGTTCCTATCGAGTTATCTGCCTCTTAGCTCAGTAGACAGCAGAGCATGCCACCCACTGGCTTCATTCTTGTTCCGTGGAGATCCCATCTTGCCAGATTTTAAAAAGCTGCTTGAACGCCTCACGGCTCTAAGATATAATCTAATGCTTTTTATACTTTCAACATGGCTTTAGTCCCGGAAGAGGGTGCGAGGACACTCTTTATGAACTCAAAAAAAAAAAAAAAAAAAAAGAATTGACAACTCAATCTTTAAATACTGTTTGGTTCTTTTTATGGATTTGAAGTGGCCTTTGACACCTTATGTGGCGTGGCCAAGTGTTCTTCAATATTGGGTTCACCGTCCTTATACTCTTTTAGCTGTAGTTATTTTTTCGATAGGTCTGTAATTGCTCAAACATCTTATGAGTCGATCTTCCGGAGTGTTTATAGAGAATGCCCTCAAGAAAGTCTATTCTCCTATTTCAGTTTAATCTCTTTCCAATACCTCTAACTGTTCTTGCGGCATTCTGGCATCATATATTGTATGACTGTCCAAATTATCACGATATTAAGCAGAATTTATCTACCAAACCCATTACTTTTCCTCAAGAGAATGAGAAATACCTCATCGCCAATCAAGACATATATTCTATGTTAAAAGATTTTGCAGAATGGGCCTTCACCAGATGTCACACTCTAATAACTTCAACTGCTAACAGTCTCTCTCTCTAACACCGGTCTAATCCTTCTTGAGCTAGGCTTTCCCTTTCCATAAATCCCCCCCCCCCATTCTTCTTTTTTTATAGCTGGCATTTTATCCTTGTGCTAGAGGCGGGATTTCGCTAGTGCGAGGGTTTGGGCTTCTGGGTACGGGTCTTTCACTCTGCCACCAGATGCAGAATTTATATTTTATTTTTCAGCATGATCCAAAATTCGTTTTGGGCATTCAGTACAGAAGAGTTCGAGTCTGCCACCGATTTACGGTAGAAATTGATTGTAGCCCACTTCCTTGTGGTAGAGACGGACACTGGGCAGGCTTTCCAGGTGGTCGCCTTCCTGGTTGCAGAGTGGCCAAGTAACACGCATGCACACTGAACAAACAACATTACATGCATATTTCCAGCCGTTTCTCTGAGTTCTGATTTATCACAGTCAGAGACTAAGCGTTCCGGAGATGCCTTATATAAGATACTATGTGTCTACATCCCCCATGGAGGTGGGCCAGACTACACCAGCATTTCAAATGTATCGGGTACTGTTAATTCTACCCTGTTATCCAGTAGCAAAACAAAAAAAAATTCGAAAACTAAGGAAACTGGAGAGCTCTGTGAAGCACTTTGGTCGAGTCCCTTCATAGATTGGAGGAATTTCTAAATTCCTCTTTAATTGGCCGGTAGTGGGCCGTAGCCGAGTGGTCAAGCCCAAGGATACGGATGTGAATGCGCTTGAGAGACTGTGCTCTAAGCCCACATTACTATTAAATACTGTGATTTTCTTGTATTCTCTATCTTGTAAACTTCTTTAACCAGATGTGGGTTTCCCGGAGAATAACCCACCGGAGATTTTATTCAAAAGCTTGCTGAACTTTTAATTGTACAGAGCGGCATAGTAGTGGGGCCATCTAGCAGAACGTCAAGGAATCACTACGCAAAGAAATCGAATAAATTGATTGAGAGAGAGAGAGAAGGTTTGCAAAAGTTATTTGTTCCTGCACAGAATAGTAGTCAATATGAAATACTAGTCAATATATCCTCTATGAAACTTATCTCAGTTTGTCACATTTCTTCTATCACGACATTTGGCGACGATTTTCATAGATAAATATACAGTATACTGCAGGGGTGGCCAACGAGTCGATCGCGGATTTAATTTCGGTCGATAACGACGAATTTTAAATATACAGTCGTCCCTCGATTTGTGCACCTTGTGCAATGAAATTTTTGAGATGGTAAATCGCGGCACATTTTGAAGAAAAAAGTAGATCGCATCACAAATTAAGTTGGCCACTCCTGCAGTATAGTATCCGAGTGGTTAGGAGCGGGAGTGCAGTAGTAGACCGGGGTTCAAGCCCCTGACTGCTAAATATGGTCGATCTGTAACCCACACTGAACCAGAGTTACAGATTATGGCCCATTTCCCTCAGCAAGAATTTTTGAGGAGGCTTCCATCCTGCAGTTGATAATGGCTGCAGTTTACCTTTTTTTATAGCGACAGTGGTCATGAGGTAGTGAACAAGAGCTACAGGAAATTAATTTCTTAAGGTAGTAATTCCCAAACTCGAGACACACTTGGAATTAAAAACCACTGTACATACACACTGAAAAACAAAATTTCCCTTAGTTTGCATAATTCGTAATCTCGAAGCATCCCTTTAAAATAAGGCGGCTTCCCAAAACACCGCGGAAACTCGATTGAATTTCAGTCTTTAAGGATATATCTGTTTTCTTCTCTTTTTCCTGATCTAAAACAGGAAAGTTTAAGTTATATTACTTTTGTGTCATCATGAATCGATTGAGATTGGAAGCCAGAGTTTTTAGTTGTTTAAATTAAACGACGAGAGGCTTTTTAAAGTGAACTGAAAAAAGTTAAATGGCGGAAAAATCCGAATTTCTGGGAGGAAAACCCTTAACTAGAGAATGGCTAACTATATCTTTAGATGATTAACGTATGTATAAAGGATTCCTCTGGTGTGTCACGAAATCGTACCCTAGACCTTTTCCAACCAAAAGTATGCATCTCCTGTGTGAATTCTTTGGTCGATTTCTCGTCTTCGCTGAACTGAAAATCCAGAGTTTTAGGAATAAATATAATGAAGCCGCGCAAAAAAGACCAAATAAAGTCAACCAGAGTGTGAAAAAAATTCTCTGATGTCGACTAACAGGGTCCCAACATGATTTCATTAAGAATAAACGATATTTACAGACTATTGGAGTTCGTTTCTCTCAAAGTATTCTCTTGCCTTAATTGATAAACTTTTTTTCATCGCTGGTAAAGGCGTGCCATCCATTCTATCACTACCATTTCAATAGCTTGAATGTCCGAGCAGCGATTGCCTTCGTTGCTCATTTGAGACGCAGAAAAAATAAAGAACACAGATCTGCTAGTTGGACATCACCATTTGCGTTGGCTCATCATATTGAATTCCTAAAATATCTAGGTCGAAAAATTTTGATACGAAAATATTTACAATAGCTAAAATAATTTCTTTCTTACCTTTAGTAACTGACTTATCTTCATTTGAGTTTCAGTTTCAAGTCTAGAGCAGGCATCAGATCTTTTACCCGTCTTCCAGTCTTTAGAAAAGGTGATTTGACTGTACACTTGATGCATTAGGAGGACGGAAATTAGCAGGAATACCAGGAATGAACTCGATAAATATTTGACCATGATGAAGATTTAACCTAAAAAAAATATATATATATATATTGACGGGTCAGTATATGATCCATGAGCCCAAAAAAAAGCCAACACATATATTGAAGAATATATATTTTGAAATAATATCTAATACTGAAATGAGATTGATTGGTTTCAATTGAGAGCCTCTTGTGGAAATATTTTAATCAGTGCGGCTGTATTTAAAACAAATCAATGTTAATAACTTGTTAGTAATACGAAATTAATTTGGATATGATATCGATAATTCTTCGTCTCACAAATGACTTCTTTGTATGATAAATTATTAAGACTATATTCGATAATCTTAATTTTTTGAGTTGAGCATAAGTTTCTGGAAATTCTAACAAAATACTAAGAATAAAAATTTGTATTCATTGTCCAATTTATGGTAACGTATTATTTGATAGAGAAATAGAAATGACTTGAATAACTATGCAGGAAAAAGAAAGACCATATCAAAATAATAAAACGTAAAATACCAGTAGGACGTCATATTTATATTCCAGAGCGACCACATAGATCAAAAAAGTTTACAACGGGTCATTCTACAAGGACACCATCAATAACGGTATTTTGCGTTATTAGTTAACACGTACAGTGATTTCTCACCTGAAATACTATTCCAGCTGTAGAAATACAACACCACTAATTTACGATAGATAATAATCACAAAATATATTCTTAGCATATCACCTACGCTTTATATCGTTAAAAGTAACAATATTTTTCTCCAAGTTACTGGCTTTTTCAATTTGAGAATTTATTTTCCATTTACGTATTTATGAGTATAGGAATAACAAACTTTCTGCTTTCCCCCTTCTATCCCCAAGAATTTCACAAACTTTCACAATGTGATCTTTAACAACTATATCATACGCTAACTTCGGATTCCCTGATTATTAGGGTCACCAGCCCTGCCTTTCCAGACCTGGAGATATGATGGTTTCTCTACTGTATGTCACTTTTCGTGCGCGTATTTTTACATCGCCAACAGCACGATGGTTTTATGATTACCATCCTTCCACGACATGTAGTAAAGTCCTGTGTTCGAGGCCCGTCTAGATACAAGGACGTTTATGGAGTGTTTTACTCTTCCCCCCACCCCACATCCTTGGTGGAGTTAAGAGATCTCCGGGAGGTTTTCCCTCCCGGAAACTAAAGTTTTTCTTCCTCAAAAACTGGCAAACCGACCACGGGATACTCACTATTAATAGACATAATATGCTGACCCACCATGGCTTTACTTGGCTGACGATAATTTAACCTTAATACTTGGTTAATAAGTACAATTAAATGCAATTACCTTTAGTGCTATTTATTTTTATCATGAAATGTGCTATTTATTTTTATCAGCATCTCCAACTAAGGCCATATCACAGTTTCACATTAATCAGCTACCTCGATATATTGTTTTAAAAGTTTGGCTCGGAAAATTTTGATGCTGATGGAATAGGTATGTTGATAAAAATAAATAACACATTTCACCTAAAGATAATTGTGTCAATTGTACTTATTATTAATGTGTTATGCATAAAATTAAAAACCGTTAATCGGATCAACCCGCACGTTCTCGAGAATATTTCTGTGTTGACATAATTCTCGAGAATTGTATGAAATGGCAGTGAAGTTCGACTCAAAATTTCAACGCATAATAATCTTAATTATATCGCTGAATAATTTGATAATAATTAAATAAATATATTCAATATACAGTAACCAATACTGGTATTAGAAAAGTGCAAACAAAGCCAAAAAAAGGAGCAATCTGTAAAAGACGTCTCCTGTTTATTTTAAATTCTTGTAATAAAAAGTAATATTTCAAACTTGGATGTTTCCTTAACATTTTCCAAGTTCACCTCTAAGAGTAGCAAGTTCTTGTACCTACCTGACCAAGTGAGCCTCCTGGAATCTAGGCGTTATTCAGGATCGGAGAAATATAAATGGAAATTTGAAGAGCATATATATTGTCGATGCATCTTATAGCATAAACTTCCACGTGATTATCGCAACCGATAGCTAGCAGCTGCGAAAAATCGACTCGCGCATCTACAGCACAGCTCTCTCTTCTTTCGGAGAAATATTTGATTGCTTTTTGCTCCGCTGCTCAGTTACTATTCGCATTTCCGGTAGGGCCTAGCAGAGGTGTCGTCTTTTAACGGTATCTGCCATATTTACTAGAATTAACTCTCAAATAACTGTCGCTAATTCAATTGCCGTCCTACGCTACCCAGCTCTCGTGAACTGGGGGAAATAACATAAATCGATTATCAACATCAGACGTAACTGTGGTGAGAAATCTTGCAAATTTTCGATTACGAAACCCTCATTATCAATGCAAAGTGTTTTCCACAGTTGAATATTGCAGTCATGGTGCTGGTATTGACTGTTCCACCATTTCCTTTTTTAAATGAGAATTAGCTGTCTCACCTCTTCTATTATTTGCTATGTAAATTCAGTACAAGTACTGAACAGTATCTACTGATCACAGTTTTGCAACTTTCCGAAATATGTTGAACATTGCCCATTCATATTTAGTACGCCCTTGTAGCAGTAAAATTATTTCAGACCTGGTTATGAGAAAGAATACACTTTATATCGACAAGATGCTAATCCTTGTTTCAAACTCAGAAGGTTCCCTTCAGTGAAAAAACATTTCTTTGTTCATTTACAAATACATTTATGAAAGATCAAATGCGAAAACAATATGAGAAACCTGTGCAAATGAAAGTAATAAAGCACTACTGGTAGGTTGTCTACAGTGTATATATTTGGCGAACTGCTGAAGATTGAATGAATGAATGATTTGTAGAGTTGGGAGGACGACAGACACAACAAATGATTTGACAGAATAGAGGAATTAAATTTTAACCCAAACGAGATCAAACACCTGAGATTCTAAATCAAGAATTCTTTGACAAAATAATTTATTCGCACATGTTATTTTCCAGTTAAGTTGTTTGATAAGCGTTGTCTACTGAGTAGAGAGGAGTTGAACAAAGCGCGAGGGTGCATAAGCACACGTGTTTTGAGTGACCAGGGTTTAAGCCAGTGACTGCTAAATACGGTGCTATTTCTTTTATTCTCTCTGCTTTGTGAACTCCTCTGACAGGGTGGTCGTCCAGGATTATAAACAGAAAATTTATTATTATTTTTTATTTAAACTCTCTAAAACGTAATCTGCAGGAACGAGGATAAGCTCAAGAATATTATTCAAAAGATTATTCTCGAGAATCTATCGTTATTTCTGAGGATGAACGAAAATTTGTGCAACACAGAATCTTCATTATATTTTAATGAAACTAAACGTTTATGCCACGAACATCTTCCACAAGTTACACTGCTCTTCATGGACTAATGTTATTAGTGCAGTGGAGTACCCCAGGGTTTGGTGTTGGGCCCATTGTTGTTTTGTATATTTATCAATGATATTGATGAAGGTATAACAGGCTAAATGTCCAAGTTTGCAGATGATACAAAGGTTGGCACGGTTGTAATGACAGTATGCTGCTGCAACAGGATTTGTAAAAGTTGGGTAGATGGGCTGGGAAGTGGCAACTGAAGTTTAACATTGACATAACCCCAGAGAAATGTACCAACTGGGTAGTGTTACACTCAGGGTAGTGGAGAATGAAAGAGACCTGGGAGTAATTGTACAGTCAGATATGAAGTTTTCTGAGTAGTGCAGACAGGCTTCCAGAGTAAGTCATGGGATTTTGTCAATGATATACAGGAATTTGCTAGTAGAGATAAGGAGGTGATTATCCCTTTGTATAAGGCAATGGTCAGGGCGCCTCTTGAGTACTGCGTACAGGTCTGGCGGCCTCATTTTAGGAAGGATCTAGAAGGATGTAGATGTAGAGTTTTTTTTTCTTGCTTTCTTGTATCATATGCCTGTGCTAATGCTAAGTTGTACTAGGTTCACAACGATGATGCAATGTCGAGTACACAAGTTTTGTTTTCAAGAACACCAAGGGGTAGTTTTTTTGACGTGCTAAGACATGTCTGTGTGTATATGTATACAGGGTGTCTCAAAAATACACGGCATAACTGGAGGAATGCGTTCCTCATATGCAGACAATAAAAATATCTTTTATCAACATAGTTCCGGAAATGCTTGGTTCCCGAGTTATTAACCGGAATGTCTTATCTCCCGCAGGTGATTTCCTTCATCACAAGGTACTGACAGTATCTGGTGGTTTTCCATTCCGACCATGTATTCAAATCAGGAGCAAGCGGATATGCACTTTATGTACAGTTTGGCGGACAGCAATGCTCTGGAGGCTCGTCGTTTGTACCACGAAAGCTTCCCAGAACGAAGATGTTCAGACAGGAAAACATTTGAAAGTATCCATCGCGGCCTTTGTGAACATGGAACCTTTACACCTCGTGCTGCGACAGAGGACGACCAAGATCTATGACTCCTGAAGTAGAGGAGGAGATTTTGGATGTTGTGCATGCCACTCCTGGAATCAGCGCATGCATGTTTGTTTTTCTGCCTGGACATCTTCGTTCTGGGAATCTTCTGTGGTACAAACGACGAGCCTCCAGGGCATTGTCGTCCGCCAAACCGTACATAAAGTGCATATCCGCTTGCTCCTGATTTGAGTACATGGTCGGAATGGAAAACCACCAGATTCTGTCAGTACCTTGTGATGAAGGAAATCATCTTCATCACAAGGAGATAAGATATTTCGGTTAATAACTCGGGAACCAAGCATTTCCGAAACTATGTTGATATAAAATATTTTTATTGTCTACATATGAGGAACTCATTCCTCAAGTTATGCCGTGTATTTTTGAGACACCCTGTGTATATATATATATATATATATATATATATATTTTTTTTTTTTTTTTTTTTAAACTGAAATAAATAAAAGGTTTGCCAAACTGGAAATAGATGCAGCGGGTATGCACATTTTCCAAAACGGACGAAATGCGGAAAACGTAAGAAAGTATCGTCCGCTGCGGCCAACCGCTGAACGTAAAATACAACAGCTGAGGCGAACTTGAACATAAAAAGTGTTTACCGAACATCTCAACACGAAAAACGTGTGTGCACCAAGATAGCCCACAGAAGCTGGGCGATGAACAAAATAGAAGGGAGGCATTAGGTTTTTTCCCAGATTGAAAACCTGATAAAAGCAACTCATTCTGAATTAAAAGTCACTCATAGCATTGACCCAATGAATTAAATGTCTTTAAATCAATTTTTAAAACTCTTTGGAGTGTGGCAAAGTTACAATGGGGTTATGAACTCCTCTAGCCATCTCAAGCCCGGGACTGAGTATAAAAAGAATATTTTTAGCATGCTTGTATAATTGGAAGATTACTTTTAATACCATTATAAAACATAATTTTTGAGACATCCTGTAGTTCCCTGACCGCTGAACCACTAAAGAGAAAACGAAGTAAAGGAGCTCAGAAATAGTTTTATTTTTATTCAAAGTAATCATCCCCTGACTGAATGCACTTATCACACCGTTACAAAAGTTTCTGGATAGAATCAGCGAAGGCGTCCAAAGTGGTGATGTTCAGTTTGGCAGTTACGTTTTTCTTTATGTCCTCAACAACCTGAAATCTCTTTCCTTTGAGAGCAATTTTCACCTTGAGAAAGAGAAGTCCGCTGGTGCACGAATGGGATAGTAGGTGAATGGTTGATCTGACAGTGCCATGTTTCAGCAAAAATGGTTTCATCACAAGTGTGGAATGGGCGGGGGCATTGTCGTGCAAAAAGAACCGGCTGCCTTTCTGTCGAAATTGCTGCCTCATCCAGGAAATGCGCTTCAGTAGACTTCGAAGCTTCGTAAACGCAGCATTAACTCCTCTCTCTCTCTCTCCTTCAGGTAAAAAAATTATTTGTGAATCACGCTCTGTTTATTGAAAAACAAGATCAGCATCGTTTTGATCCTGGACTTCTGTAAAGACAATATTTTGTGCCTTGATGATGATTTTGAAGTCCACTGATGCTCTGAACCTTCGTCTCTGAGTCGTATTGAAACACCCAAAACCGTTATCTCCAGTGACAATATAGTCGAAGAAATTACGATTGTCTTGACAAGCCTGGATGAAGTTTTCATATGATGACATTCTTCGTTGCTTCTGTTGATCAGTGACGCTGTGCGAATCGTCTCCCTATTCATATCCAATTCGTCAGTCTGAGGGTCAAACGACGATTTCTTGCTACAGTTTCCGAACTTTTTCAACTCTATCCGGCCCCGGGTGCCAAGCGTATTTCGAGACCAAGCGATATTCTGGTGATATATAGAGCGCTCTTCTAAAGTGATTGAAGTTATTTCCTTTTAAGTTCCTACGTTTCTAGCAAAAGCCTTTCTTTTATAACTAGTTCTATACTTGAAAACCACAAGTTAGAACACAGAAAGGAAACACACCTTTCTTTTTCCTATATTTCTTGTTTTATTAACCAACTAACACTTCAACCGCTTGGCCTCCGAGCGGCACTGCTCCTGCCTCCCCGTGGCGGGGCCGGTAATCTGGGGGAAAAGTTATCCCCCAGGGCTAAAAGGAGCAACGATGGATAAAAATGAATATCCACCTCTAGAGCCTTCAAACTCAAGGCTAGACAAACCTAATGATGAAGACGTGAACCAAGCAAAAAGGCTCCGAAGAGAAGTTCAGTGCAATGAAATGCCAAACTTTCTGGTGATACACTCTCTCTCCAACCAACCTGTAGGCAAATTATCACCATTCGTCATCCAAAGATTTCTGGAATCGATTGCTGGAACACCAAAAATGGTTAAACGACTGCAATCTGGAGACCTATTAATTGAAACAGCCAACTCCAAACATTCCGAGTGGCTGCTCAAAACAACGACATTCGGTGGCCTGCCAGTATCTATTACTCCGCACAACACCTTAAATTCCTCGAAAGGCGTTATAACCGAATGGGACCTACTTACAATATCAGAAGAGGAATTAGTTAAAGAACTGAGTAATCAAAAAGTAACCAACGCCAAACGCATAATGACCAAAAAAGATGGAAATCTCGTCCCAACTAGGTCAATCATTTTAACCTTCAGTACCCCAGATTTGCCATCCTCAGTAAAAGCTGGCTATTTAAACTGCCGAATTCGGGCTTATATTCCTAACCCGATTCGTTGTTTTAAATGCCAAAAATATGGACATTCCCAACAAGCATGCAGAGGAGAAGCTATTTGTCCTATTTGTGGTTCCAAGGAACATACACAAGCAGACTGTTCAGCATCAAGTCCCATTTGCCCTAACTGCAAAGAAAGTCACCCAGCATTTTCAAAATCCTGTGAAATGTGGAAAACAGGGAAGAAAATTCAAAAATATAAAATTGAACACAAAGTCACATACCCTGAGGCACGCAGACAGGTTATGTTGACCATGCCCAGTCGTTCATATGCGTCTCACACTCGAAGCTTTATTTCAACAGCAGTACAAACAGATGTATCAATACCCCCCAGCACATCTATGGCTAATTGGGTTAAAAATACACTATCTAATTCAGGAAAAGACACACATCAAACTAAAACCAGTGAATCGACCAACACTCCAATCAGCATCCCAACTGATACTCGGACAGTCTCGCATGATAAAGAAAAATTAAAAACTACCAAAGACAACAAGAAACCTGAATCATCCACCAATAGTATGGAAGTAGATGTACACTCAGATCTTGAGGAACCCATACTAGAACTTCATGCAAATGACACTATGGATACTGGGCGCCCCAGCTTCCCAAAAAAAGACCGGAAAAAGTGCTCAAACAAAAAACAGTCTGATGAATCATCCTCAACTAAACCTAAATGAACCACAATATCTTACAATGGAATTGCAGAGGTTTTCGTTGCAACACTGACGATATTCAATACTTAATTAACCGATATTCTCCAGCTGCCTTCTGTCTACAGGAAACTTACCTGACCTCACAAATTTCTCCTTCGATAAAGAACTATTGCCTTTATCGAAGAGATCGAAATACCGCTAATGCTGCCCATGGTGGGGTAGCAATCCTAGTAAACTCGAAGATCCCAACTAGACATATCCCAATCCAAACTGAAATAGAAGCTGTTGCTGTTCGCATAACTCTCCATAGTGCAATAACACTTATCTCAATCTACCTACCACCAAACCGTACTTACTCTTTAAGAGATCTTGAAGACCTGTTTATACAGATACCTCCACCTCTCTGTATATTAGGGGACTTTAACGGGCACCACCCATTATGGGGTTCTCCCAAATTGGATAGACGTGGCCGACTAATTGAAAGCTTTTTAGAGGCACTAAATTTCAGTATACTCAATACTGGTGCACCGACACACGTACAACTCCCAGCAGGACACACATCAGCAATAGACCTCACAATTTGTTCACCAGTACTAGTCCCAACCATAGAGTGGAATGTAATAAATGATCCCATGGGCAGTGACCACTTTCCAATAGTATGCAACTTTCTGATAGCAAAGACTCCTTCAATTCAACCGTGCAGAAAGTGGAAATTTGTCCGAGCAGACTGGGCAAAATTTCAATCGTCAATCGACCTTGATGAGGAAAAAATCCGCCTCCAACATATTGATGATGCCACAGATTACATCACGTCGCATCTTCTAAATGTGGCTAAAAATACAATACCACTATCAAATCCCCCGGGCCGAAAACATCATAATTACTGGTGGAATGACAAATGCACCACAGCAAAGAGAGCAAAAAATAAAGCTTGGAATTTGTTTCGGCAATGTCCGAGCACAGTCAATCTTATTAACTATAAGAAATTAAGGGCAAAAGCACGCTTCATACAAAAGCAAGCAAAGAAAGAATCCTGGATCCGTTTTGCCTCTAGTTTTCACAGAAATACTGATTCCAAAATAATATGGAAAAAAATTAGACAGCTGTCTGGTAAGTTTCCTACCATACCTTCTCCAATCCTCTCTTGGAATGGGAAAGATCTCTCTAATCCAGTAGATATAGCTAATGCTTTGGGAAATACTTTTGCCGAAATTTCAGCAGCAACAGCCTATCCTACCTCATTCCAAAGAATTAAAAACACTGAAGAAAAGCATGCTATTCATTTTCAAACTGCCCGTCTTCTCCCATATAACAAACCTCTGCAATATTCTGAACTTTTACATGTCATTAAAACTGCCCGCAATGGTGCTGCCGGGCCAGATGGGATTTATTATGTCATGCTACAACATCTTGATGACAAAGCTTTGCGCTGCCTCCTGGTCTTTTACAATCGCATATTTTTAGAAAATGTTTTTCCAGCTTCTTGGCATCACTGTACAGTTTTGGCATTCCTGAAACCTGGAAAAGATCCATCCAACCCGAATAGCTATAGACCCATATCTCTCTCAAGCTGCCTCAGCAAAATTCTTGAGAAAATTATCCACAGAAGACTCGTCTGGATCATAGAGTCGGAACAGCTAATGAGCCATAGTCAATATGGCTTTCGTCAAAACAGGTCATGCCTAGATCTTATGGTCAAGGCTGAATTTGCCGTCCGTAATGCTTTTGTCAAACGTGAACATCTAGTAATGGTTTCAATAGACATAGAGAAGGCTTTTGATACCACTTGGCGGTATGGTATACTTAGTGATCTTTACCTTCTAGGACTACGAGGCAACCTCCCTATATTTATTGAGAACTTCTTACATACTAGATCATTTCAAGTTCGATACCAACATGCCCTTTCCACAACTTTCATCCAGGAAGAAGGTGTTCCACAGGGATCAGTACTGAGTGCCACTCTTTTTGCTCTGAGAATAGATTCTATCACTAAGCAGCTTCCAAATACAGTTGAGACTTACCTTTATGCAGATGACCTTTCCATCTCCTGTCATTCTCAAAACATGAGGTCTGTTGAAAGACAGCTTCAGATATCACTTAATAAAATTCAACAATGGGCAAGCCTCAACGGCTATCGGCTCTCGCAGCAGAAAACAGTTGCCATCCACTTCTGTAGACAACGCAAACTCCATCCAGATCCTGAACTTCAAATTTCTAACATTGTTGTCCCAGTCACCAGCAACATCAGATTTCTTGGATTAATCCTTGACAACAAGTTAAATTTCCTAGACCATATTAAAAATGTACGGACGTCATGTCTAAAAAAGTTAAACATACTCAGAGCTTTATCTGCCCAAACATGGGGTGCAGATCGTACCTCGCTTCTTCGTTTATACAGGGCATTAATCAGATCCCGTCTCGATTATGGTGCCCCTGTCTATGATTCTGCCAGAAAGAGTGTATTACGCTGGCTTGATCCAATTCAGCACAGTGCTTTGAGAATTGCAATTGGTGCATTCAGAACGTCGCCAGCACATAGTCTCTACATTGATGCTCACGAGCCCCCACTAGCTTTACGCAGGAAAACACTGTTACTCAAATATGCTGTAAAGATACAAAGTTGTGCCTCTCATCCCGTTCAGTCATACCTTTTCAACCCACCATTTGAAATCTTATACAGAAACAAACCTAGCATAGTAAAGCCAGCTGGTCTTCGCCTTCTTGAATTGGAGCAAGTTTGGAATATTTCCGTCCATTCCGTACAACAAGTAGCCACATGTACTCAGCCACCATGGACTCCTCCTCCTCTTCCAACCTGTGACACTTACCTCTGTCAATGGAGAAAGAATACTTTGCAGGCATCAAATGTCAAACAAATTCATGCAGTTCACACTCAAAGATATACTGACTTCTCCCCAATCTATACAGATGGCTCTAAATCTAATTCAAATGTTGGAGCAGCTGCAGTGTTTCCGAATACAACTGTATCAGTTTCCCTTCCATCAGAATTTAGTATATTTTCTGCTGAATTATATGCAATCAAACTAGCTTTAGAAAATCTCTGTTCAGACAGTTCCTTCAAATCAGTTATTTACACTGATTCCCTCAGCTCAATCATGTCGTTATGTAATTCCTCAGATGAAGTCCACCCTATTCTTAATGAAATCAGAAGCTTATTACTGAAAATTAAAAAACGCAACCAACTGGTCACTTTTTGCTGGATTCCATCCCATTCTGGTATTTTAGGCAATGAACTGGCCGATAAAGCTGCAAAAAATCCAACTACTTTTGATTTAACCAATATCCCTGTTCCAGCATCAGATTATGCACTAACAGTTCATGCTGCTTGCATATCACAATGGACAGCACTCTGGCACTCTCAGACTAATAATAAACTCTTTCAGTTTAAACATGATCCAAAAATCTGGCACTCCAGTATCCGTACATCGAGACAAGAAGAAGTAGTCCTTTCAAGGGCAAGAATAGGACATACCCATCTGACCCACCTTCATTTACTCACAGGAGATGATCCACCACAATGTACACATTGTTCTAATAATTTGACAGTAAAACATATTCTTATTGGCTGCCCCTATTATAAACAAGCCAGAACTTCATCCTTGATCTCACTGGTTAATCTCCATAAACCAATAACTCTTGAAAATCTCATTGGTGATAAGGCAAATATTTCTGAATTTTTTGACTTTCTCAGGCAAACTGGGCTTTTCAATTATTTCTGATTTCAGATTTTCTTTTGATTTAGGGAAAACTCATGTTTTAATATAATAAGTGAATAGGCACATTATAGCCTTAGCAGCTTATGTGCCATTAAGCCTCCAGAACAACAACATCAACTCTATCCTCATTTTGAGAGGTTGACCGATGCCCACTTCTTGAGTCATCACGAACATCCTCACGTCTTTGAACCGCTTATACCATTCAAACTCACTGGTACAACTCTTGATCACTAGGTGGCACTGCTCCTGCCTCCCCGTGGCGGGGCCGGAAACTTTGGCAGAACGGTTAATCTGCCAAGGGCCAAAAGGAGCAAATATGGACCTTAATGTGTTTCCGCCTTTAGAGCCGACAAGTTCTCGGCCAGACACGGAAACCAAACATGATATGTTGCAACCCAAGAGGTTTAAAACCAATTTATCAGCGACAGATTTTCCTGCATTTATTATAATGCACTCTCTTACCGATCGGTCCCTCAGTACGCTGTCTCCGTTTCTTTTCAAAAAACACCTGGAAAGTCTCGTGGGATCTCCTAAGACAGTCAAGAGACTGCAATCAGGGGACCTACTAGTGGAGACAATAAACCGTGGACATTCGGAGAAACTGATAAACCTTAAAAACTTTACTGGAATTCCAATAAAGGTATCTTCCCACGTAATCCTAAATACATCCAAAGGAGTTATATCCAGCTGGGATCTATTGAATGTCACGGAGGAGGAGATAATACAAGAGCTTAAAGATCAAAATGTCATTGCAGTCAAAAGGACTATGACTAAAAAAGACAATACACTTACACCTACAAAGAATATTATTCTCACTTTCGATACGCCAAATCTACCATCATCGATAAAAGCAGGCTATCTACTTTTCCGCACTAGGCCCTACGTTTAATCCATTGAGATGTTTTAAGTGCCAAAAGTATGGCCACTCTCAAACGGCATGCAGAGGAAATCAGATTTTCCCCAATTGTGGGTCCTCTGATCACACTCAAAGTGATTGCTCAGCAAAAGAAATGGCCTGCCCCAACTGTAAAGGCAACCATCCTTTATTCAAGGACATGCGACAAATGGAATTTTGAAAAGAAAATTGTGAAATATAAGATTGAAAATAAAGTAAGTTTTCAAGAAGCAAGGAAAGTAATTGCTCCAAGTATGACTAAGCGTACATATGCCAGTATTGCTCAAAAATATCACTCGGTGGCCACCCAAACTGATGTTATAGTCCCTTCAAACACTTCAATCTCTGACTGGGCTCGTGCTGTTTTCTCTCAGCAACAGTCCAATATCCCTAAGCAGTTGAACCAGGCAAGTAATACTGCACTTACAGTACCACTACATCTTCATCTCCTTCCCCAGTGATTGCTTCTATATCGAATAATCGAAGCTCACATTTAAAAAAGAATATCCAAGAAACATCTATGGATACATTCGACTCATCCAGACAAGAAGAACCGACCTTAGAAATATATGCGGAAGAAAAAATTGACACCGGTCGACCTTATTCTCAAAAAAAGACAAACCAAAGCCTGAACGTCACAAGACAGTTACGTTAAAAAAACAGTCAGAAGCAGCTTCTTCTACTAAACACCAGTAATGCCTTTTATTCTACAAT
Organism: Mastigoproctus giganteus; assembly: GCF_048544385.1. NCBI lineage: Eukaryota > Metazoa > Arthropoda > Arachnida > Uropygi > Thelyphonidae > Mastigoproctus > Mastigoproctus giganteus. The sequence goes on from NC_143579.1 coordinate 157,619,086, forward strand.
GGAATTGTAGAAGATTTCGTAGCAACCGTGATGATATTCAAGTCTTAATTAACCGCAACTCTCCAGTTCGTTTCTGTCTACAGGAAACCTATCTAACTCCTCAAATTTCCGCCAACATAAAGAACTATGCCATCTATCGACACGATCGTAATACTTCAAATGCTGCCCGTGGGGGCGTGGCCATCTTGGTCAGCTCCAAGATCCCGACCAGGCAAATTGTTTTGAAAACTGAAATTGAAGTTGTCGCCGTGCGTTTGATAACAGAGATTGCTTTAACACTAGTATCAGTCTATCTCCCACCAAGTCATACCTTCTCTTACCAAGATCTTGAAAACCTGCTAATGCAATTACCTTCCCCAGTCTTTCTCTTCGGTGATTTCAATGGCCACAACCCCTTAGGGGGATCGACAAAATTAGATATACATGGCCGCCTAGTTGAAACCTTTCTGGATATGCAAAACCTTACTCTTCTTAATGCTGGTGAACCCACTCACATACAACTACTAACTGGACAAACCTGTGCAAGCGATCTATCAGTATGCACCCCGATTCTGTTTCCAATCATAGAATGGTCTTGTTATGGGCGATGGTCAGATCAATGGGCAGTGACCATTTTCAGATTATTTTTGATCTGCTCACTGCACAACCACCATTAGCCAAACCCTGCAGGAAATGGAAGTTCTCTCCTGCCAACTGAGTCAAATTTCAATCAGTTGTCACCCTGAATGAGCAATACATAAGAACACAGTCGATAGATGGAGCCACAGATTATATCACTTCACACATACTATATGCAGCTAAATGTTCAATTCCATTGTCGAATCCCCAATCCCGACGGCACCTTAACTATTGGTGGAATCAAGAATGCACAATAGCTAAGATGTTAAAAAATAAAGCGTGGAATTTATTTCGTAGATCCCCAACTACAGTTAACCTTATCAATTACAAGAAACTAAGAGCAAAAGCACGTCGCATTCAATGAGAAGCCAAGAAAAATTCTTGGATTCGGTTTGCATCTACCATAAACAGAAACACTAACTCCAGGTTAATGAAGAAAATCAGGCAGATTTCCGGGAAATTTCCAACCACCCTTTCACCAATTCTTTCATGGAACGGGCAGGAACTCTCTGCTGCCGAGGACATAGCAAATTCTTTGGGCAAAACCTTTGCCCAAGTTTCAGCGTCATCAACTTATTCTCTGGATTTTCAGAAAATAAAGACCAAGACTGAACAACGAGCCATCAACTTTCGAACCTCAGTTTTCCTTTCGTATAACCAGCCTCTTCAATATCATGAACTTCTACACGCCATTAAAACAACACGCAACAGTGCCGCTGGGCCAGATGGAATATCTTACATTATGTTACAAAACCTTGGTGACAAATATTTACAAATACTGCTAGTCTACTATAACCGGATATTTATGGAAAATATTTATCCTATCTCTTGGCATCATGCCACAGTTCTTGCCTTTTTGAAACCCGGTAAAAATCCTACCCGTCGTAACAGTTATAGACCTATTTCCCTATCCAGTTGCCTCGGTAAATTACTTGAAAGAATGATCCATAATCGTATTGTTTGGATCATTGAAACGTAACAACTAATTAGTAGTAATCAGCATGGCTTTCGAAAGAACAGGTCCTCCTTAGATCTCATGATCAAAGCTGAGTCTGCAATTCGTAATGCCTTTGTAAAAAATGAACACCTTGTTATGGTTTCCATAGACATAGAGAAGGCATTTGATACTACCTGGCGTCGTGGCTTTCTCAGTGACCTCCATGCTCTAGGTCTAAGAGGCAACCTTCCTATATTCATCAGGAACTTTCTCCAGACTCTATCGTTCCAAGTTCGATACCTCAACTCGCTTTCTATGACATTTTTACAGGAAGAAGGAGTGCCACAAGGGTCTCTACTGAGTGCAACCCTTTTTGCCCTTAGAATCGATTCCATCACAAAAGAACTTCCAAATACTGTTCAGACCTACCTTTACGCTGACGATCTCTCTATATCTTGCCATTCTCAGAACATGAGATCCATTGAACAGCAACTGCAGATATCTTTGAATAGAGTCCAAAGGTGGGCAGAGTTAAATGGCTATCGTCTATCACAGCAGAAAACTGTTGCAATCTACTTTTGTAATCAACGGAAAATGCATACAGATCCTAAACTTCAGATGTCAAACTTTACCATTCCAGTGACTAACAACATCAGATTCTTGGGGCTAATCCTTGACAAGAAATTAAATTTACTTGAGCACATTAAATCTGTGCGTATATCTTGCCTCAAAAAGCTGACCATACTAAGAGCTTTATCTACCTTGTCTTGGGGAGCAGACAGTACATATTTGTTGCTCTTATATAGAGCATTGATCAGATCCCGATTGGATTATGGTGCTCCACTTTATGATTCTGCCCGTAAGAGTATACTACGATGGCTGGATCCCATACAGCCTAGCGTATTGCAGATTGCACTTGGTGCTTTCAGGACATCTCCTACTCATAGTTTGTACATTGAAACTAATAACCCCCTCTTTACCTCCGCAGAAAAACGCCGTTTCTTAAGTATGCAGCCCGAATACAAAGTTGCTGGCAGCATGCTATTGAGCCATACCTCTTTAATCCACCACTGCAAAACCTTTATAGAAATAAACCCAGTAAAATAAAACCGGCAGGCTTATGCCTAATTGAATTAACACAGAATTGGAATGTTCCTAATATCAACAGGCTACAAGTAATGAAATGCTCTCATCCACCTTGGACACCTCCTCCTCCTCAATTAACTTGCGATACTTATCTTCAGAAATGGGGAAAGAATCACCTACCGTCACTTAACATGAAATAACTGCATGAAAGCCATATTCAGAAATATGCTAATTTATTGCCAATATATACTAATGGCTCCAAATCACATTCAGCCGTTGGAGCAGCCGCAGTGTTTCCCAGTACAATAATTTCTGCTGCCCTTCCACCTGAGTATAGCAGCTTCTCTGCAGAATTTCATGCAATAAGACTAGCCTTAGAAAACCTGAATCTGTACCCATCTTTAAAATACATAGTATATACGGAGTCTCTGAGCTCAATTACAGCAATACAAAACTTTTCTTACAAGGTTCATCCTATGTTAATCCAAATCAGAAGCCTATCATTAAAAATTGAGGAACGTCATCAATCAGTGACCTTTTGCTGGATCCCAGCCCATTCTGGGATAAATGGGAATGAACTTGTTGAAAAAACTGCCAAAAATCCGTCAACTTATGATTTAACCTTCGGTCCTATTCCAATCTCTAATTATAATCATATCATAGAAATAACATGTCTTGCACAGTGGAAAGAGCTATGGCACACCCAAACCAATAACAAACTTTATCAGTTGAAACAGGATCCACAGCTTTGGCGCTTTAGCATCAAAACAGTACGAAGAGAAGAAGTAGTGCTTGCACGAGCACGGATAGGACATACATACCTGACTCACCTTCATCTACTTACAGGAGAGGAACCTCCTCAATGTCCACACTGTTCCTCACATTTAACAGTCACACACATTCTCATTGACTCCCTCACTATCATCAGGACAGAACATCCATCCCCCTTTCCCTAACAAACCTTCGAGAACCGATGGCATTAAAACATATTATTGGTGACGATGCAAACATCAGTGAATTTTTCCCTTTTTTGAAAAAAATTGGAATCTATCATAAATTTTAAAAGATCTCTCTAATAAATTCCTATGAATAGGCTCACTATAGTCTCAGCAGCTCTTTAAACCCCAATAACACCCACACACTGGTACGACTTAACATTTCATCAGCATAAACAGCTTTTTACGTTATTTTTGCAGATTTTGCCCAGCTTTAAGCAAGATTTAATATTCGTTTGTTTGCTCCATTTCAAAATCGTAACACGGAACTTTAACTCTACTAATAAAACTGGGTGTTACTTGCAAAATGTCATCTTACTGGACAATCTCTTTACTAGCATCTGTTGGGGCTAGTTTGAACTACAACATACCACTTCTTTTATTTTTAAAGTCATCGAACATGGCCGCAACAGTGTGACAATAAAGTTCCCGGACTAAAGGCCAGGGAACTTTATTGTCACATCTCGTAGATGGTTAAGAGATGAATATCGATTTCATATTCATTTTTACCTGAAAGAAATAGAGCTGGGAACCAGTAGCTGAATATTAAGTACGGATAGAAATAAATGTTACCAGGATTGAGGCATGGTATAGAGTACGGTATTTGCTTTAGAAAAGATTGAGAATAAAAGCATTAAACATAAACGTAAAGTACATTCTACTAGGGGAAACGAAGAGTATTTTCAAATGAAAAAAATACAGGTTCGGATAGGAAAAGAAAAGAGAATTAAGCATTTAGACGGAGAAATCTAAATGCAGAATCGCTTTAATATTGGGAGGATATGCAAATAGAACTTAGAAGCATACAGCTGTCCAATTTTTTGTTTTAAAAAAGGCAAATGAGTACCCGCGAGCAATTGAATTTGAGAAAACACTTCTTAATAATACTGTATGGTTATATTTGTCACCAAATAAATGTTTTCATATTTGGAAAAGTTTAAGTTTGATAGCAATGTTATACATTATCAAAACCGTTCTTGGAAATATGTTTATTAACGATATTGGCCTCGAATTTTGCATCTACAAATATAATTTTGTTTAAAATTAATTTTATAGTTTTGTTTAAAATTAATTTTGTGTAACGTATAATTTTCTACGTAACTTTTTCTTTTCCCAATTTAATCATATGCAACATTTTTCTGCTTTAATGTAAAACTCGTGGCCATGAACAATAATACTCACCGTGATGAGTATTATTGTTTCTAGTATTTTTACCGTACTTAGCAGCAATAAAGAAATTTAAATTAAATAAATAATACATTATTCGAAAAGTCTTAATCAAAGTCAGTTCATGATATTAACCAGAATTTAGGAGGCAATTTTTAAATTCGAAATAAAGTAACTTATGCGAACGACTAACTGGCATTGTAAATCGGGATAGTAACAGTGAACCAGTAGGGTAACGGATAAATAAATTTCATCTGTGTTTTCACGCAATCAAATCGAAATGAAAGCGAATCTTTTTTTTTTTTTTAATTCTTCTAACTGTTCCTCGATTGTTTAGACAGAAAAAAATTGAAGGAAGTGATATAAATGTGATCATAAATAAAAACGCACGTCACCAGGAAGGAAATTCACTGATGAAACTTGATAAAATATTTTTGAAAACTTTACTTCATTAATGATATTTGAGAGTATGGGGTGGTAAGTGAAAGGAGTTCCTACTACAATTATAAGTTTAGTATTCTTTTAAGAAAATCGATATTATTATCATTACTGTTGAGGCTTCCACTTCGTGACGGGTATTGCTGCCAGGTGCACAGGGTGGCGTTACTGTTGGTCGAGGAACTCCCTACAGGTGTTCAGGATTGCAACTTTCTGGAGTTCCTTGTAGGCGTTCGCTGGGAGACCTATTGCTGCTAGGCTGTTATGTAGGGTCTTTGGCATCATACCGGTGGTTGACACGATGATCGGGATGGTCGTTACTTGTTACATATGCCACATCTCTTTGATCTCCTGTCTTAGGTTCGTGTACTTCCTGATTTTTCCCCATCGGTTTTCTGCAGGTTGCTAGTGTTGGGTACCGCTATGTCAGTGGTAGCCTTTTCTTTCTTGTCCACAAGGGTTATGTCCGGTCTGTTGTGCGGTATCTTATTTGTTATTATGGCGCGGTCCCAGTACAGCCTTTGAGTTGGGATCTCTAGTACTGTCTGCGGTTCGTACTTGTAGTACAGTACACTTGCTTTGATCAACTGGTATTATTGTTATTATCTGTTTATTTCATAAAAGGAACCACACGGGAGGGCTAAGTGCCAGGAGGGTGCAATTACATGGTAGGGTACGAGATACTATGGGCTGTGGGTTTCATAAACTGAGCACGTAGTCTCGTCCCGAAATATTATATACATATTTTATATTTAATATATATTTACACATTAATAATTCTGAATATACATTATACAAATCATATATTTACAAATCAATGATTCCATATACCCAAATTATTAATTATTTATTTACGCAATTGTTAAAAAGGACATAAAATATAATAGGATATATTTTTCCAGCCAATAGCTAACCAAATATTATTTTTCTTAAAGTAGAGAATTCATTTATGTTATATGAAACAGTTTCGTTTAGTCGCAACTCTGGTATGTTGGCACATTACAGCCGATTCATATTTCGGTAAGTCCATAAGAATTCTGGAAGATCTCTTTCCGGTAGGTTGCGCCTTCACAGAGTTTTTCTGCATCTATCTGCAGACAGTTAAATATTTTTGCTGTATTTGACGGGAAGAATCTTCGTAGGCTACCAAGATTATTGAGGATTGGACGAAACGGGGATTTATTCCTCCGCAAGGTCTAGCAGTGGCACGCGGTTTGGCTAGAACATTATCCAGGGCCGGCGCGTCCAATCTGCCTGTGGTATTTGTGAGAGAGTGTGTATATTCCTGTTGATTGTCTGGTGTCCCTTAAATTTACGCATTTCACAGATGCCTCATGGTCTGAGCTATCTTAGCACTAGATGCCTGAATTCAAAACGTACGACCAACTAATTTGTCAGAAGCAGGAAGCAAATGACTAATGAACTTCAATATCAAGAGGGATGGAGTTGTTATTAGCATATCCAGTTTCGTACTTAATCAAAACTGCTAACATTAACTTAGTGGTGATATTTTTGTTTTCAAATTAGCGTTTATCAGTTCCCAGAAAAATAATCAAAATAAAATTTTATGTGATAAGCTATTTCAAGAAATATAAATTTATGATTTTATTTCTACCCCATTCCAAGTTTTGCAAAGTAATAACAGCAAAACAAGCTAGGAAAATATTTTCGCTAGCAGGAACTACACCTGCGAACTGTTCAACTCAGACACTGCGTTTGGCAGAAATTTATTCTCTCTCTCTCTCACACACACACACGCACGCACGCACGCACACAGTTACTGCAAAGGGGTTGTAGTAATAAAAGCTTAAAGCTGTTTCCCCTTTAATTTAATCAACTTCTTAGAAGTGCTAATTTAGTTTTAATTTTAACAGACTGTTTTACTAAACACATTCTTTTTTTTAAATATCATGTATAATCTGTACAAAATAAGGGTACAGGAGGCTTCCAGCTCTTTTAAACTCGAGTATTTTCACGTTCTAGTTCATAAACATAAGCAAATTTATTCACATTCCGGCAACGTACATTAATTTATATTACTTCAGAAATATAACGAAAATTTTATGAAAATGTTTATATTTAAAACTAAATGGAATACATAATTAAAGTCAAATTCAAACTCAGCTGCGCTAACATAGGACAACGAATTTTACGAAGCGTTTAATTTTTGATACCCGAAATATGGCAATTCTCGTGAATTCTGATGAGCAGAATCCAAATTTGTAGTCATATATTTCCTAGCACCTACAGAACAAGTATTACATAAATGGCGTAAAAATATAATCCATTTTTCGTTTTCTTTATCTTTTGTGATGATCAGGAGCGTCTAATCAATTTCCAGCAATAGCTTGTCCCCATACTGAACTTCCACCATGATTGGTTGGCGCCTTTCATACCACGGGGACAGAGAATGACATCAGTATTTTACGTTTATTTTATTTTTTTACCAGCTCTAAGACGCGAATTAGAATTAATGCAAATACGAGGAGCCCACTTCTTGTCACTCACACTTCTTATCATTTGCACTCACAAACGATATAAAGCTATTCATTCATATCAAATTTATTAGCAAGAGTGAAAGCCACGATTCAATTAATTAAAAACCTTCTGTTTAGGAGCAAATGACTTTTCTGAACAGAAGGTTCCTTTACATTCTGTTATTACACTAGAATTTCAATGAAATGTAAAATTACAGTAAAAATAAAATAATGATATGCATCATTTAAATTTGCAAATTTATTTACAAATTGAACTTGTGATATTAAACAATATTTTATATATATATATATATAACAATTAAATTTACAATTTACGAAGTCCTCGAGATCTGCTGGTAGCCTTGCTGTCAGTTTATATGTCCATTAAGGCAGGGAGAGTTTTAAGTTATTCAATGACTTTCTAGTCCGAAACATATTTATATGTTTTCCTGAATTTCTCTTCTATAGTTCTTGTTTTCTGCATGCATATAGAGATCGATCTTCATATAATTGACTGCTGCCAGTGTATTAGCTAGGTTTGAAGTGAAGAGACGAAGTGGAAAGTGACTATTTAACGAGTGTCTGTTGTTTATACCACACACATTGAGGATATCTTATATTGAGAGTGCATCCAACTTTCTCGTTTTGAGAGATATTTTTTACTTGCAGAGCTGTAGCTCGACGTTTGCAAGAATTGTTGATCTTGAGATTGTAAGCGGGATGCCACAGATCCGGTTCAACCATCTCAAGATCCATAGAATATACTTAGGTGGTGACGACTTATTTCGGACTCATAAAGAGGGATAGGTAGACGGCATCTCTTGATGATTTGGCATATTACCTTTTTTTCTGTATCCCACGTTAATCCCAGATCAGTGTGAGACTTTGTATGCTCTGATTATTAATGGAAACTTGTATAATTCTTTATTTTCTTCTTTGTTATTGTTAATTGTGTTATTTTCTCTATTATATTTAGGCTGGCAGATGCAAAGTGCAGTATAAGGTCATTGTTCTGTATTGCAACATTTTTATTAATAACGTCGATCATTCGAGATCTATAAAGAATTTTATAATGAATCCCATATGGGATGTCAAAAACGGTTCCAAGATAACTGATGAAAGGGGCTTACCACAAGGGGGGGACGATAAAATCCCCCCCTTGTGGTAAGCCCCTTTCAACAACATAGGAAAAACTCACTTAATCATTCAATATTTTCAGCTTCTTCGGCCTTAGGTTGTTCTGAATTGTAAGAAAGGTGGCATCTTGAAATCAGAAATTTTTCTCAAGAATTGTCGTCAGTGAGTTTATTGTAACATTATCAAAGTCAGATTTGATATCGTAAAATAACACATCTAATTGTGCAAGTCTGTGCAAAGCCAGTTGAAAAGCATGTCTAGAATATTTCATATTTAAACTAAACGTTAAACTTTAAAATATACAGCCATAAGAGAACGTTCCGTCCATTCCAAAGGATAAAATGCAGAAAGGTCAACCCTAGAATTCTCTGAAATAATCAATTGCTCATTCTACTGAACTTCCTGTTGACAAATTTTGTCCGCATAAAGCGAAATGAGATCAATGCTCCAATGGCTCACTTATCTCTAAGGATTCAACGTGTGGAAAAGATCCAACGTTTCCGCGGATTCTTGTCACAAGTATTTTCCTCTGAGACGCAAAATTTCCAAGTTCTGTAGTTCCTATAAGTTTAAATATAACTCAGTAGATGCACATATCGTAAATGATTTAGCGATAGGCTAAGTTTTACTTCCATACCAAGTTATCTACGGCCACTTCGATTAGCATACTTTAAATTACACATCGATCATCTTGTTAGTTTAAGCCTCCTGATTTATCTTTAGTGTTTTGCTCATAGGTGTTTTACTTATTTTTTCCAAATTAACCTTGTATACGCAGTACATATATTATTGCATTCCACGTTTATTCATAAACTGCTTTATGCAATATTTTGGACTTGAACAGAAGTACAAGTCCAATGTCAACAAATATCTTCTTTCGTCTTCTCAACCTCCAACCCAAGCACGGTACTAAGTGTACTATAGGTTCTAATACTTCTTGTGTTTGGGATTCACATAAAAAAAAAAAAAAAAAAAAAGATTCGTCTGCATAACCCCTGTGTAACTAAAGTCAAATCAATGTTCGACCTGTTATGAACATTGTTAAAAGTATAAGGCTGACCTGATATATTGATTGCACACAAATTATTCATTAAAATAAAGTCCTCCATTAAGTGACCTCTCTGATCAGTCATGCCGCTAAACCATAAGTTAGACTTTGCATTGGAATCCAATGCATTAATTAAATTACTACAACGAATTTCACTGAAAACTGTTTCCATATAATGGATAGAGTTAACAATTTTGTGACTTGGAGGACAATAAAAAGTTATTAAATTAAAAGACAGCCTAGAACAACTACTACTCTTTAGAGTGTAGAGTGTGTTTAGTGTCAAACGGCACCAGGGGTTTCCCCCATTTCCGCGGGTTATATATTGTGGGTGTGAAACAGACACTGTCAATGCCAGAGGTTTAAAAGTGTATGGATTTTGTACATGTGTAGTGTCGTGTACCATTGTTCCTCTGGTCATTTAGCCGCTGGGCCCCTAATGGGACCCAACGTTGTCCACACTCTGCCTCGTGGAGGCAGACCAGGTACACCACTATTATAGTTATTTACTCTGGCAGGCCCTGCCACCTAATTTCCTGAGATTTCAGTGGTAAGGACCTTAAAAAATATATAAAAAAAATAATAAAAATAAAAAAATATAATAAATAAATAAAATAAATAAATAAATATTTAAAAAAATAATAATAATAAATAAATAAATAAATAAATAAAACACGTTATAGTTATGGGTCAGCCAAAAAGAAGTACTATTACTTTTTAATGAGTGATCATAAGCTCTACCTCTGCACTTGCAGTTCACACATCATGGATCTTTATTTTTATTTGTGTAATCAACAAAAAGATCGCCACCCTGAGCACAATGACCACACGACACGGTCTTGTGTGTGCAGTGTTGTATAGAGTGACCATACCCCAAACACTTAAAACATTTAGTCACAACTGTAAAACGCCTGAATTTGTGTGACGTATGTCCAAAATGCAACCCGTCATTACACATCAAATTTTCCAACATGTGAGGAACTTCCCCAATCATCCAAATATTAAACTTTGCCTTGGAACTGTTACTAAATTTAAAAACAATGCCCTCTCTGACCTCTTGCTCCTCATATCCATAATCTTGAAGATTTTTCTTATATAAATCCCTAATAATATCTTCCTGACTTAATTACTTAGGTACATCATACACTAGGATGGTAGGGTTCTGTAACTTTACTTTATCCAGATTAATACCCTTTTGAAAAAATACCATTGCCTTACTGAGTTTATCCAAATCATTATCTTTCTCAACTAAGACTCCTTTATTTCGTATAGCTCTTAGATTTCTAATTTTTATTTCTTGAAACTTTTCCTTTAATGTGTTAACAATAACCTCTTTAACTTCCTGGCTTGACTTATACTGTTCTGAGGACTCCTCAGCCGTGAAAATAACCTTATTATTTAATCTTGCCACCTTGCTCAGCTTCCTGTTGTTATCCACCATACAGATGTCATTTAATATTACCTGTTCACCTAATTGACGCTTTACGACGTTCATTATCAATGACTAATGCTGTTGATACAATCTCCATGTCAATCCATACGTCAAGTAAGAAATTAGTTGCAGCTTTAGTCACTTTATTATTTTCACTAGTCACGTAGTCAATGACTTTTTTCTTCAACTTTGTTACAAGCTGAAAAATAGTAGACACGTCAGGGTACCTCTGACTTTGGTCCTGTATGTTAGCAACAATTATTTCACGCTCACGCACATTTGTGCCTGTACTTCTTCTCCCCGATTCCGAATAAAAACTATCTACATCAGAAACCATATTATCAGGCTGAATATCTGGAAAGTCAGTTATTTTAACATTTGACAAATCATTTGTAAAATCTGTTACGACATCATCTTCTTCTAACTGCACCCCCTGTTCAACCATGCAGCCAACTTTAACTACGTTTTCCACACCACCTACCTGAATGTGAGAATCGGCATTGCCAGACGTCCCAGGTTTAGTATTCACACTAACAGTACTCATTGCACCACTACCTCCACTACTTAAAACACTACTTGCTTTAATATTTTTAACTTTAGACGATTTCTTAGAAGCCTTCTTTACGGAATCAGTATTGTACAACGTGGGAACTCTGGAAGGAAGTGGGGGGAAGCTCCAATCTTCTCTTCCTTCCCCCCTCCTTTACCAAGCTTCTTACTATGAATTCTGCCTTCCATTAACTTTAATAGTCAGTTCAAAGCAAAAATATCATTAACTGAAGATTAGTTAACTACGCCAAAAACTACAACGTCAAATAAATCTATCAAGAATTAATGGTTCTCAACGGTTTTCAACATTATTATTATTATCATGTCTAAGGTGGCACCTGGACTTCCGTCCATCTCCACCTGATAAACGGAATTTGTGCAGAACCTCTGCGAAACAGACCTTTTCAACAAAATGGTTTTCAACATAGTGTGCATAGTGTTGGGGGAAAGGCGCCTCCGGTGGTTTCCCACATCTGCGCCATATGAACTCTGTGGAGACAAACAGTATCACTGTGAAAGCCAGAAAAATTTTTTGTGTTGTAAATGAAGCATTGGGCTGGGTTCTGTTGGGTATCCTGGCTTTTGGCCGCAGGGCCCCTGATGGAACCCCACGTTGCCCGCACACATCACTAGGAGGTAGCCAGGCTGCCCATAATTCTCTGGCTAGTCTCCTCCACGTCGCCCGAGCATTCAGGAAAGAGACCAAGTGAAAAAAAAAAAAAAAAAAAAAAAAATAGGGTACGGGGAGTACAGGATGTACCGGAGAGGGTAAAGGAAAGGAGGTATAGACAGAGCGACGGAGGGTGTAAGGGAAGGCATCCTCCGCAGGTTGAGTGGGAATTCTTCCACCTAAGCGGAAGTGGAAGAAGAGAGACCTCGAGAGGGTGGGAAGTCAACACGTATCAAGAGAGACACGGATGAAACAATTCAAGCGACCTGAGTGTCAAGTTCAGTAGCTAGAAGTGATCACAATCTAGGTGAAGATGTTCAGTATATGAGAAAAGGGTGTTGATCAATGTGCATCAGTGCCAGGACGTTGTACCAGTGATCTTCTTCTGGTGAACAGATCATGGGCGAAGGCAGAGAAAGCATGGTACTGGTCTTCCTCATTGATCAGAAAATGTTAATTTCCTCAAACATAGTGTGCATAGTGCATGGTGTTAGGGTCAGGTGCCACCTGTGATTTCTCACATCTGCGCCATATGTACGCTGTGAAGAAATACAGAACTACTGTAAATACCAGAAAAGTGTTGTCTGTTGTATATGACATATAGCGTTAAGTTCTGTTGGGTGTCCTGGCATTTGGCCGCGGGGCCCCTGGTGGGACCTCACGTTGCCCACACACACCGCTAGAAGGTAGCCAGGCTGCCCTTTATTCTCCGTCTGGTCTCTGCCAGGGTCGCCTGAGCGTCCTGGACGAAGACCAAGTTAAAATAAAAAAATAAAAAAAAGAGAGAGAGAGAGAGAGAGAGAGAGAGAGAGAGAGAGAGAAGAGAAGGCCTGGGGAACAAGAGGAACGGGTGTCTGAATGTGAAGAACAAGCTAAAGTGGACAGAAAGAAGGCAGTCCACCCGAGTAAGGAGAAATAGGGGATGGGTAAGTAAGTAAGTGTAAGTGTGTTTAGGGTCAAGCGGCACCAGGGGTTTCCCCCATCTCCGTGTAGTTTGCATTGTGGTGTGTTACAGTACGCTGTAAATGCCAGAGATTTAAAAGTGTGTGGGTTTTGGATCGTTTAATGTCATGTACCGTTGTTCTTCTGGTCGTTTAGCCGCTAAACCCCAATTGGGGCCCAACGTCGCCCCACTTACGCGCCGTGGAGGCAGACCAGGAATCCAGTAGCTTATATGCACTCTGGCAGGTCCTGCCACCTAATTTCCTGAGATTTTGGTGGCTAGGACCTTAAAAAAAAAACGGGAGCACTTAAGTTTAGAAAAGCCAGGAGAGGTTGATGTGATTCAGTTTTCAGTTTAGAAATCGTTAATTTTGATTAGTTATGTGGGGTTTACGCTGGCGTATTAGTCAGAGTAGGGGGAAGAGACTGAAGACTGGGGGGGAAAGACAGAAGTATGGGGTCGATAGGGAAGGCAACCCCAGATGGTCAGTAAGGCAACCCCAGATGGTCAGTAAGGCATGCCCATGCCTCACTAGGTGAAATATATGGGGTGGTAGGGGAGGGAGGAAACAGGAAGACCAACTCCTCCTCCCCCCTGCCAGGGATGGGAAAAAAAGGTACCAGGCAAGGGAGCTGGTAGAGATCGCCATTTGGCTATATGGCAGTGAGGCTGCATCAGCCGTAGTGTAATCATAAGTCCGGTAGTAGAGTCACTCGTAGGACAGTGTCCCATCCAAGTTAATTGTTTTTATTTTGGTTCTCTATCTTCATTCAGTATATTTGTCAGTTTCACTTAGATCTCATATTTGTTGGTACATAGGCTGGGTTTCTTGGTAGACAGCTAGTAGCTTCCACATAATTTTCATTCTGGGGTGTGTCCTAAAGGATGTTTTTATTTGTTATCTGGCTGGTCGTCTTTCACTCCTGGTGTATTGCATATAGTGTTCTCCTTCTTGAGAAGAGTTCTTGAGCGAAGTTGGTCAGGGGATGGGTAGAGGGATCAAAAGTCATAGGGGCAGGCGCCACTGTGCGAGTGCCAAAGACCAAGCACTCTCTGGGAGTCAGCTTTTCAAGGAGTGCCAACCATGATGATGCCAGCATAGTATTTTAATCTTCAGTCTTCCTCTTTTATCAGTTGGGAAAATGCTATCCGATCCCAGTTTGTGTTTACACTTGAGGGTCGTTGTTCTGAGCAGCTCTAAGTTCAGCAAACTTTCCCGTCTGATGGTAAAGACAGCTTGTGCGTAACTCGTTAAGGCTTTGTATGTTGTTTCATTCTGAAGCAGATATGTTAGTTGTTGTAGTAGTCGTTGTTGTAGTAGTATAGTAGTAGTTGTTGGTGACTCTATTGTCAGGGAAACGGGGAACATCCTTTGTAAAAAGGATAGGTGGAATAGGATCAGGGTATGTCTGCCAGGGGCAAAGGTTGATGACGTTGTAGAGCGGATATCATCTTTTAAGGGCACAAATGGTGATATAGTTGTACACGTTGGCACTAATGATATTAAGAGTAGGAGACCGGCGGAATTACTTAGCAAGTACAGGTCACTGTTGAAAAAAAGCCGTGAATTAGGGTTGAACTTGAAAGTGTCTGCAATTCTGCCCAGACACGATAGGAGGGAGTATATGATGAGAGCCTTGTCGATCAATTCGGCCCTGGAGGGATTGTGCAAGGCTCAAGGGGTAGAATTTTTTTCAGCCTGGACTGTACTTGTTAACAGGAGAGATTGCTTCTACAGGGATGGGATACACTTAAATAGAAAGGGTGCAAGAATTTTTGCTGATGCTGTAGAGGCAGTGTTAGGTGGGTCGGAAAACTGCTAGTTGGGGGGGGATACAAGGACTACTAGATTAACAGTAGCCAGTGGCAGAGGTGGAAGTGATTCTTGCACTGCTTCTATTGAAATGAGCAGAAGTCTGAAAAACAAGATGCAGGATATTTCAGAGACTGCTGGTAGTCATTGCGGTACAAGTAAACACATGGGTTGTGTTAGGGTAGCTAAGAATAGAAACAGGTGCATGTATACCTGCGTGTACACCAATGCTAGGAGTTTGGTAAATAAATTTGATGAATTTGAGGTATTGCTCAAAACATCAAAGGCAGATATTGTTGGGATATCAGAGACGTGGTGTCACACAGATATAAGTAATGCGGAACTGGAATTTGGGGAATACAATGTGTATAGAAAGGATAGACAGGACAGGAGGGGAGGAGGGGTTATGCTATTAATTAAGAAACACATAAAGTCCAAGGAAGTGAAGCCAGTTGACATCGATGGACAGGGCAGCGTCGAGTCAGTTTGGTGTGACATAAGCATAGGGAAATCAAAATTGAGAGTAGGAGTGTGCTATAGGCCTAATGACTCTGATAAGTATAATAAGATATTGTACAGGGAAATAGAGTGGGCCAGTAAATCAGAGAGTCTTATAATGGGGGACTTTAATTTCCCAGATATTGACTGGAATTTGTGGGTTGGTCACTCGCACACTAGCAAGGCTTTTGTGGATTTATTGGATGATTGTTTTCTACATCAGCATGTTCGTGAGGCAACAAGAGGGAGCAATACTCTTGATCTGATTATCAGTAGTGATTCTTCATGCATTAAGAACCTGCAGATAAATGAACCACTAGGTGGCAGTGATCACAGTGTGTTGAAGTGGGATTTACTCAAGGAGGTAACTACCATCAGAGGTAAAGGGAAGGGTTTTTGTTTTCGTAAAGGCGAATATGATGGTCTGAGACAGTATTTAAATTCTATACAGTGGGACCAACTGATGATGTTACCAACAGCAAACTCAAAATGGGAAGCATTCAAGGAACTAATCTTGAGGGCTACCAGGCTTTACATACCAACTAAGAAATATTGTTCAAGGTTTAGGCCTAAATGGTTGTCAGATGAACTAATGAGACATGTGGCAGAGAAGAAAAATGCATGGGATACATACAAATTAATGGGTGACATGGAAGCCTATGATAGATATAAGTTGGTCTGTAACCAAGTCACAAAGGAGATTAGGCAGGCAAAGGCAGACTATGAAAAATCCTTGGCAAAGGATGCAAAGAAAAACAGAAAAGAGTTCTTTACATACTTGAACTCGAAAAGGAAAGGAATGAATCAGATTGGTCCACTGGATATTGATGGTTCAACAGTTGAGGATCCTGCTCAGGTGGCTAACAATCTAAACGAGTATTTTGCATCTACATTCACGCATGAAGAGTTATTCAGGAAGGAGAATGATGTAGGTAAAGTAAACATTGGCAGTGAGCTGGATGATTTTGTAATAACTGAGAGGAAAGTGGAGGAGAGATTGTTGAGGATAAACATAAAAAAGGCACCTCGGGTGGATGGGATCTATCCAGTTATATTAAAGGAGGCAGCAAAGGAAGTGTGCAAACCCCTAGCCATAATTATGAGAGCTTCTTTGGACTCAGGGGAGGTACCCATAGACTGGAGATGTGCAAATGTAACCCCAATTCACAAAGGAGGATCAAAGGCTGACACAAGTAATTATAGACATGTTAGTTTAACTTCTGTTCCAGGTAAATTAATGGAGGCACTGGTTAAAGAAGCACTGCAGGATCATCTAGACAAGAATTCAGTTATAGCTCAGACGCAGCATGGTTTTGTTAAGGGCAGGTCTTGCCTGACCAATTTGATTGGATACTATGATGTAGTCACAAAAGAATTGGATGCAGGGAATAACTTTGATATTATATATTTGGATCTTAGAAAGACTTTTGATACTGTTGCACATGGAAGACTGCTGCACAAATTGGAGCAGTGTGGCATTGGAGGCAACTTGCTGCTATGGATAAGGGGATGGTTGAGTGGCAGAAGACAGAGAGTGGTAATCAATGGACACTGCTCAACGTGGACCAATGTTATTAGTGGAGTTCCTCAAGGTTCAGTGTTGGGTCCGTTGTTGTTTTCGGTGTTTATGAATGATATTGATGATGGGATATCAAGTTTAATGTTCAAGTTTGCAGATGATACAAAGGTTGGCAGGGTCGTTAAGGACAATACTGACGCTATGCTGCTGCAACAGGATCTGGAAAGGTTGAACAGATGGGCTGAGAGGTGGCAAATGAGGTTTAACATCGACAAATGTAAAGTGCTGCATATGGGAAACAGTAACCCCAGAGCAACGTGTCAACTCTGCGGTATTACACTGACAGTGGTGGAGAATGAAAAGGACCTGGGGGTAATTGTGCAGGCAGATATGAAGTTCTCTGAGCAGTGCAGACGAGCTGCAAGAGTAGCTCATGGTGTCTTGTCAATGATATACAGGAATTTTTCTAGCAGGGATAAGGAGTTGATTATTCCCTTGTATAAGGCAATGGTAAGGCCACATCTTGAGTACTGTATACAGGTCTGGAGGCCTCATTTCAAGAAGGATGTAGAGCTGCTGGAACGGGTACAGAGAAGGGCAACAAGATTAGTAAATGGAACAAAGGGTTGCTCTTACGAAGAAAGGCTTAAGTTTTGCAAATTACAGAGTCTGGAGACTAGGCACCGGCGAGGTGATCTGATAGAGGTGTATAAGACTTTGAATGGTTTGAGCATGCTCAATGCCAATGGGATTCTTCATCTTTCTCAGAATAATCACCTCAGAGGGCATAAATTCAAATTGAGGAAGGACGGATGTCGGATAGATGTGCGGAAATTTGCCTTTGGCCAGCGGGTGGTTGGTTGGTGGAACCGACTTCCATCACTTGTTGTTGAAGTTGATAGCCTAAACAAATTTAAAGCTCAACTGGACAGGTATTTCGAACGAACGGAGGGGTGAAATGGGAGTGGGTTTTTTTTTTTTTTTTTTTTTTTTGGCTGATGCTGAATAAGCTTGCTTTCTTGCATCATATGCCTCTTCTAATGCTAATGCTAATGCTAATGTTTCATGGTTACGAGGGTTCTCCTGGATTTCAGTAAAAAAATTGAGCCTACAATCATCATAAGCAGGGCACTCAATCATGAGATCCCCCATGACTCCTCTTCGCCACAGTGGCAGAATGGATTGCTGTCAATTCCCATTGCTGTCAATTTCTGTTGAAAGGGCCCATGTCCTGTGATCAGGAATGTAACTTGCAGACCAGGTGAAAACCAGGAAGGAGACTTTGGGAAAGTCATGTCAATGGATGGGAGGAATCTTCTGGTAATTTCTCCTTTGGGCGTGGTTTCCCATGAATGCTGCCAAAGTCCTTGAAGATGTTTGAAGATACGTTTTCTTTCTTGTTTCTGGTCATTGGTAAGCTGCAGTTGAAGATTTAACAACTGTTTCGGAATTCCCTTCTTTAATCGATGGTAAAGTCCCCTTTTAATCACCTCAAGATACAGTGGCAAGCATCCAGTAATAACCTGTAGGGCAGGGGTGCTGAAAGTGCGACATTCCCTGTAGATAGAAAACAGCATGAATCTTTGTATTGAGTCAAGGTTCTTTTCCAGGATGGCCTTTGTACACCAAATTGAGGTTCCATAACACAATTGGGAGAAACGCCGCTTTATAGATGAGAGATAAAGCTTTATGCTTCAAATCCCAGTCCGCTCTGCTGACTCTTCTTATCATGGTCGTATACTTTCGGATTTTTGTGGATAAGTACTTCAGATGAGAGTGAAAGATAAGACCAGTGTCAATGTAGATTCCCAGGTATTTGACTTCTGTGTAGAGAAGTATAGGGATGTTATTTAACTTCATTGTTGGAGGCCTGCGTATTTGTAGCTTTCCCTTGAGGAGAATGGATTTTGTTTTCTTACCAGAAATTGAGTGGTTGTGGAGTGCTTCCTCGAATATAGTGTGCATAGTGTTGGGGGAAAGGCGCCTCCGGTGGTTTCCCACATCTGCGCCATATATACTCTGTGAAGACAAATAGTATCACTATGAAAGCCAGAACAATTTTTTGTGTTGTAAATGAAGTATTATGCTGGGTTCTGTTGGGTGTCCTGGCTTTTGGCCGCAGGGCCCCTGATGGGACCACATGTTGTCCGCACACACCACTAGTAGGTAGCCAGGCTGCCCATAATTCTCTGGCTAGTCTCCTCCAGGTCACCTGAGCTTTCTGGAAAGAGACCAAGTAAAAAAAAAAAAAAAAAATATATATATATATATATAAAATAAAATAAAATAATAGGGTTCAGGGAGTACAGGATGTACTGGAGAGGGTAAAGGAAAGGAGGTATAGACGGAGGATGTAAGGGAAGGCATCTCTGCAGGTTGGGTGGGAATTCTCTCACCTAAGCGGAAGTGGAAGAAGAGGACCCTCGAGAGGGTGGGAAGACAATCACGTATCAAGAGAGACACGGATGAAACAATTCAAGCGACCTGAGTGTCAAGTCCAGTACCTAGAAGTGGTCACAATCTAGGTGTTCAGTATATGAGAAAAGGGTGTTGATCAATGTGCATCAGTTCCATTATGTTGTACCAGTGATCTTCTTTTGGTAAAGAGATCATGGGCGAAGGCAGAGAAAGTGTGGTACTGGTCTTCCTCATTGATCAGAAAATGTTCATTTCCTCGAGGCAAGGCATGTATTTTTGATATGAGCAACGTTCGCAGGTCCTCGTAGAGCGGGCAAACATAGAATAGGTGATCCCAGTCTTCGTTTTCACGACAAAGACAGCGAGGGTCATCCACGATGTTCATAGAGGCAAGTTTTTGATTTATGGATCCATGGCCTGTAATCTGGAAAGTGGTATATAACCCTGGGCTGTACCATGCTGGAGCTTTAGGGTAGATCTGGGCTATTTCAGATAAGAATTTTTTAGTGATGGAATCTTTGGAGGTGGTATTCCATCTGTTTTGCCAGGCGTTAAGAAGGTAGACTGCAAGGCACTTTTTTTCTTCTTTGATGGTGTTTGCTGGGTTTGTAGTGAAATCCAGGATGGTGGTAGGGAGTCCCTTTGCGAGCCGGTAGTGCACGCCTTTGAGAATTATCCGCAGGTCTAGAGGGAGAACTCCTGCCAAGACTTTGAGCGCTGGGTTGCTTACTGTGCAGCAGGCACGGGTGATAGTGAGAAGAATATTACGCTGGAAGGAGGTAAGCTTCCTTTGGTTACGAACAATGAGTGCACAATGATACCAGACACCTGCACAGTAGGTTATAGTGGGAATAAGTACAGCTTTGTATAGCATATGCAGTGAGCGGTTATTTAGGCCCCATTCAGACCTGCTGATCCTCACTACCATTGCCGTGTAGTTCCTGACTTTGCGATGAAGGTAGTCTATATGCGGGTAAAACGTGAGCTTGGGGTCGAGAATTATCCCAAGGTACTTCAACTCAGTTGTCAGTTTGATAGTTCTATCAGCAATTTTAATCTGCGGCGGCCTGCTTCTTTGAAGGGTTCCTCTGAGTAGAATTGAAGTAGTTTTCTCAGGGGATATATGGAATTTATGGAGGCTGGCCCATTCTTGTAGCTTTGTAAGGGCTCCGTTGGCTGTTGTTTCCAGGGAAGCTCTGGAGTTTCCAGTGACTGTTAGTATCAAGTCGTCTGCGAAGGCTTGGGTGGAAACATCCCCCAGGTCTAGGTTCAGGAACTCGTCCATGACCACATTCCATAGGAAAGGACCAAGGACAGAGCCCTGGGGGCATCCTCTGTAGACATTTCTGGAGATTGTCGATAGGCATTTCTGACTGTAACACTTCTGTTGTGAAGATGTATGCAGCTGTAAAGATTTGCTGGAACGCTAGCTTCTCTGAGTCTTCGTAGTATACTTGGCCACGACAGCAAGTCAAAGGCCCCGGCGAAATCTACTGATATTACTAAGAAGTATTTGGTGGCTGAATTTTTGACTGAATCTGTGAGCTGTCGAAGAGCATCTTCTGCTGAACGGCCTGCCCGAAAACCGAACTGGTTTGGGGACTGGAGGTTTGCATTTTTATAGTGTTTTTCCAATCTGGATAAGAGAAGACGTTCAAATATTTTGCTTAAAACGGGAAGGAGTGCTATGGGTCTGTATGACCTTGGCTGCTTTGGTGGTTTATGTGGGTTCTTCAAAATGAGGCGTAGATTGGCCTCTTTCCAATCATCTGGGAAGAGTCCAACTTCCACACAATGGTTGTACAGGCTGAGAAGGAGATTTGATTGCGTCTCTGCAAGCTTCTTAATTACTTCTGCTTCAATGAAGTCTAACCTTGGGCTTTTTTTGTTTTTTGTTTTGCCAATGGAGAGTTTTAATTCATCTAAGTTTGAAAGGCTGTTCTATAGAAGTGGTGCTGTAGGATGCGTTTTCAGTACAGATTTCTTGTTGATGGCTGGATTGAGGATCTGAGTTTAGTGGGAACAGGGTGTCCAAGATGTTGTTTACTGACTCTTCCCATGTGAGGGTTGTGGTTCCCTGCGGGGTGACTGTAGAGGAGATGGAAAGGACTTCGAACATGTACATAGTGTGCATAGTGTTAGGGTCGGGCGCCACCTGTGGTTTCCCACATCTGCACCATATGTACACTGTGAAGAAATACAGAACACTGTAAATGCCAGAAAAAGTGTTGTGTGTTGAATGTGTAGTTTTGTGTTGGGTTCTGTTGTGTGTCCTGGCATTTGGCCGCAGGGCCCCTGGCGGAACCCCACGTTGCCCGCACACACCACTAGGAGGTAGCCAGGCTGCTCATTATTCTCTGGCATGTCTCCAGCAGGGTCGCCTGAGCTTCCGGAGACCAATTAAAAAAATAATAATAATAAAAAATAAAAAAATAAATAAAAATAAAATAAAAAAATAAAAATAAATAAATTGACTAAAAAAATAAAATAAATTAAAATAAAATAATTTTTTTTTAAATAATAATAATAAATAAATAAAAAAATAAAAATAAAAAAATAAAATTAAAAAAAATAATAATAATAAAAAAAAACCGATAATAATAATAGGACTTCGAACATAGTGTGCATAGTGTTAGGGTCGGGCGCCACCTGTGGTTTCCCACATCTGCGCCATATGTACACGGCCGCCTCCGTAGCCAGGTGGGAAGTAGCAGCAGTGCATAGCATACGCTTCTTGATTAGACCGGGGTTCGAGCCCGTCACCACCAAATACAGAGGATGTGGAAAGGTCAGGAAATGACCACCGCATATCCCGGAGCAATATGGCCTTAGTTGCTAATGCTCCTAAAAACCAAATAACAATAACCATATGTACACTGTGAAGAAATACAGAACACTGTAAATGCCAGAAAAAGTGTAGTGTGTTGAATGTGTAGTTTTGTGTTGGGTTTTGTTGTGTGTCCTGGCATTTGGCCGCAGGGCCCCTGGTGGAACCCCACGTTGCCCGCACACACCACTAGGAGGTAGCCAGGCTGCCCATTATTCTCTGGCAGGTCTCCGTCAGGGTCGCCTGAGCTTTCTGGACGGAGACAAATTAAAAAATAAAATAAAATAATAATAAAAAAAAATAATAAATAAAATTTAAAAAAAAATAAACTAAAATAAGAAAAATAAAATAATAAATAAATAAAAAAAATTAAATTAAATTTAAAAAAAAAATAATAATAATAAAAAAAAACCGATGATAATAATAATAATAATAGAAAATAATAATAATAAAAAATATATATAATAAAATAAAATAAAATAAAATAATAAAAAAATAATAAAAAATAATAATAAAATAAAATAAAATAAAATGAATAAAATATAAAATAAAATAAAATAATAAAAAAATAATAAATAATAATAATAAAATAAAATAAAATAAAATAAAATGAATAAAAAATAAAATAAAATAAAATAAAATAAGTAAATAAATAATAAAAATAAATAAAAAATAAGGTAGAGTGCGGCAATACAGGGTGTATGGAAGAAGATTGGGGATGAAAGTAAGAGTAAGGGGATGTAGGTAAGGGCATCCCGTAAATTGACAGTGGAGCATATGCCCCCACCAGGAGAAAAGGGGAGGGGATAACTCCAGAAGGGTAGAAAAACCACTCAGTGAGAGTGCTGAGTGTGACTTATATTTTGCGGTGGAGTGGTCAAGACCACTGGAGCCTACCAAACCATACGGAAAGTTAGCAGGTAATCCTACTTTGGATGTTCCAGGGTTAGCAAGTCGATGCTGGTAAAACAGTCAAGTACAGATTTTTTATTTCAAGATTGAGTAAGTCCTTTACAGGTTTCTATCCCTGGCTTGAGTTGGTTGTAGAGTCCTGCACCTAGAAAAGAGGTTCTGTGCGTACTCAGTTAATGATTTATTATATTGTTCTTCAGAAATTAGCAGGTGCTCCTGTCCTTGAGGTATGTGTTGTAGCCTGGTGTACAGTGTTTCTCGAAGATCGTTATAAATTGGGCAGTTATAAAGAAGATGGTCCCAATCTTCAATTTCTCCACATGTACAGTAGGGGTTATTGATGATTCCCAAGGTGGTCAACTTATGATTTATAGAACCGTGTCCAGTTATAATATATGTACAGTAGAGGCCAGGAGAGAACCAAGGCGGCGACTTTGGATAAACTAGTTTGACATCCGGGATTAATTTCTTAGTTATCAGGCCTTTGTCCGTCTCCTCCCATCTTGTCTGCCAGATTTGTAGTAGCATGGCAGCTAGTTTTTTCTTTTCTTGCTTGCAGTCAGTGCGGGTGTCGATGGTATGTCCAAAGATGGTAGCTGGGATTCCCCGCGACAGGCAGTAGTGCAATCCTCGACGGATAACCTCCAAGTCAAGGGGGAGGACACCTGCAAGAACCTGTAGGGCCGGAGAACTTACTGTGCAACAGTAAGTTCTCCGGCCCTGCTGCCTGGAAGCAGGTAAATTTCCACTACAGTGGAAAAAAGCAAATTTAAAACTGATCCTAAAAAACCCAACAAAGCCACCAGAGACACCTAGTTCCTACAGACCCATAGCCCTGCTACCAACCCTCAGTAAAATATTCGAACGGCTGCTACATACAAGAATCACAAGGCATTATGATGAAGCAAATCCTAACATGACAAAGCAATACGGATTTACTCCTGGCAAATCCACTATCGAAGCAATACAGAACCTCCTCTCTAGAGTCGCCCATTGTAAAAGGAAATACTTCCTCGTCATCGCAGTGGATTTCGCTGGGGCGTTCGACACCCTCTGGTGGCCGAGCGTCTTGGCGAGACTCAGAGCTGCCAACCTTCCATTGAATCTTTATTATTGCATGAAGGATTACCTGGCTGATAGAGCAGTGCAAGTTACCACACCATATAAATGCCTCAGTCGCCCAGTCCACAGGGGCTGCCCCCAGGGTTCTGTCCTGGGGCCGCTCCTGTGGAACTTTGTCCTGGACGAATTCCTCGCCATGGATCTGGGTGGTGTGGAGGCCCAGGCCTATGCAGATGACTTGATCTTGACCATCGAGGCTGACAGCAGATCCTCCTTAGAAATCCAAGCAAATGATGCCCTGCAAAAGCTGCTAGATTGGACGAAGCTACACTTGCTCAAACTAGCACCCGACAAGACAAATTCGGTGCTGCTAAAAGGTACGTTAGACTTAAGGAGACCACCACAAATTAAGATTGAGAACAAAACAGTTAAGCTGTGCGAACAGATTAAATACCTAGGAATAATCTTGGACAGAAAATTAAATTTCAAACCACACCTAGAATATATTAAACAAAAGATAAGAAGATACGCGGCCCTCTTCGCTAGAGTCACTCGCAGGGACTGGGGACTCAGACGTACTACCCTGTCTTTGTACTACAATGCTATCTTCATCCCTGCCATCACATATGGCTCCCCTGTCTGGTACGCGAGGGCGGCACTAGAAGTGAATAAACGGATCCTCGAAACCATTCAGAGGACCATCCTCCTTACCATGTCGAGAGCAACTAGAACAACTAGCACGGCTGCCCTCCAAGTCCTAGTAGGAGTTCTACCCCTGGATCTCGAAGCTACCCGCTGTGGTCTGCTCTACCATCTTGCCAGAAACACATCGGCTACGATGTATGACCTCACCACTGACATCACTAATGACCGCAACTATGAGAAGAGAAGAATCACCGACCACCTCATCCAGATTTGGCAGAGGAGATGGAGCAACACAGAAAAAGGTGCAGTGACCAGAAGATTCCTCCCCACTGTCACCAAGCTGTACCCTAAGGCGCCAGTGTGGTTTCACCCTGGTCGAAATACCACCTTTCTCCTTACAGGACACGGCCCGTTTAAAGCTAAACTTCACCAACTTGGTATCATAAATAACGCGGACTGTCCCTGTGGCAACCCGGAGTCCTGGAGACACTTAATGTTTGAGTGCGATTTGTATGACGACCTGCGACTACAGCTAATAACGTCAATCCAATATATCCCAGACAACCAAGAACCCAGACTGCTAGACACTCAAGAGGACTACAAGGCACTCAGTCAATATGCCCAGGATCTATTTTCTAGAAGGAAAACAATGATAGAAATATACCAAAGGCAACCCAACTAGGAAGAATGCAGGAGGTCAAACAAGTAATAAAAAAAAAAAAAAAAAAAAAACACAAGCAATAAACTCACCATACCACAGAAAGACAAGACTTGAGGATGATTTGAATGGCCTACTATCGACCCAAAACTGCACTCCCTTGTGCGGTTTTTTTTTTTTTTTTTTTTTTTTCCGGGGAGCGGGAGGGGAGGGGGTATTTGCTCTTCTCCTCTCCTCGCCTCCCCATATTTTCACTCTGGTGGGGCATGGGCATGCCCCACTGAAAATGTGGGGTCACCTCTCTATCCGACCCCTCTTCTTCCTATTTCATCCCCCCAGTCTTCACCCTACCCTCCCAACACTTTCTCTTGTACAGCGACTGCCCCAGATGTCCAAATTTAAATCACATCAAATTTTGCCCGACCTTTTAGGCTCTCTACAAATAGTTCTTTCAGCGTAAAACCCCACGCAGCGCTTTCTAAATGCAATTTTACTTAAACCGATAACTCCAACTTAGCGATAACTCCAACCTTTATTTTAGGTCCTCGTCACCGAAATCCCAGGAAAGTAAGTGGCAGGACCTGCCAGAGTATAATTAGTCTCTTGGTACACCCGGCCGGCGTCCCCGTCGCTAGGTATGGTAACGCCGGGTCCCACTGGGGGCCCGGCGGCCAACAGGCCGGATGAACAATGGGCACAACAAACTACATACCACATGACCCATACATTATTTTTAAACCTCTGGCATAGACAGGGTACTGTCACTCGATACAAAGAACATACGCGGAGATGGGAGAAATCCCCGGAGCCGTCAGACCCTCAACATACCTATACCTATACCTATACCTATACTGTGCAACAGGCCCTGGTAATGGCAAGCAGTATACTTCGCTGAATTGTTTCCAGTTTGCATTTATTGCGAACATTTATTGCTCTATGGTACCAAATCCCGGATCCGTATGTAATAACAGGGAGGAATATAGCGTTATACAGGAGTTTGAGTGTTCTCCGGTTCAGACTCCAGTCACACCTGCTTACTCGGACGATTAAGGCTGCATAATTTCTGATTTTTACTTGAAGGTATGAGAGGTGCGGGAAGAAGGAGAGCTTTGAATCCAGGATGATACCCAGGTGTTTTAGGGAAGTTACCAGCTTGATGGTTTTTCCTTTTACCTTGATCTGAGGTGGCCTTGATATTTGTAGGGTGCCTTTGAGAAGTATGGATTGTGTCTTCTGTGGAGAAATCCGGAGCTTGTGTAGAGTTGCCCAGTCCTGTAAGACCTGCAGTGCCTGATTTCCAGCGGCCTCGAGAGCTGCTCTGGTGTCCGCTGCGATGGAGATGGTAATATCATCTGCGAATGCTTGGATAGTAACAGGGCCCAGATCCAGACCAAGTAACTCATCAAGGACGATGTTCCAGAGGAACGGGCCGAGGACCGAACCCTGTGGGCAGCCTCTGTAGATAGATTTGGTGAGCTTCTGGTATGGTGAGGAGATGGTGATCTTCCTGTTGGAAAGGTAACTTTCTATACACCTGTATAAGTTGGCTGGTATGCGTGCCAATCTTAGCCTGCGAAGAATGCTTGGCCACCAGAGCATGTCAAAGGCCCCGGCAAAGTCAATGGTTATGAGGAAGAAGTACTTGTAATTAGTGTTGGCTGCAGCTTGGGTTATTTGGTAGAGAGCATCCTCTGTGCAGCGTCCTGGGCGAAATCCATACTGTGAATTGGATTGTAGGCCAGCTTCTGTGTAGTGTGTTAGGAGTCTGGTATGGAGGAGGCGTTCAAGTAGTTTGCTCAATGTGGACAAGAGGGCAATGGGTCGGTATGAGTTAGGCTGTTCTGGAGGCTTCGAACATGTGTGTGTGTGTGTGTGTGTGTGTGTGTGTGTGTGTGTACTGTGTCAGGGTGGTTCCCAGGCAAAAGCCCATCTCCACCTAAATAGTTTTACAACAGAAAATCTGTAAATTGGACCTGAAAAATAAAAAGATAGCTAAGAAATAAGAAGAGTAAAACCTAATTTTGAAAAGAAAAAGGAGGGAGAAAATTACATTAAGTTCATATACTAAATCTAGTGCATAATAAATAGATTTTCGTATAGGAAAGAATGAAAGTATATATACGAGAGATATGTTTGTGAGTGTAGTATGTTGTTTATGTCAGGTCACTTTGCCATCAGAAAGCAGCTGGACTTTTCAACTACAATCTGATGCCCGTCCCCGGCACGAGGAGCCGGACCTGCTACTACATTAAAAGCTGGAGCGCCAAAGCGCAATTCAACACTCAACAGAGAAAGTGCAATACTGTTGAGTGCCAGCTGTCCAGACTTGGGCCGCCCAAACCCAAGAACTGAACAAAAAAAAAAAAAAAAACAACCACTAGAGTGGTACATGCCGAGGAACCCCAGACCCGACCAAAGGCTTCCAGGTCTGAAGTTCCCAAGCCCAGATGCAATCATTGAAGATTCTGGTTGTATACGGCCAGTTCAATGTCTGAAAAGTTTCTTATTATACATCTTCTGGAAAACACAGTATTTGCGAACACCTGTAAGGCTTGAAAGTTGTCAACTCCTTGCACCAATGTATGCACATTATCTTCATCAAAATTAGATATTTGTTCTTTCAAAAGATGCCTTTCTACTTTATAGTAAGGACAAGAAAATAATATGTGTTGCCAAGTCTCTATCGCTCCACAAGAACACCATGGATCTGGCTCCAATCCTCTAGAGTGCAATGTATCCCGGATCGAACCATGTCCTGTCAGCAGAAAACTGGTATACATAGTGGGGCAAAACCACGACGACACTTGCTTAGAGATAGCAAAATCTGCCACTGGAATAATCTTTCTAGTTATCGCTGCCACCTCGGAAGAACTCCATCTGGCTCTCCATATTCCAACCAAACCAGTCCAAATACGAAGTTTCTCCTCCTTAACTGTAGCCGTCAGATTTAAAGACAACCCTAGATATTGGGCAGGGATACCCTTCCTCATCGCGTACATCATTCCTCGGTATACCACGTATAAATCCAGAGGTAACAAGCCAGCTATCACTTGTAGCGCAGCCGTAGACACAGTCCTTGGCGCATTCAAATAGGTCAGCATCATTGATCGCTGCAGCGACATTAACTTACGTTGAGTCCTGATCGTAAGCACAGCCTCCAGCCACACGCCAGCAGCATAGGCGATAACTGGTAGAAAGATCGTTTTGTAATACAAACTCATAGTTGTTTTGCTGAGTCCCCACTCTCGCCTAGAAATTCTTATAACTGAACATATAAACTTCTTTATTTTATCGTTAAGATGTGAAACGTGCAGGTGAAAACCCATCCTGTCTTCCATAATAACTCCTAAATACTTGATATTAGACACAAAGGGAATTTGTTTCCCATCCAACACAACTCTGGGTGGGCGGCGATAATCAAAATGGTTTTTGAACACCATGAATTTGGTTTTAGTAGATGAAATTTTCAATCTGTTCAATGTAGCCCAATTAGAGAGATCCTCCAGGACTTCCTGTATTCTGTGCTCCAGCACGGTTCTAGACCCACCTGGGACCCCCACAATCAAATCGTCAGCATATGCCACTTGTATGCAATTTATAGCTTGAGACTTATTTAACCACTGGTCCAGAACGGCATTCCAAAATATTGGACCCAAAACGGATCCCTGTGGACATCCACGACCTACATATTTACTAAACATCAAGTGCCCTGCACATACTTTCACCAGTCTGTCACTAAAGTATGAACGTATAACTCCATATAGGTTACTATCACAATCAGACCTTCTCAAAACATTCAAAACGCTCTCCCACCACACAGTGTCAAAAGCACCCTCAAAATCTACAAAGACTACCAAAACATACTTCTCAGGAGAAGACTTCACATAATTAATCAATTTCTGTATCGCCTCCTCGGTTGAATGACCCTTCTTAAAGCCAAACTGAAAATCCGACATAGCATGACCGGCAGTCAAAACCTCAATTATTCTAGGAAGCAATAACCTTTCAAACAGCTTCCCCAAGTTAGACAGAAGCGAAATCGGTCTGTAAGCTCGAGGACTCCCACGAGACTTACCCGGCTTATGTAAAATCTTGAGAAGAGCCACCTTCCACGATCTAGGGAATACTCGCTCCAACAAACATTTATTAAACATATTTAACAAAACATCTGGACAAATCTCAAAAAACTTCAATAGTATTTTGTTTTCAATCAAATCCAATCCTGGACATTTTTTAGTGTTCAACCTCTCAATAGCTATACCAAGCTCCAACCTCGAAAACAAACCTATCTCCGACGAGCCGACATATACCAAGTTATTTCGACGTATTCTAGCCTGATCATCTGTATCCAATTTTGGCACATCGTCAGGAAAAAGTTCCCCAACTATCCGCTGAACAGTACTATACCAATCCTCAGTCTCTACCCCGTGTGTCACCACAGTATTGTAGACTTCACCATGGACAAATTTATCCCGTGATAATCTGTAAATCAGACCCCAAGGGTCTGAATTACCCACCTCCTTTACCAATTTCTGCCAACATTCCATCTTGGCGCGAGCAATTTCACTGTGATACTGTCGTCTTAAGGAACGAAAATTTTCAGTAAGCAACTCTACATCCTGTCTAGACAAATGCCTACCTCGCTGCAACAATTTTCTAGCCCTCATCACCCTGGCCCTCAAAGCAGACAATTCTATAGACCACCAAGGTACCGGGACCACTTTAGACTGTTTTCTTTTAGCACAATGTAGGATAGCTTGGAATAAGTGATATTCAACGTGAGCAACCAACTCTTCCGCATTCAAGTAATTTAAAGATAAAACAAGAACAGCACAGCCCAAATGGAGGTATCTGGAAACCCGGCGCTTACAGCTCAGCAAACAGCTCTGCCTCTCGACACAACTTAGAAATATCGCCGACCATGATATGTTCCGTCCTAAGTCCGTCGTCGTGAATACATTCCGTCGTCGTGAAGAGTATTCTCCAGCTCAACAGACCTCCCCCCACTCCGAGATAAAGATACAAAACAAGTCTGTTAAACTAGTCACACAATTCAAATATCTTGGGTTGTACCTTGGCCGGCACCTTACCTTCCAACCACACCTTACCTACCTGTAACAAAAAATCAAAAAGTACACGGAATTGCTGACCAGAGAAGCAAGGAAGCACTGGGGACTTAAAAGAGAGCCCTATCTCTCTTTTACAAAGCGACTTTCCTACCAGGAATCACGTACCTGCACCTATATGGTTCCGAAGGGCTACTACCGTAATTAACAAATGAAAACTTAAGACTATTCAACGATCTACCTGCTAACCATCACCCGGGCCTGCTGCACGGTTAGTACGCATGCCATCCAGGTCCTAGCTGGAGTTCTATCCCTGGATCTGGAGGCTATCCGCTGCAGCATGCTGTATAATCTTACAAAAGAAAGATCAATCACTTTCCTTAACCATACACTGGACTTGACAAACAACTGCCCAGTTGAAAATTGCCGAAATGTCGCTCACCTGCAGCAGCTCTGGCAACAACACGGGACTGCCTACTGTAAGGGAGCCATCACAAGAAAATTCCTACCAAACATCCCGAAAACCTTCCCGAACTCGCCACCCTGGTTCTCCCTGAGACTGTTCACCACGTACCTCTTGACAGGGCACTGTGCTATCAGGAGGGTAACTAATCACCCTTGGATTAACAGACAACCCATTTGTGCTCCTGTTGGCGTCCGGAGTCCTGGGAACATCTCATGTATTCCTGTCTACTCTTCGAAGATCTACGTTGCTTGCTTATTTCGAAGATCTGTGCTGCCTGCTTATTTCGAAGATGCACTTAAAATAAATAAATAAGATCTTTATTGTAAGGTTCACTGGTACACGCAGGTACCACGACTCTACAATACCCTTCACGGCATCATGCTAGGGGTTAACAAGCGGCAAAGATAACCTCGCCAGGAGTATAAAGATTAAATTATCGCCAGATTATGTATATAAAAAATTAAAAAAATAAAAAGTTCTTATAGCAGATAATATTGACTTGGAAGGAAAACTAATACAAAATATAAATAACTAAAATAATATAAATTGCAATAACAAAAGATACTTTCCTCGAGTCCGGTTTTCTGTGAGATTTTTGCCTAGCCATTAACGATCTGAGATCAGTTGGGAGTTGTGGAGACCACGTGCCGATAAACTTAAGGAACAGGAGCACCACCTTCTGGATTCAATGGAAACTTATAACGCCTTTTCCAGATTTCCCCAGGACCTCTTTACGAGACGCAGGACTCTACTGCCGCCTCCTCCTCCGTCATAAAAACAAAACCACCTGAACCCAAAAGTAGACCACACGCCACATCAACAGCTATTCTCGTAGCACTCCAGAGATTCAACTCCAACTAACTAGCGACCCGCTACCAACAATCCACAACACTTCTGAGCTCTTACATCTCCAGGATGAAAGAATAGGATTAGGATCAAAGATGCAACAACCCCCTTAATAAGTAGACAGATGAAGGATGGCAACTTTACAGTAAGGACCACTGGATCAATCAAATCCTGTTGGTGCCCTGCACATGAATACCAAGACTAAACCAAAAAGCATGCACTGATGCCCAGCTGATCGTACTAATTACTCTCAGACGGCAATCTCATCCCATGAATGACAAATACAAGGATTGGACACAGAAATCACGATCGGGACAGTGTCTCAGATACAACTAAACTGACTGAATGCAATCACACAGCATTTATGCCTTATTGGCGATCTCAGCTGGCTCCCTTGCCACCCCCTCCTTCCCTTCTGGTGGGGAATGGGCATGCCCCAATGAACTAGGGTCGCCTTCCCTATCGACTCCATATTTCTGACTTCCTCTCCTGTCTTCAGTGTCTCCCCTACTTTGCCTAAACACCACCCACACAATGTCAAAATTAAAAAATTGTCAAAATTCCGAATGAATACGAAAACCCCCCTCAGCCTCACCTTTCAGCAACTACTTCCCAATACTATTAAATTATTATTTTTTTATTTCTTTTTTTGAATTTATTCATTTTATTTATTTTATTATTATTTTTTAGGTCTTTGACACTGAAATCTCAGGAAATTAGATGGCAGGACCTGCCACCTAATTTCCTGGACCTCGTAACCAGGACCTGGCTACGAGGTCCAGATCGTCAGCAAAATCAAGTCAGCCAATATAGACAAGCTGATGGTTTGTCTGTCTGAATCATGTAATATCTGCGTGATGGTTCAGCTGGATTGAGGCACTGAGGCTGGTGAAAGTGAGAGATATTAATTTTTTATTGTATGTGAAAAAAAAAAAAAAACACACAGGAAATATCTGTCGAATTTTTATTTTTTAAGTTTTAATGCAATTTGGAACAGCTCAACAAACCTTTTCTAAAGAGCAAAAATATAAAATTTCATGAAAATTGGTCCACTGGAAGTCGAATTGTTAGATAACGACGGACATAGTTACAAAAATGCGATCAGCATTTTTGTAACTATGTCCAGCATATATGTGATCAAAAATTATCACATATATGCTTTAAGCACATATGTGATGGCGTCTGAAAACGTGGCCTAGCCTGACGAATTCTGGTTTCTGCTGTTTCATGCTGATGGCAGTACCAGAATATCCTAAAAACATCATAAATGCATGGCTATATATTAACCTGATATGTGTCAATAGCGGAAGTGTAATGGTGTAATGAGTGCTTTCGTAGTGCATGCTGATCCCCCCCCCCCGCAACCTTGACAATTTTTGACCATATTAATAATTTTCGACAATTTCAAACCAGACACTTTCCTTTATAGTTCGAATGTATCGCTCTGCTAACTGGTTAATCCAACAGCGTTGTCCACCATGCCACAATTCAGACACAGCATGGGTTTGTTAAGGAAAAGTCTTGTCTGACAAATTTGATTGGATACTATGATATGGTTACAAAGGAGCCGGATGCAAAAAATAACTTTGATATCATATACTTGGATTTCAGGAAAGCTTTTGACACTGTTGCGCATGGAAGACTACTGTACAAATTGGAGCAGAATGGTATTAAGGGTAAGTTGCTACAATGGATAAAAGGATGGTTGATTGCGAGAAGACAAGAGGGTGATAATCAGTGAGTGCTGGTCTTCTTGGATTAATGTTATTAGTGGAGTCCCACAGGGTTCGGTGTTGGGTTCACTGTTGTTTTGTATATATTTATCAATGATAGTGATGAAGGTATATCAGTCTTAGTGTCGACGTTTGCAGATGATACAAAGGTTGGCAGGGTTGTTAATGACTGTGTGCTACTGCAACAGGATCTAGAAAATTTTGGCAGATGGGCTAAGAAGTGGAAACTGAAGTTTAACATTGACAAATGCAAAGTACTGCATATGGGTAGAAGTAACCCCAGAGGAATGTACCAACTGAGTGGTAGTACACTTTAGCTGGTAGAAAATGAAAAAAGACCTGGGAGTAATTGTGTACTCAGATATGAAGTTTTCTGAGCAATGCAGACAGGCTGCCAGGGCAGGTCATGGGGTTTTGTCAATGATATACAGGAATTTTGCTAGCAGGGAAAATGAGGTGATTGTCCCTCTGTATAAGGTAATGATCAGGCTACGCCTTGAGGACTGCGTACAGGTCTGGAGGCCTCATTTTAGGAAGGATGTAGATTTGCTTGAGCGTGTATAGAGAAGGGCAACAAGATTGGTGAGAGGAATGAAGGGATCCTCTTATTAAGCGAGGCTTAAATTCTGCAAATTGCATCGGCTGGAGACTAGGCACTTGCGAGGTGATCTGATTGAGGTGTATAAGGCCTTGAATGGGTTGAGCACGCTGAATTCTGATGGGATTCTTCCATTTGTTCATATTACGAACCTAAGGGAGCATAAATTCAAATTGAGGAACGACAGATGTAGAATAGATGTGCAGAAATTTGCCTTTGGCCAGCGGGTGGTTAATTGTTGGAACAAATTTCCATCTGTCGTTGTGGAAGTTGATAGGTTAAATAAATTTCAGGAGGAACTGGACAGACATTTAGAGGGAATGGTTGTGTGAATTTTTTTTTTTTTTTTTTTTGGCTGATGTTGCATAAGCTGATATGTTTCCTTTCTTGCATCTTTCCACTATTACTACAAGTCCAGAATTGTACAAAACTAGTTCCAGTTAAATGAAAGTGAATTCAGTCAATTGCGGCGGCCTACTCAGTCGCTAGACCTTAATCCATTTTAAGAATCTATGGGGTAAGGTCGAACGATCTGAATTGTGGATTAAGCAGATGAGTCAACGTGCACCAGCTTCCCTGTATCATGGCATCCCTGTGGCACGCTTTCAACACCTGGTTGAATCAATGCTACTACGATTCTCGGGTGCTCCGGGGATAATAAACGGACCATTCACTGTGTATGTGCTCGTTTGGGCTCCTGGCGACGCACGTACGTCCCTCTATATTTTGTTGTCTTGTGTATACTCTTAGCAGAATTCTATTTCCCCCCGCCTGCTATCAACTTTCATATTCAGTTTGCTGTCTGAATAGAAGTACTGGAATATTCCTGTTGTCATCGTATAATACATTTAAAAATAATTTAAAGTAATTTCCGTTTAATTATTAATAATCACAATAAACCAATTATTATATTGCGTACTACTACTTGTCTCGTAATTTCTTACGATATAGCGATAATGGCGGTATCATTTTGGTGTGAGTGCCGTGCTTTCCTCTCACGTGTGACTAATCTAAATGGGTAAAGTATTATTATTATTAATATTATTAGCCATATGGTGCAAGGAAGCCCGAGGCTTTTGCTGCACCAGCCGAAAAAAAAAAAAAAAAAAAACGTCTTAGATTAATCACGTAATAAAAAAAAAAATTGAGTAAAACTTTTGTAGTGTATATTGGTGTGTGTATTTTTATCAATACATGGCATTGTCCAACTGCCCATGTATTGGAAAACTGGGGTGTGTGTGTGGGGGGGGGGAGAAATTGAAATGAAGAAACGTGCATACCAATATTACTAGAGTACAAGAACATGAGAATATCACTTAACTAACGCGACTGTCATTTTGAAATGGAATGAATAATATATATATATAAAAACTAAATTAAAATAGGATATTGCCAGTAGCATGGCAAAATTTTTGGATTAATTTGATCATGTATATATATGTTATTACATGAAGCCCTTCTTAATTAAATAAATTGCTAATTTTCAAATGAAGTAAACGAATTTTGGTGTCAATTTCGTGTACTAATTGGTACCTTAGATAAGTATAAATCGTTTAATACGTGATGTAATTCTGTTGCTGCTTAATTTACACACCTGCAGAATTACATCAATTTTTAATTTACAAAGTTAATATAAACAAACCTATTTCATGTGTTTGAAATTTATTTTTTGTATAATAGGTGTTTTTCTCGGACAAAACAAGTAAGATTGATTGTAATATGCTTTCTTTATTTGAGATTTCATGAACTCTTTCATCATGTATATGGCAGAATCTCAGGCAAGAATCAAATTGCATTACAGACAACCAGAATGTGTGGGATGATGTTTTCTCTCTCATTCCAACCATAGATTTTTCATACACCAGACCAGTGCCTTAAGTTATTCCTCATAAAAAATAAATTTTTGGTGGATTTAGAAGAGCCCACACTAGCCATTTCTCCTGGTACTTCACAGTCAGATGGTTGCTTGCCTCAGCACTGAAGTGGAGTGATGTGGTTCCAGCACCAGCATATTGGAATGACATGTTCCAATTGAAATCAAAGGAACATTTTTCATTACTCAAGCAGGGTTCATTTGTGATATTTTAAAAGTGCTTTTATCCATTGTCTTCAAACACAGAATGGGCTGAAATTCAAGAAAGGAGCATTTATCTTTATTATTATTATTTTTTTAAATATTTGTTTTAGTAATAGAACTATTCATCCTAGTTTGCCAGTTTAATCTAAACATATCTTGTGTGTGTATATATATATATATATATATATATATATATATTTTTTTTTTTATGAAAACCTCAAACACAAGAGGTATTAGAACCTATAGTACTTAGTACCATGCTTGGGTTGGAGGTTGAGAAGGCAAAAGAAGATATTTGTTGACATTGGACTTAAACTTCTGTAGACTGCAATTTTCAGGAACTGCTATGAAGAAAGGTTGATCCACAAAATGGCAGTTGAATGAATAAACGAGGAAGATGAAAAGTTGGTTCTATGAGTTTGAAGTTGGACAGTATATGGATGTTGGCTGGTGGCGACACGTGTTTGGACTGTTTTGAAAGAGAGAGCGAGAATTATAGAAGCCAATTCAGAAGAACAGTGCCATGGAAGTATCTGTAGAAAAGGCATGCAGCAGAAACATCTATGAGACATCAAGTGGAGAGACACTGTTAGAGATGAGTCATTAATTAACCTAACTGCCCTTGTCTGAATGGAATCTAGAAGCCTGAGAGAGGTTTTGGGGCACCGCCCCAGATGTGGGAACAATATTCCATTGTAGGGCGAATTTGCAATTTGTACAGAGTGAACAGCTCTTTGGAAGAAAAGTTACGCCGAGAGAAAAAGAGAAACCCAAGTTTTTAGATGCAGGGAAAGCAATATTCGTAATTTGCTTGTGCCAAGATAGATTAGAAGTTAGGGTAATCCCCAAAAGAGAGAGATCACCATGCCTAGAAATCGGTGTGTCACCAATGATAAGCATAGGAGCAGAAGAATCCTTTTTTGTGGGTTATAAGACAAGACTGAGATTTAGAAGGATTGAAATCAACTAAGTTGTCTTTGCCCCACTGGAGAATTACCTGGAGATCGTCATTTAAGGAATTGGTAGCAGAAATTTGAGAAGTTGAAGCTGATTGGGCAGGGCAAGGTTTCTCAAAATGGAAAGTGGAATGCAATGTGCTATCATTGGCAAAACTATGGATAGGATTTCCAGTCAATGGATGAAAGTCATTAATATACAAGAGGAAAAGAATGGGGGAAAGAACTGAACCTTGGGGGACACCAGCATTAGTGGAGAAGTTAGAAGACAGAGAGCCATCTACCATCACCCTCAGTGAGCGATCAGAAAGAAAACTGGATAACCAATTTCAAAAAATGGTTGGCAAACCATAAGATGGAAGCTTGTTTAGAAGACCTTTATGCCAAACACGATCGAAAGCCTTTGAGATGTCAAGAGCAACTACTTGTGTCATATAACTGCAGGTGCGAAAACAAAACAAAAAAAAAACATTGTACCCTCTTAATAATTTGCTTAACCCTCCTTTAAATTTATTCCAAATACCTACATCTGGAACAGTAAGCAGAAGTTAATTCCACCTCTCAGCTGCTTTCTGGCTGAAAGCAAATATCAGTACATCTATTTTGCAACAATTTTTTCTAATTTAAGTTTTTGGCCTCTTATGTGTTATTGAACCATTTTAAAGCTTTAAACACTTTAGCTAAGTCTCCATTCCAATTGCTAGAGGGGACCACAAAAAAGATTAGGCTTTTGTATTCCTCCCTCAGCTGAACTTGTTATTCTTTACCTCAACTTTCCAGCCCCAGGTGCCAAGCGATTTTGTGATCAAGTGTCTTTGTATGTAAATTAGTGCTCTTTCTTGGTGAAACAAAATCGTTTCCTTATTTTCAGCATTACATTAACACTCAATTTATTCGGTAAAGGAGGCACTTTACTATATCAGAAGGAAAAGTAACCTTATTTCTTTATTTCTTCTCTTAGTTTTTTTTTTTATTACTAACCCACTACTGCTTGGTCACAAAGGTGGCACTGCTTCTGCCTCCACATGGCGGGACCGGTAGCTTGGAAGGGAAAAGCTCTCCCTTCCGGGTCGAAATGGAGCAGACCGTTCCTAAAACCCAGAAATCCACTTGGTGCATAGATGAGACCCTTACAGGGTGAGAACAGTCAGAGACTGATTTTGTAGCAGCTAAACATCAAAAGACTGATGTAGCCATAATCAAAACTCTAACTTTCTTTATTATTCACTTAACCCAAAAACAACCTATTGGCAAACTCTCCCTGTTTCTAAGTTATTCCTCAGAAATGCAGGTACCCAAAAACAATTCGTCGCTTAAGATCAGGTGACTTACTGGTTGAAGTTGACACTGCTTGACAATCTGAGCAACTACTGAAACTAAAAACATTTGGAACTTCTGTTACAGTTTCACCACGTTTCCCTGAACACGTCAAGAGGTGTCATCACCGAATGGGACCTCATGAATGTGTCAGATGAAGAGCTAAAACAGGAACTACAAGACCAAGGAGTCATAAATGTCAGAAGAATAATGACAAAGAAGGATGGCATACTAGTTCCTACTCAAAACGTAATACCCACTTTCAATAACCCTAAACCACCAACAGCGATCAAAGCAGGTTATCTTAATTGCCGTGTTAGAGCATACATTCCAAACCCCTTACGCTGCTACAAGTGCCAGAAGTTTGGGCACTCACAGACAGTCTGCAGAGTAGCAGCTGCCTGTGCCGCATGCGGATCCACTGCACACATGAATACCGATTGCACAGCCACAACCTCTAGTTGTCCTAACTGGAGAGAAGCTCATCTGGAATTTTCCAAGGAGTGTCCTCTTTGGAAAAGGGAGTACATCGCCAGTCCAGAGCTTATATGCTAAAGCAACTGAAACCTCTTTAGATCTACGCAGACAAATTCTTCTGTTAAACTATGCAGCAAAAGTCAAAGGGCAATGGGACAACCCTACTCGGAATGGACTTTTTTCGCCCAAATGAGAGAACCTTTACAGAGTCTACCCATCAACAGGGATATGCCTGCTTTCCCTGCTCAGTGACTGGCAAATTGACCTTGGCATGATACAGCCTACTGTTTCTCGGTGCCTCCGTAGCCAGGTGGCAGGACCAGCAGTGCGTAGCACACACACTTCTTGATTAGACCGGGGTTTGAGCCTGTGACCACCAAATACAGAGGATGCGGAAAGGTCAGGGAATGACCACCGCATATCCCCGGAGCAATATGGCCTTAGTTGTTAATGCTCCTAAAAACCAAATAACAAACAAACAAGCCTACTGCTTCTCATGCAGTCCCACCTTGGGTGTATCACATACCGCTGTGCGACCTTTCACTCACTTCGGTGGGGAAACATGCCTTACCCCAACAGAACATACTGCAAATTCATGCTGCATTGAGAACCCAGCACGCAGAGTACACGCCAATCTACACGGACGGATCTAAAACTGACGCCTATGTTGGTGCAGTGGCAGCAGTTTTTCCTACCTTTACCATAGCCAAGACACTCCCCATTGAATGCAGCAGCTACACTGCAGAACTCTGCTATCTTCATAGCGTTAAATTTCATCTTATCAGCAAATATAGTGAACAGTGTTATTTATACAGACACCATTAGTGCTATCCAAGCTATACAGCAGAATAAAAATCATTATAAACCCTTACTCATACAGATTTGGAATACCATGACTAAGCTAAATTGGAAGAAACAAGAAGTCATCTTTTGCTGGATCCCTGGTCGTGTTGGAATTTCTGGAAATGAACATGCTGATCTAGCTGCAAAAACTGCAACAGATCCTATTGATGAACTGTTTAGTATACCGATCACAGACTACAAGTCAATTATAAAGAAGCGGTATCTTGAAAAATGGCAACACATCTGACAAAGTCAAGTTGGGAACAAACTACTCCGTATAAAGAAACATCTCCAACCTTGGAAATCCAGTATACGTGAAAACAGGCATGAAGTCATATTAGCCCAACTACAAATAGGCCGTACATGCCTGACACATCTTTATCTTCTTGCAGGCACTGATCCACCACTGTGTACAAATTGCAACACTCAGCTGACTGTCCAACACATACTCATTGATTTTTTTTTTTTTTTTTTATGAAAACCCCAAACACGAAAGGTATCAAAACCTATAGTACTTAGTACCGTGCATGGGTTGAAGGAGAAGTATGGGGGGGGGGAATGCCCCAAATACAATAGTGACCAACAAACTATGTTTACCTCTTTTTCCAGAACAAACATTCCTTTCAGTATTGCTGACCTCCTAGCAGATACCTCACACTTGGCCAAAATTTTTTCATTCCTTGAATGGATAAAACTGTACAACGCAGTGTGAACTTCAACAACATTTTGTACATAAATGTGCATTGTGGCCTTGCGCCGTAAAGCCTATAAATAAACAAACAAATTTCAACTTTCCAGTATATCTCTATCTTTCTTAAAATGATATGTAACATATAAAGTCTTTTATTCAAGATGTGGCCTAACCATGCTTTGAACAGTAGAATAAATCACATTAGAATTCGCTATTTAGTTGCTTGTCATGCTCATCATAGTCATTAGGCCTGTAACACACTCCCATTCTCACTTTTGTGTTCCCAGTGCTTATGTCACACCAGACTGACTCCACATTGCACAGGGTTAAATTTTATGTTTTTTAACTGAGCATAACCCTTTTCTGTCCTTTCTGCACACATTGTACTGCCCATATTCAAATTATGCATCCCTTATATCTGGCACCACATCTGCAATATCCCTACAATGTGTGGCGCCTCCGTAGCCAGGTGGGAAGGAGCAACAGTGCGTAGCACATGCTTCTTGATTAGACCGGGGTTCGAGCCCGTCACTACCAAATACGGAGGATGTGGAAAGGTCAGGGAATGACCACCGCATATTCCCGGAGCAATATGGCCTTAGTTGCTAATGCTCCTAAAAACCAAACAACAAACAAACAAACCCTACAATGTTTGCACTTGATGACTTGACCACTACCTCAATTTCTGATTCCAGTTGGAGAAACAGTGGTCCACATGGTTATAGAAATTACCACTGAATTACCAGAGATGTTATGTCTGTAGTTACTATTGTAACTTTCAGTAACTTATCTGAAATATTGCATATTTTACTTTCTATGAAATATAACTCTTTTCATGTAGGCAGCAAAGGATTCATTGTTTGCGAATGTAAAAAAAAAGGAATTGTCTGTGCAGTGTAAACATGCTTCTAGAACAGCTGATAAGATTCTACCAATGATATATAGGAATTGGCCAGCAGAGATAAAGAGGGCATTATCCCATTTTATAAAGCAGTCGTTAGGTCACATCTGGAATACTGCATACATGTTTGAAAACTTTATTTTAGGAAGGGCATACATGTGGACATGTGTTTTTGTAAAGGGCGGCTCCTAGAACGTGAGTTCATCTCCGCCTCATATCTCTGTGAAGACAGTATCACCACAAACGGGCCAGATGTGTGTGACGTAGGTTTTTGTGTGTTCTGTTGTTCTGTTCTGGCCTCTTGGCTACCCAGAAGCATCAGTCACCTGGATAGATTATTCTGGGTACTCGTCCACACCACGGGAAGGTGGGCCAGTCCCAATGGAGCACGTACTGTCTTGATACGAGACTCTGAATCACCTGATGTTGCCAAAAGGTGGGCCAGATTTCTCTGGGGCCCCACTCCAGAGAGGGAAAAAAATTTTTAAAAATTTAAAAAAAAATAATAATAAAAAAATAATAAATAAAAAGTAAATAAACTAAAAACAAAATATATTTCCCGTGGTGCAAGAAAAAAAATAATAAAATAAAATAATTAATTATAATAATTCCCCATGGTGAAAAAGAAAATATATTAAATAAATAAAAATAAATAATAAAAAAAATAAATAAATAATAATAATAAAAAATAAAATAAATAAATAAATTCCCTGTGATAAAAGAAAAGAAAGAGAGAGCTGTCTGGCACCAATGACAGCCCAAATCCCAGGTGTCAGAACAGAGCGCAAGTAAAAAAAAAAAAATAAATAAATAAATAATAATCACAGAATAAATAAATCATTTTAATCCCACAGTGAAGAGGAAGATGTAAGTCTGGGTGCCAGCAAAAAGAGAGAGAGAGAGAGAGAGAGTAAGGAAAAAAAAATGGGAGAGTGGTTATCTATCCTGCACAGAGTGAGAAAGAAGAAAAGGTGAGCCAAGGCTGCTCCTAGTTCCAGGTCAGGATCCGGAAACAGTGCGGAACGCGGGTTAGAGGGGAAAAAAAAAAATGAAGCTAAGTAAATGAAAAAAAAAAAAATAAATAATAATAATAAATAAAAATAATTAAAGAATAAATAAATAATTTTAATCCCACACCCTGGCTACAGTGAAGAGGAAGATGTAAGTCGGGTGCCAGCAGAGAGAGAGAGAATGGGAAAAAAAAAAAAAAATGGGAGAGTGGTTATCTATCTTGCACAGAGTGAGAAAGAAGGAAAGGTGAGCCAAGGCTGCTCCTAGTTCTAGGGTAAGACCCGGAAACAGTGCAGAACGGAGGTTAGGGAGAAAAAAAAAAAGAAAAGAACAGTCAGTAGAAGGAGTGACTTTCAGTTGGCAGTGGAATTGTTAATGATCGGCATTTCCATGTCGGTGATTGGCTATCAGTGTCCTCCTCCAGGCAAATACCTCAGCTGCAAAGGTCTGGAAGGCTTCGAGGTTGTTCTGAGTACATATCAGTTGATGCAGATCTGCTGGTGGGAAGTCCTGGATCTTATTCTGGAGACGGTTTCTGATGTCGTTATAATGTACACACTCCAGAAGTAAGTGTTTCCAACTTTCACTTTGTCCACAAAAGCAGTAGGGAGTGTCGATGAGTCCCATTGTATGCAGTTTCTCATTTAGAGAACCGTGTCCGGTAATGAGAAAGGAAGATTCGAGGCTGAGGGAGAACCATCGGGCGTTATTTTTAGTGGTTGCAAAGGTTACCTCCAGAAGAAAACTCCGAGTTACAACCCCTACAGTAGAAGAATCCCATCTGGTCTGCCATATATTGAAGAGTTTATTGAGACATCGAGATTTCTCCTGCTTTATATCCGTAGTTAGTGAGAGTTCTATATCCAGTATCGTTGCCGGAATACCTTTTTTAATTCGATAGCAGAGCCCCTTGTAGATTGTGTAATGGTCGAGAGGGAGGGTGACTGCTATAACTTGGAGAGCTGCTGTAGAGACTGTACGGCATATTCGATGGGTCGCCAGTAACATAGCTCTTTTGGGCAAGTTAAAGTAGATTACAAGAAGTATCTGGCAAAGAATATAAACAGCAAAGATTTCTTTGCTGTTTATATTCGAAGGAAGAGGATGTCACATTGGTCCACTAGATATGAATAGTTTAACTGTTGATGAACCTGCTAAGGTTGCTTTCAAACTGAATAGGTATTTTCTGTTAACATTTATACAGGAGAAACTTTTCAGGAAAGGGGATGCTAGGAGTGTTTGAAATTCTAATAGGAAGATGAATGATTTTTTTTATAACTGAGAAGAAAGTGGAAGAGAAAGCTAAATATAAAAATGCCACCTGGGTGGATGGGATCTATTACTATATTATTATGATTAGTATAGATCCCCAGTATGGGATCTATACTAAGGGAGGTAGCAAAACAGGTGAGCAAACTTTAGCTATAATTATGAGAGCATCCTCAAATTCACAAAGGTCCCTATAGACTGGACATGTGTGAATGTATTCCCCAGTTCAATTCACAAAAGGGATCAAAAAGATGACAT
The DNA here is from genome assembly GCF_048544385.1 of Mastigoproctus giganteus. Classification (NCBI taxonomy): domain Eukaryota; kingdom Metazoa; phylum Arthropoda; class Arachnida; order Uropygi; family Thelyphonidae; genus Mastigoproctus; species Mastigoproctus giganteus. The sequence goes on from NC_143579.1 coordinate 157,663,444, forward strand.
GAGTAATTACTGCTGTTACTTGGAATTACTGCTTAAAGAAGTATGGCAGGACCAACTAGACAGAAATGCATTTATGCGGCAGTCAGAGCATAGATTTGTTAGGGACAATTCTGACTGACCAATCTAATTAAATGCAGTGACAGAGAAACTAGATCAAAAAATTTTTACATCATATACTTAGATTTCAGAAAAGCTTTTGAAGGATTACTGTTGCACTTAAAAGACTGCTGTACAGATTTTAGCAGTGGGGCATTGTGGGCAGGTTACTGCTATGTATAAAGGGATAGTTGAGTGAGAGATGGCAAAGTTATCAGTGGGCTCTTAGTCAAATATTATTTGTGGAGACTTAAAGAAATTTAAGTTTAACATTGAGAAATGGATGGTATATCATATGAGTAGCAGTGATTGTAGATTAACGTAACAACTTTATGGTAACACTTTCAGCATAGTAGAGAATAAAAAAGATCTAGAGGTTAATTGTGCAGTGATATACACTGATCAGCCAAAACATTATGGCCACCTACCTAATATGATGTTGGTCCTCCAGGTGCAGCCAAAACAACTCATACTCGGCACGGCATGGACACTACAAGATTTCTAAATGTGTCTTGTGGTATCTGGTACCAACAAGTAACCAGCAGATCCTTTAACTCCTGTAAAGTCTGTGGTTGAGACGCCGCAGATTGGAGTTGCTGTTCCAACACAAACCACAGATGCTCGATGGGATTGATGTCTGGCGGATTTGGAGGCCAGGGCAATACCTGGAAGTCTTCCTCATGTTCTGCAAACCAGTCTCGAACAATCCGAGCAGTGTGGCATGGCGCATTATCCTCCTGAAAGACTGCACTGCCAGAGGGGAAGACCATTGCCATGAAAGGGTGTACCTGGTCAGCAATGATATTTATGTAGGTAGTAGACATCAGAGTGCCAGGCACCTGGATGATTGGACCCAGGGTATCCAAGCAGAACATTGCACAAAGCATGACCCTGTCGGCTTGTTTTTGTCCCACAGTGCATCCAGGCGCCATCACTTCCCCAGGTAAATGACGCACGTGTACCTCTCCATCCACATGGTGCAACAGAAAACTTGATTAATCGGACCAGACCTTCTTCCAATCACTCAAGGTCCAGTTTCAATGCTTGCATGCCCATTGTAGGCACCGTTGTCGGTGAACCATGGTTAGCATGGGCGCTTTGGCGTGGACTGCGGCTATGCAGCCCTATTTTCAGCAAGGTTTGATGTAGTGTGTTGTGACATATTACTCCTGTCACCAGCATTCCAATTATTGGCGAGTTACACCACAGTCACCCTTATGTTGTCATGTACCATCCGGGAGAGCCTTCACTCACCTTGAGCATTGATGAGCCATGGTCGTCCAACACCTTGTCAGTGGTTCGTGGATTTCCCCTCCTTGCACCACTTTCAGCAGGTATTAAACGTGGCTGACCGTGAGCATCCCACCAGCCATTCCGTTTCAGATATGCTCTGACCCAGTCGTCTGGCCATTACAATTTGGATTTTGTCAAACTCGTTTAAGTCCGCTGCCTTTCACATCTGAAGAACAAGAGTGACACTGATTAACGGAGCTCAGTAGCAGGTGTTTTTGTACCGTGTGTCCCGACCCACGCACGCACCTTAGGTCGCCTACTATTGCTTTGATTTGCATAACGACTCGCTGGTCATAATGTTTTTGGCTCGTCGGTGTATATTCATTGAGCAGCAGACAAGCTGGGCGAACAGCTTGTGGGATTTTGTCAGTGATATACAGGAATTTTGCCACCAGTAGGGATAAAGAGGTAATTTCCCACTGTATAAGACATTGCTTAGGCACATCTTGAGTATTGCATACAGATCCAGAGGCTTCATTTGCAGAAGGATGTGGGTCTGTTGGAACAGGTGCAGAGAAGGGTAACAAGATTAGTGAGGGTAAAACAGAAGCGTAGTCTTATCAAAAGACTTCATTTCTGCAAATTGTAGCCTTACATATTAAGGTGCTGAATGGATTGATTTGATGGTGCTCCTCCCAAAAATGTTCTGCCACAGATAAAATAATCTGCAGTCTTTATCACGTTCACATGCTCCCCCAGACTATCTTTAAACCAATGTTTCGTTTCACCAACATGGAGGAGCATATGAATGCGATAAAGACTGCAGATTATGGGAAGTCTGCTGTGGCAGAACATTTTTGGGAGGAGCACCATCAAATCTCCCCAGACAAAGCTGTTATCGGACCACAAATGACTCGAGAGCTTGCGGATTTGCTCCTCTGAGAGCAATACCATTAATAGAGACAGGGGAATCTTCATTCATCATCCCCCTCAAGGCGGTGGTTCTTCGATGGAATGAGCGGTTCCACCTGGCACGCTCCCTAGCCATTTCCGGTTCCAGTGCACATGGGGAGAATACTGCCCATGCTCCTGTAGAAACACGTGCTGAGAACCAGGAACCTGCTGATATTTAAGGATGTGCTGTGCGATAAACCTCACTGTTGAAAAAGGAGGTGGACGCCTCTGAAAGCTACAGTGTTTTAGCACTTTTATTGGTTTTATTATCCTGTGTTTTATCTATATTGTTTCATTGCAGTTCAAAAATTTCATATTTTATTGTACAGACACTAACCTTTTTATCAGTTTTATCCGGTGGAATATATCATTCTATTTATTTCATTTATTTACATCATTATTATTTTAACACAACACTATTTATTTTTAATAACAGTTGGTGTAGGATTGTGCAGTTATTATGCATATGAGAAATGTTTATTTTTTGGTTGATACTGTATAAGTTTGTTTTCTTGCAACATTTGCCACTATTAATACCATTAAGATTAGTTGGGGACACAAAAGCATTAGCATTAGTAGAGGCATATGATGCAAGAAAGCAAGCTTATTCAGCATCAGCCAAAAAAAAACAAAAAAAAAACACCACTACTCCCATTTCACCCCTCCGTTCGTTCGAAATACCTGTCCAGCTGAGCCTTAAATTTGTTTAGGCTATCAACTTCAACAACAAGTGATGGAAGTCTATTCCACAAACCAACTGCCCGCTGGCTAAATGCAAATTTCCGCACATCTATCCGACATCCGTCCTTCCTCAATTTGAATCTATGCCCTCTCAGGCGATTATTCTGAGCAAGAGGAAGAATCCCATCGGCATTGAGCATGCTCAAGCCATTCAAAGCCTTATACACCTCTATCAGATCACCTCGCCGATGCCTAGTCTCCAGGCTCTGTAATTTGCAAAACTTAAGCTTTCTTCGTAAGAGCAACCCTTTGTTCCATTCACTAATCTTGTTGCCCTTCTCTGTACTCGTTCCAGCAGCTCTACATCCTTCTTGAAATGAGGCCTCCAGACCTGTATACAGTACTCAAGGTGTGGCCTGACCAATGCCTTATACAATGGAATAATCACATCCCTATCCCTGCTAGAAAAATTCCTGTATATCATTGACAAGACACCATGAGCTACTCTTGCAGCTCGTCTGCACTGCTCAGAGAACTTCATATCTGCCTGCACAATTACCCCCAGGTCCTTTTCATTCTCTACCACTGTCAGCGTAGTACCACAGAGTTGATACATTGATCTGGGGTTACTGTTTCCCATATGTAGTACATTACATTTGTCAATGTTAAACTTCATTTGCCACCTCTCAGCCCATCTGCTCAACATTTCCAGATCCTGTTGCAGCAGCATAGCATCAGTAGTGTCCTTAACAACCCTGCCAACCTTTGTATCGTCTGCAAACTTGGACATTAAGCTTGATATACCATCATCAATATCATTTATAAATACAGAAAACAACAATGGATCCAACACTGAACCCTGAGGAACTCCACTAATAACATTAGTCCACGTTGAGCAGTCTCCATTGATTACCACTCTCTGTCTTCTGCCACTCAACCATCCCTTTATCCATAGCAGCAATTTGCCTCCAATGCCACACTGCTCCAATTTGTGCTGCAGTCTTCCATGCACAACAGTATCAAAAGCCTTTCTAAGATCCAAATATATAATATCAAAGTTATTCCCTGCATCCAGTTCTTTTGTGACTACATCATAGTATCCAATCAAATTGGTCAGACAAGACCTGCCCTTAACAAAACCATGCTGTGTCTGAGCTATAACTGAATTCTTGTCTAGATGATCCTGCAGTGCTTCTTTAACCAGTGCCTCCATTAATTTTCCTGGAACCGAAGTTAAACTAACAGGTCTATAATTACTCGTGTCAGCCTTTGATCCTCCTTTGTGAATTGGGGTTACATTTGCACATCTCCAGTCTATGGGTACCTCCCCTGAGTCCAAAGAAGCTCTCATAATTATGGCTAGGGGTTTGCTTACTTACTTTGCTGCCTCCTTCAATATAACTGGATAGATCCCATCCACCCCGGGTGCCTTTTTTATGTTTATCCTCAACAATTTCTCCTCCACTTTCCTCTCAGTTAAAAGGATATGCTTACCAAGAAAGTCTTTGACTCATACTAACTGCAGTTGAATACACCAGCTGTAAATTAGCATTAGCATTAGTAAAGACATATGATGCAAGAAAGCAAGCTTATGCAGCATCAGCCAGAAAAAAAAAAAAAATTCCACTTCACTCCTCCGTTCGTTCGAAATACCTGTCCAGCTGAGCCTTAAATTTATTTCGGCTATCAACTTCCACAACAAGGGATGGAAGTCTGTTCCACCAACCAACTACCTGCTGGCTAAAGGCAAATTTCCTCACATCTATCCTACATCTGTCTTTCCTCAATTTGAATTTATGCCCTCTCAGGTGATTATTCTGAGAAAGAGGCAGAATCCATCAGCATTGAGCATGCTCAAACCGTTCAAGGCTTTATACACCTCTATCAGATCACCTCGCCTTTGCTTAGTCTCCAGACACTGTAATTTGCAAAACTTAAGCCTTTCTTCGTAAGAGCAACCCTTTGTTCCATTCACTAATCTTGTTGCCCGTCTCTGTACTCGTTCCAGCAGCTCTACATCCTTCTTGAAATGAGGCCTCCAGATCTGCAGTACTCAAGGTGTGGCCTGACCATTGCCTTATACAAGGGAATAATCACCTTCTTATCCCTGCTAGAAAAATTCCTGTATATCATTGATAAGACACCATGAGCTACTCTTGCAGCCCGTCTGCACTGCTCAGAGAACTTCATATCTGCCTGCACAACCACTCCCAGGTCCTTTTCATTCTCTACCACTGTCAGTGTAGTATCACAGAGTTGATACGTTGCTCTGAGGTTGCTGTTTCCCATATGTAGTACTTTACATTTGTCAATGTTAAACTTCATTTGCCACCTCTCAGCCCATCTGCTCAACCTTTCCAGATTCTGTTGCAGCAGCATAGTGTCAGTAGTGTCTTTAACAACCCTGCCAACTTTTGTATTGTCTGCAAACTTGGACATTAAGCTTGATATACCATCATCAATATTATTTATAAATACAGAAAATAATAATGGACCCAACACTGAACCCTGAGGGACTCCACTAATAACATTAGTCCACGATGAGCAGTGTCCATTGATTACCACTCTCTGTCTTCTCCCCCTCAACCACCCCTTTATCCATAGCAGCAATTTGCCTCCAATGCTCCAATTTGTGCAGCAGTCTTCCATGTGCAACAGTATCAAAAGCCTTTCTAAGATCCAAATATATAATATCGAAGTTATTCCCTTCATCCAGTTCTTTTGTGGCTGCATCATAGTATCCAATCAAATTGGTTTAAGCAAGACGTCCCCTTAACAAAACCATGCTGTGTCCGAGCTATAACTGAAGTCTTGTCTAGATGATCCTGCAGTGCCTCCATTAATTTTCCTGGAACAGAAGTTGAACTCACAGGTCTATAATTACGTGTGTCAGCCTTTGATCCTCCTTTGTGAATTGGGGTCACATTTGCACATCTCCAGCCTATGGGTACCTCCCCTGAATCCAAGGAAGCTCTCATAATTATGGCTCAAAATTAAAATACAATAAAAATAAAACAGCATAAAATTTCTAAAAATAAAATACAGACAACTGTAGAGTTCAAAGTGATAAAAATACAAAGGGTACTAGGAAAGTTTTGCAATATGACGCAACAATGAATCACAGGAAGCTGCTTGTTGCTGCATGTTGAGACATGTTCATACGTGCATAGTAGCCGCCGTGCCAAGTCGATGGGCTCAGTTATTCATTAGTAGTGAGAGTGTAAAGTGCTTGCGATGGCATCGTGGTCACGAAATGAGATAAGGACAGTTTTGCGGTATAATTTCGTGCGTGGTTTAACCATAGACCAGTGCTTAGAAGAAATGACCCTTGCACTAGATGATGATTGTCCACATCGTACAACGATATTCAGGTGGTATAGAGAATTCCAAAGGGGAAATTTCACTCTGGAGGATTCTGAGAGGCCGGGAAGGCCACGAACGTCAGTTACGGAGGAAAACGTTACTGCTGTGAGGAAAATGCTTGACGAAAACAGGCGAGTGACCTACCAACAGATAGAGGATACTTTGGGCCTAAATGCACCAGCAATTCGTTCGATTCTGCAAGATCATTTGCACGTGAAGAAACTTTGTTCTCTCTGGGTGCCGCATCAACTGACTGAAGAGCAGATGACACGACGTGTGACTTGGTGCCGGGAGATGTTAAAAAAGTTTGATAAGGGACAATCCCGGTATGTGAACAACATCGTGACAGGTGACGAGACTTGGCTGTACTATTACGATCTGCCGACCAAGGCTCAAAACAAAGTTTGGGTCTTTGATGATGACGACACACCCGTAATTGTCAGAAAATCCCGATCTGTAAAGAAGAAAATGATAGCTGTATTTTTCAAATCGAGTGTAATTGTGGAACTTGTCGTTTTGGACACGCAGAAGACAGTCACAGCTAAGTGGTATACTGAACAATGCCTGCCTAAAGTCATTGGATCTATGAAGAACCTGCGGCCAAAGTCAAGAATGGACACCTGGTACCTCCATCACGATAATGCTGCAGCTCACCGCGCCAAAGCCTGCACCGAATATTTGACCACGACAGGACTGAAACTTCTCGAGCACCCTCCCTACAGTCCAGACCTTGCTCCCTGCAACTTTGCACTGTTCCCGCATGTGAAAATGAAGCTAAAAGGGAGGCGGTTTTCCAGTGATGAGGACCTTCTACGGGCTTGGGACAACGAGTGTGCTTTACTCCCTAGTGAAACTTGGCAGAACTGGTTTAAAGATTGGTTTCGGAGGATGGAGAGGTGTATTGAATGTAGAGGAAATTACTTTGAAAAAATTAAATAAACAAAGCTGTATTGCAAAACTTTCCTAGTACCCTTTGTATAGATAAAATTAAAATATACACGAAATATTATGTGGTAAAAGTCATAAAACAACACTGTAGCTTTCAAAGGTGACTGTCTCCTTTACTAACAGTGGAACTCTACTGTCATGGCACATCCTTAAATAACATCAGCAGAATCATGGCGGCTCATGTCAAGTGTTGCTGTAAGAGCATGGGAATTATCTTCCACATGTTCTTAGGTGTTTTGTTTCTGCTGCATTGCCTTTCCTGTAGACACTTCCATTGGCACTCACTGTTCTTCTGCCCACAGAACCAGTTTTGCTTGTCCCTCGTTTATCCCTTCAGCTTTGGATTCCTGGAACAACCTCCCTTTACATGTATTTTCTGAAAATTACAATCCACAGAAATTTGAGTCCTGATTAATTTTTAAAAACACAATGATGGCATCTCTTTCTAGACTTAAAAGGTTGAGATTTCCATAATAGGAAATTAAATGAAGAATTGACAAAATTTGTCTTACTAACAGATCACTTATATTCTACAGAAAGCCAGTTTGACAGGCATATCAAACTGGAGGACTGTGTAGTGCAGCCCTCTGATGTTTGTTCCCCCAGCTGTTAATTTTAACAGAGTTAAATCATTATGGACTTAATGACAGGAACAGTAATGATAAATGGTAATACTTAAAGGTGACCCTGAATATAAGATTTAAATAAAATTCTTAACCTGTACAAACCTTCATGAAGTGTTAATCATGTATTCTTCAGCAAGAGGAAACATGACGATATTTAATATATTTCTCTCATTAATGGTGTTAGTATGCTGTATGCACATTAGTGTTCCTCCCTCCCCACCGACAATCATTTGTTAGCCCACCACTGTTTCTTTGAGAATTTCTCCATTAACCACACACCCTTTAGATTTTGACTTTTCTGTTTTAAAGTTTCAGTCAAGTCTCAATAGGCCATTGGATTCAGCAGCTGACCACAGAATATGCAGACTTGTAGTGGGGGGGGGGGAGAACTTTCAATATAAAACAAGTGTGGTATCCCCTAGAAGTGACTTCAGGTTGGGGAAATTCTGGTGGCTAATGTCTAAAGGATTGAAATCACTAGCTATTATGCACCAGTGTGCATAATCATGCACTAAGGATCTTGGAAAACAAAATCTGATCCCAACTAGAGCTTGAAAGTCACATCAGTGATGTCATCATGTGACTGATGTTGTCGGCCCCGGGTACCAAGCGATTTCTGAGCTCTATAAAGCAATCCAAAGTGGTCTTCTTTGAAGGAATCCCTATTCTCCTTAAGTTTCCCGTTAATTTCTCTTAAGTTCTTTCAAAAAATGCAGTAAACTTCATCTTACAATTAGTAAGTCAAGAAAAGACACCGTTCCTTTTATTTTTATTTGAGTTACTAACCTAACAACTGCTTGGCCAGTTGTTAGGTTAGTAACAATTGGCCATGAAGGAATCCCTGCTTGAGGGATTCCTTAAATGCATTACTCTTGCCTCCCCGTGGTGGGCCGATAACCTGAGTGGTAAAACCAACCCTCAGGGCGAAAAGGAGCATAAAATGGAGAAAGAAACCTTTCCTCCACTTGATCCATTGAGACAAAAAAGATCCGTGTCAACAAAATCACCCAGCCTTTCTCCTTATACATTCACTGTCAGGCTATCCTATGAGCAAAATTATCCCCATTTCTAATTCAGAAATGCTTGGAAAATGCTGTAGGAACACCAAAAATGGTAAAACATCTACAGTCTGGAGATCTGCTCGTAGAAACGATAAAACTAAAACATTCAGAAACATTGATGAAACTGACCACCTTTGATGGAATACCTGTGAAAATAACACCACATGCCACCCTGAATTCCTCTAAAGGAGTTATAGTAGAGTGGAACCTCATTAACATCTCAGAGGAAGAAACTGTGCAACAGTTGGCTGATCAAAGTCATACAAGCAAAGCACATATTAATCCAGAAAGATGGAGAATTAAAGTCTATGCAGAACATATGACTTTCAGTATCCAAAATTTACCTACAACAGTTAAAGCAGGGTATCTAAATTGGCATATATATATATATATATATATATATATATATATATATATATCACAACTTATATCTTGTAATGTCTTTAAACTGTCCTACACTCTATTTTTATTTCTCCGAAATTATTAAGACAATCCGAGGACGTAGGAGAAACTATTTCTTATCTATACCACTATTTTTCTCCTTTGTGGAGTTCAGGTTCTATTATTCCTACTCCTTTAGTTTTTCTTCTTACTATCTGCATGTTTCTCTATGCGTTAATTTAATTATTTATTTTTACCGTATTATATATATGTGGGGCAAAATAATATGTGGGGCACCACATATTATTTTGACGACTATTACATTATGTCCTAGATACGGTCAATATGTAATTGATCATTAAATTATGTTCTCTGTCGGGTCAACGATGATTAATATATGCTTACATTTATATTTTACTTATATTTCTTATCTTTGATTCTAATATTTATAAATTTTTTTAACTTTTATCATCATTTGATTTATTTATATTCGATTTATATTTGGCCTATACTGGTTTATATTTGGTTTAGATTTAAATTACTTAGCATATATTGATCATCACAGAAACAGAGAACCTCTTGTTGTTTTTTGCCTTCATTCTGGGTGGTTGGCCCCAGTAATCTAGATTGTCGGTAAAAAGCGATAATAATTTTTTTTTTGGTTGTTTTTTTGCGTTTTCTTAGGTCCCTGATGGTATTATTATTGGATTGATTTACTTGTCCCAATAATTCTTTATATTATCCTTAATATTCTATAGACATTATGGGTGTGTTGCATAATTGCTTGCAACTGCATTGACTCATAAATATTATTTACATATTAGTTACAGTTATTGTCGTTTTAACTTTCTTTCTTTACTTTTTTATCAATAATTATATATATATATATATATATATATATATACCGAATCGCATCAGGTGTTATAAGTGCCAGAAATATGGACACTCCCAAGTAGCATGCTGTGGCACTATGATATGCCAAAATTGTGGTTCAACAGAACACACCTAAGCTGATTATACTGTAACCTCCTTCACCTGTCCCAATTGCAAAGGTAATCATCTGATGTATTCAAAAAATTGTGGAAAGTGGGGGAAAAAAAATACAAACAGAAAACAAAGTAATCCATGCAGTTTATGCCGAAATGCACGTATGCCCAAGCAATTCAACAGAGTTGCTACTTAGACTGACATCACAGTACCCCTAAACACTTCAATTGCTGATTGGGCCAGGTCCATGCTTAATGCTAAGCTGCAACCTGCCAAACAAAGTTTACAAGAACAAAGAAGTAATACTCCAATATCAGTTCCACCCAATATACCTACAACTACTAAAAAAAGCAGACAAATCAGCACCAAAGGAGCATGTCCACACCAGAAAGCAATCCCCATATATATATATGGATATAGACAACAAGACTAAAAACATAAAAATAAATAAAAGATGAAACTATATTACATCTTCATGCAAAAGAAGACATGAATACAGAGCGACCAGTTTTCCAAATTAAAAAATAAAAAAAAAAAGAAAAAAAAAAAGATAGACATAAAACTGAACGATACAAACAAACTGCTAAAAAAAAACAGACAGATCAAAACACAACTCCAAAAACTGGGTAATACAACTGAAATTTTACAATGTATAGAAAAGACAGGAATATTGCAAAATCCGCACATGGAGTGGCAATCTTAGTTGCCGACCGGGCTAGCCGGGTGAGTAAAGTGCCTACCTGGCAACCCAAAGGTCGCGGGTTCGAATCCCGCCTCGGCCTTGGATCAGAGTACTGCAAAAACCTTGGGGGGTGCACTATGGCCACAGAAGCCAATGCGCCAAAAAACTAACTAAAAAAAAAAAAAAAAAAAAAAACAATCTTAGTTAACTCTAAAATTCCATCTCGAATTATCTCCCCACAGACTAATTTGGAAGCTATTGCTGCTGTGCATGTGGCTCTTTGAATAACGCTAACTTGTTTCAATATATCTTCTATCAAACAATCTCTTCACACTAAAAGAACTAGAAAATCTTATAGTACTAAGAGCAAAACCCTTCTGTCTCTTTGGAGACTTCAGTGGGCATCGCCCATTGTGGGTATCTTCCCACATGGATCAAAGAGGATATCTAATTGAGACCTTGCTGACCCAACAGCAATTAACCTTATTAAATACTGGCCATCACACTTATATTCATCTTCCCACAGGATCCACCTCAGCAATTGACCTGTTCATCTGCTCTCCCATACTGTTCCCCAGTATGGAGTGGTCATCTTTAGATCCACAGAACAGCGATCATCTTCCAATTACAGCAGGCCCTCGTTATAACGCGGTTCGCTTTACGCTGATTCGCTATAACGCTGTTCTTATATTATAACCCGTATCTGACTATAACGCTGTCACAGATCACTATAACGCTCTTTTACAGATTGCATTTTTGCATATTTAACGAAATCGTTTCATTTGATGGAGTCAATAACTTGAAAATGAATAGCAAAACAGCATTAAAACGTTTACCACGCTGACTTGAGAAATTTTCCCACGCTCAGTTAAATTTTCTCGCACGCTAATTTAATTGCAGTACAGTGAGTTGTTATGTAGTTCCGAGATCAACATTTTAAAAAATGATCGAGTATATTGCTTGTAATATTTGCGTTATATGCATTTATTCGAAGTCTAGTCATCACTCAGTACAGTATTAGACATCGTACGTAACGGACAGTTTACTTGAACATTGTATCATAATTAATGCAACCAACGCAGTTACATTTTCGAAGAGTTAATAATGGCCGATAAGAATGAAAAAGCAACAACGTCTGAGCGCAGTACGAAGACTATAAATGTAAGAAAAAGACTGAATTTGAAAATTAAATTAGACATTTTGAAGCGAATCGATTCCGGTCAACGACAAGCGGATGTGTGCCATAATTTAGGACTTGCAAGTTTAACTGTAAGAACAATTATAAAAAAATAAAGAATTAATTTTAGCAGCGGGAAAGATAGCTGTTCCACTGCAAGCAACTAGTGCTAGGCCGACTATTAGGATTGAAATGGAAAGACATTAACTAATTTTATTGAAGATAATATCCAATGCAGAATTCAGTTAAATATTACAAAAAAAAAAAAAAAAAAAAAAAAAAAGAGAGAGAGAGAGAGAGAGAGATTAGCCAATATGATGATCTGAAGAAAACTCACCTAGAAAAAAAATAAAAAATAAATGTGGAACCATTTAAAACTAGTAAGGGCTGGTTGAATAGATTTAAAATCTGGGGAGAAGCCACAAGTGCAGATCAAGGAACCAAAACTTTCAGTAAAGAACTTGTTAAAATTATTGAAGAGAGGTATTGTGAGTTATACTTCTCAACAAGTTTATAACATAGATGAAGCAGGATTTTTGTGGAAACGAGTGTCTAAAATAAGTTTTATATTGAAAGAAGAAAAAAAAATGCCAGGTTTCAAAGCGGCGAAGGATTGGGTGACTTTATTGTTGGGTGGTAACGCTGCAGGGGATTTAAAATTAATACCCCTTTTAGTTTATTTCAAAGAGGGCCAACCCAAAATCGACACATTTTTTGATTAAATTCATCATTTAAATTAAATCGATTTAGATCAATTAAATTCATGATTTTAATTGGAATTTTAAGTTTAATTTTGATACGTAAGTAGTTACCACATAATTATATACGTACGTAATGGAGAATATTTTAAATGTATAAATATTTGAATATTAAATATTTTGACCGACATTTATGCATCTTTTCACTACCGTTTATTACTCATTAGGAAATATCCTATGGCACCGACCGCAACTTACAAATGCATATGTTACCTTATGGTAAGGCAGTGCTCGCTTAGCACGGATTCACTTAGCGCTCTGTTTTTCCAGAACGAATTATCAGCGTTAAGCGGGGGTCACCTGTATATTCAAAATTCAAACAGAACAATCCCACTGTCCAGACTACAGAGTAAAATGGAAGTTCTCAAAAGCGGATTGGGAAAAATATTCAATCATTTGACAATCAATTTATTAAAACTCAACCTATAGACGAACCTGAGCACATTACCACAAAAATTCTGGCAGCAGCTTCTGAAACAATTCCTCAGTCCTCTGCAGACCAACACAGATATGCAAAACACTGGTGGAATGAACGATACAAATAAGTGCCAAAAGAAAAAAATAAAGCTTGGAATCAGTTTCATAGGTTCCTGACAACAGCTAACCTCATATTATATAAAAAATAAAAGGCAAGGGCAAGACAAATAAGAAGAAAAGCAAAAAAAGACTCCTGGATAAAATTGACCAGTAACATCACAAAGGACACCAGCAGTCGGATAATATGGCAGAAAATCCAACAATTAAATAAACAGTACATTCCATTTACTGCTCCAATCCTGATTAGAAATGGACGAGAACTGTCCTCCCCTAAAGAAATAGGCAATTTCCTTGGAGAAGCTTTTAGTGAAATATCAGCAGCATCTACATATGATAATTCATTCCTGAAAATTAAAACCTCAGCAGAAAAATATAAAATAAATTTTAATACCACTTGATCTCTCTCTCTCCCCTATAAGCAGAAAAATATAAAATAAATTTTAATACCACTTGATCTCTCTCTCTCTCCCCTATAACCAGCCCTTCAACTTAACTGAACTCCAAGAAGCCCTAAACTGATCAGCAAACAGTGCAGCAGGACTGGATGGAATTTACTATATAATGCTCAAACATCTCAATAACACATCTTTAAACTTATTACTAGTATTCTATAATTGGATTTTCCTTGGGTGTGTTTATCCTTCCTTATGGCATCACTCTGTAATTCTTGCCTTTTGTAAACTGGGGAAGGATCAATCAATTCTGCAAAACTGCCGACCAATTTCTCTCACCAGCTGTCTCTGTAAAACACTCAAAAAAATTATACACAGCAAACTAAAATGGGTCCTTGAAAGTAAAATGCTGTTAAATTGCAACCAATACGGTTTCCGACAAAACAGATCCTGCTTCGACCTTATGATAAGAGCTGAAACCAATATTCGCAATGCTTATGTTAAAAATGAACATCTAGTGATGGTCAGTCTAAACTTCGAAAAAGCTTTCGATACCACATGGAGGTATGCCATTCTTTGAGAGCTCTGTTCCATTGGGTTGAGAGGACACTTACCATAATTCATTCAGAATTTTCTTAAGCATAGAACATTTTTAAGTTTGTCACCAGAGTGTACTGTCACAATATTTTATTCATGGTTGAAGGAGTGCCCCAAGAGTCCATACTTAGTGCTACCCTCTTTGCAATTAGGCTAAACACCATGACAGAATATTCCCAGAACTATAGAAAAATATATTTCTGCCAACGATCTTGCCATATCGTGCCATTCATCAAGCATTAATACCGTTGAGAGACAGCTACAACTTTCCATAAATAAGCTGGAGACATGGACCCAACAAAATGGTTACCATCTATCAGAACAAAAGACGATTGCAATTCACTTCTGTAAAAAATGCAAATCACATCCAGAACCTGAACTTAAATTAAGAAATCATCCGATCCCTCTCGCCATCAATATCTGGTTTTTAGGTTTAATACTAGATGCGAAACTAAATTTTGCCATGCATATAAGTTATCTTAGAACCATCTGTTTGAAAAAACAATATTAGTAAAATAATAAGAGGAGTTTACCTCAATATAATTCATAGAAGTGTTCTACGTATTATATTGAGGTAAACTCCTTATTATTTTACTAATATTATTATCAACGTAGAACATATTGAGTATTACAGCTCTGATTCATGCTATCAAAAAAACAATATACACGAGCCATTTCTGCCATGGCATGGGGTGCAGACAGATACTCTCCTGCACTTGTATCACTCTCTCATCAGGTTGTGTCTAGACTATGGTGCAATCGTCTATGACTCAGCCAGGAAAAGTGTGCCTGCAAGACTAAATATCATACAACACAGTGCTCTCACACTGCTCTTGGGGCCTTTCGAACTTCCCCGGTTCAAAGTCTATATAGAGGCAAATGAACCTCCACTCCACCTCAGGAGGAAAATGTTACTCCTCACCTATGCAGCCAGACTTAAAGGCCTGCCAGATCATTTCAATCAACCGCTACTCTTCAATCCTGAATGGATAAATTTTTATAACAAAGCACCCACTGAAAATAGACCCACTGGTGTTAAACTACAAAAATTGATTCAATGGTGGAATGCACATTTTGAAAACACACTCAAAGAAACTAAAATACCTGATCCACCCTGGTCCACAAACCTACCTGACTGTGACATATTTCTAACAACAGGGAAAAAGTCCCTGGAAAACTAACGTCAAACAACTGCACGAAGGGCATGCTTATAGAAATGTGCAGAGCTGCATAATATATACTGATTGCTCAAAATCAGACAACACTGATTTTGAGCAATACAGGTAGGTGCTGCAGCAATTTTTTCCTCGTTCACAGTGTCTGTATCTTTCTCGACTGAATGCAGCAGTTATACTGCAGAACTGTATGCAATCCAGCTAGCTTTTGACAATATCAATATCCATCTGAACACCAAAGCGATAAGTAATAAATTATCAACCCCACATCCCATAGTAAAAGAAATCCGGATAAGAATCATATTGTAAGCTTTTGTTGGATTCCAGAGCATGCTGGCATTAATGGTTACGAAACAGCAGACCAGACAGCCAAGCAGCATCAAACTGCCATTGTACCCTATGTAGATTTAATAACACTTATCTGACATATCTGTAGAGACCAGTGGTTAAAATATTTGGAAGACACATACAAACAATAAATTGTTTGAAATTAAACTTGAGCTACAACCATGGAACTCTAGCTGCAGGTGAAACAGACATGGAGGTAATACCGGCAAGACTACGCATAGGGCACACACACACACCTGACCCACTTGTTCCTGCTCGTGGGCAATGACCCTCTTATATGCACTCATTGTCTATCACAATTTACAGTTCGACATATTCTTCTAGACTATTCAATTCATTCACACATCAGAAATCATACTTTCCGCTCTTTGACGCAAATGCAAGAACCCTTATCACTAACCCACCTGTTGGGAAACAATGCTAATCTGAATGAGCTTGTTGCATATCTTAAACAAACCAGACTATATGAATATTTCTAATGTCAAATAAAGTGAATTTCCAGCATCTATCCAAATATTAGAATAGGCACATTTTGGCCTAAGTTGCCCTTGTGCCGATAAATATCTACACCAACCAACCAACTGATGTCACACTACCATCATCAGCAGTGATGTCATCATGCACACAAAGGATCCTGAGGAAACAGTATATTAGTACAGCACATTATCTACTATATACTAATTTATGGTATCATAATCTATTTTTTTTTTAACACCACACTTAATTTGTTGGTCAATCAGTATAGGTTTATAGGACATGGTCTATATTTCTTTAATGACTTTGTATATTTTTTTTTTCTTTTTTTTTAATAGCTGCTTCTTGGGATGCCATATGTGCCATACTACTGCTTACCAGGATACCTCTTCTTTTCAAGGTGAGAACATGATTTATCAGTGTTTTAGAAGTTACAAAATAATATGCAGTAGACTCTAGATTTTCCGGGATGGTAAAAAAATATTCCCGGATAAACAGTTTCCCAGTTAATCCAAAAATACAGCAAGTCCTCGACACACGTAAGAGATACGTTCCAGGACTTCTTACGTAAATTGAGTTTCACATAACTCGGATATGACTAATAAAATATTGCTACTATATCTCCGATCTGCCAAAATTACAAAAACCACATAATATCCTCAGAAGAATGAAGTCTCACGTAACCTTCTGTGTACACGTGCGAAAATCCTATGATGAGAAGCACGCCTGTGTGGGAAACATTCCTGGTACAAGTGCAGAGCGGCGTGCCCGTTACAGTCCGCAGCTCCATACGCCAGGTGCATGTCTGCCAGTTCAACGTTTGAATACTCGTCCATCCTACTGCCTCAGGAACCGGTTTGCAAATGTTGACTTCTAGCGGGATCGCTGTTCATGCGACCTCCCGTTCAACGTCCTCTACCGCATGATGAAGGCATTTCGGACTGTGCAATGCTATGTGATTCAGATTCGTCTTTGTGTCCCCTACACTTCCTGCAAGTTTGTCGCACTGGTAGTGAATCACCCTGTATATTAGTTATATATAAAGAAAAATAGTTATATATTTTTAATTAGTTCAATTAAGAACATACAAAAAGAAAACATTGAAGGAAGAAATGGTACTGTAAAAATTGATATATATTTCGTAGCCTTGGTTATCATAGTTGACTTCATTGGTGCTTGATCCCTTCACCGCTTCTCGTATTCTGTATTTCTCCTTTATCATTGTGTTCACTGTTGACACGGACAAATTAAATTCTGCATGATATTTGTTCATGTTTGACCATTTTCAAACATCCTTATTTTAATTTTCTGATCCGATTCAATCACTTTCCTTTTTTTTTTGTTTTTTGTTTTTTTTTTGATAGATTTACTAGTAGCGCTGTCACTTATTATTTTATGTCTCTTAGTCGGCACCATGATAACAATCAAAATGAAATTTTATGTAAAGAACTTCACAGGGTTAAGGTGAAAACTCACTATTATTACCCCACGCGAGTTCACATTTTACTAAAACACCTTTCTGGAGGTCACTGCCATAAAACAATAAAAACAATTTGCATATTCCGGGTTACTGGGCTTTTCTGTTACTGCAGTTCATTAAAACCGCATAGTAAACTTGATTGTATTCCATTTGTGATAATACTGGAATTCTGTGGGATTTTACATTATTATGGTGAAATGTGACTCTACTGAAATCTGCAGCCATATAAAAAAAGAACTAAATAAGTTTTAAAAATCTTTTCTTCATTCCTATTTTTAAGCTTGTGACTCCATATTCCGCTAGTGTAATTTGTGCATGCCGTTGTCGTCTTTATTGATTTCTTCTTCTTATTATTATTATTCTGTTTTAAATTTTACAGTCCTAAAAAAGGAAAAAAAAAATTGAGTGAAAAAAAATTAACATAAGTTCGAAGTTACATAAGTTGGGGACTTGCTACAGTATATACAAAAATGTTCAGCAACCTACGTAAAAAATATGGCAATAGATAAAAAACTTACCACACACTACTTGTGTGTCCAATACAATGCTTCCCTCTATTTTTTATGATGTCGCGCATGGTTTGGTCACCAACATTATTATGGTTCATTAGAGATTTAACGGATGCACCATTTTCAAACTTTTGAATAATCAAGTTTTTGTTTAATTGAAAGTGTAACTTGTTTGCGTTTACCCATCATTTTCGCGATTTCTAAACAAAAAAAAAAAAAAAAAAATTTCTTTATCCCTGACATAAATAACAACAAAATTTTTCTCTTTACGGTGCGATGAAACAGAACAATCGAAGTGACCCATGAGTGTCAGGTGTGAAGACAGTGGGGGTTGCAAGATAATAATCTCCCAGTGACGACTTTATAATGTCCTGCTTGTGCTTATTACGACTTGCAAAACATCTGTTTATATCTATTCTAGTTATTACTTGAATTTTGTGATTTCTGGTTGATTTTTTTATTTAGAGTCTTGAAGTTTCCTGGTAAATCGAGAGTCTGCTGTATTACAAAGTTCATTTTCACCCCGTGAGAAATAAATATTGTTATTTTGTGTGTCTAATACAAATCTTAGCACAGCTGTCCAAATATTGGCCCTCAGCCCACCTCAGTTCCCTGCTTCTGAAGGATGGCACTGACTCGTTAGAAATTATTTTTGTGTAAACAAAACCAGTTTATAGTAACTACAACATAAGTGCATTCTGAAACATATCATGCTAAATTAACAAAAGAATAAAGTTTTTTCTAAGTTGTTTACATACATTCCCTGCTCTCCATGGAATTAAGGTCAGTTGCAATTGTTACGCCAGCTCAAAGAATCTTTTGCTACAGCATACAGTAATCTTTTTTTTGTGCCATTTTATCTAAGCTGATGTCTTTTTCGGAACTTGTGTCTTTAAATTAATTTAAAGTTTGTTTATATTAAATCTCATCTAGTAGTGTTATGGTTACAAAACATAAACTGATGGAATTGAGCCTGGAAATTAAACTGAAAATTATACAAGAGGCTGATAGGACTGAACTTAGCAAAACGGACTTTGCAAAGGAATACATCCTTTTACCTACTTCATCCATAATACTGAAAAACTGAAAAGTGATAAACTGGAGCAGTGATAAAAAACAAACAAACAGGAAACGAATTCCTGGTTGAAAACATGAGCTCAAAACAAAATGTTTTGAGTTGTACCAACAAATGTGTGCATCTAATTTGCCAATATCAGGACCGATTTTGCAAGAAAAGGCAAATTATCTAGTTCAGCAACATGGGATTAGCGACTTCAAATGCAGCAGTGGCTGGTTCCAAAGACAGGAATAACTTGGTTTTGAGAAATCTTTGCAGCGAGTCTGGGTTAGTCGACAAGGAAAAGGCTACAGATCGATCGTGTTCTGTACGGTCTATTCTTAAAAAAAAGGAGGCAAAGGATTTTTTTTACTTGATGAGATAGGTTTATTTTATAATTTGCTGCCAAACAAAACATTTGCTGTTTGAGGAGAGTCTTTTTGTCATGGTGGAAAATTAAGTAAACAAAGACTCACCATTCTATTATGCTGCAATTCAAATGGCAATACAAAATGCTCACTGGTGATTGGTAAGTTTTCCAAGCCAAGATGTTTTAAAGAAGTTAACCAACTTCCATGTGATTATGTGGCTTAATATCTTGCTTGGCTTGCAGTCAAAATTTTTCAGTCATGGTTATCAAAAGTGGGTAGAAGAATGGCTTCAGAAAAAAAGGAACAATTTGACGATTCTAGATTGTTGTACAGCACATTCTGCAGAGACGCTTAAGTTGAAAAATATACGGCTGTTCTTTTTACCCCCAATACCACCAGTTTAATGCAACCACTGGATCCAGGCATTATTTATAACCTCAAGAGAGCATACAGAGCTTGCCTGATAAGGTACTTGATCTGCAACATAAAAGGAGGGAAAAAATTTGCAGTCAAATTGGAATGTCTTAGATGCTGTCTGTAATCTTGTTATTGCTTGAGACAGTATTGCATCAAATGTAATAAATAACTGCTTCAGAAAGAGTGGCTTTGGAGAGAATATCATCGAAAAACATGGTCCAGCAGATGATTGTGATAGCAACATTGAGTTATTATTATTCTTAAATATATATAGTATGTGCCAAAAAAAAAAAAAAAATAAATAATAATAATAATAAAGGTAAAATTTTTACACTTTTGGGGGACCTCGTTGCTACAAACCTCATTATTACAAAACGTGAAAATTTAGGTCCCTTGAACTTTGTATTAATGAGCTTCTACTGTATATAAAATATATATATATATATATATTTTTTTTTTTAATTTATTGCTACTTTTTTAACCTTTAAAATACCAAAAAAATGAGTGAGCAATTCATGTTAATAATTATTAATTTATATATGTTTATTTTATTTTATTTTTTTTTTTTGTTGCCCCTGTGCACAGAAATACCTAGTTATGCATCAAAACAACCAACTGAACAACTAACCAACTTTTCATTGTGCTTATCTGTTTTGCTTTATATTAATTTGTACTTGCATTTTGGACACTTATTTTAAATGAATTTGAAATGAGAAAGTTAAATTAAATGAAAAATATCAAAATATAATTTAATTATTTGGTGCTTTTCTTTTAGCTGCTTCCTCTCAAGAATTAATTGTTATTCCGAAAAGGATATCCAGGTGATTATGATAAGTATTTCTTGGTAAGATTTTTATTAATGTATTATAGTAATTAAATTATTTCATTTATTGATTGTAATCATTTCACATACATGGTGAGCCGCAGGACACTTTCTTTTAAATGTATATGCAAACAAAAATATACTGATTATTTAAATTTAAAGTAATTGGGTACTGCCTTGCTTATTTTTAGGTTTAGGCTATTTGCCATATAAACTTTTTTTTTTTTTTTTTATCATATACAATTTTTCAATTTGATATTAAAATTTGGTCTGAATATTAGCATTTAGATTTTACGACTTCCAAAGTTGAACTTTTTGCAATCAGCCCATGTTTTCCTCAGTATTAAAGGAAAACATGGGCTGATTGCAAATTGGGAAAATTGTTCTTTTTATCAATTTTATTTTTACTGTAATGTACAATATAATACTTTTCTGTGTATCTTTCCATTCTCTCCTTGTATAGAAACAGCAGTGGTTTTTTTTTTTTTTTTGTCCAGCAAGAATCAAGTTCTAACATTGGTGGATTTGAGAAGTTTGGTGCAATACATGTATTTTTGTCACATTTTGACAAATTAGTATTAGCTTTGGTAGAGGCATATGATGCAAAAGAAAGCAAGCTTATACAGCATCGGCCAAAAAAAACCTTCCCATTTCACCCATCCATTCACTCCAACATTTACCCAGTTCTTCCTTGAATTTATTAAAGCTATCAACTTCCACGAAGACAGATTGAAGTTTGTTCCAGCAATCAAACATCCGCTGGCTGAAGGCAAGGCAAATTTCAGCACATCTGTTCTACAACTGTCATTCCTCCATTTGAATTTATGCTCCCTCAGGTGCGTAAACTGAGCAAGAGGAAGAATCCCATCAGCATTGAGATTGCTCAGCCAATTCAAGGCCATATACACATCAATCTGATCACCTCGCAGGTGCCTAATCTCCAGATACTGCAATTTGCAGAACTTAACCTTTCTTGGTAAGAGCAAACCCTTGGACCTCTCACCAATCTCATTGTGCTTTTCTGTACTCGTTCCAGCAGCTCTATATCCCTCCTAAAACGAGGCCTCCAGACCTGTTGCAGTACTCAAGGAATGGCCTGACCATTGCCTTATACAAAGGGATAACTCCTCCTCATCCCTGCTAGCGAACTTTGTGTATATCATTGACAAGACCCCATGAGCTGCTCTAGCAGATTGTCTTCATTGCTCAGAAAACTTCATATCTGACAACACAATTACCCCCAGGTATTTTTCATTCTTCTCTACCCTGAGTGTAGTATTGCACAGTTGGTACATTACTCTGGGGTTAAGCTTCAGTTGCCGCCTCTCATCCCATCTGCCCAACTTTTCTAGATCCTGTTGCAGTAACATAGTGTTATTAACGACCCTGCCAACTTTCGTATCTTGTGCAAATTTGGACATTAAGCCTGATATACCTTCATCAATATCGTTGATAAATATAGTAAACAACAATGGGCCCAATACCAAACTCTGGAGGACTCCACTAATAACATTAGTCCACAAAGAGCAGTGTCCATTGATTGCCACACTCTGTTTTCTCCCACTCAACCGTCCCTTTATCCATAGCAGCAACTTTTACTTAATGCCATACAGCTCCAATTTGTACAGTAGTCTTCCATGTTCAACAGTATCAAAAGCTTTCCTGAAATCCAAATATATGATAACAAAATAATTTTTTGCATCTAGTTCCTTTGTGACCATATCATAATATGCAGTCAAATTGTACAGGTAACAAACTCATGCAGTATCTGACCTATAACTGCAGTATTGTCTAGATGATCCTGCAAAGCTTCTTTAACCAGTGATGCCATTATTTTCTCAGAACAGAGGTTAAACTAACAGGTCTGTAATTACTCGTTCACCCTTTGATCCCTCTTTGTGAATTGGAGATACATTGGAGATACAATTGGAGATCCAGTCTGTATCAAACCCCCTGAATCCAAGAATGCTCTCATTATTTTGGCTAGGGTTGCTTACTTCCTTTTCTGCCTCCCTTAATATAATTGGATAGATCCCGTCCACCCGAGATGCCTTTCTTATGTTTAACTTCAACAATTTCTCTTCCACTTTCCTCTCAGTTATTACAAAATCTTATAACAAGCCCTTTAAACAGGAAGAGAAATGCAGCACTCTTTCTCGTGTGTTCAAGTGGTGTAGTGCCAGATGACATCCATTATGAAATGATAAAACACCTCTCACCACAATCTAAGGATCACCTTATAATTTTCTTCAATGGGTAGATTCTGCTCACCAAGAATCTGGATATTGTTTCTTAACAAACAATTTCCGGATTCCTGGTGAAGGCAATCATTCTTGCCTTCCCATAACCAGGAAAGGATTCTAGAAATCCAAGTAACTATCATCCTATTGCTCTGGCAAACTGTTTGTGCAAAGTCCTAGAAAGAATTGTATGGTATTTTGAAACTAATGGTCTGCTTTCCAGAACACAGTGCGACTGCCATAGAAACAGACCCACTGTGGATAATTTAATCCAACTTGAAACGTGCATTCATGACACTTTTAGTATTAGTAACAGCCGCATGGTGCAAGAAAGCCTATGGCTTATGCTGCACGAGCCAAAAAAAAAAAAAAAATCCGAACAAAACAATGATAAAAACAAAAAATAAATAAATAAATAAAATAAAAAACTAAATAATAATAATTAAAAAAAATAAAATAAAATGTAAATAAAAAGGAAATTAAACCTATCATCCTATGCGCTTCCCTTACCCGAAAGTACTATCCAGATGACCTTTGAATTTCCCCAAACTGTCGGCCTCTACCACCCATGAAGGCAACTTATTCCAGTAATTTATAACTCGCTGGCTAAAATAAAACTTCCTGCAGTCCAATCTAAACATTTCCCCCCGTAACTTGAATTTATGTCCCCTAGTTCTAGCATCATTTATAATCTTGAAAATTGTCCTCATTCATTTTACTGATGCCTCTCAGAGCCTTAAACACCTCAATCAAATCTCCTCTAAGGTGTCTAGTTTCCATACTCTGCAACCCACATATTCAAAGTCTTTCTTCATAAGGACGCCCTTTTGCCGATCTCACCAGGCGAGTTACCCTTCTTTGCACCCTTTCAAGAAGCTCGATGTCTTTCTTTAGGTGCAGTCTCCATACTTGAACACAGTATTCCAAGTGTGGTCTAACATAAGCCTTATATAATGGGATTATCACGTCCCTATCTCTACTTGCAAAAGTTCGATAGATCATCGATAGGACACCATGGGCCTTCCTTGCAACCTGTTTACAATGCTCAGAGAATTTCATGTCTGACCGTATCATGACACCCAAGTCCCTTTCCTCCAGTACTGGGTTTGGTTGAACTCCACCAAGTGAATAAGTTTTTTTGGGATTACTGTTTCCCAGGTGTAATACCTTACACTTTGTTGGATTAAAGCACAGCTGCCATTTTTCTGACCATTCTTGAAGTCTATCTAGGTCTCTCTGAAGAAGCTCAGCTTGACAGTGATCATTAACTACTCTACCAATTTTAACATCATCTGCAAATTTAGACATCACGCCCTCTATCCCTTCATCAATGTCGTTTATGAAAATTAAAAACAACAGTGGTCCTAATACTGATCCTTGGGGAACCCCACTTCTTACATCAACCCAATCTGAGGAATAGCCATTTATCACAACCCTCTGCCTCCTGCCCTGAAGCCATCCTTCTATCCATCTAAGGATTTTCCCAGTGATTCCAACCTGTTCCAGCTTATAAAGCAACCGCTCATGTGGGACTGAGTCAAAAGCTTTGCTGAAATCTAAATAAACAATGTCGAAATTATTCCCTAAATCCAGCTCGTGGGTGACCCTTTCGAAATAGCGAACCAGATTTGTTAAACATGATTTTCCCTTTACAAAACCATGCTGAGTATCCTTGAGAATTTCAATTCGATCCAAATGATCCTGAATTCCACCCTTGATCATTGCCTCCATGATTTTCCCTACTACTGAAGTCAGACTGACAGGTCGATAATTTCCAACTTCACTTTTAGAGCCACCCTTATGTATGGGAGATACATTTGCACTTTTCCAATCCAAGGGAATCTCCCCAGAGTCTAGTGATGCTCGCATAATTAGCCTCAATGGTTCAATGCACTCGCTTGCCGCCTCTCTTAAGATTATAGGGTATATTCCATCAACTCCAGGAGCCTTACTGGTCTGTAGGCTCGAAAGTTTTTTCATTAAATAATCTTGCGAAATTTCAATATCATTAATTGCATATTTTTGAACTTCGCTTCCACAATTTCCCATTGCCACAAAAGGCTTTTCATTTGTAAATATCGATGCAAAATAACTGTTGAGTTCATCTGCAATGGCAGCTGGTGTATTTATTACTATCCCCCTTCCCTTACGTAAAGGACCGATCTGGTTTGTCCTGCTCTTCTTGGAATTTATATATGTGAAGAATTCTTTATCCCCCCTCTTTGCTCTGTTTGCTAGTGATTTCTCATAAACTGCCTTTGCCTGTCGAACCTTTTCTGTGGCTCTATTACAGATCACCTTGTAGCTGTTATAGGTTTCAGTACTTTTTATTGCTCTGTAACCTTTCCATGCCACCTTTTTCTGCTCAAGTAATGTGGCAACTTCACTATTCATCCAACTTGGAACCCTTCTCGTGGAGTATTTTTTTTAATGGTATATACGCATTCAAGGCATCTGTGATTAATGTTTTAAAAGCGTACCACAGTTCAATTGTATTCATTCTCAGTGCGATATCTACCCAGTTAATAGAGGCCATGTAGTACCTTAAGGCATCGTAATTTCCTTTTCTGAAATTAAAACCCATTCCTTTGCCTTTTACTTCTGCTACCTCTCTCTCTCGTCATCATCCACCGTAGAACTCCGTGATCACTTCCTGCTACTGGTTCCTCTACTGTCAGCCCTGTTATGTCATCTGATTCATGTGTGATGATGAGGTCTAGGATATTCTTTTCTCTAGTACTTTCCCTGACATGTTGATACAGATAACAGTCATCTAGTTGATTTAAAAATTTTGTTCCCCATGTCGAGTTTCCTTCCCATTTACTCCAATCAATCAGAGGCAAATTGAAATCACCCATAATAAGGTATTGACGCTTACTTGCCCATTCCATTTGCATGTAGAGGCTTTTGTCATAATCTTCACAATCACCTGGTCTGTAGATTACTCCTACTCGCATTATACCTTTGTTTCCAACTATCTCACACCATACAGACTCTATACTAGCATGTGAAATGTCTGAATCCGGGAAAGCTATCGTCGCACTCAGGCTGCTTCTGATAAGAAGCATTACCCCACCACCCCTTCTATCTACTCTATACTTCCTAAATACATTATACAAGCCGTACTGAAACTCATCATCCCCAATTTCCGGGTGGCACCACGTCTCTGTAAGCCCTATTATGTCCGCGTTACTTGTTTTAACCAGCAGTTTGAATTCGCTCATTTTATTGACGACACTTCTAATGTTACTGTATAAACAATTAAGATTTACTGTTCTTGTATATTTAACAACCCTAACACAACCCTCGAAGTTTTTTAGGCTCTCTTCCCTGATATTAGCTACCCGCTCACATGAAACGTCTTTGCCCCCAGAACATCTAGATAATACGTCCAGTTGGGGTAACAGATAACAACTCTTAAAGTATGTGCAAGAGTTACATTGACCAGTATTATCAGATAAACACGTGTCAATATTACCCACATCCCCCCTAACTAGCAGTTTCCCTGAACCTTTAAGGTATCCTCAATAATACTGGCAAAAACTTTTGCACCTCCTTTGTTTAAGTGTATCCCGTCTCTACAAAACAAATTCCTTCTACCTACAAGCGTGGGCCATGCTGATAGAAATTTACCCCGTAAAGCCTTGCAGATTCCTTCAAGTCTTGAGTTAATCCACAAGGCTCTTAACATATAATCCCTCCTATCGTGTCTGGGCAGAATTGCAGACACATAGACATTATGGCCTAGCTCGCGACATTTCCTCAGCATGGTCCTGTATTTTTCCAACAAATCGTCAGATCGTGTACGTTTAATATCGTTTGTCCCCACATGAATAATAATATTTTCTTTACCCCCTTTAAAATCTGACAATCTGTTGGTGACATCATCAATAGTTGCTCCCGGCAGACTTTTATTAAATCCGAGCATGTGGTAGCAGTTTTCTTTAATATTGAAAAAGCGTAAGACAGATTTTCCATATTACAAGACTACTATAACTTTGGTCTTAGGAGTACCAAAATGGAACCTTCCTCTTTTTATTAAAAACTTTCTCTTGAATCACTAGTTTCAAATTCGTTTAGGATCCACACTCTCTCTCAAGTGTTTTGTAAAGAGGAGGGAGTCCCATAAGGATCCATTCTAAGTGTCACATTTTTTACAGTCAAAATAAACTATTACAAAACAACTTCCACCCACCCCAAACAATGCCCGTTACGTTAACGATTTTATTATATTATATTTTATCATTCATGCAGTATGAGGATCATTGAAAGGCAACTACAGAAAATCACTGATCACCTTACATCTTAGTCATTGGCTAATCGGTTCCAATTTTCATCACAGAAGACCGTTTGTGTACACTTCTGTCGCAAACCTAATCTTCATCCTAACCCAGAATTAAGGCTTGGGGAAAACACCATCCCAGTTTTACCAGAAGTCAAATTCCTTGGACTTGACAAGAAGCAGAACTGCAGAATCTCAGTTATTGGTTGATTCAACCACTGCTCATCTCAGTTACCCAAATTATTTGCTATATGATTCCTTTCGCCTCAAAGGTGGTGCATATGTCTGTTCCGATATTCCCTCTCAGAGACTTGGTAATTTGGAATTTCCTCTTTTCGATCATCTCTGGCTTAAATTCTCTGTA
The DNA here is from genome assembly GCF_048544385.1 of Mastigoproctus giganteus. Taxonomy (NCBI): domain Eukaryota; kingdom Metazoa; phylum Arthropoda; class Arachnida; order Uropygi; family Thelyphonidae; genus Mastigoproctus; species Mastigoproctus giganteus. Next base: position 157,691,457 of record NC_143579.1, read on the forward strand.
CCTCATCCTGTCAAATTCATCTGTTGTCTCTACCGTTCTCCCAACTCCACTAATCACTTGGAGCTCTTTGACTTCCTCTCTTTGCAACTTGACTTTCTCCATTCCAACTTTTCTAACAGTCAGATAATTTTCCTTGGTGATTTTAATGTTCACAACTCCAGCTGGCTTCTGTCCTACCCAGGCAGAATCTACCCAGATTCTACCTGTGTAGGACAGGACCAACTATCAGTGATCAATGGAGTGGTGCCCAGATATTAATGGTAGGGCATTGTATACATAACCAGTCATCTGGGTAAATGTCAAAAGAGAGATGTATAAATACTGTATAGAGTAAAAGGCTGGCCTGCTGAAGAAATTGAACATCTAATAAAAAATATACTCAGAAACCAGACTGAAAACACCAAAGCAATAGAACTACAAAAAAAAAAATCTTGGAGAGTGATAGAAGGGAATGATGAATGTGTCTTGGGGACTGGCTTGGATATAAACTGTGCTGATATAATCTACTTGTCTACTAGTTTTGTATATAAACTATCCATCAATATGATTCAGCCTGGAGAATATTTAGTTCCATAAAACAATGGCCTTGCAAAAAACTGCTATGGAATCCTAAAGTGAAAGTGTGTCTTGGCACAGCATATATCACAGAACTTTGGCCTATACATTTTACAAGATATTAGTTCAGAAGTATAATTGCTATGTTTTCAAATATTGTCTGTCTTGAAATGTATTGTCTGAAGGCACAGGAAATGTTCTTTATGCAGTCCAGTGCTCCACCACTTTTCAGTATTGCAGATGGTTTGACAGACACAAAGCAGCAGAGGGCCAGCATGGTACACCCTGTTTTGCCTCTGATGGATATTTTAGTTTGAGGCTTATCCAAAGAAAAAGTTTACCAATGATGGCTAAGAACAGTTGATTAACTGTTCTTGGCCTTCTCTGGTAAACAAATTAGTAAGAAAATGACCGTTAGGGTTTCTGTGGACTTTCTTTCATGTTTTGTGGAAAACATTGCAATTTGATTGAAAAAGTTATTGACAGTTCTGGTGCCTGTGTTGTTGGGAGTTGACATCAATGCAAGAATTCAGCATATGACAAAAAAGGACAAAAAATGCAAACTTTTTTTTTACATGTCATGCTGCAAATGATTAATTTAATGATCGTGGTATGGTTCGTGTTGTGCACTGAACAGAACCTTATCTATCAAGATCCACATTATTCAGTGTTTTATGCATTTTACTTTTTTTTATGGTGAGCCATTAAAAGTACCTTGGATACTCAGGTGAAGCGTTACTTATTCGAAGTGGTGCAATATCATGGCAACTCTTTTTGAAGGTATTCACAATATGAGATATAACTTAAAATGATGCCACTTTGCTAATATTCTGTTCATTCAGATTTGGCTATGTATTATTGATGCTTTCGCACTGTACTTATACATAGTCTAGACTTTTCCATAGCTTGAGGCTTACGCCCTAAACGCTTTATACCTTACTGCATATTTATTTAAGTTTTATCTATCTGCTGCCTTGCATGATGTTGTTCTTTAAACTACATCAACTTCTGCTTTTTCTTTTCTTTCATATGGATTGGTTTTTCACTCATCCTGCCCTATTTGTTACTTTTGACATTTCATGTAATTTATGCCTCCTCTTCTCGCTTTTCAATATATTTATTACTTGTTCCTCATATATATATATACTGATGACTCAGAAACAAGTGTCACCTTGAATACTTCAGCAATATCCCTGATTTATGGTATGTGTATCTTTCATGGTTGAATGTAACAATGATATTGCACTATACAATTCATTTAGCTTTAGATCAGTACCTTTCCCAGCAATAGTTTAATATACACTAATTTTACCAGTGCTCTGTTGGCAATGGATAATAAATTCTCAACTTTGCATCCCATATAAAACAAATACAGTCTTGTCTAAACAATTTATGTGATAACAACTTACTATGTTTTTGCTGGATACAGGACATGCTGGCCTGTATCCAGCACATGGCATGACATGAGCAGCCAAACGCCACAACATCTTACCTATCTGTTGGGTATGTGACAAATTTCTTGTCATGTACCCAACAGATCTGTAGAGACCAGTGGTTAAATTTTTGGCAGTCACATGTGAACACAATCATAGAACTTCAGCTTCAGGCAAAATAGACAAGAAATAATACAAGCAAGGTTCTGCTTAAGGCACATAAATTTGACCTACTTGTTTCTACTTCTAGGAGATGATACTCCCCAGTTCGTGCATTATTCATCACAGCTTAGTTAAACACATCCTTTTAGATTCCATGTATTATTCTCACATCAGACTCCACTTTCCATTCTGTGGCACAATTGCAAGAACCCTTTTCACTTACCTAAAAAAAAACTCATTTATATGAACTCTTCCAATATTAAGTGAGACAAAATTTTAGCTCACATTTCCAAATATTTAAATAAGCAAATTTTAGCCTAGGTTACCCTACTTTTAATACAGCCATACCACCACCACTACCTTGTTTGAATGACATTGTAGATTTAAAAGGGGAAGAGAAGTTTAACCATACTGGAAGACCTTTAACTGCTTGAAAAAATTGAAACAGACATCAGACAACATGGCTGTTGAAAAACTTACAGACACTTTAAGCATTTCACACAGAAGCTGTCGTTGATTTTTAAGCAACGATTTACACGTGCATTGCATTACTTGGCATGCAGTACCTTGTTTATTTACTGTTATCTGTTCATTGCACGTGATTAGTGGAATGACCAGATGACAATTTGTGGCAATCTCATGATGGCATCCAATAACAGTTGTTTGACTTGGAAATCACATCATCTCTGCAATCAAAACATTTTGGCAAGGTAGGTCAAAAGAAAAAGCAATGTTAGGGATTCTCTTCGACCATTCGGGTATCATACACTACATATTCATTCCTCGAGGGGTCATGAATAAAGTAAAACATATGCAGCAGTTGTACTCATAATTGTACCCAGCTCTAGAGGCAATTAACCAAATGCATCTGAAATGATGGGCAGCAAAAGATTGTTGCACAATGTCTTATCCACACGCTTCTTATTTCTTGTGCAAGAGCTCTCTAAACATTATACTGTTGTGTTACCACATCCTTCTTACTTGTCTAATCATTCACTGTTATTATTTTTTTTAAATGAAAAAATGTTTATGAGGCCGTAGTTTATGCAGCAAACAAATGGTTATTGATGCTGCCCAAAGTGCTCTCCATGCCTAGGGTTTCATTTTTTATTTATATCATTTATTATTATTATTTTTTTATTTTTAAATAAGATTTAAAAAATGATGGCAAAAGTGTGCATTACTGAGGAGGGTACTTTGAGAGTGGCTGTGTCTAGACTGTGTTTAATATGCAAGTCAGGAACCTTTTGCCTGTATCACACGCTCTGCTGAATACCAAGTCTTATTATCATCTGGGGGAATGAATGTGTGAGTTGTGCAGTTCAAAAACCTAATATTGTACAATGAGATAACCCGATATCAGACACCAGTGGTGCATGTTGTGATGCCCACTAAGGAGAGGGAGAGAAAAATGTATGCTTATGCATACATACTTCAAAATGGTGCAAATCTCAAGAAACTGTTCCATTGCTTGAAATGTTACCCAGTATATAATTTGAACAGAACTTTTGTTAAATCAGAATATTATGAAAATGCAACCATTTTCACTTATGACGGGACGTTCGTGAAGAGAACAAGCGCCCCATACTTTTGTCACTGTGCTGTACTTTTGGAGCAACACCTGCTCGTGGGGAGAAGGCGGAAATATTTCTGGTCCCCGCACAGCAGTGGAAGTCACACCCATGGAGTGTCAGCCCTCTGCCGGTCGCCTGTTATCTAACAGCCAGGGGTCATTTGTCTGAGTGGAGCGGACAGATGTCCGGGCGTATTGTTGACAAAAACAGCAAAGGAATGTGACTCTCGTGTGAGGATGTGAGGGTACATCTTTCGAATGACACTTATGGGGTAAGCAGAATAAGACATCCACTGAATGTTTGTTATTTTGAAAGTCCCTTGTGAGGAAGTGGATGAACTTGTGTCCGCCAGACCTTTGTCCAGTCTGAAGGCACAACCCTACCAAAATAAAGTTTCGTCCATACCACCTCCATAAATCCAATATTTTTTATGTGAGTAGAGCTCCGAAATCGACAGTCCAAAAATTGTTGTTTGAACCGTCGAAATTAACCAGAACAGTACACAGGAGTAAGCAAAAGGGGAGAGACATATACGGATCTAGGGGAAAAGCACGGGAGTTCTGTTTCTGAGTTTGTTGGAGTTAAGTCAGAGTGGAAGAGAAATAAAGAGCCAGAGAAAAAGAAGAGAAGGTGTTTGCATCTCCTGAGTAAAAAGGTACAGAGTCCTGATTCCAAAAAACGGAGAAAAATAGGAGGAGCAGATCGAGAAACAAAGACAAAAGAAGAAGACATGATCCAGATGGATGATCTCCCCAGAGTTTCAACTTCTGAAGGGATGCAGACTGAGTCCGGTAAGTCAACCTTCTGTGCCTAATTATAAAACTGAACCAGACAGTGTAAAAAACTAACCTATTTTCCCTTACTTAGACTTCTCTCCTCCTAGTAATTTACCTTGTTAAATATAGAGAACAAGTAATATTTTGAACTTAAGGAATACACACCACATTATAATTTTAACATTATGATCGCTTTGTAATTGCTCTGCTACAAACGTCATTGTTAACTTATATGAACCACTGAGATGTTACAACCTCGATGGGATATACTTGGAGTTTCCTACAACAGCAAGCACGAAACTACACGAAGAACAACACTACCATTAATATTCAGCTGGTAAATTTACATTAAGAGGCTAATTGCATGTTAATCTAAAGAGGAGTAAGCCCAATGCTACGACCCATATTCTAGAAACTGTGTCTGTTTACTAAGTGTATATCTAACTTGTCTTGTGAAATAAACCATGTTTTGTTTATCAACCTTTGCCCCATGATTACTCTCTGATGACACATGATTTCTTTGAAGGGATTACTAATAAAGAACCATAGTTAAGGCGGCACTTTTGGTTCCAGTCAAATAGAAAAGAGCCGAAGGTGAAAATCACAACGCGATCCTTGATGTTGCAGGCTTGCTCAGCGTCCATCTGAGTAAGTTTTCAGAACACAAAAGGTCTTTGTCCTAATTTAACTGCTAGATAATCACATGAAAGCCAGGTTTCTCCGAATGTAAATGTTAGTGTAACTCTTGCAAAGACCATTTAATTCCCAGCTAACCTTGACCAACTAACACATCACACCATAACTGAGAAGCTTTGGAACATTGGCAAGCATACGCTATAACGGAGAAAAAGCCTGCGCAACAATATCATGAATAAACACAATTTGATCCTCACATTGTTTTTCAGATTTTTTATTGGTGGTGTTACCTGCCTCCATCTGACAAAAAAAAAACAGAAATGGTTGTAATATGGGTGGTAGGGCCTTACCCTGAACAAGCTTAAGTAATTAAAGAAATTGCTTCTTATTTATGTTGCACAACCAAAAAAATCCTGTGATCTCAATTTTGAGAGATTGTATTGTTGTGGAAGTGGGTAGTTCGAATAAATTCAAGGAAGAACTAGACAAATTATTGGAGGGGATGGGCAGGTGATGTGGGAATTTTTTTTTTTTTTTTTTTTTTTTGCTAATGCGTTATAGGCTTGCTTTCTTGCATCATATGCCACCTGCTAATGCTAATATTATGGAAAGTTTTTCTTAATGAAAATTGTCCTATTGTCTTAGCAGATGGTCATTAGTTCTGCTGATAAATATCATTGTGACTGATAGGTGCCACCCATCTTGACAGTTATTATGGATAGTGATCAAGCATTCCATCAGTGTTGCTTTGACAATCCAGTGATGATTAAATTGCAAAATTTTCCATCATAAATGGTATTTAAAAAATCAGGTCAAAGGTTATAAACAGTGAGTTAGTTAATATTTCATAAAATATAATGGATGGAATTTCACCTGTATGAGTGGTCCCAGCAATGCCGCCCGATGGGTTTGAGAGGTATGTGGACAAGCTTTCACTACCAAAACTGGGCGGGGCCTACACATTCGTAGGGCCCACCCATCCATAGCCAACGCTGGGGTTTGTGTAGCGCGTGTGAAGGCCAGGTGGACAGAGGAGGAGGTCCTCTGTCTAGCGCATGCTGAAATTGGCCTCTGTGCTGCTGCACACCCTAGCAACATGAAGGTCAGACTCCAGAGCATGTTCCCCCACCGGACGCTCGAGGTGATCAAAAGCAGAAGGGTTGTTGTTGTTGTTGTTGTTTTTTGGTTTTTAGGAGCATTAGCAACTAAGGCCATATTGCTCCGAGGATATGCGGTGGTCATTCCCTGACCTTTCCGCATCCTCCGTATTTGGTGGTTACGGGCTCGAACCCCAGTCTAATCAAGAAGCGTGTGCTACGCACTGCTGCTCTTGCCCACCTGGCTACGGAGGCACCAACAGAAGGGATATGGGGACTTGCTCAAATCCATAATGGAGTCTGGCCCTCAAAGCAGTACTGACTTGCAGTTGATTAAACAACTTAAATAAATATAATTCATATTTAAAAGTATCATTTCTTTTCTTTCTTCCTTTACAGGCAATCAACTGATATTCTAAAGGCACTTGCTTCCACAGTTAAGCAGGTATGTTGTGTGGTTAATTTTTGAAGTGAATCTCACCATTTAATTTTATTTTCATATTATGATTCATTGATCTGTGATTTTTTTGTATTTTTAGGACTATACAAGCTTCCATTACAAATATCATGATGATCCTTACCTTCTCCCTGCAAGTAATTTATCAAAGGTTAGTATATAAATTCACAGTCTTTGCTGAAAACTAATAACACAAAGTGGTACATCACACAAATATCTCTGAAGAAGAGTTGTGATAGCATAAATGTACATAATTCTCATTGCGTGAAACTAACTTATTTCATGAACATGTATATCATCAAATAAGGGTCTGAATATTAGGCTAATTTATTGCTCCTCTTTTTTGGAGTATGATCCTACATACTAAACAAAATTAATAACAAGTAAGTGTGGTTGCTGTAATAAATAGTGCAAGTATTCAGATTCATGAATGTTGTGTTCATACACACTGGTATAAAATTGGAGTCCAAGCAGCACAGCAGTGTGCTAGAAGATAGTAAATGTGTGATTGGAACTTGGACTTTCAATGCAGCATAGTAGTTGGACACCACATCAGTAACTTTTCTGTGCACACCACTGCAACTCATCTGAACCTTCCAAATTCCACTGTGTAGAGGGAATGTTATTCACACATGGAAGACCATAGGTGATACGTTGATGAAGGAAAAGGCTTGGATGACAAACAAACTCATAGGGTGTTTGAATGCACTACAAAGAGGGAAGTTCATGCTGGTCAGTCTGATGGTATGGTACTTAGTCCACTGTAATAGTGACTGAAACCATGAAGTTCATGATGTAGACCTTCAGTATCAACACAACACTTCATGTCATGTGGGAGGGAGGATCATACAAGACAGGTGACCTCAGAGTTGGACTGTTGCTCAGAGCCCAGACCTTGGCCCACTGAATTATCATAGAATGAATTGGAGTCCTTGATCACTGCAAATGGAACATAATATGAGAGCAGTGAATGAACTCGAAGGAAAAAATCACAAACTAACATCCTCAAACGAGGAATATTTTCAGTAGAAGATACAGAAATTGTGTGTGGGAGGGTACAAATATAAATTATATATAATTATCTGTTGGAAAAATGGTGCAGATAGGTCAAAAGTAATTTATGTCCGCAATTCTGGCCATGCTCAATAGGAGTGTCTGTATTCTGGAAGGAACATACATCAGTACACCTTGATTGAATTCACAAGGACTCACTACCCCAAGGTATTTGTAAATATCTGAAGGCCTGTCAGATTGACTGGTCCAGATTTTTATAGTAGAGCACTACATTAAAGAAGGAGAACCTGTTCTGTCAACCTCAGTTCTGAGGACAGTATTATGAAATTCTTTGACCAGACTGCATGAAAAAATGGTTGGTGCATTTAGACACCTTCCTAACAAAATTGTCTGGAGATGATTGGAGTGGTCTCAGCTGACAGTCACAGAGTATTCTTTGTCTGAAGTTCTATAAGACCATCTTCTGATATTGAAAAAATATGTCAAAGATTGCAATATTCTAAATGATTGGGAAGCTTACGGTAGGGCAGGTATCCCTAAACTTATAGAGAAGTGTGCCACATGAATATTTGGTGGGCTGGAGAAAATTCCTAATTACAGAAAACTATAGCCACTTCCTGGCTTACATAATACTCGACTTACGCAAATTCGACTTTACATAAGTTTTTGCTGGCCGGTGCAAACTTAAAAAAATCATAGAAGCATATTTTGCATCCCTTAGGAATGAAGGGAGGTATTGTGAAAATATCGTAATGTGAACCCAATAACACATTGTTTTTTGATAATTCATTCCAAGACCTCGGAAGTTGCAATTTTCACTATATAACTAAGCTATTTATCTCTCTAAAAGGTTATTTTTATAATGGAAATTGCATTACACGTTCATTGTTATATGTTCCATTGTAAGAATCAATTTTTAAACATCTTTGTGATATTTTTCTAAAACACATTTCTGGAGGTCACTACCATAAAACAATAAAAACAATTTGCACTTTCCGGTTTATTGGGCTTTTCTGTTAGCGCAGTCTATTATAAACGGGTTAGTAAACTTGATCTTATTGCATTTGCGATAATACCAATAACTGAAATTCTGTGGGTTTTTGCGTTACGGTATTATGGTGAAATGAGTTCCCCTTCACTGAAATCTTCAATCATATAAAAAACATAAATAAGTTTTCAGAACCTTGTCTTCTTCCCTATTTACTTATTACAATGGTGAAGGGACCAACGGAATGTGCAAGTGCTGGCATTGCTAGGAAACGAAACAAAATTAATAAGTACGAAGCAGGACAAAGTTTGTCATCTATTGCAAGTGAATTAGGTCTCGATGCTGCAACAGTGAATACTATTTTAAAGGACAGTGCATGTATAAAAGAACATCTCAAAAGATCAATGCACTTAAGATTAACAGTGATCACAAAACAGCATTCAGGTGCTATATTGAAGATGAAATATGGATAGAAAATCAGATTCTGAAGTGAGTGCCCCTGAGTCTAATGACCATTCAAGCAAAAGCATTTAGCTTTTTAATGCAACTAGCTCTTCAGTTACTGCAAAATTTTGATTACCACCTCGGATATAAATTAGCAATTGAACTGTGTGGCTTGTATCTTCACTTCATCAGTTGCCATTCAAAAATGGCAGTTGATGAGAGTGCATTCAAGAACTTTTTCTACAAGTTGATTTTTAACATCGGCTTCTAAATCTTCAATTCTTCTGATTACAGTTGAATATAAACTTACAGATGCAAAATTCTTTACTTTTTCGGGACGTACTTCTGCAGTTGCCAAACAAGTTCATTATACAAATTCTAAATCAGTAAAGGCTCTTCTTTGGCAATGGTTTGGGAGACTTGAAAACTAGCTCTAACTGCAGATAAATTTTGATGAGTAAAAGTTCTAATCTTCTGTTATTGACTTCGAAAAGTTTGGGTTACTTCTTGGAGTTTTTTCTGCTGCAAAGCTCCTTGAAATTTATCGTAATTTGAGGCTGTTTTGTGGTGTAGTGACGTTTCACATTATATTCCTTGAGCACTGACAAGGCTTCATTGCAAATAAAACATGCAATTATCATTGAGCAGTGCAAAAAGACAGAGAGCCATCTACCATCACCTTCAGTGAGAGATCAGAGAGAAAACTGGATAACCAATCACAAAAAACAGTTGGCAAACCATAAGATGGAAGCTTGTTTAGAAGACCTTTATGCCAAACATGGTCGAAAGCCTTTGAGATGTCAAGAGCAACTACTTGTGTTTCACCGAACTTTCCATTGAATTAGTCCATAAATGGGTAACATATGCCAGAATATCACCAGTGGATCGACACTGACGGAATCCATACTGCTGATCGTTGATCAGACGGAAGGTTTCTAGATAGTTTAAGAGTTGGCAGTTAATTGATTTCTCCATTACTTTAGAAAGAATAGAAGTAATTGCAATATGACGATAATTGGATGGGAGGGATTTGTCACCCTTTTTAGGAACTGGCTGGATATGAACAAATTTCAAGCAGAAGGAAAAACACCTTTGGAATAAGAAAGTGAAAAAAGGCGGCAAAGAATAGGAGTAAGTTCAGGAGCACAGGTTTTGAGAACAAGTGGAGAAATACCATCAGGACCTGGAGCTTTCTTAGCATCAAGATTCGTCAAAATCCTTCTGACATCCTTTTGACGGAAGACCACAGGAGGCATTGAATGGAGCGTTGTTGGGAATGGTGGGAGGTGTTTTACCAAGATCATTAATACATGAGTTGGAAGAAAAATGGGATGCTAGCAGGTCAGCTTTATCCTTGGCTGAAGTGACAACAGAGCCATCTGGTTTGGTCAGAGGTGGGAGCAGAGATGGGCAAAAGTTGCGGCTAATAGCTTTGGCAAGGGATCAGAATGCTCGGCTACCATTAGGGCAAGAAGCAAGTTTTCTACTCTTAGCCTGTTCAAAATCTAGTTTGGACTGATTAATAACTGCTTTACAATTGTTGCGAGCTTTGGTGTAGGCAGAAAATGAAACTGCAGAATTAGAAATAAGCAAATTACAATATGCAACATTCTTCTCTTGAACAGCCTTAGCACATTTATTGGAAAACCAAGGTTTAGATAAAGTACAAGATTTTAAAGTGGAGTGTGGGATAAAGGATTCCATTCCTGCAAGAATAATTTCACTGACACGATCTGAGCAAATGTTGACATCAGAAGTTTTGAAACAGTAATCCGACCAAGGAAAAGAAGAAAAGAAATCTCGCAGGTCATCCCATTTTGCTTTCTTGTAATGCCAAACAACGAGGGTGGGAATAGCCATGAGATAAAGGCTCCATTGGAGAAGAGACAATCACCAAGTTGTGATCTGAAGTGCCTAAAGGACCCTTCACTTTGACCGCGTACTTAGAAGGGTTGTTTGTGAGAAAAAGATAAAGCGCGTTGACTGTATGACTGGGTTGGTGCAGCTAGAAAACTGAAGCCAGCTGGAATTGTGAACATTAAAGTCACCAAGGAAAATTACCTCACTGTTAGGAAAGTTGGACTGGAGAAGTCAAGTTGCAAAGAGAGGAAGTTAAAGAGCTCCAAATGATTAGTGGAGTTGGGAGAACGGTGGAGACAACAGATGAATTTTGCAGATCAAAGCCAGAGAAGATCAAAGAGGAGATTCCAAATTGTCAAGTCTCTGACAGGGAATATCAGAATGGACATATCATTATTTGCTGTAGTTGACTCAACCGATAACTGAGATTCTGTCAGAAAAAAAGTACATGGGGTTTGGCAGACTGCAAGTAGAAATGGACATCGTTGAGATTAGCATTCAGACCACGTATATTTGTGAAATGAATTAGGAAGTGTTTGAGAGGTTGAGAGGTTCGCAGATAAGCTTGCTCTATTAGTTTGACAATTCATGGTGTATTCAATAGTAAGAAAAAGTGGGTGGGATATGCTGTATGAAGTAATGAAATTTTTGGATATGGCATAAGCATGGTAAGAATATATACAGATCCTTGACATAACATGGCCTCGACACTACTCAGACTCCCTCCAGTCAATATCTGGCAGAGTAGAGGTAGCAAGATTATACACTAGATGATCCGGAAGCCTCCTAGAGAGTTACCAATAGGTTCGGTCCGGTGTACTAACTAGCGGCTGGCCTGCGAATCCCGTTTTAGAGCTGTACTCTCGGAATATAAGGAATATTGGATCTCGCCACAATGTTCATCATAGCCTCAAAAGTCATCAATCATACTGCATGATGGAAGAGATGGGAAAGGGTTGACCGGAACTTAGCTCTAGAGACTAAACATGGGTTCCACCACTTCAAGCCTCCTACCAAGAGGCTAAAAAATCTCTACCGGTTCCAAATATTAATAAAACCACTTATGCACAAATAACTACAAAACATATATTAATTTCTATCAAAACGGAGGTAACTATACCACCAAGTAAATCATAGCTGAATGGGCAAGGTCACTGTTGTCCCCAGTACCAACACACCAAACAAAAAACAAACAAAGCAAATCCATAAATATGCCAATCTCGGTACAACCAGATGCCATTCAACAGCACCCCTCGACGTGGGCACCTGTACGTGGTGAGGGGACCTCCCAGTGACGCTGCTGGACTTCCAGACTAGCATCACTGGGATCCAAAGCCCACAGCCTAGGTTCCGGGCTTACATCAATGGAATCCGGCATGTTTGCCGTGCGCTGCGACCCGTGGAAATTCGGAAAGGGGGATCCTGGTGGTTGAGGGGCCCAGCTTCAATACACCACTTTGGCCCCTGCTTCGACAAGACGGGTGGTCCTGGAAGGCCCGGCTAGGATCAATCGGCTAGTAGGCTCGCCTGCGAGGGTCAACCGTGTCAATGCCACGCCCCTACCCTCATGGTTCGAGGGACAGGATTCAGGCTGGCGGCGGTGCGGGTATAGTGTCTGGGTAGCCCTGGCATCCCACTCCCGAGCGCATTTATTGCATGCCGGGTAGTGGGCGTCCCTTAGGCTCCATGGTGGGTGGGGAGCCCGGGCACTGAACAATTTAATAAACTACATGAATCCTGATAAACTAACTTCTTCAGGGGCCCCAACCCGGTCCCTATCTGAAACTATTGAGAAAGATCCAGATAGCATTATTGCTAATAAGAGGCAGCGAACCGAACTACCATCAGGGCCAGTCCCAAGGTTCCTAATTATGCATTCAACAAGTGAAAAACCGATTGGAAAAATGTCACCCTTCTTTATCCAAAAAGGGTTGGATGGGTTAGCAGGTTCACCCAAGTCAGTTAAGAGGCTCCGTTCTGGGGACCTCTTGATTGAAACAAAAAATGACAGGCAGTCCGAACATCTACTCCGAGTAACATCAATCGGAGGAATTCCTATAACGGTGACACCACACAGAACACTAAATTCATCAAGAGGTGTCATTTCGGAGTGGGACCTTCTCGACGTCACCGAGGAGGAAATCTGCTCCGAATTAAAACCACAGGGAGTTACTGCCGTCAAGAGAATCACTGCGCGAAGGGATGGGAAAATTGTTAAAACCAGGAATGTTATCCTGACTTTTAACTCTCCCAAACCTCCTGATGAGATTAAAGCTGGATACATCAACTGTTCAGTACGTCCATACATTCCGAACCCTTTACGGTGTTTTAAATGTCAGAAGTATGGACATTCTCAAATGGCCTGCCGTGGAGTCCTTGCATGCGCCCAGTGTGGTGCAAAGGACCACGAAACAACAGCATGTTCAGCCGCAAAACCCACCTGTCTTAACTGTGAAGGCGAACACCTGGCCTACTCACGAGCATGCCAGAGGTGGAAAGAAGAAAAAGAGATTCAACGGCTGAAGGCAGAGCTTAACATATCATACCAGGAGGCAAGGAAATCGGTGAAACCCCTGAATACCAACAGACCTACCTACGCCCAGAAGGTAGCAGGGAGATGTTCCGTCGGAACTCAGACGGACATGACCATTCCTCCAAAGGAGTCTTTCACTCCCATCGCGCGGTATCTCTTAAGTTCTCAAAAACCTGCACAAAAGGACCAATCAGCTGCCACTCCTATATCGGTACCTCCTAATGCTCCACAAGTAACAAAGACAATTATGAAAGAAAAGAATAAGAAAGGGGAAGTCCCCCCTAGTACCCAAGAAAAGATGGATGTGGAGCAGAAGGAGGTACCCGAAGAGTCAGTCTTGGAACTCTTCGCGGAGGAGGAAATGGACACGGGACAGCGTCCATTCTTCCCCAAAAAGGACAAATCCAAGACTGATAAAAGTAAGCCCTCAGCACCTCGGAAGCCGTCTGATGGACCCACCAAACCAAAATAATGGCTAAATTCCTACAATGGAATTGTCGTGGATTCCGGCGAAACATTGATGACATCAAGGCCCTCCTGCAAAAGCACGAGCCAGTTTGCTTTTGCTTGCAGGAGACATACCTAAAGGCAAATGACAATCCCACGATGCATAACACCACAATTTTTCGTAAGGATAGAATTGCGGGTGGCTCTGTACATGGGGGAGTGGCTATCCTTGTGGGTAACCAGACTTCAGTGCAGCCCTTACTAATTACAACTAGCATAGAGGCTGTTGCGTTCGCCTTACGGTGGGATTTTTATTAACTGTGTGCTCTATCTATTTGCCACCTGGGACTGACATCTCCCAGGCAGACCTTGATGATCTTCTAACGCAGTTGCCTCCCCCTTTCTTACTTCTCGGGGATATGAATGGAAATAACACCCTGTGGGGTAGTGCTAACATCAACGGAAGGGGGCGAGTCATTGAGCGTATGCTCAATGACAATGACCTTTCCCTTCTAAATACTGTAACAAACACCTTCTTCCACATGCCTACCCGTACTTTTTCTGCCATTGATCTCTCTATCTGCTCCCCTTCTCTACTCCCTTCACTCACCTGGGAAGTGGAGGAGAATCCATACGGAAGTGATCACTTCCCTGTGATAACCTCGTTACACAGTGGGAGACCATGTCTTCCCTTCAGGTTACCACGGTGGAAGATTGATCAGGCTGACTGGACTGCCTTCCAACATCAGGCAATTTTTGATCTTAGCACGGTCAGTCAAGAGCTTATCAATGATGCAGTTAAGTACATCACAGAAAATATTGTCCAAGCAGCTGCGAATGCTGTTCCAAAAACATCTGCCCGGTTTCCACCATTTCCCAAACCTTGGTGGAATTCACAATGCACAGCAGCAAAAAAGGCTCAAAACAAAGCGTGGGGGATATTTCGCCGATATCCTACTACGAACAACCTTATAGCCTTCAAACGTGCACGAGCCAAAGCACGCTACATCCGTCGTCAGAGTCAAAAGGAATCGTGGATCCGTTTTACATCATCTATTAACCAGTCTACCAACTCTAAGGTAGTCTGGGATAAAATCCGGAAAATGAAGGGAAAATATACATCCCACCCTTCTTCAATCCTAGATTATAATGGATGCGCTATTGCAGATCCAACTGCAATAGCCAATGCTCTTGGGGAAACATTCTCTAACATCTCTGCAACATCTTCGTATTCCCCAGAGTCCCTGGTCCTTAAACATAAACTGGAAAAGCAAGCACTTAATTTTAAGACCAAGGGCCTCTATCCCTACAACGGGGCATTCACTATAGAGGAACTGAAAAGAGCCCTCGCTCTTTCCAAAGTAAGTGCTGTTGGACCAGATGGCATCCATTATGAAATGATTAAACATCTTTCACCAAAATCTATGGATTGTCTGCTCCTTCTGTATAACAGAATCTTTATTGAAGGGCAGTTTCCGGATTCCTGGCGAAAGGCAATCGTTCTTGCCTTTCCTAAGCCAGGAAAGGATCCAAAAGTCACCACCAATTATCGTCCTATTGCTCTGACTAGCTGTCTGTGCAAAATCCTGGAGAGAATGGTCAATTCTCGTTTAATATGGTATTTAGAATCAAATGACCTTCTCTCCAGCATCCAGTGCGGCTTCCGAAGGAACCAGTCCACTTTGGACCACCTTATTAGATTGGAAGCATCCATCCGGGATGCTTTCCTAAAACGTGAACACTTGGTGTCGGTGTTCTTTGACATGGAGAAAGCGTATGACACAACTTGGAGATTTGGCATTTTAAAAGATTTACATAGCTTAGGCCTAAGAGGGCACCAGCCCTTTTTTATTCAAAACATTTTAGCCAATCGATCGTTCCAAGTTCGTGTGGGATCCTCACTCTCTCGCTCCTTTAGCCAAGAGGAGGGAGTACCACAAGGATCAGTATTAAGTGTCACGCTTTTTGCCATTAAAATAAATTCCATCACAGAACAACTTCCTCCAACTGTAAACAGTGTCCTCTATGTTGATGACTTTAGCATCTTTTGCCAGTCGTGCAACATGAGGGTTATTGAACGACAACTGCAGAAAGCCATTGATAGTCTAAATTCCTGGGCACTTGCTAATGGCTTCAGGTTCTCGCCGGAGAAGACAGTTTGCGTACACTTTTGTCGCAAGCGTAATCTTCATCCTGAACCCGAATTAAGGCTCGGACAAAATGCTATTCCAGTAGCAGCAAACACAAAATTCTTGGGACTCATATTCGATAAAAAACTAACTTTTTTGGATCATATTCGTCAACTGCGCACAAAGTGCACACGTGGGCTTAATATTCTCCGCTCGCTCTCCTCTACATCTTGGGGAGCAGACCGATGTACCATTCTTCGGCTTTACCGTGCTCTTGTGCGATCCAAACTAGATTATGGGTCCCAAGTATATTCTTCAGCCAGAGACAGTGCCCTTCGATGGCTGGACCCTGTCCATCATCAGGCTCTACGTATCGCTACTGGAGCATTTCGAACATCTCCTGTCCAGAGCTTATACGTCGAAGCAAACGATCCACCGTTGTCGCTTCGACGTAAGCAGTTGTCTTTAAAGTACGCTTTAAAACTGAAATCCCTGCCAGACCATCCAACGTAGCCATCCGTTTTTGAGCCACGATGGGAAAATTTATACAATACCCGTAAGACTGCCAATCGTCCTTTTGGTATTCGTCTCCTAGAGCTACTCAAAGAACTTAATATCAAGGTAGACAAGGTTGCCCAAACACCAAAGCAACCCTTTCCACCCTGGCATGCTCATGTCCCGGCATGTGACTTGTCCCTTAGAAATTGGGGAAAGTCGGACACTCCTCGTCGGTCTACCTGCAGCTTTATTCAGCACACCGAGCTGAATATTCCGACTTTGCGCCAGTTTACACAGATGGCTCGAAGTCGGAATCATATGTGGGATCTGCTGCTGTCTTTATAGACACCACTACATCGGAGCAGATTCCCTCTGAATGCAGTATATTTACTGCAGAGCTGCATGCTATAGAGTTAGCCTTGGATCACATTAGTAAATGCCAATACCAACGGTTCATTTTATACTCTGACTCTCTCAGTGTGTTACAGGCTTTAATATCTGTGAGATATAATCCTCATCCGGTTCTGTCTAGCATTCAGCAGAAGATTCACTTCCTTCGAGAACGTGAATATGATATCCGCTTCTGCTGGATTCCCAGCCACATTGGGATTAGGGGAAATGATTTGGCTGACACCGCAGCCAAATCAGCAGTCCCCAATAATAATCGCTGCCTGTCAGTCCCCTATACAGACTACAGGCAAATAATACACCAAAACATACACTCCCAATGGCAGGACTCGTGGAATAGACAGACTGGAAATAAACTATATTGTATAAAGCCTGTAATTGAACCGTGGCAGTCTAGTCTGCGCAGGAACCGTAAGGAGGAAGTTGTTCTTGCCCGGACCCGCATAGGACATAGTCATTTGACACACTCGTTTTTGCTGAGGGCTGATGACCCTCCTATGTGTGAGTTCTGCGGCACAATCTTAACAATCAGACACATTTTAGTTGACTGTACCAGTTTTAGAAATGCTCGTTTTACCCCTTTTAACCATCTGACTGAGCCGTATACACTCAGTCAGATTTTATCCGACAATGACCATGTGTCTGCTATTTTTAATTTCCTAAAATTAGTAAACCTTTTTACTCATATTTAAAAATCTTATTATTTGAAGACATTATGTTACAGTTTATACTTGTTTTTATAATCTGACGTAGTGACCTAATTCAGTAGGTCACTGAAAGTATTTAATTTTTATGACAAGGGTTTGGCGCATAATAGCCATAGTCGCTGATGCGCCAATAAAAACTCAATCAATCAATCAATCAATCAATTCAACAGCAGAATACCACAGTATCTACTACTCCTGACTCAAACCAAACAGAATACATGGACTCAAAAGACATTTTAAATCACAACGAACAGGTTCTAGAACTCTTCACCAATGAGGATGTGGATACGGGGAAACCTTATTTCCCAAAGAAGGGGAAATGTAAACTTCAGCAATGGAAACCTTCTGTCCCTCGAAAAGAAGTCAAGGGTTCCACTAAACTCAAATAATTCTTACAGTGGAATTGCAGAGGCTATCGTAGTAATTTGTCCGACATCCGAGATCTTCTTTCACAATATGACCCTATTGCCTTTTGCTTACAGGAAACCAATCTGACAAATATAAATGTTTCCCTTCGAAAATACACAATACATTGTCAAGATCATGTTGCACAAAAATGTGCAACATGATCTTGACAATGTATTGTGTATCTTGCCCATGGAGGAGTAGCACTGATCATCAACCCCTAGATACCCTCAAAGCCACTCCCACTAAAAAGAAACCTTGAAGAATTTGCTGCACAAGTGAATATTAACTTTGATTTAACCATAGTCTCATTATACTTCCCACCTAACCAAAATATAAGCTATGCTAACTTAGAAGAATTAGTGATACAACTTCCCAAACCCTGCTGCATCTTATGAGACCTCAACAATCACCATCTGCTGTAGGGAAACCATAAGCGTGGACAAACCATTGAAAAACTACTTGATCAACATAATCTGATAGCTCCCAATAATGGGGCTCACACCTATACACATCAGCTATTGATGTCTCTCTCTGAACAGCAACTATATATCCTCTATTTGGATGGACTATTCTCAGCAACCCGTTGGGCAGTGATCATTATCCTGTGATATGCTGCATTGACACTAGCATTCCCCATCTTTCTTATCGAATCCCCAAATGGAACTTTTTCAAAGCTGAATGGCACGTGTACAATCAGTTAGCAAAACTAGAAGAAAACCAGATCCAACAAACATCCATAAACCTAGCAGTAGAATATATCTAATCAAATACTTTTGATTAGATCAGGGGTTCTTAACCTTCTTATTTCCATGGACCCCTTTGCCAGTCAGGTGAATGCCACGGACCCCTTCTCAGAATAATGTTTTTAAATGCATAAAATACAATTACAAAAAAAAACAGTTTAATGAAATAGTTACCAAAATTTAAAAAAAACATTATACAGTAATATATGTGTTTCTTTCTTAACACATTGAATAATAATACAATACATTTAAAATATTGGAAAGTTGAAGTTAAATTTTATTTTTTAAGCACATATCAGTGTGAAGACTGTTGTTGTTTATCTCGAATAAGAACATTAAACTGTGGTGTGGTATTTGACAAGGCAACACGCATGTCATGTTGGACCTCTAATCGATTTCGATTTTTTTTTTTTTTTTTTTTTGTTTCATTGTTACAAGTGCTGAAAATCCCGATTCGCACAGATATATTGTTGCAAATGGTATCAAAGCTTCCATAGCTCGCTTTACAAGACTAGGATAAGCTTCTCTCAGGGAACACCAGAATTCTCCAAGGCTTTTTGAGGTTAACTACAATCGTAGTAAGTTTTTTGACCTAAGATCAATGAGTTCGTCTTTGGTTAAGTCAACATCTTCGATACAGTTTATATTAGAAAGAAAGGGATTTCGGATCCATGGTTCAATTTTCATGCCATCAAGATAGAAATAACTTTTAAAAGAGTTCTGTAATGTTTTCAAGTGTTCGCAGATATCTCTTTACAAAAAAATTGAGAGAGAAGTTTGCATTTCAATTACATCTTGGTAAAGCACTTCCTGCAACAGTGGAAAGTTTGCAAGAATGTCGGTCTCTACTCTCTTCTTCCATATTGGTAACTTAGCCAAGAAAGCTTGTAATATTTCAGTTGCATCCATAATGGTGACTTCATGACCTTGAATGGAAAGATTTATCTCATTCATGTGGTGAAAAATATCTGCCAGGTAAACCAGCCCATGGATAAAATCCTTCCTTTCAAAATGTTCCAAGAGTGGGTTTTCTCTTTCTTCCAGAAAAAGTGAAACTTCTGCCCTTAGTTCGAACAAGCGCTTCAATACTTGTCCTCTTGAAAGCCAGCGCATTTCTGTTTGGTAGAGAAGCACTTCATATTCTGCTGCCATTCCTTGACAAAATCTTTTAAAAATACGATGATTCAGAGAACTTCTTTTGATAAAGTTGATAACTTTTATGGCTGTTGACAATACTTTTTTCAGGGTTGTTGGAAGAGTCTTTGTTGCCAGTGCATGTCTGTGTAAAAAGCAACAAGTGACAACGACTTGAGGAGCTTCTTTTTTCACTAAAGTAGCAAAACCAGATATATTACCAAGCATCGCAGGAGCTCCATCAGTGCAAAGAGAATGAAGTTTTCCTTTCCATTCAAAGTTTCATTGTAAAAAAAACTTTTTACCATTTCGAAAACGTTGACGGCATTTATAGTTTCCGAAAGAGACTCACAAAATAAGAATTCTTCTTTGATGGCGTCAGCATGCACATAGCGAACAAAAACAAGGAGCTGGCTACATTGAGAAATGTCTGTAGTTTCATCCAATTGCATACTGAAGGGGAATGGCGAGGCTGCCATTTCCTCGATGACCTGCTTCAAAATATTAAAAGAGATATCAACTATTCTAGAATGTAGTACATCATTTGACAAGGGAACAGCTTCCAGTTTTTTTCCCTGTTCCAGTCCACAGACCAGTTCGACCATTTCCAGTGCACATAGCTTTACTAAAGTCTCTCCAGTGGTGTGGGCTTCTTTTGCTTGGCAATCCGGTAAGCAACTTTATAGGATGCTTCAAGAAAAGGTTTCCGTGAAATGGCAAATCCAAGTTTTGGAAGTGTCCCTGCTTTTTCGAATTGAGATTTTTTTCGCACAGAAAAAAACCAGCATCTTTAGATGCATTTTCAGCATGGACAGACTTGAGATGATCTTTCAGTTTTGCTGGCTTCATACTTCCGTTCGCAAGAATTTTTCGGCACAAAAAACACTGTGGTATTTGAGTCCCGTCAAGTTCATTAATGCAAATGAAACCAAATAATACATAGTTTTCATCATATTTCATTTTCTTCGACATTTCAACTTAAATTTGATTTGGTCTGTAACAAATGTTAAATAATTAATTTAAAAATAATTAATGCAATATGGGCAACTAAGAAAGACATATACGAAGATTGTATGCATCGACAGACACAGACACGCATGTAGCACTGCAGGGGCCTCCACTGTTGGACCGGTATACACGCACATAGCAGCAAAAAGGTTAAATTACACACTTCAACTGTTATCTAAACCGTAGGACGTGTTTGAACATACCTGGTTTACACTCGTAGCCAGCGTGTCTGTTCATGTCAAAAGTGGCCTACTAGGCACTGATATGCCAGATAGTTTGCCAACTACGTCGCACAATAGTCTGTCCACAGCAGGACTGCAATCAAGTGCAATCTAGCGGCAGGTCTAATAACTGCCGTAATTTCAAAGTAACGATGAGCATAAGCGATTTTTCGAGATATGCAATAACTATAATATGAAATGAAAATATCTGTTATTTCTATTGGTGACTACAGATACAGCTAATACAATTGTAATTTTTTACATACATTCATAAGTGAAGGAAATTAATGAGTTGATTTTTTTTTCCATCCAAGCTCATGGACCCCTGGTTAAGAAACCCTGGATTAGATATATATAGCAGACAAAGCAATTCCAAAACAGTCCACAAAAATATCAGCCAGCTCAAAAGTGTGGTGAAATGATGAATGTAGTGCACTTAAAAAACAGAAGAACAGAGCATGGAATATCTTCAGGAAGTTCCCAACAACAGAAAACCTCATCTGCTTTAAACAGGCAAAAGCAAAAGCAAAACAAGTTGGGCAGGCAGACTAGCCAAAGGGAAGCATGGAGACACTTCGCTTCCACAATCACAAGAACGACAAAAACTCAAACGATATGGGCAAAAATACCACGGATGTATGCAAAACACCCATGCTCACTGTCAATGGCCATGTGTTGCTTAGTACAGTACTGAGTGACAAGTTATGTTTACCTCATTTTCCATGACAAACACCTCTTTCAGCATTTCTGACGTACTAGCAGACACATCACATGTGACCAAAATTTTTGATTTCCTGAAACAGATAAAACTGTACAACATGGTATAAACTTGATTAACATCTATACAGATAGATCTATGTATTTAACATCACCATAGTTAGGCGCATTATGGCCTTGCTGTCCTTGCACCGTAAATCTCTTAAACAAACAATAACAACTGAAAGTTAGTTGGGGCTGATATAAGATTTTAGATCACACAAGTGGTGATCAATTTTTTAAGTGTCTGCAAGGAAGAATGGATCAGCATTGAGATCTTTCTGACTTTGAATGTGAAATGATGGGGGGAAAGATGTGCTGGTGCCAGTTTCTTAACAACAGCCAACATGGCTAAGTGCTCTCATTCTGTGGTATCACAAATCTACCATGGCTGGCTCAACAGCGGTTGAACATCCAGCCAAAGATCATACGTGGGACAGCCATATGTGGTTGATGATACCCATGGTGAGCACTGTGTCTCATCCCATAACATATCTCAGTGGCCCAGCTAACCACCAATTACAGTAGGAAAAGTAAGATCAATATCCACATGGACTATGCATTGGAACATCAGCTCATATAGGCTGAAGAAATCGACGGCCATCACAAATACCATGCTCACTGCAAGACACAAGAAACTGTGCCTTGCATCACTGACACTGTACCACCAACATGGAAATCTGTCAATTGGTCTGATGAATCCTGTTTACAGCTATATCATGCTGAAGGATGTATCCACATTTGGAGAAAGTAACATGAGACCATGACACCTGGATGCACTGTTGGTGTTTGGCAAGCTGGAGGGGGTGTTGTTATGGATTGGGGACTGTTTCACTGTTCATCAACGACATGATGGGAACACCTACCTTTCTGTTGTCACCATCCAAGTATATCCCCCTCTATGATGATAGTGTATCCGGACAAATCACCCCCCCCCCCTTCGTGATGATGGTGTATCCTAACAAATTTGGCATCTCTCGATATGACAACTTGACATACCACCACAAGGGCCAGCAGGTTGCTAGCTGGTTTCAAGAACATGACAATGAATTCTCCTTTCTTCACAGACTCACTGATCTCAACCCAATTGAACATGTTTGGGACTTACTGGAAAAGGAATGCTACAACCATGCACCTGACAATGTACAGACATTACTGGACACATTGTGCAATGCATGGATAGCACTACCACAGGAAATATCAGCTACGACTTCTGGTGTCTCTGCCAAGATGTGTACATGCTATATTATGGAGAAAAGGTGACCCCACAAGATATTAGCTAGGTGTTGCAAATGAGCCAACTCAGTGTATACTGTTCAGTTGTTAAGTTATTTAATCTATAAACTCCATTCCCAGTGATAATCATTTTTACTTAACTGATAAAATCCCACTACAGCAAATTTTGGGTCTGTACCAATCATTGTATTTTAATGAATATCACAAATTATTTTGAGAGTCATATTAATTAAAATCAATTCTGCTTCTCTTTTTTTACTTAAATATCGACTTCAAAAAACAATAATAAATGATGAAATTCATACTGCAAAAGTAAAATAGTGTTTTCAAGAATGTCATATTGAAAGCATTTTTTATTTATAAAAAATGCCACACATTCAGAAATACATCTTACTGTTGCTTTTACAAGAAAAATAATGTAAAAGAATGACACAGTGCCATTCTTTTACAGATTAATATATTAATTTTGTTTTTACTGCATAACAAACGTTGCTGTAGTCAAGTGTTCAAATATGAGAGTACAAAGTACCCGCATGCTTGCTTGAGTGACCATGGTTCAAGTTTGTGTAACTACTAATGTGATGATGTTCTTGTACTCTATATATTGTGTTAACTCCTCTTACCTTATTTGGTCATCCCTGAGTATAAACAGAAAGTTTTTTACTTTATTTTATTTTATGAACTCTTGATTTTATTTTTTTTTCCCCTGCATTAATACGAAAAATCAGCTTAGGTGCAATAAAAAATCTTTACATTGTATGGATTAAAAAAAAAAAACAGGGAAAAACATAGTAAAGAGTGTGATAATGAAAATGAATTCTTTTATCACCTTTTAGAACATCCACTTTTGTTATTTTCTTCAAGCGACGACTCTAGCCATATTTAAAAATATAATTTAAAATATAATAAACTTATGAATGATACTGTGTAACACAGTTACAGTGTCATTCTTAAGTTTTCAGTTAAATTTTAATTTTGTCATGAACACGTAATGAAGCACTAATAATAATGGAGGTCAGTGAGGACATAGAAAATAATTATATTGAAATTTTTGCTAATAACATTCTTTGCAATGGAATTTTTCTGTATCATTTCCTTTTTTTTTTTTTCTTTATTGCTGTCAAAAAAAAAGTTTGGGGGGGATAATTTATCCCCACTAAATACATAAATCCACAATTAGATTTGATTGTGTATTTAGTAATGTATCTACAAAATTCATTTTCCTCTGAAACTTTGCTACTTATTGCTTTATTTATTTTATTTTTTTTTTTAAAATTGCCTGTGATACCTTCATTGAGATCTACTGCCATACACAGCCAAATTGTAAACAGAAGTGATTATTCAATTATGTAATTTCTTAATTAAAAATTAATTTAATCTTTGTTAATATCATAAAATTGATTCCTCATCTTGACATTTGAATGAAATATACATGATAGCATTAATATAATATACAGGAACTCCCTGACTTATGTATTACTCGACTTACGCAAACTCAACTTTATATAAGTTTTTGTCGGCTGGTGGAAACGCATTTTGCATCTGTAGGGATAAATGGAGGTATTGTGAAAATATTGTAATGTGATACCCAATAATGCATTGTTATTTCTTTTTTTATAATTCGTTCCAAGTCCTTGGAAGTTGAAAATTTTGCTATATTACTAAGCTATTTATCTCTCTAAAAGGTCATATAAATTGCACTACCCCTTTCATCATTATCATATGTTCCCTTTATAAGAATCAATTTTGAAAGCCTTTGTGATATTTTTCTAAAGCATGTTTCTGCAGGTCACAAACATAAAACATTAAAAACAATTTGCACTTTCCGGTTTGTTGGGCTTTTCTGTTAGTGCATCTAATTATAAATGGGTAGTAAATTTGATATTATTGTATTTGCGATATCGATAACTGCAGTTGTGTAGGTTTTTACGTTATTATGGTGAAATGTGTTCCCTCTCACTGAAATCTTCAATCATATAAAAAAAAATTTTCAGAAACTTCTCTTCATTCCTATTTACGTATTACAATGATGAAGGGAAAGCAACCAACAGAAAGTGCAAGTGGTGGTGGTGCCAGGAAACAAAACAAAAGTGATTTAGAAATTAAGATGAAAATTATTAAAAAATATACGAAGCAGGACAAAGTTTGTTCTCTATTGCAAGTGAATTAGGTCTCGCTGCTTCAACAGTGAATGCTATTTTAAAGGACAGTGCACATATAAACAAACATCTCAGAGGATCAATGCACTTAAGATAAACAGTGATCACAAAACAGCATTCAGGTGCTATATCGAAGATGGAACAGCTGTTAGTAATATGGATGGAAAATCAGATTCAGAAGCGAGTGCCCCCGAGCCTAATGACCATTCAAGCAAAAGCAATAAGTATTTATGAAGATATTAAGAATAAGTACAGCAAACCCCAACCTGAAGTTCGTAAAAAGCAACAGGTGGTTTAATAGGTTCAAGCATCGCGCTGATTTCCACAGTGTTAAAGTGTGCAGTGAAGTCACCAGCCAATTCTGCAGCTGCAGAGAAATTTTGTGATATGTTGGAAAAAATTATTGATGAAGGCGGCTATTCAACACAGCAAATTTTTAACATTGACGAGACTGCTCTGTATTGGAAAAAAAATGCTGGATTGAACATACATTGCCAAAGAGGAAAAGAATGCCGGGTTTCAGGGCTTCAAAAGATGGGGGCCATGCTCTTGCTTGGGACTAATGCAGCAGGAGATTACAGATTAAAACCACTGCTTGTGTACCATTCTGGAAATTCTCGTGCATTTAAGGGCATCAATAAAGCCACCCTACCCATGCATTTACAATCGAACCAGAGAGCATGGATTACAATATCTCTCCTCGAGGATTGGTTTAAATGCTGCTTCATTCCCGAGGTTGAAAAATGTTATAAAGACAATGACATTCCTTTCAAGATTTTGCTTCTATTAGATAATGCTCCTGGACATCTACGCATCTAGATGATTTCAATTCGAATGTGAGAGTCATATTTCTACTGCCAAACACGTCTTCACTCATCCAACCTGTGGATTAGGGTGTTATTTCGAATTTAAAAGCATACTATTTATGCACAACATTTGCTCAGGCATTGTCTGCAGTAGACGATGAGAAAAATTTTACATTAAGAGACATTTGGAAATTTTACAATATTTACCGTGCCATCTTAAACATTAATAAGGCCTGACGGAAATTACTAAAAGTTGTTTAAATGGCGTATGGAAAAAAATATGCCCACAGCATGTAAAAGGCTTTGAAGGACTTGAAAAAGACGAATCATATGAAGAGATAAGATTGTAAAGGTTGTAGAGCTACTTCAGTTGGAGGTTTGATGCCAAAGACGTGGAGGAGTTAATAGAGCAAGAAGAGAAGGAATTATCTAATGAAGAACTTATTGGCTTGCAGGCAGCGATAGCGAAAGAAGAAAATGCTGACAAAGCTCAAGATGAATCAAATGAGGAGCCGAGATGCTTCATCACCTGAGAGATGGCAATGGCGAGGTTTGAGAAGATGGATCCTGACAGCAAACGATTCTTAAAAGTTAACAGAGGGGTGAGTGATATGCTTGCTTGCTACAAAAAAGAAATCTACGATGAAAAGAAAAACGCCACCATCCAGTCATCCATTAATATGTTCTTTCATAAGGTTGAGCAGCTGACCCCTTCTCCACAGCCCTACTTCCACAGGGGCATACTTATTAGCTGAAGATGTCGATTCTGGCAACGATGCTTGAAAGGTAAAACTTACTGACATTATGCCTGTCTCCTCTCTTTTTTTGTAATTTTATAATTTTGAAATTTTTTTAAATTGCACGCTTTCATAATTTTTCCTGTGCACGAGATAAAAAATTTAATAAATACAATAAATAATTCTATTTACATGTTCGTTGAACATTTCTTTTGTGATTCAATCAATTCAGTGAGCACAGTCGCAAGTGCTGCACAAGCATGGGGGAAATTCCAACTTACATAGTGTTCCGCAGAACACAACCCTTATGTGTCAGGGAGTTGCTGTATATGAATGCAATATACTGAATGCAATTTTGGAAAATTGCATTCATTTAAACAAACAAATAAATCAAAATAATATTTGTGCTTAATCTTTAAAACGTAATTGGGTAGACATTTTTTCCAGCTTTTGGAAGTAAGTTAGGGTTGGCTGGGGAAAGTAATATCTTTAATTCCTTCTACTAATAGGCATAAATATTTGTACCTTTAAAAGTTTATTTTAAAATTTAATTTTATTAATTGTAATTGTATCATTATTATTATTATTATTAATCATAATGTTTTTATTTAAAGTTGTTTCTGAAGTGTTTTTAAAAGCTAGGAACACTCTTGTTTTTTTTTATGTAACTGTAGAGAACATATGCACTTTCCAAAGAATCTGGCAGAAAAGCAGCTAAATATTTTCTTGAAAAATTTCCTGACTCTTTTGAGCATAATCCTGCATGTCCTGAAATTGAGGTAAGTGGAAAAGTTATTTTTTATAAATTTTTATACAGGGTGTTTTCAGTAAAGTACTTAATTCCTTCTGAGCAGTAACTAAAAAAGACAAGATTTAAACTGAAAATGCATAATCAACGAGAGTCATCAAACACAATTTTTCAGTGAAGCAGATTACCACTCCCTTTCACCCCCTCTCACTTTCATGACTAATTCCACTTTTGTTTTCTGTGAGCAGTACATTATGCATAGCAGCTGAAGCAGAACTAGTCTCCGTGATTGCATTTTGAAGAGTGAACATGGCAGATCATCATGTATATACATTTACAGAGTACATTTTGGGGTGGTACTAGCATAATGAGAAAGACAGTGCATACTAAGGAAATTAGTTACTTGTCTGCAACAATCAACCACCCATTGGCTGAAGGCAAACTTCCATATATCTGTTTTGCAATCATCCCTCATCAATTTGAATTTATGCCCTCTCATCTGTGCATTCTGAGCAAGAGGAAGAATCCCATCAGCATTGAGTTTGCTCAAGCAATTCCAAACTTTAAACACTTCAATCAAATCACCTCGCAGGTGCCTAGTCTCCAGATGGTGCAATTTGCAGAACTGAAGCCGTTTTTAGTAAGAGCTCTGTTCCCCCCTCACCAATCTTGTTGCCCTACTCTTTACCTATTCCAGCAGCTCTACATCCTTCCTAAAATGAGACCTCCATACCTATATGCTGTACTCAAAATGTGGCATGACTAAAGAGTAGGGCAACCTTATACAATAGGATAATCGTGTCTTTTTCCCTGCTAAAAAAATGCACTATATCATTGACCCAACCCATGAGTTGTCCAGGCAGTTTGCACTGCTCAGAGAACTTCTTATTAGACACCCAGGTCCTTTTCATTTTCCACTACTCTGAGTATAGTACTGCACTGCTACTCTGGGATTACTTGAATTTGTCAGTGTTAAACTTCAATGCTGCCATTTCTCTGCTTAACTGTCTAATTTTTCTAGACCTTGTTGCAGCAGCAGCATACCTTTATTACTTTCATTAACCACCCTACCAACCTTTGTGTCATCTGCAAGCTTAGGCATTAAGCTTCATATACCCTCACCAATATCATTAATAAATACAGAAAACAACAATGGGTCCTGCACCGAACCCTGTGGGACTCCACTAGTAACATTAATCCATGAAGAGCAATGTCCATTGATAACCTCTCTCTTCTCCCAATCAACCATCCCTTTATCTGTAGCAGTAGCATTCCCTTGATGCCACACTTCTCCAATTTGTAAAACAGTCTTTTATGTGCAACAGGGTCAAAACTTTCCTGAAATACAAGTATGTTATATCAAAATTGTTTTTTGTATCCAGGTCCTTTGTCATTGCATCATAGTATCCAATAAAATTGGTCAGACATGATCCCCTTAACAAACCCATGCTGTAACTGAACGTATAAATGCACTCCTGTCTAGATTACCTGAAATATAATCTTCGTGCAGAACTTAAGCTTTCCTTCATAAGCGCACCCCTTTGTTCCTCTCACCAATCTTGCCTTCACTGTACTCGTTCTAGCAACTCTACATCCTTCCTAAAATGAGGCTTCCAGACCTGTGTACAGTACTCAAGGTGTGGTGTTGACCATTACCTTATACAAAGGGATAATCACCTCCTTGTCTCTGCTAGCAAAATTTCTATATATCATTGACAAAACTCCATGACCTGCTCTGGCAGCCTGTCTGCACTGCTCAGAGAACTTCATATCTTACTGCACAATTATCCCCAGATCTTTTTCATTCTCCACCTCCCTGAGTGTAGTACCACAGAGTTGGTACGTTTCTCTTGGCCGAGTGGTCAGGAGCGGGAGTGCAATAGGGCACACTGTGAGTAGACCTGGGTCTACTCACAGTCAAGCCCCTGACTGCTAAATACGGTTGATCTGCGAACCCTCACTGAACCAGCGTATCATCTGTGAACTTGGACCACAGATGATAAGCCAGATATACCTTCATCGATATCATTGATAAATACACAAAACAACAATGGGCCCAGCACCGAACTCTGGGGGACTGCTAATAACATTAGTCCACATAAAGCAGTGTCCGTTTATTACCACTCTCTGCCGTCTCTCATGCAACCATCCCTTTATCCATTGCAGTAACTTGGCCTTAATGCCATACCGCTCCAATTTGTACAGCAGTCTTCCATGTGCAACAATATCAAATGAAGCTTTCCTGAAATTCACGTATGTGATATCAAAATTATTTTTAGCATCCAGTTCCTTTGCAACCACATCGTAGTATCCAATCAAATTGGTCAGACAAGACTTCCCCTTAACAAACCCATGCTTTCTGAACTATTGTTGCTGGCTTGTCTAGGTGATCCTGTATCACCTCTTTAACCAGTGACTCCATTATTTTCCCTGGAACAGAAGTTAAACTAACAGGAGTATAATTATTTATGTCACCCTTTGAGAACCCCCTTTGTGAATTGGGGATACATTTGCACATCTATAGTCCATGGGGACACCCCCTGACTCTAAGGATGTTCTCATAATTATGGCTAAGGATTTGCTTACTTCCCTTGCTGCCTCCATTATAACTGGATAGATTCCATCTGATGTTCTAAAAGTGTAGTGGGAAATTATCAATGGATCAGTCTAACCTCAATAGTAGGGAAAATCATGGAGGCAATGATCAAGGGTGGAATTCAGGATCATTTAGTTAGAAATGGAATTCTGTATGATACACAGCATGGTTTTGTAAAGGGAAAGTCATGTTTGACTAGTCTGGTTAGCTATTTTGACAGGATCACTCATGAGCTGGATTTAGGGAATAATTTCGATATTGTTTATTTAGATTTCAGCAAAGCATTTGACTCAGTTCCACATGAGCGGATACTTTATAAGCTGGAACAGGTTGGAATTGCAGGGAAAATCCTTAGATGGATAGCAGAATGGCTTCAGGACAGTAGGCGGAGGGGTGTGATAAATGGTTATTTCTCAGATTGGGTTAATAAGTAGTTTCCTAGGGATCACTATTGGGACCACTGTTGTTTTTGATTTTCTTAAATTACATCAATGAATGGAAAGAGGGCATGATGTCTAATTTTGCAGATGATGATCACTGCCAAGCAGAGTTTCTTCAGAGTGACCTAGATAGACTTCAGGGATAGTCGGAAAAGTCGCAACTTTGCTTTAATCCAGCAAAGTGTAAGGTCTTACACCTGGGGAATGGTAACCCCAAAATAACTTATACACTTGGAGTTGAACTAAAATCAGTAGTGGAAGAAAGGGACTTGGGAGTTACGATATGGTCAGACAGTTCTCTGAGCATTGTAGTCAGGTTGCAGGGAGGGCCCATGGTGTCCTGTCAATGATTTAACGTACGTTTGCTAGTAGAGATAAGGACATCATAATCCCATTCTATAAGGCTATTGTTGGACTACACTTGGAATACTGTGTTCAAATATGGAGACAGCACCTAAAGAAAGACATGCTTCTTGAAAGGGTCCAGAGATGGGTAAGGTGTTTAAGGCTCTGAGAGGCATAAGTAAAATGAATGAGGATGAAATTTTCATGGTTATAAATGATTCTAGAACTAGGGGCATAATTTAAAGTTATGGGGAGAGATGGTTAGACTGGATTGGAGGAAGTTTTATTTTAGTCAGCGAGTTATAAATTACTGGAATAAGTTACCTACGTGGGTGGTAGAGACTGACAGTTTAGAGAAATTCAAAGGTGAGCTGGATAGTTACCTACGGGAATAAGGCAAACACTTTGATTGTCTATTTTCTTTTCTTTTATCTTTCTTTGTTTTTTTTTTTTTTTTTTGGTTTGTGTAGCATAAGCCTTAGGCTTCCTTACACCATATGGCCATTACTAATATTAATCTGAGTTGTGCTCATCACGTAGGACGGTTGTTCAGAAATATGTTTATTTATAGCAAAAAAAGAAAAACAGTTACAAATAACAAACATTATTAATGAAATATAACAATGTTAATGTTAATAAATAGAAGGGTAAAGAAGCAGTAATCAAAGTGATTCCGGGCTGTCTCCCATTGTGGTGACTTTTCATAATAAAAAAAAATTGCATATCAAAAACAGTTTGCTCTCAGTGCCAATATTGGAAGTTAACTCTAAAGGATACAACACTGAACATCTTCTGAGCAACTGGAAAATGTGGGGGTCTTTCAAACTGTCTGGCCCTTAGTGTTGATAATATACCTGTTATGTTAGGCATAAAAACTGGAGCAGCAAGGGTTTCAAGAGAGGAGGTGGAAAACTTGGTAGTGATAGGCTGTCCTTGCCATTTTATTAATTTGTGTGCTAAAGAGGGAGCTGCATTCCTTCTGGTGAAATCAGATGAATACTTTGTAGACATTCACTATCAGGAGAAGTGCTAAAGGATAGATAGATTTAAACAATATCGACTGATACATGCCACTGAAGTAAAAAAAAAGATTTTGAAGCCATGCTTGTGTCATTGGTCATCTTAGGTTAAATGTGTAATTAGACTGGTGGAAAAGTGGCACCCTCTGACAGGTCTATTCAAAAAAGAGGTTAGGATTGATTAGAAAAGCCATACAGACACTTCAGAATTATCAATTGGATTAGTACACTAGAGATCATTAATGAGTGCCACTGATTCATATCCAAATCCAGTTCATGATCCAAAAGAAGTTTTGAAAGAAGTCACTGATGAATTCAAGAAAAAACTAAATTGCAAACTTTTGGTGAAAGATTCTAAATAGCTCAGCAAGCTGATAATTCTGGACATGTTCGTAGCCGTGTGGTCAGGCACAAGGGGGTAAAGTACATATGGCTTGAGTGACCGGGGCTCAAATCCCATGACTGCTAAATACGGTGTTGTTTCTTGTATTCTTTCTCTCTGTCTTGTTTTCCTCTTCTGACTTGAATAAAACAGTTTGCTTTTTTCTTTTAATGTTATGCCAATATTTGAAAATTCAAACATATGATTTGCACATCAGTTCTGTCAGTGAGAACCTACTGGATGCTATTATGAAAGAGGAAAGAATTGATGTGTGTTTTTTTTTTTTTTTTTTTTTAGTTGCTGGCACATTGGCTTCTGTGGCCATATTGCACCTCCCAAAGTTTTTGCATTTTCTACTCTGATCCAAGCCCAAGGCAGGATTCGAACCCGCTACCTTTGGGTTGCCAGGCAGCCACTTTACCCACCCGTTCAGCAAGAATTGATGTATAGTAGTCCTTGGTCAGGAAGCTGACAAGTGCATGAGGAACCTTGAAATATAACAAATTGGCATTTTAGCAGTTCCTCATAGACATGCTGGCTGTGACAGAATATTTAGTTACATTCGAAAAACACACTGAACTAAGATCTGCTCTCTCTGATGAAGATTTGGAAATGCTCCCGACAGCCAAGTCTAGACCACAGGATCACTGTCACAAACAAAACTTTAACATTCCAAAAAACAGGAGCGTTTTTTTTTTTTTTTTTTTTTGCTGGTTTTGGCCCAAAAACCCTGTTTTCTTCCTGTTATATGTAAATGCTTGATCTACAGCTTTTTGAAAGTCAAAAGTTTTCAGATATGCTTGGGGAGATATTCCAAAGATATTCTACTTTGTTTAATGCATGCATGCCTTTAAATGTGCATGTGCCAAAGGCAAGCCCACCTTCAGACCAAAAAGAAATTGCAGATCCCCCCCCCAGCAGTCGATAAGCACAATGGAGATCTAGTACAACCTAGAACATGAAATGAAATAAAAATACTCATCATGGCACTCTTCATTAATAATGGAATATAATGTTTTAGTAGTTACAAATAAATTATGCATAGAAACAAGCTTATACAGCATTAACAAAAAAAAAAAAAAAAAAACATTAACCTACCTCTAGGCATCCTCTCTCTCTCACTCATAACTTGTCTCTTGTCTATTTTTCTTCCTTAAATTTATTAAAATTATCCACATCTGCAACATCAGATGGAAGTTTGTTCCAGCAGTCAATTATTGATTCAGTCATTTTTTTTCACCAGTTACTCTCTAGATGAAAGCAAACCTTTGTAGCATCCTAAATCCCCCTTCAATTTAAATCTATGTCACCCTTAGGTGTGTCATCCAATCAAGTGTTAAGATTGATCCACATTTAATTTACTCAATCCACTAAAGGCCTTAAAACACTGCAATTTGCAGAACTGGTCATGCTTGGTGTCCTTTTGTGTGTCTCACTTATCTCACTGCTCTTCTGTGCACCCATTCTAACAGATCCACATTCTTCCTAAAATGAGGATTCCAGACTGTCTGAAGTAATCAAGATGCTAATCCTGACCATAGCTTTATGGCACAATCACCTCCTTATTTCTGCTATCAAAATTCCTGTATATCATTGACTCCATGAGTGATCCTAGTAGCATGTATACACTGCTCAGGAAACTTCATGTGAGATGTACCCAGCTATTTTTCTTTATATACTACCTTCAGTGTGGTACTGTCCAGTTGATATGTTATTTTGCAATTACTGCTTTTCATATTCTCAGCCCATCTGGGCTGATTTTTTCTATCTCTTGTTGCAGCATCATATCCTGAATTCTGTCATTAGCCACCCTGCCAAACTTTGCACCTGCAAACTTGATATGCTTTCATCAGTATTGTTAATAAATATTGAAAACAAGGGGTCAAATGCTGAACCCCTCAGGGATTCCACTAATAACATAAGACCAAAAAGATGTGCCTATTAATAACCACTCTCTACCTTCTGCCACTCAATTAATCATCTCTTTATCCATA
This sequence comes from Mastigoproctus giganteus, assembly GCF_048544385.1. Classification (NCBI taxonomy): domain Eukaryota; kingdom Metazoa; phylum Arthropoda; class Arachnida; order Uropygi; family Thelyphonidae; genus Mastigoproctus; species Mastigoproctus giganteus. Next base: position 157,725,907 of record NC_143579.1, read on the forward strand.
ATAGCATCTTACTCTTAATGCCACACTGCTTCAATTTGTATAGCAGTCTTTCATATGGAACGGTATCAGAAGCTTTGCTGAAATGTAAGTATCTGATGCCAAAATTATTTTTTTGCATTCATTTTTTTTCCAAAAGGAGTTTTGAAAGAAGACATTGATGGACTCAAGAAAAAGAACTAAATCGCAAACTTTTGGTGAATATTCTAAATAGCCAAGCAAGCTGATAATTCTGGACATGTTCATAGCCGGCACTAACTAAGAAACTGAATTGTAGTAGCCAGATTGATCAGACAAGGTCTTCGTCAGTGAATTCATGCTATGACTGCTGTATAACTGCATTCCTGTCAAGATGATTCTACATTATTCTATGATCCCTGGCTCCATTTCCCTGGAATAGAAGCCAGGCTTACAGATCAGTAGTTTCTTCTCCCTTTTATCCCCCTCCCTTTATGAATAGGGGAGATATTTGCATATCTTTAGTCCATATGGACCTGAATCCAAGAATGCCCTCACAGTTATGGCCAAATGTTTTCTTACCGCTTTTAATTTAATAGAATAGGTTCTCTCAGTCCCAGGTGCCTTATTTATATTTAGCCTTGACAATTTTTCTTCCACTTTCCTCTCAGTTATCACAAAATAATTTAAATCCCAGTTATAAGTTGTTATACTTCTGGTATGCCCATCTTTAAACACTTCTTCATGCATGAATGTAGATGCAAAATATTTATTCAGTTTGCCAGCAATAAGAACAGAATCATCAATAGTTATGCCATTCATATTTAATGGATCATTGTGGTTCATTCCTATCATCTAGTATTAGCGTGAGCAGAACTCTTTGATACTTAGCTTCACATTTCTAGCCAAAGACTTCTCATAATCTGCATTAGCCTGCCTAAACTTTGTAACTTGAGCCTGCCATAAGCTCTTTAACCTGCCTAACACCGCTTTGTGACTCAGTTTGCCGACTAATTTATACTAGTTCCATGTTTTTGTTTCTTGATAATTTATAATCATCTTATGTATTTTTCTTTCTGCTATCATCTCATCACTTCATTTGTGTTCAGTGATTACTTCCTGAATGCTTCCCATTTAGAATTTGCTATTGGGAACATTATCAGTTTGTCCCACTAAAAAGAATTTAAAAACTGCCTAAGACCATTGTAGTCACCATTAAAAAAAAATCAAAATCCCTTCCATTTATACTTTATAGTAGTTACATATTTAAGTATCAACACATTGTAATACTTAAACATCAGTACATTGTGATCACTGCCACCTAGTGGCTTTTTTATGTACAGATTCTTAATGCATGGAAGAGTCACAGCTGATAATCAGATGAAGAGTGATGCATTTTCCTTGTCTTGGCACAGTATAGTGTTTTAGTCACTGATATGCCAGTAAAACCAAACCAAATCATGCAGCGAGTGCTGCTGTTAGTGATATGCTCTCCTTGGATCAAAGCATAAGTTGAATGCCAGAGTTTTTAAATTTGCATTCACTCTCCAACAAGTCTAAAGTGAGTTTTAATTTTCAATAATTAAATAATATACATTTTTTTTTTTTATATAGAACATGGATTTTTAACAGTTGTGTTCAAAAAAGATTGACATTATAGATTGCGTCAAAAAAATGAACAATTCTGAATTATTTTTTTGTGGATTTCTCAAATTTTTGCAGGCACAGATAAATATTGCATTTTGTGCCACCAATACAGGATTAAGATAAGGAAACCAGATGTATCAATTTTATTAAGATAAGGAAAGAAACTGCTACATCTGGTTACCTTATGAAGATGGAGATCTGTTTTAAAATCTTTATTTCTAATTTGTAGTTAAAGAAAATAATGCACTCACTTGGAAGTGCATTATTTTATGAAACTAACAAATTCTGTTGATCACAATTTTCCATGCCTGCAGTTGCACTACTGATGGAGCTGACTAGTTCAAAATGATGGCAAGTGATGTGCCACCCTATCAGAGTACTGTCCATAAAGAAACCTCTCAGTATTAATATACAAATATCATGTAGACATGATATTTGTATATTAAATACTTATAAGAATAAGTAAATACTTATTCTTATGGTTGGTGTATGAGCTGATTTAATGCTAAAATATCATGTAGACATAAAACTATATATGTCACTTGTATATGTTATATGATAATTTTTAATGTAGGAATATAATTTTGAAGAAACAAAAATATAAGTGATTGTTTTTTACTTTTAAATAATGTTTTAATTGTTTAATTTTAAAAATAAAATTATCACTTGTAAACAATTTTAAAAAATTTATTTTTTTTACTTTTAAATAACAATTTAATTATGTTTGACTTTTATTTTAAATGTTATGTTTACTTAGGCTTTTATGACACCAAAAAAATATACAAGTGATGAAGTTTCTGAAGAAAAGCTTATTGAGTATATTTTAAGGGTGGAAGTTGAAAATGCTATTATAGTGTTCCAGAATCTTTCCAAGAATGGTAACATGGTTAATGAAATAAGTATAAATGATTTTGTTTTTGTAAATTAACATCATCATATGTTATACTCATTAAGTATAAGTTACTGTGAGTGGGCAGATTATTTATTTATTTATTCAGTTGGAGATCATAATCTCACCCCTGGGCAGCATTGTGCTAGTGGGGTTTACATTAGTGACAAGTCAGTAATTACAATAATGATTACAAGACTCAAGAGATAAATTATTAATGTATAACAATAACAAAATATGAGATTTATGGGAATAAACAAAATAAAAATAAATGTATAACAACAAGAGTATATTAGATCAATTTAATTCTATAAAAATGAAAAGAAATTGATCAAGGCAATTAGTAGAAGAAAGTTTGAGGTCCGTTTTTAACTCCATCTTAAAAAGTGACCATTGGCACATCCCGGGAAGAAAACAGCATTCCAAATTGGCCCTGTCAGCTAATCAACCATGGAATCACTCATTCTGCATCAGAATTGAACCATGGAGAAGGTTTCAGCCAAGATTTGTTTTCTGTATTTCTTTTCAAAACATATTTTACTTAGGTCTATTTCAAGGATGTTGCAGAAATTAATGGTATTGGAGGGGAACTTCAGAGCCTAGCATGTATGAAATACATGTTGGGCTCTGAAGTGCATTTCTGTGGATAGTAAAGTTGTTTTTGGTTTCTTCTTCTCTTCCTGCTGCATAGGATGTTGTCAATGTCGGGGGCATCCAAAGTGTGTGTAAACCACCACAATATCACTACTTTGCTTATTGAAGGCTTGAAGTGGTGGAACCCATGTTTAGTCTCCAGAGCTAAGTTCCGGTCAACCCTTCCCCATCTCTTCCATTATGCAGTATGACCGATGACTTTTGAGGTTATGATGAACATCATGATGAGATCCAGTCTTCCTTACATTTTGAGGGTACAGCTCTAAAATGGTGTTTGCAGGCTGGCTGATAGTTAGTACACTGGACCGAACCTATTGGTAACTCTTTAGGAGGCTTCTGGATCAGCTAGTGTATAATCTTGCTACCTCTTCTCTGCCAGATAGTGACTGGGGGGGGGGGGTCCGAGTAGTGTGTATGTGGGGGCATTGTTGAGGCCACGTTATGCAACGATCTGGGTATATTCTTACCATGTATACGCCATATCCAAAAATTTCATTCAGCATGTCCCCCCCCCCCCCAACACTTTTTCTTACTCTCAAATACACCATTAATTGTCAAACTAATAGAGCTTATCTGTGAAAATATCTAAACCTCCCAAATATTTTTCATTTCACAAATATACGTGGTCTGAATTCTAATCTCAACGATGTCCATTTCCAAGTCTGCCAAACCCCATGTACTTTTTCTGACAGAATCTCAGTTATCGGTTGATTCAACTACTGCCCATCTCAGATGCCCAAATTATTCACTGTATGATTCCTTTCGCCTCAAAGGTGGTACTTGTGTATATGTCCATTCTGATATTCCCTGTCAGAGACTTGGCAATTTGGAATCTCCTCTCTTTGATCTGCGAAATTCACCTGTTGTCTCTACTGTTCTCCCAACTCCACTAATCACTTGGAGATCTTTGACTTCCTCTCTTTGCAACTTGACTTTCTCCAGTCCAACTTTCCTAACCCTAGTGAGGTAATTTTATTATTAAGTCTGCTTTGCTGCTATAAATTGCTATATCATGTAGATATTTGCTCATTTGGTTGAAGCCTGCATGCATTCATCTACTCTACTGAATTTTTGTGCTTCATCTACCCGCCTTTATTTTTCCTGCCAGCTCATTTTCACTTCGCATTTCTTGAAATACTCCAGGTATCGTACACTTTCACTGTCTTATCATACTTACAAATGCCAGAGCCCTTACTATAAGGTTGGTCTTCACAACCCCAGCAAGCTTAGTGTTATTTAATAACTTTTTCTATGATTTTTATCTTTCTCCTGTCTAATTCTAAAGTTCTTCCTGTTTATTTGTTTGTTTGTTATTTGGAGCATTAGCAACTAAGGCCATATTGCTCGGGGATATGCGGTGGTCATTCCCGACCTTTCCACATCCTCCGTATTTGGTGGTGACGGGCTCGAACCCAGCTCTAATCAAGAAGCGTGTGCTATGCACTGCTGCTCCTTCCCACCTGGCTACGGAGGCGCCTTAAAGTTCTTCCCATTCGTTAAACTATTACTGTAATACGAGGGTGATGCAAACTTTCCTACTATCCTACTTCTATTGCTATTTTTCGCCTTCATTTATTTAAAATACTCCTTTTTCCCTTCCCCATCCACAATTTAATACCTCACCATTTGCTTGTTCTAAATCTATTTTTAAAATACATTGATTTCCTTTCTATACAAAATTAAATCCTAAACTAAATTCTACATATATTAAACATATTGATATTAACCATTTTTATCCCGACTCGATACTTATTTTTACCTAAATAAATTACAGTGTTGGGACTACCTTGTCCATACTGTTATTAGAAAGTGCTAATTTCATTTTTGTTGCTTTTTTAGCTTTTCACTTTCCTGCTACTACTACGGACAAGTTTAGAAATGCAGTTCCTGATACATGGTCAGGTGTAGTCCCCTGATGAAATACCTGATCATGTATCAATATTGATTTCAATAAGAGATAATAATTTATTTCTAATTCCTATATTAGATCATTTACTAAAAATGTTTTCCCCTCCATATCCGATGACAGCTTTACCATTTTCATTTTAATTGCATTTTACTAGTATTTTGATGTACTAATTTTACTTTACAGTTCCCCGACTTTATAATGGCTTGGCAATTCAGCCCATAATTTTTCTATTTCATCATAACCCCTAGGATATTAAAATTCTTTCACCTTTCACATATCTACTACACTTCTTTTTCTACTTGCCTCACTCTTCTAGTTACTGGCACTTTGTGTAACTTTTACATCCATTTATGCATACTTAATTCTATATATATATACAGGGTGATTCACTACCAGTGCGACAAACTTGCAGGAGGTGTAGGGGGCACAAAGATGAATTGGAATCATATAGCATTGCAGGGTCCGAAATGAATTCGTCAAGCGGTAGAGGACATTGAATGGGAGGTTGTGTGAACAGTGATCCTGCTAGAAGTCAGCATTTGCAAACCGATTCCCGAGGCAGTAGGATGGACGAGTATTCAAACGTTGAACTGGCCGACATGCACCTCGCATATGGAGCTGCAGACTGTAACGGGCGCGCCGCTCTGCGCTTGTACCAGGAACGTTTCTCGCACAGGCGTGCTCCTCATCATATGATTTTCGCACGTGTGCACAGAAGGTTACTTGAGACTGGTTGTTTCATGAGAGGTACCATGAATCGAGAGCGAACGACGAGGATGCCAGACAATGAGGAGAATGTCCTAGGTCTTGCAGAAGGCAATCCGAGTACAAGTACTCGAGCAATAGGCCAACGATTGGGTATTTCCCAATCCACTGTATGGAGGATACTGTCAACAAACCAAATGAGTTCATACCATCTGCAATGCATCCAATCATTGGAGCCTGCGGATTATCCACTCCGGAGGACTTTTGCTACTTGGTTTCTTCAACAGAAACGGTTCGCAAATGCTGACTTCCAGCGGGATCGCTGTTCACGCGACCTCCCGTTCAATGTCCTCTACCGCATGACAAGGCATTTCGGACCCTGCAATGCTATGTGATTCCGATTCGTCTTTGTGCCCCCTACACCTCCTGCAAGTTTGTCGCACTGGTAGTGAATCACCCTGTATATATATGCTTGCTTTTGTTTAAAATTAAAATTAATCTAAAATTCAAAGTGTCATAATCACCCCTAAAATAGGCTACACCTGGCAGTGATCTTGAGTTTATTCTCTTGGCAGTATAACTATACCTATATTATATAGCTGCCATTGAAATTGTTCTGAAGAAGTGCTGTTTCTTCACTGTCTCTGTCAGTGTCATTCAAGAAAACCAGAAGCAGTACTATTCCCCAAGATACTACATTTCCAACACTAGAAAAAAATTGAAGAGTAACCATTAATTAGAACCATCTCCCTCCTCTTAGAGCCTGTCTTGTAACCATCCTGTGATTTAAGGACCTTAGTTATTAGTAGTGACAAATGATACGAGGAAGCAAGTTTTCATGGGCAGGCAATAAATATTTACCCTCACCTAGAAATATTTGAGTTGGGGATTTGAAACTTAGCTGACAATTTCATCCTTCTCTGTGTAGCAACCTTCTAGAGCTAACACATCTTTTATATAATAATATCAACGTAGAATGTATTGAGCTTTACAGCTCTGATTCATACTATCTAATTCATTTTTAAAACTCATATTGACTATTTCATTCACTTCCTTTCTTTCCAGGTATAACCTATCGATACACATAATTATGGGGGATTTTCAAAAAATCCCCCATAATTATGGTAACTTTGAGCCAAAGTTACCATATTTCATTTCTAAAATATTGCCTTCAAAACAACATCGTTCTGAAGTTTTCTAGGGTCAATTTAAATCAAATTTCGGGCATAGAACAACTAGCACTTGCCACATCACGTAATATCGTTAAACTTGCCTTAAAATCTCGATATTCTGATAAACAAAAATACCTTTCCCAGGTTAGGAAGCTTCGTGATAAATTAAAAAATTATCTACATCCTAACGATTGATCTGTATTGAAGACCCTCCATAGATTTGCGACGGGAAGCACAGGTCTCAGATATAATGGGTACTTCCCCTTGGACTCAGGGGGAAGTACCCATGGACTGGAGATGTGCAAATGTGACCCCAATTCACAAAGGAGGATCAAAGGGCGACACAAGTAATTATAGACCTGTTAGTTTAACTTCTGTTCCTGGAAAATTCATGGAGGCACTGGTTAAAGAAGCACTGCAGGATCATCTAGACAAGACTTCAGTTATAGCTCAGACACAGCATGGTTTTGTTAAGGGGGTCTTGCCTGGCCAATTTGATTGGATACTATGATGCAGTCACAAAAGAACTGGATGCAGGGAATAACTTTGATATTATATACTTGGATCTTAGAAAGGCTTTTGATACTGTTGCACATGGAAGACTGCTGCACAAATTGGAGCAGCGTGGCATTGGAGGCAAATTGCTGCTATGGATAAAGTGGTGGTTGAGAGGGAGAAAACAGAGTTGGTAATCAATGGACACTGCTCATCGTGGACTAATGTCATTAGTGGAGTCCCTCAGGGTTCAGTATTGGGTCCATTATTGTTTTCTGTATTTATAAATGATATTGATGATGGTGTATCAAGCTTAATGTCCAAGTTTGCAGACGATACGAAGGTTGGCAGGATTGTCAAGGACACTACTGACACTATGCTACTGCAACAGGATCTGGAAAGGTTGAGCAGTTGGGCTGAGAGGTGGCAAATGAAGTTTAACATTGACAAATGTAAAGTACTACATATGGGAAACAGCAACCCCAGAGCAACGTATCAACTCTGTGGTACTACACTGACAGTGGTAGAGAATGAAAGTGACCTGGGGGTGGTTGTGCAGGCAGATATGAAGTTTTCTGAGCAGTGCAGACGAGCTGCAAGAGTAGCTCATGGTGTATTGTCGATGATATATAGGAATTTTTCTAGCAGGGATAAGGAGGTGATTATTCCCTTGTATAAGGCAATGGTCAGGCCACACCTAGAGTACTGTATACAGGTCTGGAGGCCTCATTTCAAGAAGGATGTAGAGATGCTGAAACGAGTACAGAGAAGGGCAACAAGATTAGTGAATGGAACAAAGGGGTGCTCTTATGAAGAAAGGCTTAAGTTTTGCAAATTACAGTGTCTGGGGACTAGGCACCAGCGAGGTGATCTGATAGAGGTGTATAAAGCCTTGAATTGTTTTAGCATGCTCAATGCTGATGGATTCTTCCTCTTGCTCAGAATAATCACCTGAGCGGGCATAAATTCAAATTGAGAAAAGACAGATGTAGGATAGACGTGACGAAATTTGCCTTTAGTCATCGGTGGGTGGTTGGTTGGTTGGTGGAATAGACTTCCATCCCTTGTCGTGGAAGTTGATAGCCTAAATAAGTTTAAGGCTCAGCTGGACAGGTATTTCGAACGAACAGAGGGGTGAAGTGGAAGTGGTTATTTTTTTTTATTTATTTATTTATTTTTTTTTATGTTTTTTTTTTTTTTTTTTTTTTTTGGCTGATTCTGCATAAGCTTGCTTTCTTGCATCAAATGCCTCTACTAATGCTAATAAAAAAACAGACAAATTAACAAATTACAAACATTATCGGGAACGTTAAGACACGTTCATACGAATTCTAACACACTGTCGCGGGCTTGCGACCAAGTGCGTTCAAGTTGGGTGACCACCCTCCCCCCCTCACATATACACAACGTGCTACCACAGAATACGTCAGCTGGTTCGTGAACACCCCCTCACCCAGCATTCAACGAACCGACATATCAACAGGTTTCAAATCTTTCCTCGTATATGCTATCACAAGACCAGATTTTACTTTTATCCAAAGGATTAAATTACAATTTACCACCTCAAAAACTACCTAGAAAACAGTGAGTAATTGATATTGAATTTGGACTTCTTAATGTTCCACAAAAAGATTTATTTATTCCACAATTTAACCAATTGGTGAATAACATAAAAGAAACGCAACTTCCTAAATTGAATACACATGACAGTTCAGCTTTACGTGAACTTCGGGAAAATAAAGACATTATTATACAGAGAGCAGATAAAGGAGATACAGTGGTAATACTCGATAAACCTGATTATATTAATAAGTTAATGAGTTGTTTCAGATCAACTTTTGGGCTCCACTTATCTTGAAGTAGACCAGGCACTATTTACCAATTTAGTCAATCAATACAATAAAATGTTAACCCATATCGAAAAAACGACTACATTACTATGGCTCATTTAAAGGAATTGAAAGCCAAAACATACAATATTCCTGCACTTTTCAGTCACATAAAATTACACCAGACTGGATTTCGTATTCGGCCTATTGTTTCCTACAGAAACTCGCCATTTTCATCCTTGGCCACACATGTATATAGCATTATAAAACCCTTTAGACAGGCGATACAATTTGGATTAAGAACTACGATACATTATTTAATAATTTAAGGACTAGATAGTATGAATCAGAGCTGTACTACTCAATATGTTCTATGTTGTTAATAATATTAGTAAAATAATAAGAGGAGTTTACCTCAATATAGTGCGTAGGACACTTCCGTATGATACCCTCCAGAAATTAAAACGGAAAAAATCGACAACTTACCGGTACATTAGAGTAAAATATAAATAATTAAATATTCAATTTAACACAATTCAAATCAATTTAACGCAATTAAAAGAATCTAACGAAAATATTCAAAACGGCGCCTCCGTAGCCAGGTGGGAAGGAGCAGCAGTGCGTAGCACATGTTTCTTGATTAGACCGGGGTTCGAGCCCGTCACCACCAAATACGGAGGATGCGGAAAGGTCAGGAAATGACCACCGCATATCCCCGAGCAATATGGCCTTAGTTGCTAATGCTCCTAAAAACCAAACAACATATTCAAAACGATTTTCCTTCCTTTTTAAAACAATTAAAAATCAAATTAACGCAATTAAAAGAATCCAACGAAAATATTCAACACGATTTTCCTTCCTTTGAAATAGTCAATAAGAGTTTTAAAAATTAATTAGATAGTATGAATCAGAGCTGTACTACTCAATATGTTCTACGTTGATAATAATATTAGTAAAATAATAAGAGGAGTTTATCTCAATATAGTGTGTAGAACACTTCCGTATGATACCCTCCAGAAATTAAAACGGAAAAAACGAAAAAATCGACAACTTACCGGTACATTAGAGTAAAATATAAATAATTAAATAATCAATTTAACACAATTTAAATCAATTTAAAACAATTAAAAATCAAATTAATGCAATTAAAAGAATCTAACGAAAATATTCAAAACGATTTTCCTTCCTGAAGCTGACAACGCTTTTCGACCATATGTCGTGATCACAGGAATGAAAATTACCGAATCGGGTTAAACCTGATACTTAAATAGAGATTTCTTGCGGTGATTGCGACTTGTCTTATCAAGGTTCGATCCGATTTTCTCTTAATATTCGTGTAAATCAACATGAAGCCTCAGTTCGTGCTTCTTGTTCAGCAGCGTCAGAATTAGCCTTTCATGTCATTAACGAAAAACATACTTTTTTATTTAATGAGGCCAAAATACTTAACGTTCAATGTAATTATACGCGACTATTAATTGCAGAAACCGTTGAAATTAAATTACACGTGAATTCGATTAATATTCGGCGGCCATATTTGATCTCCGATGCATGGACCTTTACGCGCATGTGCGAAGACAAATAATCTCTATTTAAGTATCAGGTTTAACCCGATTCGGTAATTTTCATTCCTGTGATCACGATATACGGTCGAAAAGTGTTGTCAGCTTCAGGAAGAAAAATCGTTTTGAATATTTTCATTAGATTCTTTTAATTGTGTTAATTTGATTTGAATTGTGTTAAATTGATTATTTAATTATTTATATTTTACTCTAATGTACCGGTAAGTTGTCGGTTTTTTTGTTTTTTCTGTTTTAATTTCTGGAGGGTATCATATGGAAGTGTTCTACGCATTATATTGAGGTAAACTCCTCTTATTATTTTATGAATATTATTATCAACGTAGAACATATTGAGTAGTACAGCTCTTATTCATACTATCTAATTTTTAATATCATTAGAAAAGAATTCTTTGAAAACATGTGAATTCTTTTTTAATGAATAATTATTTCATAGAAATATTCTGTTTAATTCTAATTTCCAACAGTTTATATTTAAATCAGCTTCTTTCCATCTCCATAGATATTGTAGTAAGCAGTGAAACCAAACAGTCTTTACTGGAGCTCTTGTGTTTTTTTAATTGCAAAGAGCCATCTCCTGAGGATCTCATGGAGGTAATGTATATGCTGATTCACAAAGCATTATATTCATTTTTAGATTTTGTAAAAAAAATTCCATTTGCCTGTTTTTTCAGCTAAATTTTATCTTAAAATATGTTAAAAATAATCTCTTAATAATATATATTCTTTTTATCAATAGTGTTCTCTAATTTAATTTTAGGTTAAAGGTAGCTTTAGTATTAGAGTAGCTTTCATGAAGAACATTTTGTAATTTTACCATTGTTACTAATATAATTTATAACTCCTATTTACACTGAGTGATCACTGGATTATGGCCACCCCTATGAAAACTGAATGCGACCCGTTGACTATGTGAGGTACAAGAGTGCAGAGTTAGTCGACCTAAGTTGCAAGAGTGTGGAGTTAGTAGCATGATGGGTAAAAGGAATGATTTATTGGACTTATTTGGTAAGGACAGATTGTGGGTGCTTGACGAGCTGTTGCCTCGATTTCCCAAATGGCTGAACTGGTGGGGTGTTCGAGAGCCGCCGTAGTTAAAGTGTACCGGGGCTGGCGTCAAAATGGTCAAACAAAGACCCGACGGCAAAACTACAAAGGTCAGTGAAAGGTTGATGTTAGAGGTGAGTGCCAGGTCTGACAACTCATACAGGCACAGCACTGTTGAAGAGCTGACTACCCAATACAACATGGGCCAACCTGGAACAATATCTGGCACGATCATGCATCACATGCTCGCACGTATGGGCTATACCAGCAGACGACCCCTATGGTATCCTCTCCTAACCAAAGTTTATTGGCGTAAAAGACTTGCCTGATGCAAATACAGCAGACTGATTTACCAGGATCGGTTTAACCAGGGCACTTCAAGACTCCAAATAAAAAAAAAATAAAATCAACCAGAAATCATAAAATTCAAGTAATAACTAGAATAGGTATAAACAGATGTTTTGCAAGTAGTATATAAGCGACGTGCAGAGTGTTATAAAGTTGTCATTGGGAGCTGTCAAGTTGTCACTGGCAACTTGACCGCATACTTTAACGTTGTGGAAATCATGCGATGCTTGAACCTATTAAAACCAGCCATTGCTTGCCACGAACCTAGGCTGGGGTTCGTCATACGTATCCTTAATATCTTTATAAATACTTGTTGGTTTTACTTGAATAGTCATTAGTCTCAGGGGCACTCGCTTTTGAATCTGATTTTCCATCCAAATTATTAACAGCTGCTCCAACTTCGATATAGCACCTGAACGCTGTTTTGTGATCATTGTTGATCTTAAATGGGTTGATCCTTGGACATGTTCTTTTATACATGCACTGTCCCTTAAAATGGTATTCACTGTTGAAGCAGCGAGACCTAATTCCCTTGCAGTAGATGACAAACTTTGTCCTGCTTCGTACTTCATAATCATTTTCATTGATTATGTCACTGATGCTAAAAAAAAAAAGAGAGAGGGAGAGAACAAATGTTTAGTTTGCTTTAGTGCGTCGCTTTAATTGTTGCGTTTCATCGTACCGCAAAGAGAAAAATTTTGTTCCGTTATTTATGTGAGGGATGACGATTTTTTTTTTTTTTTTGTTTATAAATTGTAAAAATGATAGCGTGAAAAAGCATCGTATTGGACACGTGAGTAGTGTGTGGTAAGTTTTATGTGTATCGCCATATTTTTTACATAGGTTGCTGAACATTTTTGGATATACTGTAGTAACTCCCCAACTTACGTAACTTCGAACTTACACTAATTTTTTTCACTCAATTTTTTTTATTTTTTAAGATTGTAAAATTTAAAACAGAATAACAATAGTAAGCAATCAATAATGACAATCACTGCATGCACAAATTGCACAAGCGAGATATGGAGTAACAAGCTTGAAAATAGGAATGAAGAGAAGATTCTTAAAGGTTTTATTTTATGACTGAAGATTTCAGTGAAGGGGACACATTTCATCATAATAGCGTAAAATCCCACAGAATTCCTGCTATTGGTATTATCGCAAATGCAATAAGATCGAGCTTACTACCCATTTATAATTATATGCACTAACAGAAAAGCCCAGAAAGTCCAAATTGTTTTTATTGTTTTATGGCAGTGACCTGGAGAAATGTGCTTTAGTAAAATGTGAGCTCACGTGGGGTGATTAATAGTGAGTTTTCGCCTTAACCCTGTGAAGTTCTTTACAGAAAATTTCATTTTGACCATTATTATGGTGCCGACTAAAAGAATAAGTGACAGTGGTACTAGTAAATCTATCAAAAAAAAAAAAAAAAGAAAGAAAGCAGTCGATTCGGATCAGAAAATTAAAATAAGGATATTTGAAAATGGTCAAACATGAACAAGTATTGCGTGAAATTTAAATTTGTTAGTGTCAATGGTGAACACAATAATAAAGGAGAAAGACAGAATACGAGAAGCGGTGAAGAGATCGGCCCGAATGAAGTCAAGTTTAGTAACCAATGCTACGGAATATATATCAGTTTTTACTGTACAGTTTCTTCCTTTAATGTTTTCTTTTCTTATGTACCACTCCAGCAACTTCACCGCTGCCCCCAGATAAAGTTTTTAATTGAACTAATTAAAAATATATTACTATTTTTCTTCATTCTTCTGAGGATATTATGTGGTTTTTGTAATTTTGGCCTATCACGGATATAGGGGCAATATTTTATTAGTCATTCACAAGTTATGTAAAACTCGACTTATGTAAGAAGTCCTGGAATGTATGTTGGAGACTTAATGTATTTATGGATTAACCGGGATTTTTATTTTACCATCTATCCTGGAAAATCGAGAGCCCACTGTAGCATGCAAGTTGGATGTTAGAAGACTGAAAGAAGGTGTGCTGGTCGGATGAGTCACGTTATTTACTCCACATTGTGGATGGTCATGTATGGATTTGGCATCAACAACATGAGGCTCTTGATCCATCATGCATGGTATCAAAAGTGCAGGCCAGTGGAGGCGGTTCAATGGTATGGGGCATGTTTCACTGACAGGAACTTTGACCCTTGGTGCATGTGGAACGGCGTATCAGTGGTCTCTGCTATCATCAACTGCTTGCTGACTGCATGCACCCCGCTATGTTACACTTTTTCCCAAATGGCGATGGTGTCTTCCAAGATGACAATGCGCCGAGCCATCCAGCACTCATCGTACAGGAATGGTTTGAGGAACACAGTTCTGACTTCCAGCATATCGATTGGCTTCCGAACTCCCTCAATATCAATCCCATAGAGCACTTGTGGGACAGTATGGAAAGGCATATCAGGTGTCTGGATACACCAGTCACCTCCATACCTGCATTGCTGACCGCATTACACACAGCTTGGTTGGCCAAAACTTCCGAATGCTTCCGACATCTTGTTGAATCAATGCCATGTCAGATAGCTGCTGTACTGAGGACAAAAGGAGGATCTACGAAGTATTAGGTAGGTGGTCATAATTCAGTGTATGTTGGTAGTGGTAAATGATGCAAGAAAGCAAGCTTATGCAGCATCCACCAAAAAAAAAAAAAAAAAAACTAAATTTTAAAGAAACACACACTTAAACCACAAAAAAATATAGCAAAATAATTAATGCTGTTGATATTAGTATGGTTAAGGCAAGATGTTGTTTTGGTCTTATGATCTCACTGCTCCTGTGCCAAAATGAAAAATAAATAATAAAATAAACAACAATCTAAAGAATAAAAAGAAGAAAAAAAACCAAGGCAACACTTACCCATATTGGAAGTGAATGCATGACTCCTCACCCAAAGTGACACAAACGTGCCCATCTCAAAGAATGAGCACTATTAAACCACAAACAAACCACAATCACTCTTTTCAAAGTACACCAGCAATTGTGAACTCCAAAACATGGTCGTATTTCAATCACTGATTGCTGTCTTAGCAAAATATCAGTGAATATCCATTGCCCAATACTTATTGGGCATAAAGATGATATCAAAACATAAAATACATCATGGCCACTGTTCTCTGTGGAAAATTCCCCATAATAGTTTAAAAAAAAAAAAAAACACTTCCCAGATCACCTGCCCATTTCCTCTAACAGTTTATCTAGTTCTTCCTTAAATTTATTCAAGCTACCCACTTGCACCAAATGGAAGCTTATTCCAACAATCAACCATGTACTGGCTGAAGGAAAATTTCCACACATACATCTTGCAACCATCCTTCCTCAATTTGAATTTATGCTCCCTTCATGCTTGTAGTCTGAGCAAGAAGAAGGATGCCATCAGCATTGATCTTGCACAATCCACTGAAAGCCTTAAGCTCCTCAGTTAGAACTGCTCACAGGTATCTAGACTCCAGATGTTGCAATTTGTAGAACTGAAGTCTTTCCTGTTAAAAGCACCCTTTTCTTCCTGTCACTAATCTAGCTTTTCTCTGCAGTCATCCCAATAGATCCACATCCTTCCTAAAACAAGTCTTCTGGACTTGTATGCAGTATTCAAAATAAGCCGTGACATTACCTTGGGATAATATACAATGGGATAATCACCTATCCCTACTGTTAAAATTTCTGTATATTATTGACAAAACAACATGAGCTATCATGGCAACCCATCTGTTCCATTCAGAGAACTGTGTTTGATCAGTTATATAGGTTTTTTCATTCTCCATTAATCCCAGAATTAACATACCGACATTGTGGTTACCACACAGTTGGTACGTTATTCTGTTAGTATTTTACACCTCTCAGCCCACCTGTTTAATTTTTCGAGATCTTGTTGCAGTAACATACCTTGATCACCCTGCCATTATCTGCAAACTTAGACATTATTAAGCCTGATATGCCTTCACCATTTAATAAATACAGAAAGCAACAATGGGCACTGCACTTAACTCTGGGGAATCCACTAATAACAGTAGTCCAAGGTTATCAATGTTGCCCATTGATAACCACTCTCTGTCTTCTCTCACTCACGCATCCCTTTATCTAAAGCAGTAGCTTACCCTTAATGCCATGCTGCTCAGATTCGTATAACAGTATCAAAAGCTTTTGTGAAATCGAAGTATATGATGTCAAAATTATTTTTTGTATCTAGTTCCTTTGTTACTGCATCATAGTATCCAATCAGATTGGTCAGACAATATCAGCCCTTAACAATTCCATGCTGTTACTGCAGTATAACTTCATTCCTGTCAAGATGGCCTTGCATTACTCCTTTAACCAGTGACTACATTACTTTCCTTGGAATAGAAGTTAAGCTGACAGGCCAGTAATCATGTTACCCTTTGATCTTCGCTTTGTAAATTAGAGATACATTTGAACACCCCCAGTCCATAGGAACTCTGAATTTAATGATGCTCACATAATAATAGCTAAAGTTTTGCTGCCTTCCTTAATAAAATTGAATAGATCCCACTGACCCAGGTGGCTTGTTTTTTGTTTGGTTTCAACAATTTCTCGTTTATTGGCAAATCCTTTCATTCCCCATTAGAATTTGATACATTTCTGGCATCTCCATCCCATAAAAAATTCCATCATGCATGAATACAGATGCAGAACGTCTATTCAGTTTGTCAGCAAGCTGAACAGGATGGATCATAAATAGTTAAACTATTTGTATGTAGTGAACCAATGTGATTCATTTCTGTTCTTCTAGTGTTTACATAAGTAAAGAAGTCTTCGCTGCTTTTATTTGCATTCTTTGTCAAAGATCTTTAGTAATCTGCTTTAGCTTGCCTAAAGACCTTTATGAGTTGATTGCACTAATTTATATCTACTGTATGCTTCTGTATCACTTAGTTATTTATATACATCCCATCAATTTTTCTTCTCTGCCACACATCTCATAAGTTTATCTGATATCCATTTAGGTCTAAGCGTTGAACAGTACCCCTTAATAAGTATAAAAAGCTTAGTGGCTTCTGTGATCACTTTCCTGACTGCTTATCAGTTAGAATTTGCTGTTGATAACATACCAGTTTGTCCCACTGCATTGAATTTAAAAACTGTCTTGAGACCATTTTAATTACCTTTCTGAAAGTAAAAGCCCTTCTCTTTGCCCTTGACATCAGCATTGTGAAGGTAAGGCCTATCTTCTAAAGCAGTCAAAGAAATAATACACAGAATGTACAATGTAATAGTCTCAAAGTTGCCAAAATGTTATGAAAAATTGCTGTGCTATTCTAGAAAGTAATTAAGGATAATTTTCAGAATACTATTTTTCACACTGTATTCATCTTATGAACTATTCTTTAGGTTATTTACATCTTCCAAACATATGAATGTGTATAGAAAGAATGTAAAATTTTTACCTTCATATTATTATTAGGACTTTTTTCTCCTTGTAGCATTTTTCCCACACCGTGACAATTACTGGTACTAAGTGCATGGTATGGTTGGTTGTGTCCAGTTACTAGTATTATTACTGTTGGTTGAGGAACTTTCTGACTATCTTACAGGTGTTCGGAATCATTGCTTTCTAGAGTTCCATGTAAGTGTTCCCCAGTGGTTAAAACTGATGGGGTGGTCATTACTTGTTTATGAGAATTATGTCTGGTCAGTCTGTTGTGTGGGATGGTCTTGTCCATTATTATGGCATGGCACCAGTATAATTTTTGAGTAGGGTTCTCTAGTATGGCCTGGGATTCATATGGTAAACTTTCTTTGATCAACTGGTATTTTTGTGATAGCTTCTGATGTATTAGCCTGGCAAACTTTTCATGTCTATGAGTATACTCCATCTGGATGATCACTGCATTCTGCAGTGATCATCCAGATGGAGTATACTCATATCTGACTTGGATTGTTTCCTGGGCCAGTTGGCATTGACACAAGTCATGTCACCCTGGGCTCCTTGGTGTTTTATTCCTGGCGGTGATTACCTGGTGTCGGAAAACAAACATTTTGGTCTCGGAAAAGAGACTCTTGCATTGTGAGATTATTATTATTAGCCATATGGTGCAAAGAAGCCTCAGGCTTATGCTGCACCAGCCAAAAAAAATTTCAGGGTTACCCTGAGAGAAGTAGAAGGGAGACACCAAGAAAGAGAAGAATGATGATATCCAGCTCAGGACCCTGGGTGTGCCAAGCCCATACTCACCAAATGTGAGCCCTTGGGGTAAGAGACTCCTGCAGTATTGAAGGCCATCATCTATATAGTCTTGATGGGATCATTGTAGTGTCTGCCATGGAGTGCATTCTTCACTCATCTTTCTGTCTGTATGACAGAAAGGTTGGTGCTGTGTTTTCCTGGAAGTAATCCCTCAGGTTCTTAATTGCCGCCTTCTGTTGCAATGAAATCAGTCGGATCCCTTCTTTCATGTCTATGGTCAGTCTCGATGGCTGACTTCAGGTGGTGTTGGTGGCTTTTGGTCATCATTATCCTGGTTAATCTCATAATCCTTGAGGTTGTCATAGACATTCTCTCAGATATACCAGACAAGCTGCACTTGCTACCTGGGAGTCTAAAATGCTGATGGAACTGATATTCGGGTGACACTCAAGTCAAGTGGACCCAATTTCGGTGAAGTCCAGACGGCATGTGACAGCCAAATCCTCTGCTTGCACCTTCACGATGGTGGGACTGTTAGTAATCCTGGGTATAACCTCCATGCACAAGTAAATGGTGGGTGACCACCCAGGTGTGAACCAACGTAAGCAGGGGTGGAGGTGGGACGCCCAAACCACATGGAGGAATGCCGCCCCTCTATGTTACCAGGCAGTACTAGGTGGTAGATGACTGTCATCAACCGGTGCAATACCACCACTTTGCTTATTGGAGGCTTGATGTGGTGGAACCCATGTTTAGTCTCTAGAGCTAAGTTCCAGTCAACCCTTTCCTATCTCTTCCATCATGCAGTATGATTGATGACTTTTGAGGTTATGATGAACATCGTGGCGGGAATCAATATTCCTTACATTTCAAGGGTACAGCTCTAAAATGGTGTTTGCAGGCCGGGCGCTAGTTAGTACACCGGACCGAACCTATTGGTAACTCTCTAGGAGGCTTCCGGATCAGCTAGTATATAATCTTGCTACCTCTACTCTGCCAGATAGTGACTGGAGGGAGTCCGAGTAGTGTGTATGCGGGGAGCATTGTCGAGGCCACGTCATGTCAAGGATCTGGGTGTATTCTTACCATGAGTATGCCCTATCCAAAAATTTCATTACTTCATACAGCATGTCCCACCCACTTTCTTTCTTACTATTGAATACACCATGAATTGTCAAACTAATAGAGCAAGCTTATCTGCGAAAAGATCTAAACCTCTCAAGCACTTCCTAATTCATTTCACAAATATACATGGTCTCAATTCTAATCTTAACGATGTTCACATTTCCACTTGCAGTCGGCCAAACCCCATGTACTTTTTCTGACAGAATCTCAGTTATCGGTTGATTAACTGCTGGTAATCTCAGATGCCCAAACTTTTCGCTGTATGATTCCTTTCACCTCGAAGGTGGTACTTGTGCATATGTCTGTTCTGATATTCCCTGTCAGAGACTTGGCAATTTGGAATCTCTTTGATCTTCTCTGGCTTAAAATCTCTCTACCTCATTGTGTAAAATTCATCTGTTGTCTCTACCGTTCTCCCAACTTCACTAATCACTTGGAGCTTTTTGAATTCCTCTCTTTGCAACTTGACTTTCTCCAGTCCAACTTTCCTAACAGTGAGGTGATTTTAATGTTCACAACTCCAGCTGGCTTCCGTTTTCTAGTCACACCGACCCAGCTGGTCGAGATGCTGAGGCTTTTGCAATTACTAATGACCTTGCAGAGATTGTTCATTTACCTACAAGAATACCAGACAATCCTAATCATACAGTCAACACGCTTTATCTTTTTCTCACAAACAACCCTTCTAAGTACACGGTCGAAGTGAGGGGTCCTTTAGGCACTTCAGATCACAACTTGGTGATTGTCTCTTCTCCAATGGAGCCTTTATCTCATGGCTATTCCCACCCTCATTGTTTGGCATTACAAGAAAGCAAAATGGAATGACCTGCGAGATTTCTTTTCCTTGGTCGGATCACTGTTTCAAAACTTCTGATGTCAACATTTGCTCAGATCGTGTCAGTGAAATTATTCTTGCAGGAATGGAATCCTTTATCCCACACTCCACTTTAAAATCTCGTACTTTATCTAAACCTTGGTTTTCCAATAAATGTGCTAAGGCTGTTCAAGAGAAGAATGTTGCATATTGTAATTTGCTTATTTCTAATTCTGCAGTTTCATTTTCTGCCTACACCAAAGCTCGCAACAATTGTAAAGCAGTTATTAATCTGTCCAAACTAGATTTTGAACAGGCTAAGAGTAGAAAACTTGCTTCTTGCCCTAATTGTAGCCAAGCATTCTGGTCCGTTGCCAAAGCTATTGGCCGCAACTTTTGCCCATCTCAGCTCCCACCTCTGTCCAAACCAGATGGTTCTGTTGTCACTTCAGCCAAGGATAAAGCTGACCTGCTAGCATCCCAGTTTTCTTCCAACTCATATATTAATGATCTTGGTAAAACACCTCCCACCATTCCCAACACACACCATTCAATGCCTCCTGTGGCCTTCCGTCAAAAGGATGTCAGAAAGATTTTGACGAATCTTGATGCTAAGAAAGCTCCAGGTCCCGATGGTATTTCTCCACTTGTTCTCAAAACCTGTGCTCCTGAACTTACTCCTATTCTTTGCCGCCTTTTTTCGCTTTCTTATTCCAAAGGTGTTTTTCCTTCTGCTTGGAAATTTGCTCATATTGAGCCAGTTCCTAAAAAGGGTGATAAATCCCTCCCATCCAATTATCGTCCCATTGCAATTACTTCTACTCTTTCTAAAGTAATGGAGAAATCAATTAACCGCCAATTCTTAAACTACCTAGAAACCTTCCGTCTGATCAATGCCCGCCAGTATGGATTCCATCAGTGTCGATCCACTGGTGATGTTCTGGCTTATGTTACCCATTTATGGACTAATTTAATGGAAAGGTTCGGTGAAACACAAGTAGTTGCTCTTGACATCTCAAAGGCTTTCGATCATGTTTGGCATAAAGGTCTTCTAAACAAGCTTCCATCTTATGGGTTGCCAACTGTTTTTAGTAATTGGTTATCCAGTTTTCTCTCTGATCGCTCACTGAGGTTGATGGTAGATGGCTCTCTGTCTTCTAACTTCTCCACTAATGCCTGTGTCCCCCAAGGTTCAGTTCTTTCCCCCACTCTTTTCCTCTTGTATATTAATGCCCTTCTTCCATTGACTGGAAATCCTATCCATAGTTTTGCCGATGATAGCGCATTGCATTCCACTTTCCATTTTGAGAAACCTTGCCCTGTTCAGTCAGCTTCAACTTCTCGAAAATCTGCTACCGATTCCTTAAATGCCGATCTTCAGGTAATTCTCCAGTGGGGCAAAGACAACTTAGTTGATTTCAACCCTTCTAAAACTCAGTCTTGTCTTATATCTCGCAAAAAGAATTCTTCTGTTTATCTTTAGTGACACTCCGATTTCTAGGCAAAATGATATATCTCTTTTGGAGATTACCCTGATTTCTAATCTTTCTTGGCACAAGCACATTACAAATATTGCCTACTCTGCATCTAAAAAACTTGGTTTTTTCTTTCCCTCTTGGTGTTACTTTTCTTCCAAACATCTGCTCACTCTGTATAAATCACAAATCCACCCTGCCATGGAATATTGTTCCCACATCTGGGGTGGTGCTCCCAAAACCTCGCTCTGGCTTCTTGGATTCCATTCAGAATAGGGCAGTTAGGTTAATTAACGATTCATCTCTAACAGAGTCTCTCCATTCGCTGTCTCACAGACGCATGGTTCTTCTGAATTGGCTTCTATAATTCCCGCTCTCTCTTTCAAAACAGTCCGAACACGTGCAGCCACCAGCCATTTACTGTTCAACTTCAAACTCACAGAACCAATTTTTCATCTTCCTCGTTTATTCATTCAACTGCCGTTTTCTGGAACAACCTTCCTTCATGCGTATTTCCTGAAAATTACAGTCTACAGAAGTTCAAGTCCAATGTCAACAAATATCTTCTTTCGTCTTCTCAACCTCCAACCTAAGCACGGTACTAAGTACTATAGGTTCTAATACCTATCGTGTTTGGGGTTTGCATAAAAAAATAAAAAATAATCTCCTCCAGCTTGGTGTTTATGGCTCTGACCATGTTCCTGCCATCCAGCTTTGCTTTTAGCAAGCTTCTCTGTCTCTGATGGTATTTCTTAGTCAGGGATGCCTTGCTCTTAGTGTGTCTTTACCATTGAGCCTGCATCATCCCTAGATGTTTGTTGGTCTCTCCCTCTATCCTGGCTTCAGCTGATTGGATTTCCTTGATGCAGTCCATGGGTCTAGCATTTCTCTAGGACAAATTGCATCATCCTGATATCAGTGTTGAACTCTTTGGTGATCCAGAGTAGCTGTTGGAGATGGTTCTTGGTTGCTGCATAGTTTGATGTCATCTATATACATGAGATAAGACAAAGTGTACAGGTTCTTCCTCCCTTCTTTAAGGGTATATATCCATACTTGCTATTATTGAGCATGGCGGGTAGCGGTTGAGTGCTAGACAGAACCATAGTGAGGTTAGGTCATCTCCCCGAAGATTACTTTTCTGATGGGGATAGGGTTTAGTTATGATTTTCTCAACCTTGATAGTGCTCTTCAATTTCACCATAGTTGCTTCTGAGAAGAGTATCACTATTTAGTTGAATTTGTAGCTCATCAGTTTCTCTGTCAGCCATCTATTGAGCATGGAGTTGAAGTCCTTGCAGTAGTTTATGTAACTACTGCATCAGTGGTAAATTGCTACTTGCCTCCTTGGAGGTATTAGACTGCTTGGAGATCCAGAACATCATGATGTTCTGGCCCTCCAAGCAGTCTGATATCTTCTTGGTTAAGCAGTCTGGTCAGGATCTTGTACATTGAGCATAATGAGAACATCCTTGGAGGCAGGAGATATCCCCATGAACTGGAGATGTGCAAATGAATCACCGATTCACAAAGAGGGTTCAAAGGGTGACTGACACAAATAATTATATACCTGTTAGTTTAACTTCTGTTCCGTTGAAAATAATAGAGTCACTGGTTAAAGAGGTGATACAGGATCACCAAGACAAGACAGCAGCAATAGTTCAGACACAGATTGGATTTGTTAAGGGGAAGTCTTGTCTGTCCGATTTGGTTGGATACTACGATGTGATCAAAAAGGAACTGGATGCTAAAAATAATTTTGATATTATATACTTGGATTTTGGGAAAGCTTTTGATACTGTTGAACATGGAAGACCGCTGTACAAATTGGAGTGGTATGGCATTAAGGATGAGTTACTGCAATGTATAAAGGGATGGTTTGGTGGGAAACGGCAGAGATTGATAATAAATGGATGCTGCTCTACGTGGACTAATGATATTAGCAGAATCCCCAGGGTTCGGTGCCAGGCCCATTGTTGTTTTGTGTATTTATCAATGATATCGATTAAGGTATATCAGGCTTAATGTCCAAGTTTGCAGGGTTGTTAATGACAGTAAAGACAGTATGCTACTGCAACAGGATCTAGAAAAGTTGGGCTGAGAAGTGGCAACTGAAGTTTCACATTGACAAATGCAAAGTACTGCATATGGGTAGCAGTAACCCAATATAAACGTACCAACTCTGCTACTACACTCGGGGAAGTGGAGAATTAAAATGACCTGGGGTAATTGTGCAGTCAGATATGAAGTTCTTTGAGCAGTCTAGATGGGCTGCCAGAGCAGGTCATGGAGTTTTGTCAATGATATATAGGAATTTTGCTAGCAGAGATGAGGTTATTATCCCTTTGTATAAGGCAATAGTCAGACCACACCTTGACTACTGGAAGGATGTAGAGTTGCTAGAACGACTTTCCCTTAACAAACCCATGCTGTGTCTAAGCTGTTATGTTGTTATTTGGTTTTTAGGAGCATTAGCAACTAAGGCCATATTGCTCCAGGGATATGCGGTGGTCATTCCCTGACCATTCTGCATCCTCCGTATTTGGTGAGTCACGGGCTCGAACCCCGGTCTAATCAAGAAGCGTGTGCTACGCACTGCTGCTCCTGCCCACCTGGCTACGGAGGCGCCGAATGTGTCTAAGCTATTACTGCTGTCTTATCTAGGTGATCCTGTATTACCTCTTTAATCGGTGACTTTATTATTTTCCCTGGAACAAAAGTTAAACTAACAGGTCTATAATTATCTATCACCCTTTGAACCCCCTTTGTGAATTGGAGATACATTTGCACATCTCCAGTCCGTGGGGACCTCCCATGACTCTAAGGATGCTCTCATAATTATGGCTAAGGGTTTACTTACTTCCTTTGCTGCCTCCTTCATTTTAACTGGATAGATTCCATCTGCCCCAGATGCCTTTTTTATGTTTAACTTCAACAATTTCTCCTCCACTTTGCTCTCAGTTATTACAAAATCACTTAGCTCCCTGTTAGAGTTTGACAAACTTCTGGCATTCCCCTCCTTGAATAACTCTTCTTGTGTGAATGTAGATGCAAAATACTCATTCAGTTTATCAGCTACTGAATATCTATGTGTTTAACTGTGTGGTACTAAACTTAAGGTGGTAGAAAATGAAAAAGACCTGGGAGTAATTGTGCAGTCAGATATGAAGTTTTCTGAGCAATGCAGACAGGCTGCCAGGGCAGGTCATGGGGTTTTGTCAACGATATATAGGAATTTTGCTAGCAGGGAAAAGGTGATTGTCCCTCTGTATAAGGCAATGGTCAGGCCATGCCTTGAGTACTGCATACAGGTCTGGAGGCCTCGTTTTACGAAGGATGTAGATTTGCTTGAGCGTGTACAGAGAAGGGCAACAAGATTGGTGAGGGGAATGAAGGGATCCTCTTACCAAGAGAGGCTTAAGTTCTGCAAATTGCAGTGGCTGGAGACTAGGCACCTGCATGGTGATCTGATTGAGGTGTATAAGGCCTCGAATGGGTTGAGCACGCTGAATTCTGATGGGATCCTTCCACTTGTTCAGATTACGAACCTAAGGGGGCATAAACTCAAATTAAGAAAAGACTGATGTAGAATCGATGTGCGGAAATTGGCCTTTATGCAGCGGGTGGTTAATTGCTGGAACAAACTTCCATCTGTCATTGTGGAAGTTGATAGGTTAAATAAATTTAAGGAGGAACTGGACAGGCATTTGGAGGCAATGCTGTGATTTTTTTTTTTTTTTTTTGCCTGATGGTGCATAAGCTCATTCACTTGCTTTCTTGCATCACATGCCACTACTTTATCAGTCTTGTCTGACCGTACATCCCAAATCCCATCAGGTTTTATAAGCATCAAAAATATGCTACTCTCAAAGTGCATGTTGAGATGAGACAATATGTTCTATCAAAGGAGCATAACCAATGTGATTGCACTATTAACCCTCCTCATTTCCCAAATTGTAAGGGTAATCACCTGGTGTTCAAAACATGTTAACTGTGAAAGCAAGAAAAAAAATTTAGAAATATATAAAGTGCAGAGCAAAGTCACATACTCAGAGGCAAGAAGACAGTCAAAACAGAGTCAAAGCATACATATGTCACACCTGCTCAATATTTTCAGACAGATGCAACAGTTCCTCCAAATATATCTATCACTAATTGGGCATGTTCCTTGCTCTCTGGTTTCAGACAGTGCCCTTGACAACAAACAACTGAACAAGCCAGTAATACCCCAATCACCATTTCAGCCAATGTTCCCCAACAACAAAACCAAAAGTGCCAGAAAATGATCAAACTGCAACCATCTCTCTCTCTCTCTCTCTCTCTCTCTACCAAAATAGATATTGATGAACAGAATGATCCAGATGATAAAATTTTTTTTCCCAAGAAAGACAAACAAAAATAGATTGATTCAAGCATAAAACACCTGAAAAGTAGTCAGAATCAAAAACAACCCATAAAACCACATGATGGAAAGAATCCTTCAATAGAATTGTAGAGGCTTTCAGAATGCAAAAGATGATTTAAACAATTTTATCAATCGATATGAACCAGCAGGCATATCCTTAGAGAAATCTTATTTAAATTCACAAGTGTGTCCTGCCATTAAAAATTATACAATGTTTACATGAGGTAGGAATATTGACTTGCCAGTCCATGCAGGGGTGGTGGTTCTTGATGGAAACAACATTCCACCCAAACGTGTTTCTCTTCAGCCTCTTTTTGAAGTAGTGGCAATGTGCATTATAATTGATATCACTCTTACAATATCTGCTATATAGTAATAAAAGCATGTGATGCAAGAAAGCAAGCGTATAACTTATGTAGCTTCCAGCAATTAACCACCTGCTGGCTAAGGTCAAATTTCGACACATCTATTCTACAACTCTCTTTCCTCAATTTGAATTTATAGCCCCCTTAGATTCATAATGGAAACAGCATTCCATCCAAACTTGTTTCTCTTCAGCCTCCTTTTGAAGTAGTGGCAATGTGCATTATAATTGATATCACTCTTACAATATCTGCTATATAGTAATAGTAATAAAGGCGTGTGATGCAAGAAAGCTAGTGTGTGAGCTTATGTAGTATCAGCCAAAAAAAAAAAAAAATTTCACACAACCATTCCCTCTAAATGTTTCTCCAGTTCCTCCTTAAATTTATTTAACCTATCAACTTCCACAATGGAAGTTTGTTCCAGCAATTAACCACCCGCTGGCTAAAGGCAAATTTCCGCACATCTATTCTACAGCTGTCTTTCTTCAATTTGAATTTATGCCCCCTTAGGTTCGTAATCTGAGCAAGTGGAAGAATCCCATCAGAATTCAGCGTGCTCAACCCATTATACACCTCAAATCAGATCATCTCACAGGTGCCTTGTCTTCAGTCGCTGCAATTTGCAGAACTTAGGTCTCTCTTAGTAAGAGGATCCCTTCATTCCCACCAATCTTGTTGCCCTTCTCTCAAGCAAATCTACATCCTTCCTAAAATAAGGCCTCCAGACCTGTACACAGTACTCAAGGCATGGCCTGACCAGTGCCTTATACAAAGGGATAATCACCTCCTTTTCCCTGCTAGCAAAATTCCTGTATATCATTGACAAAACCCTATGGCCTGCCCTTGCAGCCTGTCTGCATTGTTCAGCAAACTTCATGTCTGACTGCACAATTACTCCTAGGTGTTTTTCATTTTCTACCACCCTGAGTGTAGTACCACATGGTACGTTTCTCTGGGGTTATTTCTACCCATATGCAGTACTTTGCACTTGTCAGTGTTAAACTTCATTTGCCACTTCTCAGTTCATCCACCCAAATTTCTCTCTCTCTCTCTCTCCTAATTTCTCCTCAGATTATTATTATTAACCATATGGTGCAAGGAAGCCTGAGGCTTATGCTGCACCAGCCAAAAAAAAAAAAAAAAAAAAAAATTCCGCATTACCCTGAGAGAGAGAGAGAGAAAAGTAGAAGGGAATCACCAAGAAAGCAAGAATGATGATATCCAGCTCAGGACCCTGGGTTTGACAAGCCCATACTCACCAGATGTGAGCCCCTGGGGTTAAAAGATTTAAAGGGGTATTTAGAAATTCCTCCAATCATAGACGGGAATCAAACCCAGATCTCTCCAAACGAGTGACAAGTGGCGAAAACACCATACTCTCACAGAGGACCATTATGTTGACTTAGAATGTCTAATAGATCATCTGCCATCTCCGTTCTGCTAGCTCAGGGATTTCAATCCACATCATCTGCTGTGAGAATTTCCAACAATCAACAAGAGAATTAGGCTAAGGGAATCCCTGCTTGATGCTTATCCTGTTGAAAACTGGTGTGCCTACCTATATCCATTTTTCTACAGAATCTGTGACTGTAATAGACCTTTCAATCTGTTCTTTCATTTATGCTAATACGGAGTGGTCGGTTCTTAATAACCCACTAAATAGTGATTATTTATTGATTCTTTGCAAGTTACAAACACAGGTAAACCTCGCCTCTCTGCTTCATCCCACTTGGAAATTTCATAGGGCACACTGGAATGAATATTCCTCTCATGTTCAGTTTGATGATGATTTAGTCCAGTCACAGCCTGTAGATAATGTCACTGAACATATATACCTCTACCAAATTTTACAAGCTTCTTCCTCTGTAATACCAACATCTTGCTAGGAAAACATAAGTATAGCAATTACTGATGGAATTAGAAATGTATGCATACTAAACAAAAAAAATAAATAAAGCTTGGACTTTGTTTTGCAAATTCCCTACAACTGAGTAACCTCATTAACTTTAAAAGAGTTAATGGCAAATACATGCACTCCCCAGCCTCAATACTAAACTGGACACAGCAGCTGTCTTTACTGGCAGAACTCCTTAGCTGAATCATTTGCTAGTATATTGGAGGTATCCTCTTACAACCTTTCAACAAATTAAGGCATCTGCAGAACAATATAAAATCAACTTCATTACTATGGTATTACACTTATACAGCCAGCCATTCACATCAACAGCAGTTTTAGAATCTCTTAATAAAACATCCAGTAATGCTCCCAGTCCAAATGGAGTCAACTTAATGTCAAAAGAACTAAACAACAACGCAAAAATCACATTGTTAAATTTCTACATTTGAATATTTTTAGAAAATACTTACCCAAACTCTTGTTGTCACTCACTTGTCCTAGCCTTCCTGAAGCCAGGAAATAATCGTACCCTTCCATGTAATTAGAAACCAATTTCAATGACTAGCTGTTTAAGCAAATCTTGAAAAAAATGGTTCACAGGTGACTAATGTGGTTCCTGAAAGTAAAAACTTGCTAAACAATAACCAATGGCAGTTTTGGGAGAATCGGTCCACATTAGATAGGATGATCAAAGCGGAAAGAAACATCCGAATCTTTCAGAAGGAGACAACACCTGGTCGTTGTTAATCTCAATATCAAGAAAGCATTTGATATTACTTGGCAATATGCTGTTCTTCAAGATCTTCATTCTTTTGGTTTAAGTGGACCATTACCCCAATTTATACATTACTTCCTACACAACAGAACAGTTCAGGTTAGATATATATACAGGGTGTCTCAAAAATATTGGTACAAATGTTTAGGGGGGTAGGTAACATCTAAAGGAATGTGAATCGCATAGGAAACCATGACCGGAAACGTCACCATAAGTCGGTAGACAGTGCGGTAGTCTCCGCACGAAGAGCATTCATCGATATACGAACTGTGAGCTAGCAGACATGCACCTAGTGTATGGATTAGCAGAGGGCAATGGACGAGCCAGTCAACGAATTTATGGAGAACGCTTCCCAGACAGACATGTATCGGACCACCGTTTGTTTGTGCATGTGCATCAAAATTTGTGTGAGTATGGGTCATTTAGAGGTAACAGGAGCAGTGCGGGCAGACCACGTTCAACACGAACTCCCTCCATAGAAGAAGTGTGTTGAATGTCGTCGAGAATAATCCTACTACCAGCACACGTTGCCATTGCCTCTCTTAGGAGTGTCTCGTTGCAGTGTACAGCGTGTCTGGCACGACGATTTCTTACACCCCTTTCATCTCCAAAGGGTTCAGTTACTGCTCCCCCAAGATCATCCTGCATATGTGGCTTTTGAGCAGTGGTTTCTCCAAGAAAGTGTTCAAGACTTGAATCTTCCAGCCTATGTTTTGTTCACGGATGAGACTTATTTCACTCGGGAAGGCTTATTCGATCAGCACAATGCTCATGTGTGGGCTCACGACAACCCACACGGTGTGCGCCCCCTTGTGGCACAACATCGCTTTGCAATAAATGTGTGGGGGGGGTATCGTCGGTGACTGCTTAGTCGGCCCATACCTGTTACCATCCCACATGAAATCTGCTAAATATTGGATCTTTCTTGAACAAATTCTACCAGGGTTACTTGACGATATTCCAGCAAATGTGAGATGCAACATTTGATTTCAACTTGGCGGGGCGCCTGCCCATTATGGAGGGTGTGTTCGTGACCATTTGAACAGGCGTTTTGGGTGTCGATGGATTGGCCATGGTGGACCCGTTGCCTGGCCCCCATGCTCCCCTGATTTCTTTCTGTGGGGGCCCTCAAATCTATTGTGTATGAATCGCCTGTGGAGATGGAAATGGATCTCGTGGCGAGACTCGTCTGCGCTGCTGCTACTGTCAAAGAAACTCCAGGTGTGTTCGACCGTGTCCGCCAATCTATGCTGCGTCGGTGGCACGCATGCATCGTGTCTCGTGGTGGAATCTTCGAGCATCTGTTGTAACATCATGAAATGCATCCATCTCGTACTCCATTGTTAATATTATGTCAAATAAATATTTTCCACTAATTACTGTCTTGTGTCATTTCTGCTTCTTGTGCCTCTGCTATTACTTTCCAGTGACGTTTCTGGTTATGGGTTCCTATGCGATTCACATTCCTTTAGATTTTACCTACCTCCCCTAAAGATTTGTACCAATATTTTTGATACACCCTGCATATATATATATATAAGAACAGTTGATACAAATCATTTGAATTAGAGTAGGGTGTACCACATGGTTCCATCCTCGGTGCAACTTTATTTACAATAAGAATTAAAAACATGACACAGGACATTCCAAATACAGTAGTGCCCACTCATATGACAGGTTAGGTTCCAGCCCCACCCTCCAAAAAGCGAAAATCGCCGAAAAGTAGAACACAGCTTTTTTTCACTTGCGAATGCATATAAAAGCCTAATAACATGTTTACATTATCATGTGCTGTAAACAGACTGAATCGCCGACAATAAAATGGTGCTTGATGCCCTTCTCGGACTCGGCCAAAAAAAAAAAAGCAGAACAAGCGCCGAACATAATGAACATGGATATAATTGAAAACGCCAAAAGGGGGACTCCCCTTTCTTTTATTGGGCTTATATTTAGATAATAAACTTAATTTTGTTATTCGTATATCTTACATTCAGATGGCTTTGTCTAAAAAAATTTAATGTTCTAACAACCATCTCCGCTATGGGGTGCTGATAAGAAGCTCCTTCTTTCACCTCTATAGAACATTAATTCCATTCTGCTTGGATTATGGATCACCGTCTATGACTCCACTAGAAAAGGTTCTCTTTTACATCTGAATGCCATCCAGCCCCTTAGGATAGCTGTTGGAGCCTTCAGAACATCTCTGGTCCACAGCTGTATATTGAGGTAAATAAACCCTTCTGCACCTGAGGAGCAAATCCTTAATGTAAAACTATTAGGCAAAAATTAAAAGTATTCCATCTCACCCCAGCTGGGAGTATCTATGAGGCTTCAGTTGGAAGAGCTCAGTTGGGACATTAACTTTCAGCATATCCAAGACGTTGCTACTCCTGAACCTTCCTGGACTCAATTCTCACCCCTCTTTGTGAGAATGTCATTCTGAGGTGGGAAAAATGTTCTCTCTAGCAAACAGCAACTTTCAGTAGCTACATGAAGCACATACCTTGGAACATGCAAAGAAACCACATATCTATACTGATGGTTCCAAAACAGGTGCAGGCGTAGTTGGTGCAGCAGTTTCTTCCACCTTCTCAGCAACTGTCTCTCTCTCTTGTTAATTAATGCAGTATCTGTCTGCAGAATTGTAGCCAAAAAAACTAGCCCTGGATCACATAAACGGTTACCATTTCAAGCTTCTGATATATACAGTCGTTAAGTGTAAAGTGTGTTAGTTGTTTGATGGCATGGAGGGTTCTCTCCCCCATCTCCGCATTGTATTCTTTGTAAGTGACAAAACTCTGTGGAGGCCAGAGATTTAAAAAGTGTGTGGGGAGTGGTTTGTTGTGTAGTGTTATGTTCTGTTGTTTCTCCGACCATTTAACCGTTGGGTCCCTACTGGGACCCACCATTGCCCACACTTTGCCACAAGGAGGCAGATCATTTAAGTACTCTGGCGGGCCTTGCCACCTATTTTCCAAGGATTTCAATGGCAAGACCTATAAAAAAAAATAAAATTAGTAAAATAATAAGAGGAGTTTACCTCAATATAGTACGTAGAACACTTCCGTATGATACCTTCCAGAAATAAAAACGAAAAAATCGACAACTTGCCGGTACTTTGAGTAAAATATAAATAATTAAATAATCAGTTTAACACAATTCAAATAAATTTAAAACAATTAAAAATCAAATTAATGCAGTTAAAAGAATCTAACGAAAATATTCAAAACGATTTTCCTTCCTGAAGCTGAGGTAAACTCCTCTTATTATTTTACTAATATTATCAACGTAGAACATATTGAGTATTACAGCTCTGATTCATACTATCTAATTAAACTCTTATTGACTATTTCATTCACTTCCTGTCTCTCCAGTAGTAAACAATTGATACACACAATTATGGGAGATTTTTTGAATGGCTTGGTGCAAAATTTCATTAAATCTACACTAAGGTACTCGGCCCAAAGTTACCATATTTCTTTTCTAAAATATTGCCTTCAAAACAACATTGTTCCAAAGTTTGCCAGGGTGAATTTAAATCAAAAAATTTCAGGCATAAAACAACTAACACTGGCGACATCGCATAATATTGTTAAGCTTGCCTTAAAATCTCGATATTCGAATAAACAAAAATACCTTTCCCAGGTTAGGAAGTTTTGTAATAAATTAAAAAATTATCTACATCCGAACGATTGGTCTGTATTGAAGACCTCCATAGATTTGCGACGGGAAGCACAGGCCTCAGAAATAAAAAACAGATATGTTAATAAGTTGCACACATTATCAGATAGGTCGAGATACGTTCATGCGAATTCTAACACATTGTCGCGGGCTTGCGACCAAGTTCATATGAGTTGGGTGACAACCCCCCCCCCAACAGACACACAACGTACTACCACTGAATATGTCAGCTAGTTCACGAACACCCCCTCACCCAGTATTCAACGAACCAACATATCAACAGGTTACAAATCTTTCCTCATGTACACTATCGCAGGACCAGATTTCACTTTTATCCAAAGGGCTAAATTATAATTTACCACCTCAAAAACTACCTAAAAAACAGTGCATAATTGATATTGAATTTGGACTTCATAATGTTCCACAAAAAGATGTATTTATTCAACAAGTTAACCAAGTAGTGAATAACATAAAAGAAACGCGACTTCCTAAATTGAATACACATGACAGTTCAGCTTTACAAGAACTTCGGGAAAATAAGGACATTATTATACAGAGGGTAGATAAAAGAGATACAGTGGTAATACTAGATAAATATGATTATATTAATAAGTTAGATTCAGTTGTATCGGATACCTCCACTTATCGTGAAGTAGACCCGGCACTGTTTACCAATTTGTTCAATCAATACAATAAAACGTTAACCACGTATCGAAAAAACGACTACATTACTATGGCCCAGTTAAAGGAATTGAAGGCCAGAACATACAATATTCCCGCACTTTTCGGTCAGGTAAAATTACACAAGACTGGATTTCCTATTCGACCTATTGTTTCCTACAGGAACACGGCATTTTCATCCTTAGCCACACATGTATATAACATTATAAAACCCTTTAGACAGGTAATACAATTTGGGATTAAGAACTACGATACATTATTTAATAATCTTAAAGACTGTAGACTCGGCGACAATGACAATTTATTCTCACTAGATGTTACCTCGTTATATACGAATGTAAATGTTGAATACACATTAGATATTATTTGGGATATGTTAAATAAAAACTCGACACCGATTAATTATACAAAGCTACCTATTAAGGAAATGTTTCAGTTAATTAAACTGTTAGGTGAGGCCAACTACATCACCTTTCGAGACAAGGTGTACAAACAAATTTTTGGATTACCAATGGGTTTGAGCCTGAGTGGCTTAACGTCAGAGATCTATCTCTCAACGATTGAGCATATACATTTGACACCTTTTCGACACCGTATCACATACTATGGGAGGTATTTAGACGATGTTCTAGTTATTACCGATAGTAGCACTATCCAAGACATTTTACATTTGTTTAATAATATTCATTCTAGACTCAAGTTTACATTGGAAAGGGAGGATACGGATACAAAGTCATTAAACTTTCTAAATTTCACGTTTACCCGGGACTCGAATAAAATACAATTTAGCATCTATCGAAAACCTACAAACACCGGTATGCTTCTACATTATAATAGCTATCACCCGTTCGCCTACAAAAGATCGATTATCTTTAATCAATTTCTAAATGCCTATAAATATTCAATGACAGAATCTGCTTTGGACTCAGAAATACAAATATTAACTAGCAGATTCTTAAACAGGGGTTATTCCATTACCACAATAAACCGAATTAGGGTACAGGCTAAGGATAGGATACAAAATACTACACCAATCAACAATAGTAATATCAAAAAATACTTTATTTCTGTCCCATATGTTGAACAGTGGCACAAACAGCTTAACAGATTCTTTGAAGATACTGAATTTAAAATTGTAGCTAGGCCAATACAGAAGTTACACACTATACTGAACAATCGCTCGGTTCTTTCCGCGTTCACAACACAAATTAATGATCTAGTATACAACATTTCTTGCGGTGATTGCGACTCGTCTTACTAAGGTTCAACGTGATTTTCTCTTAATATTCGTATAAATCAACATGAAGCCTCAGTTCGTGCTTCTCGTTCAGCAGTGTCAGAACTAGCCTTTCATGCCATTAACAAAAAACATACTTTTTTATTTAACGAGGCCAAAATACTTAACATTCAACGTAATTATACGTGACTTAATTGCAGAAACCGTTGAAATTAAATTACACGAGAATTCTGTTAATGTTTGGTGGCCATATTTGATCTCCAATGGGTGGACCTTTACGTGCATGCGCTAAGACAAATAATCACTATTGAAGTTTCAGGTTTAACCCGATTCGGTAATTTTCATTCCTGTGATCACGACATACGGTTGAAAAGTGTTGTCAGCTTCAGGAAGGAAAATCGTTTTGAATATTTTTGTTAGATTCTTTTAATTGCGTTAATTTGATTTTTAATTGTTTTAAATTGATTTGAATTGTGTTAAAGTGATTATTTAATTATTTATATTTTAGTCAAAAAGTACCTATAAGTTTTCGTTTTTTCCATTTTAATTTCTGGAGGGTATCATATGGAAGTGTTCTACGTACTATATTGAGGTAAACTCCTCTTATTATTTTACTAATATTATTATCAACGTAGAACATATTGAGTATTACAGCTCTGATTCATGCTATCTAAAAAAAAATAAAATAAATAAAAAAACGGGGGGGGGGGGTGGAGGTCACTAGAATTTGGAAAGGCCGAAAAAGGTTTACGAGAAAGCAGTTGAATTTTTAAACCTTGACAAATGTACTCTGTCAGTTTAGTTAGAGTGGGGGGAAGACTAGAGACTGGGGGAACAGGCAAGGGAGGGAGGAGATGTCTCTGTCTCCTCCCCTCCCTTGCCTGGGCATGGGGTTTTAAAGGGAACTGGGTTAGAGTACCCAGTTCAGATCGCCAAATGGTGTGTTGGCAGCAAGGCTGCAGTATGTCTTTGTCACTGATGGTTGTCGAATCCGGTAAGAAGGTCAAATTGCCCATCCCACTCTGGGGCTGGGAGAGACACACATTTACTTCATTCATAATCCGCATTCTCACTCTACTTGAATTCTATTTTTATACTTTTTTTTCTTTTTTTTTTTTTTTTTTCACTTACTCATTCATCTCTTTCTCACACACCAGGGAGGGGATCTAATGGTGTAATGTCATCATCATCATCAGCCATTTTCAATCCACTGCAGGATGAAGGCCTCTCCAGCAACTTTCCAGTTCCTTCTGTTTTGAGCACTGGCCATCCATTTACTACTCAAAAACTCATGAATTTCATCTATCCATCTCTGCCTTGGTCTTCCAGGTTTTCTTCTAGCTCCTCTTGGGTACCATTCTGTTATTTTCTTAGTCCATCTGTCATCATGTCTTCGAGCTATGTGTCCTGCCCAAGACCATTTTAGTTCTTTAGTTTTGATAAGAATGTCCTTTACTTGAGTTTGCTGCCTAATCCATGTGTTTCTCTTCTTATCTAACAGTCTGATTCCCAATATAATTCGTTCCATTCTTCGCTGTGTAGTTCTTAGTTCTCTTCCATTCTCTTGGTGAGTGCCCAAGTTTCACTTCCATAAGTCATGGTGGGGAGTATACATTGGTTCATTATTTTACGTTTCAGACAAACTGGGATATTGCTCTTCAGTATGTGACTATATTTCCTGAATGCTATCCATCCAAAATTTATTCTTCTCTTGACTTCCAGCCATTTATCATTATTACAGCTAATAACTTGTCCCAGATAAGTATATGACTCCACCTTTTCAATTACTGCTCCTTCAATCATTATTTCCCTTTCCGTGGCATACTTGTTCATCATTACTTTTGTTTTAGCCATATTCATCTTTAGTCCAAAATCCTTACTAACTGTGCATAACTGATTAAGATTTTCCTCTAATTCTTTGGGATCGTGGCTTATGACCACAATGTCATCTGCAAATCGTAAATGGTTTAGGTACTCTCCGTTCACATTGACTCCTTTCTGCGACCAGTGTAATCTTCTGAAAGCTTCCTCAAGGGCAGCAGTAAACAGCTTCGGAGATATTGTGTCTCCTTGTTGAACTCCTTTCTCGATTTTAAATTTGCTACTGTCTTTGTCTAGTCTAATAAAGGATGTAGCACTCTCATATATTTTCTTCAAAATCATAATATATGGAGTATCTATGCCTTGTCTTTCCAGTGCCCGAAACATTGCCTTATGCTGTATGGAGTCAAATGCCTTTTCATAATCCACAAATGCCAGGCATAATGGTGTTTTATATTCATTTGCTTTCTCCATTAGCTGTGATATTACGTGAAGGTGATCCATAGTTGAGAATCCTGTCCTAAAGCCAGCTTGCTCTTTCGGTTGATTCTCATCAAGTATTCTTTCTAATCTGTTAGTAGTGACCCTTGTGAACAACTTGTAGATGTGGGATAACAAGCTAATTGGTCTATAATTTCCAATTTCTGATTTATCTCCTTTCTTATGCAGCAAAACTATGATTGCATTATTCCACTGCTTAGGCATCACACCTTTTCTAATGCACTTTGTGAAGAGCCTTGCCAGTTTTTGTGTTATGTCTCTTCCTCCCAATTTTAACAACTCTACAGTAACTTCATCTTCCCCCGGGGCTTTCCGATTCTTCATTTTCTTCAATGCATGTTCTACCTCATCAGGAAGAATATCGGGTATGTCGTATGTGTTGCTACTTTGCAATCCATCTTCCCCACTGCTGGTATCATTCCCTCGCTCCTTGTATAATTCTCTATAGTAGTCTTCTGCTATTTGAATTATGCCTTCTCTGCTGTTTATAAGTACACCTTCGCTATTCTTCAGTTTCAGTATCATTTGTCTTTCTGTATTACTGCTCATGGCTGCTGATTTAAATCCTTTGTTTTCCCTTAATGCTTGTTCTACTTTTCTTGTGTTAAATCTTCTTATGTCCTCTCTGAGTCTCTTTCTAATGGCTTTGCATAACTCAGTATACTCAATTTTCTCCCTGTCAGTGTTTTTCTTGCTCTTCATTTGTCGTCTTTGGTTCATCATGACAAGTGTTTCTTGACTAATTTTTTCTTCTTTGGATTTCTTTTTCCCTATAGGTTTCTTGGGCTTTATCACTTTCAAAAAGTTGTAATATTCCTCGTCGATATCTTGGTCCTGAGCAGTCTGCAGAAGCTCAAACTTGTTCTTAAGTTCCAGTACATACTGCTTTTTTTCATCCTCTGTTATTTCAAAGACCTTTGTATTATTTACTCGAGTCAGTTTTTTCCTTTCCTACATCTGTATCAAGTGTACATCTTACCATTCTGTGATCACTTCCAACATTTACCTTATTCAGGATGTGATCACTTCCAACATTTACCTTATTCAGGTTAATGTAAGCACTCACTAATGCTTGCTAATTAGTGAAATACTAAAAATATTAGGCGCACTATAGCCTCAGCAGCTTGTGCGCCATTAAACCTCCATAACACACACACACACACACACTAAAAATACTAATGCTTAATAATTAAACTAAATAAGAAAGGATATAAAAGATTAAAACTAGGGTTAGTGTGTACTTAACTGTAAACATTTATGGTTTGTGTTCTTTTTCTCACACACTTACTTCTGGCTTTCATTTCATTTGTTCGACTCTAGCTTTCTGCACTGCACTCTCTAGGCACCTCAACTTACTGTTATTCTTCAGTTGTGGTGCAGGCAAGTTTTTTTGCAAGCCTGGGGAGAATGCAGTGTTTGTGTTGTTAGTATAGGTTAGGTTAGGTGAGTTGTTATTAACTTTGTATTCTTTCAGCCAATTATGTTTGCTCTTCCACTAATTCCCATTATGTTTGCTCTTCCACTAATTCCCATTCACCATAACACTCATTCACCCTCTTTCCCTCTTGCTGGGTCACTCTTTCTTTTCACCAAAACTGACATTTATTCCCTTTTTCCATAATTCCTAATTCACTCTTTCACTCAGTGACCAGCCTATTCATTCTGTCTTTCATTCTACATTGCATCCCCTTGCTGCCAGCTTACTGATATTTTTCGGCTAATCTGCTTCCCTGTCTGCCTGTACATTCATGGTTACTTATTTGGTGTGGGGCCCTAGGTTCCTACCCATGGCAGGGTAGTCCTGGGGGTTACCCAGGTCAATCTGGTTTTGCCTTGTCAGGGTGCAGAATACTGCTGTCCTGACAGTTATTAGGTCATCATCTGGGCGTGGTGGGAGACATGGGCAATTTTAACTATTAATTATTGTTTAATTGCTGGGTGAGTTGAATTGCCATTTTTCGATAGTTCTGCACATTTTGAATACTTTCTGTGTGAAGGTTGTTAAGGCTTTATAATTTTCCTCTTCTATAATGAATAGATGTTCTTCTCCCCTTGGTAGGGGGGGGGAATCTGTGCTATTAGCTCTGTTCTGGGGGTGTCATAAATTATATATTCATATAGAATGTGTGCCCAGTCTTCACTCTTGCCACAGGGGCAATTTGGGTCATCAGTCAACCCTAAGGAGGTTAGTTTTGCCTTTAGGGAGTTGTGACTTGTCAATATGAATGTAAAAAGTTCAGGGGCATACCACTTAGGCAGCTTTGGGCTGACCATTGCCACATGTGGCAGAAACCTTTTGGTAACTAAACCTCTGATTTGCTGCTCCCATTTTGTTTGCCCTAGCTCACGGAGCTTTGTGGCTATTCTTTTTCTTTCAGCATTGAAGGTGTTGGCTGTATCAAGGGCTATCCCCAGAAATTCTGTGTCTCAAGCCAGTGACTTAAAAGTGTGTGGGCCATGTCTGTGCAGTGTGATGTGTTGTGCCCATTGTTTGTCCGGCTTATTTGCCGCCAGGCCCCTAGTGGGGCCTGATGTTGCCCATACCTTGCCATGTGGAGGCTAGCCGGGTGTATCCAGTATCACAACAAGTTGCTCTGGCAGGTCCTGCCACCTAGTTTCCTGGGATTTCAGTGGCTAGGACCTAAAAAAAAGAAAAAATCTTGCATTTGACAATAATGCTTAATGTGATTGCTGTTAGGGAATCGCTGGTGGTAGAATTTAGACAATTAGAATTTAGCGGCACTGTTAAGGGGGGTGTACTTGTTCGGTTTAGTGAGAGAGGGGGAGACTGAAGATTTGGGAGGGGGACAGATAGAAGAATAGGGACGATGGAGTAGGCATCCCACTCGTTAAGTGCAGTCACTATCATTCGATCTATATTTTCTCCCTCTAATCCCATTCTGAAACAGGTCCAATCTGTGTTATATCACTATCAAACATCCAACTAGATAGTTACCTTCTGCTGGATCCCTGGTTATGCCGCCATCCCAGGTAACAAATGTGCAGATCTCTTCACTTCTTGGTCTCTCTCTCTCTCTCTCTCTCTCTCTCTCTCTCTCTCTCTCTCTCTCTCTCCTCTCTCACACATCTCCCATTTTACCTCCTTTTTCTGTGATGTGCAGTAGTAGTAGTAGCCTTACCTGGAGCGAGGGGTGTTGGGGGTTTCAGGGACGGATGGCAGTCATCCTGAAATAGTTGGGTATATGGGATGTGTTAGGGTAACTAGGAATAGGAGCATGTATACCAATTCTAGAAGTATAGTAAATAAATTTGACGAATTTGAAGTGTTGGTCAAGACATCAAAGGCGGATATTGTTGGGATATCAGAGACGTGGTGTCACACAGATATAAGGAATGCAGAACTGGAATTTGGGGAGTACAATGTGTACAGAAAGGATAGACAGGATAGAAAGGGAGGAGGTGTTATGCTGTTAATTAAGAAAAACAAAATCAAAAGAAGTGCACCCAGTTGAGATGAACAGTGCACTGTTGAGTCAGTTTGCTGTGACATAAGCACTGCGAAAGCAAAAATACGAGTAGGAGTGTGTTATAGGCCTAATGACTTGAATGAGTACAATGAACCATTATACAGAGAAATAGAGTGGGCCAGTAAATCAGAATGTCTTATAATGGGGATTTTAACTTCCCAGATATTGACTGGAACTTGTGGGTTGGTCACTCACACACTAGTCAGACTTTTGTGAATTTATTGGATGATTGTTTTCTGCAGCAGCATGTTCGAGAGGCAACCAGAGAGAGTAATACTCTTGATCTGGTTATCAGCAGTGATCATTCATGTATAAAGAATTTGCAGATAAAGGAACCACTAGGTGGCAGTGATCACTGTGTACTGATGTGGGATTTACTTAAAGATATAATTACCATCAGGGGTAAAGGAAAGGGTTTTTGCTTCCGTAAAGGTGAGTACAGTGGTCTCAGAAATTTTTAAATTCTGTACAGTGGGATAAACTGACGATGTTACCAACAGTAAATTCTAAGTGGGAAGCATTCAAGGAATTAATCTTGGATGCTACTAAAAGTTTCATACCTATTAAGAA
Organism: Mastigoproctus giganteus; assembly: GCF_048544385.1. Lineage (NCBI taxonomy): Eukaryota > Metazoa > Arthropoda > Arachnida > Uropygi > Thelyphonidae > Mastigoproctus > Mastigoproctus giganteus. The sequence goes on from NC_143579.1 coordinate 157,767,143, forward strand.
ATATTGTTCAAAGTTTAGGCCTAAATGGTTATATAATGAACTAATGAGACTCGTAACAGGAAAAAAAAATGTATGGGATGCATATAAATTATCAAGCGACTCAGAAGCCTATTGCAGATATAAGCTAGTCTGTAATCGGGTCACAAAGGAGGTTAGGCAGGCGAAGGCAGATTACGAGAAATCCTTGGCAAAGGATGCTAAGAAAAACAGCAAGGATTTCTTTACTTATATAAAGTCTGAAAGGAAGGGGATGAATCTGATTAGTCCACTTGACATAGATGGTTCGACTGTTGATGATCCTGCTCAGATAGCAAACAAACTGAATGAGTATTTTGCATCTACATTCACACATGAGGAATTATTAAGGTTTGAAAATGGCAGAAGGTTATCAAATTGAAGCAGGATACTTAATGATTTTGTAATAACTGAGAACAAAGTGGAGGAGAAATTGTTGAAGTTAAACATAAGGAAAGCACCTGGGGTGGATGGGATCTATCCAGTTATATTAAAGGAGGCGGCAAAGCAACTAGGCAAACCCTTAGCCATAATTATGAGAGCATCCTTGGACTCAGGGGAGGTTCCCATGGACTGGAGATGTGCAAATGTATCCCCAATTCACAAAGGGGGAATCGAAGGGTGACATGAGGAATTACAGACCAGTTAGTTTAACTTCTGTTCCGGGTAAAATAATGGAGTCACTTGTTAAAGATGCATTGCAGGATCATCTAGACAAGACTGCAGCAATAATTCAGACACAGCATGGGTTTGTTAAGGGAAAGTCTTGTCTGACAAATTTGATAGGATATTATGATGTAGTTACAAAGGAACTGGATGCAAAAAATAATTTTGATATCATATATTTGGATTTCCGGAAAGCTTTTGACACTGTTGCGCATGAAAAACTATTGTACAAATTGGAGCAGAATGATATTAAGGGTAAGTTGCTACAATGGATAAAAGGAAGATTAAGTGGGAGAAGACAGAGGATGGTAATCAGTGGGTGCTGCTCTTCGTGGACTAATGTTATTAGTGGAGTCCCACAGGGTTCGGTGTTGGGTCCACTGTTGTTTTTTATATTTATCAATGATATTGATGAAGGTATATCAGGCTTAATGTCGAAGTTTACAGATGATACAAAGGTTGGCAGGGTTGTTAATGACAGTAATGGCAGTGTGCTACTGCAACAGGATCTAGATAATTTGGGCAGATGGGCTAAGAAGTGGCAACTGAAGTTTAACCTTGACAAATGCAAAGTACTGCATATGGGTAGAAGTAACCCCAGAGCAATGTACCAACTGTGTGGTACTACACTTAAGGTGGTAGAAAATGAAAAAGACCTGGGAGTAATTGTGCAGGGAGATATGAAGTTTTCTGAGCAATGCAGACAGGCTGCCAGGGCAGGTCATGGGGTTTTATCAATGATATACAGGAATTTTGCTAGCAGGGAAAAGGAGGTGATTGTCCCTCTGTATAAGGCGATGGTCAGGCCAAGCCTTGAGTACTGCGTACAGGTCTGGAGGCCTCATTTTAGGAAGGATGTAGATTTACTTTAGCGTGCAGAGAAGAGCAGCAAGGGGGAATGAAGTGATCCTCTTACCAAGAGAGGCTTAAGTTCTGCAAATTGCAGTGGCTGGAGACTAGGCACCTGTGCGGTGATCTGATTGAGGTGTATAAGGCCTTGAATGTGTTGAGCACGCTGAATTCTGATGGGATCCTTCCACTTGTTCAGATTACAAACCTAAGGGGGCATAAATTCAAATTAAGAAAAGACAGATGTAGAATAGATGTGCGGAAATTTGCCTTTAGCCAGCGGGTGGTTAACTGCTGGAACAAACTTCCATCTGTCGTTGTGGAAGTTGATAGGTTAAATAAATTTAAGGAGGAACTGGACAGGCATTTGGAGGGAATGATGTGATTTTTTTTTTTTTTTTGGCTGATGCTGCATAAGCTCATACACATGCTTTCTTGCATCACATGCCACTACTACTACTACCACCACCTTCTGCTGCCATCCCAAGTAACAAATGTGCAGATCCCTTCACTTCCTGGTCCCCCCCCCCCCCCACATCTCCTATTTTACCTCCTTTTTCTCTGACGTGCAGTAGTAGTCTCCTAAAATAATCTTTCCACCTCCTTATTTCTTCTTCATCTGTAATTATGATTGTCTGTAACTATTGCAACTATGAATGTGAAATTTTAGATTAGATTTTCAATGGTAACAGTATCCTTTTCATTTTTTTTTTATGAATGATGGATCTTGATATGCTGCTGTCATAATTGTTTTTAGTTATATATTTGAAAATTTTATTAAAATAACTGCTATACAAATGTGGCTTAGATATTCTAAAAGATTACTATTCTTTACTACCATTAAAAAAATTCAATAAGAAATGTTTTTCCTATAACTAGTGTCTGAATGTGATATTAGATATTCTGAAAGACTGTACTATTCTTTACTACCAGAAAAAAATTCAGTGATAAATATTTATTTTCCCATAATATGAAAATAATATTTTGTATTGGAAATCAGTAATAGAAAAAAAAATGAATAAAACATTGAAAAATGGCCACAATTCTTTGGTTTAAAATTGGGGATTTGCTCAGTTCCCACACAATATGATGCAATTTCCAACAGTTACGAACCCTCTGGCGGTTAATGTTAAATTTTATGTTAATTTCTCTTTAATATAAACATTATTTTTGCTTTAGTGAACGTTATCTAAATTTATCATTTTATCTCTAATGGTTTTTCTTGATCATTTCTGTAGAAACTCTATGAAATAGAATTATTTGCTTTAATCAAGGAAAACATAATATATCTGATATTTTTTCCCTTTCTTTTTACCTTTACTTCCAGGAAAATTGGTTTAAACAAGCAAGTAGAAAAGAGTTACAGACAAAATGGAAGTGAGTACATGTTTTTTGTTACTTCCATTAGAAGTAAGTTACTTTGCTGTTAGTTAAGTCTATTTGCTATGTAAATGTAATACAAGGTGATTTAGACTTATGCAGTCCAAGTTGTAAGTGTTAATTTACAATTGTCGCTTAGTTGTAAACTTGGCAGCTTTGACGGAATTTGATTCTAATTGCTACAGTATAGCAGCTCCAGTCCTCCCCAAATGTTGTTGTTATATGTTAATTTTCTGTCGCTAACCAGTAAGATTTTTGTTAACAACAAAGGCAGCATGTCAAAAATGTGCTGTGCCAGGAAAAATATTTTCTCATGCATGGCATATGTTCATAATTGAACATAACCAATCCATGATTTTTGTCTTTTAGAATGCATACTACTTCGCATACTGGAAGAATTAATATTGGACCCAAAATTTCAGTGACAACTTTTCAAACATTGCATGAAGTCTCATGAAACATGGTGAAAAGAGTTTGTGTTTACATTTGTTTAAGGGATACACTTTCAACATTTATTACATCTCTGTTCTAATTTGTTTATAATAATAATTGAAATGTAACTTATTGTATTATTATAATTACATTAATAATAATAATAACTGAAAATATATGATTTGTATGTCTTTTGAATTACTCTATATATGGTTTGATCAGAAGGAAATTTTCTATGAAATTATATATATATATAAAATGATGAAATAGCCAATTTTAAATAGTTGTTGTGCTAGTTGTTCTTATGATGGAAGTGATTTATTTGTACATAAATGCAGTAGACTTTCAGAATAACGGCATCTTCGGGGATTCACGATGCCATTATTTTGAATTTTTCTGTTATCTAGAAAGTTTTATTTTGGAAATATTTAATGCAGAAATAATGAGGTTAAATAAGAAATAGAGAGATTAAGAATGCAATTTTATTAATTGTCCATAAAAAACATGAATATGTTGAGGATCCAATGTTACATTCTGCCATTAATGCACTCCTTTTTATCAAATCACCTCTTACCTTTCTATAATAATAGAAATGTGTAGGACGGCTTTTTTGGTACTAAGGGAATGACATGAAGTGAAATGTAGATATTTACCGGTGTGTGTGTTTTTTCTGAAAATCTTGGTATTTAAATTTGTGTCTGTTGTATAAATAGTAAGATTAAGAAAATTAATCTGGTTGTCCATTGCAATTTTGAGGGTAAGGTTTAGCCTGTCATGTATTGTATTGAATTTTAAAAAAAGATTGTGTATGGTTGTTCTGTTGCCTATTATTAGGATATCATTGGCGTAGCGGATGTATAATTTAATTTCAGAAGGGAAAGGTTGTAAAATTTGGTTTCCAATAGTGGCGAGATAAATTTCAGAAAGGGGGGCAGAAATGCCTAAACCCATTGGTAAACCAAATGTTTGTCGATAAATTTTATTGTTGAATCTAAAATATCAAGCGTCTAGTAAAAGAGTATAAGTTCAAGGATGTGGTCAACCATTAAAGTGTCATCAGCTGTTAGAAGTACGCGTAATGCTTGTAGTGTGAAAGGGATATGCACATTAGTGTATAGGGATATGACGTCAAAAGAAGCTAATACGTCTTCGTCGGATATGGTGGTGTTGCTGATTCTTTGGAATGCTTGGTTGGTATTATTAATTTTGAATGTAGAGAATCGAGTGAGTGGGGATATAATTTTGACAAGGAAGATGGATAAATTAGCAAAAGCTGATCTACAAAAGAAACCATAGGTCTTAATGGGTGGCCAGGTTTGTGTAACTTGGTTATTCTGAACATGTGGGGCAGAATGTTGTTGCGAATACCTATCTGTTGTAATATAAAGAGGTTGATTTCTTTGTTCTGTCTGAGTTTTCTGAGAATTGTGTCAAGTTTATTTTTGTGGTTGCTGTCTTTTGTATAGGTATCTTGGAATGTTCGGAACAATGCGAGACAGACGTTGTCGGCCATGTTTATCCACCACCTTTGTCCGCCCACAGTGCTGTCCATGATGAGACGTTATTCTGGAAATGGCGTATTTCCGATACACACTTGATACTGTCGAATGGAGATAGTGCAATTTTTGTACCACCTCCACGATTGAGTGACCCATACGTTGGGCATCCACTAGCATTCCTCTTTCAAAGTTGGTTAACTCACGACGTTTATCCATACCGACATCAACTTACCATCTACGTGAATGCAGTGTACCTAATATACCTGCCAAGCAGTGGGTTCGTCCACTAGAGAGAAAGAGAGAGAGAGAGAGAGAGAGAAAGAGAGAGAGGGAGGGAGGGAGGGAGGGGGGGGTGACAGCACCGCATTGCCCAGGAACCAGGTATCCCATAAATTCTGTCCTTTAAGTGTAAGGTAATTTTCCTTGGTGATTTTAATGTTCACAACTCCAGCTGACTTCCGTTTTCTAGCCACGTGGATCTAGCTAGTCAAGATGCTGAGGCTTTTGCAATTAATAATAACCTCACATAAATTGTTCATTTACCTAATAGAATACCAAACAATCCTAACCATGCAGTCAAAATGCTATATCTTTTACTCACAAACAACCCGTCTGAGTACAAGGTCTTGACCCTGTACTCAGAAGGGTTGTGAGTGGTCCTCTTGGCACCTCATATCACAACTTGGTGATGGTGTCTTCTCCAGTGGAGCCTTTCTCTCGTGGCCATTGTCAACTTCACGTTGTTTGGCATTACAAGAATCCAAAATGGAATGATCTGTGAGATTTATTTTCTTCTTTTCCTTGGTTAGACTACTGTTTCAAATCTTCTGAAGGCAACATTTGCTCAGATCGTCTGAGTGAAATTATTCTTATAGGAATAGAATAATTTTATGTAAACCTTGGTTTTCCAATAAATGCACTAAGGCTGTTCAAGAGAAGAATGTTGCATATTATAATTGACTTGTTTCCAAATCTCCAACTTCATTTTCTGCCTACACCAAAGCTCGCAATAATTGTAAAGCAGTTAATAATCAGTCCACACTAGATTTCAAACAGCTAAGAGTAGAAAACTTGCTTCATATACAAATGGTAGCCTAGCATTCTGGTCTCTTGCCGAAACTATTGTCCATCCCTATTCCCACCTCAGTCAAAACCAGATGGTTTTATTGCCACTTCAGCTAAAGATAAAGCTGACCTGCTAGCATCCTACTTTTCTTCCAATTTTTGTATTGATTATCTTGTTAAACCACCTCCCACCATTCCCAGTGAACTCCATTCAGTACCTCCTGTGATCTTCCATCAGAAGGACGTCAGAAAAATTTTGATCAATCTTGATGCTAAGAAAGCTCCAGGTCATGATCGTATTTCTCCATGAGTTCTTAAAACCTGTGCATCTGAACATTCTCCTGTTCTCTGTCCCCTTATTTTCACTTTCTTGTTCCAAAGGCGTTTTTCCTTCTGCTTGGAAATTTGCTCATATCCCTCCCATCCAATTATCATCCCATTGCACTTACCACTACTCTTTCTAAAATAATGGAGAAATCAATTAATCGCTAACTTTTAAACTATCTAGAAACCCTCTATCTGATCAACAATTGCCAGTAAGGATTCTGTCAGCGTCAATCGACTGGTGATATTTTGGCTTATGTTACCCATCTATGGACAAATTCAATGGAAAAGTTTGGTGAAACTCAAGTAATTGAACTTGACTTTTTCAAAGGTTTTTGATTGTGTTTGGCATAAAGGTCTTCTAAATAAACTTCCATCTTATATTTAGCCAACTTTTTTTTTTTTTATTAATTGGGTATCCAGATTTCTCTGTGACCCCCTCACTGTGGGTAATGGTAAATTACTCTCTGTCTTCTAACTTCTGCACTAATGCTGTTTCCCCCCAAGATTCAGTTCTTTCCCCCACTCTTTTCCTCTTGTATATTAATGACCTTCCATTGACTGGAAATCCTATCCATAGTTTTGCTGTTGTTAGCACATCGCATTGCACCTTCCAGTTTAGGAAATCTTGCCCTGCACAAACAGCTTTAACTTCTGAAATATCCACTACTAATTCTTTAAATGCTGATCTGCAGGTAATTCTCCAGTTGGGGCAAAGATAACTTTTTTTTCAATCCTTCTAAAACTCAGTCCTGTCTTATATCTTGCAAAAAGGATTCTTCTGCTCCTATGCTTATATTCGATTACATTCCAGTTTCTAGGCAAGATCATATATCTCTATTGGGGATTACCCTGACTTCTAATCTCTCTCTCTCTTGGCATAAGCACATTGCAAATATTGCTTCCTCTGCATCTAAAACACTCGATTTTATCTTTTACTCTCAGCGTTACTTTCTTCCAAACAGCTACTCACTCTGTATAAATCGCAAATCCGCCCTACCATGGAATATTTTTCCCACATCTGAGGCAGTTCCCCCCAAAACCTCTTTCTCAGGCTTCTAGATTCCATTCAAAAGAGGGCAGTTAGGTTAATTAATGACTTGTCTCTAACATAGTCTCTCCACTCTCTGTCTCATAGATGTTCTGTTTCTGCTACATGCCTTTTCTATAGATACTTCCATGGGTACGGTTCTTCTAAATTGACTTCTATAATTATCACTCTCTCTTCCGAAGCAGTCCAAACATTATTATTATTAGCCATATGGTGCAAGGAAGCCTAAGGCTTATGCTACACCAGCCAAAAAAAATTCCCAAGCTACCCTGAGTGAGTGAGAGAGAGAGAGAGTGAGTAGAAAGGAATCACCAAGAAAGAGACAAATGATGATATTCAGCTCAGGACCTTGTGGCAAGCCCATACTCACCAGATTTGAGGCTCCAGTGTGATTTTTATCCACCTATTCTTAAAACTTGTGATCCTGAACTTGTACATGTTTTACAGACTATATGGAAACATCCAGCTGATTTCTTATAAATATTGACAAATCCCTCCTTTTCAATTATCATCCCACTGCACTTACCACCAGTCTTTCTAAAGTAATGGAGAAATCTATCAACAACCAACTCACTATCTTGAAACCTTCATTCTGATGAGTGATTGCCAATATGAATTCCATCACTGTCAATCCATTAGTGATATACTTCCTAATGTTACTCAGCTTTGGAAAAATTCAATGGAAAAGTTTGGTGAGACTCAAGCAGTTGCTCTTGACATGTCCATGGATGGTTTTTGCATTTTGCAAAAAGGTCTCCTAAACCTGTAATCTTATGGAATTCCATCTATTTTTTTTTTCAATTGGATATCCCATTTTTCCCTCTGACCAACTACTGCAGATGATAGATGGCTTTCTAACTTCTCAAGTAATGCTTGTATTTCCAAAGGTTTGGTTCTTTCTTCCACACTTCCCCCCCCCTTCTTCAACACTGATTGGAAAGCCTAACCATACTTTGGGTGATGACAGCATACTGCATTCCATTTTCCAGTCTGTGAAACCTTGTCTTGCACAAACTAATTCAAGTTCTTCAAGTTCTCAAAATCTGCCACCAATTCCTGGAATGTCAATCACAAACTCCAGCTTGGCAAAGAAATCGTAGTTAACTTTAATCCATATAAAACACTTGATCCTGACTTACTTCTACAAAAAGGAATTTATGGCTTCAATGCTCATCTTCGATCGATAACCTGCAGATTTCTAGACAAGACCACATACATGGTGTAAGCCATACATTTCTAGACTGGAGCAAGAAAATTAATTTAGACTTGCATTAGTTAAATGTTGCTAAACTGGAGGGGTATACAGATTAACAGTAGCTACAGGAGAGGTGAAAGTGATTCTTGCACTGCATCTATCAGAAAGTGCAGCAGCCTGGAAAGCAAGGTGTCAGGAATTCCAAGACCTGCTGGGGGTTCTCATGGAACAAGCAAATAAATGGACTGAGTTAGAATTAAAAGTAAAAACAGCGGCAAGTATACTTATATGGCCTGACGTAGCCCAGTGGTCAGGAGCGAGAGTGCATAGCACGTGTTCCTTGAGTGGACCAGGGTTCAAGCCTGTGACTACTAAATACGATAAATATTTGTATTGACGATTTACTGTAAAATCTACTGACTTGGTTGTCGTGCCGGAGTATAAACAGAAAATTTATTTTTTTTTATATGTACACTAATGCTAAGGAGCATAGAAAATAAATTTGATGAATTTCAAGTATTGATCAAATCATTAAATGCAGACATTGTGTGCCACAACCAGTCAATATCCTTTTACTGTCCAATTTCAAACTCACAGAACCAATTTTCTTCCTCATTTATTCATTCATTCAATTCTAATTTTCTGGAACAACCTTCCTTCATACATATTTCTTGAAAATTATAATCTACAGAAGTTCAAGTCCAGTGCCAAAAAATATCTTTTCCATCTTCTCGAACTTCAACCCATGCACAGTACTAAGTACTATAGGTTCTAATACTCTCATGTTTGGGGTTTTCATTAAAAAAAGAAAAATCTTTAATAGTCTTCCTTTTAATGTTCCAATGGTATTTTATTACATGAGAGGTTGTTATGCAGCTCCCAGATTGCTCATATCCCTCCCATCCAATTATCATCCCATTGCACTTACCACTACTCTTTCTAAAATAATGGAGAAATCAATTAATCGCTAACTTTTAAACTATCTAGAAACCCTCTATCTGAACAACAGTTGCCAGTATGGATTCCGTCAGTGTCAATCGACTGGTGATATTATAGGAAGGAAGGAAGGAAGGAAGGTGCCAACATTTCTCTTCTGGTCTAGTGTGCTCTTGCCAGTAAGCATTTCAAGGATAGATACCAACATTGGTATGCTTGGTCTAGTTTGATCATTGGTATAAAAACTGCTCTTTTTGAAATGTTTTAGCCATCTATAGACATTATTCCAGTGAATTCCTTCTATCCATAATGGAATTCTACTCATTGAAGTGGCAGAAAAATCTGTGGCCCTGAACAGATATTCAATAATGGACCATTGACAATAGTGTCTTTTTGATAAGTCATACTTTCACCGTTTTAAAAAAAAAATTGTTTACAATATTTATTGATAACTAGTTATAAAGTATTAACATACGTGATTTCCAGATTTTTATATTTTGGACTACTTAGAAGCACTGGTTGCACTAACAACCTTCAGATAATGGAAAAATTAAAGTTAATATCATATCAGAAATTTCAACTATTACAAACATTATGTTGAATCTCATCAAACATGATGAAAAGAATTTGAGCTTATGTTTGCAAGGAAGGAAGACACTTGCAATTTTTATTGCACTCTCTATTATAATTACATTTATAATAATAATTGAAATAAAATTGAAAATATACTATGTGTTGTATGTCTTTGGGATCACCCTCTATCATTCAGACATCTTACCTCTAATCGGACATCTTACATCTAATGTTACACTCTGCGTTAACTGAAGTTTAACATTGATAAATGTAAAGTACTGCATATGGGTAGCAGTAACCCAAGTAATGTACCAACTGTATGGTACTACACTCAGGGTAGTGGAAAATGAAAAAGACTTGGGGTAATCGCGCAGTCAGATATGAAGTTCTCTGAGCAATGTAGGCAGGCTGCCAGGATAGCTCATGCAGTTTTGTCAATGTATACAGGAATTTTGCTAGCAAAGAAAAGGAGATGATTATCCACTTTGTATTAAGGCAATGGTCAGGCCAAATCTTGAGTACTGCATACAGGTCTGCATAAAGTTGAGTACTGCATAAAGCTGCTGGAACTGGTACAGTGAAAGGCAATGACATTGGTGAGTGGAACAAAAGGGTGCTCTTTGCAATCAAGGATTCAGTTCTGTAAATTGCAGCATCTGAAACTAGGAACCTCTAAGTGATCTGATTGAGGTGTTTAAGGCTTTGAATATATTGAGCAAGCTCAGTGCTGATGGGATTCTTTCTCTTGCTCAGGTCACACATGTACACATGAGGGGGCACAAATTCAAATTGAAGAAAAGGTGGTTGCAGAATAGATGTGCAGAAGTTTGTCTTTTGCCTTTAGTTTGTCTTTAGGTGGTTTATTTCTGGAACAAACTTCTATGTTGATAGTTTAAATAAATTCAAGGAAGATCTAGAGAAATTATTTGAGGGAATGAATAGAGGCGAAATGGATTTTCGCCTATTCATTGTCAGTTTTTTTTGTTTTGAGATTGCTTTCTTTCATCATTCGCTAATCATCATCATCATCATCAGCCATTTTCAATCCACTGCAGGATGAAGGCCTCTCCAGCAACTTTCCAGTTCCTTCTGTTTTGAGCACTGGCCATCCATTTACTACCCAAAAATTCATGAATTTCATCTATCCATCTCCACCTTTGTCTTCCAGGTTTTCTTCTAGCTCCTCTTGGGTACCATTCTGTTATTTTCTTAGTCCATCTGTCATCATGTCTTCGAGCTATGTGTCCTGCCCAAGACCATTTTAGTTCTTTAGTTTTGATAAGAATGTCCTTTACTTGAGTTTGCTGCCTAATCCATGTGTTTCTCTTCTTATCTAACAGTCTGATTCCCAATATAATTCGTTCCATTCTTCGCTGTGTAGTTCTTAGCTTCTCTTCCATTCTTTTGGTGAGTGCCCAAGTTTCACTTCCATAAGTCATGGTGGGGAGTATATATTGGTTCATTATTTTACGTTTCAGAGAAACTGGGATATTGCTCTTCAGTATGTGACTATATTTCCTGAATGCTATCCATCCAAAATTTATTCTTCTCTTGACTTCCAGCCATTTATCATTATTACAGCTAATAACTTGTCCCAGATAAGTGGCCCCGGGTGACAAGCGTTCCGTGGCCAAGCGATTCTAGTGCGTCTGTAAAAGCGTTTTTTTCTAAAGAGATTTTCAGCGAATAGATTCTATTTTCGTTTCAACAACCGTTTTTCTTGATTTCTCGATCAAAGTAGCTCTTTCGCACTACAAGAAGTAGGCAAAGGCCCAGAAAGGAAAACCACCTTTCTGTTTCTTTTTATATTAATACTAACTTCCTAACTCAGCCGCTTGGTCACCTTGTGGCACTGCTCCTTCCTCCCCGTGGCGGGGCCGGAAACCTGGGTGGTAAAGCAAAAAACCCCCAGGGCCAAAAGGAGCAAAACATGGACTTTGAAAACTTTCCCCCGATTCAGACAGCAAATTCAAATTCAAAGGATTTGCATCAACCTAATGATGACAAAACCAACCGAAAGAGACTGAAGATGGATGATTCCCTAATAGAACATCCGAGTTTCCTGATCCTGCATTCCTTAGCGAACCAGGCCCTAGGCAATCTATCACCATTCCTCATACAAAAGTGTCTGGAAAATGTAGCAGGTTCCCCCAAAATGGTGCGCCGTCTCAAATCTAGCGATCTGTTGGTTGAGACTACAAGCTCTAAACATTCAGAGTACCTTCTCAAGTTCACAACATTCAATGGAATCCCTGTTAAGGTGTCACCACACGCAACACTCAATACCTCCAAGGGTGTTATCTCAGAATGGGACCTAATGAATGTCTCAGAAGAGGAAATTGTCAACGAATTGCAGGATCAGAAGGTCATACAAGCGAAGAGAATTATGATTAAGAAAGATGGCAAACTTATTCCAACTCACAGTATCATACTGACATTTAGTTCACCCAACCTACCATCATCAGTAAAAGCCGGGTATTTGAACTGCCGCATTCGCCCGTATATCCCAAACCCGCTAAGGTGTTATAAATGTAAAAAATTTGGACATTCCCAAACTGTCTGTAGAGGTGATGCAGTATGCCCTAACTGTGGATCGAAGGAACATGCCCAAGCCGATTGTAAATCGCAGTCCTCACTTTGCCCTAATCGTAAAGGCAATTGCCCAGCTTTCTCAAAAACATGCGATCAGTGGAAATATGAGAAGAAAATCCAAAAATACAAGATAGAAAAGAAAGTCTCATTTTCCGAAGCCAGAAAACAATTACAGCAACTAATACTGATGCCAAAACGTACATATGCCGACGCTGCTCAAAAATTTCACTCAGTATCAGTTCAAACAGATACATCAATCCCGCCAAGCATCTCTATTTCTGAATGGGCTCGAACTTTACTCTCTACTGTACCTCAGTCCTCAAAGCAACAGACGTCTAATAGATCTAATAACACACCAGTCACGATACCTCCTGTTACTCTTACAACTCCTGTAAGATCTGCTCAAACAGAAAACTCTGATCCCGGTAACAAGCAGCATGCTGAATCTTTCTTCATGGACACGAATGAGACTTGCTCTCATGAAGAAACGGAAACCATTCTGGAAATTCCTCCAGAAGATGTAATAGAGGCCAGACCAATATTTTCAAAGAGAGACAAAATAAAAATTGACCAACAGAAACAGATTTCCAAAAAGCAGACAAGACACAGCTTCTTCATTTAAATCCAAACAATGAAAAACATCATCCAATGGAACTGTAGAGGCTTTCGCAGCAATATCGACGACATCCACGAGATAATTAAGCATTATAAACCAATTGGAATCTGTTTACAAGAGACATATTTAACACCTCGGGTGTCTACTTCAATAAAAAATTACACTCTCTTTCGTCAAGACAGACCTGCTACTAATAATGCTCATGGAGGGGTAGCGATACTTATAGATGGAAGAGTACCCTGCAAACGCATTCAGTTGCAAACCACTGTTGAAATTGTTGCCACACGAATAGCCATTGGCGTTACCCTAACACTTGCTTTAATCTACCTGCCACCCAGTCGCCCTTGTACCATACACGAACTTGAAGATCTCATTCAGCAGTTGCCAACCCCTTTCTGCTTATTGAGTGACTTCAGTGGACACCATCCATTGTTGGGTTCTTCCAATACAGACGGACGTGGAAAAATCATTGAAATGCTTATTGAAAGATGAAATTTAACCATATTAAATATTGGTTCACCAACCTACCTCCACCTCCCAACAGGAACAGTCTCTTCAATAGATCTCTCTATCTGCTCTCCAATCCTTTTCCCTAGTATCCAGTGGACAGCTCTGGATGATCCACTCAACAGTGACCACTACCCTATAATATGTAAAATTGAAACGTCACACTGCATACCTTCATAAACTCACACAAAATGGAAATTTTCCAAGGCAGACTGGGCAAAGTATACCACTAACGTATCCTTTGACAATCAGATCATCAAATCTCATCTGATTGACACAGTTGCCGACCATATTACAAAACAGATTCTAGCAGCTGCATCCACTGCCAGCCCACAGTCAAAGTCAAGCACTCGTAGAAACAGAAATTATTGGTGGAATGAGGACTGTAAGAATATAAAAAAAGAAAAAAACCGTGCATGGAATTTATTCCGCAAACATCCTACCACCGCTAATCTTATAAATTACAAGAAAATTAGAGCTAAAGCCCGTCATATTAGAAAGAAAGCAAAAAGAGACTCTTGGGTTCGATTCGCAACTACAATTAATAAAAATACCGAAGTAAGAATTATTTGGTGGAAAATAAGACAATTAAATGGTAAATTTCCCCCTTTGTCGTCCCCACTTTTCACCGTGAATGGACAGGAGCTATCTACTCCTGCAGAGATTGCAAATGCTCTAGGGACGGTATTTTCACAGTTTTCTGACTCTACGGCATATGATCCATCATTTCAAAAGATTAAAGCTTTAGCAGAAAAATCCCATCCGAAATTTAGAACTACATCCTCTTTCCAATACAATACACCACTTACTTTGGTAGAACTTCAAGAAGCTTTATCCACCGCTAAGAACAGTGCTGCTGGCCCGGATGGAATATACTACATAATGTTACAACATCTAGACAATAAATCATTATCTTCGCTACTAACCTTCTACAATCGCATATTTTTGGAGCATTCCTTCCCCAGCTTCTGGCGTCATGCTTTTGTACTGGCGATACGTAAACCAGGGAAGGATCATTCTATTGCGAACAATTACAGACCCATTTCGCTCACAAGCTGCCTAAGTAAAACCATAGAAAAAATGATACACCGTCGACTAGCGTGGTATCTTGATTCCCAAAATATTATCTCTGATAATCAATTTGGTTTCCGAAAACACCGATCATCTCTAGATCTCATGATCAAAGCAGAAACAGACATCAGGAATGCGTTTATCCAAAACAAACATCTAGTAATGGTATGTCTCGACATAGAGAAGGCCTTTGACACCACTTGGTGGTTTGGTATCCTGAGAGATCTTCATTCCCTGGACCTGAGAGGACACTTACCGTATTTCATACAAAATTTCCTACAACACAGGACCTTTCAAGTCCACTATCGGCAAGTACTTTCGCAAACATACATACATACAAGAAGAAGGAGTCCCGCAGGGCTCTGTACTCAGTGCAACCTTATTTGCAATTAGAATAAATCAGATGACAAAAAATATTCCAAAAGCTGTAAACTCTTACCTCTATGCTGATGATTTGACTGTCTCTTGCAGCTCGCAAAACATGAGCTTTATCGAAAGGCAGCTGCAAACATCTATAAATAACATTGAGCTATGGATGACATAGAATGGTTACCGATTATCCTATCAGAAATCTAGAGTCATTCACTTTTGTAATAAACGAAAGATCATCCAGATCCAGAAGTACAACTAACAAATCATCCCATCACAGTGGTGAATAGCATTCGTCTCCTTGGTTTAATTTTTGATAATAAACTGAACTTCTTAGAATATATCACACATCTAAGGACTGCTTGCCAGAAAAAAGTGAACTTATTAAGAATTATCTCTTCTACATCATGGGGTGCAGATCGTTACACCTTACTTCACTTGTACAGAGCGAGCCCTAATCAGATCTCGCCTTGATTATGGTGCCCCGGTGTATGATTCGCTAGGGAAAGCGTGCTAGCACGTCTTGCCCCTATTCAACATTCTGCCCTCAGAATTGCTGTAGGTGCTTATAGAACATCGCCAGTGCAAAGTCTTTATATCGAAGCCCATGAACCTCCGCTCAGCCTCAGGAGAAAGATGTTACTTCTGAACTATGCAGCCAAAATTCAAAGTCTGCCTTCTCACCCCAATTGGCCAATACTTAACAATCCACAGTTCCCAATGCACTACAGAAATAAACCTAGAGCAGTTTGACCTGCTGGCATCAGATTACAGGAATTATCACAAACTTGGAATATACATCTGGACAAAATCCTCCATGATCTGAACAGCTCAGATCCTCCATGGTCTTTTATTAAAGCATCCTGTGACAGCTATTTCTTAAACTGGGGAAAACATTCGCTTGCAAATACCAATATACAGCAACTGCATGCTGCTCACACACAAAATTACCCAAATTTTACGCAAGTATACACTGATGGATCAAAGTCTGGTAGTAAAGTCGGTGCTGCAGCTGTCTTTCCCTTTAACACTATCTCTGTTTCACTTCCCACCGAATGCGGCAGTTATACAGCTGAATTATGTGCTATCAAGCTTACCTTAGAAAACATTCTCCAACTGTCCATCCAAAAAAGTGTAATATATAGTGACTCACAGAGTTCAATCTTAGCCTTGCAAAATTCCTCCTCAGCAACGCATCCCTTAATAAAATCTATAAAATCTCAACTGATGCATATCCATGATCACCAACAAGTAGTCATCTTTTGCTGGATCCCAGGTCAAGCTGGGATATCAGGGAATGAAAAAGCAGACTATGCAGCCAAACATTGATCCAACATAGCATCGCCAGATTACTATGTCCCATATATGGACTACAAATCCCATATAAGAAATACATGTAAGGAACAATGGACACTTCTATGGCAATCTCAACTGAATAACAAGCTCCGTGAAATAAAACCTGAACCACAGTTATGGGTTTCCAGTTTTTGTGTAAACAGAAAGGAAGAAGTCATCCTGGCTAGAGCCCGGATCGGGCACAGTCAGCTCACCCATATTTTTCTTCTTACAGGAAACTATCCTCCGCAGTGTATGCACTGCAACTCTGTTCTCACAATAAAGCACATACTCGTTGAATGTACCTTATACACTGATGCCCGAAAAGCTTCATTCAGTAATCTTAAACGACCTTTGACACTCCAACAGCTCATAGGTAATGATGCAAATCTTCCGGAATTTTTCCGCTTCTTAAAACGAATAAATCTGTATAATTGTTTCTAACTGTTTTTACAGACACCGTGAAATCCTCATCTCATTTATAGGCGCAATATGGCCTAAGTAGCCCTTGCGCCAGAAATAATCATACCAATACCCAGATAAGTATATGACTCCACCTTTTCAATTACTGCACCTTCAATCATTATTTCCCTTTCAGTGGCATACTTGTTCATCATTACTTTTGTTTTAGCCATATTCATCTTTATTCATCCAAAATCCTTACTAACTGTGCATAACTGATTAAGATTTACCTCTAATTCTTTAGGATCGTGGCTTATGACCACAATGTCACCTGCAAATCGTAGATGGTTTAGGTACTCTCCGTTCACATTGACTCCTTTCTGCGACCAGTCTAATCTTCTGAAAGCTTCCTCAAGGGCAGCAGTAAACAGCTTCGGAGATATTGTGTCTCCTTGTCGAACTCCTTTCTCGATTTTAAATTTTCTACTGTCTTTGTCTAGTCTAATAAAGGAGGTAGCACTCTCATATATTTTCTTCAAAATCATAATATATGGGGTATCTATGCCTTGTCTTTCCAGTGCCCAAAACATTGCCTTATGCTGTATGGAGTCAAATGCCTTTTCATAATCCACAAATGCCAGGCATAATGGTGTTTTATATTCATTTGCTTTCTCCATTAGCTGTGATATTACGTGAAGGTGATCCATAGTTGAGAATCCTGTCCTAAAGCCAGCTTGCTCTTTCGGTTGATTCTCATCAAGTATTCTTTCTAATCTGTTAGTAGTGACCCTTGTGAACAACTTGTAGATGTGGGATAACAAGCTAATTGGTCTATAATTTCCAATTTCTGATTTATCTCCTTTCTTATGCAGCAAAACTATGATTGCATTATTCCACTGCTTAGGCGTCACACCTTTTCTAATGCACTTTGTGAAGAGCCTTGCCAGTTTTTGTGTTATGTCTCTTCCTCCCAATTTTAACAACTCTACAGTAACTTCATCTTCCCCCGGGGCATTCCGATTCTTCATTTACTTCAATGCATGTTCTACCTCATCAGGAAGAATATCGGGTATGTCGTATGTGTTGCTACTTTGCAATCCATCTTCCCCACTGGTGGTATCATTCCCTCGCTCCTTGTATAATTCTCTATAGTAGTCTTCTGCTATTTGAATTATGCCTTCTCTGCTGTTTATAAGTACACCATTGCTATTCTTCAGTTTCAGTATCATTTGTCTTTCTGTATTACTGCTCGTGGCTGCTGATTTAAATCCTTTGTTCTCCCTTAATGCTTGTTCTACTTTTCTTGTGTTAAATCTTCTTATGTCCTCTTAGAGTCTCTTTCTGATGGCTTTGCATAACTCAGTATACTCAATTTTCTCCCTGTCAGTGTTTTTCTTGCTCTTCATTTGTCGTCTTCGGTTCATCATGACAAGTGTTTCTTAACTAATTTTTTCTTCTTTGGATTTCTTTTTCCCTGTAGGTTTCTTAGGCTTTATCACTTTCAGAAAGTTGTAATATTCCTCGTTGATATCTTGGTCCTGAGCAGTCTGCAGAAGCTCAAACTTGTTCTTAAGTTCCAGTACATACTGCTTTTTCTCCTCCTCTGTTATCTCAAAGACCTTTGTATTATTTACTCGAGTCAGTTTTTTCCTTTCCTACATCTATATCAAGTGTACATCTTACCATTCTGTGATCACTTCCAACATTTACCTTATTCAGGACGGTAACATCATTCACAATATAGCTTCTGTTAGTGAGGATGAAGTTGATTTCATTAGTTGTTAATCCATTTGGACTCTTCCATGTCCACTTTCTGTGCACATTATTCTTGAAAAAAGTGTTCATTACTGACAGTCCTTGAGATTCTGCAATTCCACAAGTCTTTCACCTCTTGTATTTCTTTCACCAATTCCAAAATTTCCTATAGTTCCTCTTTCTGTGCTGTTTTGCCCTTTTCCAACCTTAGCATTGAAGTCCCCCATAATAATAGTGTAGTGGGTTTTCTGCTCATCTAGAAGACTCTCAATTTCGGTGTACATTTCTTCAACCTCTTCATCATCGTGGCTCGATGTTGGTGCATAAATCATTATAATCTTTAGCTTGTACCTCTTAGAAATCTTGAGTATTAGTCTTGACACCCTTGGTGATGTACTTTTGAATTCCAAAATGCTGTTTTTAAAATATTTATGGACCAGAAACCCAACTCCACCTTCACTCCTTTCACTGTTTCCATTGGTGTACAGCAGATTTCCGCTTGATAAACTTATAACTGATTCATTTCTTCTTCTTGTTTCAGCCAAACTGATGATATTCCAATTCACATTTTCTAATTCCTTTTCCAGCTCTAATATCCTGTCTTCACCGATGAGTGATCGTACGTTATAACAGGCCAAGTTCAGTTTCCTTGCATGGCAGCCTGATCGTACCCAGGGATTCTTAGCACCCTCTGCTTCCACTCTGATCCTCTCGCTGCCGTAAGAGGGAGAGTGAAAGCTGCTGGGGACTGAGGGCCATTTGTATTGTTGTGCTGTCATGTGCTGGAGGGTTTGGTCTTTTCCTCTTCATGCTAACCAGGCGTCTTGAAGAGAACCACTCTACACGTTCGTTGCCACATAAGTGACGTAACAGGGCTTACCATCGAGAAGGTGTGCATGAGTGGATTTTAGCGAGGCAGGCCAACTGGACTTCTCCTAAATCTTCTGTAATAGAGAGATATTGGATCCATCAGTGTTTTAGGCTGAGTGTCTGATAACACACAGGATACCTGTTCCCCTCTATTTGCTAATGCTAAGCATCATTTCTGTAGTCTCTGAGGCTGATTTCTTCAACCATAAATTTCACCTTTTTATTCAAAAGGTGAAACACAAAAACAATGATACAAAAATTACTTACTGACAACAAAGTTAAAGATAAACCTTTTCCTCGTGTGCAATTAAAGCTCCATCTGCTTTTTAAAAATTCTAGACATTCTAGCTTATAAAATAAAATGGTTTTTCTTATTCGGTTTTCTGATATTTTTAACAAATTGAATTTTGGAACCTTTTTGTTATCTAGTATTCATAAATCCCAACATAATAAACGTATAAATTTGTGCCATTGAAATCCTTCTATGATGATTAATTGGTTTAAAAAATAATTATTTTTAGTGGACATTAAATTTACATTATCATCCTATTAATCTGTAAATTATTTTATATAAATGGATTTTATTCTATTTCTATAGTGACAACTGTGTAGCAGAGCAATTGTTCAATGACATGGAGAAAGACAGTGCTGCATATTGTACAATGATACAAGGATTAGTAAAAGTAATATGTTTTTTCATCTCATTTTGTAGTAAAAGTTATATACAGTTTCAAGTGAGATGTGGGAGCTACTAGTATCCTGAGCAATTTATATAAAGTATAAACAGCAGATAATCTTAAAAAAAAAAAAAAAAAGTCATTGGTATGCCTGTGCCATCTAGTACTTTAATAAGTGTGTTAACTTTTTTAAAGTTGCATTGTATTTTTTAAAATGTTTCTTGCTGTAAAAATTCACAGAAGATTTTGAGTTCATTTCCTTATCAAGATATATTGGTTCAGCAAGACTTGTTTGGAAATGTAATTTTGGCAGTGTTTGTGTATTTATTAATTACAAATTTCTTTTGTTGATTAAGAGAATGAACTTTTTTGTGAAAAAGTTCCTTTCAGAAAGGAGTTGCATATTCATAATTGTCTAAAGTATTTACATAAACTGTTTCACAATTAACATTGATATAAAATTAAGCCTTTAAACATATTTTTGATGAATTTGTTTTTGTGAGTCAAATTGGATGCTCGGGATTATTTATAACAATGTTTGTAATCATTCTAAGAATTACTGTAACTCAGTTAGGACTGGACAAGTTCCTGTTACTATGATGCCTCAAATTTTATTCTGGAGGATTATTTCTTAATCTTTACAGCAATATTTTGCTACACTTGGTCTTTAGGCAGATTTAAAAGGCATTACAGAAAAAATACCTTGCACTTCATCCACATTATAGATAGATGCCAGTAACTCTGGTTATATAAACTTCTGGCTAATGAGCACTATATCTGGAAGTTTTTAATTAGAATTCATATGTGTATTTAGCTGTGGTGGAAGTTGAGTTTCTTTAGAATATACTAATATAAAATTTGGTTATCCCTATGAACATTAGAATATAAACTAATGTTTATAGGGATAACCAAAGTTTATTTGTAGTACTGCACAATCATGAAACATGCAGCACTCAAATCTGCAACTGGTCAGTTTTACACTCTTATGCAAAGAGTGAATGTGTCATCATCATCTCTAGATTACAACTTTGGTTGATAACTCTAGTCACTAGGCAGTGAGCAACTTTTGATTCACAAATTTCCTCATTGCGCCTTTTAAATTGTATGAAAAAACATTATGGGAATCCTCTTGTCTCAAAAGTTTAGACATGTTGCACAGACAACTTGTGTGATCAAGACCCGCTAATATTCGTAAAATCAGACAAATGCTAAGCTATTGTGATTTTTTTCTTGTAGAGAATCTGTGTCCTCATTTTGAATTTAACCAAATAGAAATAGAATAATAAATAGGAATTAAGAAATTAAAAAAAATATTAAAATTTTGAAATATTATATTTTAAGTCAGGAAATCTTTTACCTGGGATATTTTTCGGGAATAACTGCATCCATGTAAGATGTAATCAGAATAGATGGAAGAACCATGCGACAAGAGAAAGGAATGAAAACAAGCTTTAACCCTAAATCCATGCATGGTGAATAATTGAAAGTATAATGGGAGAAGATTACTTGAAGCTTGATTCGTTTATACTATCTTCAAAGGAGGAGCGAATACATGTCGAAGTACATGTATATAGCTCCAGCACGTTCCATTGCCATATTTCAAAAGCACTCGGGGGGAGGGGTAAGTAGGCGAAAGGAATGGAAGCAAGATATAAGGAAAATTCCTGCTCCCTCGTATTTCACTAATAGTTTGGGAATTTGAAACTAGGGATTTAGAACAGCTTGAAGGCCATTCCGATTGCATGACTACCCATTTCCATTAGTAGAGGTCCTGAATGGGGGGGGTGGGTATTATGTTTTGTTATTAAATTTAAACTTGTAGGATATTTGTTTTAGATCCCATTCCTCTGAAATTGTTATCAGTCTATGTAGTAGTGGCATGTGATGCAAGAAAGCATGTGTATGAGCTTATGCAGCATCAGCCAAAAAAAAAAAAAAAAACACACCATTCCCTCCAAATGCCTGTCCAGTTCCTCCTTAAATTTATTCAACCTATCATCCACAATGACAGATGGAAGTTTGTTCCAGCAATTAACCACCTGCTGGCTAAAGGCAAATTTCCGCACATCTATTCTACATCTGTCTTTTCTTAATTTGAATTTATGCCCCCTTAGGTTCGTAATCTGAACAAGTGGAAGGATCCCATCAGAATTCAGTGTGCTCAACCCATTCAAGGCCTTATACATCTCAATCAGATCACCGTGCAGGTGCTTAGTCTCCAGCCACTGCAATTTGCAGAACTTAAGCCTCTCTTGGTAAGAGGATCCCTTCATTCCCCTCACCAATCTTGTTGCCCTTCTCTATACATGCTCAAGCAAATCTACATCCTTCCTAAAATGAAACCTCCAGTAATGTATGTTTATTGACTTGCTTGTTGATCTTATTGCTAGTTTCCCTGGTTTCTAGCTTAAATTTTGTGTCTTGTTTGTCTAATATTATGCTGTTTTCAAAGGATGGGTAATGTCCTGTGTCTAAGTGGTGAGCTACCAACTCAGAACTTCGTCTGGTCTATTTTTTCTTTATTTTTTGAGGTGAGGCTACTTTTAATCTGCTTTTGTGTTTTTGTATTCTGCTATGTAACAATGTTCTCATGCTGCCTATACACACACACACACACACATAATCGCAGTCTGTTGTGCAAGGAATTGCATAAACTATGTTTGTTCGTTGTTTAAAGTCTATTGTTTTATTATTTTTTGTTGAATTTTTAAGGTATGCCCATAGTTTCTTGAAGCTGCCGAAGTCTAGGTTTACCCCAGAATCTTGAAATTTTTTTTCAAAGGTTGTTGGTAAGTTTCAACATATGGGAGGCCTATCCATTGTTTTTTTTTTTTTTTTTTCATTACTTCTCGTTTTTGTTTTCCTTTACTATTTCTTTTGGTAGTATTTAAGGCACTGTTTATGAGTAATAGCAGTTGGAGCTGCTTTTGACAGCAGTGGGGGGCTAACTGCTGTTGGCCCTTAGCTGTCAAAATGTAAATAATTTCCCTTATTTGTTGGTTTGTGATATATTTTAGTGGAATTTCTTATTAATGTTAGATTTAGGAAGTTTATGCTATTTTTTTCCTTCATTTTCTGCTGTGAATTGTAGCCTTTCATCTACATTATTCAATTCATGAAAGATTTTATTTATAGTATCCAGTTTTCCTATAAGCAGACAATCATAAATGTACCTTCCGTTGAGCTTGAAGCTAAATAATGGCAAAAGGTTGAAATCCATGTCATCTTTCAACAAGCAAGTTGTGTGTTAGAAAAGAATTGAAGTGTTGAAAATTGTGTGTAAATGAATAGAAATACCTGAAATCTGATTACTTAACACTGTCAAAAAAATAAGTGTTTGACCTACATTTTCTGAAATATCCAATAGCATTCCAGTGTAATTGATGTTTTATTGGCTAATCAAGCTAGAAACATTTATAGAAAATAAATAATTTCAACATTGAATATACTGGTGCTCAAAGAAAGTGCATCACCTAGGAATTTCACATTTCTAACCCTTTTTTGCAATGGTATGTTGTATTAATGATTAGCATCACAAATAGAAATATAAACAAAAGATATTTATTTAGAGTTAAGGCAAAGCTAAGTAATATTTGACGGGTGCTCTCAAAATATTCCAAAATGAGCATTTGCAACTTTTATACAACAATTATGGCTGAAATGTTATCAGAAGCCCTCAGTTTGCTTCAGTTTATCATTTTATATAGAAAACAAAATGAAAAGTTCACCAGGTGCAAACTAATATTTAGTTGAACCGCCTCTGGCCCTGATGACAGCAGCACATCGTCACGGATTTGGCAAGATAAATTTCTGGAGATAATCAACTGATAGTTCTTGATTCCAAACATGATTTATGGCTTCCTGAAGTTCACAAGGGATCTTTAGTTTCTTTCTGGCAACAGCAGGTTCCACAAGATGCCAACAGTTCTCTGTAGGATTCAGGTCTGGTTTGTTTTCTGGCCAGCTAACAGTTGTAATGGGCCATTCTTCCAACCATTTTTTCACAAATGTAAACACATTACTGTTGAACCTCTAATGCAGAAATGAAGCTAAAGTAACTACATCCTGAAAGATGCAGTTACTTGGCAGGTTGAAATGGTCTCTAATGGTTGGCAGTAATTTACCTTCCAATATAGCCAGGTATCCATTTGGCATTTAAGGAACCTTTTATAAACTGCAGGTGACCTACTCTGTGATATGAAATGCCCCCCCCCCATATTTCGCTGGTAGAGAATTTCACTGTAGACACCATACAGTCGGGATGGCAATCTTCACCACATCTACGGCAAATCGTTTGTCTCCCATCAGAGCCATGCAGGTTGAATTTCTTCTCATCAGAGAAAATAACTGACTTCCACTGCTTGGGGGTTCATTTGACATGCTCTTTACACCAAATTAATCGGGCCTTTTTCATTTTTTGTGTGAGGAGGGGCTTCTTCTTAGGACGATGGGCTACAAGTCCATTTTTGAAGAGGCATCTTCTGACTGTTACTGTACTTGCTACCATTCTTGTATGTTCTTCCCATTCTCTTTTTGGCTCAGACGAAGAAGCTTTACGGTTTTTAAGGTATAAGCGCTTCAAAACGCGGTCCTGTTTTGGCGTAGAGACTCGTTTGCATCCGGTTCCTTTTTTCCTATAAGCAGAACCAGTATTCTTGAGTTTGGCAAGAAATCTACTCACTGTCAAATGATTACAAGACAAACATTACACTCCATAAGCAATATGCTGGGAAGGACATCCTTCTTCACGTAAAGCAACAATAGCACTTTTTCTTTGTGGCATCAACTGCTCGTAACTCGCCATCCTGACACAAGCAAGGAATGACTGCCACTCTTGCAGAGCGTGCTTATATAGCTGAAAGTAACAGCTGATGCAATATTACGTCATCACCTACGTGGGTCAATCTTATCTGATACAATCTGTAAGAAATATTGCCATATATTTACATTATTCAGATGGCAATTACAATTTTAAGGGGTGATGCACTTTCTTTGAACACCAGTGTATATTGTAGCAGGCAATATGAAATGGGCCAGAAAAATGTTCATATGGAACCGGGAATTTTTTATGCCAATTATCAAAAATGATACATGGGGAAATCATGTTTGTTTGTTTGTTTGTTTTTTTTATCCATTGTGTGGCTTCGTCCTGATCAGCAAATACATCTGATACATTTTTTGTTTAATTGTAATTTTGATGATTCATAAGTTGAAGTAGCTATTCTTTTGTGTTGGTAGACATTCAGTGACCACCTGCACCATTCAGTTTTTTGAAATAAAGGGGCAAGAAATAGTTTTAAATTGTGTACTATAATGAATAAAAGAATAACTATTGTAATTTTTAAAATTGAAACAATGAAGCAACAGGGAAATCAGTCTCCAAAAAACCAGAGGTAAAGAAATACAACTAAAATCTATTTGCCACCTGGCTATCTTATATATATAAGACAACTAGGTGGCAAGTAGATTTTAGTTGTATTTCTTTCTTTGGAATTAAAATTTCACACACGCAGGAAATTTTAACTCCATGGTGGTATTGCTGAATAACACTACAACTGTGGTGGCCAGGCAGTTGAATTTGTTTTTTAAATAACTTATGAATTACATTACTATTTATTTTCATCTCCATTAGTTACTATCACATAAAGTAAGATTGTTAATATATCCAGCAATTAAGATAATGTTTTTCAGTGCCCTTTCTAAACTTGTGCTGGATAATATTCTTACCATATAAGATTAGTATAAGTGTTGGCTTTTAATTAAGCATGAAACTATGATTAATGCAAAGTATTAAACATAGTTTCAGGTACATGAAACTATGTACCTAAAAGGTACCTAATGATCGTTTAGAACTATAAAAATACTGTTTGTACTTGGTAACTAAAAAAATCTTTTCCATACACATTGCACAATTGTTAAGCCCATAGATTTCTTATTAAACCCTGTTGGCAGCTAACGCAATTAAATTTAATGTCATTTAGAGAATGCCAAAGTATTTAATAACATTTATAAATAAGTTTTTTCTCCTCCTCCTCCTCTCCTTGTTTTTCAGTGTGTTCTTTTCACTCAGCCATTGAGAAACTGCTCTAATAAGATGGAAAAGAGAAATATATCACTTTCAAATTTTGGTTTTGTGGGGGTCTATCCTTTCGCTGCTTAGCCAAAATATCAGAGCTCTTTCTAACATACACGATTCAAATGAAACACTTGATTAGCAACATAAGCTATAATAATAACAGATGCTGCATTATTCAAAAACATTGTTTTGATAATTTTTTTGGCAAAATCCAGCACAGGTAAAGGAGAAATTTATCAGCAACATTGGCTGCTTAATTTTTGCCAGAAAAATTCTTGTTTCCAAATTTTAAAAGTTAATCATGTAGAAAAATGACAAAAAGTAGACTGCTGATGCATTTTTAATGCATCATTTTTTAAAAATTCATTTCTTGAAAGTTACAAATAAGTTCTGTATAAAATTTAATATGAAGTGCTATTCAAATTTTCCCAAATTTTGAATGTTGCATGGGAACTACGTCTAGTACGGACTTGTGACACTAGGTAACACTGCATGCATCCTTTGTGAATCAGTGTGCCACATGACATCGGGCTTAATAGAGTCATTGAATATTTATGCACAGTTCTTTGGTGGTGTGTTTCGCGTAGTTTGCAATTGTTGTGATGGCTGACGTGAGAGAGCAACATCCGTGCATCAAGTTTTGTTTCATCCTTAACAATACAGCAGCAGCAGAAACCCATAAGAAGTTGAAACAAGCTTTTGGTGACAATGCTTTAGGCCTGACGCAGACCTACTACTGGTTTAACCATTTAAAAATGGTCGAATATCAGTTGATGACAACAATTGCTCTGGGCATCCATCATTGAGCACCACCCCGGAAAATGTCACAAAAGTTTGGGCAGTTATCCATGAAGACTGTGGGCAGACCATCCACAACATTTATAGCATTGTAGGACTATCATATGCCACGTGTCAGCAGATTTTGTCAGACAAGTTGAACATGAGAAAATTGCAGCCAAGTTCGTGCCACACTTACTGAGTGAGGACCAAAAGCAGCATCACATGGAAGTTAGCAGAGGTTTTCAAGGACAGGCCAGGAGTGATCAAAATTTCCTTTCTACGGTCGTCACTGGTGACAAGAGTTTGGTATATGGGTATGATCCAGAAACCAAGCAACAATCATCCCAGTGGAAGAGCCCATCTTTTCCCTGACTGAAGAAAGCCTGACAAGTGAGGAAAGTCCATGCTGATCTGTTTTTTGGACATTGATGGGATTATCCATAAGGAATTCGTCCCTCCTGGCCAGACCATCAATGCAAAATTCCACTTCGATGTCCTGAAGCAGTTAAGGGAAGCCATCAGGAGAAAACGTCCAGAGAAGTGGCACACAAAGAACTTGGTCCTTCATTGTGACAACCCACACATCTGTCACTGTGGTACAGTTTTTGGCATCCAACAACATGACAATCATCCCCTGCAACTTCTTCCGCTTCCCAAGAATGAAAATTGAGCTGAAGGGTCGAAGATTTGACAGCATAGAGAATATCCAAACCGAATCGTAGGCGGTGCTGAACACTATGATGAAGAAAGACTTTCAGGATGCATTCAAATCATGGGAGAAATGCTCTGTGTTTGTGCTCTCAAGGGGACTACTTCGAAGGTGATGGTGGCAAAAAAGACCCAGGATTAGTCTAAATTATTTTATAAATACATTTCAGGAACTTTTGGGTAACACCTCATATCAAAGGAAATGATGGAAATTTTAATTTAAAAAGGTTTCTTTCTGATATTGCAGCCGGAATGTTTCTAAAAGATTGATTTAGATGTTTATGGTGGTAACACTTTTACAACATCTGAATGAAGGAAATTTGTTAGCATTAGTAAAAACCAGTCAAATATTCTCCACATAAATTGTTTTGGGCAATGAGACAAATGCATGATAAGTACAGGGAAGTTTTCTGTAGTGATACCAAGTTACACACAGTATTGATGAACTGATATCTCACTTCTGATAATGAAAATGTGTTGTTGGGTATGATTATGGATTGTTGAACTATAGACATTTGTGATTACTCGCCAGTTAAATTAAATGCTTGTTGAAAATTTCTCCCTTTCCCTGCCTCCTGTAGAATCGCAATCAAGAATAATCGGTTTATTAGTAAGAAGTAATTATTTACAATATATTACATCTCACATGTGGTGCCTCCGTAGCCAGGTGGGAAGGAGCAGCAGTGCATAGCACACGCTTCTTGATTAGACCGGGGTTCGAGCCCGTCACCACCAAATACGGAGGATGTGGAAATGTCAGGGAATGACCACCGCATATTCCCGGAGCAATATGGCCTTAGTTGCTAATGCTCCTAAAAACCAACTAACAACAACAACGATCTCACATGTCCTGGATGGCAAACCCAGAGGGTCTTATATATTACAAAAAAATACATTTAAACATATAAGAAGAAGAAAAGGTACTGCCCTGGAATTCCAGCGGATATTTCTTTAACATGTTCACTGCTTCTTATATTTGTGAAGGTCCTTCCACAGAAACACCTTATATAGTGTTTTTGTGGGCACTGGAACAAGTAGGCACCACTTTTTAGTAAATGGAATTCATCTGTGAAGAATCATCACTCCAGGTAATGCTGGTGTCTGTTGTTTGCAGCATTCCAACTTCAACAGATGCATTTGAACGAGATTCAGAATCCACATCACTTGAATAGAATTCTATTTCAGTATCAGATGACATATTATAAAGAGCTGATTCAATGTCATCAGCTTCAACATACTGTCCATCCCTGTTCCTATGTTCAGTCTGTGGATCCATTATACAACCCTGTAGGGTAAAATTTTATAGAAAAACACTTTATGCAAATGCTTACCAGTAGACCCACACTAAGGATGATGTTTTGTTTTTCACAAACTAAAGAATTAAAATTCAGCAAGCATAACTGTCAAAACATTTTACATTTTCTTCTTGTGAAAAATACTAAGCTCGATAAAATAACTTCAACATAAGCAAAGAACATATGATGCTGTGCCGACCGGGCTAGCCGGTTGGGTAAAGTGCCTTCCTGGCAACCCAAAGGTCGTGGGTTCAGATCCCGCCTTGGGCTTGGATCAAAGTACTACAAAAACCTTGGGAGGTGCATTATGGCCACAGAAGCTAATGCACCAACAATTACCAAAAAAATATATATGTGATGCTGTGAGCTAAGTATACATGCTTTTATAGCATTTTCTAGACAGTGCAATTGACTCTAAGCAAAATCCCAGCTGTAATGAAATAGCCCATAGTTTAGTCATTGTGCTGATATCACTCAGTTGTTCATTTCATGTGCCTTTCCTTTAACAGGGCTCATTTATTGGCTGCAATTGAATGGATGCATATTTGCATTGAAGCAAAAAAAAAAAATTGCAGCTTATTTTGATGCACGTTTGCATTCTAGCAGTGAATGTTAATTAGAAAGGAATCATTAAGCTGTAATAGAAGAGTTCTGTGCAGAAGGGATTCCTGTATGAAAAAGAGCAAATTGCATTGTATGCCATAAAATTTTTGCAGTAGGTACAGAAACACTGATGGGCAAACAGTGTCAAATGCAGAGGATAAATTACAGTAAACCAGGCCAAATTGACCCTTGCAGTTAATAGCATCAGGTGCAAGAAAAGTAATTTCTAGAAGTTTAGTTAATGGGGAAAATTTAAATAATAAGGAGGAAGAGAGAAAGTGTAATTAAACATGCCTACATGTTCACACCATGCAAGGTAGTTGTGCAAGAGGAATAATCAGTCTGAGCAGACAAAATAATTTTATGAGAGAGGAGGCAGAATTCCAAGAATTTGGAAATTTTTATTTTTTTAAGAGAGCTGAAAGTTGTTGGGCCTTAGTATAGGGCATCAGATAAGGTCAGTGTGCATTTTAATTTGTGCTAAACCAGAGGATTTGGAAATTAATGTGATGCACTCAACCTGCAGTGGGCCATTGCTACAGCACATGTAGCAATTCAAGCCAGTCATTTTGTGAGTAGAGCAAATTCAGAATCAAGAGAGCATGAAAAAAGGATATGCCAAGGAAAAATATTAAAAAGTTAAAAGCTGGAATATTGAGGAATTGATGAGAAAAGAAGAGCTTTTTATAGTAGATATGTTATTGTCAGCTTCAGATAAAAAGTAGCTATGTATTTTTAATAAAGGTAAGGACAAAGAGATGGGAAGGTGGTTGGAGAGAAAAGGAGTTCACAGGTATAGAAGTTGGTAACATTCATGAATAACAGATCAAGAGTCTGGTCGAGTCTGCGAGGAAAGTTAACTTAGAATATATTAAGTATTGAAGTATGTAATTCATCATCATGTGAAGGCAAAGAAAAATTAATGTCACTGAAAATAATAGTGCTGATTTTCAAATTAAGATGTTGAATGATCCATGCAGTCAAATCTACGAAGACCTTTTCTTCTAAGCTAGAGGGTATGTATACACTCACATTTAAGCCAAAAAAGTCCAAGGTGAATTACTAGAGCTTCAAAACAAAGTCCTCTTTTCTTAACTGTTCACATAAAATCTATAACTGGAATTAGGCCTGTTTACATAGTGAGGCTACCTCCCAACACTGCTGGCTCCTTCTGATTAGCATCACTGGGATCCAACACCCACAACCTGGGGCTCCATGCACCACCATAGGAATTCAGCACATTTGCTATGTGCTGGTGACCTGTGGAAACTCAGAAAGGGGGATTCTGGTGGTTGAGGGAGGCCCATCTTCAACAAGGTGGGTGGTTCTAGGATGGCTCACCCAGGATCAATCAGCTAGTGTGTTCACCTGCAAGAATCAACCATGTTAAGGCTGTGCCCCCCCCCCCCCGCGCCTCCGTAGCCAGGTGGGAAGGAGCAGCAGTGCTCCTTCCCATAGCACACGCTTCTTGATTAGACCGGCGTTCGAGACCGTCACCACCAAATACGGAGGATGCGGAAAGGTCAGGGAATGACCACCGCATATCCCAGAGCAATATGGCCTTAGTTGCTAATGCTCCTAAAAAACTAAATAACAAGCTGTGCCCCCCCCTACCCTCATGATCCAAGGAACAGGATTCAGGCTGGCAACACTGCAGATTGAGTGCATTTATTACTTTCTGGATAGTGAGTGTTCCATTTGGGCTCCATGGTGGGTGGGGAACATAGGCACTGAGCCAAAATAAAAACTAATATGAATCCTGTTAATCTAAACTTTTCTTCTGGGGTCTCAGAACTGTCCATACCTGAAAATAATGACACAGATACAGACAACCATTTCAGCAAAGAGGCCCAGAACTGAAGCTGTATTAGGTCCAATACTTAGATACCAGAAAGAAACCTAAAGGTTACTTAGAAACCTTTAGAGTGAATATTCAGTGTTATTTTATTTTTTTTATTTCAAGCTGGACCAGAATGGGAAGCAGCAGAAATAATGCTGGACTGAAAAGAGTTAATTACTTACTAACAATGACAATAAAATTGATTTAAGTTTTCATTTCTTTTTTTGTCCATGTACTTCATTTAACTATCGGATTTTTTTTTTTTTTTTTTTCAGTCCTTTTGCACAGGTGAAAAGATGCCTATAGAATAGAAAATCTAAAATCATTTGCTTAAAAATTGACACCATAATTACACATATCAGCTTTCTTTGTACTGCAATTTTACCTGTTGTATTTGTCAATCATAATTAAATTTCTTTTAGCATTTTCACTTCGATAAGGGGTATTCACTGTATGAAGAAATGCAACAAAAGCAGCTGACAGGTAAGTTATAATAGAGTCATATAATTATGGTTTTAGGCCTAAAATATATCCCCCTCAATATTATAACTAACATTATAATAATAACCTACTCTAACTAATATGGTTATGTTATTTAAAACAAATACTTTTGTGTATCTCAGTAATTGATTATCTCTACTGATGTAGTCTTTTAAATTCAATTGTTTATGATTATTTTTAGTGAGAATTATTATGGTACCAACTGTATAATGACACCTGTGAAAGTGTATTTAACTTTGCCTCATATTGTGAAGTGGCAGTAGTAGCATATATAGTTCCCACTGATTTTAGCACTGAGTAGTGCATGATACAGTTAAATGTTTCCTAAAAAAACTTATTTATTCATTAATTGCTATGAATTTTTGCAATTTTTGCATTATGAATTTTTGTGCTCAGATACTTTGAATGCATTCTTATTTAACCACATGTTCAATACTTTATTTTAGTATTAACATTGAAAAAGAAATGATGTAAGGAAGAAAGCTCGGCCAAAAAAAAATATATAAAAACACTGCCCATGTCATTTGCCCATCCATTCTAATAATTTTTCCAGTGCTTTCACTTTATTCAAACTATCCACTTCGATGATAGTAGGTAATAGTTATTCATTCCAATAGTTAACCACTCTCTGGCTGAAAGCAAATTTCTTAACATTTATCCTGTAACTTCCTTTTCAAATTTAAAATTATGTTTCCTTGTGTGCATGAAAACACCACAATAAGGTTTTCTTGTTGATGTTTAGTTTCCAGATGTTGCAGTTACATAATTCAGATCTTTCCTGATAAGGCTGTCCTATTGTGTCCAATCCAACTGATTACCATATTTATTAAAAAAAACTCCTTCTCTCTCAATTGGATTTTGATGTTCATTTCTGCTGGATCCCTGGCCACATTGGGATCTTAGAAATGTTTTAGCAGATACTGCAGCCAAATCAGTGACCCTATTTTAACTCATACCTGTTAGCCTCCTATACGGACTACAGACCATTAATACGAAAGAAGCTGTTTTCCCAATGGCAACACTCGTGGCACAAGCAGGCTGCAAACAAGTTATATGAGATTTAGCCTGTAATTGAACATTGGCAGTCAAGCAGGCTGCAAACAAGTTATATGAGATTTAGCCTTGTAATTGAACATTGGCAGTCTAGTCTGCACAGGAAATGGAAAGAGGAAGTTTCTCTATCTCGGCTCCATGTAGGATATCATCACTTGATGCATTACTATCTGCTGAGGGCAAGACAATCATCCTATGTGTAGAAATTGTGACACCATTTTAGCAATCCATCATATTTTAATAATGATCGTTGTTTGTGTTTTACCCATCTGTCTGATTAACGCAGCAACTGCTGAAAGATTGCAGTATATACGCTGCAAATTGTATGCACAAAAAATAGCCTTAACTCATATACAAAATATGGTTTACAAAAGAAGTGTAATATGCATGGATTCCTTGAGTTCATTACAAGCATGCAGAGCAGAGGTACACCCAATCCTCTGGCACATACAAAAATACTAACTGACTGCACTGTAAATGAACCAGAGATACATTTTTATTGGATCCCAGGGCATACAGGGATTGCTGGAAATGAAGCAGCGGACAGATCAGCAAAAGAAGCTATACTGCACACTGGAGAAGAGATCTCAGTCCCTTATTTCAATTACAAGCCCATGATATGGCATACTTGCCTGATGCAATGGCAAAAAACTTGGAATCTGCAAACTGAAAACAAACTGTACCAAATAAAGCGGAAAATTGAAAACTGGGTTTCTAGCACACTAAAGTCAAGAAAAGAAGAAACAGTATTGGCCAGGCTAAGAATCAGGCATACCCATCTTATGCATTCTTTCTTATTGCTAGCAGAAGAACCACTATGATGCCAGACTTGTCATAGTATCCAAACAGTAAAACATATATTATAGACTCTCCTAAATATGCAAATGAACACAAACAAGCCTTCAAAAATTATTATAGGACAAATCACACCATTACCTAGCAGATCTCTTGAATGATAGAGATGACCTTACAGGTGTTTTCACCTTCCTTAAAGATATTAATTATACCAGCTCCTCTAAGGAAGTAAACACAAGCAACAGACTAACTGAATGAAGTGTAAATCAGACTAAAAGGAGCACCAGAAATTCAAAGTAAACACCTCTGAAACACATTATAATCAACAGAGTCCATGCGCCATTAAACCCTAACAACCAACCAACCAACCCATCTATCTGAACCTTATACACTCAGACATTTTAACAGACAATGACAGAATGTCAGATATATTTAAGTTTTTACAACTTATTAATTTATATAATTTTATCTAGAATGTTTCTTTATCTATAACTGTTTTATATTTTATATCCTTTTGACTTGGTGCAGTATAGCCTCAAATGCACCATTAAACCTCTAAACAAACATTTACTAAAATGTTTGTTTAGAGGTTTTATGGTGCATCTGAGGCTATATTGAACTTCCTGTATGTTATTAACAGAACCCCATGAGCTGTCCTAGCAGCTTGTCTACTCTGATCAGAGAACTTTGTTTTGAGCTGTACTATTACCCATTGGAAATGAAGAACAATGCTGTCATCCTGTCCTTACTCCCTGAGAACCATCCTCTGGATTGTGGTAAGATTAGAAGGAGCTGCACAAGCCTCGCTCAAAACCACCGAAGTTCTAGTGCATATTTCATTGGTCTTTTTCATTATCCACTATCTTGAATTTATTGCTACCCAAATAGTGTGCTATTCTGGATTACTGCTACCCATATGAAGCACCTTGCGTTAATCAAGGTTAAACTTCAATAGCAGTTTTTCAGCCCATTTGCTTAATTTATCCCAGTCTTGTTGTAGTAGCATGCACTGCTTATCATAAACCACCCTGATCTCCTTCGTATAATCAGCAAACTTTAGACATTTAGCTTACTTCACCTGTATAAGTACATCAATATTATTAATAAAAAATAAAAACAGTAAGCAGTGATCTCCAACACTTACTGCCAAGGGAATCCACTAATAATATTAGTTGATAAAGAACAGTAACCAGTAGTATGTCTCCTGCCACTCAACCATTCCTTTATCTATAGTAGTAACTTTCTCCAAAGCCTCACTGCTCCAATTTGTACAGTATCTGTCCATGTGGAACTATGTATATGATATCAAAATTATTTTTTCTGTGCAGTTCCTTGGTGACTATCATCTACTGACTAATCATGCTGTGTAACTGTTGACCTCTCAGGATAATCCAATATTACTTCTTTAGCCATTGATTTTATTAGTTGAAATACAAATCTGTAATTACTGATTTCACTCTTTGATTCCCCCATTTGTTAATAGGAGAGACATCCTCTCCAATGCCATAAGTGCATGCTTCAACACCATGCTTGATGGGGATGCATGTGAAGAGGAACACCACATCAAATGACACCATAGCCTCACAGCCTTCAATTACCTGAGCATGTATACATTCAGCAAAGTTTCTCCTGTCTTTGACGATAAAGTTTGATCATCCTAAAATAGGACATACCAGTTTGGTTAGAAATCTAGACTGTTTGTGTGGGGGTTGCCCACAAATGATACAATTAGCCAAAGTGGGATCCCCCGCTTTATGAATTCTCAGTAGGTCATAAAATCTAGTCGTCCATGGAATGCGGCATCCAATAGGTATTCTTGGAGATCTTCCCAGCATTCAGCCAACCCTGCAGGATTTCAATGATGTGTTGTTGTAATCCTTCCAAGAGATCTATATGGGTCACCTTATAATTTGTCCTATCATTTAACAGTTTCAAAGCTTTATGATGGTAATCTATTTTATTGAGGAAGGATCACAATTGACTTCCCTTTGTCTGCAGGTAGAAGAACAATGCTGTCATCCTGTCCTTACTCCCTGAGAACCATCCTCTGGATTGTGGTAAGATTAGAAGGAGCTGCACAAGCCTCGCTCAAAACCACCGAAGTTCTAGTGCATATTTCATTAGCTACTATGGCGGTCAGTAACTTCCTAACTTCCTTGCTGTTCTTTCAATGCCCATAGTTATTTCTGCTATGGTGGGTTTCAAGAAACCAGTGTAAACTTTATACCTAAATTCAACACATCCACTGTTCCTTAGTTAAATGTTTGCTCAAATTACATATGAAATTACAACTGGAATTCTTATTTCCAATATCAATATGCTCATCAGCAGCCCTCTATTAATCTGGCAAACTTAGTAACTTGCCTCTGTCTATACACATCTGAAATTCAGGCTGCTTTGGCTAGCACTACCCTTGTAGTGAGTAAAAGGTGTGTAGGAACAATACAGCTACTTAAACTATCAAATTACCATGTAGTTTTCTGATCCAGACAATCAACATATTCTGTTACAACTTCACAGCACAACATAGATCTTCAAAAGGCAATTTAACATGAAATCCATGGGGAGTAAATTCAAATCCCTTGCACTGATGAGCAATTCTCAAATGCTGTCTCTGCTTGGCTTCATAAACATTTAATCTTTGAAATTCTCAGATGCACTGTAACACAGAATGGCCATAAACAACTAATTCTTCAAATATGTTTTTGGGGTTGGGAAAGTTCTGACTCATGATAACTGCAATGGAACACACTAACTGTATGTGACTCAAACTTTATTAAAATAAATTGAAATGGAATAAAAATAAGACTGGGTAAAATTTGACGTAAAAATAAAATCAGTACACTAACAACTGTAGAGTTAAAAGGGATAAAATTATAGATAGAATTAAAATATATGAAATATTACAAATTAAAAGTGATAAAAGCAGTAAAACAAGACCATAGCTTTCAAAGGCAACCACTTTGTTTATCAACAGTGGAACTTAATTAACACGGCACATCCTTAAATAACATCAGCTGGATCACAGCTCATGGCACATGTTACGGTAGGAGCACAGGAATTACCTTTTGCTTGTACAAGAAGACCAGAAGTGGCTCGGGAGCTTGCCAGGCAGAACTGTTCATACTGTCCAAGAATTGTGGTTTCAAAGAAGGGGATGAATACAGACTCCCTTATTTCTGTTGATGGTATTCTTTTCCAAAGAATAAATATACAAGCTTTCAAACCATTTTTGGTTACAATACGTATACGAATAATCAAGGATGATTGAATCACCTGGAGAAATTTAGTAGTTTTCCTCCCAGAAGTGTTCAGCCACAGGAGGAAATCTGCTGTGGCTGAATGCCGGAAAGACCTCAAGAACACCTATTGAACACTGCATACCAGTTGTCTATATTTTATGGCCTACCACAAATTCATAAGGCAGGGATTCCACTTAGGTCAGTTGTGTCATTTATGGGCAGCCCTATGTATACATTATATTTCTAACCCAAGCTGATATCTCCTATTGCAGGATGATCAAACTTTACCATCAAAGATAGTAGAGACTTTTTTTAAATTTATACATGCTCAGGTAATTGAGGGCTGTCAGGCTATGGTGTCTCTCTTCACATGCATCCCCATTGAGCATGGTGTGAAGTATGTATGTATGGCATTGGAGAGAGATGACACCTTAAGGGAAAGGACTTCCTTGAGTATGGAAGATATCTGTAGCAATGTCAAATTATGCCTTTCTAGTACTACCATGTTATGTCAAATTACTATGTATAAGCATGTTAACGGCGTGGCTATGGACTCTCAGTTAGTTCTATTGTTGCCAACTTAGTCATGGAAGAGTTGTGAAGTCCAGAATTTTTAATGGGTCTATTGTGTACATGGAAACGCAACGTTGACAATACATTCTCCATTATGCGGAGTGGGGGACAATGTTCTCAACTTCCTCAATGGATCTACCTCTTCATTCACTTTACCTTGGAGGTGGAAATAGATGGTACCCTCCCTTTCCTTGATGCATTGTAGGGTTGGCACCAGAGTAAAACCAGAGAGTGTATAAGAAACTTGTGTCGCGGGATGTACACATAACAACACAGCATAAAAAAGTAATGTTAAACTTCAGCTGCCACCTCTCAGCCCATCTGCTCAACTTTTCTAGATCTTATTGCAGCACCGTACTGTCATTAGTGTCATTAACAAACCTGCCGACCTTCGTATCATCTGCAAACTTGGACATTAAGCCCGTTATACCATCATCAATATCATTAATAAATACAGAAAACAACAATAGACCCAACACTGAACCCTGGGGTACTCCACTAATAACATTAGTCCACAAAGAGCAGTGTCTATTGGTTATCACTCTCTGTCTTCTCCCTTTATCCATAGCAGCAACTTCCCCTTAAGGCCATACTGCTCCAACTTGTACAGTAGTTTTCCATGTGCAACAGTGTCAGAAGCTTTCCTAAAATCCAAGTATATGATTCAAAATTATTTTTTGCATCCAGTTCCTTTGTAACCACATCATATTTTCTCCGGAACAGACGTTAAACTAATAGGTCTGTGATTATTTGTGTCACCTTTCGATCCCCCTTTGTGAATTGAGAATACATTTGCACATCTCCAGTCCTTGGAGACCTCCTCTGAGTCCAAGGATGCCCTCATAATCATGGCTAAGGGCCTACTTACTTCTTTTGCTGCCTCTTTTAATATAACTGGATAGATCCCATCCACTGTGGGTGCCTTCCTTATGTTTAACTTCGGCAATTTCTCCTCCACTTTGCTCTCACTTATTACAAAATCATTTAATGCCCTGTTAGAGTTTGATCAGCTTCTGGCCTCC
The DNA here is from genome assembly GCF_048544385.1 of Mastigoproctus giganteus. Classification (NCBI taxonomy): domain Eukaryota; kingdom Metazoa; phylum Arthropoda; class Arachnida; order Uropygi; family Thelyphonidae; genus Mastigoproctus; species Mastigoproctus giganteus. The sequence continues at coordinate 157,805,810 of NC_143579.1, forward strand.
ACTTCCCTACAGAATTCCTTGTGTGAATGTAGATGCAGAATATTCATTCAGTTTGTCAGCTACCTAAGTTGAATCTTCAACAATCAAACTATCGATATCAAGTGGACCAATCTGATTCATCCCCTCCCTTCTAGAACTTACATAAGTAAAGAAGTCTTTACTGTTTTTCCTTTGTATACTTTGCCAAAGATTTCTCGTAATCTGCCTTTGATTGCCTAACATCCTTTGTGGCTTGATTACGGACTATCTACCATAGGCATCTGTGTCTCCTGATAATTTATATGGTTCCCAGTGTTTTTCTTCTCTGCCACGAGTCTCATTAGTTCGTCTGACATCCATTTAGGCCTTGAACAGTATTTCTTAGTTGGTATGAATAGCCTAGTAGCTTCCAAGATTAATTCCTTGAATACATCCCATTTAGAATTTGCTGTTGGTAACATCATCAGTAGGTTGCATTGTATAGAATTTAAAAAATATCTGAGACCACTGTAGTCACCTTTAATGATATATAGGTATTTTGTTAGTGTAATTTAAATAAAAACCCCCCACATCAGTACACTGTGATCACTGCCATCTAGTGGTTCTTTTATCTACAGATTCTTAATGCATGAATAATCACTACTGATAATCAGATCAAGAGTATTACTCCATCTGGTTGCTTCTCAAACATGCTGCTGTAGAAAACAATCATCGAATAAATCCACAAAAGTCTTTCTAATGTGTGAGTGACCAACCCACAAGTTCCGGTCTATATCTGGGAAGTTAAAATCCCCCATTATATGACAATCTGATTTCCTGGCCCACTGTTTCTCTGTACAATTGTTCATTGTACTCATCAATGCCTATTTCAAGGCCTATAATACATGCCTACTCCCAACTTTGCAGTGCTTATGTCACAGCAAACTGACTCAACACTGCACTGTCCACCTGTGTCAACTGGATGCACTTCCTCAGATTTTTTTCTTAACAGCATCTTTCCTGCTATCTTTTGTGCACACATTGTATTCTCCATATACAAATTCTGCATTCCTTATATCTGTGTGATAACATGTCTGATATCCCAACAATATCAGCCTTTGATGTCTTCACCAGCACCTCAAGTTCATCAGATTTGTTTACTAAACTCCTAGCATTGGTTTACATGCAAGTATATGTGTACCTGTTCCTACTCTTAGTTACCCTAACACAAACCACATATTTTCTTGTTATGTGATGACCCAGTACCTCGCTTTACAGGCTACTGCTCATTCCAATAGAAGCAGTGCAAGAATCACTCTCACCTCTGCCTGTGGCTACTGTTAATCTGTTAGTCCATGAATCCCCCCCCCAAATACAGCAGTTTTCTGACCCACCAGCACTGCCTCGATAGCATGAGCAAATATTCTTGCACCTTTTCTATTTAAGTGTATCTATCCCTGTAGAAACAATCTCTCCTGTTAACGAGCACAGACCACAGGCATTAATGTATCATTAAAATGATACACAAATGCAGAATAATGTATCGTTAATATTTAATTGCTACCTAACTTAGAGTATTGGGTTTAAAAAAGATCTAGAAGTAATTGTACAGTTTAACATGATCCCTCTGGAATGCAATAAGCTACTAGAACAATTCGTGGGAGTCATTTAGTGATATGCAGGAACTTTGCTAGCAGTGACAAAGAGGTGATTATATGATAGTGGTTAGGCCACATCTGGAATGCTTCATACAGGTTTGGAAATCTGATTTTAGAAAGGGTGCAAACACAAGCAACAAGATTAGTTTGGGGCACAAAGGGATACTATGGACCCAACACTGAACCCTGAGGAGTTCAGTGTTGGGTCCATTGTTGTTTTCTGTGTTTATAAATGATATTGATGATGGTATTATCAAGCTTAATGTCCAAGTTTGCAGACGATAAAAAGGTTGGGAGGGTTGTTAAGGACACTACTGACAGTATGCTGCTGCAACAGGATCTGGAAAGGTTGAGGAGATGGGCTGTGAGGTGGCAAATGAAGTTTAACATTGACAAATGTAAAGTACTACATATGGAAAACAGTAACCCCAGAGTAATGTATCAACCCTGTGGTACTACACTGACAGTGGTAGAGAATGAAAAGGACCTGGGGGTAATTGTGCAGGCAGATATGAAGTTTTCTGAGCATTGCAGACAAGCTGCAAGAGTAGCCTGTCTTGTCAATGATATACCGGAATTTTTCTAGCAGAGATAAGGAGGTGATTGTTCTTTATAAGGCAATGGTCAAGCCACTTGAGTACTGTATACAGTACTCAAGCCCCTTGAGTACTGTATACAGGCCTGGAGGCCTCATTTCAAGAAGGATGTAGAGCTGCTGGAACGAGTACAGAGAAGGGCAACAAGATTAGTGAATGGAATAAAGGGTTGCTCTTACGAAGAAAGGCTTAAGTTTTGCAAATTACAGTGTCTGGAGACTAGGCACCGGCGAAGTGATCTGATAGAGGTGTATAAAGCCTTGAATGGTTTGAGCATGCTCAATGCTGATGGGATTCTTCCTCTTGCTCAGAATAATCACCTGAGAGGGCATAAATTGAAATTGAAGAAAGACAGATGTAGGATAGATGTGCGGAAATTTGCCTTTAGCCCGCGGGTAGTTGGTTGGTGGAACAGACTTCCATCCCTTTTTGTGGAAGTTGATAGCCTAAATAAATTTAAGGCTCACCTGGACAGATATTTAGAACGAACAGAGGGGTGAAATGGAAGTGATGGTTTTTTTTTTTTTTTTTGGCTGATGCTGTATAAGCTTGCTTTCTTGCATCATATGCCTCTAATGCTATATTCAACACTGGGGTTCTGCAAATTACAGTCTAAAAACTAGAAATCTGTGTTGACTTGATTGAAGTGTATAAAGCTTTAAAGGGCTAAGTAAATTAAATGCTGAAGAATCTTTACTCTTTCAGAGATAATTTACACAAGGATCGATAAATTTAAATTGCAAGTGGCTGGTTGCAGAACTGATTTGGAAATTTGAAAAGCACCAAAGAGTAAGCAAGCAATTATTGAAATAAACATTCTCCAGTGTTGTAGGAATAGTTTGAATAAATTTATATGGAAGGAATGAAGAAAGGAAGGTTTTTTTTTTCCTGGTGCTGTGTAAGCCTTACTTCCTTGCATCGTATTGGCAATACTGATACTGAAAGACCTTGGGTGGTACCACACTCAAAGTTGTGGAGAATCAAGAAGATATTGACAGAATCTCACGAGCTGCTAGGAGAGCCCATAGAGTTTTGTTAATGATATATAGTAGGGGTGGCCAACGAGTCGATCGTGGATTTAATTTCGGTCGATCATGACAAATTTTAAATATACAGCAGGCCCCCGTTATAACGCGGTTCGCTTTACGCTGATTCGCTATAACGCTGTTCTTATATTATAACCCGTATCTGACTATAACGCTGTCACAGATCACTATAACGCTCTTTTACAGATTACATTTTTGACATATTTAACGAAATCGTTTCATTTGATGGAGTCGATAGCTTGAAAATGAATAGCAAAACAGCATTAAAACGTTTCCCACACCGACTTGAGCAATTTTCCCACGCTCAGTGAAATTTTCTCTCACGCTAATTTAAGTACAGTCACTTGTTACGTAGTTCCGAGATCAACATTTTAAAAAATGATCAAATATATTGCTTGTAATATTTGCGTTATATGCATTTATCCGAAGTCTAGTTAGTCATCACTCAGTACAGTATTAGACATCGTGCGTAACGGACAGTTTACTTGAACATTGTATCATAATTAATTCAACCAACGCAGTTATATTTTCGAAGAGCTAATAATGACCGACAGGAATGAAAATGCAACAACGTCTGGGCGCAGTACGAAGACTATAAATGTAAGAAAAAGACTGAATTTGAAAATTAAATTAGACCTTTTGAAGCGAATCGATTCCGGTCAACGACAAGCGGATGTGTGCCATAATTTAGGACTCGCAAATTTAACTGTAAGAACAATTATGAAAAAAAAAAAGAATTAATTTTAGCAGTGGGAAAGATAGCTGTTCCACTGCAAGCAACTAGGACTAGACCGGCTATTAGGATTGAAATGGAAAGACTAATTTTTTTGAAGATAATATTCCAATGCAGAATTCAGTTAAGTTAAATATTAGAGAGAGAGAGAAAGAGATTAGCCAATACGATGATCTGAAGAAAACTCGCCTAAAAAAAAAAAATGTGGAACCATTTAAAACTGGTAGAATAGATTTAAAATCCCAGGAGAAGCCGCTAGTGCAGATTAAGGAGCCGAAACTTTCAAAAAAGAACTTGTTAAAATTATTGAAGAGGGGTATTATGTGTTATACATCTCAACAAGTTTTTAACATAGATGAAGCAGGACTTTTGTGGAAACGAATGCCTAAAAGAAGTTTCATATTGAAAGAACAAAAAACATGCCAAATTTCAAAGCGGCGAAGGATCGGTTGACTTTATTGTTGGGTGGTAACGCTGCGGGCCATTTAAAATTAATACCCCTTTTAGTTTATTTGGAAGAGGGCCAAAGTTCAACTCAAAATCCACACATTTTTCATGATTAAATTCATCCATTAAATTAAATCAATTAAATTCATTATTTTAATTGGAATTTTGTTTACTTTTGAGACGCAAGTAGTTACCACATAATTATACGTATGTAATGCAGAATATTTTATATGTGCAAATATTTGAATATTAAATATTTTGACCGACATTTGTGCATCTTTTCATTACCGTTTATTATTGATTAGGAAATATCCTATGGCACCGACCGCAGCTCACAAATACATATGTTACCTTATGGGAAAGCGGCGCTCGCTTAGCGCGGATTCACTTAGCGCTCTGTTTTTCCGGAACGAATGATCAGCGTTAAGCGGGGGTCACCTGTACAGTCATCCCTCGATTTGTGCAATGAAATTTTTGAGATGGTGGATCGCATCACAAATTAAGTTGGCCACTCCTGATATATAGGAATGTTTTCATCAGGGACAAATAGGTATGATTATTCCATTGTATAAGGCAGTGGTTTAGCTGCACTTTGAGTATAGGCAATACAACCCCTGTATAACACAGTACTTCTACAACACGGTTTGAGAATTACAGGGAAACCGTTCTATTGTGTGGATGTAATTTTTCAATGTTTCCATTCCATTTTGTGAATCCCCACTGTTCACTCGCTAGTCGTTATCGCCTTCGTGATATTTTTCTAAAGCACATTTCTGGAGGTCACGACCATAAAACAATTTGCACTTTCCATTTTATTGGGCTTTTCTGTTTAAAAAAAAAAAAAAAGTTAAACTGCGTCCATTATCAACAATTCATGCTGAGGGAAATGGACCATAATCTGCCACGCTGCGGGTTGGCAGATCGACCGTGTTTAGCAGTCAGGGGCTTGAACCCTGGTTTACTCGAAGAGCGTATGCTACTGCACTCAGCTATGGAGGCCATCATATGTATGTATTAATAAATTAATTGTTTTAAAATGTTAGAAAATTTATTCATTCCCAACTTATTTTTGATTTATTTTCCATTGTCGAAAATGTCATATTTCTTTATAATGAAATTTCTGTTTAACAAATTTTTTCGAGTGAACAATCTATTTCATTATATAGAGGTATGTATACAGATTAATCAAATCAGCGTGTGTGTATATATAAACCTTTTTTGTTACTCACCATTTGTAGATGCACTCTATTTGGAAATATATACACTGTACAGTGACATGCACTGTATCGTATTTTTTTTTTTCTTTTTTGAGTACCTATTTTAAAGTCATTGGTGGCAGTTTAGATGATCTGATTCATTGCTGTTTACCATTCATTTGAAAAGGTGTGGGTTTGAATTCTGTCTCTAACAGAGGAACGTATAGGGTCCTCTTCATTAGCTATTCCAGGGTTTTTCAGCCTGCACAATATGGATATGAATGACATAATTTGGAGCGGTCCCTCCGTAGCCAGGTGGGAAGGAGCAACAGTGCGTAACACACATTTCTTGATTAGACCGGGATTCGAGCCCGTCACCACCAAATACGGAGGATGCGGAAAGGTCAGGGAATGACCACTGCATATCCTGGAGCAATATGGCCTTAGTTGCTAATGCTCCTAAAAACCAAATAAACAAACATAATTTGGAGCAAAAAAAGATTTATTTTTTTGTTTTTTACCTTAAGCCGATATTAATAATGTAATTGATATTATAATTAGTTAAATAAATTTAATCATTATTAATGAAATTCGGCCATAGATGCAAAAAAAAAAATCCTGTTATGTCTTTGGTAGTAATTAAAAATGGTGTTTTACTTATTTCACTCTATTTATTTATTTAATTTTTGCTAACAATATGTACTTAAATTTTCTTTGTGTATTTTAGCAACTAGTGAAGTAGCCGCAGAGCTCTGAAATGTGTAGCCTGTAAATAAGTTAGTTTATTAAATTTAATCCAAATTAATATTGAATAAAAATGCAATGCATATTTATTTGAAATTCATTTACTTGAAAACGAAGGTTATCACAGTGCTAAAGATAAATTAAGTTTGGTTATTATTAATTATGCCGCTACTAATTCAGAAGTATATTTTTATGATAAATCAAAATTACTTAATAGAATAATAGAAAACAGTAACAGTATTTAAATGAAAAGAGTCAACATCATTTACATAAGACAGTTAAGGTTTAATTTGATTACTAGTTAGTTGTATCTTTTCAAATGGCTAATTTGATCTTATATAATACCATTATGATTTTTTTTTTTTTTTTCAATCTTTTGTAAAATCTTATTCTCAAAAAGGATGTGAATTTCACATTTTGACACCTTGATTTATATATATTCCCTCCCTCCCCACTAAATATAATTTTAATTAAGCTTTAAGATGATTTTTAGTTATAAAAATTAAATATGCATGATGCATATTAAACATATTTTAATAAAAAGTAAACATTTTTATTGTTTTATTTGCTTTTTTTTTTTTTTTCAGCTGATGTAGAAACTTATAATTCTTTGCTTAGTTCAGTTATTTATTTGAAAGAAGGTTCAGAATTAAGGTGGCAGTTGGTAGAGGTGAGATATATTATAACTATATTAATTTTAGTTTTATATACATATATATTTATAATTGACTTACATGTAATTCAAAAATTAATTGAGTAATTAATTTTTGAATTACATGTAACCCACTACTCAATTTCATGTACTTAGAGACCATTCTCTTACATTCTTAAAAAAATAACAGCTATTAAGGAAAATATTTATCCATGTATAGTCTGTCAATAGAAAATGATAGCCTAACACAAATTCACAACTGATTGTAGTGGATTTGATGCATTCTGGATAAGTTGGTATTAGTAAGAAAAATATATACATACAGTGATAACCCAGTTTAATATAATATAACAAGTAGCAGTAGCAAGTAGTAACAAGCTACTGCTACTTGTTATATTATATTAAACTGGGTTATTATTGTATTATATATTTTTCTTAACCATGGCCCCAGTACACCAGACCCATTCGTTACAATTTGTATTAGTATTGACAAAATGATGCAAAGAAGCATGGTCTTGAATAGCAGTCATTTGTGGTAATCAAACGATTAGTGTAATGAAGAAAGTAAAGTGAATTTAAAGCAAACTCTGTACTGTGTATATATAAGTATCTCAAGTACAAGCACAAAAAAAATCTTAAATAGGAAGTACACTTTTCCATTGTATAAACATTAACCTTACTAATTACTAATCTGCATACCTGCTTGGTCACTAGGTGGCATTATTTCTGCCTTCCCATGGTGGGGGGATAGCGTTTCCAGGGCTAAAAGAAGCAAACATGAATGAATGATTCAAACATAACAATCAAATTTTTTCAAAGATTTGGCTCCCACAGAAGATAAAAAAAAACTACATGACATTGCTTCATGAACCCTTTTATAGTCCTACATTCTAGGAGCAACCATTAGGAAAACTGTTACTGATCTAGAAATGCCTAGAAAGTGTTATGGAACGCCTAAAAATATCTGAGAATCTAAATCGGGCAGCATTCTAATTGAAATTATTCGCCAATGTGTACATAGCAGGGTTTACATCAGTGCTCCCAGTTGCTGGAAATGGACCCTCTTATGCACAAATCTCAAGAAATTGATATACTATAGAAAGCCAAACAGACTTAAAATTTCCTGTACAGAAGTCAGTTTCAGTCTGTCCATTAGAATTACTCATAACTCCTCAGCCACAACAGCGAGAGCAACTTGCTAGCATGCCATTTCTTTCCCTCCTGATAGAAATACAAGATAAGCAGACACAACTTACGGTCTGTTATTTTCTGGTTGATTGTCCTTTACATTCATTTTGAATATATCACCTGATTTATCTCATTTCTTAGGAAATGAAGCAAATATTGAAGAACTTTTATTATATCTAAAACATATTGGCTTGTACAGAAGCATATAATTTAACTTCTCTTACAATATGCTTTTTGTGAATTAACAATGAACAAACACAATTTGGCATTATTAGCCCTTGTGTTGTTAAACTGAATAACAACAACAATAGCTGTCCAGCCAAGAAACTAAAATGGGACCATTTCACGTAATTAATGCTTCAAAAAGCTGTAAACATTAGATGAGAGAAAAAATTTATAAAACAGTATAAGACAGAACATTGTGTCACTTGTTTGAAGATAATAAAACACTTAAAACCTGTATTGGTATTATGTTTATTTCCAAATTGGAAATATGTATCTAATGGAGTGAAACATTTCATTGCATTTTCTTACCACTTCTTCAGTGACTGCAAAGATAGTAATTAAGGGTTATTATATATTATGACTAAATTTCATAATATCATTTTATCTTGCTCACCAAACCACACTATATACACACACACACATTGATTTTTTTAATTACAGATTCTCCTATGGTTATTACACCTGATAGCTCAGCTCTCCTACCATATACACAAATATACTGATTTTTACCTTTGTTGTCTATTATTCATTATGGTTGCCAGTCCTTGCTGTTTTACCATAGTACCTGAATCCATAATTCCATCTTATATACATTCTATAAACTTATAGCTCATTCCTGTTGTAAGACTTTTGTAATTTCATTGCATCTTTATTATTTTTTATATATGTACAGTAGAATCTCATTTAACCAAGGTGAATTGTTGAAAAGTTGTATATACTTTGCCATCAAAGACAAGAGGACATAGTTCATAAGATAATAAACAGCTACCTTACAGACAGAAGTGTCTCAGTATGCACAAGGTTCCAGGAATTAACACGCCCTGTGAATAAAGGGTGCCCGCAGTGTTCAATCCTTGGCCCTTTCTTCTGGATGAATTTCTGGACTTGGATCTGGGCCCCGTGGAAAGCTTGGCCTTTGCCAAACTTTCCAGGTGACACGATTTTGCTTGTAAAAGGTAACAGGCGAGTGGTTGTAGAGCAAAGATCAAATGCTGCACGAATGGGATCAAATGCACATGCTCAAAATATCGTCTGACAAAACCAAACAAATACTTCTAAAAGGCAATCTGGACATAAGAAGACTTTCACAAATCAAAATTAACACAACCACTATAAAAATAGTAACACAACTAAAATATCTTGTAGTAGTCTTTGATTCAAAATTAAATTTTTATCCCCATTTGACCTACTTGGCGAAGAAAGTGAGAAATTATGCAGGTATGACTGCTGGGATCAGTCGGGGAAACTGGGGGCTCAAAAGAAAGACCCTGGCAATCATATACTTTGCAATGTTTTTATCTGCTATCGCCTGGCAAAAAATTATCAGCTAGTAAGGAAAAAATAGCAAAAATTATTCCAGAAGAAAATTTGAATTTGGATCAAATTTATATCCAAAACACTTGCAGGTAGAAAAGAAAAATCAGGTCCTGGCATGTTCAAATTCATCAGGGGGCATAAGCTTAAACTAACGCTTATTGGAAAGTAAAAGAATCCACATGCTTTAAAATGTTTGCCTGTTAACTATGCAAATCATAAAAATGTATGAATGGATTCAAGTTTGTTTTAAACATAGTTTCATGAACAATTTGTACCTAGCAGAAAATAATATCAGCCCAGTCTGTACTTGTTAACAGGAGAGACTGCTTCTACAGGGATGGGATACACTTAAATAGAAAGGGTGCAAGAATATTTGCTGATGCTATCGAGGCAGTGTTAGGTGGGATGGAAAATTGCTGGAAAACAGCCTGGAAAACAAGATGCAGGATATTTCAGAGACTGTTGTGAGTCATTGCAGTACAAGTAAACACATGGGTTGTGTTAGGGTAGCTAAGAATAGGAACAGGTGCATGTATACTTGCGTATACACTAATGATAGGAGTTTGGTAAATGAATTTGATGAATTTGAGATGTTGGTCAAAACATCAAAGGCAGATATTGGGATATCAGAGACATGGTGTCACACAGATATAAGGAGTGCAGAATTGGAATTTGGGGAGTACAATGTGTACAGAATAGGAAGGGAAGAAGAGTTATGCTATTAGTTAAGAAACACACAATACAAGGAAGTGCAGTGTCGATTCAGTTTGGTGTGACATAAGCACTGGGAGATCAAAATTGAAAGTAGGAGTGTGTTATAGGCCTAATGACTCTGATGAGTATAATAAAAAACTGTACAGGGAAATAGAGTGGGCCAGTAAATCAGAGTCTTATAATGGAAGATTTTAATTTCCCGGATATTGACTGAAATTTCTGGGTTGGCCACTCACACACTAGCAAGGCTTTTGTGGATTTATTGGATGATTGTTTTCTGCATCAGCATATTAGGGAGGCAACAAGAAGTAGTAATACTCTTGATCTGATTATCAGTAGTGATTCTTCATGCATTAAGTATCTGCAGATAAAGAAACCACTAGGTGGAAATGATCACAGTGTGCTGAAGTGGGATTTACTTAAAGAGGTAACTACCATCAGGGATAAAGGCGACTACGGTGGTCTGAGATGGTATTTAAATTCTATATGGTCGGACAAATTGATGATGTTACCAACAGCAAATTCAAAATGGGAGGCATTCAAAGAAATAATTTTGGAAGCTACTAGGCGTTACATACCAACTAAGAAATATTGTTCAAGGTTTAGGCCTGAATGAATGTCAGATGAACTAATGAGACATGTGGCAGAGAAGAAAAATGCATGGGATACATATAAATTAATAGGTGACATGGAAGCCTATGATAGATATAAGCTGGTCTGTAACCAAGTCACAAAGGAGATTAGGCAGGCAAAGGCAGATTACTAGAAATCTTTGGCAACGGATGCAAAGAAAAGCAGCAAAGAATTCTTTAATTATGTAAACTCGAGAAGGAAGGGGATGAATCAGATTGGACCATTGAGGACCCAGCTCAGATAGCTGAGAAACTGAATGAGTATTTTGCATATAAGAAGTTATTCAGAGAGAGGAATGCCAGAGGTGAATTAAACTCTAGTAGTGAGCTAGATGATTTTGTAATAACTGAGAGGAAAGTGGAGGAGAAATTGTTGAAGATAAAAATAAAACAGGCACCTGGGGTGGATGGGATCTATCCAGTTATATTAAAGGAGGCAGCAAAGGAAGTAAGCAAACCCTTAGCCATAATTATAGAGCTTCTTTGGACTCGGGGGAGGTACCCATGGACTGGAGATGTGCAAATGTGACCCCAATTCACAAAGGGCGACACAAGTAATTATAGACCTGTTAGTTTAACTTCTGTTCCAGGGAAATTAATGGAGGCACTCATTAAAGAAGCATTGCAGGATCATCTAGACAAGACTTCAGTTATAGGCTTGGACACAGCATGGGTTTGTGACCACATCATAGTAGCCAATCATATTGGTCAGATGGCTTGTCTGACCCATTTGATTGGATACTATGATGTGGTCACAAAGGAACTGGATGCAGGGAATAACTTTGATATCATATATTTGAATCTTAGAAAGGCTTTTGATACTGTTGCACAAATTGGAGCAGTGTGGCATTGGAGGCAAATTGCTGCTATGGACAAAGGGATGGTTGAGTGGGAGAAGACAGAGTGGACACTGCTCTTCGTGGAGTCCCTCAGGGTTCAGTGTTGGATCCATTGTTGTTTTCTGTATTTATAAATGATATTGATGCTGGTATATCAGGCTTAATGTCCAAGTTTGCAGATGATACGAAGGTTAGCAGGGTTGTTAAGGACACTACGCTGCTGCAACAAGGCGCCTCCATAGCCAGGTGGGAAGGAGCAGCAGTGCCAGTCTAATCAAGACTGGCACTGCTTCTTGATTAGAACCCCCAGTCTAATCAAGAAGCGTAGCACACGCTTCTTGATTAGACTGGGGTTTGAGCCCATCACCACCAAATGCGGAGGATGCGGAAAGGTCAGGGAATGACCACCGCATATCCCTGGAGCAATATGGCCTTAGTTGCTAATGCTCCTAAAAACCAAATAATAACAATAACAACAGCTGCTGAAACAGGATCTAAAAAAGTTGAGCAGATGGGCTGACAGGTGGCAAATGAAGTTTAACATTGACAAATGTGAAGTACTACATATGGGAAGCAGTAATCCCAGAGTAACATATCAACGCTGTGGTACTACACTGACATGGTAGAGAATGAAAAGGATCTGGGGGGTAATATGAAGTTTTATTATATATAGTGGTCAGGCCACACCTTGGGTACTGTATACTGGTCGGAAGCTTCATTTTAAAAAGTATGTAGAGCTGTTGGAATGAGTACAGAGAAGGGCAACAAGATTAGTGAATGGAAAGAGGGGTTGCAGATTACAGTGTCTGGAGACTAGGCACCTGCGAGGTGATCTGATTGAGGTGTATAAAGCCTTGAATGGTTTGAGCATGCTCAGTGCTGAATGGATTCTTCCTCTTGCTTTATGCCCTCTTAGGTATCACCTAAGAGGGCATAAATTCAAATTGTGGAAGGACAGTTGTAGGATAGATGTGCGGAAGTTTGCCTTTAGCCGGCGGGTGGAACAGACAGCCTAAATAAATTTAAGGCTTTGCTGGACATTTATTTGGAATGAACAGAGGAGTGAAACGGGAGCGGATTTTTTTTTTTTTTTTTTGCTGATGCTGCATAAGCTTGCTTTCTTGCAATGTATGCCTCTACTAATGCTAATATTTCAATGAAAAGAAACTTCCCCATAAAGCCCTTTTAATTTTAGACAGTACTCCATTCCATCCAGATGAAAGTGAATTAGCTTTTCGTGACATCAGAGCTCTGTTTTAGTATTAGCATAGGCATATGATACAAGAAAGCAAGCTTATATAGCATCAGCCAAAAAAAAAATCTTCCCATTTCATCCATCCATTAACTCCAAATGTTTGTCTAGTTTTGCCTTGAATTTATTCAAGCAGTCAATTTCTACAACAACAGATGGAAGTTTGTTCAAGCACCTGCTGGCTAAAAGCAAATTTCTGCACATCTAATCTACAACTGCCTTTCCTCAATTTGAATGTATGTTCACTCGGGCGACTAATTTCGCCCTTGAGAGATTCTGAAAGGCTCGTGAGATAGAATTTTTTTCTATCTCACGTGTGTGGTCTGTGCTTGTTAACAGGAGAGAGACTGCTTCTACAGGGATTGGGTACACTTAAATAGAAAGGGTGCAAGAATATTTGCTAATGCTATCGAGCAGTGTTAGGTAGGCCAGAAAACTGCTAGCTTGGGGGGAATTCACAGACTAAAATATTAGTTGTAGCTACAGGCAGAGAAGCAGTGCAAAATTGATTCTCGCACTGCTTCTCTTGGAAGAACTACTGGGAGTCAGCATGGAACAAGTAAATACATGGGCTGTGTTAGGGTAAAAGAGGAAATGCAGTTGTAGAATAGATGTGCAGAAATTTGCCTTTAGCCAGCTGGTAGTTGATTGATGGAACTTCCATCTGTCGTTGTGGAAGTTGATAGCTTATATAAAGTCAAGGAAGAACTGGACAAGCTTTTAGAGCAAATGATTGTATGAAATGAGAATTTTTCCCCTTTTTGGCTGATGCTGTATAAGCTTGCTTTCTTGCATCATATTCCCCTACTAATGCTAACTCTTTTCTCAATTTTAAATTTGCTGCTGTCTTTGTTTACTCTAATAAAGGAAGTAGCATTTCTGTATATTTTCTTCAAAATCTTAATGTATGGCAAGTTTATGCCTTGTCTTTCCAGTCCCCGAAACATTGCCTTATGCTGTATGGAGTCAGATGCCCTTTCATAATCCACGAATGGCAGGAATAATGGGTGTTTTTTGATCATTGGCTTTCTCCATTAGCTGTGATATTATTTGAAGGTGATCAATAGTTGAGAATACTGTCCTAAACCAGCTTGCTCTTTCTATTCTGTTAGTTATGACCCTTGTGAACAACTTGTAGATGTGGGATAACGAGCTGATTGGTCTATAATTTCCAATTTATCTCCTTTGTTATACAGAAAAATTGGTTCAATTATCCCACTCCTTAGGCATCTTGCCTTTCCTAATATGTTTAGTGAAGAGTCTTGCCAGTTTCTGTGTTATGTCTCTTTCTCCTAATTTTAAAAACTTAACAGTAACTTCATCTTCACCTGGGGCTTTTTGATTCTTCAATGTTAGTTTACCTGATCAGGAAGGACATTGGGTATGTCCTATGTGTTGCTAATTTGTGATCCATCTTTCCCACTGCTGGTATCATTCCCTTGCTCCTTATATATGACTTTATAGTAGTCTTCTACTATAAAGTCTATAATTATTATCAAATTATAGCAGGGTGCTTAATGATTTTGTATTAACTGAGACCAAGTGGAGGATAAATTGTTGAAGTTAAACATAAGAAAGGGATCTATCCAGTTATATTAAAGGAGGTGGCAAAGGAACTAAGCAAACCCTTAGCCATAATTATCAGAGCATCCTTGGATTCAGGAGATATGCAAACGTATCCTCAATTCACAAAGGGGGAATTGAAGGGTGACACAAGTAATTACAGACCAGTTAGTTTAACTTCTGTTCCGGGTAAAATAATGGAGTCACTGGTTAAAGAATCATTGCAGGATCATCTAGACAAGACTGCAACAATAATTCAGACACAGCATGGGTTTGTTAAGGGAAAGTCTTGTCTGACAAATTTGATTGGATATTGTGATGTGATTACAAAGGAACTGGATGCAAAAAATAATTTTGATATCATATACTTGGATTTCAGGAAAGATTTTGACACTTGTGCATGGAATAGAATGGTTGAGTGGGAGAAGACAAGAGGGTGGTAATCAATGGGCGCTGCTCTTCGCGGAGTCCCACGGGGTTCGGTGTTGGATCCACTGTAGTTTTGTATATTTATCAATGATATTGATGAAGGTATATCAGGCTTAGTGTCGAAGTTTGCAGATGATACAAAAGTTGGCAGGCAGGGTTGTTAATGACAGTGTGCTACTGCAACAGGATTTAAAAAATTTGGGAAGATGGGCTGAGAAGTGGCAACTGAAGTTTAACATTGACAAATACAAAGTACTGCATATGGGTAGAAGTAAACCCAGAGGAACATACTAACTGTGTGGTACCACACTTAGGGTGGTAGAAAATGAAAAAGACCTGGGAGTAATTGCGCAGTCAGATATGAAGTTTTCTGAGCAATGCAGACAGGCTGCTAGAGCAGGTCATGTCAATGATATACAGGAATTTTTCTAGCAGGGAAAAGGAGTTGATTGTCCTGTATAAGGCAATGGTCAGGAGGGCTCAATTTAGGAAGGAGGTAGATTTGCTTGATCGTGTGTGCAGAGAAGGGCAACAAGATTGCTGAGGGGAATGAAGGGATCTCCTCTTACCAAGAGAGGCTTAAGTGCTGCGAATTGCAGTGGCTGGAGACTAGGCACCTGTGCAGTGATCTGATTGAGGTGTATAAGGCCTTGAATGGGTTGAGCATTCTGAATTATGATGGGATTCTTCCACTTGTTCAGATTATGAATCTAAGGGGGCATAAATTCATATTGAAGAAAGACCACTGTAGAATCAATGTGCGGAAATTTGCCTTTAGCCAGCGGGTGGTTAATTGCTGGAACAAACTTCCATCTGTCATTGTGGAAGTTGATAGGTTAAATAAATTTAAGGAGGAACTAGACAAACATTTAGAGGGAAGGAATGGTTGTGCGAAATTTTTTTTTTTTTTTGGCCGATGCTACATAAGCTCATACGCTTTCTTTCTTGCATCACATGCCACGATTACTATTTATAAGTGCACCATCACTATTCTTCACATTGACTATCATTTTTATTTTTGTATTACGGTTCATGACTGATGCTTTAAGTCCTTTGTTTTTTCTTGTGTTAAATCTTCTTATGTCCTCTCAAGTCTATAACGGCTTTGCATAACTCAGTATACTCAATTTTGTCCTTGTTGGTGTTTACCTTGCTCTTCATTTATCATATTTGGTTCATTACGACAAGCATTTCTTTTTACCTATAGGTTTCTCAGGCTTTATTGATTAAAAGACTGCTGTACATGCTATACACATGTACCGATCATGGGGTACATGTGTATAACTCTGCAAAACCTAGTGCCCCAAAATCACTAGATTCCATACATCACAGTGCCCTCTATTTAGCTTTAGGAATGTTTTGAGCATCACCTATTCCAAGCTTATGAACCTCCAATGCAACTAAGGAGGAAAAATCTACTACCAGAACATCCAGTAAGGGAACCCCTAATTTTTTAAGCTGAGTTGGAAGGATATCTGTTACTTACACCCAACCTGCAGGCAAATGCTGGAGAGAGCTACTTCAAAGCAGGAATATCAACTGAATAATGTTCCACTTTTCAGTAGAACTTCCACCATTGTAAAAATTAGTGCAACTTATTTATGATCTACTCTTCCATGCATCTTACATAGCTCAGTTTCTGGAATATACTGAAATATAAACAGACAGAACAGAGACGGAAGTAGGGTAACTTGCACTTTTCAGTTACCACCTTCACACAACTGCCAAAGAGTTTAATATTTGTACAGCAGAATTACAATCCCTCCAGATGGCCAAACACAGAAATCTGTTACACAGTATAATTTTCACCAACTTCTTAATTTGTTTAACAGCTTTACAGAATATTACCATCCATCCAATCCTTCTGAAGATACAAACTACAATATCTATTTTTGTCAGATCCCAGGACATGTGGAATTTAACAGGCAGACAAAGTGGCAAAACAAACATTTAGCACTGATTTATGCCTTCCACTTAAGACTGCTGTACAAACTGGAGCAATGTGGCATTAAGGGCAAGTTACTGCTTGGATAAAAGGTTGGTTGAGTGGTTATGAATGGGCACTGCTCTTCATGGATTAATGTTATTAGTGGAGCCCCAGTGCTGGGCTCATTGTTGTTTTCAGTATTTATTAATGATACTGATGAAGGTATATCAGGGTTAATGACAGTAATAAGGTTGGGCTACTGCAGCAAGGTAGTAGCTCAAGGATGCAGGAACCTTTTTACATTGGAAGGCCATATTTTATTTAACCAAGATACTATTAGGCCGCATGCTAAGAATTTAATATATACAACAAAAACTATATTTTTTTTTTGGGCATATTTACAATTTTAATTACAGCCTGTTATTTTCTCTCATGGAATTAGAATTTGACATTCCTTTTACTGGATCCCAAGCCACATTGGGATCTGTGGAAATGAATTAGCTGATACTGCTGCTAAAGCAGCCATTTCCCTGGATAATCATTGCCTGTCAATCCTCTACAGGCAAATAATATGCTCTAAATTACATTCCCAATGGCAAGATTCTTGGCATGGACATGCCACTAATAAAGTAAATCACATTAAGCCTGTAATTACACACTGGCAGTCTGGTCTATGCAAGGTTTGAAGAGAGGAAGTAGAAGTAGTTCTTGCTTAGCTCTGCATAGGTCATAGTCATCAAACACATTTCTATTTGCTGAGGGCGAATGACCCACCTGTGTGTGGCACTATTTTAACCTTTTGTCACCTTTTTATAGAAGCACAACTCTTGTGTTTTACCGCTTTTAATAATCTGACCGGACCATTTACACTCAGTCAGATTATAGGTGACAGAGACAACATGTCTGGCCATTTTTTACCCTATTAATTTGTGTACGGTTTTACATAATATTTACTTGATTGACGTGGTAGCCCAGGTATAGGCTACCAAAACGTTTAGTATTCCTTTAAATTTGACAAAGCATTATGGCCAATGCACCATTAAAAAGCAAATTAATTAATCAACAGCCTGTTATTGTATATAAAAAAAATATTAGCAAAGATGATAACAAAATTAAAAATGGACGACTTAGACATCAAACCATTTAATGATTTTTTTGTGACTGCTTAATGCCAGACACTGGAACTTAAAAACAAGTTTGAGCTTCTGCAGACTGCTCAGGACCAAGATATCGACGAGGAATATTACAACTTTCTGAAAGTGATAAAGCCCAAGAAACCTATAGGGAAACAGAAATCCAAAGAAGAAAAAATTAGTCAAGAAACACTTGTCATGATGAACCGAAGACGACAAATGAAGAGCAAGAAAAAACTGACAGGGAGAAAATTGAGTATACTGAGTTATGCAAAGCCATTAGAAAGAGACTCAGAGAGGACATAAGAAGATTTAACACAAGAAAAGTAGAACAAGCATTAAGGGAAAACAAAGGATTTAAATCAGCAGCCATGAGCAGTAATACAGAAAGACAAATGATACTGAAACTGAAAAATAGCGATGGTGTACTTATAAACAGCAGAGAAAGCATAATTCAAATAGCAGAAGACTACTATAGAGAATTATACAAGGAGCGAGGGAATGATACCAGCAGTGGGGAAGATGGATTGCAAAGTAGCAACACATACGACATACCCGATATTCTTCCTGATGAGGTGGAACATGCATTGAAGAAAATGAAGAATCGGAAAGCCCCGGGGGAAGATGAAGTTACTGTAGAGTTGTTAATATTGGGAGGAAGAGACATAACACAAAAACTGGCAAGGCTCTTCACAAAGTGCATTAGAAAAGGTGTGACGCCTAAGCAGTGGAATAATGCAATCATAGTTTTGCTGCATAAGAAAGGAGATAAATCAGAAATTGGAAATTATAGACCAATTAGCTTGTTATCCCACATCTACAAGTTGTTCACAGGGGTCATTACTAACAGATTAGATTTTTTTTTTTGGTTTTTTTTAGGAGCATTAGCAACTAAGGCCATATTGCTCCGGGATATGCGGTGGTCACTCCCTGACCTTTCCGCATCCTCCGCATTTGGTGGTGATGGGCTCGAACCCCGGTCCAATCAAGAAGCGTGCGCCACGCACTGCTGCTCCTTCCCACCTGGCTACGGAGGCGCCCTACTAACAGATTAGAAAGAATACTTGATGAGAATCAACCGAAAGAGCAAGCTGGCTTTAGGACAGGATTCTCAACTATGGATCACCTTCACGTAATATCACAGCTAATGGAGAAAGCAAATGAATATAAAACACCATTATGCCTGGCATTTGTGGATTATGAAAAGGCATTTGACTCCATACAGCATAAGGCAATGTTTTGGGCACTGGAAAGACAAGGCATAGATACCCCATATATTATGATTTTGAAGAAAATATATGAGAGTGCTACCTCCTTTATTAGACTAGACAAAGACAGTAGCAAATTTAAAATCGAGAAAGGAGTTCGACAAGGAGACACAATATCTCCGAAGCTGTTTACTGCTGCCCTTGAGGAAGCTTTCAGAAGATTAGACTGGTCGCAGAAAGGAGAGTACTTAAACCATTTATGATTTGCAGATGACATTGTGGTTATAAGCCACGATCCCAAAGAATTAGAGGGAAATCTTTATCAGTTATGCACAGTTAGTAAGGATTTTGGACTAAAGATGAATATGGCTAAAACAAAAGTAATGATGAACAAGTATGCCACGGAAAGGGAAATAATGACTGAAGGAGCAGTAATTGAAAAGGTGGAGTCATATACTTATCTGGGACAAGTTATTAGCTGTAATAATGATAAATGGCTGGAAGTCAAGAGAAGAATAAATTTTGGATGGATAGCATTCAGGAAATATAGTCACATACTGAAGAGCAATATCCCAGTTTGTCTGAAACGTAAAATAATGAATCAATGTATACTCCCCACCATGACTTATGGAAGTGAAACTTGGACACTCACCAAAAGAATGGAAGAGAAGCTGAGAACTACACAGCGAAGAATGGAGCGAATTATATTGGGAATCAGACTGTTAGATAAGAAGAGAAACACATGGATTAGGCAGCAAACTCAAGTAAAGGACATTCTTATCAAAACTAAAGAACTAAAATGGTCTTGGGCAGGACACATAGCTCGAAGACATGATGACAGAATGGTATCCAAGAGGAGCTAGAAGAAAACCTGGAAGACAAAGTCGGAGATGGATAGATGAAATTCATGAGTTTTTGCGTATTAAATGGATGGCCAGTGCTCAAAACAGAAGGAACTGGAAATTTGCTGGAGAGGCCTTCATCCTGCAGTGGATTGAAAATGGCTGATGATGATGAATGCCAGACAGTAGTCTGATATTTGGTTCCGTCATTGAGTGTAGTTTTAATTGGTCCTCCCAGTGAATATCCATCATCTGATATCTCAAGCTTGTTTTAATTTGTGCCAAAACAATATAGCATTCAATGAGCATGTTGATGCAGATGTGGATTTTTCCATATTTGAAGAGGATCATTCTTTGTGTGAAATAGACTTCAGAATATTATCTTTTGCGAGCTCAGTTAATTCCATCTGTAAGTCATCAGGTGGTTTGGAGACATCATGTTTCTCAAAATCAGCAAACCTTTCATTGTATTCTTCAATCAGTGAATTTTCTTTCATGTTGCATTTCCTTAATGATTTGTTTGCACCCTGTTCATTAATTACTTTTGCCAGTTCAGCTGAAAGTTCTGAAAAAGGTCAGCTTTTTCCAAAATGCCTGTATTTTAAGCCACATTATATATAGATTTAGTTTTACCTTGCAAAAAAATATTACATTGTGACATTATATCACATAAAAATGCAATATCTCTGCAGAATTCCACTTTTGACAATTCACACTGTTGATTCAGTTCCTCAAAAATAAAAGTTGGACAAGTATTTGTACTTTGGACAACTAACACATTTAGAATGATATGACAGATCCACTCAAAAGTTTCATCATCAAGGTGAAGCATGTTGCAAAATTGGCAGTCTCGTCATGTATTTGCTCAAATGTAGTTTACAGTACCTACAACTTTATTTAATGTGTCACTTAAAACAGTAGATTTGAAAGGAAATCAAAGTATCTGGATCTGGTAATTCTTTCTGTAGTAACGCAACAAATTCTTCATATTTTCCTCTCGTGGAAGGTGTGCCATTTGTGTATACACTTACTAAATTACATAAATTCAGTTTTGCTTCATGGCATTTTTCTTTGATGATGGCAAAGATGTCAATTCCACATGTCCTGGCAGTAAGGGTACCCAAAGCCAGTAACCCCTCATGACAATGAAAATGTGCAGTTATAACACAAAAAAAAATAACACCTACACTGAGTCAGTAATGCCAAGGCGATTGAATAATAAGTGTCTTCTCTCTGGCATATTACATGAAGCTGTTCTGTTATATTATGGGCTAATTCGTGTTGCTGAACAGTTATGGTCCTTACTTATTAACTTTAGCTGAATCTAAACATCCCACAACTTCAACAATGCATTCTTTTATGATTTCCACATCGCTAAATGGCTTACCTCTTCCAAATATATAGCTGCTTTACATGTCGCTTCAATGATGTCAGTCCCTTGTCCTGACAAAATTTTGAATACTTGCTGCTGCTTTCCATCTTTCATTAAGTGGAGACTTTTGAGGTTTTCCTTCTAGTTTAGCATATTTATTGTCCTTATGAGTTGCATAATGCTCATATGCACTGTATTTCTTCACTGTTGTTGCAGAGCAAGCAAACACATCATAATATTGCAATCCCCATTCTTCGTTTTATACTCTTTTCTTATTTCTTGACATAATCAGGTTACCAGTAAAATTTAAAAATGAAATACACAGATTGATTGAAGATCCAGTTTTAAAGGAAACAAGCACTGGGGAGAATGACTGGAACGTTAACTGATAGCAGTCAGCGAGGTGAGTCATCATTGATAAGTAGGGCAACATTGCCACATGAGGTTGTTTTAAGTGGAAGTGATGTTATCTATATGGGAAACAATAATATTCTGTAAAGATTAGTGAATTAGAATAAATGCTTTATTTTGTATTTACTTTAATATATAATTCATTATCATTTTTCTTAACTAGAAAATGCAATGCATACATTTTATTTAACATGTTACAGTTCTTTCTTAAGTTCTCAGGCCTGTGACACAAATCACTGGGTGATTGTCAGTTTGCTAATTACCACTGACAGGTCTCTCATTAACTGCACAGTTATCGATATAAATAATTTTACTTCTTCACTTTGTTTTGTCCTCTATTGAACTATCCAATATTTTTATGCCTTTTATTTATTTTGGTAATGTACAGCATAACTGTAAACTAAATTATATAAGGAGAATAACGATATATAAAAAAGAGAATAGATAAAATTTACCTTAAAAATATTTTGGGTTTGGTGTCATGAAATAAAAGGCAGATTTTTGCATTTGAGAGAAACAGACAAAAGGCTGCAGCTGGCACCCCAGTCCTGCTTGGTGGTGATTATTAACTACTCTACCGATTGTTATATC
The DNA here is from genome assembly GCF_048544385.1 of Mastigoproctus giganteus. NCBI lineage: Eukaryota > Metazoa > Arthropoda > Arachnida > Uropygi > Thelyphonidae > Mastigoproctus > Mastigoproctus giganteus. Next base: position 157,828,483 of record NC_143579.1, read on the forward strand.
ATTTGCAAATTTAAACATCACACCCTCTATCCCTTCATTGATGTCTCTGTAAATCAAAAACAACAGTGGTCCCAATACTGATGAATAACCATTTATCATTGCCCAAGTAATGAGTTATATATTGAGGATGGCAGCATGCTCTCATGTTATATGGAAATCTGTTTGGGCTTCCTAAGGAGATTGGTAGTGTTATTAAGATTGTGTTGGAGACCTTTGTTGAGGAGATGTCTTGAAAGTTTGTTTTTTAAGAAGCTTCCTCAGTGAATTGCCTTTTATTAAAAAATAAAAAATTAAAATTTGTGTATAACTTAATTTTCTCTTAATATATATGCATTATTTAAATTCCATATATGAAATCTTAGTTAAAAAAACATTGCTCATTGATCTGATATTAAACATATTTAATTTTCTTTCAGAAATTATTGACTTCGATGAGCCATGAAGGAATAATTCCCAATATTGGAACATTTAACTCTCTGCTTGAAGTTGTCACTAAATATAAACCATTTCACATGGCCAAAGCACTTGCCTTCAAAATCTGTGCAGAAATGAAAAAATTATCAATTGGTAATTAATTAATATATTGCATATTTGATTATTTAATACACAGTGAGCTATTTAAAAGTTGACCCAGTCTGACCAGTTAACAGTAAATAAGAATATTGACTAAATTGTTCAGGATTAGATAAGTAGTTAGATCAACTACATTAAATCATTTGTAATTGAAGAGGCTTTCATTAGTCCTGTATAATCATTAATGATTGTGCATGACAATTAATTAATTGTTATGTTCTTGTGTATTGCATAATCAGTACTCATATCAAAATTTTAACTTATTCTGTCTTATTAACAAAGCCCATTACCCTGCATTGCAAGTGTTCCCACATTAAAAAAAAAAAGTCTGGGTCATTATTTCCCAACCTTTAGTAGACTGAAGAGTTATATAAAACACATTTTTCCCTACTAAGATGAGACAGTCTCATCTTAGTAGGGAACACAGACAAAGATTAATTTCCTTCCTTCCTCCCTCTTTTTTTGTTTTTTACCAGACTTCCATTTTCATTCACATAATATTCAAGACAAATTCATCTTGAATATACAATGTGCTGTTGGGTGGCCCATCATTTTTATTCTTAATGTGATTAAAAGAAAATAATTCATAAAAACACATTGCTCTATGCAGTAACTAGCTAATGTAGTTTTAAAACTAGAACATATTAATATTGGAAAGTCTGAATGCCAATTCATAATACATGGGCTGTACTTTCAGAATTGGCACCTCCGTAGCCAGGAGCAGCAGTGTGTAGCACACGCTTCTTGATTAGACCGGGGTTCGGGCCCGTCACCACCAAATACGGAGGATGCGGAAATGTCAGGGAATGACCACCGCATATCCCGGAGCAATATGGCCTTAGTTGCTAATGCTCCTAATAACAACAACCCAACAACCAACTTTCAGAATCAATTCAGGACTGAAAGCAGTCAAAAAAAAAAAAAGGTTATACAGACATGTTCAATTCTGGATGGTTACAGTGCTATGGCTGTTTGAATTTTAAAAAATGACTATGGAATTTTCAGTGAATAATACTTTTTACTCAGTATGTGTCTGTTTTTCTTTTAACCATTGAAAGCGCCTTTGGCATTTTTTGAAACTAAAGCAACCATAGCTATCTAACACATGTTCATATAAACTTTTTCATTGTTTCCAGATCCTGAAGTAGGATCCACATTTTATAAAGGTAATAATCAAGTGTAGCAATTTTCATTGTTGAATGTAATCCTCAGGTGAAAACTGTTTCTTTATTCAACGTATAAATAAAAAGAATACCAAATGGAACAGTGCCGAATAATTCATTTATTTTACTGCTGGTTCATGTTTTTGATCAGATCAGTTATACTGTATACAAAAGGATAATATGGTTATTGATTATTGCTATTAGAAGAATTATTTGTCAGCTATAAAAGCAAAGTTGTCATATCTTAATGACCATTGCGACATTTACAAAGTTTTTATAACCATTGTTATCAATGAGATTAGATAAGGAAAATATTTTATCCCATTACAAAATAATGGTTCATATTCTTTTCTGTATGTTTTCCTTTTTTGGGAAAATGATGGAAGCATCAAGAATAAACCTTTAATTTTATTCAACAGTCACTCTCTGGCTGAAGTAAATTTTAGTAATGCAAGCGTATGAATTATCATTCAGAAATAAAATTTAAAATAGTAACCATTGTCACCTTCCCTCACATAATTTACCAATTTTCTTGAAGTACTTATCCCAACAATCAGTCATCAGTCTTTGACTGATGTGAAATTAAAAACCTCAGCCAGGTTACCCCCACAAATGCCTCATTTCCAAACACTAATTATGAGAGGTTCTGGCACCTCCGTAGCCAGGAGCAGCAGTGTGTAGCACACCGCATATCCCCGGAGCAATATGGCCTTAGTTGCTAATACTCCTAAAAATCAAATAATAACAACAACAAGAGGTTCTATGCCAAGAGTGCAAAGAAAAGCATTTAAAGAACTCTTTAAATATGTTACCAGTGGAAGAATGGGATGAATCACATTGGTCTGTTGGATAACTATTGATTTTGTATAGATAGTTGATAAAGTGACTAAATGCATCAACATTCACATAGGAAGGAAAAATGGGATGAATCACATTGGTCTGTTGGATAACTATTGATTTTGTATAGATAGTTGATAAAGTGAATAAATGCATCAACATTCACATAGGAAGGAGTTTTTAGAAATAGTGTTTTAATAGAAATCTGTTTAGTGCTTATTGGGAATTAAATGATTTTATAATAAGAGAAAGTAAAGTGGAAGTGAAATTGCTGCAGCTAAAAGTAAACAGAGCACCTGGGGCCAAAGGAATCTATCCAGTTATATTTAAAGAAGTTGCAAAAGAGATAGCTAAACCCTTAACCATAATAATGAGTGCATCCATTCTCTGTCCTAACCCCACTGAAAATTTCAGTGGGGGTTAGGACAGAGAGGAGTTCCATTTGTTTATAAATGGGACAATGAATAAAATTATGACAGCAGCTAATTTGGAGAGAGAGAGAGAGAGTCTTATAGTACTGATATTTAAAAGGAAAAGAGACATACAAGACTGTGTCAACTATGGACCTATCAAATTAATGAACCAGACAATGAAGTGGTTAGAGAGGGATGTCGAAAGAAGACTGAGAGCTCAACTGCAAGACAAGATTACCAAAAACCAACTTGGCTTTGTGAAGGGGAGAAGCACTACCAATGGAATATTTATAGCAAGGGTCCTGCAAGATAAGTGTAGGGAGAAAGAACAAGCTTTCCACTTACCCTTCATAGACCTAGAAAAGGCTTCTGACAGAGTACCTAGGAGTCTTCTGTGGAAGAGGTGTGTTCCTGAGACATATGTCAAGTTTATCCAGGATAGTAGGACTAGAGTAAGTGGTGCATTCACCAGGGCTCTGCCCTTAGCCCATTTCTATTCATCATCATAATGGACACAGAACCAGAGACATTCAGAGAAATGGGTAACAGTTCTAGAGCAGGAAGGTCTAAAAGTCAACAGGAACAAGACAATACATGGACTGCTTTGCTTTGACAACCTTGATGGCTTTCTCAGCATTTGCAATGTACAGCTTAATATGGTTAACAAGTACTTTGGGTCAGTGCCAGACACAAATGGCAGCTATGAACAGGACATCCGGAGTCGAATAAAATCTGGATGGGCCAAGTAGTGGGAAATGTATGGTGTTTTGAAAATCAAGAAGATGCCAACTAAACTGAAATCAAAAATTTGCAAACAGGTGGTAAGGCCGTGTATGTTATATGGCTTGGAGTGCTCGTCTGTCAGAGTGAGCTTTAATGTCAGCAGAAATGAGATGAAAACTGCACTCATCAACTTGAAGATTAGAGAGAACAGACTTGGTGCCTCCGTAGCCAGGAGCAGCAGCACATGCTTCTTAATTAGACCAGGGTTCAAGCCCATGAGGCACTAAATACGGAAAGGTCAGGGAATGACCACCGCATACCCCCAGAGCAATATGGCCTTAGTTGCTAATGCTCCTAAAAACCAAATAACAACACCAGAACAGACTTAGGTGGTGGGGGCACGTACAGTGCTGCGAGCTTACCCGCCAATCGAGAGCAGAGTGCAGCAAGATATGCAGGAACATGGGTTCTCTCCAGCAGACTGTGCCACTTTTACTAAGTGGAAGCGTTCCATCCCTGACTGGAACAAACGGTGCGGATAAAGTTAAGTAAGTAAAGAGAAATACCTGCTGATAGGAATGAGTTGTACAGATGTGTCTCTCTTCAAAAAGGGTGAGGTGGGTAACGACAGCTCTTTAAGATTACCCTCTGTGCCAGAGAAAATAATGGTGTCACTAGTTAAAGAAATAATGCAAGATTATCCTCATTTTCTTGCTGTATAAGCTTGCTTTCTTGCATCATATGCCTCTATTAGTAATTTTGACATTGTATACGTGGATTTCAGAAAAGCCTTTGATACTGAACCATACATACTGTACAATTGCTGTATAAATTGAAGTAATGTGGCATTGATGGTAAGTATTAGGAAACAAAGATTGGCTGTAAATCGTCACTTTTCTTCATGGACTAAAGTTTAATGTCTAAATTTGTGGATGATACAAAGGTGGACACTGGTTAAACTAAACAGATGGATTGGAAAATGGTATTTGAGGTTTAACAATCATAAATGCAAGATACTGCATTTGGGTAGCAGTTTTCCCAGGAGACTATTTGAATAGCATCAAACTCAAAGCAGTTGATAAGGAAAAAAGAGCTAGGGCTGATTACACAATCTGATATGAAATTCTCTGAGCAGTGCAAACAGGCTGCTGAAGGTGATCACATCTTATTCCTTTCTGCACTTTATCAGCAGGAACAAACAGGTGATGGTTTTAATTATATTGATGTAGGTGTTTCAAGTTTAATGTCTAAGTTTGCAGATGATCCAAAGATGAACACAGTAGGCCACATCTGGAATACTGCATAAAAGTTTGAAAGGGCAAAAAGAAGGGCTACAATATTAATTGGGGTAATAAAAGGATATTCTTACCAGGAAACATTGTTTTATAAATTACAGTCTCTGGAAACTAGGCATCTGCATGGTCATCTAATTTGAAGTGTATAAGGCTTTAAAAAAGGTTAAGTAAACTAAAGGCTGGTGGCATCTTTACCCTTTCTCTGTTGAAACCCATAAGGGAATTTAAATTGGAAAAGAATGATTGAAATTTCCATTCAGTCAAAGGGTTGTCAGTTAGCAGAATAATCTCCACCTAGTATTATGGAGGTAAATATTTTAAATAAATTTAAGGAAGGTTTGGACAAATTACTGGAATGCAAAGGAAAATTTTTTTTTTTTTTGACTGGTGTTGTATAAGCTTTGCTTTCTTACATCATATTGCCAATACTAGTATTAAATTTATACCCCTTGTGTACATCATGACTAGGCATAAAAATGCTTTCACTGTTTACTTTATGCAAACCTTTCAAGGCCCTAAACTCCTTGACCAGGTCAACTCCACAAATGCCCATTTCAAACACTGTTAATTTACAAACTCAACTCTATTTTCTTAAGAGTCCCTCCTTTTGTGTGATTAATCTATCTTGTTGCTCTTCTAGTTTGTATATAATATTCAAAAAGTAAGCTAATCACTGCTTTGTCATTACTGGCAAATATTTATATATATACACACACACACACACATACTTTGTGACCACTTCCCTAATATCTAGTGGAGTCAATCAATGCCTGTGCATTGATTGACTCCACTAGATGTCTGTAGGGATCTGCAGTCATGCTGCATTTTATCTCAGACAAAAACAGGATCCTCCAAGACAATAATGCACTGTGATATCACCCATCTTGATTGGCCTTCCTTCCTGTTCCAAAACATCCCACAGGTGTTCAATTGGATTGAGGTCAGGCAAATTTTGAAGGCCAATATCACGGTGCAATTATTGTCTGAGATAATGCAACATGGCAGGGTGCACATGGTCTCCTAAGAGCTGCTGGTAGACCTGACTAGTGAAATGTTGGTCCAAGTTCTTTCCAGCAAATCATGCCCCATAGTCTGTTATGAATAGGGTGGTCACAATTGAGTGACCACATATATATCATTGACAGAACAGTGCCTCCATACACTGTTCAGAAAACTTTGTATGTAATTACTTCTTTCAGTGATTTTTGAGTTTGGTGCTTAAATCTAGAACTGCCATGACAGTCGTTTTGACCGTTTGCCTACTTTAAATTTTTGCAGCCCTTTTAACTACAGAAGTGTGAGTCCGTGACATTTTCTATTAAATTTTAGCTCTATACTTAAAACTGTCAATCTGATTTTGATAAAATTAGCTAATTTTTTTACAGTTAATCAAGTTTTTGCATTTATTTACTCTGTAACAAACATTTGTGATTCGAATCACCTTATGGTTTCTGAAAGTACATGCCCAGATGCATGTGTAGGAGTCACTACTATATATTGCAGCCTCAGGTGCAAGCAGATCTTGAGGCCATTGTGATCTTCTGTGCTGTTTCTACTGCGATTTTTCTCCTTGTTTATTTTGTTTCAAAAAGTCTTTCTGTTAAATAGCTTTAATTTTTAAAAGTATTGAAAGAGAACCAGAAAAAGGAAAGTTCCTTTATTATATAATAACCGTACTAACTCCTACGCTTGGTCACAAGGAGCAGTGCTCCTGCCTCCCCATGGCAGGGCCAGTAACCTGGGTGGAAAAGCCAATCCCCCAGTGCAAAAATGAGTCGATGTGGATAAAGAAAATTATCCAGTCTTAGAGCCTTCGAACTCAAATACCATATATTGGTATAATTCTGATGAAGGTAATGCAGAACAGAAGTGCTTAAAAAAAGACAATCACCAACCCGAGTATCCATTCCTTAACTAGTCAACCAGTGAGTAAAATCTCTCCATTTATAATACAGAAATATTTAGAAAATGCTGCTGGATCACCTAAAATGGTCAGGGGATTTTCTTGTGGAAACTACACATTCAAAACATTCAGAATTGTTGTTAAAATCTCTCCCCACACAACCCTAAATAGTTCCAAAGGATTGAGTGGGATTTATTGAATATAACAGAAGAGGAGTTTGCAAGAGCTAAAAGATCATACAAGCTAAGAGAATTCTAACTCGCAGGGATAGCAATCTCGTTCCAACCCATAGTGTAATACTCACGTTCATACTCCACACTTAACAAATACTGTTAAAGCTGGTTATCTAAATTGCCATATCTGCCCCTATATTCCAAATCCAGTAAAAAAAGGTAAAGTGCAGCCATTATCAACCTACTGCAGGATGGAAGCCTCCTCAACAATTCATGCTGAGGGAAATGGACCATAATCTGCCACACTGGTCCAGTGCGGGTTGGCAGATCGACCGTATTCAGCAGTCAGGGGCTTGAACATGGTCTACTCAAAAAGCATGTGCTACTGCACTCCCGCTCCTGACCACTCGGCTACGGACGCCAAATCTAGTATGGTGTTATAATTGTCAGAAATTTGGAGACTCTCAGACAGACTGTACTGCAACATTGATCATCTTGCATATTCTAAAAATTGCGAGTTATGGAAACTTGGGAAAAAAAATACAGAAATTTAAACATAAAGCTTACCTATCAGTAAGCAAGACAACAAATATTGAAAGATACTCCATTACAAAGAAATGTCGTTCAATTGCTACACAAACTAATGCCTCAGTTCAGCCTAACATATCACTTGCCGAATGGGCTAGAACTCAGCTTTCAGTTCCTAATCCATCTTTGAAGCAAAACAACAGAGACCAGACTTGTAATACCTCAGTTTCCATCTCCTCTACTAGTGGCATCAAGTCCCAAAGTGAAACCAGGATGGCAAAAGATGAATCTTCTACTAAGAGCCAAATTAATACTGCAGAAATGGATATAGATGACAAAACTCAAGAAGATATGGACACTGGATGGCCTATCTTTCCTAAAAAAAGATAAAATTAAAATAGGTCGCTGTAAGCGTACTCTAAAAAGCAACTGGATCATCCTACCACTAAAGCTAAATAATGCAGTGCATCGTATAATGGAATTGTCAAGGACTACGTACTAATACAGATGAACTTTACGACCTAATCTGAGATTTCAATCCAGCAGGCATTTGTTTACAGAAAACTTATTTAACTCCACAAGTGACCCCTCAATAAAGAAATATACACTGGTGTGTAAAACTTAAGGACCAACACTTTTTCTAAAGGTTACAACCACAAAATCTTTACTCAAGGTACTCTTTACTGATGAGAGTAGATCAGTCTCGGCAGCGATTCTGGACGTCAGCTAATCTGGCGAGAGGTTGGCACACAGTATCACCCTTCCCCAAAAACATCACTGAAAGGGATCGACATGGCAGTCGAGGTGTTATTCTGGATGGATGTACACAACTGCAGCTACTGGAAGGCAGTACTTTAACCGGTGCACCTTACTGTACTGAGGTAATCCTTCCCTATGTGTGTCTGTTCCGTGGTGCCATTGGGCCTGAGTTCGTATTTATGGATGATAACGTCCCACCCCATCACACTGCTGCTGTGATATGCTTTTGGAAAGTGAGGACATTGTTAGTATGGATTGGCCTGCCCATTCCGCCAATCTAAATCCCATTGAACACATATGGGATGTTCTGGGGAGATGCCTAGTGGCACGTCTGCACCCACCTGAAAATGGCACTGACAGAGGAATGGATGATGTTACCACAAGAACTTATCAACAACATTGTTCTAAGTATGGACAGGTGGTGCAAAGCCTGCATCGACATTAGGGGGTGGCCATATCTCCTACTGAGGACCACCTCTTCCCTTTTTTCCAACTTTGAATAAAGTCCCTCTGTACTGTTTTGTTTCCTTCATCATTTTTGTACCTCACAAGGTTCCTTTGGTATGCTTTTCCCATATTCAGGCCACTTCTAGAGTAGCTACTGGTCCTTAAATTTTGCACACCAGGGTACTTTGTACAGGAATGCAGCATGTTATGTAATTATTCCATAGTAAATAAACTACATGTGCAGTACTAGCACAGGTCCCATTCTGTTGGTTTAGTATTGAGTTTGTATCCTCTTCTTTGCAACTTACTGCAATAGTGCCATTACTTTCTCTTGGATATGGTAGTATAAATATTTTCTGCTTACAGAAACTTAACTGACAGGAATGAAAAGTTGGAGTAAATAAAAATAAAATTATACATAAATATAACATTACAGTATACTGATCCTTGCACAAGGATACTAGTAAAAGGATCAATTATTGATCTTCCCCCTCCACTACAAATGACTGCTTTCTTTCTTTCTCTCAATTTTATTAAATACTTCTTTCCTTCTAATTTCATTTTTGAATTTTTATGAATGAATTTTATGAATAAAACGATAATTTTTTTACGAATTACAACATATATCGTTCATATATATAAATTTAAATTCCTGAATCACTGAACTAAGGCACATTTTATAATTAGAATAAAATCAATGAGACGTTTGCAGAAAATTAACTAGAAGGCTGCATGTGTCCATTTGATTACATTTGAGAGCCTTGCTTTAGTTACCCCAGGGGCTCACATCTGGTGAGTATGAGCTTGGCAAACTCAGGGTCCTGAGCTGGATATCATCATTATTTCTTGCTTTCTTGGTGATTCGCTTTTACTCTCTCTCTCTCTCTCTCTCTCAGGGTAACGTGGGAATTTCTTTTTTTTTGGCTGGTGCAGCATAAGCCTCAGGCTTCCTTGCACACCGTATGGCTATTAATAATAATATAACTGCACCCCATGGAGGAGTAGCAGTTTTAGTATCCATTGCTAATCCATCTAGGCAAATCCCCTTAAAAACTAATTTAGAAGTTGTTGCTGTAAGAATAGAACTTGGAATAATTTTTTCTTTTGTATCTATTTATCTTCCACCGAACTAAACATATAGACCCAAAGACTTTGATGATGTCCTATGGAGAAGTCTACATATGGATAAAAGAGGGCAACGAATAGAAACATTACCAATCTAACTCTGCTGAGCACCAGTGCACATACTCATGTGCATTTTCCCACAGGAAATACTTCTGCCATAGATTTGACTATCTGTTCCCCTACTCTGTACCCAAGTATTGGATAATCCACATAATAGCAATCACTTTCCTGTTATTTGTAGATTCCAAACTATCTCCACCTATCCGTAAACTGGATAAAGTTTTCCTTAAGTACAGCTTTAGATAAACATCATTCAGAATTTGTCAATAGATGAAGCCACTGACTATGTCACTACACAGATACTGGCAGCAGCTGATATAAACTATTCCTCAGTTGTCAACTCGTCCACTCTGGCACGATGAATGTAATAGAGCTTGGAATATTTTCTGCAAGCATATGACTACTATTAACCTTATAAATAACAAGAAACTAAATGCTAAAGCACAACAAAAAAGATTCCTGGATACATATCGCTTCCACTATCACAAAAAACATGAATAATCTGTAGTAAAATCCAACATCTGAATGGCAATATCCATTGTGATCCTCTCTTATATTAATCAGTAATGGAAAGGAATTATCTTCCCCCAAAGACATGGCAAATGCTTTTGCCAACATTTCAGCATCAGTTTCACATGATGCTCCATTCCAATGAATTAAAGAGGTAGCAGAAGTTATATTTCAACACCGGTTTCTCTCTTCCATATAATCGGCCTTTTACAATATCTGAGTTAAAGGAATCTCTTAACAGAGTACCCAATAGTGGAGCTGGCCCTGATGGTATATTATGCTAAAACACTTGAATGATACCACTTTACAAATTCTTCAACAGAATTTTTCAGGAACATGATTATCCTTGCTCTTGAAGACATTCACCTTCCCTAAAACAGTCGTTTGGGGAAAAGACTGGAGAAATTGTTCTGAAGTGCCTCGCCTTACATAAAAATAAGTTTGGATTTAGAGAAGGCCTTTGATACAACATGGTGTTTTGGTATTCTACGGGATCTTTATACCATTGGACTACGACGCAGGCTTCCCTTGTTTATTCAGAGCTTTCAGGTTAGTCATCTAAATGTTCTTTCTAGAATCCATGTACAGGTGGAGGGAGTCCTGCAGGGATCTATTTTGAGTCCTACTCTATTTTCAATAAGAATAAACAATATCATCCATGATATTCCAAGCACAGTAGAATTATATCACTATGCAGATGACCTCATTATTTCGTACCAAGGAAAAAAATATGAATTCTATCAAGAAACAGCTTCATATCTCAATTAACAAAATTGAGCTGGGGACATCTCGCAATGGCTACCACTTATCAGCACAAAAATCCAACTGTATTCATTTCTGAAAAAAACAAAAGATCCACTCTGAATTATAACTTAAAAATTTCACCATACCTCTTTCCAGTAGTATCAGATTTCTTGGCCTAATCGTGGGAAATAAATTAAACTTCTTACAACACATCACATATCCTAGCGAAATCTGATTAAATATCCTCAGAGCACTATCTTTGTCAACGTGGTGGTGCTGACTTTGGCTTTATCTCGCTTGGATTACCGAGTTCCAATCTATGACTGCCAGGAAAAGGCACTAATTCGGCTAGACACTATCCATTACAGTTCTCTAAGAATTGCTTTAGGAGCATTCAGAACATCCCCTGTACAGAGTCTATATACAGGGTCTCTCAAAAATACACGGCATAACTTCAGGAATGAGTTCCTCATATGTAGACAATAAAAATATTTTATATCAACATAGTTCTGGAAATGCTTGGTTCCCGAGTTATTAACCGGAATGTCTTATCTCCTGCAGGTGATTTCCTTCATCACAAGGTACTTTCAAAGTATTTTATTATTTTCTGCAGGCTCCAGGGTTTCCCCTATACACCGCTGAAGAGTAACTGTAGAATATTTACCAGACATCTTGATTCACCAACTTCACAGGAATTATTACAAACAATAAGTCTCTTGCCTGAGACCAATGTAGTATAGCCGCACATTTGACCATACTGTATATCCATAACACTTGCAACTCAGTTATTACAATTTGTTGAAGGCACCAATTTCTACAACTATACAGATAGTTAGAACCTTCCAGTTCGGTTACAGTGAGGTCTGATATATATTTTACAATTTATACACCTTATTAGAGGCCGAAGTCCCAGGACACCGTCCACCCAACAGTGAACCCGGCACATTGACTTATATATTCTAAACGCTAATATTGCCTTCCGGCAATAAACACAAATAAATTTCCTCATCAGAGGTCCTGTAACAATTCGATTGTTACAGGACCTGTAACATCATAAACTTTGGTCAGTGCCTGAAGTTCAAATCGAATGTCTACATAATATCGGAATTCTAAGATTATATGTTGGACTGTCTCCTCTGAGCCACATTTACAAAGAGGAGACGCAGCCAAACCCAGAGTAAATAACTTTTGAGTTTAGGCTTTCATGCTCGGATAGAAGGAAAGTTAGGTGAAAACCTGGGTTTAACCAGGGCCAATGTTTTTTGTCAAATTCGAAAACTTGAGGTATAAAAACAAGGTACTGACAGAATCTAGTGGTTTTCCATTCTGACCATGTACTCAAATCAGGAGCAAGCAGATATGCACTTTATGTACGGTTTGGTGGATGGCAATGCTCTGAAGGCTCGTCGTTTGTATCATGAAAGGTTTCCAGAATGATGATGTCCAGACAGGAAAACGTTTGAAGGTATCCATCGCCGCCTTTGTGAACATGGTACCTTTACACCTTGTGCTGCCGACAGAGGACGACCAAGATCTACGACTCCTGAAGTAGAGGAGGAGATTTCGGATGTTGTGCATGTCACTGCTGGAATGAGCATACGCAGAATAGCAATGCAACTGGCTGTTCGAGTATTTGGAGAGTGTTGCTAGAACACCAACTGTATCCTTACCATCTGCAACGGGTACAGGCCTTGTCACCAGCAGATTACCCTGTGCGAGTAATGTTCTGCCATTGGTTCTTGCAGCAGTGTGGTACAACTACCCACGTTCCTGCCTTAGTGATATTCACAGATGAAGTACAGTTTACACGAGACGGAATCCAAAACTTTCGGTGCCTCTGTAGCCAGGTGAGCAGTGCGTAGCACATGCTTCTTGATTAGACTGGGGTTCGAGCCCGTGAGCCACCAAATACGGAGGATGCGGAAAGGTCAGGGAATGACCACCACATATCCCCGGAGCAATATGGCCTTAGTTGTTAATGCTCCTGAAAAAAAAAACCAAACAAACAACCAAAACTTTCACAATCAGCATGTATGGGCTGAGTTAGGAAAACCCACATGCAATTCTGCCATCACATCACCAACAGCAGTTCAGCCCCAACATCTGGGCAGGTTTTTTTGGTGATAAGTTATTTGGGCCCCATGTACTTCCGAACAAACTCACAGGGGAGGTGTGCAGAAACTTTCTGGAAAACAACATGCCTGATTTCTTGGACAACACGCCACTGATCATTCGTCAACAAGCACACTTCGTGCACAATGGCGCTCCCACACATTTCAGCCACCTAGCCTGCACTTACCTGAATCGAAGGTTTCCTGTTTGGTAGATAGGTAGAGGTGGGCCAACTGCCTGCCCTCGGTAGGCAGTTGGCCCACATCAGCTACCGGAGTCTTCGACTCCGGTAGCTGATGCGGAAACTCTCTGCAATCAAATTGTGGCAGGTTGTGAGACAATACGAAACATTCCAGGAATTTGGCATCGTCTTCGCGAGTCCTGTATTCATGCAGAAGGTGGACATTTTGAACAATTACTATAAGTTGATGTGAACAGTTAAGTGTCATAGACAGACCTTCAAAACTTGGAAACCAAGCATTTCTGGAACTATGTTAAAATATTTTTATTGTCTACATATGAGGAACTTCCTGAAGTTATGCCATGTATTTTTGAGACACCCTGTATAGAGGCAGAACATCCACTCCAACTTCGGAGCAAAAATACTGAGCCTTCTATTTCATCCTATCTGGCCATATTTATTTGGGCCCCAGCGGACCATCTTTTATGACAACAAACCAATTGGGATAAGGTTACCACAGTACTGGAATTTAGATATAGGTAACTTCTTTCAGGAAACAAGCAAACATGACCTTCTGTGGTCTGATTATACACCAGTCTGTGATTTCTCATTCTAGCAATGGGGAAGAGCAAGCAGCAGATATCGCCATCAGGAAACTCCATGCTGCACATGTAGCTAAAAATTCTCAGTGTTTACAAATATACACCAATGGCTCAAAAACAAGTATGACAGTGAGCACAGCAGCAGTTTTTTCTGTCTTGTCCAGTTCTATTTCCCTTCCAAAGGAATGCAGTGTCTATTCTGCCAAATTGTGGGCAATTAAAACAGCTCTGGATCACATGATTAATCTATCCAATAAGCAAACCAAACTATGATCTACTCTGAGTGCAATAACAGCATTGAAAAATTTATCCAAGCCAATCACGTTACAAGCTGTTAACCAGTCAGTTAATTTCTGTCGGATACCAGGTCAGGGCTGGATTTTGGTGTTCGTAGGCCCTAGGCACTTTTATTCTGAAATGTTTCTTTTATTTTAACGCTTTGACTGCGATTACGTGCCTCAAGTTTCAACTATTATAAATGATAAACCACCTTAATTGACAGAGTGACCATCACTTTGATTCTTCTAGTTTCGAGAACAGTCTAGTGACTGTTCTCAAATGCTTATTGAATTGAAATTCCTAGAGTTGATTGCACACATGTTTTCTCAGCTTGTTTTTCGTTAGTCACAGTGAAAAGGGTGAACTGTCATTTTTTTGTTTTTTTTTTTTCCCTTCTTTCATAGGCCCTAGGCACTGTGCCTAATGGGAAATCCAGCCCTATACTAGGTCATGTAGGCACCAAAGGAAATGAATATGCAGATCAAGCCACTAAACATCCAATCACTGCAATGCTCTCCTAACTACTAAGTGCTGTATACAGACTACAAATCAGTCATAAAAAATGTGTGTGAAGAACAAAGGTTGCAAATCTGGCAGGCTCAGGGTGGAAATAAGCTGCTGCAATTTAAACAGGATTGTGGGCATCAAGCATGCGATCAAATGATCCTGGCTAGGACGTGTATTGGACACACACACATCTAACCCATATTTATCTGCTCATGGGGGGATGATTCACCTATTTGTACATATTGTCAGTCTACACTTACGGTGAAGCATATTCTAATAAATTGCATCCATTATAATAATTATTGAAACACAATTTTGACATCTGCAAGAACCTTAAACATTACCTCATCTGATTGGAGATGATGCAAATCTAGCTGAGTTCTTTGTTTTCTTGAAGCAGACCAGATTACAACTGGTAATTGCACCAGGCACAATATGGCCTTAGCCACCCTTTTGCCAGTAAACAACATATCAACCAATCAAGTAATATTAGGAACAATTTTTTTGGATTTCACCACCCTACTTTCCTGTCATTGTTCTCGCACCGCTTCCAGTCAATTTTATGTTCAGTTATGTAAGAGTTGAGAGATGTAAAAATATCTTTTGTGATGGTTCTTAAGGGCAATAACTTATAAAAGAAAAAGCCTTCGTGAACACTTCCTTCAAAAAAGGTATTTTACAAAACACAACAGATGTGCTCATGGGCATCCACAGAAAAATTTTTCCAGGGGAGGGGCAAAGCTTGGAGACAAATAATTACATCAATAAATTTTTATTTAATTATTTAATTTTTTTGATCACAAGTATTGCCTCAATACAAAAACACATATGTAATTAATATATATATAGATAATAATTTCAATAATCACGTATCGTATAAGAATGGAATTCTCCATCTGTCACTTGCAAACCTCTTGATGACATTCTCAATAAATTTCTTCTTTACCACTTCCTCTTCTAGTTTTCTTCCTGTGCACACTTATAATTTTTGGAATTTTTTACTCGATCCCGGGGGGGGGGGTGAAAGTGCCCCTTTTGCTCCCCTCTGCAGATGCCCATGGATGTGCTAAATCTGCAATATCTGTTGACTTATCAAGTTGTAATGAAAAGACATCACTAGCTTGCACCCTATTTAGTAACTGAGTTTCTACATCACAAGCTATATCACTAATATGGTGAAAACCATATCATTTGAAAGTGGTACAAGGTCTGAGTCTTTTGCAGCTTTTTTACTAATCGTTGTCCTCGCAATATCTTTCACCAATTGTGAATGGGTTTTCCCTGATTTTGAAATTTGCAGACTGACTAAATATGAAGCTTTCAATAACTTTTCATTCTGATTAACACAAGGGAATGATGTTTTTCTCTATCTGAAGTTTATTTAAATGGTTTTTAAAAAAATCTTCCAGCTTACTTTTGAAATTAATATGTTTTGTTTCTAAATGACAATGAAAAGTTGCTGGTTTTAACCTTTCATTCGGCAACTGTTCATAGCACAAACACATATGGGTTTTTGGTTCAGTTTCAGTTCTGTTTTACGCAAAGCCCAATTTTAAATATGATTCATTGTACTTCCTGATTATCTTCATTCTCTTTCCTTTCGCAGAACTAGTAGTAGGTTGTAATACTTCATCATTACAGGTTTCTTCACTAATATATTCCCAACTTGTATCAAGTATTCACTTCAAAAATCCTGTTTTTAGCCATTTATCCATGTTGTTCAGTATAGGGCAGATATTAAATTCCTAAAATAAATAATTCCAATCACAAACAAAATGTCACTTAAATATAATTAAAAATATACTAAAAAAGCTCACCCAACATATAAAATCAAATAATCACTACAAATTTTAAGTTATTTTCGCACACTATTTTTGTGAAAGATACTTTATGAATACACAAAAACAAATCCAATACATATTACATGCTCAGAAGCTGGTGATCAACTGTGACAGATGAAAGCTTGTGGCCTCACCAACAGTGTGGTGGCGACACACAATGTAAGACATTGTAAGGGATACCTCTTGATTTGCAACAACAAAGTAAATAGTTGATTTCCAATTTTAATTGTGATTATATTTTATACTTACAATAAAATTTACCTTCCAATGGACCACAGGTAGAGAAACAATGATCTAGACCAGGGGTGGGCAACTTTTTTCGTATCATGATGCAGGCCGGAATAGATTGAACAATTTAATAAAAAAAATCAGAACTTAAAAAATGTTATATTACTTGAATTACCAAATTATTAATGTATTTTTAAAAAAAATATCTGAATGTCCAATTATCATTGAAAATGCGGCATTCGGCATCAATTTTTCTTTTTTTTTTTAATTGGCTCATTTTATGGGCTATAAATTATATTAAATTAAAAATTGTAATAATTAGAAAAGGCATAAAACATCTCGTACCAATATTATTTTTTTCAATAAGAAGTCAAACCCAAAGGAACTTCGTTCGATCGATGCTACAATAATAATTAGGAAATAACTCTTTGATGCTGCGTAGAATCACTTGGTTACTGTTGTACTGGCCGCGATTCCCGATTGAACCGAATTAAGCCGAACGTTTACGGCGAGTGTAGTCAGGTATGGATTTTCTATATTTATGCATTTACCGAGGGGGCCGGATTCAACATCGTCGCGGGCCGGCTGTCGCCCACCCCTGATCTAGACAGTGAGCTGTTGCGACCAGAGGTCCCAACCTGTGCTTGAACACACCCCAGACCATTACCGGCCGTCCAACTTCCTGAATAGTTCCTAGTTGACATGACGGGTGCATAGCTTCGGGCAGTTTCCACCAGATACATTTCCTCTCGTCCACTCGAAATAACTGGAAACGTGATGCATCGGACCAGGAGACCCATCTCCAATCATCCATTTGAGGCATAGAGTCCTGTGTAATGGTGTTAACAATGGGACTCTGGTGCATTGGCTGCTCCCATAACCTATTGTTGGTAATGATCACCTGATGGTCTTGGTGGAGACATTTCTGGCACCTCCCTTGTTAAAGTCTGTGGTGATTTGTGCCACTGTCACTTTCCAGTTGGCTGAAACAGGCAGGTGTCGACAGCCATGTTCATCCACCACCTATGTCCGCCAACAGCTCTGTCCACAATGAGATGTTATTCCAGAAATGGTACAATTTCTGTAGCACCTCAGCGATAGAGTGACTGATGCACCAGGCACAACTATCATCCCTCTTTCAAAGTCGGTTAACTCATGACGTATTTTTTCCATACTGACATCAAATTGCCATCTACATGAATGCAGCGAACCTGCAAAGGGGTGGGTTCATCCACTGGCGAGAAGGGTGACAGCTTTGCATTGCTGAGGAACCCCCATGAATTCTCCTTTCAGTGTGTATATATATATATATATATATATTACATTTTGAAAAATTTTATGTATTTCTGCATTCAAAACTTGAGCTTATTCCCACTAGAGAGTATAAGTTCAAGTATTTGATGTCAAACTAAATTGCTAATACCATTTTAATAAAAACATCATCACCAAAAAGGTTAATCTGCAATTCATGTTTTAAGATTAACTGGTCTCTCATCATATGCTATGTGACATCTATTAACTGCCTACTGTCAATCAACTGTTGTGTATTTAATTAGAAGTTTTATTTTCTAATTTCTGTAGATTGTAATTTTCAGATGGTTTGGAAGGGAGAGTTAAATTATAGAAGCCAATTCAGAAGAACAGTACCCCTAGAAGTATCTATAGAAAACACATAGCAGAAACAGAATGTTTGTGAGACAGAGAGTGAAGAAGCTCTGTTAGAGACGAGTCATTAATTAACTTAACCGTCCTCTTTTGAATGGAGTTTATAAGCTTGACAGAGGTTTTGGGGGCACCGCCCCACATGTGAAAACAATATTCTATGGGAAGGTGGATTCAAGATTTGTACACAGTGAGTAGCTGTTTATAAGAAAAGTAATGCTGAGAGATTCAGGAGAGATTCACCACTTTGCTTATTGGAGGCTTGAAGTGGTGAAACCAATGTTTAGTCTCTAGAGCAAAGTTTCTGGCATCCCCTTCCCCCCATGCATGGTACTAAGTACTATAGGTTTTGATACCTTTCATGTTTGGGGGTTTCATAAAAAAAAAAAAAAAAAAAAATCAGGGTAAATAAACCTTAATCGAGATATGTGATCTTGTGTAGAAATCTGAGTGTCATCGAAGATAAGCATAAGGGAAAAGAATCCTTTTTTGTGTGATTTAAGGCAGGACTGAGTTTTGGACCGAGTCAGCCATTTGGATTTATCCATGATATAAAAGAACTACAGTGGCAGTGCCACCTACTTGTTCAGTGGTGACTAGCAAATCGGCATAAATTGTGACATCACGACGAAGCTTCACCATTGAATAAGAGCTACCACATCTATATGGCTGCGACAGATTTGGCAGATCGGCAGCTTAAATTTATTGCCTTTAATAGAAAAAGAAGCCTCAAAACTAATTAGCCTAGATGTGGTGGTATCTACAACCAACAAGATCAGCTAATGACATATATTAAACTAGCCACACTCAATATTATGACATAGTCAGGAAAAATTGAGGAGTGTGTGGACATCTTAAAGGACAGAAAAATAAACATACTTGGATTGAGTGAATCAAAATGGAAAGGAAATGGGTGTAGAGAGTTATGAGGAGGCTATTACCTATATTGGTCTGGGGGTGATGTAGCGAGGAAGGGTGTAGCCATCTTTATAGATCACAGGGTTAAGGAAAGGCTAATGGAGGTGAACAATATCAGTGAGACTCATGTCAATTAAACATTGAAGATAGTACAATGTTATGCACCGCAAACCGGTTGCAAAGAAATGGAGAAGCTGGAGATATAGTCATCATGGGTGACCTGAATGCAAAAGTCGGAGTGGAGAGACAAGGACTAGATACGTTATGGGTCCGCATGGCTGGGGACCTAGGAATGATGATGGTGACAGGCTGTTGGATTTCTGTTTATGGAACAGCCTGGTTCAAGAAGAGTCAAAGTGACAAGATACAGTTGGGATGGTTAACAGGAATCCCTCCTTGACTATATACTGGATAAAGAGCGACAGAAGACTAGTGGATGTCAAGGCATTCCTAGTATCTGCTTGGGTAGTGATTACAAGTTAGTTGTTGGAGTTTTAAGATTCCCTAAATTGAAGAAAATCAAAATAACAAGAGAGAGAAAACTGCAGGTGTGGAAGTTTAAAGAAGAGGAAAAAGGGGCAATGATCAGAGAAGAGTTCAGGAAGGTTGTACCTAAGACAGTGGAATCAGAATGGAAAGCATTCAAAGACTGTATAGTAGGACAAGCAATAGGAGATGGAAAGAAACCCCATGGTGGAATGATAGGATGAGAGAGGCTGTGAAAATGAAGAATAATGCATTCAGGATCTACTTTCAGAACAGAAATGACAAGAATAAAGGGAGAGGGGGGCCAAGTGGATAGTTAACAAGGAAATAAGACTAGTTGGAAGAATGGAGTGAAACTCTACAACAAGATATCAATGGTAATAAAAGACGCTGTATAGTATGATAAGGAGAAGAGATGGTGAACAGAGCAAATACTTGATGGATGAGAATCTAATAACCAAGGACAAAGAATTTTGAAAATCTGTTGAACGTGCAGGATAGCCAGCAAAAGGGACAAAGGTAGGTTGATCATAAAAGAGGGGATGAAAGCAAAGATACAGAGAAAGCAGACAGACTTGACTTGGAATGATGTAGTGCAGGCATGGAAATACATAAAGACAGGTAAGTCTGCTGGTATGGATGAGATAAATGGAGAAATTCTGAAGGCTACGAGCAAGGCAGGGATAGCATGGACATACAGACTGTTCCTTAAGATCTGAATGGTGTTCCAATTATAGAGGCATCACATGTGAGGAACGATTGAAAATAGGATGGCCAGGGCAGTACGGCTTTAGTCCTGGCAGATCGACAGTGGATCTAATTTTCTGCATCAGGCAACTGATGGAAAAGTGCTATGAACACAATAAAGAAAGCGAAAGTGTGGGAAGGTTCGAGAAACTTGGGGATAGAGGAACATCTTGTGGAGAGAATTGAGAATATGTGCACCAGTACAGTGAGCAAAGTAAGAACAGTGGTGGGGTTGACGGAGCGCTTCGAAATAACATCAGGTTTGAGGTATCCTGTCACCACTACTGATGTGCAGTGTAGTGGTGGAACAACTTGGACAGCACCAGATGAAAGTCATGCTCTTCGCAGATGACCTCTGCATATGGGGAGAGAGCAGGGAACAAGTGCAACGGCAAATTGATATATGGGCTAGTATAGCCAATGAATTTGGACTGGTTTTTAGTCAGGAGAAGAGTGAAGTAATGGTTCTAAAGAGGAGTGGCGAGTTTGACGGATACATTACAATGTAAGGGAAATAACTAAAAATGGTTAACAACTTCAAGTATCTAGGAAGCACCATTACTTCATCATTACTGGAGTAATAGATGAAGAAATAAGTAGAAGGATACAAGTGGGTAGGAATTTCTGTAGGCAGACAAGAGATCTGATCTGGAACAGGAACATACCACTGAAATGTAAGTAGGCTATATATCAGACCTATTACGTACCAATTCTGACATATGCATATGAGACTTAGACTATGAGGAAAAAGGATGAAAGCAGAATTCAGGGGGCAGAAATGAAATTTTTGAGGAGCATAGCCAGAAAGACAAGACGCAACAAAATCAGGAATGATGTGATTAGGGAGAGAATTCGGGTTGAAAAACTCCAGAATAGGATTGAAAGTCCCATTTGAAATGGTTTGGACATGTCAAGAGGATGAACGAGAGGCGTTTGCCAAGAAGAAGAATGTTTGATTTACAGTTAAGGGACAAAAGACCAGGGGGGGGGAGACCAAGAATGAGATGGCAGGACATGATAAAGACCAATGTCATTAAGAGAGGAGGAAAATGGAGTGAAATCAACGACGGAGAAGCTTAATACGTCAACCTGGGGAACGATGATAGAATTTTGGAAGGATTGAAATTATCTTTGACCCACTGGAGATGAGTATTTAAGGAATTGGTAGTGGAATGCAATGTACTATCATCGGCAAAACTATGGATAGGATTTCCAATCTATGGAAGAAGGCGGTTAATATGCAATAGGAAGAGAGTGGAAGAAAGAGCTGACCCTTTAGAAATACCAAGGGTCCACTAACTTCTCCTTTAGTGGAGAAGTTAGACAGAGCCATCTACCGTCACCCACAGTGAGCGAACTGGATACGTAATTACAAAAAACAGTTGTAAAACCATAAGATGGAAGCTTATTCAGAATACCTTTATATTAAACACAATCAAAAGCCTGTGAAATGACAAGAGCAACTGCTTGAGTTTCACCAAACTTTTCCATCGAATTTGTCCATAGATGGGTAACATAAGCCAGTATATCACCAATGGATCGACACTGATGGAATCCATACTGGTGATCATTGATCAGATGGAAGGTATCTAGATAGTTTAGGAGTGGCAGTTAATGGAGTTCTCCATTACTTTAGAAAGAGTAGAAGCGGAATGAGATGATAATTGGATGGAAGGGATTCGTCACCCTTTTTAAGAACTAACTGGATATTAGCAAATTTCCAAGCAGAAGGTAAAACACTCATGGAATAAGAAAACATAAACAGGTGATATACAACAAGAGTAAGTTCAGGATCACAGGTTTTGAGAAACAAGTGCGGAAATACCATCAAGACTGTTCAAAATTCTTCTGACAGAAAAACCACAGGAGACATTGAAATAGAGTGTACTGGGAATGGTAGGAGGAGGTTTACATCATACACAAGTTAGAAGGAAAGTAGGTTGCTAGTAGATCAGCTTTATCTTTAGCTTAGGTGGCAGGAAAGATGAGCAAAAGTTGCAGCCAATAGCTTTAACGAGAGACCAGAATGCTCGACTGCCATTTAGAAAAGAAGGAAGTTTTCCACTCTTAGCCTAATTAATAACTGCTTTGCAATTATTACAAGATTTAGTTTAGGCAGAAAATGAACCTGCAGATCTTATTCTTGAACAGTCTTAACACATTTTTTGAAACAAGGTTTGGATAAAGGAGGAGATTTTAGGGTGGAGTGTGAAATAAAGAATTGCATTCCTACGAGAATAAGTTCACTAACACAATCTGAGCAAACATTGACGTCAGAAGATTTAAAACAATAATCCAACCAAGAAAAATAAATCTTGCAGATGATCCCATCTGCAATGGTCATGAAAGAAATGCTCCATTAGAAAAGAGACTATTTGTGATCTAAAGTGCTTAGAGGACTACTCACCTCAACCAAGTACTTGGAAGAGTTGGGAAAAAGATGAAGAATGTTGGCTGTGTGATTAGGATTGTCTGGTATTCTGGAAGGTAAATGAAAAATCTGTTCAAGGCCATTAGTAATTGCAAAAGCCTCAGCATCTCGACTAGCTGGGTCCATGTGACTAGAAAATTGAAGCCATCTGGAGTTGTGCACATTTTAATCTGGACTGAGAAAGTCAAAGAGTTCCAAGTGATTAGTGGAGTTGGGAGAAT
Source organism: Mastigoproctus giganteus (assembly GCF_048544385.1). Classification (NCBI taxonomy): domain Eukaryota; kingdom Metazoa; phylum Arthropoda; class Arachnida; order Uropygi; family Thelyphonidae; genus Mastigoproctus; species Mastigoproctus giganteus. The sequence continues at coordinate 157,851,951 of NC_143579.1, forward strand.
GATAGAGGCAACAGATGAATTTGTCAAAATATGGTAGACAGATTTTAAGCCAGAGAAGATCAAAAAGAGGAGATTACAAATTACTGACGGAATATCAGAGTGGACATATGCACAAATACCACCTTTGAAACAAAAGGAATTGTACAACTAAGATGAGCAGTGATTGAATCAACCAATAATTGGGTTTCTGTAAGACAAAACTACATGGGGCTAGGCAGACTGTAAGAGGTGCCTCCGTAGCCAGGTGGGAAGGAGCAGCAGTGCGTAGCACATGCTTCTTGATTAGACCGGGGTTCGAGCCCGTCACCACCAAATACGGAAAGGTCAGGGAATGACCACCGCGTATCCCGGAGCAATATGGCCTTAGTTGCTAATGCTCCTAAAAACCAAATAACAAACAAGCATACTGTAAGTGGAAATATACATCATTGACATTGAAACGAATGAGGAAGTGTTTGGGAGGTTTAGATCTTTTCACAGATAAGTTTGGTCTATTAGATTGACTAGTCATGATGTATTCAGTAGTATGAGAAGGTGGGAGGACACGTGTGAAGCAATGAAATTTGGGTCATGTGAAGGAGCTGGGTTTAAAGAACCCAGCTCCTTCACATGACCTGAACAATGTCTCCACTACTCAGACTTCCCTTTAGTCACTATCTGGCAGGGTAAAGGCAACAAGATTATACACTAACTGATCTGGCAGCCCCTCCTAGAGAGTTAACAATAGGGTTAGTAACTGTTGAGGGACTATCTAGCAGTTGGCCAGTGAACAGTATTTTACAGTGGATTGATGAGCATCCATGGCAAGATTGGATCTTGCCATGGATGCTCATCAATCATATTGCATGATGGAAGGTTGCCAGATCTTTGTTCTGAAGACTAAACATGGGTTCCACCACTTCAAGCCTCCAAAGCAAAATGGTGGCATTGTACCAGTTGATGAGAGTCATCTACCAACTACTATTGCCTAGTAACACGGACACCGAAGCGGAGGCATTCCTCTGTGTGGTGTGGATGGCACAGTTGGGTGGACACTTCTGGTATTTTAGGATTTATACATGGGGTTATACTCAGAGCAAACAGAGAATTTGGTAGTCACAGAATGACGGACTTTGCCAAATATTAGTTCCATCAATATTTTAGACTCCCAGTAGTAAGCCCAACTTGTCGTACCTGAGGGAATATCTGTGACAGCCTCAAGCATGCAAGTTCTGTTCTCTTAGACTCAATATATTTTTCATTGGTCACCATAAGTTTACTAATAGAGGCCAGTAAATCTGGCCTAAATTTATTAATATTGTTTGGTAAGGACACTAATATTTGTTTTTTCTTTAATATTTTATATATATATATTTATTTAGGCCTATCAGAATTTTCTCATCATCCTTCATATTATTACACTATTCACATTCTTTATGCATGTAATCTTGAATTTTACTGCGTATGTTTAAGTTGGTTTAGCATTGAAAATTTGTATTGATTCGTCGACAAAACAGCTGTTTCATTTTTTGTTGATGCTATATATATATATATTAAAACAATATTAGCAAAGTTAATCTGTAACTGAAGGGACCAGAACCCTTGGGAACACTACCAAAGTGTTTAACAAGAATATACTCTGCAACCATAAGTGTTTCATTTTATTCTTAGAGAGATGTATGTGATTTATACATATTGGCCAAAGTTGCCAGTGTTTTTAAATACACTTTTAGAAGACGAAAGAAAATTTGTCTGATTTCTAAAAGAACTCATTTTCATTTTCAGAACCAAGCTTAGGGACATATTATTATTTATTAATAATCTTTGGCAAGGACAGTAAGTTATACAGTTTTGTTGTTTTCTTTAAATGTTTTATATTATTATACTATTTAATCACATTCTTTTTTTTTTTTTTTATGTAATGTAATTAACCTTGAATTTTACTGAATATATTTAAGATATTTCTCAGCTATTTACGAAGTATTGAATTTTTTATTAATCATATTGGAATTCAATCTCCATAATTCAGAGCCATCTCATACATCATCATCAGATTTGTAACAAGTTTTTAATTGAAGGAGTTTATTTATGCATGGGCAATGCACACACATTATTTCTACTACCAAGGTAGTGTTTATGCATCGTTTTAATTGTATCTCATATTGTGAACACCTTCCATATAATCCATTTGCTCCAAAAGTTTATCCAGTTCTCCCTTGAATTTATTTAAGTTGCCAACTTCCACAACAACAGATGGAAATTGTTCTGGGAATCAATTACCCACTGGCTAAAGCAAATTTCTGCACATCTATTCTACAACTGTTTTTCCTCAATTTGAATTTATGCCCCCTCAGGTTTGTAATCTAAGCAAGAGGAAGAATCCCAGCAGCGTTGAGCCTGCTCAAACCACCCATTCTCCAGATGCTGCAATTTGCAGAACTTAAGCCTTTCTTGGTGAGCATCCCCCCCCCCATGTTCCCCTTCACTGTAATCATTCTAGCAACTCTATATCATTCCTAAGCCTCCAGACCTGTACGCAGTATTCAAGGTGCAACCTGACCATTGCCTTATACAAAGGGATAATCACCTCCTTATGGCAGCCTGTCTGCACTACTCAGAAAACTTCATATCTGACTGCACAATTACCCCCAGGTCTTTTTATTCTCCATGACCCGAGTGTAGTATCACACAGTTAGTATCCATTTTTTTTTTTTTTTTTTTTTCATTTATTGAGTAAAGCGGCCCCTAGCCAAAAGAATCTGCCATACGTATAGAAATAGCATAGTACAGTATACAATTATTTACAATACAAATTTCACATTCACATTACAAATCAACTGTACTGTAGCTGAGGTCATCCCCTCAGCTACAGCACAACAATCTGGTGAAGAGACATTTTCACAGTGAGCACAAGTATTGCCTCCAAAACCAAGCTGGAAGAAGGTGTTATTGCAGGATCAAATTCAAGAAAAATAACTAAGGCATCTTGCCAACTGCATTCGCAGGAGCAGAAGTGGACACCCACCCATTAAGGAAACAGTACCAACATCCTGTTCACCTCTGCATAGAATTTTCTCTGTTCTTATATAAAAAATAATATACTGTTCCATGTAAAGAAGTGGGTACAGTCCACCAATTCAACCTTAACTCTTCCAATTGCAAAAATATATTCCTTCTCATGAAAACTGAATTTGCAAAATTTTCCCTTGTTATGTCTCAATCCTATCCACCAGACAAGTTACATTATCAACATTATTCAGTAAATCCATACAATTAAACACAACATGTTCCCAGATCACCACATGCTGGTCACTCACACACTAGCAAGGCTTTTGTGGATTTATTGGATGATTGTTTTCTACATCAGCATGTTCGGGAGGCATACTCTTGATTTGATTATCAGTAGTGATCCTTCATGCATTAAGAATCTGCAGGTAAATGAACCACTAGGTGGCAGTGATCACAGTGTCCTGAAGTGGGATTTACTCAAAGAGGTAACTACCATTAGGAGTAAAGGGAAGAGTTATTGCTTTTGTAAAGGCGACTACGATGGACTGAGAAAGTATTTAAATTCTATACAGTGGGACCAACTGATGATGTTACCAACAGCAAATTCAAAATGGGAAGCATTCAAAGAACGTATCTTGGAAGCTACTAGGCTTTACATACCAACTAAGAAATATTGTTCAAGGTTTAGGCCTAAGTGGATGTCAGATGAATTAATGAGACATATAGTAGAGAAGAAAAATCATGGGATACATACAAATTAACACGTGACACAGAAGCCTGTGATAGATACAAGTTGATCTGTAACCAAGTTACAAAGGAGGTTAGGCAGGCGAAGGCAGATTACGAGAAATCTTTGGCAAGGGATGCAAAGAAAAACAGCAAAAAGTTCTTTACTTATGTAAACTCTAGAAGGAAGGGGATGAATCAGATTGGTCCACTGTTGATGATCCTGCTCAGGTAGCTAACAAACTGAATGAATATTTTGCATCGACATTCACACATGAGGAGTTATTCAGCAAGGGGAATGCCAAAGGTGTATTGAACTCTGGCAGTAAGCTAGAGAATCTTGTAATAACTGAGAGTAAAGTGGAGGAGAAATTGTTGAAGATAAATACAAGAAAGGCACCTGGGGTGGATGGGACCTATCCAGTTATATTAAAGGAGGCAGCAAAGGAAGTAAGCAAACCTTTAGCTATAATTATGAGAGCTTCCTTGGACTCAGAGGAAGTACCCATGGACTGGAGATGTGCAAATGTGACCCCAATTCACAAAGGGCTACACAAGTAATTATAGACCTGTTAGTTTAACTTCTGTTCCTGGAAAATTAATGGAAGCACTGGTTAAAGAAGCACTGCAGGATCATCTAGACAAGACTTCCAGTTATAGCTCAGACACAGCATGGTTTTGTTAAGGGAAAGTCTTGCCTGACCAATTTGATTGGATACTATGATGCAGGGAATAACTTTGATATTATATACTTGGATCTTAGAAAGGCTTTTGATACTGTTGCACATGGAAGACTGCTGCTATGGATAAAGGGGTGGTTGAGGGGGAGAAGACAGAGTGGTAATCAATGGACACTGCTCATCGTGGACTAATGTTATTAGTGGAGTCCCTCGGGGTTCAGTATTGGGTCCATTATTGTTTTCTGTATTTATAAATGATATTGATGATGGTATATCAAGCTTAATGTCCAAGTTTGCAGGGTTGTCAAAGACACTACGCCACTGCAAGAGGATCTGGAAAGGCTGAGAAGTGGCAAGTGAAGTTTAACATTGACAAATGTAAAGTACTACATATGGGAAACAGCAACCCCAGAGCAACGTATCAACTCTGTGGTACTACACTGACAGTGGTAGAGAATGAAAGGGACCTGGGGGTGGTTGTGCAGACAGATATGAAGTTTTCTGAGCGGTGCAGACGGGCTGCAAGAGTAGCTCCTGGTGTATTGTCGATGATATATAGGAATTTTTCTAGCAGGGATAAGGAAGTGATTATCCATTTGTATAAGGCAATGGTCAGGCCACACCTAGAGTACTGTGTACAGGTCTGGAGGCCTCATTTTAGGAAGGATGTAGAGTTGCTAGAATGAGTACAAAAACGACAACAGATTGGTGAGGGGTACAAAGGGGTGCTCTTACCAAGGAAGGCTTAAGTACTGCAAATCACAATGCCTGCTAAGTGATGTTATTCTTCCTCTTGCTCAGATTAAGAACCTTAGGGGGCATAGATTCAAATTGAGGAAAAAGTTGTAGAATAGATGTGTGGAAATCTATTCCACCTGCTGGCTAAAGGCAAAAAGGATATCATCATTCTTCTCTTCCTTGGTGATTCCCCTCTACTTCTGACTCTTGTTCTCTCTCAGATGGTAACAGCAGCTAAAACTAAACTGATTTGGGGGCCGCTTGTATCTACCGTGAAGGGCTTCCTTGCACCATATACAGCTAATGATAATAATGGGCTATTTAATTTTTTTAAGATTGGTTTAGTATGATGAACTTAAAAAAATAAAATCCTTAGTTTCCAGTGAACTCTTAACCACAGCAATAGACTTCACAAAGATAAATCTGTAAAATGCAAACAGAAGGTTAGAAAATTTTCTTCCAGTTGTTATAATTATGTAATTTCTCTTTAGGGAACAAAGTGTTCACTATAAAACTAGTATAATATCTAGAGTATCTTCATCACAACACTTCAAATGCATTTAGAATTACTTTTATTACGATGAACTTTCATGAGCATGGCAAGATGATAAATTTTATCAAAACATTATATTAGTATGGATAATTGATGACAGGGTGGAAAATTATCTTTATTGGTAATCTGATATGTATTGTTTTCTTATGCCTTTTAAAATAATAATGGTGTCTATTAAGAAGCCATTATTTATTTGGGATGGGATAAGTTTGCTTTCTATAAATAAAGGCCACTCCTGTACATTGCTCCTTGAATAATCCAGAATGCTTCTTTTGAATTAGAGAAATTTATTAATTTACATTATCTTTTTTCATTTTTACACTCTCATAAGTTGTTCTTTATTGTGTTTATTAAAATAAACCAATTTTTTAAAAATATGTTTGTTGTGCTACTATGTGTTTAATTTATAGGAAGTCCACGTAGACATATATTATATGATGTCATGGATCATGTGGAGGGAAAAGAATTTCAGATTCATCATCCAAAAGATGGTAAAACAATCTTTTGCCTTTTTAATTTTTATTAAACTCTTAACTATTTAATGATTAATTAATTATTAAAATGTTTATTAATATGATAATAATTGTGGCAACCAGTCTGATCTCCACATGATGAAAGTTTTCTTAGATCACTATTCAACAAGTTAATAATAGACTGGTAACGAAACTTTCGTTGAGGAGGAGGTCATACTTAAAACTACTTTAGAAATAACAAAAAGTCAATAATATGTGCATGTAGTCCAAAAAGCATGCAAATATTATTGCATCTGCAGATTTTGTATTTAGTCTTTGGATGACCAGCTCATCTAACAGCACTACATTACATTGAATGAATACTATGTAATTCAGTTAAAGCAGGGAGAAATTTAGTTTGGTTTCAAAATGTGCTGTGTTAGACAATACAAGATATAATCAAAAAAATACTGGGTTTAGAACTTTTCCGTGCTCAGTAAAATTACCCATAATTTTATTTCATATTCAGGTAATGTGCAACAGACACCCATGAAATATTTTATCAGAATAGATGCTGTTCAGTGATTTGCAAAGTTTAAAGATGATCCTTGCTCTGACCACACTTCAGATTCAATGATTTATTTTCTCCTTTTCACAATCTGAACAGTGAATGCCATTTAACTATCCACAAAGTTCAAACCCTGCAGCCTCACTAATCACAGAGAGCGGTGTGTACTTTTATGTCAGGATCTTCTTCAACGTGCCGCTTACCCACAATTTGTTCCTTCCATCAATACTGATAATGAATTATGGGTGTATGGCTGTGACCTGGATATAAAGGCCTAATGGAAAAATCTGTCTTCTCCAAGGTTTGTAATAGCATGTACAGATACTCTGTACATATTTTTTTCTCTGAATAGTACTGCACAATAACCCTACACCCTCATTGCTTTTCATTCGGGAATTCCTTGCAAAGCACTCTTTAGTGGTCTTTCTACTTAGCCATCTGCCAAACTCATCGGATTTAGCTTCCTGTGATCTGCTTTGTTTTGTAAGCTTAAAGTTCGCTTTAAAGGTTGGATTTCTAATGACCAAGGAGACTACATCAAAGGAGTCATCTCCATCCAAATAGCTGGTAAGCTTCTTCATTTCACCAAACTTTGTATCAATATTTACAGACAAAACACCATTTGTGGTGTGGAGGAGCAGTATAAAATTAGCAATTCTGATATTACAGAAGATTGTTCATTATGAAGTATCATTGGACTTGGGAGAAGTGCTGACACATCACTAATTATTATTAGCCATATAGTGCAAGGAAGCCTGAAGCTTATGCTGCACCAGAAAAAAAAAAAAAAAAAATTCTGAATTACCCTGAGAGAAAAAACAAAAGTCAGAAGTAGAAAGGAACCACCAAGAAAGAGAAGAATGATGATATCCAACTCAGGACTACAGAGCAGTCAGTCTGACTTCAGTAATGGCAATGGTCAAGAACACAATACAAGGTCATTTAGATTGAAATGGAATTGTGAAAGATATATGATATGGTTTTGTAATGGGAAAATTTCAACATCACTGGAACATGATTATAGGCAAATCCGTAGATAGGTTGCAGGGTTATGATTAATGGTTATTCTTTGGATTGGGCTAATGTAACAAGTGTGGTTCCTTATGGATTAGTACTGAGACCACTATTGTTTCTGATTTTCTTAAATGACATTGAAGAAGTGGCATAATTATTAATCAGTGGCAAGCAGCTCTTCTTTGGAATGGTTTGAACAGGTTTCACACATGGTTACAAAAGTGCCAACTATGTTTTAATACAAAAAAAAATGCAACATATTACACTAATACTAACAAAAAAACTTACACACACACACACTTGGTGGTGTTGAATTTAAAAAAGGTAGACAAAGAAAGGAATTTAGGGATTACAATTAGAGCAGGTATGAAAATTTTCGGTACAGTGCAGACAAAGACACATGGTGTTTTGTTGTTATAGTAATGGAGGTGTGTGATGCAAGAAAGCAAGCGTATGACCTTAGGTAGCATTAGCTCAAAAAAAAAATTTCACACATCCATTCCCTCCTTGAATTTATTTAAGCTATCAACTTCCACAACAACAGATGGAATTAACCACCAGTGGCTAAAGGCAAATTTACACACAACTATTCTACAACTGCCTTTCCTCAGCTTGAATTTATGCCCCCTCAAGTTCATAATCTGAGCCAGCAGAAGAATCCCATCAGAATTCAGCATGCTCAACCCATTGAAGGCCTTATACACCTCAAACAGATCACCTCGCAGGTGCCTAGTCTCCAGATGCTGCAATTTGCAAAACTTAGGCCTTTCTTCCCCTCACCAGTCTTTCTGCCCTTCTCTGTACTCGTTTTAGCAACCCTCCATCCTTCCTAAAATGAGGCCTCCAGACCTGTATACAGTACTCAAGGTGTGGCCTGACCATTGCTTATTTATACAAAGGGATAATAACCTCCTTGTCTACTAGCAAAATTTCTATATATAAATAAATAAATAAATTTTCTGTTTATACTCCGGGACGACCAAACGGTCAGAGGAGTTTACAACATACACAGAATACAAGAAACAGTACCGTATTCAGCAGTCACGGGCTTGAACCCCGGTCACTCAAGGCACGTATACTTATGCACAAGCGCGCCTGACCACTAGGCTTATCATTCACAAAACTCTATGACCTGCTCTGGCAGTCCGTCTGCACAATTACCCCAAGTCTTTTTCATTCTCCACATCCCTGAGTGTAGTACCACACAATTGGTAGGTTGCTCTTGGGTTACTGCTACCTATATGGAGTACTTTGCATTTGTCAATGTTAAACTTCAGTTGCAACTTCTCAGCCCATCTGCATAACATTTCTAGATCCTGTTGCAGTAGCATACTGTCTTTACTGTCATTAACAACCCTGCCAACCTTTGCATCATCTGCAAACTTGGACATTGAGTTTTATATACCTTCATTGATAAATACATAAAACAACAATGGACCCAGCACCGAACTCCACTAATAACATTAGTCCACGTAGAGCAGTGTCCATTACCACTCTGCCATCGCCCACTCAACCATCCCTTTATCTATTGCAGTAACTTCCCCTTAATGCTCCAGTTTGTACAACAGTATCAAAATTATTTTTTGCATCCAGTTCCTTTCTGACCACATCATAATATCCAATAAAATTTATCAGACAATACTTTTCTTTAACAAACCCATGCTGTGTCTGAATTATTACTGCAGTCTTGTATAGATGATCCTGCAGTGCATCCTTAATTTAACTTCTGTTCCAGGAGAAATAAACGGGTCTGTAATTACTTGTGTCACCCTTAGATCCCCCCCTTTATGAATTGGGGTTACATTTGCACATCTCCAGTCTGCTCTCATATTTATGGCTAAGGGTTAATTTGCTGCCTCATTTAATACAACCTGACAGATTCCATCCACCCCAGGTGCCTTTATGTTTAACTTCTACAATTTCCCCTTCACTTAGCTCTCAATTATTACAAAATCATTAAGCACCCTGTTACACTTTGATAAACATTTAGCGTTTTCCTCCCTTAATAACTCCTCATTTTTGAATGTAGATGCAAAATACCTATTCAGATTAGCATAGGCATATGATGCAAGAAAACAAGCTTATATAGCATCAGCCAAAAAAAAAAAAAAAAACAAATCCTTATTTCACCCATCCACTCGCTCCGCCTTGAATCTATTTAAGCTATCAACTTCTACAATGACTGCTGGAACAAACTTACATCTATCAACCACTCGCTGGCTAAAGGCAAACTTCCGCACATCTATCCTACAACCGTCTTTCCTGAATTTGAATTTATGCCCTCTCAGGCGATTATTCTGAGCAGGAGGAAGAACCCCATCAGCATTGAGCATGCTCAAACCATTCAAGGCTTTATACACCTCAATCAGATCAACTCGCAGGTGCCTAGTTTCCAGACACTGTAATTTGCAAAACTTAAGCCTTTCTTCGTGAGATCAACCCTTTGTTCCATTCACTAATCTTGTTGCCATTTGAAGAGCTCTACATCCTTCTTAAAATGAGGCCTCCAGTGAATCACCCTGTATACAGGGTGATTCACTACCAGTGCGACAAACTTGCAAGAGATGTAGGGGGCACAAAGACGAATCGGAATCACATAGCATTGCAGGGTCCGAAATGCCGTCGTCATGTGGTAGAGGACGTTGAAGGGGAGGTCGTGTGAACAGCGATCATACTGGAAGTCAGCATTTGCAAACCATTTCTGTTGAAGAAACCAAGTAGCAAAAGTCCTCCGGAGTGGATAATCCGTAGGTTCCAATGATTGGACGCATTGCAGATGGTATGAACTCATTTGGTTTGTTGACAGTATCCTCCATACAGTGGATTGGGAAATACCCAATCGTTGGCCTATCGCTCGAGTACTCGGATTGCCTTCTGCAAGACGTAAGACATTCTCCTCATTGTCTGGCATCCTTGTCATTTGCTCTCGATTCATGGTACCTCTCGTGAAACAACGAGTCTCACGTAACCTTCTGTGCACACGTGCGAAAATCGTATGATGGGGAGCACGCCTGTGCAGGAAACGTTCCTGGTACAAGCACAGAGTGGCACGCCCGTTACAGTCCGCAGCTCCATACGCGAGGTGCATGTCGGCCAGTTCAACGTTTGAATACTCGTCCATCCTACTGCTTCGGGAACTGGTTCGCGAATGCTGACTTCCTGCGGGATCGCTGTTCACGCAACCTCTACCGCATGACGGAGGCATTTCGGACCCTGCAATGCTATGTGATTCCGATTCGTCTTTGTGATCCCTACAACACCTCCTGCAAGTTTGTCGCACTGGTAGTGAATCATCCTGTATAGTACTCAAGGTGTGGTCTGACCATTACTTTATACAAGGGGATAATCACCTCCTTATCCCTGCTAGAAAAATTCCTGTATATCATTGACAAGACACCATGAGCTAATCTTGCGGACTGTCTGCACAATTACCCCAGGTCCTTTTCATTCTCTACCACTGTCAGTGTGGTACCACAGAGTTGGTACATTACTCTGAGATTATTGCTTCCCATATGTAGTACTTTACATTTGTCAATGTTAAACTTCATTTGCCACCTCTCAGCCCATCTGCAGCAGTGTGCTGTCATTAGTGTCATTAACAACCTTGTCAACCATCATATCATCTGCAAACTTTGACATTAAGCCTGATATACCATCATCAGTATCATTTATAAATACAGAAAAAACACTGAACCCTGAGGAACTCCACTAATAACATTAGTCCACGAAGAGCAATGTTTATTGATTACCACTCTATCTTCTCCCACTCAACCATCCCTTTATCCATAGCAGCAATTTGTGCAGTAGTCTTCCATGTGCAACAGTATCAAAGGCTTTTCTAAGATCAAAATATATGATATCAAAGTTATTCTTTGCGTCCAATCAAATTAGTCAGACAAGACTTCCCCTTAACAAGCCCATGCTGTGTCCGAGCTATAACTGAAGTCTTGTCTAGATGATCGTGCAATGCTTCTTTAACCAGTGCCTCCATTAACTTCCCTGGTACAGAAGTTAAAATAACAGGTCTGTAATTATCTGTCTACCCCTTTGATCTTACTTTGTGAATTGTGGTCACATTTGCACATCTCCAGTCCATGGAAGCTCTCATAATTATGGCTATTACTTCCTTTGCCACCTCCTTTAATATAACTGGAAGATTCCATCCACCCCAGGTGCCTTTCTTGTGTTTTTTTATCTTCAACAATTTCTCCTCCACTTTATTCTCAGTTATTACAAGATTATCTAGCTTACTGCCAGAGGTGTATTCAACTCTGGCATTCCCCTCCCCGAATAACTCCTCATGTGTGAATGTCGATGCAAAATATTCATTTAGTTTGTTAGCTACCTGAGCAGGATCATCAACAGCTGAACCATCGATATCTAGTGGACCAACCTGATTCATCCCCTTCCTTCTAGAGTTTACATAAGTAAAGAACTCTTTGCATCCTTTGCCAAAGATTTTTCGTAATCTGCTTTCGCCTGCCTAACCTCTTTTGTAACTTGCTTACAGACCAGCTTATATCTATCATAGGCTTCACATGTTAATTTATATGTATCCTTTGCATTTTTCTTCTCTGTCACCCATTTAGGCCTAAATCCTAAACAATATTTCTTTGCTGGTATGAAAAGCCTAGTAGCTTCCAAGATTAATTCTTTGAATGCTTCCCATTTTGAATTTGCTGTTTTAACATCAGTTGGTTCCACCGTATAGAATTTAAATACTGTTTCAGACCACGGTAGTCACCTTTACAAAAGCAAAAAAATCCTTCCCTTTATCCTTGATGGTAATTACCTCTTTGCGTAAATCCCACTTCAGCACACTGTGATCACTGCCACCTATCGGTTCCTTTATCTGCAGAATCATTACTGATAATCAGATCAAGAGTATTACTCCCTCTAGTTGCCTCCCAAACATGCTGCTGCTGCTGCTGTCATCCAATAAATCCACAAAAGCCTTGCTAGTGTGTTGTGTGAGTGACCAACCCACAAATTCCAGTCAATATCTGGGAAATGAAAATCACCCATTATAAGACACTCTAATTTACTGGCCCACTCTATTTCTCTGCACAACTGCTCATCAGATTCATTAGGCCTATAACACACACTTTCTCTCATTTTTCCTTTCCCTGTGCTTATGTCACACCAACATCAATTGGATGCACTTCCTTAGATTTTGTGTTTCTTAACTAACAGCATAACGCCTCCTCCCTTCCTGTCCATCCGTTCTGTACGTGTTGTAGTCCCCAAATTCCAGTTCCACACTGCTTATATCTGTGTTACACCATGTCTCTGATATCTTGACTAGCACTTCAAGCTCATCTAATTTATTAACTATACTCCTAGCATTGGTGTACATGCACCTGTTTCTACTCTTAGTTACCCTAACACAGCCCATGTATTTACTTGTTCCACTGTGACTCCCAGCAGTCCTGGAAATTCCCATTGCCTTGCTTTCCGGCTGCTGCTCAGTTGCATTATCAGCTATCTGAGCAGGATCATCAACAGTCAAATCAGCGATATCAAGTTTCTTTATAGTTTCTTACTGTTCGTGGCAGTTGTAAGACCACAGTGGGAATGATGTGTCGAAGAATGTAGACCGTAAAAAAAGAAAGACATCAACATTCTTGATATCTTTTCAAAGAAAGGATCCAGACATGATAACTAGACACCACCATAGATGGGGTCTAATTAAAGTCTATAAGAGCAGAAAGGAGAATGAATAAATTTTCATGTTTATAAATAATACCAAAACTAGGATCCCTAAATTGAAATTACAGGAAAGAAGTTTTCTTGCATTGCATTTGTTTATTTAATTATATTTTTGGCTGTTTCAGCAAAAACCTACCACTTCCTTTCACCACATGGGGCAAATCTAATACAGTCCATTCCGGTTATTTGGGACACATCGGGACTAGTGCATTTTGGCCCGATTAAGCGGCTGCTCCAATTATCCAAAGTTCCACGTAAATAGTTAAAAATACAATGTACCCCTCCCCCCTTTTTTTACAATTGGTTCACTGTACAATCAAATCACGTTACGACGAACTCAACATAGTAAAGTACCATTCACTATACGATGTGCAGTAAGCACCGGTCATTGTGATCACGTTTGTGAATTGAATTTTAATTCTATTAAACAGCGATTCTAATTAGCGAAAATAGAAGGAATATTATCCATAGGCTATAAAAGCAAAGATATATTAAGCTCAAATTTACCCTTTATTATCTTATCAATTAAAAAATTAAATGATACGTGAAAATCGGAATAATTAATACGTACTGTAATATGTACATACGAACTAGTTGACATTTCTGTTCACTGACATTTGTGGGTGGGGGTTAAAATTTAAAACAGTAAAAAAATAAGCTATCAATAACAAAGAACACGGCGTAACGAGTTTCAAAGCTTTAAAAATAGGAATGAAGAGAAGATCTGAAAATTAATTTTTTTATATGATTGAAGATTTCATGGAAGTGTAAACACATTTCCAGCTGTCGGCGTTATCGCAAATTCAGTAAGATCAAGTTTACTGTCCATTTATGATAGATTTCACTAACAGAAAAGCCCAATAAACAGGTGACTGCTAATTGTTTTATGGTTGTGACCTCCAAAATTTCAGCCGAACCACGTGGTAGAGTCTGAGACAATCGTAGGGTAATCTCCAGTGCTTGTGGTCTCTTGCCCCGATTAAACTCTAGCTATTTTCTTGATTGGTTTCTGTTTTTTAAGATTTGCCCCAAATAACTGGAATCCACTGTACTAAGAAATAAATAAATTTTCATTTGTACTCTGTATGGTGGCCACTGGCACTTAACAATGGGCTTTGCCATACAGTGTGTCTCCACAAGACCACAGCAGTACTTTGATAATATGAATTATAAAATGAACTGTGAGTTAATATAATGTGTACTGAACTAAAAACCACGTTTAAATTCAATTTGAATTTCAGACTTTGTGTATGCAAGATATTGAGTTACTTGAGACAAGTTACTGTAGAATGAGTGCAAATTAACATAATAAATAAATACTGATTCGATAGAAAAAACATCTGTGGTAAGAACTTTGTCACCCTGAAAGCTACTTGTCATATTGAAACTTATTTATTTTAGTTACTGCTTCCACACCATGGAAAGCAGTGCCATAGGCCCATTCCCTTTCATTTGTTCGTATTATGGCCTTCAGAAGTCTTTCATCTTATTAGCCTGAACAAGGAACATTTATGCTTCATGCACTGATGCAAATTGCATTGCATTATTCCCAAAAGCTTCTGTTATAAAGCTCCCTTCAACTTCGGTCTCCAAACCTCAAAAGTGTGGATTGGTTACCTCCACCTTGAATTACCGAGAGCTGGCTTCAACAAATTCAGACTCATGCAGGAGCTAAACGGTTTGACCTCTCTATCAGCATTCTCAAGACTAATTCACACTCTTTGCTTCTAGGTCAAACTGTATCTCTGATGCTTACTGCTCTCACCAGCACCGTAAGTTCCTTAACATAATCAGAGAGACTCACTCTTCAAGAACGCACATGCATCCTACTGATGACGCTAATTTTGTCCTGTATCTTAGCAGCAAACAACTAATATCCGATCTTCTCGCCTATAGTATGAAGTTCACCGTGGTGGTATCCTTAGCCCACCTTCCTGAAGAAACTGCTGACATCCGCTTCAAGATGGTTTCTGTTCTTCAGCGTTCATGGCCTTCTAACCTCAGCTGCCGACAAGGGACACCACACAGTTGTATTGGATCATTCAGAGTATTTGAACAAGGCTCTCACCCTCCTGCTCGATCATAATGTCTGCGATCCTGTATGTGACCCACCCATCAAAGTCAACGCGTTGGCAGTTGCATAAACCAGGTTTCTCTCTCCAGCCCATTTTCTCCTGTTGCAATTTGCTAACCTACAAGCTATCAAAACACGTCGCCTGTCTCCTAATGCCCCTAGTGGGAAATACTGTCCAACAGCGAGGAGTTTCTTTGCCTTATCAGACACCTTACAGTTCAGCAACTCCGTAGCACAAGCTTCTTGATTAGACCGGGGTTTGAGCCCATGACCACCAAATATGGAAAGGTCAGTGAATAACCACCGCATATCCCATTAGCTGATAATGCTCCTAAAAACCAAATAACAACAACCTTACAGTTCCTGACAACAAGATCATGTCGTCCTTTGATATTTTCTCCCTATTTACCTCCATTCCAGTCCAACAGGCTGTCGTATGTGCCAGACAGCTTTTAGAGAATGATCCCAGCCTATATAGTTGTTGTGCTTGGATTTTTCTGGTGCAGAGGCTACTTAGGCCATATTGCACCTATCATAGTAGTTAATATTAATTCTATTGGCTTCTATGGAAGCAGTTAGAAACGGTTATATAAGCCTATTTGTTTTAGAAAAAAGAAAAATTCTGTAACGTTCGAATTTTTGCCTATGATATGGCTAAGTGACAGATGAATGAAATTAGACGGGAATTGTTATACAAGGTGCATTCCAGAAGTATGTGTTTTATTGTGAGTGGCCTGTGGCAGTGTGAACACTGGAGGGTCATTACCTGATAACAGAAATAGATGTTTCAAATGAGTGTTGCCTGTTCGGGCTCTGGGGAGGACTACCTCTTCTTGTCTGTTTGTGTGGAAATTGGAGGCCCACAATGGTGATACAGGTTTAATTTCAAGGAGTTTGTTATGAATATGTAATCGCTGAAAGAGATCAGAAAATTCATTGGGGGGTGTGCTGGATGGATGCTTGGCGGCATCATATGGAATTTCATTTCCTGGGATCTAGCAGAAGACAACCTTTTGCCCATGCTCTCTGAGACGAATCAACTCTGATGAGCTGTAGTAATGGATGAGTAGGTGAGGATATCTTTTGCATTGCTAATAGGGACTTTGGGCTAATGGGCACTTTGCGAGTCTGTGTAAATTGTGCTCTTTTCGATTGAGAGATGGAAAATGTTTTCCAGCGCAAGCTTTATGGCATATAATTCAGTGGTGTAACTACTGCATTATGTTGGAAGTGATGCAGAAATGATAGTGTCATGGAATATACTACTGCTGTGCGTGATCCATCAGTATATATTTTAGTGAAGTCCGGATAACATTGTACATGTGCAGCTGTTGGATGTTAATACCCGTTAAAGGGTATTTTCCCCATTGGTGGAAATAGTTGTCACAAGACATTATGATGACAGACCATAGAGGAACGTGATCCATAGGTTCTTTGTGGACTTTGAGTTGTATATTTCAGTTTTCTGCTAGTTCCATTAACCTAATACTTGCAGGCCCAGTTGCTTGTGGATCATTAAATATTGACCAATTAGGATGGGTCGACTGGCTTTGGATCTTGGTAGCATAGTTCAGTAATAACATCTTTCTTCTGATGTTCATAAGCTTCTACATACAGACTTTGCACTGGAGGAGTTCTGAATGCACCTAGAGCTGAACGTTGAGGCGAAATAAAGCACTTTCCCTAGCAGAATCGAAGACAGGTGCACCATAATCCAGACGAGATCTGATTATGGATCTATATAAGTGAAGCAAGGTGTAACGATCTGTTCCCCAGGTTGTTGCTGATAAGGATCTGAGTATGTTAATTTTTTTTGACAATTTAACTTATTGTCAAAAATTAAGCCAAGCAGACGAATACTATTTGCTATTGGAATAGGAGTTCACGATCAGGATGCATTTTACGTGTGGTGCAGAAGTGAATGGCAGTAGATTTGTGGCTGGATAGTCTGTAACCGTTTTGTGTCATCCAAATCTGGATCTGATTTATTAATATCTGCAGTTGTCTCTTAATATAGTTCATGTTTTGAGAGTGGCAGGAGATTGTGAGATCATTGGCATACAGATATGAGTCGACTGTTTTTGGAATGAGTTCAGTTAAGTGATTAATTCTAATTGCGAATAGAGTGGCGCTGGATGAAAGGAATACAAGCCTGCTGTATTTCTTTCATCCAGTCAGCCTTTGGAAATTTTCATTTAACTGGATTATCTCTTGGTAATGAACAGGAAGTTTGAACTTTGCATTATTGGGAAATGATTGCTGTTGTGAGGATCTTTAAGAGTTTCCCATTCAATACTTGGATAGAGCATTGGAGCGCAAATGGAAAGGGCGGAGGTTGAGCTGGTATGAGAGCCAGTATTCAACAATGTTAAATTCTGTATGTCTGAGCTGGAGGAGAACCCCATAATGGGTGGTGAGCATTAAATTCACCTAGTAGACAGAAGGGAACTGGTAGTTGCAACATAAGATCTTCAATTTCCTGAATAGAATATGGACAATTAGGTGGACCTGAATAGAATATGGACAATTAGGTGGAAGATAAATTGAGACCAATGCAACAGTGATTCCAATTACTATGCTTGTGGCAACAGCTTTTAAAGAGGCTTGCAATGTAATGCATCTGGAGGGAAGTCTTGAGTCCAGCATGATGGCTACTCCTCCATGAGCACTATTAGTGTCAGATCTATCTTGTCTGAAGATTGACTGTAGTGGAAACTAGGGGCATCAAGTTGAGTTTCTTGTAGGCACATGGCAACAGGATTGAGGCAGTGAATTAGTTCATTGATATTATCGATGTTGCTGCGAAAACCTCTACAATTCCATTGTATGATGTGTTCCATTATTTGGTTTTGTTCGTGGAAGATGTATCTGATTTCTTTTTATGAGCTAATTGTTTATGACAGTCTGGTTTTTATTTTTCTTTTTGGGGAAAAGTTGGATGTCCTGATTCATTGCCATAGTCCATATGTGTGTATTTCAAGCAGTTCTTCTTGAACATAGTGTCATCTGTATCCATGCTTGTTAGGCATGATACGATCTTTGCAAATTTTCTGCTACCTGATAATGTGGAGGTCTCTGGGATGGAATTGTGTGTGGCGTATTATTGGTCTACTGAATTTGGTTTAGATGGATGCTGGACCAAGAGTACTGATCGAACCCAGTCTGATATTGATATTTTTGGAGAGATGGATACTTCTGTCTGACATGCCACTGATTCATGTCTGTGAATGGTAGAAGCATAAGTGTGTTTTGGTATACTTGTTGTTGACCTGTTTTTTCACGTCTTGGTAAGAAGCTTTATTTTAAATTTTATATATTTGTATTTTTTTTCCAATCTTCCATAGTTCACAATCTTTGGAATAAGCTGGATGCTTGCCACTACAATTAGGACACTGTGGTGTTGGAGCCTTGCATTCTGCTTGCGTTTGATTTTTGCAGCCGCAGTTCGGACATAGTGTCTCCACGGCATGCTGTCTGAGAATGGCCGAACTTTTGACATTGATAACATCTAAGTGGATTTGGGATATATGGCCTAATGCGACAATTCAAGTTACCTGCTTTGACAGAACCTGGTAGATTCGGAGTACTGAAAGTTAAGATTATGTTTCATGTGGGAGTTAAATTTTTTTCTGATCATGATTTGTTTTGCATGAGGCACATTTTGATATTTTAGCTCCTGGACAATTTCTTCCTCAGAAACGTTTAACAGATCCTATTTGGAGATCACTCCCTTGGAAGAATTCAGTGTGTTGTGTGGGGTAACCTGAATTGGTATTCCACTTAAAGAAGTAAGTTGTAGTAGTAATTCAGAATGTCTTGAGTGAAATGTCTCTATTAGTAGATCTCCTGATTGGAAACGTTTGACCATTTTTGGTGAACCTGCATCATTTTCTAGGCATCTCTGGATGATGAAAGGGGAGAGCTTGCTCAAAGGTTGGGATGATAAAGAGCGTATTATGAGGAAAGTTGGAGATTCATGCTTCATAGTGTCCTTTTTAAGTCTCTTTGAAAGAATGAAGTCATTGTCATGTTGAGAGCTCTTAGGCTCTAAGCGTGGAAATACATCAGGCTCCTTTTAGCCCTGAGGGATGGATTTTCGCCCTGGTTATCAGCCCCGCCACCAGTGACCAAGCGGATATTGAAGTTAGTAGAGTGGTTAGTATTTGATATAAAGACTAGGAAAAGAAAGATGGATTCCCTTTCTGGGTCCTTACTTCTGACTTTGCAAGCAAAGAACCACTTGATGTGAACAAAAGAGGAGAAAATCACACACGAAAAGAAGTAAAACTATATTGTTTTCAAAGAGCACTCTATAAATTGCACAGAGAAAAACGCTTGGCATTCAGGACCTTAGCCTATTGGATAGAACATATCTGTGCCGACCTTAACCTGTGTTTGCCAGGCAGTGTCATCTTACATTTGGCGATTCTCTCTACAAACAGATACACAGTACAGCTTTGGGTGCCCCTGTCCTCTGTCATTGCAACGGAGGAGTTAGAGGAACGCATATTCTTGAACCCATAATCACCATCATCCCCCGGGGTTCGGATCTGTCGCCATTAAAGTACCTCAACTCCCTATCCCCCTTCATCCAGTTCACTTTGGAATTGGAAGTGAATGGGACACTTCCTTTCCTAGATGTTTTGGTGAGGCAAGTGGTCTCTCGTCTGGAAACCAGTGTGCTGAGGGAAATTCACAAACTACAGGTAAGCCCATGCCCCTTGTCATCTAAACGGCACTGCACGTGCTCTACTCTCTTGAGCTTGGAGCCATTCCAGCTCAGAAGAAACCAGGTTTCTAGAATAAAAGCTGATCTCACCAATTGTTTAAGTAATGGCCACATGGTGCACCAGCCAAAAAAAAAGAAAAGGAAATAGACTATGCATTTCCCTCCTCCCTTAGGTAATTTGACCAGCTGGCCTTTGAATTTCCCAGACTGTCAGCCTCTACCACCCATGTAACTAACTTATAACGTGCTGGCTAAAATAAAACTTCCTGCAATCCAGTCTAAACAATTCCTCCCGTAACTTGAAATTATGGCCCCTAGTTTCCAAGCTCTGCAACCCACATATTAAAGTCTTTCCTCATATGGATGCCCTTTTGCCAATCTCACCAGGTGAGTTACCCATCTTTGGACCCTTTCAAGAAGAACAGTGTCTTTTTTTAGGTGTGGTCTAACAATAGCCTTATATAATGGGATTATGATAAATCATCGATAGGACCCTCCTTGCAACCAGTCTACCATGCTCTGAGAACTTCATATCTGACTGTATCATATGTGGATACCCAGCCTGTGTGTTAACTATAAGCACAAGAGCTTGCAACAGTGACAGTGTACCTACTGCTTATGTTCCGTATTACCCAGCCGTCTGAGACCAGATTTCTAAGATCCTGCATGAGTACTGCCTGAAATGCATAAACCTTCCTGGTAGAAGTCTGTGATAACTGGTCTCGAGATTGAAAATGCCTATCATATACCAGACTACTTGCCACAATTGTTGCAGCTGCTATGTAGGAGAAAGCCCCAGACATCTTTAGGACCACCTCGGTGGCTGAACACTCTGCAATCGCAGAACATTTTTGGTCAACTCATCATAACCCCAATAGCGAGGTGATTGACCCTACTATAACCACCTATGGTTAGAGTCCCTAAATATATCCAGCTGTCAAAGTTTTAAAACATGAGAAGCAATCCCATATGCATGGCGCGCACCAACACAAATCGCCTGATGTGGCCTATTGAATGACTGAACACTCTCGTATTCTTTCAGTCATCTGATCATGCACAGCATATTTATAATTTATTCCATTCCTTTCATTTTATGTTTGCGTTTCTGTACCTTTCTTGCTGAGGAAGGGGTTCGTCACCCTGAAAGCTACTTGTTGTATTAAAACTTATTTATTTTAGTTGTTGCTTCCACTGGCTCTGCTGTTTTCTTTTCTTTTATATAACAATTTTTAAAAGAGGAGAATTACAATTAGCCTATAATATAAGATGTCTGTTGAGGCACCCTACTTGGGCAGTAAACCATTTATTTCTGTAGTGAATAGATTTGAAAAAGACGCTAAGCCTTCCTGAATAATAATCAAAGCTGAATAGTAGGAATATGGTCACAGCTATAAATACTTATGCAGCCCCAGAGTAGTATACTCGTTCAGGATCATAGATTGGACCAACGACAAAGAGCCGTCATCATCACCACCCATAGTCGGGCATTGAGAGGCTGACCATAGCCCGCAAAGGAGGAAAGACAGGGTTGACTAACCACATTGAACAAGAAAGGAAGGCAATTAAGGTTACTACTAGGAAAACACAGTGCAAATCTACAAAGCCAAAAAAAAGATAGATGCACAACACTCAAAAGAGGACCCCACTCACATAAACAAAGAAAGATGGGAGAAGGCATTCGGTGACAGATACAACAATAACTTACATCAAGATTACATGAATAAGATAGCTTCCAGTGGCAAGCTCTGGTGCCTCCGTAACCAGGAGCAGCAGTGCGTAGCACATGCTTGTTGATTAGACTGGGGTTCGAGCCCATGACCACCGCATATCCCCAGAGCAATATGGCCTTAGGCCCCTAAAAACCAAATAACGACAACATGGCAAGCACTTCCCAGAAACCGAAGGATTCGTGCTGCCATCCAGGACCAAGTAATCAATGCTGGGAAATACCTAGCCAAGTACCCTGGAGTAACAAATGGCACACAACATTCAACATGGAGACCCCACTCACATAGACAAAGAAAGGTGGGAGAAGGCACTCTGTGATAGATACAACAATGACCTACATCAAGATCACACGAATAAGATGGCAAGCTCTTCCTAGAGACCGAAGGATTTGTGGTACCATCCAAGACAAAGTAATCAATGCCAGGAAATACATAGGCAAGGATCCTGGAGTAACAGATGATACTTGTCAACAATATCACTTGACCCCGGAAACAGTCCAGCACATCACCACAAATCAGAAGCTAGCACAAAAATACCAGCTGATCAAAGAAAGTGTACTGTATTACAGGTATGAACCCCAGGCTGTACTAGAGACCTCTACTCACAAACTAAATGGGATTATAATAATAACACAAACCTCTTGAACACAGTGCTGCCCAACAGTCATAATAATAATAGTAACTGAACACAACTATTCCATGCACTTGGTATCAGTACACATTACTGGGTGGGAAAAAATCCCATAAAGGAGAAAAAAAAGTTTATAATAATAAGGATAGACACCCCAAACCTGCCTCCCAACAATGTACAAGATCCAAACTAGCTGTATAACCAAAACAGCAAAGGATGCAAGGAGAAATTCACCATTGATGTGGCACTTTTGAAGCTAGCCTACAAGAACCATCATAACCTTTTACACGGCCTTTTAATCCATTCCTCCATAGCAGGCTGATACCCATCAGAGGAGAAATTTTCCAGGGAGATGTCCTCAAATAAGGGAGGAAGAACCTGTATATCCTCTATCAACCAATTAACTCCAAACCACCAAAGAGTTGAGCACCGATATTAAGATGCAATTTGGCTTAAACAAATGCAAGACCCATGGACTGCAGGATATTCAAGCCATGACAGAGGGAGAGACCTACAAATATCTGGGAATGATGCAGGCACATCAGTTGGAATACAAGATCAAGGCCTGCAAAAATCAAAGTTGAATGGTCAGAGCCATAAACATCTATGCAGTCCTGGTACTAGCCTGGATCATAACCCAGAAAGGAGGAGGGATAGGTTTGATAGACTTCACTGAACAAGGCAATTAAAAATATGAAGTACGTATAAAACTATCAAGATTATAGAGTGTCAAATGGTTACACACTGATTTGACACTCATTTAGAACTTTATATACAGGGTGTTTCAGTTAAACGTTTCAGAACTTCTAAGAGGGGTAGGGTACATCCTGACAACTCGAAATCATATAGCAATGTGGGGTCGGAAATGCTTTCCTGAAGCGGTGTTGTACACAGAAGCACCATAAAGAAAAGAGACCGTAAGTGAGAAATCGTTTTAATAATACATGAAAAGAAGCAAAAGGTACATGGATTAAAGTAAGTGTTCGAAGTTTCTTCCACGGGCTACAATGCACGCCTCACATCTCCGACGCATGGACATCCGAACATTCTGGAATACTCCAGGCGAATTTCGAATTTCTTCGGCAGCTACTGCGATTCTTGCAACCAGCTCCTCAGCATTGTCAACAGGGGTGTCATAAACTAGCGATTTCATATGACCCCAGAAATAAAAATCAAGACATGATAGGTCGGGTGACCGAGCAGGCCAATGCACGGGACCACCACGTCCGATCCACTGTTGACCAAATGTGACATCCAGGTAGTTACGAACATCTCCGCTATAATGGGCAGGGGCTCCATCGTGTTGGAACCACATTGTCTGTTGCGTCGATGCAGAAATCTGTTCATCTCTCAAAAGTTGTGGCAATACTTGCTGCAGAAAGATCAAGTAGATAGGTCCGGTTAGACGACACGGTAACAGGTAAGGTCCGATGAGGTGATCTCCCATAATACCGGCCCATACATTGACCGAAAATCGAATCTGTGCTGCACGACGTCGTATTGCATGCGGGTTCTCGACCGCCCAGATATGGTCGTTATGCGTGTTGAAAATTCCTTCCCTTTTGAAGGAATTTTCACGGTCATATGAAATCGCTAGTTTATGACACCCCTGTTGACAATGCTGAGGAGCTGGTTGCAAGAATCGCAGTAGCTGCCGAAGAAATTCGAAATTCGCCTGGAGTATTCCAGAATGTTCGGATGTCCATGCGTCGGAGATGTGAGGCGTGCATTGTAGTCCGTGGAAGAAACTTCGAACACTTACTTTAATCCATGTACCTTTTGCTTCTTTTCATGTACACTTACTTTAATCCATGTACCTTTTGCTTCTTTTCATGTATTATTGAAACGATTTCTCACTTACGGTCTCTTTTCTTTATGGTGCTTCTGTGTACAACACCGCTTCAGGAAAGCATTTCCGACCCCACATTGCTATATGATTTCGAGTTGTCAGGATGTACCCTACCCCTCTTAGAAGTTCTGAAACGTTTAACTGAAACACCCTGTATATATGTGCATAAGTGCCTATTACCTTTACCATGTCTGTCTGCTCATTTGCATGTAAAAACTCAAATCTCAATGGATAGATATTTAGTTCTTTTGAAAGATTTGTCAAGTCAATCCCAAATTTCATTAGAATTGAATAAAAATCTGGCAATTATTTATTTTTTTCTCCATATAGTTTGTATTGTAAAACAAAATTCATACATTAAACTTGGATACTCTGTGCTTGCTTCACATATTTTTTATATATTCAGACTATTATTACTTTTTTAAAGTAATAATATTATAGAGTTTGAATTAAACTGGATGGCTAAGTTTAGAGAACTAAAAAAAAAAACAATAGTTTGATTAATTGTTTTTATAAAATTATAATTTATTTTTCCCTTATATTAATCACAGGGGAAAAAAATTTAATAATAATATTGAATGCACCACGTACATTACCTATTATATTTTCTATCACAGTAGTGCAATACTGTGATAGAAAAGTTCTACCTCCCGGCTTGTGAGGTAGAACTTTTCCCAGCATGGTTTGTGTTTTTTAGTAGAGGCATTCTTTACAGGGATAGTGCACAAATATTTACTGATGCTATTGAGGACCAGCATTAGGCTGGATGAAAATATACTAGCTAATAGATTAGTAGCTTCTGCCTAGTTTTATGGAAGTTACTAGTTTAAATAAAAATTTAAATGAGGGCTAAATAAATTATTAGAAGAGATGAGCAAACAAAGTGGGTAGTTTTTTATGACTGATGCTGTGTAAATTTGCTCTTACTAGTGCTAATAATAAATTATGAGAGTGGTTCTACATTGACTTGGACTTTACAAAAAAAAACATGTTCATTCAAGAATTGCCTAATCTATTACAGTTTTTTTTTTTTTTTATTAACACCAGAAATATTAAGAAAGCAATCTGGCATTTGTATCAACAATTGCATTCATCTTTAAGAATTCATGCAAAAAAAATATATAATGCAGTTTAAATTCTCCCAGCAGAACTAACTTGCCTGGCACCTCATTATATAGCAGGTAGTCTAATAACAACACACAGAACAGTTGTAAAGAAGTTGTTTGATGTGAGGTGCCATTCAGTATATGAAATCAGTTTTCAAAGTTGTAATATAGTAAAGTTATTGTTGAAAGTAGTGCAATACTGTGGTAACTTTACAAGGCAAGTCCAAAACTGTTCATCCATTAAGTACACCTCTCAGTTCTCAGTAAAATAAAAAAAATTAGTTTACTGTATTAGTCTTCTCTAAGATACTGTTCCTCTACACTTTTCTTATTGCTGTGATATTAACTGTTGCATAAGATGGGGGAAAATTGATAAGTATTGAGCCTTCCAAATCCAAAAAAAATGATTTTGCCTGTTGAGAGCAGTCTGTAATTTTTTTTTTTGGTAGTGGGGAGATCTTTTGTGTTGCTATTCTATACTGGACCTCTGAGTGCCCATGTCAATACTTCCTGCAGAAAAGCATTTCCCTCCGGTTCAAACTGTTTTGGATGTTCGGTAACAGACATCAGCATCTTTAGTTAATACCAGCCATGTGCACAGTGTCTTGAACTATAAGAGTGTCGATGAATAATTATCTCTACAATTCCAGTACGGTATCACATACTGTAACTTGTCCGATTTTCCAAATCCAGTTCCTTGGCACAATGAATGTTCACAGCTTTTTGAAAACTTGTTGCACCAATAATACACACATATGATAGTCTTGTCCTATATTGTGCAGTAATCCTGTGGAGAATTTCAGCTGGTTTCACTTTATAAACAGAAATCTGATGACGAGAACAAAGTCCACATTCAACTAGAACCATCCTCATATAATTATTTAAATTATGAGAATATAAATTTCACTTTCTGCATAATGTTGTTTTTTCGCTTTACATTACAGTTTTCTTCTTCGTAACAGCAATGGAGCAGGTAAGATATTCTCTAATATACTGTTCTTATAACATTTGATGTTTTTTATTATAGTTTATATAATGTCTTTAATTGCAGAAACTGGCTCAGAAATATTTGGTTTGTTATTAATATCAAATTACTGTGGCACAGAGTGAAATGGAGACCGAACAAGTTATGATAGGTTCAATAAAGGAAATACATACATATATTAGATTAGATTAGATACATACAAAAGCTTTCGGCTGTTTTGTCAACTTTCCTCAGTTAAACTGACAGTTAAGAATGGAACATGAGAGTGTGTACAGCGAGATTAATTGTTGGATGTTGAAGCATGTGGCCGTTGCCAGCATTTGTCATTTCGATGATAGGGTGGACCCGACATCCACTGTTCCTGTTGACAGAGATATTGGAGCATGTGTTGTTGAACGACTCCAACCTGGCGCGACCTATCCACAATCATGACATCGCAGTGTGGTGGGTTGCCCAAACATGTTCGGCAAGGCGTTTTTTGAGCCATCTCCCAGTTTCTCCAATGTAGCAGACAAATGTTTTCACTTTAGAGATAAGGAATCGTAACTTTCTGCCTGCAGTTGTATGCATTTTATCCCATTGATTTTAAGACCCTAGAAACCTGTTGTGATAGGTTTGGATAAAGGCGCTGGTGGTTGAGTCATTACCTTGGATGTTTCTGTTGGTCACTACGTGGCCATGTGTTCCACCTCTTTAATCATATTTGGTTTGTTTATTGTAGTGCACACTTTTGCAAAGAAATGCTACTGACTGTTTTTTTTTGAGATTATTAAGTAAAAGAACATTGACTTTGGTAGGCTATATTAGATTACTGTGTGAGTCCACTGCAGTAACTGGAATCATATTCAAATCCAACCCTCATTGTTTGTGCCCACAGAAAAAATGTTTTTAATTTGTTACTGTATTATTTACTAAATTATTAGTAAATAATACAGTAACAGTAATTAGCCTTAAATTAAAAAAAAAAAATTATCAATAATTAAAATTTTATTGTATTTACAAATTTTTATGCATTATATAATACGTATGCTAAGTCCAAAGGTATAAAGAAGATGAAAGGTATATTGAAAATAGAATTTAAAAAAATAATAATAATGGATACACGTTTTCTTCAAATAGTATTTAGAAGTTAGTGGGATGTGTAAAAGTGGATGTACAGCAGATAACATTCCTCCCACAAGTAAAAGGGTATTCTTGTTCCTTGTATTGGAGATCCAGAAAATCTTTTTATCTCTGGACTTGGTGGTTTCTACCTAAGTTTCTTGTAAAAATTAAAATGCAGACTATTTTGTATAGGTTACTTAAATTATCTAGTAATTTTGAATTTGCTGCACAGAATTGCTAAATTCTATGCAATCCTAAGTTACCATTTTTTTAATTTTCGATGTTTCAGAAACTTTTAATGATGTTTTTTGCTGTCAATTCAGTGTCTAATTCTGAAGTACAAATGGAAATTTCATAATCAGAGATAATTCAGAAATTGAAAAAAAGGATGTTTATGAGTCTCATATTTTTTAGTTACTTTTCACATCTGGCAATGCAATATTGAGAGAGGAGGGTGTTATAAAAATATAATAATAATTTTAACTCCATAAAAGTAATTATACCTTTTGGCAATTGGTAAACAAGCAAGATTTATCAACATTCGATTTTAAAAATGGTGTTGTCAATGTCAAAACCACTAGAATATGCAATTTTTCTGGATAATTCTTACTTTTGTTAGAAGAAAAAGAAACTAAGGTGTGGAAGTCCACCCAGTAAACCAAGCTAATGCAGTCACCCATGAGAATGTTGGTAGAGACATTTGACTTTTTGCTGCAGTGACTCAGCCGTAGACTACAAAAGGAAGTTTTGATATAGCCAAATTCCAATGCCCTGCTCAAAACACCTTAAGTGCCGGTTTTTGCTATACATTAAGATGTATGGCTGCCTAGCCTTATCAGTGCCTTTTAATGTTAGCTGTTCTTTTTACCCTTAGTCTTATTTTTCCCAGTTTTAAGATTTCAAAATTGTCTGCTCCATCTTTTGTTAGTTGTTTATTCCTAAAACCTACCCATACTGTGTTTTTCTTATTCATTAAGAAAAGCCAATCTTTGCTTTAATTTTTATAGATAAACATATTTGTAAGACTATATGTCTTTTTTGGCATACCAATTTAAAATAAATTTTGAAAATGGAAGTAAATAATATTATCTAATATACATATATGCACATGTTTGAAATTTCCACATTTAATAATGCCTGAACATTGGAAACAACACATTTATGAAATAACTTGAAATTTCATTTAAATGAACTTACAACTTCCTATTGGTCTAGTTTTACTGAAATTTGGAATGACTGCATAAATATCTGCGTACTAATTGAATAATTTTCCCGTTTTGTCTTAATTAGCATATTAAATAATAATAGACCTAATTCATGTTCATTAGTTTATTTTTAAATTTAGCAAGCTACTGCTTAACATACATAGAACCTTTGTATCACTGAATTGGCACGAATCTTGTAACTTTAATGTAGTGTGTAGTAGGGGAATTGTAGTGTCTTAATTGTGGTGAATAGATTGATTTGAATTTTCAGTCCATGTAGTTTGGTGTTAATAGATAATTTTATTAGCTATTAAAATGAACTTAACAAGTGTAATGGTATTACATAAACTTGATAGCTTAATGAGTGTTACTGCTGCTTAGTGGTATTCTTTTTCCCCCAGAGAAATGTACCAACTGTGTGGTACTACACTCAGGGTAGTGGAGAATGAAAAAGAACTGGGTGTAATTATGCAGTCAGGCTGCCAGAGCAAGTCATGGAGTATTGTCAATGATATATAGGGATTTTGCTAGCAGAGACAAGGAGGTGATTATACCTTTTTATAAGGCAATGGTCAGGCCACACCTTGAGTACTGCATTCAGGTCTGGATGTCTCATTTTAGGAAGGATCTAGAGTTGCTAGAATGAGTACAAAGGGCTGTTCTGGGTTTATTTACATAGTGGGTTGTCTATTGCGGATCATATAGTAGTGACTAGGCTTTTATTTTTAGCCGAGTAGTTCATCAGCAACATCTTTCTTGTGATTAGGGTCACCCTGAAATAACGGGTTTCAGGCATTCCTCCAAGATAGCAGTGCATTCACCGTTCCATTAATAAACTTAATTTGTTCCAACCGTTTGCTTGTTATGCATCCCCAGACCATCTGACCAGCAGGGAACTTTACAGTCCATGTTATGCTCTCAATTAGTCAGAAAAGATGGTGTCCCATTGCTCTTTTGTCCATGGAACATGTGTTTTAGCCCAGTAGGCATGCAGACTACATTCCGAAAGCCACCTCAAAGTCCAGTTTTAGATCAGGAGCACTAGCATAGCCACTCTTATGGCCTGATCCAGGTCTTCTCTTTACATCACTGGTTTCATGCTTTAATTTCGGCACACTTAGAAAGCCCTTCTTGGGACAGAGCAGCACTACACTTTTTTTTCTTGGTGTCAACTGAACATATGGAGCCATGCTTACACCTAAGCAAAACTGGATACTAATGAGCATGTATACCCTTTCAGTGCCGTATTTATAGAAACGGCTAATGCAATACTTCTGCTTTGGACAAGCAAAATGACATTGTTTGATTATAGTGTTATACGTTTCACTACAAATGTTACTTTTTTGTATGCCACTGTATATTGAAAGGCATCTACAAATATCCATAAATAAAATTGAATTATGGATACAGACTGTCAAGCCACTCACATTGGATGGGTGCAAGACGGTCTAAGGTGCTCTCTCTAGCTGAGTCATAAATAGGCACCTGTATAAGTGGTACAGAGTGTAATGATAATCGTTAGCAGTATTTGTCTTCTAGTGCTAATTTTTGATAAGAAGTTAAAACCTCCAGGAGTACATCAAATATCTAAGAACCACTTGCACAAAGAAAATTAATATACTCTGCATCATCTCCAGTACATCTTGAGGCACAGATTGTAATACCCTGCTCCACTTATACAGGTCCCTAATTATATCTTTGATTATGGAGCACCTTAGACTGTCTTGCACCCATCCAACACTCTTCTCTTAGGATAGCCCTAGGTGCATACAGAACATCACCAGTTCAAAGTCTTTATGTTGAGGCTCACGAATGTGCATTCTGCATCAGAAGAAAGATGTTGCTGATAAACTACTCAGCCAAAATTAAAAGCCTTCCCACCACGCAAATAAACCCAGGACAATTCAATCTACTGGTATTAGACTGTAACATTCAGCTTGATGATATCCTCAGAGAATGAAAAATCCCGATCCCCCATGGACTATCTTCACACTTTAAGTATTGGGGTAAAAGTTCTATAGCAAATATTAACATCCAACAATTACATTTTGCTCACACAGAAAAGTGCCTTCACTTTACCAAGGTCTATACTGATGGTTCAAAGTGTGACAGTCAAGCGGATGCAGCTGCTGTCTTCCCTAATACAACTGTTTCATTTCCAGCCAGATTTGTTATACTGCTTAGCTGAATGCCATTAAGCTTATTCTGAAAAACATAACTTGCAGAATGGTCTTTTAGCTTTGAAAAGAACAAACTTATACGTCTTCTCTTGGATCCCATGTCACATGGAATCCACACTTACGATAAAACATATACTCCTTGAATGTAGCTTGTTCAGCAATGTGCGACACACTTATTTCAGTTTAAATCTGTAAGTACCTTTGTCTCTCAACAACATCATAGGCACAGAAGCAGATCTCTCTGAATTCTTTTTCTAACTGCTGCCCAGGCAGTTATCCTATGTAAAGTCAATTGATTTGGGAGGTGCAATATGGCCTAAGTAGCCCTTGTGCCAAAAACTACAACATACTCTTTCCTTCTTTGAACAAAATCTTCAGCTCATCAATAAATATTAATACAGTATTTATGAGTTGGTTTTATCCTGTAGATTATCTAGGCAAATTTATTTCACATCTACCGCAGATAATCATTAATCTACTGTGTATGTAAACAGTCTTCATAATTAGCTTTGGGATCTGGTTTGTATCTCTCATTTTTTTCCCCTACTGTTCTTTATGCATGATATTTCAGTAAAATTGATTTCTTTATTTGCTATGCTAATAATAAAAATTATAATGAGGTGAATATTTTTTAAAGTTAAAATCTGTATAATTGATTTGTTTGTTTATTTCAGTGCCATCATCTCATGGATAATGAATTAGCTCACAGACTTCATACATTGCTAGAATATGAGAAGAACTATGATTTGATTGGTGGTGCTTTTAAAGAAGCTATATATTAGTATGTCTTTATTTATATTGCTGAACTTAGTTTTATAAAAGAGGTATTTCGATTTTAATAAGGTTAAAAATCTCAATTAAATACACAATATAAAAAATTATTTTTAGGTTATTGTACTTATAATATAGGGTAGGATTTTTAGATAGTTTGGTTAACAGTATATTTTATTTGTGCAGGGTCATGTTGTGATGTCTTGTGGCTAGCTGAGTGAAATGCAGTAAGTTTTAGCCAGAACAGTTTAGAAAGAGAACCATATGAAAGCATTTCTATAGATAACCATGGGTGTTAATTTCAAATCGCCTTCTGCATTGTCTCCCAATAAAAGTTTTATAGCCTGGTTGAGCCTTTTCTTTTTTTGGCATTCGTTTCCAAAAAAGGCCTGTTTCATAAACATTAAATATTTGTTGATATGCGTAGCAGCCATCGTCAACAATTTTCTTTCAAATTTCAGGATACTTTGTGGTTGCATCTTTATCTGCACTTGCCACTTCTCCGTTAATGCAATGTTATGCAGTACTGTTCTTTTCTTAAAATGTTCAAATCAGCCTTTACCGGTAGTGAAATTTTCTTCAGTTACCGCTCTATCCAAGTTTTCTATTGTTGACTTTTCCTTTAACATTACAAAATACTCAAGGCTTTTGTTTTTATGGTCATTGTGCAGAGTTAATAAGTACGTAATATATAAAAAATTTAATGTAATTAATTAGTATGGCACAGTAATTAATGGTGAGAGATACATGGGAATCTGCACGTACGTAATAAATGCGGTGTGGCTCTTCACAGTGCATAATGTTAGAAAAACAAACTAGCTTCCCACACTATATCTTGTGTTCATTTTTGTTTATTTCTCGATGGGAAATAAATAACTCCCTTTTGTGAACAGAGACACGTGATGTGTTTCTGTAATGTTATGCATACTTTAGCAGTGTATTTACATTTATAGCATCACCAGCTTCAGTTTCTTTAGGCTAAGCCAAAATACCACGCTAATTGAGGGATTCCTGTATTTCCTTGTTTGTAATTTGCCCACTCTAGCTGATTATTTCTTTATCTTAAAATTGTAATTTTTGATCAATTCCTTTATTTCTTATCCAGCTTTCAACCTAAAGTAAGCTTTAAAATTTTGCATAGGTGGTGCTCTTCAGATTTACAGCAATCATTTTGACCCCCCCTTCTCCATCATAACAGTCTCTCTCTGAGTTTTTTTTTTTCTTTTTTGCAAAAAAAAAAATAGTAAAACTATATTGAATGCTAGTCACATTCCATGATATGCGTGTATTCTTTAGCCAGATATCTCCACGCGCTCGTGTTTCACTTTTACAATTTCTTTCTAATTATATCTAGCCATGTATACCAAACAGGGTGATGACAAAACATCTCTTATAGTTATTATCCCACTGCACTTACCTGTACTCTTTCCAAAGAAATTCATCAACTGCCAATCCTTAAACTATCTGAAAATCTTTTCAATGTGGATATTTTGTCTTATGTTACTCATCTGGAAAAATTCAATGAAACTGTTCCTCTTTACACTTCTAAGGACTTTGATTGTATTTGCCATAATGGTCTTCTGTACTAACTCCCATCTTATAAATTTCCAATTGTTTTTAGCTGGGTATCCACTTTTGTCCGTAACTGCAGTTGATGGTAGATGTTTCTCTCTCTTCTAACTTCACTGATAGCACATTCATTCCAGCTTGAGAAACGACCTTCACAAACATCCTCAACTTCTTGAGTTCAGAAGTGATAATGTCCCTTGAAAAGGTGGTGCTTGTGAGTTCTCTGTCTTCGTTTTAAATCTATAAATGCCAATCTCCGGGTAATTCTCTAGGTGGGTGAAAAAAACGAAATTAACTTCATTAAACAAATAAAGAAGCTGGGTACTATTTCAATAGTTTGATAAAAAAATGTTCACAGTATGTTCCATATTTCTGTTTATACTGCCAGGAATCTGTGTTGTCTCTCCTGTGACATGATAGAGCTTGGGTTTAGCTTTTTGGATCTGCTAATTGAGTTATAGTAACTTAACTCATTTTGAAAATCTTATAATATTACTTAGTAGGTGAATCTATTATTCATTAAAACTGGAAGAATTCACTGTTGTGACCACACTCAGAACTGTTTGGAAAATAAACTTACAATTGATAACATAACTTTCAGAGCTAAAAAGAAAACTCAATTGTTGTGGTGGTTTTTTTTGATGTCAAAGAAGCGATATTTGTGATCTCTTTCTCTCGGCATAAACACATCGTGAATTTTGCTTCCTCTCCCAAAAACTCTTCTCAAGCTTCTAGACTGTTGAAAAGATGGCAGTCAGGTTAATTAATGACCCATCTACAGTCTCTACACTCTGTTTCAGATTCATTCCAAATTGGTCTTAACATATGCCACAACCAATTAGCATTTTGACATTATGGCCTTAGTTTACCCCCCCCCCCCGGGGGGGCGGCCTCACATCTAGTGAGTATGGGTTTGGCATACCCAGGGTCCTCAGCTGGATATTATCATCCTTCTCTCTGTGTGGGTAACTGGGAAATTTTTTTTTTTTTTTTTTTTTGGCTGGTGCAGCATAAGACTCAGGCTTCCTTGCACCATATGGCTAATAATAAAAAGTTGCCAGTGTGCCATTGAAAATAAAATCAAACAAGAAAAGCCATCAGCAAACTTACTTTACCCTTTCTACTTCAGTTTTCTGCTGAAAATTATAATGTTCAGAAATTCAAGTGTAATATCATTGAGTATCTTCTGTCTTCTCAGCCATCTACTGCTTTGTAACATAGGTTCTAATACCTGTAGTGCCTGGGATCCAATTAAAAAAAAACAAAGAGAGAGAACATGGCAAATAAATACAATGCAAAATGTGGATAAGGTAACATGTATACTATACTTCAATGGGCTTCTTTTTTTTTTTTTTTTTCAGTATCAGGAAATACAATGTAATCAGACATTGGCAAACGAATAAGCATAAGGACACATGAAGTATGGAGAAAGGAATGCAAAAATGTTCATAAATATGCTTTCTGATAGCGAAATAGGATTAGGAAAAGAAGTACTGCTTGCTAGGTGTCTCTACAGGGTATAACATCATCTTCTGAGAAAAACAACACATGTAGAATTCCTTCGAAAAAATTATCTGGAGACTAGGCACCTGCGAGGTGAATAAAGCCTTGAATGGTTTGGGCATGTTCAGTGCCGATGAGATTCTTCCTCTTGCTCAGAATAATCACCTAAGAGAGGCATAAATTCAAATTGAGAAAAGACAGTTGTATGATGTATTTGCAGAAGTTTGCCTTTATTCAGCATATGGTTGATTGCTGGAACAAAGTTCCATCTGTCGTTGTAGAAGTTGATAGCTTAAATAGATTCAAGGCAGAACTAGGCAAACATTTGGAGTGAGTGGATGAGTGAAATTAGATTTTTTTTTTTTGGCTGATGCTATATAAGCTTGCTTTCACTAATGCTAATAAGCCTGTTATGGTAAGCCATAAAACTGGAGCACCAAGGATATTAAAAGAAGAGACCGAGCAAATGGTAGTAATAAACTGCCTTCATCATCTCATTAATTTGTGGGCTAAAAGGGGGACTGCATGCTTTTCTGTAAAAATCGATAAATATTTGGCAGATATTTTCTACTATCAGAAAAGATAAAGAAGAGAGCAACTATAAAAAAACACACACACAAACTGTTTGTATCACGAAAGGAGTAAATACTATAATTATGGTAAATTCTTAGGAAAGTGCAATATTGCTATCTGTATGCCAAGGCACTCTCAAATGAAATGAAACCATAAAATAAATTTAAAAAAAAAAAAAAAGTGACATACATATGATTTCCACCCAAGGACACATTCTTTCAAAACCACCAACCTAAATATATAAAGAGTCCCCTTTGATTTCAAGGACATGAAAGCTAGCAAATGTATCCTTCATATCTCCCCCCCCCCCAATTATTAGTAATAAATACATTAGGGTCAGACTTCTAGATGGTTGTCTTCTTTTCAATTGAAAGTTATCCTCTTTGCATATTAGATCATTATCATGGCAGGTCAGGTGATATTTTATTTAGGTTAAAAAGTGATTTATGAAGAATGACAGAATTGTTTAATCTTTAAAGCTCATTTAAATGAACTGCTTTTCAGTAAAGAATTTGACTTTTTTTTTTTAATAGAGCGTGTCCTAACCACATTGACGATTAATCTCATCCAGTACCTTCCCAAAATAACAAGAGCATGCCTATAAGTATAATGTGTAGCCTTCATATTGCTATTGCTACGAGAAAAGCATTGCAGAATCTCTCAAAAGTCTTTAATTAGAAATAAGGTGGAAAAACCTGCAATGACAAGCATAAAGCAGGCAATCCATAAGTTCACAAGCACCTTCATTTGCAATGCTATATACTATTGGAGCAGTGCATTATGGCCTCTGGTGTTGATAGTATTTTCAGAGTGGTGGCAGTCCTATCAGCTTTCGGGCATACTACCTGAATATCACTTAACCCAAGAAATACCTAGTACACAACAAATACTTCCTGTGAATTTGGAAAACCTTATGGTTTCAAGGATAGCATCCAGGGATATCTGTGCACACTGTGCAATTTATGTCAATGTAAGTTGTTGCTGTCACTACCACTAAAGAGAACCAGCTTTCCAATACTTTTCTAATATTTTTTGTTGGGTAGTGCATATTTGCTAGTTGTTTAATGAACTACTTTTCAACCAGGGTGCTGCAGCACCTTAAAGTGCCATGTAATTCGGGTTTAAGTTACTTAAACTTATTATTTTTTCTATTTATATATTTATTTCATTATAAAAAGGTGTACAGTATCTTTTTAATTTTGTGGCAATCTATAATTGATGTTTATTTAGTACCTCTATATAAAGAATAATATCTATATTATTATTATATATATATGATTGTAGTTTTGTTTATAGCTACCACATATCCATTGGCATTTACGGAACCTTTTATAAACTGTAGGTGATACGAAATGCATCCCCATATCATTTGGCTGGTATTTTTCACCACGTGTACGGTGAATCATTTGTCTCCCATCAGAGCCATGCAGGTTGAATTTCTTCTTATCCGAGGAAATAACTGACTTCCACAGTCAGGGGTCCATTTGACATGCTCCTTACACAAAATTAATCAGTTCTTTTTCATTTTGTGTGTGAGGAAGGGCTTCAAGTCCATTTTTGAAGAGGCATCTTCTGACTGTTACTGCACTTGCTACCACTCCTGTATGTTCTTCCCATTCTCTTTTCAGCTCAGACGAAGAAGCTTTACAGTTTTTAAGGCGTAAGCACTTCAAAATATGGTCCTGTTTTCCTATCAGCAGAACCAGTATTCTTAAGTTTGGAAAGAAATCTACTCACTGTCAACAAGACACTATAAACAATATGAATGGAAGAACATTCTTCCTCACGTAAGCAATAAAAGCTGATGCAATCTGTAAGAAATATTTACGTTATTTGGATGACAATTTTAAGGGGTGATGCACTTTCTTTGAACATCAGTGTAACACAGAGAGAGAATCCGATATAAAAGGCAGAAAATTGAGTAGGGGTGCCGTTATTAAAAAAAAATGGTTGAAAACTACTGGCATGAGAACTCATAAGAAAAAAAATTCTTAATTATAAATACTGAAATCATTTGAAAGAATAGCTTTTCAAATTTTTTAAGGGGTACATTAAGAATAAACTGTTGAAAACCCCTGCCTTAGGTAATATTTACTATAGGGAATCATCAGTCATAATTTTTTTTTATCAGTGCTTATTTAATATTTCCTTTATAATGTCCTTATTGCTCTTTGTTTTTTTTTTCTTTCTGTAGCCAACATTTTTTCAAATTACTTTGTAATACAGAGATTATGGACAACTTTTTTAAATTCTACCTGAAGTATGTTCCTCATGTAAGTTGTTATTATTTACTATTAATTTTAGGTATGTCACTTATAGCAGGAAGGGGGAAAAGGGTACCTCCAGTTCACTCATTCTGTAGCATTGGTATAGATGAAGGAATTCAAATGAGTGATCGTGGAGTGCATGTTTTTTTTTTTTTTTTTTTTAGCTAACAAATTTATCTGTGTAAGGCTATTAATGCTAATTAAATGCATGCGCAAACAGGGACATCTGCTGTGCCTGTATAATGGTTTTACCACTTGTTACTCATTTGGAGAGTGTATGTTTAGTGTTTTCGGGTCAAATGGTGCCAGGGGTTACCCCATCTTTGCATAGTTGTGTGGTACAGTACACTGTAAAGGCCAGAGATTGAAAAGTGTATGGATATTGTATCATTGTTCGAAGTTTGAGTTGAAATGGTCAGTGAGGCATGCCCATGCCTCACCAGAGGGAAGAAAATAGGGTGGTGAGGATACAATAAACTTGTCCCCCCCCCAGGAAGTAAGTACCATGCTAGAGTGCAGTGGTATGGGGAGGCCAATGGCAGCAATAGTCATGTCCGGTGAGTTTGTCTCAGAGGTCACAATTGCTGGTGTCAGGTCTGACTTGGTGAGCAGTTGTCTGCGTCAATTCCGTGTCCGATCCTTAGTTCAATGTTTCATTCAGTTACTGGCTTTAGTTGTAATGAATAACAATAAGTGTTCTCTGTCTAGAAAACACCTCTTGTGCAAACTTGGTGAAGACCAGGAAATCCTCCCTTGAGTCTAGAAGGTGATGCACCAGTCGTGGTGGTCCTCATAATGGCTGCAGCTGTACATAATGTGGGACCATGTTTCTGTTATTCAAAAATAGGTTAACTTGGTGTTGAAGGCACCATGGTCCATCAGGAGAAATGTAAATAGATCTGGGTGGAACCTTTGGTCAGTTGGTACGTCATTCCTCAGTGTATAACTTTTAGGGCATGGGTGATGACCAGGAGAATTGAGTGTTGTATGGTGTCCAAGGTCTTTTTATTAACCACTGTTGTGGCTCTATGGAACCACATGGGGGAAGCATTTATAGTACAGTATTAGCATGCATTTTTTGAGTCTCCAGTCCTTTCTCTGAAGTATTTAAGATGAGGGTGGAAGACAGGTTTTTGTCTAGAATGGATTTTAATTTGTGGTGGTGGTCTTAAGTTTAGGCTGCCTTTCAACAGTATAGATTTAGTTTTTGTAGTTTAAGAAATGGACAGTGGCCTGATAACTGAACCCTGGGGGTTGCAACCCCTGTAGAGTGATGTGGTCAACTTATCATATGGTGCTATTACCTGGATTTCTCTGTTGGTTAAGTAGGATTCCATAACTGTACAAATTCATAGGTGCTCTTGCCGAGTGAGCTGGACAGAGTAGGGATCAACAATATATTATTTCAGGTTTGTTGGCCCACACAGTATGATCCAAACTTAGATTAGAGTGGCCACAACTGGAACAAAAATGAGTTTTAGAACCTTAACTATCATTTACTTATCATAAAAATAATAATGCAGTATTGCATAAAAAATCGTGAGCCAAATGTTTTTCAATTATATTTTATTGAACTATCTTCCTGTTCTAATTTTTATTCTTATGAAAAAGAAAAATAACAGTTTTTTATGTCCAGGCAGTTCCATTATGTGCAGGAAGGAGAAACAAAGCCATATATTTGTTCCAAAATTCACAAACCAGGCATCCTTTTCTCTTTCAGTGAAACCTGAAAGTGGGGCAAAAATTTTATCTAAGTTCAGGAAGATTGTACACGCTGTTGGAAGACAATATTACTTGAGCTCCCAATGAATTCTAATATTTCAGGTGCATAAAATTCTTTCTTTTAGTTCTCAGCAATTTATTCTGCAAAATGACACTGTGAGTGCTCAAAATCTGCACTGCTAAGACCATTTAAAGATAGAAGGGAAGGGAAAATATATCCAGCTATTATCCTTATTTTGTTATAATCAACTCTTGGTGACCTTGTCTGGTCATCCTTCAATAATAAACTGGTGCCCGAAAGCTCTCATTGGTTAAAAATTTTTTGATATATGTAATATTGTTCAGAATCAAAATGAATTGATGATGTCAGTATTTGTTATTGGTATGGTTTGTTTTTTTAAGTTTGACTTTTTTTTTTGTTAACACAGTGATTTCCAAGGTATGAAGGTGGTTCAATAAATAATTGCCCTCAACTACTTCCACATATCGCAGAGTTGTGATATTTTGTGTGTTGCATCCTACACAAAGTTGAAGCCAGAGCTGTAATCTGGTATCTGTTCTTGAAGCCCCAGCATAGACAGTTTAGGTGTTGTTGGACATCGGTTGAATCTGAGCCCATTCAGAAAAGTGTAGTCATTAATCATGGAAGATCGCCAGATATCTGTGCGTGAATTGTCCCAGGAGGTGAAGATTAGTGTGGGCTATGTTGGAACAGTCCTTCATGACCAACTCTATTTATGGAAATTGAGTGCAAGATGGATTCCCTGATTATTGACTGGTTTCCAGAAGGCTGATCAACAACAGAAAACACAAAGAGTTGTTAGCCCTGCAGAGGAAGAATTTTTCTTTTGTCTAATCACTCAGGATGAAAGTTGGATACACCATTTCAACACTGAAAGTAAAAATCGGTCCATGGAATGGCAACATCGTGGTTTACCACACCCCAAGCATCAGCAGGAATGACTGATTATTTGCCAAAAGGTAGAACAATTACAGGTGTGGCATACTTCAAAACAATGCCCCAGTTCACACTTCTGAAATTGCAATAACACAAGCAGCCGCTTGTGGATATAAAATAATACCCCGCCGGACTTTTTGTTTCCTTCCCTCAAATCACGGTTCAAAGACCAACCTCCCATCGATGGGAAAAAATGTGTAAATCTGCATTGTGGCTATGTAGAGGAGGACAAAAACCTGTGTCAGGGCAATTCTTTATTGAACCACCCTTGTAACTTTTGGCAAGTATATTACTAAGTTTGCAATACTTTGTCTCCAATTTTATGCAACTGCTAGTAGGCTAAAGTAAAGAACATTAAGCACTACATTGAAGAAAAAAATTTAATAATTCTTGAGATAAAGTGATGATATTAAATTTTTTTATTCATCATAGACTTTTCTGTTCTTAGTGGGGGAGGTAGGATTAGTAGAACCCCAGTGCTTTGCTCCATAAGAGCACTGATTTTCATAATCCACATGGGACTGCTTATTTTGAGAAGTAGCACAAAGAAGGGTAAGTGTCACTGGTGGTTGAAAGAAAACACTGTATTGTGAGTTGTACCATAAACGTTCGTTTATGATAATAATGAGATGATCCACAGCTTCCATCTATTGTCTGTACCTAAGGTTCTGTTTTTAAGAAATTGGATTGATAAAGAGAATTTATTATTGAAAACTACCTATGCCATGACTTGATTTTGTATGTACATAGTTTATTGCAGAATTTCTTTATTCAGCTTTATCAGTGCTCCACG
The DNA here is from genome assembly GCF_048544385.1 of Mastigoproctus giganteus. Taxonomy (NCBI): domain Eukaryota; kingdom Metazoa; phylum Arthropoda; class Arachnida; order Uropygi; family Thelyphonidae; genus Mastigoproctus; species Mastigoproctus giganteus. The sequence continues at coordinate 157,893,125 of NC_143579.1, forward strand.
GATAATAATAGTAGTAGTGACAAATGATGCTAGAAAGCAAACAAAAAAAAAAAAAAAAACACACTTCACCCTTCCTTATCAGCCAGCAATCATTGGCTGAAGGCCAAATTCTGCACATCTATCTTGCAACCTTCCTTCCTCAACTTAAATTTGTCCCCCCCAGTGTTCGTAGTCTCAACAAAAGGAAGAATGCCATTCACATTCAGCTTAATCAATCAGACACCCCACAGGTGCAATCTCCGAGTGCTGCAATTTGCAAAACTGAAGCCTCAAGAGTACCATAGCCTTTTATAAAGAGATAAGCACCTCATCTGTACTGCACAATTACTACCATGTCTTTTTCATTTTCTAAAATTTGTTGCAGTAGAATTCAGTCATTACTCCTGATATGCCAGCAATCATTGGCTGAAGGCCAAATTCTGCACATCTATCTTGCAACCTTCCTTCCTCAACTTAAATTTGTCCCCCCCAGTGTTCGTAGTCTCAACAAAAGGAAGAATGCCATTCACATTCAGCTTAATCAATCAGACACCCCACAGGTGCAATCTCCGAGTGCTGCAATTTGCAAAACTGAAGCCTCAAGAGTACCATAGCCTTTTATAAAGAGATAAGCACCTCATCTGTACTGCACAATTACTACCATGTCTTTTTCATTTTCTAAAATTTGTTGCAGTAGAATTCAGTCATTACTCCTGATATACCTTTATTGATCATATATTGTATTAGAATTACATTGATGTTAGACTAGTGTGAATAGCTTTCAGCAAGTTTTCTACTCTACAATGAGACCTGATGACCATGAGAATTTTCCCTTGCCGCATGGATTCTGTGCCATGATATTCAGTATCAAGTAGGTGTTTCTAATGCAAAGTTCATGCCAAACATAAGCCATCCACAGTGTTTGTTATTTGTTTTTAGGAGCATTAGCAACTATGGCCATATTGCTCTGGGGATATATGCAGTGGTCATGGGCTCGAACCCTGTGCTATTCACTGCTGCTCCTGCCCACTGAGGCACCTCACAGTGTTTGTTTTATATCTTTAATAGGTTTTTAGGAGTTCCTTTTTGCATAAATAATAATTACTTTAAAAGTAAGTAGTATAATTCCTCCTGCTCCCAATTTAAACAGAATTTATTTCCAGTATAATCCTTAGGAAAATATTTATGGTATTAACTGACCATTGCTGTATCCTTTCTTTCCCCCCCCCCCCACAAGAGGTTGTCTTGACTTGATTTTAAAACTGTTATTGTTGCAAGGGACAGTTAGCAGAGTTACACATGCAGCACATTTTTTTTTCCAAAGTTCTGCAGTCTAGTAAGGAGCTTTAAAATACAGTGGACAATAAAAAATGCACAATTTATTTTCATGCCTTTCAGTTCATTGATTGGAAGAAATTGCCAACTAACCATGTGAATCTACAGAATTTATGTAAATTTAAAAATAAATATATTGATATATTTTTTTTTTTTTAAGTTGGTAATTTTGTCTATTCTATTATCATGAATAATCATTGTTCTTAGCTTCATTATCTTTAAAATATTTGTTTATAATTTGCAGATTTATACTCCTGAGCCTAGTGTTATGTTAGAAATCATTGAGGCTGTTAAATATGAAGAAGCATTTTGTTATTTACCTTTACTTTGGTCAAGTAAGTTTGTTAAAAAAAAAATGCTCATTAGCTGTAGTCATTACAGATGTATCTGTCTGTACTGTTATTTTTTTCAAACCCATAACATGTTCCCCAGCTTTGTCAAAAATTATAATTTCTTACTTTTTTGCAAGTTAATATGTGATTTTATTTGTTGAATTTACTTCTAGTAGTGCTTAGGAATATTTCTAGTGTTCACTGAAGCTGGAAAGCATGAAATTTCAGGTTTCAAGCCTAAAGGTAAATAAGATTCCTGGAGTTGATATCATATGTCTAGTGGAGGTCCTAGTAAATAGTATTAAATTGACTGTAGCTGCCATTTTGAGGGAGACAGAAAACTTGGAGAAATTCAAGTGTGCTTTTTTTTCTTGGCTAAATACTAAAAAAATTTACCTGTTTCACCAACAAAGTATGGTAGAATGTCAGTTATCCAGAATAATTTGAAAGGCTGAGCTTCCTTTTTTTTTAGTATAGTATCCCCTAACAACTTACTAAAAATAATTGAGTTTATGAGCTGTTTATAACAGATTGTACAAATAAAAGAGCCCAATGCAATGAAAAATGCAAATTGTTTTATGGTTGTGACGTGTAGAAATGTGCTTTAGAAAAATATCACAGAGACTACTAGGTTTTCTCGGAAACCATTAGTGAATTTCAGATTAGTTTACCTCTAGATTCAGTAAGAATATTATTGGGCTGAAACAGTATGGTTTATTATTTTTCACAGTAAAATGTGATGTTTTAACCTTGCAACAAAAAACAGAAATTATTATAATAGAATTAGAAAATTTCTCCAAAGAGTTTAATGTGGTGACTTTAACAGAATTTGTATTGATTATGGATAGTGAAGGAGGATGTCAAAACTTGATTAGTTTAGTTTTGGTTTTATTGGCGCATTAGCTACTAAGGCTATAATGCGCCAGACCAGGTCATTTATAAAAAATTTTAAATTTTCAGTGACCTAATTAGTTAGGTCACTATGTCCAAATTTAAAATACACCAAAAAATTTCGCCCAACCTTTTAGGCACTTTAGAAACAGGCTTTCAGCGTCAAACCCCATATTAGTGCTTTAATGTAAATGATTTAAAATCAACCGCGGTCGTTCCAATTTTATTTTAGGTCCTAGCCACTAAAATCCCAGGAAAGTAAGTGGCAGGACCTGCCAGAGTACAATTGACTCAATGGTAACACCCGGCTAGCCTCCACGTGGCGAGGTATGGGCAACGTCTGGTCCCATTAGGGGCCTGGCGGCCAATAAGCCGGATAAACAATGGGCACAACATATAACACTACTCATGACCCACACACTTCTAAATCTCTGGCTTTGACAGGGTACTGTCACCGATACATAGAACATTCGCGGAGATGGGAGAAATCTCAGGAGCCGCTAGACCCTCAATACCTCAAAAGATATAAAAGAAAAATGTAAAATTTTATATACGAGTAAAAATATTTGTTGTTTATAAAAAGCTAAAAACAGCAGACATTGTCAGATAAAATCTGACTGAGTGTATACGGCTCAGTCAGATGGTTAAAAGCAGTAAAACTGATATTGGTAAAATCTGGACATTCAATTAAAATGTGTCTAATTGATAAAATTGTGCCACAGGACTCACACATAGGAGGGTCATCAGCCCTCAGCAAAAAAGAATGAGTCAAATGACTATGTCCTATGCGAGTCCGGGCAAGAACAACTTCCTCCTTACGATTCCTGCGCAGACTAGACTGCCACGGTTCAATTACAGGCTTTATACGATACAGTTTATTCCCAGTCTGTCTATTCCACAAATCCTGCCATTGGGAATGTATCTTCTGCTGTATTGTTTGCCTGTAGTCTGTATAGGGGACTGACAGGCAGCGATTATTATTGGGGACTGCTGATTTGGCTGCGGTGTCAGCCAAATCATTTCCCCTAATCCCAACGTGGCTGGGAATCCAGCAGAAGCGGATATCATATTCACGTCCAAGGAGGAAGTGAATCTTCTGCTGAATACTAGACAGAACTGGATGAGGATTATATCTTACAGATATTAAAGCCTGTAACATGCTGAGAGAATCGGAATATAAAATGAACCGTTGGTATTGACATTCACTAATGTGATCCAAGGCTAACTCTATAGCATGCAGCTCTGCAGTAAATATACTGCATTCAGAGGGAATCTGCTCCGATGTAGAGCTGTCTGTAAAGACAGCAGCAGATCCCACATATGATTCCGACTTCGAGCCATCTGTGTAAACTGGCACGAACTCAGAATGTTCAGCTCGGTGTGCTGAATAAAGCTGCAGGTAGACCGACTTGCCCCAATTTCTAAGGGACAAGTCACATGCCGGGACATGAGCATGCCAGGGTGGAAAGGGTTGCTTTGGTGTTTGGGCAACCTTGTCTACCTTGATATTAAGTTCTTTGAGTAGCTCTTGGAGACGAATACCAAAAGGACGATTGGCAGTCTTATGGGTATTGTATAAATTTTCCCATCGTGGCTCAGAAACGAATGGCCACTTAGGATGGTCTGGCAGAGATTTCAGTTTTAAAGCGTACTTTAAAGACAACTGCTTACGTCGAAGCGATAACGGTGGTTCGTTTGCTTCGACGTATAAGCTCTGGACAGGAGATGTGCGATATGCTCCAGTAGCAATACGTAGGGCCTGATGATGGACGGGGTCCAGCCACCGCAGGACACTGTCTCTGGCTGAGGAATATACCTGGGACCCATAATCTAGTTTGGATCGCACAAGTGCACGGTAAAGCCGAAGAAGGGTACATCGGTCTGCTCCCCAAGATGTAGAGGAGAGCGAGCGGAGAATATTAAGCCCACGTTTGCACTTTGTGCGGAGTAGACGAATATGATCCAAAAAAGGTTAGTTTTTTGTCGAATATGAGTCCCAAGAATTTTGTGTTCGCTGCTACTGGAATAGCATTTTGTCCGAGCCTTAATTCAGGTTCAGGATGAAGATTACGCTTGCGACAAAAGTGTACGCAAACGGTCTTCTCCGGCGAGAACCTGAAGCCATTAGCAAGTGCCCAGGAATTCAGACTATCGATGGCTTTCTGCAGTTGTCTTTCAATAACCCTCATGTTGCATGACTGACAAAATATGCTAAAGTCATCAACATAGAGGGCACTGTTTACAGTCGGAGGAAGTTGTTCTGTGATGGAATTTATTTTGATGGCAAAAAGCGTGACACTTAATACTGATCCTTGTGGTACTCCCTCCTCTTGGCTAAAGGAGCGAGAGAGTGAAGATCCCACACGAACTTGGAACGATCGATTGGCTAAAAAGGTTTGAATAAAAAAGGGGAGATGCCCTCTAAGGCCTAGGCTATGTAAATCTTTTAAAATGCCAAATCTCCAAGTTGTGTCATACACTTTTTCCATATCAAAGAACAGCGGTACCAAGTGTTCGCGTTTTAGGAAAGCATCCCGGATGGATGCTTCCAATCTAATAAGATGGTCCAAAGTGGACCGGTTCCTTCGGAAGCCGCACTGGATGTTGGAGAGAAGGTCATTTGATTCGAGATACAATATTAAACGAGAATTAACCATTCTCTCCAGGATTTTGCACAGACAGCTAGTCAGAGCAATAGGACGATAATTGGTGGTCACTTTTGGATCCTTTCCTGGCTTGGGGAAGGCAAGAACGATTGCCTTTCGCCAGGAGTCCGGAAACTGCCCTTCAGTAAAGATTCTGTTATACAGAAGGAGCAGACAATCCATAGATTTTGGTGAGAGATGTTTAATCATTTCATAATGGATGCCATCTGGTCCAACGGCACTTGCTTTGGAAAGAGCGAGGGCTCTTTCCAGTTCCTGAATAGTGAAATCCCCGTTGTAGGGATAAATGCTCTTAGATTTAAAGCTAAGTGCCTGTTTTTTGATTTTATATTTCAGGACCAGGAACTCTAGGGAATACGAAGATGTTGCAGAGATGTTTCCCCAAGAGAATTAGCTATTGCAGTTAGATCTGCAATAGCGCATCCATTATAATCTAGGATTGAAGAAGGGTGGGATGTATATTTTCCCTTCATTTTCCGGATTTTATCCCAGACTACCTTAGAGTTGGTAGACTGGTTAATAGATGATGTAAAACGGATCCACGATTCCTTTTGACTCTGACGGCGGATATATCGTGCACGTTTAAAGGCTATAAGGTTGGTCGTGGTAGGATATCAGCGGAATATCCCCCACGCTTTGTTTTGAGCCTTTTTTGCTGCTGTGCATTGTGAATTCCACCAAGGTTTAGGAAATTGTGGAAACAGGGCAGTTGTTTTTGGAACAGCATTCGCAGCTGCTTGGACAATATTTTCTGTGATGTACTTAACTGCATCATTGATAGGCTCTTGACTGACTGTGCTAAGATCAAAATTTGCCTGATGTTGGAAGGCAGTCCAGTCAGCCTGATCAATCTTCCACTGTGGCAACCTGAAGGGAAGACATGGTCTCCCACTGTGTAACAAGGTTATCACGGGGAAGTGATCGCTTCCGTATGGATTCTCCTCCACTTCCCAAGTGAGTGAAGGGAGTAGAGAAGGGGAGCAGATAGAGAGAGATCAATGGCAGAAAAAGTACTGGTAGGCATGTGGAAGAAGGTGTTTGTTCCAGTATTTAGAAGGGAAAGATCATTGAGCATACACTCTATGACTCGTCCCCTTCCGTTGATGTTAGCACTACCCCACAGGGTGTTATGTCCGTTAAAATCCCCGAGAAGTAAGAGAGGGGGAGGCAGCTGCGTTAGAAGATCATCAAGGTCTGCCTTGGAGATGTCAGTCCCAGGTGGCAAATAAATGGAGCACACAGTTAATAAAAATCCCACTGAAAGGCGAATTGCAACAGCCTCTATGCTGGTTGTAATTAGCAAGGGCTGCACTGGGATCTGGTTACCCACAAGGATAGCCACTCCCCCATGTACAGAGCCATCCGCAATTCTATCCTTTCGAAAAAATGTGATGTTGTGCATGGTGGGATCATCATTTGCCTTTAGATATGTCTCCTGCAAGCAAAAGCAAACTGGCTCGTGCTTTTGCAGGAGGGCCTTGATGTCATTAATATTTTTCCAGAATCCACGACAATTCCATTGTAGGAGTTTAGCCATTATTTTGGCTTGGTGGGTCCATCAGGCGGCTTCCGAGGTGCTGAGGGCTTACTTTTATCAGTCTTGGATTTATCTTTTTTGGGGAAGAATGGACGCTGTCCTGTGTCCATTTCTTCCTCAGCAGAGTTCGTTCCAAGACTGAATCTTCGGGTACCTCCTTCTGCTTGACATCCATCTTTTCTTGGGTACTAGGGGGGACTTCCCTTTTCTTATTCTTTTCTTTCATAATTACCTTTGTTACTTGTGGAACATTAGGAGGTACCAATATAGGAGTGGCAGCTGATTGGTCCTTTTGTGCAGGTTTTTGAGAACTTAAGAGATTCCGTGCGATGTGAGTGAAAGACTCCTTTGGAGGAATGGTCATGTCTGTCTGAGTTCCGACGGAACCTCTCCCTGCTACCTTCTGGGCGTAGGTTTGTTGATATTCAGGGGTTTGACCGATTTCCTTGCCTCCTGGTATGATATATTTAGCTCTGCCTTCAGCCGTTGAATTTCTTTTTCTTCTTTCCACCTCTGGCATGCTGTTGTTTCGTGGTCCTTTGCACCGCATCGAGTGCATGCAAGGACTCCACGGCAGCCCATTTGAGAATGTCCATACTTCTGGCATTTAAAACACCGTAAAGGGTTCGGAACGTATGGACGCACTGAACAGTTGATGTATCCAGCTTTAATATCATCAGGAGGTTTAGGAGAGTTAAGTCAGGATAACGCTCCTGGTTTTAACAATTTTTCCATCCCTTCGCGCAGTAATTCTCTTGACGGCAATAACTCCCTGGGGTTTTAATTCGGAGCAGATTTCCTCCTCGGTTACGTCGAGAAGGTCCCACTCCGAAATGACACCTCTCGATGAATTGAGTGTTCTGTGTGGTGTCACTGTTATAGGTATTCCTCCGATTGATGTTCTGATTGCCTGTCATTTTTAGTTTCAATTAAGAGGTCTCCAGAACGGAGCCTCTTAACTGATTTGGGAGAACCTGCTAACCCATCTAACCCTTTTTGAATAAAAAAGGGTGACATTTTACCAATCGGTGTCTCATTGGTAGAATGCATGATTAAGAACCTTGGGACTGGCCCTGATGGTAATTCGGTTTGCTGCCTCTTTTTAGCAATAATGCTATCTGGATCTTTGTCAATGGTTTCAGATAGGGACCGGGTTGGGGCCCCTGAAGAAGTTAGTTTATCAGGATTCATGGAGTTTATTAAATTGTTCAGTGCCCAGGCTCCCCACCCACCACGGAGCCCAAAGGGACGCCCACTACCTGGCATGCAATAAATGCTCTCGGGAGTGGAACGCCAGGGCTACCCAGACACTATACCCGCACCGCCGCCAGCCTGAATCCTGTCCCTCGGACCATGAGGGTAGGGGCGTGGCATTGACACGGTTGACCCTCGCAGGCGAGCCTTCCAGGACCACCCGTCTTGTCGAAGCAGGGGGCCAAAGTGGTGTATTAAAGCTGGGCCGCTCAACCACCAGGATCCCCCTTTCCGAATTTCCACGGGTCGCAGCACATGGCAAACACGCCGGATTCCATTGATGTAAGCCTGGAACCTGGGCTGTGGATCCCAGTGATGCTAGTCTGGAAGTCCAGCAGCGTCACTGGGAGGTCCCCACGTCGAGGGGTCAAAACTTGAAAATACCACTTTAGACAGTGCATGGCTCAATGTTGTGAAAAAAATTAAGAGGGAAATTGGCAGTGGCATCTCTGTAAATTTGCTTCAGTTATAGCAAATGATTATAATGTTGATTAGATGGGTTTATTATGGAAAACATTATAGAGAAAAAAGTGAGTTACAATTGCTACTGGGGTGCACAGAATGTGAATTTTTAACATTGCAACAAGAAACAGAAATTATTATAATTTCTTGTTAAGTCCAAAAAACCAATAGCGTTTAAAATCTTTCCAATGCCTGAATGGATGTTTCTGTTTTCAAAGATTGGTGTCTAATTTTTTTTATTTAATCTTACTTTACATTTGATTATCTGATGCTCTACTATACTACCTTTCCATAAAGAACTGTAGAATGAAAATCATCTCATTCTACAGGTGAACGCAGTGTATATTTTATATATACACTGAATTATGATCACCTACCTGAAGTGGCATTGATTCGACAAGGTTGGAGGTGTTTGGGAGGCATGGCCAACGAAGCTGTGTGTGTGATGCAGCTAGCAATGCGGGTGATTGGTGTATCCAGACGCGTGATTGAAATTGGGGCCAATTGATACACTGGAAGTCAGAACAGTGTTCCTTAAACCAGGTGTTTTTCCCAAATGACAATGTGCCAATGGGTTGGCACATTGTCATTTGGGAAAAAGTGTAACATAGTGAGATGTACAGTCATCAAGCAGTTGATGCCCATTCATGGAGTAAATAACGTGATTTATCTGACCACCATACCTTCCTCCAGTCTTCTAACATTCAACTTGCATTCTCTTTGCACCTTGGTTAGGAGAGGATGCCGTAGAGGTTGATTGTTAGTATAGACCATGGCACTCATGTCAGTCTGGGTGCATTTTAACAATGGTGGCTCTCGAACACGCAACCAGTTCACCTCCCAGAATCTGTTCTTTTACTAGCTAATCAACTGGGCACTCTTGTACCTCAGTGTATAAAGAGAGAAACAGTCTAGAGTTCTTTTTTTGTAGCTGCTAAATTTTATTTAAATGTATCCTTCATAAGAAAATATATGTAGAGATGATAGGGGGGGGGAAAGGTCCTCAACACCATACACTCCCAATATTCATTAAGTTTGTGATTAATTGCTGGAACAAACTTCCATCTGTTGTTGTGGAAGTTGATAGGTTAAATAAATTTAAGGAGCAACTGGACAAACATTTAGAGGAAATTTTTTTGGTAGCTATGTGGTAAAAAAAAAAAAAAAAAAGTAATTAAGCTTCTCAGTATAATTATAATGTATTGTTCGATGGTGGACTATTATATATATATCCATAAGGAACAAAGTCTTCTGAGCTATGCCAATGATGCAGACATGGTTAGTGAAATTTCTTTCCCATCTGGCAATAATGATGGATTTAAAAACTGCCAGTGATTCCAAGTTGAATCCCATTATGGTGACCTTTCCCCCCTCCCCAAAAAAATAAGAATTTGAGAGTAGTTTGTTGAACTACACTGGTAGAATAATGGCACTTTCTGATAAGTCTATTTAGTGATGCAGATTCTTATCAGGCAATCCTGTTTATGTTCCTTTCTTGTGGCTTGAATAGAAAGCATTTTGCTTGTACATTTTAAATGTTATGGCAACATTTGAAAATTGATTACTGTAGCAGTTCTGTCACCAAAGTTGTGAAGAAGATAGTTTTTTTGGTTGAATAATTAAGGCCTCATGCTATGAGGTAGAATGACAAACATATAGGTTGTGCAAAAACATCATTTGGCTATATCTCATATTGTGAATGCCTTCACAATGAGTTGCCATAGTATTGTACTACCTCACTATTGGAGAAGACTGGTGAAGTTGGCTTTCCCTCAGTTGTACTTGCCTCATTCTGTGTTGACGTGATTTTTAGTTTTCTGAGTTTTATCTTTAAATTTGTGATTTCTAGACCACCCCCCTTTAGTGAAAATACGCCCCTTAGTTAGAAGAGGTGGTGGTGAGTGCGTTGACACATTTTTTGGGACTGTCACAAGGAATAGCGCAAAAAAATGCTAAATGAAAATCTAATTTTTATGACTAGCGATTATTTTCGATGCCATTAACGTTAAAAAATGGCCGTTACTTATTATTGATTTCCTTCTGGGACAGTTGTATTTTTCAGTTTTTATCTTTGACCTCCTGTGCTGGGGTGTCCAAGGCTTCACTTGCTATTCTGGTACTCTAGGATGGCTGTTTGTGACACAGGGGTTCTTGTATATATACTTTTGTGTGTCAATACCCAGCCATTGCAAAAAATATGTTTAGGTTTGGCTTTGCCCTCAAATATTAACTTTGCTTTTGCCGGACATGCCATACTGTCTTCTCCAATATACCAACCAATCAGGTATCTCGGCGGCAAATTTTGGCGCTGCCATCTTATATTTTAATGGCAACCTACAGTGTGGGCTGCCATTTTGTTTGTGTAACTGAGGTGTCTGGGTAGCTTTCTTGTGCCTAAACGGTTATTATTTGTGTATATTGGTTATAAAAAATTGTTTCTATGGTAACTGGTTGTCGCCATTGGTCTCAGTGTATACATCAGAGTGTAAAAGTTCGAGTAACGGAAGTAAGTGCACATTTGTGTCGCTCACAATTGTTTCACATAATTGGGGGTTTCCTGCCAAAGAAGAAGCTTACACTTGCAGGACAAATGGTGTTCCTATTAATTACCCATTGGTATATAGTGTCCGCTTGCCCCAGGGTCCTCCTCCAAGAAATTTGGTGGGGTTTGGTGCTTTAGCGACTGAGTTAAAGCCATTTTTTCTTGTGGAACTTAAACTGCCCTTCCATTTCCTTTGTGGGCTGGTTTGGGCTGAAATTTTTCTGGCTTTAAACGCCTATATCTCTGTCTGTATTAGGCGGATAAAGCTCATTCTTTGGGAGAATACTTAAAATTCAATTACTTAATTTCTGGAATTTTTACAGCGCCCTCTAGTGGTAATGTTTTGAGTTTCCATAATACCTGTTCTATTGGGCGTTTCTGACTGATTTTGGTGTGAGGACTGTTCTCTACCATATCTTTCAGTGTGCCAGCTTTGGTTATTATAGTGTTGTTCGTCATTGAGTTATTAAAATGGACTCTTCAAGTGCACAAGAATTTGACCCTACCTATACTTTGTCCTCTCCTCCTAACCTGTCTATTGGCCCTGTGGAATTGAGAGCTGATATGAATCCCATACTTATGGTTAGTGACATTGGTAAAGATTTCCCTGATATGTTTTCTAATGAGAGGGGTTCTACTCCCTCTCACCCTACTGTGAAGGCTTCTGTGGACACGGTTTTTGGTTTGCGGGACCTGCTGAATCGCGTCTTGGAGTCAGATCCTAATATTTCTGCAACCACTGTGATTGAAGTTACTAAGATCTTTAACGTTTTGGAACACAAGTACCTGGATGTTTGTGCCTTAAGGTCAGCTCCTTCTGTCAGTGCACCTTTGGCTTCTCTTCCATTGCCAGCATGGCATCGGCCCAATCTTCTCAGCGTCCAATTCAGCTGCAACACATAATCATCGTTCGAGCTTCTGAATCTTCGGATTTAAAAACTAGTGAGGAAGTAAAGAAAGAAATTACTACTCAATTCAGGGACGAATTTAGAAAGATTAAAATTGAGGCGGTCCGCAAGGTCCGGGACCGTGGTATTGTGATCGAAACAGCTTCTAAAGCCGACCTTGTTTCCCTGCAATTGTGTCAGAAGTTCAAAGACTTAAAATTTTCTCTTGACACTCCAAAGAAATTAAATCCTACGGTAGTTATCTACGACATTGGTAAAGACACTTCTGAAGATGATTTCATCCAGGATCTTCATGATAAGAACTTCATTGGCACTGATTATTCCCTTGAGGATCTTAAGAAATTAGTTAAATTTTGATTTAAGATGAATTCCAAGCAGAAGGACTGCCAGCACTGGGTGATTGAGGTCCCTGGCCCTATCAGGCATATTTTGTTACAAAATAATAATAGAATTTATATTGGGTGGTCAGTCCACGGTATTAAGGATTTCATAATATCTTCTAGATGTTTCAAATGCCTGGGCTATGGCCACTCATCTAAAAATTGTAGGTCACCTGAACACACCGCGGTTGTCAGGGCCATCAAATTTCTGATTGCCCCAACTGTAAAATTAGGAAACGCAAAGCTGACCATTCTTACAAGGACATTTCCTGTCCCGAATATCTCAGGGCCCAAGACCAGGTGAGGTTCAGGACATCTTATGAATAGTACCCATACTACAGTTGTAAATATGAGTGTAAAATTCCTTCAATTAAATTATCAGCGAAGTTTATCTGTTATTAATGATGTATCTAGTTTAATTTCTTTACATAAATTTTCTGTTTTGGCTCTCCAGGAGCCATACTCCTATAAAGGTGTGATTAAGGGCTTGCCCTGTCAATCTCAGTTAGTTCAATCTATCCCTGATACTTCTGGGGTTGGAGGCAATGCGGTGACTAGGGTTTGGGCTGCTCTGGTTATCGTGGACCCTCTGATCACGGTTACTAAGATCAATAGTCTCTGCTCCAAGTTTGCTGCTTGTGCCTGTCTTGAGGGCTCCTTCGTTAGGATTTATGCCGTCTCTTTGTACATGCGATGTTCGCAGTATGCACAGCCTATTGAGCCATTCTTAAATTACCTGGAACTCCTGTTAACCAGACTTTCTGGTCTTCCGCTGATCATTATGATGGATTCTAATGCTTCCTCTCCCCTTTGGGGAAGCCCTACTTCTAACCCGTTGCAAAAAACTTAATTGTCCATAAAGTCCAGGGTCAATCTTACATTGACATCACTTTCAAATCGTGCTTTTTCTTTCGGTATAAATAATTGGTCGGTTCGTACTTCTTGGTCGAGCAGTGACCATCACCCTATCACTTTTGACCTGGTCACCACTGTTAGGCCTTCTTCCTCTTCTTCCTTTAATCATGATTTCCCTTGCTATAAAACTAAGGGTTGTGACTGGAGCATTTTCAACTCTAATCTTTTGAGTTTGGTTAATGAGGATTTCATCTCTAATCTTTCTGAATTGGATCCAAATTCCCTGGAAGAAAAGATAACTGGAATTATTACTGAGGTCTCTGACCTTGGTTTTCTTAAAAAAATCTCGTCGAATCAATTCTGTTCCTTGGTGGTCTGATGGTCTTTCCTCTCTTAGAAGAGATCTTAGGACCACCAGGCGAAACCTTAATAGAGCTAGAAGGAATAACAGGCCACCAATTGAAGTAAATAGGCTTGCTGACTTGTATAAGGCAGCTCGCAACAGATATTTTAACAGTATTAGAGAGGAGAAGGCCCAGGCTTGGGCTCGTCTCATGGAAAGAACTATTAAATCAGATCATTGCCTCTAAACTCCACCCACATATTCCAAACCAAATTCCACTGAAACTTTAACTTGGTCGGCATCTGTTGATGCCATCTTGGATGAATTGCTTCTCAGGGACATCTCTGTTCCTGAGAGCAATGAACAAACTCTTTTTAGATTACAGCATCTTGTGTTTGAAGGCTCTTCTTCTGAGGATCCCTTCACTAATATAGAAATTGATTCTGCCATTAATACCCTTACTATTGGCAAAAAGTCCAGGTCTGGACCTCATGGAGGTTTCTGTGATTAAAAGAATCTGGAAAATCAAACCTATCCTTATGAATTCTTGCCTTCGGTTTGGTGTTTTCCCTGATCGCTGGAAAATTGCCAACTTAAAAATCCTTCTCAAGAGTCCTGGCAAGTTGTTGGAAAAATTTCTGTTTTCAGGGTTACTATAACTCAAAAAATCTTTGTTCTTCCTCCCAGTTTGGTTTCATGCAAGGTAAATCAACTACAGATGCAATTAATCTTCTCCTGAGCACTGTTCGATCATCTCCTTCTAAATACATTCTCAGTCTCTTTGTAGACTTCAAAGGGGCCTTTGACACCTTATGGTGGCAGAGTGTCCTGGCGAGGTTTCGGGAGGCCGAGGTCTCCTCAGGGATCCGTTCTTGGCCCTGTTTGCTGGAATGTGGTCCTTGATGGATGGCTAAATGCCCCTCATGATGATATTGTCAACATTGCCTGCGCCGACGATCTTGCCTTGCTTGTACCTGGGAATTCTCGTCTTGAATTGGAAATTAAAGCAAACCACATCTTGGATGATCTTCACATGTGGTGTTCCCTCCATAAACTCTCCATTTCAGTCCCTAAAACTAAACAGGTTCTTCTGAAAGGCCTACTGAATCGTAATCGTCCCCCTGTGGTTAAAATTCTTGACCAGGCTGTTAAATTGGAAAGTGAATATAAATACCTTGGGGTGGTGATCGTTTATCTTTCATTCCCCATTGAAAGTACCTTCGGCAGAAAATCCGTTCTCTTACCGGCTGGCTGTTGCGTCTTGCCCGTTCCCTCTGGAATCTTAAGTCGTCTTCACTACAAGTGTATCTTCATCCCCATCGTCTGCTATGGTGCCGGCGCTTGGGGCTTCAGAATTATTAATTCACTGGTCCAAAAATACCTTCTGCAGGCGCAGCGGTCCTTCCTTCTCTATACTTGCAGGGCATGTAGATTTGTTTCTATTGATGCCCTGCTTGTTATTAATGGTTGTCTCCCTATCTACCTGGAAGTTATATTGCATTTCTTGTCTTACCATAGGAAATCTCTCTCTCTCTCCTGCCTCGGTGGGAGATTTTGCTAATAATTATGAGAACTCTACAAATGTTGATCTGGCCAGACTTTGGAAGAGTGGCAACACTCTTGGGATGATTCCTCTCTCGGCAGAATCACATACGCTTTCTTTCCTCGTGTTTTTATTAAAGATAAAAATTTTAACTGGCTTCAACTTGGGTTATTTCCCACTTTCTTAATCACGGGACATGGAATTAATTCTCGTTTGTATAGATTTGGACTCGTCCCCTCTCCTCTTGTGGCTCTGAGGAGACGGTTGAACATATTGTCCTACATTGTAATTTATATGTGGATTTAAGACAACAAATGTATATAATTTAGATGATTTTTGGCGCCTGGTTGGGTCGGTGGACTCTCTTTCTGCCTTCTCTTCTTTTGCTAATAGTGTCTTTATCAAGGAATAACCCTTGATTTTTTTTGAGAGGAGTTTCTTCCTTGCCTAAATTGTCTTGTGTTTTGGATGCAGAGTTTTTGCATCTTTTTCTGGAGACTTGTTTCAGGTTTTGCCTGGCCGAGTGGGAGAGATGGACCACCCCTCTCCCACTTCGAACTCTGTCCGGGTTGCCTGAAATGATTTTCTGTGTTAAATTGTATGTATTTTGTAAATATCATGGTGCTTTTGTTTGATTTGCTGTTTGCTCTCAGAATTGAGAGTAACTGATTTTATTGTTTTTGAATCAGCAGTTAATGTTAAATGTTTATATTGTACATTACTTGTGTAGTTAGCTCATTATTATGTTGAAGAGACAGTTTTTCTCTTCTTGCGTTGTCTGTTTGGCTCTGAGGAGTGGGATGGACCTCTCCCCGCCCTCTCTGATCCAATTGCCATCCATTTTTTTTTTAATGCTTACCTATGCATTATTGTTAATTCTACGTGTCTTGTTTTTTGAAACAAGTTTTGTTTTTTGCAGCTTTGCACTTGCTGGTTATGTACATATGTTTATAGATTAGATTACTTGTGCAGAGACATTTTCTCTGCATATTCATTAATTATTGTTTATTACTTAACTTATTATTTTGATTTGGTTAACTAATTTATTTGTACAGTATTTATTGGTTTTGCCTTGGGTGAGTTCTGTATATATGTTTCTGCATTTCTTCTGGTTGACTAATTTTTCAGCCAAGATTTTAATTACTTATTTTGTAAATATGTTTACTGCTATGTTTCTTATCGGTGACATAAGTATTTATTATTTATCTTAATTTATTCTTTTAAGTGGCTATCTAATAGCCACTTGTACATTACCTATGTTCTTTCCTTGAGACTTTTCTTTTTCCCCTTGTCGGTGCAAGTTGGGCTTCCTTCCCGGCTAGGGGAAATCTTTCTTTCAAAATTACAAGCCTTCAGGCTTCAAAATTTTACCTCTTCAAGCTCTCTCGCTTGTTAGATTTTCCAACTAGTGTTTTCCTCTTTCCTATTTCTTCTTTTTCCTGAGAGAGTGTTTTGCTCTCTTTTCTTCTTTATCCTCCCTATTCCTTATTTATTATAACCGGGATTCCACTTGTTGGAATCCCACTAAGTGTAATTTAGATAGTTCCTGGAGCGCCTCCACGTGGCTAGGGACGCAGGTAGCTTGCTCCCTGCCGCTAAGACTCCAGGGCCGGCAAACAACAACCATCACAACACACACTTGCCGGCTATAAATAACCTACAGCGGTATATAGGGGTAACCCTGGAGGCCGCAATCAATACAAGAATACCTTGTCCCCTCAGTGATATAGTCTATATCACTGCACACCATCTCATATTGTGAAGTTATAATTCATAACTGGGTACCTGCCCACCCATCCTCTGAGGGGAAGCCAACAAGCTTTGAAACTGTGGTGGTATCCGCTGAGAATAAGTAACAGTAGCCTTCTCCACTGGTGAAGTGTTACTAATTTGAGGTAGTTCAATACCATGGCAACTCGTGATAATATGAGATATAACCAAGCAATGCCATGCTACAGCTTTCAGTAATCAATTGGTAGTTCATCATTTTCAAATTTGAACTGCTTCTTGAAAACCAAGTTTAATTTTATAAACAGAATGTTGACTTTGTTCCCCATTTATGAATAGAGCAAAGTATTCTAGCATATTATTAAGGTGGTAGATGACTTTCATCAACTGGTGAAATACCACCACTTTGCTTATTGGTTGCTTGAAGTGGTGAAACCCATATTTAGTCTCTAGAGCAAAGTTTCCGGCGTCCCCCCCAACCCATGCACGGTACTATATGTTTTGATACCTTTCGTGTTTGAGATTTTCATAAAAAAAAAAAAAAAACTCTGTTCCTTAGGCAGTCCATAATCAGTGAGTGGTGGCTAAGAGACAATTGAAAAAAAATAATCTTACTATAAAGAGTGTGTACCTTGTACACACAAAATACGTTATATTTTATGTGAAAACATCCTTGGCTTGGATAAAGTTATAGGAATGAAAATTTAAACAACTATCTAGTTGACCTTTGAATTTATGTAAAAGTTTCAGCCTCATGTAGTTGTCCTACCTATCTAGAAGCTCAATGTCTTTTTTCAAATGATATCTGCATATTTGATAGGACACCATGGACTTTCCTGGCTGCCTATGTTGTTACTCCCAGATCTCCTTTAGTTCAAACCACCTTGTATTTGGTAGCATAGCTGCCAGTTCTCGTCTTTTTCAAGTCATACTGGTGCTTGGCACTGATCATTAATAAAGGCAACTTCCCAAAATGATATTTTCACATTTAACATCCCTAGACAGCTTGCAGATTTACTGAGTTGTGCATTTTATGCAAATGAAAACCTTTATAAGCAGTCTTACAAGACTAAATGCCTCCTTCCAATCAGAGGAACACTGCTGATCTGCACACTCATGTTGAAATGGTATTAACAAAAAATGAGTGAAGCAGACAAACATAAAGGAACAAAGTATTTTTTTTTGGTGGTAGTTGGTGCATAGGCTTGCCAGGCAGGCACTTTACCCACCTGGATCATCTTGAACCAAAATGGAAAGACATCCAATCTCCTAAAAAAAAAAAAAGATAAGTAGCAGATGTCCTTAGTGGTACTTTTGCAAAGGTCTCACTTAATTGGACATAAAGTGTAACTAGCCACAACATTTGTTACTTTTTCTGGAGAAATTGATAGTGTACATATGAATAATTTAGTTTTGATATTGAGAAGGAAAAAAACCAAGCTTATATCATAAGCTGGAGGTTTAAACAGCTGTATTACATTGGTTTTAAAAAGGAGGGTCTTCCTTAAGAGTACTGCCCTTTTTATAATTGCAATATAAATCCTATAGCAGAACAACTCCAAAGTTTGTTCTCAGAAAACTGTATGCATTCATTTCATAAGACTACTATTTGATCATAAACTGATCTCTCACCTTGTTCCAAGATTGAGTAAAGAGTATCAGTAGACCTTTAAGGATACAATTTCAGCAAGTGCTAGTGGACTTAGTCTCTAATACAATGCAAATGGGATAGCTGCAGTTTACCCTGATATGTAATTTTTATGAAAACAATTATCAACTAAATGTAGCAGAACAACACTATATACAAATTTCCACAGTTCATTGCATTCACTAAAAAATGCTTTAGAAGGTTCTCACAATGCTCTTTGGCAAAGTTAGACTCCACGCCACCTAATTGTGAACAGAAAATAATATGAAGAGTTGGATGACAAATTGCATTCTTCACATTTTTGTAAAGTGCCCAGCTTATGGACATGCACACCAAGCAGATGTCATATTTTAATTTACTTAACCCATTTATATTTGATAAAATTCCTGCATATTATTTTAGAACATACTTTTCTCTGAAGAATTTATTCTACACTGGCTTCAGTTTGGTACCACCCAAATGAAGTATACCTATTATCCAGGTATTTTTTAAGTGGAATATCTGGATTACTGTCATTAACCACACTTCCTAATTTTCTCCATAAGAAAATGAAAGTAAACAGCAGTGTTATTAAAAAAAATTGGATATTATTTTATAATATTACTGAACTGTGTTGATAGCATGTGATTATTATTTTTTCCAGACATAGTTGCATTTGATCATAATCAAAATGAGAAAATCATATCTGCTATTTTGTCAATGATGGCTAGTTATTCTAAAGAAGATGCTGAGGTAGGGTTAATATTCTTTGGTTAGCGTTTGTGATAAATTCTTATTATTTCTATATACTGGTACATTTGCCATTTATGGAACAATAGTACACATTTTCATCTATAAAAGTTGGGTAGCAAGCTTCAAACGTGATAATGTTTCATGGATTTCAAATTTTTTATATATATCAGCTTATTAATTTACTGTTTGTGTAATAAAATTTTGCATATGTTTATTCTTTTCAAACTTACTAGCTTCAAGAAAATTTTCTTGCTATTGCACTGGACATCAAAGACAGGATTGAAAATCAAGAAAAACACATTAGGAAGGTGATCAGGTAGATTTTTTTATTTAATATACTTGGTAAGAAGCTCACATCAGAAGTAATGTATAGGAAACTGCTAGTTGTGGTTGAAATATACCCTTTAGGCTTATATAACATCAGCGAAAAAAAACCCTTTACATTTCATCCAATCACTGGCCTTGTTTTTTGATTCCTTTCACTTGTGTATAAATTGTTGTTCAGTTATGACATGATCAACATCAAGTGCACTGAACTATTAAAAAGAGAAAAAATATATATATATATATCAACAAGTGATGAAAATTGCCTGTCTGTCGAAGTTTCCTTGAAATAAACCAGCCAATGCAAATTTAGAGCTCAAAAAGGTACACAAATTGTGGTTGTATCCTAGCTTCTTTTCAGTTTTTCTCTTTAGTAAAGTGAAGAGTGTACTTAATGTCATCCAGTATATTCTTTGATCATCAAAGCCTTTAGTTAAATGTCTGATGATAATACTCAGCTTTACTGCAATGGTTTTTTTAACTTTTCTATGAAGACATTATAGCTGTGGGATACATTTTCATCAATTTGTAACTCTGTGTAACCACAATGTGGAGATTGACTTTATAATGGAATGATTTATTGTGATATTTATCAATTGGTTACTTTTTTTGTTCTCTTATGTATACTGGGAATTCTATGAGGCACTTCATTCTGAAGGGAGTTATAATGTTAATATCTGGAAGATTATTCTTTCGTTCTAGGTGTGGTGTGAAAGTTTGTGATAAAATACACAATGAAGAAACAATTTGAACAGTGTTGACTTTCAATTTCTGATACCCAACAATAATCTTCTCGGGGCCCTGGTGAAATCTTTCTCAACTATCACATAAAAAGAAAATCTTAGAGATGACTCCAAGAACTGGATAAGTTATAAGAGAGGAATTGATAATCCTTCAGTTAATTTACTTTAAAATGATGAGCTGACTGCATTAACAATTTTGAGATTCAGAAAAAGTGAATATATGTTGCTCTCATGAAATTTCTAGATTAGTTTTATGCTAGTCTGTGTAGTCACTGGTGTTTTTCTATGAATGATGGTCACTCAGAATACAAGTCATCTTTAATCATGTAATTAATGATGAAGCTGATCATCATTAAATATTCTTTCTTGATTTATCAACTATACTGTAACTTCATTTTTGCCCTATAAGGTATGTCAAAGCTAGATTCTATTTTTTTTTGTTTTCATATTAGTACTAACTCAGCTGCTTGGTCACAGCAAACCCCCAGTGTCAAAATATGGACTTTGTAAACTTTATTCAGACAGCTGCTTCCCTAATGAACAGTGTCTGGAAATGGTATGCTGTCTCAAGTGTTCAGAATCATAATGACATTTAGCTCGCCACATATCTATTTCAGAATGGGCTTGATCTTTATTCTCTTCAGTCCTTAAAGCAACACACATGAGACATATTAAATACTGGTTCACCAGTGGAGAAAAAAAAAATATATATATGCCTTTGACAACTCTTGGTGGTTTGGTATGTACAAGAAGAAAAGTTCTGCATGGTAACCTTATTTGCAAATGTGAAAAAAAAAAAAAAAAAAATTAATATTGAGATATTCATCAAAATCCAGAGTTGAATAGCATTTGTCTGCATCTATATCAATTACATCTTACTTTACTTGATTCTGCTATACAGTCTTTATATTGAAGCCCATGAACTATGCAACATCAAGCTTGTTTTAGAAAATACTGTAATATATACTGACTTGCAGAGTATGCACCTGTACATTCATGGAACAATGGACACTTCTATGACAATCTGAGTAAAGTAAAACCTAAACTTCAGTTGTAGGTTTCCAGAAAGGAAGAATTCATCTTGGCTAGAGCATGAATTGGACATAGTCAGCTCACTGGAAATGCAACTTTGTTCTCACGAAAAAGAACATTATTGTTTGAGTGTACTTTATACAATGATTCCTGAAAAGCCTCATTCAGTAATTTTTCTGCTTTTTAAAATGTATAATTGTTTCTAGTTCAGATCCATTTTGTTAAGCAGTGATGAAAAGAAAAAAATTTCCTCTGTATGTATAGTAGATTTTTATTATGAGTGTGTAACATAAATTGAAATACTGATTTCAGTTTCTTTTCTATAGATGGAGTGGACAACTTCTTGGTGATCTTTTGGTTATTTGTGTTAATTCTAATGAACTCGGAAAAGCATGGTAAGCTGATAACTAGCATAGGCCAATTGTGTTTGTAATGTATTCAATAAAAATTTTTGCAAAGTTTAGTCATTTTAAATGTTTTATTCTATAATCTTATTATAGGGAAATTATGAAAATGCTTGATGAAGATTCCTTGGAAATTGTTGGTTTTCCAAGGTAAGTTATTAAATGCTTTATGGGATCTGTTTGCAAGTAAAAATTTTTAAGACTACTACTACTACTTTTATTATGTTGTCCCATATGTAATTGGCTGCAGGAAGGAAAAAAAAAAAAATCTGGTATTTATATGTATCAATTCATAATCTTTTAAGAGTTTCCTTAGAAGATAATTACATAAACCTTTCTCTGTAGTGTCTATACTGGATAAAATCCAAGAAGTAATGACTCAATAATGGCCTTCAATTCAATTAGTCATCACAGCTTCAAACTTATTTTATTCTTACTGTGTGATGTTAATGCCATTTGGTCATTGAGGTTTATTTATTAGAAATTTCAAACCAGTGATGCTAAAGAGTTTTGTCTTCTATGCACAGATTTAATATTATGAATTACAAAGTAAATTTTTGATTGATTTTATGTTTTGCTACATCTATATCAATTAAGAGAAAATGATGAACATCCATGCTTGTGATTTTGTCACTCCTCCCTCCTGACTGAGTGCTGTTTTAACTGGCCTATGTTTATGAGTCTTAATAAAAGATAAGATTTTTTTTTTAAAATCAGTGACTATGGGGGGTTTGGTCTACTTCACTTGGTAGTTACAAATTAATGTAATTGTGTTAGTATTTCTTTAATATTAACAGTATGGGAATAAATGTTTTAATGAATTATAAGATGTGCCTTTAGAGGATACATTGTTAATAAATAATGCCATGTTTGCTAGCTTACCTTCCAGAACTGCACCTGAAATGTCCTTTATATGGTATTCTCTTTTTTCAGCTCTGGTTGTATGAAGAATGTTGTTTTGAAGTTTTTAGAAGCTGATGAACCTGAAAAGGCAATTGTGAGTGTTATTATAAAGTAGGGGTTGATATTCTTGTGTTCTATAAGTATTTTTATATGTTTCATTATTTTTTGTTTATATTTTAGTTCTGTTTGAAGTATTCTTTACAAGTAGGATGTGTTGAAATTGGAACCTATTTTAAAGAAAATATGGAGAAATTTAATTTTTCTAATAGTCATAGGTAAGAATAACAGTTTTTTTGAATTTTTCTGCAGTATTTATTAATAGCAATTGTATGAGGTCACTGAAGTTTGTTTTTCTTTTGTAGGTCTGAAATTGATGGATTGTTGTCTTTTTCCTTGTCTAGTAATAATGAAGATGAATCTTTAAATGTAAATAATTAGGAATTTTAGTGAAACTCAAAGAATGGTTGTAAATAAAAGTGTTTTTTGTTGTAGAAGGCTTTGTGTTATTTTTGCAAGAAAAACATTAGTTTGAACCCCACATATTTTACAGTGAATGTAATAGGTAGAAAGGAACTTAGATTGAAAAAGACAGCCTGTGTTAAAACTGTAAAGAAGCACTTTAGCTACACCTGTCAAATATTACTTAGCAGTCTTGTTTATATTTGTGATGGACTTTCTTTATCATTAATAATTTGACTAGTTTCAGTGTAACTCTTAACTGATCATGAATTTAGTACTATACAGACAACCCTTGAACTGCACCACCCATAGTATATATGTGATTGTATTGCTAGCCAACAAATGCTTCTAAAACCTTGTTTTTAATTAGGTATAACTGAATTCAGTTATATGGGAGAAATCTTTACTTTTATAGGCTATGGATAATATTTCTCCTAATTAGAATTGACTGTATTTTCATCTGTTTAAAATTATTTTAGTGCCAAGAATAACTTGAGATACTTTTTAATTTTCATATCTCTGACCAAGAACCATTGTACATCAATTCTTTCTTTTATAAAAAGTATTACATGCAATTTTCTTTGTGTACAATGTTACACAGGAAGTATGCCTCCTGTAGCTCTGTGTGTGTCTTTCTGTCAATAGCTAGAACCCTAACAGGTTGTCACTAAGTCTATCTTCTTTTAGCACTTGAATCCAAATAGTAGTAAAATGTCGACAGTTGTGGATATAAGTGCAGCAATCTAATGGACTTTGAATGTGACATTGTATAGGGTAAAGACATGCTGGACAAAATTAAATGGCAGTTCTGAACTATTCATGCCCCACATTTTCAAGGGTGTATTGAGCATGGCACAGAAAACTGCAAGCAAACAGTCACATTGCATACCTTTGTTATCAATGGAGAGCAACACCAGCACTGGGCTATTGAGTCAAAATTACTGTGCAAGGTGTTGGGTTCATTGATACCCATAGATTCATGTCTGAATTCCACATTGTTTCTAATAAAGTGGCAGCACAGTGTAATAATAGAAAGGAATGCAGAATTGGAATTTGGCAACTACAATGTGTACAGAGAGGAGAGGGTTATGCTGTTAGTTAAACAAAAAAATCTAAGCCAGTGCAATGTTCTAGGCCTAATTACTGAGCAGTACAGAGAAATAGTGGGCTAGTAAATCAGAATGGCAACTTCAAACTAGACACATTTTTTGGATTTGTTTATCTGATTATCAGTAGTGATTAACTAATCAGACTTGTGGTAGAGAAGAAAAAGGCATGGGTTGCATATGAATTATCAGGTAACACAGAAGCCTACGGTATATATAAACTATAGTCTAATCAAGTTGGGCAAATTATGAGAAATCCTGTAGGGAAGTGGAGGACAAAAGTTCATTAAACTAACAAGGAGCTAAGTTAATTATTTTGTAATAACTAATAGTAAATTGGAAGCAAAATTGTTGAAATAAACTTTAGATTCAGGGGATGCCCTGCACAGACTGGAAATATATAAATTCACAAATGGGATTTAAAGGCAACAAGAATAATTACACACCTGTTAGTTTAACTTCTGTTCTGAGGAAAACAATGGAATCACTGCAATCATCAAAGTTAGATTTGTTTCACAGACCACACTGAGCAATCCACCAAGAAACTTTCTATTTTCAGCCTATATATAAAAAATGCAAATTCCCAACACCTTTATGGGCACCAAATCTGTTACTGATTTTATAACTTACTTTTGAGAGTAAATGAGCCTGTAGTACTGGCATCCATTGCTTAAATATAAATACACATTTAATTACAAATGGTTTGCAGCTTTCAATGCTAAATGTTCGTCAGCAGATACTAACAGAATGGAGACGTTAAAGGATTGTGTGCACAAGGTTGACCATTCAACCACTAGATTAGTGTTCGTGGTTCATAGTTCTTGAATTACGTGAATCTAGGTGGCGAAAGTGTCGGGACTGGTCAATCACTTCAGAGTCACGCTTGGTCGACCAGAAGTGTTCTGCAATTTCAAATTGGTCAATCTCAGCAAGGTGTCTCTCCTATGCAGCAGCTATTACATCGCTGTGCAAGAGGGGTGACCTGCACGCATTTTATGTTGTATTCTTGAAATCTGGCCCAACATGCCTGGATAGTAGTGAATGTAGGCAGTAGGTACATTGTCATGAGTTGATGATGGTCTCAGGTGGATTGCAACTCTCCAGAGCTTAAGCCTTTCTTGGTAAGAGCACCCTTTTGTTCCCCTTCTTTGTATTCATTCTAGCAACTCTGCATCCAGACCTGTACAGCAAATTATTAGTTTTAGTTGCAGCTGACTTCATGCTCATGTTGCTAAGAAAGGTTACACAAGATGGAGAGCATTTCCAGCCAATAACATAAGATTATTCACATATAGAAAACCCTAAAATTCACAGCTTTGCAGTCAGCTGATTAGTCACTCAATCTAACATTAGTTTGGAAATTGTCTGTTATATGTACCCAAGAATCTCTGCTGTAGATGTTTACTGGCCTAGAAGTTCTTGTCAATCAGTTGCTTCCCTGAGTGGTTTTATAAAATTCATGCTGGGTGCTTCAACAAGAGGTTAAAAAACCAAACATTGTTCCTGAACTTGAAGTTCCACTTTAGACTGCCTTTAACATGCTGGCGGCAATTCATACTAGAATTCAAAATTGCCATATACCTATATGTTAGAATAAGAACTCTGCCCAAAGTGTTAATTTTTAAATGATAATAATGTGTATAGTGCATATTTACCTACTAGTGGCATTCATCCAGGTGGGCTTACAAAGCCCACCTGGATGAATCCCACTAACAGAAATTGCAAATCCATAGTTGAAGGGAATGCCCCATGTAAACAATGCAGAGTTGTACAAGGTATTTCTTTCACCTGAGGCAAATAAAAATTTTGCACCCCTACTACCATATAAATAGATTTAACAAAATACATATTTCTGCACCCCTGGTTTTGATGGAACTTGGGAAAGAGCTCTTTCCCAAGTTAGGATTTTTTTTTATGTATTAAGAATTCAAGGGGACTAAGGCCATATTGCTCCAGGGATATGCAGTGGTCATTCCCTGACCTTTCCACATCCTTGAACCCCCCCCCCCCCCCACATATTTAATGTTGACAGTTTTACTTCTTTCAGTGATAAAGCTATGATTCCAGTACAGTCCACAATTGAAATGTTTTCATACCTCCATCACTACAATTTGAAATAATTTTTTTTCCAAAATCTACTGTAACGAGTTCTGAAGGTAGATATAATGCCTAAATTAAATAAGTTGTAATAGGAGGTAGGAACATTACCCAATAGTAATAAAACTTTGAAATCTAGATTTTTCCACAAGTTTCAATAGCATATAACCTAACACGGGGATTTCCCAATAATTTTTATTGCCGCACTTTATGAATTGTGTTGTAGAAGTACTGTGTTATATGTGGTTTGCCTGTACTTATTTTTGAACCATGTTTTCGCTTGAAGATCAATAAGTTCAAGGTGGGATCTCATACTCATCAAAAAAGTAACTAATAACAAGAGGCAACAATTCTATGGAAATGTGTTTCTCTTTTAGCTTGGTACAGCATTCAAAGTGAACTAAATTATCTTGCTCAATTTGGGATTAAAATAATTTCATGTAATCTGACCAATTTTCCTTTCCCTTCTAGTTTTAAATTAAGGGCATTTAAATGCACAATCAAACAGCCACTGCATATCTGATAGTTGTTTTATTGGTTTTCCTTTTTCTGTCACAAAAATATCAATTTCATGATGCAGTTTAAAGAAACAGTATGGCACTTTGCCACCTCACTGCTCTGTTTAAAAAAAAATTATATCTTCAACTTCTGAAAGATACAATAATTAAGGCCATGTGATGGTATAAAATTTACAGTTGAAATAACCACATTCATAATGTGTTTGAGATCCAATACAGAACTTCTTGATGCACAATGAAATGGATTCCAATCTGAGTTCAGCTCAGATATATATCATTTTCTTGGTTATTCTACCAGGGTTTTAATATTTAACCCTAACTTTTCAATAGATTGGCAAAAATTATAAAAAATAATTTTCACCTGCTATGAAGAGGAATTGGACTATGTCGTTTACATGTACTACCATCTAGTGCCACACTAAAATATTTCATTATGTTTTCCAAACAAATTCTTTCCAATATTTTCTGCTCTTCACATAATTGTTTATGTGAAGCACAGAAGATATTAGTTTGCCTCTGCAAATTCTTTCCAATATCTTGTATCATTTTTTCAAAAGAGATCAAATGTGCAACTTGATAACTAGCACTTACAGCATCTAAATTTCTTGACTGATACGTTTTCAGTGTATTTTGCAGCAATCTTTTATCATAAGATCTATGCTTTGAATCAGTGTCGTTTTAAATTATATTCTTTAATTTAAGATACAAGTTGATATGCAACCAAGTTACAAAGGAGGTTAGGCAGGCGAAGGCAGATTACGAGAAATCCTTGGCAAGGGATGCAAAGAAAAACAGCAAAGAGTTCTTTCCTTATGTAAACTCTAGAAGGAAGGGGATGAATCAGATTGGTCCACTTGATATTGATGGGTCAAGTGTTGATGATCCTGCTCAGGTAGCCAACAAACTAAATGAATATTTTGCATCGACATTCACACATGAGGAGTTATTCAGCGAGGGGAATGCCAGAGGTGTATTCAACTCTAGCAGTAAGCTACAGAATCTTGAAATAACTGGGAGTAAAGTGGAGGAGAAACTGTTGAAGATAAACACAAGAAAGGCACCCGGGGTGGATGGGATCTATCCAGTTATATTAAAGGAGGCAGCAAAGGAAGTAAGCAAACCCTTAGCCATAATTATGAGAGCTTCCTTGGACTCAGGGGAGGTACCCATGAACTGGAGATGTGCAAATGTGACCCCAATTCACAAAGGAGGATCAAAGGCTGACAAGTAATTATAGACCTGTGAGCTTAACTTCTGTTCCAGGAAAATTAATGGAGGCACTGGTTAAAGAAGCACTGCAGGCTCATCTAGACAAGACTTCAGTTATAGCTCAGACACAGCATGGTTTTGTTAAGGGGAAGTCTTGCCTGACCAACTTGATTGGATACTATGATGCAGTCACAAAAGAACTGGATGCAGGGAATAACTTTGATATTATATACTTCGATCTTAGAAAGGCTTTTGATACTGTTGCACATGGAAGACTGCTACACAAATTGGAGCAGTGTGACATTGGAGGCAAATTGCTGCTATGGATAAAGGGGTGGTTGAGGGGGAGAAGACAGAGAGTGGTAATCAATGGACACTGCTCATCGTGGAGTCCCTCAGGGCTCAGTGTTGGGTCCATTATTGTTTTCTGTATTTATAAATGATATTGATGATGGTATATCCGGCTTAATGTCCAAGTTTGCAGACGATACAAAGGTTGGCAGGGTTGTCAAGGACACTACGCTGCTGCAACAGGATCTGGAAAGGTTGAGCAGATGGGCTGAGAGGTGGCAAATGAAGTTTAACATTGACAAATGTAAAGTACTACACATGGGAAACAGCAACCCCAGAGCAACGTATCAACTCTGTGGTACTACACTGACAAAGAATGAAAGGGACTTGGGGGTGGTTGTGCAGGCAGATATGAAGTTCTCTGAGCAGTGCAGATGGGCTGCAAGAGTAGCTCATGGAGTATTGTCAATGATATACAGGAATTTTTCCAGCAGGGATAAGGAGGTGATCATTCCACACCTAGAGTACTGTATACAGGTCTGGAGGCCTCATTTCAAGAAGGATGTAGAGCTGCTGGAATGAGTACAGAGAAGGGCAACAAGATTAGTGAATGGAACAAAGGGGTGCTCTTACAAAGAAAGGCTTAAGTTTTGCAAATTACAGTGTCTGGAGACTAGGCACCAGCGAGGTGTATAAAGCCTTGAATGGTTTAAGCATGCTCAATGCTGATGGGATTCTTCCTCTAGCTCAGAAAAATCACCTGAGAGGGCATAAATTCAAATTGAGGAAAGACGGGCGGAAATTTGCCTTTAGCCAGCAGGTGGTTGGTTGGTGGAACAGACTTCCATCCCTTGTGGTGGAGGTTGATAGCCTAAATAAGTTTAAGGCTCAGCTGGACAGGTATTTTGAACGAACAGAGGGGTGAAGTGGAAGTGGGTTTTTTTTTGGCTGATGCTGCATAAGCTTGCTTTCTTGCATCAAATGCCTCTACTAATGCTAAAACTCAGTCTCCTTACACACCAAACACTGCTTTTTTGTGGTAATCAATGAAGAAGTAGTCTTCAGTCCACCTTTGATCAAAAACACGACACTACAAATTGATTTTCCTTAATTCAATAAAATGAACAAGTCATATCAAAATAGATTTCATAATATGAAAATATTGATACGTAGATAATTGTATTTAGCATACATATGACTGCACATGCTTGATACAGTCGAGCTCG
The DNA here is from genome assembly GCF_048544385.1 of Mastigoproctus giganteus. NCBI lineage: Eukaryota > Metazoa > Arthropoda > Arachnida > Uropygi > Thelyphonidae > Mastigoproctus > Mastigoproctus giganteus. Next base: position 157,922,572 of record NC_143579.1, read on the forward strand.
ACGTGACTCTAAAATGCTGTTTTAGTTAAATTTCCACGTGGCCTTGACGCAGTCTGCAGTTATAGTTCGGACACAGCATAGGTTTATTAAGGGGAAGCCTTGTCTGACCAATTTCATTGGATACTATGATGTGGTCACAAAGGAACTGGGTGAAAAAATAATTTCAGTATCATATACTCAGATTTCAGGAAAGCTTTTGATATTGTTGCATATGTAAGACTTGTACAAATAGGAGCAGTTACTGCTATGGATAGTTGAGTGGGAGAAGATAGAGCAGTAAACAATGGACACTGCTCTTCATGGACTAATGTTATTAGGGGGAATCCCACAGAGTTCAGCCCATTATTGTTTTCTATATTTATCAGGCTTAATGACAATATGCTACTGCAACAGGATCTAGAAAATTTGAGCACTGGACTAAGAGGTGGCAAATGCACATAGAAGCAACCCCAGAGTAATATGGAGAATGAAATAGACCTGGGAATATTTTTGCAGTCCACACAGATTGCCAGAACAGCTCATGGGGGTCTGGGCAATGATGACATTATTATCCCCTTGAATAAGATGGTCATTAGCACACACCTTGAGCATACAGTTCTGAAGACATTAGGAAGGATGTAGAACTGCTGGAAAGAATACAGAGAAGGGCAAGAAAGGCTTAAGTTTTGCAAATTGCAGCTTCTGGAGACTAGGCACCTGCATATCATTCTTCCTCTAGCTCAGACTGCACCTGAGGAGGCATAAATTGAAATTGACAGTTCTGAATTGATGTGCATTTAGCCAGCAAGTGGTTGATGGCTTAAATAAATTCAAGGAAAAAGTGGAAAACTGAGTAAATGGATGGGTGAAATAGGAATTTTTTTTTTTTTTAACCAATGCTCTATAACCTTGTTTTCTTGCATCATAAGCTTCTACTAATGCTAACACATTTGTACTAGTTTTTCCAGGAAACGAGGCAACAACTGTTATTAGTGGAAATCAGCAAAAATGCAAAACGTCAGATTGCAATTTTACTTCTCTGTTCTTCATTGCTACAGTAGATCACTCTCACAACAAAAGGCAATTATTTTTTAGAGTGAGATTGTTAATGTTGAAGAAAAAGTGCCACATGTACTGTTATACTGTACGTTTCTTAAGAGAACTTCAATATTCTCAAGATTTTTTCATCTGAACAACTGAATTCAAAATGTTAAAAAAAAAATCACAATATGTAACAAGTTAGTGCATTAGCATCATTGCCCGAAATAAGTAACACTATACCAGTGGAGACCACCACCACCCAGACAGCAGTTTCAATGTGTGGGATAATAAGCTGTATTATCCGCTTGTCCCTATTAGACGTAGAAAAGCAATAGTAGGAGAGGAAGAAATGCCTCACAAAATGAAAGGGACAATAACTGCTCTAACCCAACTCTTTCCCAGTAGGAAAGACTGCTGTTAGCTATTCTTGGTGACTGGGCTGCATCAAGCTTGCCCGAAATGTTTGTTAAAAAAAAAAAACTGTGCCAAATCAATCAGATGGACTATAAAATTCAAACCTATACCATGAAAAATCTTAATTCAGACATTAAACAGAACTGGTCTGATCAGATGAGATCTAAATTTTTTTTTTTAGATATACCTCATCTCCAATCAAACTGCACAAAAGTGGTTGCTCTCCACTTTTAAGAAACTTGCCAGATTCCCATGGAATCTGACTAAATGTATATGTGAGGTCATTCATTGGTGTAATCTCTTCTGCATGAAAATTCAATGTGTGATGTGTAGTTTTCACTAATTTTTAGAAATATCTGCACGTTATGATTTCCTAAATTAAACTGTGTCCAGTAGAGACATAATCCACCCTTAAAGGGATAGTGCTTTTGTCAAGCGGTTCCCCACAAATCCGCGTTGAGTACTCTGTAATGTATACAATGTTGCAAGGCCAGTCAGTGTGGGTTATGTGTTGTTTGTCTGGCCTCTTAGTTACTGGGAGGCACGATCACCATGGAAGGTATAAGCCATGCCTGATGGGCTCACTCCCCACTTGCAAAGCTAGAGGAACAGTGAGTTGGACAGGACAGGTAAGAAAATAGGAAGGCTACCCCACCCCCCCCCAACATCTGGCCCTCTGTTGGGGTTAGCCTTCAATCATTCCTGCACATCAATTGCCTGATGGCTAGGCACATTGTCATCTTGGAAGACACCATCGCCATTCGGGAAAAATTGTAACAGCGGGATGTATGCAGTCAACGATAGTGGAGACCAGTGATGTGTTGTTCCACATGCCCCAAACCATACAGCCGGCCTGCACTTTTGATATGCATGAGGGAATCAAGGGCCTCATGTTGTTGATGCCAAATCCATACACAACCAGCACACCCTCCAGTCTTCTAACATCCTACTCGCATGCTCTTTGCACACGAGTCTTTTTTGCCGATGAACCTGGGTTAACAGAGGATGCCATAGGGGTTGTCTGCAGGTATAGCCAATACGTGTGACCCATGGTCATGCCAGATATTGTTCCAGGTTAACCCGTATTGTATTGGGTAGCCAACTCTTCAACAGTGCTGCGAGTATTTGCCTGTACGAATCGTTGGACCCGGCACTCGCCTCTAACATCAACCTTTTGCTGACCTTTGCAGTTTTGTAATGGAGTCTCATTTGACCATTTTGATGCCAGGTACCCCCACAAATCCTTCCTTTTACCCATAATGCTTGGAATTTTACTGTCTACACTACATAAGTTGACTGTGCCCTCTCGTACCTCAAGTCCATTCAGTTAATATATTTTTTTTTTTACGTGCAGTTATTGTTAATGGTAAATAGGGAGAGGTGGCAATAGCCACCTTTCTTTATTTACCATAACACTGAAATCTCCAACTATCTTATTTCTAATATTAGAAACAAAACGTACCGTATTTTGTACTTCCATGTCCCGACCACAGGCGGACTGTGTCAAAAATTCTTATGGGAAAACAAATAGAATGAATCAGGATAATAATCATTGGCCTTAAGTCGCCGGCCCACTCTGTGGAGCTCGGATTTTTTACAATTATTAGGACAATTGCCTGTAATATGACCCAGTGCCATTACAGTAAAAACGTGATTTTTGCATTATGCCCCCAAATGGTCCTTACCTCCAACAAGCTTTCTGAAATCCTGAGTAATTAATCAATGATGTATGGCATGGGCATTTGCATGACCATATGAATTGCACTGTACTTGTTTCTGCACCTGGCCATTCCTCATTCTTTCCTGTGAATCTTAAACCTTACCAAATTAGTTTTTAAAAAAAAAAATTTCGAAAGGACTATTGCACATTTCTACCAGAAACCTGTCAATAGTAACCACTTTGCATATACAGTATTGCCAATTTCAATGTACATTTCAAATGGAAAACCCTTTCAATTTTTTTTCTTTTGCCTCGATAATCAAGTTAAACCTTTTATCTCATGAACAAATATCTAGTCCGAAACTCCACTGTCCTTGTGCCATAATTAGTCTTTTCTTTACGAAAATTGAATAAATGGAAATCCCGTGTTCCTCCCGACCCCAGCAAAATAGATTAGAGAAGAGGAACAATTATACGTATTCAAACTCTAAAGGAGGTTCACCGCTGGACATATCTATGGTGACTCCCCGACATACAGGCTTTACTTGTGAATTAATGTTCTGTAGTATGTGTTGTTTATATCAGACCTCTTTGCCTATTCAGGATCCTTAGTTTATTCTGAATTGAGACAGCGAGATTTGGAAGTTAATTAATACTTAAGTGTCTGAAGATTTACCGTTTGTAACTTGCCGCCATTCTTATATCCGAACTAGATAGTATAGTATATAATATTGTCAATTAACTTGTCCTTTTAACTAAATACATATAACGACTTAGATTACAAATGTAACATAAGAAATTAATACATAACTTGATACGGAAGTTATATAACCGGAACTTACAGATAATACTTGATACTGAAAAAAAAATATATATATAGCATAACTGTGTTGGGATACAAGTTTAGGGTCATAATTTTGTACTGAAATTGAAATTGTATAGAAATCATGACTCAGACCAGAGCAGCAAATCAAAAGGCTCAAGCTAATGGGAGTGCTGTGGCTCAGGGAACAACTGGGGGGGGGGGAGTTGCCCTCTGAATCACAGCTTTTTAAAATGCACTGCTTGATGTTGTGGACAATCGGGTACGGGACATGATGTTGCCATGGGGGATGTCTGTGTGCGCGATGAAACAGCGTTACGGGCCTATATGAGGACAGGGTGGATGCCCTCGAAGGATCTAAATTGAGGGCCCATCAAGCTCTCAGCTGCCCACATCAACGCAACACAGCAGCAACTCCCAAGAACTAGTAATTGTTGATGACTATTGTCAGGGAAACATGCTTTGTAAAACGAATAGATGGAACAGGACCAGGGAATGTCTGCCAGGGGCAAAGTGGATATCTTTTAAGAGCACAAAAGGTGATATACAGCGTGGTTCAAACGTTTAGGGGAGGTAAGTAACATCTAAAGGAATGTGAATCGCAAAATAGGAACCCATAACCGGAAACGTCACCGTAAGTCAGTAGACTGGCTGTTCATCAGTTCGCGAGAGAGAAAATTTCTGGTTTACTCATTCAAACAGTAGTCGCCGCACAAAGAGCATGAATCGATATATGAACTGTGAGCTAGCAGAGGGCAATGGACGAACCGCTTAACGAATTTATGGAGAACACTTCCCAGACAGACATGTACTGGACCACCATTTGAATTCCTTACACCCCTTTCATCTCCAAAGGGTTCAGTTACTGCTCCCCCCACCCAGATAATCCTGCACGTGTGGCTTATTTCACTCAGCACAATGCTCATGTGTAGGCAGGTATGGCCGGTGACTGCTTAGTCGGCCCATACCTGTTACCATCCCTCATGAGCTCCGCTAAATATCGGAGGTTACTTGACGATATTCCAGCAAATGTGAGACGCAACATTTGATTTCAACATGCGTTTTGGGCATCGATGGATTGGCCGTGGTGGACCCGTTGCCTGGCCCGCCACGCTCACCTGATTTCTTTTTTGGGGCCCTCAAATCTATCCTGTATGAATCGCCTGTGGAGACAGAAATGGATCTTGTGGCGAGACTCATCTGCGCTGCTGCTGTCAAAGAAACTCCAGGTGTGTTCGACCGTGTCACATCATAAAATGCATCCATCTTGTACTCCCTTGTTAATATTATGTTAAATAAATGTTTGCCACTAATTACTGTCTTGTGTCTCTGTTACTACTTTCCCGGTTATGGGTTCCTATGCAATTCACATTCCTTTAGATGTTACCTACCTCCCCTAAACGTTTGTACCAATATTTTTAAGACACGTTGGGACTAATGATATTAAGAGTATGAGACCAGCAGAATTACTTAAGTACAGGTCACTGTTGAAAAAAAAAAATGTGAATTAGGGTTGACTTTGAAAGTGTCTGCAATTCTGTCCAGACACTATAGGAGGGAGTTATGATGAGAGACCCTTGTCGATCAATTCGGCCCTGGAAATATTGTGCAAGGCTCAAAGGGTAAAATTTTTTTCACCCTGGTCAGTACTTTTTAACAGGAGAGACTGCTTCTACAGGGATGGGATACACTTAAATAGAGACGGTGCAAGAATATTTGCTGATGCTATCGAGGCAGCGTTAGGTGGGTCGGGAGATACAAGGAGTAATTGCGGTACAAGTAAACACATGGGTTGTGTAGGAGTAGCTAAGAATAGGAACAGGTGCATGTAAACTTGTGTACACCAATGCTAGGAGTTGCGTAAATAAATTTGATGCATTGCTAAAAACATCAAAGGCAGATATTGTTCGGGCCACACAGATATAAGGAATTTGGGCAGTACAATGTGTACAGAAAGGGAGGACGGGGTTATGCTATTAGTTTAAGAAACACAAAATCCAAGGAACTGAAGCGTCGAGTCAGTTTGGTATGACATAAGCGGAGACGGAGTGTGCTATAGGCCAATGGCTCTGATGAGTATAATAAGAAACTGTACAGGGAAATAGAGTGGGCCAGTAAATCAGAGTCTTATAATGCGGGATTTTAATTTTCCAGATATGACTAGAATTTGTGGGCTGTTCACTCGCACACTAGCAAGGCTTTTGTGCATTTATTGGATGATTGTTTTCTACATCAGCATGTTCGGGAGTAATACTCTTGATTTAATTGTCAGTAGTGATTCTTCATGCATTAAGAATCTGCAGATAGAGGAACCACTAGTGGCAGTGATCACAGTGTGCTGAAGTGGGATTTACTCAAAGAGGTAATTACGATGATCTGAGACAGTATTTAAATTCTATACAGTGGGACCAACTGATGATGTTACCAACAGCACTAATGAGACACAGCAGAGAAGAAAAATGCATGGGATACATATAAATTAATGGGTGACATGGAAGCCTATGATAGATATAAGCTGGTCTGTAACCAAGTCACAAAGGAGATTAGACAGGCAAAGAAAAACACAAGAGTTATTTACGTATGTAAACTCTAGAAGGAAAGTGATGAATCCGATTGGTCCAACAGTTGAGGATCCTGCTCAGGTGGCTAACAAACTAAACGAGAATTTTGCATCTGCATTCACACATCAAGAGTTATTCAGGAAGGCAAGAGGTGAAGTAAACTAGCAGTGAGCTAGATGATTTTGTAATAACTGAGAGGAAAGTGTAGGAGAAATTGTTGAGGATAAACATAAAAAAAAGGCACCTGGGGTGGATAGGATCTATCCAGTTATATTAAAGAAGGCAGCAAAGGAAGTAAGCAAACCCTTAACCATAATTATGAGAGCTTCCATGGACTGGACACGTGCAAATGTGACCCCAATTCACAAAGGAGGATCAAAGGCTGACACAAGTAATTATAGACCTGTGAGTTTAACTTATGTTCCAGGAAAATTAATGGAGGCACTGGTTAAAGCAGCACTGCAGGATCATCTAGACAAGACTTCAGTTATAGCTCGGACACAGCATGGTTTTGTTAAGGGAAAGTCTTGCCTGACCAATTTGATTGGATACTGTAATATTATATATTTGGATCTTAGAAAGGTTTTTGATACCCTTGCACATGGAAGACTGCTGCTATGGATAAAGGGATGGTGGAGGGGGTAGAAGACAGAGTTGTAATCAATGGACACTGCTCATTGTAGACTAATGTTATTAGTGGAGTTCTTCAGGGTTCAGTGTTGTTTTCTTTATTTATAAATGATATTGATAATGGTATATCAAGCTTAATGTCCAAGTTTGCAGACGATCCAAAGGTTGGCAGGGTTTTTAAGGACACTACTTATGCTATGCTGCTGTAACAGGATCTAGAAAGGTGGCAAATGAAGTTTAACATTGACAAATGTAAAATAGTAACCCCAGAGCAACGTATCAACTATGTGGTACTTCACTGACAGTGGTAGAGAATGAAAAGAACCTGGAGGTAATTGTGCCGGCAGATATGAGTTCTCTTAGCAGTGCAGATGGGCTGCAAGAGTAGCTCATGGTGTCTTGTCAATGATATACAGGAATTTTTCTAGCAGGGATAAGGAGGTGATTATTCCCTTGTATAAAACAATAGTCGGACCACACCTTGAGTATACCTTGAGTATACATTGTATACAGGTCTCGAGGCCTCATTTCAAGAAAGACAACTAGGTTAGTGAATGGAACAAAGGGTTGCTCTTACGAAGAAAGGCTTAAGGTTTGCAAATTACAGTGTCTGGAGACTACGCACCGGCGGGGTGTATAAAGCATTGAATGGTTTGAGCATGCTCAATGCCGATGGGATTCTTCCTCTTGCTTAGAATAATCACCTGAGACAGAATAAATTCAAATTGAGGAAAGATAGATGTGGAAATTTGCCTTTAGCCAGCGGGTAGTTGGTTGGTGGAACAGACTTGCATCCCTTGTTGTGGAAGTTGATAGCCTAAATAAATTTAACGCTCAGCTGGATAGGTATTTCGAACGAACGGAGGGGTGAAATGGGAGTGGTTTTTTTTTTTTTTTTTTTTTTTGGCTTATGCTGCATAAGCTTGCATCATATGCCTCTACTAATGCCACTAGGGAGCAACCATCAACTGGACAACTGCTGCCCAGTGCCAATCCACTATGCACACAGTTTGCCCAAACCTGGACATAAAAAATAAAAATGTGTCAACCTGTCCTTTCCACTTTAGGCAAGCAAAATTCACCTATAGAATAGGAATAATATTTCTATTTACTATACCAGTTGTATTATTAACCATCTTAGCTGCCATATATCATACAATTCAGTTAAAATTCTACTCTCTTCTTGTTTTATGTTATTTTCAGGATGAGTATCAATATTTAAAATACAAACAGTTTATCCTTTTTAACCTCTTCATACTACTTGTAAGTCTAAAGAAAGTGCCCCATTTAAAATCTAAAGTGTATTCGTCAATTACTCTATGACAGGCTCTACACATGGCGAACGACATAATTAGTTCTCTCTTCTAATATTACCCGAGAGTTACCGGGTATACAAATTGCCACGTCGTCGGCATATGCAATTTTATGACAGTGTTCAAAGCATCACATTCCAGCACAGTGGTCCCAAAACAAAACCCTGTACAGTACCTTTTCAAAATTTAGATGTCGAGCTTTAACAGCTATTTTCCTATCAGAAAAGTAATTATGCAGTACCATATACAGAACGAACAAGTTCACTATAGGCTAATGTAATCAGCAAATTAAACACGCTTTCCCACCATAATGTATCAAAGGCTCCCTCGAAGTCAATGAACATTATAGTACATACTTTGTAATTGATTGCCTGATTACAGTAGTTGGTCACATCTTCAATTGCATTTTTAGCATATTTTCCCTTCTTAAAGGCAAATTGATTAGAAATGCGTTGTTCGCTATTTCGTGATAACTCATCTATTCTTATTGCTAATAACCTTTTGTGCACATTGCCCAAATTTGGCAGCATGCAGTAGGTCCATACGCTCTCGGATCAATAGGATACCTGGTTTTGGTATAATTTTAACAGCGTATTTACACAAGTTTGGAAATAGTCTTTACTAAACGCTTATTGTACATATTTAGAAAAAATTGTAGATACAATCTAAAAATCTTAATAATGGGAACAGTTTCAATTAAATCCATTCCTGGACACTTATTAACATTTAGCTTAAATATTATGGAATCTCATCCATAGTAAAGACTTCTGTTTCAGTTATATTACAATAACTGTCAGTTTCTTGTCTTATCCTATATCTGTGAATCTATGATGCTGTTTTAGAATTTCAAATATATGAAATTCTAAAACAGCAGAGACATAATACCCAATCCTAAGTTTCTCCATTGTTTGTTTTAATACTGTTAAAAATGTACTCAGTATGAATCTTATAAAAGTAAAAAATACCACTTCACCTCTGCAAGTTGCCATGATCTCCTTTTCTACTATAACCTTCTAGCTCTGTTTACCTGACTCCTTAATCTGGAAAGTTCTTGCGTCCACCATGGGACTAGCTCTCTCTCCTCGTTTTATTCCCTACATATAATGCCCTGTAAATTGCATTTTGCACGTAGTTTGAGTATTCCAAGTCATGCTACTATTGGCATCGGTAAAATGCCTGAAACATCACCTTAAATTTTATAGTGGTTTAGGCGATTAGCTACATTATTTCACGCGGTATACGAGTGGTATTAATTATAGTAATAATCTTAATGGAAAACAACCACGTAACGTCCTTCCCTAACTATATTACTCTGGGTATGTTCTGTCATGATAGTCCAATCTCCTATTCTGCCTCCCATATTATTGGATTCTAATGTTATCTATTTTAGATTGACCACTTACAGTTGAAAAGTGTATAGGACATATATGGCCTATTATGGGTACAATTAAAATTTCCTCTAGTATTCTACCTCTGTTCTCGCTATGCCACAAAATAGATTTAGCATTGGAGTCCACAATTGAAGATTTGACTAGTTCTATATGATGTGTAGTATCTTTAAAATGTAGTATCATTTAAAAGGCTGTGATTCAGAAGGCAACTGCCCCCCTCCTCAGTTCTTCCCTGAGCCACAGCACTCCCATTAGCTTGAGCCATGATTTCGATTTAATTTCAATTTAAGTACAAATTATAACCCTAAACTTGTATCCCAACACAGTTATTATTATTAGCCATATGGTGCAAGGAAGCCTGAGGCTTATACTGCACCAGCCAAAAAAAAAACAATCTGATTTATCCAGAGAAAGAGAGAGACGTAGAAGGGAATCACCAAGAAAGAGAAGAATGATGATATCCAGCTCAGAATCCTGGGTGTGCCAAACCCATGCTCACCAGATGTGAGGCTCCAGAACACGGGGAAAGCAGTGAAGTACGGTTCGTAACTCCGCCCACTCACTGCGTTTCCCCTCTTCTTCTCGACAACTGCACGTGGCGAAAGTCACGGGACATAACAGTATGGCGGAACTGAAAAACAACGAAATTAACGGCAATACAGCATTTTTTTCCGAGCAGCAACCAAAATAATTATACGTAAAAATAACACACTAATTTCTTTTTCAAAACGAAAAAAAAATAATAATAATGAGAGACAGTAAATGACAAATTTTCGGCAAATAACCCCCGAAGTCCCGTAACCAATTTTCATTAAACAGAAATGAAAGACAATTAAAAAAGTAACTCCATAATTTTTATTTTTTCGCCCCAACGACTGGTTTTTTCTTGAATCCTTCTCGAAGTCCCGTAAAACAACCTTTTTTTGCTAAACAGAAACGAAAGTCAATTAACACGTGCAACGAACATTAAATTGCTCTTTGCATAAGTACAAAACAGCAACATAGAATTTTTTTTTGAAAAGAACGCAACGGACACAATCTAGGTTAATGATACGTGAAAACAACACAGAAATACAAATCAAACTAAACTCACCTCATCAGTGGAACGGGATAACAACACAAACTCAGGACCACGAGGCAATTAGCAGTGAGCAGCATTCAAAAGAAAGAATACGCAACTAATTTCGCATTTAACGCTCCAGTGACGTCCGCGTGAAACGAAGAGAGGGAATGCAGTCAGAAGGCGGGGTCACAACCTGTCAATCACTGCTTTCCCCCGTTCTGAAAGCCATTTTTCATTATCGAGTATTATCTACGAGTTCCGTTTATAACTTTTAGCATTAGCATTAGTAGAGGCATTTGATGCAAGAAAGCAAGCTTATGTAGCATCAGCCAAAAAAAAAAAAAAAAACCACTTCCACTTCACCCCTCTGTTCGTTCAAAATACCTGTCCAGCTGAGCCTTAAACTTATTTAGGCTATCAACCTCCACCACAAGGGAGGAAGTCTGTTCCACCAACCAACCACCCGCTGGCTAAAGGCAAATTTCCGCACGTCTATCCTACATCTGTCTTTCCTCAATTTGAATTTATGCCCTCTCAGGTGATTTTTCTGAGCTAGAGGAAGAATCCCATCAGCATTGAGCATGCTTAAAACATTCAAGGCTTTATACACCTCGCTGGTGCCTAGTCTCCAGACACTGTAATTTGCAAAACTTAAGCCTTTCTTCGTAAGAGCACCCCTTTGTTCCATTCACTAATCTTGTTGCCCTTCTCTGTACTCGTTCCAGCAGCTCTACATCCTTCTTGAAATGAGGCCTCCAGACCTGTATACAGTACTGTAGGTGTGGCCTGACCATCGCCTTATACAATGGAATAATCATCTCCTTATCCCTGCTGGAAAAATTCCTGTATATCATTGACAATACTCCATGAGCTACTCTTGCAGCCCGTCTGCACTGCTCAGAGAACTTCATATCTGCCTGCACAACCACCCCCAAGTCCCTTTCATTCTCTACCACTGTCAGTGTTGTACCACAGAGTTGATACGTTGCTCTGGGGTTGCTGTTTCCCATGTGTAGTACTTTACATTTGTCAATGTTAAACTTCATTTGCCACCTCTCAGCCCATCTGCTCAACCTTTCCAGATCCTGTTGCAGCAGCATAGTGTCAGTAGTGTCCTTGACAACCCTGCCAGCCTTTGTATCGTCTGCAAACTTGGACATTAAGCCCGATATACCATCATCAATATCATTTATAAATACAGAAAACAATAATGGACCCAACACTGAGCCCTGAGGGACTCCACTAATAACATCAGTCCATGATGAGCAGTGTCCATTGATTACCACTCTCTGTCTTCTCCCCCTCAACCCCTTTATCCATAGCAGCAATTTGCCTCCAATGTCACACTGCTCCAATTTGTGTAGCAGTCTTCCATGTGCAACAGTATCAAAAGCCTTTCTAAGATCCAAGAAATTAAAATCTCCCAAGTATATAATATTAAAGTTATTCCCTGCATCCAGTTCTTTTGTGACTGCATCATAGTATCCAATCAAGTTGGTCAAGCAAGACTTCCCCTTAACAAAACCATGCTGTGTCTGAGCTATAACTGAAGTCTTGTCTAAATGATCCTGCAGTGCTTCTTTAACCAGTGCCTCCATTAATTTTCCTGGAACAGAAGTTAAGCTCACAGGTCTATAATTACTTGTGTCAGCCTTTGATCCTCCTTTGTGAATTGGGGTCACATTTGCACATTTCCAGTCTATGGGTACCTCCCCTGAGTCCAAGGAAGCTCTCATAATTATGGCTAAGGGTTTGCTTACTTCCTTTGCTGCCTCCTTTAATATAACTGGATAGATCCCATCCACCCCGGGTGCCTTTCTTGTGTTTATCTTCAACAGTTTCGCCTCCACTTTACTCCCAGTTATTTCAAGATTCTGTAGCTTACTGCTAGAGTTGAATACACCTCTGGCATTCCCCTCGCTGAATACCTCCTCATGTGTGAATGTCGATGCAAAATATTCATTTAGTTTGTTAGCTACCTGAGCAGGATCATCAACAGTTGACCCATCAATATCAAGTGGACCAATCTGATTCATCCCCTTCCTTCTAGAGTTTACATAAGTAAAGAACTCTTTGCTGTTTTTCTTTGCATCCCTTGCCAAGGATTTCTCGTAATCTGCCTTCGCCTGCCTAACCTCCTTTGTAACTTGGTTGCATATCAACTTGTATCTATCATAGGCTTCTGTGTCATGTGTTAATTTGTATGTATCCCATGCATTTTTCTTCTCTGCCATATGCCTCATCAGTTCGTCTGACATCCATTTTGGCCTAAACCTTGAACAATATTTCTTAGTTGGTATGTAAAGCCTAGTAGCTTCCAAGATAAGTTCTTTGAATGCTTCCCATTTTGAATTTGCTGTTGGTAACATCATCAGTTGGTCCCACTGTATAGAATTTAAATACTGTCTCAGTCCATCATAGTCGCCTTTACGGAAGCAATAACCCTTCCCTTTACCCCTAATGGTAGTTACCTCTTTGAGTAAATCCCACTTCAGCACACTGTGATCACTGCCACCTAGTGGTTCATTTATCTGCAGATTCTTAATGCATGAAGAATCACTGCTGATAATCAAATCAAGAGTATTACTCCCTCTAGTTGCCTCCCGAACATGCTGATGTAGAAAACAATCATCCAATATATCCACAAAAGCCCTGCTAGTGTGTTAGTAACCAGCCCCCAAAATCCAGTCAATATCTGGGAAATTAAAATCTCCCATTATAAGACACTCTGATTTACTGGCCCACTCTATTTCCCTGTACAGTTCCTTATTATACTCATCAGAGTCATTAGGCCTATAGCACACTCCTACTCTGAATTTTGATCTCCCAATGTTTATGTCACACCAAACTGACTCCACACTTCCGTGTCAAGTTATGTATTAATTAATTATGTTACGTTTGTAATCCAAGTCGTTATGTATTTAGTTAAAAAGTACAATTTAATTGACAATGAAGTTTAACAAGATTAATAGATTTTACTGATTAATTGACAATATTATATTATATACTATACTTACGCTACCTAATTCGGGATATAACGTATCGTATAACAATGGCGGCAAGTTGGTAGATGACTCTCATCAACCGGTGCAATACCACCACTTTGTTTATTGGAAGCTTGAAGTGGTGGAACCCATGTTTAGTTTCTAGAGCTAAGTTCCGATCAACCCTTCCCTATCTCTTCGTAACCCAAGCACGGTACTAAGTACTATAGGTTCTAACACCTCTCGTGTTTGGGGTTTACATAAAAAAAAAAGTTACGAACGGTAAATCTAAGGACACTTAAGTATTTATTTACTTCCAAATGTCGCTGTCTCAATTCAGAATAAACTAAGAATCCTGACTAGGTTTATACGCTACTTATAGAAAATAATTTAATCTAACAATTAAGTCAATAAAGCGGCTAAATATGGCTAAAAAACTTCTCGTTCAACGTAGCTGCAACTTGTAACACGTGGATTTAATACCCTTACCGATACTAAGTAATCCTACAAAATTTCTATCTAAGTTTAACTTTAAACTAAGTATCGTAACTAGGAATATGAAGAAAATCTAGAAATATCTAGAAAATAAGTTAATATGCCAAATTAAGCTAATAAAACAGAAAAAACTTCGCTATTCCAGGAGCAGTAAAAAACTTCGCCTGCACAAGGCTACTCTCATTCTCAAGCTGTGCTGTTGTTTTCCATCCCCCCCCCCCCAACTCAATCACTTTGTGTGAACTCAAATGCCAACAGACAGCTTTTTTTTTTTTTTTTTTACTAACATCATCCGTTAATCAAAAATATTTGCCACCGATACCAGAAAGCCCATTCACAGAAAGTTTAATTCAGAAGAGGTGAGGGAAGGTCGAATATCTCAAAGTATTAACATTTAGACTAAATCATATTGAATATACTTTGGAGAAAATACTTTAGTGCACTTATTTTCTACCTTATTAGCGCATTAAAAATAAAACATTACAATCCAACTGAATATCGAAACAGCTCAAATGCGTGACAATTTCAAAATATCCAATTCAAGTACGCATCAAGTGGAGGAGGGGATTCGGAAGGTAGAGATTAAGACCAAATAATCACTGAAGTCGCAATTTGAGACATCTCGACGCCTACGCACGGAATGAACTTTTGCCAGTATTTCGATTACTTGCATTTTATTCACTGTTTTAAGACACATTTGTTTTAAAAATATAAATATGAACGGCAAACTACTTTACGGTATCCATTGGTGCAGATGAGCAAATTTGGGAGTTCACACCCGCGCAACTAGCCGAACATTAATTCAGTGATTTACAATTAAACCAGTAACCAAAAACCGAACTTCTAGGCGTGGCCGATTCAGTCTTTACAGAATACGGTACCACCGAACCAATTCTTGGCTGTCATCTAGCCAAGTTTCGATATGTTAATCGGTCTGAACAAAAATCTCACACTACAGACTTCGAGTACTTAGTCGAAACCCTTTACGAGTCGTTTAGGATTTCATTTCAGACGAGATAGATAATAATGGCATCGAACATGATATCTTTTTTAAAGCCTACCGCCACTTCCAATTCAATGGAATTGGTAAAGATGGCATTTTAAAGTAAATTACATCATGGAAGGGAAGATCTTCAATTGTTATGCAGAAGTGTTAACTACAACCATAAGAAATAATTTAACACGGCATTAACGGAGACAGAACGTTTACCTCCAAAATATTTCGGAATTCATTTCATATCGCCACATTCAATTCATAATTCGTTAACTCGAAGTACAGATTAATCGGGCCAACTTTTTAATGTTGATTACTGCTTTAAATTGCGACTATCCGTTGGTGGACGTAATATGGGATGAATTCGGAAAGGTTTCTCGAACTAGACTTTTCTAAAAGAAAAACAGAACTAATGTGTTTGTGTGTGCATGATTTCCTCCTGTAACTAAAAAAAAATTTCGTATTGCAACATTTGCACAAGTTAAAGACTGTCACTTATAATCTTAGACTCTACTTACCAGCAAAAGTCTCAAAACTGTTTCACTCGCTAATAGCCAACATAAGGTTGTTTCTGAACTAGTTTAAAAAAAAATAACTGAAAACAGCTTAGACTAAATGCACGACCGTACAGAACCACTGTACAGACCGTACTCAGCACAAAGTAATAAACGCAACCGAGATCCATCGCGCCCTCTGTCGATACATAATTTAACACGGCATTACGAAGTATCACGCAATAACAGTCAAGAAATACTTCTACGCTCAAAACACACAAGAGAGACAGCGGGTGGTACTCCCAACAGATGCAAAGTTGCATTGGGTAGGGGTACCACCCACTGTAAACCTACTCCCTTCCTTCAACATCCCTCACACAGGGGAAAAAACCCCCATGTGGCGGAAATTGAAGAAAAGGTGTAGGTGTCTATCCCTCCCCCGCGTGTTCTAAGGTCAATTTTGGGTCTGTGAGGGGAAACCGGAGCTCCCGGAGGAAACCTCACGACCCGGCCTTGAGACTGACTAACTCAAGATACTGAGAGAGAAATACGCGACTACCGATAGCGGGCCTCGAACCCACACACTCTGACTCAGTACAGCCTAGCGCTCTTGCTAACATGGCTACCGGGCCCCGATAAGCTTTTCTTCAAAAGTGTTATTTACTTCTTCATAAAGGAAACACTCAATGTCCCAAAACTGATTAAATATTGTGTTTTATTGACTTTACGATCACTGTGCATTCGGAATGATAATCATTAAAATATAACGAGGTTAAGACGTTAATATGGAAATTATTATTGAGCCAAATATTCCAATAATAAATATACTACGAAAGTTTCACTAGTCGCCAATGTTTTTCTCTATTACGTGTAATGCAGTTGTAAATCTGAAAATCATAAGAATGCAACTTAGAAATAATTCAATTGCCATAAAATTTAGGTACAGAATACAATCGAAAAAAAAATCTGCCAACATATGTTTATAACCCCGAAGACTCACATCTGGTGAATATGGGCTTGGCACACCAGGGTCCTGAGCTAGATATCATCATTCTTCTCTTTCTTGGTGATTCCTCTCACTCTCAAGGTAACTCGGAATTTTTTTTTTTTTTTTTGCCTCGTACAGCATAAGCCTCAAGCTTCATTGCACTATATGGCTAATAATAATAATAAGTGATCTTTATTTCATCATGAAAGGATCAACAACAAAAGATTTCATATTAAACTTTATGCGCGTTGTCTTTGCTGTTAGGCGCGATTTAAAAGGTCTAAAATTTTAATGCAGTTTTAAAACCTCATTAAACTACCATGGAATTTATGTATAGAGTAAAGCATACAGAGGACAAAAATCGAAACTACCAAATCACCAGGGCCTAAATCACATGGCGGCCACTGGACACTTGAAATAAAAAAAAAAAAACCTGTAAAAAGTGTCTAACATTTGAGATGGTTAAAAATGCGCCAGCAGATGGCGCCAATATTTATTTTGGGAATTCTTAATCTTATGCATGTACGTACCGTCCCAACTAAACTAAATTTTCGTTGACCACTATTATCTTTTACCTTTGTTTCCATTAAAATAGGCTGTTTGGATGAATCTGAACAGATAATTTACTAAGGAAACATGGTTGCTAAATCAAGCTTTCTCTTTTCAAAAAATAGAATCAGTTTATTGATTTTTGATCGTGCTGTGGCATAACCCAAGGGGCTCACATCTGGTGAGTATGGGCTTGGCACACCCAGGGTCCTGAGCTGGATATCATCATTCTTCTCTTTCTTGGTGATTCCCTTTTACTTTTGACTCTCTCTCTCTCTCTCTCTCTCTCTCAGGGTAACTCGGGATTTTTTTTTTTTTTTTTTTTTTTTTTTTGCTGCAGCATAAGCCTCAGACTACCTTGCACAGGTACATTCAAGAAAAAAAAAAAAAAAAAAAAAAAGCGCAAATTTAAATTCGCAAAAAAGACGTCATTTTCTTTCTAAAAAAAAGCTCCACAATATCAGATTTCGGCGTCATTGCTGACCTGCTGACCCTACCCTGACTACGCCACTGTGCCCAGGGCACTATTAATCAGGCTAAAAATAAAGGCACACTATCCTCATTTAGGAGAGTCCTTTCAAAATGTGGAGCATACCACATTACTGCTCTTAATTTGACACTGATCTTAGGCATAAGCCTGTTTCCTTGTGTGAAGATAAAAATGTGTAAATACATACTCTGGGGCTTTTTCACATGCTTGGCTTGAGGGGGCCCATCATATTAAAAAAATTAATAAAAAATCCATTACTACCATTAGACAGCGAGGGCTGTCGACAGGTAAAGGTTGGCGGGTCAGCTGTCCAGGGCTCCAAAATCGGTGCGGGGGGGGGAGAATCTGGATGGGAGATGCAGGCCTGAAAAAGGTTATTTTGCCGGGGACTCCTGGAGGTACTTCACCATACAGACTCCTTCAAACCTCGGGATTGATATAACACGGTTCCTCACACGTACACCAAAATTTTACAATTAGTGCATTTTTTTTTTTTTTTTTTTGTTTAGTTATACGTGGTTCTTTCCAGCCTCCATGAACAAAATAACCCGACGATTATTATTCCCGCCTTCTGTAAATCACATGGGCTTATGTCGGATTTAGGTAGACTGAGATTCTGGTACGTATATTTTTAGAGATGCTAAAAACAAGTTCATGGAGGTCCTGATTTCCTCCTCCTAGCTACTTAGGAGACGCTGGAGCAATCGCGCCACTGAACATGAAAAGTAAACCCCTTTCAAGTGTCAGGTGTATATTAATAGAAAAATACATTTCTATTAATATTATTATTATCAGTCATATGGTGCAAGGAAGCCTGAGGCTTATGCTGCACCAGCCAAACAAATTTCCCAGTTACCCTGAGAAAGAGAGAGAAGTAGAAAGGAGTCACCAAGAAAGAGAATGATCCAGCTCAAGACGCTGGGTGTGCCAAGCCCATACTCACCAGATGTGAGCCCCCTAGGGTTATGGACCGCAACCAGTTACATATTTGCTAATAAGGATCACAAAAAAAAAAAAAAAATATATATATATATATATACAGGGTGTCTCAAAAATATTGGTACAAACGTTTAGGGGAGGTAGTTAGTTATTGGGTTTTTAGGAGCATCAGCAACTAAGGCTATATTGCCTTAAGCAACTAAGCGACATGCCTTAAGCAACATCAGCGACTAAGGCTATATTGCCTTAGTTGCTGATGCTCCTTACACATCCTCCATATTTGGCGGTGACGGGCTCGAACCCCGGTCTAATCAAGAAGCGTGTGCTACGCATTACTGCTCCTTCCCACCTGGCTACGGATGCACCTTTAGGGGAGGTAGGTAACATCTAAAGGAATGTGAATCGCATAGGAACCCATAACCGGAAACGTCACGGGAAAGTAGTAGCAGAGGCACAAGAAGCAGAAATGACACAAAAGACACAGTAATTAGTGGCAAACATTTATTTGACATAATATTAACAATGGAGTACGAGATGGATGCATTTCATGATGTTACAACAGATGCTCGGAGGTTCCACCATGAGACGCGATGCATGCGTCACACCGACGCAGCATGAATTGGCGGACACGGTCGAACACACCTGGAGTTTCTTTGACAGTAGCAGCAGCGCAGACTAGTCTCGCCACGAGATCAATTTCCGTCTCCACAGGCGATTCATATACGATATATTTGAGGGCCCCCACAGAAAGAAATCGAAGCTCGATAAATCAGATGAGCGTGGGGCCCAGGCAACGGGTCCACCACGGCCAATCCATCGACGCCCAAAACGCCTGTTCAAATGGTCACGAACACACCTTCCATAATGGGCAGGCGCCCCGTCATTTTGAAACCAAATGTTGCGTCTCACATTTGCTGGAACATCGTCAAGTAACCCTGGTAGAACTTGTTCAAGTAAGATCCGATATTTAGCGGAGGTCATGCGGGATGGTAACAGGTATGGGCCGACTAAGCAGTCACCGACCGTACCTGCCCACACATTTATTGCGAAGCGATGTTGTGCCTCATGGGGGTGCACACCGTGTGGGTTGTCGTGAGCCCACACATTAGCATTGTACTGATTGAATAAGCCTTCCCGAGTGAAATAAGCCTCATCCGTGACCAAAACATAGGCTGGAAAATTCAAGTCTTGTACCACTGCACAAAAGCCACACGTGCAGGACGATCTTGGGGGAGCAGTAACTGAACCCTTTGGAGATGAAAGGGGTGTAAGGAATCGTGTTGCCAGACACGCTGTACACTGCAACGAGACACTCCTAAGGCAGAGGCAACGGCGCGTGTGCTGGTAGTAGGATTATTCTGGACGGCATTCAATACACTTTCTTCCATGGCGGGAGTTCGCGTCGAACGTGGTCTGTCCGCACTACTCCTGTTACCTCTAAATGACCCATAATCGCACAAATTTTGATGCACACGCACAAACAAACGGTGATCCGGTACCTGTCTGTCTGTTTGGGAAGCGTTCTCCATAAATTCGTTGAGCGGCTCGTCCATTGCCCTCTGCTAATCCATATACTAGGTGCATGTCTACCAGCTCACAGTTCGTATATCGATGCATGCTCTTCGTGCGGCGACCGCGCCGTCTACCGACTTACGGTGATGTTTCCGGTTATGGGTTCCTATGCGAATCACATTCCTTTAGATGTTACCTACCTCCCCTAAACGTTTGTACCAATATTTTTAAGACACCCTGTATATATTGACAAGAGTATTTCAAATTTCGGTCGAGATTCCATTTTCCAATAAAATTAATAAATTGTCAAATAATTATTACGAGACTATTTCCTTTTATGGCAGAGAATGAAGACATGTACACTGTGGCATTTAAAAAATCGACCAGACGTTGTACAGAGTATTCATTTTAACGTGATCGTTTCTTAAAAATGTTACAGGCTAAATTAAGAGAATTAACAAAAATGAAAAATTAAAATAAAAATAATTACTAAAGTGTATTTTTTTTTCACTGCTGCATGATGATTAAAGCTTAAAGACTCCCAGGAACAATGTTTTTCACAATGTAGTAAACCTACATATATACACAGACTTCTGCATTGTGTTTCAGCTTCACTTGAAAGTTTTCCTTTTTCTGCCTAATATTTACATTTTCCCTGCACGTATTTTGAACTTCTTTTCGTAATGATTTGAAGAAAACTGTATTTCTTAAGCAGTAATGTTAAAATTTTTATCCTTTATTATGTCCACTAAGTTCAGTAATTTCTGAAAGCGAATATGCATCTTCCATCACCTTGTTGGCATGTCTTTCTTTCATTGTCAATCTATCATTTTTCATGTATTGATGTAAATAGAAATTTACTGATTTTTTTTTTTTTATATTTTATTGGCATAATTATTGTTTTCTTCTAACTAACCTTCTACATTCTATCATATTCGGGAATATATGCTACGCGATTAACGAGGAGTTTCTGTACAACTTCAAAACTGGGGCTCACATCCGGTGAGTATGGGCTTGGTGCACCGAGGGTCCTGAGCTGGATATCATCATTCTTCTCCTTCCTGCTTTCTTGGTGATTTCCTTCTATTTCTGTCTCTCTCTCTCTCAGGGTAACGTGGATTTTTTTTTGACTGGTGCAGCATAAACATCAGGCTTCCTTGCACCATATGGCTAATAATAATAATAATAACTGCTTGGCAAACGCAACATGTGGGACCAACATAAAACCCGGTGACTTAATAAGGCCCCGTACTTTCGGCCTTCTGTGAAAATGCTTTATCTACATTGCTAGCGTTATATTTCCAATAGTATGAAATCGGTTTCGGTGAGGCGCGAGAGAGTGCATATGTACACGTGCTTTGGGTGACCAGGATTCAAGCCCATGACTGCTAAATATGGCGCTGTTTCTTGTATTCTCTCTATTTTGTGATCTCCTTTGATCACGTAATCATCACGGGGTATAAAGAGAAAAATTATTTATTTATTTAAACGTACCACTGTTAATAATTTTTTGGAAAATAATATGGGTATAATCAAGAGATCATAATCAAAATAATTGATTGTCGAATTTCCATATATACACACACACACACACAGCATTTCTTCTATCAATATACTCTAATGCAAATTAAGACTAAAATTTGCACAGTGAAAATATATTTAAATGAATAAATAATCTTTTTTACATTGTCATGTATAACTGCCTTTCAAAGACTATCCAACACCACTGTTTTCATACTTGGAGAATGACCTACAATGAACCTTATACATGAAAAGATTTCCGGGTAAATTTCTCTATTTCCAGTTATTCTAAATGTTATGTCCGAAATAGGGAAATTCCGGAACTGTTAATAGGGACGAATTGCCTGTAATCATGGTCATTCCCGAACTATAGCGTTAGTGTAAATATATATTCTATTTATAATATTATATTCATATACATAATATTATACTCTATTAACACTAGTATAGTGTTAATATACATACATAGTACATGTATTAATATACAGTCATTTCCGGACTATAAATGTACCTTCATAAAAACATTACTGAAACCAATAAGGAACACGTATAAGCCAAACAAATTATCTGATCTCATAATGAGATCAGATAATTATAATTTGTAAGTCAGAGTCCAGCTGACTGATTTCCAGAGGGATCTTATTGTTGGACATCACATTACTAATTTGTCCAATCCTGCTGTCGCTTATAGCCGGTATCACTTAAAGTCTACCATCCGTGATGTTATCGTGAAATGGAAACATAGCAGTACCACCACTGCCCAGCAACGCCGAAGAACACCACAATAGTTCACCCACGAGACCAGAAGATACTTGACGGATATTAACATTAGCATTAGCAAACTCAGCCAAAGCATCAGAAAAAAAAAAAAAAAAACATTCCACCCATCCATTCACTCAAAATGCCTTGAACTTATTTAGGTTGTCCATCTCCAATACAGCAGATGGAAGTTTGTTCCGACTATCATCCAGCCGTTGGCGAAAGTCAAATTTTCGCACATCTATTATACAACTGTCTTTCCTCAATTTGAATTTATATCCCCTCAGGTGATTAATCCGAACAAGAGGAAGAATCTCATCAACATTCAGCCTGCTAAAACCACGGAAGGCTTTATACAGCTAGTCTCCAGAAGGTGCAATTTGCTGAACTTAAGCCTTTCTTAGTAACAGCAACCCTTTGTTCCATTGACCAATCTCGTTGCCCTTCTCTGTACTCGTTCCAGCAGCTTTACGTCCTTCCAAAAATAAGGCCTCCAGACCTGGATGCAGTACTCAAAGGGGGGCTGAATAACTCCTATTTAAAATCTTTTTGTCAGTTCCGTGAGCTCATCCAATAAGAATTCTTGAGTAGAGCTGTATCTATATGCATTATGAAACTGGTTAAAAATAATGCTCCTTTTATATGTAAAAGGGTGGTAGCTCGAACGACGCAAGAATTTTTTCGTATTCGTTGACTTTCTATAAATTAAAAAAAAAAACACGTTTTCATTAATTCTGGTTAAAGTAAAATTTTTAGAAAATTTATGGATTTGTGATGCGGGATTTCCATTTCTAGGGTGAACTTAAGTCGAGTATGGATGTTATTAAATGTATCCAGGACCTTCTGTACTATATATTTATTAGTAAATTAATAAGAGGAGTTTACCTCAATATAGTACGTGGAACACTTCCGTATGATACCCTCCAGAAATTAAAACGGAAAAAACGAAAAAATCGACAACTTACCGGTACATTAAAGTAAAATATAAATAATTAAAGTAAATTATAAATAATTAAATAATCAATTTAACACAATTCAAAATCAATTCAAAACAATTAAAATTCAAATTTAACGCAATTAAAAGAATCTAACGAAAATATTCACTTTTATCCAAAGGA
This sequence comes from Mastigoproctus giganteus, assembly GCF_048544385.1. Taxonomy (NCBI): domain Eukaryota; kingdom Metazoa; phylum Arthropoda; class Arachnida; order Uropygi; family Thelyphonidae; genus Mastigoproctus; species Mastigoproctus giganteus. The sequence goes on from NC_143579.1 coordinate 157,946,290, forward strand.
TTAAATTATAATTTACCACCTCGAAAGCTGCCAAAAAAACAATGCGTAATTGATTTTGAATTTGGACTTCGTAGTGTTCCACAAAAAGATGTATTTATTCAACAAGTTAACCAAGTAGTGAATAACATAAAAGAAACACGACTTCCTAAATTGAATACACATGACAGTTCAGCTTTACGAGAACTTCGAGAAAATAAGGACATTATTATACAGAGGGCAGATAAAGGAGATACAGTGGTAATACTAGATAAACATGATTATATTAATAAGTTAGATTCAGTTGTATCTGATAGCTCCACTTATTGTGAAGTGGACCCGACACTGTTTACCAATTTGGTAAATCAATACAATAAAACGTTAACCACATATCGTAAAAACGACTACATTACTATGGTTCAGTTGAAGGAATTGAAGTCCAGAACATACAATATTCCTGCACTTTTTTGGTCAGGTAAAATTACACAAGCCTGGATTTCCGATTCGACCTATTGTTTCCTACAGGAACTCGGCATTTTCAGCCTTAGCCACACATGTATATAACATTATAAAACCTTTTAGACAGGTTATACAATTTGGGATTAAGAATTACGATACATTATTTAATAATCTTAAAGACTGTAGACTCGGCGACAATGACAATTTATTCTCATTAGATGTTACATCATTATATACGAATGTAAACGTTGAATACACATTAGATATTATTTGGGATATGTTAAATAAAAACTCGACACCGATTAATTATACGAAGCTGCCTATAAAGGAGATTTTTCACTTAATTAAACTATTAGTTGAGGCTAACTACATCACCTTTCGAGACAAGGTGTACAAACAAATTTTTGGATTACCAATGGGTTTGAGCCTGAGTGGCTTAATGTCAGAGATCTATCTCTCAACGATTGAGCAGATACATTTGACACCTTTTCGTCCCCGTATCACATACTATGGGAGGTATTTAGACGATGTTCTAGTTATTACCGATAGTAGTACTATCCAAGATATTTTACATTCGCTTAACAATATTCATTCTAGACTCAAATTTACACTGGAAAGGGAAGATACGGATACTAAGTCATTAAACTTTCTAAATTTCACGCTTACCCGGGACTCGAACAAAATACAATTTAGCATCTATCGAAAACCCACAAACACCGGTATGCTTCTACATTATAATAGCTACCACCCGTTCACCTACAAAAGATCGATTATCTTTAATCAATTTCTAAATGCCTATAAATATTCAACGACGGATTCTGCTTTAGACTCAGAAATACAAATATTAACTAGCAGATTCTTGAACAGGGGTTATCCCATTAACACAATAAATCGAATTAGGGTACAAGCTAAGGATAGGATACAAAATACTGCACCAATCAACAATAGTAATATCAAAAAATACTTTATTTCTGTCCCATATGTTGAACAGTGGCACAAACAGCTTAACAGATTCTTTAAAGATACCGAATTTAAAATTATAGCTAGGCCTATACGGAAGTTACACACTATACTGAACAATCGCTCGGTTCTTTCGGCGTTCGCAACACAAATTAATGATCTAGTATACAACATTTCTTGCGGTGATTGCGACTCGTCTTATCAGGGTTCCACGCGGTTTTCTCTTAATATCCGTGTAAATCAACACGAAGCCTCTGTTCGTGCTTCTCGTTCAGCAGCGTCAGAATTAGCCTTTCATGCCATTAACGAAAAACATACTTTTTTATTTAACGAGGCCAAAATACTTAACGTTCAACGTAATTATACGCGACTATTAATTGCAGAAACCGTTGAAATTAAATTACACGAGAATTCTGTTAATGTTCGGCGGCCATATTTGATCTCCGATGCGTGGACCTTTACGCGCATGCGCGAAGACACATAATCACTATTTAAGTTGCAGGTTTAGCCTGATTCGATAATTTTCATTCCTGTGATCACGACAGTCGGTCGAAAAGCATTGTCAGCTTCAGGAAGGAAAATCGTTTTGAATATTTTCGTTAGATTCTTTTAATTGCGTTAAATTTGAATTTTAATTGTTTTGAATTGATTTTGAATTGTGTTAAATTGATTATTTAATTATTTATAATTTACTTTAATTATTTATATTTTACTTTAATGTACCGGTAAGTTGTCGATTTTTTCGTTTTTTCCGTTTTAATTTCTGGAGGGTATCATACGGAAGTGTTCCACGTACTATATTGAGGTAAACTCCTCTTATTAATTTACTAATATCATTATCAACGTAGAACATATTGAGTATTACAGCTCTGATTCATACTATATATTTATTAGTAATTTTTAAGATATCATCAAGATATCTGCCATAGAACGTTATATTAGGGAGATGCAGTGTTAAGTATACCTGCTGGATCTTATTTTGATAAATTTCAGCCACCAATCCACTCAAGTCCCATTGGTAACCCGAATTAAATAGGGGTTATTCATTTAGGTACCATTATGCAGATTAGTCAACAGGCGAAATATAAATTAGAGATAGGTACAACAAATGACACGGCGGATCACAAACATTTTATTCAAGTTCCGTATATACAACATTGGTATAAGACAATTTATTAACATATTTAAAACACTGAATTTAAGATTGCTCCACAACCCACGAGTAATCGCCATGCTATCTTGAAATATAGGGCATATGTAGTTCCTACCATGGAAGCTCACAATATTGTTTACAATATTTCTTGTGGTGGATGCAATTCTGCTTATATTGGCTCGATCCAAAATTCACTTTCAGTAAGGATACAGCAGCATTTGGCATCGATTAGAGCAGGTTGGACGGGTGCATCTGAGCTTGCGTTTCATGCAATCACTGATGGACATGTGTTTCTTTTTAATGAATCCAAGGTTCTTAATAAACAGCGTGAATATTTTAAATTATTAATTGCCGAAACATTAGAAATGAGATTAAATGTTAATTCTATTAATATACGCAGACTTTATAATATTTCGGACGCGTGGACTTTTACACGCATGCATGAATAGCAATTCATACATTGCTTTATATAAATAATCTCGTGTCAAGTGTCGTTAATTTGATATAAAACAGGGGGGGGGATAGCATTCGCGAATCACTTTTGTACTTCTTGTGAACACGGTAACAATACCGAATAAGGTGGACTCTTAAAAGAAGTTAATAACGATTTTAAAGTTTAACTTTCGTGTGAATTAATTTATTAGTGTCATCGTTTTAAGAATTTCGCGACAATTGTTTTTCAGTTCTCACGATGGCTTGTGGTGTTGGTTGGTTTTTGGATGTTGGTCGCTGACGTCTTTCCGTGATTCTTTCCAATTCCCTTGACGTGATATGAGAGTTGAATACATGCTTATGTTAATTAATAGTTATTTTAACTTGATTCATTTATGACAATACACGGGGGGGGGTAACCCCGTGATTATAATCATTCGCGATTGAGTTTTAAGAGATTAACAGTCCTACTCAAAGGTATGAGGTTTTTACCTGTAATTTAAGATTATTATAATAATAATAATAGGACTTATTGGACTTCATAGTCCCTTTTGATTTGAATATGTATCTCATGCATTTTTCTTCTCTGCCACGAGTCTCATTACTTCATCTGCCATCATTTAGGTCTAAACCTTGAACAGTATTTCTTAGTTGGGACAAAAAGCCTAGTAGCTTCAAAGATAACTTCCATGAATGCTTCCCATTTAGAATGTCCTGTTGGTAACATCACAAGTTGGTCCCATTGTATAGAATTTAAAACCTGTCTGAGACCACTGTAGTCACCTTTGTAAAGACGAAAACCCTTCCCTTTACCTCTGATGGTAGTTACATCTTTTAAGTAAATCCCACATCGAACACTGTGATCACTGCGACCTAGTGGTTCCTTTATCTGCAGATTCTTAATAGATGAAGAATCACTGCTGATGATCAGATCAAGATTATTACTCCCTCTGGTTGTCTCTCGAACATGCTGCTATAGAAAACAATCATCAAAGAAATTCACAAAAGCATTTCTAGTGTACGAGTGAGCAACCCACAACCTGCAGTCGATATCTGGGAAGTTAAAATCCGTCATTATAAGACAATCTGATTTGCTGGCCCACTGTATTTCTCTGTATAGTTGTTCATTGTACTCATCAGTCATTAAGCCTATAACGCACTCCTCTCAATTTTGCTTTCCCAGTGCTTATGTCACACCAATGATTCAACATTGCATTGTCCACCAATGTCAACTGGATGCACTTCCTTACATTTTGTTTTTAACTAATAGCATTACCCCTCCTCAATTCCTTTCCTGCCTATCTTTTCTGTACACATTGTACTCCCGAAATTCAAATTCTAAATTCCTTATATCTGTGTGACACCACATCTCTGATACCCCCAACAATATCCGCCTTTGATGTCTTGACCAGCACTTACTTCAAATTCATCAGATTTATTTTCTATACTTTTAGCATTGGTGTACATGCAGGTATGCATGCACCTATTCTTACTTTCAGTTACCTTAAAACACAACCCATGTATTTACTTGTTCCGTGATGACTCTCAGTAGTTCTTGAAATCCCCAGCACCTCACTTTCCAGGCTGCTGCTCATTCCAACAGCAGTGCAAGAATCACTTTTCCCTCTGCCTGTGGCTACTGTTAATTATTAGTCTGTAAATTCCTCCCCAAGCTAGCAGTTTTAGGACCCAACTAACACTGCCTCGATAGCATCAGCAAATATTCTCGCACCCTTTTTATTTAAGTGTATTCCATCCATATAGAAGCAGTCTTTTCTGTTTACAAGCGCAGACCAAATTGAGAAAAATTATACCCTATGAGCCTTGCACAATCTCAAATTGATTGACAAGGCTCTCATTATTTATTCCCTTCTATCGTGTCTGGGTAGAATTACAGACACCTTCAAATTAAAACCTAACTCGCGACTTTTTTTCAACATTGATCTATACTTGTTAAGAAAGTTTGCAGATCTGTTCTTAAGGTCATTAGTGCCAACGTGTACAATTACGACAATGCCGTTAGACATACCAGCAAAACATCAACTAAGAGTTGAAAGCCAAGTAAGAAATGACTACTACGGAGATCCGGGTCTGGGTTTTCATGACAGAACGCGGTGCATTAGATAAACATCACCAACTGCAAACAGCGGTCTCACTCTGTGTGGTGCAACACATACATCGTAACTGATCCATAAAGCAGTAGAAATCAGTTTTATGGTTTTCGGAGTGATGAATCTCTACATCATAATCCGCTTATTAGGGCAGCTAAGTGTAAATGTAGACAATGGCTGTTGAACGATTTCCGCCGCCGGAATGCTGTTGTTCATTACAATGGCTACTTAGACCATATTACACCTATCAAAGTAGTTTATACCGCTTGTGTTGGTTGCTGTGGAAGCACTTAGAAGTGATAACATAATCCTATTAGGCGCCTCCGTAGCCAGGTGGGAAGGAGCAGCAGTGCGTAGCACACGCTTCTTGATTAAACCGGGGTTCGAGCGCGTCGCCACCAAATACGGAGGATGCGGAAAGGTCAGGGAATGACCACCGCATATCCCGGAGCAATATGGCCTTAGTTGCTAATGCTCCTAAAAAAAAAAAAAAAAAAAACAAATAACAAATAATCCTATTCGTCTTAGGAAGGAGAAACATTCTGAGAGTTGTTTTCACTTATTATATGGCTAAGTGACAAAAGTTCATTTATGTTTACGAGGGAAGTGAATGACACTAGACTGCCATTATTACACAAAGTAGAGACCAGAAGTATATATTTGCACTGTGAGTGGTGTGTGGCAGTGATTATACTGAGGAGAGTCATTTCCTGACAACAAATGTGTTAAATTAGTATGCTCTATTCAGGTTCTGGCTAGAACTACTTTGTCTGTTTCTAATTAGGCCGGAAGAAGATTCTTTCTTCTTTCGATTGTCTTAGCAGAATCAGAAGAGGCCCATAATTTTGATACGCGTTTAATTTGAAGTTTATTATGAATTTGCACTTGCCATTGAAGTGTCCACCGTCCTTTACATACTTCGAATATTCATTTTATAATATGTGAATCGTACGAGGAAATTCGATTCGTTGGGGGCTGTGTTGGATGGAAATTTGGCAGCATCATCCGCTATTCCATTTCCTGGTATTCCAGTATGGCCTCGGATCCACCAAAAGACAACCTTTTGCTGCTGTTCTCTGAGATGAATCAACTGTCTTCTGATGAGGTTTATTAACAGATGAGTAGGTGTGGAACTGTTTTGCCCAGCTAATAAGGAACTTTGGGAGTCTGTGTATATTATACTCTTTTGGATTGATAAATGGATATTTTCCAGACCAAACTTTATAATTCAGTGGTGTAACTACTACATTCTGTGGGAAGTGATACAGAAATGGTAGTATCAGAGTACCATTCTGTACCCGTTCCACTCTCAGACTTCGATCTATCAGTACATATTTTAGCGAAGTAGGGATAATATTGTGCATATCCAATGTGTAGCTGTTGGATTGACTGATTGATTTAAGAATTCTTGGAGGAAGAGCCACCGGCTAAAATGCGCCTGTAAGATTTTATACAACGGTTTTGTTCTAATTCGTATTTTGCTGCTAATAGTTTCCAAGAGTCACAAAGTGACTATAGCTTGCTTCAGAGATAATATTTGGTTTCATGTTTGATTATAGTAATTTATTTTCTTGAGGAACTGAAAAACCTCTGCTATATTTTTCCTATTTTCCAGTATAGTTTTGAGAGTGCGGGAGTGATGTTTGTTTAACTCTTTGAAGCAGTTTCGGCCCTCATCTGCAAAAGCAGGACAAGTAATCAGAACATGTTCTACTGTTTGTTGTGTGTGACTGATAGGACATGGAGAGGGGGATCCTTTCCTCGCAAAAGATAAGAGTGGCTGAAATACGTGTGTCCTATTCTTAACCTTGCAAGCATCACTTCATCCTGTTTATTTTTCTATATGCTGGATTTCCGTGGTTGGAATTAGCATTAGCATTAGCATTAGTAGAGGCATATGATGCAAGAAAGCAAGCTTATTCAGCATCAGCCAAAAAAAATAAATAAATAAAAATAAAAAAACACAGACCACTCCCATTTCACCCCTCCGTTCGTTCGAAATACCTGTCCAGTTGAGCTTTAAATTTGTTTAGGCTATCAACTTCAACAACAAGTGATGGAAGTCGGTTCCACCAACCAACCACCCGCTGGCCAAAGGCAAATTTCCGCACATCTATCCGACATCCGTCCTTCCTCAATTGGAATTTATGCCCTCTGAGGTGATTATTCTGAGAAAGATGAAGAATCCCATTGGCAATGAGCATGCTCAAACCATTCAAAGCCTTATACACCTCTATCAGATCACCTCGCCGGTGCCTAGACTCCAGACTCTGTAATTTGCAAAACTTAAGCCTTTCTTCGTAAGAGCAACCCTTTGTTCCATTTACTAATCTTGTTGCCCTTCTCTGTACCCGTTCCAGCAGCTCTACATCCTTCTTGAAATGAGGCCTCCAGACCTGTATACAGTACTCAAGCTGTGGCCTAACCATTGCCTTATACAAGGGAATAATCACCTCCTTATCCCTGCTAGAAAAATTCCTGTATATCATTGACAAGACACCATGAGCTACTCTTGCAGCTCGTCTGCACTGCTCAGAGAACTTCATATCTGCCTGCACAATTACCCCCAGGTCCTTTTCATTCTCCACCACTGTCAGTGTAGTACCGCAGAGTTGATACATTGCTCTGGGGTTACTGTTACCCATATGTAGTACTTTACATTTGTCAATGTTAAACTTCATTTGCCACCTCTCAGCCCATCTGTTCAACCTTTCCAGATCCTGTTGCAGCAGCATAGCGTCAGTAGTGTCCTTAACGACCCTGCCAACCTTTGTATCATCTGCAAACTTAGACATTAAACTTGATATCCCATCATCAATATCATTCATAAACACCGAAAACAACAATGGACCCAACACTGAACCTTGAGGAACTCCACTAATAACATTAGTCCACGTTGAGCAGTGTCCATTGATTACCACTCTGTCTTCTGCCACTCAACCATCCCCTTATCCATAGCAGCAATTTGCCTCCAATGCCACACTGCTCCAATTTGTGCAGCAGTCTTCCATGTGCAACAGTATCAAAAGCCTTTCTAAGATCCAAATATATAATATCAAAGTTATTCCCTGCATCCAGTTCTTTTGTGGCTACATCATAGTATCCAATCAAATTGGTCAGGCAAGACCTGCCCTTAACAAAACCATGCTGCGTCTGAGCTATAACTGAATTCTTGTCTAGATGATCCTGCAGTGCTTCTTTAACCAGTGCCTCCATTAATTTACCTGGAACAGAAGTTAAACTAACAGGTCTATAATTACTTGTGTCAGCCTTTGATCCTCCTTTGTGAATTGGGGTTACATTTGCACATCTCCAGTCTATGGGTACCTCCCCTGAGTCCAAAGAAGCTCTCATAATTATGGCTAGGGGTTTGCATACTTCCTTTGCTGCCTCCTTTAATATAACTGGATAGATCCCATCCACCCCAGGTGCCTTTTTTATGTTTATCCTCAACAATCTCTCCTCCACTTCCCTCTCAGTTATTACAAAATCAACCAGCTCACTGCCAATGTTTACTTTACCTACATCATTCTCCTTCCTGAATAACTCTTCATGCGTGAATGTAGATGCAAAATACTCGTTTAGATTGTTAGCCACCTGAGCAGGATCCTCAACTGTTGAACCATCAATATCCAGTGGACCAATCTGATTCATCCCTTTCCTTCTCGAGTTCAAGTATGTAAAGAACTCCTTTCTGTTTTTCTTTGCATCCTTTGACAAGGATTTTTCGTAGTCTGCCTTTGCCTGCCTAATCTCCTTTGTGACTTGGTTACAGACCAACTTATATCTATCATAGGCTTCCATGTCACCCATTAATTTGTATGTATCCCATGCATTTTTCTTCTCTGCCACATGTCTCATTAGTCCATCTGACAACCATTTAGGCCTAAACCTTGAACAATATTTCTTAGTTGGTATGTAAAGCCTGGTAGCCACCAAGGTTAGTTCCTTGAATGCTTCCCATTTTGAGTTTGCTGTTGGTAACATCATCAGTTGGTCCCACTGTATAGAATTTAAATACTGTCTCAGACCATCATAGTCGCCTTTACGAAAACAAAAACCCTTCCCTTTACCTCTGATGGTAGTTACCTCCTTGAGTAAATCCCACTTCAACACACTGTGATCACTGCCACCTAGTGGTTCATTTATCTGCAGGTTCGTAATGCATGAAGAATCACTACTGATAATCAGATCAAGAGTATTGCTCCCTCTTGTTGCCTCACGAACATGCTGATGTAGAAAACAATCATCCAATAAATCCACAAAAGCCTTGCTAGTGTGCGAGTGACCAACCCACAAATTCCAGTCAATATCTGGGAAATTAAATCCCCCATTATAAGACTCTCTGATTTACTGGCCACTCTATTTCCCTGTACAATATATTATTATACTCATCAGAGTCATTAGGCCTATAGCACACTCCTACTCTCAATTTTGATTTCCCTATGCTTATGTCACACCAAACTGACTCGACACTGCCCTGTCCATCGATGTCAACTGGCTTCACTTCCTTTGACTTTATGTTTCTTAATTAATAGCATAACCCCTCCTCCCCTCCTGTCCTGTCTATCCTTTCTATATACATTGTATTCCCCAAATTCCAGTTCCGCATTACCTACATCTGCGTGACACCACGTCTCTGATATCCCAACAATATCTGCCTTTGATGTTTTGAGCAATACCTCAAATTCATCAAATTTATTTACCAAACTCCTAGCATTGGTGTACACGCAGGTATACATGCACCTGTTTCTATTCTTAGCTACCCTAACACAACCCATGTGTTTACTTGTAACGCAATGACTACCAGCAGTCTCTGAAATATCCTGCATCTTGTTTTTCAGACTTCTGCTCATTTGAATAGAAGCAGTGCAAGAATCACTTCCACCTCTGCCAGTGGCTACTGTTAATCTATTAGTCCTTGTATCCCCCCCAACTAGCAGTTTTCCGACCCACCTAACACTGCCTCGACAGCATCAGCAAAAATTCTTGCACCCTTTCTATTTAAGTGTATCCCATCCCTGTAGAAGCAATCTCTCCTGTTAACAAGTACAGTCCAGGCTGAAAAAAATTCTACCCCTTGAGCCTTGCACAATCCCTCCAGGGCCGAATTGATCGACAAGGCTCTCATCATCTTTTAATCTGATGCAATTTGTTAGTGGTTAGAACTTGCCATTGCTGTTATTATTATTAGCGATATGGTGCAAAGGAAGCCTGAGGCTTATGCTGCACCAGCCAAAAAAAAAAAAAAAAAAAATTCCCGAGTTACCCTGAGAGAGAGAGAGAGAGAGAGAGAGAGAGAGAGAGAGAGAGAGAGAGAGAGAGAGAGAGAGAGAGAAGTAGAAGGTAATCACCAAGAAAGAGAAGAATGATGATATCCAGCTCAGGATCCTGTGTGTGCCAAGCCCATACTCACCAGATTTTGAGCTCCTGGGGTTAAATTGCCAGTGATGTATCTATCCCACTGTGATGAATAACTTGTTTGTATTCTGAAAAAGGGATATATTCTGATGCAGAAATGTTGTTTTTGGCTTCTTTAGCAGCTCTATCTGCTTGTTCGTTACCATGTATTCCGACATGACTTGGGATCCAGAAAAATCTAATGTTACGAGGTTGTTCAAGTTTTAATATTCTGTATCGAATTTGTCGTTGTAGTGGATGTTTGTTAGAACTGACATTTTGTATCGCCATCATGGAACTACGGGAGTCAGAGAAAATGTTGTTTGGGAAACTTGAATGATCGATTTGGTTTAGTGCTAACATAACGGCTTGCTTGCAGTTCTTTTGGGCCAATGTGATGTCAGAAAAGTAAACTGCCGCTCCCACAAGAGAATCAGATTTGAATCCATCTGTATATAGAAAGCAATGATCTGAAAATTGTGCTTTATAAGCAGCATACGGCTGTTGATGGTTTATATGAGAAAGGGTTTGTTTGCTCCAAAAGGTGGAAGGAGAAGTCACACAAAGGCAGTCTCATTATCCATGGTGGTTTAGACTGCTTCGTCAGCGGAGTTATATTATCCAGGTTAAACTCTCTACTGAGAAGGTGGTGTTTAATCTCACGCCCGCAGGTTTATTGATTCTTTGTTGTTGTTGTTGTTGATAATGTTGTTCCCATTCAGATGCAAAAAGTTTTCTGTAGGGTGTGACCTGGTAATGATTTTATTTTAGCTGCATAAGAAAGTAATTGATTTTGTCTTCTGATCTGTAGAGGAGGTTTTTGGGCTTCAGCGTACAGGCTCTGCTCGGGTGAGGTGCGAAAAGCTGCAAGAGCTAAACGGAGTGCGCATTGATGTACCGGGTCGAGCCATCTCAGGGCACCAGGTCTTGTCGAGTCATAGATTGCAGGACCTATATGAATGGACTCTTCTTAACAAGCTAAAGATTAGCCTTCAGAAGTCAAAGATGATGGTATTTGAAGAAAATTTAAATATCTCTCGTCAAGTTAAAATCAATAATCTCCACCAGTTAAAATCAATAATGTTTGTCTTCTTTTTTGTCACAGAAACCAAAATTCTTGGAGTAACAATAGACCGAAAGGTAAATTTTATGACACATGTTACTAACTTGACATTAGCATTTTAGCATTAGCATTAGTAGAGGCATTTGATGCAAGAAAGCAAGCTTATGCAGCACCAGCCAAAAAAAAAAAAAAAAAAAAAACCAATTCCACTTCACCCCTCTGTTCGTTCAAAATACCTGTCCAGCTGAGCCTTAAACTTATTTAGGCTATCAACTTCCACGACAAGGGATGGAAGTCTGTTCCACCCACCAACCAACCACTCGCTGGCTAAAGGCAAATTTCCGTACGTCTATCCTACATCTGTCTTTCCTCAATTTGAATTATGCCCTCTCAGGTGATTATTCTGAGCGAGAGGAAGAATCCCATCAGCATTGAGCATGCTCAAACCATTCAATGCTTTATACACCCCTATCAGATCACCTCGCTGGTGTCTAGTCTCCAGACACTGTAATTTGCAAAACTTAAGCTTTTCTTCATAAGAGCACCCCTTTGTTTCATTCACTAATCTTTTTGCCCTTCTCTGTACTCGTTCAAGCAGCCTCTACATCCTTCTTGAAATGAGGCCTCCAGACCTGTATACAGTACTCTAGGTGTGGCCTGACCATTGCCTTATACAAGGGAATAATCACCTCCTTATCCCTACTAGAAAAAATCCTATATATCGTTGACAATACACCATGAGCTACTCTTGCAGCCCGTCTGCACTGCTCAGAGAACTTCATATCTGCCTGCACAACCACCCCCAGGTCCCTTTCATTCTCTACCACTGTCAGTTTAGTACCACAGAGTTGATACGTTGTTCTGGGGTTGCTGTTTCCCATGTGTAGTACTTTACATTTGTCAATGTTAAACTTCATTTGCCACCTCTCAGCCCATCTGCTCAACCTTTCCAGATCCTGTTGCAGCAGCATAGTGTCAGTAGTGTCCTTGACAACCCTGCCTACCTTTGTATCGTCTGCAAACTTTGACATTAAGCTTGATATACCATCATCAATATCATTTATGAATACAGAAAACAATAATGGACCCAACACTGAGCCCTGAGGGTCTCCACTAATAACATTAGTCCACGCCGAGCAGTGTCCATTGATTACCACTCTCTGTCTTCTCCCCCTCAGCCACCCCTTTATCCACAGCAGCAATTTGCCTCCAATGTCACACTGCTCCAATTTGTGCAGCAGTCTTCCATGTGCAACAGTATCAAAAGCCTTTCTAAGATCCAAGTATATAATATCAAACATTTAAAAGACATTTAAAATCAAGAACTTTGTTGGAGCGTTAACAAGAATTTCAAGAGCTGAGTGGGGGCTCTCGAGAAGGACTTTAAAAATTTACTATAATGCAGTATTTATCCCAATGGCTACCTACGCCTGTTTCACAGAGCATCAATCGTTAGAATTAGAAACAAGTTATATTCTTTGCAGTGAACAATTTTATTATCCATAGTTAGAGAATGTCGTACAGTGTCGATCCCTGCCTTATAAGTCTTAGCTGGAGTTTTGCCATTAGACCAATATTTGATCTTTAAAGGATTGTCTTACAGGTTAAAGAAGCAAATCCCAACACAGTTTATGGTAATCACTATTGACTGTCAGCAGGATATCAAGCGTGGAAGAAAAAAAAAAAAAAAAAAAAAAAAGGAAGAGAATCTGGAATTGTTGAATGAGTGGCAGACCTGCTGGGACACAACCTCTTTGGGATTGGGGACAAGATGCTTCTTCCGGGAAGTGACTTTTCTTCACGATAAAGTAGTCGCGGCTTTCCATCAAGGATGTCAGGATTCTGACAAATCTTGATGCTAAGAGAGCTCTAGGTCCTGACGATATTTCTCAACTTGTTGTCAAAACCTTGACTTACTCCGTTATCTTTGCCGCATTTTTTCATTTTCTTATTCCAAAGGTGTTTTTCTTTCTACTTGGAAATTTGCTCATATCCAACCAGTTCCTAAAATGGGTGACAAATTCCTCCCATCCAATTATCGTCCCAATGCAATTACTTCTACTCTTTCTAAAGTAAGGGAGAAATCAATTAACCGCTAACTCTTAAACTACCTAGAAACCTTCCATCTGATTAACGATCGCTAGTATGAAATCCGTCTGTGTTGATCCACTGATTTGTTACCCATTTATGGACAAAGTCAATGGAAAAGTTCGGTGCAAAACACAAGCAGTTGCTCTTGAAATCTCAAAGGCTTTATATCGTGATCGTGTTTGGCATAAAGGTCTTCTAAACAATCTTCCATCTTACGGTTTGCGAACTGTTTTTTTGTAGTTGGTTATCCAGTTTTCTCTGATCGCTCACGGAGGGTGATGGCAGATGGCTCTCTGTCTTCTAACTTCTCCACTAATGCTGGTGTCCCTCAAGATGCAGTTCTTTCCCCCAATCTTTTCCTTTTGTATATTAATGACCTTCTTCCATTGACTGGAAATCCTATCCATAGTTTTGGCGACGATAGCACATTGCATTCCACTTTCCAGTTTGAGAAAAATTGCCCTGCTCAAATTGCTTCAACTTCTCAAATATCCACTACCAGTTCTTTAAATGCCAATCTACAGTTAATTCTCCAGTGGGGCAAAGACAACTTAGTTGATTTTAAACCTTCTAAACCTGTTCTGTGTTATATCTCACAAAAAGGATTCTTCAGTTCCTATGCTTATCTTTGGTGACACTCCGATTTCTAGGCAAGGCAATATATCTCTTTCAGGGATTACTCTGACTTCTAATCTCTCTTGGTCCAAGCACATTACAAATTTTGTTTCTTCTGCATCTAAAATAAATTGGTTTTCTCTTTCGCTCTCGGCGTTACTTTTCTTCCAAACATCTGTTCACCCTGTACAAATCGCAAATCCGTGGAATATTGTTCCCACATCTGTGGTTGTTCCCCCAAAACCTCTCAGGCTTCCAGATTCCATTCAGAAGAGGGCAGTTAGGTTAATTAATGACTCATCTCTAAGTCTATTCACTCAGTGTCTCTTAGACACTGTTTCTGCTGCATGCCTGTTCTACAGATACTTCCATGGGCACTGTTCTTCTGAATTGGCTTCTATAACTCCTGCTCTCTCTTTGAAAACAATCCGAACACATGCCGCCACCAGCCAACATCCATTTACTGTCCAACTTCCAACTCACAGAACCAACTTTTCACCTTCCTCGTTTATTCATTCAACTGCCATTTTCTGGAATAGCCTTCCTTCATACATATTTTCCTGAAAATTAGTCTACAGAAGTTCAAGTCTAATGTCAACAAATATCTTCTTTCTTTTTTTGAACTTCCAACCCAAGCACGGTATTAAGTATTATCGGTTCTAATATCTCGTGATTGGGGTTTTCATAAAAAAAAAAAAAAAATTGATAAAAAAAAGGTGTCATCTGTTTTCGAAAAAAGCGCCACAATACTAGATTTCGGCGTCAGGCTAGGGTCAGCAAGTACAATGTACGTATGTGCTAATCCTACCCTGGCTATGCCACTGGGAGGAGGGTTTAATGTTATTAAGGTTCCTGAGGAATCCAGGCAATTACATTGTATAAATCTGACTATAACGCGTTTAGGGCCTCAGGCTGCAAGAAAGTCTAGACTGTATATAAGTTAAGTGCAAATGCATCATTAATACACAGCCAATTCTAAATTAGCAAAATATTTGCAAAGGCGGCATCGTTTTAAGTTATATTTCGTATTGTGAATACCTTCACAACGAGTTGCCATGATATTGTACTACTTCGAATAAGTAACGCTTCACCTGAAGGAGAAGACTAATGTTACTTATTCTCAGTGGATATTCCCAGACGGCACCGTTTCAGGACTATTTTGTATATGTGTGGGATAATAACTCTACTATCCAATTGTCCCTATTAGACTTAGAAAAGCAAAAAAAGTAGAGGGAAAGTAATAGTAAGAGTGGAAGAGGAAAAGAAACGGTGTAGAAGAATGAAAGGGACAGTAACTCCTTCAATTCACACCTCTCAAAAACTCCTCAAATAGGCAACGCTTCCCCAGTAGGGAAGACTGTTGTTACCTATTCTTTGAAACTCCGGATATCATCAGGCTCCCTCTGGTGCCGTTTCAGAGCTATTTTGTATTTGTGTGGGATAATAACTCGACTATCCAGTTGTCCCTATTAGATTTAGAAAAGCAAAAAGGTAGAGGGAAAGTAATAGTAGGAGTGGAAGAGGAAAAGAAACGGTGTAGACGAATGAAAGGAACAGTAACTCCTTCAACTCACACCACTCAAAAACTCCCCGAATAGTCAACACTTCCCCAGTGGAGAAGGCTGTTGTTACCTATTTTTGGAAACTCCGGACATCAGGCTCCCCCTGGTGCCGTTTCAGGGCTATTTGGCTCTTCTTCAGTGGGTGAGTAGGTACCCGAGTGATGCAATGATGGCAAAACAGTTGTGAAGTATAACTCCACAATGTGAGAGATGCGTGATGGGTGTATGATGTATTAAGATTATAATGCGTTTAGAGCTAAAGCCTCAGACTACGACAAAGTCTAGACTATGTATAAGTTAAGTGAAAACGCATCAATACACAGCCAATTCTAAATTAGCGAAATATTTGCAAAGGCAGCATCGTTTTAGAATTGGCTATGTATTAATGATGCATTTGCACTTAACTTATACATAGTCTAGACTTTCTCGCAGCCTGAGGCTTTTGTCCTAAACGCATTATAGTCTTATTTATTATTATTATTAGCCATAGTGAAAGCAAGCCTGAGGCTTATGCTGCACCAGCCAAAAAAGAAAAAAAAATTCTGAATTACCCCGAGAGAGAGAGAGAGAGAGAGAGAGAGAGAGAGAGAGAGAGAGAGAGAGAGAGAAATAGAAATAGACGGGAATCACCAAGAAAAAGAAGAATGATGATATAAAGCTCAGGACCCTGGGTGTGCCAAGCCCATACTCACTAGATGTGAGCCCCTGAAAAATACATCATACACCATCAGGCATCTCACATATTGTGGAGTTATCCACCCACCGAAGAAGGGCCAAATAGCCCTGAAAAGGCACCAGGGGGAGCCTGATGATGTCCGGAGTTTCAACAGCCTTCTCCACTGAGGAAGTGTTGACTATTTGAGTTTATTAGTGGTGTGAGTTGAAGGAGTTACTGTCCCTTTCATTCTTCTACACCGTTTTCTTTTCCTCTTCCACTCCTACTATTACTTTCCCTCTACCTTTTTGCTTTTCTAAGTCTAATAGGGACAACTGGATAGTTGAGTTATTATCCTACACAAATACAAAATAGCCCTGAAACGGCACCAATGGGAGCCTGATGATGTGCAGAGTTTCCAAGAATAGGTAACAGTCTTCCCCACTGGGGAAGCGTTGCCTATTCGAGGAGTTTCTGTCCCCTTCATTCTTCTGCACCGTTTCTTTTCCTCTTGCACTCCTACTATTTGCCTATTTGAGGAGTTTTTGAGTTGAAGGAGTTACTGTCCCTTTCATTCTTCTGCACAGCTTCTTTTCCTCTTCCACTCCTACTATTACCTTTCTCTGTACTTTTTTGCTTTTCTAAGTCTAATAGGGACAAGTGGATAGTCGAGTTATTATCCCACACACATACAAAATAGCCCTGAAACTGTGTTGTCCGGGTGGCGGTATCCACTGAGAATAAATAACATTAGCCTTCTCCTTCAGGTGAAGCGTTACTTATTCGAAGTAGTGCAATATCATGGCAACTCGTTGTGAAGGTATTCACAATATGATATAACTTAAAACGATGCCGCCTTTGCAAATATTTTGCTAATTTAGAATTGGCTGTGTATTAATGATGCATTTGCACTTAACTTATACAGTCTATAAATCTGACTATTATTTAGGCTTTGTGGATCTGTCAGACAGCTTTCGAAGTGCTGAGGACTTAGTTTTTTCAGTCTTGGATTTTTTTTTTTGGGGAAGTATTGATGCTATTCTATATGAATTTCTTCCTCTGCAGAGTTTCAAGACCGAAACATCTGTATTTCATTTACCTTGATGTCCATGTTTTCCGGTTTTACACCAGGTACTTCAGGTTTTTGATATTATCTCTCTCGCTTTTTGTTACCAGTGGAGTATTAGGATGCACAGATAAGTGGTAAGTAGCAGGCAATGGGAGTAAATGAATCTGATAGTAGTATGGTCATCTCTGTTTGTATCCCGATATTATATTTCTCAGAAACATTCTGGTCATCTGTTAGGAAATGTTCAGTTCTGTTTTCAGTTTTTGAATTTATTTTTCTTCCTTCCACTGCTGCCATGCTTCAGAGTATGCAAGGTGCCCTCGGCAATTTGTACAGATTGGCATTGGAGCTGAATATTCCATACTCTTGTGGTCTTTAGCACATTGAGTATAGGCAGGGTTACCATGATAGGATGTTTATGAGTGCTTGTACTTTTGACACTTAAAACACTCAGCAAATTTGGAATGTAAATCCTAACTGAGCAGTTTAAGTAGCTTGCCTTGATGCAAGCTGGAGGCTTTAGGGTGTTAAATGTAAGGATGAGAAGTCAAGTAGGAATCAGATTCTCATCCTTTCGAATAAATATTTGCTTTACACCTGTCATTCCTTGATCTTTTAATTCAGAGTAGATCTCTTCTTCAGAGATGTGAAAAGTTTGGTTTTACGTGGGGCTATGCTGACAGGTATTTCCCCCCCCCCATTGAGGTCATGCCTTTCACATGAAGTTTCCATTAAAAGATCTCCAGGTTGTAGCCTTCTCTTAGATTATGGGGATAGAGCTACCCTTCTAATCCTTTCTGGATTAAGGGCAACATTTTCCCAATTTCCTGCTCTCCGATGGAATGGATTACGATGAAAAATGGTGTCACCAGTTGTAGTTTTTCCTCAATTCAGGGTATTTTGCAGAAGTATTATCAGTATCACCTGATCGGTTAGGTGGGGGACTTTTTTGGAGGCTGCAGAAAAAGAGAATGAATTTAAATTACTCATGAGAGAAAAATAAGATGCTCTAAGTACCTCGCTCACCATGGAGCCCTACGAAAGGACACCCACTCAGGAAATAGCAGGTAATGCGCACACAAATGGGATGTCAAATTCTCTTAGAGCATCATACCCACATTTACGATATATCTTGATCCCATCCCAAGACCAAAGGAGGGAGACTTATTGGAATACAGTGATCCCCGTTGGGCTGGTCTGGGATCTCCTGTCTTCCTGTAGTAGAGGCCAAAGTGGTGTTTAAGGCTTGGGCCCCCCTCACCCACCAAGATTCCCTTTTCTGAGTTCCCATCGGTCACGGAGTAAGGATCCCAGCGATGCTAATCTTAAAGGCCAGCAGTGTCACTGGGGATCCTCTTGCCGCATACAGGTGCCAACACTGAGGGGTTCGAAGTATAAGAGCCATGCAACTCATTAAGGATTTCACAATATGAGATGTTGTTTAATGATGCCTTATTGAAAAATTTTGGTTTGCTTCAAATTCAGCTATGTTACATTGATGTATACAAACAACATTTTTTTTTTTATGAAAACCCCAAACACGAAAGGTATCAAAACCTATAGTACTTAGTACCGTGCATGGGTTGAAGGAGAAGTATGGGGGGAAGGGGATGCCGGAAACTTTGCTCTAGAGACTAAACATGGGTTTCACCACTTCAAGCCTCCAATAAGCAAAGTGGTGGTATTTCACCGGTTGATGAAAGTCATCTACCACCTACTACATCATAGTCTGAATTTTTTCATAACTTGAGGCTTTATAGCCCTTAATATTTATTAGATTTCAATGTTTAAGAAGCTTTTAAGTCATAAACTAACTTTTTAATTTGGATACTAAGAAGTTGCTCAGTAAAAGGAGGTCAATAATTCAGTTATTTATTCAAACATCTCAGGCCAATGTTCTAATTAGGTGGTATTTATAATTAAAGTGGCAGCCATCTTGTTTCAAGATTGGATTGAAATAAAACCTACGGAGGCACCTAGTGGGAGTGCTACTCATAATTTGTGTTGTGGCTACTTTGTTTCAAGAAGGTAGTCTGAAACGAAACTGGGGCAGACCTTGTTTCCTTAGGGCATTTACACACATTACATAAATTTAGTTTGTGTTAGAATGTAATTTTAATTATGAATAGTATTTATAACAGGAGTAGTGGCCATCTTATTTCAGGATGGTGGGGTTTAAAAAAAAAAACACCGTCTGCACTAGAAATTTGGTTTGAATTGGCTGCTAAATACAAGCGTTCAAAATTGGGTGGCAACTTTAATTTCAATAGTGCAGAGAGAAATGAAATTGTCCACATGATTACTAGGACATCACATGTTTTGTAAATTTAGTCTGTATCATACTATACACAAAATTAAGTGTGTAGTGCTTATAATTGGATTGACAGCCATCTTGTACCACGATGGACTGATACCAATTACTCTGACATCTATTAAATCAGGGGTCTTCAACCTTAGAGCACTCAAAATTTACTTTTCATTTATAATGTTACCAAAGAGCTACTTTTATTAATTAAATTATTGTACACCTAAAAGAACCCAGCGTAACGTATGCCATCGGCATCACATGACTCAGCAAATGGGTTAACTTGTCACAGCATCACATCCAATTGTTGCATTACTTCGGCCATACACCCTTGGTTTGATTGTTTTTCAAGCCATTTTGTTGTTACTTCAGCAGGATCGAAATATAAAGTTTCCATATCCTGGCTTATTTGCCTTGTTTGGATATAGCAGTGAGACCAAATGGTAAATCTGGCTGTGTATTCTAAAACAGTAAGGATCATTTCCAGGCAGTGATTTAATCTCTGCACCTATTGATGTGAATACAATTGCCGAGTTTTACTTTGTCAAATGTTCTCTGTAGTTATTTGCTTCACGTGTATCCCCTGTAACCAGTTCTCGTAATAGAGTAGATGTCTCAGACAGTGGGTCTAGTGAAACCTTTCCATCATGACAGCATTTAGTGTATTTATTTGATGTGTTTAACTCATGTCCCCAATATCTTGCATTGCAATACTCAATTATAACACACATTTCCTGTCATGCTTTATTTGATTAGTCCTACGGTGTTTTGCCCGTCTTCTCATTTCCAATCTTGCTTCTCTTTCTTCAATGTTTTCTGTCCATCTTCATAGTCATAGAGTCTCGTTTCAGTCTCTTAGATCTCTCCTCTATTTCATTAGCATTCCTTCTACGTTTCCTCAAAGTTCTTACACACTGTTCAGCCATTTTTACACTTCTTAAAACTTAGAATGGTTTCTTAAAATTGAAGACATAAAACAGACATTTAAAATAAACATATATTAATAGCTTTCAGGCAGAGGTTGCCTTTCTTCAGTCGAAGAAAAACGTTAATATAAAAATTAATTAAGAATGCCAGGTATGGTGGTCATGCAATGTCAACCGCGTGAACGGGTACTGGTAACAGTTAGCATTAGAAAGCAGCTTATATAGCATCGGCAAACCCCCCCCCCCTTATTTCACCCATCCACTCACTCCAAATGTTTGTCAAGTTCTGCCTTGAATCTATTTAAGCTATCAACTTCTACGACAGATGGAAGTTTGTTCCACCAATCAACCACCTGCTGGCTAAAGGCAAACTTCCGTACATCGATCCTACAACTGTCTTTCCTCAATTTGAATTTATGCCTTCTCAGGTGATTATTCTGAGCAAGAGGAAGAATCCCATCTGCATTGAGCATGCTCAAACCATTCAAGGCTTTATACACCTCAATCATATCACCTCGCAGGTGCCTAGTCTCCAGACACTGTAATTTGCAAAACTTAAGCCTTTCTTCGTAAGAGCAACTCTGTTCCATTCACTAATCTTGTTGCCCATCTCTGTACTCGTTCCAACAGCCCTACATCTTTCTTAAAGTGAGGCCTCCAGACCTGTATACAGTACTCAAGGTGTGTCCTGACCATTGCCTTATACAAGAGAATTAATCACCTCCTTATCCCTGCTATAAACATTCCTGTATGTCATTGACAAGACTCCATGAGCTACTCTTGCAGACCATCTGCACTGCTCAGAAAACTTCATATCTGCCTGCACAATCACCCCCAGGTCCTTTTCATTCTCTACCACTGTCAGCGTGGTACCACAGAGTTGATATGTTACTCTGGGATTTTTGCTTCCCATATGTAGTATTTTACATTTGCCAATGTTAAACTTCATTTGCCACCTCTCAGCCCATAAAGTTGGAAAATTTGGGCAGCATACCCAAGAATTTTATATATATAGATTGAATAATTAACATAAATATAGTTTTAACATATGCGAAAAATAATTATAATTTTTATAATATTTTAAGTGTATTTTTACTTGTTGGCAGAAAACAGGTAGGTATTTTTTTTAAAGCAAGTTTTAAAAATATCTGTAACTTTTTTGATGAAAGTGTAAACTAATAATTATTATAAATAACTTGTAAATGAAACTTTTTATTGCTGTCAATAAGATGTTTGTCTGTTTGGCTGGTATGATGCTTTGTTTTCATAACATTCATACAACAAAATGTAGATATACACAAACATGTTGAGTCAAACAATGATTTCTGTTTCAAAGCTACATTCAGTGTTGGGATTCAAATAATTTAACAACCGGTTCGCTGCCCTAATGACCGTTCTAACTATAAAAAAACTATATACCGAAAGGTAGTTTATTATTTCATGCAGTTAATACTTAAATAAGAATAAAAGAAGTCCACAAAACTAGATTATGTTATAAGAGTTTTAAAATATTAATGAAAAAATATTAAATAATACCTGACAAAAAACAATAAAACTGTTATTTAAGATATTTCCATACTGCTTCTTGATTGGCGTCCTCACTTGCAATTTTCTTCACTTTTATCCGAGCACCATCGGCTGAGTGATTTATCTTTAACCATCTTTTCACTGTAGGAGTAGGATCCCATTCCTTTGAGGTAGGCCGATTAGACTAATAGTCATTGTGTTTGATATATTAGAAACAGTTAGGAGACTTCTCTTCTCTGAACATATTATGTTCATCTTTGAAAAACCCCTTTCCGCTTCTGCTGAACTTACAGCAATTGTTCTGACAATATTTTTAGCTCTTTGAACTCTTTCAGGAATTGTATAATTCTGGGAATTGTTTAAAATGTTTTCCATGAAATCTCGATAATCATTAATATCAATTTGGCAATTAAAAATGCCATTAAATACGAGCAATTGTTCTTCAGCTGCTTTCCATGGCTCCAAAAAATTGAGAAATTGTAATTTATTCCTATCTTGAAATTGGCCACAACTTGCTTTTAAATGTTCACAATCCATTAGTCTTTTTTTCAAATTCGTAACAATACGATTTGTTATTGTTATTTGGTTTTTAGGAGCATTAGCAACTAAGGCCATATTGCTCCGGGAAAATGCTGTGGTTATTCCCTGACCTTTCTGCATCTTCCATATTTGGTGGGCACGGGCTTGAACCCCTGTCTAATCAAGAAGAATGCGCTACGCACTGTGCTCCTGCCTACCTGGCTACAGAGACGCCAAATTTGTTACGATGTTTTCTACAAGTTTTTCCCGAGGAAGCCCGACAAATTTTATATTTTTGAAGGTTTCTGAATTCATAAACTTTTTTATTGTATGGATCCTTTTCCTTTCCAAGCATTTGAAATGCTTTAATAGATCTTATCACGAGTTTTTCAGCCTTTATTATGTCTATATTTCTTGCTTTCAGTGCATTTGAAAGAAGAGAAATTTCGTTTAAAATATCAATCATCAACCAAATCAGTTATAAAATATATATTTCCAAGATGGGCAGCCATACTTAAGTACTTTTTATTTGAATAAAAATAGTGATGTAGCGCTGGATAAGCGTGCCACACAGCTAGGGTTGACCTTAAACTACAGGCAGCCCATCTTGGTCCCAAAACCCTAAAAATCTTTATAATTTCAATTCCAAGTTGTTCGGATATTTTGGAAAGTTCAATTTGGTTCTTATTGGATTGATGAAAAATAGTATATATCTTATCAAAAAATATTTTAAAATGATTTACTTGCTTTATTTCCTTTATCGAATCATCTAAAAACAAGATGGAGGCGATGATTTAAACAGTGCCATATTATTATGTTTGGAAACTCTTTTGCAATCCTAGTGCTCACTCCAGATTTTCTCCCAAGCATAACACTGGCACCATTGGAGCAAAATCCTATTAAATTTTTTTCTAGGTAGTTCTTAGTAAGCCCAACATTATTTAAACTTTCCATAACTGAAGAACATATTGTCTCTGCGTCTTGTTTTTCCAATTCAACTATTTCAACGAAAATTGTTGGTGATGTAACTGAATCCTCAACTTTTAAGAAAAGTATAATAACTGATTTGCAGGATATCGCTGAAGCTTCGTCAATAATCAAACATATTTTCAGATAATTTTATTAAATATTTCTTTTTTAATATCATTTGCAATGAAATCAACTACTTTCACAGCAGTTTTACGAGAACGTAATCCTATTCCCATATCTAATCCATTTTTAATTTGCACTTCTATCTCATCTTCTATGTCTGAAAACGGTTTACATCTTTTTGCCAGGCTGGAAACTGTATTAAATACTCTACAAGTAGCACTTAAATATTTTTCATTCATCGTATCTATTACTTTTGTTATTGAATCCTGCTCACATTGTTTTAAGTTCTCTTTACAAATGTTATGAGCTTTTGATGAAAAATGTTCTTTCATTTTTTTCCTTAGAGAAGCTTGTTGTGCCTCTTTATTTTTCCCTGATGCCTCAATCTGAAAACATTTTCATTCTTTTGACACAAAACACTTTTCTCTTTTATAAAGTCATATTTTGCACAATACTCGCAACCTAACTTTTTGTTAAAAATTACCAGTCCGTCATATTTTTCTTTCAAATCGTTATATTGTTGCACTGTCCAGCATTCAGAAAGATTATTTTCAATAATTGACGTGCTGCTTTCTTCAAGTTGGAGTGGTTGTGCTTGTGACTGTTTTGTACCATCCAAGACCAATTCTGATATCAACAAATTCTGATTTTGGTTTCTTATTGAAAAAATCTGTCAAACTCTGTTGCCTCTTCATCCTTTTAAGGGCTACTGCAAAAAATTTTAAAAATGTTTTATTTTAATATATTATAGAGCAGGAGCGGATATGTGCCTATATATTTGAATATTTTTACTGATTCTGTCCACGTGTGGTCATATCATAAACTTTTATAAACAAAGCACTGTGCTTATACCACTGATAAACATCAGTCAGAACATAATTTTCTTAATTTTATCGATACTAAACGAAAATTTCTTGCTGAATTAATAAATGGCATAGGCTATGCAGATTAAATACGATAGAATAATGTGTACAACAAACCTGTTTGTCACGGGAAAGTTGTGATAAAAACATCTTAATTACCACGTGCACACTGGCATAAGGATTTCAACATGGAAGAACATTCTTCCACGGCTTCTGAAATGGGATAAGATAACCTTTGAAATCTATATTTCTATTGGTTCGTTGTGTCCTAGCTTCCTATTGTTTTTGTTGATCGGGGAACGCCAACGCACTCATAATATCTCATGTGAATTTAGGGTGTAACACAAAGCTGAAACAAACAACCAGGGGGTGACAGTGTGTCACCACCTGGTTGTTTGGCACTTTTTCTCTTTATGTTATATATTTGTTTACTTAAGTAACACTTAGGTCCTGAGGGAATAAAAATGTAGTATTTAATTAAAGGTATAATGGGTTTTATGAAATGAATAAATAAATATTACAAGCATAGTTCCATCTAATTTCTTTCACCTATGGATGGAATGAACATTACTATGGGCACTTGGAATACACTGTTGCGTAGATGAACGTTAAAAAAGAGTAAGGAATGTAAATTTGTGATTTCCACATTGGGTGGCTGCCCAGGCGCCCACCTTAGAGAGAACCCTGATCACAAGTGCCATTTTAACAACTGGTTTGCCGAACTCAACAAAAAATTAGGTATCGGTTCTACCGAACCGGTGCGAACTGGCTGAATCCCACCACTGGTTACATTTATTAATAAACTATAAGAATTTCTATCAGCAAAAGTACAAAATTGACTGCCCATGATTCTTGATTTCAACTCAATGTAATTTTGCAAGGAAATAGGGCTCCATTTCAAATTTATGGATCTGTTGAGAACATCTAATAAATACAGAACCAATCCTTTTAGGAATTCTACATAACCCCAGGGGCTCACATCTGGTGAGTATGGACTTAGCACACACCCAGGGTCCTGAGCTGGATAACAGCATTCTTCGCTCTTTTGGTGATTCCCTCCTCTCTCTCTCTCTCTCACACCCAGGGTCCTGAGCTGGATATCACCATTCTTCTCTCTTTTGATAATCCTCCCCCCCCCAGGGTACTCAAATTTTTTTTTGCAGGTGCAGCATAAGCCTCAGGCTCCCTTGCACCATATTGCTAATAATAATAATAAAAAAAATAAATCTGAACATGGCAGACACGTAATACAAGCGATGTCAACTTGAAATGGTTGTAGGTAGAATTTACATTCAGTACTCGTTCATTTCAATAAAAAGTGACAGAGATTAGGCTATGCTATGAGATCAACTTTAGGAAAGCCTTTGATTGACTGGCTGATTGCAATAAAATTGTTGGAAACTCCTGCACTAAATGGTCTTATCTAAATTTTTTAAGGTAAAAAGAAAGCTACAATAAACTTTTCTTTTATCCCAATTGGAGGTCCCTGCTGAGATCCAATCTTTTTGACTGTCACTTGCGATCCCTCAACCTTTGTACATTCACCAATTATTAAAAAAATAAATAAATAAACCAACAATGCCACTATCAACCAAAACAAAAAGGTGGCCAAAGCATATGTGATTGAACATTTATTTTGCATGAGTTCTGGTTGCCAAAAACTGTGGGCAATTTTTTGATCCCACGTGGCACTTAACTGTTAACAGCAAATGGCAAGTTACAACTGCCATTTTTACAAATAAATCTAATTCTCTCTCACAAAACTTTCCAGCGACGACCAACAAACTGAATTAACATAAATTTATTAAAATAAATAAATAATATCTACATAAAATACTAAAACAGATATAAAATAAAATAAAACGTTAAAATACAATAAAATATGGACAAAACTAATAAAATATATAGTATCTTTCGAGACGAAGTGCTGCTTAATCAGCTTAGTCAGTGAATGGTGTATTGCACCGTGTGTATGTATATATATATACATATTGGTTAAAACAGCAAAAGTCAACTGAGCATGATCATGCATCACGAGTCTGGTGTCGGTAGAGCAGAATTATGTATACGTGATGATCGCCAGCGCTCATCGCACTACAAAACAAGATTCGATAATGGGGTGCAAGTGCCCCAAGCCATGAGCGCTGGTGGTAATCACGTGAATAGTCAATGATTATTTATTTATTTTAAATTTATGTCAATTCAGTTTGTCGTTTGTAGCTAGAAAGTTTTGTGATATGCAACCTGAAGCTCAAGGCAATGTTTTCCAATGTCTTAATTTCTTCTTCTCTAATAGTTCCTAAGTAAATTTTATTGTTCAAATCATACTGAAATGCTGAATGTTTAATAGTGATAAACTGAATGTGAATAATATTCTGACACTGTACAAGTTAGATTTAAATAGTTTCTTAATAATTTAACAAATGAAGTTCAGCAGTACTGTACAAATTATTTTATTTGCTATTTTCAAATGGAATCCAAGCTCCCTGGCAAGACTGATGTCCCTTATAACAAATGTACAGAGAAGACAATTTTTTTTTTTAAGTTTAAACATTTTTTCCCCTTATGTGTAGTATTCAACACATTATGCTGTCTTCTTTTTACAATTACCTATCTACATATGATCCCGACACCCATAACATTGAGGTTATTTATTTAGTCTCTACTGGTATAGAAAATAGAAAAGCATGCAAATGAAAATTAATTCTGGATATCAGAACTGCATTAACACAGTACTCTATGTGTGTGTGTGTAAATACTACAGAAATAAGTGAATTAGTTACATTCAAAAAGTAATCTGTTCAATTTTAAAGCACTGCTCCATGCATAATTATTTTTTTAAAGGTAATCATTTACTATTAATAATGTGTTTAAAATTTAAAGAAACATATAAGCAAAAGTCTTGACTGAAGATTTTTTACTAAATACAAAACGTTCAATCTTGTTATAATTAAAATATAGTCCTGGTTATAAATATAAGAAAACCTTACATGAAAATTCAGTGGTCAAATAAGAATACCTATAAAATAATATAACCTTACAATAATTGTGTTTTACGGTATCCACTGCAGACCATATGTATAAAACAATATATATAGCGTTCCAACTCAACTATACAAGAGATGATCTCCCAACTTTCCTATAATATACTACACTGCAATTCCCTAATATTTATTTTAATAAACCCTTTACAAGGTGAAATGTATTAGTACAAATTTAGGATTAATTTATTACAATGTTTAAATTAGCATTAGTAAAATTTTTTAAGTCTCTTTACCTGTACACACATTGCCCACGCACAAGTGAATTTCCCAGTCTCTTGGGGCATATCACCATGCTCAAAGGTGTCATCTTGCTCTTCATTCTTCTCAGATCAAATTTTACAAATGTCAAAATCATTTAATTATTGGAAGATCACTGGAAAAAATATTTTACATTCCTAAACTTCCTGGACTGTTATGCACAATTCCTGATTGAGGAGAAATACTTTCTGGCAGCGAAACTAAATTGCTT
Organism: Mastigoproctus giganteus; assembly: GCF_048544385.1. NCBI lineage: Eukaryota > Metazoa > Arthropoda > Arachnida > Uropygi > Thelyphonidae > Mastigoproctus > Mastigoproctus giganteus. The sequence continues at coordinate 157,974,581 of NC_143579.1, forward strand.
TCCACTGCAGATGTTGATCCACTGTAATTTAAGCCCAAATTGCCAACATTTGATATTAATCCTAAAGAAAATAAATATTAAATAACCTAATAACATAATCCATATGCAAATCATTCAAACGAAATGCTTGTTTAAATATAACTATTTAATATAGGCCATTTTTATTATATTTCTAAGAAAGTAAGATACAGCAGAATGATATGTTAACACTAGTTAAAATTAGAGACAATGCATGAAGCTGGTAGAGGTGTGGTAGATACTGCTTAAGTTTACTTCTTGCAGTATAGCTTATAAAAAACTAATGATAACTTTAACCAGGAAAGCCCATAGTGTCCTATCAAACAAGGAAGTCATAATTCCACTGCATAAGGCAATTGCAAGACCTCATTAAAAAAATAAAATAAAAAAAAAAAAAATGGTGCGTGTACCCTGTACGCACAAAAGATTTTTGATGTGTAAACTTCTTTGACAACACCTACTAAATTTCGAACAGCTAGAACTGAAATCATGAACAATGTAATTTATGCTCACACCCACTACTTAGTCTACTGAATCAATGTTAGTAATAAATAGGATACAATGCCCCCCCCGCTTACTCTACCGAATCAATGTTTGGAGGAGGCTAGGCCAATAGCCTAATTACCCATTTAATTGCAGCCACTCGTTGAATAGTATGATTGCAACAATACAATACAACAATACTTAGGGCTGCACTCCCAAGCAACCCGACTTCAATAACAATTTGTATTGTTACAATCAATACTATCACATTGGATCATATTACTCTGTCATGCTTTGTCGCAAATTACACATGCAGCGCTATGAGATCTGCAAGAAATGACAGTATCCATGCATAATACCCTACCGAAAATATGACTTGGCTCAGGATCTCAAAGAGTACAAGCGTTAGATGGTAACGCTGTACATTCCATTTCGCAATGAGGAAACAGATTCTGTCAGAGATGAAATATGTATAGATCTATGACAACAACGAAGAGCCCATACTAGATCGTAAATTGTATCAATCGGAGTTGGACATTCACAAATCGATCGAAATATGTAAGACAACGTTGACCCTGAAAAAGCATGCGGTAATCACCTGCATAGCCTTGTAATGCGACTGCGAGAAGAAGACCCCTTTTGAAACTTTTATAATCATCCAAAGAGTGAGATGAATGAGGATCTAAAGCTCGCCACACTCAACCAACTCAGTGCAATTGCAAAGAAATGCAAAAACTTGATGACCAATGAGGACTTCTGCAACTTAATAAGAATGGCCAATAACAAACAAAAGATTCTACTCATACATGTAATTTGGAGTCTTATCTCCCAGTCACGAACTGATTCAAATATTCTTGACTGGCCCAGCTGGTTGCAGAAAACGTTTATGATTCGCCTCTTGATGGGAATATACAACCGCTTCAGTAATGCAGACAGGTACTGTAACACCTACATTACATGCACGTAAACTGGTAAAGTGCATGTAATGTAATGATTGTTTCTTGAATGTGCTCAGGCTGGTTTATGCCAGCTCTGAGCACATTCAAGATCACTGCCCTTAAGATATCCATTTCTCTGGTTATCAAAAGGTTTCTGCCATGGGTGGCAATGGTTTGCCCAAAGCCACCTAAGTGGCATGCCCCGAATCATAAACGTTTTTCTGCAACCAGTTGGTTCATTCCAGCTCTGAGTACATCCAAGATCATCTCCCATGACCCTTTGCTTTAAATGCCTTACTTTACTTTAAATTTTCAAAGGTATCCATCTCTCCAGTTACCAAAATTTTCTGCCACGGGTGGCAATGATTAGTCCAAAGCCACCTCTAAGTGGCATGCCGCGAATCAAACGTTTTTCTGCAACCAGCTGGTTTATGCCAGCTCTGAGCACATCCAAGATCACCTCCCACAATCTGATTGATCTCCCATCTCAACTCCGTTTTTCTTTGTTATGAAATGGAAATGATGTAAAATGACGCCATTTCTGCGTCGCAAAATCGTGACAAATTGATTTTACTTCCGTTCGAAATTTAGTAGGTAATATGCAAGGTCACCTTTCATGATCCTTTGCGCAATCTCCTATCCAAACTCTGATTTTCTTTGTTATGAAATGGAAATGACATCATTTCCGTGTTGCAAAATCGGGACAAATTGATTTTACTATCGTCCGAAATTTAGTAGGTGCCGCCAAAGATGTTTACACATCAGAAAGAAGGGACTTTGTGAAAGTGTCCAAAGATGGGCAGCCTGCATGGTGAGATCTACAATAGGGAAACCATATGAGGAAAGACTGATTATGTGGGCTACAGCACTTGGCAATCAGGCAGGATGTGACTGAAGTCTATAAGGCTTAGAAGGGGATAGTAAAACGAATGAAGGCAAAACTTCACTGTTATAAAGGATTAAAGAATAAAAATTGCCATAAATTCAAATTATGGGGAAGAGGTTTTTAAAATGGATTTTAAAATTTTATTTTAGCCAGCGAGTTGTGGGCTATTGGACAAAGTTATCTCAGTGGACTTCAAGCCAAAAGTTCAAAGAAATTCAAAGGTCAACTGGACAATTCCTTAGCCGAGGAAGGAAGCATATAATTAGTCTATTTTCTTTTCTACTTTTTATATATCTTTTATTATTTTTAGAGTTTCTGTATTTTGTTTGTTGCCATAACAGCTGATGTCAAGAAGGTATGTTATGAGATTCACAATGTTTCCAATTAGTGGGAAGATAAACCTAGGGAAACAAACCTAAATACGGTAGTCTGTCGAAATAATGGCACATTGAGATCGGATGTTTAAACACAGAGCAGATGGTCTTACAGCCGAAAAAAGAAAACAGCAAGTCATACGATTACTGTATTTGTTTACGTTTGCCATTTTGAAAGTTTGATTTGATTTTGATTTTATTGGCGCAAAAACGACTACGGTTATACTGCGCCAAGAAAAGATTAAAATATCAACAACAATAAATTCAGGTAACCTTTAAAAAGGTTACCTCGTCAAATTTGTCTGTAGTCTGTATAGGGAACTGACAGGCAACGATTATTAGTGGATGTTGCTGATTTGGTTGCAGTGTCAGCCAAATCATTTCCCTTTATCCCAATTTGCTAGGAATCCAGCAGAAGCGGATATCAAACTTGTATTCATGAAGAGAATGTATCTTCTGCTGAACCTGACAGAGAACTGGATGAGAGTTATGTCTCAAAGATAATAAAGCCTGTAATACACTCAAAGAATCAGAATATATTATTGACCTTTGGCACTGACAAGTTCGAATGTGATCCAAGGCTAACTCTATAGCATGCAGCTCTGCAGTGTATATGCTGGATTCAGGAAGAATCTGCTGAGATATTATCGTGTCCGGAAAGACAACAGCAGATACTACACACGATTCAGACTTCGAGCCGTCTGTGTAAATCGGCAGGAAGTCTGAGTGCTCAGCTCGGTGTGCAGAATACAGCTGCTGGTAGACAGATGATGGAGTCTCAGGCTTTACCCATTTCTTAAGGGAAAAGTCGCACGATGGGGTATGAGCATGCCAGGGTGGAAGAGTTTCTTTTGTTGTTTGTGCAACCTTGTCTACCATGACGTTAAACTCTCTAAGTAGCTCTTGGACACGAATACCAAAAGGTCGGTTGGCAGTCTGATGGATATTGTACAGGTTTTCCCAACGTGGCTCAAAAAACGGATGTCCACGTAGGATGGTCTGGTAGGAATTTCAACTTTAAAGCATAGTTTAAAGATAACTGCTTACGTCGAAGGGATAATGGTGGTTCGTTTGCTTTGACGTATAAGATCTGGACAGGAGATGTTCGAAATGTTCCAGTACCAATATGGATAGCCTGATGGTGGACAGGGTTCAGCCATTGAAGGACACTGTCTCTGGCTGAGGAGTATACCTGGGCCCCGTAGTCTAATTTGGATCGTACAAGTGCACGATAAATACGTAGTAGGGTGAACCTGTCTGCTCCCCAACGTGCAGACGAGAGAGAGAGCGAAGAATATTTAGTCCCCTCGTGCACTTTGTACGAAGTTGACAAATATGTTCTAAAAAGGTCAACTTTTTATCAAACACAAGTCCCAAGAATTTTGTGTCTGACACTACTGGAATAGCATTTTGTCCGAGCCTTAATTCAGGTTCAGGATGAAGATTACGCTTACGACAAACGTGTACGTAAACGGTCTTCTCCAGCGAGAACTTGAAGCCATTTGCAAGTGCCCAGGAATTAAGGCGATTGATGGCTTGTTGCAGTTGTCTTTCAATAACCCTCATGTTGCATGACTGACAAAATATGCTAAAGTCATCAACATAGAGGGCACTGTTTACAGTTGGAGGAAGCTGTTCTGTGATAGAATTTACTTTGATGGCAAAAAGCGTGATACTTAATACTGATCCTTGTGGTACTTCCTCCTCTTGGCAGAAGGGACGAGAGAGTGAGGATCCCACACGAACTTGGAAAAATCGATTCGCTAAAAAGTTTTTTATAAAAATGGGGAGATGCCCTCTAAGACCAAAGATACGCAAATCTTTTAAAATGCCAAATCTCCAAGTTGTGTCATACGCCTTCTCCATGTCAAAGAACACTGACACCAAATGTTTGCGTTTTAGGAAAGCATCCCGGATGGATGTTTCCAGTCTAATTAAGTGATCAAGAGTTGATTTGTTTTTTCTGAAGCCGCACTGGATGCTGGAGAGAAGATCATTCGATTCTAAATACCACATTAACTGAAAATTAACCATTCTCTCCAGGAGTTTGCACAAACAGCTAGTCAGAGCTATAGGACGGTAATTAGTAGGGAGTTTAGGATCCTTTCCTGGCTTCGCAAATGCAAGCAGAAATGCCATGCGCCAGGAATCCGGAAATTGCTGTTTTATATAGATTCTGTTATACAGAACAAGCAGGCGATCCATAGATGTTGGTGAGAGATCTTTAAGCATTTCATAATGGATGCCATATGGTCCAACAGCACTTGCCTTGGAATGATAGAGAGCTCTTTTTAGTTCCTGCAGAGTGAAAGGCAGGTTGTAGGGAAAAAGGCATTTCTGTGTGAAATTTAGTGCCTCTTTTTCTCTTTTATGTTTCAGGACCAGAATCTCTGGGGAATAGGATGATATCCCAGAGATGTTTGAAAATGTTTCCCCAAGAGCATTGGCTATTGCAAGTGGGCTCTGCAATAGTGCATCCATTATAGTCTAGGATCGGTGAGGGATGGGAAGTATATTTTCCCTTCATTTTTCAGATTTTATCCCAGACTACCTTAGTGTTGGTAGACTGGTTAATAGATGATGTAAAACGGATCCATGATTCCTTTTGACTCTGACGGCGAATGTAGCGTGCTTTAGCTTACGTACGTTTGAAGGCTATTAGATTAACAGTGGTAGGATATCGGCGGAATATCCCCCAAGCTTTGTTTTGAGCCTTTTTTGCTGTTGTGCATTGTGAATTCCGCCATGGCTTGGGAAAAGGTGGAAACTGGGCAGATGTTTTCGGTATGGTATTGGCAGCTGCTTGGACGATATTTTCCGTGATGTACATTACTGCATCATTGATAGGCTCCTGACTAACGGTACTGAGGTCAAAATTTGCCTGATGTTGGAAGGCAGTCCAGTCAGCCTGATCAGTCTTCCACTGTGGTAACCTGAAAAGAAGACATGGTTTCCCACTGTGTAACGAGGTTATCACAGGGAAGTGATCACTTCCGTATGGGTTCTCCTCCACTTCCCAAGTGAGTGAAGGGAGTAGAGAAGGGGAGCAGATAGAGAGATCAATGACAGAAAACGTACGGGTAGGCATGTGGAAGAAAGTGTTTGTTCCAATATTTAGAAGGGAAATGTCATTGTCATTTAGCATACGCTCTATGACTCGTCCCCTTCTATTGATGTTAGCACTACCCCACAGGGTGTTATGCCCATTAAAATCCCCGAGAAGTAAGAAAGTGGGAGGCAACTGCGTTATAAGATCATCAAGGTCTTCCTGGGAGTTGTCAGTCCCAGGTGGCAAATAAATCGAACAGACAGTTAACAGAAATCCCACTGTAAAGCGAACTGCAACAGCCTCTATGCTGGTTGTAAGTAGCAAGCCCTGAACTGGGGTCTGGTTGCCTACAAGGATAGCCACTCCTCCATGAGCAGGACCATCCGCAATTCTATCCTTACGAAAAATTGTGATGTTATGCATTGTGGGATCATCATTTGCCTTCAGATAAGTCTCCTGCAAGCAAAAGCAAACTGGCACGTGCTTTTGCAGGAGAGCCTTGATGTCATCAGTATTTCGCCGGAATCCATGACAATTCCATTGTAGGAATTTAGCCATTATTTTGGCTTGGTGGGTCCATCAGGCGGCTTCCGAGGTGCTGAGGGCTTACTTTTGTCAGTCCTGGATTTATCTTTTTTTTGGGGAAGAATGGACGCTGTCCCGTGTCCATTTCTTCCTCCGCAAAGAGCTCCAAGACTGATTCATCCGGTACCTCCTTATTCTCTACATCCATTGTTTCTGGTATTACGGGTGACTCTTCTGAACGTTTTGGCTTTTCTTTACCCCTTGGTTTTGGTAGTGGTGGAGCACTAGGAGGTACGGATATAGGAGTGGCAGCCGATTGTGTTTTTTTGGTGGGCTTTTGTGAACTCAATAAACAGCTTGCAATCGGGGTGAATGACTCCCTTGGTGGTATAGTCATCTCAGTTTGTGTCCCGACAGTGCACTTTGCAGAAACCTTCTGGGCATATGAAGGTTTCCCGCTTTTTATTGGTTGGATACTTTTTCTGGCCTCTGGGTAGGAGATATTCAGCTCTGTTTTCAGTTTTTGTATTTCTTTTTCATCCTTCCACCGCTGGCATGCTCTAGAGTAGGCGGGGTGCTCTCCCTGGCAATTGACACAGATCGGTTTTGGAGCTGAACATTCCTTGCTCTCGTGGTCTTTAACACCACATCGAGCACAGGCAGGGTTACCACGACAAGATGTTTGTGAGTGGCCGTATTTTTGGCATCTAAAACACCGCAGTGGGTTTGGGATATAAATCCTCACTGGGCAGCTTAGATAGCCTACCTTGATGGAACTTGGAGGCCGTGGGGTGTTAAACGTGAGGATAAGAACTCAGGTAGGGACGAGATTCCCATCCTTGCGTATTGATATTCTCTTAACAGCTGTCACTCCTTGGTCTTTTAATTCAGAGCAGATCTCTTCTTCAGAAACACAAAGAAGGTTCCACTCTGATATAATGCCACGTGAAGAATTCAGAGTTTTGTGGGGGGTTTCAGTGATAGGTATTCCCCCTATGGATGTAGAGTTCAAAAATTTTTCAGCTTGTTTTGTGCTGGAAGCTTCAACCAAAAGGTCGCCAGAACGCAGTCGTTTAACAGATTTTGGTGAACCTGCCAACCCTTCTAATCCTTTCTGGATAAAGAAGGGTGACATCTTTCCAATTGACTACTCTCCGGTGGAATGGAGAATGAGGAAAAGCGGTGTCACTGATGGTGGTGGCGTATCCTCAGTAATGGCTCTTTTTGCAGAGGTGTTTTCTGCATCATCGGGTGACTCTTCTGAACGTCTCATCGTCTCGATTAGGCAGGGGCCTTGTTGGGGCCCCAGAAGAATTAGGATTTATAATACTCATAGGAGTAGAATAAAAATTTCTGATGCCCTAAGTACCTCACTCACCACGGAGCCCTACAAGGGGACGCCCACTCATGAACTAGCAGGTACTGCGTACACGAATGGGACGCCAAGTTAGCTTAGAGGCACCATACCCATGTTTCCAATAAGCCTGGATCCCGTCCCAGGACCAAAGGGAGGGAGACTTATTAGAACGCAGTTGACCCTAGCAGTAAGACCCACCCGCCGATTGATCCCAGTCGGGCCAGTCCGGGACCACCCGTCTTGTCGAAGCAGGGGCCAAAGTGGTGTATTAAGGCTGGGCCCCTCAACCACCAGGATCCCCCTTTCCGAATTCCACGGGTCACGGCGCATGGCTACACACGCCGGATTCCAAAGATGTAACCCTGGAACCAAGGTATGGGCGTTAGATCCCAGTGATGCTAGTCTGGAAGTCCAGCAGCGTCACTGGGAGGTCCTCTCACCATGTACAGATGCCCACATCGAGGGGCATTTTGAAAGTGAATTCTTTACTGATAATACCGCTGTTTTATATTTCTTTTAAATTAAAAAATCCCTCACTATTGCTTCTAAAGTTAATAAACCTCATATAGAGAAGAAAAGAACATTCAAGCTTAGTGACACACTTGATGTAATCCAAACTATTACATTAGTTTGGATTACATCAGGTCACCCGGGAAGTTAATTAATATACCCATGTGTATTGTGTCTGTAAATTGCATGTGTTCTCTGGTTGATTTTACTTTTTTTTGCTGGATGAAAAACCCACGTTTCTGGGGAAATATCGCTATCTACGCCTGAGACCAACTAACTCTGCAACGGTGTAAAAAAGGCCCATAAAAGTCCCTTGCGTCATCAACGGGATTCAAATCCTGGCCTTTTCCACCTGGTGTGGGGGGGGGCAATGATGATACCACTGCTACCGTGCAGAATAAATTTGATATAATAAAGAAAATAGAACGAGGCGTAAGCAGGAGTCATTAGAGGCAGAACATAATATTGGATCATCAACATGTTTTTTTTTTTATGTGCAGTTAATAAAATTGCATTCTTAATCTCTATTTGTTAGTTAGTCTCATTATTTCTGCATTAAACATATTAAGAATAAAACTTTCTAGATAATGGAAAAATCGAAAGGCACCTTGAATCCCCCAAGATGGCATTATTCTGAAAGTCTACAGTAACTTCAAAGGATATATTAGGGTGGTAAATTATAGAAGAAAACTAAGTCTTAACTGTGTGTGTGTAGTAATGTAAGAAATGCTGTCAATAAAATGAGTGAATTCAAACTCATAGTTAGGAGTTCAAATTCACCCATTTTAGGACAACTAATGCTGACAGGGGTAATGGAAATGTGGTGTCACCCAAAAATTGTGGATGATTAGTTTCACTGTGGTATGAACAATGTACAGCAGACTCTCGATTTACCAGGATCGGATTAACTGAAACAGTTCAAGACTCCAAATTAAAAAAAATCAAATAAAAAAAAAAAAATCAACCAGAAATCATAAAATTCAAGTAATAACTAAAATAGGTATAAACAGATATTTTGCAAGTCGTAAATAAGCGACAAGAACCAGTGTTATTAGTTGTCATTGGGAGATTAATGTGCCTATTATCTTGCAACCCCCACTGTCTTTACACCCACTGCTCAAAAAAAAAAGAAAAAAAAAAAAGAAAAAAAAAACGAAAGAAAAAAAAGAAAAGAAAAAAAAAAAAAGGAGAAATGTTTTAGTGCATCGCACCGATTGTTGTGTTCCATCGCACCGCAAAAAGACAAATTTTGTTTCGTTATTTATGTCAGTGATGTTGAAATTTTTTTATAGTAAATTTTTTTTTGTTTAGAAATCGCAAAAATAATGGGTAAATGCAAAAGAGTTGAGCTTTCAGTTAAACAAAGACTTGAAATTATTCAAAAGTTTGACAACGGTGCATCCATTGAATCTCTAAGGGACCATTATAATGTTGGTGACCAAACTATATGCAACATTGTAAAAAATAAAGGGAAGCTATTAGATTTAAAATCAACATTGCAAAAAATAAAGGGAAGCATCATATTGGACACACGAGTAGTACGTGTTAAGTTTTTCATCTATCACCATATTTTTTACGTAGGTTGCTGAACATTTTTCGATCTAGTAAGTCCCCGACTTACGCAACTACGGATTTACATAAATTTGTTTTCACTCAATTTTTTTTTTACGATTGTAAAATAAAAAAATAAAATAATAAAATAAAAAAAAGAAATAAATAATAATAATCAGTCAATAACGACGATCACGGCACGCACAAATTGCACAAGTGAGATCAGAGTAACAAAGCAAAAAAATAGGAAAGAAGAGAAGATTCTTAAAACTATTTGTTTTTTTTTATATGACTGAAGATTTTAGTGAAGGGGGGACATAATATTGTTTTTACGTAATAACGTAAAAACCTACAGAACTCCAGCTATCGGTATCATCACAAATGCATAAGATCGAGTTTACTACCTGTTTATAATATATTGCGCTAACAGAAAAGCCCAATAAAATGGAAAGTGCAAATTGTTTTTATTGTTTTTTGATGACCTCCAGAAATGTGCTTTAGTAAAATGTGAGCTCGTGTGGGGTGATAATAGTGAGTTTTTGCCTTAACCCTGTGAAGTTTTTTACAGAAAATTTTATTTTGACTGTTATCATGGTGAGGACTAAGAGAATAAGTGACAGCGGTACTAGTAAATCTACCAAGAAAAGGAAGGCGATCGATTTGGATCAGAAAATTAAACTAATAAGAATGTATGAAAATGGCCAAACAAACATTAACAAGTATCACGCTGAATTCAGATTTGCCAATAATAATATAGCAGCAATATGTTACTAGTCATTCCCGAGCTATGTAAAACTCAACGAAGTAAGAAGTCCTGGAACGTATCTCTTACATATGTCTGGGGACTTTTGTATTTTTGGATTAACCGGGAAATCCATTATCCGGGATTTGTTTTTTATCATCTATCCCAGAAAATTGAGAGTCTACTGTATTTAGGAAGAATAGGAATGATAGAAAAGGTGGTGGAGTCATGCTTTCTATCAAAAGTGATCTGAGTGCAGGAGCTTTTGCTGAGTCAGAGGTTATGACTGCTGGGATAAAATCTATGCAGCTGTTATTGTTGTTGCGGTAGTTTCTGGTGCAAGGTCTACTTAGGTCACATTGCACCTAAAAAAAGAGTAAGTGAGGTTACATGTGATAACTGCTCTGGAAGCAATTAGAATCGGTCATACATTTGAATTTGTTTCAGGCAGGAAAAAAATTCATAGTTTTGCATCATTACCTGCTCAGTGACAGAGGCTCTGGTACATTTGAGAGGGAGCTGAAAGTAGACTGTTGGCATTGTTGAACAATGCTGCATTCAATGAGTATATACTTTACCGACAGTAGTTGCAAGCAATGTGTGCACTGCAGAGGATCATTTCCTGTGAGCAGAAACAGATGAGCGAGGTGAGTATGGCCAATTCAGGTTCTCGATGGAATTACTTCTTTTCTAGTTTCAGGGAAGCTAGAAGTCTATGATTGTGGTTCAAAAAAGTTTCAGCTGAAATAGTCTGCTATGTGTTTGTTTTTTTCACAGAAGTGTCTACTGTTCCATACTTGCATTTATAATCAGGGTATGGAACCATATCATTAGTTGATGCTATGTTGGAGGCATATTTTGCAGCATCAGCATTGCACTCATTTCCTGGAATACCACTGTGACCTAGGATCCAAGAGAAAACAACAGTTTGTTGATGCTCGTGAAGACTTAGCTCATGTCTTATGAGCTTTAACAAAGGATTGTAAGGTGAGGTGTTTTTGAGAGCCAAGAGAGAGAGAGAGCACTCTTAGAATCAGCATATACTATACTTTTATTGATACAGGAGTGAAATATTTTCCAGGGCAAGCTTAATTGCACGGAGCTCAGCAGTATAACAGCTGCATTCGGCCAGAAGTAAATTGAAACAGCTGTATTACGGAAGGTGGTAGTTGCACTTACTTTATTGTCAGACTTTGAACCATCAGTGTAGATCTTAGAAAAAAAGTGGGAACAATTTTGTGTATGAACAAGATGTAGTTGTTGGATGTTAATTATCTACTATAGCACCTTTTCCCCACTGCTTCACTCCTTCTTGTGATTAATCATCACAAGAAAGAGTGAAGGATAATCCACAAGGAATCGGGTTACCAGGTCAATTATACTGTTTATTTCAGCATCTTTAACTGCTACAATAGTCTATAAGCCTTCTACTGTTCTTTCCTCAAGTTCAAGCAGCACTAACCTTCTCTGGAATAATTTTTTTGAAAATTTTTGAAAATCCTGAAAATCTTCCTCAATCTTAATTAAATGAGCCTCATTGCCCTCAGTCAGGTAAGCAAATAAAATAAACTAGCAAATAAAAATTCATTTCGGAGATCCAAGTACTTATGACAATAATATAAAACATGGCTCCATGTCTCCAGAGCCGTGCAGTGACACTGCAACCTTTCTGAAATACCCAGCTGATTCAGCTTTGCTAAAAATGAGCCATGATCGGTTAATAAAAAACATAGTTTGTAGATTAGGCACAAACAATTTTTCTGGTGGAACATCAGCAACAGACGGAAGAACCAATGAGTTATTTCACCTTTATTTGAGTTAGCCCATCTATGATTCCAAAGAGTCATTAAGATATCTAAGATTCACTTGGCCTCATTCTTAGGATCATTAGCCAAACCCAACTCAAGATCAGAATAATAAAAGTGGTCTCATGCCGAACGCTGAAGGTCATTACTCTGTAAATCAGAAAGAGGTCAACCGGCATTTTCCTTGTTATAATCTGTAGTGCATCAGTGGAGACAGTTCTACAAACTAGAGCCATCTTCGGGAGCCATCAAGAGCCATCAAAGAAAATGTCAAGAACATATTTCGCATTTGAATCTCTAATCAATTTAACCAAAGATTTTAAAGCATCCTCTGTTTTTAAAGTATACCATGACCAGGAGCAGCAAAGCCATATTGTTTATTTGAGAATCCCTCTGAATGGAATACAGTTTTCTTATATATTTTTTAAAATTAACAGTCTATCCAAGCTGAGATACCATAAGAAATAACAGGAAGGAAAACACAATCATAAAGAAGAGACAGACAGTGCCCTACCTCTAATACCCCAATCCTTCCTAATAATTCTTGATATCATGTTAAAACAAATTTTGCAACCTTTTCAGACAGAAAATTGATATGGATGTCAAATCTAATACCTCTGTCAGTGAAGACTCCAAGATATTTAATATTCTTAACGAACTTTAAACTTTCACAACCAATCAGCACATGAGGTTCTCTATGAACAGATAGGTTCCCCTTTGGCAATAATATTTTTGTTTTTGACCCGGATATCGTTAATTTATGGAAGTCACCAAATATCTTCTCAACTTCCAACCCAAGCATGGTACTAAGTACTATAGGTTCTAATACCTCTTGTGTTTGTGGTTTTCATAAAAAAAAAAGAGAAAAAAGAAAAAAAAAAAAAAAGATCGTTGTTCAATTTGTAGCCGTAAAGAGCCTTCAACTAATATTACCAGATCATCTGCATAAGCATCATATGAACATGACTATATTCCTTCCGTAACCAATCCTCTAGTACCAATTTTGACATTAGTGGCCCAAACACAGATCCTTGCGGAGATCCTTGAATAGCACATCTAGTTACCGAATTCTAACTAGACTTAACCGTAAAAGACCTTTCCTTAAAATAATCCACTATGACGCTATAAAGCTGATAGGAGCATTTGTGAGGTGAAGGAACAATAACACACTCTTCCAAGAGATATTATCAAAAGCCCCTTCAAAATCAAGGAAAATGCCAAGAACATATTTTGCATTTCAATCTCTAATCAATTTAACCAAAGATTTTAAAGCATCCTCTGTTTTTAAAGTATACCATGACCAGGAGCAGCAAAGCCATATTGTTTATTTGAGAATCCCAATTTGCGTATATTGGTGTGTGTGTGTGTTATGGGTATTTAATGGCGCACAAGCTGCTGTGTGGCTATAGTGTGCCTATTCACAGGGATGTTAAAAAAATAATTATTATGAAGTCAGTTCAATTTCATTTCAGCTCAAACTAATCATATTTGTTTATAAATTCCATTTTGTTTCAAAAAACAGAAAAGTTCATTAATATTTGCCTCCTCTCCAATGATATGATTTAACATCATCGGTTCTCGCATGTTAGCCAGAGAGTAAAATATTAAAGTTCGACGTTGTTGATAGTGTGGACAGTCAATTAAAATATTTTTGACTGTTAGATGTTCTGAGCAGTGTGGATGCTGAGGAGCATCATCGCTTGTGAGTAGATGAAGATGAGTCAGATGAATATCACATTCAGAACAATTAAGCGATTCTGACCTCCTTAATATTGATGAACAACGAGCATATGACAAGGTGGAAATTTGCGAGGAAGAAAGTGTTTAAGAAAAGTTGACATTAAAAGAACTTAAAGGAATATTTTGCGCAGCTGAAAATTTGAAACAACTAATCATGGATGCAGACCCAGATATCGAGCGCAGTATGCAAATTCACAGGAACACTGAAAAAGATGTGAATCCATACAAGCAAATTTATGATGAAAGGAAGAAAGAAAAGTCTGCGCAAACCAACCTTTTAAAAATATTTTACAAAGAAATAAAGTGAGTTATATATTGTAATTTTTTTAATTTCAATAAACTTTTGATTACTGTACTGCAAATATTTATAATTATCCTTTGCTGTACATTAAATTGCCATAAAAAAACAACGTATTTTTAAAAATGTTGAGTGGTATATCATAGGTTTTGGAACGAATTAGGCTATTTTGTATTGATTATTAACATCGATTAGCACGATTTCACATGGCACGCCATTTTCACGGAACCAATTAATCGTGCTAATCGAGGGATTCCTGTATTTCCTGAATCGGATCTTCCTGTTTGGATAAGTACTCTGCGTCCATCAATGTGTCCTGAATAATCTTTTTTGAAGTTGAACTAGGATTATTTGAAGTAGTAGCAATCACTGGCGAAGGAGGAGATTTTACTGGAATCGTAAGAGGCGTATTACATGCTTGGTCTGGGTGCTTCAGAGCATTGGACTGTTGCTGAGAGAGGACAGCTTGAGCCCAGTCGGAGATTGATATGTTAGATGGAACGGTAACATCAGTTTGCGTGGCTATTAGATATTTTTTGCAATACTGGCATAGGTACAGTTAGGTATACTGGTACAATTAATTTTCTTGCTTCCTGATAACTAACTTTGTTTTCAACTTTATATTTTACAATTTTTTTCTCCATTTTCCACCTTTCACATGTCTTAGAGTAAGCAGGACAGTTACCTTTGCAATTGGGACAGGTCATTTCTTTCGCTAAACAATCATTTTGATTGTGATCGGAGGATCCACAGTTGGGACAAGCTGGGTTCCCTCTGCATGCTGTTTGAGAGTGGCCATATTTCTGGCATTTATGGCATCTCAACAGATTAGGAATATAAGGATGCATGGGACAAAGTAGATATCCTGCTTTTACTGATGAGGATAGATTTGGACTGTTAAAAGTGAAAATGATATTTCTGGTGGGTGTAAGTATATTGTCCCTTTAAGTCATAATTCTTTTGACAGCAATCACGTTTTGTTCCTGAAGCTCTTCTTTAATTTCTTCCTCTGTCACATTCAAAAGGTCCCAACTAGATACAACACCCTTAGATGTATTTAGGGTTGCATGGGGTGTTACTTTTACTGGAATTTTAGCAAAGTTTGTCGTTTGTAAGAGTTTTTCAGAATGCCTGCAGTTGACAGTTTCTACAAGTTTGCAGTCTCTTAACTGTCTTGGGAGACCCTGCAATACTTTCCAAGTGTTTTTGTATTAGAAAGAGGGATAGCTTACTAAGAGGCTGTTCTGATAATGAGTGCATTATTAAGAATGCAGGAAACTCAGCTGCAGAGGAAACGGTTTTTAACCTCTTTGGTTGAGACGAGTCGTGCTCATTTTCTGTCTCTGCCCGACAACTTGTGGGTTCTAAAGAGGGAAACACATTGAGTTCCATATTGGCCCCTTTTAGCCCTTGGCAGATGAACTTTTCTGCCAAAGTTACTGGCCTCGCCACGGGGAGGTAGGAGCAATGCCTGGTGTGACCAAGTGAAATTAGGAGTTAGTCTATTAAATAAGAAAAATAAAGAAAGGTTACTTTTCTTCCTTGCTCTCTACCAGTACTTTTGATACAAGAGCTACTATTAAATAAAAGGATTTCTTAAAGAGTGGAATGAAAAAAAGAACTAGAATTCACCTTTCAGAAAGTCGCAGTGAAAGCACAAAGAGAAATCGCTCATTCACAATTGCTTGGCACCCAGGGCCTGAGTATATTGCAATATTTGCTGTGAAAGCATGCGTTCATAGACCTTGCCCGGAAGAAGAGCAATTGGATGATAAGAAGAGGGCTCAGTTTTAGGTTTTTCAGGTGACTTCAAATGATCATAAGAAGAGCATCCTTCCAAGGTGAGGAAAAAATCCTTCAAGCAGGCATTTGTTGAAAACAAGGTGCTCAGGAAACAGCTTGAAGGAACGCTTAATAACTTTCCCTTCAATGAGGTTCATACCAAGACACCTGTTATTATGAATTTTGTTGACAGCTGAATTAAGATCTTCAACTGAAAATGGTTCCTCTTGAATATTGCTAACACAGCCACAATCTAAATGATCAGTACTACAGAATGCTCCACCTCATCTATATGATGATGAGATCCATTGACTAGGTGATCAAGTATAACATTAATATGCAGAGCCAATCTACAGTTTCAGAGTCTCCACAACGTATAGAACTTATCATATCCCCAAATGGCCTTAATTTGTGCAAACACAATGTATAAACAATACCCCATGGATCCTCATTACCAGCTATTTGCAGTAGCTATTAAATGGGTATATATCAGCTCTTCCAATAATCACATCATATGTAAATATTTATGCATTGTAAATATTTTGAAAATTTGTATAAAATTATATTACGTATATTCCAAAATATCTATACACCCTCCTAGCCCACTAGCTGTACAGGGGGTGAACCTAGGGTAAATAAACTGATAATGATAATAATAATGAGCAACAATAATAATAATAATGATGATAATTTTATTTTCATCAATTGATACTCAGTTTTCAAACTAGCAACAGATTCTTTATTATCACACAATTTCTGACGTTGGAACTTCTTACGCACCTTATTGACCTTCCTCCGGAGATCAGAGGACCATTCACCATTGCACCGGAGCATGCTGACCGGGCTAGCCAGGTGGGTAAAGTGCCTGCCTGGCAACCCAAAGGTCGCGGGTTCGAATCCCGCCTCGGGCTTGGATCAAAGTACTGCAAAAACCTTGGGAGGTGCACTATGGCCACAGAAGCCGATGCGCCAACAACTACCAAAAAAAAAAAAAAAAAAAAAAAGCACTGGAGCACATTTACTTTACTTAATTTCATTGACTCCCTCGAGGCATCAAATAACCTCTGTTGTATAGTTGAACCAACTCAAATCCTATCCAACTCAGCTAACGACATTTCACCAAAAATTTTCCTAACAAATCAGTTGGCTTTTTGGATCCGGGAATAAGATTAGCTATGTGCAGGTGAAGTTTTTATGGCTCCAGCTAATAGAGAAGTTTTTCTTAAATTTTTACCATTTTTTATTAACTTAATTGGCATATGAATTTATTTTCTAAAAGTAGCTTTATATTCCTAGTTACGATACTTAGTTTATTTTGAACTTAGATAGAGATTTTGTAGGTTATTACTTAGTATCAGTAAAACTTGTACTGGGGTTGTCTTCTCTATTGGCTCCATACTTCTGTCTTTCCCCTTCAGCCTTCAGTCTCCCCTCCCTCTCAATCTTTTCAACTAGCATCCAACCCATGTCAAAATACATAACTTACGTATCTATATTCCTTTCTGCCAAACCCAATCCTAGTGTTTCCTCTTTTTTTTTTTTTTTAGGTCCTAGCCAATGAAATCTTAGGAAACTAGGTGGCAGGATCTGCCAGAGTACTATAAAAAATTACTGGGTACCTGACCTGCCTTCCCACGGCATAGTGTGGCAAAAGGTGAGCCCCACCAGGGGCCCAATGGCTAAAAGGTCAGATGAACAATGGTACACAACACTACACTCTGCAATATCCATACACTTTTATATTGCAAATAAAGTGGTGCTGAGAACTTGTGGGACTCCTTTTTCTTGTATGTATGGTTGAGACAGAGCCTGTCAGTATTGAACTTGGAAAGACATGTAGCAAAGGAAATTTTGCTACAGAATGGGGATCCCTTAAGATGCCACGTGATATCAAAAGCTTTCTCAATATCAAGACATACCATGACGAGATGTTGATTTCTAATGAATGCATTTCTTCTGATATTTGATTCAGCCTTTACCATGAGATCTAAGAAATCTTTATTCTTCCGAAAGCCAAATTGATTGCTGATTATGTTTTGGTGAGTCTACGGTGGATGATTTTTTCCAAAGTTTTATTCAAGCAGCTGGTTAGAAAAATTGGTCTATAAGTTGTTAGGAACCAAATGATCTTTTCCTGCTTTAGGGATAACTATTACATAGGAATGTTGCCAGGAACTGGGAATGTATGTGGGGAAACCACAAGCATGTTCAACCGGTTCTGTTATACAGGGCCAACTTAATGTCTAGTTACCCACATTATTGTCACTCCAAGGGTGACATGTAAATGTGTACGATTATTGGTTCCTATTATTATTTATTCATGTTTAATATACACATAAGTTAGTTATAAACCAGTTATACAAATGGATTAACAACAAAAATCAGTAGCTTTCGGGATGCGTGTCCCTTTGTCAACTGACAAATTAAATACAAATTTACAAATTTAATACAATACAACGAGCTGAGTGAGGCACGTTAATCATGCGTCATTGTTGTTGCGCGGACGTGCTGCTTTCTACGCCACTGATCATCCAGTAATAAAACGGTTGTCTCCAGGATGGGATGTAGACGTATGCCTTTCTGGCGATTTAATGCCTTTGGATTGTTTACTATGTTGAGTGACTCTAGCCATAGGCGGTGGCGAAAGTGTCGTGAGTGGTCTACTATTTCAAAGTCGCGTTTGGGGTCAAGATCGTGGTTGGTGGCCCAAAAATGTTCCGCGACCGCGGACTGGTCAGTTTCGGCAAGCCGGATTGCTCTGTCGTGTTCCGTGAGGCGATCCTGGAGACGCCTTGATGTTTCTCCTATGTAGCAACTGTTACAGTCTCTACAGGTGTGACAGGGGTCTTCACGCTGGAGACAAGTGAACGTAGGTTCCTGCAG
This sequence comes from Mastigoproctus giganteus, assembly GCF_048544385.1. NCBI lineage: Eukaryota > Metazoa > Arthropoda > Arachnida > Uropygi > Thelyphonidae > Mastigoproctus > Mastigoproctus giganteus. The sequence goes on from NC_143579.1 coordinate 157,993,522, forward strand.
GGTAATTGCACACATTTGATGTTGTAACTTCTGACCTTCGAGATCCGTCCTGACACGCCTGGATAATAGGGAATGTAGGCGGACGATATATCGACTTGGTTCGGTGGTCTTGGGTTGGATGTGAGTTCTTCTGCCTGTAAATAGGCATCTGCTTAGTACATGGGATGGATAACCACATTTGGTTAGGTCCGCCTTCACACGGGAGATCTCGTTACGCCTAATTGTGTCGGTGCTAGAGCCATTCTAGCTAGAGCCATTCTAGCACCGACACAATTAGGCGTAACGAGATCTCCCGTGTGAAGGCGGACCTAACCAAATGTGGTTATCCATCCCATGTACTAAGCAGATGCCTATTACAGGCAGAAGAACTCACATCCAACCCAAGACCACCGAACCAAGTCGATATATCGTCCGCCTACATTCCCTATTATCCAGGCGTGTCAGGACGGATCTCGAAGGTCCTTAGAAGTTACAACATCAAATGTGTGCAATTACCCTGCAGGAACCTACGTTCACTTGTCTCCAGCGTGAAGACCACTGTCACACCTGTCTTACGCAGCAATGTGGTATATCGCATCACCTGTAGAGACTGTAACAGTTGCTACATAGGAGAAACATCAAGGCGTCTCCAGGATCGCCTCACGGAACACGACAGAGCAATCCGGCTTGCCGAAACTGACCAGTCCGCGATCGCGGAACATTTTTGGGCCACCAACCACGATCTTGACCCCAAACGCGACTTTGAAATAGTAGACCACTCACGACACTTTCGCCACCGCCTATGGCTAGAGTCACTCAACATAGTAAACAATCCAAAGGCATTAAATCGCCAGAAAGGCATACGTCTACATCCCATCCTGGAGACAACCGTTTTATTACTGGATGATCAGTGGCGTAGAAAGCAGCACGTCCGCGCAACAACAATGCCGCATGATTAACGTGCCTCACTCAGCTCGTTGTGTTGTATTAAATTTGTAAATTTGTATTTAATTTGTCAGTTGACAAAGGGACATGCATCCCGAAAGCTACTGATTTTTGTTGTTAATCCATTTGTATAACTGGTTTATAACTAACTTATGTGTATATTAAACTATGGACCCCCAGTACTCCAGGCCCATTCGTTACTATTTATTCATGTTCCTATTTTTATGAGACGACTGCAATTGTTAAACAATATTGTTGATTAATGTATTAAATATTATTCATAATCAAAATTTTTGTTCAGCATAATGTTAAATTATTTAATTACTTCTTAGTTACTGTAAAATTTGAAAAGATAAAAAATAAAAAAATTACTATTATAAAAAGCCCCCATATAAGTTTTGCACAGGACCCAGCAAATTTTGGGGCCAGAACCTAAATGTATGTTCGGAAAAGATTCGACTGTAAAAGTTCGATGAGGATAAAGATTTCTCGTCTAAATGTTTAAGCATTACATAGTAAATTCCATCATGGTCATTTACCAAAAAAAATGATATACAGGAATTTTGCTAGCAGGGAAAAGAAAGTTATTATCCCTTTGCATAAGGCAATAGTCAGGCCACAACTTGAGTACTGTGTACAGGTCTGGAGGCCTCTTTTTAGGAAGGACATTGCTTTAGCGAGTACACAGAAGGGCTACAAGATTAGTGAGGGAAATGAAGGGGGCCCTCCTACCAAGGAAGACTTCAGTTCTGCACATTGCAGTGTCTTGAGACTAGGCACCTACGAGGTGATTTTTTGAGGTGTATAAGGTCTTGAATGGGTTGATCAGGCTCAATTCTGATGGGATTCTTCATCTTGTGCATCACCTTCTTCTACTACTACTACTACCCGTAGCCAGAGTAGGCCCACAAGCGTTAGAACTAGGACCATTTTTATGGTCTACTGTCCCACACAAGTTCTTAAATTTGAACTTGGGCCACGTGGGGCGCATTGCTTTTGCCAATGACATAATTCTCACCATTCCAGCTCCGACTAGAGAACTATATGCACCTAATTGTCATCAAAATTTATTGAGAAAAATGTTTGTTTTTGGAATACCGGTATCCCGGTTTCATAAATTAAAAATATCGAAATACGGTATTAAGATTTTGACCATATTGTAAGCCCTAGTACTTGCATTGAATTGATTTATTTCTAACTTTATGGTTTGTAAATCCTATTAGGAGGAGCAATTGTTATTTATTTCCATAAAGTCAATTAAGCAAGTTTCAAAAGTTTTAAAATTCCAGTGTTGTTATATATCATGTTTTAAAAGTTCAGTTTAAAGAATTTTCCAACTAGTACATATTATATTACATAAACCTCTTTACATCTTATCTATTAGAGCAGATACGTTTAATTTTTAAGAATGATTCAGAATTTAATTTTAAAGTAATTTAAAACTGTTAACTATAGAATTAGAAGAATGTCATGTGTTAACAGCCTTTGTTTACGTCTCTTTGTGTATAATTTTATAAAACCCAAATCCAAGCCTGAAAGACAGTTTTTAATATTGAAATCTAAAATGTATTCAATTTTATTTAGTTATTGGGATTGTTTGGGGTCTCTTTTTCTTTTGCAATTGGCACAGTTGTTGGCACCAGTAAACTAATTAAAAACTTCATGTGGGAAAACTGTCTTTCTTAAATCCTTCTTACTTATGAATTGAATGAAGTTTTGCCAGGTGGGTGAAGTGGAGAAATTATGGGGAAACCACTAGGGGGTAAAAAGCATCTAATATCTGAAGGTACTGATAGCAATGGAAAGCTTAAAAACATGTAAAAAATATGGAAAAACCGTTGGATTAATCTAGTAAAAACAGTAAATCCCATCCTAACTCTTGTGGGGATAAGAAAAATCAGTGGTGACTGAATTATTTCTGAGGGTGGTGTTAATATAGAATTGAATCAAGTTTGCTTGGGAAATGCTCCGAAATCACGTGGCTCTGGAGGTGGCAGCCCAGCCTCCATGAAGGAGGCTGGGCTGCCACCTCCAGAGCCACGGCTGGTCACCCACTTTTAAGTAGAGCCAGTGCAATTCCAAAAAAAAAAAAAAAAAAAAAAAAAAAATGAAGAGATCATTTTGCATTCTACTAAGAATGGTGGGAAAGTAAGAATTTGTAATAATTATAAAGAAGAATCTCTGCATTGAGTAGTTGAAAGCATTTGGGCACAAAATTATTATTTACAATGAAGAATTGAGGGAGAAGGATTTCTTGGACGACTTCTTAAAAATACTGATGAGTCTGGAACTTGTCACCAGACTTTGATAGTGAGATGTGGAGGCTTGCTTTTGCAGCAGAAATAATAATTGGAGGGTAATAACTGGATTGTGAAAGTTCCTGAAGGGAATGGCTATTCATGAGTTGGATGTCTTACAAGTTTGATATCATATACTTGGATTTCAGGAAAGCTTTTGACACTGTTGCAATGGAAGACTGCTGTACAAATTGGAGTGGTATGGCATTAAGCGCAAGTTGTTGCAATGGATAAAGGGATGGTTGAGTGGGAGACAGCAGAGAGTGGTAATCAATGGACACTGCTTTATGTGGACTAATGTTATTAATGGAGTTCGGTGCTGGGCCCATTCTTGTTTTGTGTATTTATTAATGATATCGATGACATTATATCAGGCTTAATGTCCAAGTTTGCAGATGATACAAAGGTTGGCAGGGTTGTTAATGATAGTAAAGACAGTATGCTACTGCAACAAGATCTAGAAAAGTTAAATAGGCTGAGAAGTGGCAACTGAAGTTTAATATTGACAAACGAAAAGTACTGCATTTGGGTAGCAGTAACCCAAGAGAAACGTACCAAATGTGTGGTACTACACTCGGGGATGCAGAGAATGAAAAAGACCTGGGGGTAATTGTGCAGTCGGATATGAAGTTCTCTCAGCAGTGCAGACAGGCTGCCAGAGCAAGTCATGGAGTTTTGTCAATGATATATAGGAATTTTGCTACCAGAAACAAGGAGATGATTATCCCTCTGTATAAGGCAATGGTCAGGCCACACCTTGAGTACTGCATACAGGTCTAGATGCCTCATTTTAGGAAGGATGTAGAGTTGCTAGAATGAGTACAGAGAAGGACAACAAGATTGGTGAGAGGAACAAAGGGGTTCTCTTACCAGGAGAGGCTTAAATTCTGTCAGTTGCAGCATCTGGAGACTAGGCACCTGCAAGGTGATTTGATTGAGGTGTACAAGGTCTTGAATGGTTTGAGCCAGCTCGCTTATGGGATACTTCCATTTGTTGAGATTAAGAACCCGAGGGGGGGCATAGATTCAAAACGAGGAAAGACGGTTGTAGAATAGATGTGCGGAAGTTTGCCTTTAGCCAGCGGGTAGCTGATTGGTGGAACAGACTTCCATCTGTTGTTGTGGAAGTTGATAGCTTAAATAAATTTAAGTCTGAACTAGACAAACATTTGGAGTGACCAAATGGGAAAGTTTTTTTTCCTTTCTGGCTGATACTCTATAAGCTTGCTTTCTTGCAGCATATGCCTCAACTAATGCTAAAGTTGAAAGTATTTTACCTTGTGATGTTGACTTAGCACATCATGATCTAAGTTGCCAATGCAACATAAGAAATAAATCAAATCAAACTTTCTGACTGTGTATTTTAGTTGCTTGGATTTTGGTCTTTTGAAACTTGCAGGAAGTCTCATTCTATTTGTGGTCACTGCAACCTTAAGATGTTCCTTTAATTATTGTCTACATAAGCAGGAAGGAATGCTGTCTGCTGAGTTTTCACTGCAAGCTGAAGGAGATCATTTGGTACATGATAAAAACTGTCCAGAATACATTAAAGAACTGCACTTCATTAAACTTAGTCTGGAATATATTAGAGAACTGTACACATTATCAACATTAAAACCATGATTTCTTTACACCATAAGAGAAATACCAAATGTATTTAATACAAATTAATGAACAGCGTTCGCTTGCTGTGGGTTATGAAATTAAGGATATTTGTTGTTAGGAGAGAATTGATATAATCACTTCAGTTTTCTCCCAAAGAAGGTTCTTGCCAACAGGAAACTTTTCACTTAAAAAAAATATATATCAGGTTATTCATTGTTAGCCAAGATTAGTTAGAAACCATAGCTCTGGAATCACAAACTGCTTAAGTTCGTTGAATTTAGGCAGCTTCTGATTCCAGACCTGTGGTCTGAATAATTGTTTGCTTTGATTGTTGAATTTTGGTCTTACTAAATTCAGCGATCATCATTACTGAAATAAGTTCGCTACCATCATCATGCTATCATCAATCAGATCATCATCATGCATCATAAACCTTACACAATGCTCCAATTCTTTGTATGTTGTTTGAAATTCATACCAGGTGCTTATTTATGGAAGAAGTTCTTTCTCTTCTGGGGAATTTTGTCTATTATATTTTGTATGGACTTCAACAGTAAGTCAAAATGTAGCTCGCAAAAGAAACTAATTAGAGGAAGAAAGTCAGAAGAAATTATATTCTCACAGGATCTCGTTCTGCAAAACACAATGAGTTCCCCTCCAACCTTCTGAATAGCAAATGGTGAATCACATACAGATTCTACAGTGACAAACCTTAGAATGGCCCAATATATTCAACATTAGATAGTGCATGAACTCTGGAGTGTGAGTGATCAGAGATGTATCATTCTACTTTTGCAAAGGGTTATAGTCTCAGGTTATGGTTGAAGAGAAGCTAACAAAATTCTCAATGAAGAATGTGAATCAGGATAAATTTAAGTCTAATATCGCTGATAGTGTAACTCATCTGGATATTTTAAACAAAGATACATCAGTAAAGGACCGTAACTTTTATTCATGCTATGCAATTGCATGCTTCCAGCAGTTTGAAGAAGAGCTTTGCATACACACACTGTTAACTGTGAACCCTAGCTGATAAAATTTTGGGAGACTCTTCAATCAGTGTGCAGAAGGATTCAGTGTAGACAGCATATTGCCTTTAGTTCTGATTACCAGAAGTATGTCAGATCACATTGCTCTGTACTTGTTAAGTAAATCCTCAAATCTAATGTTTTTAATATCATTATTACCAACATGTACAACAAAATCACCTTTAGTACCACTGAAGATGACAGCTCCTCTGTAGTGTCATTAATTTTTGCCCTGACAGATATAACCTGGTTCTGTTCCATTTATCATTTTTACAAATATTTTCCATCTTTGGCAGTAGAGTCAATGACAATAGTTACTTAGTGTGGGACCAGCTCCTTCTCTGGAGGATCTCATGATGTGCTTTGCATGAGTGTAATCCCCAGTGTTGGGCTAGGCAGCTAAGTGCTTGATGATCACACTTTTTAATTCCTTTGAGGGCATCAACCCTGTTCACTGAACAGGGTTGATTCCAGAACACTGAATTGATGAGAGGGCAAGCATAATCTGCTTGCCCTCTCTGCAGTGAAGCACATTCCCCTTGGCCATATCATGTCTCACTACAGGTAAATGGCAAGGAGGCAGAACCATCACCTTTGGGATAAAAGTGTAAGACTGTAGAGTTCAGTAGATCTGATACAAAATTCCGGTACTCTCTGGATGACATTCAATCTTTCACCATTATCAACAGACCCAATCCCTGCCAACAAAACCTTCCCTGTACCATGACAAGGCAAGCAGGGTCCATTGCTTTGTGAGGTTCTCACCACACTCCCTACCCACCATCAGTGCAAAACAGTGTATCGTGATTCATCTGACCACATGACTTTCTTCCATTGTTCCACTGTCCATGGGAGAAATCCCAGGTGCCGTCTGACACGAACATACCTTATACCTGTCCAATCACAATGTTCTGGGTAAGCATTGCGAGGGCCCCAGGCATTGGGGGTGCCCCAAGCCAAGACATTTTCCTATAGTGTTCTAAAATAGATTAATGTTTTCAGTAAACATCATAAAAATCTTGATTAATTTAAGTGAAAATTCAAAAGTACAAAATTTCTTTTAATTGCCACCTAACTTTTATTTAATTTTTATTCTTTTTTTTTTATTGTTATTATTTTTTGGGGGCCCCTAAATATAATTTGCCTAGGGGCCCCAACTATCCTTAATCCGCCACTGCTTATCGGCCATTATTAACTCTTCGAAAATGTAACTGCGTTGGTTGCATTAATTATGATACAATGTTCAAATAAACTGTCCATTACGCACGATGTCTAATACTGTACTGTACTTTTGTCCAGCAAACAGACTAGACTTCAGATAAATGCATATAACACAAATATTACAAGTAATATACTTGATCATTTTTTAAAATGTTGATCTCGGAACTACGTAACAAGTCACTGTACTGAAATTAAATTAGCGTGCGAGAAATTTCACTGAACGTGGGAAAATTTCTCAAGTCGGCCTGGGAAACATTTTAATGCTGTTTTGCTATTCATTTTCAAGCTATCAACTCCATCAAATGAAACAATTTCGTTAAATATGCCATAAATGCAATCTGTAAAAGGGCGTTATAATGATCTGTGACAGCGTTATAGTCAGATATGGGTTATAATATAAGAACAGCGTTATAGCGAATCAGCGCAAAGCGAACCGCGTTATAACGGGGGTCTGCTGTACTTGGTTGCTTATTTTAAATTTTATGCCAATGTTCGAAAAGTGCTCTTCAATCCAACATACCTTACATTCATGCACTGAGGGTGTTATTCCTAAACGTGTTTAAGAATGTTACGACCAAAATTTATTTTATCAACAAATTTCAAATCTTTCACTTCCATTTTGGAAATTGATTATCATAGCAGACTAAACCACTTAAATGATTCTTGATCTTTTGGCAAGTGAGTAAGTACTTTATGCTTGCATATGAAGCAGATGATGTGCAAACTCCTGATGAAAATGATGTTCTTAGAATTCAAATTTCTTCAATTGGCCATGCAGCATTTTCAAATTTGAAACTTTTTTGTGGAAAAGTTTCTAGTACTTCTTTATGTCATTTAAGATAATGAAATAGATGTTTTGTAGCATCTGTCAGTTTCAATGTGAGAACCTACCAGGTGTTATCATGAAAAGAGAAAGAATTGATGTACAGTGGTCCATGGTTGGGGAACTGACAAGTGCACAAGAGTGCTTGGAATATAACAAATTATTCCAGGTCATGCTAAGCATTGGATCAATTCCTAATAGTAGTGCTGTGGTGTGTAAGAGAATATTTAGCCAGGTTAGAAAAAACAAAAACTGTGTTCAGATCTCTTTCCGGTGAGGCTTTGGAAATGTGCCTGACAGCCAAGTATAGTCAGCTGGACCACTATTGTGAATATATCTTTGACTCAACATTTCTGCAATCTGAAGTTTCCAACTGAAATAAATTGATGTCTAATAGAATTGCCAAATAGAAATTCACAGACAGAAAAATGTTAGGTTAAGCTAACATGCAAAAGCAAACTCTACTGGTAAACCATCCTTTGTGTGTATTTTTCCAGTGAAATCTAATTTTTAGTGAAGTGTGAATGTTAAAAACCTCCCACTTTTTTCTGAAAAATATTTGTTTTTTGGGAAGCAACCTTGCCTTTGGCTAAAAACATTGTTTTCCTCTTGCTTACAAATGGTTGGTCTCCCCAAATTCTGAAAGCCAAAAGTTGGCAACCCCGATCATGTGTGACAAGTGACCCTGGCGATATGTCGTAAAATCAAGCATGTACAACCCCCATGGCTTGTATTCTTTGTACTGTGGTGACCTGCAGCCATTAGGTAGTTCTGAGTTGCTTGGGGCAGGAGGTATACCATTAGGTATTTCCCTGCCCCAAGCAAAAGACCAGTACATCATACATTATAGTTTAACACTGCCTTTTGAAAACATTCATTTTTAGTAATATTAAATTTTTATGTATTTCTTTCTTATATGCTTCCTTCTCAATATTTAATAATATTATTACAGCCATGTACCAGAGCTGTCCAATAAAGAATGATCACAAATTTTCATGAGCAACGGTACAGCTTGCTATTTCTAGCTGAACTGCAGAATTTAAGGCCAAACCAAGCTGCATCATATAGCAATTGCACAGTTGAATCCTGTGCATAGTGTAACCTTGGTGGTCAGTTATGTTTTTGCCCATTCAGTTTTGTCTACATAACAATGGATGTGACAAGAGAGGAACAGTGTGCTGTTCTCAGATTTTGTGTCCACTCAAGAAAACACCACCAGAAGCATATTAAATGTTAAAAGAGGCTTATGGTGAATCTATGCTTCCATAAGCACAGCTCGCAGGTTTAGAATATTTAAAGTTGGACATGATTCAATCACAAAATTTGTGGTCCTGGAGCTCCAACCACTGCTGTCACCACAGAAACCATAAACCCTGTTTCTGTAATCATGATAGAAGATTGTCATATAAGAGTACGTGGTAGATGACTTTCATCAACCGGTGAAATACCACCACTTTGCTTATTGGAGGCTTGAAGTGGTGAAACCCATGTTTAGTCTCTAGAGCAAAGTTTCCGGCATCCCCCTCATACTTCTCCTTCAACCCATGCACGGTACTAAGTACCATAGGTTTTGATACCTTTCGTGTTTGGGGGTTTCATAAAAAAAAAAACAAAACTGGCAGAGATGCTGTGAATATCAGTAGGAAGTTCATACAAAATCTGTTGGTAAATGCTGGGTTCCAGGACTACTCACACACAAGTTTGCATGGAGATTTGTCAGGAGTGACAATGGATGATTACAGAAGATAGTGAGGTTCTGCAAAAGATGATATTTATGGCAGAATGAGACATGGTTTCATCATTTTGACCCAGACAGTACGCAACAGATCTCTGTTTGGAAGTCTATATTATCGCCAATGCCAAAAAAAAAAGAAGTTGGTAAACCATCTAAGGAATGGTTTACCAACATTTTGTGCCACATCATACAACTATTATGGGACCTTACTATAAAACTGTACTGCAAACTCACAAACAACCAAAACTGCATGCAAGTGAGTGGATGTTGCATCAATGCGAGACCTCATATTGCTCACATTGTCAATGAGTACATAGCCAGCAATAAAGTCAAATGTGTCGCTCATTTGCCCTACAGCCCTGACCTTCCAATTTTTTTTTTTATTTCCACAGTTAAAGAAAGAGAACAAGGAAAACATTTCCAGTTATCAGAAGAAATCGTAAAGATATTGGAGGCGATTCTCAAATGTATGTCAAAAACATGGTGGAAGCCATGTTTTTGAAGAATGGCAGTAATGGTTGGAGTCTGTGCGTTTCATTAAATGGGAGCTACTTTGAAAAGGATCATAAAATATGTATGATTAATAAAGGTACATGGTGTAAAAAAAACAAAAAAAAAAAAAAAAAAACACAATGATTATTGAATAACCCTCATAACAATACTGCTGGATTTTAGTATTTAACTATTATGAGTAAAAAGTAAATTATAAATACATATTGATACAACAAAAATTAAATCCAATTTCAGAAAATGCATAAATAAGAGTGTTAATAAACTGCTCCTATGACCTCACACAAGAACCCATGTGATCCTGGAATACATGTCACAGATGAAATGAACAGTCCAACAATTGTGTTGAACACACTGTAACAACACAATGGGCAAACAAAGGGATCTCATTATCTTTACACATGGAATGCTGATTGTATGTTGAGGGTAGCTGCTGGTATTTTCTGAAATGGCCAATATAATGGGGTGTGCAACAAGTGGCTAAAATATAAAGAGAATGGAGAATAATATGGATGGAAAATCAGATTCAGAAGCGAGTGCCCCTGAGTCTAATGACCATTCAAGCAAAAGCCAGAAGTATTTATAAAGATATTAAGGATAAGTATGGCGAATCCCAACCCAAGTTCGTGACAAGCAACGGGTGGTTTAATAGGTTCAAGGATCGCGCCGGTTTCCACAGCGTTAAAGTATGTGGTGAAGTTGTCAATGCTGATTCTAGAGCTGCAGAGAAATTTTGTGATGTGTTGGAAAAAATTATTGATGAAGGTGGCTATTCAACACAGCAAATTTTTAACATTAAAGAGACTGTTATGTATTGGAAAAAAATGCTGGATCGAACATACATTGCCAAAGAGGAAAATACAATGCCAGGTTTCAAGGCGTCAAAAGATAGGGCCATGCTCTTGCTTGGGGCTAATGCACCAGGAGATTACACATTAAAACCACTGTTTGTGTACCATTCTGGAAATCCTTGTGCATTTAAGGGCATCAATAAAGCCACCCTAACTGTGCATTTCTGATCGAACCAGAGAGTATGGATAACAATATAGTAAAGACAATGACATTCCTTTCAAGATTTTTCTTCTATTAGATAATGCTCCTGGACATCCTATACATCCAGATGATTTCAATTTGAACGTGAGAATCATATTTTGACCGCCAAACACGACTTCACTCATCCAACCTATGGATCAGGGTGTTATTTCGAATTTAAAAGCATACTATTTACGCACAAAATTTTATGTTACGAGACTTTTGGAAATCTTACAATATTTACCACACCATCTTAAACATTAATAAGACCTGGGCTGAAATTACTAAAAGTTGTTTAAATGGCACAATTAAGAAATCAATATTCAATGAATTCAGCGAGCACAGTTGTGAGTGCTGCACAAGTATGGGGAAAATTCTGACTTACGTAGCATTCAGCGAAACGCAACCATTACGTAAGTCAGGGAGTACCTGTATATATAAAATGCTGGAAATATGCAGTCTATGATTGCATAAAAAATGCAGTGATTAAGAAAATGGAATGATCTTTGAAATTAAGCCAACATAAAAAATCTACAGCATCTTTGCATCATTCAGGACAAGATGACAAGTTTCTATGATGATTATAAGAAACACTTGCACAAAATTACTGCTAATACTCTGGAATTTCAAGCAGCAAAGCCTGGTTTGAAAGTTCCAAGAACAGGGTGAAGCTGCACTAAATTTGTGAAAAAGTTTGTCTATGTTGTTGAAGGGAAGTATTTTTCTCATGAAATTTTTAATGTTCATGAGAAGATTGTTATTGGAGTTTTCAGTGCAAGGACTATGTAGTCCATATTGCACCTATCAACATGGTGAAAAACCTAACAGGAAAGGCAAAAATTCTTTGTGGCTTGAGATTTTGCTTATGATAGGTCCTAGGGACAACGGTTCCTGTAAGTTTGAGAGAGAGAGAGAGAGAGAGAGAGAGAGAGAGAGAGAGAGAGAGAGAGAGAGAGATGAATGCGCACATTCCAGACGTATATGTTTTACTGTGAGTGGTGTGTGGCAGTGCATACACTGTGGATGGTTATTTCCTGTCAAAAGGAATAGATGTTATTTGTGTTTGCCACTGAACTGTCCACTGTCATTATATATAATTCATATATTCATTTTGTAATCAGGGAAGGGTACTAAAAAATTCATTTGGGTTGTGCTGGATGGATGTTTGGCAGCATCATCTGCGATTTCATTTCCTGGTATTCCAGTATGGCCTGGGATCCAACAAACGATAACCTTTGTCAATGCTATTTGAGTCGAATCAGCTCTTTTCTGATAAGCTTTAGTGAGGGATGGGCAGGTGCTTTGCCCATTCTGTGGGAAGAGATACAGAAATGGCAGTGTCAGGGAGTACCACTGCAGCATGTGCTCCACTTTCAGATTTTGATTCACCATTAAAAATTTTAGCAAAGTGTAGATAATGTTGTGTATGAGCAATGTGTAGCTGTTAAATGTTACTGTCTGTTAGAATGTTTTCTCCATCAGCGGAAATAATTGTCACAAGATGGCATTATAGCAGACCAGGGATTTGTTTGCTATACTCATTACATTCTTTAGGCCTATAACACACTCCTCCTCTCATTTTCGTTTTCCCAGTGTTTATGCCACACCAAAGTAACTAAACATTGCACTGGCCACCATTGTGAACTGGGTGCATTATTCTTAACTAAGAGCATAACCCCTCCTGTCCTGTCTTTCTTTCTATACACGTTGTACTCCCCATATTCAAATTCTGCATTACAGTAAACTCCCGCTATTCGTGGGGTTACGTTCCTGAGAAATGCCGCGAATACTGAAAACATGAATACTGAGTTATGGCTCCCATAGTAATAAAGGGGTTCGGTTCCAAAGTATGAAACATATAAGAAAAAGTAGTCTAAAATTTTGCCTATGTATATATTATATGTACCTTCATAATATGACTATGTACATAGACAGTACATAGTGAAATGCAAGCATATGGCATCGAAATGAAAATAAGAAACAATTAAATATTAAATGTAATATTTATTAGAAATTTCAAAAAAAAAACCCCTTCCAAACCAGCACCTTTGCTAGCTAAAAAATTTATCCCGCCAGTGCTATCACCAGTTTTGCTAAAGTGTTGATAAAGGAGTTTTGCCTTTTCACGAATGATGAGTGAACTTAACGGAATTTTATTTTGAGTTCGGTCTTCTATCCACAGATTTAAAGCCTTTTCCATTTTTTCTAATTTAACATCACGAGTTACAGAGCAAATTTTTGAAGCAATTAGCGTGTTTACACGGACACTACGGCGGATTTTTTCTTCCGATTTTTTGATTGATCGTACCGTTGACTCTTTGATTTTATAATGTTTTGCCACTGAGGAGACACTTTCACCATTAGAAATTTTGTCTAATAACTCAATTTTATTCGCTAATGTCATCACCTTCTTTGATATTTTCACATTTCCCTTGTTATTTGTACCCATATTTTTGTACGGGTTAGAAAGAACTTGTCCACAATAAAGTCACTTTCTTCCATTAACACACTCGAAAAAGTCTGTTTTACACTGCAAAATGGTAGATTTATCACTTTTGTAAGCATATCAATTTATAAATTGACAAATTTATTCAATTTATAAGCATATAAATTAAAAGCAAATGATGAAACCTTCCATGACAAGCGCATATCAGATACTGAACAAGGATTAGCGAGAAACATCCACGCTTGCGATTTTGTCACCAATCTCCCCCCACCAACTGAGTGCTGTTTTGACCGGGAAAGATAATTTTAGCCACGCCCATGTTTTTTTATGGCGGAAAATGTTCATGGCGCTTTAAAATTCACATTTTTTTAGGTTTCATTTTATATTAAATCAGCGACCGCGAATACAGATACCGCGAATAGCGGGGGTTTACTGTACTTATGTCTCGCCCGATTGCCTTACTCTCCGTGATGGCCAAACTACTGGAGCGTCTACTCTTGTTTAGACTTTCTGTCTGCTATGAGGAACACCAACTCTCCTCAGAAAAACAATATGGCTTTAAAAAAGGCTGCAGCACTGAAGACGCTGTCAACAATCTAATCACCCAAGCAACGCACTCAGCTTTCAAGTACTCTCTTGCTATATTGGTGGACTTTGCTGGAGCTTTCGACCGCCTGTGGTGGCCCAGCGTTCTTCGGAGACTTCGGCACTCAAATGTTTCTAAAAATCTATATAACAGTTTGAAGTCTTATCTAACCAACAGAAAAGTACGAGTTACTAACAAATATCAGACAGTTACCAGATTCATCCACCGGGGATGTCCGCAGGGCTCTGTGCTTGGCCCGTTCCTCTGGTCTATTGTCTTGGACGAGTTCCTGGGCTTGGACCTTGGGGGGGCTGAGCCCTTGGCCTTTGCGGACGACCTTGTCCTGTTGGTGCGTGCGGACACTAGGTCGTCCTTGGAAATTATTGCAAATGCGGCGCTTGTGAAGCTCCAGAACTGGGCAGCCTTGCACAACCTTACCATCTCGGCAGAAAAAACAAAATCCATTCTCCTAAAGGGCAGACTACAAATTAGAAGACCACCTATGATGAAATTAAACTTCACCCCCATCCGACTGTACACAGAGGTTAAATACTTAGGTATTTACATTGACTCAGGTCTTAATTTCCATAACCACCTGAAATATCTAGCCACCAAAATCCGGAAGTATGCCGCCATGATCAGGAGGGTGAGCAGAGCCGACTGGGGCCTGAAGCACAAAGCTCTGACCCTCATATACAAAGCAGTATATGTCCCGATTGTCTGCTATGGTGCCTCCACCTGGTATAGACAAGCTACACTATCAAAAAACAAACAGAAGCTGGATACAATTCAAAGGTTCATGCTGCTATCAATTAGTAGGGCGTGCCGCACTGTTAGCACCCCTGCCTTGCAAGTTCTAACAGGTTGTCAGCCACTCTACCTAGAAGTAGTCAGGCGAGGCCTATATTACCACCTTAGGAAAGGAACACCAGCTGAAATAGTAAATCTCCAGCTGGATCTTGCAAATGACCCCAAGATAGAGAAGAGGAGAATCATCCAACACCTACAAGCGATATGGCAACAGAGCTGGGAAACCACACAGAAAGGAGACATCACGAGGCGATTCCTCCCAACTATAAACCATACTCACCCAGAGCCCCCTCCATGGTTCTCACCTGGTCTGCACATGACGTTTATCATCACTGGACACGGCCCCTTCCGTCAGAAACTCACAGCTATGGGGATTGAAAGAGACCCGCGGTGCCATTGTGGAGAAGAAGAGTCCTGGGGGCATCTCATGTATGAGTGCCCTGCCTATGACAACAGTAGAATCAAGTTTGCTACCGCAATTCAAAGGAATCCACGAAACCAAGAGTCCTCGCTGCTGCTCGATGAAAACACATACAGGGCACTAACTGTGTATGCGCAGGAAATCTTCGCACTGAGGCTAGCCAAGATTGCTGAAATGAGAACAACATTGGATCATGCTGCCCAAGGCCTGAATCAGACTGGCGTGGGTTAGCTCCTTCTCCGCTAGAGGACACTGCCTTGACAACTTGCAAATCCTTTAAGGGTAGGAACACTGCTGGTACCATTCTGGTGCGGGACTGCTGGCACTCATCGAGTGCGGGATACTGCTGCAAACCCCTTATAGGGTAGGATCAGCCGGCACCGTTCTGGTGCGGGATTGGTGGCACTCTGGAGAACTCCTGAGTGCGGGATACAGAGTCCATTGGCCTCTGGTGATCATGCAGGGGCACCTGTCCCCTGCTACTTTAACTCCCACCCCCAGATCCCTATTTTCACCTCACAAAGAGCGGACTGCTCCTTAACTTCAGTCCGTCCTCCTTTCCCTCTTTCTGTTCCTTCTAACTCGTACTCCTGCTCTGTTTTCCTCCCCCCCCACTTTTTTATTTTTTATTATAATTTTTTTTATTTATTTATTTATTTTTTTTTTTTTTAATTTTTTATTATTATTTTTATTTATTTATTATTTTTTATTTTTATTTTTTATTTATTTATTTATTTATTATTTTATTTTTTATTTTTCATTATTATTATTTATTTATTTATTTTTTATTTATTTATTTTATTTTATTTTTTTTTTCACTTGACCTTGTCAGGAAGCTTAGGCAACCCTGGCAAAGGCCAGCCGGAGTATAATGGGCAGCCTGGCTCACCTCCCAGTGGTGGTGGCGGGCAACGTGGGGTCCCACTAGGGGCTCTGTGGCCAAGCAGCCAGAGACACAACAACAAAACATAACACTACTCTGACAGAAACCAGACATTACACTTTTTCTGGCTTTTACAGAGATTCTGTATTTCTTCACAAAGTACCATGGTGCAGATGTGGGAAACCACAGGTGGCGCCTTTCACAAAACACTATGCCACTATGTACTTATGTCTCAATGACTTATGCTACTACAAATGACCCGCGCATGTAGAACGACATCAACTGCCGCCCTACAGCTACTAACAGGCCGCCTCCCTTTGGACCTCCACGTCGCTTTTATCAGACTTTCTCATGCCATCAAGAAGAATAAGGAAGCTGAATCCTCACTATTCAAACCCGTACCGATACCGACATCAAAAAGGAACATAAACGTGTGTGGCTACAATTCATAAACTTATGGCAAACCTGCTGGAATAACTCCACAACTGGTGCAACTACTAAACTTTTCCTTCCTGAGGTAACCTACATCAACAAGCAACGTTCCACTTGGTTCTTCCCTAACGTCTATGCTTCCTTCCTATTAACTGGCCACGGGTCCTTCAAGAGACGCCTTCTAGAGTTCGGCCTAGTCGAGGATGCCCTCTGTACCTGCGGAGAACCTGAAGACTGGGATCACGTGATGCACTCATGCAACGTATACTTAGATCTAAGAAACCAACTACTCCTAGACCTCCACACTACATCACTTCGGCCAGAAACCAAGTTATTGGAATCTAATGATGCCTTCCGTGCACTGACCAGTTATGCCAACGAGGTCTTTCGTCGTCGCTGGCATCACCTGCAACTCCCGAACACTACTCCTGGATAACCTCCTCTAGACAGCAACTGATACCCAGCACCGGAAACTTCCAGACATGAAACTGCAAATGGCGGACAGCCCTGTCGACGCCGCTCCGTGATTCTTCATTGTGACGATCCTCGACTCTTTAATTTGAACTTTACCTATTCTCTTCTTCCTACCCACAGTCTTTCTTCAGGACTCCCACAACTGCACCTAGCACTCTTCCTGCTCCGTTTCGCCTAGGAGGATGCCTACGCTCTGTCATTCTCGCTATCTTGTCTGTCTTCCACTTTCTTGTCTCTTCTCTGCTCTTTCCTTGGCCCTCCCCACTCTCGCTCCTGCAAGAGTGTGGACGGCCCGTCAGATGTCTTTTACTCCCTGGTCCGGCTCCTCGTGCCAGTGGACGGATGCTGGGAGGCTCCTTCCTGGTGATCGCGCCTCCCAGTAACGAAGAGGCCAGTCAAACAACACACTACTCACACATAACCCACACTGACTGGCTTTGCTATGTTAACAGAGTATTTAACGCGGATTTGTGGGAAACCACGGGAACCGCATAACAAAAAAACACTATGTCCACTGTACTTATGTCTCCCGCCCCATTAGGCCTCTAGAACTTGTCATTTTAGCGTACAACCCCATGGTAATTTCAGGGAACAAACCCCACAGACTATCTCGTAATAGCGATTTTGCAATTATGCCACCGCGATTATCTTTTTTTTTTTTATAGGACCAAGCCGCTGAAATCCCAGAAAATTAGGCGGCGGGACCTGCCAGAGTATAATAAATTTCAAGGTACACCTGGCCAGCCTCCTCGTTGGCATAGTACGGACAACGTCGGGTCCCATCAGGGGCTCGACGTTGTCCGATTTAATATATACATAAATAGGCCAGAAGAACAATGGGCACAACATACTACACAACACATGATCCACACCCTTTTAAATCTCTGGTCTTGACAGAGTACTGTCCCTCGATACAGCGAACACTCGCGGAGATGAGAGAAATTCCTGGTGCCGTTTGACCCTCAACATACTTTGTACTTATGTCTGAGTGACACCATGTTTCCGCCATCCCTACAATGTCTGCATTTTTTGATGAATTAATCAACAGTTCAATTTCATCAACTATTATACTATGCTCCTAGCATTAGCACACATGCACTTGCTCATACTCTTAGTTACCCTAAAACAGCCCACGTATTTACCTGTTCCATGATGATCCACAGCATGGCTTGATATCCCCGACACCTTGATTTCCAGGACGCTGCATGTTCTAATAGAAGCAGTGTAATAATCACTTTGACCTCTGCTTGCAGATCTAGCTAATCTATTAGTCTGTATATCCCTCCAAAACACTGCCTCGATAGCATCAACAAATAACCTTGCAGCAGTTTTTAATTTATGAATCAACTGGACTTGAAGAACTGATTGGATGCAAGAGGCAGATAAAGCACAGCCTGCAGACCAAGGTGGCAGTAAAGTCATTAACAGTTCTCACAAAAAGACTTTTAATGTGAAGAATCTCAATGAAGCCTTCGCTTGCCTCCAGTGAAAATTCTTAAGCATTAAAATAGCCTGTAGATGTTCAAAAATACTCTGTATACAGTGAACAATATTATGGGGTAAAAAAAGTAAAAATTTATACTATAATTACAAATTTTATATTTTTGGCTTTCTGGAAATGGAACTCCTATCATAACATGTAAGTCAGCTGCTCTACTTGTATTCCAAAAAAGTTAACATTCAGTTAACATGTTGTTTGTGTGCACTGTTTATATTTCCCACATTCCAGATCACTGTTTCACAGATAATGCATTTAGATGCATAACATTTCTTCACAAAAATATTTATTAGCAGTGAATTAAAACAGTCGACTATGAGAAATGTGCAAAAAGCAAGGCAGTTAACACTGATTGCTATCACTTTTGCAGAAAATAATGGAAATCTATTGATGCATATATTTAATTCAAGTTCCCATTATTGTACATTCACTGAACTTTCAAATATCCATTTATAATAAAATATGGATGTAAAATACTTTTTTTACATCCATATTTTTTTTGAAATGGTGATACTAGAACTGAATTAAAACAATCATAAATAAAAACTGAGTAACAAAAAATGCAACTAACTTTTATATATCACTTTGGCCAAAAATAATAGAAATCAACTGATGGAAATATTTAATTTAAACGACATATAGTCAGCAAAAGGAGCAGTTACAAGCAACAAAATCCTTTCGAATTCATTTTTTGACACAAAATGTTATAAATTGGAAGGAAATATCTAACAGAAATGAAGATGTCTGTCACCCAAAGCATGAAGATATATGATAGAAAAGACATTGAGAAATAAAATACCAGCAGAAGGAAGTGAAAGTAAGCAGAGGCCCAGTATCTTGCAATAAGCAAGTTTTTAATATTATATACAAGATTTGTTTCAATTATCAGAGTTTCAAATCAGAGCTTACTTGTTGTTTGATTAATTAATGCTATTTGCTGCTGAGCCTATCCTAAGGATATCTGTTGCATACCCAGAGTGAGGTTATTTGCATTCATATCTAAAAAAAAAAAAAAAAGAAAAAAAAAAAAAAAGAAAACATTTGATGTCACTCATTTTCTGGAAAGAACAATTTTTAAAATATTATTTGACATGTTAGGCTGAAATTTATAAATTAAGTGGCATTTTCGAAATTCAAAATTCTTAACTTTTACATTGACTGAGAGTAATATGAAAATTAATTCTCTACAATATATATAATTATCAATAAATCAACATGTTTCATGCAAATCTTTTAGCCTTGTTAAAAGATTTGTGAATGTAATACAGTAGCAGTTCCAAACTTAAAAATTACCCCATATTCTTCCGAAACATTACATTAAGATAAAAAAATCAAGGAGAGGAATGATTCTGCAAGAAAACACTGCATGAAACAGTGAATAGTCTGAACTTTTGACCTAGTACATGCATAATTCCTACTAGAAAATCCCATTTTACGGTATTTTGTTAAGCATTTAATATATACATAATTTAACAATTATAGTAAGAATGCATTCCTGGTCAAAGTATAATTCTCAAATGCACAACAATGCTATTTATTTAAATTAATTTCAAAGCACAAAGCCTAACATATAAAAAAGAAAAAAATTCTATTTTGTACTTGAATTTGCAAATAAGATTTAGATATATAAAGATTAACATGAAAATTCCAATTTGGAGCTTACTTGGTGTTGGACTAATTAATGCCATTTGCTGCTGAGCCTGTCCTAAGGATACCTGCTGCATACCCAAAGTGAGATTATTTACATTCATACCTAAGAAGGATAAAAATTCTTTTTTTTTTACCAGGTATGACTGATTTTTCTGGATAGGATAACTTTCATATATCTCGCTTTAAAACATTACAAACAACTAGTGGCAAATTCAACGAGATAAACAAGGGTAAGGAAAATTCTGTAAGCCAAGGTGATATC
Organism: Mastigoproctus giganteus; assembly: GCF_048544385.1. Classification (NCBI taxonomy): domain Eukaryota; kingdom Metazoa; phylum Arthropoda; class Arachnida; order Uropygi; family Thelyphonidae; genus Mastigoproctus; species Mastigoproctus giganteus. Next base: position 158,014,159 of record NC_143579.1, read on the forward strand.
ATAACAGAAAAATTTTATCAAATTATATTATATACTCAAACATTTGTAAAACTTCTAACAGATCCACTTTTCTCTTGGAATGTGGTTGTCATTCAAAAATAGTTGTTGTTGTTTAAAAGCTACTGGTGCAAGAGCAGCTTAGGCTACAATGCACCTAGCCTAGGTTCGAGCATATCAGCATTTTTCACTTATCTTATTGTGCTTTAAAATAAAGCCAAAATTCTGCTTTATATTCATTTAGCTTCTCTATAAATGGTATACTATTAATTTTATATGTTTTGAAAGTATCCAGTTAACTTAAGGAAGAAGAAAACTTCAATAATATTTGGCCAGTCATCTAATATTGTTTTAAGCATTAAGTTGTTTTCTGCATTCGTTATTGTTTGAAAGGCTCTTCGACATTCTCTATGAAATTTTGGAAGGTGATGTATGAAGTGATGTATAGTTAGCAGAACTTGACAGTTCTGACATTGAGGGGGGGGGTCTTTACCTCTGAGTAGGTAAGAGTGAGTCTTATGTGTATGCCTGATTCACAACCGAGTGAGGGTCACTTCTTCTTGTCTATTCAATCGGAAGCTAGTAGGCCATGGTCAAAGTGTTTCTTTAATTAGACAAAGCTTGTTGTTAGTCTGATCTAGCCAATGTTGTTGCCATTGTTTTGCACTGCTTTGATGGATTAAGGACTTGTAATCTGTATATGGCATTGTGTGAAATGCATAATCAGTACTTTTGCTGCTTTGTCTGCTCTTTTGTTTCCAGTTATTGCTGTGTGGCCTGGGATCCGGCTCAATCTGATATTGCGATTTCTTTGTAATAGCTTTGATACTGAATATTAGACATGTTGTAAGATTGTGCTGTTGCTGGTATTTGCATTCTGCAAAGCAATAACAAAGCTAATCAAGTCCGTGAAAATTATGCTGTTTGCTATCTGTTTATGTTTGATTTGGTTTACGGCAATCAAATGGCTTGTAATTTGGCAGTAAAAATACTGCATTCTTTTGGGAGTTGTTGAATGAGGGTACGATCCTCAAATTTAAGCACAGTTCCTACACAAGTCTCTGATTTAGACCCATCTGTATATATGAAAGTGTGATGTGAATATTGTTCTTTCGTTTTGTGAATACTGCTGGTAGTTTATTTTTGATGCTGGTAGTTTCCCCCAGTTTGAAAATTCATATCATATATGGGTTGAACTATGCACCATGGTGGAATGGTCTGTGCAATTGTAGTAGCTACGGTGTCATAATTAAGCTCTCGGCTTAGTAGTAAATCTTTCAGACAGATGTTGGCAAGTCGATTCATTTGTAGATGGGCTTGGTATATGTTTTCCCAGTTATATGAAAACAGAACCTCTCTATTTGGATGATTGGTGATGGATTTTTATCTTGATGGTATAGTGTAATAGCAAGTTCTGTCGTCTAAGCTGTAGTGAAGGTTCATGAGCCTCTGCATAAAAGCTTTGTATAGGTGAAGTTTGGAAAGCTCCAAGTGCTATATGAAGAGCACGGTGGCGTACGGGGGTCTAACCATCTCAGTGCACTTGGTTTCGCTGAGTAATAAACAGCTGCTCCGTAATCTAGTTTGAAACAAATTATTGCTTGATAAAGTTTGAAAAGTGTACGTTGATCTGCTCCCCACGTTGTTGCTGAAAGAACTTTGAGTATGTTTAATTTCTTGAGGCATGAAAGTCTGAGTTGTGTAATGTGCTCAAGGAATGTTAGTTTCTTATCCAAGAGAAGTCCTAAGAATCTTATACTTGGTACCACTGGAATCATTTGTCTGTCAAGTTTCAGTTCACAGTGTAGGTTTTGTTTCCTACAGAAGTGTATATGTGCTGTTTTTTGTGTGGAAATCCGGAAGCCATTTGTTTGATTTTGTTTATTGTTCCTTGTAGCTGTCGTTCTATACTTTTCATATTCTGAGAGTGATAGGAAATACTGAAATCATCAACATATAAAGCTGAATAAACGGTTCTTGGAATATGCTCCGTTATGGTATTTATTTTAATACGGAAAAAGGTAGTGCTAAGCACAGACCCTTGAGGCATGCCTTCTTCTTGGGTGAAAACCTTTGAAAGGATAGTCTGCAGTATAACTTGAAATGTCCTGTGCTGCAAGAAATTTTGGATGTATTTAGGAAGATGTCCATGTAATCCAAGGAGGTATAGGTTTTGAAGGATTCCATAACGCCACGCTGTATTGTAAGCTTTTTCTATGTCAAAGCAGATCATGAAGTGATGTTCCTTTCGGATGAAGGCATTCCGTACACTGTTTTCTAATTTTATAAGTAGGTCTAGCGTTGAACAATTTTTCCTGAAACCATGCTGTGCTGGGTTGAGAAGATTAGTACTGTTCAAATACCATGTTACATGGGCATTGATGATTTTTTCCATAACTTTGCCTAGGCAACTTGTTAAAGCAATTGGACGGTAGTTGTGTGGATTAGAGCGATTCTTTCCCGGTTTTGGGAAAACTAGAATTATTGCATGATGCCAACTATCTGGAAACTGGTTTTCTAGGAAGATTTTGTTATACAAATCAAGTAATGCCATTTGAATTGGTTGTCAAGTTTCTTTAACATTATGTAGTGAATTTTGTCTGGTCCTACAGCACTTTGCTTTGTCTGGGATAGAGCAGTTTTCAATTCATGGAAAGATAATGGAAGGTTGTACTGTTCATTATTTCTTGTGGAAAAATTGACTTTGTGTCTTTCTATCCTTGCTTTGTATGTTTGAAAACTCTGAGTATATGAAGTGGTTTCCGATGTTTTGGAAAAGGTTTCAGCCAGTGCATTGGCTATTTCTGAAGGCTGTGTGGTACCTTGTCTGTTCCAGTTTAGAACTGGAGGTGTATTAATCTGGTATCTGCCATTCATTTTGTTGATTTTATTCCAGACATTTTGTGATGATGTGGAACTTGTTAATGTGGATGCAAATTTTATCCTATCCAGGATGTTTTCTTACTGGCCTTTCTAACATATCTGGCTCTCACTCTTTTTGAATGATGCGAGGTTCTTCATAGTGGGACATGTTCGAAAATTATTCCAAGTTTTATTTCTCTCTCTTTTAGCTTGTAAATATTCATTATTCCACCATGATTTTGGGTTTGTTGGAAGGTGTGATGATGTTTTTGGAAAACTTTGTTCAGCAGCTTTGATTAGTTTATTTGTTACATACTGTACTGCTGCCTCTAATGGATTTTGCCCGATAATATCTGCGTCCAGTTTTGCAATAGATTTATATATTTCCAATCTGCTTCAATTATATTTCGTCTGGGATTTCTACGTGATTGCCATGTGGTTCCTGATGACATGGTAATGATTACACTGGTTTACAGTGTATCTGGGGTTTGAGTAAAAGTATGTGGCAGTTATTTATGCATGTTTACTGATTACTAAACCGAAGTCCGTTTGTTTCTATCATGTAAAGTTTTTCACAATTCATTAACAAAATATTACCTAGGTATTATGTGCAAATGTGTACATAACTATAGTTTCAGCAATGGTTTACAAGTTTTATACCCCTATATTCGTAATCAGTATCAAATATTTGCCTCAAATACAACAGATTGTGCAGGTTTAACCCATAACTACACGCACTGCAAGTACCGAACTTGACCCAGGAAGGTAGATGGCCCCCACCCAGCTCTTCCGTGATTCCCAGAATTTTATTTTCCGAGTGGAGTCTGGGAGACTCCTGTGTGTAGTTATGGGTTAAACTTGTCCGAACATGCACTCTCTTGTTTGTACAGTCCACTCAACCACAGAGCCTGTATAAGTGACACATCCCTTATGCGGTCACAGTACTCCTGCAAAAACCGTCGTGAGCTCTCATTGTGTGTTAGTTTTCTTTTAGTACGGCAACCACAAAATGTATAAACAGTTCCAACATATTTTGTTACATATGTGGTTGTTTTGTTCCTGTAAAGCAGAGGTGAAATATTACCGATTTTGTAAAAAAATCGTATTATGCTACTTTGACATAAAACTAGGCGATCAGGATAAATCGTAGGCACCGCATAAAGTATGCCATACATGTGTCAAACATCTTAGAAAATGGAGTCAAGGAAAAAAAAAAAAAAAAGGTGTGCTTACAATTTGCTATTCCTATGGTGTGGCACGAGCCAGTAAGCCATGCCGATTGTTACTTTTGTGTATGTGACGTTAAAGGTTACAATTCAAAAAATAAAAAGGACATCAAATATCCAGATCTACTGTCAGCCATAAGACTGGTTCTGCATGGACTTGATCTGCCTGTAAAACCTCCACCAGAAACTTCGGAGTTCACATCTTCTTCCACTGAAGCAGAAGCTAAAGAGGTTAGTGGAGAGGAATGTTATCCCCAGGTGATTAATCTGGGCAAGAGGAAGAATCTCATCAGCATTGAGCTTGCTCAGACCATTCAAGGCCTTATACACCTCAATCAGATCATCTTGCAGGTGCCTAGTCACAAAGAAGTATATCCAGTTGATAGATGAACAGTGCACTGTTGAGTCAGTTTGGTGTGACATAAGCACTGCGAAAGCAAAAATAAGAGGAGTGTGTTATAGGCCTAATGACTCAAATGAGTACAATGAACAATTGTACAGAGAAACAGAGTGGGCTAGTAAATCAGAATGTCTTATAATGGGGGATTTTAACTTCCCAGATATTGACTGGAACTTATGGGTTGGTCACTCGCACATTAGTAAGACTTTTGTGGATTTATTGGATGATTGTTTTCTGCAGCAGCTTGTTCGAGAGGCAACCAGAGACGGTAATACTCTTAATCTGGTTATCAGCAGTGATCATTCGTTTTTTTTTTTTTTTTTTGGTAGTTGTTGGCGCATCGGCTTCTGGGGCCATAGTGCACCTCCCAAGGTTTTTTGCAGTACTTTGATCCAAGCCCGAGGCGGGATTCGAACCCGCGACCTTTGGGTTGCCAGGCAGGCACTTTACCCACCCGGCTAGCCCGGTCGGCTGATCATTCGTGTATTAAGAATTTGCAGATAAAGGAACCATTAGGTGGCAGTGATCACAGTGTACTGATGTGGGATTTACTTAAAGATATAATTACCATCAGGGGTAAAGTAAAGGGTTTTTTATTGCGTAAAGGTGACTACAGTGGTCTCAGACAGTTTTTAAATTCTGTACAGTGGGGCCAACTGATGATGTTACCAACAGCAAATTCTAAGTGGGAAGCATTCAAGGAATTAATAGTGGAAGCTACTAAACATTTCATACCTATTAAGAAATATTGTTCAAGGTTTAGGCCTAAATGGTTGTCAAATGAACTAATGAGACTCGTGGCAGAGAAAAAAAATGCACGGGATGCATATAAATTATCAGGCGACACAGAAGCCTATGATTATATATAAGCTAGTCTGTAATCAAGTCACAAAGGAGGTTACACAAGCGAAGGCAGATTACAAGAAATCTTTGGCAGTGGATGCTAAGAAAAACAGCAAGGATTTCTTTACTTATATAAACTCTAAAAGGAAGGGGATGAAACTGATTGGTCCACTTGATCTCGATGGTTCGAATGTTGACGATCCTGCTCAGATAGCAAACAAACTGAATGAGTATTTGCTTGAGCATGTACAGAGAAGAGCAACAAGATTGGTGAGGGGAATGAAGCGATCCACTTACCAGGAGAGGCTTAAGTTCTGCAAATTGCAGCAGCTGGAGACCAGGCACCTGTGAGGTGATCTGATTGAGGTGTAGAAGGCCTTTAATCGGTTGAGCACGCTGAATTCTGATGGGATTCTTCCACTTGTTCAGATTACGAACCTAAGGGTGCATAAATTGAAATTGAGGAAGGACAGATGTAGAATAGATGTGTGGAAATTTGCCTTTAGCCAGCGGGTGGTTAATTGCTGGAACAAACTTCCATCTGTCGTTGTGGAAGTTGATAGGTTAAATAAATTTAATGAGGAACTGAACAAACATTTAGAGGGGATTGTTTTGTAATTTTTTTTTTCGCTGATGCTGCGTAAACTCATACACTTGCTTTCTTGCATCACATGCCACTACTACTACTACTACTACTAGAAGACACTGTAATTTGCAAAACTGAAGCCTTTCTTTGTAAGAGCAACCCTTTGTTCCATTCGGGTTGGTAACTGTAATTGTGATTAATCGGAGTATTTGTTTACATCACTGATCTAAAATTCAGCACTTTCAGATGTTGTTGTTATTTAGTTTTTAGGAGCATTAGCAACTAAGGCCATATTGCTCCGGGATATGCGGTGGTCATTTCCTGACCTTTCCGCATCCTCCGTATTTGGTGGTGACAGGCTCGAACCCCGGTCTAATCAAGAAGCGTGTGCTGCGCACTGCTGCTCCTTCCCACCTGGCTACGGAGGCGCCTAGCACTTTCAGAAAGTGTAATTTATAACTTAGTGCTTTTTTTATATTATAAGTTTGATTTTTCCTAGAGAAGATCAGCAATGAAAGGCAAGTATGTCTTAATTGGTAATATTGTGATTTGATTTGTAATATAATATAATTTAAAAATTGTGGGGGGGGGGAATCATGGCAGGCTAATAAAGAGCAATGAACTGCAGTTGTTGGTTGGTTGTGTTATATTATTTTATGGCACAAGGGCTACTAAGGCTAATTTATGCCTATTAAAATCTGTCAAATAATAAACAATCTTCTTTAAGAACAAAAAGAATTCAGCCAGATTTGTCGTCTCCTATAAGATGATTTATGCCAGTGGTTCCTGTATAAGAGAAAGCCATTTAAAAATTGCATTCTGGACATTGTTTTATTTATTTATTTATTTATTTTTTTATGTAAATCCCAAACACGAAATGTATTAGAACCTATAGTACTTAGTACCTTGCTAGGGTTGGAGGTTGAGAAGATGAAAGAAGATATTTGTTGATATTGGACTTGAATTTCTGTAGACTGTAATTTTCAAGAAATATGTATGAAAGAAGGTTGTTCCAGAAAATGGCAGTTGAATGAATAAACGAGGAATATGAAAAGTTGGTTCTGTGAGTTTGAAGTTGGACAGTAAATGGATGTTGGCAGGTGGCTGCACGTGTTTGGACTGTTTTGAAAGAGAGAGCGGGAATTATAGAAGCCAATTCAGAAGAACACAGCCCATGGAAATATCTGTAGAAGAAGTATGCGGCAGAAACAGTACGTCTATGAGACAGCGAGTGGAGAGACTCTGTTAGAGATGAATCATTAATTAACCTAACTGCCTTCTTCTGAATGGAATCAAGAAGCCTGAGAGAGGTTTTGGAGGCACCACCCCAGATGTGGGAACAATATTCCATGGTAGGGCAGATTTGTACAGAGTGAACAGCTGTTTGGAAGAAAAGTAACACAGAGAGCACCAAGTATATTAGATGCAGAGGAAGCAATATTTGTAATGTGCTCGTGCCAAGAGAGATTAGAAGTCAGGGTAATCCCCAAAAGAGATATATCATTTTGCCTAGAAATCAACGTATCACCAAAGATAAGCATAGGAGCAGAAGAATCCTTTTTGCGAGATATAAGACAAGTCTGAGTTTTAGAAGGATTGAAATCAACTAAGTTGTCTCTGCCCCACTGGAGAATTACCTGAAGATCCGCATTTAAGGAAACGGTAGCAGATTTTCGAGAAGTTGAAGCTGATTGAGCAGGGCAAAGTTCCTCAAAATGGAAAGTGGAATGCAATATACTATCACTGGCAAAACTATGGATTTAACAGGAGAGACGGCTTCTACAAGGATAGGATACACTTATTTATAAGGAGTGCAAGAGTGTTTGCTGATGCTATCGAAGCAGTGTTAGGTGGGTCGGGAAAACTGCTAGCTTGGGGGGGGGATTCACAGCCTAAAAGATTAACAGTAGCCATAGGCAGAGGTGAAAGTGATTCTTGCACTGCTCATATTAAAATGAGCAGGAGCTTGGAGGGCAGTGTATTGGAGGTTTCAGGATTCGGGAACTGGTGAGTCATCATGGAACAAATATATAGATGGGCTCTGTTAGGGTAACTAAGAGTAAGAACAGATGCATGTATACTTGCATGTACACCAATGCTAGGAGTATAGTAAATAAATTTGATGAATTTGATGTGCTGGTGGAGACATTAAAGGCTGATATTGGTGGGACATCAGAGATGTGGTGTCACACAGAGATAAAGAATGTAGAATTGGAATTTGGGGAGAAAAATGTGCATAGAAAGAATAGAAGGGGAGGAGGGGTTATGTTGTTAGTTAAGAAATACAAAATCTAAGGAAGTGCATCCAGTTGACATAGATGGACTGTGCAATGTTGAGCCAGTTAGGTGTGCTGTAAGCACTGATAAAGCAAAAATGAGAGTAGGAGTGCTTTATAGGCCAAATGACTAACAAGTACAAAGAACAATTGTATGGAGAAATAGAGTGGGGAAGTAAATCAAAATGTCTTATAAAGGGGGATTTTAACTTCCCCATTAATTGCATCTTGTGGGTTGTTCACTCACACACTAGCAAGACTTTTGTGGATTTATTGCATGATTGTTTTCTGTTGCAGCATGTTCAAGAGGCAACCAGAGAGAGTAATACTCTTGATCTGATTATCAGCAGTGATTATTCATGCATTAAAAATTTACAGACAAAGGAGCCACTAGGTGGCAGTGACTACAATGTACTGATGTGGAAATTACTGAAAGATATAACTACTATCAGGGATAAAGGGAAGGGTTTTTGCTTTCGTAAAAGTGACTACAGTGGTCTCAAACAATTTTTAAATTCTATACAGTGGACCAACTGATGATGTTGAAATTCTCAGAAGAAAAAATAATTTTGATATTCTAAATGGGAGGAATTAATTCAAGGAATTAATCTTGGAAGCTACTAGGCTTTTCATACCAATTAAGAAGTACTGTTCAAGGTTTAGGCCTAAATGGATGTCAGATGAACCAATGAGACTCATGGCAGAGAAGAAAAATGCAAGGGATGCATATAAATTATCAGGTAAGTCAGAAGCCTATGGCAGATATAAGCTAGTCTGTAATCAAATTACAAAGGAGGATAGGCAAGTGAAGGCAGATTAGAGAAATCTTTGGCAAAGGATGCTAAAAAAATCAGCAAGAACTTCTTCACTTATATAAACTCTAGAAGGAAGGGGATGAATCAGGTCGGTTCGACTGTTGATGATCCTGCTCAGATAGATGAAAACTAATGAGTATTTTGCATCTACATTCACACATGAGGAATTCTGCAGAGATGTAGAGGACAGAAGCTTATTAAACTATAACAGGTAGTTCAATGATTTTGTAATAACTGAGAGCAAGGTGGAGGAGAAATTGTTGAAGTTAAACATAAGAAAGGCTCCTGGGGTGGATGGGATCTATCCAGTTATATTAAATGAGGCAGCAAAGGAAGTAAGCAAACTGTTAGTCATAATTATGAGAGCATCCTGGACTCAGGGGAAGTCCCAACAGACTGGAGATGTGCAAATGTGTCACCAATTCACAAACGGGAATCAAAGGGTGACACGAGTAATTAGATCTTAGTTTAACTTCTGTTCCGGGGAAAATAATGGAGTCAATAGTTAAAGAAGCATTGCAGGATCATCTAGACAAGACTGCAGTAATAATTCAGACAGCATGGATTTGTTAAAGGAAAGTCTTGTCTGACAAATTTGATTGGTTACTATGATGTGGTTACAAAGGAATGGGATGCAAAAATAATTTTGATATCATGTACTTGGATTTCAGCAAAGCTTTTGATATTGTTATACTGTTGCGCATGGAAGAAGAGTACTGTACAAATTGGAGCAGTACGGTATTAAGGGCAAGTTGCTACAATGGATAAAAGGCCGGTTGAGTGGGAGAAGACAGGGAGTGGTAATCAATGGACACTGCTCTACGTGACTAATATTATTAGTGGAGCCCCCCCAGGGTTTGGTGTAGGGCCCACTGTTGTTGTGTATATTTGTCAACGTTATTGATGAAGGTATATCAGGCATTTACAAAAAAGCAGTGCCTAATTGTTACAGTGCCCCCAAAGCACACAAAGGATCCTCACATATATAAGCAACAGTAAACATGTTAAAAGACCATTAAGCAAAATTTCAACGTGCATAGATATGCACTTTGAAACTACATATCTTGCAGAAAGCAAGCTATGTAGTCAAATTTGGCATGCTTCACAATGCATGAAATATGAAACTACGTATTTTGTGTTCATGAGAAAATATTGGGTTTTGTTTTCATATCTTTAGTATGTGAAAACAGCAACAGATCTTTCAAAAACAACTAGGATAAGGCTAGATTTTAATGAACTAGTGGAAGAAGAATAAAAAATAGCCTGAAACTATAAGCAAACACAGCGTCAGCACTTGTTGGTATCATGCCACCGTTCAAGAAAAAAGCTAAACCAATGCAACGACCGTGGCAGACCACCTATCAGGTTTGCATTAATTTCTGTACCAAAACCATTAAAAAATCACTTCAGAAACTACTATAGTAAAGGTTTGACTACATTTAGGAAGGTAGAAAAAAATTTCAATATTTAATCACTGATTAACAGTTAACATGGAAATGTTATTTTTGAGGGTCACTGTTAGGTGACCGGCCAATACTGTGGGTTAAAATAATAAAAACAGAAAAAAAGCATTTTTTCCAAAAACTGTTTAACCAAGTTTACAGAAAAGCTAATGTTCTTTGCATTCTCAACACTTATTTATAAATTACAACAAAATTTGTACCTGCTAATTGGTTCATACTCGGTGCTATGGGCTTATCGTATTTACTTGTTGGACTCAAATTATCAACACTAATGTCAATACTACCAGCAGCATCACTCCATGTATTTCTAGATTTCTGCAAAGATAATTTAAAATATCAAAAAAAATAAAAAACACACACGCGCACACACGCGCACACACACACACACACACGGAACAATTCTTCCCCATCATGTACTTATTTTAATATTGAAAAATGGATTAATATAGTACAGGTCGACCGTCACTAATCCAGCAGCATTGGGACCTGTGGGATGCCGAATTAGTAAGTTTACCAGATCATCGATGGTTATTTCAGCACATACAGTTTACCCAACAGCTAACCACCTCTTCCTACCTTTAACACGTTGACTGCCAAGCTAGTTTTAAGAATAAAATTCCCCAGGGGCCAAAAAATATTTAGCAAATAATTTGATTAGTAATTCTAAAATAAATATTATAATGTCACTGCTGTCATTTTTTCACTTAAAATATCAAAAAAAAAAAAAATTTTCTATGTCGCATAACCTACTTGAGAAGTAGGTTTATTTCTTGAGAAGAAGCCCTGTCGACCACATACGTGTGACGCTATTGTGCCATACATATGAAGGTCGTTTGTGATTAGTTTATTGCGCACTCAGCGAGCGATGCAATAAAACTAACTGAGATAAAATAAACTCTTAAACGTCGCAAGTTTGTCAGTATCGTTAGAGATTTTGTGAAAACAAGTTCGTTAGCACGCTGTATTATCTATTATATTGTGTTGTGTTTTTCTGCAAGTTTGTACAAGTGTGTTGTAAAAAAAAAAAATCTAAAAAGGAATGACTAAAAGAAAATTACTAAAATAAAAGGAACTGAGAGAAATTGCTGAAATTTACAGTTAAGTAGAGTTAAACTTCTCAAAGACACACCACTGTCGAGTTTTTTCAGAAGTTCAACTTTATCTGTTATGGACAATGTATGGTGTTTGCGCTTTACACCACGAGACGCACTTCCTTTATGCACTGGAACCATAGCTAGGTCTAAATGTGAACAGGTTATAATAATAAATGCAGAAAAACAAGTGGGAATGGCTTGCCAGTGTTTACGACTTCGTGCCAACAGCTGATGCTGCAATCAACGCCACTGAAACAGTAGCTGCAGTCAGTGCACCGACCCAGGAAATTTGAAATTACGTTTGCGGAAATTATGTCCGAATTAGCGGTGGAACCGAATTACCAGTGGCCGGATTAGTGATGGTCGACCTGTAATTAATGCTTTGCACTTAGTGCCACTAGAAAAGAATTACCAAGTCATATATATTACAAGAATTACCAAGTCATGTATACTATATGTAAGTATTTTATTAACTAAGATCATAATTCACACCCCACAGTCAATTCCTCTACATACAATCAGAGAAACCAACAAGAAGAAGAACTAAAGGTTTGGATGTATAACAATGAAAAACATGGACAAATTACTGGTGTGTGAAAATATACATAGCAGACAGAATAATGGAAATAAGTACAGTAAACCCTTGATTTAACAGACTAATAGGGGAGAAGGGGTGTCCGTTAATGCCAAAAGTCTGTTAAATTGAATGTAACCTGGGGGAGAAGGCATTTTTTATTGTTCTTAATGTAAAAAAAAAAAAAAAAACACAATACAATATGCTTTAATACAGTATACAGTACTGTACAATATAAAATTATGTTGCAATTTGGCCTTTGATTTACGGATATCAGAAACTGTTTTTTTACGACATAGATTTCACAAACACATGCTACTGAGATGCCTTGTTCTAATTTCTCAATTAGCTCTAATCTCTGTGCTAGATTTAAGTTCACACACTTTCTTTTAACTCCTCTATCACTGGATGCCATTTTAAATTAAGGATTGTAAAATTATTTAATAAATAAAGTCACAATTCAGAAAACAGAGAAACACTCTGTATACAACCTGACCACACGACAGGGTGAGGCAGACTGAGACCGAAACAAAGCAAGTTGGTAGATCTGCAGTTTAGTGTCCCGAGTCACATTCAGCCTGCAAGTCTCTGCCTACTCTTATCTGTAATCTGGGAAAACAGTTATTTGAACACGTTTTCAGAAATAATAAAAAACAATTTCCTGAATTTGATTATAAAAATAAAAGTAGGTAATTATCAAAACAATAATGGAAATAGGGAATTATTATTAATTTTTAATTAATAATAACACTGAAATTTTGTATAACCTAAAAAAAATAATATGGTCAAGATTAATATGCAAATTACTGTATTAGTATTTGTCCGATCCGTTAAATCCGAAATCCATTATATCGCAGTCCATTAAATCGAGGGTTTATTGTACTAAAAATCAGTCAGGATGGTGCTGAACTAGAGTGCGTGGCCAGGACAGCACTGATTTACGGCATGACACAAAATTTACAAAATGTCACTAAAACAGTGTTGGGTGGTTGTTGTTGTAGTTGTTTAAGAGCTATTGGCACAAGAGCAGCTTAGGCTATAATGCACCTAGCCTAGGTAGGAGAGTTTCATATATCAGCATTTTTCACTTTTGTGGTTTAGAATAAAGCCAAGATTCTGCTTTATAATCATGTAGTTTCTCTATAAATGGTGTACTATTAATTTTATATGTTTTTGAAGTATCCAGTTAACTTAAGGAAGAAGAAAACATCAGTAATATTTGGCCGGTTATCTAAAATTGTTTTAAGCATTAAGTTGTTTTGTGCATTCATTATTGTTTGAAAGGCTTTTAGTCGTTCTCTATGAAATTTTGGACAGTTCACCATGAAGTGATGTATAGTTAGCGGAACTTGACAGTTTTGACATTGAGGGGGGGTCTTCACCTCCGAGTAGGTAAGAGTGAGTCATATATGTATGCCCAATTCGCAATCGAGAAAGGGTCACTTCTTCCTGTCTATTCCATTGGAAGCTAGTAGGCCACGGTCGAAATGTTTCTTTAATTAGACAAAGTTTGTTGTTAGTCTGATCTAGCTAGTGTTGTTGCCACTGTTTTGTACTGCTTTGGTCGATTAAGGACTTCTAATCTGTATATGGTACTGTGTAAAAGGTATAATCAGAGGTGGAAGCTTCTTTTGCTGCTTTGTCTGCTCTTTCGTTTCAAGTTATTCCTGTGTGGCCTGGGATCCAACATAATCTGATATTGCAATTTCTTTGTAATAGCTCAGATACTGAAAATTGGATATGTTGTAGGATTGGGTGTCTTTTGGTATTTGCATTCTGCAAAGCAATAACAGAGCTAAGCGAGTCCGTGAAAATAATGCTGTTTGCTATCTGTTTATGTTTGATTTGCTTTATAGCCATTGAAATGGCTTGTAATTTGGCAGTAAAAATACTGCATTCTTTTGGGAGTTGTTGGATGAAGGTGCAATCCTCAAAATGAATTGCAGCTCCTACACAAGTCTCTGATTTAGACCCATCTGTATATATGAAAGTGTGATGTGGATATTGTTCTTTGTATGCTGCATATAACTGCTGGTAGTATTCCCCCCAGGTTGAAAATGCATAGCTTAATCTGCACAGTACTGTGATTTTGGCTTAGAATGTTCTCAGTCTCTAGGAACCATGTCAACTTGGCATTAATTATTTTTTCTAATATTTTTCCTATATAATTAGTTAAAGTTACGAGTTAGCAATTTGCTGGATTTGAATTGTCCTTTTCTGGTTTAGGAAAAGCTAATACAATAGAATGACTTCAGCTGGTAGGGTAGTAATCTTCATCAAAGATTCTATTATACAGTTTTAGAAGAGAGAATGGGATTCTCACTCAAATGATATATCATGGCATAATGAACTCCATCAGGGCCAGCAAAACAATTATTGGATCTTTAAAGTGCACTGCATAACTCTGTCATGGTAACAGGTACATTATATGGAAGCTGTCGCGAAGTATTGAAATTGAGATTATATTTTTCTGCCTGTACTTTATGTGACTGAAAGCTTGGCTCAAATGCAATTACAGCTGAGAGAGTTTCAAATGTTTCACCAAATGTATTCGCAAATTCAAGAGGATTCCAGATTTATTTTCCTTTTAGAAGTATTATCGGAGTGGTTATAGGAGGATATTTTCCATTAATTCTTTGAACCTTAGTTCAAATGGTTCTGATGTCTGTAGTTCTGTTTATAGTGGAGGCATATCTGGACCATGTCTCTTTTTTGCTTATTCGTTGTATATGACGAGCTTTAGCTCTAGCTTTCTTGAACTGTATGAGATTACGGACTGGAGATGAGCAAATGTATTCCCAATTCACAAAGGGGGATCGAAGGGTGACACGAGTAATTACAGACCAGTTAGTTTAACTTCTGTTCCAGGTAAAATAATGGAGTCACTGGTTAAAGATGCATTGCAGGATCATCTAGACAAGACTGCAGCAATAATTCAGACACAGCATGGGTTTGTTAAGGGAAAGTCTTGTCTGACAAATTTGATAGGATATTATGATGTGGTTACAAAGGAACTGGATGCAAAAATAATTTTGATATCATATATTTGGATTTCAGGAAAGCTTTTGACACTGTTGCGCATGAAAGACTATTTTACAAATTGGAGCAGAATGGTATTAAGGGTAAGTTGCTACAATGGATAAAAGGATAGTTAAGTGGGAGAAGACAGAGGGTGGTAATCAATGGGTGCTGCTCTTCGTGGACTAATGTTATTGGTGGAGTCCCACAGGGTTCGGTGTTGGGTCCACTGTTGTTTTGTATATTTATCAATGATATTGATGAAGGTATATCAGGTTTAATGTCGAAGTTTGCAGATGATACAAAGGTTGGCAGGGTTGTTAATCACAGTAATGGCAGTGTGCTACTGCAACAGGATCTAGATAATTTGGGCAGATGGGCTAAGAAGTGGCAACTGAAATTTAACCTTGATAAATGCAAAGTACTGCATATGGGTAGAAGTAACCCCAGAGAAACGTACCAACTGCGTGGTACTACACCTAAGGTGGTAGAAAATGAAAAAGATCTGAGAGTAATTGTGCAGGCAGATATGAAGTTTTCTGAGCAATGCAGACAGGCTGCCAGGGCAGGTCATGGGGTTTTGTCAATGATATATAGGAATTTTGTTAGCAGGGAAAAGGAGGTGATTATCCCTCTGTATAAGGCAATGGTCAGGCCACGCCTTGAGTACTGCGTACAGGTCTAGAGGCCTCATTTTAGGAAGGATGTAGATTTACTTGAGCGTGTACAGAGAAGGGCAACAAGATTGGTGAGGGGAATGAAGGGATTCTCTTACCAAGAGAGGCTTAAGTTCTGCAAATTGCAGTGGATGGAGACTAGGCACCTGTGCGATGATCTGATTGAGGTGTATAAGGCCTTGAATGGGTTGAGCCCGCTGAATTCTGATGGGATCCTTCCACTTGTTCAGATTACGAACCTAAGGGGGCATAAATTCAAATTAAGAAAAGCCAGATGTAGAATAGATGTGCGGAAATTTGCCTTTAGCCAGCGGGTGGTTAATTGCTGGAACAAACTTCCATCTGTCGTTGTGGAAGTTGATAGGTTGAATAAATTTAAGGAGGAACTGGACAGGCATTTGGAGGGAATGGTGTGATTTTTTTTTTTTTTTTTTTGGCTGATGCTGCATAAGCTCATACACATGCTTTCTTGCATCACATGCCACTACTACTACTACTATTAGCTGTGGTTGGGTATTTACAAAATAAGTTCCAGCATCTATTCTTCTCTTTTTTGGCATTGCTACAGGCTTCATTCCACCATATTTGTGTGTGAGCAGGTTTTCATGGATGATTTGGATATGCCTATTTCTGCAGCTGCTATTGTTTGCTGAGTTGTGTAAGTTACTGAAGAGTCAATGGCGAGAGTATCACTGGTCTGAATATCTAGATGTACTAGTTTTTGATATTTCTTCCAGTTAGCTTTGTCAAACTTCCAAAAGGTTTTTATTTCAATTTGAGGAGGAGAGTTAGTCAACAGTGTGCACATTACTGGAAAGTGGTCACTGTTACGAAGGTTAGTAGCGACCGTCCAATCAATAAGTGGAAAGAGGAAGCATATTTAAAGATCGATTGCAGAAGCTGACCTTGAGGAAAGACGCACGTATGTGTGGGTCCCATTGTTTAATAATGTTAAGTTGTGCCTTTCAAGAAATTTTTCAATTAACTGTCCTGTTTTATTAAGGTGCAAGGAACCCCAAAAGGGGTGATGCCCATTCCAGTCACCCAAGATACAGAAAGGTGGTGGCAGCCGAGTAACTAAATCATCCAAATCTGCTAAAGTGTATGAATAATTGGGCGAAAGGTATTGTTTGTTTGTTTGTTATTTGGTTTTTAGAAGCATTAGCAACTAAGGCCATATTGCTCCGGGATATGCGGTGGTCATTCCCTGACCTTTCCGCATCCTCCGTATTTGGTGGTGACGGGCTCGAACCCCGGTCTAATCAAGAAGTGTGTGCTACGCACTGCTGCTCCTTCCCACCTGGCTACGGAGGCGCCGGGCGAAAGGTATAAGGAAACAGCTATTACCACTATCCCAACCATAACTCTAGCAGCGATTGTAATTAAGTCATAAACATCGTCTAAGTTGGCTCTGAGTCCATGACAATTCCATTGAATGATTTTATACATTATTGAGGATTATCGGGTTGTCTGCTTGCTTACGGGATGTGGTCTGTTTGCGCCTGTCCAGTCTTGTTTTTTCCCTTTTTGGGAAAGTTGGTCTGGTGATGTCCATTTCCTCCTGTTCTACACGAATTTCAAGAAGTGGTTCATCTTGGTGTGAATTTCTGTCTATGTCCATGGTATAAATACTTGATTTTTGATTATCTCTTTCAGAGCTTGTTTGCTTAACTGGCTGCTGTACGTTTTTATCTGACAGTATTGTCAATGGTGTATTTACCGAATGAGTTGATTGCCGTTGGGTAGGCTGTTCTTTTAGTGCAGAGAGGACTGACCTTACCCAATCAGAAATTGATATGCTTAGTGGAACTGAACAATCTGTTTGTACTGTTATGGAGCATAGCTTTTTTACAACCGAAGAATAAGATGGCAGTTTATTAGAAATTGAAAAATGTCTTTTTGCTCCTTGGAATGGCACCTTGTGTTCCACTTTGCACTTTTGTATATGCTTTTCTGTCTGTCACTGGATGCACTCCAGTGGCAGACAGAAAAGAGCCCTCCAGAAGTGGAGGGGTAACCCAAACCTTTTTCTTTAGAATCAGTCATATTTCGAAATACATTCATAAAAAGATAAATTTTTTTATGACTGTATTTTTATTTTCTTGTTCAATTCCCTGCTAATTCCGCGATAATATGCAGAGTCGTCCTGAAAGATGCAGTTACTTGGCAGGTTGAAATGGTCTCTAATGGTTAGCAGCAATTTGCCTTCCAATATAGCCAGGTATCCACTGGCATTTATGGAACCTTTTATAAACTGCAGGTGACCTACAGGTGAACTATCAGTTTGGGCAGCATAAGCAAGGTGTTGGGGCAGATCATTTTTTTTTTGCCGAGAAATCATTTTGAGTATGATTGGAGCAGTGCCTGGTGTGACCAAGAGAAAAGTAGGTGTTAGTAATAAAAATATGAGAAATAAAGAAAGATGGCTTTCCTTTCTTGCTCTGTACAAGTACTTTTGTAACAAGTGCTGTTATTAAATAAATAAATTTAATAAAGACAGGAACGTAAAAGAACTATCAATTGCATTTAGAAAATCACACTTTAAGCACAGAGAAATCGCTGAATCACAATCGCTTGGAACCTGGGCCATTCAAAGAAGCTAAAACATCCAACCCCATCAGAAGTAGTCATCATTAGAGGAATGAAAATGTAACCAAGGTCATAAAGGAAGAGTGGTGTCATCAGAAATGTCACTGAGATCAGCATTCCAAGTATGAAGAATGTTCGGTGAAGGTAAAGAAAGCCTGAACGTGAACGACGAGAAACGTCGGATAACTTTAATAGCGGAAAATTAGTTTCTTGATACGACACTCTAGCACTGCTCACCCGGTAAACAGATGGTAGGTGTTATTGATCTGGAACAAAGCCGAGAACGATATATTGATTGACAGGTAGGTGTGGCAAACAATGTACTGATTGGTGCACGAACACAACACACAATAACATCGGTTTAGTATCATTTTAGCAGCACTAATGGTAACTTATACTAATCGCACATGCCCTAACCTTACCTTTTTTCACCATTACAGTATTTCGTTATGGTGAAAAAAAGGTCAGATTACCTCGACTTGAATCCAATGGGAGCTTAAACCCATCCCGAAGTGGAACCTAACCTTTTTTCTTTAGAATCAGTCGTATTTGGAAATACATTCATAAAAAGATAAATTTTTTTATGACTGTATTTTTATTTTCTTGTTCAATTCCCCGATAATTCCGCGATAATATGCAGTTGTCCTGAAAGATGCAGTTACTTGGCAGGTTGAAATGGTCTCTAATGGTTAGCAGCAATTTGCCTTCCAATACAGCCAGGTATCCATTGGCATTTACGGAACCTTTTATAAACTGCAGGTGACCTACTCTGCGATACGAAATGCATCCCCATATCATTTGGCTAATAGGGAATTTCATTGTAGACACCATACAGTCTGGATGGTATTCTTTACCATGACTACGGTGAATCATTTGTCTCCCATCAGAGCCATGCAGGTTGAATTTCTTCTCATCTGAGAAAATAACCGACTTCCGCTGCACGGGGGTCCATTTGACATGCTCTTTACACCAAATTAATTATGCCTTTTTCATTTTTTGTGTGAGGAGGAACTTCTTCTTAGGATGATGAGCTGCAAGTCCATTTTTGAAGAGGTGTCTTCTGACTGTTACTGCACTTGCTACCACTCCTGTATGTTCTTCCCATTCTCTTTTCAGCTCAGACGAAGAAGCTTTACGGTTTTAAGGCATAAGCGCTTCAAAACGCTGCCCTATTTTGGTGTACAGACTCATTTGCGTCAGGTTCCTTTTTTCCTATCAGCAGAGCCAGTATTCTTGAGTTTGGAAAGAAATCTACTCACTGTCGACTGATTACAAAACACTCTACAAGCAATATGACGGGAAGAACATCCTTCTTCATGTAAAGTAACAATAGCACTCTTTTTTTGTGGCATCCACTGCAAGTAACTCGACATCCTGACACAAGCAAGGAATGACTGCAACTCTTGCAGAGTTTGCTTATATAACTGAAAGTAACAGCTGATGCAATATTACGTCATCACCTACGCATGACAATCTTATCTGATGCAATCTGTAAGAAATATTGCCATATACTTATGTTATTCGGACGACAATTAAAATTTTAAGGGTTGATGCACTTTCTTTGAACACCAGTGTAATAGCAAGGTTTCCCCTGCACAAAAGCTCAAGAATATCGGCATTATGCGAGGTTTGCTGCAATTTTCTAACTGTTAGTACATTATCTAACCATATTTTGCAAGGTTTTGTACTGGGTAAAAAAAAAGGCAAAACTCAAATGCATCTGATATTGGCCTGTTGTATTACATACTGTACAGCTGTAAGGTTATTTGTTATTTGGTTTTTAGAAGCATTAGCAACTAAGGCCATATTTCTCCAGGATATGCGGTGGTCATTCCCTGACCTTTCTGCATCCTCCGTATTTGGTGGTGACGGGCTCGAACCCCGGTCTAATCAAGAAGCATGTGCTACACATTGCATACAGCTGTAAGGTAAAACAGACTGTGGAATGCAATTTTCACCATAACGTAACATAATATAAGAAGGCAGACTGAAAAATAGTTATGAAAATTTGGTGGATGTGCTGTTTTTTTTTATGAAAACCCCAAAGACAAGAGGTATTAGAACCTATAGTACTTAGTACTGTGCTTGGGTTAGAGGTTGAGAAGATGAAAGATGATATTTGTTGATATTAGTCTTGAACTTCTGTAGACTGTAATTTTCAAGAAATACGAATTTATGATGGAAGGTTGTTCAGAAAATGGCACTTGAACGAATAAACGAGGAAGATGAAAAGTTGGTTCTGTAAGTTTGAAGTTGGACAGTAAATGGATGTTGGCTGGTGGCAGCATGTGTTCGGACTGTTTTGAAAGAGAGAGCAAGCAGGAATTACAGAAGCCAATTCAGAAGAACAGTGCCCATGGAAGTATCTGTAGAAAAGGCATGCAGCAGAAACAGTACGTTGATTAGACAGCAGTGGAGAGACTGTGTTAGAGGTGAGTCATTAATTAACCTAACTACCCTCTTTTGAATGGAATCTAGAAGCTTGAGAGAGGTTTTGGGAGCACCACCCCAGATGAGGGAACAATATTCCATAGTAGGGCAGATTTGCGATTTGTACAGAGTGAACAGCTGTTTGGAAGAAAAGTAACGCCAAGGGCGAAAGAGAAAACCAAGTTTTTTAGATGCAGAGGAAGCAATATTTCTAATATGCTTGTGCCAAGAGAGAGATTAGAAGTCAGGGTAATCCCCAAAAGAGATATATCATTTTGCCTAGAAATCAGAGTGTGACCAAAGATAAGCATAGGAACTGAAGAATCCTTTTTGCGAGATATAAGACAGGACTGAGTTTTAGAAGGATTGAAATCAACTAGGTTGCCTTTGCCCCACTGGAGAATTACCTGTAGATTGGCATTTAAAGAACTGGAAAGTGGAATGCAATGTGCTATCGTCGGCAAAACTATGGATAGGATTTCCGGTCAATGGAAGAAGGTCATTAATATACAAGAGGAAAAGAGTAGAGGAAAGAACTGAACCTTGGGAGACACCAGCATTAGCGGAGAACTTAGAAGACAGAGAGCCATCTACCATCACCCTCAGAGAGAAAACTGGGTAACAAATTACAAAAAAGAGTCGGCAAACCATAAGATGGAAGCTTGTTTAGAAGACCTTTATGCCAAACACAATCAAAAGCCTTTGAGATGTCAAGAGCAACGGCTTGTGTTTCACCGAACTTTTCCACTGAATTTGTCCATAAATGGGTAACATAAGCCAGAATATCACCAGTGGATCAACATTCACAGAATCCATACTGGCTATCGTTGACCAAACGGAAGGATTCTAGGTAGTTTAAGAATTGGCAGTTAATTGATTTATCCATTACTTTAGAAAGAGTAGAAGTAATTGCAATGGAGCGATAATTAGATGGGAGGGATTTGTCACCCTTTTTAGAAACTGGCTGGATATGAGCAAATTTCTAAGCAGAAGGAAAAACACCTTTGGAATAAGAAAGTGAAAAAAGGCGACAAAGAACAGTAGTAAGAAGTTATTTGGTTTTTAGGAGCATTAGCAACTAAGGCCATATTGCTCTGGGGATATGAGGTGGTCATTCCCAGACCTTTCCGCATCCTCCGTATTTGGTAGCTCACGGGCTTGAACCCCGGCCTAATCAAGAAGCATGTGCTACACACTGCTGCTCCTGCCCACCTGGCTATGGAGGCGCCGCGGTAGTAAGTTCAGAAGCACAGGTTTTGAGAACAAGTCGAGAAATACAAAGTAAGCAAACCCTTAGCCATAATTATGAGAGCATCCCTGGACTCAGGGGAGGTCCCCATGGACTAGAGAAGTGCAAATGGATTCCCAATTCATGAAGGGGATCGAAGGGTGACACGAGTAATTACAGACCAGTTAGTTTAACTTCTGTTCCGTGTAAAATAATGGAGTCACTTGGTAAAGATGCATTGCAGGATCATCTAGACAAGACGGCAGCAATAATTCAGACACAGCATGGGTTTGTTAAGGGAAAGTCTTGCGTGACAAATTTGATAGGATATTATGATGTGGTTACAAAGGAACTGGATGCAAAAAATAATTTTGATATCATATACTTGGATTTCAGAAAAGATTTTGATATTGTTGTGCATGGAAGACTACTGTACAAATTGGAGCAGAATGGTAAGTTGCTACAATGGATAAAAGGATGGTTGAGTGCGAGAAGACAGAGTGGTAATCAATGTGTGCTGTTCTTCGTGGACTAATGTTATTAGTGAAGTCCCACAGGGTTCGGTGTTGGGTCCACTGTTGTTTTGAATATTTATTAACGATATTGATGAAGATATATCAGGCTAAGTGTAGAAGTTTGCAGATGATACAAAGGTTGGCAGGGTTGTTAATGACAGTAATAGCAGCGTGCTACTGCAAAAGGATCTAGAAAATTTGGGCAGACGGGGTGAGAAGTGGCAACTGAAGTTTAACATTGACAAAAGAAAAGTATTGCATATGGAGGAGAAGTAACCCCAGAGAAACGTACCAACTGTGTGGTACTACACTTAAGGTGGTAGAAAATGAAAAAGACCTGGGAGTAATTGTGCAGCCAGATATGAAGTTTTCTGAGCAATGCAGACAGGCTGCCAGGGCAGGTCATGGGGTTTTGCCAATGATATACAGGAATTTTGCTAACAGGAAAAAGGAGGTGATTGTCCCTCTGTAAAAGGCAATGGTCAGGCCACGCCTTGAGTACTGCATACAGGACTGGAGGCCTCCTTTTAGGAAGGATGTAGATTTGCTTGAGCGTGTACAGAGAAGGGCAACAAGACCGGTGAGGGGAGTGAAGGGATCGTCTTACCAAGAGAGGCTTAAGTTCTGCAAACTGCAGCGGCTGGAGTCTAGGCACCTGCAAGGTGATCTGATTGAGGTTGTTGTTGCTGTTGTGTTTGGATTTTTCTGGTTCAAAGGCTACTTAGGCCATATTGCACCTATCATAGAAGTTAGTACTAATTTTATTGGCTTCTATGGAAGTTGTTGTTAGAAACGGTTATATAAACCTATTCGTTTCAGAAAGAAAAAAATTCTGTAAGGTTTGAATTTTCGCCTATGATATAGCTAAGTGACAATTCCTGTAAGTTTGAGAGAGAAGTGAATGAAATTAGATGGGAGTTATTATACAAGGTGTATTCCAGAAGTATGTGTTTTTTTGTGAGTGGCCTGTGGCAATGTGAACACTGTGGAGAGTCATTACCTGATAACAGGAATAGATGGGTCAAATGGGTGTGGCCTATTCGGGCTCTGGCCAGGACAACCTCTTCTTGTCTGTTTGTGCGAAAATTGGAGGCCCATAATTGCGGTATAGGTTTAATTTCAAGGAGTTTGTTATGAATCTGCGTTTGCCACTAGAGTCCATCGTTCCTTACATATATTTCGTATATGTATTCTGTAATCACTGAACGGGACAAAAAATTCATTGGGGTTGTGCTGGATGGATGCTTGGCAGCATCGACTGCAATTTCATTTCCTGGTAGTATTCCAGTATGGCCTGGGATCCAGCAGAAGACAACATTTTGCCGATGATCTCGGAGACGAATCAACTCTGATCTGATTAGTTGTAGTAACGGATGAGTAGATGGGGAAATCTTTTGCATTGCTAATAGGGCACTTTGGGAGTCTGTGTAGATTATACTCTTTTCGATTGAGAGATGGAAAATGTTTTCCAGAGCAAGCTTTATGGTATATAATTCAGTGGTGTAACTGCTGCATTCTGTCGGAAGTGACACAGAAGTGATAGTGTCATGGAATACCACTGCTGCACCTGATCCATTCTCGGACTTTGAACCGTCAGTATATATTTTTGCGAAGTCGGGATAACATTGTAAATGTGCAAGTGCAGCTGCTGGATGTTAATACTCGTTAAAGAGTGTTTCCCCCATTGGTGGAAATGATTGTCACAACACGGCATGATGACAGACCATGGAGGAAAGTGATCTATAGGTTCTTGGTGGACTTTATTGAGTTGTATATTCCAGTTTCCTGCTAGTTCCATTAACCTAATACCTGCAGGCCTAGTTGCTTGTGGTTTGTTTCTACAGGGTGTTTCAGTTAAACGTTTCAGAACTTCTAAGAGGGGTAGGGTACATCCTGACAACTCGAAATCATATAGCAATGTGGCGTCGGAAATGCTTTCCTGAAGCGGTATTGTACACAGAAGTCGTCGTGCGACGTCGTGCAGCACAGATTCGATTTTCGGTCAATGTATGGGCCGGTATTATGGGAGATCACCTCATCGGACCTTACCTGTTACCGTGTCGTCTAACCGGACCTATCTACTTGATCTTTCTGCAGCAAGTATTGCCACAACTTTTGAGAGATGAACAGATTTCTGCATCGATGCAACAGACAATGTGGTTCCAACACGATGGAGCCCCTGCCCATTATAGCGGAGATGTTCGTAACTACCTGGATGTCACATTTGGTCAACAGTGGATCGGACGTGGTGGTCCCGTGCGTTGGCCTGCTCAGTCACCCGACCTATCATGTCTTGATTTTTATTTCTGGGGTCATATGAAATCGCTAGTTTATGACACCCCTGTTGACAATGCTGAGGAGCTGGTTGCAAGAATCGCAGTAGCTGCCGAAGAAATTCGCCTGGAGTATTCCAGAATGTTCGGATGTCCATGCGTCGGAGATGTGAGGCGTGCATTGTAGCCCGTGGAAGAAACTTCGAACACTTACTTTAATCCATGTACCTTTTGCTTCTTTTCATGTATTATTAAAACGATTTCTCACTTACGGTCTCTTTTCTTTTTATGGTGCTTCTGTGTACAACACCGCTTCAGGAAAGCATTTCCGACCCCACATTGCTATATGATTTCGAGTTGTCAGGATGTACCCTACCCCTCTTAGAAGTTCTGAAACGTTTAACTGAAACACCCTGTATAAAAGGTCGTGAGTGGCGGATCATTAAATATTGACCAATTAAGATGGGTCGACTGGCTTTGGATCTTGGTTGCATAGTTCAGTAATAACATCTTTCTTCTGATGTTTAGAGGAGTTTCGTAGGCTCCTACATACAGACTTTGCACTGGAGATGTTCTGAACGCAACTAGAGCTATTCTTAGAGCTGAATGTTGAATAGGGTTGAGACGAGATAAGGCCCTTTCCCTAGCAGAATCGAAGACAGGTGCACCATAGTACAGACGAGATCTAATAATGGATCTATATAAGTGAAGCAAGGTGTAACGGTCTGCTTCCCAGGTTGTTGCTGATAAGGCTCTGAGTATGTTAATTTTTTTTTTGGCAAGCTGTCAGGGGATGTTCAATGTGTTTTTGATAGTTTAACTTACTGTCAAAAATTAAGCCAAGCAGACGAATACTATTTGCTATTGGAATAAGACGGTTATCTAATTGGAGTTCTGGATCAAGATGCATTTTACGTACGGTACAGAAATGAATGGCAGTAGATTTCTGGCTGGATAGTCTAACTGTTTTGTGTCATCCAAATCTGGATCTGATTTATTGATATCTGCAATTGTCTCTCAATGTAGTTCATGTTTGGAGAGTGGCAGGAGATTGTGAGATCATCGGCATAAAGATACGAGTCCACTGTTTTCGGAATAAGTTCAGTTAAGTGATTAATTCTAATTGCAAATAGAGTGGCGCTGAGAACGGACCCTTGAGGGATTCCTTCTTCCTGAACAAAGTTTTTAGAGAGAGTTTCCCGGTAACGACCTTGAAAGATCTTTGTTCTAAGAAATTTTGGATGAAATTTGGCAAATTTCCACTCAGGCCAAGAGAATGTAGATCCTTTAAAATGCCGAAACGCCACGTGGTGTCAAAGGCTTTCTCAATATCCAGACAGACCATAATGAGAAGCTTATTTTTGATGTTTGTTTCGGCTATAATCATAATGGGTGGTAGAGGCCGACAGTTTGGGGAAATTCAAAGGTCATCTGGATAGTACCTTCGGGTAAGGGAAGCGCATAGGATGATAGGTTTAATTTCCTTTTTTTTTTTTTTTTACTAATTATTATTATCTATTTATTTTATTTATTTAGTTTTTTTTTTTGTTTTTATCATTGTTTTGTTCGGATATATATATATTTTTTTTTTTGGCTGGTGCAGCATAAGCCATAGGCTTTCTTGCACCATGCGGCCATTACTAATACTAATAAGGTCCAATGATGATCGATTTTTTCTGAATCCAAATTGAGGGACTCAAGATACCAAGTTAGACGGCGGTGAATCATTTTTTCGAGGGTTTTGTTCAGACAGCTGGTAAGTGAAATTGGTCTGTAGTTTTGAGGAACAGAATAGTCTTTACCAGGTTTTGGGATAGCCAGAACGTAGGAATGACACCAGGAGCTTGGGTATGTATGTTCAGTGAATATTTGATTAAAGAAGAACAGCAGTGATGACTGTGACTTTGGATCTATATATATTCCATAGTTCACAGTCTTTGGAGTAAGTTGGGTGTTTGCCACTACAATTAGAACACTGTGGTGTTGGAGCTTTGCATTCTGCTTGTGTGTGATTCTTGCAGCTGCAGTTTGGACATATAGCGTCTCCACAGCATGCTGTCTGAGAATGGCCGAACTTTTGACATTTATAGCATCTGAGCGGATTTGGGATATATGGCCTAATGCGGCAATTCAAGTAACCTGCTTTGACAGAACCCGGTAGATTTGGAGTACTGAAAGTGAAGATTATGTTTCGTGTGGGAGTTAAGTTGCTGTCTTTTCTGATCATGATACGTTTTGCATGAGACACATTTTGATCTTTTAGCTCCCGGACAATTTCTTCCTCAGAAACGTTCAACAGATCCCATTCAGAGATCACTCCCTTGGAAGAATTCAGTGTGTTGTGTGGGGTAACCTGAATCGGTATTCCGCTTAAAGTAGTTTGTTTGTTTGTTGTTTGTTTGGTTGAGTTTTATTGGCGCATCAGCAACTATGGCTATAATGCGCCAAAACCTTGTCATAAAAAGTAAAAAATTTTCAGTGATCTATTGAATTAGGTCACTACGTCAGGTTATAAAAACAAGTATAAATTGTAACAGACAAATATCAGTAAACAAGTAACGATAGAAAATCATAAAATAATAAGATATTCATTTTAAATATGATTAAAAAGGTTTACTGATTTTAGGATATTAAAAATAGCAGACACATGGTCATTGTCGGATAAAATCTGACTGAGTGTATACGGCTCAGTCAGATGGTTAAAAGCGGTAAAACGAGCATTTCTATAACTGGTACTGTCAACTAAAATGTGTCTGATTGTTAAAATTGTGCCACAGGACTCACACATAGGAGGGTCATCAGCCCTCAGCAAAAACGAATGAGTTAAATGACTGTGTCCTATGCGGGTCCGGGCAAGAACAACTTCCTCCTTACGATTCCTGCGCAGACTAGACTGCCACGGTTCAATTACAGGTTTTATATGATATAATTTATTCGCAGTCTGTCTATTCCACGAATCCTGCCATTGGGAATGTATCTTTTGATGTATTATTTGCCTGTAGTCTGTATAGGGGACTGACAGGCAGCAATTATTATTGGGAACTGCTGATTTGGCTGCGGTGTCAGCCAAATCATTTCCCTTAATCCCAATGTGGCTGGGAATCCAGCAGAAGTGGATATCATATTCACGTTCGTGGAGAACGTGAATCTTCTGCTGAATGCTAGACAGAACTGGATGAGAATTATATCTCACGGTTATTAAAGCCTGTAACACGCTGAGAGAGTCGGAGTATAAAATGAACCGTTGGTATTGGCATTCACTAATGTGATCCAAGGCTAACTTTATAGCGTGCAGCTCTGCAGTAAATATGCTGCATTCAGAGGGAATCTGCTCCGATGTAGTGGTGTCTGTAAAGACAGCAGCAGATCCCACATATGATTCCGCCTTCGAGCCGTCTGTGTAAACTGGAGCGAAGTCAGAATGTTCAGCTCGGTGTGCTGAATAAAGCTGCAGGTAGACAGACGATGGAGTGTCCGACTTTCCCCAATTTCTAAGGGATAAGTCACATGCCGGGACATGAGCATGCCAGGGTGGAAGGGGTTGCTTCGGTGTTTGAGTAACCTTGTCTACCTTTATATTAAGTTCTTTGAGTAGCTCTTGGACACGAATACCAAAAGGAGGATTGGCAGTCTTACGGGTGTTGTACAAATTTTCCCATTGTGGCTCAAAAACGGATAGCCACGTAGGGTGGTCTGGCAGGGATTTCAGTTTTAGAGCGTACTTTAGAGACAACTGCTTACATCGAAGCAATAACGGCGGTTCGTTTGCTTCGACGTATAAGCTCTGGACTGGAGATGTTCGATATGCTCCAATAGCGGTACGGAGAGCCAGATGATGGACAGGATCCAGCCAACGAAGTACACTGTCTCTGGCCGAATTGTATACCAGGGACCCGTAATCTAGTCTGGATCGTACAAGTGCACGGTAGATGCGTAGTAGGGTGCAGGGTGCATCGATCCGCACCCCAAGATGTAGAGGAAAGAGAATGCAGAATATTCAGCCCTCGTGTGCACTTTGTACGGAGTTGACAGATGTGATCCAGAAAGGTCAACTTTTTTGTCAAATACGAGTCCCAAGAATTTTGTATCCGCTACTACTGGAATAGCATTTTGTCCGAGCCTTAATTCAGGTTCAGGATGAAGATTACACTTACGACAAAAGTGTACGCAAACGGTCTTCTCCGGCGAGAACCTGAAGCCATTTGCAAGTGCCCAGGAGTTGAGACGATCAATGGCTTTCTGCAGTTGTCTTTCAATAACCCTCATGTTGCAAGACTGACAAAATATGCTAAAGTCATCAACATAGAGGGCACTGTTTACAGTTGGAGGAAGTTGTTCTGTGATGGAATTGACTTTGATGGCAAAAAGCGTGACACTTAATACTGATCCTTGTGGTACTCCCTCCTCTTGGCTAAAGGAACGAGAGAGTGAGGATCCCACACGAACTTGGAAAGATCGATTGGCTAAAAAGTTTTTAATAAAAATGGGGAGTTGCCCCCTAAGACCCAGGCTATGCAGATCTTTTAAGATGCCAAATCTCCAAGTTGTGTCATACGCTTTCTCCATGTCAAAGAACACCGACATCACGTGTTCGCGTTTTAGGAAAGCATCCCGGATAGATGTTTCCAGTCTAATAAGATGGTCCAAAGTGGACCGGTTCCTTCGGAAGCCGCACTGGATATTGGAGAGAAGGTCATTTGATTCTAAGTACCATATTAAACGAGAATTGATCATTCTCTCCAGGATTTTGCACAGACAGCTAGTCAGAGCAATAGGACGATAATTGGTAGTGACTTTTGGATCCTTTCCTGGCTTAGCAAAGGCAAGAACGATTGCCTTGCTCCAGGAATCCGGAAACTGCCCTTCAATAAATATTCTGTTATACAGACAGAGCAGATAATCCATAGATTTTGGTGAAAGATGTTTAACCATTTCATAATGGATGCCATCTGGTCCAACAGCACTTGCTTTGGAAAGGGCGAGGGCTCTTTTCAGTTCCTGAATAGTGAACGACCCATTATAGGGATAGATGTTCTTAGACTTAAAATTAAGTGCCTGTTTTTCCAGTTTATGTTTCAGGAACAGGAACTCTGGGGAATACGAAGATGTTGCTGAGATGTTAGAGAATGTTTCCCCAAGAGCATTGGCTATTGCAGTTGGGTCTGCAATAGCGCATCCATTATAATCTAGGATTGAAGAAGGGTGGGATGTATATTTTCCCTTCATTTTCCGAATTTTATCCCAGACTACCTTAGAATTGGTAGCCTGGTTAATAGATGATGTAAAACGGATCCACGATTCCTTTTGACTCTGACGGCGAATGTAGCGTGCTTTGGCTCGTGCACGCTTGAAGGCTATTAGATTAACAGTGGTAGTATATCGACGGAATATCCCCCACGCTTTGTTTTGAGCCTTTTTTGCTGCTGTGCATTGTGAATTCCGCCAAGGTTTGGGAAATGGTGGAAACCGGGCAGATGTTTTTGGAACAGCATTCGCAGCTGCTTCGACAATGATTTCTGGAATGTACGTTACTGCGTCATTGATAGGCTCCTGATTGACTGTACTGAGGTCAAAATTTGCCTGATGTTGGAAGGCATTCCAGTCAGCCTGATCAAACTTCCACCGTGGTAACCTAAAAGGAAGACATGGTCTCCCACTGTGTAACAAGGTTATCACAGGGAAGTGATCACTTCCGTATGGATTCTCCTCCACTTCCCAAGTGATTGAAGGGAGTAGAGAAGGGGAGCAGATAGAGAGATCAATGGCAGAAAACGTACGGGTAGGCATGTGGAAGAAGGTGTTTGTTCCAGTATTTACAAGGGTAAGGGCATTGTCATTGAGCATATGCTCTATGACCCGTCCTCTTCCATTGATGTTAGCACTACCCCACAGGGTGTTATGTCCATTAAAATCCCCAAGAAGTAAGAAAGGGGGTGGCAACTGCGTTAGAAGATCATCAAGGTCTTCCTGGGAGATGTCAGTCCCATGTGGCAAATAAATAGAGCAGACCGTTAATAAAAATCCCACTGTAAGGCGAATTGCAACAGCCTCTATGCTGGTTGTAATTAGCAAGGGCTGAACTGGGGTCTGGTTGCCTACAAGGATAGCCACTCCTCCATGAGCAGGACCATCCGCAATTCTATCCTTACGAAAGATTGTGATGTTATACATGGTGGGATCATCATTTGCTTTTAGATACGTCTCCTGCAAGCAAAAGCAAACTGGCTCGTGCTTTTGCAGGAGGGCCTTGATGTCATCAATATTTCGCCGGAATCCACGACAATTCCATTGTAGGAATTTAGCCATTATTTTGGCTTGGTGGGTCCATCAGGCAGCTTCCGAAGTGCTGAGGGCTTACTTTTATCAGTCTTGGCTTTATCTTTTTTGGGGAAGAATGGACGCTGTCCCGTGTCCATTTCTTCCTCCGCAAAGAGTTCCAAGACTGATTCATCCGGTACCTCCTTGTGTTCGAAATCCATTGTTTCCATTACTGTTGGCTCTTTACCACTTGGTTTTGGTAGTGGTGGAGCATTAGGAGGTACGGATATAGGAGTGGCAGCTGATTGCGTTTTTTTGGTGGGCTTTTGTGAACTCAATAGATAGCGGGCAATCGGTGTGAATGACTCTCTTGGTGGTACAGTCATCTCAGTCTGCGTACCGATAGTACGCAGAAACCTTCTGGGCATATGAAGGTTTCCCGCTATTTATTGGTTGAATGCGTTTTCTAGCCTCTGGGTAGGAGATATTCAGCTCCGTTTTCAATTTCTGGATCTCTTTTTTATCCTTCCGCCGCTGGCATGCTCTGGAGTAGGCAGGATGATCTTGTTGGCAATTTACACAGATCGGTTTAGAAGCTGAACATTCCTTGCTCTCGTGGTCTTTCGCACCACATCGAGCACAGGCAGGGTTACCACGACAAGCCGTTTGTGAGTGTCCGCATTTTTGGCATTTAAAACACCTCAGTGGGTTTGGAATGTAGATCCTCACTGGGCAGTTTAAATACCCTGCCTTGATGGAACTAGGAGGTCGTGGGGTGTTAAATGTTAGGATGAGAACTCGGATAGGGACGAGATTCCCTTCCTTCCGCATTGATATTCTCTTGACAGCTGTCACTCCTTGATCTTTTAATTCAGAGCAGATCTCTTCTTCAGAAACGTGAAGAAGATCCCACTCTGATATCGCACCTCTTGAAGAGTTCAAAGTTTTGTGAGGGGTTGTGATGATGGGTATTCCCCCTATAGATGTGGCTTTCAAAAATTTTTCAGCTTGATTTATATTTGATGCTTCTATTAGAATATCTCCAGAACGCAGCCGTTTTACAGATTTGGGTGAACCTGCCATCCCTTCTAATCCTTTCTGGATAAAGAAAGGTGACATTTTCCCAAGTGACTGCTCTCCGGTGGAATGGAGAATGAGGAAAAGAGGTGTCACAGATGTTGTTTTCTCCTCAGTTCTGGCTCTTTTAGCTGAATTGCTTTCACTCTCATCTGATGATCGATTAGGTAGGGGCCTTGTTGGGGCCCCAGAAGAAGGATTTAAATTACTCATGAGAGTAAAGAAAAAATGTCTGATGCCTAAGTACCTCACCCACCACGGAGCCCTACGAGGGGGCGCCCACTCGTGAACTAGCAGGTACTGCGTACACGAATGGGACGCCGAGTTCGCTTAGAACACCATACCCACGTTACCAATAAGTCTTTATCCCGTCCCAGGACCAAAGGGAGGGAGACTTATTGGAACGCAGTTGACCCTAGCAGTATAAAACCACCCGCCGATTGATCCCAGTCGAGCCGGTCCGGGACCACCCGTCTCGTCGAAGCAGGGGCCAAAGTGGTGTATTAAGGCTGGGCCCCTCAACCACCAGGGTCCCCCTTTCCGCTTCCACGCATCGCGGCGCACGGCTGCACACGCCGGATTCCAAAGATGTAACCCTGGAACCAAGGTATGGGCGTTAGATCCCAGTGATGCTAGTCTGGAAGTCCAGCAGCGTCACTGGGAGGTCCCCTCACCACGTACAGGTGGCTTAAAGTAGTAAGTTGTAGTAGTAACTCAGAATGTCTTGAGTAAGATGTCTCTACTAGTAGATCTCCTGATTGGAGACTAACCATTTTTGGTGAACCTGCAGTATTTTCTAGGCATTTCTGGATGATGAAAGGTGAGAGCTTGGTCAGAGGTTGGGATGACAAAGAGTGTATTATGAGGAAAGCTGGAGATTCCTGCTTCCCAGTGTCCTTTTTAAGTCTCTTTGAAAGAGAGAAGTCATGCTCGGTGTCATTGTCATGTTCATGTTGAGAGCACTTCGGCTCTAAATGTGGAAATTAACTTGTTTCCATCTTTGCTCCTTTTAGCCCCGAGGGTTGGTTTTCCCCCAGGTTACCGGCCCCGCCACATGGAGGCAGGAGCAGTGCCACCAGTGACCAAGCGGTTGTTTAAGTTCGTGGATTTGGTTAGTGATATACAGTAATACCCCGAAGTTACGCGATAGGTGGGTCCGACGAAAATCGCGTAAGTCGAATTCGCGTAAGTCGGGGTACAACTTTGCATATAAATACATATAAATTTTGCTTAATTGGGACCAAGGACTAACAAAAACACTAGTTTACAAGAAAAATATTAATAAAATTGCAGTTCTTTATACATATTAATACAAAATATGTATTAAAAAAAAACAAATGAGTTACGTAAAAAAGTTATTTCGATGTCGATGGCTTCATAAAATCTAACAAATTCGTCGGACGACACAGCGTCTTTTTTTCACGCAGAATTTCTTCGTAGCAAGCTAATTTTTTTTTTTATTCCTTGCTTTGTAGCTATAACGCGTTCTTCGTTGAAGTCTATGTTTTCTAAAATTTTTAAGCCCTTTACAATTGAGCCCTTTTCAATTTTCAACCTGTCAAGTTTGCAATTGTCATGTGCTTTTCGCCGTTGCTTCATTTAGGCCTGTAGCACGTGCAATATCACATGGTCTTTCATTTCGCTCAAAGCGTTTCACAATTTCATATTTTTTCTCTATGGACAGAGGTGGACTGGCCATACGCCTTACCGGGGAAACCCCGGTGGGCCAGTGTGATTTTGGCCATAAAGCATAGTATGAGGCCACTATAAATTTTCCCGGGTAAGAATTTTTGACCCAGTCCGCCTCTGTTTATCGATAATTGCTTTTCTTTTTCTCTCTGAATCTGCAGTGTCTTCACCAGGACGCTTCCTTTTCACACCTTTTAATTAAGTATGTATTTTACTATTTTTAGGGAATAAAGCACAATTACAAAACGAGGAGGCACGCTTGATACGCATAAACAAAGCTGCGCGCATGTAGCAACTGAATAAACAACACCATAAAGGCAGAGGTACGCTATTAACACCTCACATTTCTAGGGGTTACTACCATAAAACAATAAAAATCCAGTTGCGTTTCTGCTAGTGAAATCTGTTATAAACTGGTAGTAAACTCGATCTAATTGCATTTGCAATTATACCGATAGCTGGAATTGTGTTGGTTTTTACGTTATTATGGTGAAATGTGTTTCCCCTTCACTGATATAAAAAATATAAAAGCAACCAAGTTAAATTTTGTTCATCTTTCGCTCTCATTCTCCGCCGTCGCACCGTATATCGATAACATATGAAAAACGACCTTGAAGATAGTGGGCGGCAGCGTTGCCAAACGAAAAAAAATCAAGAACCGCGTAACTCCGAGTTCGCGTAA
The DNA here is from genome assembly GCF_048544385.1 of Mastigoproctus giganteus. Taxonomy (NCBI): domain Eukaryota; kingdom Metazoa; phylum Arthropoda; class Arachnida; order Uropygi; family Thelyphonidae; genus Mastigoproctus; species Mastigoproctus giganteus. Next base: position 158,048,731 of record NC_143579.1, read on the forward strand.
GTCGGGGTATTACTGTATATAAAGAATAAGAAAAGAAAGGTGGATTGCCTTTCTGGGTTCTTACTTTTGACTTTTAAAGTGCAGAACCATTTCAAGTAAACAAAATAACAGCCGCACTGGAAAATAAAGAAACTATATCACTTTGGAGATCACTCTATAATGACAGGAAAAAAATCGCTTGGCACTCGGGGCCTGATTGAGGTGTATAAGGCCTTGAATGGATTGAGCACGCTGAATTCTGATGGGATTCTTCCACTTGTTCAGATTATGAACCTAAGGGGGCATAAATTCAAACTGAGGAAAAACCAATGTAGAATAGATGTGCGAAAATTTGCCTTTAGCCAGCGGGTGGTTAACTGCTGGAACAAACTTCCAACTGTCGTTGTGGAAGTTGATAGGTTAAATAAATTTAAGAAGGAACTGGACAAACATTTAGAGGGAATTGTTTTGTAAATTTTTTTTTTTTTTGGCTGATACTGCATAAGCTCACTTGCTTTCTTGCATCGCATGCCACTACTACTAATAATAATAATACCATCTGGAGCTGAATCTTCCTTAGTATCAAAATCCTTCTGACATCCTTTTGATGGAAGGCCACAGGAGTCACTGAATGGTGCATGATGGGAATGCTGGGAGGTGTTTTACCAAGATCATTAATGCATGAGTTGGAAGGAAAAATGGGATGCTAGCAGGTCAGCTTTATCCTTGGCTGAAGTGACAATACAACCATCTGTTTTTGACAGAGGTGGGAGCAGAGATGGGAAAAAGTTGCGGCCAATAGCTTGGGCAAGAGACCAGAATGCTCGGCTACCATTAGTGCAAGAATCAAGTTTTCTACTCTTAGCCTGTTCAAAATCTAGTCTGGACTGATTAATAACTGCTTTAGAATTGTTGCAAGCTTTGGTGTAGGTAGAAAATGAAACAGAAGAATTGGAAACAAGCCAATTACGATATGCAACATTCTTCACTTGAACAGCTTTAGCACCTTTATTGGAAAACCATTGGAGTGTGGAATAAAGCATTTCATTCCTACAAGAATAATTTAACTGACACGATCTGAGCAAACGTTAACATCAGAAGTTTTGAAACAGTAATCCGACCAAGGAAAAGAAGAAAAGAAAGAAAAGAAATCTCGCAGGTCATCCCATTTTGCATTCATGTAATGCCAAACAACACGAGGTTGGGAATAGCCATGAGATAAAGGCTCCATTGTGGAAGAGACTATCATCAAGTTGTGATTTGAGGTGCCTAAAGGATTACTCACTTCGATCGTGTACTTTGAAGGGTTGTTTGTGAGAAAAAGATCAAGCATGTTGGCTGTATGGTTAGGATTGTCCAGTATTCTGGTAGGTAAATGAACAATCTGTGTGAAGTTGTTAGTAACTGCAAAAGCCTCAGCATGTTGACCAACTGGATATGTGTGACTAGAGAATGGAATCCAGCTGGAGTTGTGAACATTAAAATCACCAAGGAAAATTACCTCAATGTTAGGAAAGTTGGACTGGAGAAAGTCAAGTTGCAATGAGAGGAAGTCAAAGAGTTCCAAGTGATTAGTGGAGTTGGGAGAATCAGAGGCAACAGATGGATTTAACAGAATGTGGTAGAGAGATTTTAAACCAGAGGAGATTCGAAATTAATAAGGGTCTGACAGGGAATATAAGAACGGATATATGCACAAGTATGAACTTTGAAGCGAAAGGAATCATACAACAAATAATTCAGACAACTGAGATGAGCAGTGGTTGAATCAACCGATAACCAAGATTCTGTCAGAAAAAGTACGTGAGGTTTGGCAGACTGTAAGTAGAAATGGACATCATTGAGATTAGAACTGTGATCATGTATATTTGTGTAAACGAATGAGGAAGTGTTTGGGGAGGTTTAGATCTTTTCATAGATAAGTCTGCTCTGTTAAGTTTGGCAATTCATGGGGGCAGGGGGGGGGGAAATGCTGTATGAAGTAATGAAATTTTTGGATATGGAATACACATGGTAAGAATACACCCAGATCCTTGTCATAACGTGGCCTCGACAATGCCCCCCCCCCCCGCATTCACAATACTCAGACTCCTTTCAGCACTACCAGGCAGAGTAGAGGCAGCAAGATTATAAAATAGCTGATCCGGAAACCTCCTAGAGAGTTGTCAATAGGTTAGGTCCGGTGTACTAATAGCGGCTGGCCTGCGAACACTGTTTTAAAGTTGTATCCTCGAAATGTAAGGAAGTTTGGATCTCGTCATGATGTCCATCATAACCTTGAAAGACATCAGTCATACTGCATGATGGAAGAGATGGGAAAGGTTTGATCAGAACTTGGCTCTGGAGACTAAGCATGGGTTCCACCACTTCAAGCCTCCAATAAGTAAAGTGGTGGTATTGCATCGGTTGATGCGAGTCATTTACCACCTAGTATTGCCTGGTAACACAGAGGTGTGGCATTCCTGCATGTGGTGTGGGTGCCACACCTCAACCCCTGCTTACATTGGTTCACACCTGGGTGGTCACCCACAGTGTGCTTGTGCATGGGGCTTATACCCAGGATTACTAACAGTCCCACCATCGTGGCTATCACAGACCGAACGGACTTCGCCGAAATTGGGTCCACTTGACTTGAGTGTCAGCCTAATATCAGTTCCATCAGCATTTTAAGACTCCCAGGTAGCAAGTACAGCTTGTGTGACATATCTGAGAGAATGTCTGTGACAACCTCAAGGATCCATTTTGACCCAGTTTGACAATAGTTATCCGCTAGTTTGGTATGCATGCAATCTTCATCATATCTTGTTTTGCAGGGCAGTGAATTGTTATATGAAGTACTAATAACTAAAGTGGCTAAAGCAGAAGTTTGCATTATTGTTTGACAAAGAATTGCAAGAGTTGTGTTTAACTGGGAAAAACTAGGCAGGAGGCATAAGACTTAAGAAGTCTATGCAACCAATGCTTTCAGAATGTGGTATAAAGGTATGGGCATAGTAGTAATGTTCCACAAAAGTGGAACACCTGTTAAAGGAAGACAGAAGACCACTGTGAAAATTAGCAGAAAAGCCAAGTATTTCCATTGAATGGTATCAATATTTTGCCTGTGGCATTTGCAACAGATAGGTTCTACAAAACTTTACAATGCTTTTTACACAAAAGAGCACTGAAATTTTTAAATGATTCATGGCAGAGGCAGAACAAAACTTGCAATTTCAATCCTTAACTTTCACTTGTAAAGAATCATAGATATGACACTGCGATTCATACATTGCAGCAATCCAATGTTTTGGAGTGAAAGACTTATTAATTGTCAAAAAAATTCCATACTATTCAATTTGCTAAAAAACTGAGGTCAATTCCATTTTTTGCCACTAAAGGGATAATTTTACAGCACTATTCTCCCATAAAATCAAACTCAAAATGGTTCTCACTATGCTAAGAATTTGTGAGAGCATCTGGCTAGAGATATTAACAATAAAAGACATGAACCGAAGGAGAGGCAGTGGGTTCCCTTTGCAAGACCCCATATTTACCAAGCATTGCAAGATATCCTATGAACACTAATAAAACATATCTGGAACATCACCAGACCTTGCGCTCTGTTATTTCTGGACTTTTCCCAAACTTGCAAACCACATAATGGGGGTGAGGAATGAAAAATTCACAAGTAGTATCGAAGTGAAAATTGCCTTGACTACTGTATTAAAAATTATCTCGGAAAACTGCCTCAAGCACATATTTGATATGTTATTGTGTCACTGTAAGTAGTATTCAGATTGTCAAGGAAGCTATTTTGAAAAGAAGTTAATTCCATAACCAAAATAATTTGCCTCTGAATAATAGTTACAGTCCATGTTGTTGTTGTTGTATTTGGGTTTTCTGGCACAAGGGCCTCTTGGGCCATATTGTGCCTGTTCGATATTTGCATATCACAAATTTCTCATGTTATTGTGATCATAGGCTGTTATAGAGATTTATCTGTTTCAAATAAGTAAACAGTTCCTCCAAATTTGCATCATTGCCAAGAATCTGCAATAAGGTTATCGGTTCCTTCAAATGGGATAGGGAGGTAAAGGTTGATTTTCTGGTAGTTGAAAGTTGGGGACATTCAATGAGAATATGATATATTGTCAACTGCGACTGGCACAACAAACACTGAGGAGGGTTCTCTCCCATAAGCAAATACAGATGAGTTGGATGTGAATGTCCGATGCGGAGCCTTGCTAGAATTACTTCTTGTCGCCTGCTTTTCCTGATACTAGATGTCCACAGTTTTGGCTCTTTTTTTATCTGCAGCAGTTTATTATTTATTTGAGCTTTCCAGAGGTCAGACCATTGCTTCCTACATGATGTTTCAATGATGGATTTGTAGTCGGTGTAGGGCACTGTTTGTTGCCTGGAAGTGCTTGAGTCAGGGTGTTTAGCAGCGGCGTCCGCTTGTTCATTACCTGGAATGCCTGCATGACCAGGTATCCAGCAGAAGGTAACCTTCTGATTGGCTTTTTTACAGTAAAATAACTTGGACCGTATCTCTTTAAGAATCAGATGAGAGGGCGACATGGTAGTTTGAATGGCAGTGATTGCGCTTAAGAAGTCTGTGTATATCAGAGATTGCTTTATACAGCTGCTGTGTATTCTATCTAGAGCTAGTTTAATTGCAAATAATTCTGCAGTATAGATAGTACATTCCGTAGGAAGAGACACAGCAACTGAAAAGGCAGAAGAAACTGCTGCAGCACCAACGGCTGCATCTGTTTTGGAGCCGTCAGTATAGATAGGTACTTTATCTGAGTTTTCCAACAAATGAGTTTTATGGAGCTGTTGATAGTTTATATTTAGGACTTAGCAGAGACTGCTCTCAGGATGTTCAGTTTTTTAAGACATGTAGTTCGAAGGAAAGCAATATGGGAAGCAAAATTAAGTTTGTTATCTAAATATAACCCCAACAGACGGAAATTGTTAGTGACAGGAATCAGGTAGTTTTTTAAAAATATTTCTGGATCGGGTGAAGTTTGCGTTTTTTACAAAAATGAATTGCACTAGATTTCTTTTCTGATAGGGAATAGCCATTCCGCAATGCCCATGATTCAATTTTAGCGATGGAAATTTGAAGTTGTCTTTCAATGGTGTTCATGGTTTGGGATTGACAAGAAACAACGAGGTCATCAGCGAACATATACGATTCTACTGTATTAGGTACATCCTGTGTCATGTTTCTAATTCTTATTGAAAATAACGTCGGACTAAGAATGGACCCCTGAGGAACACCCTCCTCTCGTTCAAATGATTTAGATAAATTGTTCATGTATCTAACCTGAAATGTTCTGTGGCATAGGAAGTTTTGTATAAAGTGGGGTAAATGACCTCTCAAGCCAAAAGAATGAAGATCTTGAAGTACACCGTATCGCCAGGTGTTATCAAAGGCTTTCTCAATATCAAGATTGATCATGACCAGATGTTGTCCCCTTATGAAGGCATTTCGGATGTTTGCTTCTGCTTTTATCATTACATCTAACGTGGACCGGTTCTTTCGAAACCCGTACTGATTGTTATTTTGCAAGTTGTTAGTTTCCAGGAACCACGTTAGCCGCCTGTGAACCATTTTTTCCAAGACTTTGCCTAAGCAGCTGGTCAGTGAAATCGGCCTGTAATTATGTGGAAAGCTGCGATCCTTTCCTGGCTTTGGAAAGGCTAGTATAATTGAGTGACGCCAGGAGTTTGGGTAAGTATTTTCCAGAAATATTCGATTGTAATATTTTAACAATGCCCTTTTTGTTCTGTTGTTTAGTTGGCTTATCATGACGTAGTAGATCCCATCTGGACCAGCAGCACAACTGGAAGTTTTATTGAGCGCCCCTAAAAGTTCTGTTAATGTAAATGGCTGGTTGTACGGGTGTGAAACTCTAGTGGAGAAATTGATCTTATGCTGCTCTGATGATTTTTTAATTTTCTGAAAGATTAGGTTGTAGGTGGATACGCCTAATATACTGGCAAATGATTTGGCTACGGCATTTGCAATTTCTGCCGGAGAGGACAACTCCTTTCCTTTCCAGTTTAATATTGAAGCCGGGACTGGACATATTTGCCATCAATTGTTTGTATTTTCTTCCAGATGAGTCTGATATCTGTGTCCTTGTTTATACTAGAGGAAAAGCTAATCCATGCTTCTCTTTTTGCTTTCCTTCTTATTTGGCGGAACTTAGCTTTCATTCTTTTAAAACTAATTAGGTTACTGGTTGTGGGGAATTTGCGGAACAAATTCCAAGCCCTATTTTTTTCCTGTTTAGCGTATGTACAATCCGGATTCCACCAGTAATTATTGTGTTTGTGTTTCCCAGGCAAGGACTTTGGTATTGTAGAGTTGGCAGCTTGTAATATTTGATTAGTTATATGTTGTGTGACATAATCTATGGGTTGAAGTTGAATTATTTCATCATCTAACTGAACATTTGAAGCATATTCATTCCAGTGTGCCCTACGAAATTTCCATTTGGAGCGACCCGGCAAAGGGGAAATTACCCGTGTTTGCAGCTTGCAGAGAATTGGTAGATGATCACTATTTAGTGGATTTTCAAGAACAGACCACTCCGTATTAGTACATATGGAGGGAGAGCAGATTGAAAGGTCTATTGCACTCATGGATCCTGTAGAAAAATGTATATAGGTAGGCTCTCCAGTATTCAAAAGGGTAAGTTGGCACACATCGAGAAGATTTTCTATTTGTTTGCCTCTTTTGTCGATTGTTGGAGATCCCCACAGCGAGTGATGAGCATTGAAGTCTCCGAGTAAATAGAAAGGAGGTGGTAGCTGGTCTATTAAATTTTCTAGATTTTCTGAGGAGATTGAGGAATTTGGGGGAATATATATAGATGCTATTGTAATAGTCATGCCAATTTCTGCGCGCATTGCCACTACCTCAAAAGGAGTCTGAAGAGCAACAGGTTTAGATGGAATATTATTTCTAACAAGAACCGCCACGCCTCCACGGGCCGGCGAGTCGATACTCCTATCTCTTCTGAACATGGTATAATTTTTAATGGTAGGACACACTTGTGGATTTAAATAGGTTTCTTGTAGGGATATACATGCTGGTTTACGAGATCATGCAAGTCATCTTTTGCATTACGAAAGCCTCTACAATTCCACTGAAGAATTCTTTCCATTATGCGTTCTTGTTAGTTGTTTTTGCTTCTGACAGTTTTTTGGTTGTAGCTTGTTTATACCACTCTATTTTTACTTTGTCTTTCTTAGGAAAGAAAGGACGTGTTGTGTCCATCTCATCAGTTGCGTGGAGCTCTAAAATTCCATCATCTGAATTTTTCTCCTGATCAATATCCATTTCCGTTGAAATCCGTGGATGCACCATTGGGGTTTCTGTAGCTTTTGGTTTCATTGTTGACGCATCGGCTGGAATGGAGATTGGAGTATTGCTGGCTTGTTCAGTTGTTTGTTGGGAAGGACAGTGTTTGGGGGAAGTGAGTATGGATCGTGCCCAATTCGCGATAGATGTATTAGGAGGAACTGTAATGTCCGTTTGGATACTTACTGATTGCACCTGTTTGGCAGCTGTGGCATATGTACGCTTTGGCTCCATTTTGATTATTTCTCTTCTCGCCTCTGAATAAGTGACTTTGTTTTCCACTTTATATTTCTGTATTTTTTTCCCTTGCTTCCATAGTTCGCATATTTTGAGAAAGCTGGGTGATTACCTTTACAATTTGGGCAATTAGGAGTGGTAGCATTGCAATCGGATTGGTTGTGGTCTTTCGATCCGCAGTTAGGACATATTGCCTCACCTCTACATGCAGTCTGAGAGTGTCCATATTTTTGGCACTTATAGCACCTGATTGGGTTTGGGATGTAGGGTCGGACACGGCAATGGAGATAGCCTGCTTTGACAGATGTTGGTAAGATGGGAGAGCTAAAAGTGAGGATTATGCTCCTTGTTGGAATGAGAGTACCATCTTTACGAGTCATGATTCTCCTGGCTTGGATGACTCTTTGTTCTCGTAGCTCTTTGACTATTTCCTCCTCTGATACGGTTAATAAGTCCCATTCTGCAATTACTCCCTTGGAGGAATTTAAGGTGGCATGGGGAGTGACTTTTATTGGATGTCCGCCGAAAGGTGTCAGATTTAATAACTTTGCAGAATGCTGGGATTTCATGGTCTCTACCAGAAGATCCCCAGACTGGAGTCGCCTTACTGATTTTGGTGAACCTGCGACAGCCTCTAAGCATTTTTGCACAAGGAATGGGGACAATTTATTCAAAGGCTGGTCTGATGTAGAGTGCAGTATGAGAAATGCTGGTATCTCCTCTTGAGGATTTGTTTTCAACCTCTTGGGTTGGGAGAAGTCATCATCAGTGTGTTTTGTCGCTAGTTTTGAGCTCGGAGGCTCTAAAGGTGGGAACGTATTGTTATCCATCTTTGCTCCTTTCAGCCCCGGGAGAGTGGATTTCTTCTCCCAGGTTACCGGACCCGCCACGGGGAGGCAGGAGCAGTGCCGCTAGAGTGACCAAGCGGTATAAAAGTTAGTATATTAGTTTAAAAGGAAAAAAGAAAGGTGATTTGCCTTTCTGAAACTTAGTTACAGATCGTAAGTCTAAGTTTACTAGTATTTAATGAAAACGTAAGAAAACTTTTTTAACTGAACAAAAACTGCAGCTTCGAGAAAAACGCTCTAGAAATCACTGAGAATCGCTTGATCACTATAACGCTTGGCACCCGGGGCCTACAGTCCATGTAATTTTCCACATGTATTTAGATTCATATATAAAAAGTACCAACTTAAAACAATACAGTACCATTAAATTTCATCTCACCTGTATTAATGACCTTCCTGTTCCTACGGGATTAGTAAACATCATGGTTCCTATAGCTGACTGGCTATAAATCACTGGCTGTATATCTGCCATAGTTGGGTATACTAAAGTCTGGGGCATCAACACAGAGGTGGGAATGGCACTGTTCATGGGAGGTGGTGTAGGATGATATAGAGTACCTGCTGGAGATGATAATCCTGGTTGAGAGGTAACAACAGGTGAAGTTACTGACTGCGTAGCTGGGGTAATGCTAACAGGCTGGATTAGAGAAGTCTGAGGATGGAGACACTGAACACCTGGTACTGAAATATGCTGTAAGAGCCCAACTGATGCACCGCTTAAAGAAGATACATTGGGTGGTGGATGTCCAGGAGCAAAGCAACTGAAGTCAGCAAAGTCATCTTGACTGCTGAAATAAATAGGGGAAGTTTAAATAAACAATACAATTAAATAAGAAAATTAATCCTCTGCATACCGACCTTCTACAGGGGTGGGGAAGGCGGAAATCACAAATAACTTTTATTTTTTACAAGAGGTTAACTAAAATATTCTATTAGTATGTTATATAAATCCTGCAATATTAATTTATTACCATATACAGATTATTTCATTATTTTAAAAATTCTATGCAAACAGGAATAGATGGGAGGTCGTCATATGCTAGTTAACCAAGAAATAGTTCGTACAATTTAAAACTCGAAGTCAATTTCATGCTAATGTTACTTTATTAATATTACACAAAATTATTTACGACATTTAAATGAATTGGCCAAAATGTTTTCAGTAAATTACTTCTCAGTAAATTCCATCTCTTCTCGGCAAACTGACATGTGGCTCACCCTTTATAATAATATGGATGATAAAGGGCATTAACACTGACTTAATTTTTTCGATAAAGTTTATAACTTGTAATAATCTCAATACAAGGTTAAAAATCAAATTATTTTTCATTTTTATATTTTAATTCAGCATGTGTGACGTATGCCCAAAACATATTTTGGGTATACATCACATTTCATGAATTTTATCTATTCTTTAAATTTATTCTTGGGGAATATTGAATATCTTTTATGTTTATTGTGATTAGTGATTTCCAAGACAAGTTTTTGAACACTGAAATTTTGAAAGGTCAAAAATACTATGTATATTAGTAAATTTAAAAAAGGTTTACTGATATCAAGAGTGGACAATTGGATTTCCTACTAAAAGGCATGTTCAATGGTTGATGTTGGAGTGGGATTTATTGGCACAAGTGCTGCTATGGCCAAACTGCACCTGTTACTTTTGAGTGTTGGTCAATATACGAAAGGAGATGGGTCTAGAAGTGACTGTACATGTTAATCATATAGCATTAGTAAAGGCATATGATGCTAGAAAGCAAGCTAATACAGCATCAGGGAAAAAAAAAAAAAAAAAAAAAAAAGGAAAAAGAAAAAATATCTTCTTATTTCACCCATCCACTCGCTCCAAATGTTTGTCTAGTTCTGCCTTGAATCTATGACGACAGATGTAAGTTTGTTCCAGCAATCAACCACCCGATGGCTAAAGGCAGACTTCCGCACATCTATCCTACAACTATCTTTCCTCAATTTGAATTTATGCCCTCTCAGGCAATTATTCTGAGCAAAAGGAAGAATCCCATCAGCATTGAGCATACTCAAACCATTCAAGGCATTATACACCTCAATCAGATCACCTCGCAGGTGCCTAGTCCCCAATTTGCAAAACTTAAACCTTTCTTCGTAAGAACAACCTTTTGTTCCATTCACTAATCTTGTTGCCCTTCTATACATTCATTCCAGCAGCTCTTACTTTCTTCTTAAAATGAGGCCTCCAGACCTGTATACAGTAAAGGTGTGGCCTGACCATTGCCTTATACAAGCAGATAATCACATCCTTATCCCTGCTAGAATAATTCCTGTATATCATTGACAAGACACCATGAGCTACTCTTGCAGATCATATTTAGATAAGTGAACAGTTCTGATAAAGTGGCATCATCTCCAAGTATACGGGTTAGCTGTAGAGGTTTTTGTGAGTTAAGTAGAGATCTGAAACATGCGATTCTAACTGAATGGTAATGTACACACTCAATGATTGTAGTTCCATACTTCACGGTAAGTATGGAACTACAATGCGGGCAAAGTGAAGGATCTTCTCCAATCAGTAAAATTAGGTGTGTTAGATGTGTATGGCCAATTCATGCTCTTGCAAGCATGACCTTTTCCTGCCTGTTTAATTGGGAACTGGATCTCGATAGCTGTGGATTCTGTTTTATTTCGAGAAGCTTGTTACCCGCTTGATTATGCCACATTTCAGATCATAGCTTAGTACATATCCACCGTATGATTGGCTTGTAGTCAGAAAAAGGAACTTGGATTGAATCGAAGCAAGCAGGGTGTTTTGCTGCTTCGCTGCATGCTCGTTTCCTGGAAATCCAACGTGGCTGGGTATCCAACGAAACATGACAGTTAGCTTATTTTTATTGAGGTGATATAACTGTGATCTGATTTGTGTGAGAAGTGGATGGAAATTTTGTAATTTATTCTGTAGGGTATATGCATAGCACTTAAAAAGTCTGTATATACTACAGAATATGACCTGGGTGCTTAAAAGAGTGTTAAGGAAATATAAAGCCATTTTGATTGCGATTGCATATAGTTCAGCTGTAAAAACACTGCATTCAAGTGGTAATTGGACAGAAACAGTTGATATAGAACTGATTACGGCAGCTCCCACGGATATCAATGGTTGATGTCAGTATTTCTGACTGGCCACGATTCTGTTATCAAGAAGAGCTATAAAAGGAGAGGGGAAAAATGTTAAATTAGGAATGCACACAGTGAGCGAATATTTGTTGGCAGTGATATTTTTGGTAATATTTCTACTGCTAATGAATGAGATACCTGCATTTATGGCCCACGCTGACGATATCGTATGCTATCTATCAAGCCCTGCTAACACTTCACCAGAGGATTTAGTGAATTCTGTTATCCCCAACAAATATCTACCCCCCCCCTGTGAATACACTGCTTTTTTGGGCTAAAACAAAACCTGGAAAAATTAAAATTATATCATCTTCTCACAGAGAGCACAAGCAGACCTCAATCCAACAGTCTCTCTGGAGCCCTCAGTTGTGGGGCATCTTCTTGTCGCTGCTCATTCAGTTAAATTCTTAGTACATAGAAGGATACTGTTTTCCAATAGGTAAGCAGGTTATCACAGGGAAGTGATCACTTCCATAAGAGTTTTTCTCTTCCACCCAAGTGAAGAGAGAAGGGGAACATGTAGAAAGATCAATGGCAGAAAATACAGACATGTGGAAGAAAGTCTTAGTTCCCATTAGAATAGAGAAATTATTATCAGTGAGCATATGCTTGTCTCCTTCCATTAATGTTGGCACTACACCACAGGGTGTTGTTGTTTTTGATAATAGACGAAAATCTGACTTATGAGGATCAAATCCAGCAACTGCGCTCAAAAGTGCTATGGGCTTTCTGGGACATGAAATTCGACCTCTTTAGATTGCATAATAAAGAAACATCAAGATACTTCTCTTCTACTACTTCAGCTCAATCATCAGTTATCATATTGAAGTCTGGTTCGCAGCTGCTTTGTCCAGCCTGAAGACACTTTGGGGACTAGAATCCAGGGTCCTGAAGTGGGCAAACAATTAGCTCACCTTTCCTATATGACATCAAAATCACAGCTCTGTAAAAATCTAAGCTACACCCCAGCCCAGCAATTGGCATATGCATGGAAGCTCACAATGGCACTCAATCTCTGCTCTGCAGCTCATGACTTCATCAAATCTAGGAATTTGTTGGCTGGAAAATCCCGGGTAGAGCTCTCAGAAGCCCCCCCCCCCCACCCAGTGCTCTGCTCAAACCTGCAGAAGCTCTTGACCTTCAAGTGCCACTTTCCCCACAGCATTATCAGCATACTGAGCTCCGCCGATATTGATTTTGATCTGTGGTTCAGTGATTCAGCCTACAAGGAAAAAAAGAGAAAATCCATATATAAGTGCCATCAGCATTCCTGTCAATAAATAACTGTCATTAAAACTAATACTGACTCCAAGGGAAAGATGTCCAGACTGGCTAAATCTGTTCAATTGGGTTATACCTAGATTGTACTCCAAAGTACAGCGGCCCTATATCATCAGTATCTCAGAAGAACCAGTTCAAATGAAATTATCTATAACCGAAAGCTGTTTAGGTTAATTTTATGTTGGAGAAAGCGATGTATTCGCTGTGATCTCTATGTATTCCATGGATTATCGTATCATAGGGATGTTCTACGTATTATATGGTTGTTCTATGTTTTATCAGTTTTTATGTAAGTAAATATAATGTGTCCAATTAGATTGTTAGATTCCTTTGGATGCTTATAAGAGGAATTGTATCCTTGTAAAATTTTGTGAATAAAGAATTTTATTATTATTAACACAGATTTTTTAATTTCTGTTAAAATTTAACTACTGTACTTTTATGATTTTAAGGGCATAATCTAACTTTGCAGTTTAAATTAATTACATTAACTTAAGGAAATATAAAATTGAATAAATAATTTGATCATTGATACCTCAACAACAAATGAACATTTATACTTCAAGTTATGTTACTTACCTGCAGTGCTGTACAGGAAGTGGACCCTTCTGAGACATGTTATAAACTGAAATAGTAGAGATTAATCAACCATAACCAGGTATAGTATTATTCACATAGCCAATGTTTCTTGAAAACTGAGCTTTACTATCATACCTCCTGATGGTTCACGGAGTGAAAAAGGAAAATAGGGTGGGTGAAATTTTTGCTACTACATAGAAGAAATAACCAAAATTATTCTGCAATTTTATTCTCCATGGAGATAGAATCCAATAAGGGTCATTCAAAAAGTTATCAACCACAGTATAAAGAAACAATATTATACTGTGTCATTATAACATACATGACAATCGTTGATCATCTGCCTCCAGAAATTTGAACAACAGCTAGCCAGAGTGATAGCACAACAGTTAGTTGAAACCTCTGGGATTCTTTCCTGTTAGGAAAGACAATAACGAATGCCTTATACCACGAATCTGAAAATTTCCTCCTCAATAAAGATTCTGTTACACAGAAGGAGCAGGAGGTTTCAGAGATTTTGGTGAATGGTGCTTAACCATTTCATGATGGATGTCATCTGATCCAGCAGCATTTGCCTTAGCAAGAGTTAAGAGTTATTTTTAACTTTTCTGTGGTGAATAGCCCATTATGAGGAAGAAACTCATTAGAATTAAAATTAAGTGCCTGCTTTTCATTTTTCTCTTTAAGGACCAGGAACTCTGAGGAGTAAGACGTGGTGGAGATAGTAAAAACTCTCTCCCCAAGATCATTTGGCTATTACAGTTGAATTTGAAATAACACATCCATTATATTATGGGACTGATGAAGAATGCAGTGTATATATATTTTTTTTATTTTCTCGATTTTGTCCCAGACTGCCTTACCATGGTTCACTGTGTAATAGACAATGTAAAGTGGATCTCCATTTCTTTTTTTGTTATGACAGTGAATATAATACTTTGGTGTGTGCATGTTTAAAGGCTAAGAAATTAGTCATCATAGGATATCTTTGGAATATTCTCCAAGCTTCGTTTTGAGCCTTTTTTTTTTGCTGCTGTGGAATGCACTTCTTATTCCATACCACTATTCTGGAAATGAAGGAAACTGGGTAGATGCTTTTCAGAATTGCAATTGCATGGACAATGTATTTTTTGTGATGTATGTCACTAAATCCTGGAGAAGCTCCTGACTGATTTAAGCAATGTCAAACCCTGCCATATGTTATGTTGGAAATTACTCCAGTCAGCCAGAAATTTTCCATGAGGATAACTTAAAAGAAGGATACTGTTTTCCAATAGGTAAGCAGGTTATCACAGGGAAGTGATCACTTCCATAAGAGTTTTTCTCTTCCACCCAAGTGAAGAGAGAAGGGGAACATGTAGAAAGATCAATGGCAGAAAATACAGACATGTGGAAGAAAGTCTTAGTTCCCATTAGAATAGAGAAATTATTATCAGTGAGCATATGCTTGTCTCCTTCCATTAATGTTGGCACTACACCACAGGGTGTTGTTGTTTTTGATTTTTAGGAGCATTAGCAACTGAGGCCATATTGCTCCGGGATATGCGGTGGTCATTCCCTGACCTTTCCGCATCCTCCGTATTTGGTGGTGACGGGCTCGAACTCCAGTCTAATCAAGAAGCGTGTGCTACGCACTGCTGCTCCTTCCCACCTGGCTACGGAGCCGCCATAAACACAGGGTGTTAGATCCATTAAAATCTCCGGAAAGTAAAGGGGGAAAAGGCAGCTGCATAATAAGACAATCAAGGTCTGTATTTGGTTGGTTGGTTGGTTTAAATGGAAGTTTATTGGCACAAGGGCAACTAAGGCCAAATTGCACCTGTCACAGTAATTCTGCAAATGATATATTTTTTTTTCCCAGTAATATGTCAGATAAGTTCATAATAATGAATTTGTTTTAAAAAATTAAATAAATCGGATAAATTTGCGTCATCACCGAGAATATGGTTCATCTCTAATGAATTGTTTTGGGTTAAAACCGATTTAAAATTTGTCGAGCAGCATGATTGTAGGGACACTCGAGGAGAATGTGTTTCACTGTAAGTAGGGTGGAACAATGACGACAGTGAGGAGGTTCATCACCTGTCAACAAATGGAGGTGGGTCAGATGGGAATGGCCAATGCGTGTGCTTGCAAGTAGTAGTGGCATGTGATGCAAGAAAGCAAGTGTATGAGCTTATGCAGCATCAGCCAAAAAAAAAAAATCACACCATTCCCTCCAAATGCCTGTCCAGTTCCTCCTTAAATTTATTCAACCTATCAACTTCCACAACAACAGATGGAAGTTTGTTCCAGCAATTAACCACCCGCTGGCTAAAGGCAAATTTCTGCACATCTATTCTACATCTGTCTTTTCTTAATTTGAATTTATGCCCCCTTAGGTTCGTAATCTGAACAAGTGGAAGGATCCCATTAGAATTCAGAGTGCTCAACCCATTCAAGGCCTTATACACTTCAATCAGATCACCACGCAGGTGCCTAGTCTCCAGCCACTGCAATTTGCAGAACTTATGCCTCTCTTGGTAAGAGGATCCCTTCATTCCCCTCACCAATCTTGTTGCCCTTCTCTGTACACGCTCAAGTAAATCTACACCCTTCCTAAAATGAGGCCTCCAGACCTGTACGCAGTACTCAAGGCGTGGCATGACCATTGCCTTATACAGAGGGATAATCACCTCCTTTTCCCTGCAAGCAAAATTCCTATATATCATTGACAAAACCCCATGACCTGCCCTGGCAGCCTGTCTGCATTGCTCAGAAAACTTCATATCTGACTGCACAATTACTCCCAGGTCTTTTTCATTTTCTACCACCTTAGGTGTAGTACCACACAGTTGGCACGTTTCTCTGGGGTTACTTCTACCCATATGCAGTACTTTGCATTTGTCAAGGTTAAACTTCAGTTGCCACTTCTTAGCCCATCTGCCCAAATTATCTAGATCCTGTTGCAGTAGCACACTGCCATTACTGTCATTAACAACTCTGCCAACCTTTGTATCATCTGCAAACTTCGACATTAAGTCTGATATACCTTCATCAATATCATTGATAAATATACAAAACAACAGTGGACCTAACACCGAACCCTGTGGGACTCCACTAATAACATTAGTCCAAGAAGAGCAGCACCCATTGATTACCACCCTCTGTCTTCTCCCACTTAACCATCCTTTTATGCATTGTAGCAACTTACCCTTAATACCATTCTGCTCCAATTTGTACAATAGTCTTCCATGCACAACAGTGTCAAAAGCTTTCCTGAAATCCAAATATATGATATAAAAATTATTTTTTGCATCCAGTTACTTTGTAACCACATCATAATATCCTTGTGGAGCATTCAGGTATGGGACATGATATTGCCATGGGAGATGTCTTTGTGTGTGCGCGATGCAAGGAGTGTATCGAAATCAGGCAACAACTCAGCGTTCTTATGGGCCTATATGAGAGCTTGAAGGACAGGGTGGATGCCCTCGAAGGAACTAAACTGAGGGGCCCATCAAGCTCTCAGCTGCCCACATCAACGCCAGAGCTTGCACTTGGTCATCGTGAAACACAGCGGCAACCCCCAAGGCAGACTGCGCTGGTCCCAAAGGAACTAGTAGTTGTTGGTGACTCTATTGTCAGGGAAACGGGGAACATGCTTTGTAAAAAGGATAGGTGGAACAGGACCAGGGTATGTCTGCCAGGGGCAAAGGTTGATGACGTTCTAGCGCAGATATCATCTTTTAAGGGCACAAAAGGTGATATAGTTGTACACGTTGGCACTAACGATATCAAGAGTAGGAGACCGGCAGAATTGCTTAACAAGTACAGGTCACTGTTGAAAAAAAGCCGTGAAATAGGGTTGAATTTGAAAGTGTCTGCAATTCTGAACAGACACGATAGGAGGGAGTATATGATGAGAGCCTTGTCGATCAATCCGGCCCTGGAAAGATTGTGCAAGGCTCAAGGGGTCGAATTTTTTTCAGCCTGGACTGTACTTGTTAATAGGAGAGATTGCTTCTACAGGGATGGGATATACTTAAATAGAAAGGGTGCAAGAATATTTGCTGATGCTATCGAGGCAGTGTTAGGTGGGTCGGAAAACTGCTAGCTTGGGGGGATACAAAGACGAATAGATTAACAGTAGCCACTGGCAGAGGTGAAAGAGATTCTTGCACTGCTTCTATTGGAATGAGCAGAAGCCTGAAAAACAAGATTCAGGATATTTCAGAGACTGCTGGGAGTCATTGCGGTACAAGTAAACACATGGGTTGTGTTAGGGTAGCTAAGAATAGAAATAGGTGCATGTATACTTGCGTGTACACCAATGCTAGGAGTTTAGTAAATAAATTTGATGAATTTGAGGTATTGCTCAAAACATCAAAGGCAGATATTGTTGGGATATCAGAGACTTGGTGTCACACAGATATAAGGAATGCAGAACTGGAATTTGGGGAGTACAACGTCTACAGAAAGGATAGACTGGATAGGAAGGGAGGAGGGGTTATGCTATTAGTTAAGAAATACATAAAATCCAAGGAAGTGAAGACAGTGGACATCGCTGGACAGTGCAGTGTCGAGTCAGTTTGGTGTGACATAAGCATTGGGAGATCAAAATTGAGAGTAGGAGTGTGCTATAGGCCTAATGACTCTGATGAGTATAATAAGAAACTGTACAGGGAAATAGAGTGGGCCAGTAAATCAGAGAGTCTTATAATGGGAGATTTTAATTTCCCAGATATTGACTGGAATTTGGGGGCTGGTCACTCACACACTAGCAAGGCTTTTGTGGATTGATTGGATGATTGTTTTCTACATCAGCATGTTCGGGAGGAAACTAGAGGGAGGAATACTCTTGATTTGATTATCAGCAGTGATCCTTCATGCATTAAGAATCTTCAGATAAATGAACCACTAGGTGGCAGTGATCACAGTGTGCTGAAGTGGGATTTACTCAAAGAGGTAACTACCATTAGGGGTAAAGGGAAGGGTTATTGCTTTCGTAAAGGCGATTACGATGGACTGAGACAGTATTTAAATTCTATACAGTGGGACCAACTGATGATGTTACCAACAGCAAATGCAAAATGGGAAGCATTCAAAGAACTTATCTTGGAAGCTACTAGGCTTTACATACCAACTAAGAAATATTTTTCAAGGTTTAGGCCTAAATGGATGTCAGATGAACTGATGAGGCATATGGCAGAGAAGAAACATGCATGGGATACATACAAATTAACACATGACACAGAAACCTATGATAGATACAAGTTGATCTGTAACCAAGTTACAAAGGAGGTTAGGCAGGCGAAGGCAGATTACGAGAAATCTTTGGCAAGGGATGCAAAGAAAAACAGCAATGAGTTCTTTACTTATGTAAACTCTAGAAGGAAGGGGATGAATCAGATTGGTCCACTTGATATCGATGGGTCAACTGTTGATGATCCTGCTCAGGTAGCTAACAAACTAAATGAATATTTTGCATCGACATTCACACATGAGGAGTTATTTAGCGAGGGGAAAGCCAGAGGTGTATTCAACTCTAGCAGTAAGCTAGAGAATCTTGTAATAACTGAGAGTAAAGTGGAGGAGAAATTGTTGAAGATAAACACAAGAAAGGCACCCGGGGTGGATGGGATCTATCCAGTTATATTAAAGGAGGCAGCAGAGGAAGTAAGCAAACCCTTAGCCATAATTATGAGAGCTTCCTTGGACTCAGGGGAGTTACCCACAGACTGGAGATGTGCAAATGTGACCCCAATTCACAAAGGAGGATCGAAGGCTGACACAAGCAATTATAGACCTGTGAGTTTAACTTCTGTTCCAGGAAAATTAATGGAGGCACTAGTTAAAGAAGCACTGCAGGATCATTTAGACAAGACTTCAGTTATAGCTCGGACACAGCATGGTTTTGTTAAGGGGAAGTCTTGCCTGACCAATTTGATTGGATACTATGATGCAGGGAATAACTTTGATATTATATACTTGGATCTTAGAAAGGCTTTTGATACTGTTGCACAATTGGAGCAGTGTGACATTGGAGGCAAATTGCTGCTGTGGATAAAGGGGTGGCTGAGGGGGAGAAGACAGAGAGTGGTAATCAATGGGCACTGCTCGTTGTGGACTAGTGTTATTAGTGGAGTCCCTCAGGGCTCGGTGTTGGGTCCATTGTTGTTTTCTGTATTCATAAATGATATTGATGATGGTATATCAAGCTTAATGTCGAAGTTTGCAGACGATACAAAGGTAGGCAGGGTTGTCAAGGACACTACTGACACTATGCTGCTGCAACAGGATCTGGAAAGGTTGAGCAGATGGGCTGAGAGGTGGCAAATGAAGTTTAACATTGACAAATGTAAAGTACTACACATGGGAAACAGCAACCCCAGAGCAACGTATCAACTCTGTGGTACTACACTGACAGTGATAGAGAATGAAAGGGACCTGGGGGTGGTTGTGCAGGCAGATATGAAGTTCTCTGAGCAGTGCAGACGGGCTGCAAGAGTAGCTCATGCTGTATTGTCAATGATATATAGGAATTTTTCTAGCAGGGATAAGGAGGTGATTATTCCCTAGTATAAGGCAATGGTCAGGCCACACCTAGAGTACTGTATACAGGTCTGGAGGCCTCATTTCAAGAAGGATGTAGAGCTGCTGGAACGAGTACAGAGAAGGGCAACAAGATTAGTGAATGGAACAAAGGGGTGCTCTTACGAAGAAAGGCTTAAGCTTTGCAAATTACAGTGTCTGGAGACTAGGCACCAGCGAGGTGATCTGATAGAGGTGTATAAAGCATTGAATGGTTTGAGCATGCTCAATGCTGATGGGATTCTTCCTCTCGCTCAGAATAATCACCTGAGAGGGCATAAATTCAAATTGAGGAAAGACAGATTTGGAAAGACTTGTGGAAATTTGCCTTTAGCCAGCGAGTGGTAGGTTGGTGGAACAGACTTCCATCCCTTGTCGTGGAAGTTGATAGCCTAAATAAGTTTAAGGCTCAGCTGGACAGGTATTTTGAATGAACAGAGGGGGGTGAAGTGGAAGTGTTTTTTTTTTTGGCTGATGCTGCATAAGCTTGCTTTCTTGCATCAAATGCCTCTACTAATGCTAATGCTAATTGACATTTTTTGGTGTTCCAGCTACACTTTCTAGACATTTTTGGATTACAAATGGTGAGTTTTCCCAATGGCTGTTCTGATGTTGAATGAAGGACTAGAAAGGTAGGTGCATGAAGCGATGTTATGTCCTTTTTTGTCTTTTGGTAACATTTGTCTCATTATCCTCATTTTTCCGACTCAAAGGAGTCGGATCTTTGGGATCTGTGGTTGTGATATTTGGATCATTCATGTTTGCTCCTTTTAGCCCTGGGAGTGAGAGCTTTTCCTCCCAGGTTTCCAGCCCCGCCACGGGGAGGCAGGAGCGATGCCACCTAGTGACCAAGCGGAAGTTGATTAGTAGTTAGTAGAACTAGAAAATAAATAAAAGAAAGGTGTCTTTCTTTTCTTAGGATCCTTTGTGCTGATACTTTTCAGCAACTATATATATATATATATATACAATAGAGAATTTTCTTTAAACTCTATAAATGTGTATCACTATCACTTTAGAAATCGCTTTATAATCGCAGAGATATCGCCTGATCACTAGAAACGCTTGGCACTCGGGGCCCTGGGACACTGCTAGTAATGGCAGAAGTGCCCAACAACCATAATGAAATATAGGCAAATAGATTAGGTAAGTGCATAGGAAGGGATGGTGACCTGTCAGGTGTAGCTACAATGGAAGAAATTAAAAAGTGCCTAAAAATAAAAGCAGATTACATCAAATTTAAATAGAATTAACTGAAAAAATATAAATGGTAGGTCCTATGCTGTAGGTCCTAAGATTTTAACTATGTCATCAAGGGTCGGCAGCCAAAACCAAAGGAAACACAGCAATAAGCAAGGCCTCTGTATA
Source organism: Mastigoproctus giganteus (assembly GCF_048544385.1). Classification (NCBI taxonomy): domain Eukaryota; kingdom Metazoa; phylum Arthropoda; class Arachnida; order Uropygi; family Thelyphonidae; genus Mastigoproctus; species Mastigoproctus giganteus. The sequence continues at coordinate 158,070,103 of NC_143579.1, forward strand.
TGCAGCAGACAGAAAACATGAGCAGACATATACATCATAGCTGACCCGACAGAGACCAAAAAGAAAAGTAATAAAAAACAAAACCAATATAATACTAGAATAAATAAAAAGTAAAATGTAAAAATTACGCTAAAATTAAAACCAATTGATTCCAGTGAAAGAAAAATTGAATGAATAGCAAACAGCCCTACCTGTATTTTAACAAAGAAAGCATAATTTCAAGACGAAAGAATATAGTCAGGATATGATAACTTACTGTCGAGCCAAGGGAAGTGAACACGACAAGAGCTGTAATGGAAACCAAAGAAGTTAGCCGATAGTGTCCAGATAATTTATAAAACCTAAAGCAACCCCAAATATGGGGGCAACGAAGTTTAGAGTCTTTTCAACGCTACTTTGTTAGTCTTGATTTCTCCCCTTTGCTGGTCCATTTGCCTCATTTGTTTAATTGCCAACTTCCCCATCACACAAGTACAGTTTACTCTGACCAATTTAGACCTTCTTTCCCTCTCCATACTTGGGGTTACTTTAGCTGTTCAGGTGTGCAGGAGCAGCAGTGCGTAGCACATGCTTCTTGATTAGACCGGGGTTCGAGCCCACGAGCCACCAAATACGGAGGATGCGGAAAGGTCAGGTCACCGCACATTCCCAGAGCAATATGGCCTTAGTTGCTAATGCTCCTAAAAAAAAAAAAAAAAACCCCAAACCAATAACTTTAGCCGTTAAAATAATATTGCTGCATAAATTTGCCAGGAACTATTGGCTAACTTTTTTGGTTTCCACTACAGTCCTTGTCGTGTTCACTTCCCTTGGCTTGACAGTAAGTTGTCATATCCTGACTATGTTCTTTCGTCTTGAAATTACACTTTCTTTGTTAAAATTCAGGTAGGGCTGTTTGCTATTCATTCAATTTTTATTTAACTGGAATCAATTGGTTTTAATTTTAATACAATTTTGCATTTTACTTTTTATTTATTTTAGTATTTAGACTAAGATGCATTTAGGGCTAAAGCCTCAAGCTGTAAGAAAATTTAGACTATGTATATCGGAGAATAAGTAACATAGTCTTCTCCTTAGGTGAAGCGTTACTTATTCGAAGTAGTGCAATATCATGGCAACTCGTTGTGAAGGTATTCACAATATGAGATATAACTTAAAACGATGCCATCTTATAAATATTCTGTTTATTCAGAAATGGCTTTGTATTAACAATGCTATTGAACTTAATATATACATAGGCTTATTTTAGTATTATATTGGTTTTGTTTTTTATTCCTTTTCTTTCGGATCTCTGTCGGGTCTGCTATGATGTATATGTCCGCTTGCTTTTTCTGTCTCTTTCTTTCCTTTGGTTTTGGCTGCCAGCCCTTGATGATGTAGTTAAAATCTTAGGACCTACAGCATTAAGTACCATTTATTTATTTTCATTTAATTTTATTTAAATTTTATGTAATCTGCTTTTATTTTTCATGCACTTTTAATTTTTTTCATTGTAGCTACACCTGACAGGTCAGCACCACTTCCTGTACACTTATTTTTGTTGTTGGAGGTTCTAAGGCATAACGGCAGCTAAAGGCCATTATGCGCCAAACAATGGTAGGAGATAACAGGCATATTTAAAAGTGAGATATGTGAATTATGTGAGATTTAAGCATTATATTCTGTCATAGCATTTTATCCTTTTTAAGAAAGTGAAAACTGCATTAATATCACATCTGTAGTCTAATATTTGTTGCAAAGTAGGTGTGATTTGGGCTGCATGGTTTGTTTGTGTGCAGGCTTTACAGCGCAAGAACAACATGGCCATAATGTGCCTAAGTTTAGTGCTCTTTTTTTTTTTTTTTTCCCCCAATTTCAATTGCAGTTAAAAGTTTACAGTGTGTTATACAGTTTTATCTCTTTAATGAAAGTGAAGATTTTGTCCACATTTGGCATATCTGCTAAAAGATGGGCAATACTCAGAGTATTCGTTGCTGAAAATGAGGCAAAGAGAGTTTGTCGCTTACTGTTATAAATCGGGCAATTAATGAGTATATGCTGGACTGTAAGTTGGGTGTTGCAGTTTGTGCAACGTGGTGGGTCAGCAGCCGTAAGTTGATAGAGATGTGTCAAGTGTGTGTGGGGCCTATCCGTAATTGGGCTAATACAACTTCTTCACGTCGGTTCTCATGAATACTGGACTTCCATGGTTTGAGATATTTTTTAATGCCAAGTAATTTGTTATTGGCCTGACTCTGCCAGATGTGTTGCCATTGTTCAAGACATTGTTTCTTTATAATGTACTTGTAGTCAGATGTAGGTGTAGTACAGGCTTGGGCTATAGTATCGGTAGCAGTTTTGGCAGCTAGGTTGGCCTGTTCATTTCCAGAAATTCCAGCGTGACCAGGGATCCAACATAACAGAACTTGCTGTTTCTTCTGGTTTAACTTAGTCAGAGAATTCCAGATCTGTCGAAGTAGTGGATTATCATTCTTTGGGTTCTGTTGTATAGTATGGATAGCACTAATGGAGTATGTATATATAACACTGTGCAATATGGTTTTTGAGAGTGCGTAGTTTAAGGCTATGTGGATAGCACAAAGTTCTGCAGTATAGCTGCTACGTTCAGTAGGGAGTTTCTTCGATATAGTTGTGTTGGGAAATACTGCTGTTGCACCAACATGATTGTCAGTTTGAGATCCATCTGTGTAAATTGGTGTGTACTGGTAGTGTTGTGTTCTCAGTGCGGCATATATTTGCAGTATGTTCTGTTGGGATAAGGTGTGTTTTCTCCATGCTGTCAATGAAATGTAATAAAAGCATTTATCTGCATAGCTGCAGGGAGGTTTCATGTGCTTCAGCACATAGGCTTTGGACTGGTGATGTACAGTATGCCCCCAGTGCAAGACGAAGAGCACTGTAGTGCACAGGATCAAGCCAACGTAAAGCGCTTGGTCTAGCAGAGCTATAAACTACAGAACCGTGGTCTAGACATGACCGTATTAATGCATGATACAACTGTAGTAGTGTGTAATGGTCAGCTCCCCATGTTGTGCCTGATAGAACTCTTAAGATGTTTAGCTTTTTAAGACATGTAATCCTGAGTGTTTTTATATGTTCCAGGAAGGTGAGTTTTTGGTCAAATATCACACCAAGAAAGCAAACATTAGGCACCACTGGTATGATTTGATTTTCTAGTCGCAGTTCTGGGTGTGGATGTAGGTTATACTTCCTGCAGAAGTGTATACTGACAGTCATGTTAGCATTAGCATTAGTAGAGACATATGATGCAAGAAAGCAAGCTTATGAAGCATCAGCCAAAAAAATACCTGCTCCCATTTCACCCCTCCGTTCGTTCCAAATACCTGTCCAGCTCAACCTTAAATTTATTTAGGCTATCAACTTCCACAACAAAGGATGGAAGTCTGTTCCACCAACCAAATACCCGCTGGCTAAAGGCAAACTTCCGCACATCTTTCCTACATCTGTCTTTCCTCAATTTGTCTTTTTGGGTTGAGAGGTGAAAACCGTTGTTTTGGGCCCATTTTGCTATTTTGTTGATGGCACATTGCAGCTGTCTCTCTACCATTCGTATATTAGGTGAATGGCAGGCGATACTGAAGTCATCAGTGTACAGACTAGTGGATATTGTTTGTGGCAGTGCTAGTGTTATTGAATTCATTTTTATATTAAAAAGGGTAGCACTTAGCACTGATCCTTGTGGTACCCATTCTTCCTGTATGAACTTTGAAGATAAGTGGTTGTGAAATCGAACTTGAAATAAGCAGTGGTGTAGGAAGTTTCTGATGAACTGTGGTGTATCCGCGTAATCCCAGATCATATAGATTTTGCATTATACCATATCTCCAAGCAGTGTCAAACGATTTTCAATGTCAAATAGTATCATCGCAAGATGTTCTTTGCATACGAAGGCATCACGGATGTTTATTTCTGTCTTAATCAAAAGGTCAAGAGTGGATCTACCTTCACAAAAGCCACAATAGCCGGGCATTGATAATTTTTTCCATGACCTTGCATATAGAGCTGGTGAGTGCAACAGGTCATTAATGCTGCGGATTTGTAGGATCTTTTCCAGGTCATAAGCATGACCTGGAAAAGATCATGCTTATGACCTGGAAATGGCAGCATGCTTATGTTTTGGAAATGCCAAAACATAAGCATGCTGCCATTTGTCAGGGAAAGTGTTTTCTTTGAATATTCTGTTGTAGAGCAGTAATAGTGTCTTGAGTGCCAGTTCAGTGTTTTGCTATCATGACGTAATGTATTCCATCTGGCCCTGCTGCACTGAGTTTAGTGGCGGCTAGAGCATGATGTAATTCTGACATTGTGAAGGGGAGATTGTACGCAACACTGGATGTTGATTCAAAATTAATTGAGTGTTTTTCAGCTTATGCTTTGTGTGCCTGGAATTGTGGCGAATATGATGTCACAGCTGAGATTTCCATGAATGATCTACCTAGAGCCTTTGAAATCTCTGGTTGGTTTTGTAATATCAGAGCCATTTACATTAAGCATGGGATAGTTGACACTTGGATGTTTTGTGTACATATGCTGTATTTTGGCCCAAATTGTTTGTTTTTGTAATTGTAGAAGGGAAATTCCTCCATGCTTCCCTTCTGCTGGTCTGCCTAACTCGTTTTGTTTTTGCCCTTGCCTTTTTAAAGCAGATGAGGTTTTCTGTTGTTGGGAACTTTCTGAAAATGTTCCATGCTCTGTTCTTCTCTTTTTTAGTAGCATTGCATTCATCATTCCACCGCACTTTAGTGGACCGATATTTTAGTGGAACGTTTTGGGATTGATTTGTCCACTGCTTGCAGTATTTTGTTAGATATATGTTCTACTGCCAAGTTTATAGGTGTTTGTTGGGCCTGTTTTTCTTCTAGTGTAGCTAGCTGCTTTCACATCCCATTCAGCTTTGGGGAAGTTCCATTTGGGAATTCAGTAAGAAAGATGAGGAACGCTTTTATCAATGTGCCATATCACAGGGTAATGATCACTGCCCAGTGGGTTGCTGTGAATAGTCCATCCGAACAGAGGGTATATGGTTGCTGAGCATAAAGAGACATCAATATGCTGAGGTAGATCCTGTAGGAAGATGCGTATAAGTGTGCGCTCCATTATTGAGAGTTATCAGATTGTGTTGATCGAGTAATTTTTTGATAGTATGTCCGCGCTTGTCCAGGTCTCCTAGGATACAGTAGGGTTTGGGAAGCTGGATCACTAATTCTTCTAATTCAGCATATATTATGTTTTGGTTAGGTGGCAAGTATAATGAGACTATGGTTAAATCAACATTAACATTGATTCGTGCGGCAATTGCTTCAAGATTTGTTTTTAGTGGGATTGGTTTTGAGGGTATCTGGAAGTTGATGATCAGCACTATGCTTCCATGTGCAAGATTGTTCAGATTGTGTGCAAAACAATCTTGCCGATGTATTACGTATTTCCGAAGGGAAACAATTATATTTGGTGTTAAATTTGTTTCTTGTAGACAGAAGCCAATAGGATCATATTGTGAAAGGAGATCTCGGATCTCAGTCAAATTACTACGATAGCCTATACAGTTCCACTGTAAGAAAGTAAGCATTATTTGGGTTTAGTAGGGCCCTCGATTTGTTTTCGAGGTACAGAAGGTTTACATTGCCCAAGTTTACCTTTTCCCTTCTTTGGGAAATAGGGTTTCCATGTATTGATCTCCTCTTCAGTAAACAATTCTAAAACCTGTTCATCTTGATTTGAATTATCTTCTGAATCCATGTAGTCTGTTTGGTTTGAATCGGGAGTGATAGATACTGTAGTATTCTACTGTTCAGTGACATCTAGTTGTACTGTGATCGGCGTATTTATTGCTTTGCTTTGTTTGGGGTGTCAGTATCGGGGGCAATATTGACCTTGCCCATTCAGCTAGTGACTATGTTGGTGGTATGGTTACTTCCATTTGGGTAGCAATTGACATGTGATTTTTGGTTATTTGGGCATAAGTTGGCTTGTTAGCATTTGGAACTGGTAAGGATATTTTAGCCTCTTGGTAGGTTACATTATGTTCAGTTTTGTACTGCTGTATCTTTTTTTTGTGTTTCCAAAGGGGGACACTCCTTCGAACACGCCGGATGGGCTTTTTTACAGTTAATGAAGCTTGGTGTTGTGGTTGTACAGTCACTAGCAATATGTGTAGTGGATCCACATGTGGCACAGGCAGCTGTTCCTCTGCACGCCGTCTGTGAGTGCCCAAACTTCTGGCACTTATAGCAGCGTAATGGATTTGGGATGTAGGGTTTAACTCAGCAGTTAAGGTAACCGGCTTTGATCAATATTGATGGTTTAGGATTGTCAAAAGTAAGGATTATATTCCGGGTAGAAACTAATACATCAACCTTCTTTGTGAGAATTTGCCCTACACTGATGACTCCTTCTCGCAATTCTTGTTTGAGTTCTTCATCTGACAAATTGATGAGGTCATACTCAGTGATGACACCTCTTGACGTATTCAAGGAAACGTGTGGTGAAACGGTAACCGAAATTCCACCAAAGGATTTTAATTTTTGTAGTTGTTCAGACTGTCTGGCAGTGACAACTTCAACCAGTAGGTCTCCTGATCTTAAATGACGAACTGTCTTGGGAGTACCTATTACACTTTCTAGGCATTTCTGCACTAGGAATTGGGAGAGTTTTCCAACTCGTTGTTCTTGAGTTGAATGAATAATCAAGAAAGGTAGAGTTCAGATTCTGCCTACGTCAGTCTTTTGGTCTTTTGACGTTTTGCCGTGACAGAACCAGACTCCTCTTGTTCTTTCCTTGTCAGGGTTTCTTCTGTGCACCCAGTGTTTTTCTGGGTTTTATGAACTTCTTGCTCCATTTTGCCCTGGAAGGGAGACCTTTTCCCCTCCAGGTTACCGGCCCCACCACATGGAGGTAGGAGCAATGCCACCTTTGTGACCAAGCGGTAGTGGGTTAGTAGTAATATGCAAATAAAAGGAAAAAAGAAAGAAGGTTACTTTTCCTCCTGTTCAAGTAAAGTGATTTGTTTACTGAAGCTTATTTAATTGATTGTTAATGTAATGCTGTAAATAAAGAAGACGATTTTATTTATTCAAGAGAGTGCAAATTCACTGGCAAAGACACTTGATGACAAAATCGCTTGGCACCTGGGGCCCTATACACTCATCTAATCTATTTGCCTATATATATATATATATATATATTAATTTTTTATCATCTATCATACAACAGAAAATTTTCCTCTATTAAGTAATATTCTCAAAATGTACACTAATGCATAAAATATATCAACATTACATTTATTGAAAGGTCTTAAAAATATCAAACTAATTTTGTAATTTTACAAAGGTTCATGCTAATTGGTTTAGCAAATTATATTTGGATGAATCTTACCTGGACTGTGATGTAGGAGGAATGCTTGAAAATTGTGAAAAATCAGCAAAATCACCATTTTCTGTACCTAAAAAGCAAAAGTACATTTGTAATAAGGGAGTTTCAGTTTTAACAAGTTAACTAGGCATAACAGTTTAACCTATTTCATAATTTTTGAAGTTCACATACCACATGTCAGCTTGCATTTGACATTGAGAAAATGCAGAGGAGAAAAAACCATGACAACCATCAAAAATGTGGTTTGCTCTACTCTGAGCCATATGAATTTATTTTCCTATGCCGTTTAAATCCTACTGGGCTAAAAAAAGACATGAGAGGATATGGCAATAGTTCTATCTTTTTCATATGCTCTAAAAATGTTTTCAGCAACCCTTTAAACTTGTTAGGAAATTTTTTTAGCAGTTCCACGAGATCTTTTTGTGCTGAAAATGAGTAATTTTAGAGAAGTTACTTTAAAAAGAAAAAAAAAAAACTGTTTTCCACGATAACTTTTGAACTAAATACATTGATAAAGTTGGACAAAACTTCTGACCTATACATATATATGATTTATAAATGTGGGTACTGACAGATTAAATTAGTGACACTTTTGAATTACTTACTGAAGTATCATCAGTAAGTAATTGGGATTGCATTGGATTCTATAATATATTGAGATTGGATTCTATAATAAAAAGCATAAAAAGAGTTACAAGCAATTCCCTACTTATGTAAGGGTTATGTTCTGTGAAACTTTATATGCAAGTTGATTTTTATGCAAGTCAGAATTTGACCTACATAAAATAAAAACAAAATATATGCTAAATAGTGTTAAAACACTGCTAGCTTTGGATGAATACATATACTAATAGATTAACAGTAGCCGCAGGCAGAAGTGGAAGCGATTTTTGCACTGCTTCTATTGGAATGAGCAGCATCCTGGAAAGCAAGTTGCTGGGATTTCAAGAACTGCTGGTAGTCATCATTAAACAAGTAAATACATGGGCTGCATTAGGGTAACAAAGAGTAAGAACAGGTGCATGTATTGCATATATACACATGCACCTGTTATAGGAGTATAGTATGCTCCTAGTATAGAATGCTAGGTAAAACATTTTATGAATTTGAAGTGCTGGTCAAGACATCAAAGGGGGATATTAATGGGATATCAGAGATGTGATGCCACACAGATATAAGCAGTGCAGAAATGGAATTTGAGGAGTACAATGTGTACAGAAAGGAGAGACAGGACAGGAAGGGAGGAGGGGTTATGCTGTTAGTTAAGAAACACAAAATCTAAGGAAGTACATCCAACTGATGTTGGTGGACAATGCAATGTTGAGTCAGTGTGGTGTGACATAAGCACTGGGAAAGGGAAAATGAGGGTAGGAGTGTGTTATAGGCCTAATGACTGATGAGTACAATGAACAACTATACAGAGAAACACAGTGGGTCAGTAAATCAAAATGTCTTATAATGGGGGATTTTAACTTTCCAGATAATGACTGGAACTTGTGGATTGGTCACTCGCACACTAGCAATACCTTTGTGGGTTTACTGGATGATTGTTTTCTACAGAAGTATGTTAAACAGGCAACTAGATGGAGTGATAGTCTCGATCTGATTATCAGCAGTGATTATTCATGCATTAAGAATCTGCATATAAAGGAACCACTAGGTGGCAGTGCTCACATTGTGCTGATGTGGGATTTACTTAAAGATATTACTACCATCAGGGGTAAAGGGAAGGGTTTTGCTTTCATAAAGGTTAACTACAGTGGTCTCAGGCAGTTTTTAAATTCTATTCAGTGGACCAAGTAATGATGTTACCCACAGCAATTCTAAATTCTAAATGGGAAGCATTCAAGGAATTATTCTTGGAAACTACTAGGCTTTTTGTTCCAACTAAGATACACTGTTCAAGGTTTAACCCAAGCACGGTACTAAGTACTATAGGTTCTAATACCTCTTGTGTTTGGGGTTCACATAAAAAAAAAAAAAAAAAAGACCTAAATGGATGGCAGATGAACTAATGAGACTCATGGCAGAAAAGAAAAATGCACGAGATACATATAAATTATTAGGTGACACAGAAGCCTATGGTAGATACAAGCCAGTCACAAAGGAGAATGGGCAAGCGAAGGCAGACTACAAGAAAGGCTCCTCAAGTGGATGGGATCTATCTAGTTATATTAAAGGAGTCTGCAAAGGAAGTAAGCAAACCCTTAGCCATAATTATGAGGGCATCTCTGGATTCAGGGGAGGTCTCCGTGTACTGGATATAATCAAATGTATCTCCAATTCACAAAGGTGGATCAAAGGGTGAAAATGAGTAATTACAGGTCTCTTACCTTAACTTCTGTTCTAGCAAAAATAATTGAAATGCTGGTTAAAGAAATAATGCAGGATCATCTAGACAAGACTGCAGTCATGCTTCAGCCACAGAAAGGGTTTTTTAAGGAGAAGTCTTGTCTGACCAATCTGATTGGATAGTATGATGTGGTCACAAAGGAAGTGGATGCAAAAAACAATTCTGATATCAATATATTCAGATTTCAGAAAAGCTTTTGATATAGTTGCATACGAAAGACGACTAGACAAATTGGAGCAGTATGACATTAAGGGCAAGTTGCTACAATGGATAAAGAATGGCAATCAATGGATACTGCTCTACGTGGACTAATGTTATCAGTGAAGTCCCCCAGGGTTCAGTGTTGGACCCATTGTTGTTTTGCATATTTTTCAATAATATTCATGAAGATATATTAGGCTTAATGTCAAAGTTTGCAGATGACACAAAAGTTGGCAGGGTTACAAATAACAGTAATGAGAGTATGCAACAGGATCTAGAAAAGTTGGGCAGACGAGATGAGAAGTGGTGGCAACTGAAGTTTAACATTAACAAATGCAAAATACTGCATATGGGTAGCAGTAACACCAGAGAAATATACCAACTGTGGTATATTTCTCTGGTGTTAGAGACTAGAGTAATGGAGAGTGAAAAAAGATCTGGGGGTAATTGTGCAGTCAGCTTTGAATTTTTCTGAGCAGTGCAGACAGGCTGCCAGAGCAGGTCATGGGGTTTTGTCAATGGATAAGGGGGTGATTATCCCTTGGCATAAGGCAATGCTCAGGCTACACGTTGAATATTGTTCACAAGTCTGGAGGCCTCATTTTAGGAAGAATGTAGAGTTGCTAGAAAGAGTATAGAGAAAGGCAATAAGATTGGTGAGCGGAACGAAGGGGAGTGCTTCTTAAAAGAAAGGGAAAAGTTTTGTAAATTGCAGCATCTGGAGACTAGGCACCAGCGAGTTGATCTGATGGAGGTGTATAAGGCCTTGAATGGTTTGAGCAGGTTCAATGCTAATGGGATTCATTCTCTTGCTTAGATTACGAACCTAACAGGGCATAAACTCAAATTGAGGAAAGACAGCTGTAGAATAGATGTGTGGAAATTTGCCTTTAGCCAGCGGGTAGTTGACTGCTGGAACAAATTTCAATCTATTGTTGTGGATATCTTAAATAAATTCAAGGAAAAAGTGGACAAACGTTTGGAGCAAATGGATGGGTGAAATGGGAAGTTTTTTTTTTTTTTTTTGGCCGATGCTGCATAAGCTTGCTTTCTTGCATCATATGCCTCTAAAAATAAGTTAAAAATAATATAAAAAATATTTGAAGTGCAGTACACATATATATATGAAAAGAAACAGAAAAATAATTTAATTTACTGGTGTTCAATCTTCTGTACAAAATTGTTGAAAGACGGCCGGGCAGTGACCCTTTTCCTTTCTTTTCTTCATATATCTCTTGAAATCAGGCCAATATATCATCTACACCTTTCTGCACTTTTAAAAAGTGTGTGGTATTGAGATCCATCTTCTCAAATCGTACCCCTGCAGCTGCAATCTCATGGAATGAAAATGCCATCTCCTTGCTTACAAAATGTCATGATTCTTAGTATTAAGACAGTAAACCCCCGCTATTCGCGGTATCTGTATTCGCGGTTTCGCGATCGCTGATTTAATATAAAATGAAACCTAAAAAATGTGAATTTTAAAGCGCCGTGAATATTTTCCGCCATAAAAAAAAAATTGGCGTAGCTAAAATTATCTTTCCCGGTCAAAACATCGCTCAGTGGGTAGGGGAGAGGGGTGACAAAATCGCGAGCATGGATGTTTCTCACTAATCCTTGTTCAGTATGTGTTATGCACTTGTCATGGAAGGTTTCGTCGTTTGCTTTTAATTTATATGCATATAAATTGAATAAATTTATCAATTTATAAATTGATATGCTTACAAAAGTGATAAATCTACCATTTTGCAGTGTAAAACAGACTTTTTCGAGTGTGTTAACGGAAGAAAGTGACTTTATTTGGACAAGTTCTTTCTAACCCGTACAAAAATATGGCTACGAATAACAAGGGAATGTGAAATGTGAAAATATCAAAGAAGGTGATGATATTAGCGAATAAAATTGAGTTATTAGACAAAATTTCTAATGGTGAGTGTCTCCTCAGTGGCAAAATATTATAAAATCAATGAGTCAACGGCACGATCAATCAAAAAATCGGAAGAAAAAATCCGCCGTAGTGTCCGTGAAAATGCGCTAATTGCTTCAAAAATTTGCTCTGTAACTCGTGATGTTAAATTAGAAAAAATGGAAAAAGCTTTAAATCTGTGGATAGAAGACCGAACTCAAAATAAAATTCCGTTAAGTTCATTCATCATTCATGAAAAGGCAAAACTCCTTCATCAACACTTTAGGGAAACTGGTGATAGCACTGGCGGGATAAGTTTTTTAGCTAGCAAAGGTGCTGGTTTTAAAGATTTGTTTGAAATTTCTAATAAATATTACATTTAATATTAAATTGTTTCTTATTTTCATTTTGATGCCATATGCTTGCATTTCACTATGCACTGTCTATGTACATAGTCATATTATGAAGGTACATATAATACATACATAGACAAAATTTTAGACTAGTTTTTCTTATATATTTCATACTTTGAAACGGAACCCCTTTATTACTATGGGAGCCATAACTCACTATTCGTTCGCGTTTTCGGTATTCGCGACATTTCTCAGGAACGTAACCCCCGCGAATAGCGGGGGTTTACTGTAGTGGCAAATGATGCAAGAAAGCAAGCTTATACAGCATCAGCGAAAAAAAAAAAAAAAAAAATCCCATTTCACCTATCCACCCTTGCAATAGTTTGTCTCCTCTTTCCTTGAATTTATTCAAACTAAGCACTTCCACAACAATGGATGGAAGCTAGTTCCAGCAATCAACCACCTGTTGACTAAAGGCAAATTTCTGCATATCTGTTTGGTAACCATCCTTCCTCAATTTGAATTTATGCCCCCTTGTGTGCATAGACTGAGCATGAATAAGAATCCCATCAGCATTGAGTTTTTCTCAAGTCAATAAAGGCCTTAACACTTCAATCAGATCACCTCACAGGTCTAGACTCCAGATGCTGCAATTTGCAAAACCAAAGCCTTTCTTAGTAAGAGTACTCTACTGTTCCCCTCACCAATCTTGTTGCCCTTCTCTGTACCCGTTTCAGCCAGCAGCTCTATATCCTTCCTAAAATAAGGCCTCTGGATTCTATGCAGAATCAGAATGTAGCCCTATACAATGGGATAATTACTTCCTTATCTGCTAGCAAATTTCCTGTATATCATTGACAACACAGCATGAGCTGGCCTGGAAGCCTGTCTGCACTGCTCAGACAACTTCATATCACACTGCACACAATTACCTCCAGGTGTTTTTCATTTTCAACCACCCTGAGTGTAGTACTTGTTTGTTTGTTTGTTTGTTATTTGGCTTTTAGGAGCATTAGCAACTAAGGCCATATTGCTCCGGGATATGCGGTGGTCATTCCCTGACCTTTCCGCATTCTCCGTATTTGGTGGTGACGGGCTCGAACCCCGGTCTAATCAAGAAGCGTGTGCTATGCACTGCTGCTCCTTCCCACCTGGCTACAGAGGCGCCTCCCTGAGTGTAGTACCACTCAACTGATAAGTTACTCTACGATTACTACTACCCATATGCAATACCTTGCATTTGTCAATGTTAAACTTCAATTGTCATTTCTCATGAATGTGCCTAATTTTTCTAGAACTTGTTGCACAGCATACTTTCATTACTGTCGTTAACCACTCTGCCAACCTTTGTATCATCTGCAAACTTAGACATTTAGCCTGATATACCCTCATCAATACCTTTGAAAAATACATGAAACAACAATGCACTAAACCCTGTGGAATTCCACTAATAACATCAGTCCATAAAGAACAGTGTCCACTGATAGCCATTCCCTGTCTTCCCCCTCAACCATCCATAGCATCCTGTGGAATTCCACTAATAACATCAGTCCATAAAGAACAGTGTTCACTGATAGCCATTCCCTGTCTTCCCCCTCAACCTTCCCCCTTATCCATAGCAATAATTTTCCCTTAATGCCACACTGCTCCAATTTGTACAGCAGTCTTATGTGTAACAGGTTTAAAAGCTTTTCTGAAATGCAAGTATTATATATAGTAGGCATTCTATGATGACATGCTTTAGTGCGAGTGGGCATAAGCAGTTACTGCATTGTGGAAGACCATTTGCCATATTTTATCCAAATTTTCCTACAACAAAGATCCTTTCAAGTTCGTTATCGGGGAATGCTCTCTAAAAACTTTGTCAAAGAAGAAAGAATCCTACAAGAGTCTGTTCTCAGTGGCACTTTGTTCACAATTAGAATGAATCATATAATCAAACTCATTTTGAAAACTGTGGATTCATACCTTTATGCTGACAATCTCACAATATTCTGTCATTCTCAAAACATGAACTACATTGAGTGTCAACTGCAAAAAAATCAATTAATTGCATCCAGACATGGATGACACCAAAAAAGACTATCCAGTCAGAAATCTACTGCCATTCACTTCTGTACCAGTCGTAAAATGCATACTGAACCAGAACTCCACTTGGATAACCATCCTCTTCCAACAGCTAATAGTATTTGTCTAAGAGGCTTAATTTTTGACAGCATGTTCAACTACCACATGCACATTGAACATATACGGACTGCTTGTCAAAAAAAACTGTATATATTCAGTCTTATTGTTTAATACTTTATGCTCCAGAGTTTATGACCTTTTATAGAAACAAACCAAAGGGAATTTGGCCTGCTAGTATTAGGTTAAAGGAAGTAGCAGAAGATTGAAATATACACCTCAATAAATGTCTCCAAGATACTATAGATCCTGACCATCCATGGTCTGTCACAGTTAGTACCCAGGTTTTTCCTTGAGGGGAGCAAAAGTGACAAAATAGGTGCTTTTACTGTCTGTTATATGTTCTATTTCCCTGGCAAGAAATTGTGCACCCTTCCATGGGCACCATTTAAAGCAAAAATCTTGCAGGAGGAGCAAATGCTCTCCCCTGCAACCCCCCCCCAGGTACGCTACTGGTCTGTCATCATGCCATCTTGTGACAATTATTTTTACCAGTAGGGAAAATACTCTATATCAGACATTAACATCCAACAGCTGTACGTTGCTCACACCCAATGTTATCCAGATTTTGCTAAAATATATACTGCTGGATTGAAGTCTGAAAGTGGATTGGGTGCAGCAGTGGTGCTCCCTGATACTACCATTTCTGTACAACTTCCCACAGAATGTAGTAGTTACACCACTGAATTATATGCCATAAAGCTTGCTCTAGAAAACATTTTCAATTTATCAGTCCCAAAAAAGCATAATATACACAGACCTGCAAAGTTCCTTATTAGCCATGCAAAACACTTCCCTACCTACTCATCTGTTGATAAAGCTCATCAGAACAGAGTTGATTCATCTCAGAGAACATCAACAAAAGTTTGTATTCTGCTGAATTCCAGGCCAAACTGGAATACCAGGAAATGAAATTGTAAATGATGCTGCCAAACATCCACCCAGCACAACCCCAATGAATCGTTCCTCGTACCATTCTCAGATTATAAAATGTATATTCAAAGTATATGTAAAGGTCGATGGACAGTTCTGTGGCAAGTGCAAATTCATAATAAGCTCCATCAAATTAAACTTGTACCAAAATTATGGACTTCCAGCTTCATTACAAACAGGCAAAAAGAAATAATTCTAGCCAGAACCTGGAGAAAATTACTCCCCGTAGTCACTGCCACACACTACTCACAGTCAAACATACAATTGTGGAATGTGCTTAGTATAATAATGCCCATCTAGTGTCATTCAGTTCTTTCCAAACTTAAAGGAACCTTTGACACTTAGCCATATCATATCAAATGCATAAAATCAAATGTTACAGAATTTTTCTCCTTCCTGAAACAAATAGGATTAAATAACTGCATCAAGGATCAGGAGAGGTGTGAGGCAGGGTTGCTCTCTATCCCCGTACCTTTTCAACATGTTCATCGAGGAATCCATAAGATATCAAGATTAAGGGATAACAGATTCACTGCATCAGATTCGCAGACGGGATAGCATTATTAGCCGACTCAGAGCAAGAACTGTGTAAGATGTTGGAAAGGCTATCATTAAGGCTACAAGATTCACATCTAAAGATAAATTATGAACAACCTCAAACAAACATCAAAATGGGGAACAACGAAGTGGAACAAGTAAAACAGTTTTGTTATTTGGGGAATTTCATTACCCAGGACAACCGGTGCACTACAGAGATCAGAAGAAGAATCACCCTTGCCAAGCAAGCTTTCAGTAACAAGCAAAATATTCTAACCAGCAGACACATCGACAGGGAGACCAGGAAAAAGTTTGCCAAGTCATTCGTTTGAGGTGTGCTGCTGTATGGAAGTGAAACCTGGACATTATGCAAGCAAGATATCAAGAGACTGGAGGCTTTGGAGATGTGGGTCTGGAGGAGGATGTTGAGGATTAGCTGGACCGAGCGATGATCAACGAATCTGTCTTGAACGAGATGCAAGAAAAATGGCAGCTACTCACAACTGCAGCAAAAAGACAATCTAAATTTTTAGGACACACCCTAAGACAACAAATTTTTAGTGAATATCTCAGAAGGCAAAATATTAGGAAAGAAAGGAAGGGGACGACCAAGGAAGAAAATTCTGGAAAACCTGATGAGGAAAATGAATTTTAGGGGATATGAGGAAGTGAAACGTTCAGCAGAAGACAGAGATGTACGGTTGCAGCGACAAGGCGAAGCCTTTAGAGTTTGATGATGAACTGCTTCTACAGCAACCAACACAAGCAATATGAACCATTTTCATACGTGCAATATGGCCTAAGTAGCCATTACACTGAAAACCCCATCAATAACACAGCAAGCTCTAAACACAAGCTGAACATTAACATGAATAACACACTTCAAGGATATTATCAAGGAAACCCAGCCATGGCAACTGCCCTTGATACCTGTCAACAGGCATATTCAGAAATGGGAAAGAACCTTCCAGATATTAATATAAGGCAATTACATCTGGCCCTCTCCACTCAGTTTAGAAGTTACATTCATCTATATGCAGATGAATCCACGACTGCTGGTAAAGTTGGTAGTCCTGCCAAATGCCATCTATGCCAGACATTTCCCCTTCAGAATGTTAAATACTTATACTTCAGAGTGATATGATATCCTGCTAGCCCTGGATAATATAAAAGAAGCCTCATATACTCAGTCCATCATGTATACAGTGTAAACACTCCTGTAGTCATCCCCTGCTATAGGAAATTTGGGCACAGTTAATAGTATTTTATGCTCATGGTCAGCTCATAATTTTTTGTTGGATCCTTAACGCTTTGGAATCTCAGGAAATGAACAGGCAGATTTAGCTGCCAAAAGTGCTTCAACTGCAATCTCGCCTAATTTCAGGACACCTTATATTGACTGTAAATCCATTATACAGCAGACCAATAAAGAACAGTAGAAATGTATGTGGGGAAAACAAATGAATAATAAACTTTTTGAAATCAAGAGAGAATCCAAACAGTTGCAACCAGCTTGAGAAGAAATAGAAAGGAAGAAACTATACTAGCGAGATTACACATTTGTCACACATGCCAAACTCATAGTTACGTACTAACTGGACATGAGAGGCATATTCATTCCAGTGTGTGCCCTAAAAAATTTTTAAGTGGAGCGACGCATTGAAGTGAAACTAACCCATATCTGCAGTCTGCAAAGAATCGGCAGATGATCACTATTTAGTGGATTTTCAAGGACATACCACTCCGTATTGCTATATATGGAGGGAGAACAGATTGATAGGTCTACTGCAATCATGGATCCTGTTAAAAAAATGAATATAGGTAGGTTTACCAGTCTTCAAAATGGTAAGTTGATGATAAGCATCAAGAAAGGATTCAATTAGCTTACCTCTCTTGTCAATTGTTGGAGATCCCCACAGCGGATGATGAGCATTGAAGTTTTCCGGGGTAAGCAGAACGGAGATGGTAGCTGTTCTATTAGATTTTCTAGGTCATCTGAAGAGAATGAGAAATTAGGACGGAGATATATATATAGAGATGCTATTGTAAGAGTGATGCCAATTACAATACGCCCTGCCACTACTTCAAAACGAGTCTAAAGAGCAATATGTTTGGATGGAACATTGTTTCTAACAAGAACTCCCACCTCTCCACAGGCTGGCGAGTCAATACTCCTATCTAGTATTGACTCACCAATATCATTAAAACACACTATCCTCTGAAGATAGTGTATTTTAATGATAGGACAGAGCTGTGAATTTAAATTCACACTCAAAGTGTAGAATTTTTTTCAGCCTGGTCTGTGCTTGTTGACAGGAGAGACTGCTTCTACAGGGATTGGGTACACTTAAATAGAAAGGGTTCAAGAATATTTGCTAAAACTAGAGGCAATGTTAGGTGGGTCAGAAAACTGCTAGGTTGGGGGGGATACACAGACTAAAATCTTAACAGTGGCCGCAGGGAGAGCCAAAGTGATTCTTGAATTGCTTCTATTAGAATGAGCAGCAGCCTGGAAAGCAAGGCAATGGAGATTTCCAGAACTACTGGGAGTCATAGTGGAACAAATAAATACATGGGCTGAGTTAAGATAACTAAGAGTAGAAATAGGCGCATGTATACTTGCATGTACACCAATGCTAGGAGTATAGTAAATAAATTTAATGAGCTTGAAGTGCTAGTCAAGACATCAAAGGCAGATATTGTTGGGATATCAGAAATGTGGTGTCACTCAGACATACACAGTGCAGAATTGGAATTTGGGGAGTACAATGTGTACAGAAAGGATAGACAGGACAGAAAGGGAGGAGGGATTCTGCTGTTAGTTAAGAAACACAAAATCTAAGGAAGTACATCCAATTGATGTTGGTGGACAATGAAATGTTGAGTCTGGTGTGACATAAGCACTGGGAAAGGAAAAATGAGAGCAGGTGTGTGTTATAGGCCTAATGAATGATGAGTATAATGAGCAATTGTGCAGAGAAATAGAGTGGGCCAGTAAATCAGAATGTCTTATAATGGGAGATTTTAACTCTCCAGATATCGACTGGAAATTGTGGGGTGGTCACTTGCACACTAGCAAGACTTGTGGATTTATTGGATGACTGTTTTCTACAGCAACATGTTCGAGAGGCAACCAGATGGAGTAATACTCTTGATCTGATTATCAGCAGTATTCATGCATTAAGAATTTGCAAATAAAGGAATCACTGGGTGACAGTGATCACAATGTACTGATGTGGGAATTTCTTAAGGATGTAACTACCATCAAGGCTAAAGGGAAAGGTTTTTGCTTTCGTAAAGTTGACTACAGGGGGTCTCAGACAGTTTTTAAATTCTGTACAGTGGGATCAACTGATAATGTTACCAACGTTGAATTCTAAATGCCTTCAGGGACTTAATTTCGGAGGTTACTAGGCTTTTCATTCCAACTAAGAAATACTGTTCAAGGTTCAGGCCTAAAGGATGTCAGAT
The DNA here is from genome assembly GCF_048544385.1 of Mastigoproctus giganteus. Taxonomy (NCBI): domain Eukaryota; kingdom Metazoa; phylum Arthropoda; class Arachnida; order Uropygi; family Thelyphonidae; genus Mastigoproctus; species Mastigoproctus giganteus. The sequence goes on from NC_143579.1 coordinate 158,089,430, forward strand.
GAACTAATGAGGCTCGCAGCAGAGAAGAAAAATGTATGGGATGCATATAAAGTATCAGGTGACACAGAAGCCTATGGCAGATAAACTAGTCTGTAATCAAGTCACAAAGGAGGTTAGGCAGGCAAAGGCAGATTACGAGAAATCATTGACAAAAGATGCACAAGAAAAACAGCAAAAAATTCTTTACTTATGTAAACTCTAGAATGAAAGGGATGAATCAGATTGGACCACTTAACATAGATGGGTTGACTATTGATGATCATGCTCATGTGGCTGATAAATTGAATGAGTATTTTGCATCTACAATCACACATGAGGAGTTATTCAATGAGGGGGAGTGCCAGAAGTTTATCAAATGCTAACAGAGAGCTAAGTGATATTTTAATAACTGAGAGCAAAGTGGAGAAGAAATTGTTGATGTTAAACGTAAGGAAGGCACCTGGAGTGGATGGGATCTATCCAGTTATATTAAAGGAGGCAGCAAAGGAAGTACGCAAACCCTTAGCCATAATCATGGGAGCTACCTTGGACTCAGGGGAGGTCCTCATGGACTAGAGGTGTGCAAATGTATCACCAATTCACAAAAGGGATTCAAAAGGTGACACAAGTAACTACAGACCTGTTGGTTTAACTTGTGTTTCAGGGAAAATAATGGAATCACTGGTTAAAGAAGCCTTGCAGGATCATCTAGACAAGACTGAAGTAATAGTTAAGACACAGCATGGGTTTGTTAAAGGAAGGTGTTGTCTGACCAATTTGATTGGATACTCTGATGTGGTCACAAAGGAACTGAATGCAAAAAATAATTTTGATATCATATACTTGGATTTCAGGAAAGCTTTTGATACTGTTGCACATGGAAGACTGCTGTACAAATTGGAGAGGTATGGCATTAAGGGTAAGTTGCTACAATGGATAAAGGGATGGTTGAGTGGGAGAAGACAGAGAGTGGTAATCAATGGACACTGCTCTTCGTGGACAAATGTTATTAGTGGAGTTCCCCAGGGTTCGGTATTGGTCCCATTGTTGTTTTGTATATTCATCAATGATATTGATGAAGGTATATCAGGTTTAATGTCCAAGTTTGCAGATGATACAAAGGTTGGCAGGGTTGTTAATGACAGTAAAGACAGTATGTTACTCCAACTGGAACTAGATAAGTTTGGCAAATGGGCTGAGAAGTGGCAACTGAAGTTTAACATTGACAAATGCAAAATACTGCATATGAGTAGTAATAATCAAAGGGAAACCTACCAACTGTGTTGTACTACACTCAGGGAATTGGAAAGTGAAAAAGACCTTAGGGTAACTGTGCAGTCAAATATGAAGTTCTCTGAGCAGTGCAGACAGGCTACCAGGGCAGGTCATGGAGTCTTGTCAATGATATATAGGAATTTTGCTAGCAGGGATAGGGAGATGATTATCTCATTATAGAAGGCAATGGTTAGGCCACACCTAGAGTACTGTGTAAAGTTCTGGAGGCCTCATTTTAGGAAGGATGTACAGTTGCTAGAATGAGTACAAAGAAGGGTAACAAGATTGGTGAGGGGGGGAACAATCTGATGGGGAAACATTCAAATTGAGGAAAGACAGTTTTAGAATAGATGTGCAGAAATTTGCCTTTAGCCAGCGGATAGTTGATTGGTGGAACAGACTTCCATCTTTTGTTGTGGAAGTTGTTAGCCTAAATAAATTTAAGGCTAAGCTGGACAGGCATTTGGAACAAATGAGTGGGATTTTTTTTTTTTTTTAGCTGATAGTGCATAATCTTGCTTTCTTGCATCATATGCCTCTACTAATGCTAATGAAGCTTTCTGTAGGAAGCTTATTTAAATTTAAAAGAAAGTTTCTACAATTCCATTGAAGGATTCTTTCTATTAAGTGGTTTTGTTGTTTGTTTTTGACTGCTTTTTAGTTGTGACTTGTTTGTATCGATCTACTTTTGCTTTGTCTTTCTTTGGCAAGACGAGAATGGTCACATCCACCTCATCAGTCGCATGAAGTTCTAATATTCCTTCATCATTCTGTTGCTCAATATCCATTCTGGTTGAAACTGGTGGTTTCAGTACCATGGTTTCTGCCACTTTTGGTTTTGCTGTTGGAAGCATGTCGGCTGGAATGGTAATTGGGATATTACTGGCTTGTTCTGTTTTTTGTTGTTGCAAAGGACACTGTCTGGAAGCAGTAAGCATGGAATGTGCCCAAATGGCGATAGATATATTTGGAGGACCTATAACATCTGTTGAATACCTACTGACTGAAATTGTTGAGTAGCTGTGGCATATGTACGCTTTGGCTCTGTTTTGATTATTTGCCTTCTCGTCTCTGAATATGTGACTTTGTTCTCCACTTTATATCTCATAATTTGCACATTTTATAGAAAATGATTACCCTTACAGTTTTGGCAATGAGAAGTGGTAGCGGTGCATTCAGATTGATTGTGCTCCTTTGATCCACAATTAGGGAATATTGCCTCACCTTGACATATTTGGGAGTGTCCATATTTTTGGCACTTGTAGCACCTGATTGGGTTCAGGATGTAAGGACAGACATGACAAGAGATAGCCTGCTTTCATAGATGTTGGGAGGATGGGTGAGCTAAAAGTTCCACAAGGAGGATTATGCTCCTTGTGGAAACAGGAATACCGTCTTTCTGAGTCACGATTATCCTCGATTGGATAACTCTTTGTTCACGTAGCTCTTGATCTATTTCCTCCTCTGATACAGTTAATAAGCTTCATTCTGCAATTACTCCCTTCAAGGAGTTTAGGGTGGTTGGGGAGTAACTTGGTTGTCTGCCAAAAGTAGTCGGCTTTAATAATTTCACAGAATGTTGGGATTTCATGGTCTCTATCATTATATCCCCAGACTGGAGTCACCTTACCATTTTCAGCTGTTGTTGTTGGAGTGGGATTTATTGGCACAAGGGATGCTATGGCCAAATTGCACCTGTTACTTTGGACTTTTGGTCAATATATGAAAGGAGACGGGTCTAGAAGTGACTGTACATGTTGATCATTTTCAGATAAGTGAACAGTTCTGACAGAGTGGCATCATCTCCAAGTATATAGGTTAGTTGCAGAGGTTTTTGTGAGTTAAGTAGAGATCTTAAACATGCAATTCTATCTGAATGGTAATGTGCACACTGAATGATATCTTCCAGCCTGTTTAATCGGGAACTGGATCTCCATAGCTGTGGATTCTGTTTTATTTCAAGAAGCTTGTTACCTGTTTGGTTATGCCACATTTCAGACCATAGCTCAGTACATATCTGTCATATGACTGGCTTGTAGTCAGAAAAAGGAACTCAGATGGAATCAAAGCAAGCAGGATGTTTTGCTGCTTCATCTGCACGCTCGTTTCCTAGAAATCCAACATAGCTGGATATCCAGCAAAACATGACAGTTAGCTTATTTTTATTGAGGTGACATAACTGTGATCTGATTTGTGTGAGAAGTGGATGGAAATTTTGTGATTTATTCTGTAGGGCATGCATAGCACTTAAAAGTCTGTATATACTATAGAACAGGGGTGGCCAACTTAATTTGTGTGCAATCTACTTTTTTTAAATTCAAAATGTGCCGTCATCTACCATCTCAAGAATTTCATTGCAAATGGTTAAAAGAGTTAATCAACACATATTGAAAATTGTTTATAAATTTTAAAATTAAATACAATTCAGAATTCTTATTTTAAATTAACATAAATTTAAAGTTTTAATTTATGTGAAGTTTGTGTCTTCATGTCATTTGCCAAGCTTTCAAAACGGGGGAACATACTGTGGTAAGGTCAACCATAAAGAATCTTCCGTATGCAAGTCCATAAGAGTAGAGTGATTCTTCCTTGTTTGTTTGAAATACAAAAATGCTGATTCACATAGACATGTGGAACCAAAACAGGAATTTAAAAGTTCACTGCATTTTTTTTACATCTGGATACTTTACTCGCAAACATATTTCCAAATGTCGTCTTCTGATGATCTGGCTTTTAGGAAGATATCGTTTCGTAATGTAATAATTTCATTTTCCAGTAATATTTTCTCCATGTGAAAAATCTCAGCGATTTTTTTCTGCAATTTGTTTCGTATCCAAGTCGACATTAAATGGATAAAATTTGTATTGAACAATGTCTTCAATTGTTTTAAAATCATCCACAACTTTCTCAATTTCAGAAACATATTTCTCATTATTAAATTCAAAAACAGGATTTCACAAAGGTGAATATAGGCTTGGCACACCCAGGGTCCTGAGTTGGATATCATCATTCTTCTCTTTCTTGGTGATTTACTTCTACTTCTCTCTCTCTATCTTTCTCAGGATAACTCAGAAATTTTTTTTGACTAGTTTTTTTGCATAAACCCCAGGTTTCTGCCACCAGTGATCAAGCGATAAGGGGTTAGTGCATTATGTAGATTAATCCTATATACAAGAAGAAGAAAAGTATCTTTCCTTTCTTTTTAGGAAGCTTACTTCTTTATTTAGAAAAGCAGAAATGAAGTAACTTTGCAAATAAAGACTAGAAAATTCTCGGAAAACTGCTAATTCTAGAGAAAACACTTTAAAATCACTTTTAAACTCGCTTGGCACTCGGGACACCATTTTTAGTGAACCTGCAGCAGACCAATACATTTCTACACAAAGAAACTTACTCAAAGGCTGGTCTGATAAAGAGTGCAGAATAAAGACTGCTGGTATCTCCTCATGAGGGATTGTTTTCAATGTCTTGGGTTGAGAAGGTCATTTTCTTTGTCATTTGTATCTCATCTTGAGCTCAATGGCTCTATGGGTGGTTTGTTTGTTTGTTTGTTTGTTATTTGGTTTTTAGGAGCATTAGCAACTAAGGCCATATTGCTCCGGGATATGCGGTGGTCATTCCCTGACCTTTCCGCATCCTCCGTATTTGGTGGTGACGGATCTATAGGTGGAAACACAGTGTTATCCATCTTTGATCCTTTCAGCCCTTGGGAGAGTGAATTTCTTCTTCCAGATTACCGGCCCTACTACGGGAAGGCAGAAGCAGTGCTGATAGTGACCAGGCGATTAAAAGTTAGTATGTTAGTGTGTGTGGGTGTTATGGGGGTTTAAGGACGCATAAGCTGCCAGGGCTACAGTGCGCCTATTCATAGGAAAAGCTGAAAACAAAGTTCAGATATAACCCCTTCACTTTTATTATCAAGATCTTTTAGAATTAATGATATAATCCAGTTTTTTTTAGAAATGAGAAAAATCCATTGATGTTTGCATCCCCGCCAATAATATGCCGTAATGTCATCGGTTCTCATAGATTTCTCCAGGAAAACAGGATGGATGTTCTGTCATGTTGACAATGTTAAATGGTGATGGATGTTCTGTCATGTTGATAATGTTTCACTGTTAAAAGTGCTGAATAGTGTGAACACTGAGAAGGATTCTCTCCTGTGAGTAGATGGAGGTGAGTCATATATGTGTGTCCTATTCATGCCCGTGCAAGTACCACTTCTTCTCTTCACACTGTTTTGATGCTTGAGTGCCAAAGCTTTGGTTCCTGTTTTAATTGGTATAGTTTATTATTGGTTTGGGTGTGCCATAGCTCTTTCTGATGTATGAGACATGCTGTTTGTATGATGTGATCGTAGTCTGAGGGTGGGACTGGGGTGGAGGTTAAATTAAAAGTTGATGGATTTTTGTCAGTTTTGCCAGCAAGTTCATTCCCCTTTATCCAGCATCCAGTAAAAGTTCACCGATTGACGATGTTCTTCAATTTGCAATGGGAGACTTCTGATTTGATTTAACACTGGGTGAACCTTGTAGGAAGAGTTTTGCATTGCTGTGATTGAGCTGAGAGAGTCCTTGTATACTATGCATTTTAGAGATTGGTAGAGATTCGGGTTTTCTAATGCTAATTTTATTGCATGGAGTTCTGCCGAGAAGCTGCTATGCTTGGGTGGAAGGGCAGCCGAAATGATGGTAGAAGGTAATACCACTGCTGCTCCAATAGCTGAATGTGATTTCAAGCCATCAGTGTATATTGGCAAAAAATCAGCATATTTCTGAATACGGTTTGCATAGAGTTGTTTCACATTGAGTCTCGGCAGATGATTCTTTTCCCATTTATGTAGATAACTATTGCAGGTTAATTGAGGAGGGGACATACAAGGTGGTTGAGAGTAATTCATTACTTGTTGCCTGTTGAAAATAGGAACATTCCAACTCTGTGTTGATTCAATAAGGCGTAAGCCTGCTGGTTTTATTTTACTGGGTTTTTTTCTTTAGAGATTTTGTAGTGGTGGATTAAAGAGGTATGGCTCAATAGGATGCTGACAGCAACTTTGTATTCGGGCTGCATACTGAAGAAGTAGTGTTTTCCTGCAGAGGCAAAGAGTGGGCTCATGTGCTTCAATATATAAACTATGGGTTGGAGATGTCCTGAAAGCACCAAGGGCAATTCGCAATGCACTATGCTGTATGGGATTCAGCCAGCGTAGTGTACTCTTTCAGGCAGAATCATAGAGTGGAACACCATAATCCAAATGGGATCTGATCAATGCTCTATATAAGAGCAGCAAAGATGTACAGTCTACTCCCCAAGACAGGACAGATAAGGTTTTTAGTATGTTCAGTTTTTTGAGGCAGACTGTACACACAATTTAATGTGCTCAAAGAAATTTAACTTCCTGTCAAGGATTGAACCCAAGAATCTGATGGTGTTGGTCACTGTAATAGTAAAGTTTGACATTTGAAGTTCAGGATCTGTATGTAATTTACATTGATTGCAACAGTTTTCTGCAGTGACAGACAATGGCCATTGCACTGCACACCTTTGGACTTTATTCAGGGATATCTGCAATTGCCATTCAATGGATCTTATGTTCTGAGAATGGCATGAAATAGAGAGATCGTCAGCATAAAGGTAGGTCTGAACAGTATTTGGAAGTTCTTTTGTGATGGAATCGATTCTAAGGGCAAAAAGGGTTGCACTCAATACCAACCCTTGTGGTACTCCATCTTCCTGTAAAATTGTCGCAGAAAGTGAGTTGTGATATTGAACTTGAAACGAACGATTCTGGAGGAAGTTCCTAATGAATATAGGCAGGTTGCCTCGTAGACTAAGTGCATGAGGGTGTTCATGCTCTTGTATTTGCTTTTCTCCTTTGTAACCGTCTCTATTTTTGCCTTTAAGACCTTATTCTCAGTACGTGTTCAATCAACCTGTGCTCCAGTCAGTGGTGTAGCCAGGTTTTGAAGTGAGAGGGGAGAGCAAAGGGATAAAACAGATGCCAATTGTTTGTTTGAATGTCATTTTTTTATAGTTTTCATTCCACTATTCCAGTTAAGAAAATTATGGAAAAATAATTTATTGTGTATGACAGCCTATAAGCCATTAGGTTTTGGTGAATAAAAGCCTTTAAGTCAGTTATCTTACTTACTAGTTACTGTGTTCAGCTGCAGCACTGCTATTGCACAGTGTCATGTAAATTCTATACATTGTTGAAAGATTGCCGTAGATAGCACACAAATCATTTAAGAACTTCAGTACATTGTTTATGGTCAGTTCACTGTCACTTGAATACTTGCTGCCCAACATTTCTCTACAAAGATTTTTGAATGACAAAATCTCTTGCACGAGTTCATCTTTACAATCAATGTCTTGTGGGTATTCATGTGGCAAAAATTCAATTGTGCATAAATTATCACCTTCTTCAAAATATCTGGGGTCAAGATCTTTAAACTTTTCAAATCTATTCTTAGTACTGTGTATAACGGAATCTAGTGATACCAAAAATGTTTCACAAACAAATTTAATTCTGTACTTCTTTATATGTACTTCATATAGTACATTTCTGAGCAAGAGCAGTTGCTTCTTCCTCCAGCTCTTTTAGTTTATTATCCAAACCAGTTTCCCAAATGGGGGTCCACAAAACGGGACCCTCTGGAACTGGTCAAATTATTCGTTCTATGTATATAGCAAATTGATGACAAATAAAGTTATTATTATATATTTATGTAAAAATAAGAATAAATTTGAGTTGTTTTAAACATAAAACTGATTTTCTTTCTTTTCAGAAAACCCAGTGTTCGTACATATATATATACACACAGAGAAACATATGCACATATATATATATATGCATATGTATATTTTTGGGGACTCCTATAAATATAGGGGTCCGCAAACGTTTTTTTTTTTTTTTTGAAGGGGTCCGTAGATCTCAGTATCATGGGAATCACTGATCTAAACTAAAACCTGGGGACAACTTTCTAAATCTTCTAAGTCTTCCACATTCAGCATTCACTGAATGATGTCAGTCTCGACCTGGGGGGGGGGGGTACATGTCAATGTCTTCGTCTGGGCAGGAAAATCAGGATTTTTGACTGTTTTAAAGTCAGTAACAAAGAAAACTAGTCTAAAAATTAGAAATAACATTAATTTAAAGCCACATTTAGATTCACAATGTAAATTTATGTATGCGATTTTTAATGGTAAAATACTTAATTTCTGAACCCTCAAACAGTTGAGAAATAGTAGGTTAGTGCAGTAAGATTGTTACTGCTATTGCTGTAGCGATCGTACTGCAGCCAAACACATTCAGAAATTCAAAAATAAATGCAAACTTAAGAAAAATACTCTCACCTGGTTAATAATTCATACCTTCATCTATATCCACTGTTGAAAATGCAAAATTCATAATTATAATGCTGAAAAATCCAGAAGTCGAGATCGGTTGGCTTCCTCTGTATACCAATCAAGTGTAACATCTCTTGATACGTCTGCTCACTACTGCCACCACAGGCAAACTCCGAATAGAGAGATATAGGCAGAGTTCCCAACAGAGGCATTTGCAGTCCAGCTTCCCTATAAGGGATTTCATTGAGCTGGTTCATACTGTTTGCCAATTATTCTGTCTCCATTTGTTCTCCTCACCTTCTTGGCTACTATGCAATTAGTGAAGGTGTTCAAGAGGAGGGGTTGGCATGGATCTCAGTGATGCGACTCAGAAGGACCCGCAGCAGCATCATGGGAGGTCCCCTCACAATGTACAGGTACCCATATCGAGGGGCAGATAGATAAGATAATCCAAATGGTAATGCCAAGGTTGCATACAATTTCCTTTTCCAAGTATGAAATATGTAAAGACAAAATGACACAATGACAGAACAAAGTCCTTGTTTCCAAATTATAGAATACACTTAAGGTGGCAGAATCAAACTTATATATCCATAAACTCACAATCCACTTAAAAATCTAAGAACAATTTGAGTTTTTACAAATCAGCAATCCTGGATACTCACTCTGCGATGAAACTGTTCTTATATCAACCAAATCTGAATGGAATTCTTTACTATCTGTAGCTAGTTGCTGTTGTTCCTTTGAAGCTGGTTCTACTGAGGGAATCTTTTCAGGCGTAGTACTCTACACATATAAAACAAAATTTACATCGCTAATAAAAAAGCACATCTCAGAAATCTCTAAATCTGATAAAAACATATTTAACAAGCTAGTCAGTGCCCTTTTAATTATTCAGGTATATTTCTTATTAACTTTGATAATGTAAAACAAGATAAATACTGACAAGGAGAAAATTGAGTATACTGAGTTATACAAAGCCATTAGAAAGAGACTCAGAGAGGACATAAGTAAAGTAGAACAAGCATTAAGGGAAAACAAAGGACTTAAATAAGCGGCCATGAGCAGTAATACAGAAAGACATAATATTGAAAGACATAACTTCTGGCATTCCCCTCCTTGAATAACTCCTCATTTGTGAATGTAGATGTAGATAATTACCTATATGTGCACTGATGTAGGGAGTATGATAAAGTCAGAGTTCACAGATAAGGCATGACAAACTGTTGTTGTTTGATTTATTGGTGCACGGGCTACAACAATGCCAAAATGCACTTACTACAGCCTACAGGTACAGGTTTGGCATATTAAATAGGTAGATTCAGTTCAGATGGTTTTTGTTTATTATTTTCAGGAAAGTAAAAGGATCATTAATATCTTGTAAATCTCTGAGGATCTGCTATAGTGCAAGGAAGATATAGGCTATAGCTGCACAGGCAAAAAAAAAAAAAAAAAAAAAAAAAACCAAGCAGATAACAAAACACAAATTATATACTCCCCTCCTCACATAGGTAAGTATCCAGTAGACTTTTGAATTTATTCAAACTGTCATCCTCAACTACCTTGTATAATGACTCACTGTATAAAAGAAAACTTCCTACAATCTAATCAAACTCTGCAATTTGAATTTTTGTTCTGAATTTTTGTTCTAACAGTTCTGAATTGTTCAGAACAGTTAGAATTCCACTTTCACGCATTTTCTAATCCCTTCCACCTCAATCATGTCACCTCTGATGTTGCCAAGCTCTGTAACCCACATAATAGGAGTTTTTCTTCATATGGTTTTCTTACTGCTGCTTTCACTATTTGAGTTGCCTGTCTTTGGACCCTTTTAAGAAGCTCAATATCTTTTTTCAGATGAGGTCTCCATAGTTGAACGCAGTATTCGAAATGTGGTCTTACAATTGCCTTATGCAGTGACATTTTAAGTGAACCCTATCTCTACAGGAATGCTATCCTGTAGAAATAGGGTTCAACAAATCACTGACAGGACACATTGGCTTTCCTGGTTGCCTGTTTACACTGTTCAGAAAATTTCATATCAGCCCATATTGTAACACCCAGATCTTGCTCCTCCTCCTCCTGTTTTTAATTCAACCCTACCAAGTGTATAATTTATTTGTGGATTTCTTCTATTCCCCAAGTGTAAGACCTTGCATTTAGCAGCATTAAAATATAGCTGCCACTTCTCTGACCATCTTGAAGTCTGTTCAAATTATCCTGGAAAAGGAGCTGTTGTTGTGTTTGTAGTTTTGTGGCTCAAAAGCTGCTTCGACTATATTGTGCCTGTTTAAGTTTTGTTATTTTCAGTTATGTTGGAATGTCAGGTGCGATCGGTAAGGTTTATTAGCCTGAAGTATGTAAACAGTTCCTTTACGTCTGAGTTTTCTCCCATAATGAGTTCAAGGCTTAATAGTCCATTTGCATATGATTTGAAAGCTGATTGGTGGGCAATTTGGTAACATGGACATTCTAGGATGACGTGCTTCACTGTTAGTATGGTTATACACAGGGCCAGCCTGAGGTATATTGGTGTCCCAGGCAGGGAGGCATTCCTGCACCTCTTCCAGATAGAAAAAATTTAAGGTGTTTTATTGAGTTAATATTTTTATTTTTGCTAGAGAAAAGTTAAAAAGACAAATGTAAACACAAAAAAAAAGACAACAAGAATATTTGTTTTAATTGTCATATTAAAATATTAAGAATAAAAATTTTACAAAATAATCAATTTTTTATAAGGACATTTATCAAAATACTAGCAGCATGTTGCAGTTACGCTTGCCTTTAATTTATATAATAATAATGGTTTCTATAATTAAATTTTAGCCACTCATGTGAAAGAAATGGGATGCACATAGGATTGTAGCCAATCACCTATATTTATACCAAATTTAAAATCAGTATCCCATCTGGAAGTGGAAGGATTTAGATTTTGACACTTGACAATACTTAATAGTAGATGTTTACAGAATAAATATAGATTTTACATTACATTACAACAAGTTACATCAAAGCTATTTAAAAATACAAAACAAAAAATTTATGAAGAATTTTTTTGTTATTAACACCAAACGTCATATTTTTGAGAGAACAAATATAGACACGTATAATTATAATCCAGTTTAATGTAAAATATACTAACAGGCAGTAGCTTTCGAGACTGGTGTGTCTCTTTATCAACTGAAATTCAAATACAAATACAACGTGCAATGAGCTGAGTGAGGCATGTTAATCATGTGCCTCACTCATTTTGGGCCACCAACCACGATCTTGATCCCAAACGTGACTTTGAAATAGTAGACCACTCACGACACTTTCGCCACCGCCGAAAATTTTGGATTGTTTAACATATTAAACAATCCAAAGGCAATAAACCGACACAAAGGCATACGTCTACACCCCATCCTAGAGACAACCATTTTAATGCTAGATGATCAGTGGAGTAAAAACAGCGCACGTCCATGCAACAACAATGGCACATGATTAACGTGCCTCACTCAGCTCATTGCACGTTGTATTTGTATTTGAATTTCAGTGATAAAGAGACACGCCAGTCTCGAAAGCTACTGCCTGTTAGTATATTTTACATTAAACTGGGTTATAATTATACATGTCTATATTTGTTCTCTCAAACATGGACCCCAGTGCACCAGGCCCATCCGTTACTATTTGGCATATTTTTATCGAGTGCCAAATGAAATTCCTTTATTGCATTCCTTTTCTTGATTTTATATCAGAAAATTTATTAATGACATTGGTAAAATCCCAATTTTCAGATACATCATTTTCCATTGATAGTATTGCTAATGAATTTAACCTTTCCTGGGACATTGATGATCGCAAATATGTTTTCATTAGCTTTAATTTGCTAAAACTTTTTTCCCCACTTGCTACAGTTAGTGGAATTGTCAGCATAACTCTCAATGCTACCATAAATTTGGTATCTTGCAATTTATTGTTATTTATAAATTTCAAAATACTTAAGTCTTTATCAGGTACCTTATCAGGCAAAAGCCTTCTCAGAGTCTCAATTTCCTGACACAAATCTTCACCATTTACATCACACTCACTTTTATCACTTAATTTAATTTCAAGTGCATTACACCTTTTCAACAGATCATCACGGTTTAAATTTTTTTTAATGTTGTACAAAAATCCCCAAGTATCATTATATTCTTTTATTTTCATGGATTGTTCTGATAGTGACATGATTGCGTGATCTACAATCACATTAAAAACATGATTTGGAAAATATTTTTCAACAGGTGGACATGCATGCCACGTGGCTCATGCATTTTCGACTGTTTACTGCACTATAGAGAAAGAGCCTCCACATCTTTCCCCAAATCTTTCGTTTTTCCCTTCCACGAAGCATCAGTGCCTTCGACAACCCCTAATGTCATGTGCACCCGAAGAATCAGCACCATGAGTGACCGCCCGTAGCTTGAGCCGGCCCTGATTAGACACTGAGGGAACTGTGGAGGATCATCTTTCATTAGGAGATAAGAGTGTATTAAATGTGCATGTCCAACGCGAAGCCAGGCGAGGATAACCCCTCTTCGTGTCTTTGGCAAAAACTTGATTTCCAGGATTTCAGCTGCTATTTGATTTGGTATAGTTTGTTGTTTTCTTGAGATTTCCAGGTCTGTGTCCATATATTTTCAGAGGCTTTTTGAATGACATTTTTAAAGTCATTGTGTGGAAATTTATGCAGGTGAGAATTTTTCTGATGGATGTTTGGCAGCTCGATTAGCATGTTCATTGCCCAGTATTCCAGAATGTCCAGGAATCCAAGTCAATCTGACTTTTTAGTTTTTAGTCTTAATAAGCGATAAGCAGGAAAGAATTTTTCTTAGATACAGACGAGATGGTTGATTTTGTAGCTGTAAAGCATATATTGCACTTAACGAGTCTGTAAAAATTATACTTTTTACAAGGGAAGTTTTGGCGATGTGATCTAGTGTGAGACTTATTGCAAACAGTTCAGCACTATACTCTACTGGAAGTGACTGAGGAATTATGCAGTTTGGCAGGACCACAGCAGCACCACCGTGCTGCTGTGGTCCTGCCACAACCAACGTGTGTATTTGTTTTGGAGCCATCAGTGTACAGATGTGAGTAATCAGAGAATTGTATTACATAAGAGGAATGTAGCTGTTTCACATATTCATTTGGAATGTTATTTTGTTTCCATTTTGTGAGGTCCATGTCATAGTTGGCTGAAATGATTTCCCATGGGGGAAGATGTGTGGGGGTATCTTGGTAGATTTTATCCATATTTAAGTCCCATTGTGAAACTACTGCTTTTAGTCATATGTCGGCAGGTTTGCATATGCTAAGTTTGTTCTCATATAAAGTTTCCCATTTTGGAGTATACAGATATTGCCATGTTGGTTGTCTGGGAAGGATTTTAATTTTTGCAGCGTAGTTCAGAAGAAGAAGAAGAAGTTGTCTACGAAGGTTGAGTGGAGTTCATAAGTCTCTGTGTATAGACTGTACACAGGTGAAGTACAAAATTCTCCGGAAACAACACGTAATGCACTGTGATGGATAGGATCTAACCAATTTATAACACTTTTCCTTGCTGAGGAGTAGATGGGAGAACCATAATCTAATCTAGATCTTATCACTGCTCGATAAATGTGCAAAAGTGATTAACTATCAGTTCCCCATGTCATGGCAGATAAAGCTTGTAGAATGTTTAATTTGTTTATGCACACTGTACGTAGATAGTTTATATGGTCTAGGAAATTTAATTTGTGATCCATGATTAGTCTTAGTAGTCAGATATTATGTTTCAGTGGGATTTGTTGATTGCTTATTCTTAGTTCTGGGTCAGGATGCATATTTCTTTTTCTGCAGAAGTAAAGTGTTGTTTGTTTGTTGGCATTACGGCAAGGCCTAATGGAGATGTTAAATACATAGTTATATCTGTATAGATGTTATTCAAGTTTATACTGCATTGTACAGTTTTATCTGTTTGAGAAAACTAAAAATTTTGGTGACATGTGGTGTATCTGCTAGGAGGTCAGAAATGCTGAAACAGGTGTTCGTCATGAAAAATGAGGTAAACATTAGCTTGTCGCTCAGTACTGTATTTGGGGCAATCAATAAGTAGATGTTGGACAGTGAGCTAAGTGTTGCACTTTGTGCACTCTAGTGGATCAGTGATATTTATTTTTTTTTTTTTGGTAGTTGTTGGCACATCGGCTTCTGTGGCCATAATGCACCTCCCAAGGTTTTTGCAGTACTTTAATCCAAGCCCGAAGCGGGATTAGAACCCACGACCTTTGGGTTGCCAGGCAGGCACTCTACCCACCCGGCTAGCCCGGTTGGCGTGGATCAGTGGCTGCAAGCAGATAAATATGTGTCAGGTGTGTGGGTGTAGGGCCTATCCGTATTCAGGCTAATATGACTTCTTCTTCATGTCAGTTCTTCCGTATGCTAGATCTCCAAGGTTTTAGATCTTTTTTTATACCGAGTAGATTATTGTTGACTGGGTTCTGTCAGATGTGTTGTCATTGTTCAAGGCATTGTTTCCTTATAATGTACTTGTAGTCAGATGCAGGAGTAGTAAATGATAGGTCTGTAGGATCAGTAGCAGCTTTGGCAGCTAGGTCGGCCTGTTCATTTCCAGAAATTTCTGAGTGACCAGGGATCCAACAAAATAGAACTTGTTGCTTCTTCTGGTTTAACTTAGACAGAGTATTCCTGATCTGTATCAGTAAAGGGTTGTTATCATGATTTTTATTCTGCTGTACAGCTTGGATGTTTGCAGCTGAATATGGCTGCCATTATCAACCCACTGCAGGATGGAAGCCTCCTCAACAATTCATGCTGAGGGAAATGGACCATAATCTGCCACGCTGGTCCAGTGCGGGTTGGCAGATCGACCGTATTCAGCAGTCAGGGGCTTGAACCCCGGTCTACTCAAAGAGCGTGTGCTACTGCACTCCCGCTCCTGCCCACTCGGCTACGGAGGCCGACTTTTTTTTTTTACTTTCATGGCTGGATGGAATATTAGAGTCAACCAAAATGGTGACTCCTACATGGGTGGTTGTTGTAGTTTTACGATCTTGGCTATATATATTGTAGTGGTTGGTTGAAATATTTATGTGTAAAGTTAGGTTTTTTCTTATAAACAAACACTTGCAGGATTATAGACAGAAATCAGATCTTTGATATCATTAAGGTTACTGTGAATCACACGACAATTCCACTAAAGAAGTGTATGCATTATTTGGGCTTAGTTATTGATTCAGATGATTTACGATGGGCTGCCTATTTCAACCGATCTATTTTGACTTTTTTCTTTTCTAGGGAAAGTTGGTCGACCACCACTGTCCATATCATCAGTTGCGTAAAGTTCCGGAACTGTTTCATCTTCTTGCTCCTTTTCATCAATTTCATAGTGTCAGTATATTTTTGTGTTTTTTCAACAGGTTTGGTGGGATTTGCACTTGTTGGTGTTGGATCTTCGGCATCTGGTGAGATTATAATGGGTGTATTAATTGCCTGGTCAACTTTTGGTTTTGTTTGTAAAAGGAATTTACATGAGCAGTCAGCTATTGAGATGTTAGGAGGAACTGAGATGTCAGTCTGTGTTGCAGTTACTTTTGTTTTCTGCACTGCAGTTGTATACGATCTCACTGCTGAAAGTAATGGTATCTGCTTTTTAGCTTCTTGGTATGTAACTAAGAAACTAAATTGCAGTTTTATATTTCTGGACTTGCTTCTCTCTTTTCTATATATTACAGTCTCTGGAATAAATAAGCAGGGTGGTCTCCTTTACAGTTTGGGCAGTGAGGAGACTATGTATTGCATTCTTTACTGTTATGTTCTTTTGAGCCATAGGTGGCACGAATAGCATGTCCTCTGCATACTGTTTGGAAATGGCTACACTTTTGACACTTGAAGCATCTTATTGGATTGGGGATGTATGGCTTTACCTGGCAATTCAGGTATCCTGCTTTGACTGATGTTGGTATAGTAATATTGAAAGTAAGTATGATAGTGCAGGTTGATATCAGGCTTCCATCCTTTTTAATAAGGATTCTTTTGGCATGAATGACATTCTGGTTTTGAAAGACTTGTACGATTTCTTCTTCAGAGCTGTTTAGGAGGTCCCATTCTACAATAACCCCTTTTGATGTATTTAAAGTGCCATGTGGAGTTACTTTAATGGGAATTCTGCCAAAAGCTGTGGTTTTAAGAAGCTCTGAATGTCGATTTGCTGTTTCTATCAGCAGGTCTCCTGATGTCAAGAGGCAAACCATTTCTGGCTGACCAGCTATATGCTCACGGCACCTCTGTATTACAAAGGGAGAAAGTTTACTAACAGGCTGGTCTGTTAGGGAATGGAAAATTAGAAAGAGTGGAGAGATGGTTTGGGTCACATCTTTCTTTTGTCTTTTGGTAGTAGATGGATTAGGATCATCTTGCTGCCGATTAGGATCAGTTAGATCCATAGTTCCAGGTGAAGCCTGGTTTGTCGAGTCCATTGTTGCTCCTTTTAGCCCTGAAAGGATTAATTTTTTCTTTCAGGTTTCCAGCCCCGCCACAGGGAGGCAGGAGCAGTGCCAGATAGTGACCAAGCAGCTGGAGAGTTAGTTTGTTAGTGAAGAAAATTAATAAATGTACTAAGGAAAGAAAGGTGATTTTCCTTCCTGGGTACTTACTTAAATCTGTTAAGAAACACTTACAATGAACTGAGGATGAGAAATGTGCTAGAAATAAAACAGAACAAAATCACTTGGAAAAATTACTCTTTTTGTCACTGCTCGGTCCCTATCGCTTGGCACTCGGCACCCATGAAGGAGCACTACTTAGTGGAGAAATGAAAATTAACGATTATGCCAATCTTTAGGTCATCTACAAATTTTGACATCACACCTTCTTTCCCATCTGTCGATGTCATTTATGAAAATGAGAAACAACAGCTGTCCAAGAACCGATCCTCGAGAGATCCCACTCCTGATTTTACAACAATTTCAAGAATATCCATTAATCACAACTCCCTGCCTTCTAACCTGAAGCCACTCAGCAATCTAATCAATGGGTGCTGCTCTTCGTGGACTAATGTTATTAGTGGAGTCCCACAGGGTTCGGTGTTGGGTCCACTGTTGTTTTGTGTATTTATCAATGATATTGATGAAGGTATATCAGGCTTAATGTCGAAGTTTGCAGATGACACAAAGGTTGGCAGGGTTGTTAATGACAGTAATGGCAGTGTGCTACTGCAACAGGATCTAGATAATTTGGGCAGATGGGCTAAGAAGTGGCAACTGAAGTTCAACCTTGACAAATGCAAAGTACTGCATATGGGTAGAAATAACCCCAGAGAAACGTACCAACTGTGTGGTACTACACTTAAGGTGGTAGAAAATGAAAAAGACCCGGGAGTAATTGTGCAGTCAGATATGAAGTTTTCTGAGCAGTGCAGACAGGCTGCTAGGGCGGGTCATGGGGTTTTGTCAATGATATATAGGAATTTTGCTAGCAGGGAAAAGGAGGTGATTGTCCCTCTGTATAAGGCAATGGTCAGGCCACGCCTTGAGTACTGCGTACAGGTCTGGAGGCCTCATTTTAGGAAGGATGTAGATTTGCTTGAGCGTGTACAGAGAAGAGCAACACGATTGGTGAGGGGAATGAAGGGATTCTCTTACCAAGAGAGGCTTGGTAAGAGAATTCTCTTACCAAGAGAGTTCTGCAAATTGCAGTGGCTGGAGACTAGGCACCTGCGCGGTGATCTGATTGAGGTCTATAAGGCCTTGAATGGGTTGAGCACGCTGAATTCTGATGGGATCCTTCCACTTGTTCAGATTACCAACCTACGGGGACATAAGTTCAAATTAAGAAAGGACAGATGTAGAATAGATGTGCGGAAATTTGCCTTTAGCCAGCGGGTGGTTAATTGCTGGAACAAACTTCCATCTGTCGTTGTAGAAGTTGATAGGTTAAATAAATTTAAGGAGGAACTGGACAGGCATTTGGAGGGAATGGTGTGATTTTTTTTTTTTTTTTTTTTGGCTGATGCTGCATAAGCTCCTACACTTGCTTTCTTGCATCATGTGCCACTACTACTACTACTACTACTACTACTACTACTACCTTAGAATCTTACCAGTAATCTCTACCTGTTCAAGCTTATACAGCAATCTTCAATGAGGGACCGAGTCAAATCCTTTGCTAAAATCCCAATAAACTGTCAAAATTATTCCATAAATACAGCTCATGAGAAATTGTGACAAATCAGCTTACTAAGTTAGTTAAGCATGATTTTCCATTAACAAATCCATGTGTCCTTCAGAATGCCATATTCATCTAAATGTTCCTGGATTGCACTCTTATTCATTGCCTAAGATTTTTCCTACCACTGATGTCAGACTAACAGGTCTGTAGTTACCAACTTTACTCTTAGAACTACTTTTATGTATTGATGATACATTGGTACTTCTCCAATCCAAAAGGATCTCCCCTGAGTTCACAGATGCTCTCATAATTAACTTCAATGGTTCAATGGAAGTCTTCCTTAAAACTATCAAGTATATGCCATCAACTCCATGAGTTGATGGCATATACTTGATAGTTTTAGCATAATTAATTGCCTTTATGTTCAAAGTTTTTCCAATAAACAGTCAATTGTAATTACGAAATCACTAATTTCATATGGCTCAGCCTCACTCGAACAACCTCTTCTCAGCATGGTCTTTCGTCAGTAAAGACCAATGCAAACTACCTATTCAGTTCATCTGCAACATCACCAGATATCTAAGACTCTCCCACACCCAGTGCACAAGGGTCCAATCTGATTAGCTTTCTTTTTGTTGTATCCACGTATGTGAAAAATTCTTTGTCCCCATTCAGTGCTCTCTTAGCCAATTCTTTCTCATATGCACCCTTGGCCTCCCTAACCTTGTTTGTGGTACTATTACAGATCAACTTGTACCTGTTAGTACTTTTCATCACTCTGTAAGTATCCCATGATAGCTTTTTCTGCTGTATTTGACTGGCCAGCTCTGCAGTCATCCACTTTGGCATCCTCCTCCTGAAATATTTTCTATTAAGAAAATATTTTAGGAGGATGCTAAAAAAAAAAAAAAAATTGCTTTAAAAGTATTCCATAATTCAAATGTATTCTCCTCTCCCTTGGCAATCCACCCAATTTATAGATGACATATAATGCCTTAAACAAGCCCCATCATCTAAAGTTAAAACCTATGTCTTTACCTTTAACTACTGCAGCATCTTTCTTCATCTTCCAGGTGATAAAATCCTAGCACCACCCTTTGTTCAATTGCACGATCACTTCCTGACAATGGTTCATGTACTATAGGCCCTGTGATGTCACCTGAATTGTTAGTAATGAATGATGAGGTCAAGAATATTCTCACCCCAAGTAATTTTTCTAACATGCCGGTACATGCCACTTATTCCAATCAAGATGGGGCAAATTAAAGTCACCCATAATAAGACATTCACACTTACTTGCCCATTCCATCTGCATGTAAAGACTCTCATCATATTCTTCGCAATCTTGTGGTCTGGAGATTACTCCTACTCTCATTGTTTCTTTGCTTCCAATTAACTCACACCACACAGATTCTATGCTAGGAGACGTGACCTCAGACTCAGCCAAGGTTCTTTTCACGCTCAGGCTGCTTTTGATAAGAAGACTCCTCCACCCCTTCTATCTTCCCTAAATACAAACTTATACCCTCAGAACATCCTATCAACATCGGCTAAAGTTGCAGTAAGAATTCACGAGGTGAGTGCATGTAAGCATTACTATGACCCATATCATCAGATAAAAGGGGATCTAAATTACCCTTCTCCCCCCCCCCCAATAACTGGCAGGTTCCCTGAACCCTTAGGGCATTCTCAATGATACTGGAAAAATCCTAGCACCACCCTTTGTTCAAATGAATACCATCCCTACAAAATAGATTCCTACTACCTACAAATGCAGGCCACACTGATAAAATTTTCTCCCGTCAGAGCCTTGCATATTCCTTTAAGTCTCGAGTAAAAGCACGAGGCTTTCAGCATATAGTCCCTTCTATCATGTCAGGGCAGAATTGCAGATACACATTGTGTCTTATACAAGTAAGTTGATTAGAGGAACACAGGTGGGATGAAAAAGCTATTTGTTGTTCTCTCAAGTATAATGGGCATTCAGTGATAAGGTGTTTTACTGTGAGTTGAGTTTGACAGTATCTGCACAGTGGAGGATCCTGCTTTGACCTAGCAAGTACAATTTCTTTCCTATTCCCTCTTAGGCTTGATAGCCAATGCTTGTGATCATTTTTAATCTGGAAGAGTATATTGTTTTCATTCTCCTGCCACATAGATAACCACTTCATTTTTTTCTACAGGTATACGCTATGATGTGTTTGTAATTGGTGTAAGCTATCTGTATCTCTGATATTATGAGACACATTCTTGGCAGAAAAACCTGCTTGCTCGTTTCTGTGATTCCATAATGTTCAGGTATCCAACAGATTATTTTTTGCTTGTTTTGTAAGATGCTGCACTAAATTTATTTGAATTCGTTGTAGAAAAGAATGACTGGAAAGACTGTTGTTGTTGTTTGTTAGTTGTTGGTGCATAGGTTCTGTGACCATAATGCATCTCTCATAGTTTGGCTTTTTCTAGTATGGTCTCTTGAAATTATAGTTTGAACTAATGCTTGACTTTATGAGATGGAGTTAAACTATATTCATCGATTTTTTTTAAAATCTAATTAATAAAACCTATTCATTTTAGGTAGTGAAAGGCTTCTTGTATATTATTTTCTTCACTTAAAATATTTTTCAAGCAAGAGCATCTTGAATTTTAGTATGGACTTAAAAGCTATTTTTATTTGGTTTATAAAGGCTGGACACTCTAGTAGTAAATGTTTAACTGTTTGTTGTACACGGCACTGATTACACTGAGGCAGTTCTTCAGCTTTAAGGATAGGATGTATGTATGTCCTATCCTTAACCTGCAATGATTACTTCTTTTTCACGGGATTTCCATTGCTTTAATCTTTTTTTTATTTGAAAAAGTTTATTATAAGTTTGCAGGGTCCATATTTTTTACCACTGTTTCTTGCTGTTTGCTTTGATGCAATGTCTGTAGTCTGTAAATGGTACTTTGGTCGTTGAAGACATGCTCTGCATTGCCATTTTTGCTGCATGGTCAGATTGTTCGTTTCCTTTGTGTTCGTTTTCTTTGTGCCACACTGTATTACACTGAGGAAGTCTGTGAAGATCAGACTATGGGGTAACTTTTGGTGCCATATTCAGTCTATTGCTAACTGAACTACTTGAAATTCAGCAGTAAAGAAACTATATATTGTTGGGAGAACTTGGATTATAGTAGTATCACAGAAAACTGCTGCAGCACCTACTTTTCTATTGGATTTCGATCCATCTGTATATATTTGCAGATATTTCACTAGACATGTAGAATGTTAGCATTAGCATTACTAGAGGCATATGATGCAAGAAAGCAAGCTTATACAGAATCAGAAAGGGAAAAAAAAACTTCCCATTTCACCTATCCATTTACTCCAAAAGTTTGTCCACTTCTTCCTTGAATTTATTTAGCTATCAACTTTCTGAAAGACAGATGGAAGTCTGTTCTAGCAATCAACTACCCGCTGGCTAATGGCAAATTTCTGCACATCTATTCGACAACTGTCTTTCCTCAATTTCAGTTTATGCCCCTCAGGTTTGTAGTCTGAGCAAGAGGAAAAATCCCATCAGCATTGAGCCTGTTCAATCCATTCAAGGCCTTATACACCTTAATCAGATCTCACCTCACAGGTGCCTAGTCTCCAGACACTGCAATTTTCAGAACTTAAGCCTTTCTTCATAAGAGCAATCGTTTGTTCCCCTCACCAGTCTTGTTGTCCATCTCTGTACTCGTTCTAGCAACTCTACATCCTTTCTAAAATTAGGCTTCCAGACTTGTACGCAGTACTCAAGGTGTAGCCTGACCATTGCCTTATACAAAGGGATAATCACCTCCTTATCCCTGTTAGCAAAATTCCTGTATATCATTGACAAGACCACATGACCTACTCTGGCAGCCTGTCTGCACTACTCAGAAAACTTCATATCTGACTGCACAATTACCACAAGGTATCTTTCATTCTCCACTAATCTGAGTGTAACATGACCCAGTTGGTACATTTGGTACTGCATATGGGTTAATGCTACCCATATGTAGTGCTTTGCATTTGTCAATGTTAAACTTCAGTTGCCACTTCTCAGCCCATCTGCCCAACTTTTCCAGATCCTGTTGAAGCAGCATACTGTCATAACTGTTATTAACAACCCTGACAACCCTTGTATCATCTGCAAATTTTGACATTAAGCTTGATATATCTTCATCAATATCATTGATAAATATACAAAACAACAATGGGCCCAACACCAAACCCTGGGGGACACCACTAATAGCATTAATCTCCAAAGAGCAGTGTTCATCGATTACCACGCTCTGTCTTCTCCCACTCAACCATCCTTTTATCTATTGTAGCAACTTGCCCTTAATGCCATACGGCTCCAATTTGTAGAGTAGTCTTCCATGTGTAACAGTATCAAAAGATTTCCTAAGATCCAAGTATATGACATCAATATTTTTTGCATCCAGTTGCTTTGTGACCTCATTGTAGTATCCAATCAAATTGGTCTGACAAGGCTTCCCCTTAACAAACCCATGCTATGTCTGAATTATTACTGTAGTCTTGTCTAGATGATCCTGCAATGCATCTTTAACCAGTGACTCCATTATTTTCCCTGGAACAGAAGTCAAACTACCAGGTCTCTAATTATTTGTGTCATCCTTTATGAATTGGAGATACATTTGCACATCTCCAGTCCGTGGGGACCTCCCCTGAATCTAAGGATGTTCTCATAATTGTGGCTAAGGGTTTGCTTACTTCCTTTGCTGCTTCCTTCAATATAACTGCATAGATTCCATCCACCCCAGGTGCCTTTTTTATGTTTAACTTCAACAATTTCTCCTCGACTTTGCTCTCAGTTATTACAAAATCATTTAACTCCCTGTTAGAGTTTGATAAACACCTGGCCTTCTCCTCCTTGAATAACTCCTTATGTGTGAATGTAGATGGAAAATACTCATTTAGTTTGGCAGCTTTCTGAGAATGATCATCTATGTCAGTGTTTCCCAAATGGTGTTTCACGGAACCCTGGGGTTCTGCAAAAAAATAAAAAATTTTATACATTAAAAGTTTAAAATATTGTAGGTATTTATATCTGGTGGAAGAGACAATATTTGAGTCAGGTCGCTTTTACTGCACAGCTTTGTGTACTAAACTGCCTTTGTAATTGTAATCCAGAACCTGCACATTACATCAACTGTATACTACCGCACCTACCTACCTATATACTAGGACACGACAGCCAAATGGCTGTGATTAGTTACACTCCATTTTTGGATCCATATTTCACATGATGGGAGGTTTTTTGTATTTTTTTTATACTAATAATAATAAACAAAGGATTTAAAGGTATTTGACCTTGAACCAAGGAAATTTTTCTATGTGCTATGCTAAAAATATTTAAAGGGCTCCGTTATGTTGTACAAAATATAAAAGGGTTCCGTGACTAAATTTAATTGGGAAATGCTGATCTATGTGTATCATGGAAAATAATTAAGTGTCATACATAAAACAAACAACAATATATAACAGTGAATGAAATTAAGTTTATCAACAGTATCTAGATTAGTACAGTACCATCTTAAAAATCATAAATAACACCATTTAAATATACATTAATAAATTAATATGACATGAAAATAACTTCATAACTAAATTTGCAAATTATATCCCATCCTGAACCCATATTTCTTTTATTGTAGAATTAAAGGCTGTACTTTACACATAATTCTATTCATACATATAAAAGCTACCAAATGCTACACATATATACAAAATATATAAAAAATACTTACGTGTGACTTTTGTTCTATACCATAATTAGCTGCAGCCCCTAAATCAATTTTTTTCCCATTCTTCGGGGTTCGAGATGATTTTTCTGGTCTGCTATTATATTTTGATTCACTTAAATCATGGTCATCATCTCTATATTCACACTTATCACCATTTTCTGATCTCCTTTCTTCATCATTGCTAAAATTTGAACACAATATTTATTTTGAATTCATGTTAAATATGAATAATATCAGAAATAACTGTTACACCTTATTTAACATATATAATTATACACTCTTCAGTGGGGAGAGTCAGTTTAATATCAAGGATGTGTTAAAGAATAAATAACAGCACATCACATGTGAAAAGGCAAGTTTCATAGAGAGGGCTAAGCAGGTAAAGGGAGCATGTATATCACCTGTTTCCTTATACAACAAGGCTACAATATCAATTCCAAATGGGAGGACTAGAAACACAGTCAAAAGGTAACAATGTGCAGTGATTCCATTTCTACCAGGCTGATGGAGATTCGTCACCAACCAAATGTATTTGGTGCAATGCCCTTGCTAACACTAGGTCACAGTGTCTACTAATCCAGAAAACTGGTATGGCACTGTGAATGGAAAGTTTTGGACTATCACTACATGGCTCAATCTCACACCAAGTGATTATTTCCAGCTCTTTGAATCCCTGAAGGAGCAACTGGTTCGCAAGAAATTTTTGACCAACAGCAATGTGGAGCATGTTGCTGTTTCAATTTTTTTGGTTTACCCCAAAACTGAAACTGCTGATGGTTTGAAAAATTGAAAAGGATGATGAATGTAAGAATAAAGTCTTTACCATAAGCATGCTTCTTACCTTATTATTTGAAACATTCTAGTATTATATAGCATGATTTACTTACTCAAAGTAACATAAAGCCTTCGGGGCAACTGGATGGCCTTATAAAATGAGATCTTCCTGATGCAGCTTGATGGGCCACATATAATTTGTATGTTAACACATAAATCATATGTTAAATTATCAACATATAATTTAAAAAATAATAAATAATAACATTAAATAAATAAAAATTAAGGTAAAAAAAATATTTTCATGAATGTATCATAATTTTTAAAGGTCGTTAAAAAATTATAGTTCATAATAACACAAGTTATATCGGGAAAAAAGTGGGAACATAATGCTTCTCTAGACATTATGTTACTCAATTTTTGTTATTGTAAAATTCCAGAAATTTTGCCTGTCAGAGTAGCTGAGGGTGCATATGATGACCACTAAGAACACAGTCAAAAGTGGTAACACGGTACAATTTCCTTCAAAAAAATAAAAATTCTGAGAGTTTGCATCATTACCTGATAATATAGCATAGTGACAAAGGTTCTTGTAGATTAGAGAGGAAACTGAATGCAGAGCATTGAGCATTTGTTGAACAAGGTGCATTCGGTAAGTATACTGTGAGTGCTGTCAAACAGTGTATACACTGCAGAGGTTCATTTTCTGTAAGCAGAAACAGATTAGTGAGATTGTTTTTAACTAACAAGTTTTGGCTATAATACCATGACTTGAACTGACAGGTTTGAACTAACAAAGCTTGTTATCCGTTTACATTTTTCAAGGTGTTCACTATATAAAACCATTCTATGTATGTTGCATCTGTAATCAGTATACAGGACTAGAACATTCAACGAAGTTGTGCTAGAGGGATGTTTTAATGCATAACCTGTACATTCTTTTCCCAAAATCCCACTGTGTCCTGGGCTCCAACAAAGATAACTATTTGCTCACAGAGATGTATCAGCTCAAAGAAAGCACCCTGTGAGTTACTAGACATTATGCTTTTAGAAACTGAGTACAGTCAGTCCTCGTATAACACGTGTTTACACTACACGAATTCGATCATACACGATTTATAAATAGGGGAACGATATCTTATATAACACGAACCGAATTCGCTTATGCACGATTCGCCTTTGTGTTTACAAGAAATGGCAGTCAAACGCGGAATCACCCCAACTGAACGCAACACGATAGGAATGAAGAGAAGATTCTGAAAATGTATTTATGTTTTTTATATCAGTGAAGGGGAAACACATTTCACCATAATAACGTAAAAACCAACACAATTCCAGCTATCGGTATAATCGCAAATGCAATTAGATCGAGTTTACTACCAGTTTATAACAGATTCCACTAGCAGAAACGCAACTGGAAATTGTTTTTATTGTTTTATGGTAGTAACTCCCAGAAATGTGCTTTAGTAAAATGTGAGGTGTTAATCTCTGCCTTTACGGTGTTGTTTATTCAGTTGCTACACGCGCATCTTTGTTTATGTGTATCAAGCAATTAGATGCCGCCTCGTTTTGTAATTGTGCTTTGTTCCCTAAAAATGAGTAAAATACTTAAAAGGTGTGAAAAGGAAGTGTCCTGGTGAAGACACTACAGATTCAGAGAGAAAAAGAAAAGCAATATCGATAAACAGAAGCGGACTGGGTCAAAAATTCTTACCGGGGAAAATTTATAGTGGTCTCGTACTATGGTTTATGGCCAAAATCACACCAGACTCCGGCCCACCGGGGTGTCCCCGGTAAGGCTTATGGCCAGTCCGCCTCTGTTGATAGAGAAAAAATAGGAAATTGTGAAACACTT
The DNA here is from genome assembly GCF_048544385.1 of Mastigoproctus giganteus. NCBI lineage: Eukaryota > Metazoa > Arthropoda > Arachnida > Uropygi > Thelyphonidae > Mastigoproctus > Mastigoproctus giganteus. Next base: position 158,116,629 of record NC_143579.1, read on the forward strand.
TGAGCGAAATGAAAGACCATGTGATATTGCACGTGCTACAGACCTAAATGAGGCAACGCCGAGAATTAGAAAGAATGCAGAGAAAATAAAAACAACTTTCATAGCAGGAACAACCCAAAATCCATTAGATCAAGACACAAAGAATTGGAAGAGACGGAACGCTTGTCATCTGTTTGTATAGAAAATGAAAAAAAAAACAAGTTTGCTTACGATAGAAGCAAAAGCATTAGCAATATTTTATTACATAATAGTCGTAATAAAATGCATAAGTATTTTATTACGATTATTTATTGTGTTTGGTAATGTTTTGGTTACAAATGTGTGTTCAATCTTGGGTGGTTGGCACCTAACCCCATTTTTCCCATAGGGCCTGTTGTTTATATTGCACGATTTTGCATTGCACGAGGGTTTCTAGGAACGCAACTATCGTGCTATACGAGGACTGACTGTAATGCATATTAGATTGGTGAGTGGAACAAAGGGTTGATGTTACCAAGAAAGGCTTAAGTTCTGTAAATTTCAGCATCTGGAGGCTAGGCATCTGTGAGGTGATCTAATTGAGGTGTATAAGGCCTTGAATGGATTGAGCAAGCTCAATGCTAATGGGATTCTTCCTCTTGCTCAGATTACTCACTTAAGGGGGCATAAATTCAAATTCGGGAAAGACAATTGTAGAATAGATGTGCGGAAATTCGTCTTTAGCCAGCAGGTGGCTGATAGTTGGAACAATAAGAGTAGGAGTGTGTTATATGCCTAATGACTCAAATGAGTACAATAAACAATTGTACAGAGAAATAGAGTGGGCTAGTAAATCACAATGTCTTATAATGGGGGATTTTAACTTCCCAGATATTGACTGGAACTTGTGGGTTGGTCACTCACACACTAGTAAGACTTTTGTGGATTTATTGGATGATTGTTTTCTGCAGCACATGTTCGAGAGGCAATCAGAAAGGGTAATACTCTTGATCTGGTTATAGCAGTGATCATTCGTGTATTAAGAATTTGCAGATAAAGGAACCCTAGGTGACAGTGATCACAGTGTACTGATGTGGGATTTACTTAAAGATATAATTACCATCAGGGGTAAAGGAAAGGGTTTTTGCTTCCATAAAGGTGAGTACAGTGGTCTCAGACAGTTTTTAAATTCTGTACAATGGGATCAACTGATGATGTTACCAACAGTAAATTCTAAGTGGGAAGCATTCAAGGAATTAATCGTGGATGCTACTAAAAGTTTCATACCTATTAAGGAATATTGTTCAAGGTTTAGGCCTAAATAGATCAAATGAACTAATGAGACTCGTTACAGAGAAGAAAAATGCATGGGATGCATACAAATTATCAAGCGACTCAGACGCCTATGGCAGATATAAGTTAGTCTGTAATCAGGTCACAAAGGAGGTTAGGCAGGCGAAGGCAGATTACGAGAAATCTTTGGCAAAAGATGCTAAGAAAAACAGTAGGATTTCTTTACTTATATAAACTCTAAAAGGAAGGGGATGAATCTGATTCGTCCAATTGATATTGATGGTTCGACTGTTGATGATCTTGCTCAGATAGCAAACAAACTGATTGAGTATTTTGCATCTACATTCACACGAGGAGTTATTAAGGTTTGAAAATGGCAGAAGGTTATCAAAATGTAGCAGAGTACGTAATGATTTTGTAATAACTGAGAGCCAAGTGGAGGAGAAATTGTTGAAGTTAAACATAAGAAAGGCACCTGGGGTCAATGGGATCTATCCAGTTATATTAAAGGAGGCGGCAAAACAACTAAGCAAACCTTTAGCCATAATTATGAGAGCATCCTTGGACTCGGGGGAAGTCCCCACGGACTGGAGATGTGCAAATGTATCCCCAATTCACAAAGGGGGATCGAAGGGTGACACAAGTAATTACAGACCAGTTAGTTTAACTTCTGTTCTGGGTAAAATAATGGAGTCACTGGTTAAAGATGTATTGCGGGATCATCTAGACAAGACTGCAGCAATAATTCAGACACAGCATGGGTTTGTTAAGAGAAAGTCTTGTCTGACAAATTTGATAGGATATTATGATGTGGTTACAAAGGAACTGGATGCAAAAAATAATTTTGATAACATATACTTGGATTTCAGGAAAGCTTTTGATTCAGTTGCACATGAAAGACTACTGTACAAATTGGAGCAGTATGATATTGAGGGCAAGTTGATACAATGGATAAAAGGATGGTTGAGTGGAAGAAGACAGAGGGTGGTAATTAATGGGTGCTGCTCTTCGTGGACTAATGTTATTAGTGGAGTCCCACAGGGTTCGGTGTTGGGTCCTCTGTTGTCTTGTATATTTATCAATGATATTGATGAAGGTATATCAAGCTTAGTGTCGAAGTTTGCAGATGATACAAAGGTTGGCAGGGTTGTTAATGACAGTAATGGCAGTGTGCTGCTGCAACAGAATCTAGATAATTTGGGCAGATGGGCTAAGAAGTGGAAACTGAAGTTTAACCTTGATAAATGCAAAGTACTGCATATGGGTGAATAACCCCAGAGAAACGTGCCAACTGTGTGGTACTACACCTAAGGTGGTAGAAAATGAAAAAGACCTGGGAGTAATTGTGCAGTCAGATATGAAGTTTTCTGAGCAACACAGACAGGCTGCCAGGGCAGGTCATGGGGTTTTGTCAATGATATATAGGAATTTTGCTAGTAGGGAAAAGGAGGTGATTGTCTTTCTGTATAAGGCAATGGTCAGGCCACGCCTTGAGTACTGCGTACATGTCTGGAGGCCTCATTTTAGGAAGGATGTAGATTTGCTTGAGTGTGTACAGAAAAGGGCAACAAGATTGGTGAGGGGGAATGAAGGGATCCTCTTACCAAGAGAGGCTTAAGTTCTGCAAATTGCAGTGGCTGGACACTAGGCACCTGCGTGGTGATCTGATTGAGGAGTATAAGGCCTTGAATGGATTGAGCACGCTGAATTCTGATGGGATCCTTCCACTTGTTCAGATTACGAACCTAAGGGGGCATAAATTCAAATTAAGAAAAGACAGATGTAGAATAGATGTGTGGAAATTTGCCTTTAGCCAGCGGGTGGTTAACTGCTGGAACAAACTTCCATCTGTCGTGGAAGTTGATAGGTTAAATAAATTTAAGGAGGAACTGGACAGGCATTTGAAGGGAATGGTGTGATTTTTTTTTTTTTTTTTCGCTAATGCTGCACAAGCTCATACACTTGCTTTCTTGCATCACATGCCACTACTACAAGAAACTTCCATCTATTGTAGTGGAGGTCAACAAATTAATTAAAGGTCAAGGCAGAACTGGGAACTAGACAACCATTTGGAGTGAGTGACTGGGAGAAATGGGAAGGTTTTTTTTTTTGGCTGAAGCGATATAAGCTTGCTTTCTTGCATCAAATGCCTCTTCTAATGATAATCAGGAATCTTTTTCTGCCCTTTGTTGGCTTTGTAATGTACGATGCCTTTAAGTCTCTTATAGCTCATAAGACTGGCAATGGTGGGGTTATTTAGAATAAGTTCAATGCTGAATTTTTATTTCTTTTTTTGCTTTGTTAGTCTTCATTCCATCAGTATCTGATATGTCTGCATATTCTTAATTGAGATTGCACATGGCAGCTAGTTCAGTTGTTATAATTTTCCAAACTGTTTTGATAAATTTCCATAATTTGTTCGGCTTTCTTTTGTTATGGAGAAACAGATTAGTGAGTGTGAGGCTTGAATTCTACATATTACTGGATAGTCGCTGTTGTTAAGAGGACTGTCAAGTGCTGTCCACTCAAAACTTAGGAAGAGGATTGGGGGAGAGCAGATAGAGCAAGAGAGATCTATTGCAGAGGTAGACCCTGTAGAAAAATGGATGTAATTGGAAGCCAGTATTCAAATAGTTTTAAATTCTGTCTGTCCAGTAGCATTTCAATAAGCTATCTTTGTCTGTCTGATGACCATTTAAGTCGCCCAATAAACAGAAAGAGATGACAATTGCAGAATGCCTTCCAGTTCCTGAATTGTACTTGGACAATTGACAAAAAGCCGAATGAAACAAGTATCAAGGCAATACCAATCACTATTCATATCACAATGGCCAGGGGCATTCCTAGGGTATGTGGCGACCGGGTGCCAATTGAAATTTGGTGCCCCCTTTAAAATTTTCTTCATATGTGTATGTAAGTTTCAGGTTTGCAGGCACCCTTTGCACGCTGGTGCACGAGTGCAGTGCACCCCTTGCAGCCTCTGGATGGCTCGCCATTGACAATGTCTTCCAATGAGGTTTGAAGAGGAATGCATTTACAATGGTCTAAAAGCATGGTTCCATGCCATGGGTATTATTTGTAACAGATCTGTCTTGCTGAAAGTATAATTTTTGACTGAGGGAAATAACTGAGGTGTTAAATTTGTCTCTTGCAAACAGATTCCAAGAGGATGTTAGCATTAGTAGAGGCATATGATGCAAGAAAGCAAGCTTATGTAGCATGAGCAAAAAAAAACCCCCATTTCACACATCCATTCCCTCTAAATGTTTGTCCAGTTCCTCCTTTAATTTATTTAAGCTATCAACTTCCACAACAACAGATGGAAGTTTGTTCCAGCAATCAACAACCTGCTGGCTAAAAGCAAATTTCTGCACATCTATTTTATAACTGAATGAGGTTTGAAGAGGAATGCATTTACAATGGTCTAAAAGCATGGTTCCATGCCATGGGTATTATTTGTAACAGATCTGTCTTGCTGAAAGTATAATTTTTGACTGAGGGAAATAACTGAGGTGTTAAATTTGTCTCTTGCAAACAGATTCCAAGAGGATGTTAGCATTAGTAGAGGCATATGATGCAAGAAAGCAAGCTTATGTAGCATGAGCAAAAAAAACCCCCATTTCACACATCCATTCCCTCTAAATGTTTGTCCAGTTCCTCCTTTAATTTATTTAAGCTATCAACTTCCACAACAACAGATGGAAGTTTGTTCCAGCAATCAGCAACATGCTGGCTAAAAGCAAATTTCTGCACATCTATTTTATAACTGAATGAGGTTTGAAGAGGAATGCATTTACAATGGTCTAAAAGCATGGTTCCATGCCATGGGTATTATTTGTAACAGATCTGTCTTGCTGAAAGTATAATTTTTGACTGAGGGAAATAACTGAGGTGTTAAATTTGTCTCTTGCAAACAGATTCCAAGAGGATGTTAGCATTAGTAGAGGCATATGATGCAAGAAAGCAAGCTTATGTAGCATGAGCAAAAAAAAACCCCCATTTCACACATCCATTCCCTCTAAATGTTTGTCCAGTTCCTCCTTTAATTTATTTAAGCTATCAACTTCCACAACAACAGATGGAAGTTTGTTCCAGCAATCAGCAACCTGCTGGCTAAAAGCAAATTTCTGCACATCTATTTTATAACTGAATGAGGTTTGAAGAGGAATGTATTTACAATGGTCTAAAAGCATGGTTCCATGCCATGGGTATTATTTGTAACAGATCTGTCTTGCTGAAAGTATAATTTTTGACTGAGGGAAATAACTGAGGTGTTAAATTTGTCTCTTGCAAACAGATTCCAAGAGGATGTTAGCATTAGTAGAGGCATATGATGCAAGAAAGCAAGCTTATGTAGCATGAGCAAAAAAAACCCCCCATTTCACACATCCATTCCCTCTAAATGTTTGTCCAGTTCCTCCTTTAATTTATTTAAGCTATCAACTTCCACAACAACAGATGGAAGTTTGTTCCAGCAATCAACAACCTGCTGGCTAAAAGCAAATTTCTGCACATCTATTTTATAACTGAATGAGGTTTGAAGAGGAATGTATTTACAATGGTCTAAAAGCATGGTTCCATGCCATGGGTATTATTTGTAACAGATCTGTCTTGCTGAAAGTATAATTTTTGACTGAGGGAAATAACTGAGGTGTTAAATTTGTCTCTTGCAAACAGATTCCAAGAGGATGTTAGCATTAGTAGAGGCATATGATGCAAGAAAGCAAGCTTATGTAGCATGAGCAAAAAAAACCCCCCATTTCACACATCCATTCCCTCTAAATGTTTGTCCAGTTCCTCCTTTAATTTATTTAAGCTATCAACTTCCACAACAACAGATGGAAGTTTGTTCCAGCAATCAACAACCTGCTGGCTAAAAGCAAATTTCTGCACATCTATTTTATAACTGTCTTTCCTCAATTTTAATTTATGCTCCCTCAGGTTAGTAATCTGAGCAAGAGGAAGATGGTTGGCTGTTGTTGGATTTTTTTGGTGCAAAAGCAACTTTGGCCATATTGCACCTATCAATTAGTATTATGTAACAATGATGTTGACGTTTCTTAATTCATTATTATGCTTAATTCAGCATTACTGTTTATATCTGGCTAAAATAGCCTATTAATTTTAAATAAGTAAATATATTTTCAATGTTGGAGTTATTGCCTAGGATTTGTGATAAAGTTAGGGAATCCTGAATATTCATAGAGAAATGGAAGGCTGTTTTTTGCACCATGTGCTATTGTGGATATTCTATAAAGAAACGTTTCAGTGAGTTGACAAGAACATAAAGACATTCTGGAGGGTTTGCTTTCGTGAGTAAGTACAAGTGTGTGAGATGTATACGTCCAATGCACAGTATGGTTAGAATGACTTCTTCGTACCGATTCTTATAGACACTCGAATTCCATGGCTGAAGTTCATGTTTTATTTGAAACAGTTCATTTCACTGGATTCATTTCACCTGGCTTCGCAAGGTGAGCTTGTATCTGGTGAAGGATGGGATGTGATGGAGTATGCTTTCATTGGAAAGCATGTATTGCACTTAATGAATCTGTGTATATGAGATTAATATTAGTATTAGCAATGGCCACAAGGTGAAAGGAAGCCTATGGCTTATGCTGCACCAGACAAAAAATAATAATAATAAAAAGTAATAATAAAATAAAATAACAAAAAATAAAATAATAAGAATAAAAACAAATTAATAGTAAGAAGAAAAAAAAAATAATAATTAATAAGAAAAAAGGAAATGGACAACCTATGTATTTCCCTCATCCCTTAGGTAATTATCCAGATGTTTCAGAAGAGGAGATGATGCAATGTATTTTAAGGCTATTAGTAGGGCAAATATCTCAACAGAATAGCTACTGCATTAGTTTGGGAGTTGCTGTGAGATGACAGTGTGTGGAAGGACCACTGCAGCATCCACTTGTGTATCTGTTTTAGAGCCATCTGTATATATTTGAAGATATTCAGAGAACTGTGATGAGTGGGCTACATGCATCTGTTTTATGTTGACATTTGCCAGAGTGCTTTTTCCCCACTGTTGAAAATAAGTGTCACCGTTAGGCGTGAAAGTATGACATGGTGAAATAGTTATGCTATTATCGTCATATACATTGTCAAAACTTAGGCCCCATTTTGAAACTAGTTCTTTTAGTCGAATTTCAGCTGGTTTATTTACTGTGGGTTTATTGCTGTAGAGGTTCTCCCACTGCGGATTGAAGAGATACTGCCAAGTAGGATGATGAGAAAGACTTCGGATTTTAATAGCAGCATTTGCCTCCGGAGATATAGTGAAGGTTCAGGGGATTCAGCATATAAGCTTTGTACAGGCAATGTTCTGTATGCCCCTAAGGAAATTCGTAAGGCGCTGTGATGTATGGAATCAAGCCATTTGATGACACTTGGTCTACATGAGATATACACAGGAGCTCCATAGTCTAGTCTTGATCTGATTATAGCTCGGTATAGGTGAAGTTGTGTGAACCGATCAGCCCCCACATCATTGCAGAAAGAACTCTGAGAATATCTAGTTTTTTAGACAGGTTGTTCGAAGGCATTTGATATGTTCCAAAAAGTTAAGATTTTTATTGAGAATCAGGCCAAAGAAACGCATACTATTTGCTAGAGGTATCAGCTGGTTTTCAGCATTATTTCTGGATCTGGGTGCATTTTCTGCTTTCTACAGAAATATATGGCCATAGTTTTTTGTTGTGATATTCTGAAGCCATTGTTTTTAGTCCACAATTCTATTTTTTTAACTGCACTTTGTAATTTCCTTTCAATCATGTTCATGTTTTGTGAATGGCATGAAATGGTAACGTCATCTGCATAAAGGAATGTTTCAACTGTTTTCGGTAGGTCTTTTGTAATAGAATTTATTTTGATTGCAAACAAAGTTGCAATCAGCACGGAACCCTGAGGAACTCCTTCTTCCTGAGTATATGTTTGTGATTCTTTCCCCATTTTTGAAGATAAGTATCACAAGTTAATTGAGGAGGAGGAGTCCAAGGTGGGTGAGAGCATTTCACTATTTGTAGCCTGTTGACATTAGGAACATTCCAACTCTGAGTTATTTCAATTAGGCGTAAGCCTGCCGGTCTTATTTTACTGAGTTTATTTCTATAGAGGTTTTGCAGTGGTGGATTAACCAGGCATGGCTCAATAGGATGCTGACAGCAACTTTGTATTCAGGCTGCATACTTAAGAAGTAGTGTTTTCCTGCAGAGACAAAGAGGGGGCTCATGTGCTTTAATATATAAACTATGGGTAGGAGATGTCCTGAATGCACCAAGGACAATCCGCAATGCACTGTGCTGTACAGGGTCCAACCAGCATAGTATACTCTTTCGGGCAGAATCGTACATTGGAGCACCATAATCCAAACGGGATCTGATCAATGCTCTATATAAGAGAAGCAAAGATGTACGGTCTGCTCCCCAAGACAGGGCAGATAAGGATCTGAGTATGTTCAGTTTTTTGAGGCAGGAAGTACGCACCAATTTAATGTGCTCAAAAAAATTTAATTTTCTGTCAAGGAGGATTAATTCCAAGAATCTGATATTGTTGGTCACTGGAATGGTAAAATTTGACATCTGAAGTTCAGGATCTGTATGCATTTTTTGTTGATATTTGCCAGAGTGCTTTTTCCCCACTGTTGAAAATAAGTGTCACCGTTAAGCGTGAAAGTGTGCCATGGTGAAATAGTTATGCTATTATTGTCACATACATTGTCAAAAGTGGATTGCAACAGTTTTCTGCTGAGATAGACAATAGCCATTGAGTCCTGCCCACCTCTGGACCTTATTCAAGGATATCTGCAATTGTCGTTCAATGGATCTCATATTCTGAGAGTGGCAAGATATGGAGAGATTATCCGCATAGAGGTAGGTCTCAACTGTAATTGGAAGTTCTTTTGTGATAGAATCAATTTTAAGGGCAAAGAGGGTTGCATTCAATACAGAACCTTGTGGCACTCCTCCTTCTTCCTGTAAAAATGTCATAGAAAGCGAGTTGTGGTATCAAACTTGGAACGAACGTTTCTGGAGAAAGTTCCCGATGAAGGAAGGTTGCCTCGTAGACCAAGGGCATGGAGGTCGCTGAGAATGCCATAGCGCCAGGTAGTGTCAAATGCCTTCTCTATGTCTATGGAAACCAAAATGAGATGTTCATTTTTTACGAAGGCATTGCGAATTGCAGACTCTGCCCTGATCATGAAATCTAAGGAGGATCTGTTCTTACGAAAGCCATGCTGATTATTACTCATTAGGTGTTGTGCTTCGATGAATCAAACAAGTCGATTATGTATAATTTTTTCAAGTAATTTACCGAGGCAACTGGAAACGGAAATTGGTCGGTAATTGTATGGCCTGGTAGGGTCTTTTCCAGGTTTCAAAAACGCAAGAACTGTGGCATGATGCCAAGAGTTGGGATAAATGTTTTCCATAAATATTCGGTTAGAGAAGACCAGCAGTATTTGTAAATTTTTGTCACCAAGGTTTTGTAACATGATATAAGATATTCCTTCTGGCCCAGTGGCACTTTTGTGTGTTGTTTTAATGGCATGTAGAAGTTCATGATATTGAAGAGGCTGGTTATACGGAAGGAAAACTGAGGTTCGAAAGTTGATGGCTTGTTGTTCAGTCTTGGTCTTTATTTTCTGAAAATCCACAGAATAAGTTGAGACCGCTGAAACTTCAGCAAAGGTTTTGCCCAAGGCATTTGCTATGTCCTCAGGAGCAGAGAGTTCCTGCCCATTCCATGAAAGAATTGGTGAAGGGGTTGTTGGGAATTTTCTGGAAATCTGCCTGATTTTCTTCCATATTAATCTGGAGTTAGTGTTTCTGTTTATGGTAGATGCAACCCGAATTTAATTCTTCTTGGCTTGCCTTTGAATGAGACATGCTTTTGCGCTTAGCTTCTTGTAATTGATAAGATTAGCCATGTTTGGTGATCTACAAAATAAATTCCATGCTTTATTTTTCAACTTCTTTGCTTTTATGCAGTCTTCATTCCACCAATAGTTAAGGTGCCGTCGGGACCGGGGATTCGACAATGGAATTGAACATTTAGCTGCAGATAGTAGGTGTGAAGTGATGTAATCTGTGGCTTCATCTATCGACTGTGTTCGTATATATATTGCTCATCCAGGGTGATAAAAGATTGAAATCTGACCCAGCTGGCTTGAGAGAACTTCCATTTCCTGCAGGGTCTGACTAATGGTGGTTGTGTAGTGAGCAGAACACAAATAATCAGAAAATGATCACTGCCCAAGGGGTCATCTATAACAGACCATTCTATGATTGGAAACAGAATCGGGGAACATATTGATAGATCGATTGCAGAAGTTTGTCCAGTTGGTAATTGTATGTGAGTGAGTGCACCAATATTAAGAACATTAAGGTTTTGCTTATCTAGAAAAGTTTCAATTAGCGGCCATGTGTATCTAATTTTGTTGATCCCCATAAGGGGTGGTGACCACTGAAATAACCCAACAGACAGACAGGGGGTGGTAATTGCATTAGCAGGTTTTCAAGATCTTGCTAAGGGAAGGTATGACTTGGTGGGAGATAGACTGATACTAGTGTTAATGCAATCTGGGTTATCAAACGTACGGCAACAACATCAATATCAGTTTGCAAAACAATTTGTTTGGTCGGGATCTTTGAGCTGACCAAGATGGCCACATCTCGATGGGCAGCATTTGAAGTATTACGATCTTGTCGATAGATGGCATAGTTCTTTATGTTGGTGGAAATTTAGAAGTTAGATAGGTTTCCTGTAGACAGAAACCAACTGGAAAGTAGCGGTTAATTAAGACTTGAATAACATTAAGGTTGCTACGAAATCCTCTGCAATTCCATTGTATTATATAATGCATTACTAGTGTTTAGTAGAAGAAGCTGTATCTTACTGTTTTTTTAATGTGACGGGCTTGTGACGTTCAGGCTTTGGTTTGTCTTTTTTGGAGAAGAATGGTCGACCGGTGTCCATTTCTTCTTCCGCATGTATTTCTAAGATAGGTTCTTCTTGTCTGGATGAGTCGAGTGTATCCATAGATGTTTCTTGGATATTCTTATTGAAATGTGAGCTTCGATTATTCAATGTAGAAGCAATCACTGGGGGAGGAGATGGAGATGTTGCTGGTACCGTAAGTGCAGTATTATTTGCTTGGTTCAACTGCTTAGGGATATTGGACTGTTGCTGGGAGAGAACAGCCCGAGCCCATTCAGAGATTGAAGTGTTTGAAGGGACTGTAACATCAGTTTGGGTGGCCACTGATTGATACTTTTGCACAATACTGGCAATATGTACGCTTAGTCATACCGGGAGCAATTACTTTCCTTGCTTCTTGAAAACTTACTTTGTTTTCAATCTTATATTTCACAATTTTCTTTTCAGTTTTCCATTTGTCGCATGACCTTGAATAAGCAGGTTGGTTGCCTTTACAGTTGGGACAGACCATTTCTTTTGCTGAGCAATCACTTTGAGTGTGGTCAGAGGACCCACAATTGGGGCAATCTTGATTTCCTCTGCATGCCATTCGAGAGTGGCAATACATTTGGCACTTAAAACATCTCAATGGATTAGGAATGTAGGGCTAATGCGACAAAGTAGATAACCTGCTTTTATCGATGATGGTAGATTTGGCATATTGAAAGTGAGAATAATGTTCCTTGTAGGTGTAAGTGTATTGTCTTTTTTAGTCATAATCCTTTTGACTGCAATGACATTTTGGTCTTGAAGTTCTTGTGTTATCTCCTCTTCCGTGACATTCAATAGATCCCAACTGAATATAACCCCTTTGGATGTATTTACGGTTGCATGGGGAGAAACCTTTACTGGAATTCCAGCAAAGTTTGTAAGGTTTAGCAGTTTCTCCGAATGTCCATGGTTTATTGTCTCCACTAGTAGGTCTCCTGATTGCAGTCTCTTGACTGTCTTAGGAGATCCTGCGAGACTTTCCAGGTGTTTTTGGATAAGAAACGGAGACAGCTTACTGAGGGATCGATTGGCAAGAGAGTGCATTATAATAAATGTTGGGAAATCTGTCACTGAGGAATTGGTTTTAAACCTCTTGGGTTGCGACGTGCCATGTTCTGTTTCTGTGTCTGGCTGAGAGTTTGTCGGCTCTAAAGGTGGAAAACCATTAAGGTCCATCTTTGCTCCTTTTGGCCCTTGGTAGATTGTTTGTTTTTTTGTTTTTTTTTGATTTGGTAGTTGTTGGCGCATCGGCTTCTGTGGCCATATTGCACCTCCCAAGGTTTTTTTTTGCAGTACTTTGATCCAAGCCCGAGGCGGGAATCGAACCCGCGACCTTTGGGTTGCCGGGCAGGTACTTTACCCACTCGGCTAGCCCGGTCGGCTTTGGCAGATTGTCTGTTCTGCCAAGATTTCCGGCCACACCATGGGAAGGCAGGAGCAGTGCCTGGTGTGACCAAGCAAAAAGTAGTAAGTGTTAGGAGTAAACTAGAAGAAATAAAGAAAGGTGCCTTTCCTTTCTTGCTCTGTACAAGTGTTTTTGTAACAAGAGCTGTTTTTAAATGAATAAATTTATTAACATCAAGAACGTAAAATAACTATAAATCACTTTTGGGAAATTGCAGTAATAGCACAGAGAAATTGCTCAGTCACAATCACTTGGCACCCGGGGCCATTAAGATTGGTAGGTGTCCTCGCAAACCAATGTTATGGAGGTCATTCAGAATGCTGTATCGCCAGGTAGTGCCAAAGGCCTTTTCTATGTCGAGACTGATCATAATTAGATGCTCATTCCTTAGAAAAGCATTGCATACATTTGCCTCTGCTTTTATCATGGGGTCCAGAGATGATCTTTTTTTTGTGGAAGCCATACTGATTTGTGTTTAATGTTATATTTTTCCAAGAACAAGGTTAGTTTGTTGTTCACCATTTTCTCCAGTTTTCCCGAGGCAACTTGTTAGAGCTATACGTTTCACGTAAATAGTTAAAAATACAATGTACCCCTCCCCCCTTTACAATTGGTTCACCGTACAATCAAATCACATTACGGTGAACTCAACATAGTAAAGTACCGTTCACTATATGATGTGGAGTAAGCGCCGGTCATTTTGAACACGTTTGTGGATTGAATTTTAATTCTATTAAACAGTGATTCTAATTAGTGAAAATAGGAGGAATATTATCCACAGGCTATAAAAGCAAAGATATATTAAGCACAAATTTACCCTTTATTACCTTACCAATTAAAAAAATTAAATGATATGTGAAAATCGGAAGAATATACGTGATAATCGGAATAATTAATACGTACTGTAATATGCACATACAAACTAGTTGACATTTCATTTCACTGACATTTGTGGGTGGGGGTTAAAATTTAAAACAGTAAAAAGATAAGCAATCAATAACAAAGAACATGGCACACACAAATTGCGTGTGTGTTATGGGGGTTTAGCGGCGCATAAGCTGCTGTGGCTATAATGCGCCTACACACACAAATTGCAAGTAACACAATAAGCGCAAGTGAGAACAGAGTAACGAGCTACAAAGCTTTAAAAATAGGAATGAAGAGAAGATCTGAAAATAAATTTTTTTTATTGTTGTTATTATGGGAGTTTAAAGGCGCATAAGCTACTATCGCTATAATGCGCCTATTCATTTTTTACATAGGAAAATGAAAAATTTTCATAAAATCAGAAAAGATTAAAAAGTCCAATCTGCTTCAGAAAGTTGAAAAATTCGAAAATATTTGCCTTGTCACCAATGAGATTCTCTATAGTTATTGGTTTATCAAGAATTACCAGTGATAGCAGGGTTGATGGTCTGTCTTTTCTATAGTAGGGGCAGTCAATGAGTATGTGTTTAACAGTCAGATTTATAGAACAATGCGGACACTGTGGTGGATCATCTCCTCTAAGGAAATAAAGATGGGTTAGATGGGTATGACCTATTCTTGCCCTTGATAGGACTACTTCTTCGCGTCTTGATGTACGGATACTGGAGTGCCAAATTTTTGGATCAATTTTAAATTGAAGGAGTTTATTATTTGTTTGAGAGTGCCAGATTGTTGTCCATTCTGACAAGCATGCAGCTTGAATAGTTAATGCAAAGTCTGATGGTGGAACATGGATATTAGTTAAGTCTAAGGTAGTTGGATTTTTTGCAGATTTATCAGCCAGTTCATTGCCCAAAATACAAAATGTGCTGGAATCCAACAGAAGATGACCTGTTGATGGCGTTCTTCAATTTTTAGTAATATGCTTTGTTATTTCGTCAATAACAGGGTGAACTTTATCTGAGAAATTACATAAAGCCACGATTAAACTAAGCGAATCAGTGTAAATAACAGATTTTAAAGATCGATCAGCACAGAGATTTTGAAAGGCCAGTTTAATTGCATATAATTCAGCTGAAAAGATACTCAATTCAGATGGAATGGATACTGAAATAACGGTATTCGGAACTGCACCTGCTCCAACGTTTGAATTAGATTTAGAGCCATCTGTATAAATTGGGGAAAAATCACCTACATCTTTGAGTGTGAACTGCATGAAGTTGTACGATATTAGATGCTTGTAAAACTCCCTTTCCCCATTGGCAGAGATAAGTGGCACAAGTCACCAGAGGAAGAGAAGCCCATGGTGGTTGACAGCAGGTTGCTACCTGTTGTACGGAATGAACGGAAAGATTCCAAACTTCCATCAGTTCAAGGAGGCAAAGACCGGCTGGCTTTACTATGTTAGGTTTATTTCTGAAGAGGTTTTCTAATGGTGGATTGAACAAGTATGACTGAATGGGATGCGAGGTACAACTTTGTATCTTAACAGCATACTTTAGTAACAGTTTTTTCTACGTAACGATAGTGGGGGCTCTTGAGCATCAATACAGAGACTGTGTGTGTGGGCGACGTTCTAAAAGCACCAAGTGCAACCCTCAAAGCACTGTGTTGAATGGGATCAAGCCAGCGTAATGCACTCATTCTGGCAGAATCATATATGGGAGCTCCATAATCAAGGCGGGATCTGATTAAAGACCTGTATAGCCAAAGCAGAGAAGTACGATCTGCACCCCATGTTTGGGCGGATAAAGCTTTGAGTATGTTTAACTTTTTTAGAGAGGAAGTACGTACATTTTTAATATGGTCTATAAAATTTAACTTGTTGTCAAGGATTAATTCTAGAAATCTGATGTTATTAGTGACCGGGATGGAGACATTAGAAATTTGAAGTTCGAGATCTGGATGAAGTTTGCGCTGCCTACAAAAATGGATAGCAACTGTTTTCTGCTGCGAGAACCGATAGCCATTGAGGCTAGCCCACTGTTGTATTTTATTAAGTGATATCTGAAGCTGCCGTTCAATAGACCTCATATTTTGGGAATGGCAGGAGATGGAAAGGTCATCTGCATAAAGATAAGTCTCGACTGTATTTGGAAACTGTCTTGTAATAGAATCCATTCTAAGAGCAAACAGAGTGGCACTCAGTAATGATCCTTGTGGAACACCTTCTTCCTCATGAACATTGCAGAGAGGGCATGTTGGTACTGAACTTGAAACGATCTAGTATGTAGGAAGTTTTGAACAAATATAGGAAGGTTGCCCCGCAGACTAAGGGAGTAAAGATCACTAAGTATTGCCATGCCGCCAGGTGGTGTCAAAAGCCGTCTCTATGTCTATTGAAACCATTACAAGATGTTCACGTTTAACAAAGGCATTTCGAATGGCGAATTCAGCCTTGACCATAAGATCTAAGCACGATCTATTTTTACAAAAGCCATATTGACTTTGGCTCATTAGATGTTCTGACTCAATGATCTAGACGAGTATTCTGTGGACAATCTTTTCTAGGAGCTTGCTGAGGCAGCTTGAGAGAGATATCGTTCTATAGCTATGGGAGTTGGTTGGATCTTTCCCAGGCTTTAGAAATGCCAAAACAGTAGAGTAATGCCAGGAAGCTGGAAAAACGTTTCTGAAAATATACAATTGTAAAAAACCAGCAGCAAGTGCAAAGCTTTGTCATCAAGATGTTGTAGCATGACATAATAAATCCCACCTGGCCCTGCATAATAAAATAAAAGATCCCATCTGGGATCTTTGAATTTATCAGGATTGCTACACCACCATGGGCACCATTTGCAGTATTACGACCTCTTCGATAAAGACAATAGTTCTTTATTAAGGAGAAATTTGCGAGGTTAGGTACTTAAAAATAACTTTAATCGCCTTTGAAGAGCAGTTTCTTTTTTTTTTATATGATTTAAGATTTCATGGAAGTGTAAGCACATTTCACCATAATAACCCACAGAATTCCAGCCGTCGGTATTATCGCAAATTCAGTAAGATCGAGTTTACTGTCCATTTAAGATAGATTTCACTAACAGAAAAGCCCAATAAACAGGTGACTGCTAATTGTTTTTATTGTTTTATGGTTGTGACCTGCAGAATTTCGACTGAACCACATGGTACCGTCGGATAATCTCCAGTGCTGCGGTCTCCTGCCCCAATTAAACGGCATGCTGTCCCAATTAAGCGAAGTAAACCCTGGCTATTTTCTTGACTGGGTTCTGTTTTTTAAGATTTGCCCCAAATAAACAGCTGCCCCAATTAACCGGTGGCCCAAATAACCGGAATCCACTGCATTTGATAGTGAACGCTATCAGGTCCTGCTACACTCCTTGACTTAGCCAGAGCTTTCTGCATTTCTTCTATACTGAAAGGCTGGTTGTATGGGAGATGTTTACTAGTATTGAAGTTTAGTTTGTGTTTTTTCTGCTGATACTGCTGATATACTTGCAAAAGTAGCTACAAGTATGTTTGTGATTTCCTTGGAGTTATTGATCTCCTGTCCATTTTAAGTTTATAAGTGGAGTTGGTATTGAAAGATATTTCCCATTAAATTTTCTGATTTTGTTCCATATAACACAAGTAACTGTATTTCTGTTA
The DNA here is from genome assembly GCF_048544385.1 of Mastigoproctus giganteus. NCBI lineage: Eukaryota > Metazoa > Arthropoda > Arachnida > Uropygi > Thelyphonidae > Mastigoproctus > Mastigoproctus giganteus. The sequence goes on from NC_143579.1 coordinate 158,133,805, forward strand.
ATTGTGGAGGCGAAACGTATCCATGATTCCTTCCTACTCCAATGCCGGATATATCTGGCTCTAGCTCTGGCTTTTTTAAAATTTATGAGATTGGCAGAGGTGGGATACTTTCGGAAGAGATTCCAAGCTTTGTTCTTCTCTCTCTTGGCCAAACTGCATTCATCATTCCACAACGTAGTGGCATGTTTATAATGCTTTTGAGAAGACTGAGGGTTTGTAGCTTCAGCTGCCATTAATATCTGGTTTGTGACTTGAGTTATAGCATTGTCTATTGGCTGAGTAGTGATTATTTGTTCATCTATTGTCACAAGAGTTGTATATTTTGTCCAGTCAGCTTTATGAAATCTCCATCTTTTTTGGCCATTGTAACGTGTAATATAATTTGTTAATATTTTGCAGACCACAGGGAGATTGTCATTGTTAAGTGGAGTGTTCAAGATCGACCACTCAATACGTGGGTATAGCGCTGGTGAACATACGGAAATGCCAATGGCTGAGGTTGTTTCTGTGGGTAAATGGATGCATGTCGCTACTCCAGTGTTAAGGAGTGAGAGATTCTGCTTTTCCAATAATTTCTCGAACAATCATCCACATTTGTCTTGGTGTTGAAATCCCCACAGGGGATGGTGCCCATTTATGTCTCCCAAGATAACGACCGGGGGGTGCAGCTACGTTGCCAATGCTTCGAGATGTATGTATGTACGTATGTATGCGCAGTCTTGATTTGGAGGAAGATAAAGTGAGACCAGTGATGTAAACTGGACTGATATCCGTACTGCAACTGCTTCTAAAAATGTTTGCAGTTGGAGGCGTTTACATGGAATTCTGGAGTTGATTAAAATAGCCACTCCGACATGCACTCCACTGGAAGGAAATCGATCTTGTCTGTAGATACCGTAATGGTTCACTGCTATGTTTACTTGTGGAGTTAGGTTTGTTTCTTGAAGGCACTTATTGGATGATATTTGTCAATCAAATCATGAATATCATTGAAGTTACTGCAGAAACCTCAACAAATCCATTGTATTATTGTTTGATAATAGGGAGCTATTAAGTGCTCGATAATTCCTATTCTATTATATTATGAAAACAACAGGGATTACCTTTATTTTAGATATAGGAAGCTTCTTTTCCAGCCAACTCTCCTAGTCCAACGCACTATTAATTCTTTGGGAAGATTGATTGGTACAAAATCGACTTGGCAGTTTTGCAGTGTGCTTTATGTCAATGGAACTTGCAATGCCGTGCGATAGTCCATGAGCAGAAAAACCAAATAAAACATAACTGATGAAGGTGGCATGGAATTTCGTAGTTTTAAAGGACTGTCAAAATCATTATCAAAAGGCTGAATCAACCATCTGTAGTTTGGAGAGGCGTCAGTTCTGAATCTAGTCTCTGACTTCGAAAAAGGACCATCAAAAGGTGATAAAGAAGCCTAACAGATGCACTGAGTAAAAACAAAAGCCACGAGGGGCCAGAAAATCATATGTGATTTCATTTATTTCTATCTTTGTCATTTCTTGGATGTAAGAGGTGGAGTAAATCTCAATGCAGTTAAAACAGCAAGAATTGTTTTCTGTTTCAACACTTGTTAAATGTTATACCAAAGAATGTATCAAAAATCTGGTGAAAAGACACTGATGGGAGAACTATATTTTTTAATTAACTCTCAAGCTTTTGCTGTAAAAAAATTACATAACTTTCTCCCTGGCCTGACACATGCCAATACATGTGTAATTTCCACCCGCCAACAAAAAAACAAAAGTTAGGTTAGCTTACTGAACCAATAAATCAAAATTTATTCATTTTGAATATTAAGTTTAATTAACTTAATATTCACCACATGAAGTCGAAGATTTCGAGTTATAAAAGTTTTATTCTTCTAAAAAAAAATTATTAGGGTAGATACAACTTTTAATATAAGCAGTCCTTTTCAAAGCAGTTTTCCTGTGATGATATGACAGTATCACAATGTTCCTGCTACTTCTAGAATCATTACAGGAAGTCTTCAATGTAAGCTGTTGAGTTCTGCTGTTGTTGTTGTTTTGGGTTTTATTGGTACATCAGTGACTAAGGCCAGAACCACGTCATGTAAAAGAAAAGATTTATATTTCAGCGACCTAAAAAATTAAGTCACTATGTCAAGATGTATAGAAATAAATATATGTAAAAAGTTTATAAAGACGGTAACTTTTAAATACGTGTAAAAATATTTAAACATTTCAAATAGCTAAAAATAGCTGATAAATTTGTATTGTCAGATAAAATCTGACTTTGTGTATGAGGCTCAGTCAGATGGCTAAAAGCAGAAAATATAGACGACGTTCGTGCCTGTAAAGTGGGCACTCGGATAAAATATGTCCTACTGTTAAAAAGGTGTCACATTGCTCGCACGTAGGAGTGTCATCCGCCCTCAGCAGGAATGAATGAGTAAGATGACTGTGTCCTATGTGGAGGTGAGCTAGAACAACTTCCTCTCGGCGGTTCCTGCGCAGACTTGACTGCCGTGGTTTTATTACAGGCTTTATCTGATAGAGTTTGTTCGTGACCTGCCCATGCCAAGATTGTTGCCACTGGGAGAGTAATCTTTTGCGTATTAATTGCCTGTAGTCTGTATAGGGGACTAATAGGCTACAGTTCTTCTGGAGTTGCGGTGATCTGGCTGCAGCGTCAGCCAGTTCATTACCCTTGATCCCAGTGTGGCTAGGAATCCAGCAGAAACGGATGTCAAAGGAATGATCAAAGAGACAATGTAACATCCGCTGAACCCGGGTCAGGAAAGAATGAGGATTATATTTCATCCCTGATAAAGCCTGTAGTATACTTAAGGAGTCTGTATACTTTGGTAGTTGTGGGTTTTTATGTGGTTTAGGGCTAATTCAATTGCATACAACTCTGCTGAGTATGTGCAGAGTTGTATGCAATTGAATTAGAATATTCGTCGGGTATCTTTTCAGATATAGTGTTATTTGGGAAGATGGCGGCAGACCTGACAGATAACTCCGACTTCGAGCCATCAGTGAAGACAGGCAAGAAGTCGGGATATTTAGCTCGGTTGGCAGCGTATAGTTTTTGGTATACAGAGTTCGAAGTGGTGGCCTTTCCCCACTTGTTAACAGAGAAACTGCACGGTGGTGTTTGAGCATGCCACGGTGGAACTGGTTGCGTTGTGGATATGGCAACATTCTCTACGGTTATATCGAGTTCTCTGATTAGCTCCAGTACATGAATACCAAAGGGACGGTTGGCAGTCTGACGGGTCTTATAGAGATTTTCCCATCATGGCTCAAAAACAGATGGCCTGGCAGGGATTTTAGTTTGAAAGCATACTGTAAAGACAACCGTTTCCTACGAAGCGATAGTAATGGCTCATATGCTTCGACATAGAGACTTTGGACTGGAGATGTGCGAAATGCTCCAGTGGCAATACGAATCGCCTGATGGTGGATGGGGTCCAACCATTGAAGTACGCTGAGTCTAGCAGATGCATATACCTGGGACCCATAGTCTAATTTATATCGCATGAGTGTGCGATACAGGCGTAATAAAGTGCATCGGTCAGCACCCAAGGAGATACATGAGATGGCACGTAGGATGTTCAAGCCTCTCATGCATTTCGCTCAAAGTTGACGGATGTGCTGTAAAAAGGTCAACTTTCTGTCAAATACGAGCCCCAAGAATCTAGTCTCAGATACTACTGGAACAGCATTTTGCCCTACTCTCAGTTCAGGTTCAGGATGAATATTATGCTTGCAGCAAAAGTGCATGCAAATGGCCTTTTGCAGAGAGAACCTAAAGCCATTATTCATTGCCCATGAGCTCAGGTGGTCAATGGCATGTTGCAGTTGTCTCTTGATTACCCTCATGTTGCAAGATTGACAGAATATGCTAAAATCATCAACATACAGGGCACAATTCACAGTTGGAGGAAGTTGTTCCATGATGGAATTCACTTTGATGGCAAAAAGCGTAACACTTAAGACGGATCCTCGAGGTATCCCCTCCTCCTGGCTGAAAGGCAGAGATAGGGTGGATGCTACACAAACTTGGAAGGAACAGCAGTTTAAAAAGTTTTTAATAAAAACTGGGAGATGACCTCTAAGACCGATGCTATAGAGGTCTTTTAAAATTCCAAATCTCCAAGTTGTGTCATACGGTTTTTCCATATCAAAGAACACCGACACTAAGTGTTCTCGTTTTAAAAAGGCATCTTGAATAGAAGTTTTGAGCCTGATTAAATGGTCCAAAGTGGACCTATTCCTTCGGAAGCCACCCTGTACTCTGGAGAGGAGCCTATTTACTTCCAAATACCATATAAGGTGGGCGTTTACCATTTTCTCCAGGATTTTGCACAGACAGCTAGTCAGAGCGATCGGACGATAGTTTGTTGGGATTTTTGGATCTTTTCCTGGCTTGGGAAAGGCAAGCACAATTGCCTTATGCCAAGAATCCAGAAATTGCTCTTCTAAAAAGATCCTATTGTATAGGAAGAGCAAATGGTCCATGCATTTAGTTGACGTGTTTGATCATTTCGTAATGGATGAGACCGGGTCCAGCAGCACTTGTCTTGGTAAGAATAAGAGCTGTTTTTAGCTCTTCTATGGTGAAGGGTCCATTATAAGGATGAGGGACCTTACATTTGAAGTTAACAGGCTGCCTCTCATGTTTGTTTTTCACAACCAAGAACTCTGGAGAGTAAGAGGATGTTGAAAAGACGGTAGCAAAAGTTTTCTCAAGAGCATCAGCTATTGCAGTTTGATCTGCAATAACACATCCATTACGTTCCAGGACTGATGAAGGGTGCGATGTATATTTACCCTTCATTTTTCGGATTTTATCCCAGATAGCTTTAGTGCTGGTTGACTGAGTAAAGTGGATCCACGATGCCTTTTGGCTCTGATGACGAATATAGCGAGCTTTTGTGCATGCACGTTTGAAGACCAAGAGATTGGCTGTCGTGGGATATCATCGAAATATCCCCCAAGCTTTGTTCTCTGCCTATTTTGCTGCTGTGCATTCAGCATTCCACCAAGGTTTTGGAAACTGAGGAAACCAGGCAGATATTTTCGGAATTTTAGTTGCAGCTGCATGGACAATGCTTTCTGTGATGCACGCCACTACATTATTGATAGATCCCTGGCTGATTGTATTGATGTCAAAGTCCACCAGATGTTGAAAGGCATTCCAATTAGCCAGATCAACCTTCCACCGCGGTAACCTAAAAGATAGACAAGGCCTTCCTTTAATTAGACTGGTTATCACGAGGAAGTGATTGCTTCTGTAGAGGTTGTCCTCTACTTCCCAAGTGAGTGAAGGAGGGAGAGAAGGGGGGCATATAGTAAGATCAATGGCAGAGAACATATGAGTACGCATGTGGAAAAAGGTATTAGTTTCCACATTTAGAAGAGAAAGGTCATTGTCACTGAGCATATGCTCTATGACACGTCCCTTTCCATTAACGTCAGCACTACCCCACAGGGTGTTATGTCCATTAAAATCGCCCAAGAATAAGAGAGGAGAAAGCAGCTGCACAATGAGATCATCAAGGTCTTTCTGAGAGATGTCTGCTCCAGGTGGCAAATAAACCGAACAAACTGTTAGTAAAAACCCTACCATAAGGTGAACTGCTACCGTTTCTATGTTGGTGGAAAGCGGAATATGTTGAAATGGGGTGTGGTTGCCCAGAAGAATAGCAACGCCCCCCATGAACAGGTCCATCCCCAGACAGTAGTATTACAAAAGTTTGTCTTCAAGTATGTCTCCTGCAAGCAAAAGCAAACTGGTTCATGCTTTTGCAGGAGGGCCTTAATGTCATCACTGTTTTGCCGGAATCTACGACAGTTCCATTGTAGAAATTTAGCCATTATTTTGGCTTGGTGGCTGCATCAGGTGGCTTCTGAGGTGCTGAGGGCTTACTTTTGTCAGTCTTGGATTTCTCTTTTTTGGGAAAGTATGGATGCTGTCCCGTGTCCACCGTTTCTTCCTCCACAAAGAGTTCCATGACTGATTCGTCCCGTACCTCCTTATTCTCTACATCCATTGTTTCTGGTATTACGGGTGGCTCTTCCGAACTTTTTAGCTTTTCTTTACCACTTGGTTTTGGTTGTGGTGGAGCACTAGGAGGTACGGATATAGGAGTGGCAGCTGACTGTGTTTTTTTGGTGGGCTTTTGTGAACTCAATAAATAGCATGCAATCGGAATGAATAACTCTCTTTATGGTACAGTCATCTCAGTTTGTGTACTGATAGTGCACTAAGCAGACACCTTCTGGGCATATGAAGGTTCCCCGCTATTTATTGGTTGGATACATTTTCTGGCCTCTGGGTAGGAGATATTCAGCTCTGTTTTCAGTTTTTGGATTTCTTTTTCATTCATCCTTCCACCGCTGGCATGCTCTAGAGTAGGTGGGGTGCTCTTCTTGGCAACTGATACAGATCGGTTTTGAAACTGAACATTCCTTACTCTCGTGGTCTTTAACACCACATCGAGCACAGGCAGGGTTACCACGACAAGATGTTTTGTGAGTGGCCGTATTTTTCGCATCTAAAACACCTCAGTGGGTTTGGGATATAAATCCTTCTGGGCAGTTTAGATAGCCTGCCTTGATGGAACTTGGAGGCCATGGGGCGTTGAATGTGAGGATAAGAACTCGGGTAGGTACGAGATTCCCATCCTTTCGTATTGATATTCTCTTGACAGCAGTCACTCCTTGGTCTTTCAATTCAGAGCACATCTCTTCTTCAGAAACACGAAGAAGGTCCCACTCTGATATAACACCTCTTGAAGAATTCAGAGTTTTGTGGGGGGGGGGGGGGTTAAGGTGATAGATATTCCCCCTATGGATGTAGAGTTCAGGATTTTTGCCGCTTGTTTTGTGGTGGAAGCTTCGACCAAAAGGTCGCCAGACCGCAGTCTTTTTACAGATTTAGGTGATCCTGCCAACCCTTCTAATCCTTTCTGGATAAACAAGGGTGACATCTTCCCAACTGACTGCTCTCAGGTCAAATGGACAATGAGGAAGAGCAGTGTCACTGATGCTGGTGTATCCTCAGTTCTGGCTCTTTTTACCGAGGTATTTTCTGTGTTATCATCTCGATTAGGTAGAGGCCTTGTTAGGGCCTGAGAAGAATTAGAATTTATAATACTCATAGAAGTAAGATAAAAATTTCCGATGCCCTAAGAACCTCACCCACCACGGAGCCCTACGAGGGGACGCTCACTTGTGAACTAGCAGGTACTGCGTACACGAATGGGACACCAAGTTTGCACCATACCCACGTTTCCAATAAGCCTTGATCCCGTCCCAGGACCAAAGGGAGGGAGACTTACTGGAATGCAGTTGACCCAAGCAGTAAGAATCACCCACCGATTGATCCCAGTAGGGCCGGTCCAGGACCACCCGTCTTGGCGAAGAGGGGCTAAAGTAGTATATCAAGGCTGGGCCCCTCAACCACCAGGATCCCCCTTTCCGAATTTCCACAGGTCGTGCCGTACGGCTTCACACGCCAGATTCCAACGATGTAACCCTGGAGCCAAGGTATGGGCATTAGGTCCCAGTGATGCTAATCTGGAAGGCCAGCAGCATCACTGGGAGGTCCCCCTCACCATGTACAGGTGCCCACGTCGAGGAGTTGAGTTCTGCCATCTCGTTCTGCTGGATGGTCAGAATGTCATCAAATCTTCATCCTTTCAACTTCGGTCTTTAGAAATAAAAATAAATTCATCCAAACACAGAGCAAGGTCAGGTGAATATAAAGAATGGGATAGAACAGGAATGTTTTTTTTGGACCAAAATTTCTTGAATAGAGAATGCAGTATGTGCAGAAGCACTGTCATGGTGGAGAAACCCACCATTTTCATATGGAACATTTTACCCTAACCTTTTCCTCTCGACTGAACTACCATTTATAACCAGAGCCTGGTTTACCATTTAACCATTCTGAACAAATTCACAGAGAATGATACCAAATTTCAAAAAATTATAAGAAACATTCTTGTCACATTTAACCGAACTTGTACTTTTTCGGTTGGAACAACATATTTAGTTTTCATTGGAATGACTGGAATTTTTTACAGGGTGGCCATATACCCATATTTTATCAATGCTAAATGCGAATGATGAAAATACATTTCCATCCTTCTTTTCAGTTCACTGTACATTTCTGAACAGTGAACCTTTTTCGTTCATCATTCTTGGTACAACCTTGCTAACAAGCTTGGTACAAATTCTGTAAACAGTCAGCACATGCCAAGTTTTCATTCAAAATTACCTGGAATTATCCAAAGGAGATTCCTAATTCATAAGCAATTTCTCTGATAGATGTTTGATCTTAAATCAGGATGAATTTTTAAAGTACTCTAGCAATCATTTTACCAGTGCTTAAATTTGCCACACAAGCATGAGTCATTGAAAGATTTTCAACCACTTGGGAAAAATTTCATCCGACGATACTTAAACAATCATATATTATCAATACAGCAGGCCCCCGTTATAACGCGGTTCACTTTACGCTGATTCGCTATAACGCTGTTCTTAGATTATAACCCGTATCTGACTATAACGCTGTCACAGATCACTATAACGCTCTTTTACACATTGCATTTTTGGCATATTTAACGAAATCGTTTCATTTGTTGGAGTCGATAGCTTGAAAATGAATACCAAAACAGCATTAAAACGTTTCCCACGCCGACTTGAGAAATTTTCCCATGCTCAGTGAAATTTTCTTGCATGCTAATTTAATTGCAGTACAGTGACTTCTTACGTAGTTCCGAGATCAACATTTTAAAAAATGACAGAGTATATTGCTTGTAATATTTGCATTTATCCGAAGTCTAGTCATCACTCAGTACCGTATTAGACATTGTGCGAAAGGGACAGTTTGCTTGAATATTGTATTAATGCAACCAACGCAGTTACATTTTCGAAGAGTTAATAATGGCCGACAAGAATGAAAAAGCAACAACGTCTGAGCGCAGTACGAAGACTATAAATGTAAGAAAAAGACTGAATTTGAAAATTAAATTAGACGTTTTGAAGCAAATTTATTCCGGTCAAAGACAAGCGGATGCGTGCCATAATTTAGGACTCGCAAGTTTAACTGTAAGAACAATTATAAAAAAAAAATAGAGAATTAATTTTAGCAGCGGGAAAGGTAGCTGTTCCACTGCAAGCAACTAGGGCTAGGCCGGCTATTAGGATTGAAATGGAAAGACTTTAACTAATTTTATTGAAGATAATATCCAATGCAGAATTCAGTTAAGTTAAATATTATTAAAAAAAAAAAAGAGAGAGAGAGATTAGCCAATATGATGATCTGAAGAAAACTCACCTAAAAAAAAAAAAAAAAAAAAAGTGGAACCATTTAAAACTAGTAAGGGCTGGTTGAATAGATTTAAAATCCAGGGAGAAACTGTAAGTGCAGATTAAGGAGCTGAAACTTTCAAAAAAGAACTTGTTAAAATTATTGAAGAGGGGTATTATACTTCTCAACAAGTTTTTAACATAGATGAAGCAAGACTTTTGTGGAAACGAATGCCTAAAAGAAGTTTCATATTGAAAGAAGAAAAAAACATGCCAGGTTTCAAAGCGGCGAAGGATCGGTTGACTTTATTGTTGAGTGGTAACGCTGCGGGGGATTTAAAATTAATACCCCTTTTAGTTTATTTGGAAGAGGGCCAAAGTTCAACCCAAAATCGACACATTTTTCTTGATTAAATTCATCAATTAAATTAAATCAATTTAGATCATTAAATTCATGATTTTAATTGGAATTTTAAATTTAATTTTGATACGTAAGTAGTTACCACATAATTATATACGTATGTAATGCGGAATATTTTATATGTACAAATATTTGAATATTAAATATTTTGACCGACATTTGTGCATCTTTTCACTACAGTTTATTATTGATTAGGAAATATCCTATGGCACCGGCAACTCACAAATACATACGTTACCTTATGGGAATGCGGCACTCGCTTAGCGCGGATTCACTTAGTGCTCTGTTTTTATGGAACGAATTATCAGCGTTAAGCGGGGGTCACCTGTATATGGTAGGGCCTCCATAGCCAAATGGTCAAGAGTGGGGGGTGCACTAGCACATGTTGTTTGAGTCGACCAGGGTTCAAGTCCCTGACTGCTAAATGCAGTTAATCTGCCAACCCGCACTGGACCAGAGTTACAGATTATGGTCCATTTCCCTCAACATGAATCATTGAGAAGGCTTCCATCCTGCAGTGGGTTAATAATGGCTGCAGTTTACATTATCAATATATTATCACTAATTAACAAACTTTAATATTTATTTACAAAAGTGCAAATCTAGGAACCTCTGGATTAAAGAGGCGGTTGAGAAAATTTATAAAAAAATTAGAAAATGTGTGCTCAGTTTCAGAAAAATTTCAGCTACACTTAGAGAGATAAGAAAATCTGCAATATGCCAAAAATATTAACATTAAGCACACATACAATTTTTGTAGAAAATGTTCTTAGTCAAAATGAGCTCTTAGTTACTTCCAATTTTGAGCTTTCTGAAATAAAATTGGAACATCCAAAAAGAAGTTTTATCCCTTTGTCCCAAACACAAACAACACTGGCTGGCAAAAAAAAAAAAAAAAATTTTCTCCCTGAAAAATCACCCTGAATTTTCTGTCTGTTAAAATTTCGGGTGATTCTTGTAGATTTGGCATTGCTGAATTCAAATATGGCAACAATATTGCTAACACCTACCAATTTTAAGAGAGAAGGGATTAAATCCAAAACGTTTCTAGTAAAAAAGATTTCATATATTTTAAGAAAATGTTACATAGAGCACTAAATATTGAACAATGAGTCTATTAACTGTATTCTAACTACAAAATGAAACAGTTATTTTGTAGTTTTTTGCCTTTTATAATAGTCAACTGGTGTATCCCATACGAGATTCCAACAGCAGTCTGCCCAAATATTTGGACTCCATTTTCTCTGATATCTTTGTTCCATTTGAGAAATATCTTGGTGAAACCTTTCACCGTCTTTACCAGAGACCACTCCCAAGTTTAAAGGAAAAAATCTAAATGTAGGAAATTCAGCTTTGAAGACAGATCTTGGTTTTTGGTCATTAACCAATGATATTTGAAAACTGAGGGTGATGAGAACTTTTTAAGCATATATCTGAGTTTTTAAACATATTTCTTACCAGAATCTGTCGATATTATTTCAGGGAGGAAACAGATGGCGACCAGTGTAATTCTAAGCAATGATAATGCTAATAAATAGTCAGGAAGGCAATTTAGATAATGAAGTTTTCAAATAAACAAAATTATAACTGAAAACAAATAAATCGGTTCAAACCTGTGATCAGACGAATCTTCAAAACTTCGCCTTCTAACAAAGGAAAATTTAGGAAGTCTGGTTCCTTTGTTTGTATCAAAGTCCTCAAACTCATTCCTTCTCCTTGATTCTAAGTCATATTTATCATTATACCTGTAAGAATACATATACACTTTATAATATACTTGTTAGTTCTCCTGTCCCCTCATTTTTTAAATAATAACAGCATTTCAGAGATTAATATTTCTCTCCAAGGGTTTCAATACCAAGAGTTATTCTACCGTACTATATAAAAAATTTCAATGGAAAAAAATTTATAATTCAAAATGCTGAAGACTAATAGTGAGCACGTATACATGCAATGCAAACACCTCCATTAAGTACAAAAGAGAGATCTGTAAAACCTTTGTAATAAACTTGTAAAAACAATTGTAAAATATTAAACCACTGTAACATTGAAATAATAAGTTTCAAAAGATTCTAAAGGAGTTTCACTTAACTTTTGCGATGCATATTCAGCACACACACTTTTTTTTTTTTTTTTTTTTTACTTTGTTACAATATTCGTTCCAGCGGTGATTAGTATGCCTATGATTTTTTGAAACAGCAAGATGGTGGCTGCTGCAGCTATGCTCAGTGACAAAATCAATAGGAGAAGGCTCAATAAGAGACTTGGTTGGCATATTTTGTCCAGTCTGCTATGGAAAATTTCCATTTTGTTTTGGTTTCTGTAATTTTGGAATGGGTGGTTTCAATTTTGCATATAAGCAGATAAGGTCACTGTTGTGAGGTTTATCAAGCACTGTCCACTCAATACTTAGAAAAGAAGGAGGATCAGAGAGCAGATTATAGAAGTTGACCCAGTAGGAAAATGGATGTGAGTGGGTCAAACTAGTATTCTGTTCTGTTAACTCTCTCTGTTAAGTAGCATTTCAATGAGCTCTCTGTATCAACTGAGATGGGAGAACCCCATAAAGGATGATGTCCATTAAAGTCCCCAAATAAATAGACAGGAAGGGGATGGTAGTTGGAAAATAAGGTTTTCCAGTCTCTGAATCATACATGGATGATTGGGTAAAGATAAAATTGAGACCATGGTTAGAGTAATACCAATTACTATAATTTGATGTGACAGCATTAAGGAGGCTTACAATAGAATGCATTTGGAGAGACCTCTTGAATCAAAGAGTATTAGCATTAGTAGAGGCATATGATGCAAGCAAGCAAGCTTATGCAGAATCAGCCAAAAAAAAAAACTGCTCCCATTTCACCCCTCCGTTCGTTCCAAATACCTGACCAGCTCAGCCTTAAATTTATTTAGGCTATCAACTTCCACAACAAAGGATGGAAGTCTGTTCCACATAATCCTTATTACATAATCCTCATCTATGGGGGTTATGTATGTACACCTTGACTTGACAATTCAAATAACTTACTTTAATTGTCTTTGGAGGTCTAGGTGTATTGAAGGTGAAAATTACGTTCTTGGTACAATTTTACCTTCTCTCCTTAGTGAAATTCCCTTGACATTTGTCACTCCTTGATCTTTAAATTGTTCACTTATTTTTTCTTCTCATACAAGCAGAAGATCCCACTCAGAAATAACTCCTCTTCAGCTGTTTAACATATTGTGGGATGTTACCACTAGCCATATTCCTCCAAATTCTGTTGTTTGCATTAGCTTTTCTGAATGTTTGGAACTTGCAGTTTCTACTAAGATTCTCCAAATAGGCCTTTGGGGTTGGGAAAATTCATAATATAATTTTAAGTATTTTTCACCAACTGTATGTTGAAATGACAAAATAAAACGAAAGCCAAAATTTTGATAACTTTATAGTTAAACTTACAACAAATTACTATTTACAGTATAAAACAATTAAAATACAATTAAAATACCAGGTTAAAAGCGATAAAATATCTGTAGCTTTTGAAGGCTCCACCTTCGAAAGATATTTTTTTCCACCTACAGATATTTTATCGCTTTTAACCTGGTATATTTTATTGTATTTTATGATATTATTTGTTTTACAGATATTTTATCTACTAAGATGCCCCCAATCAGAGATGCTAAGGGGAATCTGTTTTTGGATTGAGAATGAAGACATTTTTGCTACTACCTGATCTGTAAAATGCACAACCAAGTAGGCCGATGCTACTTGTGTTTTGGCATCTGTTTGCTGCCTCTTTGCCACACTGCTTTGAGAGTTATCCATTTTCTAGTCTTGTGGTGTCTTGTCTGTCCATTTCTGCTCCAGTTTCTGGCCATGCCACATTTTATTTGATTTGATTTTAATGGTACAAAAATGACTAGGGTTAAAACGAGCCAGGAAAAATTTAAATTTCAAACGAGAGAGAGATTTTGGTAACCTTTTAAAAGGTTATCTTGTCAAAAGGTTATATATATATATATATATATACAATAAATAAAATGCAGTATAAGAGTAAAAATAAATTGCCTATTTTATATACAGTGGCAGACAAAAAAACTGCATCGCTTGTGAATTTTGCAAATAATGTGTTTTGCACTGGATTGTGAGTTGCAGAAATGTTCAAAATGCATTTGTTAGATGGGATATATATCTCTGTCAATGAAATCCAATAAAAAGACTCCACCTGATATACCTAATTGCCATAAATATCTTCCCAAAGGGTGAAATGCATAAAAAATGGAAATATGAGAAATCATGTGAATGGCAACCATGACAACCAAACACATTTTATTACATTTACGTGTACAAACTGAAATGACAAGTTAACCTAATAGTATTATGTGCTGTAAATCAGCAAAATAAGCCCTCAATATTTTGTTGTTCCTCCTCAAGCTGCAATTATAGCCTTGCAACGATCTGGCATACGATTAATCAAGTTCTGGATATACAGTTGCCCAATTTAGTGGTAAAAAGGTAAAGTGCAGCCATTATCAACCCACTGCAGGATGGAAGCCTCCTCAACAATTCATGCTGAGGGAAATCGACCATAATCTGCCACGCTGGTCCAGTGCGGGTTGGCAGATCGACCGTATTTAGCAGTCAGGGGCTTGAACCCCGGTCTACTCAAAGAGCGTGTGCTACTGCACTCCCGCTCCTGACCACTCGGCTACAGAGGCACCACACCCTTACAATGCTTTCATGCAGCTGAATCTTACTTGTTGGCTTCTTCTGAGCAATTTCAGATGACATTATGTACCAGCAATTTTCAATAGGTTTCAAATCTATTGCCAGGCCAGTCCAACACTGCGATGCCAGCATTTCTGAGGTATGACTGTACCTTAAGGGAGGAAAACGAGGAAAGAAAATTGGTGTAAGTATGTTTTAAGCCTTGTGAGACAAGAAGACAAACTCATCATTAAATCTAAATAGCATAAAACTTACCAATTTTGTTGTGTGGTAAGGTGCTGAGTCCTGTTGAAAAATGCCATTTTGGACATCTGTGTGGTGATCCCTAATAACGGGCTTCAGGCATTCCTCCCAGATAGCAGTGTAGGTTTCTGCATTCACCGTTCCGTTAATAAACTTAACTTGCCCCACCCCTTTGCTTATTATGCATCTCCAGACCATCTGACCGGTGGAGAACTTTACAGTCAGTGTTATGCAGTCAGGATGGTATGCCTCTCATTTTTGTCTTCTGACATATCTCTCCACATCCGAGCCATGCAGGTTGAATTTTGATTTGTCAGAAAAGATGACAGTGTCCCATTGCTCTTTTGTCCATGAAACGTGTTTTAGCCCAAGCAAGTTGCTTCTTCCCGATTTGTTGGGTCAATAAAGGCTTCTTCTTGGGCCAATAGGCATGCAGACCACATTCTGAAAGCAATCTTTGGATAGCTCATGCACTTTTTCAACCAGTGGCCATCTCAACGTCCAGTTTTAGATCAGGAGCACTAGCATGGCAATTATGAAGGCATAGGCATTTCAAATATCGATGTTAGGAAGGCGTAGTCACTCTCTTACAGCCTGATCCAGGTCTTCTCTTCAGATCACCGGTTTCACGCTTTAATTTCAGCACCAGGGAATACTGTTGACTGGTGGCAGCCTATTTTGTCAGCAGTACATGTAGAAAGCCCTTCCTGGGACAGAGCAACAGCTACACTTTTTTTTCTTGGTGTCAACTGAACATATGGAGCCATGCTTACACCTCTGCAAAACAGGATACTAATGAGCATGTATACCCTTCCAATGCCGTATTTATAAAAAACGGCTGATGCAAAACTTTTGCTTTGCAACAAACAAAATGACTGTAATCAAACAATATCTTATACATTTCACTACATATGTTACTTTTATTAAGATCATGCAGTTTTTTTGTCCACCACTGTATGTGTATACACATTAATAGCTTAAAAAACTTAAAAACCATCTGACACATGGTCACTGTCGGATAAAAAATCTGACTGAGTGTATATGGCTCAGTCAAATGATTAAAAGCGGGGAAAAAAAAGCACTTCTAAAATTTGTACAGTTTGTAGGATTATCAGACCTCATCAGAAAGGAATGTGTCATATGACTGTGTCCTATGCAAAGCCAAGCAAGAACAACTTCTTTACAATCCCTGTGCAGACTAGACTGCCATAGTTTGATCATATGCTTAAATTTTTGTTTTTTACATGCTGATACCACAAATCTTTCCAGTGCGAATATAACTTATTACATATTACTTGCCTGTAGACTGTATAGAGAGACTGGGAGATCAAGATTATTTGTCAGCACTGTGAGTTGGCTGCAGAATCAGCCAAATTTGTCCTCTAATTCTGACATGGCTGGGGAACCAGCAGAAGCAGATATCGAATCCACCTTCATAGAGAATATACACCGATGAGCCAAAACATTATGACCACTTACCTAATATGATGTTGGTCCTCCATATGCAGCAAAAACAGCTCGTACCAGGCGAGGCATGGATGCTACAAGGTTTCTAAATGTGTCTTGTGGTATCTGGTACCAAAACGTAACCAGCAGATCAGAGTTGCTGTTCCAACACAAACCACAGATGCTCGATGGGATTGATGTCTGGGAAATTTGGAAGCCAGGGTAATACCTGGAAGTCTTCCTCGTGTTCCGCGAACCAGTCTTGACCAATCCTAGCGGTGTGGCATGGCGAATTATCCTGCTGAAAGACGGTACAGCCAGAGGGGAAGACTGTTGCTATGAAAGGGTTTGTGTCATATGACACAAATATCATTGCTGTCATATTTCTTATTGCTTTTTTATATATTTCATATTTCATATTGCTTTTCTAGGTGCTTTTGTTGTACAAAGGAAAGTTACTGATGGATTGGTCAGTTGTGGCAGTCAAATGGATGGCCAGTGAGTGCTCAAAACAGAAGGAACTGGAAAGTTGCTGGAGAGGCCTTCATCCTGCAGTGGATTGAAAATGGCTGATGATGATGGTCAGTTGTTGAATGCAAAATGAGAAACGAGGGAATAGTAATTCTTCCTATGTCTGTCTTTTGTTGCTTTACAGAAAAAGAATCAGGTTCATCCTGATATATTTGAATCAACTGAACCTGAAGTTTTTTGGAATACCTTCGCTCCTTTCAGTCTTAGAAGGAGAAGGATTATGTTTCCAGTCTGCTGGAAAAGTAATCTGTATAGGGCTAAAGGGCTAGAAACCCTGGGGAGGCCAGAAACCTTCTGTCTAGGTTTCTGGCCTCATCAGGGAGCATTAGCATTAGTAGAGGCATACGATGCAAGAAAGCAAGCTTATGCAGCATCAACTAAAAAAAAAAAAACTCCCATTTAACCCCTCCATTCATTCCAAATGTCTGTCCAGCTCAGCCTTAAATTTATTTAGGCTATCAACTTCCACAACAAAAGATGGAGTCTGTTCCACCAATCAACCACCCGCTGGTTAAAGGCAATTTCTGCATGTCTATTCTACAACTGTCTTTCCTCAATTTGAATCTCTGCCCCCTCAGGTTCTTAATCTGAGCAAGAGGAAGAATCCCATTAGCATTCAGCTTGCTCAACCTATTCAAGGCTTTATACACCTCAATCAGATCACCTCAAAGGCAGGAGCAATGCCACAAGGTGACCAAGCAGCTAAGTTAGTTGTGTCGTTAGTAATAAAAAATAAAAAGAAAGGTGAATTTCCTTCCTGGGCATTTGCCTACTTCCTATACTATACAAAACAGCTACTTGGGGGTAAAAAATAAGAAAAACTATATTTCAAACAAAAAAAAATTATAATCACTTTACAAAAGTTCTAGAAAGATTGCTTTAGGTAATACACTGAAATTGCCTGGTCATGAAAAGACAAGACATCTGGGGGCCATGAAAATGAGTCTGCAGCCATGAAAACGAGTTCTCTTCCTCTTTTCCTTGGTTGGATCACTCTTTAAATCCCAATGTTTGCTCACACCATGTCAGCATAATTATTCATCTAGGGATGAAATCTTTCTATATTCTACCCCAGAGGTTTCCAAACTTTCTCTGTTCACAGCACCCTTAGAGTCTCAGTAATTTTTTCACAGCACCCCAGTGTCTCGTTAATTTTTTAACAGTGCCCCTTGAAAATTTAAAATATTCCAGGGTGCCCTTGTGAGTTCGCTGCGGCACCCAGGGATGCCACACCGCACAGTTTGGGAACTGCTGTTCTACCCTAAATTCTAATTCTAAATCTTGGTTTTTTCCAGTAAGTATGTTAAATGTGTTCATTTTCTGGCTACAGCAAAGCTCATAACAATTTTGAAACAGTTATTAATCAATCCAAACTCAATTTTGAAGGACAAAAGTAGAAAGCTTTCTTCTTACTCAAATGATCAATAAATAATTGCCAATATGGATTCCATCAGCAAATGTGTCGATGAGTTCTGGTTTCTTGTGAACAAAGCTACTGGGCTGTAACTTCTATCTATCTCTACTCCCACCTGATTGCTTTATTGTATCTTCCACTAAAAACAAAAAAAGAGTTAAAAATGAGCATGCTACTTTTCTTCTAAATCTTGTATTGACAATTTTGGTAATATCTGGTTCAACTGAACCTGTGATTTTTTAGTTTTTGGGATCCTTTTTCATCTTCTAGCTTACCCAATGTATTCTATTCAATGCCTCTTGTGTATTTCTGACAGAAGGAATAACATTATGAACAATCTTGATGTCCCTAATTACTTTGAAGAGGGTCTACATAATTGTTCATTATTATGTTAATGAACTGATAGACACTACAGTATTATATCACTTGCTAGACTGAGTAATTTATTATCAAAACGATACAATTTAAAGGAAGTGAACCACCTAAATGCTGAACACTTAAACTAGTTATGGTTATGTTCCCCTTAACATTGCCTATGGTACCCTTAACCTCGGAACCATCTTAATCTACCTCCATAATATACCCCTGAAAACAAAACTAGGTTTGCCATGCAACAACCTCCCACTGGCCACACCAAGTGTGTTGTTGTTGTTGTTGTTGTTCGGTTTAACGACACAAGGGCTACTAAGGCCAAATTGTGTCTCTTCAGCGTTAATTGGCAAAAAGCATATTGTTAGAGAAATTACGTTATATAATTCCATACAAACCAATATGTTTTAGATATAATAAAAGTTCTTCAATATTTGCTTCATTTCCTAAGATGTGAGATAAATCAGGTGATATATTCAATTTAGAGAGAGAGACTGAAAAGTGTTTGACCGGATGGTTGAATGTAAGGGACAATCAACCAGGAAATGACGGACTGTAAGTTGCGTCTGACAGGATGGGCACTGGGGTGGGTTTTCACCCAATAATAGAAAGAGATGAGTATGGTGAGTGTGACCAATTCTGAGTCTTGCCAGTACCACTTCCTCTCGTCTGTTTCTTCGGAAGCCAGACAGCCACAGCTTTGGATCTTCTTTTATCTGGTAAAGTTTATTGTTAGGGTCACTTTTCCAGGTCTGTGACCATTTATTGTAGCAGGCTTTGCGTACGACAGACTTAAAATCAGAGAAAGGAACCTGAGGATGTTGTGAGACAGCGGGTTGAGGATGTTTAGCGGCAAAGTCGGCACTTTCATTTCCCGGAATGCCTGAATGGCCAGGGATCCAGCAAAAACTAATTAACCGATTGGACACACTGCAAGCAAATAGCTGGGAATGAATCTGTTTCAATGTAGGGTGAGAAATGGAGAAATTCTTACTTATGGCAGAGACAGCACTAAGAGAATCTGTGTAAATTATGGCAGATGAGATGGAAAGCTCAATTACCTTACTAAGTGCCAACTTAATGGCATATAATTCAGCTGTGAAGACACTGCAAGCAAGCGGTAGTGTGGCTGAAATTGTACATAAAAGAAAAACTGCCGCAGCACCTACCATACTCTCAGTTTTTGAACCATCGGTATAAATTTTACAGGCATGGTTGGCCGTAGCATGAGCTGAATGTAACTGTCTGATATTGCAGGAAGCTATATTTTTCCCCACTGGAGGAAGTATGTATCTTGAGAGACAGACACATATGTCCAAGGAGCAACAGGTGTAGTTGTGTCTTGGAAGATTTCATTTAAATCGACGTTCCAAGTCTGAACAAGCTCTTTGATCCTGAGGGAGGCGGGTCTATTTTCTTTTGGCTTGCTCTCAAACAAGGCTTCCCAACGAGTATTATAGAGATATTCCCAACTTGGGTGCGATGGTAGACTCTGGATCTTAGCAACGTAGTTAAGCAGTAGTGTTTTTCTACGCAGGTGTAATGGGGGATCATGAGCTTAAATATATAGACTTTGGATCGGAGAAGTCCTGAAAGCTCCCAGCGCAGTCCTCAGAGCACTATGATGGATCATATTTAGCCGTTTTAAAGTAGTGCTCCTGGCAGAGTCATACACTGGACAACCATAATCTAACCGTGAACGGATTAAACTTCTATAAAGATGCAGCAAAGTACACCGATCAGCTCCCCAAGACATAGATGAGACCGAACGAAGTATATTCAAATGCTTTAAGCAAGAAGTTCTCAAATAAGTGATGTGAGCTTGGAAATTTAGTTTGCGGTCTAATATTAATCCAACAAATTTAACGGTATTAACGAGAGGGATCGGAGTATTGTTTATTTGTAATTCAGGTTCAGGATGGAGAGCTCGCTTCTTGCAAAAGTGAGTGGCAGTGCTTTTATTTTCTGACAGTCTGTAACCGTTCCGTGAAGTCCAGGATTCTATTTTGGTTATGGCAAGTTGTAGCTGCCGTTCAATGGTATTCATACTTTGAGATTGGCAGGAAATGGTAAGGTCATCTGCATACATATAAGTTTGAACAGTTTTTGGGATATCTCGGGTCATGCTGCTAACTCGGATTGAAAACAGTGTTGGACTGAGTATTGATCCCTGCGGGACTCCCTCTTCCTGAATGTGAGATGCAGAGAGGACGTTTTTGTATCGGACTTGAAAAGAGCGCAATTGCAGGATATTCTGAATTATTTCTGGCAAATGGCCCCTAAGCCCCAGATGGTAAATGTCCGTAATAATACCATGCCGCCATGTAGTGTCAAATGCCTTTTCAAGATCTAAATTTACCATGACTAGATGTTGTTTCATGACAAAGGCATTTCGGATATGAGACTCGGCTTTAATGAGCACATCTAGGGTTGATCTATTTTTTCGAAAGCCATATTGGTGATCTGGAAGGAGATTCTCTGACTCCAGGATGTAAGTGAGCCTAGTATGAACCATTCTTTTGAAAATTTTTCCCATGCAGCTTGTAAGAGATATTGGCCTGTAGTTTTCAACACAGGAAGGATTTTTTCCTGGTTTTGGTAAGGCGATAATGAACGAATGGCGCCATGAAGATGGATAGGCATTTTCAGAGTAGATCCGATTGTAAAAAATTAATAGGGTTCTCAAGTCTTCTCCATGTAAATGCTTTAACATAATGTAATGAACTCCATCTGGACTTGCAGCACTATTGGAAGATCTATTTAATGATTCTTGAAGTTCTGTTAACGTAAACGGTTGGTTGTATGGGAATGAACGGCGCGTGGAGAAGTTAATTTTATACCGTTCTGCACCTGCTTTGATTTTCTGGAAGGTGGAGGCATAGGTGGCAGAAGCTGATATTTTTGCAAATGATTCTGCTAATGCATTTGCAACTTCTTTGGGAGTAGAAATGTCTTTCCCTTTCCAATGAAGTATCGGAGAGGGCGGCCGAGCAAATTTGCCATTTAGTGCCTGTATTCTTTTCCAGATCACTTGTGTGTCCGTGTCTTTGGTAATGGTGGAGGCAAAAGCAATCCATGAATCCCGTTTGGCTTTCCGCCTAACTTGTCTAGCTTTTGCTTTTAGTCTTTTAAAAGCAATTAGGTTAGTAGTGGTGGGATACTTGCGGAAATGATTCCAGGCTCGGTTTTTATCCTGTTTGGCAATTAAACAATCTGTATTCCACCAGTTATTTCTGTGTTTTCGATATGGTGTGGATTTTGGAATGGAGGCCTTAGCTGTAGTCAGAATCTGATTGGTTATGTAAGTGTTGACATCATCAATATGTTGCCTCTGAACATAAAATCTGTCTAAGCGTATCTGGGCAGAATAGACACCCCAGTTTGCCTTTTTAAACTGCCAAGTGGATCGTTGGTCAGGATTTGAAGTTACCCCTGTTTGTAGCGAGCAAATAATTGGAAAGTGATCACTGTTGAAGGGATCGGTTAATACCGACCATGTCATGATTGGAAATATGGATGGTGAACAAATTGACAAGTCTATTGCGGAAGCAGATCCGGTTGCTAAGTGGATGTAGGTAGGAGATCCAGAATTTAATAAATTAAGATCATTATTATGCATGAATTCCTCCATCAATTTGCCTCTTATATCCATTGTGGCCGATCCCCACAATGGATGGTGTCCATTAAAGTCACCAAAAAGACAAATTGGAGTTGGGAGTTGTGCAATGAGGTTGTCAAGTTCTGAAAGCAGAAGTGGGGCAGATGGCGGAATATAAATGGAAACAATGGTAAATGACGTACCAACTGCAAGGCGAGCTGCCACAGCTTCTAGGGTAGCTCTCAATTGGATCGGCTTGGATGGTATGTTAGCGTTAACAAGAATAGCAACTCCTCCACGTGCAGGTGATACCGAGTTCCTATCTCATCTGTAAATGGTATAACTTGAAAATTTTGGCAAAACTTGGGGCGACAAGAATGTTTCCTGTAAGCATACACCTATGGGATTAAATTGAGCTATTAAATCTCTTATGTCATCGGAATGAGTGCTTAGTCCTCTGCAATTCCATTGTATGATCTTATTCATTATTTAGGTTTACCTGAGGGTGATTCATCTGACTGTTTTCTGTACGTGGGACATTTTTTCCGGTCCTTTTTTGAGAATGTGGGGCGTCCAGTATCCATGGTGTCCTCTGCATGGAGTTCTAGAATAGGTTCCTCATTGTCTAGCAGCTCATCTACCTCCATACTTTTGGAGGGAGATTCCGTTTTTTTAGACACTGATTCAGATTTTAATTGTTCTTTTCCAACTGGGGCTAATGGGGTATGAGTAGGAATACTGATTGGAGTATTTGTGGCTTCGCTAGTTCTTTTTGGAGGATTATCTTTCTTTGAGGTTGAAAGCGTAGATTTGAGCCAGTTCGCCAGAGAGGTGTTAGGTGGAACTGATACATCTGTTTGAGCTGCAGTAGAAATGAAGTTCCGAGTGCGAGCTGCATAGGAACGACTACTTGGCAGGGTCGACATAACTTGTCTACGTGCCTCAGGAAAGGTGACTTTATTTTCTATTTTGTACTTTTGAATTTTCTTTCCTGTAATCCATAGCTCACATGTTTTGGAAAAAGCTGGGTGGCTTTCTTTGCAGTTGGGACAAACAGGGGTTTTGACAGAGCAATCCGCTTGAGTATGATCTTTAGAGCCGCAGATGGGACATATGGCCTCACCTCTACATGCCTGCTGCGAATGCCCGTATTTCTGGCATTTGAAGCAGCGAACGGGATTCGGGATAAATGGTCTTATACGACAATTCAAATAGCCAGCTTTAATTGAGGATGGTAAGTCTGGCGTACTGAATGTTATGATGATCGATCTCGTTGGAGTGAGATTTCCATCTTTTTTTTTTAGTCATAATCCGTTTCACATTTGTAACTTTTTGACTACTTAGTTCTTGAAGTAGCTCTTCTTCGGAGACTGTAATTAGGTCCCACTCACTGATTACACCCTTTGATGAATTTAAGGTTCTGTGTGGAGTAATTGATACTGTGAGCCCACAAAATGATGTTGTGTTTAAGAGCCGCTCAGAATGTTTAGCGGTGGCAGTTTCAATGAGGAGATCTCCGGATTGTAGTCTTTTCACCATTTTCGGTGATCCAGTAATTGATTCCAAATATTTTTGAATCAAGAACGGTGACAATTTTCCTATAGGTTGGGAGGATAAGGAATGAATGACCAAGAAATTTGGTAATTCATCATGGCATTCAGGTTCCCTTCTAAGCCTTTTGGGCTGGTTGGTGTCACGGTCGTTGTCAGGAATTTCTGACCTTGAGCTTGATGGCTCTAAAGGTGGATAATTAGTCGTATCCATGTTAGCTCCTTTTGGCCCTGGGGGTATATTTTTACCACCCAGATTACCGACCCCGCCACGGGGAGGCAGGAGCAGTGCCGCTTGTGGCCAAGCGTATAGGTTAGTACAATTAGTAAGACTAATTTAATTAAAGAAAAAGGTTCTTTCCTTCTTCTGGGCTCTCTTCTTAGTGCTTTTAAGAAAAAGGGCTACTTAACGAAAAAGTTTAATAATCAAGGGAGAAAACAAAAGAGAACCTAGTCGCTTAGAGGAAAACGCTTTTCAATCGCACGAGAATCGCTTGGCCACGGAAACGCTTGGCACCCGGGGCCACCAAGTGTGTGTGTGTGTGTGTGTGTGTGTGTGTGTGTGTGTGTGTGTGTGTGTGTGTGTGTGTGTGTGTGTGTGGTATGGGTGTTTAATGGCACACAAGCTGCTTTGGCTATATTGCGCCTATTCATAGGAATGTTGAAAAGATAAAAATAAATAAATAATTAATGTGAAGACAGTTCAATCTCATTTCAGGCCAGAAACTAATCATAGTCGTTCATACATTCCTATTTGTTTCAAATAACAGAAAAGTTCATTAATATTGGCATTTTCACCAATGATATCATTTAATGTTATCCGTTCTCGGAGCTTAGCCAGAGAATTAAATATTGAAGTTCGATGTTGTTGATAACGTGGACAGTCAATCAAAATATGTTTGACTGTTAGATGCTCAGAGCACTGTGAACAATGAGGAAGATCATCACCTGTGAGTAGATGGAGGTGAGTTAGATGAGTATGTCCTATTCTAATCCGTGCGAGTACCACTTCTTCTCACCGAACTGTCTGAATGCATGAGTGCCAAAATTTTGGGTCCTGTTTCAACTGGAAAAGTTTGTTATTTGTTTGTTTATGCCATAGCTCTGTCCATCGTGCATGGTATGCTGTTTGAATTATAATATTATACTCAGAAACTGGAATAAAGACAGAGGTTAAGTCTAGTGTTGACGGATTTTTTTTGTTCCCTTTGATGCCTGAATGTGCTGGAATCCAGCAAAAGTTCACTCGTTGCTGACGATCTTCAATTTTCAACAGCAAATACTTGATTTTATTTAATACAGGGTGATCCTTATGAGAGAGATTCTGCATTGCTCTAATTGAGCTGAGAGAGTCGGTGTAAATTAAATATTTTGCAGATGGGTGAAGAGTCAAATTTTCTAGAGCTAATTGCATTGCATATAATTCTGCTGAAAAGCTGCTGTACTCAGATGGAAGAGAGGCTGATATGATAGCAGAGGGAAACACTGCTGCTGCTCCAACAGTTGAATGAGATTTGGAACCATCAGTATATATCGGTAAGAAATCAAAATAGTTTTGATTATGGCTAGCATGGAGTTGTTGCACATTCAGAGTCGGTAAACAATTCTTTTCCCATTGGAGAAAATAATTATCGCAGGCTGGTTGAGGAAATGGAATCCATGGTGGGTGAAAATAATTCTTTCTATGCTGCCTACTCTGGAGAGGAACATTCCAATTTTGTGCTATTTCAAGGAGCCGTAGGCCTGCTGGTCGTATTTTATTTGGTTTATTTCTATAGAGATTGTGAAATGGTGGTTTATTGAGATATGGTTGGATGGGGTGCGGAGAACAGTTTCGTTGTTGTTGTTGTTGTTTGGGGTTTAATGGCGCAAGAGCAACTTCGGCTATATTGCGCCTTTTCAAGTTTTGTTATTTCCTGCTACATTGTTACTGATTTAACATATTAGATATGATTAGTTAAGTTTATTAAGCTGAGGTATGATAAGAGTTCACTGACGTTTGAATTTTCTCCCATAATGAGTTCAAGGCTTAATGGCTCATTTGAATGCGATTTGAATGCTGATTGGCGGGCAATTTGGTATCGTGGACATTCCATGATGATGTGCTTCACTGTTAGTGTGGTCAGACACTGAGAGCATTGTGGAGGATCGTCTTTCATTAGGAGGTAAGAGTGTGTTAAATATGTGTGCCCGATGCGGAGCCGGGCGAGGATAACCTCTTCATGTCTGTTTGACCGAAAACTTGATTTCCAGGATTTCTGCTCTTGTTTGATTTGGTATAATTTATTGTTTGTTTGAGATTTCCAGGTCTGCGTCCATATATTTTCAGAGGCTTTTCGATTGATGTTTTTAAAGTCATTGAGCGGTATTTTATGCAAGTGAGAATTTTTGTTAGAAGGATGTTTTGCAGCATCATCCGCACGTTCATTGCCGAGTATTCCAGAATGTCCAGGAATCCAAGTGAATCTGACTCTTTGTTTGTTTTCCCAAAGGTGTGATAAGGAGGAAAGAATTTTTCTAACATACGGATGAGATGGATGATCCTCTGTCTGTAAAGCATATATTGTACTTAATGAGTCTGTGAAAATAATACTTTTTGCGAGGGAAGTTTTGGCAATGTGATCTAGGGCGAGACTTATTGCAAACAATTCAGCACTAAAGATACTGCACTCTATTGGAAGAGACTGTGAGATTATGTTGTTTGGCAATGCAACAGCAGCACCAACGTGTGTGGCCGTCTTGGATCCATCAGTATATAGATGAGAATAGTCAGAGAATTGCGTTACATAAGAGGAATGGAGCTGTTTTATATGTTGGCTTGGGATATTGCTCTGTTTCCATTTAATGAGGAACATGTCACAGTCAACTGAACTGATTTTCCACGGTGGAAGGGCTGTGGGGGTATCTTGGTAGATTTTATCCATACTTAAGTTCAATTGTGAGAGTATTTCTTTTAGTCGGATACCTGCAGGTTTGCAGATATTAGGTTTGTTCGTATATAAATTTTCCCATTTCGGTTTATACAGATATTGCCACGTTGGATGTCCAGGAAGGCTTTGAACTTTCGCAGCATAGTTCATAAGAAGAACTTGTCTACGAAGACTGAGTGGGAGTTCATGGATCTCTGTGTATAGGCTATACACAGGTGAGGTACGGAAGGCTCCTGAAATAACACGTAATGCATTGTGATGAATTGGATCTAACCAGTTTAACACACTTTTCCTAGCTGAGGAGTAAATGGGAGAACCATAATCTAATTTAGATCTTATCATTGCACGATAAACATGCAAAAGTGAATAACGATCAGCTCCCCATGTCATGGCTGATACAGCTCGTAGAATGTTTAATTTCTTTAAGCACATTGTACGTAGATATTTTATGTGTTCTAGGAAATTTAGTTTTTGATCCATGATTAGTCCTAGTAGCCGGATACTCTGTTTCAGTGGAATTTGTTGATTGCTTATCCTTAGTTCTGGATCAGGATGCATCTTTCGTTTTCTGCAGAAGTGTATTGCCACTGTCTTTTGTACTGAGATTCGATATCCATTATAGATGGACCAGGATTCTATTTTGTTAATAGCACATTGAAGCTGCCTCTCGATTGTCCGCATATTCTGTGAGTGACATGATATTGTGAGGTCGTCGGCATAGAGGTAGGTTTCAACTGTTGCGGGAATAACTTCTGTTACAGGGTTTATTTTGATAGCGAAAAGGGTTGCACTGAGAACTGAGCCTTGGGGGACCCCCTGTTCTTGATTGTATATTAGAGACAGAATATGGTGATAACGAACTTGAAAAGTTCTTTTAGTCATGAAATTCTGAAGGAACTTTGGTAGATGGCCTCGAAGACCTAAATTGTACAATTCATGAAGGATACCATATCTCCACGTAGTATCGAACGCCTTTTCAATATCAAGGCATATCATTACAAGGTGTTCGTTTCGGAGAAAGGCATTGCGAATATTTGATTCAGCTTTTGTCATTATGTCTATTGTTGATCTATTTTTCCGAAACCCATATTGATTAGGACTCAGGAGGTTATGGAAGTCAAGAAACCATGTTAGCCGATCATTCACCATTTTTTCTAAAATTTTACCTAGACAGCTAGTGAGCGCGATGGGATGATAATTATATGGATTTGAATGGTCCTTCCCAGGTTTTGGAAAGGCCAGTACAAACGAATGTCGCCAAGAGTCTGGATATGAATCCTCAAGGTATATCCTATTATATAACAGTAACAGCATGCATAAAGAATTTTTGGGGAGGTGTTTGATCATCTGATAGTGGATTCCATCTGGACCTGCTGCGCTTTCTTTAGATTTGGCTAGGGCTTTATGCAATTCATTTGTAGTGAAGGATTGATTGTATGAAATCTCATGAGCCGCATGGAAATTAATTTTGTATTTTTCGATTTGAGCTTTATATGTTTGAAAGATTGGTCTGTATGACGTTGTTGCTGACAATTCCTCAAATGTTTCTCCTAGTAGATTTGCAATTTTTTCTGGTTCAGTTAAGTCATGACCTTTCCAGCTTATGATTGGTTTAGGGACCGTTGTATATTTGCCTGAAATTTGTCTAATTTTATTCCATATTATTCTGCTGTCCGTATTTCTATTAATTTTGCTTGCAAAGGATATCCAGGATTCTTTCTGAGATTTCCGGCGTATATAGCGTGCTTTTGCTCTGGCTTTCTTATATTTTATGAGATTGGTGGTGGTGGGATACTGTTTGTTTGTTTTGGGGCTTTACGGCGCAAGGACAGCAAAGGCCATAATGCACCTAGCTATGGTGATATTAAGATACATAGTTCTATCTGTATAGATGATATTCAGAATTATATCATGTTGTATAGTTTTATCTGTTTGAGGAAGTCAAATATTTTGGTCACATGTGGTGTGTCTGCTAGTAGGTCAGAAATGCTGAGAGAGGTGTTCGCCGTTGGAAATGAGGTAAACATAGCTTGTCGCTCAGTACTGTACTTGGGACAATCAATAAGTAGATGATGGACAGTGAGCTGGGTGTTACAGTTTGTACACGTTGGCGGATCAGTGGCTGCAAGCAAATAAAGATGTGTTAGGTGCGTGTGGCCTATCCTTAATCGGGCTAGTACAACTTCTTCGTGTCGGTTTTCACGTATACTAGATCTCCATGGTTTAAGACCTTTCTTTATGCCAAGTAGCTTATTGTTGACTTGATTCTGCCAGATATGTTGCCATTTTTCAAGGCATCGTTTATTTATAATGTACTTATAGTCAGATGCAGGTGTAGTGAAGGATTGGTCTATAGGATTGGTAGCAGTTTTGGCAGCTAGGTCGGCCTGTTCATTTCCAGGGATTCCAGCGTGACCAGGAATCCAACATAGCAGAACTTGTTGTTTATTCTGGTTTAATTTGGTCAGAGTGTTCCAGATCTGTTTAAGTAAGGGGTTATCATATTTTGTATTGCGTTGTATGGCTTGGATAGCACTAATGGAATCGGTATAAATAACGCTGTGCAGTTTAGTTCTTGAGAGTGTGTAGTTTAAGGCCATGTGGAGTGCACAGAGTTCTGCAGTATAGCTGCTACATTCAATGGGAAGTTTTTTGGACAAAGTGATGTTAGGAAATACTGCTGCTGCACCAACATGGTTGTCTGTTTTAGACCCATCTGTGTAGATTGGTGTGTACTGGCCGTGCTGGGTTCTCAATGCGGCAAACATTTGCAGTATGTTCTGTTGAGACAGGGTGTGTTTTCCCCAGACTGTCAATGAAAAGTTACACGGTGGTATATAACATGTCCAAGGTGGGACTGTATGAGAGGCAGTGGGCTGTATTTTACTAAAGTCAATTTGCCAATCGGCCTGCAATGCGGAAAGACGTATCCCGGTTGGTGGATTGATTGATGGATACGCTTGGTATAGGTTTACCCATTTAGGAGAGAAAAGTCCGTTCCAAGTGGGATGGTCTGGATGTCCTTTGAGTTTTGCTGCATAGTGTAGTAAAAGCATTTGTCTGCGTAGCTGAAGGGAGGTTTCATGTGCTTCAGCATATAGGCTGTGGACAGGTGATGTACGGTATGCCCCCAGTGCAAGACGAAGAGCACTGTGGTGCACAGGATCAAGCCAGCGTAAAGCGCTTTGTCTAGCAGAGCTATAAACAACAGAACCATAGTCTAGACGTGAACGTATTAGCGCATGGTACAATTGTAATAGTGTGTATCGGTCAGCTCCCCATGTTGTGCCTGATAGAACTCTTAAAATATTTAGCTTTTTTAGACAGGTAATCCTAAGTGTTTTTATATGTTCCAGGAAGGTGAGTTTTTGGTCAAGTATCACACCAAGAAAGCGGACACTAGGGACAACTGGTATGATTTGATTTTCTAGTCGAAGTTCTGGGTGTGGATGTAGATTACGCTTCCTGCAAAAGTGTATACCGACAGTCTTTTGGGTTGAGAGGCGAAACCCGTTGTTTTGGGCCCATTTTACTATTTTGTTGATTGCACATTGCAGCTGTCGCTCTACCATTCGCATATTAGGCGAATGACAGGCGATACTAAAGTCATCGGCATACAGGGTAGTGGATATTGTTTGTGGCAGGTCCTGTGTTATTGAATTCATTTTTATATTAAAGAGGGTAGCACTTAGCACTGATCCTTGTGGCACTCCTTCTTCCTGTATGAACTTTGAAGATAAGTGATTGTGAAATCGAACTTGAAATGAGCGGTGTTGTAGGAAGTTTCTTATAAACTGTGGTAGGTGTCCGCGTAGTCCCAGATCGTATAGGTTTTGCATTATACCATATCTCCAGGCAGTGTCAAACGCTTTTTCAATATCAAATAGGACCATCGCAAGATGCTCTTTGCGTACGAAGGCGTCACGGATGTTTATTTCTGTCTTAATCAAAAGGTCAAGAGTGGATCTACCTTCACGAAAGCCACATTGCACTGGATTCATAAGGTTATTTCGAGCTAGAAACCAGGATAACCGAGCGTTGATCATTTTTTCCATTACCTTGCATATGCAGCTGGTGAGTGCAATAGGTCGATAATGCTGCGGATTTGAAGAATCTTTTCCAGGTTTTGGAAATGCCAAAACATAAGCATGCCGCCATTTGTCAGGAAAAGTGTTTTCTTTGAATATTCTGTTGTAGAGCAATAAAAGTGTTTTGAGTGCGGGTTCAGTAAGTTTTGCTATCATTATGTAATGTATTCCGTCTGGCCCTGCTGCACTGAGTTTAGTGGAGGCTAGAGCATGATGTAATTCTGACATTGTAAAAGGGAGATTATATGCAGCAGTGGATGTTGATTCAAAATTAATTGAGTGTTTTTCAGCTTGTGCTTTGAGTGTCTGGAATTGTGGCGAGTATGATGTCACAGCTGATATTTCCATGAAAGATCTACCTAGAGCGTTTGCAATTTCCTCTGGCTTTGTAATATCAGAGCCATTTACAGTCAGAATGGGACAGTTGACACTTGGATGTTTTGCATACATACGTTGTATTTTGGCCCAAATTGTTTGGGTTTTTGTCGTTTTTGTAATTGTGGAAGCGAAACGCCTCCATGCTTCCCTTTTGCTGGTCTGTCTAACTCGTTTTGCTTTTGCCCTTGCCTTCTTAAAGCAGATAAGGTTTTCTGTTGTTGGAAACCTTCTGAAGATGTTCCATGCTCTGTTCTTCTCTCTTTTTGCGGCACTACATTCATTATTCCACCACACTTTAGAGCGGGCCGATATTTTAGTGGATCGTTTCGGAATTGCTTTGTCCGCTGCTTGCAATATTTTGTTAGATATATGTTCTACTGCTAAGTTTATGGGTGTTTGTTGGACTTCTTTTTCTTCTAGTGTAGCCAGCTGCTTGTACGTATCCCATTCAGCTTTGGAGAATATCCATTTTGGAATTCGATAAGAAGTATGGGGAACGGTTGTATCAATGCGGCATATCACAGGGTAATGATCACTGCCCAGTGGGTTGCTGTGGATAGTCCATCCGAACAGAGGGTATATGGTTGCTGAGCATAAAGAGACATCAATAGCTGAGGTAGATCCTGTAGGAAGATGCGTATAGGTGTGCGCTCCATTATTGAGAGTTATCAGATTGTGTTGATCAAGTAATTTTTCGATAGTTTTTCCACGCTTGTCCAGGTTATGGTTTCCCCATAGCGGATGGTGACTGTTCAGGTCTCCTAGGATACAGTAGGGTTTGGGAAGCTGGATCACTAGTTCTTCTAATTCAGCGTAGCTTATGTTTTGGTTAGGTGGTAAGTATAATGAGACTATGGTTAAATCAAGGTTGACATTGATTCGTGCAGCAACTGCTTCAAGATTTGTCTTTAGTGGGATTGCTTTTGAGGGTATCTGGGAGTTGATGATCAGTGCTACTCCTCCATGTGCAACGTTGTTCGGATTGTGGGCAACACGATCCTGCCGATGCATTATGTATTTCTGAAGGGAAACAATTGTATTTGGTGTTAGATTGGTTTCCTGTAGACAGAAGGCAACAGGATCATACTGCGAAAGGAGATCTCGGATGTCAGCCAAATTACTGCGATAGCCTCTACAGTTCCATTGTAAGAAAGTAAGCATTATTTTGGTTTAGTGGGGCCCTCGATTTGTTTTCGAGGTGCAGAAGGTTTAGATCGCTCAAATTTACCTTTTCCCTTCTTTGGGAAATAAGGTTTCGCTGTATCCATCTCCTCTTCAGTAAACAGTTCTAAAACCTGTCCATCTTCGTTTGATTTATCTTCTGAATCCATGTAGTCTGTTTGGTTTGAGTCGGGAGTGGTAGACACTGTAGTATTTTGCTGTTGAGTGGCATCTGGTTGTATTGTGATCGGCGTATTTATTCCTTTGCTTTGCTTTGCTTGCTTTTTGTTTGGGGTGTTGGCACTGGGGACAAAACTGACTTTGCCCATTCAGCTAGTGACTTTGTTGGTGGTATAGTTACCTCTGTTTGGGTAGCAATTGACACGTGATTTTTGGTTATTTTGGCATAACTTGGCTTGTTAGTATTTGGAACTGGTAAAGATTTTTTAGCTTCTTTGTAGGTTACATTATGTTCAGTTTTGTATCTCTGTATCTGTTTTTCGCGTTTCCAAAGGGGACACTCCTTCGAATACGCCGGATGGGCTTCTTTACAGTTAATGCAGTTTGGGGTTGTGTTAGTGCAGTCATTTGTAGAATGTTCAGTGGATCCACATGTGGCACAGGCAGCTGCTCCTCTGCAGACCGTCTGTGAGTGCCCAAATTTCTGGCACTTATAGCAGCGTAATGGATTTGGTATGTATGGTTTAACTCGGCAGTTAAGGTAACCGGCTTTGATCAATGTTGGTGGTTTAGGATTATCAAAAGTAAGGATTATAGTCCGGGTAGGAACTAGTACATTATCCTTCTTCGTGAGAATTCGCCTTACATTGATGACTCCTTCTTCTCGTAATTCTTGTTTGAGTTCTTCATCTGACAAATTGAGGAGGTCCCACTCAGTGATGACACCTCTTGACGTGTTCAAGGAAACGTGCGGTGAAACGCTGACCGAAATTCCACCAAAGGATTGTAATTTTTGCAGTTGTTCAGATTGTCTGGCAGTGACAACTTCAACCAGTAGGTCTCCAGATCTTAACCGACGAACTGTCTTGGGAGTACCTATTATGCTTTCTAGGCTTTTTTGCACTAGGAAAGGGGAGAGTTTTCCAACTGGTTGTTCTTGAGTTGAATGTATAATTAAAAAGGTAGGGGTTCGGATTCTGCCTACGTCAGTCTTTTGACGTTTTGCTGCGACAGAACCAGACTCCTCTTGTTCTTGCCTTGTTAGAGTTTCTTCTGTGTACCCAGTGTTTTTCTGGGTTTTATGGACTTCTTGCTCCATTTCGCCCTGGAAGGGAGATCTTTTCCCCTCCAGGTTACCAGCCCCGCCACGTGGAGGCAGGAGCAGTGCCACCTTTGTGACCAAGCGGTAGTGGGTTAGTAGTAATATGCAAAGAAAAAAAGGGGAAAAAAAGAAAGGTTAATTTTCCTCCTGTTCAAGTAAAGTGATTTCTTTACTGAAGCTTATTTAATTGATTGTTAGTGTAACGCTGTAAATAAAGAAGACGATTTTACTTATTCAAGAGAGCGCAATTCACTGGCAAATACACTTGATCACAAAATCGCTTGGCACCTGGGGCCGGTGGGATACTTTCTGAATTGATTCCAAGCCTTATTTTTTTCTTTCTTTGCTTCCAAGCATTCTTCATTCCACCACTGCTTATAATGTTTATGGGACTGGTTAGCTGTCTTTGGTATTGCAATGTTTGCTGCAGAAATTATTTGATTTGTGATATGAGTAACAGCGTTATTGATATCAGTATGTCTTATGATTTTCTCATCTAAAGAAGCAGTATATTGGTATTTTTCCCAGTTTGCTTTGCAAAATTTCCATTTTATACCTCTTATAGGTTGCTGTACATCATTTGCTAGTAGGTGACAAACAACTGGGTAATGATCACTGCTATAGGGATCATTGGAAACAGACCAGTCAAGGAGAGGAAAGAGAGCTGGGGAACAGATGGTGAGATCAATTGCAGAGGTAGTCCCTGTTGGTAAGTGGACATGGGTGTGGGTACCTGTGTTTAAGAGTGTTAGGTTCCTATTATTTATAAGTTTTTCAATCATCTGTCCTCTTTTGTCTGTATGAAGCGATCCCCAGATGATATGATGCCCATTAAGGTCCCCCATCAAACAAAAGGGAGATGGTAATTGTTCAATTAAATCCTCAAATTCTTGCAGTGTATACGCATGATTAGGTGGAAGGTAGAGCGAAATCATAGTCAGGGTAAGTCCAGTCATGATGCGTACCGCGACTGCTTCAAGGGGTGTTTGTAGCTGAATATGCTTGGATGGAACATTAGAGTCAACAAGAATGGCGACTCCTCCATGACCTGTATTGGTTTTTCGATCTTGCCTATATACATTGTAGTTCTTGATTGAAATACTTATTTGCGGAGTTAGGTTTGTTTCTTGCAAACAGATACTTGCAGGAGCATATACGGAAATTAGATCTTTAATATCGCTTAGATTACTTCGAATGCCACGACAATTCCATTGTAGAAGTGTACGCATTATTTGGGTTTAGTACTTGATTCAGATGACTTACGATGAGTTGCTTGTTTTAATCGATCTGTTTTGATTTTTTCTTTTCTGGGGAAGCTTGGTCGGCCACCACTGTCCATGTCATCATTTGCGTAAAGTTCCAGAATTGGTTCATCTTCTTTCTCCTTTTCATCAATTTCCATAGTGTCAGTATTTTTTTGTGTTTTTTCAACAGGTTTGGTGGAATTTGTACTGCTTGTTGGTGTTGGATCTTTAGCATCTGGTGGGATTACAATGGGTGTATTAATTGCCTGATCAACTTTTTGTTTTGTTTGTAAAAGAATGTTACGTGCCCAATCTGCTATTGAGATGTTAGGCGGGATTGTGATGTCAGTCTGTATTGCAATTACCTTTGTTTTCTGCACTGTAGTCGCTGCTGCTGCTGCTGCTGCTGCTGCATATGATCTCACTGCTGGAAATAGTGGTATTTGCTTTTTGGCTTCTTGATATGTTACCTTATGTTCAGTTTTATATTTTTGAACTTGCTTTTCTCTTTTCCATATATTGCAGTCTCTGGAATAGGCAGGGTGGTCTCCTTTGCAGTTTGGGCAGCGAGGAGACTGTGTATTGCATTCTTTACAGGTATGTTCTTTTGAGCCACAAATGGCACAAATAGCTTGTCCTCTGCAAACTGTTTGGGAATGGCCATATTTTTGACACTTGAAGCATCTTATTGGATTGGGGATATATGGCTTTACCTGGCAATTCAGGTACCCGGCTTTCACTGATGATGGTAGAGTTGGAGTACTGAAAGTAAGTATGATGGTGCGAGTTGGAATGAGGTTTCCATCCTTTTTAATAAGGATTCTTTTAGCATGTATGACATTCTGGTTTTGTAGCTCTTGTACGATTTCTTCTTCAGAGCTATTTAGGAGGTCCCATTCCACGATAACCCCTTTAGATGAATTTAAAGTGGCATGTGGAGTGACTTTGATGGGAATCCCTCCAAAAGTTTTGGTTTCAAGAAGAAGCTCAGAATGTCGATGATTTGTCGTTTCTATCAGAAGGTCGCCTGATTTCAAGCGGCGAACCATTTTCGGTGGACCAGCTATATGTTCTAGACACCTCTGTATAACAAAGGGAGAAAGTTTACTAACTGGTTGGTCTGATAGGGAATGAACAATTAGAAAGAGTGGGGAGATGGTGTGGGTCACATCTTTCTTTTGTCTTTTGGCAGTAGATGGATTAGGATCATCTTGCTGCCGATTGTGATCAGTTTGATCCATAATTCCAGGAGAAGCCTGGTTTGTCAAGTCCATTGTTGCTCCTTTTAGCCCTGAAAGGATTATTTTTCCTTTCAGGTTTCCGGCCCCACCACGGGGAGGCAGGAGCAGTGCCACCTAGTGACCAAGCGGCTGGCGGATTAGTTTGTTAGTGAGAAAATGGATAAATATCCTAAAAGAGAAAGGTGATTTTCCTTCCTGGGTTCTACTTAGAATCTGTTAAGTGAAGAACCACTTACAATGAACTGAGAATAAGAGCGGCTAGAAATGAAAGAGAACAAAATCACTTGGAAGGATCACTTTAGAATTCGCTTAAGAAAATCGCTTGGTCCCTATCGCTTGGCACTTGGGGCCAACAGTTTCGTATTCTGACTGCATATTTAAGTAGTAACATTTTTCTGCAGAGGTACAAAGGGGCTCATGGTCTTCAATATATAGACTATAGGTTGGTGATGTCCTATAAGCACCAAGAGCAATCCTCAGTGCATTGTGTTGTACAGGATCGAGCCAGCGCAATACACTCTTTCGGGCAGAATCATAAACTGTGGCACCGTAATCCAACCGAGATCTAATCAGTGCTCTATATAAGAGCAGCAAAGTTGTACGATCTGCTCCCCAAGGCTGGGCAGATAGAGCTCTTAGCATGTTCAGCTTTTTCAGACAGGTAGTACGTATTACTTTAATGTGCTCAAAGAAATTTAACTTGCTGTCTAATATTAATCCCAAATATTAATCTAATATTGTTGGCAATCGGGATGGTGGAATTTGATATACGAAGTTCAGGGTCTATATGCAATTTACGTTGATTGGAAAAGTGGATCACAACTGTTTTCTGATGGGAAAGCCGACATCCATTGAAATCAGCCCATTTTTGAATTTTATTGAGGGACATTTGCAATTGCCGTTCAATAGATCTCATGCTCTGAGAATGGCAAGAAATGGAGAGATTGTCGGCATAAAGATAGGCTTCTATAGTATTTGGAAGTTCTTTTGAAATGGAATCAATTCTAAGGGCAAATAGGGTTGCGCTCAAAACCGACCCCTGTGGTACTCCTTCTTCCTGCAAGAATGTAGAAGAAAGGGAGTTTTGGTATCGAACCTGAAAAGAACGGCTCTGGAGGAAGTTCCTAATAAATATAGGCAGGTTGCCTCGTAGACCAAGATTATGTAGGTCACTGAGAATGCCATACCACCAGGTAGTATCGAATGCCTTTTCTATATCAATGGAGACCATGAAAAGGTGTTCGTTTTTCACAAAGGCATTGCGAATTTCAGATTCGGCCTTGATCATCAGATTTAGAGAGGACCTATTTTTGCGAAAGCCACATTGACAATTACTCAGTAGTTGTTCAGTTTCAATGATCCAGCTGAATCGACTGTGGATAAGTTTTTCAAGAATTTTACCAAGGCAACTTGACAGAGAGATTGGCCTGTAACTATTAGGACTAGAAGGATCTTTTCCAGGTTTCAAAAAGGGGCAAAACTGTAGCATGGTGCCAAGAGGTTGGATAAATATTTTCCAGGAAGATCCGGTTAAAGAAGACTAGCAGCATTTGTAAGTTTTGCTCATCGAGATGCTGCAGCATGACATAATATATGGCATCTGGCCCAGCTGCACTGTTTCGTGTTGTTCTGATGGCTTGTAAAAGTTCACAATATTCAAGAGGCTGATTATACGGAAGTGATAGTGAGGTTCTAAAGTTGCTGGGCCTCTGTTCGGTGGAGGTCTTAATTTTTTGGAATTTCTGAGTGTAATTTGATGCAGCAGAGACTTCAGCAAAGGTTTTATCCAAGGCATTCGCTATATCTAGAGGACCAGAGAGTTCTTGCCCATTTATGAAAGAATTTGGGAAGGGATTTTTGGAAACTTCCCAGAAAGCTGTCTAATTTTCTTCCATATTAATCTGGAGTCGGTATTTCTGTTGATAGTACATGCAAACCGAGTCCAAGAATCTTTCTTGGCTTGCCTGTGAATGAACTGCACTTTTGCCCTTAGCTTCTCGTAGCTAATTAAATTAGCTGTCGTTGGAAATCGACGGAATATATTGAATGCTTTATTTTTTTCCTTCTTTACTTTCGTGCACTCTTCGTTCCACCAGTAGTTGAAGTGCTGTCGGGTTGGGGGGTTTGATAATGGAATTGAGTATTTTGCTGCAACCAAAATACGGGATCTGATATAATCAGTTACTTTATCTATAGGTTGTAGCTGAATAGTTTCTTTGTCCAGAATGATTGCTGATTGAAATTTGGCCCATTTGGCTTTAGAAAATTTCCATTTTCTGCAGGGTTGGTCTAATGGTGATTGTGTAGTGAGCAGGTTACAGACAATTGGAAAATGGTCACTTCCCATTGGATCATCCATAGCGGACCACTGAATGACTGGAAACAGTATCGGAGAACAAATCAAGAGGTCAATTGCAGAAGTCTGTCCAGTAGGTAATTGTATGTGGGTGTGTGTACCACTATTAAGAATGGTAAGGTTCAGTTTATCTAGTAGAGTTTCAATCAGTCGGCCCTGTCTATCTAATTTAGAGGATCCCATAAAGGGTGGTTGTCATTGAAATCCCCTAGCAAGCAGATTGGGGAGGGTAGCTGTATTAAAAGTTCTTCGATATCTTTATAAGAGTAGGTATTGTTTGGTGGGAGATAGACTGAGACTAGCGTAAACGCAATCTGAGTAATCAGATGCACAGCAACGGCTTCAATTTGGGTTTGAAGAATGATTTGGCTAGCAGGGATCTTTGAGTTAATCAAAATAGCTACACCACCACGAGCAGAGTCGGATGTATTCCGATCTCTTCGATAGATTGAGTAGTTTTTTATAGAAACAGAAATTTGAGCAGTTAAATAGGTTTCCTGCAGACAGAAACCCACTGGAGAGTAGCGTCTAATTAAGTACTGAATGTCGTCAATGTTGCCTCGAAAGTCTCTACAATTCCACTGTAAAATATAAGGCACAGCTCGAGCCCAGTCGGAGATTGATATGTTGGATGGAACAGTAACATCAGTTTGCGTGGCTATTGTTTGATATTTTTTTGCAATACTGGCATATGTACGGTTAGGTATACTGGGTGCAATTAATTTTCTTGCTTCCTGATAACTAACTTTGTTTTCGACTTTATATTTTACAATTTTTTTCTCCATTTTCCACTTCTCACATGTTTTAGAGTAAGCAGGATGGTTACCCTTGCAATTAGGACAAGTCATTTCTTTTGCCGAACAGTCATTTTGACTGTGATCAGAAGATCCACAGTTGGGACAAGCTGGGTTCCCTCTGCATACCGTCTGAGAGTGGCCATACTTTTGGCATTTATAGCATCTCAACGGATTAGGAATATAAGGACGATTGCGACAATTCAGATATCCTGCTTTTACTGATGAGGGTAGATTTGGACTGTTAAAGGTGAGAATGATATTTCTGGCGGGCGTGAGTATATTGTCCCTTTTAGTCATAATTCTTTGGACAGCAATTACATTTTGTTCATTTAGCTCTTCTTTAATTTCTTCTTCTGTCACATTCAAAAGGTCCCAACTAGATATAACACCCTTAGATGTATTTAGGGTTGCATGGGGAGTTACCTTTACTGGAATTTTAGCAAAGTTTGTCATTTTCAAGAGTTTTTCAGAATGCCTGCAGTTGACAGTTTCTACTAGTAAGTCGCCTGATTGATTGCAATCTCTTAACCGTCTTGGGAGACCCTGCAATACTTTCCAAGTGTTTTTGGATTAGAAAGGGGGATAGCTTACTAAGAGGCTGTTCTGATAATGAATCTTCTTCTTCTTTAATGCTGCCGAATGGCGTTTGCGACTTCGTTTTGATATTGTTCTCTGTCTAGCGCTGCGTGTAGAATTTGTGCTGTTGTCATGTGAAGCCAGGTGTTGATGTTATCTAGCCATGCCATTTTCGGTCTGCCTGGGCGTTTCTTGCCTTCGATCTTTCCCTCCAGGATGAGTGGTAGTAGGTGATATTTTTGTTGGTTCCTAGCAATGTGACCTAGGTATTTGCATTTCCTGCTGATGATGGTTTTGAGCAGGTCCCGTTCCGTGTGCATGTCCTGCAGGACCTGTGCGTTGGTTATCTTGGCTGTCCACGGAATTTTCAGCATTCTTCGGTAGAGCCACATTTCGAAGGCCTGGAGCTTTTTCTGATAATGAATGCATTATTAAAAATTCAGAAACTCGGTCGCAGAGGAAATGGTTTTTAACCACTTTGCTTGTGAAATGTCATGTTCGTGTTCAGTGTCTAGCCAACTGCTTGTCGGTTCTAAAGAAGGAAACTTATTTTGTTCCATCTTGGCTCCTTTTAGCCCCTGGCAGATGAACTTTTCTGCCAAGGTTACCGGCCCCGCCACAGGGAGGCAGGAGCAGTGCCTGGAGTGACCAAGCGAAATTAGTAGGAGTTAGTCTATTAGATATGAAAAATAAAGAAAGGTTACTTTCCTTCCTTGCTCTCTACCAGTACTTTTGATACAAGAGCTACTAAATAAAAGGATTTCTCAATGAGAGGAACGTAAAAAAGAATGCAGAATTCACCTATCAAAAAGTCACAGTGAAAGCACAAAGAGAAATCGCTCAGTCAATCGCTTGGCACCCGGGGCCGCCACACCAAGTTAACTCCAACCTATAGAAACAGTCAGTTCACTCCTTCCACCTCAGTCTTCCCCAAATGGACCAAGAGCTCCAGTCCCACATCACATCAGCAGATAAGTCCTTCAAAATAATTCAAAGAGTATATTATTGTTATTGTTAAATTTGTTGGCGCATCAGCAACTTAGGCTATAATGCACTGATTACTGTCTAATATCTTATTAGTTTGTCTTACACGTTGTTGTTGTTG
The DNA here is from genome assembly GCF_048544385.1 of Mastigoproctus giganteus. Lineage (NCBI taxonomy): Eukaryota > Metazoa > Arthropoda > Arachnida > Uropygi > Thelyphonidae > Mastigoproctus > Mastigoproctus giganteus. Next base: position 158,174,548 of record NC_143579.1, read on the forward strand.
TTGTTGTTGTTGTGTTTAACGACACATAGGCTGCTAGGGCCATATTGTGTCTTTCTAATAGTGAATATAACTATATTTTATGGTATATTCCTATACGATTTAGGAAAATAAATAGTTCTTTTTCATTAGAATCATCACCCAGAATCTGTAATAAATTTATTGATGACTGTGTATTAGCTATTGATTTAAAGGTGTTTAAGCGGATATTTTGAAAGTAGGGACAGTCCACTAACAAATGGCGAATGGTCAGTTGTACTTGACAGAATGTACATTGTGGAGCGCTGTCACTAGTTAATAGATATAGGTGAGTGAGGTGCGTATGCCCAATCCTTAGCCTTCCTAAAATTATTTCATCTCGCCTGTTTTTGCTGAAGCTGGATTGCCATAGCTTTGGTTCCGGTTTTATTTGGTAGAGTTTATTTCCTGAATAACCTTTCCAGATTAATGACCAACTGTTATAACATGCTTTACGGATAATGTATTTGTAATCTGTATATGGAACTTGAAAATTCTGCGAAGTGGTGGTTTCTGGTTGTTTGGCTGCATGATCCGCTCTTTCATTGCCAGCTATTCCAGAATGACCTGGGATCCAGCAGAATGTCACAGTTTGGTTTAATTCCTTACAGGCAAGTAGCTTAGAATGAATCTGTTTTATTACAGGGTGAGAAGAGTTGTTACCACTTATTATAGCAGTGACAGCACTGAGTGAGTCGGTGTATATTAAACTGGTTGTAATTAAAAATTCAGTTATCCGGTCGAGAGCTAAATTAATAGCATAAAGCTCAGCAGTAAAGATACTGCATTCTGTTGGTAATGAAACAGAAATGGTGAATGAAGGGAAGACTGCTGCAGCACCTACTTGAGTCTCAGTTTTTGATCCATCTGTATAGATTTTGCAGGCCTCTGAGTTAGAAGAGTGAGTTTCATGTAATTGTGCAATATTGGAGGGCGACAAGGTGTTCTTACCCCACTGTTGAAAATAACCGTCGTAATTAACAGAAATATTTGTCCAAGGCGGATCAGGAGGTGTCATGTCCTGAAATATATTGCTGATGTCTATATTCCATGCTTGAGTGAGTTCTCTAAGTCTAAGTGCAGCAGGTCGGTTTTCATTTGGCTTACTGTTGTAAAATGACTCCCATTCGGTATTATACAGATATTTCCAACTAGGGTGGGAGGGCAAACTGCGAATTTTTGCGGCAAACATCAAAAGTAATGTTTTCCTCCGAAGATGTAAAGGTGGCTCATGAGCTTCGATATAAAGGCTCTGAACAGGGGAGGTTCTGAAAGCTCCTAGAGAAACTCTCAGCGCACTGTGCTGGATCGTGTTTAATCGCTCTAAAGTAGTTCTTCTCGCAGAGTCATACACTGGAGAGCCATAGTCTAAGCGGGATCTGATGAGGGCTCGATAAAGATGGATCAGGGTATGTCGATCAGCACCCCATGACATAGATGACACACACCGGAGAATATTCAACTTTTTCAAGCAGATAGTTCTAAGATAAGATACATGTGCTTGAAAGTTCAGTTTCTTATCAAGTACGAGGCCAAGAACACGGACAGTGTGAACAAGAGGAATTGAAATGTTATTGATCTTTAGCTCAGGATCGGGATGCAGTGACCGTAATTTGCAAAAATGAGTAGTGGTGGATTTCTGCTCAGCTAGGCGGTATCCATTACGTAAGGTCCACGATTCTATTCTGGAAAGAGCAATTTGTAACTGTCTTTCAACAGTATTCATACTTTGTGACTGACAGGATATGGTGAGGTCATCTGCATACATGTATATTTGTATGGATTTTGGAAGTTCTTCCAATATGTGGTTGACCCGAATAGCAAATAGGGTAGCACTCAGTATGGAACCCTGAGGAACACCCTCTTCTTGAATGTGAGTTGCTGATAGCATGTTTTGGTATCGGACTTGAAAGGTGCGTAACCTTAAAAAGTTCTGGATGAATTGTGGAAGGTAGCCTCTCAACCCCAACTGATGTATATCTTTAATAATACCATGACGCCAAGTGGTATCAAATGCTTTCTGAATATCTAGGTTCACCATCACCAGATGTTGTCTCATGACAAAAGCGTTACGTATGTTAGATTCAATTTTGAGTAGTAAATCTAGGGTAGATCTGTTTTTACGGAAGCCATATTGGTGATCGGAAAGAACGTTTTGGGAGTCTAGCACCCACATGAGCCTCTTATGCACCATCCTTTCAAAGATTTTGCCCAAACAGCTTGTCAAGGATATTGGTCTGTAATTCTCAATTATGGAAGGATCTTTACTTGGTTTTAGAATAGCACAAATGTAGGAATGACGCCATGAGAGAGGATATGTATTTTCTGAGAAGATCCGGTTATAAAAGAGTAATAGTATGTAGAGATCGGCTTCACATAGATTCTTCAGCATACTATAGTGAATGCCGTCTGGTCCTGCTGCACTATTTGGAGATTTGCTCAAGGATTCTTTGAGTTCAGCTATAGAAAAGGGTTGATTATACGGAAGTGAGAGTCTAGTTGAAAAATTAAATTTATGACGTTCCTCAACAGATTTAATGCGTTGAAAGGAGGTGACATAAGAAGAGGAGGCAGAAATGTTATAGAAAGATTCTGCTAAAGCATTTGCAATGTCAGTAGAAGAGGATAGGTCCTGTCCATTCCATTGTATTATCGGGGACTGCTGCGGAGGAAATTTTCCATTGAGAGCTTGTATTTTTTTCCATATAATTCGTGTGTCAGTATTTTTGTTAATAGTTGATGCAAAGTTTATCCAGGAGTCACGTTTTGCTTTCATTCTAATTTGCCTTGCTTTTGCTCTGAGTTTTTTGTATAAAATTAGGTTGGCAGTAGTTGGGCATTTGCGGAACCGGTTCCAAGCACGGTTTTTTTCTACTTTAGCTTTAGAGCAATCCGTATTCCACCATTGGTTTTTGTGTACATGTTTGCATTGGTCTGATTTTGGGATGGAAATTTCTGCTGCATATAGGATTTGGCTGGTAATGTGGTCAGTTACGTCATCAATATGTTGATGTTGAACATATTGAGTGTCGAGAAGGACACAAGCTGAGTAGTTTACCCAGTCTGCTTTATAAAAATTCCAAGAAGTACGGCCTTTTGGACATGACACAGCTTGGGTTTCAATTGAATTGATAATAGGAAAATGGTCGCTGTGGAATGGATCATTCAACACTAACCATTTCATGCTTGCAAAAAGAGATGCTGAACAGATGGACAAGTCTATGGCTGAGGTTGTACCTGTAGGTAGTTGTATATAAGTTGGAGAGCCAGAATTCAGCAGAGTCAGGTTATGGTTATCCAGGAATGATTCAATTAATTGGCCTCTCCTATCCATGGTGGAAGATCCCCACAATGGATGGTGGCCGTTGAAATCGCCGAATAAGCAGACAGGAGGCGGCAGTTGTGCGATTAGATTGTCAAGTTCAGCCTGGGAGCAAGGATAATTGGGCGAGATATAAATGGATGCAAGCGTTAATGATATTCCCAATGCCATCCGAACTGCAACAACTTCTAAGGAAGTTTGTAGCTGGAGATGTTTTGACGGTATAGTAGATTTTACAAGAACAGCTACGCCCCCACGGGCAGGACCATCAGAATCTCTGTCTCGTCTAAACATGGTGTAATTTTTGAATCTGAGAGAGACTTTTGGTGATAGAAATGTTTCCTGTAGGCATACACCTACTGCATTTGTTTGAAAAAGTAAATCACTCAGGTCATCAAAATTACTACGTAATCCTCTACAATTCCATTGTATGAATTTATTCATTGTTTGGATTTGATTGAATAAGATTGATCTGACTGTTTTTTCTGAGAGGGTTTCAGTCTGCTTTGTTTTGATTTTTCATTCTTTGAAAAGGTTGGGCGTCCTGTTTCTATGGTATCATTAGCATATAATTCTAAAACTGACTCTTCATCCTCTGGTTGAATATCAATTTCCATTTTCCTATTGCATTGTTTCCCTTTTTCTTGGTCTTCAACATTTGCTGATTTTACTGTTTCGGGCAATGATGAGATAGCATCACTTGGGATACTAATTGGTGTATTGTTGGTCTCATTGACTGTAAGTTTCTTTTTGGATGTTAGCAGTGCAGTTTTGGCCCAGGTGGAAAAAGAACTGCTTGGTTCTATGGAGACATCTGTTTGTGTTGCAATTGAGCGGCTACTTCTGGTCACTGATGCGTATGATCTGCTAGGCATGGTTAACAGCACTTGCTTTCTTGCTTCAGGATATGTAACTTTATGCTCCACTTTATATTTCTGGATTTTTTTCCCTGTTTTCCAGAGGTCACATGCTTTAGAAAATGCAGGGTGGCTTTCTTTACAGTTTGGGCAAGTGGGAGTGGAAGCTGTACAGTCTCCTTGGGAATGCTCCTTGGAGCCACAAATAGGACACACAGCATCGCCTCTGCATGCAGTCTGTGCATGGCCGTACTTCTGGCACTTAAAACAGCGAATGGGATTCGGGATGTAGGGTCTAATCTTGCAGTTTAAATAACCTGCTTTGACAGAAGATGGAAGATTCGGAGTGCTGAACGTCAAAATAATGGACCTAGTTGGTAGTAGGTTGCCATCTTTTTTGGTCATTATTCTCCGTGCATGTGTCACCTTTTGTTCGCTAAGCTCTTGTACTATTTCTTCTTCAGAAACAGTTAATAGGTCCCATTCACTGATAACGCCTTTAGACGTGTTCAGGGTGTTATGGGGCGTAACTGACACTGGAATATTGTTGAATGTTGTTAAATTTAACAATTTTTCCGAATGAGATGTTTTTGAGGTTTCAATTAAAAGGTCTCCTGATTGGAGACGCTTCACCATTTTAGGGGATCCAACAACCGATTCTAAACATTTCTGTATCAGAAAAGGCGATAGCTTGCCGACAGGTTGTGTGGACAATGAGTGCATTATGAGAAATGCTGGCATATCTGAAATCTGTTTTTCCGTCCGAAGTCTCTTCGGACGATTGGACTCGTGTTCTGAGACAGAGTTAACAACTTTGCCACCTGTGGGCTCCAGAGATGGATATTCATTACAATCCATCGTTGCTCCTTTTAGCCCTGGAAGAGGGAAATCCTTCTCCCAGATTACCGGCCCCGCCACGTGGAGGCAGGAGCGGTGCCAACCAGTGACCAAGCGATCAGCAGAAGAGGAGAGCAGTACGTTGCTAGCGACAGCAGTGACGTTGCAAGCGGGGTTAGCAGTAACGTTGCTAGCGGTGAAGCAGTGACGTTGCTCAGCGAGGGAAGCAGTAACGTTGCGAGCGGTCAGCAGTAACGATGCGAGCGGTGGAGGGATTATCAAAGCACTAGTACTCGCCCTAGGAAAATCGCTAGAAAATCGCACTAGAAAGATCGCTTGGGAACTATCGCTTGGCACTCGGGGCCATCTTACACGTGATATGGTTCATATATTGTGATATTTATTTATCAATTTTAGGGAAAAAAACATGTCATCCATATCCTCACGATCTCCTAGAACACACTGTAATGATAATTGGCTGGAGTTAAGAAAATGAGAGAAGAAAGCAGTTTTCCGTTCTTTCAGATATAGCAGGCATTCCAGGATGATATGTTTTACTGTTAATAAACATAAGCAGTTGCTGCATTGTGGAGGAATATTGTTTGTTAGTAGGTAGCTATGAGTGAGGAATGTATGACCAATGCGTAATCTGGCTAGGATGGTTTCTTCCTTTCTGTTTCGTCTCAGACTGGATTGCCATTGCTTGGGTTCTCTCTCTTGATTTCAAGAAGCTTATTATTTGCTTGATTTTGCCACATGCGTGTCCACTGTTGTTTATACATCTGTTTGATAAGGGATTTATGGTCAATATAAGGAGTCCTGAAATTAGATGGTATCACATTTGTAGCACAGCACATTTAGCAGCTAAATCTGCCTGCTCGTTTCCTGGTATTCCAACGTGTCCAGGGATCCAACAAAATATTATTAGCTGTCCATGTCCGTGAAGTTCTAGTAGCTGTGCCCAAATTTTTTGTACCAGCGGATGACTAGGGCAGAATTTACACTGTAGAGCATTAACAGCACTTAACGAGTCCGTATATATATGATGGATTTGGTATACGAGTCTTCTTTGATAATCTCTAGGGCTAGAACAATGTCGTATAATTCTGAGGTATAAGTACTGCATTCAGACGGAAGCTGTCTGGAGATGGTGATATTTGGTAATACTACAGTGGTACCAACTTTACTACTAACTTTGGATCCATCTGTATATATTTGAATGAAAGTGCTAAACTCAGAGGAGTGGGTCATATGAATTTGCCTAATGTTGGAATCTGGAAGGTTATTCTTTCCCCATTGCTGAAAGTGTCTATCAATATGTATCGGGGGCATTTGCCATGGCTGGGTTTCCATGCTAGTATCCTGAAGTATGTTAGTAAAATTCAGGTCCCAGCTTGTGATAAGAGCTTGAAGCCTAATGCCAGATCGTTTATTGAGACGTGATTTACTTTCATAAAGTTTACTCAATTTGGGCATAAATAGATATTGCCATATGGGATGATGTGGAAGACTGCTGATTTTGGCTGCGTAATTTAGTAACAGAACTTGTCGTCGAAGATGTAGCAGTGGCTCATAGGCTTCGGTATATAGACTTAAGATTGGTGAAGTACGAAAAGCCCCCCAGTGCAACTCTTAGGGCACTATGATGTACGGGATCGAACCATTTCAGTGCACTCGGTCTGGCCGAGTCATATGCAGGAGACCCATAGTCTAACCTGGATCTAATCAGCGAGTGATATAGCTGTAGCTACAGGTAGTGATCTGCGCCCCATGACAGAAGAAATTACTCCGAGAAGATTTAGTTTTCTAAGACAACTTGTACGAATATGTTTTATATGTTCCAGGAAGTTTAATTTTTTATCAAATATTACACCAAGGAATCTAATACTAGGCTGGAAAGTAATACGATGAGAATCTAACTTTAGGTCTGGATCAGGGTGTAAAGAACGTTTGCGACAAAAGTGTACGGCAGTTGTTTTTGGTTTAGAAAGTCGATATCCGTTGTTTTTGGCCCAAGAGACTATTTTGTTAATGCTACCTTGTAGTTGTCTTTCAATTAGTCGCATATTTTGAGAGTGACATGAGATGGCAAGATCGTAAGCGTATAGGTATGCGTCAACTGTATTAGGTATACACTTGGTTATGGCATCAATCCTAATTGCAAAGAGTGTGGCGCTCAACACTGAACCTTGGGGAACTCCCTCTTCTTGTACATATGCTCAAGACAATGATGAATTGAATCGGGTCTGAAACGATCTATTGCCTAGAAAGTTCTTAATGAATATCGGCAGATGACCCCGAAGTCCACATTTATGTAAGTCCTGAAGAATCCCATATTGCCAAGTTGTGTCGAAGGCTTTCTCTATGTCTACACATATCATGACTAGGTGCTCATTTCTGAGGAAAGCGTTCCAGATATTTGTTTCTGCTTTGATAATGAGATCAAGTGTAGATTTGCTTCTCCGGAAGCCATGCTGGTTTGGACTTAGAATGTTTTCCGTTTCTAGAAACCATGTCAGTCTAGCGTTAACTATTTTTTCCAATGTTATTCCCAGACAACTGGTTAGAGAAATAGGGCGGTAATTTCTGGGATCTGTGTGTTCTTTTCCTGGTTTCGGGAAAACTAGAACATAAGAATGGTATCAGCTAGCAGGGAAATACTCCTCTAGAAAAATTCTGTTATACAGTTGTAATAGGGCAGTTAATGAATCCTCACTTAAATGACAGATCGTGGTGTAAAAAATTCCATCGGGAGCACTGTTCTTCAATCAGGAAAGTGCACTGCGCAATTCAATCATGGTCAGAGGTAGGTTATACGAATATGGGACAGCAGTATTAAATTTTAGTTTATATTTTTCTGTCCGGGATTTTAACAATTGAAATGCTGGTTCATATGTGGCAACAGCTGAAAGTGTTTCAAATGAAGTACCTAAGACATTGGCAACCTCTACAGGTTCAGAAATTTCCTTCCCTCTTACAAGTAGAATAGGAGAAGTTGTTTGCGAGCATAATTCAAAGAGTAACTATAGTTAACGACCTATAGAAACAGTCAGTTCACTCCTTCCACCTCAGTCTTCCCCTACTGGACCAAGAGCTCCAGTCCCACATCACATCAGCAGATAAGTCCTTCCAAATAATTCAAAGAGTAACTCAAGAGATTTTTCACAAACTATTTTTATTAATTAACCTAAATTCATAAGAAAAACTGCAATAATTATATGACAATTGTACATGCAAAGGAGTATAGTATAATTAAGTATAATTACAAGACAGGAAATAGTGAGTTCCTGAAACACAGCCATATTGCTGATGCTATCGAGGCAGTGTTAGGTGGTTCGGAAAACTGCTAGATTGGGTGGATTCACAGACTAAAAGATTAACGGTAGCCGCAGGCAAAGGCTAAAGTGATTCTTGCACTGCTTCTATTGTAATGAGCAGCAGCCTAGAGAGCAAGTTGCTGGGGACTTCAAGAGCTGCTGGGAATCATCATGGAACAAGTAAATACATGGGCTGTGTTAGGGTAACTAAGAGTATGAACAAGTGCATATATACTTGCATGTACACTAATGCTAGAAGTACAGTAAATAAATTTGATGAATCTGAAGTGCTGATTAAGGCATCAAAGGCGAATATTGTTGGGATATCAGAGACAAGGTATCACACAGATATAAGCATGCAGAATAGGAATTTAGGGAGTGCAATGTGCCCACAAAGGATAGACAGAGTAAGAAGGGAGGAGGGGTTATGCTGTTAGTTAAGAAACACAAAATCTAAGGAAGTGCATCCAGTTGACATGGGAGGACAGTGCAATGTTGAGTCTGTTTGGGAAAATGAAAGTAGGAGTGTGTTATAGGCTTAATGACTCTGATGAGTACAAGGAAGAGTTGTGCAGAGAAATATAGTGGGCCAGTAAATCAGAATATCTTGCAATGGGGGATTTTAACTTTCCAGATATTGACTGGAACTTGTGAGTTGGTCACTCGCATGCTAACAAGACTTTTGTGGATTTAATGGAGGATTGTTTTTTACAACAACATGTTCAAGGGGCAAGAAGTTCTGATTATCAGCAGTGATTATTCATGCATTAAGAATTTGTAGTTAAAGGAACCATTAGGTGACAGTGATCACAGTGTACTGATGTGGGATTTATGTAACAATGTAATAATTACCATCAAGGGTAAATGGAAGGGTTTTTGTTTTCGTAAAGATGACTACAGTGGTCTCAGACAGTTTTTAAATTCTATACAGTGGGATCAACTAACGACGTTAGCAATGGTGAATTCTAAATGGGAAGCCTTCAGGGGCTTAATTGTTCTTTGTAGTTTTGTGGCGCAAAAGCTGTTTCGTCTATATTTCAGGGGCTTAATCTTGGAGTCTACTGGGCTTTTCATATCAACTAAGAAATACTGTTCGAGGTTCAGGCCTAAATAGATGTCGGATGAATTAATGAGGCTCGTGGCAGAAAAGAAAAACGCATGGGATGCATATAAATTATCAGGCAACACAGAAGCCTACGGCAGATATAAGCTAGTCTGTAATGAAGTCACAAAGGAGGTTAGGCAGGCAAAGGCAGATTACGAGAAATCTTTGGCAAAGGACGCAAATTAAAATAGCAAAGAGTTCTTTACTTATGTAAACTCTAGAAGGAAGGGAATGAATCAGATTGATCCACTTAACATAGATGGTTCGACTATTGCTGATCCAGCTCAAGTAGCTGATAAACTGAATGAGTATTGTGCATCTACATTCACACATGTGCAGTTATTCAAGGAGGGGAATGCCAGAAGTTTATCAAACTCTAACAGGGAGATAAGTGATTTTGTAATAACTGAGAGAGCAAAGTGGAGGAGAAAATGTTGAAGTTAAACATAAAAAAGGTACCTGGGGGTCGATGAAATCTATCCAGTTATAATGCAGGAAACAGCAAGAGAAGTAAACAAACAATTAGCCATAATTATGAGAGCATCCTTAGAGTCAGGGAGAGGTCCCCATGGACTGGTGATGTGCAAATGTATCCCCAATTCACAAAGGGGATTTAAAGGGTGACACAAATAATTATAGAGCTATTAGTTTAACTTCTGTTCCAGGAAAAATAATGGAGTCATTGGTTAAAGAGATGATACAGGTTGTTGATTAATGGTTTTAAGACACAAGGGCATCAATGGCCAAGATGTGTCCTTCCAAGTTTTTAATGTAAATCAAACATTTTTTTCAGATTTGTTTATCAAATCTGATTTGCCGAATAAAATTAAACAATTCATGTATATTCGCATTATTGTCTAAGATCTGTTGAAGGGTAACTGGATTCTGGTTATTGTATGAACTCTGAAAATAAAGGAATCTGGAATTTCTGAATCGAGGGCATACCAAAAGAATGTGTTTTACTGAAAGCTGGACTTGACATTGAACACAGAGTGGGGGATTTTTGTTTGTCAATAGATGAAAATGAGTAAGATGAGTATGGCCAATTCTCAGTCTGGCAAGTATTACTTCTTCTCTGCGACTCTCTCTGATGCTGGAGTTCCATATTTCTGGAATATGGTTTTATTTCCTGTAGTTTATTGTTGACTTCATTTTTCCATATTTGGGCCCATTCATTTTCACTTTCTCTAATAATGATTGGACTAAAATCAGTGTGTGGAACTATCCTTGTTCTGTTTGGCAGTTCTGATGCTGACTTAGCTGCAATGTCTGCTTTTTCATTGCCTTCTATTCTGCAGTGTCCTGGGATCCAGCAAAGAGTTATTTCAGAGTGTTTCTTTTGACAGCGGTTGATTAGAAAGTCAATTTCTTGTAGAAGAGGATGACGAGAATGTCGTTTACCCTGTATGGCTGAAATAGCACTGAGTGAATCCGAGTATATTAAGACAGAGAGGGACGACAGTTGACATATTTCACTTAATGCAAGCTGTATAGCATACAATTCTGCAGATAGAATGCTGCACTCAACTGGAAGAGATTTTGAAATTATGTGCGAAGGGAACACGGCTGCTGCACCTACATGTGACTGGGTCTTAGATCCATCCGTATAGATTATGAGTTTTCCAGTGTGCTGTGAAGTATAGTTGGCATGCAACTGTTGGATATATCATAGTGGAATGGTATTTTTTGGCCACTGAGCGAAGTAAAGATCAATGTTTATATGATGTCTATTCCATGGGGGGTAAAGGCATATTTGCACTTTCCGCAATTTTGTTGAGATCGAGTTTCCACTTTTTTATTACTTCTTGAAGACGAATCCCAGCAGGTCTGGATTCATAAAGTGTTGGCCATAAAGGTTGGTTGAGGTATACCCAACATGGGTGAGTCGAAAGCTTCTTATTTTGGCAGCGTATTGGCAGAGTAGTCGTTGTCTTCTAAGATAAAGGGGAGGGTCGTGTGCTTCTATATACAAGCTTTGTACTGGCGAGGTTCTGTAGGCGCCTAGTGCTGATCGAAGGGCACTGTGTTGAATGGTGTTCACAGACCGTAAGATGCTGTTTTTAGCTGATGCATATACTATAGCTCCATAGTCTAATCGTTACCGGATTAGAGAACGATATAAATTCAGCAATGACTGTCTGTCAGCACCCCAAGATGTTGAGGAGACTGCACGAAGGATGTTTAGTTTCTGGAGGCACGTAGTTCGTAGATAGGTTACATGTTTACGGAAATTTAATTTGGACATTTACGGAAATTTAGTTCAGACCCAATAATCTTATGGAATCTGTCATCGGTATTTCTCTGCCTTTCAGTTTTAATACAGGGTCCGGATGAAGCGATCGTAATTTACAGAAGTGTATGCTGCTGTTTTCCCCTCGGTTAATTGATAGCCGTTGCTTTATGTCCAAGTTTCAATTTTGTTTATTGCTATCTGTAGTTGTCTTTCAATGGTAGCCATGTTCGATGATTGACAGGAAATAGCAAGATCGTCTGCATACATATAAACTTCTACTGTGGATGGGATGTCTCTTATAATGCTACTGGTACGTAATGCAAAGAGTGTGGCACTTAAAATCGATCCCTGAGGTACTCCTTCTTGTGTGTGAATTTTGGACAGCTCATTCTGGAATCTTACTTGAAAGGTCCTGAGATGAAGAAAATTCTGAATGAATCTAGGCAGGTTACCTCTCAGTCCAAGTTTGTATAAGTCTTGGAGGATTCCACATCTCCAGGTTGTATCGAATGCTTTGGTAATATCGAAAGTTATCATTACCATGTGCTGTTTTTTAAGAAAAGCATTTCGAATGTGAGCTTCAACCTTGATGTGGACATCAGTTGTACTCCTGTTACGGCAGAAACCAAATTGATGGCATGATATAGCATCTTGATCTTCAACAATCCAGACAAGTCTCTTGTGAACCATCTTTTCTATTATCTTTCCTAAACAGCTGGTCAAAGATATAGGACGATAACTATTGGGGGAAGGAAGCATCTTTACCGGGTTTCGCTATGGCTACCACAACTGACTGATGCCATGTATCAGGGTAAACATTCTCCTCAAAGATTCTATTTTAAAATTTCAGTAGTATAGATTTTGTTGTTGTTGTTGTTGTTTGAGAGCTATTGGCGCAAGAGCAGCTTAGGCTATAATGCGCCTCTAATCTAGGTTAGAGTTTAATATTTCGACATTTTTTATTATGTTGTTCAGATGGAAGCCAAGATTTTATTTTATAATTACGTAGCTTTTTCGTAAATTTTACACTATTTATTTTTATATGTTTTGGTAGTATCCGATTAACTTAAGGAAAAAGAAAACGTCGGTAATATTTGGCCGGTTATCTAAAATTGTTTTGAGCGTTAGGTTGTTTTGTGTGTTCGTGGTTATTTGAAAGGCTTTTATACGTTCTGAAGTAAATCTTGGACAGTTCACCATGAAGTGATGTACAGTGAGTGGAACTTGACAGTTTTGGCATTGAGGAGGGTCTTCACCTTTGAGTAGGTAAGAATGGGTCATATGGGTATGTCCAATTCGCAATCGAGCAAGGATCACTTCTTCGTGTCTGTTGGATCGGTAACTGGAAGTCCATGGTCGGAGTGTTTGTTTAATTACATGAAGTTTGTTGTTACTTTGATCTTTCCAATGTTGTTGCCATTGTTTTAAACTGCTTTGGTGGATTAACGACTTGTAATCGGTATATGGTATTGAGCGGAAGGCATAGTAAGAGGTAGCAGCTTCTCTTGCCGCTTTATCTGCTCTTTCATTCCCAGTTATTCCTGGGTGGCCTGGAATCCAACAGAAACTGATTTTGTGATTATTTTGCAATAGCTTTGATACTGAATATTGTACCTGTTGTAAAACTGGGTGTGCTTTAGTTTTTTTTTTTTTTTTATTTGGTAGTTGTTGGCGCATCGGCTTCTGTGGCCATATTGCACCTCCCAAGGTTTTTGCAGTACTTTGATCCAAGCCCGAGGCGGGAATCGAACCCGCGACCTTTGGGTTGCCGGGCAGGTACTTTACCCACTCGGCTAGCCCGGTCGGCCGTGTGCTTTAGTATTGCCATTCTGCAAAGCAATGACAGAGCTAAGCGAGTCAGTGAAAATTATGCTGTCTGCTATCTGTTCATGTTTAATTTTGTTTACGGCCATCAAAATGGCTTGTAATTCTGCTGTAAAGATGCTGCATTCTTTTGGAAGTTGTTGGATGAGAGTACAGTCTTCAGAGTGAATCGCAGCTCCTACACAAGTTTCTGTTTTTGAGCCATCTGTGTATATGAAAGTGTAATGTTCATATTTTTCTTTGTATGCTGCATGTAGTTGCTGGTAGTTTGTTCTCGGGAGATTTGTTTTCCCCCAAGATTGGAAATGCAGGTCACACGCAGGTTGAATTATAATCCACGGTGGAATGATGTGTGTAGTCGTGGTAGCTATGCTATCATAATTAAGCTCTCGGCATAACAGTAAATCTTTTAGACGGATGTTGGAAGGGCGGTTTATTCGTGGATGGGCTTGGTATACGTTTTCAAAGTACGATGAAAACAGAACCTCTCTATTTGGATGATCGGTGATGGATTTTATCTTTACAGCATAGTGTAATAATAAGTTCTGTCGTCTAAGTTGTAGTGAAGGTTCATGGGCTTCTGCATATAGGCTTTGTACAGGTGAAGTGCGAAAAGCTCCAAGTGCTATACGGAGTGCACTGTGGTGTATGGGATCTAACCATCTCAGTGCACTTGGTCTTGCGGAGTCGTAAACAGGTGCTCCATAGTCCAGCTTGGAACGCACTATTGCTCGATAAAGTTTAAGTAGTGTATGCCGATCTGCACCCCAAGTTGTTGCGGAGAGAACTTTGAGTAGATTTAACTTCTTGATGCAAGAATGTCTTAGTTGCTTAATATGTTCAAGGAATGTCAGTTTCTTATCTAAGAGAAGTCCTAAGAATCTTATGTTTGGTACGACTGGGATCATATATCCATCTAGTTTAAGTTCAGGATCAGGGTGTAGGTTTCGTTTCCTACAGAAGTGTATACATGCAGTTTTCTGTGTGGAAAACCTGAAGCCATTTGTTTGTGCCCATTGACTTATTTTATTTATTGCTCCCTGTAACTGCCGTTCTATAGTTCGCATATTCTGAGAGTGATAGGACATACTGAAATCATCAACGTATAAAGCGGTATCAACAGGTTTTGGTATATGCTCAGTTATGGAGTTTATTTTGATAGCAAAGAGGGTTGTGCTAAGCACAGAGCCCTGAGGCACACCCTCTTCTTCGGTGAAGACTTTTGAAAGAGTATTCTGCAATCTAACTTGAAATGACCTGTGGAGTAAGAAATTTTGAATATATTTAGGAAGATGTCCACGTAATCCAAGGTGGTATAGGTTTTGAATAATTCCATAACGCCACGCAGTATCGTAAGCTTTTTCTATGTCAAAACATATCATTACGTGGTGCTCTTTTCGGATAAAGGCATTCCGCACACTGTTTTCTAATTTGATAAGTAAATCTAGTGTTGAACGATTTTTTCTGAAACCATGCTGTGCTGGATTGAGAAGGTTATTTCTGTTCAAAAACCATGTTAGACGAGCATTGATAATTTTCTCCATAACTTTTCCCGGGCAACTGGTTAGAGCAATTGGACGGTAGTTGCGTGGGTCAGAGAGGTCTTTCCCCGATTTTGGGAAAGCAAGAATTATTGCATGACGCCAACTGTCTGGAAATTGGTTTTCTAGGAAGATTCTGTTATATAGTTCTAGCAATGCCATTTGGGATTGATCATCGAGTTGTTTTAACATCATATAGTGGATTTGGTCTAGACCTACAGCACTTTGCTTTGTCTGGGATAGAGCGTGTTTCAATTCATAGAATGTTAAGGGTAGGTTGTACTCTTCATTATTTCTTGTGGAAAAATTCAGTTTATGTCTTTCTATTCTTGCCTTGTATATTTGAAAACTGGGCGTATATGAAGTGGTCGCTGATATTCTGGCGAAGGTTTCGCCCAGTGCATTGGCTATTTCTGATGGCTCTGCAGTGACTTGCCCATTCCAGTTTAGGATCGGAGTTGGAGTAATCGGGTATCTGCCACTCATTTTGTTAATTTTATTCCAGACAGTTTTAGATGGTGTGGAACTTGTTAATGTAGATACGAATTTTATCCAGGATTCTTTCCTACTGGCCCGTCTAATATATCTGGCTCTTGCCCGTGCCTTCTTGAACAATGAGGTTCTCTAAAGTTGGATATCTGCGAAAAGTATTCCAGGTTTTGTTTCGCTCTTTCTTAGTCTGCGCACATTCTGCATTCCACCATGATTTTGAATGTGTTGGAAAGTGAGAGGATGTTTTTGGGATAGAGTGTTCAGCAGCTTGAATTATTTTATTTGTTATATATTGTACTGCTGCATCTAATGGTTTTTGCTTGATAGTATCAACATTTAGTTTTGCTAATGATTTATAAGTTTCCCAATCTGCTTCATTTATTTTCCATCTGGGAGTTTTGCGTGACTTGCATGTGGTTCCTAATGCCATGGTGATGATTATTGGATAGTGATCACTGCTAAGAGGATCACTGTGCACTGACCAATCAAGTATTGGAAATAATATTGGAGAACATACAGACAGGTCTATAGCTGTAGTATTTCCTGATGGAAGATGTGTATAAGTATGTGTGCCGTCGTTCAACAAAGTTAAATCATTCTCGTCTATCCATTTTTCAATTTGTTTTCCTCTCCGATCTGTGGTTGTGTTACCCCATACAGGGCTATGTCCGTTGAGGTCGCCTAGTATACAGAAGGGGGTTGGTAACTGCCTTACAATGTCTTCTAAATCCTGTTGTAATAAATTTTGGTTTGGTGGAACATAAATTGTTATTACTGTTATGAGGGATCTAGTGGCTATGCGTACTGCAATCGCTTCAAGGGTTGTGTTTAGCGGGACAATCTGGGAAGGAATGCGAGAATTTATTAGTATTGCCACACCACCATGGGTTGTGCCACCTGTTACTCTGTCCTTTCGATATGCTGTATAGTTCTTTATTAAGGTAGAGTCTTGAGGTCTGAGGTAGGTTTCTTGTAAGCAAAGACATAATGGTGCATACTGTGTAATCAGATCATATATATCACCTATGTTAGTGCGGAGTCCTCTACAATTCCACTGGATTATGGTTTTCATTATTTGGTTTTGGAGAGGTTTTCGGTCTGTTTCCTAGATGCTGTTTTAAGTCTTTCAGACGTTGGTTTTTCCTTTTTTGGGGAAATATGGTTTTCCGGTGTCCATATCGTCTTCCGTGAAAATCTCTAATACTGATTCATCTGCTTGGTTGGTTGCTTCTGTCTCCATTTGTTCCGTTGCCTTCTAACTTATGACATTACGTTTTCCTTGAGGGGCTTTCGATTCTGAGTGTTTTATATCGGGAGGTACGGAAAGTGGTGTGTTAGTGAGTTTCTCTTGATGTTTTGGCTGGGAAATTGTAAGCAGTGCTCGTGCCCAGTCTGAGATAGATTTCTTTGGAGGAATTGTAAAATCTGTTTGGGTTTCTATTGTACGACGATTCGTTATGACCTGCGCGTAGGAAGGTCTGTTTAAGATAGTCGGGTGTATAGTTCTCTTAGCTTCTTGGTGTGTAACAGAATGTTCCACTTTATACCGCTGAATCTGCTTTTCTCTTTTCCAATATTCACAATTCTTGGAATAGGCAGAATGGTCTCCCTTGCAGTTTGGACATTTCGGTTTCTCGGATGAACAGTTCTGATTGCTGTGCTCCTGGGACCCGCAGTTGGAACAGATAGCTACACCACGGCATGCCATTTGTGAATGACCATACTTTTGGCATTTAAAGCAGCGGAGAGGATTTGGAATGTATGGTCTGATGTTACAATTTAGATATCCGGCCTTCACAGATGTATTTCTTGGACGGGTGGTTTAGGAGTGTTGAACCTCAGTATGATAGTTCTGGTTGGGATAAGTGTCCCATCTCTTGTAATTTTAATCCTTCTCACAGCTATAACGCCTTGATTTTCAAGTTCATTTTTAATTTCTTCTTTGGAAACGCTGATAAGGTCCCACTCGGAAATTACTCCTTTCGATGTATTTAGCGTATTATGGGGAGAGACCTTTACTGGGATCCCACCAAATGTTTTCATTTGAAGCAGTCTTTCTGCGTGTTTGGTATTTGCTGTCTCGACTAGAATGTCGCCTGATTTTAGTCGCTTAATATTTTTTGGTGTTCCAGCCACACTTTCTAAACATTTCTGGATGACGAATGGCGACAATTTTCCTAATGGCTGTTCTGTCATAGAATTAAAGACAATAAAGGTAGGTGCATTAAGTGATGTTATTTCCTTTTTTTGCCTTTTGGTTGCAATAGTCACATTGTCCTCATTTTTCCGACTCAAAGGAGTCAGATCTTTGGGATTCGTGGTAATGTTTGAGTCATTCGTGTTTGCTCCTTTTGGCCCTGGGAGTGAGAGCTTTTCCTCCCAGGTTTCTGGCCCCGCCACGGGGAGGAAGGAGCGGTGCCACCTAGTGACCAAGCGGAAGTAGATTAGTGGTTAGTAGGACTAGAATATAAATAAAAGAAAGGTGACTTTCCTTTCTTAGGAACTTTTGCACTGATACTTTTCAGTAACTATATATATTTACAGAAGAGAATTAACTTTAAACTCTTGATATATCTAACACTCTTTCACTTTAGGAAACGCTTTATAATTGCACAGAAATCGCCTGATCACTAGAAACGCTTGGCACTCGGGGCCTATAGATTTTGAGTTTGAGTTAAGGTGGCGAAGCATTATGTAGAAAATGCCATCTGGTCCGGCAGAACTATTTCTAGAATTCTATAGAGCTTCGTTGAGTTCATTCATAGTGAACGGAAGGTTATAAGAATAAGATTGTTTTGTAACAAAGTTAATTTTATATTTTTCCACGGACATTTTTTTGCGTCTAAATGAGTCTTCATAAGATTGAGATGATGAAGTGACTGCAAATGTTTCTGCTAAAGCCTCTGAAATATCAGTTGGAGAAGAAATATCTATTCCTTTCCAGGACAGGATTGGGGCTTTGGTTTGTTGACACTTTCCACTGAGAATGCAGATCTTTCTCCAAATTATTCTGGGGTCACTGATTCTGCAGATGGTAGAACTGAATCGAATCCACGCATCCTGTTTAGCTTTTCTACGAATTTGGCGTGCTTCAGCTTTTAGCCGTTTATAGTTTATAAGGTTCTCCATTGTAGCATCTCGGCGAAAAATGTTCCAAGCTTTGTTTTGTTTCCTTTTAGCAAGACAGCAATCCCTTGTCCACCAACTATTATACCTTTGTTTCGTAAGGTTAACTTTTGGTATTGCGCTGACAGCAGCTCCAAGTAGTTCTTCTACTATATGTCTAGTGGTATTATTAATAGGTGCAGTAAGAATCAGATGGCTATCAAATTGCACTGTTTTCGAAAACTTCTCCCAGTTAGCTCGGTGAAAATTCCACGTAATTCTTTGGTTAGATTTGGTTTGGTTTGGTTTTTGGTTTTTTATGGCGCATTGGCAGCTGTGGCCATAATGCGCCAAGACTATGTAATATTTAAAAAGTTTAAATTCTCGGTGACCTAATTAGCAAGGCCACCATGTCCAGATATATAATAATGGAACAAAAGCATAAATTAAATACAATTAAAAACTTTTATTAAATTAAAATAGCTAAAAACAGCAGACACATTGACATTGTCAGATAAAATCTGACTGAGTGTATACGGCTCAGTCAGATGGTTAAAAGCGGTAAAACGGATATTGCTAAAATCTGGACAGTCAATTAAAAGGTGTCTGATAGTTAAAGTTGTACCACAGGACACACACATAGGAGGGTCATCAGCCCTCAGCAAAAACGAATGAGTCAAATGACTATGTCCTATGCGGGTCCGGGCAAGAACAACTTCCTCCTTACGATTCCTGCGCAGACTAGACTGCCACGGTTCAATTACAGGCTTTATACAATATAGTTTATTCCCAGTCTGTCTATTCCACAAATCCTGCCATTGGGAATGTATCTTTTGCTGTATTGTTTGCCTGTAGTCCGTATAGGGGACTGACAGGCAACGGTTATTATTGGGAATTGCTGATTTGGCTGCGGCGTCAGCCAAATCATTTCCCTTAATCCCAATGTGGCTAGGAATCCAGCAGAAGCGGATGTCATATTCACGTTCATGGAGGAAGTGAATCTTCTGCTGAATGCTAGACAGAACTGGATGAGAATTATATTTCACGGTTATTAAAGCCTGTAACACGCTGAGAGAGTCAGAATATAAAATGAACCGTTGGTGTTGGCATTCACTAATGTGATCCAAGGCTAACTCTATTGCGTGCAGCTCTGCAGTAAATATGCTGCATTCAGAGGGAATCTGCTCCGATGTAGTGCTGTCTGTAAAGACAGTAGCAGATCCCACATATGATTCCGACTTCGAGCCGTCTGTGTAAACTGGCGCGAAGTCAGAATATTCAGCTCGGTGTGCTGAATAAAGCTGCAGGTAGACAGACGATGGAGTGTCCAACTTTCCCCAATTTTTAAGGGACAAGTCACATGCCGGAACATGAGCATGCCAGGGTGGAAGGGGTTGCTTCGGTGTTTGAGCAACCTTGTCTACCTTGATATTAAGTTCTTTGAGTAGCACTTGGAGACGAATACCAAAAGGACGATTGGCAGTCTTAAGGGTATTGTATAAATTTTCCCATCGTGGCTCAAAAACGAATGGCCACGAAGGATGGTCTGGCAGGGATTTCAGTTTTAAAGCGTACTTTAAAGACAACTGCTTACGTCGAAGCAATAACGATGGTTCGTTTGCCTCGACGTATAAGCTCTGAACAGGAGATGTGCGATATGCTCCAGTAGCAATACGTAGGGCCTGATGATGGACAGGGTCCAGCCATCGAAGGACACTATCTCTGGCTGAGGAATATACGTGGGACCCATAATCTAATTTGGATCGCACAAATGCACGGTAAAGCCGTAGAAGGGTACATCGGTCTGCTCCCCAAGATGTAGAGGAGAGCGAGCGGAGAATATTAAGACCGCGTGTGCACTTTGTGCGGAGTTGACGGATGTGATCCAGAAAGGTAAGTTTTTTATCGATTATGAGTCCCAAGAATTTTGTGTCCGCTGCTAGTGGAATAGCATCATGTCCGAGCCTTAATTCAGGTTCAGGATGAAGATTACGCTTACGACAAAAATGTACGCAAACGGTCTTCTCCGGCGAGAACCTGAAGCCATTTGCAAGTGCCCAGGAGTTGAGACGATCAATGGCTTTCTGAAGTTGTCTTTCAATAACCCTCATGTTGCATGACTGACAAAATATGCTAAAGTCATCAACATAGAGGGCACTGTTTACAGTTGGAGGAAGTTGTTCTGTGATGGCATTTACTTTGATGGCAAAAAGCGTGACACTTAATACTGATCTTTGTGGTACTCCCTCCTCTTGGCTAAAGGAACGAGAGAGTGAGGATCCCACACGAACTTCGAAAGATCGATTGGCTAAAAAGTTTTTAATAAAAAAGGGGAGTTGCCCCCTAAGACCCAGGCTATGCAGATCTTTTAAGATGCCAAATCTCCAAGTTGTGTCATACGCTTTCTCCATGTCAAAGAACACCGACACCAAGTGTTCGCGTTTTAGGAAAGCATCCCGGATGGATGTTTCCAGTCTAATAAGATGGTCCAAAGTGGACCGGTTCCTTCGGAAGCCACACTGGATATTGGAGAGAAGGTCATTTGATTCTAAGTACCATATTAAACGAGAATTGACCATTCTCTCCAGGATTTTGCACAGACAGCTAGTCAGAGCAATAGGACGATAATTGGTAGTGACTTTTGGATCCTTTCCTGGCTTAGCAAAGGCAAGAACGATTGCCTTGCGCCAGGAATCCGGAAACTGCCCTTCAATAAAGATTCTGTTATACAGAGAGAGCAGATAATCCATAGAATTTGGTGAAAGATGTTTAACCATTTCATAATGGATGCCATCTGGTCCAACGGCACTTGCTTTGGAAAGGGCGAGGGCTCTTTTCAGTTCCTGAATAGTGAACGACCCATTATAGGGAGAGATGTTCTTAGACTTAAAATTAAGTGCCTGTTTTTCCAGTTTATGTTTCAGGACCAGGAACTCTGGGGAATACGAAGATGTTGCTGAGATGTTAGAGAATGATTCCCCAAGAGCATTGGCTATTGCAGTTGGATCTGCAATAGCGCATCCATTATAATCTAGGATTGAAGAAGGGTGGGATGTATATTTTCCCTTCATTTTCCGGATTTTATCCCAGACTACCTTAGAATTGGTAGACTGGTTAACGGATCCACGATTCCTTTTGACTCTGACGGCGAATGTAGCGTGGTTTGGCTCGTGCACGTTTAAAGGCTATAAGGTTGGTCGTGGTAAGATATCGGCGAAATATCACCCACGCTTTGTTTTGAGCCTTTTTTGCTGTTGTGCATTGGGAATTCCACCAAGGTTTGGGAAATGGTGGAAACCGGGTAGATGTTTTTGGAACAGTATTCGCAGCTGCTTGGACGATAATTTCTGTGATGTACGTTACTGCCTCATTGATCGGCTCCTGACTGACCGTACTGAGTTCAAAATTTGCCTGATGTTGGAAGGCAGTCCAGTCAGCCTGATCAATCTTCCACCGTGGTAACCTGAAAGGAAGACACGGTCTCCCACTGTGTAACAAGGTTATCACAGGGAAGTGATCACTTCCATATGGATTCTCCTCCACTTCCCAAGTGAGTGAAGGGAGTAGAGAAGGGGAGCAGATAGAGAGATCAATGGCAGAAAAGGTACGGGTAGGCATGTGGAAGAAGGTGTTTGTTCCAATATTTAGAAAGGAAAGGTCATTGTCATTGAGCATACGCTCTATGACCCGTCCCCTTCCATTGATGTTAGCACTACCCCACAGGGTGTTATGTCCGTTAAAATCCCCGAGAAGTAAGAAAGGGGGAGGCAACTGCGATACAAGATCATCAAGGTCTTCCTGGGAGATGTCAGTCCCAGGTGGCAAATAAATAGAGCACACAGTTAATAAAAATCCCACTGTCAGGCGAATTGCAACAGCCTCAATGCTGGTTGTAATTAGCAAGGGCTGAACTGAGGTCTCATTACCCACAAGGATAGCCACTCCTCCATGAGCAGGACCATCCGCAATTCTATCCTTACGAAAGATTGTGATGTTATGCATTGTGGGATCATCATTTGCCTTTAGATAAGTCTCCTGCAAGCAAAAGCAAACTGGCTCGTGCTTTTGCAGGAGGGCCTTGATGTCATCAGTATTTCGCCGGAATCCACGACAATTCCATTGTAGGAATTTAGCCATTACTTTGGCTTGGTGGGTCCATCAGGCGGCTTCCGAGGTGCTGAGGGCTTACTTTTGTCAGTCTTGGATTTATCTTTTTTGGGGAAGAATGGACGCTGTCCCGTGTCCATTTCTTCCTCCGCAAAGAGTTCCAAGACAGATTCATCCCGTACCTCCTTGTTCTCTACATCCATTGTTTCTGTTCTTACTGCAGGCTCTTTACCACTTGGTTTTGGTAGTGGTGGAGCACTAGGAGGTACGGATATAGGAGTGGCAACTGACTGTGTTTTTTTGGTGGGCTTTTGAGAACTCAATAAATAGCGTGCAATCGGGGTGAATGACTCTTTTGGTGGTATAGTCATCTCAGTTTGTGTCCCGATAGTGCACTTTGCAGAAACCTTCTGGGCGTATGAAGGTTTCCCGCTATTTACTGGTTGGATACGTTTTCTGGCCTCTGGGTGGGAGATATTCAGCTCTGTTTTCAGTTTTTGTATTTCTTTTTCATCCTTCCATCGCTGGCATGCTCTGGAGTAGGCAGGATGATCTTGTTGACAATTTACACAGATCGGTTTAGAAGCTGAACATTCCTTGCTCTCGTGGTCTTTCGCACCACATCGAGCACAGGCAGGGTTACCACGACAAGATGTTTGTGAGTGGCCGTATTTTTTGGCATCTAAAGCACCGCAGTGGGTTTGGGATATAAATCCTCACTGGGCAGTTTAGATAGCCTGCCTTGATGGAACTTGGAGGCCGTGGGGTGTTAAACGTTAGGATGAGAACTCGGGTAAGGACGAGATTCCCATCTTTTCTCATTGATATTCTTTTGACAGCCGTCACTCCTTGTTCTTTCATTTCAGAGCAGATCTCTTCTTCAGAAACATGAAGAAGGTCCCACTCTGAAATGACACCACGTGAAGAGTTCAAAGTTTTGTGGGGGGTTACGATGATAGGTATTCCCCCTATTGATATGGCGTTCAGGATTTTTTCCGCCTGTTTAGCATTTGAAGCTTCGACCAAAAGGTCGCCAGAACGCAGTCTTTTTACAGATTTTGGTAAACCTGCCAACCCTTCTAATTCTTTCTGGATGAAGAAGGGTGACATCTTTCCAATGGACTGCTCTCCGGTAGAATGGAGAATGAGGAAAAGCGGTGTCACTGATGGTGGTGGTATTTCCTCAGTTCTGGCTCTTTTTGCAGAGGTGTTATCTGCGTCATGATCTCGATTAGGTACGGGCCTTGTTGGGGCCCCAGAAGAAATGGGATTTAAATTACTCATAGGAGTAAAGAGAAAATGTCTGATGCCTAAGTACCTCACCCACCACGGAGCCCTACGAGGGGGCGCCCACTCGTGAACTAGCAGGTACTGCGTACACGAGTGGGACGCCGAGTTCGCTTAGAACACCATACCCACGTTACCAATAAGTCTTTATCCCGTCCCAGGACCATAGGGAGGGAGACTTATTGGAACGCAGTTGACCCTAGCAGTATAAAACCACCCGCCGATTGATCCCAGTCGAGCCGGTCCGGGACCGCCCGTCTTGTCGAAGCAGGGGCCAAAGTGGTGTATTAAGGCTGGGCCCCTCAACCACCAGGATCCCCCTTTCCGCTTCCACGGGTCGCGGCGGACGGCTGCACACGCCGGATTCCAACGATGTAACCCTGGAACCAAGGTATGGGCGTTAGATCCCAGTGATGCTAGTCTGGAAGTCCAGCAGCGTCACTGGGAGGTCCCCTCACCACGTACAGGTGCCCACGTCGAGGGGTCTTTGGTTAGATGTATAGTTTGTATCCATCTGTATTTTGCAAATTATAGAAAGTGATCACTGTTGTGAAGGTCAGTTAATACTGTCCAATCAAAGCTAGGATAAATGGACGAGGAACATATGGACAGATCCAGAGCAGAGCTAGAACCTGTAGGCAAGTGGATATAAGTATGCACACCGGTAGGCACCTCCGTAGCCAGGTGGGAAGGAGCAGCAGTGCGTAGCACACGCTTCTTGATTAGACCGGGGTTCGAGCCCGTCACCACCAAATACGGAGGATGCGGAAAGGTCAGGGAATGACGACCGCATATCCCGGAGCAATATGGCCTTAGTTGCTAATGCTCCTAAAAACCAAATAACAACAACATGCACACCGGTATTCAGTAGTGTTAAGTGATGGTTATCAAGTACAGTTTCGATCATCCTCCCTCTACGATCTATGTTCGGGGAACCCCACAAAGGATGATGAGCATTTAGATCACCTAGAAAGCATACAGGTTGGGGCAGTTGATTAAGTAAGTTGTCAAGTTCTGCAATGGAACATGAAACGTTTGGTGGAATATAAGTGGAGATAAGAGTGAGATTAATTCCAAGAACAATTCGAACAGCTACTGCTTCTAGATTAGTGGAAAGCTGAACGGGTTTCGATGGTACATTACTACAAACTAATATTGCTACTCCTCCACTTGCTGGAGACTCAGAACATCTGTCACGTCTATATAGCGTATACCGTGAGAAGTATGGGGTATAATTTGATGATAAATAAGTTTCCTGTAGACAAATACATGCAGGATCATGCTGGTGCATTAAGTATTTTAATTCGTCAAGATTGCTTGTTAGTCCTCTACAATTCCATTGAATAATTTTCTGCATTACATTACTTGGGTTTAGGTTAAGTGGATTGATCTGATCGTTTGTTTTTCCCTCGATCCTGTTTATATTTCTCTCGTTTTGAAAATACTGGGCGAGTAATATCCATCTCATCATCTGCATGAAGCAGGAGAACAGCATCTTCATTATCTAACTTCTCATCGATTTCCATAGTTCGTTCAGTTGGTTTATTTTGTGTACGATGAGCATCTTTCTCCTTTGATAATGTGCCTGAGTTGGGAATGTCTTGTGGCTTGGATGGCTTTGTATTAGTAACATTTGATGGACTCTTTGTTGCTGTCAGTGTCTCACCATCTGCAAGGATGGATCTAGCCCATTGAGTAAGAGATAATTTAGGAGGAATAGTAATATAAGTCTGTGTAGAAAATTCTTTAGTGTTTTTGACTGCATTGGAATATGTTTTGGCAGGCATCACATTTAGTATCTGTTTACGTGCCTCTTGGTAAGATACATTTTTCTCTACCTAGTACTTCATTATTTTCTTTCCCATTTTCCATAATTTGCAAGTTCTAGAATATGCGGGATGAGTACCCCGGCAATTGGGACACTTTGGCGTTGCTGCTGTACATTCAGTTTGGGAATGGTCTGATGAGCCACACAGGGGACAGATTGTCTTACCTTGGCATGCTGTTTGAGAATGACCATACTTCTGGCATTTAAAGCATCTAAGTGGATTTGGTATATAAGGTCGGATCTTACAGGAAAGGTAGCCAGCTTTTACTGATTCTGGGAGATTCGGACTGCTGAAGGTAAGGATAACATTTCTTGTGGGTGTAAGGACACCATCTTGTTTGGTCATAATTCTCTTAGCACCGACAACACGTTGTGCTTTAAGTTCTTCGGCAATTTCTTCCTCAGAAACATTAAGGAGGTCCCATTCCGAGATGACTCCCTTTGAGGTGTTTAAAGTTCTGTGTGGGGTAACCGAAATGGGAAGGCCTCCGAAGGTCGTTTGCTTCAGGAGTTGTCTAGAATGACTGCGATTGGAAGTCTCTATAAGATCTCCTGAGCAAAGGTGTTTGACAATTTTGGGAGTACCTGCTACAGCCTCTATGCTTTTCTGCACAAGAAATGGCGATAAGATACTAAGAGGTTTCGCTGATAACGAGTGTATAATTAAAAAAGCAGGTAGATCATGTGAAGAATCATCTTTTTTGATTCTTTTTGCTTCAGATGACTCAAGTTCATGCGAGCACGTAGGCTCTACATTGGTGATATTAATGGATCCATAATTGCTCCTTTTCGCCCTGAGTATTGGATTAATACTCAGACTACCAGCCCCGCCACGTGGAGGCAGGAGCGGTGCCACCAGTGACCAAGCGATACGAGATTAGTGGTTAGTTTGTTAGAGAAATTGGTTATATATATATATAAAAAGAAGAAAGGTGTCTTTCCTTCCTTTATACGAAGCTTAGTTCTTTATTTAGAAAAAACCAAAATTAAATAACTTTAAATAAAGAGGGTTTTAACAATCTCTACAATCTGTCGCTTAGAGAAAAGACGCTTTCAAATCACTTTGGAAATATCCAAAGTGATTTGAAATGATCTCTATGATCACTCGCTTGGCACTCGGGGCCGATGATACAGGATCACCTAGACAAGACAGCAGTAACAGTTCAGACATATCATGGGTTTGTTAAGGGGAAGTCTTGTCTGACCAATTTGATTAGATACTACGATGTGGTCACACAGGAACTGGATGCAAAAAATAATTTTGATATCATATAGTTGGATTTCAGCACTGCTCTATTTGGATTAATGTTATTAGCAGAGTCTCCCAGGGTTCAGTGCTGGGCCCATTGTTGTTTTGTGTATTTATCAATGATATTGATGAAGGTATATCAGGTCTAATGTCTAAGTTTGCAGATCATACAAAGGTTGGCAGGGTTGTTAATGACAGTAAAGACAGTAAGTATGCTACTGCAACAGGATCTAGAAAAGTTAGGCAGATGGGCTGAGAAGTGGCAACTGAAGTTTAACATTGACAAATGCAAAGTATTCCATATGGGTAGCAGTAACCGAAGAGAAATGTATCAACTGTGTGGTACTACACAGAGAAGTGGAGAATGAAAAAGACTTGGGGGTAATTGTGCAGTCACATATGAAGTTTTCTGAGCAGTGCAGATGGGCTGCCAGAGCAGGTCATGGAGTTTTGTCAATGATATACAGGAATTTTGCTAGCAGAGACAAGAAGGTGATTATCCCTTTGTCTCAGGCAATGGTCAGGCCACACCTTGAGTACTGTGTTCAGGTCTGTAGTCCTCATTTTAGGAAGAATGTGGAGTTGCTAGAACAGGTACAGAGAAGGGTAACAAGATTGGTGAGAGGAACAAAGGGGTGCACTTACAAAGCAAGGCTTAAATTCTACAAGCTGCAGCAGCTGGAGACTAGGCACCTGTGAGGTGATCTCATCAAGGTGTATAAAAGCCTTGAATAGTTTCAGCAGGCTCAATGCTGACGGGATACTTCTGCTTGCCAGATTAAGAACCTGAGGGGGAACAGATTCAAATTGAAGAAAGACAGTTGTAGAATAGATGTGCAGAAGTTTGCCTTTAGTCAGCGGGTAGTTGATTGCTGAAACAGACTTCCATGTGTTGTTGTGGAAGTTGACAGATTAAATAAATTTATGGCTGAACTAGACAAACGTTTGGAGTGACTGGATGGGTGAAATGGGAAGGTTTTTTTTTTTTTTTTTGGCTGATGCTGTAAAAGCTTGCTTTCTTGCATCATATGCCTCAACTAATGCTAATGCTAAATGGTATTAGTATTAACAAAGGCCACATGATGCAAGGAAGCCTATGGCTTATGATGCTCAGCCAAAAAAAAAAATAATAATAATAAATAAATAATAATAAAATGAAATGAACAAAAAAAAATAAATGAAATAAATAATAATAAGAAGAAAATTTTAAAATATAAATAATTAATAATAGAAAAGGAAATAGACAACAAACGTGTCTCCCTCTTCCCGTAGGTTTCGAGTTGGACAGTAAAAGTATGCTGACTGGTTGCTGCACTTATTTGGACTGCTTTGAAAGAGAGAGTGGGAATTAAAGAAGCCAATTCAGAAGAACAGTGCCCATGGAATTATCTATAGAAAAGGCATGCAGCAGAAACAGAATGAGACAGAGTGGAGAGACTCTGTTAGAGATGAGTCATAAATTAATCTTATTACCCTTTTTTGAATGGAATCTAGAAGACTAAGAGAGGATTTGGGGCACCACAACAGATGTGGGAACAATATTCCACGATAGTGTAGATTTGAGATTTGTACAGAGGGATTAGCTGTTTGCAAGAATTATAAAGAAGATAGTGAAAGAGAAAACTCAGTTTTTTAGATGCAGAGGAAGCACTTTATGTAATGTGCTTATGCCAAGAGAGAGATCAGAAGTCACGGTAACCCCCATTAGAGATATATGATAATGCCTAGAAATCGGAGTGTCATCAAAGATAAGCAAAGGAGCAGAAGAATCCTTTTTGTAAGATATAAGACAGGACTGACTTTTAGAAGGATTGAAATCAACTAAGCCCCACCGGAGAATTACCTGCAGATTGGCATTTAAGGAATGGTAGTGGATATTCGAGAAGTTGAAGCTGTTTAAGCAGGGAAAGGTTTCTCAAACTGGAAGGTGGAATGCAGTCTGCTATCATCAGCAAAACTATGGATAGGATTTCCAGTCAATGGAAGACAGTCACTAATATACAAGAGGAAAAGAGTGGGAGAAAGAACTGAAACTTGGGGAATGCCAGCATTAGTGGAAAAGTTAGAAGACAAAGAGCCATTTACCATCACCCGCACTGAGAGATCAGAGAGAAAACTGGCTTGTATCCAATTACAAAAAAGCAGTTGGAAAACCATAAGATGGAAACTTATTTAGAAGACCTTTATGCTAAACATGATCAAAAGCCTTTGAAATGTCAAGAGCAACTGCTTGAGTTTCACCAAACGTTTCGATTGAATTTGTCCAAAGATGGGTAACATAAGCCGGAATATCACCAGTGAGTGGATCGACACTGATGGAATCCATATTGGTGATCGTTAATCAGATGGAAGGTTTGTGTTGTTGTTTGTTAGTTAGTTGTTGTCGGCTTCTGTGGCCATAATGCACCTCTCATGGTTTTGTAATTTTTAAGTGTGGTCTCTTGCAATAGTAGTTCACATTAATGCCCAACTTTACTTGGAGATGAAGTTCAATTGTGTTCATTTCTTTTATATCTGATTATATAAGCCTATTAATCTTAGGTAATGAAAGATTTCTTGTATATTACTTTCTTCACTTAAAATGTTTTCCAAAACAAAAGCGTCTTGAATATTAGTTTTGGACTTAAAGGCTATTTTTCTTTGGTTTATAAAAGCTGGACAATCTACTAGTAAATGCTTAACTGTTTGTTGTACATGGCATTGATTACACTGAGGCGGTTCTTCGGCTCTTAAGTAGATAGGAATGAGCAAGATGTGAGTGTCCTATCCTTAACCTGGCAAGGGTTACTTCTTCTTTTCGGACCTGTCTCTCACTGATTTTCCACTGTTTTAAAACTGGTTTAATTTGAAAAAGTTTATTATTGATTTCTTCGTTCCATATTTTTTGCCATTGTTCCTTGCTATTCACTTTGATGCGACATCTGCAGTCTGTAAATGGTACTTTGGTGGTTGATGGTATGATGCCTGTTGCCGTTTTTGCTGCATGGTCAGCTTGTTCATTTCCTTTAATTCCTGTATGTCCAGGAATCCAACAAAAGGTAACATTTTGTTTTCTTTTAATCAGTTTGTTTAGGGTGACTTGAATTTGTTTCAAAGTCGGATGGAAATTCTTTGAGTCGCACTGTATTGCTTGTATTACACTGAGGGAGTCCGTGAAGATCAGACTATGGGTTAACTTTGGTGCCATATTCGGTCCATTGCTAACTTCACTGCCTGTAGTTCAGCTGTAAAGATGCTACATTCTGTTGGGAGAACTTGGGTTATTGATATCAGAGGAAAACTGCTGCCGCGCCTACTTTTGTATCAGTTTTCGATCCATCCGTATATATTCGTGTATAGTGTGGGTATTTCTCGAGATAGTTGTTGAAAGCTGTTTCCTGGTAGGGAATGTCTTCCCCAGCTATGGAAGTAGGTATTACGGACTGGTGATATTGTATCCCAAGAAGGTCTTGGTGCATTTTGTACGATAGCTAATTTTTTGAAATCAAGAGACCAAACTGGAAGTAGATCCTTGACGCGTATATTTGCTGGTTTGTTTGCTGTTGGATGAATTCTGTACATATTTTCCCATATTGGCGTATGTAATGTTTTGTATACAGGATGATTTGGGATACACTTTATTTTAGCAGCATAAGATAAAAGTAGTATCTGTCTTCTGAGGTGGAGTGGTGGTTCATAGGCTTCAACATAGAGACTTTGGACCGGAGAAGTACGATATGCTCCTAGGGCTATACGTAGTGCATTATGGTGTATAGGATCTAACCATCTTAAGGCACTGAGTCTTGCAGAGCTGTAAATTGGTGCTCCGTAATCGAGTCTGGATTTTATCAAGGTTCTATACAGAGGTAACACAGTGTACCTGTTGCTCCCCACGTTGTTGGTTGGTTGGTTATTGGAAGTTTAATGGCGCATCAACATCTAAGGCTATCGTGCGCCAAGCCTAAGGTAAGTCCCACGTCGTTGCAGATTTGACCCTCAGGATATCCATTTTCTTTAGACAGTTTGTTCTAAGGCGTTTGATTTGATCTAAAAAGGTCAGTTTCTTATCAAGGGTTAGTCCAAGAAAAGTTGTGCTGGATGTTATTGGGATTTGTTGTTCTCCTAGCTTTAGTTCTGGATCTGGGTGTAAGTTTCTTTTCCAACAAAAGTGTATTCCAACTGTCTTTTGTTTGATCGACTATGGTGGCCCAGTGTTCTTCGGAGGCTTCGGCAATCAAATGTTTCCAACAACCTATACAACAGTTTAAGGTCATATTTAACTGGTAGAAAAGTCCAAGTTACCAACAGATTCCAGACAGTGACTAGGTACATCGATTGAGGCTGTCCGCAGGGCTCTGTGCTTGGCCCTTTCCTCTGGTCAATTGTCCTGGATGAGTTCTTGGGCATGGACCTGGGAGGTGTTGAGTCCTTGGCCTTCGCGGATGATCTTGTCCTTTTGGTATGTGCTAACACCAGGACGAACCTGGTGTTAGCACATACCGTCAGCACCCCTGCTCTGCAGGTATTACTGGATGTCAGCCACTATACTTAGAAGTGGTTAAAAGAGGGCTTTTTTATCACTTAAGGAAGGGAGTTCCAACCCAACTGCTAAATTTTCAACTTGACACCACAAACGGCAACAGGCAGGAAAGACAACAGATAACCCAACATCTACAAGAGATATGGCAACATGACTGGGACATAAAACAAAAGGGGCCATCACAAAACGATTCCTTCCATCCATAAGTTCAACTCACCCAGAACCTCCACCCTGGTTTTCGCCTGGCCTCCATGTGACCTTTATCATCACCGGCCATGGATCCTTCCAACAAAAACTGACCGCCATGGGAATCGAGAATGATCCACGTTGCCACTGCAGTGAAGAAGAGTCCTGGGGGCACCTCATGTATGAGTGCCCCAGCTACGACAACATTAGGCTTAAATTCCTCACCACAATACAGAGAAACCCTCGCAATCAAGAATCCACTCTGCTACTCGAGGATGATACCTATAAGGCATTAACCACCTGCGCGCAAGAAACATTTGCACTTAGGCAAGCTAAAATTGCAGAACTCAGAGCCCAAGAACTAAACCGGACCGGCGTGGGATAACTCTCCATTCCCCCGGAAAAATGCAGACATAATCATGCAAACCCAAATAGGGTAGGATCTATTGCAGGCACCATCCAAGGTGCAGGATGCTGGCACTCCTCGAAGTGCGGGATTTAAAAGCCATCGTAAACCCGAAATGGGTAGGATATACTGCTGGCACCGATCTAGGTGCGGGATTGCTGGCACTGACCTCAGTGCGGGATCTACAGGCACTATGCCACTGGCAATTACACAGGGGCACCTGTCCCCTGTGACTTTTAAACCCACACTCTTTCCTATACTTCGCCTAAATTATGGTGAATTTATTCTCCCCTGTCAACCCACCCAAATTCATTCCCCCTCTAATCCTCTCTTCTTCTATGCCCCCCACTCTCTCTCTCTTATTTTTTTTTTTAATCTATTACTTTTTTTACTTATTTTATTTTATTTTATTTATTATTATTATTTTTTATTTTTCTTTTTTTTTTTTTTTTTTTTGGTCTCCGTCAGGAAGCTCAGGCAACCCTGGCGGAGGCCAGCCAGAGTATAATGGGCAGCCTGGCTCACCTCCCAATGGTGGCGGCGGGCAACGTGGGGTTCCCTTAGGGGCCTTGCAGCTAAGCAGCCAGAGACAGAACAACAGACCACAGCACAACTCTGTCACAAACCAGACACCACACGTTTTCTGGCTTTTACAGAGATTCTGTAAATTCTTCACAAAGTACCATGGTGCAGATGCGGGAAACCACCGGTGGTGCCTTCCACAAAACACTATGTCTTTTGTTTAGAGAGTCGGAAGCTATTGTTTTGGGTCCATGCTATTACTTTATTGATTGTTGATTGCAGCTGGCATTCTATTGTTCGCATATTTTGTGAGTGACAAGAAATGCTGAAATCATCAACATAAAGTGCTGCATCTACGGTACTCGGTATTTGTTTAGCTATTGAGTTGATTTTTATGGCAAACAGGGTAGCACTGAGTACTGATCCCTGTGGCACTCCTTCTTGTATAAAGACCTGCGATAGTGTGGTTAATATCTTAACTTGGAAGGTTTGTTGTTGCAAAAAATTTCAGATATATATTGGAAGGTGTCCTCTCATTCCAAAATCATAAACGTCTTTCATACTAATAATCAAATCATACACCTTTTCTAGATCAAAACATATCATTACTAGATGTTGATTTCTTATGAAAGCATTTCTTATGTTGTTTTCTGCTTTAATTATTAAGTCTAAAGTGGACCTGTTCTTTCTGAAACCACATTGAGCTGTATTTAATAAGCTATGGGTTTCTAAAAACCACATTAGTCGGGCATTTCCCATTTTTTCCAAGGCAGCTAGTTAAGGCTATTGGGCAACAGTGGTTTGGATTTGTGGGATCTTTATTTGGTTTTGGAAAGGCTAAGACTATTGCATGATGCCACTGCTTCGGAAAGGAATTTTCTAGGTATATCCTGTTATACAACAAGAGTAACGATATCAATGATTTCTCATATAATTATTGTACCAACATATATACTATTTCATCTAGACCCGCTGCATTTTGCCTCCTCTCTGAAATAGCTTTATTAAGTTCTCTGAGAGTGAAAGGTTTGTTATAGGATTCTTTACTTTTACCGGAGAAATTTAATTTATATAATTTCTGTATTTGCCTTATGTTTTTGGAAAGCTGGTTCATAGGAGCTACTGCTTGATATTTTTTCAAATGTCCTACCAAGAGCATTGGCTATGTCTTCAGGTTTTGATATATCTTTTCCATTCCATTTTATAAAAGGAGGAGAAATTCTTTGGTATTTGTTGTTTATTTTATTTATTTTGTCCCAAACCTTCCTGCTGTCTGTTTTTCTAGTAATTGTAGAGGCAAAACAAATCCAAGATTCTTTTTTACTGATCTTAGTAATGCATTTGAAATTTGCCCTTGCTTTTTTGAATTGAATCAGGTTAGTTGTGGTAGGGTATCTTCGGAAATTATTCCATGCTTTGATTTTCTCTCGTTTCGCTAGAGCACATTCATCGTTCCACCATGGCTTTGGATGTATGGGAAACTTTGAAGAGGTTTTAGTATTGTTAGTTTTGCAACCTGGAGGAGTTTATCAGTCACATATTTTACCGCAATGTCAATTGACACCTGATGGATCTGCTGTTCTTCTAATATGGCCAGCTGTTTATATCTTGCCCAGTTTGCCTTATCTAATCTCCACTTTGGAGTTCTTTCCGGTTGACAAGGGGTCGGTTCGTTTAAAATAATCTTTACCGGAAAATAATCACTACCTAGTGGATTACTGTGAGCTGTCCACTCCAGCAGAAGGTTTTGGTTTTTAGGAGCATTAGCAACTAAGGCCATATTGCTTCGGGATATGCGGTGGTCATTTCCTGACCTTTCCGCATCCTCCGTATTTGGTGGTGACAGGCTCGAACCCCGGTCTAATCAAGAAGCGTGTGCTACGCACTGCTGCTCCTTCCCACCTGGCTACGGAGGCGGCCCAGCAGAAGGTATAGTGATGGAATTCATATAGAAAGGTTTATTGTTGTGCTAGTAAAATAATCACTACCTAGTGGATTACTGTGAGCTGTCCACTCCAGCAGAAGGTATAGTGATGGAATGCATATAGAAAGGTTTATTGTTGTGCTAGTAAAATAATCACTACCTAGTGGATTACTGTGAGCTGTCCACTCCAGCAGAGGGTATAGTGATGGAGTGCATATAGAAAGGTCTATTGCTGTGCTAGTTCCTGTGGATAGACGTATATATGTGGGTGTCCTGTCATTTAAGAGTGTTAGGTTGAGCTTATCTAGTAGTTTTTCTAGAATTTGACCTCTTTTATCTATCTATGATGGCCATTCATATCTCCCATGATCCATAAAGGAGGGGGTAGTTGGACTATCAGGTTTTCAAGTTCTGTATAACTTATATCTTGGTTTGGTCGCAGGTACATGGAGGCGACTGTAACATGAAAGTTTACTGTAATGCATACTGTTATAACCTCTAAATTGGTCTAAATTACAGTATACCTACCCTGTTGGGTAGGTATACTGTAATTTACTAATATTGCTACTCCACCATGTGCTGCACTGTTGGTAATCCTGCCCTTTCTGTATATATTATAATGTTTTAGCGTTATTTTATTCTGAGGTTTAAGATATGTTTCTTGCAAACATAGACTAATCGGATTGTACTGCAATAGGAGATCGTGGATATCTTCAAAATTGCTGCGGAATTCTCTATAGTTCCAATGTAAAAATGTATTCATTATTTGGTTTTGTTAGTATTTTCAGCTTGTTTTCTTGAGGTTGTTGGCTTAGGTTCTCTGATTTTCGTCTTCCTTTTTTAAGCAAGTATGGCTTTCCAGTATCCATCTCTTCTTCCTCTGCAAAAATTTCTAGTATTGTTTCTTCCGTCTGATTCTTTTCTTCTACTTTCATGTTGTCCATTTTATTCCCATTTACTTCAGTGGTTTTAACTTGTTTTGTGGATTTGCTGGTTTCTCTGGTTGGTGGTATCGTAATGGGCGTGTTTATTGCCTGTTCTGCTTTTTGTTTTGGTTTTGGGTCAATGAGCAGTGAGCGTGCCCAATCTGACATGGACTTTTTTGGTGGGATCGTTACTTCTGTCGGTGTTTCTATTGTTTTATAAGTTTGTGTTACTTGTGCATACGATGGTCTATTTGTTCTTTGTGGCTGTATTGTTCTTTTAGCTTCTTGATATGTTACATTGTTTTCCACTTTATATTTCTGTATTCTCTTTACTCTCTTCCACTCTTCACATTCTTTCGAGTAGGCATTATGTTCTTCTCTGCAGTTGGGACATCTTGAATTTTGTGCTGTACAGTCTTGTTGGGTATGTTCTCGTGACAAGCATTTTGCACAGATAGCGAAATTTCTGCATACTGCTTGAGAGTGTCCGTACTTCTGACACTTAAAACATTGGTATCTAAACTGTCCATTGAGACCATACGGTCTCAGTGGACAATTTAGATATCCAGCTTTTACATTTTTTAGTAGTTTTGGAGTGTTGAAGGTCAGAATTATATTCCTCGTTGGGATAATTTCTCCGTCTCTTTTAATTGTTATTCTTTTGACTTGTATAACCTCTTGATCTTTCAGCTCTTCTTTGATTTCATCTTTGGAAACGTTGAGGAAGTCCCATTCAGTAATTACTCCTCTCGAGGTATTCAGAGTGGAATGGGGAGTAACTGTTATTGGAATATCTCCAAAAGTTTTTGCTTTCATTAGATGTTCAGCTTATTTTTGGTTTGTCATCTCTACTAGCAGATCCCCTGACTTTAGTCTTCTGACTGTTTTAGGGGAACTAGCTATGCTTTCGAGAATTTTTTGGATTCGAAATGGTGACAAACTTCCTATTGATTGTTCATTCTTGGAATGAATAATTAAGAACAGTGAAGCAACTAGAGGGAGAGTCTCTGTCTTTTGTCGCTTAGCTGTACCTGAACCTATTTCGTCTAATTTTCTGCTAGTTTGAGTAGCAGAAACATGGTCTGTGCTTGCCATGTTTGCTCCTTTTGGCCCTTGGCTGGAGGACTTTTCCGCCAAGATTTCTGGCCCCGCCGCGGGGAGGCAGGAGCAGTGCCGCTAGGAGGCCAAGTGGTTAAAGTGTTAGTTGGTTAGTGCTGCAAAAAATATATGGAAAAGGAAAAGAAAGGTGAATTTCCTTTCTGCGTTCTGACTTGTAGTTTTTAAGTACGGAACTGTTTTTAAATTAAACTGTTGAGAGAAAGACGGGAACTGAAAAAATAACGTTATTCACTTATCAAGAGCACTTTAAGTCGCAGTAATGTTGCTTGGCCTCGAAAAACGCTTGGCACCCGGGGCCAGAAGGTTTCTAGATAGTTTTTAAGAGTTGGCAGTTAATTTGTTTTCTCCACTACTTTGAAAACGAGTAGAGGTGATTGCAATGGGACGATAATTGGATGGGAAGGATATGTCACCCGTTTTAGGAACTGTCTGGATATGAGCAAATTTCCAAGCAGAAGGAAAAACAACTTTGGAATAAGAAAGTGAAAAAATGCGACACAGAACAGGATTAAGTTCAGGACCACAGATTTTGAGAACAAGAGGAGAAATACCATCAGGACCCGGAGCTTTCTTAGTTGTTGTTGTTGTTATTATTTGGGAGCATTAGCAACTAAGGCCACACTGCTCCGGGAATATGCGGTGTGACCTTTCCGCATCCTCCGTATTTGGTGGTGACAGGCTCGAACCCCGGTCTAATCGAGAAGCGTGTGCTACACACTGCTTCTCCTTCCCATCTAGCTACAGAGGCACCTCTCTTTCTTACTTAGCATCAAGGTAGTTCAAAATCCTTCTCACGAGAGACCACAGGAGGCATTGAATGGAACATACTGGGAATGGTGGGAGGTGGTACATGAATTGGAAGAAAAATAGGATGCTAGCAGGTCAGCTTTATGCTTGGCTAAAGTGGAATCATCTGGTTTAGACAGAGGTGGGAACAGAGATGGGCAAAAGTTGCAGCCTTTGGCAAGAGTCCAGAATGCTTGGCTACCATTTGGACAAGAAGCAAGTTTTCTACTCTTAGCCTGTTTGAAATCTAGTTTGGACTGATTACTAACTGCTCCATTGGAGAAGGACAACTCACTTCGGCCGTGTACTTAGAAGGGTTCTTTGTGAGAAAAAAGATCATGTGTGTTGGCTGTATGGTGAGGAATGTCTGTTATTTTGGCAGGTAAAAGAACTATCTGTGCAAGATTATTAGTAATTGCAAAAGACTCGGCATCTCCACCAGCTGGGTCTGTGTGGCTAGAAAACAGAAGCCAGCCAGAGTTGTGAACATTAAAATCACCAAGGAAAATTACCTCAATGTTAGGAAAGCTGGACTGGAGAAAGTCAAGTTGCAAAGCGTTCCAAGTGATTAGAGGAGTTGTGAGAACGATAGAGGCAACAGATGGATTTAACAGAATGTAGTAGAGAGATTTTAAACCAGAGAAGATCAAAAAGAGGAGATACCAAATTACTAAGTGTTTGACAGGGAACAGCAGAATGGATATATGCAAAAGTACCAACTTTGAAGCGAAAGGAATCATACAACAAATAATTCGGACAACTGAGAAGAGCAGTGGTTGAATCAACCAATAACCGAGATTCTATCAGAAAAAGTACATGAGATTTGGCAGACTATAAGTGGAAATGGACATTATTGAGATTAGAACTGTGATCATGTATAATTGCGTAAACGAATGAGGAAGTGTTTGGGAGGTTTGTATCCTTACGTAGATAAGTATGCTCTATTAGTTTGACAATTCGTGGTGTATTCAAGTATTAAGAAAATGTAGTGGGGGCCACATAACGTGGCCTTGACAATGCCCCCCCCCCATACACACACTACTCAGACTCCCTCCAGTCACTACCTGGCAGAGTAGAGGCAGCGAGATTATAAAATAGCTGATCTGGAAGCCTCTTAGAGTTACCAAACCAAAAGGTTTGATTCAGAGTACTAACTAACAGCTGGCATGTGAACACCACTTTAGAGCTGTACCTGCGAAATGTAAATAAGATTGGATCTCACCATGATGACCATCGTAACCTCAAAAGACATCAATCGTACTGCATGACAGAAGAGATAGGGGAGGGTTTACCGGAGCTTTGCTCTGGAGACTAAACATGGGTCCCACCACTTCAAGACTCCAATAAGCAAAGTGGTGGTACTGCATTAGTTGATGAGAGTCATCTACCACCTAGTATTGCCTGGTGGCATTACTCCATGTGGTGTGGGTGCCACACCCCAAACCCTGCTTACGTTACTTCTCACCTCAGTGGTCACCCACAGGGTGCATGTGCCGTATTTCAGTACTTGCACATGGGTATTATACCAGGGTTACTAACAGTCCCACCATTTGAAGGTGAGGAAGGATTTGGCTGGCACAGACCGACCGGGTGGGTTGGTTTTAATGTAAGTTTATTGGCACAAGGGCAACTAAGGCCAAATTGTGCCTGTCACAGTAATTCTGGAAATGAATTTTTTTTTTCCCAGTCATATGTCAGATAAGTTCATACAAATGAATTTGTTTTAAAAAATTAAATAAATCAGAAAAATTTGCATCACCACTGAGAATATGGTTCATCTCTAATGAAAGCTGATTTAAAA
The DNA here is from genome assembly GCF_048544385.1 of Mastigoproctus giganteus. Classification (NCBI taxonomy): domain Eukaryota; kingdom Metazoa; phylum Arthropoda; class Arachnida; order Uropygi; family Thelyphonidae; genus Mastigoproctus; species Mastigoproctus giganteus. Next base: position 158,213,856 of record NC_143579.1, read on the forward strand.
TTTGTTAATCGAGCAGCATGATTGTGGGGACACTCAAGGTGAATATTGTTAAAGGTAGCAAAATCTTAGGCAAAATATATATATATATATATATACACACTGAGTGATCACTGAATTATGACCACCTCTATGAAAACTGAATGCGACCCATTGATTACGAGAGTGCAGAGTTAGTCGACCTATGTAGCATAGATAAGGTGTCAGTGGTTCAGTGAGTAGTAAAATTCTGAGCATGATGGGTAAAAGGAAGGATTTATTGGACTTTGGTAAAGGATAGATTGTGGATACTCGATGAGCTGGTGCTTCGATTTCCCAAACGGCCAAACTGGTAGAGTGTTCGAGAGCCACCGTAGTTAAAATGTACCAGGACTGGCATCAAAATGGTCAAACAACTACCCAACGGCAAAACTGCAAAGGTCAGCGAAAGGTTTATGTTAGAGGTGAGCGCCTGGTCCGATGACTCATACAGGCTCGGCACTGTTGCAGAGTTGACTACCCAATACAACATGGGCCAACCCGGAACAATAGCTGGCATGACCATGCATCACACGTATGGGCTGTACCAGCATAAAAGACTCGCCTGGTGCAAAGAGCATGCAAGTTGGACGTTAGAAGACTGGAAGGTGTGCTGGTCGGATGAGTCACATTATTTACTCCACACTGTGGATGGTCGTGTACGGATTTGGTGTCAACAACATGCACCTTTGATACCATGCATGATTGATCAAGAGCCTCGTACAGGCTGAGCGTAATTCGAGAAAAAGTGTAACGTAGCAGGGTATACACAGTCAGCAAGCAGTTGATGATAGTGGAGACCGCTGATACGTTGTTTCACTGGCAGGAAGTCGAACCCCTGGTGCATGTGGAACAACGTATCAGTGGTCTCCGCTATCGTCAACTGCTTGCTGACTGTGTACATCCTGCTATGTTACACTTTTTCCTGAATGGTGATGGCATCTTCCAAGATGACAATGCGCCAAGCCATCGGGCACTTGTTGTGCAGGAATGGTTTGAGGAACCAGCAATGAATAAGCAGATCTTCCACTGCAAGATCTGCTTATTCATTGCTGGCTATTCCAGAATGTCATAGTTTGGTTTGACTCATTACAAGCAAGTAATTTGGAATGTATTTGTTTTATTATAGGGTGAGAGGAGTTGTTACCACTAATTACAGCACTGAGTGAGTCTGTGTATATTAAAGCAAACAAAATTAAAAGTTCATTAATCTGATAAACAGCTAAATTAATAGCATAAAGCTCAGCAGTAAAGATACTGTATTCTATTGGTAATGAAACAGAAATGGTGAATGAAGGGAAGCTTGCTGCAGCACCTACTTGGGTCCCAGTTTTTGATTCATCTGTATACATTTTACAGGCCTGTGAGTTAGAAGCAAAGAGAGTTTCGTGTAATTGTGCGATATTGGAAGGGGACAAGTTGATCTTCCCCCACTGTTGAAAATAGTCGTTGTAAATTACAGGAATATTTGTGCAAGGTGGATCAGAAGGTGTCATGTCCTGAAATATATTGCTGATTTCTATATTGCAGGTTTAAGCCAGTTCTTTAAGTCTAAGTGGAGCAGGTCGGTTTTCATTTGGTTTGCTATTGTAAAATGACTCCCATTCAGTATTATACAGACATCTCCAACTAGGATGAGAGCAAAGACTGCGGTTTTTTTGCGGCACACATCAAAAGGAATGTTCCCCCTGAAGATGTAAGGAAGGTTCATGGGCTTGGATGTAAAGGCTGTGAACTGGTATTGGTATTGGTGTTTAAGGGCACAAGGGAAACTAAGGCCAAAATGTGCCAGGTCCTATATTATTATCCTAAATTAATATAATGTGTTCCATTTTTGCATCAGAGGAATTCATATATTTGTATTTGCTTCAGAAAGGTATAGAGTGTAGCTAGGTTAGCACTATTGCCAATCATGTGGTTAAGGGATAGGGGTTCTTGCAGTTGTGATTGAGCGTGGAAAGTACTTCTGAAATGGGAATAGTGAGGACAATCTAAAAGTATATGCCTGACTGAAAGCGGTAGTGTACAATGTGTGCATCGAGGTGGGTCATCCCCCATGAGTAGAAACATATGGGTTAGGTGCATATGTCCAATTCTTAGTCTTGCTAGTATAACTTCTTCCTGTCTATTTTGTGTAATTGTGCGATATTGGAAGGGGACAAGGTGATCTTCCCCCACTGTTGAAAATAGTTGAAGCTGGAAATCCATAAGGCTGGTTCTTCTTTGATTTGGAGAAACTTGTTATTACTTTGTGCCTTCCATATTTCTGTCCACTGAAACATACAGACTTTTTTAATATGCTTCAAATAATCTCTATATGGTACTTAGTAATTTGCTGGTGTTGTACTGTTTGGTTTTTTGGCTGCCTGATCTGCTCTCTCATTGCCTAAGATACCAGAATGACCTGGGATCCAGCAGAATTTCACTGAATGATTCCTACTTCGTAGTTGGTTTAAACAGCAAATGATTTGTTTTTTGATTGGTTGTGATGTTGAAAATTGATTGCCCAAAGCAGACACTGCACTCAATGAATCAGTGTATATTATACTGCTAGCATTGTGGAGAGTGCTAATATTCTGTAAGGCTAGTTTGATTGCATATAACTCAGCAGTATAACTGCTACATTCAACTGGTAGTGATATGGAGACTGTAAAAGACGGAAAGACAGCTGCGGCACCAACGGCAGAACCTGTTTTTGAGCCATCTGTATATATTTGGAAGCTTTGTATATTGTTGAGGGCATGTTCTTTATGTAGTTGTTTGATATTTTCATCTGCCAGGGAGTTTTTTCCCCACTGCTGAAAGTGAGTATCACAGCGAGCGAGATTTACAGACCAGGGTGGGTCAGGAATATCGCTCTCTTGAAGTATGTTATCAAAATCAATATTCCAGGTGTGAATCAAATCTTTTAATCTAATACCAGTTGGTCTATTTTCAGTCAGTTTACTGTTATAGAAAGCTGTCCACTCAGGATTGGAAAGCAACGGTTGAACGGGATGGTCTGGAAGGCTTTGAATTTTAGCTGCATAATTTAGAAGCAACATTTTCCTTCGAAGGTGAAGTGGAGGTTCGTGTGCCTCTATATACAGACTCTGAACAGGGGATGTTCTAAATGCGCCAAGAGCAGTGCGAAGGGCACTGTGTTGGATGGTATTAAGTCTGATTAATGCACTTTTCCTAGCTGAATCATATATGATAGCACCGTAGTCTAAACGAGATCTGATAATAGCACGATACAAATGTAACAGAGTGTATCTATCTGCTCCCCATGTCATAGCAGAAATGGACCTAAGTATATTTAGTTTCTTTAGACAAACAGTTCGGAGGTATGTGATATGTGGAATGAAGTTCAGTTTGGTGTCCAATATTAAGCCTAAGAAACGAAGATTACTGGTGAGAGGGATCAAATGGTTTTTTAATCTGAGTTCCGGTTCCGGGTGTAGTTTACGTTTTTTGCAAAAGTGAACTGCAATTGTTTTTTGATCTGATAATCGATATCCATTCTGCATTGTCCATGCCTCCAACTTATTTATGGAGTTGCAGCTGTCTTTCAATGGTATGAATATTTTGTGAACGGCAAGATATAGTTAGATCATCAGCATACATATATAGTTCTACAGTATTTGGGATGTTGTGTGTTATGGTGTTCAGTCTAAGTGAAAAGAGGGTAGAGCTCAGTACTGATCCCTGCGGGACACCCTCCTCCTGAGTGTAGGATCGAGAAAGTACAGATTGATAGCAGACCTGAAAGGTTCTGTGTTGAAGAAAATTTCTAATGAATTCTGGTAAGTGCCCTCGCAATACTATAGAATGAAGTTCTCTCAATATGCCATACCTCCAGGTAGTGTCGAAAGACTTTTCTATATCGAGACTTACCATTACAAGATGTTCATTTTTGACGTAAGCATTACGGATGTTAGTCTCGGCTTTAACCATTAGATCCAAAGTGGCTCTGTTTTGTCGGAAACCGAACTGATTGTTGTTCATCAGTGCTTTAGTTTCAAGAACCCAGGTAAGCCTTCTGTGTATCATTGTTTCTAGGATTTTACTTAGGCAGCTGGTTAGAGAAATAGGTCGGTAATTTTCTGGAAGTGAGTGATCTTTTCCTGGTTTAGGAAAGGCTAAAATGATGGAATGATGCCAGGAAGATGGATATGTACCTTCAAGAAAAATCCGATTATAGAAAATTAATAGTAAATTCAATGCCGTACTGTTTATATGTTTCAGCATTGAATAGTATATACCATCAGGTCCAGCTGCACTGTTGGGTGATCTATTTAATGCTGTTTGCAGTTCAAATAGGTTAAACGGTTGATTATAGGCAATATATTGGGTAGTATGGAATTTTATTTTGTACCTTTCTGCCGAAGCTTTGATTTTCAGAAAGGAGTTGTCATATGCTGACGTGGCAGATGTTTGGTAGAAATTCTCTGCAAGGGCGTTAGCTACTTCTTCTTCAGAAGAAATTTCCTGTCCATTTTTGATTAAGATGGGAGAAGGAAGAGGTAGATATTTCCCATTTAATCGCCGAATCTTTTTCCAGATGAGACGACTGCTAGTATCCTTTGTAATAGTGGAGGCAAACTGTATCCATGATTCCTTTTTGGCTTTTTTTCTAATTTGTCTAGCTTTTGACTTTAGCCTTTTATATTGAATTAGGTTGTTGGTAGTTGGGAATTTCCAGAACAGGTTCCAAGCTTTATTTTTTTCCTTTTTGGCATTGGTACAAGCTTCATTCCACCAGTGTTTAAGGTTTTTGTGTTTACATGTGGAGGCTTCAGGTATTGCTTCAGAGGCAATGGTCAGTATTTGCCTGGTAATATGCTCTGTGACATCATCAATGGGTTGTAGTCTGATCAATTGGCTATCAAAAGAAAGACAGTTTGAAAACTTTTCCCAATCTGCTCTGGAGAATTTCCATTTTGAGCGATTATCAGGGTATGATGTTTGAAGCGTTTGGATTCTGCATATGATTGGAAAGTGATCACTATTATGTGGGTCGTTTAATACTGTCCATTCTATACTGGGATATAATATGGGGGAACAGAGAGTTAAATCAATTGCTGACATAGATCCAGAGGGAAGGTGAGTATAAGTATTTTCACCAGTGTTCAGTAATGTTAGATTCAGTTGGTCTAGTATCGTCTCGATCAAGTGTCCTCTATTGTCCATGTGGTCTGATCCCCACAATGGATGATGAGCATTGAAATCACCAAGGATACAAAAAGGTGGTGGTATTTGTCTTATAAGGTCTTCTAGTTCTTTAAACGTGCACATCTTGTTAGGTGGAAGGTACAGAGATACTAGAGTTAGAATTTGCCCAACTGATACACGCACAGCAATAGCTTCTAAGTGGGTTTGAAGCGGAATGTTTCTAGAAAATATTTTACAGTCAACTAGAATAGCGACGCCTCCACATGCAGATAGTGAGTAGTTTCTATCTTTTCTGTAAAATGTAAAATTTCTGATTGATGGAGTGACTTGTGGAGTTAGATTAGTCTCTTGTATACAAACGGCTATAGGACCATATCGGGAGATTAAATCATAGATGTCATCAGTATTGCTGCGTAAACCTCTACAATTCCATTGAACAATGTTCTGCATTATCTGGGTTTGAGGAGGGAAGGCAAGTCTGTCTGTTTCTTGTGAGTGGTTTGCTTTTGACAGTCATATTTCATTTTATCTTTTCTAGGAAAATTGGGACGTCCGGGATCTGTACTCTCTTCTACGTCATCAGTTTGACCAGATGAAAATCCAGTCTCCATATCATCTTCTGCATGAAGATCAAGGACTGTTTCATCGTGCGTAGCTATATTTTCAGAGTCCATTCTATTTGAGTTTGTCTTTTGTAATTCAGTGGCTTGTTGCCTTCGGGATTTATTAGACATTTTATCACATGATTTTATTTTAGGCGGAACTGTGATAGGGGTATTACTTACTTCATCAACTAGAACGGGTTTGGTGGTAGGTTCAGGTGTTGATAGCACAGATCGTGCCCATTCTGCAATGGATGTATTGGGCGGAATTGATACCTCAGTTTGGGTTGAAACAACTTGGCACTTTAGTGTAACGGAAGCGTACGTGGTTTTTGTGATAGTTGACTTTATTTGCTTTCTTGCTTCTTGATATGTGACCTTATTCTCGATCTTGTACTTTTGTATTCTTTTTTCAATTTTCCAGAGTTCACATGATTTTGAGTATGCTGGGTGGTCATTCTTGCAATTTGGACATTCCGGAGCCTTTGCAGTACACTCTGTCTGGGAATGGTTTTTTGAACCGCAGTTAGGACAAGTAGTTTCGCCTCTGCATGTTGTCTGGGAGTGACCAAACTTTTGGCACTTGAAACATCTTAGAGGGTTTGGAATGTATGGGCGTATACGGCAGTTTAGGTAGCCTGCTTTAACTGAGGTCGGCAAATTCGGTGTACTAAAGGTCAGTATAATATTACGTGTGGGAACAAGTTTGTCATCCTTCTTTATCATAATTCTTCTTGCTTGAGTTACTTTCTGTTCTAGTAATTCCATGACTATTTCCTCTTCGGTTACGTTCAACAAATCCCACTCACTTATTACTCCTTTTGAGGAGTTCAAGGTGTTATGTGGTGAGACTTTGATTGGGATTCCGCTTATAGATGACATTTTTAGTAAAACTTCTGAATGCCTTGCTTGAGTGGTCTCAATTAAAAGATCTCCTGATTGGAGCCTTTTCACCATTTTCGGTGTACCTGCTGCATTCTCCAGACATCTCTGGATGACAAAAGGAGAGAGAGAGTCTGCTTAGCGGCTGAGTCGATAAAGAATGTATAATCAGAAAAGCTGGTGGTTCTGATTTGTTACAATCCTTTTTCAGTCTTTTTGGAAGATTGGGATCGTCTTCCATTCTGCGGGTCTCAGTATGTTGAGAGCCTGTTGGCTCTAGTGGTGGACATGCGTCACAGTCCATTGTTGCTCCTTTTAGCCCTGGGAGTGAGAGCTTTTCCTCCCAGATTTCCGGCCCCGCCACGTGGAGGCAGGAGCGGTGCCACCTAGTGGCCAAGCGGTCGGAGAGGTTAGTTTGTTAGTGCAAAAATTAATAAATATACTAGGAAAAGAAAGGTAATTTTCCTTTCTGGTTCTTACTTAGGATCTGTTAAGTACAGAACCACTTATAGAGAAATAAGGATGAGAAAAGCACTGGAAAGAAAATATAACGAAATCACTGAGAAAGAGCACTATATATCACTTAGGAAAATCGCTTGGATACTATCGCTTGGCACTCGGGGCCCTGTGAAACTGGGGAAGTTCTGAAAGCCTCTAGAGAAATTCTCAGAGCACTGTGCTGGATTGTGTTCAATCGCTCTAAAGTAGTTTTTTTAGCAGAGTCATACCCTGGAGAGCCATAGTATAAGCAGGACCTGATGAGAGCTCGATAAAGATGGATCAGGGTACGTCGATCAGCGCCCCACAATATAGTTGACACACATTGGAGAATATTTAATTTATTCACACAGATGGTACGAAGGTAGGTCACATGTACTGTTCAATTTCCTATCTAGCACAGGCCAAGAAAACGGACAGTGTGAGCAAGGGGTATTGGCATGTTATTGATCTTTAGCTAAGGATGAAGTGATCATAATTTGCAGAAGTCAGTAGTGGTGGATTTTTGCTCAGCAAGACGATATCCATTGCATAAGGTCCAGGCTTCTATTTTGACTACTGGCAGGATATAGGGAGGTCATCAGCATATGTGTATATTTGAATGGTTTTTGGAAGATCTTCCAATATGTTGTTGTTGACCTGAATCGTAAATAGGGCAGCACTCAGTAATGAACCCTGCGGGACACTCTCCTGAATGTGAGATGCTGACAGCACGTTTCGATATCGGACTTGAAAGGTGCGGTGCGTAATTTTAAAAAGTTCTGAATTATTTGAGGAAGGTAGCCTCTCAGCCCCAACTGATGCATATCTTTAATAATGCCATGACGCCAAGTAGTATCAAGTGCTTTGTGAATATCTAGGTTGACCATCACTAGATGCTGTTTCATGATGAAGGCATTTGTATGTAGCATTCAATTTTTAAAAGTAAATCTAGAGTACATCTGTTTTTACGGCAGCCAAATTAGTGATTAGAAAGAAGATTCTGGAAATCTAGAAACCAGGTGAGCCTCTTATGGGCCATCCTTTCAAATATTTTGCCCAAACAGCTTGTTAATGATATCAGTCTGTAACTCTCAAGTAGAGTGGGATATTTTGCCTGTTTTTGGTATAGCACAGATATAGGAATGCCGCCATTACAGAGGATATGTATTTTCTGAAAAGATATGGTTATAGAATAGTAATAATATGCCAAGGTCGGCTTCACATAGATGCGTCAGCATACTGTAATGAATGCCATCTGGTCATGCTGCACTATTTGATGATTTGCTTAAGCATTTCTTGAGCTCAACTAAACTAAAAGGCTGGTTATAAGGAAGTGAGAGTCTAGTTTGAAAATTCAATTTTTGACGTTCTTCATTAGTTTTAATGCGTTGAAAGGAGGTCACATAAGAGGATGAGGTATAAATCTTATAAAAAGACTCTGCTAATGCATTTTCAATATCAGCAGGGGAAGATAGGTCCTGCCCATTCCATTATATTATTGGAGATTGCAGCAGGAGAAATTTCCCATTAACAGCTTATTTTTTTCCAGATAGTTCGAGTGTCGGTATTTTTGTTAATGGATGGGGCGAAGTTAATCTAAGATTTGTGTTTTGCTTTTTTCCTAATTTGTCTTGCTTTAGCTCTAAGTTTTTTTGCAAACAGTTAGGTTAGGTTGGCAGTAGTCAGGAATTTACGAAAGTGGTTCCAAGCTCAGTTTTTATTATGTTTTGCTTTGGAGCATTCTTCATTCCACCACTGATTTTAGTGTACGCACTTGTGCGGGTTGGATTATTTTGGAATGGAAATTTCTGCTGCAGATAATTATTAAAATATAAGATAGATTATCATCCTTTTTATAGGAAATTTTTTCACCCGACGCTCACATCAAACTGATCCGGTTAATATAATATAATAAAAAAAGATCTAAGTTTATAACGTGAAAATATCCTTATTAAAAGATTGTAAAATTATGCAGTTTTTATAAAACTAAATCTTGTCTTCAGTTCCCATTGTCTACTTACTGCTACCAAGGAAGAGTAAAGCATAGTCAATGTACATCAATCTACCGCAAACTAAACCCAACAGCAATGATAGACTAGAAACAGAAGACAATTGTCAAACTATATTAAAAACTATATTAAAATATTTTTGATTAGACTTCTTTATACATGACAAGGTATTTTGGTTATGAACCATGCTCACAAGAATTAAGGTGATAATTTAAACAATACCTACTCTCTTATACTTTAAAATTAGTGTAGCGCAACAAGATTATTTTCGTTAGCCAATGTGAATCGCGCTATTCACACATGCGTGTAAAGGCACATAAGTCCGAAATAATGTACGGTCTCTGCACATTTATTGAATTACAGTTTAGTTTCATTTCAAGTGTTTCAGCTATTAACAGTTTTATGTATTCATTTTGTGTATTAATTACTTTAGCCTCGTTAAAAAGAACAAGTAATATAAAAAAAAAAATTTAAAGTCAATTCCTACTTAGGTCAACAAAGAAAAATTTTATTTTAGTTACTTTTTATTAAATAATTACAATTAATATAAATATGTATATACATATGACAGAATCACAATATTAAGTGGCAAAATAGAAAGCGAATTTCCTTGCAATTTTCCATTTTCCTTTCTATATATGGTGTTGGACTATTATTTTTATTCACATGTTTCATTTTCCATTTTGTTCCCTCCTTGACTCAGACTAGAACCCAGAATGAAAAAAGAAATTTTTTTCCAGCGATCTACACGCTTCGCCACTGACGGTATTTATTCCTAAATTTATATCCTGCTAAATATCTTATATATGGGAGAAATTTTTTTCTCCCATATATAAGATATTTTATAGTTTTATATGGGAGAAATTTTTTTCTCCCATATAAAACTAAAATTAATTAATTAAATTTAATTAATGAATTAATATTTGAAAAAACTGTATTAACATCAAGTGTCATCCACTACAAGTTTAAAAAAATGTATTTGAACTTGAGTGGATGAATAAAAAGTATTTTATTAACGATTGAAAATTTGAACAAGATATATAAATATATATAGGGAGAGTGTGAACTAACAGTAGGAATTGAAAAACATGGTTCTCCTGGATGGCGTGAAAGGAAAGTTCAGATGAACCTGTCCTTTTTGCCTTCACAGATGCTTGATGTTGTTGTAAATGCATCGAAAGATAATTTTGGGTAGAATCGATGTAAAAGGAGTTCGTTCCCACAAGCAATGTTATAGACTATATTGGTTCGTTCCATGTTAGAGACTGAGGTTGGTTTCCTCGCCCTCAATATTGTCTGGAGTTTACTTGTCAGTTGTGCAACTATTTTGAATTCTGTATTTTTAAAAATGTTAATAAACTGTTCATATCACTGTAGTACATAAGGAATTTTAGATAGTATGAATCAGAGCTGAAATACTATCTAATTAATTTTCAAACTCTTATTGACGATTTCATTCACTTCCTGTCTCTCCAGTAGTATACAATCGATACACACAATTATGGGAGATTTTTTGAATGGCTTGGTACAAAATTACATTAAATCTACACTAAGGTACTCGGCCCAAAGTTACCATATTTCTTTCCTAAAATATTGCCTTCAAAACAACATCGTTCCGAAATTTGCCAGGGTGAATTTAAATCAAAAAATTTCAGGCATAAAACAACTATCACTGGCGACATCACGTAATATTGTTAAGCTTGCCTTAAAATCTCGATATTCGGATAAACAAAAATACCTTTCCCAGGTTAGGAAGCTTCGCGATAAATTAAAAAATTATCTACATCCGAACGATTGGTCTGTATTGAAGACCTCCATAGATTCGCGACGGGAAGCACAAGCCTCAGAAATAAAAAACAGACACGTTAATAAGTTGCAAACATTATCGAATAGTTCAAGACACGTTCATGCGAATTCTAACGCATTGTCGCGAGCTTGCGACCAAGTTCACACGAGTTGGGTGACATCCCCCCCACAGACACATAACGCTCTACCACAGAATATGTCGGCTAGTTCACGAACACCCCCTCACCCAGTATCCAACGAACCGACATATCAACAGGTTACAAATCTTTCCTCGTGTACACTATCGCAGGACCAGATTTCACTTTTATCCAAAGGATTAAATTATAATTTACCACCTCGAAAGCTGCCAAAAAAACAATGCGTAATTGATATTGAATTTGGACTTCGTAGTGTTCCACAAAAAGATGTATTTATTCAACAAGTTAACCAAGTAGTGAATAACATAAAAGAAACGCGACTGCCTAAATTGAATACACATGACAGTTCAGCTTTACGAGAACTTCGAGAAAATAAGGACATTATTATACAGAGGGCAGATAAAGGAGATACAGTGGTAATACTAGATAAACATGATTATATTAATAAGTTAGATTCAGTTGTATCTGATACCTCCACTTATTGTGAAGTGGACCCGACTCTGTTTACCAATTTGGTAAATCAATACAATAAAACGTTAACCACATATCGTAAAAACGACTACATTACTATGGTTCAGTTGAAGGAATTGAAGTCCAGAACATACAATATTCCTGCACTTTTTGGTCAGGTAAAATTACACAAGCCTGGATTTCCGATTCGACCTATTGTTTCCTACAGGAACTCGGCATTTTCAGCCTTAGCCACACATGTATATAACATTATAAAACCTTTTAGACAGGTTATACAATTTGGAATTAAGAATTACGATACATTATTTAATAATCTTAAAGACTGTAGACTCGGCGACAATGACAATTTATTCTCATTAGATGTTACCTCATTATATACGAATGTAAACGTTGAATACACATTAGATATTATTTGGGATATGTTAAATAAAAACTCGACACCGATTAATTATACGAAGCTGCCTATAAAGGAGATTTTTCACTTAATTAAACTATTAGTTGAGGCTAACTACATCACCTTTCGAGACAAGGTGTACAAACAAATTTTTGGATTACCAATGGGTTTGAGCCTGAGTGGCTTAATGTCAGAGATCTATCTCTCAACGATTGAGCAGATACATTTGACACCTTTTCGTCCCCGTATCACATAATATGGGAGGTATTTAGACGATGTTCTAGTTATTACCGATAGTAGTACTATCCAAGACATTTTACATTCGTTCAATAATATTCATTCTAGACTCAAATTTACATTGGAAAGGGAAGATACGGATACTAAGTCATTAAACTTTCTAAATTTCACGCTTACCCGGGACTCGAACAAAATACAATTTAGCATCTATCGAAAACCCACAAACACCGGCATGCTTCTACATTATAATAGCTACCACCCGTTCACCTACAAAAGATCGATTATCTTTAATCAATTTCTAAATGCCTATAAATATTCAACGACGGATTCTGCTTTAGACTCAGAAATACAAATATTAACTAGCAGATTCTTGAACAGGGGTTATCCCATTAACACAATAAATCGAATTAGGGTACAAGCTAAGGATAAGATACAAAATACTGCACCAATCAACAATAGTAATATCAAAAAATACTTTATTTCTGTCCCATATGTTGAACAGTGGCACAAACAGCTTAACAGATTCTTTAAAGATACCGAATTTAAAATTATAGCTAGGCCTATACGGAAGTTACACACTATACTGAACAATCGCTCGGTTCTTTCGGCGTTCGCAACACAAATTAATGATCTAGTATACAACATTTCTTGCGGTGATTGCGACTCGTCTTATCAGGGTTCGACGCGGTTTTCTCTTAATATCCGTGTAAATCAACACGAAGCCTCAGTTCGTGCTTCTCGTTCAGCAGCGTCAGAATTAGCCTTTCATGCCATTAACGAAAAACATACTTTTTTATTTAACGAGGCCAAAATACTTAACGTTCAACGTAATTATACGCGACTATTAATTGCAGAAACCGTTGAAATTAAATTACACGAGAATTCTGTTAATGTTCGGCGGCCATATTTGATCTCCGATGCGTGGACCTTTACGCGCATGCGCGAAGACACATAATCACTATTTAAGGTGCAGGTTTAGCCGGATTCGGTAATTTTCATTCCTGTGATCACGACAGTCGGTCGAAAAGCATTGTCAGCTTCAGGAAGGAAAATCGTTTTGAATATTTTCGTTAGATTCTTTTAATTGCGTTAATTTGAATTTTAATTGTTTTGAATTGTGTTAAATTGATTATTTAATTATTTATATTTTACTTTAATTATTTATATTTTACTTTAATGTACCGGTAAGTTGTCGATTTTTTCGTTTTTTCCGTTTTAATTTCTGGAGGGTATCATACGGAAGTGTTCCACGTACTATATTGAGGTAAACTCCTCTTATTAATTTACTAATAAGGAATTTTAATAAGATATTTATGTGGTGTTCTTACTAAGCGGAACCGATTTGGATTTTTGTTTCGTCTGTCACTGAATGTTCCTAATTATACCTAGTGTATATCCCCTGTTTAAAAATCTTGTTGTAAGTTCCCTGAGTTCGTCATTGAGAGTCTCTTGTGTAGAACTATATCTGTGCGCATTATAAAATTGGTTAAAAATGAAACTCCTTTTATACGTAAAAGGGTGGTAGCTCGAATAATACAAAATTTTCCCTGTATTAGTAGGTTTATGGTATATTTCAAAGTGTATGTCATCATTGACCCTTGTTAATGTAAAGTTAGGAAAATTTATAAAGTTCTCACCTAGTTTTTCCCTTTCCAAAGTGAATTTAAGTCGTGTGTATATTATTAAAAGAACACATAAGATTATTTACGTTGTCTTCATGTGAAATAACAAGGATATCATCTAAGTACCTACAATAAAATGTTACTGCTGCAGATAATATATGGCTGGTAATGTGGCCAGTTATGTCATCAAGATTGCGTTGCTGTGTTGCGTTGCTGAATACTGCTTTTCAAGTATGACAAGTGGAATAGATTTTCCAGGCTGCTTTGTCGAAGTTCCAAGAAGTACAGCCTTTAGGGTGTGACATGACCTGTGTTTGAATTGAGCTGATAATAGGAAAATGGTCACTGTAGAATGGATCATTCAGCACTGACCATTCCATGCTTGTAAAAAGATGCTGAACAGAAGGATAGGTCTATGACTGATGTAGTACCTCAGTTGGAGAGGCAGATTTAACAGTTAGGTTATGGTTATCCAGGAATGTTTCGATTATTTGGCCTCTCCTATCCACGATAGAAGATCCCTACAATGAATGGTGACCATTGAAATCACCAAGTAAACAGACAGGAGGTGGAAGTTGTGTGATAAGACTGTCAAGTTCAGTCTGGGAGCAAGGATAATTCAGTGTTATATAAATGGATGCAAGAGTTAACGATATTCCCATTGCTATCCGAACTGCTAAAACTTCTAAGGAGGTTTGTAGTTGGAGATGTCTTGAGGGTATTGTAGTTTTCACAAGTATAGCTACCCCACCACGAGCAGGAGAGTCAGAAACCCTGTCTTGCCCAAACATAGTATAATTTTTGAATTTGATAGAAGCATGTGGTGATAAAAAGGTTTCCTGTGCTTACAGGAAACCTTTTTATCACCAAAACCAAACTTACTGCATTAGTTTGAATTAGTAAATCACTCGGGTCATCTATATTACTGCATAATCCTCTGTAGGATTGTAGGAATTTATTCATTGGTTTGGTTTGATTGAGGAAGATTGATCTGATTGTTTTTCTGAGAAGGTTTCTGTCAGCTTAGTTTTGGTTTTTCATTTCTGGGGAAGATTGGATGTTCTGTAGTAGTAGTAGTGGCATTTGATGCAAGAAAGCAAGTGTATGAGCTTATGCAGCATCAGCCAAAAAAAAAAAAAAAATCACACCATTCCCTCCAAATGCCTGTCCAGTTCCTCCTTAAATTTATTCAACCTATCAACTTCCACAACGATAGATGGAAGTTTGTTCCAGCAATTAACCGCTGGCTAAAGGCAAATTTCCGCACATCTAATCTACATCTGTCTTTTCTTAATTTGAATTTATGCCCCCTTAGGTTCGTAATCTGAACAAGTGGAAGGATCCCATCAGAATACCATATCAGTTAATGATATCATGGTATCCATGATATCATTATCATGTAACTCTAGTAGTGTGTCATCATCCTCTGACTGAACATCGGTTTCCAGGTTGCTATTTTATGGTTTCACTTTTTTCTGATTTTCGACAGAAGTTGATTCTGTTGTTTTGGGCAAGGTTGAGATAGCATCAGTTGGGATACTGATCGGCATATTGCTGGTTTCGTTGACTGTAGGTTTCTTATTGCATGATAACACAGTTTTGGTCCAGGTGGCAAAGGAAATGCTCAGATGCAATTCAATATCTGAGCAGCAGCTTCTGGTGACCGATGCGTACGATCAGCTAGGCATGGTTAGTAGCACTTGCTGTCTTGTTTCAGGGTATGTGACTTTATGATCCACTTTATATTTCTGGATTTCTTTGCCTGTTTTCCAAAGGTCACATGCTTTAGAAAATGCCGGATGGTTCCCCTTAGTTTGGACAAATAGGAGTGGAAGCTGTACAGTCTTCTTAAAAATGCATCTTCAGCACCGTGAACCACAAACAGGACACAGCATCGCCTCAGCATGCTGTTTGAGAATTGCCATACTTCCAACACTTAAAGCAGCTAATGGGGTTCAGGATGCTTGATTGATTGATTTGGTTTTTAATGGCGCATTGGTTCGAGATGCAAGGCCGAATCTTGCAGTTTAAGTAACCTGTGGGTTCAGGATGCAAGACCAAATCTTGCAGTTTAATTAACCTGCTTTAACAGAAAATAGAAGAATCGGAGTACTGAATGTCAAAACGATGGACTTGGTTGGTAGTAGGTTGCCATCTTTTTTGGTTATGGTTCTCCATGCATGAGTCACCTTTTGTTCACTAAGCTCTAGTATTATTTCTTGTTCAGAGACAGTTAGTAAGTTCCATTCACTGATAACGCCTTTACAGGTATTCAGAGTGTTATAGGTCATAATTTACACTGGAATACTGTTAAATGTTGTCAATTTTAACATTTTTTCTGAATGGCTAGGCTTGGAAGCATCAATTAGAAGGTCTGCAGATTGGAGACGCTTCACCATTTTAGAGGATCCAATAACCGATTCTAAACATTTCTGTATCAGAAATGGCTATAACTTGCCAACAGGTTCTGTGGAGCGTAAATGCATTATTAGAAATGCTGGCATATCTGCACTCTGCAATTCAGTCCATTGTCTCTTCGGACGATTCAAGTCATGTTCTGAGATAATAGGTCTGGAGCCTGTGGGCTCTAGCGATGGATATGCATCGCAATCCATCTCTGCTCCTTTTAGCCCTGGAAGAGGTAATTCCTTCTACCAGGTTACTGGCCCAGCCGCATGGAGGCAGGAACGATGCCAACCAATGACAAAGCGATCAGCAGAAAAGGAGAGCAGTACGTTGCTAGTGATAGCAGTAACGTTGAAGGAAGGGTTTCCTTTGGTTTATTAGTCTTGGGAAATTGATATGTGCATTCAAGGAATATGGAGATTTTCAAAGGAATATATTTTTCTGCCTTTTGAAAACAAAAATATAATTACAGAAGCAAGGAAACAAAGTGATATGATTATTCTGAGTAGCACAATAATCGCAATTTCAGCTATATCAAATTATATATTTGTATGCTACAAACATTTATATAAAAGAAAATGGGACAGGAAATCATTTTAGTTCTGGACAAATACAGTACATGCTATCTCATTTCCTGGGCTACGAAACAGACTGTGTACGGTATTTCAATGACACCACAATGCAAAAAATAATATTGCTTATGCATTCTTACCTATATCCCATGGATTCAGAAGACAGACCAACATATTTATCTTTTGCTTTTTTGGCTTTTTTCCTTTCTTCTCTTAATTTTTCATCATCTTGGATAAATTCTATCAGATCTCGAACTCGCTGCCTTACTATAAATAAAAATAACAATTGAGAAACTTTTCTATCATTATAAATAGCAGTTAATATTTATTTATACCACAGAAAAATTTATTCAGAATTAAAATGAACAAGAACTATTCTAAAAACTTCCAATATTTTAAATAAGCATTATACAGTTGCACAAAGAAACAAAAAAGTACTACTGACTTCCCTTGAAAGGACAATGTTAAAAGGCACAATGAATAAACACATCACACAGCTACTGTATTTGCAATCAATGCATTGAAAGGAGTTAACAAGTGGTTCAGGTTTATGGTTTTATTGGAGCATTAGCAATGACACACTATTATGACAAGGTTATAAAATGTTAAAAAATGAGATATGGTGAGCTCTTTCAAAAGTTTATATAAGTAAAAGGTAAAAAAAAAAAGAAAAAAGAAGGCAGTATATGGATTAATATACACACACACACACACACACACACACACACACACACACACACACACACACACACACACACACACACACACAATATGTGTATACAGAATAAGAATTTAAAAACCATGACACGTCATTCTCAGATAAAATCTGACTAAGTGTATAATGCTCAGTCAGATGGTGGAAAGCAGTGGAAAGAGAGCATTAGCATTAGTAGAGGCATTTGATGCAAGAAAGCAAGCTTATGCAGCATCAGCCAAAAAAAAAAAAAAAAAAAACCACTTCCACTTCACCCCTCTGTTCGTTCAAAATACCTGTCCAGCTTAGCCTTAAACTTATTTAGGCTATCAACTTCCACGACATGGGATGGAAGTCTGTTCCACCAACCAACCACTCGCTGGCTAAAGGCAAATTTCCGCACGTCTGTCTTTCCTCAATTTGAATTTATGCCCTCTCAGGTGATTATTCTGAACGAGAGGAAGAATCCCATCAGCATTGAGCATGCTCAAACCATTCAATGCTTTATACACCTCTATCAGATCACCTCGCTGGTGCCTAGTCTCCAAACACTAATTTGCAAAACTTAAGCCTTTCTTCGTAAGAGCACCCCTTTGTTCCATTCACTAATCTTGTTGCCCTTCTCTGTACTCGTTCCAGCAGCTCTACATCCTTCTTGAAATGAGGCGTCCAGACCTGTATACAGTACTCTAGGTGTGGCCTGACCATTGCCTTATACAAGGGAATAATCACCTCCTTATCCCTGCTAGAAAAATTCCTATATATCATTGACAATACACCATGAGCTACTCTTGCAGCCCGTCTGCACTGCTCAGAGAACTTCATATCTGCCTGCACAACCACCCCCAGGTCCCTTTCATTCTCTACCACTTTCAGTGTAGTACCACAGAGTTGATACGTTGCTCTGGGGTTGCTGTTTCCCATGTGTAGTACTTTACATTTGTCAATGTTAAACTTCATTTGCCACCTCTCAGCCCATCTGCTCAACCTTTCCAGATCCTGTTGCAACAGCATAGTGTCAGTAGTGTCCTTGACAACCCCGCCTACCTTTGTATCGTCTGCAAACTTCGACATTAAGCTTGATATACCATCATCAATATCATTTATGAATACAGAAAACAATAATGGACCCAACACCGAGCCCTGAGGGACTCCACTAATAACATTAGTCCACGACGAGCAGTGTCCATTACCACTCTCTGTCTTCTCCCCCTCAGCCACCCCTTTATCCACAGCAGCAATTTGCCTCCAATGTCACACTGCTCCAATTTGTGCAGCAGTCTTCCATGTGCAACAGTATCAAAAGCCTTTCTAAGATCCAAGTATATAATATCAAAGTTATTCCCTGCATCCAGTTCCTTTGTGACTGCATCATTGTATCCAATCAAATTGGTCAGGCAAGACTTCCCCTTAACAAAACCATGCTGTGTCCGAGCTGTAACTGAAGTCTTGTCTACATGATCCTGCAGTGCTTCTTTAACTAGTGCCTCCATTAATTTTCCTGGAACAGAAGTTAAACTCACAGGTCTATAATTGCTTGTGTCAGCCTTTGATCCTCCTTTGTGAATTGGGGTCACATTTGCACATCTCCAGTCTGTGGGTACCTCCCCTGAGTCCAAGGAAGCTCTCATAATTATGGCTAAGGGTTTGCTTACTTCCTCTGCTGCCTCCTTTAATATAACTGGATAGATCCCATCCACCCCGGGTGCCTTTCTTGTGTTTATCTTCAACAATTTCTCCTCAACTTTACTCTCAGTTATTACAAGATTCTCTAGCTTACCGCTAGAGTTGAATACACCTCTGGCTTTCCCCTCGCTAAATAACTCCTCATGCGTGAATGTCGATGCAAAATATTCATTTAGTTTGTTAGCTACCTGAGCAGGATCATCAACAGTTGACCCATCGATATCAAGTGGACCAATCTGATTCATCCCCTTCCTTCTAGAGTTTACATAAGTAAAGAACTCTTTGCTGTTTTTCTTTGCATCCCTTGCCAAAGATTTCTCGTAATCTGCCTTCGCCTGCTTAACCTCCTTTGTAACTTGGTTACAGATCAACTTGTATCTATCATAGGCTTCTGTGTCATGTGTTAATTTGTATGTATCCCATGCATGTTTCTTCTCTGCCATATGCCTCATCAGTTCATCTGACATCCATTTAGGCCTAAACTTTGAACAATATTTCTTAGTTGGTATGTAAAGCCTAGTAGCTTCCAAGATAAGTTCTTTGAATGCTTCCCATTTTGCATTTGCTGTTGGTAACATCATCAGTTGGTCCCACTGTATAGAATTTAAATACTGTCTCAGTCCATCGTAGTCGCCTTTACGAAAGCAATAACCCTTCCCTTTACCCCTAATGGTAGTTACCTCTTTGAGTAAATCCCACTTCAGCACACTGTGATCACTGCCACCTAGTGGTTCATTTATCTGCAGATTCTTAATGCATGAAGAATCACTGCTGATAATCAAATCAAGAGTATTCCTCCCTCTAGTTGCCTCCCGAACATGCTGATGTAGAAAACAATCATCCAATAAATCCACAGAAGCCTTGTTAGTGTGTGAGTGACCAGCCCCCAAATTCCAGTCAATATCTGGGAAATTAAAATCTCCCATTATAAGACTCTCTGATTTACTGGCCCACTCTATTTCCCTGTACAGTTTCTTATTATACTCATCAGAGTCATTAGGCCTATAGCACACTCCTACTCTCAATTTTCATCTCCCAATGCTTACGTCACACCAAACTGACTCGACACTGCACTGTCCAGCGATGTCCACTGGCTTCACTTCCTTGGATTTTATGTATTTCTTAACTAATAGCATAACCCCTCCTCCCTTCCTATCCAGTCTATCCTTTCTCTAGACGTTGTACTCCCCAAATTCCAGTTCTGCATTCCTTATATCTGTGTGACACCAAGTCTCTGATATCCCAACAATATCTGCCTTTGATGTTTTGAGCAATACCTCAAATTCATCAAATTTATTTACTAAACTCCTAGCATTGGTGTACACGCAAGTATACATGCACCTATTTCTATTCTTAGCTACCCTAACACAACTCATGTGTTTACTTGTACCGCAATGACTCCCAGCAGTCTCTGAAATATCCTGAATCTTGTTTTTCAGGCTTCTGCTCATTCCAATAGAAGCAGTGCAAGAATCTCTTTCACCTCTGCCAGTGGCTACTGTTAATCTATTCGTCTTTGTATCCCCCCAAGCTAGCAGTTTTCCGACCCACCTAACACTGCCTCAATAGCATCAGCAAATATTCTTGCACCCTTTCTATTTAAGTGTATCCCATCCCTGTAGAAGCAATCTCTCCTGTTAACAAGTACAGTCCAGGCTGAAAAAAATTCTACCCCTTGAGCCTTGCACAATCTTTCCAGGGCCGAATTGATCGACAAGGCTCTCATCATATACTCCCTCCTATCGTGTCTGGGCAGAATTGCAGACACTTTCAAATTCAACCCTATTTCACGGCTTTTTTTCAACAGTGACCTGTACTTGTTAAGCAATTCTGCCGGTCTCCTACTCTTGATATCGTTAGTGCCAACGTGTACAACTATATCACCTTTTGTGCCCTTAAAAGATGATATCTGCTCTACAACGTCATCAACCTTTGCCCCTGGCAGACATACCCTGGTCCTGTTCCACCTATCCTTTTTACAAAGCATGTTCCCCGTTTCCCTGACAATAGAGTCACCAACAACTACTAGTTCCTTTGGGACCAGCGCATTCTGCCTTGGAGGTTGCTGCTGTGTTTCACGATGACCAAGTGCAAGCTCTGGCGTTGATGTGGGCAGCTGAGAGCTTGATGGGCCCCTCAGTTTAGTTCCTTCGAGGGCATCCACCCTGTCCTTCAAGCTCTCATATAGGCCCATAAGAACGCTGAGTTGTTGCCTGATTTCGATACACTCCTTGCATCGCGCACACACAAAGACATCCCCCATGGCAATATCATGTCCCGTACCTGAATGCTCCACAATTTTATTATTCAAGCATTATTATTCACGTGGGGACTAATAATATTAAATGTACACAACTTCACAATCTGTTGGATAAATATAGGACTAAGCTGAAAAAATGCTGTCAGTTAGGAAAGAATGTGTATGTGTCTGCAATTCTGTCCAGACATGATAGGAGGGATCATATGCTGAAAGCCTTGTGATTTAACTGAAGACTTGAGGGAATCTGCAAGGCTCTGGGGGGGGGGGATTTTTATCAGTGTGGCCCACATTTGTAGGTAGAAGGAATCTATTTTGTAGAGATGGTATTCATTTGAAGAAAGGTGGTGCAATCATTTTTGCAAGTATCATTGAGGATACCCTAAGGACATAAAACTTTTCAGGGAAACTGCTAGTTAGGAGGAGAGAAAGGCAATTTAGTTCTGCGTTTATCTGATGATATGGGTCGAAGTACCGCTTGCACTAGGCGCCTCCGTAGCCAGGTGGGAAGGAGCAGCAGTGCGTAGCACACGCTTCTTGATTAGACCGGGGTTCGAGCCTGTCACCACCAAATACGGAGGATGTGGAAAGGTCAGGGAATGACCACCGCATATCCCGGAGCAATATGGCCTTAGTTGCTAATGCTCCTAAAAACCAAATAACAAACAACAAATAACAACCGCTTGCACTGAAGAATTCTTGTTTGTTGTCACATCAGCAGAGGTGGCAACAAGATGTTCTGAGGTAGCAACTTTTCAAATTGGGGTAAGATAAAGCTTGGTATACAAACCTAAATAACTTCAAGGGATGTGTCAGGGTAGTAAACTGTAGAAGATTACTAAGTCATAAACATGTCTATGGTAATAACAGGAGTGTTGTCAATAGAATGGCTGAATTTCAACTCCTGGTAAGGACAACTAATGCTGATATAATAGGGCTAACAGAAACATGGTGGCACTCTGAAATTAGGGATGGCAAGTTCCACTATCAGCAGTTCCCAACCGTTGGTTCGCAAACGCCCAGGGGTTCTCGAAAGTGTTCTGGGGGGTTCGCACTAAAAATTCTGTAATGGCATCTGCTTAGATTTACATAGGTATATTACTGTAAACTACAAAATATAACTAATAATAAACAATAAAGTAAAATAAAATTAAAAAGTAAAGAATTGCCAAAGAAAGAAACCACATTTCTCACAATTCCTTATAATTAGTTTACTATCTTTACAGTATATCATGTTAAATAAATGTTTTCCATACTATATATTTTTTTTTTTCATTCTCAAGGACCATTGTTATGTATAGGTACTCTTTTTTTTTTCTCCCTTTTAGAACCTATAGTACTTAGTACCGTGCATGGGTTGAAGGTTGAAAATTGAAAGATACTTGTTGACATTAGACTTCAATTTCTGTAGATTGTAATTGTCAGGAATGGATGTTGACTGGCTGCGACACGTGTTCGGACAGCTTTGAAAGAGAGAACGGGAATTATAGAAGCCATTTCAGAAGAACAGTGTCCATGGAAGTATCTATAGAAAAGGCATGCAGCAGAAACAGAACTCTGCGAGACAGAGAGTGGAGAGACTCTTAGAGATCAGACATTAATTAACCTAACTGCCCTCTTTCGAAGGGAATCTAGAAGCCTGAGAGAGAGCGGTTTTGGGGGTAAAGTGTGTTAGCTGTCTAATGGCACCAAGGGTTTTCCCACCCCTGCATTGTGTACTCCGTTCATGAAGCACAGTACTCTGTGAGGCCAGAGATTTAAAAGTGTGTGGGATTGGATATGTCATGTAGTATTATGTTCAGTTGTTTCTCTGACCATTTAGCCGTCGGACTTCTAGTGGAGCCCGCTGTTGCCCACACTTAGCCATGAGGAGGCAGGTAAGGTACACCCAGTAGACAGATTATTTTGGTACTCTGGCAGGCCCTGCCACCTAGTTTCCGAAGATTTCAGTGGCAAGGGCCTTAAAAAAAAAAAAAAAAAAAAACACGCAGCTGAACGCTGGAAGTCAGAAAAGGCCAAAATGGAATTTAAGCGAAGATGAAATTAAATATTTCGCTTTGGTTAAATTGTGCAACATTAAGTTTGGGGCATACTCTGTCGGTTTAGTTAGAGTAGTGGGGGAAACTGAAGGCTGGAGGGACAAGCAGAAATATGGTTTTGGGGATACCGCCCCAGATGCGGGAACAATAATCCATCATAGGCCAAATTTGTGATTTCTACAGAGTCAACAACTGTTTGGAATATAAGTAATGCCGAGAGCGAAAGAGAAAACCCAGTTTTTTTTTATGCTGAGGAAGCAATATTTGTAATGTGCTTTATGCCAAGAGAGATTAGAAGTAAGGGTAATCCCCAAGATCTTGTCTAGAAACCAGTGTCATCGAAGATGAGTATAGGAGAAGAATCCTTTTTGCGAGATATAACAGAGGACTTACTTAGTTTTGGAAGGATTGAAATTAACCATCTTTTCCCTGCTGGAAAATTATGTGGAGGTTATCATTTAAATATTTGGTAGTGGATACTCAAGAAGTTGAAGCTGTTTGAGCAGGGCAAGGTTTCTCAAACTGGAAGGTGGAATGCAATGAACTATTGTCAACAAAACTATGGATATGATGTCTGGTCAATGGAAGAAGGTCATTAATATATACAAGAGGAAAAGAGTGGGAGAAAGAACTGAATGTTGGGGAACACCAGCTTTAGTACAGAAGTCAGAAGACAGAGAGCCGTCATCCATCATCCGCAGTGAGTGGTCAAAGAGAAAAACGGGATACCCAATTACAAAGAACAGTGGCCATAGGATGGAAGCTTATTTAGAAGAACTTTGGGCTAAATACGATCAAAAGCCTTTGAAAAGTCAAGAGCAATGGCTTGAGTTTCACCAAACTTTTCCATTGAATTTATCCATAGATGATTAACATAAGCCAGAATATCACCAGTGGAACGACAATGACGGAATCCATACTGACAATCGCTGATCAGATGAAAGATTTCCAGACAGTTTAAGAGTTGGCGGTTAATTGATTTCTCCATTACTTTGGAAAGAGTAGAAGTAATCGCAATGGGACCATAATTCGATGGAAGGAATTTGTCACCTTTTTTTAGGAACTGGCTGGATATGAGCAAATTTCCAAGAAGGAAAAACATCTTTGGAATAAGAAAGTGAAAAAAGATGACACAAAACAGCAGTAAGTTCAGAGGCACAAGTTTTGAGAACAAGTGGAGCAATACCATCAGGACCTGGGGCTTTTTTAGCATCAGATTCATCAAAATCTTTCTGACATCCTTTTGATGGAATAACATGGCACAATTGAATGCAGTGTACTGGGAATGGTTTGAGGTAATTTACCAAGATCATCAATACACGAGTTGGAAGTAAAATAGGATGCTAGCAGGTCAGCTTTATCTTTGACTGATGTGGCAACAGAACCATCTGGTTTTGTCAGAGGTGAGAATATAGATGGGCAAAAGTTGTGGCCAATAGCTTTGGCAAGAGACGGGAATGTTCAGCTACCATTTGGACAAGAAGCAAGTTTTCTACTCTTAGCCTGTTGGAAATCTAGTTTGGACTGAATAATAACTGCTTTACAAAGTATAAATAATACTTAATAATAATAATTATTATTATTACGCAATGTCGCTTATAAAATCGTAGTACTGAAAATATTTTTATAAAAAAAATTCAGAAAAATTATATGATTTCAGAGAATATAGGCTTAGCGTTTCACATTAAAAATGTTACGTCGAAAGGGGTTCACGTGTCAAAGAACACGTGGGAACCGCTGCACTACAGTATGTACAATGTATTTAGGTTGTTGTTTGTTATTTGGTTTTTAGGAGCATTAGCAACAAAGGCCATATTGCTCCGGGAATATGCGGTGGTCATTCCCTTGACCTTTCCGCATCCTCCGCATTTGGTGGTGACGGGCTCGAATCCCAGTCTAATCAAGAAGCGTGTGCTACGCACTGCTGCTCCTTCCCCCTGGCTACAGAGGCGCCATGTATTTAGGAAAGAGGGGGAAGATAGAAGGGGTGGAGGGGTCATGCTTCTTATCAAAAGCAGCCTGGGCATGAAAAGAGCTTTGGCTGAGTCTGAAGTTACATATGCCAGCATAAAATCTGTGTGGTGCAATTTAGTTGGAAGCAAAGGTATAATAAGAGTGGGGGTAACATACAGACCAGAAGTGAGGAGTATGAAGAGTCTTTATGTGCAGATGGAATGGGTAAGCAAGCATAAATGTCCTATTATGGGTGACTTTAATCTGCTCCAGACTGATTGGAATAAGTGTGGGGGGTGACTTATCATGGGGAAAATTTTTTTTTAAATAAACTAGATGATTATTATTTGTACCAGCATGTTAGAGAAGTACTAGAGGTCAGAATATTTTTGACCTCATCATTACTAATGAATCACATGACATCAGAGGGCTTAAAGTACAGGAACCATTGACAGAAAGTGATCATACAATCTTCAGTTCAATGGTAAAAAAAGATGTTGCAATAGTTAAAGGTCAAGGCATTGGGTTTTAACTTTAGATGAGCGTACTTTGACAGTTTAACGTGCAATATGTTGTCTATGAATCGGGTGGATTGCGAATACATTTGAGTTATGGAATGCTTTTAAAGCAAAAATTACAGAATGTATACATACCATTAAGAAAATATTGTAGGAGGAGGATGCCAAAATGGATGACTGTGGAGCTGGCCAGTCAGATAGAGCAGAAAAAGCTATCACGGAATAGCTACAGAGCGATGAAAAGTACCGAAGCCTATAACAGGTACAAGTTGATTTGTAATAGTACCACAAATAAGGTTAGGGAAGCCAAGGCTGCATATGAGAAAGAAGTGGCTAAGAGAGCACTGAATGGGGACAAGAAATTTTTCACGTATGTGAATACAACAAAAAGAAAGTTAATCAGATTAGACCCTTGCGCACTGAGTCGGGAAAGTCTTAAATATCCCAGCTGATGTTGCAGATGAACTGAATAGGTAGTTTGCATCGGTCTTCACTGACAAAAGACCTTTCATATTGAGAAGAGGCTACGCAAGTGAGTCTGAGCCATATGAAATTAACGATTTTGCAATTACAGATGATTGTTTATTAGAAACTTTTGAGCATAAAGACAAGGCTACTGCAGTTGATGGTATATACCTGATAGTTTTGAGGGAGACCTCCAGAGAGTGTACTGAACCATTGAAGTTAATTATAAGGGCATCTTTGGACTTGGGAGCGATTCATTTAGATTGGAGAAGTGCCAATGTATCGCCAATACATAAAGACAATACATACTAAGAGTGAAGTTAGTAACTAGAGACTAGTTAGTCTGACTTCAGTGGTACGAAAAATCTTGTGGAGAATTCTGTATCGCCAAGCTGTATCAAAGGCTTTCTCAATTACTAAATAAACTGTTGTCAAATGTTCCTTTCTTAAAAAAGCATAGCAATTCTGGGTTTCTGTTTGAATCAAGGTCTAAAGATGATCTACCTTTATGAAATCCACACTGTACTGAGCTACTAAGTTGTATTTGATCGGCAACCAGGACGAAAGTTTACCGGTTATTTTTACATTATTTTGCCTATTTAGCTGGTGAGGACAATAGGCTGATAGTGATGTGGATTCTGTGAGCCTTTTCCAGGTCTTAATAATGATATGACATGTGACTGCCACCAGTAATTGAGGAAAGTATTTGATGTAAAAATCTGGTTATATAGAAGGGGTACGACATGGTGACTCTTTGCTGAGCCCTTTTAACATCGAACAGAGAACTCCATTAGGTTCAGCAGCACTAAGTCTTGAACTGTTACGAGATAGTTATAGTTTGATTATGGTGAAGGGTCAGTTGTATGGTTGATGGGGGGGTCAGTGTCAAAATTTAGGATCTGTTTTTCAACAAGGAACTTGAATTTCTGGAAGTCTGGTTACAAGAATATGGAAGAGCAAAAGACTATCCAAGAGTGTTAGCTATGTCTTGAGGTAGTGAAACGTCATTGCCATTCACATTCAGTATAGACTGAAAATTTTTTTCCATTTGGAAAAATATGGATGATTTTTCCAGATAGTTTGTGGACCCCATAATCGTTGAAGCGAAGTGTTTCCATGAAGCTCCTTCACTTTCTTGCTGAATGCATCTGGTATTGGCTCTGGCTTTTTTAAACTGCACTGGATTTGTGGCAGTAGGGTTCTTGTGAAAGTTATTCCAGGCTTTATTTTTCTCTCATTTGGTTTGGTTGCATTCGTTGTTCCCCCACTGTTTTGGCCATATTCGATGATTTGTGGACAGTGATGGTATTGTTGTGGTGGCCTGAATATATTTGATTTGTTATAATAAGCTACAACAGTATTAATTGATACATTTTAAACAAATGTTTTGTCTAGGATTTTTAGCTGCCTGTATTTTTTCCAATCAGTGTTTGCAAAGTTCCGTTTGACCATCTGATTATGGCAGGGTGATAAATTTGTCTCTATATGACAGACTATTGGGGAGGACATTGGATACTGTCTTCTAGATTTGTTTGTAGTATTAATTGTTCGGTAGGAACAATTAAAAATAAAATTGCACCTGATTAAAATTCACCTTCATGAGCCGAATCAAACATGAGAGACTCAATCTTTTCTGTAGATGATACTACTCCAACGTCACTGGTCTATCTTCCAGGTAGTGACCCCTCACTACCCAGAAGACAGACCAGTTGAACGGTGGAAAAAGGGCAAGTGAGCATATGGAGAGGTCAACTGATGAGCTTGATCCATTAGACAGGTGTAAATAAGTGGGTGATCCAGTATTCAGAAGTTTTTAGATTTAGCTTATCAAGAAACTTTTCAAAAATTTTTTCCCATTTATCATGTATTTTTTCACCTCATAAAGGATGATGCGCATTAATATCCCCCATAATGGAGAAGGGAAGAGGGAGCTGAGATATAAGACTTTCAAGGTCACTGGAAGAGATGTTTTGGTTAGAGGAAAGAAGATATAAGGAGAAAATGGTAAAAGCAAAATGGAAAGATATTTAAGTGGCCAAAGCTTCTATATTTGTTGGTAGCATTCATGGCTAAGTTGAGTTGATTAAAACTGCTATGCCTCCATGAGACAAATAGGTTACACGAGAGACTCAACCTTTTCTGTTAAATGGCATAATGTTTAAGTGAGGTAGATCATCATCATCAGTCATTTTCAATCCACTGTAGGATGAGGGCTTCTCCAGCAACTTTACAGTTCCTTCTGTTTTGTGCAATGGCCATCCATTTACTATTCACGAACTCATGAATTTCATCTGTCCATCTCTGTCATTGTCTTCTAGCTCCTCTTGAGTACCATTCTGTTATTTTCTTAGTTCATCTGCCATCATGTCTTCGAGCTATGTGTCCTGCCCAAGACTATTTTACTTCTTTAGTTTTAATAAGAATGTCCTTTACTTGAGTTTGCTGCCTAATCCATGTTTTGCTATCCTTATCTAACAGTCTGATTCCTAATATAATTCATTCCATTCTTCGCTGTGTAGTTCTCAGCTTCTCTTCCATTCTTCTTGTGAGTGCCCAAGTTTAACTTCCATAAGTAATGAAGGGGAGTATACATTGGTTCGTTATTTTATGTTTCAGACAAATTGGGTATGTGATTATATTTCCTGAATGCTATCCATCCAAAATTTATTATTCCCTTGACTTCCAGCCATTTATCATTATTACAGCTAATGACTTGTACCAGATAAATATATGAATCCACCTTTTCAATTACTGCTCCTTCAATGATTATATCCCTTTCTGTGGCATACTTGTTCATCATTACTTTTGTTTTAGCCATATTCATTTTTAGTCCAAAATCCTTACTAACTGTGCATAACTGATTAAGATTTTCCTCTAATTCTCTGGAATCATGGCTTATGATCACAATGTCATCTACCAATCATAAATGGTTTAGGTACTCTCCATTCACATTGACTTCTTTCTGCGACCAGTCTAATCTTCTGAAAACTTCCTCAAGGACACAGTAAACAACTACGGAGATATTGTGTCTCCTTGTCGAATTCCTTTCTCAATTATAAATTTGCTACTGTCTTTGTCTAGTCTAGTCTAATAAAGGAAGTAGCATTCTCATATATTTTCTTCAAAATCATAATATATGGGGTATCTGTACCTTGTATTTCCAGTTCCCGAAACATTGCCTTATGATGTATGGAGTCAAATGCCTTTTCATAATCCACAAATTCCAGGCATAATGGTGTTTTATATTCATTTGCTTTTTCCATTAGCTGTGATATTACATAAAGGTGATCCATAGTTGAGAACCTATCCTAAAGCCAGCTTGCTCTCTTGGTTGATTCTCATCAAGTATTCTTTCTAATCTGTTAGTAATGACTCTTGTGAACAACTTGTAGATGTGGGATAACAAGCTAATTGGTCTATAATTTCCAATTTCTGATTTATCTCCTTTCTTATGCAGTAAAACATGATTGCATTATTCCACTCCTTAGGCATCATGCCTTTTCTAATACATTTTGTGAAGAGTCTTGCCAGTTTTTGTGTTATGTCTCTTCCTCCCAATTTTAACAACTCTACAGCAACTTCATCTTTCCCCGAGGATTTCTGATTCTTCATTTTCTTCAATGCATATTCTACCTCATCAGGAAGGATATCAGGTATGTTGTATGTGTTACTAATTTGCAATCCATCTTCCCCACTGCTGGCATCATTCCCTCACTCCTTCTATAACTCTTTATAGTAGTCTTCTGCTATTTAAATTATGCCTTCTCTGCTATTTATAAGTACACCATCACTATTTTTCAGTATTATCTTTCTGCATTACTGCTCATGGCTACTGAATTAAGTCCAATGTTTACCTTTAATGTTTGTTCTGCTTTTCTTCTGTTAAATTTTCTTATTTCCTCTCTGAATCTCTTTCTAATGGCTTTGCATTAGAAAGAGATTCAGATTTGCATAACTCAGTATGCTGAATTTTGCCCTTTTCAGTGTTTATCTTGCTCTTCATTTGTTGTCTTCAGTTCATCATGACAAGTGTTTCTTGACTGATTTTTTCTTCTTTGGATTTCTTTTTTATCTATAGGTTTCTTGGGCTTTATCACTTTCAGAAAGTTGTAGTATTCCTAGTCAATATCTTGGTCCTGAACAGACTGCAGAAGCTCACACTTGTTCTTAAGTTACAGTACACACTGCTTGTTCTTCTCTTCTGTTATCTCAAAGACGTACATATTATTTACTCGAGTCAGTTTTTTCCTTTGTTTTCTTACATCTATATCAAGTGTGCATCTTACCATTCTGTGATCACTTCCAACATTTACCTTGTTCAGGACGGTAACATCAGTCATGATATATCTTCTGTTAGTGAGGATGAAGTCGATTTCATTAGTTGTTAATCCATTTGGGCTCTTCCACGTCCACACTCTGTTCACCCTTTTCTTGAAAAAAGTGTTCAATTACTGATATTCCTCGAGATTCTGCAAATTCCACAAGTCTTTCACCTCTTTCATTTCTTTCACCAATTCCAAAATTTCTGATAGTTCCCCTTTCTGTGCTGTTTTGTCTCTTTCCAACCTTAGCACTGAAGTCTCACATAATGATAGTGTAGTGGGTTTTCTGCTCATCTAGAAGACTCAATTTCAGTGTACATTTCTTCAACCTCTTCATCATTGTGGCTCAATGTTGATGCATGAATCATTATAGCCTTTAGCTTGTACCTCTTAGAAATCCTGAGTAGTAATCTTGCACCCCTGGTGATGTACTTTTGAATTCCAAAATGTTGTTTTTTATATCTTTATGGACCGGAAAGCCAACTCCCCCTTCGCTTCTTTCACTGTTTCCAATTGGTGTACAGCAGATTTCCACTAGATGAACTTATAAGTGATTCATTTCTTCTTCTTTCAGCCAGACTGATTATATTCCAATTCACATTTTCTAATTCCTTTTCCAGATCAATGAGCGATCTTACGTTGTAACAGGCCAAGTTCAGTTTCCGAGCATGGCAGGCTCGTCGGACCCAGAGATTCTTAGCACCCTCTGCTTCAACTGTGATCCTCTTGCTGCTATAAGAGGGGAGTGAAAGCCATTGGGGACTGGGGACCATTTGTTTCGTCATGCTGTCATATGCTGGAGGGTTTGGTCTTTTCCTCTTCACGCTGACCAAGCATCTTGAAGAGAACCACTCTATATGTTTGTAGCCACCTAAGTGACATAAAAGGACTTACCATCAAGAAAATGTGCATCAGTGGATTTTAGGGAGGCAGACCAACCAGACTTAGCATTTGCATTAGTAGAGGCATATGATGTAAGAAAGTAAGCTTATATAGCATCAGCCAAAAAAAAAAAAAATAAATAAATAAAATCCCTTCCCATTTCACCCATGTATTCACTCCAAATGTTTGTCTAGTTCTGCCTTGAACTTATTTAAGTTGCTGATCTCCATTACAACAGATGGAAGTTTGTTCCAACTATCAACCACCCACAGGCTAAAGGCCATCTGTTCTACAAATGTCTTTCCTCAATTCGAATTTATTCCCCCTCAGGTGAGTAATCTGAGCAAAAGGAAGAATCCCATTAGCATTCAACTTGCTCAATACGTTCAAGGCTTTATACACCTCATTTAGACCATCTCACAGGTGCCCAGTCTCTAGAAGTTTCAATTTGCAGAGCTTAAGCCTTTCTTGGTAACACCAACCCTTTGTTCCCCTCACCAATCTCGTTGCCCTTCTCAGTACTCGTTCCAGCAGCTCTACATCTTTCCAACATTTACCTTGTTCATAAAAAGTCATTCGTGATATATCTTCTTAGTGAGGATAAAGTGGATTTCATTAGTTGTTAATCCATTTGGGCTCTTCCACGTCCACACTCTGTTCACCCTTTTCTTGAAAAAAGTGTTCAATTACTGATATTCCTCGAGATTCTGCAAATTCCACAAGTCTTTCTTCATATGGAGTCCCAAATTCTTGGGACTCCATATGAGTCCCAAGAATTTTGTGTCCACTGCTACTGGAATAGCATTTTGTCCAAGCCTTAATTCAGGTTCAGGATGAAGATTACGCTTACGACAAAAGTGTAAGCAAACGGTCTTCTCCGGCGAGAATCTGAAGCCATTAGCAAGTGCCCAGGAATATAGGCAATCAATGGCTTTTTGCAGTTGTCTTTCAATAACCCTCATGTTGCATGACTGACAAAATATGCTAAAGTCATCAACATAGAAGGCACTGTTTACAGTTGGAGGAAGTTTTTCTGTGATGGAATTTACTTTGATGGCAAAAAGCGTGACACTTAATACTGATCCTTGTGGTACTCCCTCCTCTTGGCTGAAGGAACGAGAGAGTGAGGATCCCACACGAACTTGGAAAGATCGATTGGCTAAAAAGTTGTTAATAAAAATGGGGAGTTGCCCTCTAAGACCAAGGCTATGCAGATCTTTTAAGATGCCAAATCTCCAAATTGTGTCATACACTTTCTCCATGTCAAAGAACACTGACACCAAGTGTTCGCGTTTTAGGAAAGCATCCCAGATGGACGTTTCCGGTCTAATAAGATGGTCCAAAGTGGACTGGTTCCTTCGGAAGCTGCACTGGATGTTGGAGAGAAGGTCATTTGATTCTAAGTACCATACTAAATGAGAATTAACCATTCT
This sequence comes from Mastigoproctus giganteus, assembly GCF_048544385.1. NCBI lineage: Eukaryota > Metazoa > Arthropoda > Arachnida > Uropygi > Thelyphonidae > Mastigoproctus > Mastigoproctus giganteus. The sequence goes on from NC_143579.1 coordinate 158,246,892, forward strand.
CTCCAGGATTTTGCACAGACAGCTAGTCAGAGCAATAGGACGATAATTGGTAGTGACTTTTGGATCCTTTCCTGGCTTATCAAAGGCAAGAACGATTGCCTTGCGACAGGAATCCGGAAACTGCCCCCTTCAATAAAGATTCTGTTATATAGAAAGAGCAGATAATCCATAGATTTTGGTGAAAGATGTTTAATCATTTCATAATGGATGCCATCTGGTCCAAAAGCACTTGCTTTGGAAAGAGTGAGGGCTCTTTTCATTTCCTGCATAGTGAATGCCCCGTTGTAGGGATAGACGCTCAGACTCAAAATTAAGTGCCTGTTTTTCGAGTTTATGTTTCAGGACCAGGAACTCTGGGGAATACGAATATGTTGCAGAGATGTTAGAGAATGTTTCCCCAAGAGAATTGGCTATTGCAGTTGGATCTGCAATAGTGCATCCATTATAATCTAGGATTGAAGAAGGGTGGTATGTATATTTTCCCTTCATTTTCCGGATTTTATCCCAGACTACCTTAGAGTTGGTAGACTGGTTAATAGATGATGTAAAACGGATCCATGATTCCTTTTGACTATGACGGCGGATATAGTGTGCTTTGGCTCGTGCGCATTTAAAGGCTATAAGGTTGTTTGTGATAGGATATCGGCGGAATATCCCCCACACTTTGTTTTGAGCCTTTTTTTCTGCTGTGCATTGTGAATTCCACCAAGGTTTAGGAAATGGTGGAAACCGGGCAGTTGTTTTTGGAACAGCATTCGCAGCTACTTGGACAATAATTTCTGTGATGTATATTACTGCATCATTGATAGGCTCTTGACTGACTGTGCTGAGATCAAAATTTGCCTGATGTTGGAAGGCAGACTAGTCAGCTGTTGTTGTTGTTGTTTAAGGGTTTAAAGACACAAGGGCATCAATGGCCAAGATGTGTCTTTCCAAGTTTTTAATGTAAATCAAACATTTTTTTCAGATTTGTTTATCAAATCTGATTTGCCGAATAAATTTAAATAATTCATCTATATTCGCAGAATTGTCTAAGATCTGTTGAAGAGTAACTTGATTCTGGTTATTGCATAAACTCTGAAAACAAAGGAATCTGGAATTTCTGAATCGAGGGCATACCAAAAGAATGTGTTTTACTGTAAGTTGAACTTGGCATTGAAAACAGAGTGGGGGATTTTTGTTTGCCAATAGATGAAAATGAGTAAAATGAGTATGGCCAATTCTCAGTCTGGCAAGTATTACTTCTTCTCTGCGGCTCTCTCTAATGCTTGAGTTCCATATTTCTGGATTAGGTTTTATTTCATGTAGTTTATTGTTGATTTCATTTTTCCATATTTGGGACCATTCATTTTCACTTTCTCTAATAATTATTGGACTAAAATCAGTGTGTGGAACTAGCATTGTTCTGTTTGGCAGTTCTGATGCTGACTTAGCTGCAATGTCTGCTTTTTCATTGCCTTCTATTCCGCAGTGTCCTGGGATCCAGCAAAGGGTTATATCAGATTGTTTCTTTTGACAGATGTTGATTAGAAAGTCAATTTCTTGTAGGAAAGGATGACGAGAATGTCGTTTACCCTGTATGGCTGAAATAGCACTGAGTGAATCCGAGTATATTAGGACAGAGAGGGACGACTGTTGACATATTTCACTTAATGCAAGCTGTATAGCATATAGTTCTGCAGATAGAATGCTGCACTCAACTGGAAGGGATTTTGAAATTACATGCGATGGGAGCACGACTGCTGCACCTACATGTGATTGGCTCTTAGATCCATCCGTATAGATTATGAGTTTCCCAGTGTGTTGCGAAGTATAGTTGGCATGCAACTGTCGGATATTACATGGTGGAATGGTATTTTTTGACCACTGAGCAAAATAAAGATCAATGTTTATATGATGTCTATTCCATGGGGGTAAAGGCATATTTTCATTTTCCGCAATTTTATTGAGATCGAGTTTCCACTTTTTTATTACTTCTTGAAGACGAATTCCAGCAGGTCTGGGTTCATTAGGTTTGGATTCATAAAGTGTTGACCATAAAGGTTGGTTGAGATATACCCAACAGGGGTGAGTTGGAAAGCTTCTTATTTTAGCAGCGTATTGGCAGAGTAGGCGTTGTCTTCTAAGATAAAGCGGAGGGTCGTGTGCTTCTATATACAAGCTTTGAACTGGCGAGGTTCTGTAGGCGCCTAGTGCTGATCGAAGGGCACTGTGTTGAATGGTGTTCACAGACCGTAAGATGCTGTTTTTAGCTGATGCATATACTATGGCTCCATAGTCTAATCGTGACCGGATTAGAGCACGATATAAATTGAGCAGTGACTGTCTGTCAGCACCCCAAGATGTTGAGGATACTGCACGAAGGATGTTTAGTTTCTGGAGGCACGTAGTTCGTAGATAGGTCACATGTTTATGAAAATTTAATTTGGTGTCTAAATTCAGACCCAATAATCTTATGCAGTCTGTCATCGGTATTTCTCTGCCTTTCAGTTTTAATACAGGTTCCGGATGAAGCGATCGTAATTTACAGAAGTGTATTGCTGCTGTTTTCCCCTCGGTTAATTGATAGCCGTTGCTTTCTGTCCAAGTTTCAATTTTGTTTATTGCTATCTGTAGTTGTCTTTCGATGGTAGCCATGTTCGATGATTGACAGGAAATAGCAAGATCATCTGCATACATATAAACTTCTACCGCGGCTGGGATGTCTCTTATAATGCTACTGGTACGTAATGCAAAGAGTGTGGCACTTAAAATCGATCCCTGAGGTATTCCTTCTTCTTGTGTGTGAATTTTGGACAGCTCATTCTGGAATCTTACTTGAAAGGTCCTGAGGTGAAGAAAATTCTGAATGAATCTAGGCAGGTTACCTCTCAGTCCAAGTTTGTATAGGTCTTGGAGGATTCCATATCTCCAGGTTGTATCGAATGCTTTGGTAATATCGAATGTTATCATTACCATGTGCTGTTTCTTAAGAAAAGCATTTCGAATGTGAGCTTCAACCTTGATGTGGACATCAGTTGTACACCTGTTACGGCGGAAACCAAATTGGTGGCATGATATAGCATCTTGATCTTCAATAATCCAGACAAGTCTCTTGTGTACCATCTTTTCCATTATCTTTCCTAAACAGCTGGTCAAAGATATAGGACGATAACTATTGGGAGAGGAAGCATCTTTCCCGGCTTTCGCTATGGCTACCACAACTGACTGATGCCATGTATCAGGGTAAACATTCTCCTCAAAGATTCTATTGTAAAATTTCAGTAATATAGATTTTGAGTTTGAGTTGAGGTGGCAAAGCATTATATAGAAAATGCCATCTGGTCCAGCAGAACTATTTCTAGAATTCTGGAGAGCTTCGTTGAGTTCATTCATAGTGAACGGAAGGTTATAAGAATGAGATTGTTTTGTAACAAAGTTAATTTTATATTTTTCCACGGAAATTTTTTTGCGTCTAAATGAGTCTTCATAAGATTGAGATGATGAAGTGACTGCAAATGTTTGTGCTAAAGCCTCTGCAATATCAGTTGGAGAAGAAATATCTATTCCTTTCCAGGACAAGATTGGGGCTTTGGTTTGTTGACACTTTCCACTGAGGATACGGATCTTTCTCCAAATTATTCTGGGGTCAGTGTTTCTGCAGATGGTAGAACTGAATCGAATCCACGCATCCTGTTTAGCTTTTCGACGAATTCGGCGTGCTTCAGCTTTCAGCCGTTTATAGTTTATAAGGTTCTCCATTGTAGCATTTCTGCGAAAAGTGTTCCAAGCTTTGTTTTGTTTCCTTTTGGCAAGATAGCAGTCCCTTGTCCACCAATTATTGTACCTTTGTTTCGTAAGGTTAACTTTCGGTATTGCGCTGGTAGCAGCTTCAAGTAATTGTTCTACTATATGTCTAGTGGCATTATTAATAGATGCAGAAAGAATCAAATGGTTATCAAATTGCACTGTTTTCGAAAACTTTTCCCAGTTAGCTCTGTGAAAATTCCACGTAATTTTTTGGTTAGATGTATAGTTTGTATCCGTCTGTATTTCACAAATTATAGGAAAGTGATCGCTGTTGTGAAGGTCAGTTAATACTGTCCAATCAAAGCTAGGATAAATGGACGAGGAACATATGGACAGATCCAGAACAGAGCTAGAACCTGTAGGCAAGTGAATATAAGTATGCACACCGGTATTCAGTAGTGTTAAGTGATGGTTATCAAGTAGAGTTTCGATCATCCTCCCTCTACGATCCATGTTCGGGGAACCCCACAAAGGATGATGAGCATTTAGATCACCGAGAAAGCATACAGGTTGGGGTAGTTGATTATGTAAATTATCAAGTTCTGCAATGGAACATGAAACGTTTGGTGGAATATAAATGGAGACAAGGGTGAGATTAATCCCAAGAACAATACGAACGGCTATTGCTTCTAGATTAGTGGAAAGCTGAACGGGTTTCGATGGTACATTACTACGAACTAATATTGCTACTCCTCCTCTTGCTGGAGAATCGGAACATCTGTCACGTCTATATAGTGTATACCGCGAGAAGTGTGGGCTATAATTTGATGATAAATAAGTTTCCTGTAGACAAATACATGCAGGATCATGCTGGTGCATTAGGTATTTTAATTCATCAAGATTACTTCTTAGTCCTCTACAATTCCATTGAATAATTTTCTGCATTATTTGGGTTTAGGTTAGATGGATTGGTCTGATCGTTTGTTTTTCCCTCGATCCTGTTTATATTTCTCTCGTTTTGAAAATACTGGGCGAGTAATATCCATCTCATCATCAGCATGAAGCATGAGAACAGCATCATCATTGTCTAATTTCTCATCGGTTTCCATGGTTCGTTCAGTTGGTTTATTTTGTGTACGATGAACATCTTTCTCCTTTAATAATGTGCCTGAGTTTGGAACGTCTTGTTGTGGCTTGGATGGCTTTGTATTAGTAGAATTTGATGGACTTTTTGTCTTTGTTGCTGTTAGTGTCTCACCATCCGCAAGGATGGATCTAGCCCATTGAATAAGAGATAATTTAGGAGGAATAGTAATATAACTCTGTGTAGAAAATTCTTTAGTGTTTTTAACTGCATTGGAATATGTTTTGGCAGGGATCACATTTAATATTTGTTTACGTGCCTCTTGGTAAGATACATTTTTCTCTACCTTGTACTTCATTATTTTCTTTCCCGTTTTCCATAATTCGCAAGTTCTAGAATATGCGGGGTGAGTACCCTGGCAATTGGGACACTTTGGCGTAGCTGCTGTACATTCAGTTTGGGAATGGTCTGATGAGCCACACAGGGGACAGATTGTCTTACCTTGGCATGCTGTTTGAGAATGACCATACTTCTGGCATTTAAAGCATCTGAGTGGATTTGGTATATATGGTCGGATCTTACAGGAAAGGTAGCCAGCTTTTACTGATTCTGGTAGATTCGGACTGCTGAAGGTAAGGATAACATTTCTTGTGGGTGTAAGGACACCATCTTGTTTGGTCATAATTCTTTTAGCACCGACAACACGTTGTGCTTTAAGTTCTTCGGCAATTTCTTCCTCAGAAACATTAAGGAGGTCCCATTCCGAGATGACTCCCTTTGAGGTGTTTAAACTTCTGTGCGGGGTTACCGAAATGGGAAGGCCTCCGAAGGTCGTTTGCTTCAGGAGTTGTCTAGAATGACTGGGATGGGAAGTCTCTATAAGAAGATCTCCTGAGCGAAGGCGTTTGACAATTTTGGAAGTACCTGCTACAGCCTCTATGCTTTTCTGCACAAGAAATGGCGACAAGCTACTAAGAGGTTTCGTTGACAAAGAGTGTAAAATTAGAAAAGCAGGTATATCATGTGAAGAATCATCTTTTTTGATTCTTTTTGCTTGAGATGACTCAAGTTCATGCGAGCACGTAGGCTCTACAGTTGGTGAGATTAATGGATCCATATTTGCTCCTTTTCGCCCTGAGTATTAGATTAATACTCAGACTACCAGCCCCGCCACGTGGAGGCAGGAGCGGTGCCACCAGTGACCAAGCGATAAGAGATTAGTGGTTAGTGTGTTAGAGAAATTGGTTATATATATATAAATATAAAAGAAAGGGTCTTTCCTTCCTTGATATGAAGCTTAGTTCTTTATTTAGAAAAAGCCAAAATTAAATAATTTTATAAATAAAGAGGGTTTTAACAATCTCTAAAATCTGTCGCTTAGAGAAAAAACGCTTTCAAATCACTTTGGAAATATCGCTATGATCACTCGCTTGGCACTCGGGGCCGACTAGTCAGCCTGATCAATCTTCCACCGTGGTAACCTGGAAGGAACACACGGTCTCCGACTGTGTAAAGAGGTTATCACAGGGAAGTGATCACTTCTGTATGGATTCTCCTCCACTTCCCAAGTGAGTGAAGGGAGTAGAGAAGGGGGAGCAGATAGAGAGATCAGTGTCAGAAAAACCTTCTTCCACATGCCTACCCGTACTTTTTCTGACACTGATCTCTCTATCTGCTCCCCCTTCTCTACTCCCTTCACTCACTTGGGAAGTGGAGGAGAATCCATACAGAAGTGATCACTTCCCTGTGATAACCTCTTTACACAGTCGGAGACCGTGTGTTCCTTCCAGTGGTAACCTGGAAGGAACACACGGTCTCCGACTGTGTAAAGAGGTTATCACAGGGAAGTGATCACTTCTGTATGGATTCTCCTCCACTTCCCAAGTGAGTGAAGGGAGTAGAGAAGGGGGAGCAGATAGAGAGATCAGTGTCAGAAAAAGTACGGGTAGGCATGTGGAAGAAGGTGTTTGTTCCAATATTTAGAAGGGAAAGGTCATTGTCATTTAGCATACACTTTATGACTCGTCCCCTTCCATTGATGTTAGCACTACCCCACAGGGTGTTATGTCCATTAAAATCCCCGAGAAGTAAGAAAGGGGGAGGCAACTGCGTTACAAGATCATCACGGTCTTCCTGGGAGATGTCAGTCCCATGTGGCAAATAAATAGAGCACCAAGTCAATGCCAATTGCAATGTCAGTCAATGTCAATGCCAAGTCTGTGTCAATTGCCAAGAGGAGCGGGGTGCTCCTCTTGGCAATTGACACAGATCGGTTTTGGAGCTGAACATTCCTTGCTCTCGTGGTCTTTAAAACCACATCGAGCACAGGCAGGGTTACCACGACAAGATGTTTGTGAGTGGCCATATTTTTGGCATCTAAAACACCGCAGTGGGTTTGGGATATAAATCCTCACTGGGCAGTTTAGATAGCCTGCCTTGATGGAACTTGGAGGCCGTGGGGGTGTTAAATGTTAGGATGAGAACTCGGGTAGGGACGAGATTCCCATCCTTTCTCATTGATATTCTTTTGACAGCCGTCACTCCTTGTTCTTTCAATTCAGAACAGATCTCTTCTTCAGAAACATGAAGAAGGTCCCACTCTGAAATGACACCTCGTGAAGAGTTCAAAGTTTTGTGGGGGTTACGATGATAGGTATTCCCCCTATTGTTGTCACTTTCAGGATTTTTTCCGGCTGTTTACAGTTGTGGCTTCGATCAAAAGGTCGCCAGAACGCAGTCGTTTTACGGATTTGGGTGATCCTGCCAACCCTTCTAATCCTTTCTGGATAAAGAAGGGTGACATCTTCCCAATTGACTGCTCTCCAGTCGAATGGAGAATGAGAAAAAGTGGTGTTACAGATGGTGTTTTATCCTCAGTTCTGGCTCTTTTGACAGAGGTGTTGTCAGTGTTATCGTCTCGGTTAGGTAGGGGCCTCGTTAGGGCCCAGAAGAAGTAGAATTTAAATTACTCATATGAGTAAAATAAAAATTTCAGATGCCCTAAGTACCTCACCCACCACGGAGCCCTACGAGGGGACGCCCACTCATGAACCAGGTACTGCGTACACGAATGGGACGCCAAGTTAGCTTAGAGGCACCATACCCACATTTCCAATAAGCCTTAATCCCATCCCAGGACCAAAGGGAGGGAGGCTTTATTGGAACGCAGTTGACCCTAACAGTAAGAACCACCCGCCGACTGATCCCAGTCGGGCCGGTCCGGGACCACCCGTCTTGTTGAAGACGGTTGGTCCCGGACCGGCCGAAGAGGCCAAAGTGGTGTATTAAGGCTGGGCCCCTCAACCACCAGGATCCCCCTTTCCAAAATCCACGGGTCGCGGCGCACGGCTGCCCACGCCGGATTCCAAAAGATGTAACCCTGGAACCAAGGTATGGGCATTAGGTCCCAGTGATGCTAGTCTGGAAGTCCAGCAGCATCACTGGGAGGTCCCCTCACCACGTACAGGTGCCCACATCGAGGGGTACAAGGGAACTATCACCTCCTTATCCCTGCTAGCAAAATTCCTGTATATCATTGACAAAACACCATGAGCTATTCTTGTAGACTTTTTGCACTGCTCAGAAAACCTCATATGTGACTGCACAATTACCCCCAGGTCCTTTTCATTCTCCACTACCCTCAGTGTAGTACCACCCAGTTACATTACTCTGGCGATATTACTACCCATATGCAGTACTTTACATTTGTCAATTTTAAACTTCAGTTGCCACTTCTCAGGCCCATCTGCTCAACTTTTCCAGATCCTGTTGCAGTAGTGTACTATCATTACTGTCATTAACAACGCTGGCAACCTTCGTAATGTCGGCAAACGTAGACATTAACTCTGATATACCTTCATCAATATCATTGCTAAATACCAAAAACAACAATGGGCCCAAAACCAAACCCTGGGGAACTCCACTAATAATATTAGTCCATGAAGAGCAGTATCCATTGATAACCACTCTGTCTTCTCACACTCAACCATCCTTTTATGCAGTATAACAACCTCCCCTTAATGCCATACTGCTCCAATTTGTACACTAGTGTTCCATATGCCACAGTATTAAAAGCTTTCCTAAAATCCAAGTATGTGATATCAAAATTATTCTTTACATCCAGTTTCTTTGTGACCCATCATAGTATCCAATCAAATTTGTCAGACAAGACCTCCCCTTAACAAACCCATGCTGTGTCTGAACTATAACTGCAGTCTTGTCTAGATGATCCTGCATGGCTTCCTTAGCTGGTGACTCCATTATTTTCCCTGGAACAGAAGTTAGACTATCAAGTCTGTAATTACCTGTGTCACCCTTTGATCCCACTTTGTGAATTGGGGACACATTTGCACACCTCTAGTCCATGGGGACCTCCCCTGAGTCCAAGGAAGCTTTCATAATTATGGCTAAGGGTTTGCTTACTTCCTTTGCTGCCTCCTTTAATATAAATGGATAGATCCCATCCACCCCAGGTGCATTCCTTATGTTTAACTTCAACAATTTCTCCTCCACTTTCCTCTCAGTTATTACAAAATCACTTGGTTCCTTGTTAAAGTTTGATAACCTTCTGGCATTCCACTCCTTGAATAACTCTTCATGTGTGAATGTAGATGCAAAATACTCATTCAATTTATCAGCTACCTGAGCATGATCATCAATAGTCAAACCATCTATGTTAAGTGGACCAATCTGGTTCATCCCTTTCCTTCTAGAGTTTACATAAGTAAAGAATTGTTCTAATCTGCATCGTTTTGCCAATGATTTCTCCTAATCTGCCTTCGCCTGCCTGACCTGTTTTGAGACTTGATTACTGACTAGCTTATATCTGCCATAGGCTTCTGTGTCACCAGATAATTTCTATGCATCCCATGCATTTCTCTTCTGTGCCACGAGCCTCATTAATTCATCTGACATCCATTTAGGCCTAAATCTTGAACAAGCTAATTTCTTAGCTTTTACTTAGCTATTACTTTTTTTTGGTATGAAAAGTGTAGTATCTTCCAAGGTTAGGTCCTTGAAGGCTTCCCATTTAGAATTCACTGTTGGTAACATCATCAGTTGATCCCAAGGTAGGTAGTCACTTTTACGAAAGCAAAAAACCTTCCCGATGGTAGTTACATCTTTAAGTAAATCCCACATCAGTACACTGTGAACAATGCCACCTAATGGTTCCTTTACCTGCAGATTCTTAACGCATGAATAATCACTGCTGATAATCAGATCAAGAGTATTACTTCCTCTAGTTGCCTCTCGAACATGTTTCCGTAGAAAACGTCATCCAAAAAATCCACTAAAGTCTTGCTAGTGTGCTAGTGACCAATCCACAAGTTCCAGTCAATACCTGGAAAGTTAAAATCCCCCATTATAAGACATTCGGATTTACTGGCCCACTCTATTTCTCTGCAGAATTGCTCATTATACTCATCAGATTCATTAGGCCTATAACACACACCTACTTTCATTTTCCCTTTCCCAGTGCTTATGTCACACCACACTGACTCAACATTGCATTGTCCACCAATGTCAAATACATGCACTTCCTTAGATTTTATGTGTTTCTTAACTAATAGCATAATCCCTCCTCACTTCCTGTCCTGTCTATCCTTTCTGTACACATTGTACTCCCCGAATTCCAATTCTGCACTGCTTATATCCGTGTGGCACCATGTCTCTGATATCCCAACAATATCCGCTTTTGATGTCTTGAACAGCACTTCAAATTCATCAAATTTATTTACTATACTCCTAGCATTGGTGTACATGCAATACATCTATTCTTACTCTTAGTTACCCTAATACAGCCCATGTATTTACTTGTTCCATGATGACTCCCAGCAGCCTTTGAAATCCCCAGTACCTGGCTTTCTAGGCTGCTGCTCATTCCAATAGAAGCAGCGCAAGAATCACTTTCACCTCTGCCTGTGGCTACCATTAATCTATTAGTCTGTGAATCCCCCTAAGCTAGCAATTTTCCGACCCACCTAACACTGCCTCGATAGCATCAGCAAATATTCTTGCACCTTTCTATTTAAGTGTGTCCCATCCCTGTAGAAACAATCTCTCCTGTTAACAAACTTTTCCTAAACCTGAAATAGAAAGATATTCGATTGGATCCATCAGTGTTTTAAACTGAGTGTCTGATAACACACAGAATGCCTGTTACCCTCTAAGCCCCTAGTTAGTAAAAGAAGTTAAGTTAGTTTCTGGAGGACAAAAGGCAACTGGAGAAGAAGATCCCAAATCTTATCAAGGTTGCTGCAATATCCTCTACAATTCTATCGAAAGAAACTGGGCGTTACTTCAGTTTAGTATGATCCTCAGTGGGTCTGAGGGCTGATCACTTATGCCGATCAGATTTTCTTTACAAGAAATAGTCTTGCTGTTTTCATCTCTTCCTCTTTGGTTCCGTGAATTTTTTTTATTTATTCTCGAAAATATACAGTACTACGTTTTTTAACATTTTTTTCAACTAATTATAATTACAAAGCACAACAAAAATTAATCAAAATTAAAAGTTCAATAAAGGAAAATATTCTACTTTTTTTAAAAAAAAATTATTAAGTGTAGTTTGATATGTATTCTTCTTATCGTATATCTGTCGATAAAGCTACTTCCACTTTTCGACAAACCTGACTGCTGCGTTCTACATCACTGTCAGTATCTAAGCATTGTTGCTTGAAAACTTCAATAGTGCGAAAAATCTCATCAAACTCCTTTCGAGTTTGATGAGATTTTTTTCGAGTGACCTCTTTCTTGTGGGTAGGAGTTGCAGCACCTTGACAATAATCAGCAGCTTCATACTCTCGTTGGGTATCTAAATTTAGAAGATCACTACTGCTCAGTTCTTCGAAATCGGATTGAATTAATTCTTGAACATTTTGGTTGTCTAACTCATTAAAACCAAGGTCCTTTCCAATGTGAGTTATTTCTCCCAGCAGCCTTTGAAATCCCCAGTACCTGGCTTTCTAGGCTGCTGCTCATTCCAATAGAAGCAGCGCAAGAATCACTTTCACCTCTGCCTTCCATTTCTTTTGGAAGGCCTTTACATTCATTTGCACAGTGAGGAAGAAGTGCTTCCGCACGGCTCTCATATTGCTTGATGTAAGTTCAAGCCATGACTGGTGAATGTTTTCAATGGCATCTATACTTTTTCCAGAATTCTATTAGTGAAATTGCATTCTCTTCGGATATTGCTTGAATTGTCTGTTTAACAGTCCTTCTCAGGTAGTAAGTTTTAAAAGTTGTGATGGCACCTTTGATGCTCTACTTTTTCCAGAATTCTGTCAAGGAAATTCTCTCCAGATGTTGCTTGAATTGTTTGTTTAAAAGTCCTTCTCAGGTAGTAAGTTTTAAAAGTTGCGATAGGCCCTTGATTCATCGGTTGCAGCAAGAAAGTTCTATTAGGTGGTAAAAACATCACTTTGATATTTTCACACAAGGAATCAAGAGCAATGGGATGACCAGGAGCATTGTCTAAAATTAATAAATCTTTAAAACCAAGGTTATTTTTTCGGCAATAATTTTAAACTGTTGCACAAATATATCCTGTGTATCATTCTTTGAATAGAGTTATCCGGCTTCCTTGTTAGATCACCAAATTACAGGGAGTGATCCTTGGTTTAAGCCTTTAAGATCCATAGGATTCTGTGCACAATAAACAAGCATGAGCTTTAATTTTAAATCTCCCTCAGCATTACCTCCTAATAAAAGTGCAAACCTATATTTGCATGCTTTATAACCAGGTTGTGATTTTTCTGTTTTAGCTAAAAAAGGCTTAGAAGGCATTTGCTTCCAGAACAATTCGGTTTCATCGACGTTAAATATTTGTTGATCACTATAACCTCCTCCTTCCACAATTTCCTTCAAAGTGTCTGGATATTTTTGAGCTGCTTCTTTATCTGTGCTTGCAGCTTCACTTGTGATTTGAACATTATGCAAGCTGGTTCTTTTTTTCAAACCTCTCAAACCATCCAGAACTAGCACCGAATTCTTCATTGTCACCTTTTTCATCTTCTGTGGCCTTTTCTTTCAAGACGAGAAGAGACAATGCTTTTGATTTAATATTGGTACTTAGTGGAATTTGTTTTTTGGTTACAATCTTCAATCCAAATAGACAACAGTTGCTCCATTTCAATTATTGTAAGGCTTCTATTTGCATACATTTGGAACTTGGTGCAACCTTACCTTTTTCTTTGTACTCATCTGCTTTGTTCAAAATTGCTCGTATTGTTGATTCACCCATACCATGGTCCTGTCTTAATTTTACTCTACTATCACATTGCATTCATATTTTTTTATTAATTAAGGAAATAACTTTTCGGCTCTCTCTATACAATCACTTTTCACTTCACTATTTCTTTTGCTCATAGTTGAGGGTAAATTAGCAGGCCTCCGTAGCCGAGTGGTCAGGAGCGGGAGTGCAGTAGCACACGCTCTTTGAGTCGACCGGGGTTCAAGCCCCTGACTGCTGAACACGGTCGATCTGTCAACCCGCACTGGACCAGCGTGGCAGATTATGGTCCGTTTTCCTCAACATGAATTGTTGAGGAGGCTTCCATCCTGCAGTGGGTTGATAATGGCTGCACTTTACTTTACTTTACTATGTATTAGCTAAACTTTAAGAAAAAAATCAAAAAAAAAAAAAAAAAAATTTATTCTTAGCAGTTGATACAGTTGTCTGGCACCTGCTAAATTAATTTAGCAGACAACCATACATACATAAGAAAATTTGCAGTTTACAAAGAAAATGTTTTCTTTCAGATTTCAGTTATATGAAATTAAAGAGGTGACTAAATTAATGCTTGAAAAAAATTGGACACAGAAATTAAAGTGGTAATTTAATAAACGCTCAAAAAATATGGACTTGCATTATACCTACCGCATTAATAGAATTTTTGTACTGCACTAATTGATTTTTGGTATCAAAAAAATTTAGGGCATTAATCGAGGGATAACCGTATTATTGTATAATTATTAGCATGTGACACAGTGATTGGTGTATCTACAGCCTTGTTGGTCTAGTTGTTTTACTAGGTAAGGGTACATTTTCCAAATGACCAAGCCCAGTCTGATGTTGATCTGTTTGGGGGAAATGTTACTTCTATTTGAGTAACAGTCATTGTTGTTCCTTGCGCTGCAGTAGCTATTGGAGCTGGCTTTGAATTACTTGAGCAAAATTAGGTCTGGTGTTATTTTGAGTCTGTACTGATTTTTTTGGCTTCTTGGTATGTGATGTTTTGTTTGGCTTTGACTTGTTGAACCATTTTTTTTTTGTTTATCTAGATTCTGTCAGTTGAATCAGAATCTCTTTTCAATGGGCCTGATTTATCATCTGACCAAATTAATAATGAATGATACCCCGAATTTCAAAGAAAGGAGAGAGACAAAAAAAAAAAAACACCTTTTCACATTTGTTTGAACTTTTTTTTGGTAGGGTGAGTCTGGTAACTTCCACTATGATCCTGAACTTTGTTTCAGAATCATACATTCACATTTCATCACTAGTCAAAATAGCCCATTAATTTCCACCATTCCATCCAGCTCTTTGCATATCTCAATGGTGATTTTTGATCAAAACTCGCCTGGCACAATCCAAAAATAACTCCTAATTCATAAGCAATTTCTCAGATTAAACTGCTAATCAGAATGAACTTTTTCCTGATTTCAGCTATTTCATCAGTGTTTGAGGATGAAAGTCAACCTGAATGTTCATCATTTTATACATATTCTAAGCTGTTCTGGAAATGCTTCATACACTGATAAACAAATGCCTTAATATCTGGAGATTTCTGCTGCAATTTCTCCTATTATTCACACAAAACTTGGTGTACACAAGTTGTTCCACTTTTGTATACATCAGTGGTTTTCAACCTTTTTTTTAATAACGGCACCCCTAAGTAATTTATTTTATTTTGCGGCACCCCTACTCAATTTTCTGCCTGTTAGATCTGATTTTCTCTCTCTCTCTCTCTCTCTCTATATATATATATATATATAATATTAAAAAATATATATGTTATATGATATTTATTACAATAATATAATTATAAAAATTACATTTCATAATACAAATTATATATATACAGTACATAATTTTATTCTTTATATAGAGGTACTAAGTAAAGATTGATTATAGATCACCACAAAATTAAAAAGATACCGTACACCTTTTTATAATGAAATAAACATATAAATTAAAAAATAATAATAAGTTTAAGTGACTTAAACCCAAATTACGTGGCACCCCTGGAATGTTGTTGCGGCACCCTGGTTGAAAACCACTGGTATACATTATGACTGCAACAGAGACCATAAGACACACCTTAACATCAACACTTGCTGTTCATTACTGTTTGGTGGAGAAGGTTGTTGTTGTTGTTTGTTAGATTTATTGGTGCATCAGCAACTTAGGCTATAATCCACTAATTACTGTCTGATATTTCCTTCGTTTTTCTTACAGGAGATAGCAGTTCAGATAAGGTGATATTTATTAATAAATTTTAGAAAAAGAAAAATGTCATCTATGTTCTCTCGATCTCCTAGGTGGAGAAGGAAGCAGCTAAAAGCAGTGGTGGTATCATTCCCGTGCTTAATCATATTTTGGTCCTTCAACCTCCAGCAATTCTTTCGTAATAAATAAGTCTTAGAACTTTTTTGATCAGACTTGCATGTATTCACATCACAAATGAAGCTAAAACAGACAACAACATAAATGCAAATAATATTTACATTTCAACTTATTTTAATACTATATAAAGAAGCTGAAAAAGTGTTGCAGTTTCTCCATCTTACATTCAGAGTTCCAAACAGATAAGACTTATCATATAATTAAACAATTAAAAGAAAGAAAGAAAGAAAGAAAAATCATTTTTCATACCATTTATACCCTGATCTTTTGCATGCTCATCAATATAAGAATAGTTTTCAAGACTACGCAAATCATAGATGTGTTCCCTGGAACTAGTTACCACTCTTTCAGAACCATTCCGTACTAAATAACCCAAAAGAAGTAGAGACTAAAAACAAAAGAATTATTTTCTATTATTACAATTATAATAAATTAGTTTATAAAGACAAGGTGTCTCAAAATTATTCATATAAAAGTAAAAAAATTATTTGATTAGCCAGGAAAACTATAAATTAAAGTCCTTCAGCTATTTGCAATTATTTGGGTATAAATGAAAGTTTATTGGTTTCAAATAAGTTAAACTAACTAAATAATTCAACTCACCAGCATTAGAATAAGTGGCATCCACCAAACTCTGCACTTGATAAAAAGTTCCAGAGTGAGGCTGAAACAATGACTAAAAAAATTGAGCAAATTATTAACTTACTGGGCTCCTACTGTAACCTTCACCTCAGACTAATAAACTTTCATTTAAATCCAAATAAATACATCACATGAAGCGATTTAATTTTAACTTTCCTAGTGTTTTTTTTTTTTTTTTGAGAAATAAATTTTTTTTTATTTCTAGTAATATGTAAGGTTGAATAGGTATTATCTAATCAAATTAGATATCCATTTGTGCCTTTCATACAAGAAATAAATTTATTTCTCAAAAAGGTGTTAATGGACAGCAGCTGGTATTAATGTGGCTTGCCTCTATATTTTTTCATATCCTTCCTCCGCCTTCCACAAAAGATGGATACAACATGAGAAGATGGGTTATGATCGAAGGTAGTACACTATGGCTTCATTAGATGTTTTTTTTTTTTTTTTGCACAAGAAACAGCTTGGCCAAACTGTCTCTATTCATTAATCATTTAGGACATAGCATCTGTGTGCACAGATACTACTTATATGATGATTTAGAGATTATTATGTAGTTCAATTCAAACAGAAAAATTCATGATAATTCACATCAATTTTATGTGCTTGATGTAACTGAGTGGTCATGAGCGAAAGTGCAGCAGAACATGCTCTTTGAATGGATTCTGTTTCAAGATTGCATGATTAAATAAGATTAATGATGGTATTCATGATTTTATTGTAAACATCTCTGACTTGAAGGTCATGCCAAAATATAAACAAGAACACTTTACATGTGACAAGGCTGTACGGTTCTTGAAAGCTGAACAGATACCTGACTGCTGGCAACAGTCATTAAAGATGTGGTTAACCGTCAGCAAGGATTGCAAAAAATGTGTATTGAGGACTTCTCTTATTAGTCAAGAACAGTGTGTTAGCTGCAATCTGTACCAGAGGTTCACTTTTCATATTGTTGGATTTGATATACTTGTACCAAGCGTTTTTGCCCATAAATAACAGAACCATGAAAAGATGACCATGAAAAGCTTTCCCACAATCACTTCTGCTTGCCTGTTTCATCTGAAACTTCATGTTTGAACTGAATATTATTACTAACTAAAAGCTCACCATAGTTGAAACCAGTTATTCCTGCATGCTGATTTTGTGTGTGTGTGTGTGTGTGTGTGTGTGTGTGTGTGTGTGTGTGTGTGTGTGTGTGTGTGTGTGTGTGTGTGTGTGTTAGAGGTAACCACAGGCCAAAATTGGCAAAGGCAGCCACTAGAGTGACCAAGTGGTATAAAAGTCAGTGTCAGTTTCAAGGAAATAAAAAAGAAAGGTGGTTTTTATTTCTGTAACTTATAATTTATAAAAATAAGTTAATAACAATTAATTACTTGAAACATAAGAAAAACTTTCCAAACTAACAAGAACTAGAGCTAATTAAATAAAATTATAGGCTGAACTGGAAAGCCAATTAGAGAGAAGAAAACTGTAAAAAAAAAATGACTGTGAAGTAACAGCGAACATCAGACAGATTTGATTTTTGTTTACAGTTCCCTTTCTCTCGAATTGGCTTTCCAATTCGCCTATAATTTTATTTAATTCATTATATCATATAGGATATTCACATTCTTTCCCTCTTTCTCCCACTTTCAATATTTCCGATTTCGGCTTTCTTTCTCCTATTAGTTTTGGCATTTTGAGTAATTTGCACATCCATCTTCTGGCTTTTCAATAGATTTATTACTTCTACTCTATTATACAGGGTGTCTCAAAAATATTGGTACAAACATTTAGGGGAGGTAGGTAACATCTAAAGGAATGTGAATTGCATAGGAACCCATAACCGGAAATGTCACGGGAAAGTAGTAGCAGAGGCACAAGAAGCAGAAATGACACAAGACAGTAATTAGTGGCAAACATTTATTTGACATAATATTAACAATGGAGTACGAGATGGATGCATTTCATGATGTTACAACAGATGCTCAAAGGTTCCACCACGAGACGCGATGCATGCGTGACACCAAAACAGCATGGATTGGTGGACACGGTCGAACACACCTGGAGTTTCTTTGACAGTAGCAGCAGCGCAGACGAGTCTCGCCACGAGATCCATTTCCGTCTCCACAGGCGATTCATATACGATAGATTTTAGGGCCCCCCACAGAAAGAAATCAAGGCTCGATAAATCAGGTGAGTGTGGGGGCCAGGCAACGGGTCCACCACGGCCAATCCATCGACACCCAAAACGCCTGTTCAAATGGTCACGAACACACCTTCCATAATAGGCAGGCGCCCCGTCATGTTGAAACCAAATGTTGCTTCTCACATTTGCTGGAACATCGTCAAGTAACCATGGTAGAACTTGCTCAAGAAAGATAAGATATTTAGTGGAGTTCATGCGGGATGGTAACAGGTATGGGCCGACTAAGCAGTCACCGACCATACCTGCCCACACATTTATTGCGAAGTGATGTTGTGCCGCATGGGAGCGCACACCGTGTGGGTTGTCGTGAGCCCACACATGAGGATTGTGCTGATTGAATAAGCCTTCCAAAGTGAAATAAGCCTCATCCATGAACAAAACATAGCTGGAAAATTCAAGTCTTGAAAACTTTCTTGGAGAAACTTCTGCGCAAAAGCCACACGTGCAGGATGATCTTGGGGGAGCAGTAACTGAACCCTTTGGAGATGAAAGGGATGTAAGGAATCGTCGTGCCAGACACGCTGTACACTGCAATGAGACACTCCTAAGGCAGAGGCAATGGCACGTGTGCTGGAAGTAGGATTATTCTGGACAGCATTCAACACACTTTCTTCCATGGCGGGAGTTTGCATCGAATGTAGTCTGCCTGCACTACTCCTGTTACCTCTAAATGACCCATAATTGCACAAATTTTGATGCACACGCACAAACAAACGGTGGTCCGGTACATGTATGTCTGGGAAGTGTTCTCCATAAATTCGTTGAGCGGCTTGTCCATTGCCCTCTGCTAACCAATACACTAGGTGCATGTCTGCCAGCTCACAGTTCATATATCGATGCATGCTCTTCGTGTGGCGACTACTGCTTGAATGAGTAAACCAGAAATTTTCCCTCTCGCGAACTGATGAACAGCGCCATGTACCGACTTAGGGTGACGTTTCCGGCTATGGGTTCCTATGCGATTCACATTCCTTTAGATGTTACCTACCTCCCCTAAACGTTTGTACCAATATTTTTGAGACACCCTGTATATATATATATATATTATTGAAGTTACGTATTGAAAAATTAATACAAATGCCTATAGTATGGCAAAATTGTAAAGCGAAAATTTAACATAAACCTAACAATTAATCGTAATAGGGAGGGCAGAGAAGGGGTAACAAGACAGAAACTGTACCCGAAAGCCTCCAAATAATTTAGAATATATTCAAAACCCAAATTATACTATATATTCATCCCCAAACTCCTAAAAAAAGCTTAATGTTGTAAAAAAAGCTTCTCAAATTATCTTGTATATGCCGTATGTAAGAGAAAATTCCTTGTGGCAGCCAACTACGAATTAACTCGAGACGTATTATTACCTGTAGAAGTCGCCGTATATGAGTCAGCGCTGTGCATAAATCCGTAGCAGTGACATAGACTGTGCCATGTATGTACGTTGTATCTAGTAATTCGTTACGTGTTTCTGAAAAAAAAAAAAAAAAAAAACACGGATAAGAAGAGACCACTGACTGAAGAGCTTGAGCTATATGCTAATATGAGTGACTCTGAATTTGAAGAGATTTTTGATGAGCCATACGGTTCTGGTTCCGAAAGTGACAATTATGAACCTTCTAACGATTCAAGTGAGGATAGCGAAGGTGAAGCCAGCTCCCAGCCTGAAGATAATCCTAATTCTCTGCCGGCAAGTATATTAAATAATGATAATAATTTGTGGAATGAAATAGCACAAGATCCTCCACAATTTATTTTTGAAGAGAACGTCAGTTTGAAAATGGACACAACAGAACTTAGTGTACAAAAATTGGTGAACCTATATTTTTCGGAAGAATTTCTTACATTATTAGCCGAAAGTAACTAATTTATACGCTAGGTAAGAAATTGAGCTTCTTATTTTTGCGACCTCGCAAAAATATGCTAAGTCGTCAAAATGGAAGGACACTGACATCCCAGAAATGAAAGTGCTTCTTGGACTTTTGTTACAAATGGGTCCTTGTTCTTTTCTTTCAAAAGAGCATTACTGGAGTACAAGTGCATTCTACAATGTTATGTTTTGATAATCATTTATGAGTCGAAATAGATTCCAGTTGATATTACAATATTTTATTACGTATAACATTATTGAAATGATTCAATTTTGAATCATTTCAATAATGTTATACGTAATAATTACATACCAAATAAAAACATCTGTATTGACGATTGACGATGTTGTGGCACAGGAGACTGAATTTCAGCCAGTACATAAAAAATAAAAAGCACAAATACGGAATCAGACTTAACGAACTGTGTGAGTCCAACAGCCTTGTTATGAAAATAAAAATTTACTCAGGTAAATCAGAAGAAACTGAACAAAACATCAGTCATAATACTGAAGTTGTGCTATACTTGCTTGAGGACTACTTAGACAAGGAATATGTAGTGTATATGGACAATTTTTATAATTCTGTTGCTCTGACTAAATTGTTGTCTGCTCAAAAAACTTGTATGTGGAACATTAGCACCAACAGAAAAGAAAATCGAAAAGATCTGGTGATGAGAAAATTGAAGAAAGGAGAAGTTGCATGGCAATGAAATGGCCTTCTTGTAGTTTGTAAGTGGAGGGATAAAAGAGCAGTTCTCACTATTTCTAACAAACACATTGAAATGGTTGAGGTACGTAACAGAAATGGAAAAATCGATAAAACCCAACATAATTTGAGATTACAATAGTGGAATGTCCAGCATAGATTGATTGGATCAAATGCTCTCATATTATTCAGAGCTAAGAAAAACCATAAGATGGCCAAAAAAAATTGCATTACATATTTTAGAAATATATATATACATAACACATACATCCTTTTCCGTCAAGTTACAGGTTCCACCATAAAATCTCTAAAATTCAGAGAAACATTCATTGAATCTTTGATTGGAGAAAAAATTCTAAGCTTTCCAAAGAAGATTAGGTCTGAACACGACATTCATTATTTAGAGGCGATACCACCAACTGAAAAAAAAACCCAACTAAGCCGTGTTGAGTATGTACCAGAAATAAAAAACGCAGAGAAACACGCTATTATTGTCCAGTGTGCCAAGAAAAGCCTGCTCTTTGTGCAGAAGAATGTTTCAAGTAATATCACAAATAAACACTATAATATTATCATGAATTTTAGTAATACACTTTTCTTTATGTATTTGTAAATAATATATATTTTTTTTTGTGAATAAATATTCTGTTTTCTGCCACCATGGTTGATTTTTCATTCTTATCCCAGAAGCCAACTATCCATCAGTTGCACTTGTTTGCTACAAATATACTTGTAGCTATGCCTGAAAGGCAAGTCATACCAGTCTGAGTTAACTCATAGGTGGCGTCCTGGGCCAAATCCCCAATGCCAATACGAGTTACTTCATATTTGGCAGTCAACGTGTTAATTAATTCTTATTGGAATCTAATGGATGTGTTAAAAATTAATTCCAATAATCAAGAGAAAAATGAGAAAGTCTAAAGGCATTTTGTTCATCACTGAGTAATGAAGAAAAGGAAATGCTTGTCGATAAAAACTGGGTGCAATGTTTCTCAAAATTTCCAGGGGCAAATAATTTGTCCCAAATTGTAAGCTCCATATTAAGCATTCCACATTCAAATGCTTCATCAGAAAGAGTTTTCAGCTTGAAAACTGCTTGGTGGAAAGAGAGAAACTGTATTTTATTAGAAAATTTAGAAGTCGAACTTATGGTAAAAGAAAACTATAACATGTCCTGTTCAGAATTTAAAAACTTTTTAAAATCTTCGGAAAGAAATTTTATTATAATAGAAATAATATTATACTTTATATAGGACAAATACATATTAACAACAATCACATAACAAATAAATACTATGATTGATTGATTAAAAAAAATGTATTTTAATTGTAATTTTATATTTTTATTTTACTTTTTGAAGGAAAAAATGCTATATTACATATTTCGATTCAAGTTGTCCCGCTTACAAATTTTCAAAATATGACCACCCTGAATGTGCTGCACTCTTTGCTCATGAATATATTACTTTGCCTATTCCTCTATGGTTCTGTTAGTGGGAGGTAGTTTGACCCACTCAACACCATTCTTTGTACACCTTAACTACAGTGTGCCATGAGCAATCAACAAGACATACCGTTTCTGATATGAAAACACCTGATGCACTAGTTTCCACAATCATGCTCTTTTGAAACTGTGATATCTTTTCTACATTACATAACTGCTACTTCATCACTTTGACTTGCATGACCTGATGCAAATTACCACTGTTCTAGCATAGGAAGCTGTTTAGGCTTTTATACTGCAAGCTATGAGCATAGTCCTATACAGATGGGATGATCACTAAGTGTATGTATTCTCTGTATATACATTTGTATATATATATATATATTTTTTTTTTAAATAACTGTTCATTTTCTTTTAATGATCATAATTAGTCTACCTTAAATTATTATTGAAAAATTTTTAATAAGTCAACTTATTCAAAAATACTTCAATGTTGTGCTACTAAATGTTAAGTGTTAAGAGAGAGAGAAGTAGAAGGGAATCACCAAGAAAGAAGAATGATGATATCCAGCTCAGGACCCTGGGTTTGCCAAGGGTTTGGTTTGGTTTGGTTTGGTTTTTTATGGCGCATTGGCAGCTGTGGCCATAATGCGCCAAGACTATGTAATATTTAAAAAGTTTAAATTCTCGGTGACCTAATTAGTAAGGCCACCATGTCCAGATATATAATAATGTAACAAAAGCATAAATTAAATACAATTAAAAACTTTTATTAATTTAAAATAGCTAAAAACAGCAGACACATTGTCATTGTCAGATAAAATCTGACTGAGTGTATACGGCTCAGTCAGATGGTTAAAAGTGGTAAAACGGATATTGCTAAAATCTGGACAGTCAATTAAAATGTGTCTAATAGTTAAAGTTGTACCACAGGACACACACATAGGAGGGTCATCAGCCCTCAGCAAAAACGAATGAGTCAAATGACTATGTCCTATGCGGGTCCGGGCAAGAACAACTTCCTCCTTACGATTCCTGCGCAGACTAGACTGCCACGGTTCAATTACAGGCTTTATACAATATAGTTTATTCCCAGTCTGTCTATTCCACAAATCCTGCCATTGGGAATGTATCTTTTGCTGTATTGTTTGCCTGTAGTCTGTATAGGGGACTGACAGGCAGCGGTTATTATTGGGAATTGCTGATTTGGCTGCGGCGTCAGCCAAATCATTTCCCTTAATCCCAAAGTGGCTAGGAATCCAGCAGAAGCGGATGTCATATTCACGTTCACGGAGGAAGTGAATCTTCTGCTGAATGCTAGACAGAACTGGATGAGAATTATATTTCACGGTTATTAAAGCCTGTAACACGCTGAGAGAGTCAGAATATAAAATGAACTGTTGGTGTTGGCATTCACTAATGTGATCCAAGGCTAACTCTATTGCGTGCAGCTCTGCAGTAAATATGCTGCATTCAGAGGGAATCTGCTCCGATGTAGTGCTGTCTGTAAAGACAGCAGCAGATCCCACATATGATTCCGACTTCGAGCCATCTGTGTAAACTGGCGCGAAGTCAGAATATTCAGCTCGGTGTGCTGAATAAAGCTGCAGGTAGACAGACGATGGAGTGTCCGACTTTCCCCAATTTTTAAGGGACAAGTCACATGCCGGAACATAAGCATGACAGGGTGGAAGGGGTTGCTTCGGTGTTTGAGCAACCTTGTCTACCTTGATATTAAGTTCTTTGAGTAGCTCTTGGAGACGAATACCAAAAGGACGATTGGCAGTCTTACGGGTATTGTATAAATTTTCCCATCGTGGCTCAAAAACGAATGGCCACGAAGGATGGTCTGGCAGGGATTTCAGTTTTAAAGCGTACTTTAAAGACAACTGCTTACGTCGAAGCAATAAAGATGGTTCGTTTGCCTCGACGTATAAGCTCTGAACAGGAGATGTGCGATATGCTCCAGTAGCAATATTTTTTTTTTGTTTTGTTTTGTTTTGGTTTTATTGGCGCATTAGCTACTAAGGCTATAATGCGCCAAGACCATGTCATTTATAAAATAATTTAAACTTTCAGTGACCTAATTAGTTAGGTCACTATGTCAAGAAGTATAAGAAAAATGTAAATTTTATAAACGAGTAAAAATATTTATTGACTTTAAAAATCTAAAAATAGCAGACACATTGTCATTGTCGGATAAAATCTGACTGAGTGTATATGGCTCAGTCAGATCATTAAAAGCGGTAAGACGGATACTGCTAAAAACTGGACATTCGATTAAAATGTGTCTAATTGATAAAACTGTGCCACAAGACTCACACATAGGAGGGTCATCAGCCCTCAGCAAAAATGAATGAGTTAAATGACTGTGTCCTATGCGGGTCCGGGCAAGAACAACTTCCTCCTTACGATTCCTGCGCAGACTAGACTGCCACGGTTCAATTACAGGCTTTATACGATATAGTTTATTTCCAGTCTGTCTATTCCACAAGTCCTGCCATTGGGAGTGTATTTTCTCGAGTATTCTTTGCCTGTAGTCTGTATAGGGGACTGACAGGCAGCGATTATTTCTGGGAATTGTTGATTTGGCTGCGGTGTCAGCCAAATCATTTCCCTTAATCCCAATGTGGCTAGGAATCCAGCAGAAGCGGATATCATATTCACGTTCACGGAGGAAGTGAATCTTCTGCTGAATGCTAGACAGAACTGGATGAGAATTAAATCTCACGGTTATTAAAGCCTGTAACACACTAAGAGAATCAGAATATAAAATGAACCGTTGGTTTTGGCATTTACTGATGTGATCCAAAGCTAACTCAATAGCGTGCAGCTCTGCAGTAAATATACTGCATTCAGAGGGAATCTGCTCCGATGTAGTGGTGTCCCTAAAGACAGCAGCAGATCCCACATATGATTCTGACTTCGAACCGTCTGTGTAAACTGGCGCGAAGTCAGAATGTTCAGCTCGGTGTGCTGAATAAAGCTGCAGGTAGACCGATGATGGAGTGTCCGACTTTCCCCAATTTTTAAGGGACAAGTCACATATTGGAATACGAGCATGCCAGGGTGGAAGGGGTTGCTTCGGTGTTTGGGCAACCTTGTCTACCTTGATATCAAGTTCTATGAGTAGCTCTTGGAGACGAATTCCAAAAGGACGATTAGCAGTCTTACGGGTATTGTACAAATTTTCCCATCGTGGCTCAAAAACGGATAGCCACGTAGGATGGTCTGGCAGGGATTTCAGTTTAAAAGCGTAGTTTAGACACAACTGCTTACGTCGAAGCGATAACGGTGGTTCGTTTGCTTCGACGTATAAACTCTGGACAGGAGATGTTCTATATGCTCCAGTAGCGATACGAAGAGCCTGGTGATGGACAGGATCCAGCCATCGAAGGGCACTGTCTCTGGCTGAAGAATATACCTGGGACCCATAATCAAGTTTGGATCGCACAAGTGCACGGTAAAGCCGAAGAAGCGTGCATCGGTCCGCTCCCCAAGATGTAGAGGAGAGCGAGCGGAGAATATTAAGCCCGCGTGTGCACTTTGTGCGAAGTTGACGGATGTGGTGCAGAAAGGTCAACTTTTTATCAAATACGAGTCCCAAGAATTTTGTGTCCGCTGCTACTGGAATAGCATTTTGTCCGAGCATTAATTCAGGTTCAGGATGAAGATTACGCTTACGACAAAAATGTACGCAAACGGTCTTCTCCGGCGAGAACCTGAAGCCATTTGCAAGTGCCCAGGAGTTGAGGCGGTCAATGGCTTTCTGCAGTTGTCTTTCAATAACCCTCATGTTGCATGACTGACAAAAAATGCTAAAGTCATCAACATAGAGGGCACTGTTTACAGTTGGAGGAAGTTGTTCTGTGATGGAATTTATTTTGATGGCGAAAAGCGTGACACTTAATACTGATCCTTGTGGTACTCCCTCCTCTTGGCTAAAGGAGCGAGAGAGTGAGGATCCCACACGAACTTGGAAAGATCGATTGGCTAAAAAGTTTTGAATAAACACGGGGAGATGCCCTCTAAGGCCTAGGCTGTGCAGATCTTTTAAGATGCCAAATCTCCAAGTTGTGTCATACGCTTTCTCCATGTCAAAGAACACCGACACCAAGTGTTCACGTTTTAGGAAAGCATCCCGGATGGATGTTTCCAGTCTAATAAGATGGTCCAAAGTGGACCGGTTCCTTCGGAAGCCGCACTGGATGTTGGAGAGAAGGTCATTGGTTTCTAAATACCAGATTAAACGAGAATTCACCATTCTCTCCAGGATTTTGCACAAACAGCTAGTCAGAGCAATGGGACGATAATTTCTAGTGACTTTTGGATCCTTTCCTGGCTTAGCGAAGGCAAGAACGGTTGCCTTGCACCAGGGATCCGGAAACTGCCCTTCGGTAAAGATTCTGTTATACAGAAAGAGCAGATAATCCATAGATTTTGGTGAAAGATGTTTAATCATATCATAATGGATGCCATCTGGTCCAACAGCACTTGCTTTGGAAAGAGTGAGGGCTCTTTTCAGTTCATGAATAGTGAATTCCCTGTTGTAGGGACAGTCGCTCTTACAATTAAAATTAAGTGCCTGTTTTTCTATTTTTTGTTTCAGGACCAGGAACTCTGGGGAATAAGAAGATGTTGCACAGATTTTAGAGAATGTTTCCCCAAGAGAGTTGGCTATTGCAGTTGGATCTGCAATAGCGCATCCATTATAATCTAGGATTGAAGTAGGGTGGGATGTATGTTTTCCCTTCATTTTCCGGATTTTATCCCAGACTACCTTAGAGTTGGTAGACTGGGTAATAGATGATGTAAAACGGATCCACGATTCCCTTTGACTCTGACGGCGGATGTAGCGTGCTTTGGCTCGTGCACGTTTAAACACTATAAGGTTGTTCGTGGTGGGATATCGACGGAATATCCCCCACGCTTTGTTTTGAGCCTTTTTTGCTGCTGTGCATTGGGAATTCCACCAAGGTTTGGGAAATGGTGGAAACCGGGTAGATGTTTTTGGAACAGTATTCGCAGCTGCTTGGACGATAATTTCTGTGATGTACGTTACTGCATCATTGATCGGCTCCTGACTGACCGTACTGAGTTCAAAATTTGCCTGATGTTGGAAGGCAGTCCAGTCAGCCTGATCAATCTTCCACCGTGGTAACCTGAAGGGAAGACATGGTCTCCCGCTGTGTAACAAGGTTATCACAGGGAAGTGATCACTTCCAAATGGATTCTCCTCCACTTCCCAAGTGAGTGAAGGGAGTAGAGAAGGGGAGCAGATAGAGAGATCAATGGCAGAAAAGGTACGGGTAGGCATGTGGAAGAAGGTGTTTGTTCCAGTATTTAGAAAGGAAAGGTCATTGTCATTGAGCATACGCTCTATGACCCGTCCCCTTCCATTGATGTTTGCACTACCCCACAGGGTGTTATGTCCGTTAAAATCCCCGAGAAGTAAGAAAGGGGGAGGCAACTGCGATACAAGATCATCAAGGTCTTCCTGGGAGATGTCAGTCCCAGGTGGCAAATAAATAGAGCACACAGTTAATAAAAATCCCACTGTCAGGCGAATTGCAACAGCCTCAATGCTGGTTGTAATTAGCAAGGGCTGAACTGGGGTCTGATTACCCACAAGGATAGCCACTCCTCCATGAGCAGGACCATCCGCAATTCTATCCTTACGAAAGATTGTGATGTTATGCAATGTGGGATCATCATTTGCCTTTAGATAAGTCTCCTGCAAGCAAAAGCAAACTGGCTCGTGCTTTTGCAGGAGGGCCTTGATGTCATCAGTATTTCGCCGGAATCCACGACAATTCCATTGTAGGAATTTAGCCATTACTTTGGCTTGGTGGGTCCATCAGGCGGCTTCCGAGGTGCTGAGGGCTTACTTTTGTCAGTCTTGGATTTATCTTTTTTGGGGAAGAATGGACGCTGTCCCGTGTCCATTTCTTCCTCCGCAAAGAGTTCCAAGACAGATTCATCCTGTACCTCCTTGTTCTCTACATCCATTGTTTCTGTTCTTACTGCAGGCTCTTTACCACTTGGTTTTGGTAGTGGTGGAGCACTAGGAGGTACGGATATAGGAGTGGCAACTGACTGTGTTTTTTTGGTGGGCTTTTGAGAACTCAATAAATAGCGTGCAATCGGGGTGAATGACTCTTTTGGTGGAATAGTCATCTCAGTTTGTGTCCCGATAGTGCACTTAGCAGAAACCTTCTGGGCGTATGAAGGTTTCCCGCTATTTACTGGTTGGATACGTTTTCTGGCCTCTGGGTAGGAGATATTCAGCTCTGTCTTCAGTTTTTGTATTTCTTTTTCATCCTTCCACCGCTGGCATGCTCTGGAGTAGGCAGGATGATCTTGTTGACAATTTACACAGATCGGTTTAGAAGCTGAACATTCCTTGCTCTCGTGGTCTTTCGCACCACATCGAGCACAGGCAGGGTTACCACGACAAGATGTTTGTGAGTGGCCGTATTTTTGGCATCTAAAGCACCGCAGTGGGTTTGGGATATAAATCCTCACTGGGCAGTTTAGATAGCCTGCCTTGATGGAACTTGGAGGCCGTGGGGTGTTAAACGTTAGGATGAGAACTCGGGTAGGGACGAGGTTCCCATCCTTTCTCATTGATATCCTTTTAACAGCTGTCACTCCTTGGTCTTTTAATTCAGAGCAGATCTCTTCTTCAGAAACATGAAGAAGGTCCCACTCTGAAATGACGCCTCTTGAAGAGTTCAAAGTTTTGTGGGGGGTTACAATGATAGGTATTCCCCCTATTGATGTGGCGTTCAGGATTTTTTCCGCCTGTTTAATATTTGTAGCTTCGACCAAAAGGTCGCCAGAACGCAGTCGTTTAACAGATTTGGGTGAACCAGCCAACCCTTCTAATCCTTTCTGGATGAAGAAGGGTGACATCTTTCCAATGGACTGCTCTCCGGTGGAATGGAGAATGAGGAAAAGCGGTGTCACTGATGGTGGTGGTTTATCCTCAGTTCTGGCTCGTTTTGCAGAGGTGTTATCTGCGTCATCATCGCGATTAGGTAGGGGCCTTGTTGGGGCCCCAGAAGAAGGATTTAAATTACTCATGAGAGTAAAGAAAAAATGTCTGATGCCTAAGTACCTCACCCACCACGGAGCCCTACGAGGGGGCGCCCACTCGTGAACTAGCAGGTACTGCGTACACGAATGGGACGCCGAGTTCGCTTAGAACACCATACCCACGTTACCAATAAGTCTTTATCCCGTCCCAGGACCATAGGGAGGGAGACTTATTGGAACGCAGTTGACCCTAGCAGTATAATACCACCCGCCGATTGATCCCAGTCGAGCCGGTCCGGGACCACCCGTCTCGTCGAAGCAGGGGCCAAAGTGGTGTATTAAGGCTGGGCCCCTCAACCACCAGGATCCCCCTTTCCGCTTCCACGGGTCGCGGCGCACGGCTGCACACGCCGGATTCCAACGATGTAACCCTGGAACCAAGGTATGGGCGTTAGATCCCAGTGATGCTAGTCTGGAAGTCCAGCAGCGTCACTGGGAGGTCCCCTCACCACGTACAGGTGCCCACGTCGAGGGGGCCAGTAGCAATACGTAGGGCCTGATGATGGACAGGGTCCAGCCATCGAAGGACACTATCTCTGGCGGAGGAATATACGTGGGACCCATAATCTAATTTGGATCGCACAAGTGCACGGTAAAGCCATAGAAGGGTACATCGGTCTGCTCCCCAAGATGTAGAGGAGAGCGAGCGGAGAATATTAAGACCGCGTGTGCACTTTGTGCGGAGTTGACGGATGTGATCCAGAAAGGTAAGTTTTTTATCGAATATGAGTCCCAAGAATTTTGTGTCTGCTGCTACTGGAATAGCATCATGTCCAAGCCTTAATTCAGGTTCAGGATGAAGATTACGCTTACGACAAAAATGTACGCAAACGGTCTTCTCCGGCGAGAACCTGAAGCCATTTGCAAGTGCCCAGGAGTTGAGACGATCAATGGCTTTCTGCAGTTGTCTTTCAATAACCCTCATGTTGCATGACTGACAAAATATGCTAAAGTCATCAACATAGAGGGCACTGTTTACAGTTGGAGGAAGTTGTTCTGTGATGGCATTTACTTTGATGGCAAAAAGCGTGACACTTAATACTGATCCTTGTGGTACTCCCTCCTCTTGGCTAAAGGAACGAGAGAGTGAGGATCCCACACGAACTAGGAAAGATCGATTGGCTAAAAAGTTTTTAATAAAAAAGGGGAGTTGCCCCCTAAGACCCAGGCTATGCAGATCTTTTAAGATGCCAAATCTCCAAGTTGTGTCATACGCTTTCTCCATGTCAAAGAACACCGACACCAAGTGTTCGCGTTTTAGGAAAGCATCCCGGATGGATGTTTCCAGTCTAATAAGATGGTCCAATGTGGATCGGTTCCTTCGGAAGCCGCACTGGATATTGGAGAGAAGGTCATTTGATTCTAAGTACTATATTAAACGAGAATTGACCATTCTCTCCAGGATTTGCACAGACAGCTAGTCAGAGCAATAGGACGATAATTGGTAGTGACTTTTGGATCCTTTCCTGGCTTAGCAAAGGCAAGAACGATTGCCTTGCGCCAGGAATCCGGAAACTGCCCTTCAATAAAGATTCTGTTATACAGAGAGAGCAGATAATCCATAGATTTTGGTGAAAGATGTTTAACCATTTCATAATGGATGCCATCTGGTCCAACGGCACTTGCTTTGGAAAGGGCGAGGGCTCTTTTCAGTTCCTGAATAGTGAACGACCCATTATAGGGATAGATGTTCTTAGACTTAAAATTAAGTGCCTGTTTTTCCAGTTTATGTTTCAGGACCAGGAACTCTGGGGAATACGAAGATGTTGCTGAGATGTTAGAGAATGTTTCCCCAAGAGCATTGGCTATTGCAGTTGGATCTGCAATAGCGCATCCATTATAATCTAGGATTGAAGAAGGGTGGGATGTATATTTTCCCTTCATTTTCCGGATTTTATCCCAGACTACCTTAGAATTGGTAGACTGGTTAACGGATGATGTAAAACGGATCCACGATTCCTTTTGACTCTGACGGCGAATGTAGCGTGCTTTGGCTCGTGCACGCTTGAAGGCTATTAGATTAACAGTGGTAGGATATCGGCGGAATATCCCCCACGCTTTGTTTTGAGCCTTTTTTGCTGTTGTGCATTGGGAATTCCACCAAGGTTTGGGAAATGGTGGAAACCGGGTAGATGTTTTTGGAACAGTATTCGCAGCTGCTTGGACGATAATTTCTGATGTACGTTACTGCATCATTGATCGGCTCCTGACTGACCGTACTGAGTTCAAAATTTGCCTGATGTTGGAAGGCAGTCCAATCAGCCTGAATCTTCCACCGTGGTAACCTGAAAGGAAGACACGGTCTCCCACTGTGTAAGGAGGTTATCACAGGGAAGTGATCACTTCCATATGGATTCTCCTCCACTTCCCAAGTGAGTGAAGGGAGTAGAGAAGGGGAGCAGATAGAGAGATCAATGGCAGAAAAGGCACGGGTAGGCATGTGGAAGAAGGTGTTTGTTCCAGTATTTAGAAAGGAAAGGTCATTGTCATTGAGCATACGCTCTATGACCCGTCCCCTTCCATTGATGTTAGCACTACCCCACAGGGTGTTATGTCTGTTAAAATCCCCGAGAAGTAAGAAAGGGGGAGGCAACTGCGATACAAGATCATCAAGGTCTTCCTGGGAGATGTCAGTCCCAGGTGGCAAATAAATAGAGCACACAGTTAATAAAAATCCCACTGTCAGGCGAATTGCAACAGCCTCAATGCTGGTTGTAATTAGCTGGTTTGTTTTTGTTTGTTTGTTTTTTTTTTTTTTTTTAGGAGCATTAGCAACTAAGGCCATATTGCTCCGGGATATGCGGTGGTCATTCCTTGACCTTTCCGCATCCTCCGTATTTGGTGGTGACGGGCTCGAACCCCGGTCTAATCAAGAAGCGCGTGCTACGCACTGCTGCTCCTTCCCACCTGGCTACGGAGGCGCCTATTGTAATTAGCAAGGGCTGAACTGGAGTCTGATTACCCACAAGGATAGCCACTCCTCCATGAGCAGGACCATCCGCAATTCTATCCTTGCGAAAGATTGTGATGTTATGCATTGTGGGATCATCATTTGCCTTTAGATAAGTCTCCTGCAAGCAAAAGCAAACTGGCTCGTGCTTTTGCAGGAGGGCCTTGATGCCATCAGTATTTCGCCGGAATCCACGACAATTCCATTGTAGGAATTTAGCCATTACTTTGGCTTGGTGGGTCCATCAGGCGGCTTCCGAGGTGCTGAGGGCTTACTTTTGTCAGTCTTGGATTTATCTTTTTTGGGGAAGAATGGACGCTGTCCCGTGTCCATTTCTTCCTCCGCAAAGAGTTCCAAGACAGATTCATCCTGTACCTCCTTGTTCTCTACATCCATTGTTTCTGTTCTTACTGCAGGTTCTTTACC
The DNA here is from genome assembly GCF_048544385.1 of Mastigoproctus giganteus. Lineage (NCBI taxonomy): Eukaryota > Metazoa > Arthropoda > Arachnida > Uropygi > Thelyphonidae > Mastigoproctus > Mastigoproctus giganteus. Next base: position 158,279,653 of record NC_143579.1, read on the forward strand.
ACTTGGTTTTGGTAGTGGTGGAGCACTAGGAGGTACGGATATAGGAGTGGCAACTGACTGTGTTTTTTTGGTGGGCTTTTGAGAACTCAATAAATAGCGTGCAATCGGGGTGAATGACTCTTTTGGTGGTATAGTCATCTCAGTTTGTGTCCCGATAGTGCACTTAGCAGAAACCTTCTGGGCGTATGAAGGTTTCCCGCTATTTACTGGTTGGATACGTTTTCTGGCCTCTGGGTAGGAGATATTCAGCTCTGTTTTCAGTTTTTGTATTTCTTTTTCATCCTTCCACCGCTGGCATGCTCTGGAGTAGGCAGGATGATCTTGTTGACAATTTACACAGATCGGTTTAGAAGCTGAACATTCCTTGCTCTCGTGGTCTTTCGCACCACATCGAGCACAGGCAGGGTTACCACGACAAGATGTTTGTGAGTGGCCGTATTTTTGGCATCTAAAGCACCGCAGTGGGTTTGGGATATAAATTCTCACTGGGCAGTTTAGATAGCCTGCCTTGATGGAACTTGGAGGCCGTGGGGTGTTAAACGTTAGGATGAGAACTCGGGTAGGGATGAGATTCCCATCCTTTCTCATTGATATTCTTTTGACAGCCGTCACTCCTTGTTCTTTCAATTCAGAGCAGATCTCTTCTTCAGAAACATGAAGAAGGTCCCACTCTGAAATGACACTACGTGAAGAGTTCAAAGATTTGTGGGGGGTTACGATGATAGGTATTCCCCCTATTGATATGGCGTTCAGGATTTTTTCCGCCTGTTTAACATTTGAAGCTTCGACCAAAAGGTCGCCAGAACGCAGTCTTTTTACAGATTTTGGTGAACCTGCCAACCCTTCTAATCCTTTCTGGATGAAGAAGGGTGACATCTTTCCAATGGACTGCTCTCCGGTAGAATGGAGAATGAGGAAAAGCGGTGTCACTGATGGTGGTCGTATTTCCTCAGTTCTGGCTCTTTTTGCAGAGGTGTTATCTGCGTCATGATCTCGATTAGGTACGGGCCTTGTTGGGGCCCCAGAAGAAATGGGATTTAAATTACTCATAGGAGTAAAGAGAAAATGTCTGATGCCTAAGTACCTCACCCACCACGGAGCCCTACGAGGGGGCGCCCACTCGTGAACTAGCAGGTACTGCGTACACGAGTGGGACGCCGAGTTCGCTTAGAACACCATACCCACGTTACCAATAAGTCTTTATCCCGTCCCAGGACCATAGGGAGGGAGACTTATTGGAACGCAGTTGACCCTAGCAGTATAAAACCACCCGCCGATTGATCCCAGTCGAGCCGGTCCGGGACCGCCCATCTTGTCGAAGCAGGGGCCAAAGTGGTGTATTAAGGCTGGGCCCCTCAACCACCAGGATCCCCCTTTCCGCTTCCACGGGTCACGGCGCACGGCTGCACACGCCGGATTCCAATGGTGTAACCCTGGAACCAAGGTATGGGCGTTGGATCCCAGTGATGCTAATCTGGAACCCCAGCAGCATCACTGGGAGGTCCCCTCACCACGTACAGGTGCCCACGTCGAGGGGTTTGCCAAGGGTCCTGAGCTGGATATCACCATTCTTCTTTCTTGCTTTCTTGGTGATTCCCTTCTACTTCTCTCTCTCTCTCTCTCTCTCTCTCAGGGTAACACAGGATTTTTTTTCCTTTTGGCTGGTGCAGTATAAACCTCACGTTTCCTTGCACCTTATGGCTGCTAATAATAATAATAATAATAATAATAATAATATACGTTATTCTTTTAATATAATACATACACAAAGCATTAATTATGTTATTTTTATCCAGAATGCCATATTATGTGATCAAGAGCAAATCAATTTGCTTACATTATTATTTACTTGTAAAATAATAAGAGGAGTTTACCTCAATATAGTACGTAGAACACTTCCATATGATACACAACGTACTACCACAGAATATGTCAGATAGTTCACGAACACCCCCCACCCAGTATTCAATGAACCGACATATCAACAGGTTACAACTTTCCTCATGTACACTATCGCAGGACCAGATTTCACTTTTATCCAAAGGACTAAATTATAATTTACCACCTCGAAAACTACCTAAAAACAATGTGTGATTGATACTGAATTTGGACTTCGTAATGTTCCACAAAAAGATGTATTTATTCAACAAGTTAACCAAGTAGTGAATAACATAAAAGAAACGCGACTTCCTAAATTGAATACACATGACAGTTCAGCTTTACGAGAACTTCGGGGAAATAAGGACATTATCATACAGAGGGCAGATAAAGGAGATACAGTGGTAATACTAGATAAACCTGATTATATTAATAAGTTAGATTCAGTTGTTTCAGATACCTCCACTTATCTTGAAGTAGACCCGGCATTGTTTACCAATTTGGTCAATCAATACAATAAAACGTTAACCACGTATTGAAAAAACGACTATGGTCCAGTTAAAGGAATTGATGGCCAGAACATACAATATTCCTGCACTTTTCGGTCAGGTAAAATTACACAAGACTGGATTTCCTATTCGACCTATTGTTTCCTACAGGAACTCGGCATTTTCATCCTTAGCCACACATGTATATAACATTATAAAACCCTTTAGACAGGTAATACAATTTGGGATTAAGAACTACGATGCATTATTTAATAATCTTAAAGACTGTAGACTCGGCGACAATGACAATTTATTCTCACTAGATGTTACCTCGTTTTATATGCGAATGTAAACATTGAATACACATTAGATATTATTTGGGATATGTTAAATAAAAACTCGACACCAATTAATTATACGAAGCTACCTATTAAGGAAATTTTTCACTTAATTAAACTGTTAGTTGAGGCCAACTACATCACCTTTGGAGACAAGGTGTACAAACAAATTTTTGGATTACCAATGGGTTTGAGCCTGAGCGGCTTAATGTCAGAGATCTATCTCTCAACAATTGAGCATATACATTTGGCATCTTTTCGACCCCGTATCACATACTATGGGAGGTATTTAGACGACGTTCTAGTTATTACTGATAGTAGTACTATCCAAGACATTTTACATTCGTTTAATAATATTCATTCTAGACTCAAATTTACATTGGAAAGGGAGGATACGGATACAAAGTCATTAAACTTTCTAAATTTCATGCTTACCCGGGACTCGAATAAAATAAAATTTAGCATCTATCGAAAACCTACAAACACCGGTATGCTTCTACATTATAATAGCTATCACCCGTTCACCTACAAAAGATCGATTATCTTTAATCAATTTCTAAATGCCTATATATATTCAACGACGGAATCTGCTTTGGACTCAGAAATGCAAATATTAACTAGCAGGTTCTTAAACAAGGGTATTCCATTGCCACAATAAACGGAATTAGGATACAGGCTAAGGATAGGATACAAAATACTACACCAACCAACAATAGTAATATCAAAAAATACTTTATTTCTGTTCCATATGTTGAACAGTGGCACAAACAGCTTAATAAATTCTTTAAAGATACCGAATTTAAAATTGTGGCCAGGCCAACACGGAAGTTACACACTATACTGAACAATCGATCGGTTCTTTCCACGTTCGCAACACAAATTAATGATCTGGTATGCAACATTTCTTGTGGTGATTGCGACTCGTCTTACCAAGGTTCAACGTGATTTTCTCTTAATATTCGTGTAAATCAACATGAAGCCTCAGTTCGTGCTTCTCGTTCAGCAGTGTCAGAATTAGCCTTTCATGCCATTAACGAAAAACATACTTTTTTATTTAACGAGGCCAAAATAATTAATGTTCAACGTAATTATACGCGACTATTAATTGCAGAAACCGTAGAAATTAAATTACACGAGAATTCTGTTAATGTTCGGCGGCCATATTTGATGTCCGATGCGTGGACCTTTACACACACGCGCGAAGACAAATAATCACTATTTAAGTTTCACGTTCAACCCTATTTGGTAATTTTCATTCCTGTGATCACGACATATGGTCGAAAAGTGTTGTCAGGTTCAGGAAGGAAAATCGTTTTGAATATTTTCATTAGATTCTTTTTAATTGCGTTAAATTGATTTTTAATTGTTTTAAATTGATTTTTAATTGTTTTAAATTGATTTTTAATTGTTTTAAATTGATTTTTAATTATTTATATTTTGCTCTAATGTACCGGTAAGTTTCGGTTTTATCGATTTTTTCGTTTTAATTTCTGGAGAGTATCATACAGAAGTGTTCTACGTACTATATTGAGGTAAACTCCTCTTATTATTTTGCAAATATTAATATCAACATAGAACGTATTGAGTATTACAACTCTGATTCATACTATCCAATTATTATTTACTGAACTAGATAAGTTAAGTTCTTATTAAAGTGTGTTACTTGCAAATATTTGTCTCACAATATTAAGGAACAACATATCCAAACATTGGCCAAAAGACATCTGCAAGGCCTCCAAATTGACAGTTTAATTATAACCATCCGTAAAAAGTAAACAAAACGTGATGCACTTAATTAAGCAAAAGTTGGGTAAAATGACAAAGTATGGTTCAACTAAAAACTTTTTACTTTATAGGACTCTTTTCTGCAACTCCAATGACTTTGTTTGTTTATTGTTATCCAACTTACCTTATATGTCCTCCGCCAATTTTTCTTATTGTCATGAAGCATACGTTTCCAAAGCATTCCCATTACTTCTGGGAAATGTTCATATGTGAAAGTACTTTGAGCTATTTCTTGCATAAGCTGTCCTGTAGGTCCCCATGCATCATCATTGGTAGCTTCTCTAACTTTGGCTTCCACTTCTGTATAATTCATTACTACATTGGTACTGAGGGGGAAAAAAAAAAGAAAAGAGCAGAATCAATCAACTTGCTATTTCAACATTTTTTGCATTTCCTGCTCAAAAAAAATTTTTTTTAAACAAACAAAAAAAGGGTTGGCAATGTGAATTCATACTCTTAAGAGTGATACTTACTAAAAATAACAATTAAAAAAAATAATAATAATAATAAAAAAATTCAGGGCTTATATTGCATAGGCATTCTTTCTTCTTAAATTGCCACTCTTAGCGAGAGAGCTGTTCAACAATTCATTTCTTGTTTCCTCATTCATTTTTTGATGACTCTGGTCTGTGTCAATAAGCTCTTTCTTCAATGGCACTGAGCAGAATCAACACAAAATTAATTCTCATTGGGAAATTATTCAATTCAATGAATTGAATAATTTTAATTCATTGAATTGAAATTTATGCCATCTTAAAATATTATCTTAGTCTGGTAATTCACTGGATTTCAACACACAGGGCTCAAATCAAGTGAATCTGCAGATGCAGTTTAAAAAAAAATTAATGAAAAACTCTCATATGAAACACAAGTTCATGGAGTACATTATGGTATGAAATACTGCTAGAAAGTTTAAAAAACTTTATGTGCTTTGTGTTAGATGTAAAGCTGTAATGCTTGACAATGCACTGTCCTGAATATACAACAAAATATAATTATGATTTTAGGTGAGTAATAAAATGTCTTTTAATCCTGTATGTTGTTGTTGTTGGAGTGGGATTTATTGGCGCAAGGGCTGCTATGACCATATTGCGCCTATACCGTTACTTTGGAGTGTTTGTCAATATAGGAAAGGAGACTATTCTAGAAGTGATTGTATGCGTTAATCATTTTTAGAAAGGTGAACAGTTCTGATAAAGTGGCATCATTTCCAAGTATATGGCTTAGTTGCAGAGGTTTTTGTGAGCTAATTAAGGATTTGAAACATGCGATTCTAGCTGAATGATAATGTGTACACTCAATGATAATATGTTTTACAGTAAGTATGGAACTACAATGCGGGCAAAGTGGAGGATCTTCTCCTAGCAGTAGAAATAGGTGTGTAAGATGTGTATGGCCAATTCGTGCTCTTGCCAGCACGACCTCTTCCTGCCTGTTTGATCGGGAACTGGATCTCCACAGCTGTGGATTGTGTTTTATTTCAAGAAGTTTGTTACCGGTTTGATTATGCCACATTTCAGACCACATCTCAGTACATATCCGCCGTATGACTGGTTTGTAGTCAGAAAAAGGAACAGGGGTGGAATCGAAGCAAGTGGGGTGTTTTGCTGCTTCGTCTGCACGCTCATTTCCTGGAATTCCAACGTGGCTCGGTATCCAGCAAAACGTAACAGTCCGATTATTTTTGTTGAGTTGGCATAACTGTGACCTGATTTGTGAGAGGAATGGATGCAAATGTTGTGATTTATTCTGCAGAGCATTCACCGCACTTAAAGAGTCTGTATATATTATTACTTGGGTGTTTGGAACATCGTTAAGGAGTTTTAAAGCCATTTTGATTGCGTATAGTTCGGCCGTAAAAACACTGCATTCAAGTGGTAATTGGACAGAGACAGTGCATGCAGGACTCATTACTGCAGCTCCCACGGAGACATCAGTTTTGGAGCCGTCCGTGTATATCTGAAGACTGTGAGCATTGGTCAATGCGTGATTCGCATGTAGTTGTCTGAGATTGTGGTTCGATAAGGAGTGTTTTCCCCACTGAAGAAAATAGTCATCGCAATGAGGTATATACATTGCCCATGGTGCTTGTACTGCGTCCGTAGCTTGAAAGATATTTCCAAGATAGATGTTCCAATTTTGAGTTACCTCTTGTAGCCGAATACCAGCAGGTTTGTTTTCGTTGGGTTTATTTCTATATAAGTTTTCCCACTGCGGTTCAAAAAGATATGTCCAGATGGGATGAGACGGGTGACTACGTAATTTGACTGCATAACTAAGAAGCAGTACTTTTCTCCTAAGATGTAGTGGAGGTTCATTGGCATCTATATACATACTTTGCACTGGGGATGTCTTAAAGGCCCCTAAGGCAATCCTGAGAGCACTATGCTGGACCGGATTGAGCCAAGCCAATGCTGTCTTTCGTGCAGAATCATAAACTGGGGCTCCATAATCTAGACGAGATCTTATTAAGGTTCGATACAGATGTAGAAGAGTGAAGCGATCGGCTCCCCATGTCATGGAAGATATAACTTTGAGGATATTAATCTTTTTCATGCACTGAGTTCTTATTTGTCGTATATGTGCCTGAAAGGTAAGTTTGGTGTCAAGTGTAAGGCCCAAGAACCGGATACTTTTGCTAAGTGGTATTTTTTGGGTTCCTAATATTAGCTCGGGATCTGGATGGAGCTGACGCTTTTTGCAAAAATGGATAGCAGTTGTTTTTGTTGCAGAGAGACGATAGCCATTGCGGGATGCCCATGATTCTATTTTATTTATCGAGAGCTGCAATTGTCGCTCAATGGACCGCATGCTTTGTGAATGATAGGATATAGTAAGGTCATCTGCATATAAATAGGTGTCAACATTAGCCGGAATATTTTCTGTTGCATTATTTAGCCTAACCGCAAAGAGCGTTGCACTTAGAACTGATCCTTGTGGGACCCCTTCTTCTTGGACAAATGTACGGGAGAGTGAATTGCAGTAACGCACTTGAAAGGTCCTGTTTTCTAGAAAACTCTGTATGATAAGGGGTAGTTGACCCCGGAGCCCTGTGGCATACAGATTTTGAAGTATGCCATACCGCCAGGTGGTATCAAAGGCTTTTTCGATATCCAAGCAAATCATGACTAGATGTTCTTTACGGATAAAAGCATTGCGTATGTCGGATTCTGCCTTGACCATAAGGTCTAGAGTTGACCGATTTTTTCGAAATCCGTACTGATTCTTATTCATCACCGAATGAGATTCTAGATACCATACTAAACGGGCGTGGATCATTTTTTCTAGTGTCTTACCAAGGCAACTGCTGAGAGATATTGGCCGATAGTTTCGTGGATCTGATTGATCCTTTCCAAATTTAGCAAACGCTAGAACTATTGAGTGACGCCAAGAAAGAGGAAAGTAGCCATCTGAGAATATCCGGTTGAAGTATATTAGCAATGAATTCAAAGCTTGTTTGTTTAAATGTTTAAGCATTATATAGTATATCCCATCAGGCCCTGGTGCACTATCACCCGACCTATTTAGACAGCTCTCTAGTTCAAATGATGTAAAAGGTCGGTTATATGGAGGAGATGCCCTTGTATTGAAGTTCAGGTTATGCTTTTCTGCTTTAGCTTTTAGCTGTTTAAACGTAGACTCATATGCTGATGCTGCGGAGATTTGGAAAAAGCAATCTGCCAGGGCATTTGCAATTTCTGTTGGAGTGGAGAAGTCTTTACCTTTCCAGCTTATAATCGGCATTGATTCGGGGAACAGTTTACCATTCAGTTTTTTGATTTTATTCCAGATTTTTCTAATCTCTGTATTTTTAGTAATAGTGGAAGCGAACCGGATCCAAGAGTCTTTTTTCGCTTTTTTCTGCACATAACGTGCCTTTGCTTTAAGTTTCTTAAAATTAATCAAGTTTTCAGTTGTTGGATACTTGCGAAATCGATTCCATGCTTTATTCTTTTCTCTTTTAGCATCACGGCATGCATCATTCCACCAGATATTGGCATGTCTGCGAGGACTGGCTGTGGTTTTTGGTACAGCACAGGTTGCAGCTGTTATTAACTGTGCAGTAATGTGGTCGGTAACTTTATCTATGGACTGGCTTTTGATGACTTCATTATCAAAGGAAATTGAATCTGTGAACTTGTTCCAGTCTGCTTTTGAAAATTTCCATTTTATGCGGCTGGCTATATGTGTGGTTCTGTTTGTTTGCAATTTGCAAATAATTGGGTAATGGTCACTGTTTAGTGGGTTACTTGAAACTATCCACTGAATGATTGGGAATAGTTTTGGGGAACATATTGATAAGTCTATGGCAGTAGATACTCCGGTGGGAAAATGAATATAAGTGTCAGCACCAGTGTTTAATAATGTGAGATTTTGGCTCTCAAGAACTGTTTCAATAAGTTTTCCTCGTTTGTCTATCTGGGGAGATCCCCACATAGTGTGGTGCCCATTGAAATCTCCTAGTAGAATGAAAGGAGATGGAAGCTGCTTTATAAGGTCCTCCAGTTCTTTCACAGTGAATTCTTTGTTTGGGGAAAGGTATACAGAGACAATGGTTAAAGTAAAATTTAAAACAATACGTATGGCTACAGCTTCTAATGTGGTCTGCAGGGAGATCTGTTTTGTAGGAACTTTGTTGTCAACTAGTATGGCTACACCTCCTCTGGTTGAGTTAGTATTGCTTCTGTCTTGTTGATAGATACTATAATTTTTAATCACTGGAGTCACCTGCGGAGTTAGATTGGTTTCTTGCAAGCAGAGGCTGATTGGACTGTGCTGTTTGATTAGGTCATAAATATCAAATATATTGCTTCGTAGACCTCTACAGTTCCACTGTATAATATTCTGCATTATTTAGTTTTTGGGATTGAGTATGGTTCTGTCTGTTTTTTATATCCAACCTGCTTGTGTCGTTCTGGTTTCATCTTTTCTTTTTTTGGGAAGCTAGGACGCCCAAGGTCCATATCATCTTCTGCATGTAAATCTAATATTGTCTCATCATGCGGGGTACCAGCATCTGTGTCCATATTTCCTGAGTATGGTTGTTGTGCAATATTTGGGGATGATGCTTTCAATTTCACAGTTTCTGGTAGAGTATCAGTTGCAGTTGGTGGGACTGTTAGCGGAGTATTGTTAGCACAAGTCACTTTACATTGTTCTGTAGGTGGCTGCTGTGGGACCGACAGCACTGATCGGGCCCAATCAGCAATTGAGATGGATGGAGGTACTGTGACTGCCGTTTGTGTTGCAGCTGACTGGTATTTTTTGGCTGCCGCAGCATAGGTAATTTTTGGCATACTGAGCATAACATTTTTCCTAGCTTCCTGGTAGGTGACCTTTTGCTCAACTTTGTATTTCTGGATCTCTTTTCCTACCCTCCAGAGTTCACATGATTTTGAGTATGCTGGATGCTGGCCTTTACAATTTGGGCATTGTGGCGTTTCTGCATTGCAGTCCGTTTGTGCATGAGCTTTAGAACCACAGTTTGGGCAGATGGCGTCTCCTCGACATACTGTTTGCGCGTGTCCAAATTTTTGACACTTGAAGCATCTGATTGGGTTCGGAATGTAGGGACGTATTCGGCAATTAAGGTATCCGGCTTTGACACATGATGGTAAGGTTGGTGTACTAAATGTGAGGATAATATTCCTAGTGGGAACAAGTTCACCATCTTTTTTAATTATTATCCGCTTTGCTTGAACTACCTTTTGATCTTTTAGTTCTTCTACTATCTCGTCTTCAGTGACATTCATCAGGTCCCACTCTGCTATTACTCCTTTGGAGCTATTTAAAGTGGCATGAGGGGTGACCTGTACTGGTATTCCGCCGAAAGTGGATAATTTCAGTAGAGACTGAGAATGCTGGTGCTTAGTTGTTTCGACTAGAAGATCTCCGGATCGGAGTCTTTTCACCATTTTCGGTGAACCAGCCACGCTTTCCAAACATTTCTGGATTAGAAATGGTGAAAGTGAACTCACAGGTTTGGCAGAAAGAGAATGTAATATGAGGAACGCTGGATATTCCTGCTGATTCTCATTTTTGCGTAGTCTCTTAGATTGTGATTCGTCACGTTCGGGTTCATTTGAGTCATGACATGAGCGTCTAGGCTCAAGTACTGGAAAGTTGTCATAATCCATGGTTGCTCCTTTTAGCCCCAGAGGATAACTTTTCCTCCAGGTTACCGGCCCCGCCACGTGGAGGCAGGAGCGGTGCCACCAGTGACCAAGCGATTAGAGATTAGTGGTTAGTGTGTTATGTGTTATTTCTATATACAAGAAGAAGAAAGGTACCTTTCCTTTCTTTTTGAAAAGCTTACTTCTTTATTTAGAAGAGCTGAAAATAAATAACTTAGCAAATGAAACACTTGAAATTTCTCTGAAATCTATTAACTCTAGAGAAGTCGCTTTGAAATTCACTTGTAGATTCGCTTTGATCACTCGCTTGGCACTCGGGGCCTTTAATCCTGTAGAGGTCATGCAAAACTTGACTGGTTCCTCTTCAAAATAACTGTTACACATTCATTTTTGGTTCAAGATTAATGGCTTATACACTCAGCACCTTCCTAAATATAGAAAAAGTTCTATTTGAGCAGTTTTGTAAGTGAACAATTATTGAATATTTGGAATGAGACATAAAACATGTCAAGTTCGATGCATCCAAAACTATTTGTGTAACCATTTTTACCCTCCACTTCACGTCACCTTCGGTTCTAGCACAACATAAACAAGTATGTTTCTTGACCACTGTTGATGTGCATCTGCTATAGAAATTATATGCTCTTTGTTTTATGGTTAATTGTATGTTTTTTTATTGATTATTATTAGTAGTATAATTTAGTTTCTTGTTTCAATTATTTATCTGTTTATTTCTTTATTTATCTGACAAAATATTAATATATGCACATGTGTTCAGTTCGAATTTTTGCACTTAACAGTTCAAGGAACTGCAAAATAGAAGTAACTATTAGTTTCATATTTATGAAGAATTTCATAGCAAGAAATTAACCAAGCAGGATTACTTTTTCAGTCTAACACAAGAGCCTGTTTCATCCAGTTCAAACTGCCAAGTCCAAGTTCCCTGAATGCTGTTGTTGTTGTTTAAGGGTTTTAAGACACAAGGGCATCAAAGGCCAATATGTGTCTTTACAGGTTTTTTTTAATGTATATAAATTTTTTTTAGATTTGTTTGTCAAAGTGGATTTGCTGAATAAAATTAAAGAGTTTATCAAGATTTGCAGAGTTATCTAAAATCTGTTGAAGGGTAAGTGGATTCTGATTATCGCACAGACTCTGAAAGTAAAGAAATCTGGAAATTCTGAATAGAGGGCATACTAAAAGGATGTGTTTCGCTGTAAGCTGAACTTGACATCGAAAACAGAGAGGGGGATTTTCATTAGCTAGTAGATGATAATGCGTAAGGTGAGTGTGGCCAATTCGTAGTCTGGCAAGCATTACTTCTTCTCTGCGACTTTCCCTGATACCTGAGTTCCATATTTGTGGATTCGATTTTATTTCCTGCAGTTTATTATTGGTTTGATTTCTCCATATCTGAGCCCATTCATTCTCACTTGCTCAAATAATAACTGGTCTGAAATCAGTGTATGGAACAATCATTGCTTTTTTTGGCTGTTCTGTAGCTGACTTTGCTGCATTATCTGCTTTGTCATTGCCTTCTATTCCGGAGTGTCCTGGAATCCAGCAAAGAGTTATGATAATATATTAGGACAGAAATTTATGATAGCGAACATATTTCACTTAATGCAAGCTGGATGGCATATAATTCTGCAGAAAGTATGCTGTACTCATGTGACTGCCTTTGAAACTATATGCGAAGGGAATACTGCTGCTGCACCTACACGAGAGTGTGACTTAGAGCCATTCGTATAAATTATAAGTTTCCTAGTGTGTTCTGTAGTATGGTTGACATGTAGCTATTGGATATTAAAATATGGAATGGTGTTTTTTGATCACTGAGTGAAGTATAGATCAATGTCTATATCGTGTCTATCCCATGGAGGTAAAGGCACATTTGTACTTTCTTCAATTTTACTGAGATCAATTTTCCACTTCTGTGTTATTTCTTGAAGATGTATCCCAGCAGGCCTGGGTTCATTAGGGTTGGATTCATAGTATGTTGTCCAAAGAGGTTGGTTGAGGTAAACCCAACAAGGATGATATGGTGAGCTTCTTATTTTGGCAGCATATTGGCAGAGTAGGCTTTGTCTTCTAAGATTAAGTGGAGGGTCGTGTGCTTCCACGTACAAGCTCTGAACTGGCGAGGTTCTGAAGGCACCTAGAGAAGATCTAAGAGCACTGTGTTGGACGGTGTTCAGAGACTGTAAGATGATCTTTTTAGCTGAAGCATATACTATAGCTCCATAATCTAATCATGACCAGATTAAAGCATGATATAAATTCAATGATGACTGCCTGTCAGCACCCAAAGATGTTGAGGATACTGCACAAAGGATGTTTAATTTCTGGAGGCATGTAGTTTGCAGGTAGGTTATATGTTTGTGAAAATTTAGTTTGGTGTCTAAAATCAAACCCAATAGTCTTATCAAATCCGTAATTGCTATTTCTGTGCCTTTCAGTTTTAATACAGGTTCCGGATGAAGCGATCGCAATTTACAGAAGGGTATTGCTGCAGTTTTCTCCTCGCTTAATCGATAGCCATTGCATTTTACCCAAGTTTCAATTTTAGTTATTGCTAGTTGTAGTTGTCTTTCAATGGTACCCATGCTTGAGGATTGACAGGAAATAGCAAGATTATCTGCATACATTAGCATTAGTAGAGGCATACGATACAAGAAAGCAAGCTTATGCAGCATCAGCCAAAAAATGCTCCAATTTCACCCCTCCATTCATTCCAAATACCAGTTCCAGCTCAGTCTTAAATTTATTTAGGCTATCAACTTCCCACAACAAAAGATGGAAGTCTGTTCCACCAATTTTACTTGTGCATATGTCCGTTCCCATATTCCCTGTCAGAGACTTGGTAATTTGGAATCTCCTCTCTTCGATCTTCTCTGGCTTAAATTCTCTCTACCTCATTGTATCAAATTCATTTGTTGTCTCTACCAATCTCCAAACTCCACTAATCACTTGAAGCTCTTTGACTTCCTCTCTTTGCGATTTGACTTTCTCCAGTCCAACTTTCCTAACAGCAAGGTAATTTTCCTTGGTGAATTTAATGTTCGCAACTCCAGCTGGCTTCCGTTTTCTAGTCACAACCCAGCTGGCCGAGATGCTGAGGCTTTTGCAATTACCAATGATCTTGCACAGATTGTTCATTTACCTACAAGAATACCAGACAATCCTAACCATACAGCCAACACGCTTTATCTTTTTCTCACAAACAAGCCTTCTAAGTACATGGTCGAACTGAGTGGTCCTTTAGGCACCTCAGATCACAACTTGGTGATTGTCTCTTCTCCAATGGAGCCTTTATCTCATGGCTATTCCCAACTTCGTGTTGTTTGGCATTATAAGAATTCAAAATGGGTTGACCTGCGAGATTTCTTTTCTTCTTTTCCTTGGTTGGATTACTGTTTCGAAACTTCTGATGTCAATGTTTGCTCAGATCGTGTCAGTGAAATTATTTTTGTAGGAATGGAATCTTAATTCCACACTCCACTTTAAAATCTCGTCCTTTATCTAAACCTTGGTTTTCCAATAAATGTGCTAACGCTGTTCAAGAGAAGAACGTTGCATATCGTAATTGGCTTGTTTCCAATTCTTCAGTTTCATTTTCTGCCTACACCAACACTCGTAACAATTGTAAAGAAGTTATTAATCAGTCCGAACTAGATTTTGAACAGGCTAAGAGTAGAAAACCTACTTCTTGCCCTAATGGTAGCCGAGCATTCTGGTCTCTTTGGCAAAAGACAAAAGTCTCTTGCCAAAGCTATTGGCCCATCTCTGCTCCCACCTCTGTCAAATCCAGATGGTTCTGTTGTCACTTCAGCCAACGATAAAGCTGACCTGCTAGCATCTCATTTTTCTTCCAACTCATCTATTAATGATTTTGGTAAAACATCTCCCACCAATCCCAACACACTCCATTCAATGCCTCCTGTGGTCTTCCGTCAAAAGGATGTCAGAAGGATTTGATGAATCTCGATACTAAGAAAGCTCCAGGTCCTGATGGTATTTCTCCACTTGTTCTCAAAACCTGTGCTCCCAAACTTACTCCTGTTCTTTTTCCTTCTGCTTGGAAATTTGCTCATATCCAGCCAGTTCCCAAAAAGGGTGACAAGTCCCTCCCATCCAATTATCATTCCATTGCAATTACTTCTACTCTTTCTAAAGTAATGGAGAAATCAATTAACCGCCAACTACCTAGAAACCCTCCATCTGATCAACGATCGCCAGTATGGATTCTGTCAGTGTCGATCCACTGGTGATATTCTGGCTTATGTTACTCATTTATGGACAAATTCAATGGAAAAGATCGGCAAAACACAAGCAGTTGCTCTTGATATCTCAAAGGCTTTCGATCGTGTTTAGCATAAAGGTCTTCTAAACAAGCTTCCATCTTATGCTTTGCCAACTGCTTTTTGTAATTGGTTATCCAATTTTCTCTCTGATTACTCACTGAGGGTGATGGTAGATGGCTCTCTGTCTTCTAACTTCTCCACTAATGCTGGTGTCCCCCAAGGTTCAGTTCTTTCCCCCATCTTTTGAACTTGTATATTAATGACCTTCTTCCATTGACTGGATATCCTATCCATAGTTTTGCCAATGATAGCACATTGCATTCCACTTTCCATTTTGAGAAACCTGGCCCTGCTCAATCAGCTTCAATTTCTCGAATATCTGCTACCAATTCCTTAAATGGCAATCTCCAGGTAATTCTCTATTGGGGCAAAGACAACTTAGTTGATTTCAATCCTTCTAAAACTCAGTCTTGTCTTATATCTTGCAAAAAGGATTCTTCTGCTCCTATGCTTATCTTTGGTGACACTCCAATTTCTAGGCAAGTTGATATATCTCTTTTGGGGATTACCCTGACTTCTAATCTCTCTTGGCACAAGCACATTACATATATTGCTTCCTCTGCATCTAAAAAACTTGGTTTTCTCTTTCGCTCTTGGTGTTACTTTTCTTCCAAACAGCTGTTCAGTCTATACAAATCGCAAATCCACCCTACCATAGAATATTGTTCCTACATCTGGAGCAGTGCCCCCAAAACCTCTCAAGCTTCTAGATTCCATTCAGAAGAGGGCAATTAGGTTAATTAATGACTCCTCTCTAACAGAGTCTCTCCACTCACTGTCTCATAGATATACTGTTTCTGCTGCATGCCTTTTCTACAGATACTTCCATGGGCACTGTTCTTCTGAATTGGCTTCTATTATTCCCGCTCTCTCTTTCAAAACAGTCCGAACACGTGCTGCCACCAGCCAACATCCATTTACTGTCCAACTTCAAACTCACAGAACCAACTTTTCATCTTCCTCGGTTATTCATTCAACTGTTGTTTTCTGGAACAACCTTCCTTCGTACATATTTCCTGAAAATTACAGTCTACAGAAGTTCAAGTCTAATGTCAACAAATATCTTCTTTCGTCTTCTCAACCTCCAGCCCAAGCACGGTACCAAGTACTATAGGTTATAATACCGCTCGTGTTTGGGGTTTTCATAAAAAAAAAAAAAAAATCAACTACTAGCTGGCTAAAGGCAAATTTCCGTACATCTATCCTATACATATAAGTTTCCACCGTAGGTGGGATGCCTCGAGTAAAGCCACTGGTTCGTAAAGCAAAAAGTGTGACGCTTAAAATAGATTCTTGAGGTATTCTTTCTTCTTGTGTGTGAATTGTGAACAGCTCATTCTGGAATTGTACTTGAAAGGTCCTGAGATGGAGAAAGTTCTGAATGAAACGTGACATGTTACCTCTCAGTCCAAGGTTGTTTAAGTCTTGGAGGATTCCATATCTCAAGGTGGTGTCAAATGCTTTGGTAATATCGAAAGTTATCATTACCATGTGTTGTTTTTTAACAAAAGCATTTCGAGCACGAGCTTCTACTTTAATGTGGACATCAGTTGTAGACCTGTTATGGAGGAAACCAAATTGGTGCGGTGTTATAGCATCTTGAGCTTAAATAATCCAGACTAGTCTCCTGTGAATCATCTTTTCTATTATCTTCCCTAAACAGATGGTAAAAGACATAGGATGATAACTGTTAGGGGAGATAGTATCTTTGCCAGGTTTTGCTATGGGTAACACCAGTGGTGGGATTCAAATAATTTAACAACCGGTTCACTGCCCTAATGACCATTCTAAGTATAAAAAAACTATATACCGAAATGTAGTTTATTATTTCATGAAGTTAATACTAAAATAAAAACAATAAAAGAGGTCCACAAAACTAGATTATGTTATAAGAAAGAGTTTTAAAATATTAATGAAAAAATATTAAATAATACCTGAAAAAAAAAACAATAAAACTGTTATTTAAGATATTTCCATATTGCTTCTTGATTGGTGTCCTCACTTGCAATTTTCTTCGCTTTTATCCAAGCATCATTAGCTGAGTGATTTATCCTTAACCATCTTTTCACTGTAGGAGTAGGATCCCATTCCTTTAGAGGTAGGCCAATTAGACTAATAGTCATTGTGTTTGTTATATTAGAAACAGTTAGGCGACTTCTCTTCTCTGAACATATTATGTTTGTCTTTGAAAAAACCCCTTTCTGCTTCTGCTGAACTTACAGCAATTGTTATGACAATAATTTTAGCTCTTTGAACACTTTCAGGAATTGCATAATTCTGGGAATTTTTTAAACATTTTCCACGAAATCTCGATAATCATTAATATCAATTTTGTAATTAAAAATGTCATTAAACACGAGCAATTGTTCTTCATCTGCTTTCCATGGAACTCGTACTTCTTCAATATTCCAGTAATCTGGCTCCAAAAAATTTGAGAAATTGTAATCTATCTTGAGTCCTATCTTGAAATTGGCTACAACTTGCTTTTAAATGTTCACAATCCATTATTTTTTTTTTCAAATTCGTTACAATGGTTTCTAAAAGTCTTTCACGAGGAAGCCCGACAAATCGATGATTTTCTACAAATTTTATATTTTTGAAGGTTTCTGAAGTAATTAATTCATCAACTTTTTTTTCGTATGGACCCTTTTCCTTTCCAAGCATTTGAAATGCTTTAATAAATCTTATCACGAGTTTTTCAGCCTTTATTACGTCTATATTTCTTGCTTGCAGTGCATTTGAAAGAAGAGAAATTTCGTTTAAAATATCAATCATCAATGCCAAATCAGTTATAAAATATATATTTTCAAGACAGGCAACCATACCTAAGCACTTTTTATGTTAATAAAAATAGTGATGTAGCACTGGATAAGCGCACCACACAGCTAGAGTTGACCTTAAACTACAGGCAGCCCAACTTGGTCCCAAAACTCTACCAATCTTTATAATTTCAATTCTAAGTTGTTCAGATATTTTGGAAAGTTCAATTTGGTTCTTATTAGATTGATGAAAAATTGTATATATCTTATCAATAAATATTTTAAAATGATTTACTTGCTTTATTTCCTTTATCGAATCATCTAAAAACAAGATGGAGGCGATGATTTAAACAGTGCCATATTATTATGTTTGGAAACTGTTTTGCAATCCTAGTGCTCACTCCAGATTTTCTCCCAAGCAGCACAGACGAGTCTCACCACAAGATCCATTTCCATCTCCACAGGCAATTCATACACGATAGATTTGAGGGCCTCCCACAGAAAGAAATCAAGGCTCGATAAATCAGTTGAGCGTGCGGGCCAGGCAACGGGTCCACCACGGCCAATCCATCGACGCCCAACACGCCTGTTCAAATGGTCACGAACACACCTTCCATAATGGGCATGAACTCCACTAAATATCAGATCGAGAAAGATCCGATATTTAGCGGAGTTCATGTGGGATGGTAACAGGTATGGGTCGACTAAGCAGTCACCGACCATACCTGCCCACCCATTTATTGCGAAGCGATGTTGTGCCGCATGGGAGCGCACACCGTGTGTGCCCTCTGCTAATCCATACACTAGATGCATGTCTGCCAGCTCACAGTTCGTATATCGATGCATGTCCTTCGTGCGCGACTACTGCTTGAATGAGTAAACCAGAAATTTTCCCTCTCACGAACTGATGAACAGAGGCATGTACCGACTTACGGTGACGTTTCCGGCTATGGGTTCCTATGCGATTCACATTCCTTTAGATGTTACCTACCTCCCCTAAACGTTTGTACCAATATTTTTGAGATACCCTGTATGTATGTATATATGTGTGTGTGTGTGTGTGTGTGTGTGTGTGTGTGTGTGTGTATATATATATATATATACTTTGAATCTTTTGTATATATATATATAGATATACTTTGAATCTTTTGTATATATATATATATATATAGATATACTTTGAATCTTTTGTATATATATATATATATATATATATATACAAAAGAAACGTGTCTTTCCTTCCTTGATACGAAGCTTACTTCTTTATTTAGAAAAATGCAAAGTTAAATAACTTTATAAAGGAAGGGTTTTAACAATCTCTATAATCTGTCGCTTTTTTTTTTTTTTTTTTTCTGTAGTTGTTGGCGCATCGGCATCTGTGGCCATAATGCACCTCCCAAGGTTTTTGCAGTACTTTGATCTAAGCCCGAGGTGGGATTTGAACCCGCAACCTTTGGGTTTCCAGGCAGGTACTTTACCCACCCGGCTAAAATCTGTCGCTTTCAAATCACTTTGGAAATATCGCTATGATCGCTCGGGGCCTCCCTGAATGCAAGCCTGCAACCTACTTACCTATTGGATAAGATCTGTTGGGGACTAAGAGGTGTGGCAATAAAGTACCCAGATTTGTACTGTTGCATTCACGTTGAATGAGCTGGAAAATAAACTGAAGTGGTATGTTGTAGTTCCAACTTCCTCCAAAAGATGATGATACAGAAATTATTCTGTATGCTGACAAGTTCAACTTAAGTAGCGTTAAGATTAGTCACAATTTTGCAATGGAGCAATGAACGAATATCAAATTTTGCTTTGGGAACATCTGCAACAAAAACATAATGAAATGTTCAAAACTGTTTATGGTGATGAAACATTAAGCCATACCAGTGTATCTGAATGGTATAAGCGGTTCGAATATGGACGTGAGGATGTTCACAATGAACCAAGAAGTGGGCATCCATCAAACTCTCTAAGTGAGAACAGAGTTGCAAAAGATCAGGAAATTGTGGCAAGTGATTACTGTTTGACCCTCAAAATGAGTTGGATATGAATAAGGAGACAATTCATCAAATTCTGAATGAAGATTTAGGTAAAAAGGAAGTGCAAAATTTGTGTCAAACAGCCTCATGGAAGCAATAAAGAATGCCATCATGCGAGGGCTTCATCCAGATATGTGAAGACAATCCTAATTTCCTCGACTGTATTGTCACTGGAGATGAGTGTTGGGTGTTTCAATATGACCCAGAGGATAAAGCATCAGAGCATTCAGTGGACTTCAAAAATTATCATCAGGGCTCAAAGTTTCATTTACAGAAATCTAGGATCAAGACGATGCTGATCCATGTTTTTTGACAAATAAGGTATAATTCCCAAAGAATTTGGATCTAAAGGGAGAGTCGATGCATTCTATATACCAGTTCTTCCGCCCCATATGGGGGAAGGGGGAAATAGTAGGTCCATTTGGTCTGGGCCCCAGACCTAGAGAGGCCTCCAAAATTTAGTCTGTTATGCAAAAAACATATGAAAGTGATTGAAAAAATTTTCAAATTAACTTAAACATTATTTATTATACAAGTGTCATTCTATTTATGATGTAATGATACAAACAATAATATACTGTTTGATAACTTAACGGCTACCGCTCAAATGAGTGAGAGAAGATTGGAGATGGAAGGGGAGCAATAAGAATGTATTCCATGCTTCATTATCTTTGAATCAGGTCTTGATTGTTCACACAAAAAACAAATGCATCTTATCATTTGATATGTGAAAATAAACAATTCAGTTTTTGATTGAAGAACAATTCATCAAGTTTGATTCTGTCACACAAAACAAAGGAAAGGAAATTGCTTTAAAAATTCTATAACTTCTAGGAAAGTTTGAACTTGATTTCAATACACGTATTGGAGCATCTAATAATGATGCTAATATGGCAAGAGTGTATAATGGTGTACAAGCAGTTTTGATTGAATGTAATCCTAATTTCATTTTTTCAAGCTGTGGAAACAATACTTTGAATCTTACAGGTTGTTATTGTTGTTGGTATACGGCTTAATGACACAAGGACTACTGAGGCCTAATTGTGTCTGTTCATTGTTTATTTACATGCAACGTATAGCTATAGATGTAAAATTATATGCTCATGTACAGGTCAATATATTTTAGGTACATCAAAAGTTCTTTTACGTTTGCTTCATTTCCTGTGAAGTGAGATAAATCATGAGAGCTGTTCAATGTGGAGAGAGATTAAAAAGTGTTAGAGTGGATGGTTGAATGTAAAGGACAATCAACTAGAAAATGATGGACAGTAAGTTGCACCAAACAGGATGAACACTGAGGTAGGTTTTCTCCCAACAGTAGGACGAGATGTGTATGATGAGTGTGTCCAATTCTGAGTCTTGCCAATACCACTTCCTCTCTTCTGTTTTGTCGGAAGCTAGAGAGTCACAGCTTTGGATCTTGTTTTATCAGGTAAAGTTTATTGTTGGTGTTACTTTTACAGATCTGTGACCAGTTGTAGCATGCTTCGCAAATGGTAGGTTTATAGTCGCTGCACGGAACCTGAGGATGTTGTGAGAGAGCGAATTGAGGATGTTTAGTGGCAATATCAGCACTTTCATTTTCCTGGAATCCCAGTATGACCAGGGATCCAGCAAAATCTGATTGACTAATTGGACATGCTGCAGGAGATTAACTGGGAATGAATGTATTTCAAGATAGGATGGGAAGAAGAGAAATTCTTCCTTACGGCAGATGAGATGGATAGTTCAATAATTTTACCAAGTGCTAACTTGATAGCATATAATTCAGCAGTGAAGACACTGCAGGCTAATGGTAGTGAGGCTGTAGCAGTAAATGAAGGAAAAACTGCAGAAGCACCTACCATACTTGCAGTTTTCGATCCGTCAGCATAGATTTTACAGGCATGGGAGTTCTGAGTAGCATGAGCTGAGTGCAACTGCCTGACCCCAGGGGCTCATATCTGGTGAGTATGGGCTTGGCACACCCAGGGTGCTGAGCCGGATATCATCATTCTTCTCTTTCTTGGTGATTCCCTTTTGATTCTTCTTTCTCTCTCTCTCACAGGGTAATTCAGAATTTTTTTTTTTTTTAGCTGGTGCAGCATAAGGGTTCCTTACACCATATGCTAATAATAATATTGCAAGGTGGTATGACATTTTTCTCCCACTTAAGAAAATTACATTGTAAGGGGCAGAAACGTATGTCTAATGTGGAAAGGAGCGGTTGTGTCCTGAAAAATATCACTTAAATCAATATTCCAATTCTGAACAAGCTCTTTAATTCCGAGTGAAGCAGGTCTCTTTTCATTTGGTTTGCTCTCATAGAAGAAATGCCACCGAGTATTATAAAAATATTCCCAACTGAGGTGCGATGGAAGACTGGATTTTAGCAGCATATTGGAGTAGTAATGTTTTCCTATGAAGATGTAATGGAGGCCCATGCATTTCGATATAAAAACTTTGGATTGGAGAAGTCCTGAAAGCGCACAATGAAATCCTCAGAGCACTGTGCTGGATGATATTTAGATGTAAAGTAGTGCTTCTGGCAGAGTCATACACTAGACAACCATAATCTAAGCATGAACGGATTAAACTTCTGTAAAGGTAAAGTAAGTACAGCAATACCTCGTTTAGCATGGCTTCAAACAGCACGGGTGCCACTATAATACGGTTTTCAATTAAATTTAAGTCGAAAATTTACTGTACATATTAAAACTCATTCAATAGCCTAGTTATGCATACATATATGCTTTGGTGCCAACTCTATAGTCTCACATGCAAATGTGCCAATATAGCAGCATACAACAGTGTTCAGTATTCTTAATTCGATCCTGGCAAGATGACGTAATAGCTTTTCAAACTTTTCATTTCACAATTTATTTTTTTACTCCTTCAAATACGATTTAAAATATATTTGCATCTTGGCTAGAAATCACTGCCAACAACATGCGTTCTGTTTGGCAGCATGTTTTGCCCCATTTAGCATGATTTCACTGGTTTTGAATCCCAAATTCAGACAATTACAAAAGACTTGGGATTCGAAACTTTGGACACTGCCAACGTATGTGACTGCATTGACTCACATGCAAATGACTTAGATGATGCAACTCTCCTTGAAATTGATGAGCAAACTGCATATGAAGAGGAAAACAATTCTGAAGTGGATAACACTGACATGGCACCAAAGAATTTAACAGAAGAATTGGATAAAGTTTTTTGGGGGGTTGACATGGCCTGCGAGGTGATTATGAATAGAGATCTGGATGTTGAACATAGCATCAAGATACGGCAATTTTATAAGATGGGATTCGATGCTACAAAGACTTGTACTCTGAGAAAAAGAATAGACAACTTCACCAGACTTTATTATTGAAATACCTAAACAAACAAACAATAAAGCTGTTTTCTCATCTCTCATGATGTTACCTTTTCATTAATAAAATTTTGGCAATATTTTTTATTTCAAATCCTTTTAATTGGCTATCAAGTGAAAATTGTTTACAGATTTATTATAATTTGTTTATAGACTGTTTCTCTGGTACGCATTCAATTAAAACCCATAATAATTATACCTCAATCAGCACAGTTTCAGTACCAATTATCTGTGCTATTTGCTATGCGGGGGTGTTGCTGTATATCAATCAACTCCCCAAGATATGGACGAGACTGATTGAAGTAAGTTCATATGCTTTAGACAAACATTTCTTAATTGACTGATGTGAGCTTGGAAATTAAGCTTGCTGTCTAATATCAGACCAAGAAATCTGACGTTAGTAGCAAGTGGGATTGGAGTATTGATGATTTGTAATTAAGGATCAGGATGGAGAGCTCAACGCTTGCAAAATTGGGTGGCAGTGCATTTCTTTTCTGATAGTCGATAACTATTCCTTAAAGTCCACAATTTAATTTTGGTTATGGCCAGTTGGAGCTGGCATTCAATGGTATTGATATTTTGAGACTGAGAGGAAATGGTAAGATCATCTGCATAAGTTTTGACAGTTTTTGGGATATCACATGTCATGCTACTAACTCTAAGTACAAAAAGTGTTCAGCTAAGTATCGATCCCTGCAGTACTCCTTCTTCCTGAATGTGAGAAGCAGAGAGCATGCTTTTATACCAGACCTGAAAAGTGCACAATTCCAGGAAATTTTTAATGATTTCAGGCAAATGACCCCTAAATCCCAGATGATAAAGATCAATGAGAATACCATGATGCCAGTTAGTGTCAAATGCCTTTTCAAGATCTAAGTTGACCATGGCTACTTGTTGTTTCCTGACAAAGGCATGGCAAATATGAGATTCGGCTTTGATAAGCACGTCTACGGTTGATCTATTTTTTCGAAAGCCATACTGATGATCTGGCAGGAGATTCTGTGAGTCCAGGATGTAAGTGAACCTATTATGAACTATTCCTTTCAAAAATTTTACCCAAGCAGCTTGTGAGGGATATGGGCCTATATTTTTTAACCAGGGTAGGATCATTTCCTGGTTTTGGTATGGCAATAATAAATGCTTCAGCATAATGTAATGAATACTATCTGGGCCTGCGGCACTATTGGATGATCTATTTAATGATGATTTGAGTTCTGTTAATGTAAAGGATTGATTGTGCGGGAAGGAGCGGCATGTGAAGAAGTCGGTTTTATGCCGTTCTACAGCTGCTTTAAGCCGAGCAAATTTGCCGTTCAGGGCCTGTATCCTTCTCTTGATGAGCCTGGTGTCGTTGTTGGTGATGATTGAGGCAAAGGCAATCCACGAATCATGTTTCACTTTCTGTCTAATTTGCCTTGCTTTAGCTCTCTTATAAGTGATTAAGTCAGTTGTGGTAGGATACTTTTGGAAATTATTCCATGCACGGTTTTTCTCCTGTTTGGCATGAAGGCAATCTGTATTCCACCAACGATTTCAGTGAATGTGATATGCCTTGGATTTTGGAATGGATGCATCGGATGCTGACAGAATCTGATTGGCTATATATACATTTACTTCATTAATGGGTTGTTTTTGAATATAAAGTCTGTCTAGACATATTTGGGCAGAATCCCAGTTCACCTTTCTAAACTTCCAAGTGGATCGCTGATCAGGATTTAGTTACCCGTTTGTAATGTGCAAATAACTAGAAAATGATCTCTTTTAAAGGGATCGGTTAACACTGACCATGTCATGATTGGAAACGTTGTTGTAGTTGTGGTGTTTTCTGGCACAAGGGCAACTTAGGCCATATTGCACCTCCCAAATCAATTCACTTTACATATAAGAACAGCTTGTGCAGCAGTTAGAAACAGTCATACATTTGAATTTGTTTTAAATAGAGAAAGAATACAGAGAAATCTGCTTCTTCACCTATGATGCTATTGAGAGACAGAGGTTGTTATAGATCTGAAATAAAACTAAAACACTTTCGCTGGGCATTGTTGAACAAGCTATATTCAAGGAGTATATGTTTTACTGTAAGTGGCTGCGAGCAGTGCACACACACACTGAGAAGGATCATTTCCTGTAAGTGGCTGCAAGCAGTGCACACACACTGAGAAGGATCATTTCCTGTAAGCAGACAGAGATGTGTGAGGTGAGTGTGACCTATTCGGGTTCTGACTAAGATTACTTCTTTTCTATTTTAATGAAAGCTAGAATTCCATAATTGTTGGTCATGTTTTATTTGAAATAGCTTGTTATTTGTTTGCATTTTCCATGGAAGTGTCCATTGTTCCATGTATGTTCTTAGCATTAGTAGAGGCATAAGATGCAAGAAAGCAAGCTTATGCAACATCAGCCAAAAAAAAAAAAAAAAACTAGCTCCCATTTCACTTCTCCGTTCGTTCCAAATACATGTCCAGCTCAGCTTTAAATTTATTTAGGCTATCAAATTCCACAACAAAAGATGGAAGTCTGTTCCACCAATCAACTACTTGCTGGTTAAAGGCAAACTTCTGCATATCTATCATACAACTGTCTTTTCTCAATTTGAATTTATGCCCTCTCAGATGATTATTCTGAGCAAGAGGAAGAATCCGAGTTATTTTGTTAGTTATTTGGTTTTTTTCAGGAGCATTAGCAACTAAGGCCATATTGCTCCGGGGATATTTGGTAGCCATTTCCTGACCTTTCCGCATCCTCCGTATTTGGTGGTGATGGGCTCGAACCCCGGTCTAATCAAGAAGCGTGTGCAACGCACTGCTGCTCCTTCCCACCTGGCTACAGAGGCGCCCAAAGAATCTGATCAGCATTGGGCATGCTCAAACCATTCAAGGCTTTATACACCTCAATCAGATTACCTCACAGGTGCCTAGTCTCCAGACACTGTAATCTGCAAAACTTAAGCCTTTCTTCGTAAGAGCAACCCTTTGTTCCATTCACTAATCTTGTTGCACTTCTCTGTACTCATTCCAACAGCTCTACATCCTTCTTAAAATGAGGCCTCCAGACCTGTATACAGTACTCAAGGTGTGGCCTGACCATTGCCCTATACAAGGGGATAATCACGTCCTTGCTAGAAAAATTCCTGTATATCACTCAAGACACCTTGAGCTACTCTTGCAGACCATCTGCACTGCTCAGAAAACTTCATATCTGCCTACACAATTACCCCAAGGTCCTCCTCATTCTCTGCCACTGTCAGTGTAGTACCACAGAGTTCATACGTTACTCTGGGGTTACTGCTTTCCATATGCAGTACTTTTACATTTGTCAATGTTAAATTTCATTTGCCACCTCTCAGCCCATTTGCTCAACTTTTCTAGATCCTGTTGCAGCAGCGTACTGTCATTAGTTCCTTAACAACCCGGCCAATGTTCGTATTGTCTGCAAACTTAGACATTAAGCCTGATATACCATCATCAATATCATTTATAAATACAGAAAACAACAATGGACCCAAAACTGAATCCTGAGGGACTCCACTAATAACATTAGTCCATGAAGAGCAGTGTCCATTGATTACCACTCTCTGTCTTCTCCCACTCAACCATCCCTTTATCTATTGCAGCAATTAATTTGCCTCCAATGCCACACTGCTCCAATTTGTGCAGCAGTCTTCCATGTGCAACAGTATCAAAAGCCTTTCTAAGATCAAAATACATGATATCAAATTTATTCCCTGCATGTGACCACATCATTGTATCCAATCAAATTGGTCAGACAAGACTTCCCCTTAACAAAACCATGCTGTGTCCGAGCTATAACTGGTCTTGTCTAAATGAACCTGCAGTGCTTCTTTAAACAGTCCCTCTATTAATTTCCCTGGAACAGAAGTTAAACTAACAGGTCTATAATTACTTGTGTCACCCTTTGATCCTCCTTTGTGAATTGCAGTCACATTTGCACATCTCCAGTCCATGGGTACCTCCCCTGAGTCCAAGGAAGCTCTCATAATTATGGTTAAGGGTTTGATTACTTCCTTTGCTGCCTCCTTTAATATAACTAGATAGATCCCAACCACCTTGGGTGCCTTTTTTATGTTTATCTTCAACAATTTCTCATCCACTTTCCTCTCAGTTATTACAAAATCATCTAGCTCACTGCCAGAGTTTAATTCACCTCTGGCATTCCCCTCCCTGAATAACTCCTCATGTGTGAATATAGATGCAAAATACTCATTTAATTTGTTAGCCACCTGAGCAGGATCATCAACAGTTTAACCATCAATATCCAGTGGACCAATCTGATTCATCCCTTTCCTTCTAGAGTTTACATAAGTAAAGAACTCATTGCTGTTTTTCTTTGCATCCCTTGCCAAAGATTTCTCGTAATCTGCCTTCGCCTGCCTAACCTCCTTTGTAACTTGGTTACAGATCAACTTGTATCTATCATAGGTTTCTGTGTCATGTGTTAATTTGTATGTATCCCATGCATGTTTCTTCTCTGCCATATGCCTCATCAGTTCATCTGACATCCATTTAGGCCTAAACCTTGAAAAATATTTCTTAGTTGGTATGTAAAGCCTAGTAGCTTCCAAGATAAGTTCTTTGAATGCTTCCCATTTTGCATTTGCTATTGGTAACATCATCAGTTGGTCCCACTGTATAGAATTTAAATACTGTCTCAGTCCATCGTAATCGCCTTTACGAAAGCAATAACCCTTCCCTTTACCCCTAATGGTAGTTACCTCTTTGAGTAAATCCCACTTCAGCACACTGTGATCACTGCCACCTAGTGGTTCCTTTATCTGCAGATTCTTAATGCATGAAGAATCACTACTGATAATCAGATGAATAGTATTGCTTCCTCTAGTTGCCTCCCGAACATTCTGATGTAGAAAACAGTCATCGAATAAATCCACAAAAGCCTTGCGAGTGTGTGAGTGGCCAACCTACAAATTCCAGTCAATATCTGGGAAATTAAAATCCCCCATTAAAAGACTCTCTGATTTACTGGCCTACTCTATTTCCCTGTACAGTTTTTTATTATACTCATCAGAGTCATTAGGCCTATAACACACTCCTACTCTCAGTTTTGATCTCCCAGTGCTTATGTCACACCAAACCGACTTGACACTACACTGTCCAGTGATGTTGACTGGCTGCACTTCCTTGGATTTTGTGTTTCTTAACTAATAACATAACCCCTCCTCCCTTCCTATACACATTGTGCTCCCCAAATTCCAGTTCTGCATTCCTTATATCTGTGTGACACCGTGTCTCTGATATCCCAACAATATCTGCCTGTGATGTTTTGACCAAAACCTCAAATTCATCAAATTTATTTACCAAACTCCTAGCATTGGTGTACACGCAAGTATACATGCACCTGTTCTTATTCTTAGCTACCCTAACACAACCATTGTGTTTACTTGTTGTTGTTAGTTGGTTTTTAGGAGCATTAGCAACTAAGGCCATAATGCTCCGGGGATATGCGGTGGTCATTCCCCGACCTTTCCGCAGTCTCCGTATTTGGTGGTCACGGGCTCGAACCCCGGTCTGATCAAGAAGCGTGTGCTACGCACTGCTGCTCCTGCCCACCTGGCTTTGGAGGTACCAGTGTGTTTATTTGTACCGCAATGACTCCCAGCAGTCTCTGAAATACCCTGCATCTTGGTTTCCAGGCTGCTGCTCATATATTTTCGCCATACATTTTGTCTATAATCAAGACATGGGACTAAGTTATTTGTTGAGGCAATGTTGGAAGGATGCTTTGCAGTGTCATCTGCACATTCACCACTGTGGCCAGGGATCCAAGAGAAGATAACAGTTTGCTGATGCTCATGAAGATGCATCAGCTTATGTCTTATGAATTTTAATAAAGGACTGTTAGGTGAGGAAGTGCCTTTCAAAGCTAAAACAGCACTATGTGAATCAGTATATATTATGCTTTTATTTATTGAGAGGAATGAGATGGTTTTCAAACAAGCTAAATGGCATGGAACTCAACAGTATAACTGCTGCACCCAATTGACTGTCAGACTTTGAATCATTAGTGTAGACCTTAGTAAAGTGGGGATACTTTTGTGTGTGAACAAAATGTAGTTGTTGGATGTTAATATTTGCTATAGTACCTTTACCCTATTGCTCAAAGTATTCATCAGAAGAAAGTGTGAAGGTAGTCCACAGGGGATCCGGATCTTTTGAGTCTCTGAGGATATTATCAAGCTGAATGTTCCAGCTTTCTGTTAGATTCTGCAGTCTGATACCAGTAGGCCGAATTGTTCTGGGTTTATTTGCATAGTGGGTTTTCCACTAAGGCTCATGCAGTAGTGGCCAAACAGGATGAGTAGGCAGGCTTTAAATTTTAGCTGAGTAGTTCATCAGCAACATCTTTCTTCTAATGCTAAGGGGGGGAGGGTTCATGAGCCTCAACATAAAGACTTTTAACTAGTGACGTTCTCTATGCACCTAGAGCTATCCTAAGAGAAGAGTGTTGGATGGATGCAAGACGGATTAAGATGCTCTCCCTAGCTGAATCAAATACAGGTGCTCCATAAGATTGGAAAAAGACAGTGAACAAATTGGCAAGTCAATTACAGAAGTGGATCCTGTAGGTAGGTGGATGTATGTGGGAGATTCAGAGTTTACTAAATTTAGATCATTGTTATTCAAAAACTCTTCAATTTGCCTCTTGCATCCATTGTAGTGGATCCCCACAATGAATGGTGGCCATTAAAATCACCGAAAAGGCAAATTGGTTTGTTTGTTTGTTTGTTTGTTATTTGGTTTTTAGGAGCATTAGCAACTAAGGCCATATTGCTCTGGGATATGCGGTGGTCATTCCATCACCTTTCCGCATCCTCCGTATTTGGTGGTGACGGGCTCGAACCCCGGTCTAATCAAGAAGCGTGTGCTACGCACTGCTGCTCCTTCCCACCTGGCTACGGAGGCGCCGGCAAATTGGTGTTGGGAGCTGTGTAAGGAGATTGTCCAGTTCTGAATGAGGAAACAGCAGAGATGGTGGAATGTAAATAGAAACAATGGTAACTGAATTACCAGCTTCAATACGTGCTGCCACCACAGCTTCTAGGGAGGTTCGTAACTGGATGAGCCACGAAGGAATATTTGAATTAATAAGAATAGCTACTCCTCCACATGCAGGAGATTCTGATCTTCTATGTAGTCTATACATGATATAATTTGAAAATTTTTGCAAGATCCGTGGTAACAGGAATGTTTCCTGTAGGCCTATGGGACTAAAATCTGGGTGAGTAAATCCTTCAAGTCATCTGAATGGCTTCTTAGTCCTCTGCAGTTCCATTGTATAATGTTTTGCATCATTTCGGTTTAGTTGAGGAAGATTCATCTGACTGTTTTTTTTTTGTATGGAGCATTTCTTCCAGTCTTTTTTTGGGATCATAGGTCGTCCAGTATCCATTGTGTCGTTGGCACGAAGTTCCAAGGCAAGTTCCTCATAACCATGGTGTTCATCCACTTCCATACTGTTAGTGGGTGCTTCGGTTTTCTTAGAGTTCTTAGCAGTTTTCAATTTTTTTAAGTCATTCAACACCGTTGGAGTATCAGTTGGAATACTGATTGGAGTGGCTTCACTGGTTTTAGTTTTAGGAGCCTTTTCCAGACGTTGATAAGGGTGCTTTAACCCAGTTAACAAGAGAAGTGCTGGGCGGAATTGACACATCTGTTTGAACTGCAGTTGCCGAATATCTCCGGGTGTGAGACGCATAAGATCCAATAGGCATGATCAACATAATCTGTCTACGTGCCTCGGGATATGTGACTTTATGTTCAATTTTACATTTTTGGATATTTTCCCCCAGTTTTCCACCTTAAACATGATTTGGAAAAAGCAGGGTGGCTTCCTCTGCAGTTGGGGCAAATGGGAGTTGAGGCTGAACAATCTGTCTTTTGATCCACAAATTGGACAGATGCCATCCTCTCTGCATGCCTGCTGAGAGTGGCAATATTTTTGGCATTTAAAGCAACTAATCAGGTTTGGGATGTAAGGGCGAATTCGGCAATTTAAACAGCCAGCTTTTACTGTGGATGGCAATTCCGGAGTGCTAAATGTTAAGATGATGGATCTAGCAGAAATGAGATTGCCATCTTTTTTTTTTTTTTTTTTGTTGTTGTTATTCGTTTGACATTGTTCTCTTTTTGACTGCTAAGTTCTTGAACTAATTCTTCCTCAGAGACTAAGTAGGTCCCACTCTGTGATAACACCTTTAGATGAATTTAAGGTGTTGTGGGGAGTGACAGATAATGGCAGCCTGCCAAATGTCTTTGTTTTTAGCAGCCATTCAGAATGTTTAGAGGAAGCTGTTTCGATCAGGTCTCCCGATTGCAGTCGTTTCACCATTTTTGGTAATCCAGCAATGGATTCCAAATATCTTTGAATTAGAAATGGCAATAACTTGCCTAAAGGCTACATTTATAGTGAGTGTATCACCAAAAAGTTTGGCAAGTCATGGCACTGTTCTTCCCTTGAGTCTTTTTGGTTGGTTCAAGTCATTATAGGTTGATGTATCTGGCCTTGAGTTTCAAGGCTCTAGAGGTGGATACTCATTCATATCCATGGTTGCTCTTTTTGTCCTGGAGGATAACTTTTCCCCCAGGTTACCGGCCCCACCATGTGGATGCAGGAGTGGTGCCACCTAGTGACCAAGTGGCTGGAGAACTTAGTTGGTTAGTGAGAAAGTTAATAAATATAGAAAGAAAAGAAAGACTGTTTTCCTTTCTGGGTTCTCGCTCAAAATCTGTTAAGTGTAGAAACACTTACAATGAACTGATAATAATAAAGGCACTAGACATTAAACAAAACGAAATCACTGGGGAAATCACTCTATATATCTTTTGGGGAAAAAATCGCTTGGACACTATCACTTGGCACTCGGGACTGAATCTTGTAGGAGTCAACAGTGTGAAACATGCAAGATGATATTATCCTTGGAAGAATTCAACAAATGTATAACTTCTTTGGCAGCAGTCCATGGAAATGAGAAATTTTAAAAAAACATGTAAAAGTTTCTTTAAAATCTCTTTCCCTTCATGCTATATCAAAAATACAATGATCTGCACAAACTGATGCAAAACATTTATCTGTTATTCAAGCTGCTGTGAAAGAGGTGGAATTTTTAAATCTTCAACAACATGCACATACTGAATTAACTTCTATTAATCAATATTTGGATACATTCAAATAGATTCTTTTATCAACAATATGCATTGAAATTTTAACCTCAATTCAACAAACAAATTTATTAATTGAAGCTAGCAATGCAACTCTGGATGTCAAGGTGAAAAACGTAGACAACCTTATTTCGACAAGTCCGTGGGAAATGGGGCAAAATACTTTCAAAGTCAAAGACTGCAGGAAATTCCAGAATTTCAATATGGTTTCAAACAACCCACAGTATAAAAACAGTCTGACACTGAAAAACATTACAGAATAGATGGTTTTTTTCTTGTATTATTGATTCAGTAATATCTAGATTGATATAGCATTTTGAGCCCTTGCACAAAATCTGCAACTTACTTGGAATCTTATGGACCTTTCAGGATTTAAAAGATGAACAAGTAAAAGCATCAGCACAAAAATTACAACAGAAATAAGCTAAGGATATTTCACGTGAAGTATGCAATCAACTGGTTTTTATGAAGAAACAGAAGAAACTACTTCAGAACTAACTCCAGCGAATTTGCTACAGAGCGTATTGGAAACTAATATAAATGAGTTGTTTGTTTCCAAATTTGTCTGTAGCACATAGATATTTTTGAGTCTACCTGCTTCCATGGAAAGAAGTTTTAGCATCATGAAGAGAGTAAAGAATTTTAACAGATCTACAATGTCTGAAGAAAGGCTAAAAGTTATCAATTCTTCACATAAATTCTGACATTGCACAGGCAATAGATTTTTCAAATACAGTGGACCCTGCTTTACGATATTAATCTGTTGCAAAGATGATATTAATCTGTTGCAATATGAAATGAAGAGAATAAAACACGTCCTGGAAAATTGGGTTCACAAAAGTGAATGACTAAACTATCACTCATAGTTTCCGAGAAAACCCAGCAGTCCTAATCCAACATTTCACCAGATATAGGACGTAAAAAAAAAAAAAAACAGATAGAAATACTCTCGTAGCATAATAAACATTTGTCTCAAATATTGCCATTAATAAAAAGAAGAAAAACAGCCTTTCAAATTATTCCGGATAACTAACACTGTATATGGAAAATGTGAAGCACTGTAATCAGCATGATAAATAATTTTTGTTATGCAAATTAGTTTCTTTTCATAAGTGGCGAAAAATAAATCTGTTTTTATTTATATATATTTATGGCTTTCAGAGTGGGATGGGGCACATAACTGGCTCGGGGCACATCTCACCTCCCTCAGGCTCTGGGTGCTTCAAAGACTACTGATGCACATTTCCGAGAGAAAGGCATCTGGGTTCTTGTTGCATGACATGCTCCCATCCATTCCACGCTTGTTGTGAAGACATTTCCGAGGAAACATGCCATTATATAGATTAACCATCCATCCTACTCTCCTGATCTAGTATCAGAAGACTTCATCTTCTTTCCCAAAGGGAAAACTGCTCTCAAGGGAAAAGGAATTCAGGATGTTGAGAACATACAAAGAAAAATGTAACTGCCAAATAAAACATTACCTCTTTGGGCATTTTCACTGACTTTTCAGAAACTTTCAGAATGGTGTAATCAGTGATAATTACTTTGAATAAAAATAAAATCATTTTTGGGTAGAAAATTTGAGAAAAGAACAAAGTTTTTCCCATTGTGTTCTTCTTATTGCACCAATCTGGGAACTTTATTGCTAAGGGTGACCTTAACAGATTAAGTTAAATGATTATAAAAGCACACATCTTGATGCTACACTCTATAAGAGCAAAGTTTTCTTGAAAGTAGGAGTGGCTTCAACCCCGATGCAAGGATGGATGAAGTGTATCTAGTTTGAGTCATATACAGGTGCATCATAGTCTAGTCTCGATCAAATTATGGTTTTATACAGATGCAAAAGGGAGTATCGGTCAGCATCCCCATGACATCGCAGAGAGCACTCTGAGGTTATTCATTTTCTTCTGGCAAACAGTTGGTACATTCTGTATGTGTTTTAGGAAGTTTAATTTTTTATCTAATATCAAACCTAGAAATCTGACACTGTCACTGACTGGTATAACATGCTTACCCAAATGCAAGTCAGGATTCGGTGCATTTTTCACTTCTTGCAGAAGTGTATAGCAGCGGTTTACTGTGGTGATAGTCTGTATCCATTTTGTAACATCCATGTTTATATTTTATTTATTGACAGTTGGAGCTTCCATTCAATGGAGTACATATTTTGTGAGTGACTAGATATAGAAAGGTCATCAGCATAAAGATAAATTTCTACTGAATTCGGGATGGTTGTTGTTAGAGTGTGTATTCTAACTGCGAATAGTGTGGCACTGAGGACTGACCCTTGTGGGACTCTTTCCTCCTGTAAGGAAATTTTGGAGAGTGCAGTTCGATAACGGACCTGTAAGGTTCGATATTTCAGAAAGCTCTGAATTAATGCTGGTAAATGTCCTCATGGTCCTAGGACATGTGGAGGTCAGAAAGGATGCCATGACACCACTTGGTTTCAAAGGCTTTCTCTACATCTAAGCTCACCATGACCAAATGTTCATTTTTTATGAATGCATTTTGCACATTTGCCTCAGCCTTTATCATAAGATCTAGGGTAGATCTGTTTTTACAAAATCCAAACTGATCGTTGT
The DNA here is from genome assembly GCF_048544385.1 of Mastigoproctus giganteus. Classification (NCBI taxonomy): domain Eukaryota; kingdom Metazoa; phylum Arthropoda; class Arachnida; order Uropygi; family Thelyphonidae; genus Mastigoproctus; species Mastigoproctus giganteus. The sequence continues at coordinate 158,314,575 of NC_143579.1, forward strand.
TCATAGTAGTTTGAGTTTCAAGATACCAGGTGAGGCGACTGTGTACCATTTTTTCCAGCGTCTTAACTAAGCAGCTTGTACGAGAGATTGGTCTATAATTATGCAGGTCTGACTGGTCTTTACCTGGTTTTGGAAGGGGTAGAACTACAGAATGTTTAAATGAGAGTTCTCTCATTTAGATTCTTTAACATTAGGTAGTATATGCCGTCTAGACCAGGTGCACTATTGGTTGATTTTTTTAAAGATTCTTCTAATTCATACATGGTTAGTGGTTCGTTATAAGAGAGGGCTGACTTCATTCTGAAATTGATTTTATATTTTTCAGCTATTGATCTGCCTTTTAGGAAAGTTGGATCATATGCGGTTTATGCAGAATGGGGAGCAAAAGATTCCACGAGGATGTTTGCTATCCCCTCAGGAAGGGTTATCTCCTGTCCTTTATAGTTGATGATTGAGAAAGGAATTGATGGAAACTTTCCAGTAAGACATCTTATTTTTTTCCAGATTAGTCCTGCACTTATGTCTTTAGTGACAGATGAAGCAAAATGAATCCCAGATTCCTTTTTAGCTTTTCAATGGGTGTAACGGGCATGGGCTTTTAAGTTTCTTGTACATAATGAGATTGGCAGTGGTTGGATTCTTTCGAAACTGATTCCATGCCTTGTTCTTTTCTCTCTTAGCAGTGTTACATGCTGAATTCCACTGGTAGTTTTTGTGTTTGGATCCTTTATTTGAAGTCTGAGGAATGGCAATAGCAGCAGCTGAAAACATCTGATCTGTAATGTGCTTAACAGCGTCATCTGTGGGGTGATGTCAGATAATATCATCATTCCTTGCCACGATGCCAGGTAGTATCAAATGCCTTCTCTATGTCTATGGAAACCATAACAAGATGTTCATTTTTTACAAAGGCATTACGAATTGCAAACTCAGCTTTGATCATGAGATCTAAGGAGGACCTGTTCTTCCGAAAGCCATACTGATTATTACTAATTAGTTGTTGCGTTTCAATGATGCAAACATCATTTCAGACATCACAATTTCAGTTTGCAAAACAATTTGATTGGTCGGGATCTTTGAGCTGACAAAGATGGCCACGCCCCCACGGGCAGCATTTGAAGTATTACGATCGTGTCGATAGATGGCATAGTTCTTTATGTTAGTGGAAATTTGAGGAGTTAGATAGGTTTCCTGTAGACAGAAACCAACTGGAGAGTAGCGGTTAATTAAGACTTGAATATCATTAAGGTTGCCAAGAAATGCTCTACAATTTCATTGTAGAATATAAGGAATTACTGATGTTTAGTAGAAGCTGCTGCTTCTGACTTTTTTTTTAATGTGACTGTCTTGTAACATTCAGGCTTTGGTTTGTCTTTTTTTGAGAATAATGGTGGACCGGTGTCCATTTCTTCTTCTGCATATATTTCTAAGATCGGTTCTTCTTGTCTAGATGAGTCAATAGTATCCATAGATGTTTCTTGGATATTCTTTTTTTAAATTTGAGTTACGATTATTCGATATAGAAGCAATCACTTGGGGAGGAGAAGGAGATGTAGCTGGTACTGTAAGTGCAGTATTACTTGCCTGGTTCAACTGTTTCGGGACAATGGACTGTTGCTGAGAGAGAACAGTCCGAGCCCAGTCAGAGATTGAGGTGTTTGAAGGGACTGTAAATCAGTTTGGGTGGCCACTGATTGATATTTTTGCGCAATGTTGGCATATGTTCGTTAATAAAATAAAGGTGCCTTTCCTTTCTTGCTCTGTACAAGTGTTTTTGTAACAAGAGGTGTTTTTAAATAAATTTACATTCTTGACGTTAATAATTTTATTAACGTCAAGAACGTAAAATAACTATAAATCACTTTTGGGAAATCGCAGTAATAGCAGAGAGAAATCGCTTGGCACCCGGGGCCAGTACTCTGATGTTGAACAGGATATAGAGAAGGAGGAATTGTTTAAGCAGATATGGGAAAAGAATTTTAAGGATTTTTCAATTAGTGAGAAAAAGTTCTTGGATGCTATTGAGGTACTGTTTAAGAATAGGAATAAGTCCACTCAAATGAATAATTGGCTGTTACAGTTGTCGCCGAAATTATGGCAAATTGTTAGTGATAAAACAAGGATTTAATGAGATGGACTACGTATAAGTTTAAGGAAGTCTTCCCAGTTTCACACTGTTATAAATGTCTAATGTATGGAGATGTTGTGAAGTTCTGTAAGAGGGAGATACTGTGTGGACATCATTTGAAAGAAGGTGGTGGTGGTGGTGGTGGTGGTGGTGGTGGTGTAGATGTTTATCGGCACAAGGGCAACTTAGGCCAAAATGTGCCTATTCTGGTATTTGGATAGATGCTGGAAATTTGCTTTATTTGATTTTAGAAATATTCATATAGTCTGGTTTGTTTAAGATAAGCAAAGAGCTCATCCAGATTAGCATTGTTTCCCAACGTGGGTGAGTGATAAAGGTTCTTGCATTTGTGTCAGACAGCGGAAAGTATGATTTCTGATTTGAGAATGAATTGAACAGTCTAAGAGAATATGCTGGACTGTAAGTTGTGCTGAACAATGTGTACATATAGGAGGATCATCACCCATGAGCAGAAACAAGTGGGTCAGGTGTGTGTGCCCTATGCATAGTCTTGCTAGTATTACCTCTTCATACCTGTTTCGCCTGTAGCTGGAGTACCATAGTTGTGGTTCACGTTTAATTTCAAACAATTTGTTCTTTTGGGTCTTCCAAATGTTTAACCACTGGTCTCTACAGATATGTCGGATATGTGTTAGTAAATCTATATAGGGTATTTGGTAAGATGGAGGTGCGGTACTGTTTGGATGTTTGGCTGCCTGGTCTGCTGTTTCGTTACCTATGATGCCAGCATGCCCCGGAATCTAACAGAAGCTTAGAGTATGATTCCTATTCCATAAGCGATTTAGACCAGACCGTATTTCTTTTACTATGGGATGTGGAGTTGAGAATATATTACTTATTGCAGACAAAGCACTCATGGAGTCTGTATATATTAAACTACTGTTGTTGAGATGAATATTGATATTCTCAATAGCTAGCTGGATTGCATACAGTTCTGCAGTTTAGCTGCTGCATTCAGTCAGGAGAGATACAGACACTGTGAACGAATGAAAAACTGCTGCAGCACCTACAGTGCCGTCTGATTTTGAGCCATCAGTATATATTATGCAGCTGTACACATTGCTATAAGCATGCCCTTCGTGCAGTTGTTTGATGTTACAGTTTTCCAGGGATTTTTTTTTCTCCATTGTTGGAAATATGTGTCACAGTAAGGTAGGTTTGTGGACCAGGGTGGATCAGGTATTTTAGTTTCTTTGAGCATGTTTTTAAAATGTACGTTCCAGCAGTGAATCAACTCGTGTAGTCTAACACCAGTGGGTCTGTTTTCAGTGGGCTTATTGTTATAAAATGTTATCCATTCAGGATTGAAGAGTAGCGGTTGATTGGGATGATCTGGAAGGCTTTTAAGTCTAGCTGCTAGGTGAGTAGTAACATTTTCCTCCTGAGGTGAAGTGGAGGTTTGTTTGCCTCTATATAGAGACTTTGGACTGGGGAAGTTCGGAAGGCCCCAAGTGCAGTGCGAAGAGCACTGTGTTGTATGGTATTTAGTCTCATAAGCACACTTTTCCTGGCTGAGTCGTAGACGATTGCGCCATAGTCTAGATGCGACCTGATGAGAGAATGATACAAGTGCAGAAGAGTGTATCTATCTGCACCCTAACTTATATGCATGGAAAAATTTAGTTTCACATATAGTGTTAAACCCAAAAAGTGGATATTGCTGGCGAGAGGGATCAGATGATTTCTTAATTTAAGTTCAGGTTCTGGATGTAATTCGTGTTTTTTTACAGAAATAGATCGCAATTGTCTTTTGTTCTGATAGACGGTAACCATTTTGTTGAGTCCATGTCTCCAGTTTATTTATGGAGAGTTATTATTATTATTATTATTATTAGCTATAGGGTGCAAGGAAGCCTGAGGCTTATGCTGTACCAGCCAAAATAAAAAAAAAATCCCGAGTTATCCTGAGAGAGAGAGTCAAAAGTAGAAGGGAATCACCAAGAAAGAGAAGAATGATGATATCCAGCTCAGGACCCTGGGTGTGCCAAGCCCATACTCACCAGATGTGAGCCCCTGGGGTTGTTGTAGCTGTCTCTCAATGGTATTAATGTTTGATGACTGGCATGATATGTCAAAATCGTCAGCATACATATATATCACTACAGTTCTAGGAATATTCTGTATCATGGTGTTTAGCCTAATTGCAAAGAGGGTAGCACTAAGTATGGATCCTTGGGGCAGCCCTTCTTCCTGGATAAAACATTCTAACAGTACGTTCTGGTGACAAACTTGAAAGGTTCTGTGCTTAAGAAAATTCTAAATGAATTGTGATAAGTGTCCTCTCAACCCCATGGAATAGAGCTCTCGAAGAATGCCATACCTCCATGTGGTATCAAAAGCTTTTTCGATGTCTAGACTGACCATCACTAGATGGTGATTTTTAACATAAGCATTACGAATATTGGTTTCAGCTCTTATCATAAGATCTAAGCAGGATCTATTTTGGTGGAAACCGTATTGGTTGCAATTTAACAACATTTTACTTTCAATGATCCATTTTAGTCTGCTGTGAATCATTTTTGAGAGAGACAGCTGGTGAGAGAAATTGGTCGGTAGTTTTGCGGAACTGACTGATCCTTTCACAGTTTAGGAAAAGCAAGAATTACTGCGTAATGCCATGAGGAAGGATAAACAAAAGTGGTAAATTATGTAATGGAGCAGGATAAAATCGCTGTTGCTCTCCTACAGGAGCCTTATGTAGCACAAGGCAAGGTATGTGGTTATCTGCAGATGTATAAAATTATATATGCAGATGTATAAAATTATATCGGAAGGAGCAGTACCAATGACTGCCATTATAATTAGAGATAGAGAGTTAGTTGTCATTAAAGTTTTATCTTTATATGAGGAAAATATGATTTGTTGTGAGATAATGGGTGGATTTGGTAGGGCATACTTCATAACAATTTACTGTCAGCAGTTAGGAAGCATAGAACCTTATGTGAATTATTTGGAAGAAGTTTATAGGATATTGGGCTCCTGTGGAATAGTGGTGGTGATAGATTCTAATGCTAAATCCCCATTGTGGGGCAGCAAGATCTCTGATGATAGAGGTATGATGCTTGAAGAGTTGCTCGCTGCTTCTGGAATGGAGGTAATGAATACTGCAGATCATGCTCCTACTTATTCGGTGGTACATGGTCAGTCCTACATAGACGTTACAATTGCAACTCAGGCGATCAGGAAGAAGATTAAGAATTTGAGATTGATTGAGAATTATACACGTGACCACAACAGTATCTCCTTCAATATAGTGTCCAAAGATGAAATTAGAGTAATATATGATACTAACAGATATTAACTAAAAGTGCAGATTGAATAAAGTTTGGAACTGTGTGTTTCAATGTTAATAGTGTAAACTGGGAAAGTCTGACAGCAGAACAATATGCTAGTGAATTGACTACAATAATTATAAAATCTTGTGATAAAAGTATGAAGAAAAAGTGTTTAGTGAACAAGCCAGTTCTCTAGTGGACTGCAGAATTACAGAGTTAAGAAAAGAAACTTTTAAATTCAGGAAAAAGTTTCAGCGTCAGAGAAGGTATGGAAATTTAGATCTGCTATCTTGTATCGAGTTGTATAAAGAAAAGAGACATCTGTATGTTAGAGCAGTCAGTAGAACTAAGATTAACATGTGGAAGAAGTTTGTGGAGGAACAATGTTCCCGAGATCCATGGAACTCCTTTTTTAAAATTACAATTAACAAAGCATATTTTAACATATATAACTTGCACTATTGGTGCTGGTAATAGCCAGAAACACTTGAACCAAGTCTGTGAGTAAAATCTTGGATGATCTCTTTCCAGTCACCATGACTTGACAAAATGGAAGTTATTGTTATGAAAAAGTCTTTTCAGTTAAAACCTGAACTGTATGTGGAATTGTACAATAAATGTATGCAGGAGAGTGCCTTCCCATCTTGCTGGAAAATAGCTCAAATTAAATTGATTGTTAAAAATTTAGATCATATGTTAAATGAAACTGGATCATACCGGTAAATTGCTCTGTTCCAGTCATAGGAAAGGTATATGAACGGTTATGTGTAAACCGATTAATGATTATGTATGAAATCAAATGTCCCCAAGAAAGATGTCCCCAGTAAATCAATATAGGTTTAAACAAGGCTATTCAACTGAGGATGCGATGTATAAGATGGTTCAGACAGTGGAGCACAGTAGTTATCAATATGCTCTAGGGATATTTGTAAATTTTAAAGGAGCATTTGATCGGATATGGTGGCAAAGTATCCTTGCCAGAATTGGAAGAACTGGATGTTCAAATAAGTTTTTTAGTGTATATTAGAAATATTTCTCTGATGGAGAAGTAGCGGTTAAAACTAAATATGCTAAGATAACTAAGAAAATAGGCTAAGGTAAAGAAAGCCAACACGAGAACCATGGGAAACTTTTAGCGGTCAAAAGCGTTTCCCGATACCGCAGCTTCTCCCTGCATTCTCGGTAACAGATTGTGCATGTTATCGGTAGCGGCAATAGAAGTCGATAACGATGTATTAGTTTTTTCTTATTATTAAAAGCAGATTGTTGGAGTTCATGAGTGGGCTGAAATTTACTTATGGGTATACCCTCCAGACTGCCTCAGTCTTAGGGTGTTTATCCTCCCTTCCCCCTGTTTTACCCAATAATAAAACAACTTCTACAGTTTGTTTTGTTTTGTTTTTGTTAGGTTTTATTGGGACATTAGCAACTAAGGCTATAATGCGCCAAAACTAGGTGATATTTAAAAATTTTAATTTAACTGACCTAATTATTAAGGTCACCAAGTCAAGATATAAAATAACACCGGTATAAAATGTAAAAAATATAAATCAATAAAGAAATAACATCAACAAATAAATTTTAAATACAAGTAAAAACCTTTATTGATTTAAAATAGCTAAAAAACAGCAGACACATTGTCATTGTCAGATAAAATCTGACTGAGTGTATACGGCTCAGTCAGATGGTTAAAAGCGGTAAAACGGATATTGCTAAAATCTGGACAGTCAACTAAAATGTGTCTAAGAGATAAAACTGTGCCACAGGACTCACACATAGGAGGGTTATCAGCCCTCAGCAAAAAAGAATGAGTCAAATGACTATGTCCTATGTGGGTCCGGACAAGAACAACTTCCTCCTTACGATTCCTGCGCAGACTAGACTGCCACGGTTCAATTACAGGCTTTATACGATGTAATTTATTCGTAGTCTGTCTATTCCACGAATCCTGCCAATGGGAGTGTATCTTTTTATGTATTATTTGCCTGTAGTCTGTATAGGGGACTGACAGGCAGCGATTATTATTGGAAATTGCTGATTTGGCTGCGGCGTCAGCCAAATCATTTCCCTTAATCCCAATGTGGCTAGGAATCCAGCAGAAGCGGATGTCATATTCACGTTCATGGAGGAAGTGAATCTTCTGCTGAATGCTAGACAGAACTGGATGAGAATTATATTTCACGGTTATTAAAGCCTGTAACACGCTGAGAGAGTCAGAATATAAAATGAACCGTTGGTGTTGGCATTCACTAATGTGATCCAAGGCTAACTCTATAGCGTGCAGCTCTGCAGTAAATATGGTGCACTCAGAGGGAATCTGCTCCGATGTAGTGCTGTCTGTAAAGACAGCAGCAGATCCCACATATGATTCCGATTTCAAACCGTCTGTGTAAACTGGCGCGAAGTCAGAATGTTCAGCTTGGTATGCTGAATAAAGCTGCAGGTAGATCGACGATGGAGTGTCCGACTTTCCCAAATTTCTAAGGGACAAGTCACATGCCAGGACATGAGCATGCCAGGGTGGAAGGGGTTGCTTTGGTGTTTGGGCAACCTTGTCTACCTTGATATTAAGTTCTTTGAGTAGCTCTTGGAGACGAATACCAAAAGGACGATTGGCAGTCTTAGGGGTATTGTACAAATTTTCCCATCGTGGCTCAAAAACGAATGGCCCCGTAGGATGGTCTGGCAGGGATTTCAGTTTTAAAGCGTACTTTAAAGACAACTGCTTACTTCGAAGTGATAACGGTGGTTCGTTTGCTTCGACGTATAAGCTCTGGACAAGAGATGTGCGATATGCTCCAGTAGCAATACGGAGGGCCTGATGATGGACATGGTCCAGCCATCGAAGGGCACTGTCTCTGGCTGAAGAATATACCTGGGACCCATAATCTAATTTGGATCGCACAAGTGCACGGTAAAGCCGTAGAAGGGTGCATCGATCTGCTACCCAAGATGTAGAGGAAAGAGAGCGCAGAATATTAAGCCCTCGAGTGCACTTTGTGCAGAGTTGACGGATGTGATCCAGAAAGGTCAGTTTTTTATCAAATATGAGTCCCAAGAATTTTGTGTCCGCTGCTACTGGAATTGCATTTTGTCCGAGCCTTAATTCAGGTTCAGGATGAAGATTATGCTTATGACAAAAGTGTACGCAAACGGTCTTCTCCGGCAAGAACCTGAAGCCATTAGCAAGTGCACAGGAATTAAGGCGATCAATGGCTTTCTTCAGTTGTCTTTCAATAACCCTCATGTTGCATGACTGACAAAATATGCTAAAGTCATCAACACAGAGGGCACAGTTTACAGTTGGAGGAAGTTGTTCTGTGATGGAATTTATTTTGATGGCGAAAAGCATGACACTTAATACTGATCCTTGTGGTACTCCCTCCTCTTGGCTGAAGGAACGAGAGAGTGAGGATCCCACACGAACTTGGAAAGATCGATTGGCTAAAAAGTTTTTAATAAAAATGGGAGTTGCCCTCTAAGACCAAGGCTATGGAGATCTTTTAAGATGCAAAATCTCCAAGTTGTGTCATACACTTTCTCCATGTCAAAGAACACTGACACCAAGTGTTCGCGTTTTAGGAAAGCATCCCGGATGGATGTTTCCAGTCTAATTAGATGGTCCAAAGTGGACCGGTTCCTTCGGAAGCCGCACTGGATGTTGGAGAGAAGGTCATTTCATTCTAAATACCAAATTAAACAAAAATTAACCATTCTCTCCAGGATTTTGCACATACAGCTAGTCAGAGCAATAGGACGGTAATTAGTAGTGACTTTTGGATCCTTTCCTGGCTTAGCAAAGGCAAGATCGGTTGCCTTGCACCAGGAATCCGGAAACTGCCCTTCAATAAAGATTCTGTTATATAGAAGAAGCAGATAATCCATAGATTTTGGTGAAAGATGCTTAATCATTTCATAATGGATGCCATCTGGTCCAACAGCACTTGCTTTGGAAAGAGTGAGTGCTCTTTTCAATTCCTCTATAGTGAATGCCCCGTTGTAGGGATAGAGGCATTTGGACTTAAAATTAAGTGCCTGTTTTTAAATTTTATGTTTCAGGACCAGGAACTCTGGGGAATATGAAAATGTTGCAGAGATGTTAGAGAAAGTTTCCCCAAGAGAATTGGCTATTGCAGTTGAATCTGCAATAACGCATCCATTATAATCTAGGATTTAAGAAGGGTGGGATGTATATTTTCCCTTCATTTTCCGGATTTTATCCCAGACTACCTTAGAATTGGCAGCCTGGTTAATAGATGATGTAAAACGTATCCATGATTCCTTTTGACTCTGACGGCGAATGTAGCGTGCTTTGGCTGGTGCACGCTTGAAGGCTATTAGATTAACAGTGGTAGGATATCGGCGGAATATCTCCCACGCTTTGTTTTGAGCCTTTTTTGCTGCTGTGCATTGTGAATTCCACCAAGGTTTGGGAAAGTGGAAACCGGGCAGATGTTTTTGGAACAGCATTCGCAGCTGCTTGGATGATACTTTCTGTGATGTACATTACTGCATCATTGATAGGCTCTTGACTGACAGAGTTGAGATCAAAATTTGCCTGATGTTGGAAGGCAGACCAGTCAGCCTGATCAATCTTCCACTGTGGTAACTTGGAAGGAAGACATGGTCTCCCACTGTATAACGAGGTTATTACAGGTAAGTGATCACTTCCATATGGATTCTCCTCCACTTCCCAAGTGAGTGAAGGGAGTAGAGAAGGGGAGCAGATAGAGAGATCAATGGCAGAAAAAGTACGGGTAGGCATGTGGAAGAAGGTGTTTGTTCCAATATTTAGAAGGGAAAGGTCATTGTCATTTAGCATACGCTCTATGACTCGTCCCCTTCCATTGATGTTAGCACTACCCCACAGGGGGTTATGTCCATAAAAATCCCCGAGAAGTAAGAAAGGGTGAGGCAACTGATGGGCTGAGAGGTTGAGCAGATGGGCTGAGAGGTGGCAAATGAAGTTTAACATTGACAAATGTAAAGTACTACACATGGGAAACAGCAACCCCAGAGCAACGTATCAACTCTGTGGTACTACACTGACAGTGGTAGAGAATGAAAGGGACTTTGGGGTGGTTGTGCAGGCAGATATGAAGTTCTCTGAGCAGTGCAGATGGGCTGCAAGAGTAGCTCATGGAGTATTGTCAATGATATACAGGAATTTTTCCAGCAGGGATAAGGAGGTGATTATTCCATTGTATAAGGCAATGGTCAGGCCACACCTAGAGTACTGTATACAGGTCTGGAGGCCTCATTTCAAGAAGGATGTAGAGCTGCTGGAACAAGTACAGAGAAGGGCAACAAGATTAGTGAATGGAACAAAGGGGTGCTCTTACGAAGAAAGGCTTAAGTTTTGCAAATTACAGTGTCTGGAGACTAGGCACCAGCGAGGTGATCTGATAGAGGTGTATAAAGCCTTGAATGGTTTAAGCATGCTCAATGCTGATGGGATTCTTCCTCTAGCTCAGAAAAATCACCTGAGAGGGCATAAATTCAAATTGAGGAAAGACAGATGTAGGATAGACGTGCGGAAATTTGCCTTTAACCAGCGGGTGGTTGGTTGGTGGAACAGACTTCCATCCCTTGTGGTGGAGGTTGATAGCCTAAATAAGTTTAAGGCTCAGCTGGACAGGTATTTTGAACGAACAGAGGGGTGAAGTGGTAGTGGTTTTTTTTTTTTTTTGGCTGATGCTGCATAAGCTTGCTTTCTTGCATCAAATGCCTCTACTAATGCTAATGCTAACTGCGTTACAAGATCATCAAGGTCTTCCTGGGAGATGTCAGTCCCAGGTGGCAAATAAATAGAGCATACAGTTAATAAAAATCCCACTGAAAGGCGAATTGCAACAGCCTCTATGCTGGTTGTAACTAGCAAGGGCTGAACTGGGGTCCGGTTGCCCACAAGGATAGCCACTCCTCCATGAGCAGGACCATCCGCAATTCTATCCTTACGAAACATTGTGATGTTATGCAAGGTGGGATCATCATTTGCCTTTAGATAAGTCTCCTGCAAGCAAAAGCAAACTGGCTCGTGCTTTTGCAGGAGGGCCTTGATGTCATCAGTATTTCGCCAGAATCCACGACAATTCCATTGTAGGAATTTAGCCATTATTTTGGCTTGGAGGGTCCATCAGGCGGCTTCCGAGGTGCTGAGGGCTTACTTTTTTCAGTCTTGGATTTATCTTTTTTGAGGAAGAATGGACACTGTCCCGTGTCCATTTCTTCCTCCGCAAAGAGTTCCAAGACTGATTTATCCTGTACCTCCTTATTCTCTACATCCGTTGTATCTGGTGTTACGGGTGATTCTTCTGAACTTTTTGGCTTTTCTTTACCACTTGGTTTTGGTAGTGGTGGAGCCCTAGGAGGTACGGATATAGGAGTGGCAACTGATTGTGTTTTTTTGGTGGGCTTTTGTGAACTCAATAAATAGCGTGCAATTGGGGTGAATGACTCTCTTGGTGGTATAGTCATCTCAGTTTGTGTTCCGATAGTGCACTTAGCAGAAACCTTCTGGGCATATGAAAGTTTTCCGCTATTTATTGGTTCGATACGTTTTCTGGCCTTTGGGTAGAAGATATTCAGCTCTGTTTTCAGTTTTTGGATTTCTTTTTCATCCTTCCACCGCTGGCATGCTCTAGAGTAGGCGGTCTTTAACACCACATCGAGCACAGGCAGGGTTACCACGACAAGATGTTTGTGAGTGGCCGTATTTTTGGCATCTAAAACACCGCAGTGGGTTTGGGATATAAATCCTCACTGGGCAGTTTAGATAGACTGCCTTGATGGAACTTGGAGGCCATGGGGTGTTAAACGTGAGGATAAGAACTCGGGTAGGGACGAGATTCCCATCCTTCCGTATCAATATTCTCTTAACAGCTGTCACTCCTTGGTCTTTTAATTCAGAGCAGATCTCTTCTTCAGAAACATGAAGAAGGTCCCACTCTGATATAACACCTCGTGAAGAATTCAGAGTTTTGTGGGGGTTACGGTGATAGGTAATCCCCCTATGGATGTAGAGTTCAAGATTTTTTCAGCTTGTTTTCTGTTGGAAGCTTCAACCAAAAGGTCGCCAGAACGCAGTTGTTCAACAGATTTTGGTGAACCTGCCAGCCCTTCTAATCCTTTCTGGATAAAGAAGGGTGACATCTTTCCAATGGACTGCTCTCCGGTGGAATGGAGAATGAGGAAGAGCGGTGTCACTGATGGTGGTAGTGTATCCTCAGTCCTGGCTCTTTTTGCAGAGGTGTTATCTGCGTCATGATCTCGGTTAGAAATTAAATCCAATTTCTTCTGGGGCCTTGTTGGGGCCCCAGAAGAAATTGGATTTAAATTACTCATGAGAGTAAAGAAAAAGTGTCTGATGTCTAAGTATCTCACCCACCACGGAGCCCTACGAGGGGACGCCCACTCGTGAACTCGCACGTACTGCGTACACGAATGGGACGCCGAGTTCCCTTAGAAGCACCATACCCACGTTACCAATAAGTCTTTATCCCATCCCAGGACCATAGGGAGGGAGACTTATTGGAATGCAGTTGACCCTAGCAGTAAGAACCATCCGCCGATTGATCCCAGTCGGGCCGGTCCGGGACCACCCGTCTTGTCGAAGCAGGGGCCAAAGTGGTGTATTAAGGCTGGGCCCCTCAACCACAAGGATCCCCCTTTCCGAAATCCATGGGTCGCGGCTCACGGCTGCACACGCCGGATTCCACAGATGTAACCCTGGAACCAAGGTATGGGCGTTAGATCCCAGTGATGCTAATCTGGAAAACCAGTAGCATCACTTGGAGGTCCCCTCACCACGTACAGGTGCCCACGTCGCGGGGAACTTCTACAGACGGTGTGTGTTATCGGTAGCTGCAGTAGAAGTCATTTTCCTATCGGGTTAAAACAGCAGGAAGGGGAGATAAACACCCTAAGACTGAGGCAGTCTGGAGGGTGTACCTGTAAGTAAATTTCAGCCGCGAAACCATTACACTCACGAACTCCAATAATCTGCTTTTAATAATGAGAAAAAACTAATCAATATATCGTTATCGACCTCTACTGCCACTACTGATAACATGCACCATCTGTTTGCGGAGAATGCAGGGAGAAGCTGCGGTACCGGTAAAGGTTTTTGACCGCTAAAAGTTTCCTGAAGTTTCCTGTGGTTCTCGTGTTGGCTTTCTTTACCTTCGCTAGAAAATATATGTGGATGTCCACAAGGCTTGGTTGTTTTTGGTATTGGTATTGTTATTTCTGGTGCAAGGGCTACTAGGGCCATATTGCACCTATCAAGCATTTGGAGTTCAGATATTGTGATTATAGAATCATGATCAGAGGTGATCATATAGCTGTATCCCTTTGAGGAAGCAGAAAAATTCTGGAAGATTTGCATCATTGCCAATAATATGACAAAGTGTTATATTTCATAGAATACTGAATGAGGCCTTTCGGGCATCAGTGTATAGCGTACAATCAACGAAAATGTGTTTGATTGTGAGAAAACAGTTGCAGTGCATACACTTTGGATGATAGTCTCCTGTGAGTAGATAAAGATGGGTGAGGTGACTACGACCGATTCGTGCTTTGGATAGGAGGACTTCTTCCTTTCTGTTTACACAGAAACTGGAAGCCCATAACTGTGGTTCAGATTTTATTTGAAGGAGCTTGTTCTGCAGTTGAGTTTACTATATAAGTGTCCACTGATCCTATATAAGACATGTATGTAAATACATGTCTTATATAGGATCTGTAGTCAATATATGGAACTAAGTAATTTGTAGATGCTATATTGGATGATCGTTTTGCTGCATAATCTGCTTTTTCATTCCCTGATATCTCCATGTGGCCTGGGATCCAGCAAAAGTTGACTACTTTCTGGTGTTCTTGGATATGCATCAGCTGAATTTTTATTGTTGCTATTACAGGATGTGTTGGCAAGGAGGAATTTTGCAAGGCTAAAAGTGCACTCTGTGAGTCTGTATATATATCACAGTTTTTTGGATGGACAGATGGAGGATATTTTCTAAGACAATGATGATGGCACATAATTCTGCTGTATAACTGCTGCATTCAGTGGGCAGGGAAACAGAGATGGTGTTATAGGGAAAGACGGCTGCAGCCCCGACTCCACTCTCAGACTTTGATCCATCAGTGTATACTTTTGTAAAACATGGATAATTTTGTGTGTGACAGTATGGAGTTGCTCTATATTGATATTTGCAAGCGAATGTTTTCCCCAGTTTAGGAAACAGCTATCACAGGATGCTTTAATAGAAACCCATGGAGGATCTGCACTGTTTGAATCTTGGAGGACTTTGTCAAGACGTATATTCCAGGTTTGTGATAATGCCTGCAATCTGATGCCAGTAGGTTGAACTACTCTAAGTTTGTTTCTATAGTGCATTGAGAACTGTGGATCATTAGGTATTGGCCTAATGGGGTAAACAGTTAGACTTTGAATTTTGGCCGCATAGTTCAGGAGTAACATCTTTCTCCTCAGTCTGAGGGGAGGTTCATGGGCTTCAATATAAAGACTTTGTACTGGCAATGTTCTATAAGCACCTACAGCAATCTTAAGGGCAGAATGTTGAATAGGGGAAAGCCATGCTAGCACGCTTTCCCCAGCAGAATCATACACCGGGGCACCATAATCCAGGCGAGATCTGATTAGGGCTCTATACAAGTGAAGTAAGGTGTATCGATCTGCACCCCATGATGTAGAAGAGATAACTCTTAGTAAGTTCATTTTTTTCTGGCAAACAGTCCGTTAATGTGTTTTGAAAAGTTCAATTTATTGTCCAAAATCACACCAAGAAGACGAACGCTGTTCACAACAGTGACAGGTTGGTTTCTTAAGTGTATTTCAGGATCTGGGTGCATCTTTCGTTTGTTACAAAAATGAATGACATTTGATTTCTGATAAGACAGTTGGTAACCATTCTGTGCCATCCATAGTTTGATATTATTAATAGATGTTTGCAGTTGCCTCTCAATAAAGCTCATGTTTTGTGAACTGCAAGAGGCAGTCAGGTCATCAGCATAAAGGTATAAATTCACTGTATTGGGAATAATTTTAGTCATCTGGTTTATTCTTATTGTTTGTTATTTGGTTTTTAGGAGCATTAGCAACTAAGGCCATATTGCTCTGGGATATGCGGTGGTCATTCCCCGACCTTTCCGCATCCTCCGTGTTTGGTGGTGACGGGCTCGAACCCCGGTCTAATCAAGAAGTGTGTGCTATGCACTGCTGCTCCTTCCCACCTAGCTACAGAGGCACCAGGTTTATTCTTATTGCAAACAAGGTTGCACTAAGAACAGAGCCCTGAGGGACTCCTTCTTGTATACATGTTTTGGAAAGGACTAGCCGATAGCGAACTTGTTATCTGATCTGAGAGGTAGTTACCTTGAAGTACCTCTCAGATCAGGGAATGAAGATCTGTCAAGATGCCAAAACACCAAGTGGTGTCAAAGGATTTCTCTATATCGAGACATGCCATGACGAGATGTTTATTTTGGATAAATGCATTTCCTAATATTTGTTTCTGCTTTGATCATGAGATCCAGGGATGATCGGTTTTTCCTGAAACCAAATTGATTATCAGATATCATGTTTTGGGAATCAAGGTACTGATGTTAGTCGACGGTGTATTATTTTTTCTAGGACTTAAGCAGCTGGTGAGAGAAATGGGTCTATAATTATTAGGAATAGAGAGATCTTTCCCTGGTTTGGTTATTGCCAGTACAAAAGAGCTAGGGAATGAATGTTCCATGAAGATGCGATTATAGAATGTCAGTAGCGAAGATAGTGATTATAGTGATTCATTATCTTGGTGTTGTAGCATTATGTAGTATATTCCATCAGGCCCAGCAGCGGTATTCTTTGCAGTGGATAGAGCCCCTTGAAGTCTAGCAGTGAGTGGTTGGTTGTACGGTAGAAAGGATTTGGTTCTGAAATTCAGATGGGATTTTTCAGCTGAAGTCTTAATCTTCTGAAATGATGGTTCGTATGCTGTAGATTCAGATAACTGTGAAAATACTGTGCCTAGGGCATCTGCAATCTCTGCAGGAGTAGACTATTCCAGCCCATTCCAGGTGATAAATGCGGATGACAATGGGGTAAATTTTTCATTTAATTGCTTTTTTTTTTCCATATAATTCTTATGTCAGTATTTTTATTAATTTCAGTTGCCATTCAAATCCAAGTGTCTTTTTTGCCTTCTTTCTAATATGGCGGGCCTTAGCTCTTAAGTTTCTTGTAGTAAGGTTAGTAGTGGTAGGGTATTTGCAGAATAAATTCCACGCACGGTTTTTTTCTTTTTTGCATTCCTACAGTCCTCATTCCACCAATAGCTTCTGCTTCTACTGATGCTTGACTGTGATTGTAGGATGGCAATAGATGCAGCTACAAGAATCTGTTTTGTAATATGGTTGGCAGCTTTGTCAATTGGATGACATTCAATGGCCTGATTGTCGAAGGATACATGAGAGCGTACTTTGTGCAATCTGCCTTGGAACCAGCACAAAATGGAAAATTTCCATTTTGTGCTGGTATCTGAAATTGTGCAGAGTGATGTTTGTATTTTACAGATTATTGGGTAGTGGTCACTATTGAGCGGATCATCCAGAGCAGTCCACTCACTACTAGGGAAAAGGATTGGAGAGCAGATAGATAGGTCTATCCTACAGACTGATCCTGTTGGGGGGTGGAGATAAGGTGGTGAGCCTGTATTTAATATGGTTAGATTTTGTCTGTCGACAAGCATTTCAATGAGTTGTCCTCATGCGTCTGCATTGGGAGATCCTCACAATGGATTGTGTCCATTGAAGCCGCCCAATAAACAGAAAGGGGTTGTTGTTGTTGTTGTTCAGTTTAACGACACAAGGACTACTAAGGCCAAATTGTGTCTCTTCATTGTTAATTTACAAAAAGCATATTGTTAGAGAAATTACATTATATGCTTCCGTACAAACCAATATGTTTTAGATATAATAAAAGTTCTTCAATATTTGCTTCATTTCCTAAGATGCGAGATAAATCTGGTGATATATTCAATTTAGAGAGAGACTGAAAATTGTTTGACCGGATGGTTGAATGTAAGGGACAATCAACCAGGAAATGACGGACTGTAAGTTGCGTCTGATAGGATGGGCACTGTGGTGGGCTTTCACCCAATAATAGAAAGAGATGAGTATGGTGAGTGTGTCCAATTCTGAGTCTTGCCAGTACCACTTCCTCTCGTCTGTTTCTTCGGAAGCCAGACAGCCACAGCTTTGGATCTTTTTTATCTGGTAAAGTTTATTGTTAGGGTCACTTTTCCAGGTCTGTGACCATTTATTGTAGCAGGCTTTGCGTATGACAGACTTAAAATCAGAGAAAGGAACCTGAGGATGTTGTGAGAGAGCGGGTTGAGGATGTTTAGCGGCAAAGTCGGCACTTTCATTTCCCGGAATGCCTGAATGGCCAGGGATCCAGCAAAAACTGATTGACTGATTGGACACACTGCAAGCAAATAGCTGGGAATGAATCTGTTTCAATGTAGGGTGAGAAATGGAGGAACTCTTCCTTATGGCAGAGACAACACTAAGAGAATCTGTGTAAATTATGGCAGATGAGATGGAAAGCTCAATTATCTTACTAAGCGCTAACTTAATGGCATATAATTCAACTGTGAAGACGCTGCAAGCAAGCGGTAGTGTGGCTGAAATTGTACATAAAGGAAAAACTGCTGCAGCACCTACCATACTCTCAGTTTTTGACCCATCCGTATAAATTTTACAGGCATGGTTGTTCATAGCATGAGCTGAATGTAACTGTCTGATATTGCAGGAAGGTATATTTTTCCCCCACTGGAGGAAGTATGTATCTTGAGAGACAGACACATATGTCCAAGGAGCAACAGGTGTAGTTGTGTCTTGGAAGATTTCATTTAAATCGACATTCCAAGTCTGAACAAGCTCTTTAATCCTGAGAGAGGCGGGTCTATTTTCATTTGGCTTGCTCTCATAGAAGACATCCCAACGAGTATTATAGAGATACTCCCAACTTGGGTGTGATGGTAGACTCTGGATCTTAGCAGCGTAGTTAAGCAGTAGTGTTTTTCTACGCAGGTGTAATGGAGGATCGTGCGCTTCAATATACAGACTTTGGATCGGAGAAGTCCTGAAAGCTCCCAACGCACTCCTCAGAGCACTGTGATGGATCATATTTAGCCGTTTTAAAGTAGTGCTCCTGGCAGAGTCATACACTGGACAACCATAATCTAGCCGTGAACGGATTAAACTTCTATAAAGATGCAGCAAAGTACACCGATCAGCTCCCCATGACATTGATGATACCGAACGAAGTATATTCAAATGCTTTAAACAAGAAGTTCTCAAATAAGTGATGTGAGTAGTCCAAGAAATTTAACGGTATTAACGAGCGGGATTGGAGTATTGTTTATTTGTAATTCAGATTCAGGATGGAGAGCTCGCTTCTTGCAAAAGTGAGTGACAGTGCATTTCTTTTCTGAGAGTCTGTAACCGTTCCGTGAAGTCCAGGATTCTATTTTGGTTATGGCAAGTTGTAGCTGCCGTTCAATGGTATTCATACTTTGAGATTGACAGGAAATGGTAAGATCATCTGCATACATATAAGTTTGAACAGTTTTTGGGATATCTCGTGTCATGCTGCTAACTCGGTTTGAAAACAGTGTTGGACTGAGTATTGATCCCTGCGGCACTCCCTCTTCCAGAATGTGAGATGTAGAGAGGACGTTTTTGTATCGGACTTGAAAAGAGCGCAATTGCAGGAAATTCTGAATTATTTCTGGCAAATGACCCCTAAGCCCCAGATGGTAAAGGTCCATAATAATACCATGCCGCCATGTAGTGACAAATGCCTTTTCAAGATCTAAATTGACCATGACTAGATGTTGTATGACAAAGGCATTTCGGATATGGTACTCGGCTTTAATGAGCACATCTAGGGTTGATCTATTTTTTCGAAAGCCATACTGGTGATCTGGAAGGAGATTCTCTGACTCCAGGATGTAAGTGAGCCTAGTATGAACCATTCTTTCGAAAATTTTTCCCATGCAGCTTGTAAGAGATATTGGCCTGTAGTTTTCAACACAGGAAGGATTTTTTCCTGGTTTTGGTAAGGCGATAATGAACGAATGGCGCCATGAACATGGATAGGCATTTTCAGAGTAGATCCGATTGTAAAAAATTAATAGGGTTCTCAAGTCTTCTCCAAGTAAATGCTTTAACATAATGTAATGAACTCCATCTGGACTGGCAGCACTATTGGAAGATCTGTTTAATGATTCTTGAAGTTCTATTAACGTAAACGGTTGGTTGTACGGGAATGAACGGCGTGTGGAGAAGTTAATTTTATACCGTTCTGCACCTGCTTTGATTTTCTGGAAGGTGGAGGCATAGGTGGCAGAAGCTGATATTTTTGCAAATGATTCTGCTAATGCATTTGCAACTTCTTCGGGAGTAGAAATGTCTTTCCCTTTCCAATGAAGTATCGGAGAGGGCAGCCGAGCAAATTTGCCATTTAGTGCCTGTATTCTTTTCCAGATGACTTGTGTGTCCGTGTCTTTGGTAATGGTGGAGGCAAAAGCAATCCACGAATCCCGTTTCGCTTTCCGCCTAACTTGTCTAGCTTTTGCTTTTAGTCTTTTAAAAGCAATTAGATTACTAGTGGTGGGATACTTGCGGAAATGATTCCAGGTGCGGTTTTTTCCTGTTTGGCAATTAAACAATCTGTATTCCACCAGTGATGTCTGTGTTTTCGATATGGTGTGGATTTTGGAATGGAGGCCTAAGCTGCAGTCAGAATCTGATTGGTTATGTAAGTGTTGACATCATCAATATGTTGCCTTTGAACATAAAATCTGTCTAAGCGTATCTGGGCAGAATAGCCACCCCAGTTTGCCTTTTTAAACTGCCAAGTGGATCGTTGGTCAGGATTTGAAGTTACCCCTGTTTGTAGCGAGCAAATAATTGGAAAGTGATCACTGTTGAAGGGATCGGTTAACACCGACCATGTCATGATTGGAAATATGGATGGCGAACAAATTTACAAGTCTATTGCGGAAGCAGATCCGGTTGCTAAGTGGATGTAGGTAGGAGATGAAGAATTTAATAAATTAAGATCATTATTATGCATGAATTCCTCCATCAATTTGCCTCTTACATCCATTGTGGCCGATCCCCACAATGGATGGTGTCCATTAAAGCCACCAAAAAGACAAATTGGAGTTGGGAGTTGTGCAATGAGGTTGTCAAGTTCTGAAAGCAGAAGTGGGGCAGATGGCGGAATATAAATGGAAACAATGGTAAATGACGTACCAACTGCAAGGCGAGCTGCCACAGCTTCTAGGGTAGTTCTCAAACGGATCGGCTTGGATGGTATGTTAGCGTTAACAAGAATAGCAACTCCTCCACGTGCAGGTGATACCGAGTTCCTATCTCGTCTGTAAATGGTATAACTTGAAAATTTTGGCAAAACTTGTGGTGACAAGAATGTTTCCTGTAAGCATACACCTATGGGATTAAATTGAGCTATTAAATCTCTTAAGTAATCAGAATGAGTGCTTAGTCCTCCGCAATTCCATTGTATGATCTTGTTCATTATTTAGGTTTAGCTGAGGGTGATTCATCTGAATGTTTTCTGTACGTGGGACATTTTTTCCGGTCCTTTTTTGAGAATGTGGGGCGTCCGGTATCCATGGTGTCATCTGCATGGAGTTCTAGAATAGGTTCCTCATTGTCTAGCAGCTCATCTACATCCATGCTTTTGGAGGGAGATTCCATTTTTTTAGAGACTGTTTCAGGTTTTAATTGTTCTTTTCCAACTGGGACTAATGGGGTATGAGTAGGAATGCTGATTGGGGTATTTGTGGCTTTGCTAGTTCTTTTTGGAGGATTATCTTTCTTTGAGGTTGAAAGCGTAGATTTGAGCCAGTTCGCTAGAGAGGTGTTAGGTGGAACTGATACATCTGTTTGAGCTGCAGTAGAAACGAAGTTCCGAGTGCGAGCTGCATAGGAACGACTACTAGGCAGGGTCGACATAACTTGTCTACGTGCCTCAGGAAAGGTGACTTTATTTTCTATTTTGTACTTTTGAATTTTCTTTCCTGTAATCCATAGCTCACATGTTTTGGAAAAAGCTGGGTGGCTTTCTTTGCAGTTTGGACAAACAGGGGTTTTGACAGAGCAATCCGCTTGAGTGTGATCTTTAGAGCCGCAGATGGGACACATGGCCTCACTTCTACATGCCTGCTGAGAATGCCCGTATTTCTGGCATTTGAAGCAGCGAACCGGATTCGGGATAAATGGTCTTATACGACAATTCAAATATCCAGCTTTAATTGAGGATGGTAAGTCTGGCGTACTGAATGTTAAAATGATCGATCTCGTTGGAGTGAGATTTCCATCTTTTTTAGTCATAATCCGTTTCACATTTGTAACTTTTTGACTACTTAGTTCTTGAAGTAGCTCTTCTTCGGAGACTGTAATTAGGCCCACTCACAGATTACACCCTTAGATGAATTTAAGGTTCTGTGTGGAGTAATTGATACTGTGAGCCCACAAAACGATGTTGTGTTTAAGAGCCGCTCAGAATGTTTTGCGGTGGCAGTTTCAATGAGGAGATCTCCGGATTGTAGTCTTTTCACCATTTTTGGGGATCCAGTAATCGATTCCAAATATTTCTGAATCAAGAATGGTGATAATTTTCCTATAGGTTGGGAGGATAAAGAATGAATCACCAAAAAATGGTAATTCATCATGGCATTGACGTTCCCTTCTAAGCCTTTTGGGGTTGTTGGTGTCACGGTCGTTGTCAGGAATTTCTGACCTTGAGCTTGATGGCTCTAAAGGTGGATAATTACTCGTATCCATGTTAGCTCCTTTTGGCCCTGGGGGTATATTTTTACCGCCCAGATTACCGGCCCCGCCACGGAGAGGCAGGAGCAGTGCCGCTTGTGACCAAGCGTATAGGTTAGTACAGTTAGTAAGACGAATTAAATTAAAGAAAAAGGTTCTTTCCTTCTTCTGGGCTCTTTTCTTAGTGCTTTTAAGAAAGAAGGGCTACTTAACGGAAAAGTTTAATAATCAAGGGAGAAAACAAAAGAGAACCTAGTCGCTTAGAGAAAAACGCTTTTAAATCGCACGAGAATCGCTTGGCCACGGAAATGCTTGGCACCCGGGGCCAGAAAGGGGTTGGCAACTGCAGAATGAGATCTTCAAGTCCTTGAAAGGTACAAGGATAAATGGGTGGTAGGTAGATAGAAACCAGCGTTAGGCTAATGCCAATCGCTATTCGCATGGCAACAGCTTCAATGGCAGTTTGTAGCGGAATGCGTTTACAAGGGACTCGTGAGTCGAAGGGTATGGCTACCCCTCCATGAGCATTAGTAGTTGCAGATCTGTCTTGCCAAAAGAGAGTATAATATTTTATCGAGGGAGACAACTAAGGTGTTAAATATGTCCCTTGTAAGCAGATTCCAATTGGATTATGGTTCATAATTATTTCGTGGATGTTGTCAATTTTGCTGCGCAAGCCTCTGCAGTTCCACTGTACAATGTTTTTCATTGTTTAGATTTAAATGGAGTAGCTGTGTCTGTCTGCTTTTTGGAAATCTGTTTCAGGTGGTCAACTTTCATTTTCTCTCTCTTTGAAAAAACAGGTCTGGTATCTATTTCGTCTTCTGGATGGATTTCCAGAATGGTTTCATTTTCTTCTTGATTGCAAGTCTCATTTGTGTCTAGAGCAGAAGATTCAGCATGCTGCTTGTTAAAGGGATCAGAATTTTCTCTTTGAGCAGGTTTTATGGAAGTTGCAGGAGCAACAGGTGGTATCGTGACTGGCGTGGTACTAGATCTGTTTGAAGTTGTTGTTGTTGTTGTTTGGTTTTTTTAGGAGCATTAACAACTAAGGCCATATTGGTCCGGGAATATGCGGCGGTCATTCCCTGACCTTTCCGCATCCTCCGTATTTGGTGGTGACGGGCTCGAACCCCGGTCTAATCAAGAAGCGTGTGCTACGCACTGCTGCTCCTTCCCACCTGGCTACGGAGGTGCCCCTGTTTGAAGTCTGATGCTTTGAGGACTGTGATACGGAAGAGAGTATAGATCGAGCCCATTCAGAAATAGAGATGCTTTGTACTATTGATGTGTCAGTCTGAACGGATATTGTAAGAAATCTTTTGGCAGCATCAGCATATGTATGTTTGGGCATCAGTGGCTGTATTTGTTTTCTTGCTTCTGAAAATGAGACTTTTTTTTCTATCTTGTACTTCTGGATTTTCTTTTCATATTTCCACTGGTCACATGTTTTAGAGAAGGCTGTGTGGTTGACTTTACAATTAGGGCAGAGTGAGGACTTTGATTTATAATCACCTTGGGCATGCTCCTTCGAACCACATTTAGGGCATACAGCATCACCTCAACAGACCGTTTGGGAGTGTCCGAATTTCTGTGATATATTACACCTTAATGGATTTGGAATGTACAGGCGAATGCGGCAGTTCAGATACCTGGCTTGCACCGATGAAGGTAGATTTGGTGAACTAAATGTCAGTATGATGCTGCGAGTTGGGATACGTTTGCCATCTTTCTTCAGCATAATTCTTTTCGCCTGTGTGACCTTCTGATCTTGTAATTCATTTACAATTTCCTCCTCTGAGACATTCATTAGGTCCCATTCTGAGATGACACCTTTGGAGGTATTGAGTGTAGCATGTGGTGACACCTTGACTGGAATTCCACCGAATGTGGTGAGTTTAAGAAGGAACTCAGAGTGTTTGGAACTGGTGGTCTCAACCAGTAGGTCGCCAGATTTAAGACATCTCACCATTTTCGGGGAACCTGCTATACTTTCCAGACACTTCTGTATGAGAAATGGCGATATATTGCCTATAGCCTGATTTGTTAAAGAATGCAAGATCAGGAAACTTGGATGTTCTACTCTGCAAGCATCCGTCTTCAATCTCTTCCTGTTGGTTGTGTCATCATCGAGTTGGTGCAAATCCATTGAATTAGGATTTGCTGTGTGGATCGGGGGATAGTTGTCAAAATCCATGTTTTGCTCCTTTTGGCCCTGGGTGTTTGCTTTACAACACAGGTTTCCGGCCCTGCCACAAGGAGGCAGGAGCAGTGCCACGAGGTGACCAAGTGGCTGAGTTAATAAGTTAGTACTAATAGAAAAATAAACAGAAAGGTGGATTTCCTTTCTGGGCCTCTGTCTACTTCTTGTAGTGCGAAAGAACTACTCAGATATAGAAATGAAGAAAACAGTGTTTGAAACTAAAAATAGAAACTGTTTGCTTAAATGCTCTTTGAGAAAACACTTTCATAAACGCACTAGATTCGCTTGGCCACGGAACACTTGGCACCCAGGGCCCTTGGTTGTTTGACCCTTTCATATGGAATATTGTATTTGATGAGTTTTTAAATCTCTCTATACCTAAAGTAGAAATGATAACGTATGCTGATTATTATTATTATTATTATTATTATTAATGGCCATATGGTACAAGGAAGCCTGAGGCTTATGCTGCACCAGCCAAAAAAAAAAAAAAAAAAAAATTCCCAAGTTACCCCCTGAGAGAGAGAGAGAGAAGTAGAAAGGAATCACCAAGAAAGAGAAGAATGATGATATCCAGTTCAGGACCCTGGGTTTGCCAAGCCCATACTCACCAGATGTGAGCCCCCGGGGTTATGATTTAGCATTGGTTATACAAGGAAGGCTAGATCTCAGATTGAGAAAAAAAAGTTGAGGAGACAAAAGTTTTGGAGGAATGGGCAAAAATATATAGGTTAGAAACTTCTAAGGATAAGATGTTACTCAGGGGCAAGCCAAGCATGAATCAGCCCCCATCTGTGAGGCTTCAGGGTGATACTGTCTGATATATTAAGACTACAGAGCATGTGAGATTTTTGAAGAATAAAATTAGAACTCTGTACACCAAGTTCTGGAAAATAGTAAGGGCTGACTGGGGTATCAAAGGTAGAGCAATAAGTCTAATATATGAATGTTTATTTGTGCTTACAGTCACCTATGCTTCAGAAGCTTGGGTACGTTGAGTGGAGAAAGTTGTAATACAAAAATATTTATTGCAGATTCAAAGATTTGCTTTGTTAGTAATAACAAGGGCATGTTGGATGGTCTCCTCTGAGGCCTTAGATTATATCTGCAAGGATTCCCGTCCAGTTCCTGGTTCTGTTGGCAGGAATGTTGTATTATACAAAGAGAAATAAAACAATAATGGGATTAACATCATGTCCTGACAGAGAGAGAAACTTTATACAAAATTTGATGTTAAGTCAGAAAAGAAGTGATTTTTACATTCTATAATGGAGATATGGCAAGAGAAATGGGAACAAACTGAAAAAGAATGAACAACTTTTATGTTTGTACCAAGAGAGTTGATATTATAGATGTTAACTCTTGGTACAAAGAGTAGATATTATAGATGTTAAGAGAAAACGATGGTTGCAATTTGGGTTAAATGCACCATTCCTGCTCACAAGCCACGGATTGGCATTAAGGTTGAAACAACTTGGGCTAAGGAATAGTGAGATGTGTGCTTGCGGGACGTCTGAGTCAACTGAACATGTCACGTTTGAATGTCACTGCTATCTCGATCTGAGATCTAAGTTGGAAAGATCTGTCGGCATACTGGAGAAAGAAAGACTGGGTTTTATTCACCAAAAGATGTCTATTTTCTTATTTCAATGATTATGTATGTGCAGTATTCAGGAGACAACATGCTTTAAACCTGAATAGTGAAAGTCTGGTTCCTAGCG
Source organism: Mastigoproctus giganteus (assembly GCF_048544385.1). Classification (NCBI taxonomy): domain Eukaryota; kingdom Metazoa; phylum Arthropoda; class Arachnida; order Uropygi; family Thelyphonidae; genus Mastigoproctus; species Mastigoproctus giganteus. The sequence continues at coordinate 158,340,795 of NC_143579.1, forward strand.
CCAGGGACAGAAACTCGGATAATTGAGATTGGCAGATGTGATCAAAGTTAAACTGTCTCTCATCCAAGGCTAAGCAGCTGAAATTTACTAACATTGTTTGATTTGAGTTTATTTGATGTTTATTTTATTCAAAATTAAATGAGTTCTAAAACCTAAGAATTATGTCCTGTTTAGTCCATAGCCATGGATGGGCTTCGGCCCTGGGAATGGCTGAGCTTAATGGAGACATTACTACATCCCATGGCTTCAAAGGGCTTAGAGCTTTGTTTTATCAGTCCTTGATTTGTCCCTTTTTTTGGAAAGAAAGGGCACTGACTGGTGCCCCATGTCTTCTACAAACAGACCTAGAACTGAGCTGTCCTGTGCCTCCTTAACTTCTACATCCATTATTTCTTGTACTGCTGGTGGCTCCTCTGGTTTTTTCATCACTTTGTTTTGGTAGTGGTGGAGCATTAGGTACAGTACAGGAGTGGCAGCTGACTGTGTTTCTTGGGTGGGCTTTTGGGAACTCAATAAACAGCGTGCAGTTGGGGCAAATCTGTGGTGGAACAGTCATTTCAATTTGGGTACCAAACTTTCTCAGCATATGTTGGCTTATTTCTACTTATTGGCTTGACTGCTTTTCTTGTCTCCTGACAGGATATGATCAGTTCTGCTTTGAGTCTATCTCTTTTTCCTCCTTTAACTGCTGGTATGTTTGGGAGTATGCACTGTGTTCTCCTTGGCAATTAATGCCCACAGGTTTTGTAGCTGAACAGCCCATGATTTCTTAGTACTTTGCAACAGATCCTCTGACACTTCCAAGATCCCACTCAGAGATCATTCCATGAGATGAATTTAATGTCTTATGAAGAGTAACTATAATCAGAATCCCCTTCCCACAGAGGTGACACAAAGAAGCTGTTCTGAATGCATTTCATTTTTGGTTTCTATCAAAATATCATCTGTTCCTAGCCATTTCACTGATTTCAACAACCCTGCCATCCCTTCCAGACACTTTTGAATAAAGAAGGGCAACATCTTCAAAAAGGATTTTTCAGTGGTGGAATGAATAACCAGGAAGTTTGGTGTAGGTCCTGGTGTGTCTTCTGTTCTGGGCAAAACAGCCCAGAACAGAAGACACTTTTCTTCTTTGATCATTGGGATCAAAGAAGAAAAAAATTTTGATTATAAGAATCGATGGGTTTTTTGTTGGTTCAGTGCCCGGGCTCTCCCTCTCCCCCACCATGGAGCCCAAATGGGATGCCCATACCCTGCAAGCAGTAAATGCACTCAGGAGTAGGATGCCAGGTCTACCCAGACACTACATCTGCACCTCCGCCAACCTGAATCCTGTCTCTCAGATAATGAGTGCTGGAGGCAAATGGCATCAACAAGGTTGACACTTGCAGGCAAAACCACTAGCCAACTGACCCTGGGTGAGCCACCCATCTCTTCTCGAAACAGGGGACAAAGTTTTGTATTGAAGATAGGCCCCCAACCAGCAGCATCTCACAGTTTCCATGGGTCGCAGTGCATAGCAAACATGCCAGATTCTTACTGCAAGCACTGGATTGTTTGTTTGTTTGGGGATTTTTTTGGCGCATGGGCGTCTATGGCCATAATGCGCCATACATAGGTTATGTATTTATGCTATTTCTTTGTGGATCGAGAGTCAAGAAACTGATTGTTGACTAGCTAAAGGAGGTGGTATACATTGATTGCTTTGAGAAAGTTAAAAATCTTTGAGACATCTGTTTTATTGCCCAAAAGTGAACTAAGCGTTAGTGGTTCTTCAGTTGAGGCTGGATTGAAGTGATTCTGGCGTTCTATTGCAAATTTTGTGAATTCCACAAGGATATGTTTCACTGAAAGCACTGTTTTACAGTGATCACACTGGGGGTGAATCTCCCCTCTTAAAAGGTAACCATGAGTAATATTAGTGTGACCTATACGGAGACGAGCTAGTATTACCTCCTGTTGTCGAATTGCACTGAGACTTGAAGGCCATTGCTCAAGATTTGGCTTGATACTTCGAAGTTTATTTTCAACTTGGTTTTGCCACGTTGACTGCCACTGGTACATGCATTTTTCCTGTATTATTCGTCTATAATCTTGATGTGAAACTCTCCACTGTACATCAGGTGGTAAGTCAGTCGCTTTTGCGGCATTGTCCGCCAATTCATTTCCTGGAAGCCAGCACTGGATCCCGGTGATGCTAATCTGGAGGACCAGCAGTGTCACTGGGAGGTTTCCTAATCACGTTCAGGTGTCTATGTCAAAGGGTCCAAAAGAAGGGATTAAACCCACAAATCCACTATGGTGGCACTGTATCTTATCCACTGGACCATGCCAATTGATAGGAAACAAACAACATACAAGCTTTTAAAACAAATTACTCACAAATGGTTATTGTTATTTTTGGCGCAAGGGCTGCTCAAGCCATATTGCACCTATCAATGATGTGGAAGATACTCATATTGACTGTTTTGCAAACAGTCAGAAATGATCATATAAGTTTATCCTTTTGAGAAAGGAGAAAAATTCTGTGGGTTTGGCATTGTTACCTATGATATGACAGAGCTTCAAAGATTCTTTAAGATTAAGAAGAAAACTGAATGAGAGTTGCCAGGCATGTGAGTACAAGGTGCATTCAACAAGAATGTGCTTCATTGTGAGTTGAGAATTGCACCTATAGCAATCCTCAGAGCTTTTTTTTTTTTTTATTTGGTAGTTGTTGGCGCATTGGCTTCTGTGGCCATAGTACACCTCCCAAGGTTTTTGCAGTACTTTGATCCAAGCCCGAGGCGGGATTCGAACCCGCGACCTTTGGGTTGCCAGGCAGGCACCTTACCCACCTGGCTAGCCCGGTCGGCCTCCTCCTCAGAGCAGAATGTTGAATAGGAGCAAGGCGTGTTAGCACGCTCTATGGTACCCCAGTGTATGACACTGGGGTACCATAATCAAGATGAGACCTAATTAGAGTTCTATACAATTGTTGTCGAAGAAAGAACTGAGTATATTAATTTTTTTCTGGCAAGTAGTCCACAAATATTTGACATGTTCTAAGAAATTAAGCTTACTATCAAAAAACAGACCGAGGAGGAGAATACTTGCTCTGGGTCAGGATGCATCTTTTGTTTGTTACAAAAATGACAACACTAGATTTCTGATGGGATAGTCTATACCCATTCTGCATCATCCATAGCTTGATACTGTTAAGTGAGATTTGTAGTTGCCTTCCAATGAAGTTCATATTCTGTGAACTACAGGAAACAGTCAGGTCATCGGCATAGTGATATGAGTCTACATGGTTGAGTATACATTTGGTTATATTATTTATTCTTATTGCAAATAAGGTAGAACTGACACTTGTGAGACTCCTTCCTCTTGTATATAGATTTGTGAGAGGACTTGCCGATAGTAGACTTGAAATGTTCTATGCTGAAGCAAGTTTTGTATGAAATATGGTAAGTTTTTTTATTTTTGTCCATATTATTCTAGAATCTGTATTTTTATTAACTGAATTTGCAAATCGGACCCAGGAGTCACTTTTTACTTTCTTCCTGATACGGTGAGCCTTGACTCTGAGTTTCTTATAATTTAGAAGATTATTGGTAGTAGGATGTTTGCAGACTATATTCCAGGCTTGGTTTTTTTCCTTTTTTGGCACTCTTACAATCCTCATTCCACCAATAATTTATGGATCTATGGGAGCTTGACTGTGACTGTGGGATGGCAATAGACACAGCTGCTAGGATTTGTTTAGTAATATGGTTGGTGACTATGTCAATTGGATGAGATTCGATGATCTGATTATCAAAGGATACGTGATAAGTGTACTTTGCCCAATCAGCCTTGGAAAATTTCCATTTTCTGAAGTTACAGAGTATAAAGTTTGAATTTTACAGATTAGTGGATAGTGGTCACTGTTGAGTGGATCATCAAGAGCTGTCCACTCAAGGAAAGAGGATCAGAGAGCAGATATATACATCTATTGAGGAGACTGTTCCTGTTGGGAGCTGGATATAAGTTGGTGAACCAGTATTTAGAATGGTTAAATTCTGCCTATCAATGAGCATTTCAATAAGTTGTCCTCGTCCATCTGCATTGGGAGAGCCCCACAATGGATAGTCTCCATTGAAGTCGCCCAATAAACAGAAAGGGGTTGTCAACTGCAGAATTAAATCTTCAAGTTCATGAATAGTATGACGCTGACTAGGTGGCAGATAGATAGAAAAGAGTGTTATAGTGACTCCAATTGCTATTCGCATAGCAAAAGCTTTAATAGAGGTTTGCAAAGGAATATGTCTGCAAGCGACTCGTGAATCTAAGAGAATATGTTGTTGTTTTTTGTTATTTAGGAGCATTAGCAACTAAGGCCATATTGCTCCGGGAATATACGGTGGTCATTCCCTGACCTTTCCGCATCCTCCGTATTTGGTGGTTACGGGCTCGAACCCCGGTCTAATCAAGAAGCGTGTGCACGCACTGCTGCTCCTGCCCACCTGGCTACGGAGGCGCCTCTAAGAGAATAGCAACCCCACTGTGAACTTTATTTGTAACTGGTCTATCTTCTCTGAAAACAGTGTAATTTTTGATTGAGAGAGTTACCTTATGAGTTAAATATGTCTCCTGTAAACAGATGCCAACTGGATTATGACATTTAATTATTTCCTGGATGTCATCAATATTGCTACAAAAGCCTCTGCAATTCCATTGGACTACATTGTTCACTGTTTAGATTTAGATGAAGGAGCTGAGTCTGTGTTTTTTAAAAGTCTGTTTGACGCAGTCACTTTTAATTTTATCTCTTTTTGGGAAAATTGGTCTCGTGTCTATTTCATCCTCTGGATGGATCACCAGAATGGTTTCTGTTTCATCTTGACTGGGGATTTTAATTGGTATCCATAAAGATGGAGTCAACTGGCTGTTTGCTAACAGGATCTGGCTTCTCTGTTTGAATGGATCTTACAGGAGCTGCATGGGCAGCAGGTGGTATGGCGACTGGTGTGTTATTAGCCCTGCTTGAAATATGTTGCTTTGATGATTGGGTTCAGAAGAGAGCAAGGATCAAGCCCATTCAGAAATGGAGATGTTTGGTGGAATTGATGTATTAGTTTGGACTGATACTGAATGAAATTTTTTGGGACTTTTAGAGTCTTTTCTATTTTCTATTTCTGGATTTTTTCCTCGTTTTTCCACTATTCACAATTTTTAGAGAAGGCTGGGTGGTTGCCTTTACAACTGGGACAAAGCGAAGACTGGGCATTACAGTCAGCTTGGGTATGCTCTTTCGATCCACAGTTTGGACATACTGGGTCACCTCGACAGACTGTTTTTGAGTGACCAAATTTCTGACACTCATCATCATCATCATGAACTTGGTCCGACTTAGGTCTTTTAAGACCTGTTCCGTTGTAGCTCTTGGAGGTGGTCTTAATCTCGCCATCGTTGTCTTGGTTGACCAACATCTCTCTTGCCTGTAGGTTTATAATTAAAGGCTAATTTTGGGATCCGGTCTGGGTTCATTCTTTCTATGTGGCTGATCCATTTTTCCTGATACAGAAAAAATGGATAACATAGTAAATGACGTTTTATATCATTTACTATGTTATCTACTTTTAATTTTTCGTGGATATCTAAATTTCTTTGGTGGTCTAGTCTTGAAAAGCCTAATAATGGTCTTAAAAATCTCATTTGTGCTGCTTCTAGTTTGTGTGCATCTTTCTTATTTATGACCTAAGTCTCACAGCTGTAGAAGAGGGCTGGTTTTGAGGTGATGTTGGCCAGTCATAATTTTGTTTCAGTTGTCATTTGTTTTCCGATGTGGCATTTAATCGTTCCATTCATTTTATTATATTTTTGTAGTTTAGTGTGGATGTCTTTCCCTTCATTTGATATTAAATTTCTCAAATAGGTGAAGTCAGATATTTGTTCTATTATTTTATCATCAATAAAATTTTGATTCTTTGTATGTTTTTTCCACATAATCCCATTTATTTTGTTTTTGAGGTGGAGATTTTCATCTCGTACTTTTTACATATTTTATTAAGTTCATTTGCTGCTATCTGTAGTTCATCTTCGGATTTTGTAATTATTACTTGATCATCAGCATATAATATAGTTTGGATTTTATTCCTGTTATTCAACTATATTCCGTTGTTAATTGTTTGTTTCCATTCTTTAAGAATTTTATTGATGTAGATATTAAATAAATTTGGTGATAGTCTACATCCTTGTTTGACTCCTTTATTGGTGTTAATTGGATCTGATAGTTGGACATTACAATATTTTATACAGACTTTTGAGTTTTTATGTAGGCTTTGGATCGCTTTCCGGAGTTGGGTTGGGATATTTTCTTCACGTAGAATCTGCCAAAGATTTTCCTGGTTTACATTGCCATATGCTTTTTCATAATCAATAAACAGCAGAAATGTTGATAGATTGAATTCTCTTCTTTTCTCCAAAATTTGTTGTAGTGAGAAAATGGCATCTATTGTGCTTCTCCCTTTTCTGAATCCACATTGTTCTTCTAAGAATTGTTCACTGTATTTATTAAGTTTATTCTTTAGTATATTACAGTATAGCTTTGCAGCAGTTGACAGCATAGACAATTTGAATGTAGAACTATTTAAATATGGGGGCACCTTACTAAAAAATGCACTACTAAAATTATTTAACATCATATGGCATAAGCAACAGATACCCAAAGATTGGTAAACAGGTTTGGGGTTATTTCTGGAGCCTTTTTTGTATAAATTGATTACTATTCCTGTTTACCAATCTTTGGGTATCTGTTGCTTATGCCATATGATGTTAAATAATTTTAGTAGTGCATTTTTTAGTAAGGTACCCCCATATTTAAATAGTTCTACATTCAAATTGTCTATGCCTGGGCTTTTTTGATTTTTGTAATATTACCTCTAGTTCTTCCATTGTTATATTTTCTTCATCTTTGGTAACCACAGATTCATCTTCCAATTCCCTAGTGCCTGGGTTATACCATAGTTTGGAACAGTGTTGCTTCCATTCTGCTTGGGAGATTTTTGTTTGTTGTTTTTTTTTTTTTTTGTTTGGTTTTTAGGAGCATTAGCAACTAAGGCCATATTGCTCCGGGATTATGGGGTGGTCATTCCCTGACCTTTCCGCATCCTCTGTATTTGGTGGTCACGGGCTCGAACCCCGGTCTAATTAAGAAGCGTGTGCTACGCACTGCTGCTCCTGCCCACCTGGCTACGGAGGCGCCGCTTGGGAGATGGAGTTGGTTTTTATTTGATCATTTGTGTCTAGTTGTAATTTCTTAAAAATTTTAAAACCTCTTCTCTGTGGGCCCATGATATCAAGTTCTAAAGATTTAACAAATTTATCCCAGTCATCTCGTCGGATTTTTCTGGTAAGTTTTCTGACTTCTGCTCTAAGCCTTTTATATTTTATGTGTAGATGTAGGTCTTTAGTTTGTAAGAACAGTTTATAGGTCTTTTTTTTCTCATTGATTGTTTGTTTCAATTCTTCATTCCAAGTTCTTAGCCAGTTTTTATTTTTTATAGGTTTATTTCTGACACTCATAACATCTTATTGGGTTCGGAATATATGGGCGAATGCGACAATGTAAAATACCTTGCTTTCACTGATGAAGGTAGGTTGGGTGAGCTGAATGTTAGTATGATGCTCCGAGTCGGAATTAGCTTGCCATCTTTTTTTCATCATAATTCTTTTGGCCTGTGTGACTTTCTGATCCTGCAGTTCCTGAACAATTTCTTCCTCTGAGACATTCATTAGGTCCCATTCTGAAATTATGCCTTTGGATGTATTAAGTGTGTCATGTGGGGACACACTAACTAGAACTTCACCAAATGAGTTGAATTTGAGTAGAGAAACAGTGTTTAGAGTTGGTGTTCTCTACAACAGGGCGCCAGATTTTAGTCATCTCAGAATTTTTGGGGAACCAGCTACGTTTTCAATACATTTTTGAATGATAGATTGCCTAAGGGCTGATTTGTTAGTGAATATATAATCAGAAAACTTGGTGCTCAATTCGACGAGCATCTGTTCTCAGTCTCTTTGGATTGGAGGAGTCACTATCAAGTTGATGCAAATCCATATGATTCAGATTTGCAGTCTTAATCGGTGGAAAGTTGTCACATTCCATGTTTTGCTCCTTTTGGCCCTGGGGTTTTCTTTACCACCCAGGTTTCCAGCCCTGCCACGGGGAGGCAGGAGCATTGCTACTAGGTGACCAAGCGGCTGAGTTATTTATGTGTAGTTAGAAATAAGAAACAGAAAGGTGGCCTTTCTTTCTGAGCCTCTGCCTACTTCTTGTAGTGCAAAACTGCTACAGTAATTTATAAATAAAGAAAACGATAGTTGGAACGAAATATAATTTGTTCAAAAGCTCTTTGGATATAACGCTTTTTGGAACACACAGAAATTGCTTGGTCACAGAACGCGTGACACCCAGGGCCCTCACAAATGACCAACCATCTGAAACAAATGTTTTCAGAAATTTTCTATACCAACACCCTCCCCACTCAGCTTCTCAGAAGAACAACTAAGTGTAGAGTTTGTGACAAATATTAATTTGCACATCCAAAAACTACATCAGCAAAAAAAAGTTAGAGACAACACTTGCCCCGCAGCAAGAAAGTTTGTCACTGTGTTCCAAATTTTGGACAAATCCAAGGCAATCTACATTCACACATGAGGAGTTATCTACATTCACTACATCTGCATCCACACATGAGGTGTTGTTCAGGGAGGGGAATGCCAGAGGTGTATTAAACTCTGGCAGTAAGCTAGATAATCTTGTAATAACTGAGAGGAGAGTAAAGTGAAGGAAAAATTGTTGAATATAAACATAAGTAAGGCACATGGGGTGGATGGAATCTATCCAATTATATTAAAGGAGACAGCAAAGGAAGTAAGCAAACGCTTAGCCATAATTATGAGAGCTTCCTTGGACTCAGGGGAGGTACCCATGGACTGGAGATGTGCAAATGTAACCCCAATTCACAAAGGAGGATCAAAGCACTAGACAAGACTTCAGGAGGATCATCTAGACAAGACTTCAGTTATAACTAGGACACAGCATGGTTTTGTTAAGGGAAGTCTTGTCTGACCAATTTGATTGGATACTATGATGTGGTCACAAAGCAACTGGATGCAGGGAATAACTTTGATATCATATATTTGGATCTTAGAAAGGCTTTTGATACTGTTGCACATTGAAGACTGCTGCACAAATTGGAGCAGTGCGGCATTGGAGGCAAATTGCTGCTATGGATAAAGGGATGGTTAAGTGGGAGAAGACAGAGTGGTAATCAATGGACACTGCTTTCCATGGACTAATGTTATTAGTGGAGTCCCTCAGGGTTCAGTGTTGGATCCATTGTCGTTTTCTGTATTTATAAATGATATTGATGATGGTATACAGGCTTAATATAGAAGTTTGCAGACAATATGAAGGTTGGCAGGGTTGTTAATGACACTGATGACAGAACGCTGCTGCAACAGGATCTAGAAAAGTTGAGCAGATGGGCTGAGAGGTGGCAAATGAAGTTTAACATTGACAAATGTAAAGTACTACACATGGGAAACAGCAACCCCAGAGCAACGTATCAACTCTGTGGTACTACACTGACAGTTGTAGCGAATGAAAAGGACCTGGGGGTAATTGTGCAGGCAGATATGAAGTTTTGTGAGTAGTGCAGACAGTCTGCAAGAGTAGCGCATGGTGTCTTGTCAATGATATACAGGAATTTTTCTAGCAGGGATAAGGAGGTGATTATCCCCTTGTATAAGACAATGGTTAAGCCACACCTTGAGTACTGTATACAGGTCTGGATGCCTCATTTTAAGAAGGATGTAGAGCTGTTCGAACGAGTACAGAGAAGGGCAACAAGATTAGAGAATGGAACAAAAGGGTTGCTCTTACAAAAAAAAAAAAAAAAAGTTCTGCAGATCACAGTGTTTGGAGACTAGGCACCTGCGAGATGATCTGATTGAGGTGTATAAAGCCTTGAATAGTTTGAGCATGCTCAATGCTGATGGGATTCTTTCTCTTGCTCAGAATAATCACCTGAGAGGGCTTAAATTCAAGGAAAGACAGTTGTAGGATAGATGTGCAGAAGTTTGCCTTTAGCCAGTGGGTAGTTGATTGGTGGAACAGACTTCCATCTTTTGTTGTGGAAGTTAATAGCCTAAGTAAATTTAAGGCTGAGCTGGACAGGTATTTGGAACGAATGGAAGAGTGAAATCGGAGCTTTTTTTTTTTTTTTTTTTTGGCTGATGCTGCATAAGCTTGCTTTCTTGCATCTTATGCCTCTACTAATACTAATAATGTTTAACAAGGCAACAATTTATTTAAAAAATAAACTAGAAAGGCATTTTTAAAAAGTTGGAAAATACTGTATTTACATGCATATTTTATTTTGGTAATCAAAAATGACCACAGACACCAAAGGTCTGTCTTTCACACAACAGTCATCATTAAAGTACTGGTTACTTGAGCAAATTTATATCATCATAATAGAGTGCATTTAAAATGTGTATGTTTTTACACACCTTTCGATCTTTTCTGGACACCATAACAGCCAGGCAGATTATGATTAAGATGATATACACTTGCTGAAGTAACCAATACTTTAATGGTGACTGTTGTGCAAAGACTTCAGTTGTGTTAATCTTAAAATAAAAACAGGATATTTGTAAAATAGAAAAAAGTGAAAGTCATCTGTAATTATGTAGGAGTATGGTCTTTATTTTTCAAAAATTTGTGATATAAAAGTGCAATCAGTAATAAGGGTTATTTTAAAAATTAAGCCAAAGGAAATAAGGCACAGTGTATACACTGGTGTGACTAAGAAATTTAACTTAACATTACTGCATTCAGTGTATAGTGTAGGCACTGATACAAGTAATGCTCACTTAAAAAGCAATCCCCACACACACAAAATTGACCTCAGATGCCAAATAACTGGGCTTTATGTGTATATATACATGAGTATTATTTTATGAGGCCAGATATCAAGATGGCACCCCATACATAAAACTATTTACAAATAAACATTAAACACTAAGACCCTTCCACAGGATGTACCCTGAAGCAATCCACTTTATTTACTGAACACAATATTAAATTTCACATTACTCACAATGGTGATATAAGAAATGGGGTCCATGTTCCATACAGAATACCAAACTCATAGTTTATGTCAGAGAATGAAAGGGAATGAATGAAATCATATGAATGAAATTGTCAGCACATAAAAAACTAGCAATTTGTATTTAAAAGCGTTTTTATATTTATTAAAATAATAACAAGGAGTAAAAGATATTACACAGCAGGTTTGTTAAAATTCTTATAATAAACAAGGGATCAACATATTGCTATATCTATTTATATACTAATATAAACTGAACAACATAGTAAAATCAAAAATGAATGACCAGTAAAATGTAATTTATGCAACTCCTCTATAATCTTTTGTTTACACTAACTGCTCAAAAATTTTGCCAAAAACTAAAGTTTCAGTCAAATTTCTTTCAATAGATTACACTTCATAATCATTCAGGTGATCTTATGTTAAAGTCACTATTCTAGAGAAAAAAAAAAAAAAAAAAAAACTAACATATTATCCAAATTGTACAACAAATTCTGCATTATAACTCCTAACTTCACAGGATCCATATCTTGAGGGGTCCAGAAATCATTTACTGCTCCAGCTGCTCACCAGCTGCTGGAGCAGTAAAGGGTAGTAAACATCCTCACATATGACAAATAATAACTGCAGGATGTATGCATCTGTATGATATTGGTAACAGTAACAATCTCAACACAACACAGCTTCATGAATTGTATATACCAATATATTCACTAATAGTGGAACGATGCAAAGGAAATTTATATACGATTGAGGATTGTAAAATACCAAACAATTTATTTAAAATCCCTTTAGTGTGGTCTCCTTTGCAGTTGCATGACAACCCTAGTCAAATGAGGTGGGCAATTAAAATTGCCTTGACATGTACTCGGCACTGTATCACATTAATTGTGTTAACAACCAACTCAGAACACCATAAAATCTGACAAAACAGCGTTGCGTGAGCACATACCCATACGTATAACTATTCTGACAATTACACTTTAAACTCTGTACGTAAACGATCCGGTACACGTTGCCATAATTCTTCAAACGCACCACCTGAAGCATATTCAATGTTAAAAAAAAAAATGGTCCGACAGCTTCCATTAACATTAATTTCAGAGATAACTTCGGCTGAAACAGAGTGGTTTTTAAATTGGCCGTAGTAATCATATACCAAACTAGGTCATATTCAGGATTAGCAGATGTATGAGAAATTTCAAATATCCTGAAGAAGGGTTTAAAACTTACTTACACTTTATCTGTAATTTCTCTAATTTTCCACATTGTGGTCGGACGGAATTTTGCAAGTGGTCAGGTTTAAGTTGTGTAAATGCTACAGTATATACAGAACGGCAATTTTTGTAATATTAGGTCCCAAAAATTGGAAAACCTAGTCCCGCGAAACTTCCTGCTGACGACACAAAATCATGGCGACAACGCCACATCACGTGACTTTGTACTTGGGAATGATTGTTACTGCATTAACATACAACAGACGGCGCATACAATAATGAAGACTTTAAAGAGCTAGCCACTACCTTCTTTCCAAGAAGGTTCTTATTTTTCTTTACATAATGCCATAACATCTAAGACCATACTGCATTATGTGTTTCTACAAGTGTGTTCACGGACCGATTGTCACGTTGTGAGAGTAGAGAAAGAATAATTCAAGGGAGCACCCTACTCCCTCCGCCTGAGATCGGCTAATTGACTTCCAGGTTGAAGATGAATTTAGGAATTTCTCCGTCCTCCAAAGGAATTCGAACCTAGACCGCACCGCACAAATGACAACCGGAGAAAAAATGGATGATCGAAATGGATGAAAAGTCAGTTACACTGTGGCCAATTTATTATAAAAGGCTGGCGTTCATCACCCTCTTCGAATACAGAAACGTTATAAAAATAACAACTTTAGATTACGGTATATTGCACTACAAATGTTACTTTAGTCTTCTCCTATGGTGAAGCGTTACTTATTCGAGGTAGTGCAATATCATGGCAACTTGCTGTGAATGTATTCACCATATGAGATATACAAAGGGTACTAGGAAAGTTTTGCAATATGACGCAACAATGAATCACAGGAAGCTGCTTGTTGCTGCATGTTGAGACATGTTCATACGTGCATAGTAGCCGCCGCGCCAAGTCGATGGGCTCAGTTATTCATTAGTAGAGAGTGTAAAGTGCTTGCGATGGCATCGTGGTCACGAAATGAGATAAGGACAGTTTTGCGGTATAATTTCGTGCGTGGTTTAACCATAGACCAGTGCTTAGAAGAAATGACTCTTGCACTAGATGATGATTGTCCACATCGTACAACGATATTCAGGTGGTATAGAGAATTCCAAAGGGGAAATTTCACTCTGGAGGATTCTGAGAGGCCGGGAAGGCCACGAACGTCAGTTACGGAGGAAAACGTTACTGCTGTGAGGAAAATGCTTGACGAAAACAGGCGAGTGACCTACCAACAGATAGAGGATACTTTGGGCCTAAATGCACCAGCAATTCGTTCGATTCTGCAAGATCATTTGCACATGAAGAAACTTTGTTCTCTCTGGGTGCCGCATCAACTGACTGAAGAGCAGATGACACGACGTGTGACTTGGTGCCAGGAGATGTTAAAAAAGTTTGATAAGGGACAATCTCGGTATGTGAACAACATCGTGACAGGTGACGAGACTTGGCTGTACTATTACGATCTGCCGACCAAAGCTCAAAACAAAGTTTGGGTCTTTGATGATGACGACACACCCGTAATTGTCAGAAAATCCCGATCTGTAAAGAAGAAAATGATAGCTGTATTTTTCAAATCGAGTGGAATTGTGGAACGTGTCGTTTTGGACACGCAGAAGACAGTCACAGCTAAGTGGTATACTGAACAATGCCTGCCTAAAGTCATTGGATCTATGAAGAACCTGCGGCCAAAGTCAAGAATGGACACCTGGTACCTCCATCACGATAATGCTGCAGCTCACCGCGCCAAAGCCTGCACCGAATATTTGACCACGACAGGACTGAAACTTCTCGAGCACCCTCCCTACAGTCCAGACCTTGCTCCCTGCGACTTTGCACTGTTCCCGCATGTGAAAATGAAGCTAAAAGAGAGGCGGTTTTCCAGTGATGAGGAACTTCTACGGGCTTGGGACAACGAGTGTGCTTTACTCCCTAGTGAAACTTGGCAGAACTGGTTTAAAGATTGGTTTCGGAGGATGGAGAGGTGTATTGAATGTAGAGGAAATTACTTTGAAAAAATTAAATAAACAAAGCTGTATTGCAAAACTTTCCTAGTACCCTTTGTACTTAATGATGCCAATTTGTAACTACTTAAGTAGTTGGCTATGTACTGAAATCATGCAATCGCACTAACTTGTACATTAGTCAAAATAAAAACTTTTAAAACATTCTTTATAATGAACATAATTCAACGGGTGGAGGGATATATTGTTCCTCCAATCATCTAACAAAGGGAGTGCACGATTGCATTTTCTGATTTATTATTATTATTATTATTATTATTAGCTATAGGGTGCAAGGAAGCCTGAGGCATATGCTGCACCAGCCAAAATAAAAAAAATCCCGAGTTACCCTGAGAGAGAGAGAGTCAAAAGTAAAAGGGAATCACCAAGAAAGAGAAGAATGATGATATCCAGCTCAGGACCCTGGGTGTGCCAAGCCCATACTCACCAGATGTGAGCCCCTGGGGTTTATTATTATTATTATTATTAATACCCATATGGTGCAAGGAAGCCTGAGGCTTATGCTGCACCAGGAAAAAAAAAAAAAAATTCCCAAGTTACCCTAAGAGAGAGAGAGAGAGAGTCAAAAGTACAAGGGAATCACCAAGAAAGAGAAGAATGATGATATCCAGCTCAGGACCCTGGGTGTACCAAGCCCATACTCACCAGATGTGAGCCCCCGGGGTTACCACAGTCGATTTTATTTCGCCACTGCTGTTTCGAAATAAAATCAGGGATGACACTAACATTCCAACAGTTCCGCCACCATCGCAGTGGGTTTCCCAAATGGCTGGTTTGGCAGGGTTGTAAAAAATCATGTGGGGGGGGGGGCAGTTCTATAATCTGGCAAAGTAGACTGAGAATTTATAGTTTTGTCCCTGTTTGCAAGGATAAAGTAGCATTTGAATAAAAACAAAAGAACCAAATAATACAATCCTATATTAATAAAGCCTCAAGAAAATCAAGTGGCCATCATGAATGTGCTATGCATGGCGGGTGGAACAGCTATTCTCCTCACACCGGGTGGAAAAGACTTCAAATCGAGACCCATCGGTGACTTGAGGAATTTCTATGAGTCTTTTTCACAACGTGGCTGAGTTAATCGGTCTCAGGTTATGGTAGCGGGGTGTTTTCTACCACAAATAAGGTTTTTCATCCAGAAAAAAGAAAATCGACCCCAGACATGCAATTGCAAAGAGTATAAACGGAGCAATATGGCTTTAGTAACGTGCTCCGACAACCCTCCAACAGCGAGAACAAAATCGAGTGCAAAAGTCTTCATTACTCTTTATCATTACTTGAAGTGCTTCGATCGTTATTGTTCTACTGTCTTTATTGTTTAACATTAAGTTAAAGATTTGGTAAACCAAAGAACACGAATTCAGGGTTCAACTTAGTTTTATAGTACTCTTTCACATTTTTTGGATTTCATTTTTGATATTATGTATTACTTTTTACAATTGTTTCTTTATTTTATACATTTTTTACTTGTATCCTTTTTTATAGTATTTCAAAACTAATTCCTTTTAAGAAAGTTGCAACATTCAGCAACGTATTCAGCGACTACACTGAAAGGACAATATTCATGGGATACCTGGTTCCTGGGTAACACGACGCTGTCACCCCTCTCGCTAGTGGACGAACCCACCGCTTGATTTCAAGAAGACGGTAATTCGATGTCCGTATAGATAAACGTCGTGAGTTAACAGACTTTAAAAGAGGCATGATAATGGGTGTCCGACGCATGTGTCACTCTATCGCGGAGGTGGTACATAAATTGCACTATCCCCGTTTGACAGTATCAAGAGTGTATAGGGAATATGCCATTTCTGGAATAACATCTCATCCTGGACAGCGCTGTGGGTGAAGAAAGGTGTTGGATGAACGTGGCCACCCAAGTTTCTTTCGCATCACCGAAGAGCGACGGTGGCACAAATCACTGCCGACTTCAACAAGGCAGGTGCCAGAAACGTATCCACCGAGACCAATAGGCAATCATTAGCCGCAATAGGTTATGGGAGCCGCCGATCCACCAGAGTCCTATTCCCCTCGACTGGACGAAAGAATGTCGGTACTGGACCTTGGATGATTGGAGATGAGTTGCCTAGTCCGATGAGTCCCGTTTCCAGCTATTTCGAACAGACGGGAGGGTGTGTACCTGGCAGAAACCGCACGAAGCTATAGATCCGTTGTGTCAACAAGGAATTGTTCAGGCAGGTGAACGGTCGGTAATGGTCTGGTGCGTGTTCAACTGGCACACGTTGAGACCTCTGGTACGTATAGACGTATCTCAGAACGGTCCAGGTTACATGTCCATCCTTGCAGACCATCTGCATTCCTCCATGGTCATCATGCACCCACACGACAATGGACTCTTCCAGCAGGACAAGGTGCCTCCCCACAGAGCCATGGTGACCAGCACATGGTTCGAAGAGCATCCGCAAATTTTACCACCATCGAATGGCCTCCCCGTTTACCGGACATGTACCCTGTGGAGCACGTTTGGGATGCTGGGGTTACATGTCCATCCATTCCAGGTTACATGTCCATCCTTGCAGACCATCTGCATTCCTCTATGGTCATCATGCACCCACACGACAATGGACTATTCCAGCAGGACAAGGCGCCTCCCCACAGAGCCATGGTGACCAGCACATGGTTCGAAGAGCATCCGCAAATTTTACCACCATGGAATGGCCTCCCCGTCAACCGGACATGTACCCTGTGGAACACGTTTGGGATGCTATGGAAAGGTCCGTTCGAGCTTTGTATACTCCTTCCAGGAATGCGATGGAATTATGGATAGCAGTGCACAAGGCCTGGATGAAAATACCTGAGGAACGCTTTTGTGGACTAGTGAACTGAATGCCTCGCTGTGTGACTCCCTTATCCGAAAGTTGGGCCTACCAGTTACTAAGTAGGTATGTCATGATTTTTCTCCATTCAGTGTATTATCATTATTGTACGCGTAGTTCAAACTTCATGTATGTTTCATACCTTATTAATTATCACTTCGAATGGAAACCAGTTGGCTTGACGTAACCGAATGGTCAACAGCGCGAGTGCAGTAGCACACGCTCTCTGAATGGACAAGAGTTCAAGCTTGTGATTGCTAAATACGATTAACATTTGTATTGATTGATTTATTGTAAACTCCAATGATCTGGTTGTCGTGCCGGAGAATAAACAAGAACATTTTTTAATGAGTAATTAAACCGGATTATAGCGGTAGTAAAACTACCACTCGCCATTCCGTCACCAGGGGTGGAGAGGGAAAAATCACAGGGCACAATAGTTACTTCTTAATGGTATTTAAAGAGCACGAGGGACACTTGGAGAATTTCGCAGGGGCAGTCAGAATTTAAAATCGTAGCTAGTTGGATAATTAAAATACACGGTTCACTGTTTCGTTTGTATGAAGAATTAATACTGAACTAATAAAAAAAACAGCAAAATAAATATCTAGTGAATTAGAAACAAGAAATATAAGATTTGCACGAAAATATTTGAATTACGATTGATGTTTAAGCTCGCTTGTTCTACAGAGCTCACTTCACGTTTGAAGGCCGAAATTTAATGCAGAACATTAATTGATCTGAAATCGGTGAAAAAAACTTGTATCTCTGTCAGATCGTGTCATTCCATTTTAACGAAAATTTGATAAAGCATAACGTTTTTAACCGGTTGTCATCTGACAACGAAGGCGTGTTTTCACATCTGGTCGTATTTAAAAATGTCGGAGTACACTGAACGACATCTGTGTGCTAAATATTCCGTAATAGTCAGAAAATCAACAAGTTAAACATTTTAATTTCTTAAAACAAATAGCACACAGAGAACTGAAATTGTGCCATTCACAAGTTTACAACTAGCAATATCATTTCAGAGTATGGAATTTGTCCAAAGTAATTCATGATCGAAACTGTCTCCAAACTCTAAGGTGAAATTCGATATGAAACGATAGAATATTAATTGTTCTGAGATCTGCGAAGGAACTTGTATCATTGACGAATAACGTCATTCAATTTTAGGGAATATTTTGAAGGAGAACCTTTTTTATAAATCCCAGGGGCTCACATCTGGTGAGCATGGGCTGGCACACCCAGGATCCTCAATTTCATTCATCTCTCTCAGGGTAATTAAATTATTTTTGGCTGCTGCAGCAAAAGCCTCAGGTTTCCTTACACCATATGGCTAATAATAATAATAATAATTAACCTAAGCGAGGAGTCCCCTCTCAACCAGGAGGGATAAACGAAGCTAGAAAGATGGGCAGAGAAGACACTCCCGGCAGACACTACAATGGTCTCCATCAAGATCACAAAGATAGAATTGCTTCCAATGCATGGCGTACGAGCGGGACGCTCTTCCCAGAGACTGAACGATTCATGCTGGCCATCCAAGACCAGATAATCAACACCAGAAACTATAGAAATACATCGCCAAGGAGCCCAAAGGGTCCGATGACACGTGTCATCGGACACTTCAGTGGCAAACCCAGAGGCTCACATCTGGTGAGTATGGGCTTGGCACACCCAGGGTCCTGAGCTGGATATCATCATTCTTCTCTTTCTTGGTGATTTCCTTTTACTTATCTCTCTCTCTCTGCCCCCTCTTTCTCTCTGGGTCACAGGGTAAATAAATTTTTTTTTGGCTGGTGCAGTATAAGCCTCAGGCTTCCTTGCACCTCATGGCTAATAATAATAATAATAATAATAATAATAATCTGCAGAAAACCCATGGGGAAAAAATCAGGAAACACACGCACCTAAGACAGGAGATCAAAGAGATGTGGCAGATGCAAAAAGTAACGACCATCCCGATCATCATGTCAACCACAGGTATGGTGCCAAAGATGCTAAATAACAGGTGTCGACAATGCCACCTGGCCACAGAAATGATCAAAAACATCACCGCGGGATGGAAGGTGATCACACATAATGAGTTTGTTTGTTTTATGGCGCATTAGCATCTAAGGCTATAATGCGCCAAGTCAAAAAGATGTAGAATATAAAATTTAAATTATTTGTATATTATTTTAAAAGAATATACGATTTAAAACGTTCATGTAGCATAAAACGATAAAAATATTTTAGATAGAATTATTTAGATTAATAAGTTGTAAAAACACTCGGACAGTTATACTGACTTTTAAAACACCAATTCACCCCACAACTATAAAGGCTGAATACCTCAGATGTCATGTTCGACCATACATTCCCAATCCGGTATGGTGCTTCAAGTGCCAAAAATTTGGTCATTCGCAAACTTATGCAGAGGTGTAGTCACTTGTGCTGCTTGTGGTTCTAAAGAACATACACATACTGATTGTAACAAGGAAACTGAAAACTGTCCTAATTGCCATGGAAATCATTCTGCCTTCTCTAAGGACAGCGATCAATGGAAACGAGAGAAGAATATTCAGAAATATAAAATAGAGCATAAGGTGTCATATCAAGAGGCAAAAAAACAATTTACAATTCCTGTTAAATCATCTACGTATGCGTCAATTACTCAACGACTACGCTCAGTATCAACTCAAACTGACTGCTCAGTCCCTCCAAATATCTCTATATCTGGTTGGGCTAAACAGTACTTTCTTCATCAAGGGAACACTCTCCCTCCAAATATGTAATCAAGAAGTAAATACACCAGTAACAGTACCTCCAGATAAGAATCCCAAACAGCAACAGAAAGACCAAATCAAAAGCTCTGAAAGAAGTGATAAATACAAACTCAGATCTGATGCCATGGACATCGATGAAAAAGCAGGCGAAGACAATTGAAATTCATCCAGAAGATGACATCGACACAGGCAGACCAGTTTTCTCAAAGAAGGAAAAGGGGAAAATAGACAGACGTAAGCAGACTACTTCACGGATGTTAGCAGACACCAGTTAAAACCAAACAATGAGTACAGTTATTCAGTGGAATTGCCGTGGGCTCCGTGCTAACGTAGATGACTTTTACGATCTATTAAGTAAATATAAGCCTGTTGCAGTATGCATTCAAGAAACCAATCTCACGAATACAGTATCTATGACAATTAAACATTATACTATATATAGAAAAGATAGAAGTTCCTCTAATTCAGCTCATGGAGGAGTAGCAGTCATAGTGAACTCTGTAGTTCCCTGTAGACCTATCCCCATGCAAACATCTTTAGAGGCGGTTGCAGTTCGTATCACCATGGGTATAACAGTAACATTAGTTTCGTTGTATCTATCGCCAAACCATGCATATAGCCTTGATGATTTAGATGATATAGTAAAGCAAATACCTGTTCCCTTTTGTATTATGGGTGACTGGAATGGTCATCACCCCCTATGGGGTTCCCAACATCTTGACTCTAGAGGACAGATAATAGAAAAATTTTTAGATAAACATAATCTAACTATTCTAAACACTGGTGATCACACATACATACACTCTCCATCTGGTTCAAGTTCAGCTATTGATCTTTCAATATGCTCCCCAGCAATATTTCCTATCATAGACTGGACCGTTACTGATAACCCTTGTGGTAGGGATCACTTTCCTATCATCTGTACTTTCAGCTCAAGTTCTCCTCCCCAGAGAGAAATTAGGACAACCTGGAAATTTGAAAAGGCTAACTGGACAAAATACCAGGCAATAGCTCGAATAGATACTGTCGTCATAACAACCCTCACAATTGATTCTGCAGTCAGGTATACTACACGAAAAATAATGAACGCATCGGAGGCTGCTGTTCCAAAATCTTCATCCAAAAATGTGGTGGAATGAATCATGTAACAATGCTTAAAAAAGAAAGGAATAAGTACTGGAATCTGTTTCGAAAATATCCAACCACAGCCAACCTCCTACAGTTTAAGAGAGCCAGAGCTAAAGCTCGTCATATAAGACGGGAGAGTAAAAAAGAAGCATGGGCACGTTTCGCTTCCACCATAAACAGATCCACAGATACTTCTAAAATATGGAAAAAAATCAAACGAATTAATGGCAAATACTCACAAACAACTTCTCCTATTCTACTTGTAAGAGGGAAGGAAATTTCTGAACCTCTAGAGATTGCCAATATCTTAGGTACTTCATTTGAAACACTTTCAGCTGTTGCCACATATGAACCAGCATTTAAATTGGTAAAATCCCAGACAGAAAAATACAAACTAAAATTTAATATTGCCTTCCCATATTCGTATAACCTACCTCTGACCATGATTGAATTGCGCAGTGCACTTTCCAGATTAAAAAATAGTGCTCCAGGCCCCGATGGAATTTTTTACACCATGATCTGTCATTTAAGTGAGGATTCATTAACTGCCCTATTACAACTGTATAACAGAATTTTTCTAGAGGAGTATTACCCTGCTAGCTGGTGCCATTCTTATGTGCTAGCTTTCCCAAAACCAGGAAAAGACCACACAGATCCCAGAAACTACCGCCCTATTTCTCTAACCAGTTGTCTGGGAAAAACATTAGAAAAAATAGTTAACGCTAGATTGACATGGTTTCTAGAAACGGAAAACATTCTAAGTCCAAACCAACATGGCTTCCGGAGAAGAAGATCTACACTTGATCTCATTATCAAAGCAGAAACAAATATCCGGAACGCTTTCCTCAGAAACGAGCACCTAGTCATGATATGTGTTGAGATAGAGAAAGCCTTCGATACAACTTGGCGATATGGGATTCTTCAGGACTTACATAAATGTGGACTTCGGGGTCATCTGCCGATATTCATTAAAAACTTTCTAGGCAATAGATCATTTCAAGTCCGACTCCATTCATCATTGTCTCGAGCATATGTACAAGAAGAGGGAGTTCCCCAAGGTTCAGTGTTGAGCGCTACACTCTTTGCCATTAGGATTGATGCCATAACCAAGTGTATACCTAATACAGTTGACGCATACCTATACGCTGACGATCTTGCCATCTCATGTCACTCTCAATGCGACTAATTGAAAGACAACTACAAGGTACCATTAACAAAATAGTCTCTTGGGCCAAAAACAACGGATATCGACTTTCTAAACCAAAAACTACTGCCGTACACTTCTGTCGCAAACGCTCTTTACATCCCGATCCAGACCTAAAGTTAGATTCTCATTGTATTACTTTCCAGCCTAGTATTAGATTCCTTGGTGTAATTTTTGATAAAAAATTAAACTTCCTGGAGCCTATAAAACATATCCGTACAAGTTGTCTTAGAAAACTAAATCTTCTGAGAGTAATTTCTTCCATGTCATGGGGCGCAGATCGCTACGTGTTGCTACAATTATATCGATCGCTGATTAGATCCAGGTTAGACTATGGGTCTCCTGCATATGACTCGGCCAGACCGAGTGCACTTAAATGGCTCGATCCTGTACATCATAGTGCCCTACGAGTTGCTCTGGGGGCCTTTTCGTACTTCACCAATCTTAAGTCTATATATCGAAGCCTATGAGCCACCGCTACATCTTCGACGACAAGTTCTGTTACTAAATTACGCAGCCAAAATCAGCAGTCTTCCACATCATCCCATGTGGCAATATCTCTTTATGCCCAAATGGAGTAAACTTTATGAAAGGAAACCCCGGCTCAATAAACCATCTGGAATTAGGCTTCAAACTCTTATCACAAGCCGGGATCTGAATTTCGCTAACATACTTCAGGATACTAGCATGGAAACCCAGCCATGGCAAATGCCCCCGATACATATTGATAGACACTTTCAGCAATGGGGAAAGAATAACCTTCCAGATTCCAACATTAGGCAAATTCATATGACCCACTCCTCTGAGTTTAGCACTTCCATTCAAATATATACAGATGGATCCAAAATTGGTAGTAAAGTTGGTACCGCTGTAGTATTACCAAATGTCATCATCTCCAGACAGCTTCCGTCTGAATGCAGTACTTATACCTCAGAATTATACGGTATTGTTCTAGCCCTAGAGAATATCAAAGAAGACTCGTATAACAAATCCATCATATATACGGACTCGTTAAGTGCTGTTAATGCTCTACAGTGTAAATTCTTCCCTAGTCATCCGCTGGTACAAAACATTTGGGCACATCTACTAAAACTTCACGGACATGGACAGCAAGTAATATTTTGTTGGATCCCTGGACACGTTGGAATACCAGGAAACGAGCAGGCAGATTCAGCTGCTAAATGTGCTACAAATGTGATACCATCTAATTTCAGGACTCCTTATATTGACCATAAATCCATTATCAAACAGATGTATAAAAGAGTGGACACGCATGTGGCAAGATCAAGCAAATAATAAACTTCTTGAAATCAAAAGAGAACCCAAGCAATGGCAATCCAGTCTGAGACGAAACAGAGAGGAAGAAACCATCCTGGCCAGATTACGCATTGGTCATACACTCCTCACTCATAGCTACCTACTAACAAACGATGATCCTCCACAATGCAGTAACTGCTTATGCTCATTAACAGTAAAACATATTATCCTGGAATGCCCGTTATATCTGAAAGAACGGAAAACTGCTTTCTTCTTTCATTTTCATAACTTCAGCCAGTTATCATTACAGTGTGTTCTAGGAGATCGTGAGGATATGGACGACATTTTTCTCTTTCTAAAATTGATAAATAAATATCACAATAAATGAGTTATATCACTCGTAAGGCAAACGAAGAAGGTATTAGACAGTAATCAGTGCATTATAGTCTAAGCTGCTGATGCACCAACAAATTTAACAACAACAACAACAACAGCCAAACATTCAGACTGAGTATGATGGGAAGAGCCACAGTTTGGACAAACTGGGTTTCCTGTACAGGTTGTCTGAGAGTGACCATATTTTTGGCACTTGTAGCATCTCAAGGGATTGGGTATATACGGGCGAACACGGCAAAGTAGATAGCCAGCGTTTACTGTTGATGGTAGGTTTGTGGAATTAAATGTAAGAATGATATTCCTGGTAGGCATAAGGTTATTGTCTTTTTTAATCATGATTCTTCTTGATGTAATAACATTTTGATCATGAAGTTCTGGGGTTAATTCCTCCTCTGTCACGTTCAACTGATCCCAACTAGAAATCACACCTTTGGATGTATTTAAGGTAGCATGGGGAGATACTTTAATTGGTATCCCAGCAAAATTTGAAAGTTGTAAGAGTTTCTCTGAATGTCTACTTTTTGTTGTTTGTAAAAGGTCTCCAGATTGCAGCCTCTTCACAGTCTTCGGAGATCCTGCAATACTCTCCAAGTGTTTCTGGATGAGGAAAGGAGATAATTTGTTGAGTGGTTGCTCTGAAAGTGAATGTAAAATTAAAAAGGAAGGAAACTCTTTTGTTGTTGAATTTGTTTTCAACCTCTTGGGTTGTGAACTGTCATAATCGATTTCAGTATGTAGCCGAGAGCTTGTCGGCTCTAAAGATGGGTAATCATTTTGCTCCATCTTTGCTCCTTTTCGCCCTTGGCAGATGAGCTTTTCTGCCAAGGTTTCCGGCCCCGCCACGGGGAGGCAGGAGCAGTGCCTGGTGTGACCAAGCGAGAAGTAGTAGGGGGCTACTAATAAGACTATGAAAAAAGAAAGGTGGCTTGCCTTTCTTGCTCTGTACAGGTACTTTTGTAGCAAGAGCAGTTATAAAATAAATAGATTACTTAACGAGAGGAACGCAAAGAATTATATATCACTTTTTGGAAATCGCACTATAAGGCACAGATAAATCGCTCAGTCACAATCGCTGGGCACCCGGGGCCATACAGAAATGCGTGCAAACACTTCTGGGGTTTGCACAAAAGCTTGCTTATAAAAAAGTAGTACAAGGGGCGACTGTAACGTGCAATCAATTCAATAAATAAATAAATGAGAAGGAAATAAATAAGGTGCTCACTCCAAAAGAGGGGTTTGTGGTTGTTGTTCGGAGGGGTTGCAGACGCAGACTTTGCAGGGGTAGTTCTGGGAGTGTCCAGCTATATTGTGAAGGGTTCAGCAAGGCAGGTTCCTGTGCTGGAAGTTAATCCGGAAATTCAATAACAACCCAGTCAGGTAGTGCCCTGGCTTCTACTATTGCTGTGGTAACTTCCTTCAGCATAAACAGAGAACTGTTCTCGAAATCCCGAAATAAGACGGTACTGGAAGAGCTGTACAGCAGAGATGCAGAGTTCAACTAAGAAGAGAGAGAGAGAGAGAGAGAGAGAGAGAGAGAGAGAGAGAGAGAGAGAGAGAGAGAGACATCACCGCACACCGTGGAAGGAACCCGCACAAAGGAATCCCACCGTGAAAGAGAAGGAAGGTAAGTCCTCTGAACTGTGTTGTTTTGGAAATGGTACTTAAAGTGGGAGATTATTTCAGAGTAAGGTTGAAGTTGAAGAAACACGAGTAATAAGGAAATGTTTAGTATTGAGTTGATCTATTAGTTAAAGTTGTAAAGAAAATCTATATTGCTAATTTAAGAGGGATTACATGGAATTGTTAGCATTAAGTTAGCGACTTATGGATTGCTGTTGTGAAGAGAATTGATATTGGTGATTAAGAGAAATTTGAGCAAGTGATAAAAATTTAATTAGTTTAGTGTTTGAAGCTGTAGAGAGAGTCGAGATTATTAATTGAGAGAAATTTTATGGAAATGATAGCACGTATTAACAGATTAAATGAGAAATATGAATAGGTTACAGGTAAATGAATACCAGTTATGTATTGTAAGTAGATTTGTATGATAAATGACTTTCGTTTTATATTTGTGTCATTGCTCTTGAGAAACTGACAGCTGACATATAATATATATACGATATATAATATGTATACTAGTGTGGCGGATATCCTTCAGTTCCTGGAAATTCTGATTTTTTAACGCAGTCAGGTAGCTTGTTGGGCTTAGTGCTCGAGGGGACCTGCTGTACGAATATCATAACAATAGCCACTGATGGCAAGTACAGGGAAATAAAAATTAATAAATAAACTCCCCACAACTTAGATCTGGTTTCCTCACCAAGCTTAACCCTCAGATCCTTTCTTTCGTTAATACGGATATAGTGCCATAAAAAGTCAAAGTGGAAAATATGTTGAAGATAAACACAAGAAAGGCACCCGGGGTGGATGGGATCTATCCAGTTATATTAAAGGAGGCAGCAAAGGAAGTAAGCAAACCCTTAGCCATAATTATGAGAGCTTCCTTGGACTCAGGGGAGGTACCCATAGACTGGAAATGTGCAAATGTGACCCCAATTCACAAAGGAGGATCAAAGGCTGACACAAGTAATTATAGACCTGTGAGCTTAACTTCTGTTCCAGGAAAATTAATGGAGGCACTGGTTAAAGAAGCACTGCAGGATCATTTAGACAAGACTTCAGTTATAGCTCAGCACAGCATGGTTTTGTTAAGGGGAAGTCTTGCCTGACCAACTTGATTGGATACTATGATGCAGTCACAAAAGAACTGGATGCAGGGAATAACTTTGATATTATATACTTGGATCTTAGAAAGGCTTTTGATACTGTTGCACATGGAAGACTGCTACACAAATTGGAGCAGTGTGACATTGGAGGCAAATTGCTGCTATGGATAAAGGGGTGGTTGAGGGGGAGAAGACAGAGAGTGGTAATCAATGGACACTGCTCATCGTGGACTGATGTTATTAGTGGAGTCCCTCAGGGCTCAGTGTTGGGTCCATTATTGTTTTCTGTATTTATAAATGATATTGATGATGGTATATCGGGCTTAATGTCCAAGTTTGCAGACGATACAAAGGTTGGCAGGGTGGTCAAGGACACTACTGACACTATGCTGCTGCAACAGGATCTGGAAATGTTGAGCAGATGGGCTGAGAGGTGGCAAATGAAGTTTAACATTGACAAAAGTAAAGTACTACATATGGGAAACAGTAACCCCAGAGCAACGTATCAACTCTGTGGTACTACACTGACAGTGGTAGAGAATGAAAGGGACTTGGGGGTGGTTGTGCAGGCAGATATGAAGTTCTCTGAGCAGTGCAGACGGGCTGCAAGAGTAGCTCATGGTGTATTGTCAATGATATACAGGAATTTTTCCAGCAGGGATAAGGAGGTGATTATTCCATTGTATAAGGCAATGGTCAGGCCACACCTTGAGTACTGTATACAGGTCTGGAGGCCTCATTTCAAGAAGGATGTAGAGCTGCTGGAACGAGTACAGAGAAGGGCAACAAGATTAGTGAATGGAACAAAGGGGTGCTCTTACGAAGAAAGGCTTAAGTTTTGCAAATTACAGTGTCTGGAGACTAGGCACCAGCGAGGTGGTCTGATAGAGGTGTATAAAGCCTTGAATGGTTTAAGCATGCTCAATGCTGATGGGATTCTTCCTCTAGCTCAGAAAAATCACCTGAGAGGGCATAAATTCAAATTGAGGAAAGACAGATGTAGGATAGACGTGCGGAAATTTGCCTTTAGCCAGCGGGTGGTTGGTTGGTGGAACAGACTTCCATCCCTTGTGGTGGAGGTTGATAGCCTAAATAAGTTTAAAGCTCAGCTGGACAGGTATTTTGAACGAACAGAGGGGTGAAGTGGAAGTGGTTTTTTTTTTTTTTTTTTTTTTTTTTTTGGCTGATGCTGCATAAGCTTGCTTTCTTGCATCAAATGCCTCTACTAATGCTAATGCTAATGCTAATGTTTTTATTTTTGATAAAAAAAGGAAATAAGATTTTTTGAAGATGAGGGAATCGGGGGGAAGTAAACTGCAACTCGTCTATGACTACCTCAGTAAAATAGCACCGACCAGCACAAAATCCAAATGGACGTTTTCTGCCTCTAAATATGTAATAAAATTAGACCCAGTTTAAACGATTACACTATTGAGTTTCTTAAGAGCTCACTTAATTCGGAGGGGTAGTCCGGATGCTTATTTTATCGTTTTTAGAATTACTAAAGTATATGTTTAATAATTTTTTCTAGAATATTTATTATTGTAATAAAAGTTCGATTTAAGACGTGAATTCAAGTAATTACTTGTGTTTTTCTTTACTTTATTGCACCTTGTCATCAAAATTTATTGCAAAAAATGTTTTTTTTTTTTCGAATACAGGTATTAAAACCGGTAATTTATGAAACCGGGATACCAGTATTAATACAGGTATCCCTGTTTCATAAATTAAAAATACCGGTATTAAGATTTTGACCGGTATTGCAAGCCCTAATCAGTACTGATGTGAGATTACTTAAAGGTTGGTTGGTTATTGGAAGTTTAATGGCGCATCAGCATTTGTGCTCCAAGGTAATAAAATATAAATATGTAAAAATATAAACTAGCATATCTAGTTAATATATTATAAACAAAAATATGGCATAAAACATTTACAATATATTAAACATTAGAGCAATATAAATAAAACTATGTATATTAATCAGTTGTAAATACCTGAATACATCTGACACTGTCATCGTCGGATAAAATCTGCCTGAGTGTATAGGGCTCAGACAGATGGCTAAAACATAAACGGCGTTCATTACTAAAATATGTACATTCGACTAAAACATGGCGGATAGTTAAAATTGCTTTACAATGTCTACACACAGGACAATCATCAGCCCTCAGCAAATACGAATGCGTCAGGTGAGAATGTCCTATGCGTAGCCGAGCAAGAATTACTTCCTCCCGTCGAACCCTGCACTGACTAGAATGCCAAAGCATTATGACAGGCTTAATTTCATTCAGCTTGTTGGTAGGACACCCATCCCAAGATTCTTGCCAACGCGCGCATAATTTTTGGTAGATCAGTTGCTTGCAGTCTGTATAGGGGACTGACAAGCGGATGCGACTTTGTGGCGTTGCTGATTTTGCTGCTGCATCAGCCAAGCCATTGCTTCTGATACCAACATAGCTAGGGATCCATCAAAAGCGAATATCGAAATTTACCTCTAAGAGGGAGTGTAATATTTGCTGCACCCGACATAACACTGGGTGAGTGCTTCTCACATTGGATAAGGCCTGTAATACGCTTAGAGAGTCCATATATAGCATGCACTTTTGGTACTGGTGGATTTTTATGTGATCCAAGGTCAGTTCTACTGCGTGTAGCTCTGCAGTCTATATGCTACATTCACTTGGAATACGACTGCAGATTGTTTGCTTGGAAAGACACAAGCAGATCCCGCAAACTCTTCAGACTTCGAGCCATCTGTATAAACCGGCAAAAATTCAGAATATTCGGCAAGGTGTGCTGCAAAGAGTTGCCGATATACATGGCGATGTGTTAGCTTTCAGCCAACACCTAAGAGTGAAGTCACAAGACGGAGATCGTATATTTCAAGGGGGAAGAACTTGCTTTACTGACGTGGATATATTATCCAACGTGAAGTTAATATCATGAACCAGCTCTTGAATCCTGATACCAAAAGGCCGACTGGCAATTTCACGCGTATTATATAGATTTTCCCACCGTGGCATATAGACAGATGTCCACGTAGGATGGTCAGGCAGAGATTTTATTTTTATAGCATATTGTAATGACAATTGCTGACATCGAAGCATCAATGGTGGTTCATTGGCTTCAACGTTGGCTTCAACTTTGGACAGGCGAAGTACGGAATGGCCCCGTGGCAATCCGAATGGCTTTATGGTGAATTGGATCAAGCCATCGGAGTACAGAAATTCTAGCAGAAGAGTAAACTTGGGAACCGTAGTCAAGTTTAGAGCGAACAAGTGCTCGGTATGGACGCAATAATGTGCTTCTATCTGCTCCCCAAAAGTTGGAGGAGATAGCACTGAGCATGTTCAAACTCCTCATGCATTTTGCTCTAAGCTAACGGATATGGTGTAGGAATGTCAGTTTTTTATCAAAGATAAGTCCCAAAAATTTTGTTTCTGCTGCCACAGGAATTGGATTTTGTCGAAATCTGAATTCCGGGTCAGGATGTAGATTCCGTTTGCGGCAGAAGTGCACGCAAACAGTTTTTTGGGCAGAAAACTTAAACCCGTTGGTTAAAGCACAGGAACTAAGGTGATTGACTGCTTGTTGCAATTGTCGTTTAATAACTCTCATGTTACAGGAGTGACAAAAAATATTAAAATCATCAACGTACAAGGCACTATTTACTGAAGGAGGAAGCTGTTTTGTAATGGAGTTAACTTTGACTGCAAACAGCGTAACACTGAGGACAGAGCCTTGGGGAACTCCTTCCTCTTGACAAAAAAAGGCGGGACACACTGGATTTAACACACACCTGGAAGAGTCGTTTAGATAAAAAATTTCTGATAAAAATAGGAAGTGGCCTCTCAGACCAAAAGAATAGAGGTCTTTAAAAACACCATACCTCCAGGTTGTGTCATAAGCTTTTTCCATGTCAAAGAAGATTGATACCAAGTGCTCACGCTTTAAAAACGCATCGCGAATCGCTGTTTCCGGTCGGATTAAATGGTCCAAAGTGGATCGATTCCTTCGGAAGTTGCATTGAATCTTGTTCAAATGGTCGTTTGCCTCAAGGTAATATATAAGGCGGGCATTCACCATTTTTTCCAAAATGGTGAAAATATTTTCCAATTGCTCTGACCAGCGCATAAGCAACTGGTCAGAGCAATTGGACAATAGTTGCTAGGAATTTTGGGGTCTTTTCCTGACTTTGGGAAAGCGAGAATGGTTGCCCGACACCAAGAAACGGGAAATTTATCCTCCATATAAATTCGGTTGTAGAGATGTAGCAACAGCTCAAGAGAGTGATGAAAGATGTTTAATCATCTCATAGTGAATTTCATCTGCCCATGCGGCACTCATATTCGAGGTTAATTCCACATCACTAAAAGGCAGGTTATAAGTTTCGGCTTTGCTTGAAGGGAAGTTGAGTTTTTGTTTCTCCACTTTCTTCTTTAAAAGTAGAAACACAGCAGAGTATGAAGTTTCAATAGATATAGTGGAGAATACTTCTCCTAGAGCGTTGGCAATAGAAGTTAGGTATGCTAATGTTCAACTATTATGTTGTAACATAGATGAAGGTACTGATGTGTATTTACGCCTCATCTTCCGAATTTTATCCCAGACGACTTTGGCACTGGTCATCTGGTTAATTGAGGATGTAATCATGACCCAGCATTCCTTTTGGCTCTGTCGGCGTATAAATCGAGCTTTGGCACGGGCACCTTTAAAGGCTATAAGATTTGCGGTGGTGGGGGTAACGTCGGAATTTTCCCCAATTTTGTAACTTTCTTGCTTCTTTACAATCTTGGTTCGATCATGGCTTTGGAAAACGTGGAAATCAGGAGGATGTTTTTGGAATTGCAATTGCTGCTGCATGGATAATACACTCTGTGATAAACTTCACTGCTTCATCAATTGAGTCCTGTTGAATTTGTACAGGATCAAATTCAGTAAGCCGTGAAAATTTACTCCAGTCTGCTTGATCATACTTCCAACGTGGAGTTTTAAATGGATGACAAGGTTGTCCATCCACTATGGTAGATATT
This sequence comes from Mastigoproctus giganteus, assembly GCF_048544385.1. Lineage (NCBI taxonomy): Eukaryota > Metazoa > Arthropoda > Arachnida > Uropygi > Thelyphonidae > Mastigoproctus > Mastigoproctus giganteus. The sequence continues at coordinate 158,372,527 of NC_143579.1, forward strand.
ACGGGGAAATGATCGCTTCCATAAGGGTTCTGTTCCACTTCCCAGAAAAGCAAAAGTAGCAGAGAAGGCGAGCAGATGGAAAGATCGATGGCAGAGAAAGTATGGGTACGCATATGGAAATAGGTGTTTATTTCCATATTTAGTAACGAAAGGCCGTTATTGTCGAGAAAACGTTCAACAATACGATCTCATTCATTAGTTTCTGCCCTACCCCACAGGGTACTATGTCCATTAAAGTCTCCAAGAAGTAAAAAAGGAGAGGGCAATTGCGTAATAAGATCGTCGAGATCTACCTGGGAAATGTGTGTCCCAGGAGGCAAATATATAGCACATATTTTAAGAAAAGACCCTATTGCTAAGCGAATCACTACTGCTTATAAGTTAGCGTTCAATTGAACTTGTGAGTTCAATCCTTGCCCACAAGGATTGCGACTCCTCCATGGGCCGGGCCATCCCCGTTGTCTTTATGAACAGCAGTAAAATTTCGCAAGATGGGGTCATCATTTGCCTTTAGGTACGTTTCCTGCAAACAAAAGCAAACAGGTTCGTGTTTGAGCATTAGCATTTTGACATCCTCCATATTTCGTCGGAATGCACGACAATTCCATTGCAGTAATTTAGCCATTATTACTTGGAATTAATGGAACCATTGGCTGGCTTCCCAAGTGATGCGGGTTTTGATTGGCATGCTTTGGGTTTTATTCTGCCTTTGGGAAATTGAAGGCGCCCAATATCCATTTCTTCTTCTGGATGAAGATCCAGAATAGATTCTTCCACACTTTCAGCTTCTTCATTTACCCCCTTTTCCTCCTGTACCACACAAATAACAGGCGAGGTTTTTGTTGGAGGTGATTTTCGTTTAGGTGTTACTTCCTTGGTTAGTATTGAAATGGGAGTAGTGACTGCTTTATCTTGCTGTGCTTGTGACAAGTCTGCGCGGGTAGCAGAGTGGTATCGTCACCGTCCTCCCCCACGCTGGGTGGAAAAGGCCTGGGTTCGAATCCCGTCGATGACGCGAGGAACTTTAATGGGCTTTTTTCACTCAGTGGCTGAGTTAGTTGGTCTCAGGCGTAGATAGCAAGGTTTTTCCCCCCAGTAACTGGGGTTTTTTCGTCCAGCAAAACAGGCAAATAAACCATAGAACATACGCAATTTACAGACACAAAATACGGGTTAATGTATTTAATTACGGGCAACCCTAAAATAATAATTTGATTTTTTTTTTGTGTTTGTGTCAACAAGTATCTAGTTTGGGGTGCAAAAGAATCATGTGGCTAGATGGAAATATCAGTTTACATCAAAATTGAAACCTTCCTCAAAACTGCTTGTGCATAAGATTTTCCACTGTTTACTGATGTTACCTGTTTCTTTGCTTCCACATATGGGATGTTCTGTTCCGTCTTGATTTTTTGAATTTGTTTTTCGTCTTTCCATCTTTGGCATGCTCTTGAATATTCAGTGTGTTCACCACCACAATTCAAGCATGCTGGTTTCGAGGCAGAAAATTCCTTTATGTCATGTTCTTTTGCTCCACAGCGGGCACAAGCAGGTGATCCACGACATGACATCTGAGAGTGGCCATATTTTTGGAATCTGAAACATCGCAACGGTTTTGGAATGTACAGCCTTACAGGACAGTTGAGATAACCAGCTTTGGTTTTAGGTGTGTTAAATGTAAGGATAAGAACCCTAGTTGGAACTAGTTTTCCCTCCTTATGCATAAACATCCTCTTAACGGCTGTTACTCCTTGATATCCCAGTTCGGTGCATATCTCCTCTTCACTTGTTTCAAGGAGATCCCACTCGGCAATTACACCACGTGATGTAGTCAGTGTCCTGTGTGGTGATATCTTAATTGGAATGCCCCAAGAGATGTTCCTTAGAGAAGCAATTCTGAATGTCGCACTTAGGAAGTTTCTGCTAAAAGGTCCACCCGATCTAAGTCGTTTTACCGACTTCGGGGTCACTGCCAGTCCTTCAAGACCCTTCTGAATGAAGAAGGGCGACATTTTACCTATTTCTTTTTCACCGGTAGAATGTATGATGAGGAATCGAGGTACAGGAGGTGGTGCAGCTTCTGTTTGGTGTTTCTTTTTTGATGTTACATTATCTTCATCAGTTTCAGGTAGGGACCTCGTAGAGGCCCCACAGGGGTTTGAAAGATTTAAATTACTCATAGGAGTAAAAGAAAAGTGTCTGATGCCTAAGTACCTCACCCACCACGGAGCCCAACGAAGGGACACCCACTCGTGAAATAGCAGGTACTGCGTACACGAATGGGATGCCAAGTTCGCTTAGGAGCACCATATCCACGTTACCAATAACTCTTTATCCCGTCCCAGAACCAAAGGGAGGGAGACTTATTGGAACGCAGTTGACCCTAGCAATAAAAAAACCACCTGCCAATTGACCCCAGTCAGGCCAGTCTGTGATCGCCCGTCTTGTCGAAGCAGGGGCCAAAGTGGTGTCCCCTTTCCGAATTCCAAGGGTCGCGGTGCACGGCTGCACATGCCCGATTCAAATGATGTAACCCTGGAACCAAGGTATGGGCGTTAGATCCCAGTGATGCTAATCTGGTAAACTAGCAGCATCACTGTGAGGTCCCTTCACCACGTACAGGTGCCCACATCGAGATGATTACTTAAAGATATAATTACCCTCAGGGGGGTAAAGAAAAGTGTTTTTGCTTCCATAAAGGTGAGTACGGTGGTCTCAGACAGTTTTTAAATTCTGTACAGTGGGACCAACTGATGATGTTACCAACAGCAAATGTTAAAAGTGTAAGGTGTTCATTGTCTAACGGCCCAAGGGGTTTCCTCTATCTCCGTGTTGTGTACTTTGTTTGTGAAACACAGAACACTGTGAAGGCCAGAGATTTTAAAAAGTGTAAGGTACATGTCTATGTTGTGTTGTTCCTCTGACCTTTTAGCCGTTGGGCTCGTAGTGGGACCCCCATTGCCCACACTTAACCCCCAGGAGGCAGGTCAGGCATAGAGGTATCGCATTAGAAGTAAGTACTCTGGCAGGCCCTGCCACCTAATTTCCTAAGATTTCAGTGGCAAGGGCCTAAAAAAAAATAAAATAAAAAATAAAAATAATAAAATAAATAAATAAATCAATAAAAAATAATAATAAAAAAATATATATATATATAAAAATAATAAAAAATAAATAAATAAATCAATAAAAAATAATAATAAAAAAAAAAAAATATATATATATAAAAATAATAAAAAATAAATAAATAAAAATAAATAAATAAATAAATCAATTAAAAAATAATAAAATAATAAAAAAAATAAAGAAAAAAAAATAAATAAAATAAAAAATAAATAATAAATAAATAAAAATAAATAAATAAATCAATTAAAAAATAATAAAAAAATAAAGAAAAAATAATAATAAAAAAAAAATAAATAAAAATAAAATAAATAAAATAAAATGCATATTTAGTTAGAGTAGGGGTGAAGACTGAGGAAGGGGGGTACAGATAGAAATGTGGGGATGATAGGGAAGGCACCCCAGAAAGGTCAGTGGGGACCGGCCCCACCAGGAGAAAAAAAGGGGGTGGCAGCGAGGGGGAGGAGACTGAAACCCGTCCCCTCCCTCTCCCTACCAGGGGAGGGGGTATTAAAGTGAACCAAGTTAGGGTACCCGGTTGGGAATGCTAGGTGGCTAAGAAAAGCAGTTGACATCTAATGGCACGCCGGTGGCATTGTCAGTCTTTATCTAGGAGATTGTCTTATTGGTCACATCCGTGAGAGTCAAGTCCAGAAGTATAAGAACCTTTTGTCTTTCTTAGATTGTCTTAATTTGTGGGTTGTCTCTATTCAAAGGTAGTTATTTGGTAGTTATCTTTGGTGAGTGACATTTTGGAGAATGTATGGTAGTTCACACCAATAATGGTAATGCTGGTCAAGTTTAGCTGCTTGTTCCAGTACCATTAAGGTCCCTGGGTTCATTTAGTAGAGGGTTATCATGTTGCAGCAATTAGTTGTCTTCTCCTCAAAAAAAGCTGCTGTGCGTAGTTGGTGAGAGCTTGATACCCTTCCTTAGTATCCAGTAAGTGGTTTTCTTTGCCTTTTGGTATATAAGTCAGCTTTGTGATAAGCTGGCAGCGGAGGTCATCATAGAGGGGGCACTCATGCAAGAGGTGATCCCAGTTCTCAATTCCTCCACAGGTGCATGTTGGGTCCTTTTCTAGGCCAAAGGTTGTTAGTTTTGCCTTTATTGAACCATGGCCAGTAAGCAAATACGTGGCATACAGGCCTGGAGAAAACCATATTGGGGATTTTGGATAGATTCTGGTAACATCTGGGATGAATCTCCTGGTGATTTCCCCCTTGGTTGAATTTGCCCAGCGGTCCTGCCACACCCGCTGCATGTGAGCTTGAAGTCTCCTCTTCTCAAATTTTTGGTTGTTGGTAAGATTCAGCTCGAATCCCAAGCAGGTCTGAGACACACCCTTAGAAAGATGATACAACATTCCATTTCTCACAACCTCCAGGTCAAGGGGGAGGGCCCCCACTAGGACCTGGAGGGCGTGAGTACTCACAGTGTAGCAGGCATGAGAGATGGAGAGCAGGACCGTGCATTGAGTGGAATCCAGGATTCGTGTTTACTGCAGTCGTAGCCTTGCCAAACCAAATTCCGGCTGCATACATAATCACAGGGATGAAGATAGCCTTGTAATACAAGAGGGTTCGCTTGCTGAGACCTCAGTTCCGACGGGATATCCTTGCAACTGTGCCAGTATAGTTTCTCACTTTGGTTCTGATGTATTTGAGATGAGCTTGGAAGGAGGGTTTTCTATCTAGTACTATGCCAAGATATTTCAGTTGCTCTGACAACTTTATGGTCTTGTTTCCAATTTTAATCTGAGGTGGTCTTGTAATACAGAGAGTTCCTTTAAGAAGCAGAGAGTTTGTTTTTGCTGGTGATATGGTCAAGCAGTGTGTTTTTGCCCAGTCCTGGAGGATTTGGAGTGCACGGTTTGCCAAGGTCTCGAGCTGGGCCCTGGAATTTGCAGCCACCATCAGGATGAGGTCATCAGCAAAGGCTCGTGAACGAACCTCCCCGAGGTCAAGGCATAGAAATTCGTCCATCACCATGTTGTATAAGGTCGGCCCCAGGACCGAGCCCTGGGGGCAGCCACAGTGTATCCACCTTGTTTCTGATAAGGTGCATTTACTGTGATAACCCTATTTTAGAGGTAGCTTTTCATGATATTGGACAAATTGTCCAGTACATTTGCTTGCCTGAGTCTGCGGAGGATGCTCGCCAACCAAAGGGTGTCGAACGTTCCCGCGAAATAAATTGTAATCATCAGGAAGTATTTCCTGTCTGCTTGGCGGGCCTCAGTGAGCAGTGCCTGTAGAGCATCAACCGTGGAACGCCCTGGTCTTAAACCATATTGGTTTGGTGATACTAGGTTTGCTTTCTCATAGTGGCTTTGGATCCGTACATGGAGGAGACGCTCTAGGAGCTTGCTGCATACGGACAATAGGGCTATGGGCCTGTATGAACTTGGTAGATTAGGTGGTTTTGTCGGATTTTTAAGGATCAGTTTCATATTTGCAACTTTCCAGTCATCAGGGAAGGTGCTAGTGTGTAGGCAGAGATTCAATAGGTGCAGCATTAGCTCCGGGGAAAGCTCCACAACCTTCTTCACAATCTCAGGCTCGAACAAGTCAGGCCCCGGACATTTTTTCCCTTTGATAAGAGCTGCTGCAGCTAGGAGTTCTTCCTGTGACCTGCGGTTCAACTTGTCCAGTCCAATAGGTTTCATTTTCTCTGCAGATCTCATGCTGCTCAGTTGTTGTTGGATTAATGTTTCGATGAAAAACGTGTTTAAGATGTTTGAGACTGAGTCCCTCCAGGTGGTGGTTAGGGTTCCCTGTGAGCTTTCCGTAGCGGTGTTCACTTCTCCCCTGGGGAGTTTGTTTGTGGTGATTTTGTACACCCCCCCCCCCCCAGGATCAGAATTTCCCATGTAAGAGACAAGTCGCTCCCAGGATTGCTGCTTTGATTTCTTTATTCTTTATTCTTTCCGTATACGCGTTTCTTGCTGTTCGATATACTTGTTTAAGTTCTTTGACCTCCACATCAGGCCAAGATCTTCTCGCCCTTTGGAACGCTTCTCGCTTGGCTTGTCCTCCTTTCTCATACTTCGAAGCTCCTCATTCCACCAGGTCACCGCTCCCGGAGGTTTTTTCTTTTTAATTGTGGCATTGCAGACTTGTGTTAATAGGGTGGTAATCTCTTTTTGAAGAAGGTTTGGATTTTGAGTTTGCCTGAGCTTCTGCTGCTGTTTTCCCACCATTTCCAGCAGGGCACCCCTGAACGTGTCCCAATTTGTTTTTTCAATTGCATATCTATGTTGCATTACTCTGGAAATTGGTTGTCTATTACGGTTTTTTGTGATCCTGAATGTAATGGCTCGGTGGTCCGAAGTCGTCCAATCATCTTGGACCTTCCAGTCGGAGATATAGCTGGCTGTGTTTCTTGTAGCAAGAGAAATGTCAATGGTGGCTTCCCAAAGGGTGCTGCTGAAAGTGGGGAGGTTGTTTGGCTGATTGAGGCGATAGGGGAGTTACCCAGGTAGTTCTCCAGTCTTTGGCCGTTTGTTGCTCTTCGATGGTCTGGTGTTGTGCTGTACCACGTGGGAGACCTGCAGTTTACATCTGCCCCAACGATAATTCTTCCTCCAGGAAGAGTGTTTAGTACACTTTGACGGTATCTTAAAGCCCTGATAATATCTTCGCCTGGACGGCAATATAGGGCAACGAGGTAAAAGTTTCCAAGTGCTGTAATAATGTGGGCACATACGGCCCAGGCTGTGCAAAGTTGGGTTATCTTTGTGGCTGTGATGTCAGGGTTTCTTACAGCTATTGCTGCGCAGAGGGTTTCCCCTTCCACCTGAATGACTTTGTAGGTCAAGGGATAGCCTCTAAACTAGTTCTTATGGGTGTACGGCTCTTGCAGGATAATTACATCCGTGTTGTCCTGGTCTGGCCGAATCCTGATTTGGCCGACCACAGCCCGGGCCGGTTGCGCGTTAATTTGCATTATTTTTACCTCTTCGAAGTAAAATTTTTTAAGTGGGTACCACGCGGTACCTACTAAGCATTCAAGGAATTAATCGTGGAAGCTACTAGACCTTTCATACCTATTAAGAACCCCCTTTAGGAATTCCACGGGTCGCGGCGCACAGCTGCACACGACGGATTTCAATGATATAACTCTGGAACCAAGGTATGGGCGTTAGATCCCAGTGATGCTAATCTGGAAAACCAACAGCATCACTGGGAGATCCCCTCACGATGTACAGGTGCCCACGTCGAGACGATTACTTAAAGATATAACTACCCTTGGGGGGGGGGGTAATGAAAAGAGTTTTTGCTTCCGTAAAGGTGACTCAGGTGGTCTCAGACAGTTTTTGAATTCTGTACAGTGGGACCAACTGATGATGTTACCGACAGCAAGAAAAACAGCAAGGATTTCTTTACTTATATACTCTAAAAGGAAGGGGAAGAATCAGATTGATCCATTTGATATCGATGGTTCGACTGTTGATGATCCTGCTCAGATAAAGAACAAAACCGAATGAGTATTTTGCATCTACATTCACACATGAGGAGTTAAGGAAAAAAAATACCAGGTTATCAAATTGTAGCAGTGTGCTTAATGATTTTGTAATAACTGAGAGAAAGTTCAGGAGAAATTGTTGAAGTTAAATAGATGTATAGGAAAGGCACCTGGGGTTGATGGGATCTGTCCAGTTATATTAAAGAAGGCAGCAAAGGAACTAAGGAAACCCTTAGCCATAATTATGAGAGCATCCTTGGATTCAGCGGAGGTTCCCTCAGACTGGAGATGTGCAAATTTATCCCTAATTCACAAAGGGCGGGGGAATCGAAGGCTGACACGAGTAATTACAGACCAGTTAGTTTAACTTTTCTTTTTTCTTCCTGGTAAAATAACGGAGTCACTGGTTAACGATATTTTGCAGGTTCATCTAGACACGACGGCAGCAATAATTTATAATTTATGTGTTTGACTAATTTATCACCATTTACTACTTTTTTAGAAAAATTAAAAGTTCTTTTTTAAAAAAAATTGAAAAGAAATTAATATACCATATGTTCTCATAAAAACGTAAAAGCTTTTTTTAAGATTAAAAATTCCAGGCATGGGTTTGTTAAGGGAAAGTCTTGTCTGACAAATTTGATTGGATACTACACTGGTGTGCAAAATTTAAGGACCAGTCAGGTTTTCACCTGTAGCTTCTCATAGGAGTGGGCTGGATACGGGAGAAGCATACCAAAGGAACCTCGTGAGGTACAGAAGTGATGAAGGAAACAACACCGACACAACAACGGACACAAAACGGTACAGAGGGACTTTATTCAAAAATGGCAGCATAGCACTGGCTGCCATGATACAGATGCTTTGTCTACCTTGATTTTAAGTTCTTTGAGTAGCGATTGGACACGAATACCAAAAAGGACGATTGGCAGTCTGACGGGCATTGTACAAATTGTGCCGTCGGGGCTCAAAAATGGATGGCCACGTCAGATGGTCTGGCAGGGATTTCAGTTTTAAAGCATATTGAAGAGACAACTGCTTACGTCGAAGCGATAACTGTGGTTCATTTGTTTTAACGTATAGGCTCTGGACAGGAGATGTTCGATATGCCACAGTAGCGATACGTACAGCCTGATGATGGATAGGGTCCAGCCATCGGAGTTCACCGTCTCTGGCTGAATGGTACACCTGGGAACCATAATCTAATCTCGATCGCACAAGTGCACGGTAGATGCGTAGTAGGGTGCAATGGTCCACACCTCAGGATGTAGAGGACAAAGAGCGATGAATATTAAGGCCTCTCGTGCATTTGGTACGAAGTTGATGTATGTGATCTAGAAAGGTCAGCTTTTTATCAAATACGAGTCCCAAGAATTTTGTATTTGACACTACAGAAATAGAATTTTGTCCAAGCTTTAGTACAGGTTCAGGGCGAAGATTATGCTTACGACAAAAATGTCTTCTGCGGCGAGAACCTGAATCCATTAGCAAGTGCCCAGGAATTAAGGTGATTAATGGCATGTTGCAGTTGTCTTTCAATAATACTCATGTTGCATGACTGACAAAATATGCTAAAGCCATCAACATAGAGGGCGCTGTTTACAGTTGGAGGAAGTTGTTCTGTGATGGAATTTATTTGATGGCAAAAAGCGCGACACTTAATACTGATCCTTGCGGTACACCATCCTCTTGGCAAAATGGGCGAGAGAGTGAGGATCCTACACAACCTTGGAAAGATCGATTGGCTAAAAAGTTTTTAATAAAAATGGGGAGTTGCCCTCTAAGACCAAGACTATGCAAATCTTTTAAGATGGCAAATCTCCAAGTTGCGGCATACGCCTTCTCCATGTCAAAGAACACTGAAACCAAATGTTCGCGTTTTAGGAAAGCATCCCGGATGGATGTTTCCAGTCTAATAAGATGGTCCAGAGTGGACCTGTTTCTGCAGATATCACACTGAATGTTAGAGAGAAGGCGGGCTGATTCTAAATACCACATTAAACGAAGATTAACCATTCTCTCCATGATTTTGCGCAGACAGCTGGTCAGAGTGATAGGACGATAATTAGTAGGCATTTTTGGATCCTTTCCTGGTTTCGCAAAGGCAAGAACGATTGCCATGCGCCAGGCATCCGGAAACTGCTCTTCAGTATAGATTTTGTTATATAAAAGGAGCAGGTGATCCATAGATGTTGGGGAAAGGTGCTTGGTCATTTCATAATGGAATCCATCTGGTCCAACAGCACTTGCTTTAGAAAATGAGAGAGCTCTTTTTAATTCCTGCATGGTGAATGGTTCGTTGCAGGAACAAAAGGCCCTTTTGTGTGAAATTTAGTGCATGTTTTTCTCTTTTACGTTTGAGAAACCGTGGGGAATAGGATGATATCCCAGAAATGTTAGAAAATATTTCCCCGAGAGCACTGGCTATTGCAGTGGGCTCTGCAATAGGGCATCCATTAAAGTGTAGGATCGATGAAGGGTGGGATGTATATTTTCCCTTCATTTTCCGGATTTTATTCTAGACCACCTTAGCACTGGTAGACTGGGTAATCAATGATGCAAAACGGATTCATGATTCCTTCTGACTCTGGCGGCGAGTGTACCTAGTTTTTGCTCGTGCGCGTTTAAAGGCTATAAGGTTGGCTGTGAAGGGATATCGGCGGAATATCTCCCATGCTTTGTTTTGCTCCTCTTTAGCTTCTGTGCTTTGTGAATTCCACCATGGTTTGGGAAAAGGTGGAAACCGGGCAGAAGTTTTTGGGATTGCAATTGCAGCTGCATGGACGATGTTTTCTGCGATGTACGTGACTGCATCATTGATAGGCTCCTGACTGACCGTAGTGATTTCAAAATTTGCCTGATGTTGAAAGGTATTCCAGTCAGCCTGATCAAACTATCACCGTGGTAACCTAAAAGGCAGACGTGGTCTCTCAGTGTGTAAGCAGGTTATCACAGGGAAGTGATCACTTCCATGAGTTCTCCTCCACTTCCGAAGTGAGTGAAGGGGAGCAGATAGATAGATCAATGACAGAAAATGCACGGGTTGTCATGTGAAGGTCTTTGCTCCAATATTTAGAAGGGAGAGGTCATTGTCATTAAGCATATGCTCTATGACTCGTCCCCTTCCATTGATGCTAGCACTGCCCCACAGGGTATTATGTCCATTGAAATCCCCGAGAAGTAAGATTTGGTTTGGTTTGGTTTTTAATGGCGCATTGGCAGCTATGGCCATAATGCGCCAAATCAAAAAATAAAACTAATACAAAAATATTGCTCAGCCTTAGAACAGGCTACCGTGTCAAAAAGGTAAAAATGATACAGTGGTTAAAGGTTAAATAAAAGGTATAAAATATAAACTTAAATCTTTGTGTATAAATTGATCGATTGTAAAAAATTAAAAACGTCAGACATGTTGTCTCTGTCACCTAAAATCTGACCGAGTGTAAAGGGTTCAGCCAGATTACTAAAACTGCTAGAAAAAGATTGTCTAAAAACAGGACATTCAATAAAAACGTGAGAGATAGTTAAAATGACGTTACACGTCTCACACATAGGTGGGCCATCCGCCCTCAGCAAAAAGGAGTGTGTTAGATGGCTATGACCTATGCGGAGCCGAGCAAGAACAACTTCCTCTTTTCGGACCCTGCGTACACTGGACTGCCATTGCATGATTACAGGCTTAATACGCTGTAGTTTATTCGCGGTCTGTTCGTGCCAAGAGTCTTGCCATTGGGAGTATAATTTACATCGTATTATTTGCCTGTAGTCTGTATAGGGGACTGACAGGCAATGACTATCCAGGGAAATGGCTGATTTGGCAGCAGTATCAGCTAATTCATTTCCCCGGATCCCAATGTGGCTTGGGATCCAGCAGAAGCGAATGTCAAATTCTGATTCAAAGGCAGAACTTAGCATCTGCCGGATCCGTGACAGGACCGGATGAGAGTTGTACCTCATCGACACTAGAGCCTGTAATACGCTCAATGAATCACAGTAAACCATGTACCTTTGGTAATCGCTATTTATAATGAACTCAAGGGCTATTTCAATTGCATGCAACTCTGCAGTATAAATGCTAGCTTCTCGTGGGATCTTGAATGATAATGTCTTCTGAGGAAATACAACAGCAGATCCCACATAAGATTCTGACTTTGAGCCATCTGTATAGACTGGCAGAAAGTCAGAGTACTGCTCTCTATGCGATGCGAAGAGTTGCTGATAGACGGCCGCCGGTGTATTAGCCTTCTCCATGATCTTGAGGGAGAAGTCGCACATTGGCAAATGTGCATACCAGGGTGGAAGGAGTTGCCTTGGTGACTGGGCAACATTGTTTACCGTCACGTTTAGTTCATTTAATAGCCCTTGCATCCGAATACCAAAAGGTCTGTTGGCAGTCCGACGGGTGTTATAGAGATTTTCCCAACGTGGCTCAAAAACTGATGTCCATGTGGGATGATCAGGCAGGGCTTTCAATTTAAAGGTGTAATGTAAAGACAACTGCTTACGTCGAAAAGATAGGGATGGTTCATTTGCTTCGACGTAAAGGCTTTGGACTGGAGATGTGCGAAATGCTCCTGTGGCTATCCGAATGGCCTGATGGTGAACTGGATTTAACCACCGAAGTGCACTATCTCTAGCAGATCCATATACCTGGGACCCATAATCGAGTTTAGAACGGACAAGGGCTCGGTAAAGACGAAGAAGAGTAGAGCGATCTGCGCCCCATGATGTTGACGAAAGGGCACGAAGGATGTTAAGCCCTTTAACACACCTTGTCCTAAGCTGACGAATATGTTGAACAAATGTCAGCTTTTTGTCGAAGATAAGTCCAAGGAATTTGACTTCTGCTACGACTGGGATGTTGTTTTGCCCAAGCCTTAAATCCGGTTCAGGATGAAGATTACGTTTGCGACAGAAGTGTACACAAACGGTCTTCTGTGATGAAAATCTGAACCCATTAGCCAATGACCAAGATGTAAGGTGGTCAATGGCTTTCTGCAGTTGCCTTTCAATGACCCTCATATTGCATGAATGACAAAATATAGTAAAGTCGTCAACATAGAGGGCATTGTGTATTGTGGGCGGAAGTTGTTCCGTGATAGAGTTTATTTTGATTGCAAAAAGCGTGACACTTAAAACGGACCCTTGTGGGACTCCCTCTTCCTGACAGAACTCTCTCGAGAGAGTAGATCCTAAACGCACTTGAAAATGGCGATTGGAAAGGAAGTTTTTGATAAAGAGAGGAAGGTTACCCCTAAGACCAAAGTTGTAGAGGTCTTTTAATATTCCAAATCGCCAGGCTGTGTCGTACGCTTTTTCAATATCAAAGAAAACTGCTACCAGATGCTCGGATTTAATAAAAGAGTCACGAATGTATGTTTCAAGTCGGATTAAATGATCCAAAGTGGATCTGTCTCTTCGGAAGCCGCACTGAGTCCTGGAAAGCAGGTCATTTGTTTCCAAATACCACACAAGGCGGGCATTAACCATTCTTTCCAGGACCTTGCACAAACAGCTTGTCAGAGCAATAGGCCGATAGTTACTTGGATATCTAGGATCCTTTCCTGGTTTTGGGAAGGCAAGAACGATTGCTTTCCGCCAGGAATCCGGAAATTGTTTATCAAGAAAAATTCTGTTAAATAAAATTAATAAGTGATTTTTAGACTGTGGTGACAGATGTTTTATCATTTCGTAGTGGATGTCATCGGGCCCGACAGCACTTGCATGCGTAAGAAAGAGTGCTGCATTTAACTCTTCCTGTGTAAAGGGCTTGTTATATGGTTCGAGCCCTTTTGAAGAGAAATTTAATGGATGTTTCTCACGTTTTTCTTTCAAGGCCAAGAACTCTGGAGGGAATGATGTTGTTGCAGATATTTTCGCAAATGTTTCACCTAGAGTATTTACAACTGCAGTTCGGTCTGCAATTAGACATCCATTGTGCTCGAGAATCACCGAAGGGCACGGTGGGTATTTGCCCTTCATTTTCCGGATCTTGTCCCAGACTACTTTTGAGTTGGCAGTCTGGGTTATGGATGATGTAAAACGGATCCAAGATTTCCTTTGGCTCTGACGTTGGATATAACGTGCTTTTGCACGTTTAAAGGATATTAGATTATCAGTCGTGGGATATCGACGGAATATCCCCCAGGCTTTGTTTTGTGCCTTTTTTGCTGTTGTGCACTCCGAATTCCACCAAGGTTTAGGAAATAGTGGAAACCGGCTGGATGTTTTTGGGATTGCAATTGCAGCTGATTGGACAATACTTTCTGTAACGTACGTGACTGCATCATTGATATGTTCCCGACTGACTGTAGCGAGGTCAAGATTTGCCAGATGTTGAAAGGCATTCCAGTCAGCCTGATCAATCTTCCACCGCGGTAAACTAAATGGCTGACACGGTCTACCACTAGTTAAGGTGGTGATCACGGGGAAATGATCACTTCCATATGGGTTTTCTTCCACCTCCCATATAGCTGAAGGAAGGAGGGAAGGGGAACAGATTGAAAGATCAATGGCAGAAAAAGTACGGGTAGGCATGTGGAAGAAAGTGTGTCTTCCCACATTGAGAAGGGAGAGGTCATTGTCATTGAGCATACGCTCTATGACTCGTCCCCTTCCGTTAATGTTAGTACTACCCCACAGAGTGTTATGTCCATTACAGTCCCCAAGAAATAATAAAGGGGGAGGCAATTGCGTGACGAGATCATCAAGGTCTTTCTGGAGGATGTCAATACCAGGTGGTAAATAAACAGAGCAAACAGTTAATAAAAACCCCACTTTAAGGCGAATTGCTACAGCCTCTACGTTGGTTGTAAGTTGCAAAGGCTGAAAGGGAATCTGGTTGCTCACGAGGATTGCAACTCCTCCATGGGCAGGACCATCCACAATTCTATCCTTACGAATGATGGTAATGTTATTCATGGTGGGGTCATTATTTGCCTTTAAATAAGTCTCCTGTATGCAAAAGCAAACTGGTTTGTGCTTTTGCAGGAGTGCCTTGATGTCGTCAATATTTTGCCGGAATCCACGACAATTCCACTGTAGGAATTTAGCCATTATTTGGACTTGGTGGGTCCATCAGGCGGCTTCCGAGGTGCTGAGGGCTTAATTTTGTCAGTCTTGGATTTATCTTTTTTGGGGAAGAATGGACGCTGTCCCGTGTCCATTTCCTCCTCCGCAAAGAGTTCCAAAACTGACTCATCATGTACCTCCTTCTGCTCGATATCCATGTTTTCCTGGGTACTAGGTGTTACTTCCCCTTTCTTATTCTTTTCTTTTGCTTTTGTTACTTGTGGAGCATTAGGAGGTACCGATATAGGAGTGGCAGCTGATTGGTCCTTCTGTGCAGGTTTTTGGGAGCTTAAAAGATAACGTGCAATGGGAGTAAATGATTCTTTTGGGGGGACGGACATGTCCGTCTGAGTCCCAATCGAACATTTCCCTGCTACCTTCTGGGCGTAGGTAGGTTTTTTGATGTTAAGAGGTTTCACTGCTTTTCTTGCCTCCTGGTACGATATGTTGAGCTCTGCCTTCAGCCGTTGGATTTCTTTTTCTTCTTTCCACCTCTGGCATGCCCTTGAATAGGCCGGATGTTCTCCCTCACAGTTAATGCAGGTGGGTTTGGTGGCTGAACATGCTATTGTTTCGTGGTCCTTTGCACCGCACCGGGCGCATGCAAGGACTCCACGGCAGGCCATTTGAGAATGTCCATACTTCTGACATTTAAAACACCGTAAAGGGTTCGGAATGTATGGACGTACTGGACAGTTGATGTATCCAGCTTTGATCTCATCAGGAGGTTTGGGAGAGTTAAAAGTCAGGATAACACTCCTGGTTTTAACAATTTTCCCATCCCTTCGCGCAGTGATTCTCTTGACGGCAATAACTCCCTGTGGTTTTAGTTCGGAGCAGATTTCCTCCTCGGTGACGTCGAGAAGGTCCCACTCCGAAATGACACCTCTCGATGAATTTAGTGTTCTGTGTGGTGTCACTGTTACGGGTATACCTCCGATTGATGTTACTCGGAGTAGATGTTCAGACTGCCCGTCATTTTTTGTTTCAATCAAGAGGTCCCCAGAACGGAGCCTCTTAACTGACTTGGGTGTACCTGCTAACCCATCCAACCCTTTTTGTATAAAAAAGGGCGACATTTTACCAATCGGTGTTTCATTGGTGGAATGCATTATTAAGAACCTTGGGACTGGCCCTGATGGTAGTTCGGTTCGCTGCCTCTTTGTAGCAATAATGCTATCTGCCTCTCCGTCGTTATTTTCAGATAGGGACCGGGTTGGGGCCCCTGAAGGAATACGTTTATCAGGATTCATGAAGTTATTTAAATTGTTCAGTGCCCGGGCTCCCCACCCACCACGGAGCCCAAAGGGACGCCCACTACCCGGCATGCAATAAATGCGCTCGGGAGTGGGACGCCAGGGCTACCCAGACACTATACCCGCACCGCCGCCAGCCTGAATCCTGTCCCTCGGACCATGAGGGTAGGGGCGTGGCATTGACACGGTTGACCCTCGCAGGCGAGCCTAATAGCCGATTGATCCTAACCGGGCCTTCCAGGACCACCCGTCTTGTCGAAGCAGGGGCCAAAGTGGTGTATTGAAGCTGGGCCCCTCAACCACCAGGATCCCCCTTTCCGAATTTCCACGGGTCGCAGCGCACGGCAAACACGCCGGATTCCATTGATGTAAGCCCGGAACCTAGGCTGTGGGCGTTGGATCCCAGTGATGCTAGTCTGGAAGTCCAGCAGCATCACTGGGAGGTCCCCTCACCACGTACAGGTGCCCACGTCGAGGGGCCGAGAAGTAAGAAAGGGGAAGGCAACTGCATTACACGATCATCAAGGTCTTCCTGGGAAATGTCAGTACTAGGTGGCAAATAAATAGAGCACACGGTTAATAAAAATCCCACTGTAAGGTGAATTGCAACAGCCTCTATGCTGGTTGTAATTAGCAAGGGCTGAACTGGGGTCGGGTTGCCCACGAGGATAGCGACTCCTCCATGAGGAGGATCATCTGCAATTCTATCCTTACGAAAAATTGAGATGTTATGCATGGTGGTGGAATCATCATTTGCCTTTAGATAAGTCTCCTGCAAGCAAAAGCAAACTGGCTCATGCTTTTGCAGGAGGACCTTGATGTCATCAGTATTTCGCCGGAATCCACGACAATTCTATTGTAGTAATTTAGCCATTATTTTGGCAGGTTCATCAGGTGGCTTTCGAAGTGCTGAGGGCTTACTTTTGTCAGCCTTTGGTTTGTCTCTTTTGGGGAAGTATGGATGCTGTCCCGTGTCCGCTAGTTCTTCCTCCACAGAGTTCCAAGACTGATTTGTCCGGTACCTTCTTGCCCTCTACATCCATTGTTTCTGTTATTATTGGTTGCTTTTTTTAGCACTTGGTTTTGGCAGTGGTGGAGCCCTAGGAGGTACAGATGTTGTAGTGGCAGCTGACTGTGTTTTTTTGGTGGGCTTTTGTGAACTAAAAAAATAGCGTGCAATCGGAGTGAATGACTCTCTTGGTGGTACAGTCATCAGAGTTTGTGTACCGATAGTGCACTTCGCAGAAACCTTCTGAGCATACGAAGGTTTCCCACTATTTATTGGTTGCATGTGTTTTCTAACCTCTGGGTAGGATATGTTTAGCTCTGTTGTTAGTTTCTGAATTTCTTTTATATCTTTCCACCGTTGGTATGCTCAAGAATAGGCAGGGTGTTCTCCTTGGCAGTTAGTACAACTTGGCTTAGAAGCTAAACATTCCCTGTTCTCGTGGTCTTTCGCACCTAGTCGAGCAAAGGCATGGTTACCACAACAAACTGTTTGTGAGTGGCCGTATTTTTGGCATTTAAAACACATCAGTGGTTTTGGAATATAAATCCTCACTGGCAGTTTAAGTTCCCTGCCTTGATGGAACTTGGAGGCCGTGGGGTGTTAAACGTTAGGATGAGAACTCGGGTAGGGATGAGATTCCCATTGATATTCTTTTGACAGCCGTCACTCCTTGTTCTTTCAATTCAGAGATCTCTTCTTCAGAGACATGAAGAATGTCCCACTCTGAAATGACACCTCGTGAAGAGTTCAAAGTTTTGCGGGGGTTACGTTAATAGGTATTCCCCTATTGATGTGGCATTTAGGATTTTCTCCACGTGTTTCTTATTTGTGGCTTCGACCAAAAGTTTGCCAGAATGCAGTCGTTTTACATTTTTAAGTGATCCTGATAACCCTTCTAATCCTTTCTGGATAAAGGGTGACATCTTCCAAATTGACTGCTCTCTGGTGGAATGGAAAATGAGGAAGAGAGCTGTCACTGATTGTGGTGTATCCTCAGGTCTGGCTATTTTTACAGAGGTGTTTTCATTTCGATTAGGTAGGGGCCTTGTTGGGGCCCCAGAAGAAATAGAATTTAAATTACTCATATGAGTAAGATAAAAATTTCGGATGCCCTAAGTACCTCACCCACCACAGAGATGCCCACTTGTGAACTAGCAGGTACTGCGTACATGAATGGGATGCCAATTTCGCTTAGGAGCCATACAGTGGGGAATGATCAATAATTATACGGTTGGAAAAAGTCAACAGCAGCAAGAATAATGATTTGTTGTCTAAGTGTTGCAGCATTATATAATACACTCCGTGTGGACCAGCAGCACTGTTCTTTAAGGTATATATAGCTTTTTGAAGTTCGATCATAGTAAGTATCTGATTGTATGGTAGAGAAGCAGTCATTCTGAAATTAAATTAAGATTTTTCGGCTGAAGCTTTGATCTTCCGAAATGATGGATCGTATGAGGTTCAGGCAGACAACTGGGAGAATATGATCCCTAGAGTATTCACAATCTCTACAGGAGTAGAGAGCTCCTGTCCATTCCAGTTGAAAATTGGCGAGGATAATGGAGGAAAATTGCCTTTTAGTTGTATTTTTTCCATATTATTCTTACATCAGTATTTTTATTGATTGAAGTTGGAAATCAGATCCAAGAGTTTATTTTAGCTTTCTTTCTGATGTGTCGGGCCTTGGCTCTGAGTTTCTAACTTATAAGATTATCGATAGGAGGTAGGATATTTGCAGAATATATTCCACGCTCGGTTTTTTTCTTTTTTGGCATTCTTACAATCCTCATTCCACCAATAGTTTATGGGTCTACAGATGTCTGACTGTGATTGTGGCATGGCAATAGATGCAGCAGCTAGAATTAGACTGGTGATATGATCAGTGACTGTGTCAATTGGGAAAGATTCAATGATCTGTTTATCAAATGAAACATGAGAGGTATACTTGGCCCAATCTGCCTTGGAAAATTTCCATTTTATATGGTTTTCTGCAGTTGAAGAGTGTAATGTTTGAATTTTAGAGATTAATGGGTAGTGGTCACTGTTTGGTGGATCATCAAGAGCTGTCCACTCAATATTAGGAAAGAGGATCGGAGAGCAGATAGACAGATCTATTGCAGACACTGTTCCTGTTGAAAGATGGATGTAAGTTGGTGAACCAGGATTTAGGATGGTTTAGTTTTGTCTGTCAATCAGTTGTCCTCGTCCATCTGCACTGGGAGAACCAACGATAGATGGTGTCCATTGAAATTGCCCAATAAACAGAAAGGGGTTGCAACTGCAGGATAAGGTCTTCAAGTTCGTGAATAGTACAAGGATGATTGGGTGATAGATAGATCGAAACAAGAGTCAGAGTGATGTGAATTGCTATTCGGGTAGCAATGGCTTCTATAGAGGTTTGTAAAGAAATGCGTCTGCAAGGGACTCGCGAATCTATGAGAATGGCTACTCCACCATGAGCATTATTTGCAACAGTTCTATCTTGTCTAAAAAAAAGAGTATAATTTTTTTATCACGGGAGATACCTGAGGCGTCAGATATGTCTCCTGTAGGCAGATGCCTAGTGGATTATGCTGCTTAATTATGTCATCAATATTGTTCCTAAAGCCTCTACAGTTCCACTGGACAACGTTGTTCATTGTTTCAATTTAGATGAAGGAACTGAATCTGACTGCTTTTTGAAAGTCTGTTTGACAAAGTCAATTTTAATCTTATCTCTTTTTTGAGAAAACAGGTCATGTGTCTATTTCATCCTCTGGATGGATCTCCAGAATGGTTTTGGTATCACCTTGACCGGAAATTCATTAGTATCCATAAGGGAGGAGGAGGAGTCAAATATCTGTTTTTGATTAGAATCTGCGTTATCTGCTTTGCCGGATCTTACGGGAGCTGCATCAGGAGAAGGTGGAATCGTGACTGGTGTGTTGTTAGCTCTGCTTGAAATCTGTTGCTTTGAAGGTTGAGGTAGAGTTGAGCAGGGAACGAGCCCATTCCGAAATGGAGATATTTGATGTATAAGTCTGGACTGATACTGAATAAAACTTTTTTAGAGGCTTCAGCATACGTACATCTAGTTGTCATTAGTTGAATTTGCTTTCTTGCTTCTGGGAATGAAACTTTCATTTCTATTTTATATTTCTGGATTTTTTCTCATATTTCCATTGTTCACAATTTTTAGAAAAGGCTGGATGGTTGATTGACTTTACGATTGGGGCAGAGCGGAGCCTGGGCATTACAATCAGCCCGGGAATGATCTTTTGAAACAGAGTTAGGACATACAAGGTCACCTCGACAGACTGTTCGTAAGTGTCCGAATTTCTGACCCGTAACATCTTACTGTGTTCGGAATATACGGGCGAATGCGACAATGCAAATACTGCTTCTACTGATGAAGGTAAATTGGGTGAGCTGAATGTCAAAATTATGCTGCTAGTTGGAGGAGTTTGCCATCTTTTTTCATCATAATTTGTTTTGCCTGTGACTTTCTGATCGTAGTTCCTGAACAATTTCTTCTTCTGAGACATTCATCAAGTCCCATTCAGAAATAACACCTATGGATGAATTAAGTGTGGCACGTGGAGACACCTTAACTGGAACTCCACCAAATGAAGTGAGTCTGAGTAGAGACTCAAGAGTGATTGGAGTTATTGTTCTCAAAAAGCAGGCTGCAAGATTTCAGTTGTCGTACCATTTTCGGGGAGCCAGCAACAAGACATTTTTGAATGAGGAATGATGATAGATTACCCAACGAGTGGTTAGTTAGCGAATGCAGAATGAGAAAACTTGGGTTTTCAATTCGGGGAGCATCCATCCTCAGTCTCTTTGGATTGGATGAGTCATCATCAGGTATGCGCAAATCCAATGGATTTGGATTTGCAGTCCTAATCGGTGGAAAATTGTCACAGTCCATGTTTTGCTCCTTTTGGCCCTGGGGGTTGGTTTCACCACCCAGGTTTCTGGCCCTGCCATGGGGAGGCAGGTGAGTGTGCCACAAGGTGACTAAGCGGCTAAGTTAGTTAGTTAGTACTATTAAAAAAAGAAACAAAAAGGTAACTCTCCTTTCTGGGCCTTTGCCTACTTCTTGTAGTGTGCAAGAGCTACACTAATTAATAAATAAAAAAAAAACGGTTGTTGAAACGAAATATAATCTATCACTTGAAAGCTCTTTGGAGTTAATGCTTTGAAGAATGCACAGAAATTGCTTGGTCACGGAACGCTTGGCAACCGGGGCTGTCAAGTTAGAAGCAGTGATTAAAGACAAAACTTGTGGAATTTTCATGTTTTTCTCAGGATTACAAACAGAATTTAGGACTGGTTTTGAAGTAAGAATTGCAATTATTCGAGGAAATTGGGGAAAGAGCTTCCAACTTTATGCATTGACTAGTTCATTCAGTAAAAACTATTCCATTGACCTCTGCTGAATCAGAGCAAGCATTTTCTGCACTTGGTTTATTTATCGTAAAGTTGAGAACTAGACTGAGTGATAGTATCGATGCTTTGTGTTTTTAAGGAGTTATTATAAAAATACATAAAAAAAATTTTCATTTTTGAATGTAAATGTCAAAATTTTAAATAAAAAGGCTTCATGTTTTAAAAGAAAGCTAATTTTTTGTTACTTTTTCATAAAGAAATTTTTTTTGTTGTAAACAAAGAATTCTAATGTTCTAGTCTTTCTTTGTTTCCTGTAAATTGTTTAATTTTTAAATATGCAAAGGTAAACAGTCGAATTTTTAAATTTATACAACAATTTTAGGTGTATCATTATTTTTATTCATTCACCTTATATTCATCTTAACAGTGATCCATTCAGGTTGTAAATTTTCTAAAGTGAGCATTTAAAGGCAAAAGTAAGGCATTTTTTTGAAAAACAATAGAAAGTCATATTTTTATAATTTTCATAAAATCTAAAAAATAAATTAGTGACATAGATTTGTTACACATAAAAGTGTTGGGAATTTGAATTTTTTATATATAGCCTGAAAATAAAAAATAGTAACATGAAAACAGAAACTTACTTTTTCATGTAACAAGATAACCCCTGGCATGATGCCGTGAAGAGTATTGTAGTGTCGTGGTACCTGCGTGTACCGATGAACTTTACAATAAAGATCTTATTTATATGGAAAATGTAACGCACTAATTTTTCTCGAATCACTCAATGCAGCCCACGAAAACAATCTAAATCTGAATATGGTTCCTATACGGGAAAAGGTTGCACCACTGCAGAATACTCCTAGTTCTGCTCACTGTTGACCGGTGCGACTTGTCCGTATGTGGGACAGGTGGTCGGATAGCTTTTACCAGGTACTCCTAAGTTGTAGAATGGTAATCCCTTTAACTCTCTCAATTCGAGCTGGGCAACACTAATTTGCTAAATTGCCTGAAGGCCAGAGAGGAAAAATGTGGATAACGCACTTCTGCGAACAGTGCATTTCCAGGTAAGTCTCTCCTAAGCTGTCGTTATATGAAAATATTCTTTGCTCAACGGAAACTATTTTAAATGTAATTTCCAAGGGAAATTAAAAAAAATTGCTATAAAAGGAGTTCGTTAAAAAGAAGTCCGACTGATTAATTTTGAATTCAGAAAATGGTTATACAGTTTTATATAGAAAATATCTTAACAATAGACATTGAAAAATGCAAATTTAGTTAAATAACTTTAAACTTATTTGAATAGTAGGTAAATTGGTGAAAAATTTTATGGAATATTACAAATTTTGAAATGTACTGCATCCAAATGTCACAAGCCACTGTTAATAAAGGTGCCAGTATGCCGTACCATTGCGTACCGTCACAAAAAAAGCACTGTGTGTATATATATATATATATTTTTTAAAATATTTTTTGAATTGTTGTAAAATGTATTAACAAGTGCTGCAATCTCTTATCTATGTTTGCAACTAATCGTACACGCAATTGATAATAGATGGCACCATCAAACAATAAATAAGTAGATGTAGAAGACAGCATTATATCAAAAATAGCAGAAACAAAGAGTTTTAGATTTTCAAATTTCATATAAAAAAAAAAAAAAAAATTCTACAGAGGTGGCCTCAGGTGGAAAAATTCACTACTCAAGGGCCCACACACCTTCAGCAAACTTCTGAATGGGTTAATCAATACAGTCCACTTATGGGATTGAAAATGCTTGGGAACTAATGCTTTTGACGTTTTTCAAGAAGTAATTACTGAATATGTGTGTGTGGTATGGGTGTTTAATGGCACACAAGCTGCTTTGGTTATATTGCGCCTGTTCATAGGAATGTTGAAAAGATAAAAATAAATAAATAATTAATATGAAGACAGTTCAATCTCATTTCAGGCCAGAAACTAATCACAGTTGATCATACATTCCTATCTATTTGTTTCAAATAACAGAAAAGTTCATTAATATTGGCATTTTCACCAATGATATCATTTAATGTTATCGGTTCTCGGACATTAGCCAGAGAATTAAATACTGAAGTTCGATGTTGTTGACAATGTGGAGTCAATCAAAATATGTTTGACTGTTAGATGCTCAGAGCACTGTGAACAATGAGGAGGATCATCACCTGTGAGTAGATGGAGGTGAGGTAGATGAGTATGCCCTATTCTAATACGTGCGAGTACCACTTCTTCTCGCCGAACTGTCTGAATGCATGAGTGCCAAAATTTTGGGTCCTGTTTCAATTGGAAAAGTTTGTTTATGCCATAGCTCTGTCCATCGTGCATGGTATGCTGTTTGAATTATAATATTATACTCAGAAACTGGAATAAAGACAGAGGTTACGTCTAGTGTTGACGGATTTTTAGCAGAAATATCAGCCAACTCGTTCCCTTTGATGCCTGAATGTGCTGGAATCCTGCAAAAGTTCACTCGTTGCTGACGATCTTCAATTTTCAACAGCAAATACTTGATTTGATTTAATACAGGGTGATCCTTATGAGAGAGATTCTGCATTGCTCTAATTGAGCTGAGAGAGTCGGTGTAAATTCAATATTTTGCAGATGGGTGAAGAGTCAAATTTTCTAGAGCTAATTGTATTGCATATAATTCTGCTGAAAAGCTGCTGTACTCAGGTGGAAGAGAGGCTGATATGATAGCAGAGGGAAACATGCTGCTGCTCCAACAGTTGAATGAGATTTGGGACCATCAGTATATATCGGTAAGAAGTCAAAATAGTTTTGATTATGGCTAGCATGGAGTTGTTGCACATTCAGAGTCGGTAAACAATTCTTTCCCCATTGGAGAAAATAATTATCGTAGGCTGGTTGAGGAAATGGAATCCATGGTGGGTGACAATAATTATTCTTTCTGTGCTGCCTACTCTGGAGAGGAACATTCCAATTTTGTGCCATTTCAAGGAGCTGTAGGCCTGCTGGTCGTATTTTTTTTGGTTTATTTCTATAGAGATTGTGAAATGGTGGATTAAAGAGATATGGTTGGATGGGGTGCAGAGAATAGTTTCGTATTCTCACTGCATATTTAAGTAGTAACATTTTTCTGCGGAGGTACAATATATAGACTATAGGTTGGTGATGTCCTATAAGCCCAAAGAGCAATCCTCAGTGCATTGTGTTGTACAGGATCGAGCCAGCGCAATACAATCTTTCGGGCAGAATCATAAACTGGGGCACCATAATCCAACCGAGATCTAATCAGTGCTCTATATAAGAGCAGCAAAGTTGTACGATCTGCTCCCCAAGACTGGTTAGATAGATCTCTTAGCATGTTCAGCTTTTTCAGACAGTTAGTACGTATTACTTTAATGTGCTCAAAGAAATTTAACTTGCTGTCTAATATTAATCCCAAAAATCTAATATTGTTGGCAATCAGGATGGTGGAATTTGATATCCGAAGTTCATGATCTATATGTAATTTACATTGATTGCAAAAGTGGATCGCAACTGTTTTCTGATGGGAAAGCCGATATCCATTGAAATCAGCCCATTTTTGAATTTTATTGAGGGACATTTGCAATTGCCGTTCAATAGATCTCATGCTCTGAGAATGGCAAGAAATGGAGAGATCGTCAGCATAGAGATAGGCTTCTATAGTATTTGGAAGTTCTTTTGAAATAGAATCAATTCTAAGGGCAAATAAGGTTGCGCTCAAAACGACCCCTGTGGTACTCCTCCTTCCTGCAAGAATGTAGAAGAAAGGGAGTTTTGGTATCGAACGTGGAAAGAACGGCTCTGGAGGAAGTTCCTAATAAATATAGGCAGGTTGCCTCGTAGACAAAAATTATGTAGGTCAGTGAGAATGCCCTACCGCCAGGTAGTATCGAATGCCTTTTCTATATCAATGGAGACCATGACAAGGTGTTCATTTTTCACAAAGGCATTGTGAATTTCAGATTCGGCCTTAATCATCAGATCTAGAGAGGACCTATTTTTGCGAAAGCACGTTGACAATTACTCATTTTTTCAAGAATTTTACCAAGGCAACTTGACAGAGAGATTGACCTGTAACTATTAGGACTGGAAGGATCATTTCCAGGTTTCAAAAAGGGCAAAACTGTAGTATGGTGGCAAGAGGTTGGATAAATATTTTCCAGGAAGATCCGGTTAAAAAAGACTAGCAGCATTTGTAAGTTTTGCTCATCGAGATGCTGCAGCATGACATAATATATGCCATCTGACCCAGCTCTGCACTGTTTCATGTTGTTCTGATGGCTTGTAAAAGTTCACAATATTCAAGAGGCTGATAATACGGAAGTGATAGTGAGGTTCTAAGTTGCTGGGCCTCTGTTCGTTGGAGGTCTTAATTTTTGGAATTTCTGAGTGTAATTTGATGCAGCAGAGAATTTGGCAAAGGTTTTACCCAAGGCATTCGCTATATCTAGAGGACCAGAGTTCTTGCCCATTGTATGAAAGAATTGGGGAAGGGATGTTTGGAAACTTCCCAGAAAGCTGTATAATTTTCTTCCATATTAATCTGGAGTCGGTATTCCTGTTGATAGTACATGCAAACCGAGTCCAAGAATCTTTCTTGGCTTGCCTGTGAATGAACCGCGCTTTTGCCCTCAGCTTCTTGTAGCTAATTAAATTAGCTATTGTTGGAATCGACGGAATAAATTGAATGCTTTATTGTTTTCCTTCTTTGCTTTCGTGCCACTCTTCGTTCCACCAGTAGTTGAAGTGCCGTCGGATTGAAGGGTTTGATAATGGAATTGAGTATTTTGCTGCAACCAAAAGACGGGATGTGATATAATCAGTTACTTTATCTATAGGTTGTAGCTGAATAGTTTCTTATTCCAGAATGATTGCTGATTGAAATTTGGTCCATTTGGCTTTAGAAAATTTCCATTTTCTGCAGGTTGTTGTTGTTGATTAAGGGTTTAAAGACACAAGGGCATCAATGGCCAAGATGTGTCTTTCCAAGTTTTTGATGGAAATCAAACATTAGATTTGTTTATCGAATCTGATTTGCCGAATAAAATTAAGTAATTCATCTATATTCGCAGAATTGTCTAAGATCTGTTGAAGGGTAACTGGATTATGGTTATTGCATGAACTCTGAAAACAAAGGAATCTGGAATTTCTGAATCGAGGGCATACCAAAAGAATGTGTTTTATGGAAAGCTGAACTTGGCATTGGACACAGCGTGGGGGATTTTTGTTTGCCAATAGATAAAAATGAGTAAGATGAGTATGGCCAATTCTCAGTCTGGCAAGTATTACTTCTTCCCTGCGACTCTCTCTGATGCTGGAGTTCCATATTTCTGGATTAGGTTTTATTTCCTGCAGTTTATTGTTGATTTCATTTTTCCATATTTGAGCCCATTCATTTTCACTTTCTCTAATAATGATTGGACTAAAATCAGTGTGTGGAACTATCATTGTTTTATTTGGCAGTTCTGATGCTGACTTAGCTGCAATGTCTGCTTTTTCATTGCCTTCTATTCCGCAGTGTCCTGGGATCCAGCAAAGAGTTATTTCAGATTGTTTCTTGTGACAGAGGTTGATTAGAAAGTCAATTTCTTGTAGGAGAGGATGACGAGAATGTCGTTTACCCTGTATGGCTGAAATAGCACTGAGTGAATCCGAATATATTAAGACAGAGAGGGACGACTGTTGACATATTTCACTTAATGCAAGCTGTATAGCATAGAGTTCTGCAGATAGAATGCTGCACTCAACTGGAAGGGATTTTGAAATTACATGCGAAGGGAACACGGCTGCTGCACCTACATGTGATTGGGTCTTAGATCCATCCGTATAGATTATGAGTTTCCCACTGTGTTGCGAAGTATAGTTGGCATGCAACTGTCGGATATTACATAGTGGAATGGTATTTTTTGGCCACTGAGCGAAATAAAGATCAGATTTTATATGATGTCTATTCCATGGAGGTAAAGGCATATTTTCACTTTCCGCAATTTTATTGAGATCGAGTTTCCACTTTTTGATTACTTCTTGAAGACGAATCCCAGCAAGTCTGGGTTCATTATTCTTGGATTCATAAAGTGTTGGCCATAAAGGTTGGTTGAGGTATACCCAACAGGGGTGAGTTGGAAAGCTTCTAATTTTGACAGCGTATTGGCAGAGTAGGCGTTGTCTTCTAAGATAAAGCGGAGGGTCGTGTGCTTCTATATACAAGCTTTGTACAGGCGAGGTTCTGTAGGCGCCTAGTGCTGATCGAAGGGCACTGTGTTGAATGGTGTTCACAGACCGTAAGATGCTGTTTTTAGCTGATGCATATACTATAGCTCCATAGTCTAATCGTGACCGGATTAGAGCACGATACAAATTCAGCAATGACTGTCTGTCTGCACCCCAAGATGTTGAGGATACTGCACGAAGGATGTTTAGTTTCTGGAGGCACGTAGTTCGTAGATAGGTCACATGTTTACGAAAATTTAATTTGGTGTCTAAATTCAGACCCAATAATCTTATGGAGTCTGTCATCGGTATTTCTCTGCCTTTCAGTTTTAATACAGGTTCCGGATGAAGCGATCGTAATTTACAGAAGTGTATTGCTGCTGTTTTTCCTTCAGTTAATTGATAGCCGTTGTTTTCTGTCCAAGTTTCAATTTTGTTTATTGCTATCTGTAGTTGTCTTTCGATGGTAGCCATGTTCGATGATTGACAGGAAATAGCAAGATCGTCTGCATACATATAAACTTCTACCGTGGATGGGATGTCTCTTATAATGCTACTGGTACGTAATGCAAAGAGTGTGGCACTTAAAATCGATCCCTGAGGTACTCCTTCTTCTTGTGTGTGAATTTTGGACAGCTCATTCTGGAATCTTACTTGAAAGGTCCTGAGGTGAAGAAAATTCTGAATGAATCTAGGCAGGTTACCTCTAAGTCCAAGTTTGTATAAGTCTTGGAGGATTCCATATCTCCAGGTTGTATCGAATGCTTTGGTAATATCGAAAGTTATCATTACCATGTGCTGTTTTTTAAGAAAAGCATTTCGAATCTGGGCTTCGACCTTGACGTGGACATCAGTTGTACATCTATTACGGCGGAAACCAAATTGATGGCATGATATAGCATCTTGATCTTCAATAATCCAGACAAGTCTCTTGTGTACCATCTTTTCCATTATCTTTCCTAAACAGCTGGTCAAAGATATAGGACGATAACTATTGGGAGAGGAAGCATCTTTCCCGGCTTTCGCTATGGCTACCACAACTGACTGATGCCATGTATCATTGTAAACATTCTCCTCAAAGATTCTATTGTAAAATTTCAGTACTATAGATTTTGAGTTTGAGTTGAGGTGGCAAAGCATTATATAGAAAATGCCATCTGGTCCAGCAGAACTATTTCTAGAATTCTGGAGAGCTTCGTTGAGTTCATTCATAGTGAACGGAAGGTTATAAGAATGAGATTGTTTTGTAACAAAGTTAATTTTATATTTTTCCATGGAAATTTTTTTGCGTCTAAATGAGTCTTCATAAGATTGAGATGAAGAAGTGACTGCAAATGTTTGTGCTAAAGCCTCTGCAATATCAGTTGGAGAAGAAATATCTATTCCTTTCCAGGACAAGATTGGGGCTTTGGTTTGTTGACACTTTCCACTGAGGATACGGATCTTTCTCCAAATTATTCTGGGGTCAGTGTTTCTGCAGATGGTAGAGCTGAATCGAATCCACGCATCCTGTTTAGCTTTTCGACGAATTCGGCGTGCTTCAGCTTTCAGCCGTTTATAGTTTATAAGGTTCTCCATTGTAGCATTTCGGCGAAAGGTGTTCCAAGCTTTGTTTTGTTTCCTTTTGGCAAGATAGCAGTCCCTTGTCCACCAATTATTATACCTTTGTTTCGTAAGGTTAACTTTCGGTATTGCGCTGGTAGCAGCTCCAAGTAATTGTTCTACTATATGTTTAGTGGCATTATTAATAGATGCAGAAAGAATCAAATGGTTATCAAATTGCACTGTTTTCGAAAACTTTTCCCAGTTAGCTCTGTGAAAATTCCACGTAATTTTTTGGTTAGATGTATAGTTTGTATCCGTCTGTATTTCACAAATTATAGGAAAGTGATCGCTGTTGTGAAGGTCAGTTAATACTGTCCAATCAAAGCTAGGATAAATGGACGAGGAACATATGGACAGATCCAGAGCAGAGCTAGAACCTGTAGGCAAGTGGATATAAGTATGCACACCGGTATTCAGTAGTGTTAAGTGGTGGTTATCAAGTAGAGTTTCAATCATCCTCCCTCTACGATCCATGTTCGGGGAACCCCACAAAGGATGATGAGCATTTAGATCACCCAGAAAGCATACAGGTTGGGGTAGTTGATTATGTAAATTATCAAGTTCTGCAATGGAACATGAAACGTTTGGTGGAATATAAATGGAGACAAGAGTGAGATTAATCCCAAGAACAATACGAACGGTTATTGCTTCTAGATTAGTGGAAAGCTGAACGGGTTTCGATGGTACATTACTACGAACTAATATTGCTACTCCTCCTCTTGCTGGAGAATCAGAACATCTGTCACGTCTATATAGTGTATACCGTGAGAAGTGTGGGCTATAATTTGATGATAAATAAGTTTCCTGTAGACAAATACATGCAGGATCATGCTGGTGCATTAGGTATTTTAATTCGTCAAGATTGCTTCTTAGTCCTCTACAATTCCATTGAATAATTTTCTGCATTACTTGGGTTTAGGTTAGATGGATTGGTCTGATCGTTTGTTTTTCCCTCGATCCTGTTTATATTTCTCTCGTTTTGAAAACACTGGGCGAGTGATATCCATCTCATCATCAGCATGAAGCATGAGAACAGCATCATCATTGTCTAATTTCTCATCGATTTCCATGGTTCGTTCAGTTGGTTTGTTTTGTGTACGATGAACATCTTTCTCTTTTAATAATGTACCTGAGTTTGGAATGTCTTGTTGTGGCTTGGATGGCTTTGTATTAGTAGAATTTGATGGACTCTTTGTCTTTGTTGCTGTTAGTGTCTCACCCTCCGCAAGGATGGATCTAGCCCATTGAATCAGAGATAATTTAGGAGGAATAGTAATATAAGTCTGTGTAGAAAATTCTTTAGTGTTTTTGACTGCATTGGAGTATGTTTTGGCAGGCATCACATTTAATATCTGTTTACGTGCCTCTTGGTAAGATACATTTTTCTCTACCTTGTACTTCATTATTTTCTTTCCCGTTTTCCATAATTCGCAAGTTCTAGAATATGCGGGGTGAGTACCCTGGCAATTGGGACACTTTGGCGTTGCAGCTGTACATTCAGTTTGGGAATGGTCTGATGAGCCACACAGGGGACAGATTGCTTTACCTTGCCATGCTGTTTGAGAATGGCCATACTTCTGGCATTTAAAGCATCTAAGTGGATTTGGTATATAGGGTCGGATCTTACAGGAAAGGTAGCCAGCTTTTAATGATTCTGGAAGATTCGGACTGCTGAAGGTAAGGATAACATTTCTTGTGGGTGTAAGGACACCATCTTGTTTGGTCATAATTCTCTTAGCTCCGACAACACGTTGTGCTTTAAGTTCTTCGGCAATTTCTTCCTCAGAAACATTAAGGAGGTCCCATTCCGAGATGACTCCCTTTGAGGTGTTTAAAGTTCTGTGAGGGGTTACCGAAATGGGAAGGCCTCCGAAGGTCGTTTGCTTCAGGAGTTGTCTAGAATGACTGGGATTGGAAGTCTCTATAAGAAGATCTCCTGAGCGAAGGCGTTTGACAATTTTGGGAGTACCTGCTACAGCCTCTATGCTTTTCTGCACAAGAAATGGCGATAAGCTACTAAGAGGTTTCGTTGATAACGAGTGTACAATTAGAAAAGCAGGTAGGTCATGTGAAGAATCATCTTTTTTGATTCTTTTTGCTTGAGATGACTCAAGTTCATGCGAGCACGTAGGCTCTACAGTCGGTGATATTAATGGATCCATAATTGCTCCTTTTCGCCCTGAGTATTATATTAATACTCAGACTACCAGCCCCGCCACGTGGAGGCAGGAACGGTGCCACCAGTGACCAAGCGATACGAGATTAGTGGTTAGTTTGTTAGAGAAATGGGTTATATATATATATAAAAAAGAAAGGTGTATTTCCTTCCTTGATACTAAGCTTAGTTCTTTATTTAGAAAAAGCCAAAATTAAATAACTTGAAATAAAGAAGGTTTTAACAATCTCTACAATCTATCACTTAGAGAAAAGACGCTTTCAAATCACTTTGGAAATATCGCTATGATCACTCGCTTGGCACTCGGGGCCATTTTCTGCAGGGTTGGTCTAATGATGATTTTGTAGTGAGCAGGTTACAGACAATTGGAAAATGGTCACTTGCCATTGGATCATCCATAGCGGACCACTGAATGACTGGAAACAGTATCGGAAAACAAATCGAGAGGTCAATTGCAGAAGTCTGTCCAGTAGGTAATTGTATGTGGGTGTGTGTGTGGCACTATTAAGATATGGTAAGGTTCTGTTTATCTAGTAGAGTTTCAATCAGTCGGCCCTGTCTATCTAATTTAGAGGATCCCCATAAAGGGTGGTGGCCATTGAAATCCCCTAGCAAGCAGATTGGGGAGGGTAGCTGTATTAAAAGTTCTTCGATATCTTTATAAGAGTAGGTATTGTTTGGTGGGAGATAGACTGCGTAAACGCAATCTGATTAATCAGACGCACAGCAACGGCTTCAATTCGGGTTTGAAGAATGATTTGGCTAGCAGGGATCTTTGAGTTAATCAAAATAGCTACACCACCACCACCACGAGCAGAGTCGGATGTATTCCGATCTCTTCGATAGATTGAGTAGTTTTTTATAGAAACAGAAATTTGAGCCGTTAAATAGGTTTCCTGCAGACAGAAACCCACTGGAGAGTAGCGTCTAATTAAGTACTGAATGTCGTCAATGTTGCCTCAAAAGCCTCTACAATTCCACTGTAAAATATAAGGCATTATTTGAGTTTAGAAGAAGCTGTACCTGACGTGGCTGTCTTGTGGTGTTCTGGCTTTGGTTTATTTCTTTTTGGAATGGTGGGATGACCTGTGTCCATATCTTCTTCTTCTTCTGCAAATATTTCAAGAATTGGATCTTCCTCTTTGAATGAGTACTCTTGATCCATCGATATGTCCTGAATAACTTGTTTTGAAGTTGAACTAGGATTATTTGGAGTAGTAGGAATCACTGGCGAATGAGATTTTGCTGGAATTGTAAGAGGCGTATTACTTGCTTGGTCTGAGTGCTTCAGGATATTGGACTGCTGGTGAGAAAGGACAGCTCGAGCCCAGTCGGAGATTGATATGTTGGATGGAACAGTAACATCAGTTTGCGTGGCTATTGTTTGATATTTTTTTGCAATACTGGCATATGTACGGTTAGGTATACTGGGTGCAATTAATTTTTTTGCTTCCTGATAACTAACTTTGTTTTCGACATTACATTTAAAATTTTTTTCTCCATTTTCCACTTCTCACATGTTTTAGAGTAAGCAGGATGGTTACCCTTGCAATTAGGACAAGTCATTTCTTTTGCCGAACAGTCATTTTGACTGTGATCAGTAGATCCATAGTTGGGACAAGCTGGGTTCCCTCTGCAATGCCATCTGAGAGTGGCCATACTTTTGGTATTTATAGCATCTCAACGGATTAGGCATATAAGGACGAATGCGACAATTTAATATCCTGCTTTTACTGATGAGGGTAGATTTGGACTGTTAAAGGTGAGAATGATATTTCTGGTGGGTGTGAGTATATTGTCCCTTTTAGTCAATTCTTTCGACAGCAATTACATTTTGTTCATTTAGCTCTTCTTTAATTTCTTCTTCTGTCACATTCAAAAGGTTCCAACTAGATATAACACCCTTAGATGTATTTAGGGTTGCATGGGGAGTTACCTTTACTGGAATTTTAGCAAAGTTTGTCACTTTCAAGAGGTTTCAGAATGCCTGGAGTTTACAGTTTCTACTAGTAAGTCCCCTGATTGCAATCTCTTAACCGTCTTGGGAGACCCTGCAATACTTTCCAATTGTTTTTGGATTAGAAAGGGGGATAGCTTACTAAGAGGCTGTTCTGATAATGAATGCATTATTAAAAATGCAGGAAACTCGGTCGCAGAGGAAATGGTTTTTAACCTCTTTGCTTGTGAAAAGTCATGTTCGTGTTCAGTGTCTAGCCGACTGCTTGTCGGTTCTAAAGAAGGAAACATATTTTGTTCCATCTTGGCTCCTTTTAGCCCCTGGCAGATGAACTTTTCTGCCAAGGTTACCGGCCCCTCCATGGGGAGGCAGGAGCAGTGCCTGGAGTGACCAAGCGAAATTAGTAGGAGTTAGTCTATTAGATATGACAAATAAAGAAAGGTTACTTTCCTTCCTTGCTCTCTACCAGTACTTTTGATACAAGAGCTACTAAATAAAAGGATTTCTCAATGAGAGGAACGTAAAAGAGAACGTAGAATTCACCTATCAAAAAGTCGCAGTGAAAGCACAAAGAGAAATCGCTCAGTCAATCGCTTGGCACCCGGGGCCAATTACTGAATAATTTCTACCAATAGAGGAGAAAGTTATTTTACTACTTGAATGTACTTTTTCAAATGTTAAGTGGCACTAATGTTGGGAAACAAGTTTTATTTATAAGACAAAAGTGAGTACAATTTACACAGGTGTAACATCTTTATTTCTGAATTTAACATAAAACACTTTTTACAATGTTTCATCATTACTACTGCATCTTTCACTCCATATAATATTGCAAAAAATGAATCTGTACATAAATTTGTACACAGTCACAATGCATCAAACTGATGGAAATAAATCCAAAAGGACAAATGTTCAACGATGGTAAGAATGGATAAAATGGGGCATGTTGTTCAGCACACAACCAACAGCATGTTAAGACTTCTACTAATTTAAAATCATGTATCCTGCAAAAGCAGATATAACTTAAACTGCATAATCATGCAACACAGCTGCATATTGTAACTTTTCTTTGATCACTAATTGGAAGAGATTAATATCACAAAGCAAATACAACTTTTGACACATTTACAAAAAAAAAAGTACAGCACAAATGGATCAACATTTAAGGAGCAACAAAATATTTGGCACTAACAACATCAGTTTCTTAAGCATAAAATACATATTTTTTTCATAACATGAGCCAAATTATTTCAATTTATTTTTCCCTTGTCAGAAGGCAAAATAAGTTGATCAAAATACTCCAAAACAGAAGTCCTCACATGCTGTTTTCTTGATTTGATTGATTCTGAAATAATGCTGACCTTAAAGCTAAAAATTTGGAAAATAAAATACCTATTCTCCCATCTGTTTTTGTATGTGTATGCTGTGCTCTATGTTATTAGAAAATCATGTGATTAAAAAAAAAATATATATATATAATCTAAATTATCAAACTCAATGGAAGACAAAATGCTGGTTGTTGAAATCTCATAGCAAAGATGACAAAAGATGTGCATCTTCCTGGTCATATCCTCTAGCACTTTAGTGGCCCCTAACTGGTAATACCAGAACTTTGTGCATTTAAACTGTGACCTTGCTAAAAGCCAACACTTTATATACATTTACACAACCTTAGTTTTCTTGCCAAACTAAGCACCTACCACCATTCCACCTCATGTTCACTCAACAATCTTTCCAAAATATCATTATAACCTATTATTTTAGAATTCTTCCTTCCTTATATATCAAAAAAGGAGAGTGCAAAACATCAGAATTCTCAGAAAGACCACAGGCATATTAAAGTATGAACCCCCCCCCTACCCCACCACTTTCACATGAACTCCAATTTTGGATACTGCATTATG
Organism: Mastigoproctus giganteus; assembly: GCF_048544385.1. Classification (NCBI taxonomy): domain Eukaryota; kingdom Metazoa; phylum Arthropoda; class Arachnida; order Uropygi; family Thelyphonidae; genus Mastigoproctus; species Mastigoproctus giganteus. The sequence continues at coordinate 158,407,679 of NC_143579.1, forward strand.
AAATGCTTAACAAGAAAAGTTCTTTTTTTTATTATTTTTTTTAAATCCCATTATGTATAATGTCTAAATCAGTGTTGAAGGCACAAGAACAAGGGGCCTGTATATAAAGCAAAAAAAAAAAAAAAAAAAAAAAAAACCAATTGCATTCATGGTGGGATGTTCACACACTTTCTTTGGTATGCACGACTCCTCAGGGGCATTTAAGCTGTGTTTGATTCAACCTACAGTCACTGACCGCATGTTATCAGGAATTGCTCCACTTACCCAGATAGGGTAGCTGTTTGGCAGCGAGAGAATGCATTTCTCCCCAGTAGGATATCTGAAGACTGCCACTCTTGTGCCACTTAGCTTACTTTCCAAGTAACTAAAAAAAAAAAAAAAAAAAAAAAAGGGAGAGAGAGAGGAAAAAAAAAAAAAAAAAGATTTCAAAATGCAATCAGAACTAAATTCAGCATGAAATACAGTATCTAATACTAGCATCCACATGAACTAATACAAACATCTTTTATTTCATAACATATTGCTTTTACACTGTTGATGCAATTTTACCACTGAGTATCACTTAATATATAACACTTTTATTAAAAATACATAAAAAAAAGTGAGATGCAAGATGTTCCCAATTATTTCCCAGGCCATAAATTAACCAAAAGTTGGCATGGAACACAGATCAACTGACCATATATATACAGTAGGGGCCTCGACTTACGATGACATCAACATCCGATATTCTCAGGAACCGATATACCATCCATATGTAAACTGCCGCTCCCCTGTCTGGCACAGCACTACACCAGACCGACGAGGTACCAGGAATGGACAGAGGCTTGAGGAGTTCCTAGCAAATTCTATCTTCACTGTAAAGAATCAACCCTTCAATCTAGGCGCCTCCGTAGCCAGGTGGGAAGGAGCAGCAGTGCGTAGCACACGCTTCTTGATTAGACCGGGGTTCGAGCCCGTCACCACCAAATACGGAGGATGCGGAAAGGTCACGAAATGACCACCGCATATCCCGGAGCAATATGGCCTTAGTTGCTAATGCTCCTAAAAACCAAAATAACAAATAACAAATAACCCTTCAATCTACCGACATACTGCAACACCTTATGGGAATCAACCATAGACATCACGCTAACCACAAGAAACATAGCAGCTCACGTGACCGATTGGACTGTGCAAAATGCCTGGACCACATCGGATCACCGCACAATCACCTTTAATATCAAGAGAACGATGCCAAGACCAACAAATGGCAAATATGGCGAGCAGGTTCGCCATCAAAAAGGCAAACTGGGAGCTCTTTCGAGAACAATTGATCCGCAAAGCACAAGAGGAAGTGACCGGATGGGAGAGTGACAGGATGGAAAACGTAGACAGGATGCAGGAGAAAGTCACCCACATTATAACCACTGCAGCGGAAATGGCGATGAAAAGGAAGACACCCTCCGTAGGAGCCATGCCGTGCCGTGGTGGACCCCGGAGTTACAAAGACTACGAAAGAAAGTTCAAATAAAGAGAAAAGAATACCAGAGGGCGCGGAGAACCTGGCCACCCGCAGAGGTAGCCTATCTAAGACATCAATACCAACAGCTACGCAATGCCTACACTGAAAAAATAAAGAAAAATAAGAAAGCCTCCTGGGAGCGACTAGTCTCTGCGACCGGAAATGAGGACCCCTGGGGGGTTGTATACAAAATAACCACAAATAAGCTCCCCAGGGGGAAAATAACGACGGCAACAAAAACGCCTCAAGGATCCCTCACTAAAACATGGGATGATTCAATTAATAATATTCTAAATACAATCATTCTAGAACCCCCAGACAACCTCAGTGACAAGCAAGAAGAAATCTCCCAAGCGAACGAGGCATACGCATCGCAACAAATGGAGCCGCCCTTCACCATGGAGGAGCTACAAAATGCTGCAGCACAGATGCGAAATAAGAAATGCCCGGGACCGGACCTCCTGGAGCCGGAGCTGATCAAAAAGGCTGTGGAACACATACCTGGCCTCCTGCTCAAACTTCTAAACTGCTGCCTGCAAGTGGGGAAATTTCCGACCTCCTGGAAAACCGCAAATCTGAAACTCATCCTGAAGAACCCTAACAAGCCACCGGAACAACCGGATTCCTACCGACCGATAGCTTTACTGACTACCCTGAGTAAACTATACGAAAGGCTGTTGCACAAAAGAATTATGAACCACTACAAAGCTGCAAACCTAGAATCACCAAAACCATATGGATTCAAACCGGGATTATCAACCATAGAAGCAGTCCAAAACCTTATATTCAAAGCAACCCAATGCGACAGGAAGTACTTCCTAGTCATTGCAGTGGACTTCGCAGGGGCGTTCGACACCCTGTGGTGGCCGAGTGTCCTCGGCCGGCTCCGGGAGGCAGCGCTCCCAACAAACCTCTACAAGTGTATAAAGGATTACCTAACTGACCGAAGAATTGAGGTGGTAACACCTTTTCGAAAAGTGGCTCGATGGGTTCGCAGGGGCTGCCCCCAGGGCTCGGTCTTGGGGCCACTCATGTGGAACTTTGTCTTTGACGACTTCCTGGCTCAGGACTTGGGTGAAGTGAGCTGCCAGGCCTTTGCTGACGATTTGGTCCTGATGGTGGAGGCGGACTCCAGATCGGGCTTGGAGACTCATGCAAACCAGGCAATACAGGTGTTACAGGATTGGGCAAAGCTACACATGTTGATCTCACCCACGAAGACGAACTCTGTTCTACTGAAAGGAGTGCTTGACATCCACAGACCACCGCAAATAAAGATAGCAGGAGCAACCATCAAACTTGCAAAATAAATACGATACTTAGGAATTACAATCGACAGTAATTTATCCTTCACCCCTCACATCATCCACCTGAAAGAAAAACTAAGGAATTACGCAGCATTAATAGCAAGAGTCTCACGCAGGGACTGGGGATTAAACAGAAAAACCCTGTCCCTGTATTACAAAGCAATTTTCATCCCAGCCATTACCTACGGATCCCCGATATGGTACAAAAAAGCAGGAACAGTAGTAAATAGAAGACACCTGGACACAATCCAGCGTAGCATTATGCTCATCATCTCCCGTGCATGCAGAACAGTGAGCACGCACGCCCTCCAGGTCTTGACAGGAGTCCTCCCACTGGACCTGGAGGTGACTCGCTGCGGGCTCATGTACCACCTGTCTAAGGGAACACCCACTAACATCTATGGACTCACCCTAGAACCAAACAACAACCACAAAGCAGAAAAGCATAGAATCGTGGCTCACCTGCTACAGCTGTGGCAGGACAGATGGACAGCATCAAATAAAGGCGAAGTGACGAAGAGATTCATACCACTGGTTGCCAAGACGTATCCAAAAGCCCCCCCCCCCGTGGTTTAACCCGGGGTTAAATGCAACGTACTTACTAACGGGCCATGGCCCATTCAAGGCAAAATTGAACATGCTGGGTATAACGGAGGAGCTAACTTGCACCTGTGGTGAGCCTGAAACATGGCATCATATAATGCACGACTGTAAGTGCTATGAGGAACACAGAAGCCTGCTAATAACTAAAATACAGTACATACCAAAAAATAAAGAACACCATCTCTTGGACACAGAAGACGACTACGCGGCTTTCAGCCAATTTGCACGAGAAGTCTTCGACCGAAGAAGAACGGAAATTGCCATCAACAATGAATGAAAGTAAATTACATGCTCGAAGAAAATCGACCACCCAACAAGACTGCAAAGAGTTAGAGGAAATCAAAATGAGCGCGGAAGAAGACAACCCCGACCAAAGTGAGGCCATAAATGGATCAAAGGACCCAACAGGACCCTACAAAGATCAAGAAAATAGCAAAGTGACAAGGAACCTGGTCAGACACAGCCATAGGAACTAACCGACGAAGATGAGTACATGCAAACAAACCAAGTAACAAAAAGCCCGGACTGGACATAAATGCAGGAACTACTTGCATTACGCCATATTATTCACTACTTGCATTACGCCATATTATTCACCTTTAATTCCCAATCCCCAGGCAGGGGGGGAGACGGTTTCCTGTTTCCCCCCTGCCACTTCCCGCTTCTCTACCTCTGGTGGGGCATGGGCCTGCCCCACTGCTTTTGGGGACACCTACTCTATTGTCCCCATACTTCTGGCTTTTCCCCCCAGTCTTTAGTCTCCCTCCCCTACTCTGTCTATACACCAGCGAACGTCCCACACAATGTTAAAAAATTAAAATATGTCCAAATTGAAACCGCGCACGCAAAACTCTTTCGGCTTAAACCTTTTTCAGCGATTATTTTATTTTTTTATTTAATTTTTTTTTTTTTTTTTTTAAGGCCCTAGCCACTGAAATCTCAGGAAACTAGGTGGCAGGGCCTGCCAGAGTAAAATATCAACTACTGGGTACCTGGTCTGCGTCCACGAGGCTAAGTGTGGACAACGTTGGGCCCCAGCAGGGGTCTAGCGGCTAAATGGCCAGAAGAACAACGATACACAACACTAAACTTAAAAAATCCAAACACTTTTAAATCTCTGGCCTTTACAGTGAAACAGTGAACTGTTACACCTACAATGAAAGCAACGCGGAGTTGGGGGAAACCTCCGGTGCCGCTAGACACGAATACACTTTACACTTTTTACTTTATACCATCCATACGATCTTTTATTATAAGGACCGATAATATTTGCAGACACCAATGGCTTTCTGATATAGCTGGAACAATAAATGGGTGGAAATTTTCAGACAAGTGATGCACGGAACATCACTCGTTCGATTCTTTTCAAACCAATTAACATCTTTGTTATCGTTCAACATGTGGCATGCGGAACATCACTCGCTATAGCTGGAACGATAAATGGTTGGAAATTTTCAGACAAGTGATGCACGGAACATCACTCGTTCGATTCTTCTCAAACCAATTAGCATCTTTGTTATTGTTCAACAATGTTATCGTTCAACATGTGGCATGCGAAACATCACTCGTACGATTGTTTCAGATCTATGACGATCTGAAACTTCAAGCTCCATCAACCAGTGGTTGTTGCTGTGCTTGGATTTTTCTGGTGCAAAGACTACTTAGGCCATAATGCATCTATCATAGTAGTTAATACTAATTTTATTGGCTTCTATGGAAGCAGTTAGAAACTGTTATATATAAACTTATTCGTTTCAGAAAGAAGAAAAATTCTGTAAGGTTTGAATTTTTGCCTATGATATAACTAAGCGACAATTCCTGTAAGTTTGAGAGGGAAGTGAATGAAATTAGATGGGAATTGTTATACAAGGTGCATTCCAGGAGTATCTCTTTTATAGTGAGTGGCCTGTGGCAATGTGAACATTGTGGAGGGTCATTATCTTATAACAGGAATAGATGGGTCAAATTATTGTGGCCTATTTGGGCTCTGGCCAAGGACAACCTCTTCTTGTCTGTGCAGAAATTGGAGGCCCATAATTGCTGCACAGGTTTAATTTCAAGGAGTTTGATATGAATATGCGTTTGCCAATATAGTGTCCATAGTTCCTTACATATATTTCATATATGCATTTTGTAATCACTGAACAGAACCAGAAAATTCATTGGGGATGTGCTGGATGGATGCTTGGCAGAATCAACTGCAATTTCATTTCCTAATATTCCAGTATGGCCTGGGATCCAGCAGAAGACAACCGTTTGCCGATGATCTCTGAGACGAATCAAATCTGATCTGATGAGCTGTAGTAATGGATGAGTAGGTGGGGAAATCTGCATTGCTGATAGGGCACTTTGCGAGTCTGTGTAGATTATGCTCTTTTTGATTGAGATGGAAATTGATTTCCAGAGCAAGCTTTATGAATATAATTCAGTGGTGTAACTACTGCATTCTGTTGGATTTTTGGTTTGGTTTGGTTTAGTTTTATTGGCGCATCAGCAACTAAGGCTATAATGCGCCAAAACCTTGTCATGAAAGTGATAAAAATCTTTCAGTGACCTAATGAATTAGGTCACTAAGTCAGGGTATAAAAGCCACGTATATATTTTAAAAGACGAATAGCAGTAAACAAGGTAAAAATAAAAAGATTTTTTAAATATGGTTAAAAAGGTTTACTGATTTCAGGAAACTAAAAATAGCAGACACGTGGTCATTGTCGGATAAAATCTGACTGAGTGTATAAGGCTCAGTCAGATGGTTAAAAGCGATAAAACGAGCATTACTAAAACTGGGACAGTCATATAAAATATGTTTAACGGATAAAATGGTGTCGCATTGCTCGCACATAGGAGGATCATCCGCCCTCAGCAGAAACGAATGTGTCAGATGACTGTGTCCTATGCGGAGTCGGGCAAGAACAACTTCCTCGCTCCGATTCCTGCGCAGACTGGACTGCCATGTTTGTATTAGAGGCTTTATTTGGTATAATTTATTTGTTCTCTCTCTATGCCATAGTTCTTGCCATTGGGAATATATATTTTCTCGTATTATTTGCCTGTAGTCTGTATAGGGGACTGACAGGCAACGATTGTTAGTGGGAGCTGCTGATTTGGCTGCAGTGTCAGCCAAATCATTTCCCTTTATCCCAATATGGCTAGGAATCCAGCAGAAGCGAATATCAAATTTATATTTATGAAGAGAATATATCTTCTGCTGAACCCGAGAGAGAACTGGATGACAGCTGCGTCTCAAAGATAATAAAGCCTGTAATACACTCAAAGAATCAGAGTATATTATTGACCTTTCGCATTGAGAAATTCGAATGTGATCCAAGGCTAACTCTATAGCATGCAGCTCTGCAGTGTATATGCTGGATTCGGGAAGAATCTGCTGAGATATTATAGTGTCCGGGAACACAACAGCAGATCCAACGGACGATTCAGACTTCGAGCCGTCTGTGTAGACGGGCAGGAAGTCGGAGTTCTCAGCTCGATGTGCAGAAAAGAGCTGCTGGTAGACAGATGATGAGGTCTCAGACTTTACCCATTTCTTAAGGGAAAAGTCGCACGATGGAGTATGAGCATGCCAGGGTGGAAGAGTTTCTTTTGGTGTTTGTGCAACCTTGTCTACCATGATGTTAAACTCTCTGAGTAGCTCTTGGACACGAATGCCAAAAGGTCGGTTGGCAGTCTGACGGGTATTATATAAGTTTTCCCAACGTGGCTCAAAAACGGATGTCCACGTAGGATGGTCTGGCAGGGATTTCAACTTTAGAGCATAGTTTAAAGACAACTGCTTACGTCGAAGCGATAACGGTGGTTCGTTTGCTTCGACGTATAAACTCTGGACAGGAGATGTGCGATATGCTCCAGTAGCGATACGAAGAGCCTGGTGATGGACAGGATCCAGCCATCGAAGGGCACTGTCTCTGGCTGAAGAATATACCTGGGACCCATAATCAAGTTTGGATCGCACAAGTGCACGGTAAAGCCGAAGAAGCGTGCAACGGTCTGCTCCCCAAGATGTAGAGGAGAGCGAGCGGAGAATATTAAGCCCGCGTGTGCACTTTGTGCGAAGTTGACGGATGTGGTGCAGAAAGGTCAGCTTTTGATCAAATACGAGTCCCAAGAATTTTGTGTCCGCTGCTACTGGAATAGCATTTTGTCCGAGCCTTAATTCAGGTTCAGGATGAAGATTACGCTTGCGACAAAAGTGTACGCAAACGGTCTTCTCCGGCGAGAACCTGAAGCCATTTTCAAGTGCCCAGGAGTTGAGGCGATCAATGGATTTTTGCAGTTGTCTTTCAATAACCCTCATGTTGCATGACTGACAAAATATGCTAAAGTCATCAACATAGAGGGCACTGTTTACGGAAGGAGGAAGTTGTCCTGTGATGGAATTTATTTTGATGGCGAAAAGCGTGACACTTAAAATTGATCCCTGTGGTACTCCCTCCTCTTGACTAAAGGAACGAGAGAGTGAGGATCCCACACGAACTTGGAAAGATCGGTTGGCCAAAAAGTTTTTAATAAAAATGGGGAGTCGTCCCCTGAGACCCAGGCTATGCAGATCTTTTAAGATGCCAAATCTCCAAGTTGTGTCATACGCTTTCTCCATGTCAAAAAACACTGACACCAAGTGTTCGCATTTTAGGAAAGCATCCCGGATGGATGTTTCCAGTCTAATAAGATGGTCCAGAGTGGACCGGTTCCTTCGGAAGCCGCACTGGATATTGGAGAGAAGGTCATTTGATTCTAAATACCATATTAAACGAGAATTGACCATTCTCTCCAGGACTTTGCACAGACAGCTAGTCAGAGCAATAGGACGATAATTGGTGGTGATTTTTGGATCCTTTCCTGGCTTAGGAAAGGCAAGAACGATTGCCTTGCACCAGGAATCCGGAAACTGCCCTTCAATAAAGATTCTGTTATATAGAAGGAGCAGATAATCCATAGATTTTGATGAAAGATGTTTAATCATTTCATAATGGATGCCATCTGGTCCAACGGCACTTGCTTTGGAAAGAGTGAGAGCTCTTTTCAGTTCCTCTCTAGTGAATTCCCCGTTGTAGGGATAGAGGCCCTTGGACTTGAAGTCAAGTGCCTGTTTTTGGATTTTATGTTTCAGGACCAGGAACTCTGGGGAATAGGAAGATGTTGCGGAGATGTTAGAGAATGTTTCCCCAAGAGCATTGGCTATTGCAGTTGCATCTGCAATAGTGCATCCATTATAATCTAGGATTGAAGAAGGGTGGGATGTATATTTTCCCTTCATTTTCCGGATTTTATCCCAGACTATCTTGGAGTTGGTAGACTGGTTAATAGATGATGTAAAACGGATCCACGATTCCTTTTGACTCTGACGGCGGGTATAGCGTGCTTTAGCTCGTGCGCGTTTAAAGGCCATAAGGTTCGTTGTGGTAGGATATCGGCGGAATAACCCCCACGCTTTGTTTTGGGCCCTTTTTGCTGTTGTGCATTGGGAATTCCACCAAGGTTTGGGAAATGGTGGAAACCGGGCAGATGTTTTTGGAACTGCATTCGCAGCTGCTTGGACGATAGCTTCAGTGATGTACGTTACTGCTTCATTGATAGGCTCTTGGCTGACGGTACTGAGATCAAAATTTGCCTGATTTTGGAAGGCAAACCAGTCAGCCTGATCAATCTTCCACCGTGGTAACCTGAAAGGAAGACATGGTCTCCCACTGTGTAACAAGGTTATCACAGGGAAGTGATCGCTTCCGTATGGATTCTCCTCCACTTCCCAAGTGAGTGAAGGGAGTAGAGAAGGGGAGCAGATAGAGAGATCAATGGCAGAAAAAGTACGGGTAGGCATGTGGAAGAAGGTGTTTTTTCCAGTATTCAGAAGGGAAAGGTCATTGTCATTGAGCATACGCTCTATGACTCGTCCCCTTCCGTTGATGTTAACACTACCCCACAGGGTGTTATGTCCATTAAAATCCCCAAGAAGTAAGAAAGGGGGAGGCAACTGCGTTACAAGATCATCAAGGTCTTCCTGGGAGATGTCAGTCCCAGGTGGCAAATAAATAGAGCAGACCGTTAATAGGAATCCCACTGTAAGGCGAATTGCAACAGCCTCTATGCTGGTTGTAATTAGCAAGGGCTGAACTGCGGTCTGATTATTCACAAGGATAGCCACTCCTCCATGGGCAGGACCATCCGCAATTCTATCCTTACGAAAGATTGTGATGTTATGCATGGTGGGATCATCATTTGCCTTTAAATAAGTCTCCTGCAAGCAAAAGCAAACTGGCTCGTGCTTTTGCAGGAGAGCCTTGATGTCATCTGTATTTCGCCGGAATCCACGACAATTCCATTGTAGGAATTTAGCCATTATTTTGGCTTGGTGGGTCCATCAGGCAGCTTCCGAGGTGCTGAGGGCTTACTTTTATCAGTCTTGGATTTGTCTTTTTTGGGGAAGAATAGACGCTGTCCCGTGTCCATTTCCTCCTCCGCAAAGAGTTCCAAGACTGATTCATCCTGTACCTCCTTGTTCTCTACATCCATTCTTTCTGTTGTTACTTGAGGCTCTTTACCACTTGGTTTTGGTAGTGGTGGAGCACTAGGAGGTACGGATATAGGAGTGGCAACTGACTGTGTTTTTTTGGTGGGCTTTTGAGAACTCAATAAATAGCGTGCAATCGGGGTGAATGACTCTCTTGGTGGTATAGTCATCTCAGTTTGTGTCCCGATAGTGCTCTTAGCAGAAACCTTCTGGGCATATGAAGGTTTCCCGCTATTTACTGGTTGGATACGTTTTCTGGCCTCTGGGTAGGAAATATTCAGCTCTGTTTTCAATTTTTGGATTTCTTTTTCGTCCTTCCACCGCTGGCATGCTCTTGAGTAGGCGGGGTGGTCACCTTGGCAGTTGACACAGGTGGGTTTTGGAGCTGTACATTCCTTGCTCTCGTGGTCTTTCACACCACATCGAGCACAGGCAGGGTTACCATGACAAGATGTTTGTGAGTGGCCATATTTTTGGCATCTAAAACACCGCAGTGGGTTTGGGATATAAATCCTCACTGGGCAGTTTAGATAGCCTGCTTTGATGGAACTTGGAGGCCGTGGGGTGTTAAACGTTAGGATGAGAACTCGGGTAGGGACGAGATTCCCATCCTTTCTCATTGATATTCTTTTGACAGCTGTCACTCCTTGTTCTTTTAATTCAGAGCAGATCTCTTCTTCAGAAACATGAAGAAGGTCCCACTCTGATATGACACCACGTGAAGAATTTAAAGTTTTATGAGGGGTTACGACGATAGGTATTCCCCCTATGGATGTAGACTTTATGATTTTTTCCGCTTGCTTGGTGGTAGAAGCTTCGACCAAAAGGTCGCCAGAACGCAGTCTTTTTACAGTTTTAGGTGAACCTGCCAACCCTTCTAATCCTTTCTGGATAAAGAAGGGTGACATCTTCCCAATGGACTGCTCTCCGGTGGAATGGAGAATGAGGAAAAGCGGTGTCACTGATGATGGTGTATCCTCAGTCCTGGCTCTTTTTGCAGAGGTGTTTTCTGCGTCATCATTTCGATTAGGTAGGGGCCTTGTTGGGGCCCCAGAAGAAAGATTTAAATTACTGATATGAGTAAAGAGAAAATGTCTGATGCCTAAGTACCTCACCCACCAAGGAGCCCTACGAGGGGGCGCCCACTCGTGAACTAGCAGGTACTGCGTACACGAATGGGACGCCGAGTTCGCTTAGAGCACCATACCCACGTTACCAATAAGTCTTTATCCCGTCCCAGGACCATAGGGAGGGAGACTTATTGGAACGCAGTTGACCCTAGCAGTATAATACCACCCGCCGATTGATCCCAGTCGAGCCGGTCCGGGACCACCCGTCTCGTCGAAGCAGGGGCCAAAGTGGTGTATTGAAGCTGGGCCCCTCAACCACCAGGATCCCCCTTTCCGCTTCCACGGGTCGCGGCGCACGGCTGCACACGCCGGATTTCAAAAGATGTAACCCTGAAACCAAGGTATGGGCGTTAGATCCCAGTGATGCTAATCTGGAAACCCAGCAGTGTCACTGGGAGGTCCCCTCACCACGTACAGGTGCCCACGTTGAGGGGCATTCTGTTGGAAGGGATTCAAAAATGGTAGCATCGTGGAATACCGCTACTGCACCTGTTCTTCCACTCTCGGACTTCGAGCCATCATCAGTATATATTTTAGAGAAGTCAGGATAACATTGTATATGCGCAATGTGCAGCTGTTGGATGTTATTATCCATTAAGGAGTGTTTTCCCCATTGGTGGAAATAATAGTCATAATATTTTCGCGAAGTCGGGATAACATTGTAAATGTGCAATGTGGAGTTGCTGGATGTTAGTACTCGTTAAAGAGTGTTTTCCCCATTGGTGGAAATAATTATCACAACACGGCATGATGACAGACCATGGAGGAACGTGATCTGTAGGTTCTTGGTGGACTTTATTGAGTTGTATATTCCAGTTTTCTGCTAGTTCCATTAACCTAATACCTGCAGGCCTAGTTGCTTGTGGTTTGTTTCTATAAAAGATCGTGAGTGGCGGATCATTAAATATTGACCAATTAGGATGGGTCGACTGATTTTGGATCTTGGTTGGGTAGTTCAGTAATAACATCTTTCTTCTGATGTTTAGAGGAGCTTCGTAGGCTTCCACATAGAGACTTTGCACTGGAGATGTTCTGAACGCACCTAGAGCTATGCTTAGAGCTGAATGTTAAATAGGGTTGAGACGAGATAAGGCACTTTCCCTAGCAGAATCGAAGACAGGTGCACCATAGTCCAGACGAGATCTAATTATTGATCTATATAAGTGAAGCAAGGTGTAACGATCTGCTCCCCAGGTTGTTGCTGATAAGGCTCTGAGTATGTTCATTTTTTTTTGGCAAGCTGTCTGGAGATGTTCAATGTGTTTTTGATAGTTTAACTTACTGTCAAAAATTAAGCCAAGTAGACGAATACTATTTGCTATTGGAATAAGATGGTTATCTAATTGGAATTCAGGATCAGGATGCATTTTACGTATGGTACAGAAATGAATGGCAGTAGATTTCTGGCTGGATAGTCTGTAACCGTTTTGTGTCATCCAAATCTGGATCTGATTTATTGATATCTGCAATTGTCTCTCAATGTAGTTCATGTTTTGAGAGTGGCAGGAGATTGTGAGATCATCGGCATAAAGATATGAATCCACTGTTTTCGGAATAAGTTCAGTTAAGTGATTAATTCTAATTGCAAATAGAGTGGTGCTGAGAACGGACCCTTGAGGGACTCCTCCTTCTGGAACAAAGTTTTAGAGAGAGTTCCTCGGCAACGAACTTGAAAGGATCTTTGTTCTAAGAAATTTTGGATGAAATATGGCAAATTTCGTCTCAGGCCAAGAGAATGTAGATCCTTTAAAATGCCGAAATGCCATGTGGTGTCAAAGGCTTTCTCAATATCCAGACAGACCATAACGAGATGCTCCTTTTTGATGAATGCATTTCTGATGTTTGCTTCGGCTTTAATCATAAGGTCCAAGGATGATCGATATTTTCTGAAACCAAATTGATTCTTATTGATTAGGTTTTGGGACTCAAGATAGACCAAGTCAGACAGCGGTGAATCATTTTTTCGAGGGTTTTGCTCAGACAGCTGGTAAGTGAAATTGGTCTGTAGTTTTGAGGAACACAATAGTCTTTACCAGGTTTAGGGATAGCCAGAACGTAGGAATGATGCCAGGAGCTTGGGTATGTATGTTCAGTGAATATTCGATTGAGGAAGAACAGCAGTGATGACAGTGACTTTGGATTTAAATTTTTGAGCATTATATAAAATATCCCATCAGGGCCGGCGGCGCAGATCCTTGTGTTGGTAAGAGCATGCTGAAGTTCAACCATGGTGAATGGTTGATTTTATGTTAGTGCACATTTGTCAGTGAAATTCAGTTTGGATTTTTCAGTTACACCTTTAATTTTTTCAAATGATTGGTCATAAGAAGTTGAGGAGGACAAGTGAGAAAATACAGATCCTAGTGCATTTGCGATTTCTGCAAGAGTAGAGAGTTCCTGTCCATTCCAGTTAATTAGTGGAGTAGATGGAGGAATTTTGCCATTTAACAATTTTATCTTATTCGAAATCAGTCTGATGTGTGTATTTTTATTAACCGAGGAAGCGAATTTAATCCAAGATTCTTTTTTTGCTTTCCGTCTGATATAACGGGCTCTTGCTCTAAGTCGCTTATAACTAATAAGATTGGAAGTGGTTGGATGTTTGTGGAATTGATTCCAAGCTTTATTTGTCTCTTTTTTTGCATTGTTGCACTCTTCGTTCCACCAATAATTTAATTTTCGTCTTTTCCTGACTTGGTATTGTGGAATTGCAGTGTTTGCAGCTGTTAGAATTTGGTTTGTTATATGTTCAGTAACATGGTTGAGAGAAGAGCACTGTATGATATGGTTGTCGAACGAGACAAGCGTGCTATATTTTATCCAGTCAGCCTTTGGAAATTTCCATTTTACTGGATTGTCTGTTGGTAATGAAGAGGAAGTTTGAACTTTGCATATTATTGGGAAATGATCGCTGTTGTGAGGGTCGTTAAGAGTTACTCACTGGATACTTGGATAGAGCACTGGAGAGCAAATGGAAAGGTCTATTGCGGAGGTTGATCCGGTAGGAAAATTAACATAGGTAGGAGAGCCAGTATTCAACAATGTTAAATCCTGTCTATCTATTAACGTTTCAACAAGCTTTCTACGCCTGTCTAAGCTGGAAGAGCCCCATAATGGGTGGTGACCATTAAAGTCACCTAGAAGACAGAAGGGAACTGGAAGTTGCAACACAAGATCTTTGATTTCCTGAATAGAATAGGGACGATTAGGTGGAAGATAAATTGAGACCAATGTAACGGTGATTCCAATTACTATGCGCGTGGCAACAGCTTCTAAAGAGGTTTGCAATGGAATGCATCTGGAAGGAACTCTTGAGTCCAACAGGATAGCTACTCCTCCATGAGCACTATTAGTGTCAGATCTATCTTGTCTGTAGATAGTGTAATTTTTGACTGTAGTGGAAACTTGGGGTGTCAAGTTGGTTTCCTGTAGGCACATAGCTACAGGATTGAAGCAGTGAATTAGTTCATTGATATCATTGATGTTGCTGCAAAAACCTCTACAATTCCATTGAATGATGTGTTCCATTATGTGGTTTTGTTCGTGGAAGATGTATCTGACTGCTTTTTATAAGTCGATTGTTTATGACAGTCCGGTTTTGGTTTTTCTTTTCGGGCAAAATTGGGACGTGCCGATTCATTGCTATCGTTCATATCATCTTCTATTTGTATTTCAAGCAGTTCTTCTTGACCGACAGAATCATCTGTATCCATGCTTGTTAGACATCATACTTTCGTCTCAGCAGAATACGACCTTTTCAAATTTTCTGCTTCCTGACGATGCGGTAGTCTCTGGGTTAGAATTGTGAGTGGCGTGTTATTGCTTTGGTCTATTGAATTTGGTTTAGATGGATGCTGGATCAAGAGTACTGATCGTGCCCAGTCTGATATTCATATTTTTGGAGAGATGGATACTTCAGTCTGACATGCCACTGATTCGTGTCTGAGAGTGGTAGAAGCATAAGTGCGTTTTGGCATACTTAAGTTGATCTGTTTTTTCGCTTCTTGGTAAGAGAATTTATTTTCAATTTTATATTTTTGTATTTTTTTCCCTATCTTCGATAGTTCACAGTCTTTGGAGTAGGCTGGACGTTTGCCACTACAATTAGGACACTGTGGTGTTGGAGCTTTGCATTCTGCTTGTGTGTAATTCTTGCAGCTGCAGTTTGGACATATAGCTTCTCCACGGCATGCTGTCTGAGAATGGGCGAACTTTTGACATTTAAAGCATCTGAGCGGATTTGGGATATATGGCCTAATGCGGCAATTCAAGTAACCTGCTTTGACAGATCCCGGTAGATTTGGAGTACTGAAAGTCAAGATTATGTTTCACGTGGGAGTTAAGTTGCCGTCTTTTCTGATCATGATACATTTTGCATGAGACACATTTTGATCGTTTAGCTCCTGGACAATTTCTTCCTCAGAAACGTATAATAGATCCCATTCAGAGATCACTCCCTTGAAGAATTTAGTGTGTTGTGTGGGGTAACCTGAAATCGTATTCCGCTTAAAGAAGTAAGTAGTAATTCAGAATGTCTTGAGTAAGATGTCTCTACTAGTAGATCTCCTGATTGGAGACGTTTAACCATTTTTGGTGAACCTGCTGAGTTTTCTAGGCATCTCTGGATGATGAAAGGCGAGAGCTTGCTTACAGGTTGGGATGACAAAGAGTGTATTATGAGGAAAGCTGGAGATTCCTGTTTCCTAGTGTCCTTTTTAAGTCTCTTTGAAAGAGAGAAGTCATTGTCGGTGTCACTGTCGTGTTCATGTTGAGAGCACTTCGGCTCTAAACGTGGAAATTCACTTATTTCCATCTTTGCTCCTTTTAACCCCGAGGGTTGGTTTTTTCCCCAGGTTACCGGCCCCGCCACGTGGAGGCAGGAGCGGTGCCACCAGTGACCAAGCGGTTGTTTAAGTTAATGAATTTGGTTAGTGATATATATAAAGAATACTAAAAGAAAGGTGGATTGCCTTTCTGGGTTCTTACTTTTGACTTTTAAAGTGCAGAACCACTTCAAGTAAATAAAACAACAGCCGCACTGGAAAATAAAGAAACTATATCACTTTGGAGATCACTCTATAATCACTGGAAGAAAATCGCTTGTCACTACCGCTTGGCACTCGGGGCCGCCGATCTCTGTGGAACAGAACATGATCTAGCGAAGGACACTGTCTTTGTTTGTGCTATGTGCAGAGAGCGTCTAGAAATTAGGCACCAACTCAGCATTGAGATGGGTGTCTATGAGAGCTTGAGGTGTAGGGTAGATGCCCTTGAAGGTATTAAAGTGGGGGACCCATTAAGCTCTCAGCTGCCCAACTAAACACTCGAGCTTCCTCTTGTGCATCAGCCTACACAGCAGAAATCTCCAAGGCAGAATGCGCTGGTCCCCTCAGGAGATAGTTATTATCATTGACTCCATTGCAGGGAGACGGGTAATATAATGTGTAAAAAGGATGGGTGGAATAGGACCAGGGTATGTTTGTCAGAAGAATAGGTTGATGACGCTGTAGAGCAGATATCATCTTTTAAGGGCACAAAGGGTGATATTGTTGTACAAGTTCACACTAATGACATTAAGCGTGGTAGATCTGCAGACTGACTCAACAAGAATAAGCCAATGTTGATAAAAAGTCGCGAGTCAGGGTTAAATTTTAAACTGTCTGCAATTCTGCCAAGAGACAATAGGAGGGAGTACAGGAGGAGAGCCTTGTCAATCAATTTGGCCCTGGAGAGATTCTGCAAGGCTCACGGGATAGAATTTTTCTCAGCATGGTCTGTGCCTGTTAACAGGAGAGACTGCTTTTACAGGGATGGGATACGCTTAAATAGGAGTGTAAGAATATTTGCCAATGCTATCGAGGCAGTGATAGGTGGGTCGAAAAACTGCTAGCTTGGGGGGGGGTTCACAGACTAAAACGTTAAAAGTAGTCGCAGGCAGAGGTGAAAGCGATTCTTGCACTTCTATTAGAATGAGCAGCTGCCTGGAGGGCAGGAAGCTGGGCATTTCAAGGACTGATGGCAGTTATCATGAAACAAATAAATATATAGGCTGAGTTAGGGTAACTAAGAATAAGAAAAGGTGCATGTACACCATTGCTAGAAGTATAGTAAATAAATTTGATGAATGTGAAACACTGGTCAAGACATCAAAGGCGGATACTGTTGGGATATCGGAGACAAGTGGTGTCACACAGATATTAGGGATGCAGAATTGGAATTTGGAGAGTACAATGTGCACAGAAAGGGAGGAGGAGTTATGCTGTTAATTAAGAAAAACAAAATCTAAGGAATTGCATCCAGTTGACATAGATGGACAGTGCAATGTTGAGCCAGTTTGGTGTGACATAAGCACTGGGAAAGCAAAAATGATGGTAGGAGTGTGTTATAGGCCTAATGACTCTAATGAGTACAATGAACAATTCTACAGAGAAATAGACTGAGCCAGTAAATCAGATTTTGTTATAATGGGGGGGAGGGATTTCACCTTCCCAGATATTGACTGGAACCTGTGGGTTGGTCACTCACACACTAGCAAGACTTTTGTGGCTTTATTGGATGATTTTTTCTGCAGCATGTTCATGAGGTAACCAGAGAGGGTAATACTCTTGATCTGGTTATCAGCAGTGATTATTTGTTCATTAAGAATTTGCAGATAAAGGAACCACTAGGTGGCAGTGATCACAGTGTACTAATGTGGGATTTACTTAAGGATATAATTACCATCAGGGGTAAAGGGAAAGGTTTTTGCTTCAACAAAGCTGACTACAGTGGTCTCAGACAGTTTTTAAATTCTTACAGTGGGACAAACTGATGATGTTACCAAGAGCAAATTCTAACTGGATGCATTGAAGGAATTAATTGGGGGTGCTGGGGTGGCTTTTCATACCGATTACGAAATATTGTTCAAGTTTTAGGCCTAAATGGATGTCAGATGAACTAATGAGACTCATGGCAGAGAATAAAAATGCATGGGATGTATATAAATTATCAAGGGACACATAGATAACTATGGCAGATATAAACTAGTCTGTAACCAAGTCACAAAGGAGATTAGGCAAGCGAAGGCAGATTATGAGAAATCTTTGGCAAACGATGCCAAGAAAAACAGCAAGGACTTCTTTACTTTATTTATATAAACTCTACAAGGAAGGGGTTTAACCATATTGGTCAACTTGATATTCATGGTTCGACTGTTGATGATCCTGCTCAGATAGCTGATAATCTGAATGAGTATTTTGCATCTACATTCACATGAGGAGTTATTAAGTGAGGAAAATGACAGAAGTTTATCTCAGTGTAACAGGGTGCTTAATGATTTTGATTAACTGAGAGCAAAGTGGAGGTGAAATTGTTAAAGTTAAATGTAAGAAAGGCATCTGGGGTGGATTGGATCTATCCAGTTGTATTAAAGGAGGTGGCAAAGGAACTAAGGAAACCCTAAGCCATAATTATGAAAGCATCCTGGGAGTTGCAGGAAGTTCCCACCGAATGGAGATGTTCAAATGTATCCCCAATTCACAAGAGGGATCTAAGGATGACATGAGTAATTACAGAACAGTTAGTTTAATTTCTGTTCGGGGTAAAATAATGCAGTCACTGGTGAAAGATGCATTGCAGGATATCTAGGCAAGAATATCAAGACTGCAGCAATAATTAAGACACAGCATGGGTTTGTTAAGGGAAAATCCAAAGGAACTAGATGCAAAATATAATTTTGATATTGTATACCTTGGATTTCAGGAAAGCTTTTGAAAGTGTTGCGCATGGAAGATTACTGTACAAATTGGAGCAGTATGGTATTAAGGGTTTGTTTGTTTGTTTGTTATTTGGTTTTTAAGAGCATTAGCAACTAAGGCCATATTGCTCCGGGGATATGCAGTGGTCAATCCCTGACCTTTCGGCATCCTCCGAATTTGGTGGTCACAGGCTCGAACCCCGGGCTAATCAAGACACGTAGGCTATGGACTGCTGCTCTTGCCCACCTGGCTACGGAGGTGCCGGTGACTGCATCAAGATCATTAATCCGTGGGAAGGAGAACCGATCAATGCAATCAAGTTCACGCCCTAATAATTGCCAGTCTGCTCTCCTAAAGTTCAGCTTGGCTGGGACAAGAGTAGTGCATCTACTCTTCTGTAGATATGTTAATTTGACATCTTAGCTTAAAGCCTTGTGATCAGACGGCAGAAATGAAACTGCTTCTAAAATAAGGATCTGCTTGGATGCAAAAATGAGATCCAGCATCGCTTTGCCTCTAATACAAGTATTGTTATACTGCTTGAGGCCCAGTTCAGACCTGGTGTCATATAGCAGCCTAGTTGTAGCAGATGATTCTTCAATACCTGGTGGAGAGTGCTGAGTATTGAAGTCTCCAAACAAGTAAACCTCATCTGAATGATGAAAAAAAAAAAAACGTTTCAAACTCGCAGAGCGCTTGCGACAGCCTCTCCATAAGAAGAAGATTGACTGGGGGCAAAAGGTAGATAGCTGCAGAGAGAACAGTTTTGTTATGAACCTTCAACTGACAAAAGATTCCTTCGATATTGTGGAAAGTCCTGTGCATTGTAACTGAAATTGGTTTGAGATAATAATTGTGACACCACCTCACCTAGATCCCCTGTTTCTTCCGAGGACAGTATAGCCCACTGCTGCCACTTCCAAATCCAAACTCCCATCGTGTAGCCATGTTTCTGTGAAGATATATACATCAAACTCAGAGAGCAAAGCAAGATTCTAAATTTGTCAATTTTGTCCACTAGACTCCTACAGTTCTGATAATATATATGAAGAGATTGCTGATAGCCATCATCACCTGTCCCTGTATGGACAGAAACAGTAGAGGCCTGGAAAAGAAGAGAACAAGAGTTGTTTATGCACCATGATTGCTAACTATCATTCTTCTCCATAATGTTTGTACTCTTGTTGTAGATTTCAAATGGTCTGATTATTAATCCCAGAGGCCAATATAGGGAATCCAGTAGATTACTTTCGTCTAATGTATTGCAGGTCACCAGGAAAGAAGCGTAGGTGGGATGTTTAGTTCACGTTCAGTTTAGATGTCAAGTGCATGAACTTCAGCTACCACTCCGATTTTGTTTCTAATGAATTCATGTAAAGCTTCCACATTCCTATGTGGACTGAGCCAGAAAACAAATAACATGGATTTGCGTGGTACTACAGTGAGATTGTATTTGCCTTTGGATAGGCGATCCTTACAGTGAGAAGGTGCGTGTACCGAAGAGAGGTAAGCTGCATGATAATGGGCTGAAGAGGTGTTGCTATCAATTAGACCCTTATCATTCTCGTAAGTTCTTAAACCAGTTTTTTTTGTTAACTTGTGCGTTCTACCGGTTTCGATATTTCTGTCCTCTGAGCTGCCGACGTCGAAATCCACCTGCAGTGACTTATGCTTTGGAACTTTACTCACCTCAGACTCTAATCTTATGTTACCAATAGGTATGAGATTACTGATGTTGGCTTCGCCTACAGGGCCATCATCATTCCTGCTTTAGACTGATCATTAGATATTTTCTTCCCTTTGCTGAGGACGCTAACTTTTTCAGCAGATCTATCAATCTTGCTTGAGGAAGTTTGCGGTCTATGATCAGTTGATTGCTTAGCTGGGTGCTGATTCCGTTTTTTACCCCACAAAAATCTCCTGAAAACAGTGTGGAATGGCTGTCAGCAGGATTGCATGCGCAATGAGGGCAGATTGCAATTAAATTGGATTGGGCATAGTTTTTATAGAATCAGATAAGCTCAGTTGAATTAAGTAAATTCATCAATTTAGCTGGGTCATCAAGATTCCTGAGTTCAATTTTGTTAAATATATCTAGAAGGATAAGTTTGATCTCCTTATTTTTTTTGTGCAGTACCGTGATATAGCCTTTCAGCTCTTCTAATTGCGATTTGATAAGAACGTTTCCTTGCTCAGCATTAGTAACAAAATCAGAATAAACTTCACCATTGCACTTTCTTTCAGTTTCAAGTATTTTTTTCCTCAAATTGCAGGAACTGAGTGCTCTCATCGGGGTTGTTTGTCAGTGACTTCACATTACGGGAACCATGTTTTGTCAACTCAAGAAGTTTGATTAGTTTATTAGCCACAAGATCAGGTCTATTTAAATGTTCTTTCTGGAATTGGCAGAACTCATTTGAAAGTTGTTTCACAGCTGTTGACTGAGTGATTGATTTTAATTTTATTGGCACAAAAACAACTATGGTTATACTGCTCCAAGAAAAGATTAAAATATCAACAAAGATAATTTGACGACGTAACCTTTAAAAAGGTTACCTCGTCAAATTGTTATCTATATATATATATATATAGATATATCACCATTATAATTAATTATCTTACGTTTATAACTGTTAACTATTTGCCATATCGACTATATATATATATATATATATATACACACAGGGTGTCTCAAAAATATTGGTACAAACGTTTAGGGGAGGTAGGTAACATCTAAAGGAATGTGAATCGCATAGGAACCCATAACCGGAAACGTCACCGTAAGTCGGTACATGGCGCTGTTCATCAGTTCGCGAGAGGGAAAATTTCTGGTTTACTCATTCAAGCAGTAGTCGCCGCACGAAGAGCATGCATCGATATACGAACTGTGAGATGGCAGACATGCACCTAGTGCATCGATTAGCAGAGGGCCCACACGGTGTGCGCCCCATGCGGCACAACATCGCTTCGCAATAAATGTGTGGGCAGGTATGGTCGGTGACTGCTTAGTCAGCCCATACCTGTTACCATTCCACATGAACTCCGCTAAATATCGGATCTTTCTTGAAAACGTTTTACCAGGGTTACTTGACGATGTTCCAGCAAATGTGAGACGCAACATTTGGTTTCAACATGACGGGGCGCCTGCCCATTATGGAAGGTGTGTTCGTGACCATTTGAACACGCGTTTTGGGTGTCGATGGATTGGCCGTGGTGGACACGTTGCCTGGCCCCCGTGCTCACCTGATTTATCGAGCCTTGATTTCTTTTTGTCGGGGCCCTCAAATCTATCGTGTATGAATTGGCTGTGGAGACGGAAATGGATCTCGTGGCGAGACTCATCTGTGCTGCTGCTACTGTCAAAGAAACTCCAGGTGTCTTCGACCGTGTCCGCCAATCCATGCTGCATCAGTGTCATCGTGTCTCATGGTGGAACCTTCAAGCATCTGTTGTAACATCATGAAATGCATCCATCTCGTACTCCATTGTTAATATTATGTCAAATAAATGTTTGCCACTATTTACTGTCTTGTGTCATTTCTGCTTTTGTGCCTCTGCTACTACTTTCCCGTGACGTTTCCGGTTATGGGTTCCTATGCGATTCACATTCTTTAGATGTTACCTACCTCCCCTAAAAGTTTGTACCAATATATTTGAGACACCCTGTATATATATATATATATATAAGGCAGTATAAGATTAAAGGTAAATTATCCAATTTATATATGTGTGTATATATTAACAGCTTGTAAAAACTTAAAAACTGCTGCACAATTCAGACTGCGAGCCATCTGTGTAAACTGGCAGGAAGTCGGAGTGCAGAATAGAACTGCTGGTAGCCAGATGATGGAGTCTCAGACTTTCCCAGTTCTTAAGGGAAAAATCGCACAATGGGGTATAAGCATGCCAGGCTGGAAGACTTTCTTTTGGTGTTTGTGCAATTTTGTCTACCATGATGTTAAACTCTCTGAGTAGCTCTTGGACACAAATACCAAAAGGTCGGTTGACAGTCTGACGGATACTGTACAAGTTTTCTCAACATGGCTCAAAAACGGATGTCCACGTAGGATGGTCTGGCAGGGATTTCAACTTGAAAGCATAGTTTAAAGACAACTGCTTACGTCGATGGGATAACGGTGGTTCGTTTGCTTCGACGCATAAGCTCTTGACAGCAGATGTTCGAAATGCTCCAGTAGCAATAAGGATAGCCTGATGGTGGACAGGGTCCAGCCATCGAAGGACACTGTCTCTGGCTGAGGAGTATAGCAGGGCCCTGTAGTCTAATTTGGATCGTACAAGTGCACGATAAATACGTAGTAGGGTGCACCTGTCTGCTCCCCAACGCGTAGAGGAGAGAGAGCGAAGAATATTTAGTCCCCTCGTGTACTTTGTACGAAGTTGACGAATATGTTTTAGAAAGGTCAACTTTTTATCAAACAGAAGTCCCAAGAATTTTGTGTCTGATACTACTAGAATAGCATTTTGTCCGAGCCTTAATTCAGGTTCAGGATGAAGATTACACTTACGACAAAAATGTACGCAAGCGGTCTTCTCCGGCGAGAACCTGAAGCCATTAGCAAGTGCCCAGGAATTAAGGCGATTGATGGCTTGTTGCAGTTGTCTTTCAATAATCCTCATGTTGCATGACTGATTAAATATGCTAAAGTCATCAACATAGAGGGTGCTGTTTACAGTTGAAAGGAGCTGTTCTGTGATAGAATTTACTTTGATGGCGAAAAGCATGACACTTAATACTGATCCTTGTGGTACTCTCTCTCCTTTTGGCAGAAGGGACGAGAGAGTGAGGATCCCACATGAACTTGGAAAGATCGATTGGCTAAAAAGTTTTTAATAAAAATGGGGAGTTGCCCTCTAAGACCAAGGCTACCCAAATCTTTTAAGATGCCAAATGTCCAAGTTGTGTCATATGCCTTCTCCATGTCAAAGAACACTGACACCAAATGTTTGCGTTTTAGGAAAGCATCCTGGATGGTTGTGTTTCCAGTCTAATTAAGTGATCAAGAGTTGAATTGTTTTTTCGGAAGCCGCATTGGATGCTGGAGAGATCATTGAATTCTAAATACCACATTAACCGAAAACTAACCATTCTCTCCAGGATTTTGCACAGACAGCTAGTCAGAGCTATAGGACAGTAATCAGTAGGGAGTTTAGGATACTTTCTTGGCTTCGCAAAGGCAAGAATAAATGACATGCCAGGAATCCGGAAATTGCTCGTTTATAGAGATTCTGTTATGCAGAAGAAGCAGGCGATCCATAGATGTTGATGAGAGATGTTTAAGCCTTTCATAATGGATGCCATCTGGTCCAACAGCACTTGCCTTGGAATGATAGAGAACTCCTTTTCTCTTTTATGTTTCAGGACCAGGAACCCTGGGGAATAGGATGATATCCCAGAGATGTTTGAAAATGTTTCCCCAAGAGCATTGGCTATTGCAGTGGGCTCTGCAATAGTGCATCCATTATAGTCTAGGATCGATGAGGGGTGGGATGTATATTTTCCCTTCATTTTTCGGATTTTATCCCAGACTACCTTTGTGTTGGTAGACTGATTAATAGATGATGTAAAACGGATCCATGATTCCTTTTGACTCTGACGGCGAATGTAGCGTGCTTTTGCTTAAGCACGTTTGAAGGCTATTAGATTAACAGTCGTAGGATATCGGCGGAATATCCCCCAAGCTTTGTTTTGAGCCTATTTTGCTGTTGTGCATTGGGAATTCTAACATGGCTTGGGAAAAGGTGGAAACCAGGCAGATGTTTTCGGTATGGTATTGGCAGCTGCATGGACGATATTTTCTGTGATGTACGTGATTGCATCATTGATAGGCTCCTGACTGACTGCATTAAGGTCAAAATTTGCCGGATGTTGGAAGGCATTCCAGTCAGCCTGAACAGTCTTCCACCGTGGTAACCTGAAGGAAAGACACTGTCTCCCACTGTATAAGCAGGTTATCACAGGGAAGTGATCACTTCCATATGGGTTCCCCTCCACTTCCCAAGTCAGTGAAGGGAGAATGTAGCGTGCTTTTGCTTACGCACGTTTGAAGGCTATTAGATTAACAGTCGTAGGATATCGGCGGAATATCCTCCAAGCTTTGTTTTGAGCCTATTTTGCTGTTGTGCATTGGGAATTCTAACATGGCTTGGGAAAAGGTGGAAACCAGGCAGATGTTTTCGGTATGGTATTGGCAGCTGCATGGACGATATTTTCTGTGATGTACGTGATTCCATCATTGATAGGCTCCTGACTGACTGCATTAAGGTCAAAATTTGCCGGATGTTGGAAGTCATTCCAGTCAGCCTGAACAGTCTTCCACCATGGTAACCTGAAGGAAAGACACTGTCTCCCACTGTATAAGCAGGTTATCACAGGGAAGTGATCACTTCCATATGGGTTCCCCTCCACTTTCCAAGTCAGTGAAGGGAGTAGAGAGAGGGGGAGCAGATAGAAAGATCAATGGCAGAAAATGTACGGGTAGGCATGTGGAAGAATGTGTTGGTTTCACTACCCCGCAGGTTGTTATGTCCAATCAAATCCCCTAGAAGTAAGAAAGGGGGAGGCAACTGTGTTACAAGATCATCAAGGTCTTCCTGGGAGATGTCAGTCCCAGGTAGCAAATAAATTGAACAGACGGTTAATAGGTTGGTTGGTTGGTTGGTTGTTGGGTTTTATTGGCGCATTAGCAACTGTGGCTATAACGCGCCAAAACCAGGTGATATATAAAACTTTTAATTTCACTGACCTAATTACTTAGGCCACCATGTCGAGATATAAAATAACAACGGTATAAAATGTAAAAAAGATAAATCAATAAAGAAATAACAATAACATGTAAATTTTAAATACAAGTAAAAACCTTTATTGATTTAAAATAGCTAAAAACAGAAGACATTATCCGACAATTGTCATTGTCGGATAAAATCTGACTGAGTGTATACAGCTCAGTCAGAAGATTAAAAGTGGTAAAACGGATATTGCTAAAATCAGGCCAGTCAACTAAAATGTGTCTAATTGATAAAATTGTGCCACAGGACTCACACATAAGAGGGTCATGAGCCCTCAGCAAAAACGAATCGGTCAAATGACTATGTCCTATGTGGGTCCAGGCAAGAACAACTTCCTCCTTACGATTCCTGCGCAGACTAGACTGCCACGGTTCAATTACAGGCTTTATACGATGTAATTTATTCGTAGTCTGTCTATTCCACGAATTGTGCCATTGGGAGTGTATTTTTTGCCGGTAGTCTGTTTAGGGGACTGACAGGCAGCGATTATTATTGGGAATTGCTTATTTGGCTGAGGTGTCAGCCAAATCATTTCCCGTAATCCCAATGTGGCTGGAAACCCAGCAGAAGCGGATATCATAAGCCTGTAACACACTGAGAGTTGGAATATAAAATGAACCGTTGGTATTGGCATTTACTAATGTGATCCAAGGCTAACTCTATAGCGCGCAGTAACTCTGAATGCAGCATATTTACTGCTCTGCAGTAAATATGCTGCGTTCAGAGGGAATCTGCTCCGATGTAGCGGTGTCGGTAAAGACAGCAGCAGATCCCACATATGATTCCGACTTCGAACTGTCTGTGTAAACTGGCGCGAATTCAGAATGTTTAGTTCGGTGTGCTGAATAAAGCTGCAGGTAGACAGATGATGGAGTGTCCGACTTTCCACAATTTCTAAGGGACAAGTCATATGCCAGGAGATGAGCATGCCAGTGTGGAAGGGGTTGCTTTGGTGTTTGGGCAACCTTGTCTACCTTGATATTAAGTTCTTTGAGTAGCTCTAGGAGACGAATACCAAAAGGACGATTGGCAGTCTTACGTGTGTTGTTCAAATCTTCCCATCGTGGCTCAAAAACGAATGACCATGTAGGATGGTCTGGCAGGGATTTCAGTTTTAAAGCGTACATTAGAGACAACTGCTTACGTCGAAGCGATAATGGCGGTTCGTTTGCTTCAACCTGAAAGGAAGACACGGTCCCCCACTGTGTAACGAGGTTATCACAGGGAAGTGATCACTTCCGTATGGATTCTCCTCCACTTCCCAAGTGAGTGAAGGGAGTAGAGAAGGGGAGCAGATAGAGAGATCAATGGCAGAAAATGTACGGGTAGGCATGTGTAAGAAGGTATTTGTTCCAGTATTTAGAATGGAAAGGTCATTGTCATTTAGCGTACGCTCTATGACTCGTCCCCTTCCATTGATGTTAGCACTACCCCACAGGGGGTTATGTCGATTAAAATCTCCGAAAAGTAAGAAAGGGGGAGGCAACTGCGATACAAGATCATCAAGGTCTTCCTGGGAGATGTCAGTCCCAGGAGGCAAATAAATAGAGCACACAGTTAATAAAAATCCCACTGTCAGGCGAATTGCAACAGCCTCAATGCTGGTTGTAATTAGCAAGGGCTGAACTGGGGTCTGATTATTCACAAGGATAGCCACTCCTCCATGAGCAGGACCATCCGCAATTCTATCCTTATGAAAGATTGTGATGTTATGCATTGTGGGATCATCATTTGCCTTTAGATAAGTCTCCTGCAAGCAAAAGCACACTGGCTCGTGCTTTTGCAGGAGGGCCTTGATGTCATCAGTATTTCGCCGGAATCCACGACAATTCCATTGTAGGAATTTAGCCATTACTTTGGCTTGGTGGGTCCGTCAAGCGGCTTCCGAGATGCTGAGGGCTTACTTTTGTTAGTCTTGGATTTATCTGTTATGGGGAAGAATGGACGCTGTCCCGTGTCCATTTCTTACTCCGCAAAGAGTTCCGAGACTGATTCATCCCGTACCTCCTTGTTCTCTACATCCATTGTTTCTGTTATTACTGGAGGCTCTTTAGCACTTGGTTTTGGTAGTGGTGGAGCACTAGGAGGTATGGATATAGGAGTGGCAGCTGACTGTTTTTTTGGTGGGCTTCTGTGAACTCAATAAATAGCGTGCAATCGGAGTGAATGACTCTCTTGGTGGTATAGTGATCTCAGTTTATGTTCCGATAGTGCACTTAGCAGAAACCTTCTGAGCATATGAAGGTTTCCTGCTATTTATTGGTTGGATAAGTTTTCTGGCCTCTGGGTAGGAGATATTCAGCTCTGTTTTTAACTTTTAGATCTCTTTTTCATCCTTCCACCGCTGGCATGCTCTAGAGTAGGCGGTGTGCTCTTCTTGGCAATTGACAAAGATCGGTTTTGGAGCTGAACATTCCATGCTCTCGTGGTCTTTAACATCACATCGAGCACAGGCAGGGTTACCACGACAAGATGTTTGTGAGTGGCCGTATTTTTGGCATCTAAAACACCGCAGTGGGTTTGGGATATAAATCCTCACTGGGCAGTTTAGATAGCCTGCCTTGATGGAACTTGGAGGCCTTGGGGTGTTAAATGTTAGGATGAGAACTCGAGTAGGGACGAGATTACCTTCCTTCCGCATTGATATTCTCTTGACAGCTGTCACTCCTTGGTCTTTTAGTTCAGAGCAGATCTCTTCTTCAGAGACAGGAAGAAGATCCCACTCTGATATGACACCTCATGAAGCGTTCAAAGTTTTGTGGGGTGTTACATCGATTGGTATTCCCCCTATGGAGGAGGTCGCGTTTAACAGTCTTTCTGCTTGCTTTGTGTTTGAAGCTTTGAGTAAAAGATCGCCAGAATGCAGTCGTTTTACGGATTTTGGTGATCCTGCCAACCCTTCTAATCCTTTCTGGATGAAGAACGGTGACATCTTCCCAATTGACTGCTCTCCAGTGGAATGGAGAATGAGGAAAAGCGGTGTCACTGATGGTGGTGGTGTATCCTCAGTCCTGGCTCTTTTTTCAGAGGTGTTTTCTATGTCATCATCTCGAATAGGTAGGGGCCTTGTTGGGGCTCCAGAAGAAGAAGGATTTATATTACTCATAGGAGTAAGATAAAAATTTCTGATGCCCTAAGTACCTCACCCAACACGGAGCCCTACGAGGGGACGCCAATCGTGAACTAGCAGGTACTGCGTACACGAATGGGATGCCAAGTTAGCCTAGAGGCACTATACCCACATTTCCAATAAGCCTTGATCCTGTCCCAGGACCAAAGGGAGGGAGACATATTGGAACGCAGTTGACCCTAGTAGTAAGAACCACCCACTGATTGTTCCCAGTCGATCCGGTCCGGGACCACCCGTATTGTCGAAGCAGGGTCCAAAGTGGTGTATTAAGGCTGGGCCCCTCAACCACCAGGATCCCCCTTTCCGAATTCCACGGGTCGCAGCGCACGGCTGC
Organism: Mastigoproctus giganteus; assembly: GCF_048544385.1. Lineage (NCBI taxonomy): Eukaryota > Metazoa > Arthropoda > Arachnida > Uropygi > Thelyphonidae > Mastigoproctus > Mastigoproctus giganteus. The sequence goes on from NC_143579.1 coordinate 158,436,753, forward strand.
ACACGCCGGATTCCAAAGATGTAACCCTGGAACCAAGGTATGGGCGTTAGATCCCAGTGATGCTAATCTGGAAAACCTGCAGCATCACTGGGAGATCCCCTCACCACGTACAGGTGCCCACGTCGAGGGACTTGAATTAGATTACTAACTATTTTTGCAAAATGAGTGGAGCGCTTATGAAAATATTTCTAGAGGAAAGTCCCCCATCCCCACCTCTCTTCAATTTATGGCTTGTTATTCTATATCAGGATACCACTTGTAACCCCGTTTGTAAAAAAAAAGAGTGTGAGCCTGGTCCAAGAACATTGGACATCACTTCAGAATGTTTGTAAACTGCTTGAACTCTATGGCTGGTTTATTTGTTTTGAAAATTAAATAAATAAATAAAAAAAAACAAAAAAACAAGTTTCTGGAAGAGAAAACTATGTAATCTTCAACTTGCAGTGACTAATTTGACCATTACGTGAAGAGAAGCCTGCTCTTATCCACGTGAATAAAATTTAGGCATAACCCAAATGGTGTGGAAAAACGATTCTAGCTGTTGTGTTGTGATAAGCTGTGGAGGCATACCCCAGCCTGGGAGGAGGGAATATAAGTAAAGTAAGGGTTAGAATTATCAAATACTCCCTGCACGGGATGAATATTATGAATTATTTACTTCACTGAAATGAGTTTAGGGAACTTTTTTTTTTTTTTTGTGAAGAACAAGTTCTTCATGGTCCTTATAGCCTTATTTCATTGATCAATAAAAAGCAACATCTAAAAAATATTTTCCCTTATCTTCCTTCCCCCCACTATATATAAAATTAAAGATTATAACTGCTAGTTTTATTCTTAAAATGGTTGTGTGTGGAAATATGTACACAACGAAGCACCTACAACGATGCTCCATAATACACACACACACACACACACACACACACACACACACACACACACACACACACACACACACACACACACACACACTCTCCTTGACTATACGTCATCACAATTTCACATAAGGCAACATACAAAAAAAAGCAAAAGCTTTTTTTTGTATGTTGCCAAACATACAAAAAAAAGTTTTTTTGTTGCCATAAGGGCAACAAAAAAAGTTTCCAACAAAGTAAGCTAACTATACTTCATAAAAAGAAAAATTCAGATAAAGTAACATAAAAAAAAAAAAAAAAAAAAAAATCCAGAAGTTTATTTTTTTTTTTTACCTATCTTTTTTAAATTTTTTAAAAAAAATCCTGATTTGATTTTTCACAATAATTTTACCCTATAATGCTGGGCAATAAAGCAAAAATAAAAAGAAATTTATTTTTAAAACCACTTATGCACAAAGATTCGTTAAGAAAATCATTCCCCAGAGCCTACCTATAAGTCAGGGGTGACCAACAAATCGATCGCAGCTTCAATTCCGGTCGATTGTGGCTTTAATTTGGGTCAATCACAGAACTTCAATGCACTCCTGATGGTCAATTCATCAAAGTCGCATTTTTAAGCTCATATCAATAACAGATGGAACTAAGGCAACGACGGGGCATCTTAACAGATTCATCGCATTGTGCCATGATGAATTCCCAGATTTTTTGAGTTACCATGGTATCGTCCACCAAGTGTTAGCTAGCAAAAAATTAAATACTAAAAATGTTATGGAAATAGCTTTCAAAATCGTAAATTCCATCCGAAAACAATTTCTCCAAAGGAGACTTTTCAAAACACAACTCAATGAAAGAACCAGATTTGATATTACACACAGATATGAGGTGGCTGAGTCGTTGGAGTAAGTTTCTACAGAAATTTCGAACTTTGCTGAGTGAAATTAAAAAATTTGTTGATCATAGGGGAGATGATTATCAACAGCTACAAGATACGGAGTGGTTGTGTGATCTAGCTTTTTTGTCAGATTTTAAGTGATCTGAATTTGGAAAAAAATAAAAATGTCGGTGACATGATTAGTAGTATTTCTGCATATAAATATTAAATTTTTGGTAATGGCTAAGGATCCCAAAGAAAAAAAAAAAAAAAAAATCGATCATTTTCAAATATGCAAGATCATTTGCAAAAATATCCTGTTTTTTATTTAATAATGAGAAATATGTTTCTGAAATCTGCAGACATTGTTCAATATATTTTTTATCCATTTAATGTCGACTTAGATAAGAAACAAACTGCAGAAAAAAATCACTGTGATTTTTCACATGGAGAAATTATTACATTGTGAAAAGATATCTTCCTAAAAGCCAGATCATCAGAAAAAGACTTTTGGAAATATGTTTGCCGAGAAAAGTGCCCAAATGTAAAAAAATACAGTAAACTTTTAAATTTCTGTTTTGATTCCACACATTTATGTGAATCGGCCTTTTCGCATTTGAAACGAACAAAGATGAAGAATCGCTCTACTCTTACGGACATGCATACATAAGATTCTTTACGGTTGGCCTTATCACAGTATATCCCCGTTTTTGAAAGCTTGGCAGATGACATGAAGACAAAAACTTCACATAAATTAAAAATTTATAAACAACATTTTTCGATACGTCTTGATTAGCTTTTCTTAACCATGTGCAATAAAATTCTTGAGATGGTTGATCGTGGCACATTTTGAAGAAAAAATGTAGATCACATCACAAATTAAATTGGCTACCCCTACCATAAGTGATTACAGGGAGCCCTACACATTTGAGAAACTCCATCATGAAAAAGTTAAGAATGTGAACATTTTTAACCTACCTGGCATGAATTATTAGCGCTGTTCTACAAACTAGAACCTTTCCTGGAAGATATAGAGATTATTTGTTGCAGCTACAGCGATAACATTTTCCTGAGGGTGCCATGCTGTGTGTAAAATCTTCCTGTTGAAATCTAAGCAGTCTACACTGATTTCATCTTTTTTCCTTTTTCCACCTGTACATACCTAAAATAGAGATAAAAGGTTAAGCAAATATTACTGATTAAAATAGAAAACCATAGTAAAGGTTTCAAAACTGAAAGATAAATTGTTGTAGCTTAAAGTGAACAGAGCATCTATGGCTGACGAAATCTATCAAATATATTAATAACAGCAAAGAGGTTTTCAAATCTTTAGTAATAATACCGAGAGGACCCTTGTATTTTGGTAAAAAGCTCTTAAGAAGAGAGATGTGCAAATGATCTTTTCCTATTTACAAGGGTAGTTCAGAGGGTGAAGTGGGTAAATACAGACCTGTAAGTTTAAAGTCTGAGGCAGCAAAAGTAACAAACAGAGTCAATAGTTAACGAAGAAATGCAAGCTCATCTTGAGAGGAATAGTTTAAGTCAGACACAGTATGAAATTGTTAAAGGATGTCCTTACATGACAGATGCGATTAACTACTATGAATCCTCATTACCAAAGGAACCGGATTCAAACAATAAATTTGATGCACTTTATGATCTCAGTAAAACCTCTGATATTGTTGTACAATGTAAATGAATATGTATAAATTGGGGCAAGTTACCACGATGGATAATGGGATGGTTAAGTGTTAGCAGAAAGAGTAGTTATAAGCCACTGCTGATCTTCTTTGACCAATGATGCTGGTTGCTTGTTGTGGTGCATAAGCTGCTTTGGCTATAATGTGCCTATTTATTTATTATATAAAGAAATCCCATATTCTCGTACGGTCAAAAAAATCTGTAACCAAAAAAGATTAAAAACTCCACTTTTTTTGAGGAAATTAAAAAACCCGGAAAGATCTGCTTTGTCACCAATCAGATTCTCTAGCGTTACTGGTTTACGAAGATTAACCAGTGAAGCGAGTGCTATGCACTGCTGCTCCTGCCCACCTGGCTACTGGGGCGCCTAAATCTCATCTGGCCCGGAAGAACCATTGTGGGCTGTTTTAATGGCATGCAGAAGTTCAGAATATTGCAAAGGTTTGTAATATGGAAGAAGGTGGACAGAGTGAAAGTTAATAGCTTGCTTTTCTGTAGTGTTTTTAATTAGTTGGAATGATGTTGTACAGGATGCTGAGATTTCAGAAAAAGTATTGCCCAAAGCATTAGCAATATCTGAGGAACTGGATAGATTTTGCCCGTTCCAGGAAAGGAACGGTAGGACACCAGAAAGCTTTCTAACTTTTTTCCATATTATTTTGGTGTCAGTATTTGTCTTAATGCTCGATTGAAAATGTATCCAGGATTCATTCTTGGCTTGCCTTTGTATGAAATGTGCTTTTGCTCAAATTCTTATAATTAATGAGGTTGGCTGTGGTTGGATGTTGTCAAAATAAACTCCAGGCTTTATTTTTTGCTTTCTTTGCTTTTGCACTTTTGCAGTTATCATAATGCTCTTTGCCCGGAGGATTTGATAATGGCATTGTGTCTTTGGCCACTTTTAAGAGATGTGATGTGATGTGATGTAAGCTGTCACATTATCAATATGCTGGAGGCGGATTTTTTGTTCATCAAGAGAAATCAAGAACTGAAGTTTTGCCCAGTTTGCTCGGACAAATTTCCATTTCCTGCATGATTTAGTTGAAGGTGTCTGTGCTAATAGAAAGTTGCATACAATTGGAAAATGGTCACTGGCCATGGGATCATTTATAATGTATCATTCTATGGTTGGGACCAGTAGTGGAGAACAAATTGAGAGATCTATTGCTGAGGTTTGTTCATATGGAAGCTGTACATGATGTGTGTACCAGTATTTAGTTTTGTGAGATTTTGTGCCTCTAGAAAGCGTTCAATGAGTCGACCGCAACTATCTAGTTTAGGATCGCACCAAAGGAGCGATGCCCATTAAAACTCCCAGTATACAGACAGATGGAGGTATCTGCATGAAGAGATCTTCAAGATATTTTAAAGAATAATTATGGTTTGGTAGTAAGTAAATCAACACGTGTTATTGCCATATGAAGAGTTTATTGACACGTGTTATTGCCATATTATGCGTAGAGCAATAGCTTCTAATTCAGTCTGAAACAGTATATGTTTAGTTGGGATCTTTGAATTTATCAGAATTGCTACATCACCACGGGCAGCAACTATTGTATCACAATCTCTTCGATGAAGGTAAAAGTTCTTTATTGAAGGAGAAATTTGCGAGGTTTGGTTTCCAGAAGACAAATGGCAACTGGTGAATATTGGTTAATTAGGTCTTTAATATCATCTGTGTTGCAATGAAAGCCTCTGCAGTTCCTTTGTAAAATGCTATGCATCATTTTGGTTTAGCTGAGGATGATTCATCTGACTGTTTTTTATTTGAGGAGCATTTTTTCCGGTCTTTTTTTAGGAAGGTAGGGCGTCCAGTATCCATGGTGCCATTTACGTAAAGTTCTAGTATGGGTTCCTCATAATCTGAGTGTACATTTATTTTCATACTATTGCTGGATGATTCAGTTTTCTTGGTCTTTAGTTTTAAGTTTTTCTTTGTCATGTGGGACCGCCAGAATGACAGTTGGGATGCTGATTGGAGTGTTAGTTGCTTCGCTGGTTTTAGTTTGAGGTATGTCTTTTCCAGAGTTTGATAGCATACTTCTAAACCAGATTGCTAGAGATATGCTGGTTGGTATTGTTTCATCTGTTTGAGCTGCTGTTGCATGAGAGCTTCAAGTGTGAGATGCATAAGAACGGCTGGTCATAGCTGACATAACTTGCCTTCATGCCTCATGGTATGTGATTTTATGTTCAATTTTATATTTCTATTTTATATTTAAGTTTAGACAGCATCAGCCAAAAAAAAAAAAAAAAAAAAAAAAAAAAGAGTGACATTTCCAATACATTTACTCCAATAGTCTGCAAAGTTCTTCCCTGAATTTATTTAACTATCAACTTTCACACCAACAAATGGAAGGTTGTTCCAGAAATCAACTACCTAAAGGCTAAAGGCAAATTTCTGCACATCTATTCAACAACTGCCTTTCCTTATTTTCTTCCTTGTTTTCTACATTTCACATGATTTTAGAGAAGGCTGGATGAGTTTCTTTACAGTTAGGGCAAACAGGAGTTGAGGCTGAACAACCTGCTTGTGTAAGCTCCTTAGAACCACAAATAGGACATACAGCATCACCTCTGCATGCTCGCTGGGAGTGTCCGTATTTCTGACATTTAAAACAACAAATGGGATTAGGAATATAAGGCCGAGTTCTGCAGTTTAAATAGCCAGCTTTTACTGAGGATGGCAATTCTGGGGTGCTGAAAGTTAAAATTATGGATTCTGTTGGAACGAGATTTCCATCTTTTTTAGTCATTATACGTTTGGCACTGATTACTTTTTGATTACTCAGTTCTTGAAGTAATTCCTTTTCGGACACTGTAATTATGTCCCACTCTGTGATGACATCTTTGGATGAATTCAATGTATTGTGGGGAGTGACAGATATTGGCAAGTCTACCAAAAGTTGTTGTTTTGAGGTGGTTGTTTTAATCAAGAGGTCTCCAGATTATAGCCGTTTAACCATTTTTGGTGTCTCAGCAAAGGATTCCAAATATCTTTGGATAACAAAAGGTGATAGCTTGCTGACAGGCTGGGTGGAGAGAGAGAGAGAGAGAGAGAGAGAGAGAGAGAGAGAGAGAGAGAGAGAGAGTGTGTGTGTGTGTGTGTGTGTGTGTGTGTCACCAGAAAATTTGGTTTCTCATTGCACTGCACTTCACTTCGAAGTCTTTTGGGTTGATCAGTGTCACTGACATCAGACATTTCCGATCTTAGCTTGAAGGGTCCTAATGGCAGAAAATTATTCAAATCTATGCTTGCTCCTTTTAGCCCTGGGAGAGGAAGATCTTCTCTCAGGTTATCGGCCGTGCCACATGGAGGCAGGAGCAGTGCCAACCAGTGAACACTTTGTTGAGACCGTGTGACATGTGCATGTCACAAGATCTCAACTCCTGCTCTCCAAATTATTGCTGGCTGTTTATCCTGGGACTTATTTTTAATATACAGAGGACTGTCCTATAACATCAGAAAAGGTCATGTCACAGAATTTGAGGGAATATCCATCAATCCAGATGACCCTCCAAATGAGATGGATGCCGGTCTGAGAGGACTGATCAAGACCGGTCTGAGATTGATGTGTCTGGAGGGATGGACACTTCTTTCTGACATGCCACTGATTGGTGACTGCAAGTAGCAGAAGCATAAGTGCATTTTGGCATACTAATTAATTTTACCTCTTTTCATGCCTCTTGGTAGGAAACTTTATTTTCACTTTCATATTTTTGAATTTTTCCCCAACTTCCAGAATTCACAATCTTTGAAGTATGCTGGATGGCTGCCCTTGCAATTAGGACACTGCAGAGTTGGTGCCTTGCATTCTGTTTGTGTTTTGCACCCAGTTTGCACATATTGCATCTCCATGGCATGCCTGTCTGGGAATGGCCAAATTTCTGGTATTTAAAACATATTTGGGAGTTCGGGATGTATAGCTCAATGTGGCAGTTTAAATAAACTGCTTTGACTAAAGCTGGTAGGTTTGGAGAACTGAAAGTTAAAATTATACTCTGGGTAGGGACTAAGCTGCCGCCTTTTCGAATCCTAATCCTTTTTGCCTGAGTGACTTTTTCATCTTTAAGTTCAACTATTTCATCTTCAGGAACGTTCAATAAATCCCATTCAGTGATCACTCCCTTGGAAAAATTGAGTGTGGTATGTAGTGTGAATTGAACTAGGATTCCACTCAAGGATGTGAGCCTTAATAATTGTTCAACGTACAAAATTGGTGGTCTATATTAGTAAATCTCAGATTGGAGATATTTAACCATTTTTTGTGAACCTGCGGCATGATCGAGGTATCTCTGAATGATGAAGATGGGAGAGCTTGCCCACAGGTTGTGTTGAGAGAGAAAGTATTATCATCAGGAATGCTGGGTGATTCTTGTTTTCCAGTGTCTTTTCTCATTCTCTTTGAGAGAGAGAGAGAGAGAGAGAGAGAGAGAGAGAGAGAGAGAGAGAGAGTCATGGTTAGTTTCACGAATTTTCGCTTTGTTGAGAGCTCTTGGGCTCTAGACATGATTCTTTTAGCCTTAAGGGTTGGTTTCTTCTCCCCCAGGTTACCGGCCGTGCTATGTGGAGACAGGAGCAGTGCCACTAGTGACCAAATGGTTGCGGAAGTTAGTAGAGTTGGTCAGTAATAAATATAAAACTAAGAAAAGAAAGGTGGATTTCCTTTCTGGGTTCTTACTTTTGACCTTTAAAGCAAAGATGGTTGGTTGGTTGGGTTTTATTGGCGCATTAGCAACTAAGGCTATAATGCGCCAAAACCTTGTCATAGAAAAAGTAAAACTTTCGGTGACCTAATGAATTGGGTCACTAAGTCAGGATATAAAAACAAGTATAAACTGTAAAAGACAAATATCAGTAAACAAGTAACAAAAATAAGGTAGATTTTTTAAATATGAGTAAAAAGGTTTACTGATTTTAGAAAGCTAAAAATAGCAGACACATGGTCATTGTCGGATAAAATCTGACTGAGTGTATACGGCTCAGTTAGATGGTTAAAAGCATTAAAACGAGCATTTCTAAAACTGGTACAATCACATAAAATATGTTGAATGGATAAAATGGTGTCGCATTGCTCGCACATAGGAGGGTCATCAGCCCTCAGCAAAAAGGAGTGTGTCACATGACAGTGTCCTATGCGGAGCTGAGCAACAACAACTTCCTCTTTGCGATCCCTGCATAAGCTGGACCGACAAGGATGGATCACAGGCTTAATTCGACATAGTTTGTTTGTAGTAACCAGGCAATGACACGAATCTTGCCACTGAGATATTAGGTTGCTACGGATCACTTGCCTGTAGTCTGTATAGGGGACTAACAGGTCAAGATTATCCGTCAGGGCTGCCGATTTGGCTGCAGTGTCAGCCAAATCATTTCCTCCAATCCTGATGTGATTGGGGATCCAGCAGAAGCGGATATCGAATCCACTTACATAGAGGCTGTATATTATCTGAATTCGGGACAGGGTTGGATGATTAGTGCGTGACACCGCTGATAAAGCCGGTAGTGCACTCATTGAATCGGCATATATAATATACTGTTGGTAACGGTGTTTTATTATGTGATCTAGAGCTAACACTATAGCATGCAGCTCTGCAGTGTAAATGCTGCAGTCAAGGGGTATCTGTTCTGATATGATATCATGTGGAAAAACAGCAGCAGATTCCACATACAATTCTGATTTCGAACAGCCTGTATAAACTGGCAAGAAGTCAGAATATTCCGCATAGTGTTGTGAATAGAGCTGAAGGTAGGCAGAAGCTGGAGTATTAGACTTCGTTGCAATCTTGAGCGAGAAGTCACATGCTGGTGTTTGTGCATGCCAGGGTGGAAGGGGCTCCTTTGGTGATCGAGCAACCTTGTCTACCGAGATGTTAAGCTCATCGAGTAACTCTTGGACATGAATGCCGAATGGGCGATTGGCGGTCCGTCGTGTGTTATAAAGATTTTCCCATCGTGGCTCGAAAACGGATGTCCACGTGGGATGGTCTGGCAGGGACTTCAGCTTGAAGGCATATTGTAGAGACAACTGCATTTGCCGAAGCGACAAGGATGGTTCATTTGCTTCGACATACAGACTTTCGACAGGTGATGTTCTGAATGCACCAGTAGCAATACGAATGGCTTGATGATGGATGGGATCAAGCCAACGAAGAGCACTATTTCTGGCAGATGCATATACCTGAGACCCATAATCTAATTTTGAGCGTACAAGTGCACGGTATAGACATAGTAGAGTGCATCGGTCTGCACCCCAAGAGGTAGAAGAGAGAGAGAGAGCGGAGAATGTTAAGCCCTCTCGTGCACTTTGTGTGTAGTTGACGAATGTGTTGGACAAATGTCAGCTTTTTGTCAAAAATAAGTCCCAGGAATTTCGACTCTGATACAACTGGAATGGTGCTTTGTCCAAGTCATAATTCAGGCTCAGGATGGAGGTTACGTTTGCGACAAAAATGGACGCAAACGGTCTTCTCCGGTGAGAACCTGAAACCATTGACCATAGCCAAGGAATTAAGACGGTCAATAGCTTGTTGCAGTTGTCTCTCAATAACCCTCATATTGCATGATTGAGAGAATATGCTGAAGTCATTGACATAGAGTGCACTGTTTATAGCTGGAGGAAGTTGTTCAGAAATAGAATTTATTTTAATGGAAAAAAGTGAGACACTTAAGACAGATCTGTGTGGTATACCCCTTCCTCTTGGCAAAAGGGCCGCAAATGGGAGGATCCTACACGAATTTGGAAATAACGGCAGGATAAAAATGGGGAGGTGACCTCTTGTAAAGGTCTTTTAAAATACCAAATCTCCAAGTTGTGTCGTATGCTTTTTCCATGTCAAAGACGATGAACACGAAATGTTCTCTCTATCCGAGATATCCGGATATCTCGGATAGATGTTTCCAGTCTAATTAAGTGTTCCAATGTGGACCTGTTTCTTCAGAAGCCACACTTAAAGCGGAAGAGAAGGTGATTCGATTCTAAATACCATACAAGACGAGCACTGACCATTCTCTCCAATATTTTGCACAGACAGATATTTTGGTCAGAGCAATAGGACGATAGTTTTTTGGACATTTAGGATCCTTTCCTGGCTTGGCAAAAGCAAGAATAGTTGCCTTGCGCCAGGTATCTGGAAAATGCTCTTCAAGAAAGATTCTGTTGTACAGGAAGAGCAGATGGTACATGGATTCTGGTGAAAGATGTTTGATCATTTCATAATGGATGTTGTCTGGTCCAACAGCGGGAGCCTTTGTACGGGCAAGTGCTGTTTTCAGCTGTGGTTAGTAAATGGCCCATTATAGGCATGGGAACCCTTCGATGTGAACTTAAGGGCCTGTTTTTCACTGCTGTGCTTTAAGACCAGAAACTCTGGGAAGTAAGATGATGTTGCAGAGATGTTAGAAAAAGTTTCCCCAAGAGCATTGGCTATTGCAGCAGATTCTGCAATAGTACATCCATTATATTCCAGGACCGATGAGGGATGTGCTGTGTATTTCCCCTTCATTTTACGAATGTTATCCCAGACCAACTTAGTACTAGTAGACTGAGTAATTGATGAAGTAAAGCAGATCCACGATTCCTTTTGACTCTGACGGCGGATGTAGCATGCTTAAAGGCTATAAGGTTGGTTGTGGTAGGATATCGGCAAAATATCCCGCACGTTTTATTTTGAGCCTTTTTCGCTGCTGTGCATTGTGAATTCCACCATGGTTTTGGAAACGAAGGAAACCGGGTGGGTGTTTTTGGAATTGTAGTTGCAGCTGCATGGACAATGTTTTCTATTATGTATGTGACTGCATCATTGATAGGCTCCTGACTGACCTCAGAGATGTCAAAATTTGCCAGGTGTTGAAAGGCATTCCAGTCACCCTGATCAAACTTCCACCGTGGTAACCTGGAAGGAAGACACGGTCTCCCATTGTGTAACAAGGTTATCACAGGGAAGTGATCACTTGCATATGGGTTCTCCTCCACTTCCCAAGTGAGTGAAGGGAGTAGAGAAGGGGAGCAGATAGAGAGGTCAATGGCAGAAAACGTATGGGTAGGCATGAGAAAGAATGTGTTTGTTCCAATATTTAGAAGGGAGAGATCATTGTCATTTAGCATGCGCTCTATGACTCGTCCCCTTCCATTAATGCTAGCACTACTCCAGAGAGTATTATGTCAATTGAAATCCCCGAGAAGTAAGAAAGGGGAATGCAACTGCATTACAAGATCATCAAGGTCTTCCTGGGAGATGTCAGTCCCAGGTGGCAAATAAATAGAGCACACGGTAAATAAGAATCCCATTGTAAGGCGAATTGGAACAGCCTCTACACTGGTTGTAATTAGCAAGGGCTGAACGGGAGTCTGGTTGCCCACAAGGATAGCAACTCCTCCATGAGCAGGACCATCCGCAATTCTATCCTCACGAAAAATTGTGATGTTAAGCATGGTGGGATCATCATTTCCCTTTAGGTAAGTCTCCTGCAAGCAAAAGCAAACTGGCTCGTGCTTTTGCAGGAGGGCCTTGATGTCATCAGTATTTCGCTGGAATCCACGACAATTCCATTGTAGGAATTTAGCCATTATTTCGGCTTGGTGGGTCCAACAGGCGGCTTCCGAGTTTCTGAGGGCTTACTTTTATCAGTCTTGGGTTTATCTCTTTGGGGGAAGTATGGACGCTGTCTGGTGTCCATTTCTTCCTCCACAAAGAGTTCCAGGACTAATTCGTCCGTTACCTCCTTGTCCTCTGCATCCATTGTTTCTGTTATTATTGGTTGCTTTTTTTTACCACTTGGTTTTGGTAGTGGTGGAGCACTAGGAGATGGCACCTCCGTAGCCAGGTGGGAAGGAGCAGCAGTGCGTAGCACACGCTTCTTGATTAGACCGGGGTTCGAGCCCATCACCACCAAATACGGAGGATGTGGAAAGGTCAGGAAATGACCACCGCATATCCCGCATATTAGTTGCTAATGCTCCTAAAAACCAAATAACAAACAAACAACAACAACAACAACTAGGAGATACAGATATAGATATAGGAGTGGCAACTGATTGTGTTTTTTTGGTGGGCTTTTGTGAACTCAATAAATAGCGTGCAATCAGAGCGAATGACTCTCTTGGTGGTATAATCATCTCAGTTTGTGTACCAATAGTGCATTTAGCAGAAACCTTCTCGGCATATGAAGGCTTCCCGCTATTTGTTGGTTGTATGCATTTTCTAGCTTCTGGGTAGGAGATGTTCAGCTCCGTTTTTAATTTTTGAATCTTCTTTTCGTCCTTCCACCGCTGGCATGCTCGAGAGTATGCAGGGTGCTCTCCTTGGCAATTAGTACAATTAGGCTTAGGAGCTAGACATTCCTTGCTCTCGTGATCTTTAGCACCACATCGAGCACAGGCAGGGTTACCACGACAAGATGTTTGTGAGTGGCCGTACTTTTGACATTTAAAACACTTCAGTGGGTTTGGAATGTAAATCCTCACTGGGCAGTTTAAGTACCCTGCCTTGATGGAACCTGGAGGCCGTGGGGTGTTACATGTTAGGATTAGAACTCGGGTAGGGACAAGATTCCCATCCTTACGCATGGATATTCGATTGACAGCTGTAACTCCTTGTTCTTTTAATTCAGAGCAGATCTCTTCTTCAGAAACGTGAAGAAGATCCCACTCTAATATGACGTGAAGAGTTCAAAGTTTTGTGAGGGGTTAAGATGATGGGTATTTCCCTTATAGATGTGGCTTTCAAAATTTTTTCGGCTTGATTTGAGTTTGATGCTTCAATTAAAATATCTCCAGAACGCAGCCGTTTTACGGATTTGGGTGAACCTGCCACCCCTTCTAATCCTTTCTGGATAAAGGAAGGTGACATTTTCCCAATTGACTGCTCTGCTGTGGAATGGAGAATGAGGAAAAGAGGTGTCACAGATGGTGTTTTCTCCTCAGTTCTGGCTCTTTTAGCAGAATTGCTGTCACTCTCATCTGACAATCGATTAGGTAGGGGCCTTGTTAGGGGCCCCAGAAGAAGGATTTAAATTACTCATAGGAGTAAGATAAAAATTTCAGATGCCCTAAGTATCTCACCCACCACGGAGCCCTACGAGGGGACGCCCACTCGTGAACTAGCAGGTACTACGTACACGAATGGGACGCCAAGTTAGCTGAGAGGCACCATACCCACGTTTCCAATAAGCCTTGATCCCATTCCAGGACCAAAGGGAAGGAGTCTTATTGGAACGCAGTTGACCCTAGCAGTAAGACCACCCGCTGATTGATCCCAGTCGGGCCGGTCCAGGACCACCCGTCTTGTCGAAGCAGGGACCAAAGTGGTGTATTAAGGTTGGGCCCCTCAACCACCAGGATCCCCCTTTCCGAATTCCATGGGTCGCGGGACACAGCTGCACACACCGGATTCCAAAGATGTAACCCTGGAACCAAGGTATGGGCGTTAGATCCCAGTGATGCTAATCTGGAAAACCAGCAGCATCACTGGGAGGTCCCCTCACGACATACAGGTGCCCACGTCGAGGGGCCTTTAAAGCAAAGAACCAGTTCTCGTAAACAAAAGATAAGATCACACTACAAAAGGAAGAAAACCATATCATTTTGGGAGAACACTCTACACTTGAAGGAAAAAAATCGCTTGTTACTATCACTTGGGCCTCCATTCTCCGGATGGATGCCAAGAATGGCTTCATCTTGACTGGAAATTTCAGTGGTATTCATAAAGAAGGAATAAGTGTGTTTCTACTTAACAGAATCTGTGATTTTTTTTTTCTGTTTGGACAGGGCCTTACAGGAGTTGTATGAGCAGCAGGTGGTATTAAGACTGGTGCATTGTTACTCCTATTTGCAGTCTGTTCTTTTGAGGATTGAGGTGTAGAAGAGAGCAAAGATCAAGCATATGCAGAAATTGAGATGCTGCAGAATTGATGTATCAGTTTGAACTGATATTGAATGAAATCTTTGGGAAACTTCAGCAGATATGTCTTGGATTATGTTTTTGTAACTGTTTCTTTGCATCTGAATATGAAACTTTATTTTCTATCTTGTATTTCTGGATTTTCTTTCTTTGTATTTCTATTGCTCATAAGTTTTATAGAAGGCTCGGTGGTTGCCTTTACAAAGTGAAGACTGGGCAACAGTCAAATTGGGCATGATCCTTTGATCCAGAGTTTGGACATGCTAGGTCACCTCAGTAGGCCATTTGAGTGTCCAGAATGGTGATACTTATAACTAATTGGATTCCGACTGTAAGGATGAATCACATTCATTGCATACAGCTGGAATCTAATTAGTTATAAGTATCAGCAATTCGGCAAAATCCGGCTTTCAGTGAATAAGCTGCCATCTTTCTTCAGCATAATTCTTTCTGCCTGTCTAACCTTCTGATCATGCAGTTTCTAGAAAATTTCCTTCGGTGAGACATTCATGAAATTACACCTTTACACCTAAGTATGGCATGTAAGAACACTTAACTGGAATTTTACCAAATCAGGTGAGTCTGAGAAGGGTTTGGTTTGGTTGTTTTGGGTTCTATTGGTGCATCAGCGACTAAGGCTATAATGCACAAGAACCAGGTCAAGTAAAAGAAAAGATTCATATTTCAGCCACCTAAAAAATTAGGTCACTACATCAAGATGTATAGAAATAAGGATATGTAAAAAGTTTATAAAGACGGTAACTTTTAAATATGTGTAAAAATATTTAAACATTTTAAATAGCTAAAAATAGCTGATAAATTTGCATTTTCGGATAAAATCTGACTGAGTGTTTGAGGCTCAGTCAGATGGCTAAAAGCAGTAAAATATAACAACGTTCGTGCCTGTAAAGTGGGCACTCGGATAAAATATGTCTTACTGTTAAAAAGGTGTCACATTGCTCACACAAAGGAGTGTCATTCGCCCTCACCAGGGATAGTAATTGTTTGCGTGTCATTCGCCACCGGGATAGTAATCGTTTCCGTATTAATTGCCTGTAGTGTGTATAGGTGACTAAATAACTATGGTTCCTCTGGATTTGCGGTGATCTGGCTGCAGTGTCAGCCAGATCATTACCCTTGATCCCAGTGTGGCTAGGGATCCAGCAGAAACAGATATCAAAGAGAGAATGTAAAATCTGCTGAACCCGGGTCAGGAAACAATGAGGATTTTATTTCATCCCTGATAAAGCCTGTAATATACTTAAGGAGTCTGTGTACACCATAGTTGTGGAGTTGTGGGTACACCATAGCTTTGGTAGTTGTGGGTTTTTATGCAGTTCAGGGCTAATTCAATTGCATATAACCCTTCTTGCAAACTGTGGAAACTGGGCAGATGTTTTTGGAATTGTAGTTGCAGCTGCATGGACAATGCATTCTGTGATGCACGCCACTGCATCATTGATAGTCCCCTGGTTGACTGTATTGATGTCAAAGTCTACCAGATGTTGAAAGGCCTGATCAACCTTCAAAGTTGATCAGCCTGATCAACCTTCCACTGCAGTAACCTAAAAGGTAGACATGGCCTTCCGTTAATTAGACTGGTTGTCACAGGGAAGTGATCGCTTCCGTAGAGGTTCATCTCTACTTCCCAAGGGAGTGAAGGAAGGAGGGGGGGCATATAGTAAGATCAATGGCAGAGAACATACGGGTAGGCATGTGCAAAAAGGTATTAGTTCCGACATTTAGAAGAGAAAGTTCATTTTCACTGAGCATATGATCTATGACACATCCCTTTCCATTAACGTCAGCACTACCCCACAGGGTGTTATGTCCATTAAAATCGCCCAAGAGTAAGATAGGAGAAGGCAGATGCACAATGAGATCATCAAGGTCTTTCTGAGAGATGTTGGCTCCAGGTGGCAAATAAACCAAACAAACTGTTAGTAAAAACCCTACCGTAAAGAGAACTGCTACCGCTTTTATGTTGGTGGAAAGAGGAATATGTTGAAATGGGGTGTGGTTGCCCAGAAGAATAACAACACCCCCATGAGCAGGTCCATACCCAGTTCTGTCTCTTCGAATGATGGTAGTATTACGAAAGGAAGGGTTTTCGTTTATCTTCAAGTATGTCTCCTGAAAGCAAAAGCAAACTGGTTCATGCTTTTGCAGGAGGGCCTTGATGTCATCATTGTTTTTCCGGATTCCATGACAGTTTCATTGTAGGAATTTAGACATTATTTTGGCTTGGTGAGTGGCATCAAGTGGCTTCTGAGGTGCTGAGAGCTTACGTTTGTCAGTTTTGGATTTCTCTTTTTTGAGGAAGTATGGATGCTGTCCTGTGTCCATTTCTTCCTCTGCAAAGAGTTCCAAGACTGATTCATTCTGTACCTCCTTATCCTCTGTATCCATTGTTTCTCTTATTACGGGTGGCTCTTCCGAACTTTTTAGCTTTTCTTTACCACTTGGTTTTGGTAGTGGTGGAGCCACTAGGAGGTACGGATATAGGAGTGGCAGCAGACTGTGTTTTTTGGGTGGGCATTTGTGAACTCAATAAATAGAATGCAATCAGTGTGAATGACTCTCGTGGTGGTACGGTCATCTCAGTTTATGTACCGATAGTGCACTTAGCAGAAACCTTCTAGGCATATGAAGGTTTCCCGCTATTTATTGGTTGGATACGTTTTCTGGCCTCTGGGTAGGAGATATTCAGCTGTTTTCAATTTTTGGATTTCTTTTTTCATCCTTCCACCGCTGGCATACTCTGGAGTAGGCGGGGTGCTCTCCTTGGCAATTGACACAGACGGTTTTGAAGCTGAACATTCCTTGCTCTTGTGGTCTTTAACACCACATCGAGCACAGGCAGGGTTACCACGACAAGATGTTTGTGAATGGCCGTATTTTTGGCATTTACAACACCTCAGTGGGTTTGGGATATAAATCCTCACTGGGCAGTTTAGATAGCCTGCCTTGATGGAACTTATAGGCCGTGGGGTATTGAAGGTGAGGATAAGGACTTGAGTAGCGACGAGATTCCACTCCTTTCGTATCGATATTCTCTTGACAGCTGTCACTCGTTGGTCTTTCAATTCAGAACAGATCTCTTCTTCAGAAACACGAAGAAGGTCCCACTCTGATATAACACCTCGTGAAGAATTCAGAGTTTAGTGGGGGTTACGGTGATAGGTATTCTCCTTATGGATGTAGAGTTCATGATTTTTGCCGCTTGTTTTGTGGTGGAAGCTTCGAACAAAAGGTTGCCAGAACGCAGTCTTTTTACAGATTTAGGTGATCCCACCAACCCCTCTATTCCTTTCTGGATAAAGAAGGGTGACATCTTCCTAATTGACTGCTCTCCGATGGAATGGACAATGAGGAAGAGCAGTGTCACTGACGGTGGTGTATCCTCAGTTATGGCTCTTTTTACCAAGGTGTTTTCTGTGTTATGATCTCGATTAGGTAGGGGGCCTTGTTAGGGTCCCAGAAGAATTAGAATTTATAATACTTATAGGAGTAAGATAAAAATTTCCGATGTCCTAAATACCTTACCCACTATGGAGCCCCAAGAGCCCTACTCGTGAACTAGCAGGTACTGCGTACACGAGTGGGACACCAAGTTTGCACCATACCCACATTTCCAATAAGCCTTGATCCCGTCCCAGGACCAAAGGGAGGGAGACTTATTGGAACGCAGTTGACCCTAGCAGTAAGAACCATCTGCGGATTGATAGCAGTGGGGCCGGTCCAGGTTCACCTGTTTTGTCGAAGCAGAGGCCAAAGTGGTGTATTAAGGCTGGGCCCCTTAACCACCAGGACCCTCCTTTCTGAGTTTCCACGGGTTGCGGCGCACGGCTGCACACGGCGGATTCAACGATATAACCCTGGAACCAAGGTATGGGCGTTAAGATCCCAGTGATGCTAATCTGGAAGGCCAGCAGCATCATTGGGAGGTCCCCTTTCCATGTACAGGTGCCCATGTTGAGGGGTCTGAGAAGGGACTCAGAATGTTTGTGGCTGATGGTCTCAACCAGCAGGTGACAGATTTAAATCTTCACATTATTCTTGGGAACCATGCTATGCTCACAAGACATTTCTATATGAGAAATGGCGATAGACTGTCTATGGGCTAGTTTGTTGAAGAATGTGAAATCAACAAATTTGGACGTTCTACTCGGGGAGCATCCATCTTCAGTGTCTTCAGGTTGTTGAAGTCGTGGCTTGATGCAAATCCATGGAATTTGGTTTGACAGTCTTGACTAGTGGAAAGCTGTCAAAAGCAATGGTTTGATTCTTTTGGCCCTATGGATTAGCTTTATTACTCAAGTTTCTGACTTCATAACAGGAAGGCAGGAGCAGTGCCACAATGTAATCACGGGGGGTGAGTTTATTTGTTAGAAAAAGAAAGTTGGATTTCCTTTCTGGGCCTCTGCCTACTTCTTATAGTGCAAATTAGTATACAAGATGTGGCTATTAAATAACGACTGTTGCAATAAAATAAATATAATGAAAAATTTCATAACTTATAAGATATCCCCTTCAAAATAATTGCCTTGGGTTCGCCCACACTATTCCCCATGTTTTTTCCATGCACAGAAACATTTTTTTTTTTTTTTTAGCAAGTAGGGTTCATGTTCGCACACAGGGATTTGTTTTTTTGGCCAGAAACTGGCAAACTGGGGCACATTGTCATGATGCAGCATCCCACCACCTTTCCACAATTCAGGTCTCTTTCTTTGAATATTTTCATGCAATCTTGTCAGAACTTCAATGTGGTATGTTTGATTGACAGTCTAATTTTTGTGATGTATTCAGCCATAATTCCTTTAATAATAAAAAAAACAAGAAACATGGTTTTCATTTTTGATTGGCTACCTGCTTTTTTTTGTCTGGAGGAATGTCTTGTCTTCCTCTATTATTGACTGTCTTTTAGTTTGTGGGTTGTACTGGAATGGCAAACTTTCATTGCAGATAATTACAATACTATTTTAGTCTGCATTTTCAATTTATTTTTCAAAACAACTTCTCAAGAGTCTTCCCATTCTTTGATCTTCATTCAACATTTTTGTCACCATCTTGGCACGCACTTTTCTCATGCCTAAATTTTAGGTTAAAATTTAGTCAAACTGTTTCTTTGTGAACATTGAGTTCTGATGCAACAATTCTAATGCTTAAATGATGATTACTTCTGTCACTGTTCTTAGCTGGTCCACATTTTAATTAGTTTTCATGGATACCAGATGGCCCGTTTTTTCGTCTTCCACATTCTCTCTTCTTTCTAAAAATCGTTTATACTATTCAAACATGTGAGCTCTTGACATAGTATCTTCCCCATAAAATTGACATAACAACTTGTAACTTTCAGCTGGTGTTTTCGTTAGTTCTGTTAAATATTTGAGGTGGATTTGTTATTTGATACTTTTGTCTGTCTTTTTTCCGGAAAAGTGCAAAAACACAAGGTAATGAAAACCAGTCTCACTGCAAAGAAAATGAGTGTGTTGGAATGTGACTTGGCAGACAAGTAGGGAAAGTTCAAGGCAACTGTTGTGTGCTTGTTTCACAGATGGTGCTTGGTGTGTAGTGGCTGCATGTGCATTCTTATTATTTAACAACCATACCTTGTATGTGGAGTTGGTGCCTTGCATTCTGTGTGTGTGTATGAGTTTGATGCACACAGGTTAGACATGTTGCATCACAACTAAAAACTAGTTAGACTTGTGGGGGTTTGGGATAAAGAGTCAAACACGGCAGTTGAAATAACCTGGTTTGATCGATTCTGGTAGATTTGGTGTACTGAAGGTTAAGATTATGTTACATGTTGGAACTAAGTTGCCATCTTTCATATCATGATTCTTTTTGCTTGAGTTACATTTTCATCTTGTAGATTCTGATCTTTTCTTCTTTCGAAACATTTAACAGATTCCATTCAGTGATCACTCCCTTGGAAGAATTCAGTATTGTGGGTGACTTGAAATGGAATTTCACTTAAGGAAGGGAGTTTTAATAGTAGTTTCAGAGAGTATATTATCTCCTGATTCGAGATATTTTGCCATTTTAGGCAAACCTGCTGCATTTTCAAAGCATTTCTGAAAGGGGAAAGCTTGTGTTCACAAGGTGTGCTTAATTGAAATTTCACTTCATGAAGAGAGTCTTAATAATAGCCCAAAGTGTCTATTAGTAAATCTACTGATTTGAGAGGTTTCATCATTTTAGGTGATACTGCTGTATTTTTAAGGCATTTTTGAATGATAAAAGGGGAGAGCTTGTTCACAAGGTGTGCTGACAAAGAATCATTAATGCTGGAGGTTCCAGCTTGTTTGTGTTCTTTTCCAGTCTCTTGGATAGGGACTGGAAAAGAACACAAACAAGCACACAAACACATCATGGTTGGCTTTGTGATCGAGTCATTGGGAACTTTCTGGCTCTAAACGCAAGAAATGGTTAGTGTAGATTTGTACCCCTTTTGTCTCTGAGAGTTGTCCCCCCCCTAGTTTACTGCCCCTATCAAAGGAAGGCAGGAGTAATGCCATGAGTGGCAAAATAGGGAGTTAAGTTGGGTTAGTTAAACAAAAAATAAAGGAAACATGTCTTTCATTTCCTAATTTCCCTTATTGCTTGTAACGGAGAAATCTTCTGAACTTGATGTAACTTAAATATGCTAATGTTTAAACTAAACAGAAGAAAAATTGCTTACTGGGAAGGTGCTTCTGAGAATGCACTAGGATCAAAATGGCTGTAGAATGTTTGGCAGCCAGGTACCCCCCTCTCCTAGCAGCAGAAAAATATTGCAACAAAATTGAGAACAAACTCCTAATACCTATAAGAAGGGTTGTATCATGAAAGTGCACCCCTACTTTAAAAAAAGCTGGACATCCATAATGTTGCAAAAATACTTTGCAATACTGTCAAGATCATAAACCAAAGAATTTGCAAGTGATCTCAATAGAGCTGAAAGAATGAGCTGTAAAATACTAAGGAAATGGCTCACTTTCACTTTCTCAGGACCAAAATTACAGAAATATATTTTACATAATAAACTCTTAAAAAAAAAAAAAAAAAAACACTTACTTTTCTTGGTTTTAGAATTGTCTTTGGCTTAGCTATTTCTTTTGAGGCTTCTAGAGTAACATCTCTTTTGGTATGGCGATCAAAAACTCGAAAGAAGTTGTTGTAAGACCCTGTCATTATATAGCTACAAGATAAGAAAAATTGAGGCAAATAAGATTACTCATGAATGAGCTTGCACATGCATACATATACACACACATGATACAAAATACTGGCTTGGTTAGAATGGAACAGCTTTTCCTATGGACTTTCATCTCCCACTGAAAAACAGTAATTCCATTTTTGCTATTGTGCATATCTGTAAAATCTTTGTTGTATGTACATACAAAACATTTTGATTTCAATTCAGAACATTATCTTCTAGTTCTCTGAATAGTAGCAGGTATTCAGAGAATGAAGTGTGATAAATTTGAACCAGCTGTTGGAATACTTGAAGAGAGGAGTAATTTTTCCGCCCAGTTCAGAAAAAGAGAGATCATAGTCTATTATATAAAAATTACAGTGGTAGAATTTGTTCTGACGATGTAAGTCCCTTCATGTAATTTAGATTGAGGGGCGTCAGATTAAATAAAATAAAATTTAAAAAAATAATAGATAATTAGGGAAATACAATGAACTACCCATTTGATTCCCTCCTCACCTGGTGTATGTATACACAGATGACTTTCAAATCTTGAACTATCAGCTTCAACCACCCATGGTAATAATAAATTTCAGTAATTAACAATTTGTTGGTTAAAAGAAAACTTCCTGTAATCCAGACTAAACCTATAATCCCTGTAATTTGAATTTACGTCCCCTAGTTTTGGAATCATTTATAACAGTGCAATTCCACTGTCATTCATTTGACTTTCACCTCTCACAGCCTCACACACATCAATCAAGTCTCCTCTAAGGTATCTAGTTTCTGAGCTCTGTAGCCTACATTTTGATTTTCCTAATATGGGTGTTCTTTTTGCTGATCTGACTAGGCATGCTGCCTTCTTGAACGGTGTTTGGACTGATTCAAAAAGCTCATTGCCTTTTTTTGGTGCAGTCTCCACAAATTATCAAAGGAACCCACGGACTTTCCTCACCACCTGCTTACAGTGCTTGGAGAATGATACGTGAGATATTGTCATAACTCCCAAATCCCATTCTTCCTCAACTGCTTTTAATTCAGCTCCACCAAATGTGCAAGTTATTTTGGGACTGTTATTCCCCAAGTATAAGAATTTGCATTTTGCTGTATTAAAACAGCTGCCAATTTTCAGACCATCTCTGAAGTCTAAGTCACCCTAAACAAACTCTGCTCAGCACCGAACATTAAGTGCTCTACTGATCTTAACATCATTTGCAAATTCTGACATCACACCCTGCATACATACATTTATGACATTTAGGAAAATTAAAAACAGCAGTGATCCCAGTAACAAACTTGGAAAACTATTAATTTCAACCCTCTGCCTCCTGACAGCTATCTTGCAATCCATCTAAGGATTTTCACTGTGATTCTAAAGTGTTCCAGAAAGCTTTCATGCATATCAAATTCTTTGTCCATTCTTTGAAAGCCAAGTAAACAAAGTTAAAATGATTAATCCAGCATTCAGTTCATCAGTGACTAAGTTAGCAATTCTGAGTGAGTCAAATTTACTAACCAATTAGTGACACATGATTTTAACTTTACAAAACTATCCATGCTGTGTCTCATTTCACACTTTCAAATTCAACCCTAATTCACGGCTTTTTTTCAACAGTGACCTGTACTTGTTAAGTAATCCTGCCGGTCTCCTACTCTTGATATCATTAGTGCCAACGTGTACAACTATATCACCTTTTAAGGTGATAGAGCAGATATCACCTTAAAAGATGATATCCGCTCTACAACGTCATCAACCTTTGCCCCTGGCAGACATACCCCAGTCCATCCATTTTACAAAGCATGTTCCCCGTTTCCCTGACAAGAGAGTCACCAACAACTTCTAGTTCCTGTGGGACCAGCGCATTCTGCCTTGAGGGTTGCTGCTCTGTTGCGTGATGAACAAGCTCTGGCGTTGATGTGGGCAGCTGAGAGCTTGATGGGCCCCTTAATTTAGTTCCTTCGAGGGCATCCACCCTGTCCTTCAAGCTCTCATATAGGCCCATAACAACGCTGAGTTGTTGCTTGATTTCGTTACACTCCTTGCATTGTGCACACACACACAAAGACATCCTCCATGGCAATATCATGTCCCGTACCTGACTGCTCCACAAACATCATGCAAGTAGTGCATTTTAAAAGGCTGCGATTCAGAGGGCAACTGCCACCCTCAGTTCTCCTCTGAGCCACAGCAGTCCCATTAGCTTGAGCCTTTGCATTGCTGCTCTGGTCTGAGTCATGATTTCGATTTAATTTCAATAAAATTTCTATTTCAGTACAAAATTACAACCCTAAACTTGTATCCCAACACAGTTATAACGGTATATATATTTTTCAGTATCAAGTATTAATTATCTACGAGTTCCATTTATATAACTTCCGTATAAAGTTATGTATTAATTAATTATGTTACGTTTGTAATCTAAGTCGTTATATATATTTAGTTAAAAGTACAATTTAATTGACAACGAAGTTTAACACGTTTAATAGATTTTACTGATTAATTGATAATATTATACTATACTATACTAACGCTATCTAGTTTGGAATACGGGTTACGGTGATAGGTATTCCCCCTATAGATGTAGAGTTCAGAATTTTTGCCGGTTGTTTTGAAGTGGAAGCTTCGACCAAAAGGTTGCCAGAACGCAGTCTTTTTACAGATTTAGGTGATCCTGACAACCCTTCTAATCCTTTCTGGATAAAGAAGGGTGTCATTTTCCCATATGACTGCTCTCTGGTGGAATGGAGAAGGAGGAAGAGCGGTGTCACTGATGGTGGTGTATCCTCAGTTCTGGCTCTTTTTACACAGGTATTTTCTGTGTTATGATCTCGATTAGGTAGGGGTCTTGTTGGGGCCCCAGAAGAATTAGAATTTATAATACTCATAGGAGTAAGATAAAAATTTCCGATGTGCTAAATACCTTACCCACCATGGAGCCCTACTCATGAACTAGCAGGTACTGCGAATGGGACGGCAAGTTCGTTTAGGAGCACCATACCCACATTTCCAATAAGCCTTGATCCTGTCCCAGGACCAAAGGGAGGGAGACTTATTGGAATGCAGTTGACCCAAGCAGTAAGAACCACCCGCCGATCGATCCCAGTCGGGCTGGTCCGGGACCACCTGTCCTGTTGATTTTTTTTTTTTTTTGATTTGGTAGTTGTTGGTGCATCGGCTTCTGTGGCCATATTGCACCTCCCAAGGTTTTTTGCAGTACTTTGATCCAAGCCCGAGGCGGGAATCGAACCCACGACCTTTGGGTTGCCGGGCAGGTACTTTACCCACTCGGCTAGCCCGGTCGGCCTGTCTTGTTGAAGCAGGGTCCAAAGTGGTGTATCAAGGCTGGGAACCCTCAACCATGAGGATCCCCCTTTTCAAGTTTCTACGACTCGCGGTGCACAACTGCACACGGCGGATTCCAATGATGTCACCCTGGAACCAGACACCTCTGTAGCCAGGTGGGAACGAGCAGCAGTGTATAGTTCTTGATTAGACCGGGGTTCGAGCCCGTCACCACCAAATACGGAGGATGCGGAAAGGTCAGGGAATGACCACCGCATATCCCCGGAGCAATATGGCCTTAGTTGCTAATGCTCCTAAAAACCAAAAAACAAAGAAAGAAACAAACAAACCCTGGAACCAAGGTATGGGCGTTCGATCCCAGTGATGCTAATCTGGAAGACCAGCAGCATCACTGGGAGGTCCCCTCACCTCGTACAGGTGCCCACGTCAAGGGTCTCACTGAGAATGCCACGATGCCAGGTAGTATCAAATGCTTTCTCTATGTCTATGGAAACCATAACAAGATGTTCATTTTTTTTCAAAGGCATTACGAATTGCAGAGTCAGCCTTGATCATGAGTTCTAAGAAGGACCTGTTCTTACGAAAGCCATGCTGATGATTACTGATTAGGTGTTCTGTTTCGATAATACAAGGAAGACAATTATGGATTATTTTGTCAAGTTATTTAACGAGGCAACTGGATATGAAAATAGGTCTGTAACTGTTAAGACTGGTAGGATCTTTTCCAGGTTTGAGAGAGGAAAGAACTGTGGCATGATGCCAAGAACTGGGATAAATGTTTTCCAGAAATATTCGGTTATAGCAGACCAGCAGGATTTGTAATTTTTCGTCACCAAGGTTTTGTAACATGATATAAGATATTTCATCTGGCCCAGCGACACTGTTGCGTGTTGTTTTAATGGCATGTAGAAGTTCAGAATATTGAAGAGGCTGGTTATGTGGAAGGGAAACTGAGATTCGAAAGTTGATGGCAGATTGTTGAATCGGTCTTTATTTTCTGGAAATCTGGAGAATAAATTGATGCTGCAGAAACTTGGGCAAAGGTTTTGCTCAAGGCATTTGCTATGTCCTCAGGAACAGAGATTTCTTGCCCATTCCATGAAAGAATTGGCGAAGGGGTGGTTGGAAATTTTCCAGAAATCTGCCTAATTTTCTTCCATATTAACCAGGAGTTGTGTTTCTATTTATAGTAGATGCAAACCTAATCCAAGAATTCTTCTTGGCTTGCCGCTGAATGAGACATGCTTTTGCCCTTAATTTCTTGTAGTTGATAAGATTTGCTGTGGTTGGGGATCTAATGAAAAAATTCCATGCTTTATTTTTTAACTGCTCTGTTTTTGTGCATTCTTCATTCCACCAATAGTTCAGGTGCCATCGGAACTGGGGATTTGACAATCAAATTGAACACTTAGCTGCAGATAGTAGGCATGAAGTGATGTTATCTGTGGCTTCATCTATCAACTGTGTTCGTATAAATGTCTCATCCAGAGTGACACCTGACTGAAATTTGACCCAGTTGGTTCGAGAGAACTTCCATTTCTTGCTGTTGTTGTTGTTGTGGGAGTTTCATGGCGAATAAGCTACTTTGGCTATAATGCGCCTATTCGTTTATATTAAAGGAAAAGAGAAAGAATCGTACTGTCTGAAATGTCCTTAATCAGAAAAGATTAAAAATTCCAGTTTGCTTCAGAAAACCGAAAGATTTAGATATACTGGCCTTGTCACCAATCAAATTCTCAAGAGTTATTGGTTGTTGAAGGATAACCAGTGATTGCAGGGTTGAAATTCTGTCTTGTTGATAATAGGGGCAGTCAATGAGAATGTGTTTAACAGTCATATTTATATAGCAATGTGGACCCTGTGGTGGATCATCTCCTGTGAGTAAATGAAGGTGGGTCAGGTAAGTATGACCTATTTTTACTCTTGAAAGAATTACTTCTTCTCGTCTTGATGTCCGGACACTGGAGAGCCAGATTTTTGGAACCTGTTTAATCTGAAAGAGTTTATTATTTTGGGACTGCCATAGTGCTGTCCATTCTGATAGGCATGCAGCAAGAATCATTGGTGCATAGTCTGAGGCTGGAACAGGGATATTGGTTAAATCTAAGCTGGTTGGGTTTTTTGCAGATTTATCAGACTGTCCATTGCCAAAAATACCAGAATGTGCTGGTATCCAGCAGAAGGTGACCAATTGGTGGCATTCTTTAATCTTTAGTAATAAATTTCTAATTTCATTTATAACAGGGTGAAATTTATCTGAGGAACTACACAAAGCCTTGATTGAGCTGAGGGAATCCGTGAAAATTACTGATTTTAAAGAGCAGTCAGAAGAGAGATTTTTTAAAGCTAGTTTAATTGTGAATAATTCAGCTGAAAAGATACTGAATCCAGAAGGAAGGGCTGCTGATACAATTGTATTCGGAAACACTGCAGCTGCTCCAACTTTTGAATTGGATTTAGAGCCATCTGTGTATATTGGTAAAAAATCAATATATTTTTGAGTGTGAACAGCATGAACTTGTCTGATATTTGATGATTGCAAAATATTCTTTCCCCACTGACAGAGGTAAGTGTCACAGGTCGGTATAGGAGTTTGAACCCATGGTGGTTGAGTACAAGTGGCGACTTGTTGTACGGAATGGATGGATATATTCCAAACCTGCAGTAGTTCAAGAAGGCGATGACCAGCTGGTTTTACTATGCTAGGTTTATTTCTGTACAGATTTTCTAATGGTGGATTGAAAAGATATGGCTGAATCGGATGCGAAGCACAACTTTGTATCTTGACAGAGTACTTCAGCAATAGCAATTTCCTACATAAAGATAGTGGCGGCTCGTGAGCATCAATGTAAAGGCTATGTGCTGGCGATGTTCTGAATGCGCCAAGTGCAATCCTCAGTGCACTGTGTTGAACTGGATCAAGCCAGCGTAATGCGCTCTTTCTGGCAGAGTCATAAATGGGAGCTCCATAATAGACTGGATCTGATTAATGCCCTGTATAATCGAAGAAGGGAGGTACGATCTGCACCCCACGTTTGTGCAGATAAAGATCAGAGTATGTTTATCTTTTTTAAGCAGGCAGTACGTACCTTTTTAATGTGCTCTAAGAAATTTAGCTTGTTGTCCATGATTAAACCTAGAAATCTAATGTTACTAGTGACTGGGATGGAAATATTAGAGAAGAGATGTGAAGTTCAGGATCCACATGAAATTTGTGTTGTCTACAAAAATGGATAGCAACTGTTTTCTGCTGCGAAAGCCTATAGCCGTTAAGGCTGGCCCATTGCTGTATTTAATTTCATGATATCTGAAGCTGTCATTCAATAGATCTCATATTTTTGGAATGACTGCATAAAGGTAAGTTTCTACAGTATTTGGAAGTTGTTTAGTGATAGAATCTATTCTTAGGGCGAAAAGAGTGGCACTCTGTACTGATCCCTGTGGAACACCTTCTTCCTGAATGTAAGTTGCAGAGAGGGCATGTTGGTATCGAACTTGAAACGATCTAGTGTGTAGAAAATGCTTTATAAATATAGGAAGAGACCACAGACCAAGAGAGTAAAGATCTCTTAGTATGCCATGCCACCAGGTGGTATCAAAAGCCTTCTCTATATCTATGGAAACCATTACTAGATGTTCATGCTTAATAAAGGCATTACGAATGGCAAATTCAGCCTTAACCATAAGGTCCAGGCATGACCTGTTTGACAAAAGCCATACTGAGTATTGCTCATTAACTGTTCTGACTCAATGATCCAGACGAGTCGACAGTGGATAATCTTTTCTAGAATTTTGCTGAGGCAGCTTGAGAGGGATATTGGTCTATAGCTATGGGGATTGGTTGGATCTTTTCCAGGTTTTAGGAATGCTAACACAGTAGAATGATGCCAAGAAGTTGGATAGACATTTTCTAGAAAAATACGATTGTAAAAGAGCAGAAGGAGACGCAAAGCTTTGTCATCAAGATGTTGTAGCATGATGTAATAGATTCCATCTGGTCCGGCAGCACCATTGTGGGCTGTTCCGGTAGCATGCAAGAGTTCGGAATATTGTAGGGGTTTGTTATACGGCAGAAGGAGGGCAGTTTGGAAATTAATAGAGTGCTGTTCTGCAGTGTTTTTAATTCTTTGGAAAAGTGGAGTATAAGCTGCTGCCGCTGAGATTTCAGCAAATGTGTTGCCCAAAGCATTTGCGATATCTAAAGGACTAGATAGATCTTGCCCATTACAGGACAGAATTGGTGAAGGTACGGTAGGAAACTTACCAGAAAGCTGTCTAATTTTTTTCCATATTATTTTGGTGTCAGTGTTTTTGTTAATGCTTGATGCAAAACGGATCCAGGATTCTTTCTTGGCTTGCCTTTGTATGAAACGTGCTTTTGCCTTTGACTTCTTATAATTTATTAGATTGTGTGTTGTTGGATATTGCCAAAACAAATTCCAGGCTTTATTTTTTGCTTTTTCGGCTTTTGTGCATTGCTCATTCCATCAATAATTATAATGCTTACGAACTGAGGGATTTGATAGCGGTATTGTTTCTTTAGCCACATTTAGGAGATGTGACATGATGTATTCTGTCACATCATCAATAGGCTGGAGACGGATTTTTTCCTCATTAAAAGACATTGATGACCAGAATTTTGCCCAGTTTGCTCGGGCAAATTTCCATTTTCTGCAGGGTTGAGCTGGAGGAGCCTGTGCTATTAATAGGTTGCATACGATTGGGAAGTGATCACTACCCATTATATCATTTAAAACGTACCACTCTAGGGTCGGGACCAGTAATGGAGAACAAATGGAGAGATCTATGGCTGAGGTATGTCCATTTGGGAGCTGAAAGTGAGTGTGTGTGTGTGTGTGTGTGCCATATTGAGTATAGTGAGGTTTACTGCCTCTATGAGGCTCTCAATGAGTCGACCTCGTTTATCTAATTTAGGATCGCACCATAAGGGGTGGTGCCCGTTGAAGTCCCCTAACATACAGAGAGGTGGAGATATCTATAAAAGGAGATCTTCAAGATCTTTTAAACAAGAGGTATGGTTTGGCTGTAAGTAGATTGATACTAATGTTATTTCAATATGGAGCATTATATGCACAGCAACAGCTGTGCATATAATGTACTGTGCATATAATTCAGTTTGAAGTGGAATATGTTTAGTTGGGATCTTTGAATTTATCAGGATTGCTACACCACCATGGGCAGCATTTGTTGTATTATGATCCCTTTGATAAAGGCAATAGTTCTTTATCGAAGTAGAAATTTGCAAAGTTAAATAAGTTTCCTGAAGACAAAGGGCAACTGGAGAAAATCGATTAATTAGATCTTGGATGTCATCTGTATTGAAATGAAAGCCTCTGCAGTTCCATTGAAAAATACAAGGCATTATTTGTGTTTAGTTGATGGAGCTGATCCTGACTACTTTTTGAAAGTGACTGGTTTCTGGCGTTCCCATTTCTGTCTTTTTTTTTTGGAAGACAGGCCGACCAGTGTCCATTTCTTCTTCTTCGGCATGGATTTCTAAAAGAGGATCTTCCTGTATAGATGTGCCATCTATGTCGATGGTTGTGTCTCGAATATTTTTCATTATATTTGAATTTGTAATAGTAGTAGTAATGGCAAGTGATGCAAGAAAGCAAGTGTATGAGCTTATGCAGCATCAGCCAAAAAAAAAAAAAAAAAATCACACCATTCCCTCCAAATGCCTGTCCAGTTTCTCCTTAAATTTATTTAACCTGTCAACTTCCACAACGACAGATGGAAGTTTGTTCCAGCAATTAACCACCGCTGGCTAAAGGCAAATTTCCGCACATCTAATCTACATCTGTCTTTTCTTAATTTGGATTTATGCCCCCTTAGGTTCGTAATCTGAACAAGTGGAAGGATCCCATCAGAATTCAGCGAGCTCAACCCATTCAAGGCCTTATATACCTCAATCAGATCACCGCGCAGGTGCCTAGTCTCCAGCCACTGCAATTTGCAGAACTTAAGCCTCTCTTGGTAAGAGGAACCTTTCATTCCCCTCACCAATCTTGTTGCCCTTTTCTGTACACACTCAAGTAAATCTACATCCTTCCTAAAATGAGGCCTCCAGACCTGTACGCAGTACTCAAGGCATGGCCTGACCATTGCATTATACAGAGGGTCAATCACCTCCTTCTCCCTGCTAGCAAAATTCCTATATATCATTGACAAAACCCCATGACCTGCCCTGGCAGCCTGTCTGCATTGCTCAGAAAACTTCATATCTGACTGCACAATTACTCCCAGGTCTTTTTCATTTTCTACCACCGTAAGTGTAGTACCACACAGTTGGTACGTTTCTCTAGGGTTACTTTTACCCATATGCAGTTCTTTGCATTTGTCAAGGTTAAACTTCAGTTGCCACATCTTAGCCCATCTGCCCAAATTATCTAGATTCTGTTGCAGTAGCACACTGCCATTGCTGTCATTAACAACCCTGTCAACCTTTGTATCATCTGCAAACTTCGACATTAAGCCTGATATACCTTCATCAATATCATTGATAAATATACAAAACAACAGTGGACCCAACACTGAACCCTGTGGGACTCCACTAATAACATTAGTCCACGAAGAGCAGCACCCATTGATTACCACCCTCTGTCTTCTCCCACTTAACCATCCTTTTATCCATTGTAGCAACTTACCCTTAATACCATTCTGCTCCTATTTGTACAATAGTCTTCCATGCGCAACAGTGTCAAAAGCTTTCCTGAAATCCAAATATATGATATCAAAATTATTTTTTGCATCCAGTTCCTTTGTAACCACATCATAATAACCAATCAAATTTGTCAGACAAGACTTTCCCTTAACAAACCCATGCTGTGTCTGAATTATTGCTGCAGTCTTTTCTAGATGATCCTGCAATGCATCTTTAACCAGTGACTCCATTATTTTACCCGGAACAGAAGTTAAACTAACTGGCCTGTAATTACTCGTGTCACCCTTCGATCCCCCTTTTTGAATTGGGGATACATTTGCACATCTCCAATCCGTGGGAACCTCCCCTGAGTCCAAGGATGCTCTCATAATTATGGCTAAGGGTTTGCTTAGTTGCTTTTCAGCCTCCTTTAATATAACTGGATAGATCCCATCCACTCCAGGTGCTTTTCTTATGTTTAACTTCAACAATTTCTCCTCCACTTTGCTCTCAGTTATTACAAAATCATTAAGTATCCTGCTACAATCTGATAACCTTCTGCCATTTTCAAACCTTAATAATTCCTCATGTGTGAATGTAGATGCAAAATACTCATTCAGTTTGTTTGCTATCTGAGCAGGATCATCAACAGTCGAGCCATTGATGTCAAGTGGACCAATCAGATTCATCCCCTTCCTTTTAGAGTTTATATAAGTAAAGAAATCCTTGCTGTTTTTCTTAGAATCTTTTGCCAAGGATTTCTCGTAATCTGCCTTCGCCTGCCTAACCTCTTTTGTGACCTGATTACAGACTAGTTTATATCTGCCATAGGCTTCTGAGTCGCTTGATAATTTATATGCATCCCATGCATTTTCCTTCTCTGTTATGAGTCTCATTAGTTCATTAGATAACCATTTAGGACTAAACCTTGAACATTATTTCTTAAAAGGTATGAAACTTTTAGTAGTTTCCACGATTAATTCCCTGAATGCTTCCCACTTAGAATTTACTGTTGGTAACATCGTGAGTTGATCCCACTGTACAGAATTTAAAAACTGTCTGAGACCACTGTACTCACCTTTACGGAAGCAAAAACCCTTTCCTTTACCCCTGATGGTAATTAAATCTTTAAGTAAATCCCACATCAGTACACTGTGATCACTGCCACCTAGTGGTTCCTTTATCTGCAAATTCTTAATACACGAATGATCACTGCCACCTAGTGGTTCCTTTATCTGCAAATTCTTAATACACGAATGATCACTGCTGATAACCAGATCAAGAGTATTACTTTCTCTGGTTGCCTCTCGAACATGCTGCTGCAGAAAACAATCATCCAATAAATCCACAAAAGTCTGACTAGTGTGTGAGTGACCAACCCACAAGTTCCAGTCAGTATCTGGGAAGTTAAAATCCCCCATTATAAGACATTCCGATTTACTAGCCCACTCTATTTCTCCGTACAATTGTTCATTGTACTCGTTCGAGTCATTAATACATGGTGTGGTAGCTCTCATTGGAGGAGGAGATTCCGCTGGTATTGTGAGAGGAGTATTATTTGCTTGGTCTGAGAGTTTGGGTTGTTGTTGTTGTTTACGTACATTTGGTTTTTCCTCAGAGAGGACAGTTCTAGTCCAATCTGAAATTGAATTATTAGCAGGAACTGTGACATTAGTTTGTGTAGAGACTGTTTGGTATTTTTTAACTGCATTAGCATAGGAAATATTTTTATTCATAGTAGGTGCCACTAGTCTTCTCGCTTCTGGGTAACTGACTTTGTTCGCAACTTTGTATTTTACTATTTGTTTCTCAGTTTTACATTTTTCACAACTTCTGGAATAGGCAGGATGATCACCTTTGCAATTTGGACAGGTCATTTTTGTAGTCGTACAGTCACTTTGTATGTGACCCGAGGAACCACAGTTGGGGCAGACAGGAACTCCTCTGCATACAGTTTGTGAGTGGCCATACTTTTAACATTTAAAACATCTTAAAGGATTGGGAATGTACGGGTGGATACGGCAAAGTAAATAACTTGCTTTTATAGAGGAGAGTAAGTTGGGCGTATTGAACGTGAGAATAATGTTTCTGGTTGGGATAAGTTGATTATCTTTTTTAGTTATTATTCATATTTGCTTGAATTACATTTTGTCCCTGCAGCTCTTGGGTAATTTCTTCCTCTGTGACATTTAACAGGTCCCAACTGGATATGACACCCTTAGTTGAATTTAGGGTTGCGTGAGGAGATATTTTTACCGGAATACCCGCAATGTTTGTTAACTGTAAGCGTTTCTCTGAATGCCTGTGGTTCGTAGTTTCCACTAGCATGTCCCTGATTATAATCTCTTGACAGTCTTAGGAGATCCTGCAATACCTTCGAGATGTTTTTGTATTACGAAGGGACAGTTTGCTCATTGGCTGACTAGTAAGGGAGTGGAAAATTAAAAAGGATGGGCAGGGTTGCTCCATCTGATTAGTCTTCGGTCTCTTTGGATGATCATTTTCTAAGTCGTGATTGGGGTCATGATTAATATAATTGTCTGTTCTTGAGCTCGAAGGCTCTAATGGTGGATAATTATTTTTATCCATTATGGCTCCTTTTCGCCCTGGGGGTTTCTCTTTACCGCCCAGGTTACCGGCCCCGCCACGGGGGAGGCAGGAGCAGTGCCGCTTTGTGGCCAAGCGTAGAGTTAGTACAGTTAGTAAATCTATCTAAATTAAAGAAAAAGGTGATTTCCTTCTTCTGGGCTCTCTTCTTATAAGAAACTAGAGCTACTTAACACAAAATTTTAATAACTGCAAGAGAAAACAAAGGAAAACTTAGATGGTGGGAAGAAAAACGCTCGATATATGCACAATAATCACTTGGCCACGGAAACGCTTGGCACCCGGGGGCTCCGTTTCTTGCACGGTTTGGCAAATGATGTTTGTGTAGTGAGCAATGCCTATTCAATTTAGTAGATCCCCATAATGGGTGGTAGCCACTGAAATCCCCCCCCCCAGGGTTGATTTGATTTGATTTGAGTTTTATTGGCGCATAAGCAGCTGAGGCTATAATGCGCCAAATACCGGTCATATGTAAAAAAAAAAATTAAAACATTCAGTGACCTAAGTAGTTAGGCCACCATGTCCAGATGTATAATAACAAAGATATAAAAAAATAAATCAATAAAGACGTAACAATAACATAAATTTTAAATACAATTAAAAACTTTTATCGATTTAAAATAGCTAAAAACAGCAGACATGTTGTCATTGTCGGATAAAATCTGACTGAGTGTATACGGCTCAGTCAGATGGTTAAAAGCGGTAGAACGAGTGCTGCTAAAATCTGGACAGTCAATTAAAAGGTGTCTGATCGTTAAAATTGTGCCACAGGACACACACATAGGAGGGTCATCAGCCCTCAGCAAAAACGAATGTGTCAAATGACTATGTCCTATGCGGGTCCGGGCAAGAACAACTTCCTCCTTACGATTCCTGCGCAGACTAGACTGCCACGGTTCAATTAAAGGCTTTATACGGTATAGTTTATTCCCAGTCTGTCCATTCCACAACTCCTGCCATTGGGAATGTATCTTCTCGTGTATTATTTGCCTGTAGTCTGTATAGGGGACTGACAGGCAGAGATTATTATTAGGGATTGCTGATTTGGCTGCGGTGTCAGCCAAATCATTTCCCCTAATCCCAATGTGGCTGGGAATCCAGCAGAAGCGGATGTCATATTCGCGATCATGGAGAACGTGAATCTTCTGCTGAATGCTAGACAGAACCGGGTGAGGATTATACCTCACGGATATTAAAGCCTGTAACACACTGAGAGAGTCAGAATATAAAATGAACCGTTGGTATTGGCATTCACTAATGTGATCCAAGGCTAACTTTATAGCGTGCAGCTCTGCAGTAAATATGCTGCATTCAGAAGGAATCTGCTCCGAAGTAGTAGTGTCTCTAAAGACAGCAGCAGATCCCACATATGATTCCGCCTTCGAGCCGTCTGTGTAGACTGGCGCGAAGTCAGAATGTTCAGCTCGGTGTGCTGAAAAAAGCTGCAGGTAGACAGACGATGGAGTGTCCGACTTACCCCAATTTCTAAGGGACAAGTCACATGCCGGGACATGAGCATGCCAGGGTGGAAGGGGTTGCTTTGGTGTTTGGGCAACCCTGTCTACCTTTATATTAAGTTCTTTGAGTAGCTCTTGGACACGAATACCAAAAGGACGATTGGCAGTCTTACGGGTGTTGTACAAATTTTCCCATCGCGGCTCAAAAACGGTTAGCCACGTAGGGTGGTCTGGCAGGGATTTCAGTTTTAGAGCGTAGTTTAGAGACAACTGCTTACGTCGAAGCAATAATGGCGGTTCGTTTGCTTCGACGTATAAGCTCTGGACAGGAGATGTGCGATATGCTCCAATAGCGGTACGGAGAGCCAGATGATGGACAGGATCGAGCCAGCGAAGTACACTGTCTCTGGCCGAATTGTATACCAGGGACCCGTAATCCAGTCTGGATCGTACAAGTGCACGATATATGCGTAGTAGGGTGCATCGATCCGTACCCCAAGATGTTGAGGAAAGAGAGCGCAGAATATTTAGCCCTCTTGTGCACTTTGTGCGGAGTTGACGGATGTGATCCAGAAAGGTCAGCTTTTTATCGAATACGAGTCCCAAGAATTTTGTGTCCGCTGCTATTGGAATTACATTTTGTCCGAGCTTTAATTCAGGTTCAGGATGAAGATTACGCTTACGACAAAAGTGTACGCAAACGGTCTTCTCCGGCGAGAACCTGAAGCCATTAGCAAGAGCCCAGGAGTTGAGGCGATCAATAGCTTTCTGCAGTTGTCTTTCAATAACCCTCATGTTGCATGACTGACAAAATATGCTAAAGTCATCAACATAGAGGGCACAGTTTACAGTTGGAGGAAGTTGTTCTGTGATGGAATTCACTTTGATGGCAAAAAGCGTGACACTTAGTACTGATCCTTGTGGTACTCCCTCCTCTTGGCTGAAGGAACGAGAGAGTGAGGATCCCACACGAACTTGGAAAGATCGATTGGCTAAAAAGTTTTTAATAAAAATGGGGAGTTGCCCCCTAAGGCCAAGGCTATGCAGATCTTTCAAGATGCCAAATCTCCAAGTTGTGTCATACGCTTTCTCCATGTCAAAGAACACCGACACCAAGTGTTCACGTTTTAGGAAAGCATCCCGGATGGATGCTTCCAATCTAATAAGATGGTCCAGAGTGGACCGGTTCCTTCGGAAGCCGCACTGTATGTTGGAGAGAAGGTCATTTGATTCTAAGTACCATATTAAACGAGAATTAACCATTCTCTCCAGGATTTTGCACAGACAGCTAGTCAGAGCAATAGGACGATAGTTGGTGGTGACTTTTGGATCCTTTCCTGGCTTAGGGAAGGCAAGAACGATTGCCTTTCGCCAGGAATCCGGAAACTGCCCTTCAGTAAAGATTCTGTTATACAGAAAGAGCAGACAATCCATAGATTTTGGTGAAAGATGTTTAATCATGTCGTAATGGATGCCATCTTGTCCAGCAGCACTTGCTTTGGAAAGAGCGAGGGCTCTTTTCAGTTCCTGAATAGTAAAATCCCCGTTGTAGGGATAGAGGCCCTTGGACTTAAAATTAAGTGCTTCTCTTTCCAGTTTATGTTTCAGGACCAGGAACTCTGGGGAGTATGAGGATGTTGCGGAGATGTTGGAGAATGTTTCCCCAAGAGCATTGGCTATTGCAGTTGGATCTGCAATAGCGCATCCATTATAATCTAAGATTGAAGAAGGGTGGGATGTATATTTTCCCTTCATTTTCCGGATTTTATCCCAGACTACCTTAGAGTTGGTAGACTGGTTAATAGATGATGTAAAACGGATCCACGATTCCTTTTGACTCTGACGACGGATGTAGCGTGCTTTGGCTCGTGCACGTTTGAAGGCTATAAGGTTGTTCGTGGTAGGATATCGGCGAAATTTCCCCCACGCTTTGTTTTGAGCCTTTTTGGCTGCTGTGCATTGTGAATTCCACCAAGGTTTGGGAAATGGTGGAAACCGGGCTGATGTTTTTGGGACAGCAGTAGCAGCTGCGTGGACAATGATTTCTGTGATGTACGTTACTGCGTCATTGATAGGCTCCTGACTGACTGTACTGAGTTCAAAATTTGCCTGATGTTGGAAGGCATTCCAGTCAGCCTGATCAAACTTCCACCGTGGTAACCTAAAAGGAAGACACGGTCTCCCACTGTGTAACAAGGTTATCACAGGGAAGTGATCACTTCCGTATGGATTCTCCTCCACTTCCCAGGTGAGTGAAGGGAGTAGAGAAGGGGAGCAGATAGAGAGATCAATGGCAGAAAAAGTACGGGTAGGCATATGGAAGAAGGTGTTTGTTCCAGTATTTAGAAGGGAAAGGTCATTGTCATTGAGCATACGCTCTATGACTCGTCCCCTTCCGTTGATGTTAGCACTACCCCACAAGGTGTTATGTCCGTTAAAATCCCCGAGAAGTAAGAAAGGGGGAGGCAGCTGCGTTAGAAGATCATCAAGGTCTGCCTGGGAGATGTCAGTCCCAGGTGGCAAATAAATAGAGCAGACCGTTATTAAAAATCCCACTGTAAGGCGAATTGCAACAGCCTCTATGCTGGTTGTAATTAGCAAGGGCTGAACTGGGGTCTGATTACCCACAAGGATAGCCACTCCTCCATGAGCAGGACCATCCGCAATTCTATCCTTACGAAAGATTGTGATGTTATGCAGGGTGGGATCATCATTTGCCTTTAGATAAGTCTCCTGCAAGCAAAAGCAAACTGGCTCGTGCTTTTGCAGGAGGGCCTTGATGTCATCAGTATTTCGCCGGAATCCACGACAATTCCATTGTAGGAATTTAGCCATTATTTTGGCTTGGTGGGTCCATCAGGCGGCTTCCGAGGTGCTGAGGGCTTACTTTTATCAGTCTTGGCTTTGTCTTTTTTGGGGAAGAATGGACGATGTCCCGTGTCCATTTCTTCCTCCGCAAAGAGTTCCAAGACTGATTCATCCTGTACCTCCTTGTTCTCTACATCCATTGTTTCTGGTATTACGGGTGACTCTTCAGAACGTTTTTGCTCTTTTTTACCACTTGGTTTTGGTAGTGGTGGAGCACTAGGAGGTACGGATATAGGAGTGGCAACTGATTGTGTTTTTTTGGTGGGCTTTTGTGAATTTAATAAATAGCGTGCAATCGGAGTGAATGACTCTTTCGGTGGTATAGTCATCTCAGTTTGAGTACCGATAGTGCACTTGGCAGAAACCTTCTGAGCATAGGAAGGTTTCCCGCTATTTATTGGTTCGATACGTTTTCTGGCCTCTGGGTAGGAGATATTCAGCTCTGTTTTCAGTTTTTGGATTTCTTCTTCATCCTTCCACCGCTGGCATGCTCGAGAATAGGCGGGGTGCTCTCCTTGGCAATTAATACAGATCGGTTTTGAAGCTGAACATTCCTTGCTCTCGTGGTCTTTAACACCACATCGAGCACAGGCAGGGTTACCACGACAAGATGTTTGTGAGTGGCCGTATTTTTGGCATCTAAAACACCTCAGTGGGTTTGGGATGTAAATCCTCACTGGGCAGTTTAGATAGCCTGCCTTGATGGAACTTGGAGGCCTTGGGGTATTGAACGTGAGGATAAGAACTCGGGTAGGGACGAGATTCCCATCCTTTCGTCTCGATATTCTTTTCACAGCTGTCACTCCTTGGTCTTTCAATTCAGAGCAGATCTCTTCTTCAGAAACATGAAGAAGGTCCCACTCTGATATAACACCACGTGAAGAGTTCAGAGTTTTGTGGGGGGTTACGGTGATAGGTATTCCCCCTATGGATGTAGAGTTTAAGAATTTTTCAGCTTGTTTTGTGCTGGAAGCTTCAACTAAAAGATC
Source organism: Mastigoproctus giganteus (assembly GCF_048544385.1). Lineage (NCBI taxonomy): Eukaryota > Metazoa > Arthropoda > Arachnida > Uropygi > Thelyphonidae > Mastigoproctus > Mastigoproctus giganteus. The sequence continues at coordinate 158,476,171 of NC_143579.1, forward strand.
GCCAGAACGCAGTCGTTTAACGGATTTTGGTGACCCTGCCAACCCTTCTAATCCTTTCTGGATAAAGAAGGGTGACATCTTTCCAATTGACTGTTCTCCGATGGAATGGAGAATGAGGAAGAGCGGTGTCACTGATGGTGTTGGTGTATCCTCAGTTCTGGCTCTTTTTGCAGAGGTGTTTTCTTTTTCATCTTCTCGATTAGGTAGGGGCCTTGTTGGGGCCCCAGAAGAAAGGGGATTTAAATTACTCATATGAGTAAAGAGAAAATGTCTGATGCCTAAGTACCTCACCCACCACGGAGCCCTACGAGGGGACGCCCACTCGTGAACTAGCAGGTACTGCGTACACGAATGGGACGCCGAGTTCGCTTAGAACACCATACCCACGTTACCAATAAGTCTTTATCCCGTCCCAGGACCATAGGGAGGGAGGCTTATTGGAACGCAGTTGACCCTAGCAGTATAAAACCACCCGCCGATTGATCCCAGTCGGGCCGGTCCGGGACCACCCGTCTTGTCGAAGCAGGGGCCAAAGTGGTGTATTGAAGCTGGGCCCCTCAACCACCAGGATCCCCCTTTCCGCTTCCACGGGTCGCGGCGCACGGCTGCACACGCCGGATTTCAAAGATGTAACCCTGAAACCAAGGTATGGGCGTTAGATCCCAGTGATGCTAATCTGGAAACCCAGCAGCGTCACTGGGAGGTCCCCTCACCACGTACAGGTGCCCACGTTGAGGGGCCCCCCAGGGACAAACAACGGCAGGTAGCTGTATTAGCAGGTTTTCAAGATCTCGGTAAGAGAAGGTATGACTTTGTGGGAGATAATGTTAACACAAACTGGGTTATCAAACGTACAGCAAGATGGCTACACCCTCACGGGCAGAAGTAGAAGTATCACGATCATGTTGATAGATAGAATAGTTCTTTTTGCTGGTAGAAATTTGATAAGTTAGATAGGTTTCCTGTATATAGAAACAAACTAGTGAGTAGCGGTTAATTTAGTCTTAAATATCGTTAAATTTACTACGAAATCCTCTACAATTCCATTGTCGAATATAATGCATTATTGGTGTTTAGTAAAAGAAGCTGTATCTGACTGTTTTTTGATGTGGCTGGTTTATGGCATTCAGGCTTCGCCACTTCGGTTAGTCTTTTTTGGAAAAGAATGGCTGTCTATATTTTCTTCCATATATATTTCTAAGACTGGGCCTTCCTGTCTGGACGAGTTATTTGTATCTATGGATGTGTGCTGAATATTCGTTTTTATGTTTGAGTCTCGATTATTTGAACAGTTGTGGCAGATCATTTCTATTGCTGAACAGTCATTTTGAGTGTGATCAGAGGACCCACAGTTGGGACAAACTGGGTTTCCCTCTACATGTCATTTCAGAGTGGCCATACTTTTGGCACTTAACATCTCAAGGGATTAGGAATGTATGGTTGAATGTGTGAAAGAAGATAACCTGCTTTTATGGATGAAGGTGGGTTTGGGGTATTAAAAGTGAGTACAATATTCCTTGTAGGTGTGAGTGTATTGTCCTTTTTAATCATGATTCTTTTCACTGCAATTACATTTTGCTCCTGAAGCTATTGACTTATCTCCTCCTCTGAAACATTCAATAGATCCCAACTGATTATAACTCCTTTAGATGTGTTTAGGGTTCCACGGGAAGAAACTTTTACTGGAATTCCAGCAAAATTTGTAACTTTCAGTAGATGCTCTGAATGTTTCTCAATGTTTAGGTTGCAGTCTCTTGACTGTCTTAAGAGATCCTGCCTGACTTTCCGGGTGTTTCTGGATAAGAAACAAAAGACAGTTTAGTCAGAGGCTGATCTGTAAGAGAGTGCATTATGAGAAATGTAGGAAAATCTGTCGCCGAGTTGTTGGTTTTAAACCTCTTGGGTTACGACATGTCATGTTCTGTTTCTATGTCTGGCCAAAAGCTTGTCAGCTTTAGAGGAGGAAACACATTATGTTCCATAAGTGCTCCTTTTGGCCCATGGCAGGAGCAGTGCCCGGTGTGACCAAGCGTAAAGTAGTAAGTGTTAGTAATAGAAATATGAAAAATAAAGAAAGGTAGCTTTCCTTTCTTTCTCTGTTTCAGTACTTTTGTAACAGTAGCTGATAATAAATAAATAAAGTTCTTAAGGACAGGAACTTAAAAGAACTAGAAATCACTTTAATACAATCGCACTTTAAGCACAGAGAAAACGCTCGATCACAATCGCTTGGCACCCGGGGCCATTGATCCCATTGTCAAATATGAGTCCCAAGAATTTTGTCTCTGCCACTATAGGAATGGTGCTCCATGCACCCAACTCTAAATTCATGTTTGGTTAAGCTTGTGACAAAAATGAACACTAACAGCCTTCTCAGGTAAGAATCTGAAACCACTGGAGATTCTATGCAGCACTAGATGCAGATTCAAGGCTGATTAAATGCTTCTTGGCCTGTGCCTTGTGTACCTGAAAATGAGGTGTGCAAGATGTTGTGGTGAGATCTTCATGAACGACTCGCCCAATGCATTTGCAATCTCCACTGGTGTTGTAACATCATAACCGTTTACAGTTAGTATGGGAAGGTTGATGCATGGATGTTTTGAGTAAATATGTTGTATTTTGGCCCATATCATTTGCGTTCTTGTAGTTCTTGTAATTGTAGAGGAGAAACGTCTCCATGCTTTCCTTTTGCTAGTCTGCCCAATATGTTTTTCTTTTGCCTGAGCCTGTTATATCAGATTTGCAGTTGTTGGAAACTTCCTGAAGATGTTCCATGCTTTGTTTAGTTGAGCGGCATTCATTATTCCACCAAAATTTTGAGCGTTCTGATATTTTGTTGGATTGCTTTGGAATAGCTTGGTCTGCTGCCTGTAGTATTTGGTTAGATATATATTCTGTGGCCAAGTTTATGGATGTTTGCTGGACCTGCTTTTCTTCTAGTATTGCTAGTTGTTTGTATATATCCCATTTCACTTTGAAAAAGTTCCATTTGACATTTCTGTTAGAAAAGTGGGGGATGTTTGTATCGATACGGCATATCACTGGGTAATGGTCACTACCCAGCAGATTGCTATGAATAGTTTTTCCAATTAGAGGATATATGGATGCTGAGCATAGAGACACATCAATAGCTGAAGTAGATCCTGTAAGTAAATGCATGTGTGTGCATTTACTGAGAGTATCCAAATTGTGCTGGTCAAGTAAGTTTAAGGAAGTTGTACCACTAGTTCTTCTAGGTTAGTATAGCGTATGTTTTGATGGAGGCAAGTATAGCGAGACGATAGTCAAGTCAAAATCAATGTTGACTTGCACTGCAACTGCCTCAAGGTCTGTTTTTAATGAGAGTGGCTTGGAGGGTATTTGAGTTTTGATTATCAATGATACACTTCCATGCACCTGATTGTTAGGGCTATGTACAACATGATCTTGCTAATGAATTATATATTTCAGGAGAGAAACAGTTATATGTGAGGTTAAGCTGGTTTCCTCAAGGCAGCAAGCAATGGGATCATATTGTGTGAGACCTTGGATGTCATTTAAATTACTGCAATATCCTCTACAGTTCCACTGCAGAAATGTAAGCATTATTTCAGTGTAGTAGTACCCTCGATTTGTTTTCGAGGGGCTTCTCTTTCCCCTTCTTTGGAAAGTATGGTTTTCCAGTGTCCATATCCTCATCAGTGAATAATTCTAGAACATGTTCATCTTGCTGTGAGCTGTCTTCTAAATCCATGCAATCTGTTTGGTTTGCATCAGGATGATTAGTAGTTGCTTTAGTATTTTGCTGTGGGCAGGCATTTGGTTGTACAGTAATTGGAGTATTTATGGCTTTACTTTGTTTGCAGTTTGGTTTACCGGTATGGTGCATTATAGAATTAGCAGCTTATGTGTCATCAAACCCACAATAACAACAACAACTAGTATGGTGGACAATACTGACCTTGCCCACTGAGATAGCAATTTGATTGGTTATATGGTTATCGCTGTTTGGATTGCAATTGATATGTCTTTTGGTTGCTTGAGCATAGGTTGGTTTATTAGTATACAGGGCTGGTAAAGATTTTTTGGCCTCTTGAGGTGATATTGTGTTCAATTTTGTATCGCTGTATGTGTTTTTCACGTTTCCAAAGGGGACACTCCTTTGAAAACAGCGGCTTTGCTTCTCAGTAGTTTGGACAACTCATTATGCATTCAGTGTTTGTGCAAGCAGTGGATCCACATGCGGCACAGGCAGCTGCGACTCTGCAGACTGTCTGTGAGTGCCCAAATTTCTGGCACTTGTAGCAGCATAAGGTTGGTTGTTTATTGGTGCATTGACAACGGAGATCATAGTGCGCCACTTCATTTGTTATATTATGTTCTTTGTATGCATATTCATTCTCTATATCTTGGTCGAATGCATGGGAGTTAAATATTTTCTGTGATTATATATGCTATCTTTATTTATAGTAGATAGTAGACATTGATTGTCTGCATGAATCTGAAAATGTCTGATATACGTTCCTTGTCACCTAGGATATCTTTGAGGGTGATGTTTTGATTTCCTTTATATAATGATGAGAAAATCTTTTGTAGATCATTTTCATAGGTTGGACATTCTGGAGTATATGTCTGATTGTTTGGGTAGTATTGCATGTTTGGCATCTTGGAGGTACTTCGGCACGCAGTAAAGAGCCATGTGTGATGTGTGTATGTCCAATTCGTAGTCTGGTCAGAACAACTTCCTCTCTCCTTGATTTCCTTGTGCTTGTTTTCCAATGTTCAACTTTTGGTTTTATTTCATATAATTTATTTGAAGTTTGTTTTTGTCAGAGTTCTTGCCATTGTGTTAGAGAGCAATTTTTAATGTTGTTATTTGGTTTTTAGGAGCATTAGCAACTAAGGCCATATTGCTCCGGGGATATGCGGTGGTCATTCCCTGACCTTTCTGCATCCTCCGTATTTGGTGGCTCACGGGCTCGAACCCCGGTCTAATCAAGAAGCATGTGCTACGCACTGCTATTCCTGCTAACCTGGCTACGGAGGCGCCGCATTTTTTAATGATTGGTTTGTAATCCTGATACGGAACTGGGAAAGGTTGTTTCTGGAGGTTAGTTGTTGATTTTGCAATTCTGTCGACTTCTTCGTTTCCTTTTATCCCTTTGTGTCCTGGTATCCAGCAGAAAAGTATTTCTTCTTTTATTTTTGTTAAGTCTGTTAATAGCTGTTTAATTTGCATGAGAACTGGATGGGTTATATTGGTTGTGGTTTGTATGGCGCTTAATGAATCAGAATATATTACTGTTCTCAAATGATATGTGGTTCTGAAGTACTCCAGGGCTATCTGAACTGCTACTAATTCTGCAGTGTAGAATTAGTAGCAGTTCAGTGTCTACACTGCCTTGGTAGGTCTGCCAGGGTAGTGTCTGGGAATACTGCTGCTGCTCCTACACGGTTCTCTGATTTTGATCCATCTGTATATATTGGTACATGGTTGGGATATTTAGTTCTATTTTTCCACATGCAGTTGTTGAAAGTTAATGTCTGACAAGTTATAGGCCTGACGTAGCCTATAATTTGTCAGCTATGTACTCTCGCTCTCAGTCAGGAGCGAGAGTGCATAGCACGCCTTCCTTAAGTGGACCGGGGTTCAAGCCCGTAACTATTAAATACTATAAATATTTGTATTGACGATTTATTGTAAACTCCACTGACTTGGTTGTCGTGCCAGAGTATAAACAGAAAATTTATTTATTTTTACTTTTATTCCAGGTTTGTATGGAGAGTTCACAAGCTGTGGAGTGGTTTATCCATGGTGTTATTATGTGCTCTTCAAGATTCGCAACATTATCTATGTTAAGATCATATGTTGTCAGTAGCTCTTGTAGTCTGATTCCTAGAGGCTTGTTTGCACTTTTGCGATTCCTATATATGTTTTCTCATTGAGAATAATGATGATGTCCAAGTCGGGTGGTCTCTTGTATGGATAGAGTAGGAGCCCTTTCTTCACTGAATGAACTGAGTGTTAATGTAATGCTGAAAATAAGGAAAATTTAATTTCACCAGGAAAGAGCGATAATTTACTGGCAAAGACACTTGATCACAAATTCACTTGGCACCTGGGGCTTGAATCTGATTGAACTGAGTTGAAAGTAAGCTTCAGTTGTCTGATGTGTAGGATAGACTAGGTACGGTCAATATAATTTGTCTATGTGCCTTATAGGGCATGTGATTTATATTCTATTTTGTACTTTAAAATTTTCTATCCGGCTTTCCACATATCACATGATTTAGAAAAGTCAGAGCGGCTTCCGTTGCAGCTGGGATAAATGGGAGTTGAGATCGAGCAATCTGCCTGTGTATGGTTCTTTGATTACCATATATGACAGATGGCGTCACCTCTTCCTGCCTGCTGAGAGTGGCCATATTTCTGGCATTTCAAACACCAGAGGATTCGGGAGTACGCCTAAATTTAGCAGTTTAAATAGCCAGCTTTTACTGTGGATGGTAAATCAGAAGTGCCGAAAGTTAAAATGATGAATCGAGTTGGAATGAGATTTCCATATTTTTTAATCATTATTCATTTTACACTTATTACCTCCTGGATGCTAAATTACTGAACTAATTTCTCCTCAGACATTATAAGTAGGTCCCACTCTGAGATGATACCTTTTGATGAATTTAAGGTATTGTGGGGAATAACAGATACTGGCAACCAACCACACTACAGTCACTTCACCATTTTTCATGATCCAGCAATAAATTGCAAAATTTTTTGGATCATACATGATCATAACTTGCACACAGGCTGAGTGTATCACCAGAAAGTTAGGACAGTGAGTTTCTCTTCGAAGGCTTTTAGGTTGGTTAGCTTCATTTTCATTGCATATTTCTGTCCTTGAGCTTGATGGCTCTAAAGATGGAAAATTATTTAAGTCCTTTTAGCCCTGGGAAAGGGACTTTCTTCTCCCAGGTTACTGGCCCCACCAAATGGAGGCAGGAGAGGAGAGTAAGAGAGCAGTATATTGCTAGAGGAGGTAGCAGTAATGATGCAAAAGAGTGTAGCAGTGACATTGCTAGAGAGTAATTTAGCAGTCAACATGAGGTTCTCTGAGTACAGGTAGGTTGTAAGCATAGTTCATGGGGTGGTTCTGACAATGACATATAGAGAAATTTTGCCAGTAGGAACTAGGAGGTGAAAATCATTTTTTTTTTTTTTTTTTTTTAAGGAGCATTAGCAACTAAGGCCATATTGCTCCTGGAATATGCGGTGGTCATTCCCTAACCTTTCCGCATCTGGTGGTGATGGGCTCGAACCCCGGTCTAATCAAGAAGCGTGTGCTACACACTGCTGCCCCTTCCCACCTGGCTACGGAGGTGCCCATATCATTTTGTATAAGCCAATGTGTTATAATGGTGCGGGTACACGAAGTGCAGAACTTCAATTTCTTGCAATGGAGTGGGAATTAGTGGTGTAAGTCTGTAAATATCTGTATGGTATTGTCATTAGTAGCGGGGATGTCAAGAAAGCTGGCTGGGACCGCCTAGTACAATAAATAAATTTAAAAAAAAAATGCTGTAAAAACTTGCTTCCTTGTATCGTTTTGCCACAAATTAATAATAATAAGAATATACTAGTAATCTAAACCACATCAGCTTTGAGGATTACATATATTGTTTAATATTTAAATATCATCATCATCAGCCATTTTCAATCCACTGCAGGATGAAGGCCTCTCCAGCAACTTTCCAGTTCCTTCTGTTTTGAGCACTGGCCATCCATTTACTACCCAAACACTCATGAATTTCATCTATCCATCTCCGCCTTTGTCTTCCAGGTTTTCTTCTAGCTCCTCTTGGGTACCATTGTGTTATTTTCTTAGTCCATCTGTCATCATGTCTTCGAGCTATGTGTCCTGCCCAAGCCCATTTTAGTTCTTTAGTTTTGATAAGAATGTCCTTTACTTGAGTTTGCTGCCTAATCCATGTGTTTCTCTTCTTATCTAACAGTCTGATTCCAATATGATTAGTTCCATTCTTCGCTGTGTAGTTCTCAGCTTCTCTTCCATTCTTTTGGTGAGTGCCCAAGTTTCACTTCCATAAGTCATGGTGGGGAGTATACATTGGTTCATTATTTTACGTTTCAGACAAACTGGGATATTGCTCTTCAGTATGTGACTATATTTCCTGAATGCTATCCATCCAAAATTTATTCTTCTCTTGAATTCCAGCCATTTATCATTATTACAGCTAATAACTTGTCCCAGATAAGTATATGACTCCACCTTTTCAATTACTGCTCCTTCAATCATTATTTCCCTTTCTGTGGCATACTTGTTCATCGTTACTTTTGTTTTAGCCATATTCATCTTTAGTCCAAAATCCTTACTAACTGTGCATAACTGATTAAGATTTTACTCTAATTCTTTGGGATCGTGGCTTATGACCACAATGTCATCTGCAAATCGTAAATGGTTTAGGTACTCTCCGTTCACATTGACTCCTTTCTGCGACCAGTCTAATCTTCTGAAAGCTTCCTCAAGGGCAGCTGTTGTTGTTGTTGTTGTTGTTTGGGTTTAAAGTGCAATGGCTACTAAGGCCATATTGCACTTATGGAAGTGGTGCATACTGTCTGTGTTTGTTGATTTAGATGCAGTTAAATCCGGTTATATAATCCTATTCGTTTTAGGAAGGAGAAGAATTCTGCAAGATTTGAATTTTCGCCTATGATATGGCTAAGTGACAAGGGTTCCTTTAAATTTGACAGAGAATTGAAAGACATTAGTCGAGCATTATTATATAGAGTACAGTCCAGAAGTATGTGTTTGACTGAGTGGTGTATGACAATGATTACACTGGGGAGGATCATTTCCTGACAAAAGAAACAGATGCGTTAAATGAGTATGGCCGATTCTGGCTCTGGCTAAAATTACTTCTTCTTGTCTGTTTTCTATAGAGCTGGAAGCCCATAATTTTGGTAAGGGTTTTATTTGGTGTAGTTTATTATGGGATTGTGTTTGCCACTGAAGAGTCCATTGATCTTTACATATTCTTTGTATTTTCATTTTATAATCTGTGACGGGTACTAGCGAATTTGTTGGGGCTGGGCTGGATGGATTTTTGGCAGCGTCATCTGCAATTTCATTCCCTGGTATTCCGTTATGGCCTGGGATCCAGCAGAAGATAACCTTTTGCTCATGCTCTCTAAGACGTATCAACTGTGTTTTGATGAGCTTTAATAACGGGTGAGTAGGCGGGGAATTGTTTTGTAATGCTAATACGGAACCTTGCGAGTCTGTGTATATTATGCTCTTTTGAATTGACATATGGTAGATATTTTCTAATGCAAGCTTGATGGCATATAATTCAGTTGTGTAGCTGCTACACTCTGTCGGAAGAGATTGAGAAATGATGGTATCAGGGAGTACAACTGCTGCACCCGATCCACTATCAGACTTCGAACCATCTGTATATATTTTTGCGAAGTCAGGATAATGTTGAGTATGTTCAATGTGTAGCTGTCGGACGGTAAAGTCTGATAGAGAGTGTTTACCCCACTGATGGAAATACTTGTCACAACATGGCATGATGACGGACCATGGAGGGTCAGGATCTATAGGATCTCGCAAGATTTTATCGAAGTGTATATCCCAATCTTCTGTTAGATGTTTTAGCCTAATACCAGCAGGCCGAACTGTCTGTGGTTTGTTTCTATACAGGGTCATATACAGCGGATCATGAAGTATTGACCAATTAGGATGGGTAACCTGGCTTTGGATCTTGATTGCATAGTTTAACATCAACATCTTTCTCCTGATATTTAAAGGAGGTTCATGGGCTTCAATATATAAACTTTGCACTGGAGATGTTCTGAACGCACCTAATGCTGTTCTAAGAGCTGAATGTTGAATTGGATTGAGGCGAGATAAAACACTCTCCCTAGCAGAATCAAAAACAGGCGCCCCGTAGTCCAGGCGTGATCTAATTATCATTCTGTATAGGTGAAGAAGGGTGTAACGATCTGCTCCCCATGTTGTCGCTGATAAAACTCTGAGTATGTTCAGTTTCTTTTGACAGTTTGTCCGGAGATACTCAACGTGTTTTTGGAAGTTTAACTTGCTGTCGAAAAATAATCCTAGTAGACGAATACAATTAGCTATGGGAAGAGGATGGCTATTCAAGTGGAGCTCGGGCTCAGGATGCATATTGCGTCTGTTACAGAAGTGTATGGCAGCAGATTTTTGGCTGGACAGTCTATATCCATTTTGTGTCATCCATGTCAGGATGCGATTAATTGATATTTGTAGCTGGCGTTCAATATAATGCATGTTTTGAGAATGACAGGATATTGAGAGATCATCTGCGAAAAGGTACGAATCTACAGTTTTCGGAATGAGTTCAATTATATGGTTCATTCTCATTGAAAATAAAGTGGCACTGAGAACAGACCCTTGCGGAATTCCTTCTTCTTGGGTAAAGATCTTAGAGAGGGTTCCCCGGTAACGAACTTGGAAGGATCTCCGATGAAGAAAATTTTTAATAAAGTATGGTAAATTACCTCTCAGGCCAAGGGAATGCAGATCTTTTAAGAGGCCGAAGCGCCATGTAGTGTCAAAGGCTTTCTCAACGTCAAGACAGACCATGACGAGATGTTCCTTCTTGATGAAAGCATTTCTAATGTTTGTCTCAGTTTTGATCATGAGATCCAAAGAAGATCGATTTTTCCGGAATCCAAATTGGTTGTTTTTAATCAAGTTTTGGGACTCCAGGAACCAAGTGAGACGGCGATGTAACATTTTCTCGAGGGTTTTGCTTAGACAGCTGGTAAGGGATATTGGTCTGTAATTTTGCGGAACAGAATGATCTTTACCGGGCTTTGCAATTGCTAGTACATAAGAATGACCCCAGGAACTTGGGAAGGTATGTTCGGAAAAAATTCGATTGAAATAAATGAGCAGTAAGGAGAGTGAGCTCTGATCCAAATTTCGCAGCATTACATAATATATCCCATCTGGGCCAGCAGCACTGTTTCTTGAGTTGTTAAGGGATTGTTGCAGCTCCAGCATGGTAAATGGTTTATTATAATATAAAGCGGAATTTCCAGTGAAATTTAGTCTGGATTTCTCTGCAACCATTTTAAGTTTTTGAAATGTTTGATCATAGGCAGCAGAAGAGGACAACTGAGAAAATACGATCCCCAGTGCATTTGCTATTTCTGTAGGAGTAGTAAGCTCCTGTCCATTCCAGTTCAGTAGTGGGGTGGATAAAGTAGGGAATTTGCTGTTTAGACATTTTATTTTTCTCCAGATTAATCTGGTATCGGTATTTTTATTTACTGATGAGGCGAATTTAATCCAATTTTCTTTTTTCGCTTTACGTCTGATGAAACGGGCTTTTGCTCTAAGACGTTTATAACTAATGAGATTGGAGGTGGTTGGGTGTTTGCGGAAAAGGTTCAACGCTTTATTTTTCTCTTTTTTCGCATGATTACAGTCTTCATTCCACCAGTAATTTCCTTTTCGTTTATTTCTTACTTGATATTGTGGAATGGTAGCGGATGCGGCTGTCAGAATTTGATTGGTGATGTGCTCAGTAACACTGTCGAGAGAGGACTGAATAATGTGGTTGTCAAATGATATGTGCGTTCTGTATTTTGTCCAATCAGCTCTTGAAAATTTCCATTTAATTGAATTTTCTGTTAGGAAGGAACAGGATGTTTGAATTTTGCAGATTATTGGATAATGGTCGCTGCTATAAGGATCACTTAGAGTTATCCAGTCTATACTTGGAAAGAGGATTGGGGAACAAATGGAAAGGTCTATTGCAGATGTTGAACCTGTAGGGAGATGAATATACGTGGGAGTGCCAGTATTTAGTAAAGTTAAATTCAGCCTGTCTATCAACATTTCTATAAGCTTCCCTCGTCTGTCTGATATAGGGGAACCCCATATTGGGTGGTGAGCATTAAAGTCTCCTAGTATACAAAATGGAGATGGTAACTGCAAGACAAGATCTTCGATTTCCTGAATGGTATATTGATGATTTGGTGGAAGGTAGATTGAAACCAGTGTCAGTGTAATACCATTTACAACGCGAGTGGCAACAGCTTCTAAAGCGGTATGTAAATGGATGCGTCTGGAGGGGATTCTTGAATCCATGAGTATTGCTACTCCTCCATGAGCACTGTTTGGGCCAGCTCTGTCTTGTCTGAACATGGTATAATTTTTGATTTTGATTGATATCTGAGGTGTCAAATTTGTTTCCTGCAAGCACATTGCAAGAGGTCTGTAGTGTTGAATTAATTCATGAACATCATCAATGTTACTGCGAAGGCCTCTACAGTTCCATTGGATGATCTGTTCCATTACTTGGATTTGTAAGAGGAAGATGAATCTGACTGTTTTTTATAAATGGGTTGTTTGTGACGATCTAGCTTAGGTTTTTCTTTTCTGGGAAAGTTGGGGCGTGTTGAATCATTGTTATCTTCCATTTCACCATCTGCATGTAATTCAAGAAGGTCTTGGGTGGTCATATCATCGGTATCCATCCTTGTTGAGGGTGGTTGATTAACCTCAACAGGATCCGATTTTTGCAGTTTTTCTGTTGCTTTACCGTGGGTTATGATTTGGGTTGGAACTGAGAGAGGCGTATTCATACTTTGATCTACTGTGTTTGGCTTTGATGTAGGCTGGGTAGATAGAACTGATCGAGCCCAGTCTGCGATCGATTTATCCGGGGAGAGTGACACTTCCGTCTGACATGCTACTGATTGGTGAGAGTGCATAGCCGCAGCATATGAGGTATTTGGCATGATTAGTTTAATTTGTTTCCTAGCTTCTTGATAGGAGACTATTTTCAGTTTTATATTTTTGTATTTTTTTGCCTATTTTCCAGAGATCACATTCTTTAGAGTATGCTGGATGGCTTCCCCTGCAATTAGGACACTGCGGAGTTTGTGCTTTGCATTCTGACTGGGCATGAGTTGTGGAGCCACAGTTTGGACATGTTGAGACGCCACGGCATGCTGTCTGGGAGTGACCAAATTTCTGGCATTTGTAGCATCTTAGGGGATTTGGGATAAAGGGTCGAACACGGCAATTTAAGTAACCTGCTTTGACTGATGCTGGTAGATTCGGTGTATTGAAAGTTAGTATTATGTTACGTGTTGGGACTAAGGTACCATCTTTTCGTATCATGATTCTTTTTGCTTGGGATACATTTTGTGTCTTTAGTTCCTGTACTATTTCTTCTTCAGAAACGTTCAGTAGATCCCACTCAGTAATCACTCCCTTTGACGAATTCAGGGTGTTATGTGGAGTGACTTGTATTGGAATTCCGCTTAAATTGGTGAGTTTTAATAGTTGTTCAGAGTGTCTTGGGAGAGAAGTCTCTATTAGCAAGTCACCGGACTGGAGACATTTCACCATTTTTTGGGGATGCTGCTGCATGTTCCAGGCATCGTTGTATAATGAAAGGCGAGAGCTTGCTAACAGGCTGAGCTGACAGAGAATGGATAATCAGGAAGGCTGGTGATTCCTGTCTGCCTGCATCTTTTTTCATTCTCTTCGAGGTAGAGAAGTCATGGTCGGGTTCATGATTGTCATATTGAGCACTCTTGGGCTCTAGACGTGGAAATTCATTCGTTTCCATTACTGCTCCTTTTAGCCGCGAGGGTTGATTTATCCCCCAGGTTACCGGCCCCGCCACGTGGAGGCAGGAGCGGTGCCACCAGTGACCAAGCGATAGAAGGTTAGTGGTTAGTGTGTTAGAAAAGTAGTTATATATACAAAAGAAAGGTGTCTTTCCTTTCTTGCAGGAGGCTTCCTTCTTTATTTACAAAGAGCCAGAAAATAAATAACTTGGAAAGTAAAGCCTTTAAAAATCTCTTTATCAACTTCTCTTTAGAAAAACGCTTTCAAATTCGCTTTGTAAATCGCTAGATCACTCGCTTGGCACTCGGGGCCCCAAGGGCAGCAGTAAACAGCTTCGGAGGTAGCATTCTCATATATTTTCTTCAAAATCATAATATATATGGGGTATCAATGCCTTTTCATAATCCACAAATGCCAGGCATAATGGTGTTTTATATTCATTTGCTTTCTCCATTAGCTGTGATATTACGTGAAGGTGATCCATAGTTAAGAATCCTGTCCTAAAGCCAGCTTGCTCTTTCGGTTGATTCTCATCAAGTATTCTTTCTAATCTGTTAGAAATGACCCTTGTGAACAACTTGTAGATGTGGGATAACAAGCTAATTGGTCTATAATTTCCAATTTCTGATTTATCTCCTTTCTTATGCAGCAAAACTATGATTGCATTATTCCACTGCTTAGGCGTCACACCTTTTCTAATACATTTTGTGAAGAGCCTTGCCAGTTTTTGTGTTATGTCTCTTCCTCCCAATTTTAACAACTCTACAGTAACTTCATCTTCCCCCGGGGCTTTCTGATTCTTCATTTTCTTCAATGCATGTTCTACCTCATCAGGAAGAATATCGGGTATGTCGTATGTGTTGCTACTTTGCAATCCATGTTCCCCACTGCTGGTATCATTCCCTCGCTCCTTGTATAATTCTCTATAGTAGTCTTCTGCTATTTGAATTATGCCTTCTCTGCTGTTTATAAGTACACCATCGCTTTCTTCAGTTTCAGTATCATTTGTCTTTCTGTATTACTGCTCATGGCTGCTGATTTAAATCCTTTGTTTTCCCTTAATGCTTGTTCCACTTTTCTTGTGTTAAATCTTCTTATGTCCTCTCTGAGTCTCTTTCTAATGGCTTTGCATAACTCAGTATACTCAATTTTCTCCCTGTCAGTGTTTTTCTTGCTTTTCATTTGTCATCTTCGGTTCATCATGACAAGTGTTTCTTTACTAATTTTTTCTTCTTTGGATTTCTGTTTCCCTATAGGTTTCTTGGGCTTTATGACTTTCAGAAAGTTGTAATATTCCTCATCGATATCTTGGTCCTGAGCAGTCTGCAGAAGCTCAAACTTGTTCTTAAGTTCCAGTACATACTGCTTTTTCTCCTCCTCTGTTATCTCAAAGACCTTTGTATTATTTACTCGAGTCAGTTTTTTCCTTTTCTACATCTATATTAAGTGTACATCTTACCATTCTGTGATCACTTCCAACATTTACCTTATTCAGGACAGTAACATCATTCACGATATATCTTCTGTTAGTGAGGATGAAGTCGATTTCATTAGTTGTTAATCCATTTGGACTCTTCCATGTCCACTTTCTGTTCACCCTTTTCTTGAAAAAAGTGTTCATTACTGACAGTACTTGAGATTCTGCAAATTCCACAAGTCTTTCACCTCTTTTATTTCTTTCACCAATTCCAAAATTTCCTATAGTTCCTCTTTCTGCGCTGTTTTGCCCTTTTCCAACCTTAGCATTGAAGTCCCCCATAATAATAGTGTAGTGGGTTTTCTGCTCATCTAGAAGACTCTCAATTTCGGTGTACATTTCTTCAACCTCTTCATCATCATGGCTCGATGTTGGTGCATAAATCATTATAATAATATTAAATATAATGATATGCTATCTGCAGATTACTAATTAATGAATTTTAATTAGTAATCTGCACAATGGAGTGGGAATTAGTGGTGTAAGCCTGTAAATATCTGTTATTGTTATATTATTTGTTTTTTTTTTAGGAGCATTAGCAATTAAGGCCATATTGCTCCGGGATATGCTGTGGTCTTTCCCTGACCTTTCCGCATCCTCCGTGTTTGGTGGTGACAGGCTCGAACCCCGGTCTAATCAAGAAGCATGTGCTGTGCACTGCTGCTCCTTCCCACCTGGCTACGGAAGCACCTGTAAATATCTGTACAGTACTGTCATTAATAGCGGGTATGCCAGGAAAGCGGGCTGGGACTGACTAGTACAATAAATAAATTAAAAAAAAAATGCTGTATAAACTTGCTTCCTTGTATCGTTTTGCCACAAACTAATAATAATAATAAGAATATACTAGTCACACTAGTAATCTAAACCATATCAGCTTTGAGGATTGCATATATTGTTTAATATTTAAATATGATATCCTATCTGCAGATTACCAATTAATGAATTCTAACAAAACAAATCTTAAAGAAACAATATAAAAAAAATATAATGTTATTCGTAAATTACCTGTCGGTGCCATTCCAGCAACATTCAAATTTATCGAATATGCAATCATTTTCATAAAGACTACAAAGCTTAGAACGAAGATATTCATGCACATGAAAAGACTCTATAGGTTTTGTGTCCATGTTCAGATCCCACACCTTTACTGATAAATAGTCCCTAGATATCATGTAACGTCCATTGTTACTAAATTTGACATCAGATATACTTGATATAATTTCTGAGAAGAAACTTCGATTTGTGGGATCTTCAGGTTCTTCAAATACTAAAAGGTAAAAAAAAAAAAAAAAAAAAAAAAAATTGAAAATATGCATTAATGTCACATTAAAACACTATAAGTAATTTACTATAAAAATCAACTGCAGGCTATATTTAAATAAATATATTATTAATCACATTATAAGAGTATAAATAGAGAGTACTGCTATAAATCTAATAATGATTAATTTAATGATGTTAAGGAAACATTTATACGGTAGCACATAATCTTATCGGTGCTACTGGAACATGGGCATTTCAGTTTAACTGATGCTATACCTAGCATCACTTAAAATAATTTTATAATAAAAGATTGCAACTAATGAGTCTTTTAATGGCCATTTAATATTGTTAAACAAAGTTATGTCCAACAATTGTTGTTGTTTGTTTGATTTATTGGTGCAAGGGTTACTAAGGCCATAATGCAGCTATTAGAATATTATCTGGTATAGGCTGGATAAACAGGTGGATTTAGATTAGATGGTATTTGTTGTTTATAGTTCTCAGGAAGGTAAAGAGATCATTTATATCTGGTTGGTCTCTGAGAATTGTAAGCTGATTAGAGGAACGTTTATGTGAAAAGAGAGCTATTTGTCATTCTATAAAGTATAACGGACAATCAAGGATAAAATGTTTTACTGTGAATTGAGTTTCACAGTTGATGAATAGTGGAAGATCATCTGGTGTGAGTAGGTAACTATGAGTTAGGAGGGTATGCCCAATCTGCAATCTAGAAAGTTTCCTCTTAGGCTTGATGGCTACTGCTTGTGATAATTTTTAATTTGGAAAAACTTAATGGTTTTGATCTACTCTGACCAAATGAACAGACTTTATTTTCTTCCGGTGCACTGTATGATGTGTTTGTAATTTGTGTGAGGTATCTGGATGTCTAATGTTATGAGACCCGCATTCTTGGCAGCAAAATCTGTTTTTTCATTGCCCGTGATTCCAGCTTGTCCAGATATCCAACAGGAGATTATTTTTTGCCTGTCTGCATGAAGCTGAGCTAAATTTATTTGAAATTGTTGTAAATAGGGGTGACTTCAATGAACTTTATCCAGAAGAGCAGATATAGCATTTAAGGAATCTGTATGGATTGTGTTGTTGTTGTTGTTGTTGTGTTTAACGACACATAGGCTGCTAGGGCCATATTGTGTCTTTCTAATAGTGAATATAACTATATTTTATTATATATTCCTATACGATTTAGGAAAATAAATAGTTCTTTTTCATTAGAATCATCACCCAGAATCTGTAATAAATTTATTGATGACTGTGTATTAGCTATTGATTTAAAGGTGTTTAAGCGGATATTTTGAAAGTGGGGACAGTCCACTAACAAATGGCGAATGGTCAGTTGTACTTGACAGAATGTACATTGTGGAGCGCTGTCATTAGTTAATAGATATAGGTGAGTGAGGTGAGTATGCCCAATCCTTAGCCTTCCTAAAATTATTTCATCTCGCCTGTTTTTGCTGAAGCTGGATTGCCATAGCTTTGGTTCCGGTTTTATTTGGTAGAGTTTATTTCCTGGATAACCTTTCCAGATTAATGACCAACTGTTATAACATGCTTTACGGATAATGTGTTTGTAATCTGTATATGGAACTTGAAAATTCTGCGAAATGGTGGTTTCTGGTTGTTTGGCTGCATGATCCGCTCTTTCATTGCCAGCTATTCCAGAATGTCCTGGGATCCAGCAGAATGTCACAGTTTGGTTTAATTCCTTACAGGCAAGTAGCTTAGAACGAATCTGTTTTATTACAGGGTGAGAAGAGTTGTTACCACTTATTATAGCAGTGACAGCACTGAGTGAGTCTGTGTATATTAAAGTGGTCGTAATTAAAAATTCATTTATCCGATCGAGAGCTAAATTAATAGCATAGAGCTCAGCAGTAAAGATACTGCATTCTGTTGGTAATGAAACAGAAATGGTGAATGAAGGGAAGACTGCTGCAGCACCTATTGGGTCTCAGTTTTTGATCCATCTGTATAGATTTTGCAGGCCTCTGAGTTAGAAGAGTGAGTTTCATGTAATTGTGCAATATTGGAGGGCGACAAGGTGTTCTTACCCCACTGTTGAAAATAATCGTCGTAATTAACAGAAATATTTGTCCAAGGCGGACCAGGAGGTGTCATGTCCTGAAATATATTGCTGATGTCTATATTCCATGCTTGAGTGAGTTCTCTAAGTCTAAGTGCAGCAGGTCGGTTTTCATTTGGCTTACTGTTGTAAAATGACTCCCATTCGGTATTATACAGATATTTCCAACTAGGGTGGGAGGGCAAACTGCGAATTTTTGCGGCAAACATCAAAAGTAATGTTTTCTTCCGAAGATGTAAAGGTGGCTCATGAGGTTCGATATAAAGGCTCTGAACAGGGGAGGTTCTGAAAGCTCCTAGAGAAACTCTCAGCGCACTGTGCTGGATCGTGTTTAATTGCTCTAAAGTAGTTCTTCTCGCAGAGTCATACACTGGAGAGCCATAGTCTAAGCGGGATCTGATGAGGGCTCGATAAAGATGGATCAAGGTATGTCGATCAGCACCCCATGACATAGATGACACACACCGGAGAACATTCAACTTTTTCAAGCAGATAGTTCTAAGATAAGCTACATGTGCTTGAAAGTTCAGTTTCTTATCAAGTACGAGGCCAAGAACACGGACAGTGTGAACAAGAGGAATTGAAATGTTATTGATCTTTAGCTCAGGATCGGGATGCAGTGACCGTAATTTGCAAAAATGAGTAGCGGTGGATTTCTGCTCAGCTAGGCGGTATCCATTACGTAAGGTCCAAGATTCTATTCTGGAAAGAGCAATTTGTAACTGTCTTTCAACAGTATTCATACTTTGTGACTGGCAGGATATGGTGAGGTCATCTGCATACATGTATATTTGTATGGATTTTGGAAGTTCTTCCAATATGTGGTTGACCCGAATAGCAAATAGGGTAGCACTCAGTATGGAACCCTGAGGAACACCCTCTTCTTGAATGTGAGTTGCTGATAGCACGTTTTGGTATCGGACTTGAAAGGTGCGTAACCTTAAAAAGTTCTGGATGAATTGTGGAAGGTAGCCTCTCAACCCCAACTGATGTATATCTTTAATAATACCATGACGCCAAGTGGTATCAAATGCTTTCTGAATATCTAGCTTCACCATCACCAGATGTTGTCTCATGACAAAAGCGTTACGTATGTTAGATTCAATTTTGAGTAGTAAATCTAGGGTAGATCTGTTTTTACGGAAGCCATATTGGTGATCGGAAAGAACGTTTTGGGAGTCTAGCACCCACATGAGCCTCTTATGCACCATCCTTTCAAAGATTTTGCCCAAACAGCTTGTCAAAGATATTGGTCTGTAATTCTCAACTATGGAAGGATCTTTACTTGGTTTTAGAATAGCACAAATGTAGGAATGACGCCATGAGAGGGGATATATATTTTCTGAGAAGATCCGGTTATAAAAGAGTAATAGTATGTAGAGATCAGCTTCACATAGATTCTTCAGCATATTGTAGTGAAAGCCGTCTGGTCCTGCTGCACTATTTGGAGATTTGCTCAAGGATTCTTTGAGTTCAGCTATAGAAAAGGGTTGATTATACGGAATGCATGGCCGTACTTCTGGCACTTAAAACAGCGAATGGGATTCGGGATGTAAGGTCTAATTTTGCAGTTTAAATAACCTGCTTTGACAGAAGATGGAAGATTCGGAGTGCTGAACGTCAAAATAATAGACCTAGTTGGTAGTAGGTTGCCATCTTTTTTGGTCATTATTCTCCGTGCATGTGTCACCTTTTGTTCGCTAAGCTCTTGTACTATTTTTTCTTCAGAAACAGTTAATAGGTCCCATTCACTGATAACGCCTTTAGACGTGTTCAGGGTATTATGGGGCGTAACTGACACTGGAATATTGTTGAATGTTGTTAAATTTAACAATTTTTCCGAATGAGATGTTCTTGAGCAGGGCTCCCACTCACAAATTTAAAAAAAACTTAGATTGCAACTTAAATAAACCCAAAAAAAACCTAGTTTTCATCATATAGTATAGCAACACAAATAAAATAAAACTTATCATGCAAAAATATCTTTTATTTAATTGTAATCAGAATTTTCATCCCATTCAGTTCCCTCCACATTTATTTTTTGAAGTTCTTTCATTTTTTTCAAACATTCTTCGTATCTTTTATGACAAGTTACTTGTATGACTTCTTTTACTAATTCTGATTTAGGTTTCCACATATAGCAATTTTGATTAGATCTATTTATCGCCTGTTTTGCCATTAGTCGATTTTTCACAGTTTCTAGTTTAAGGGAGTTTGTGGCTTTTGTTTTTATATGGTTTTCTTGGGAGAAGATTCTTTCTACGCTTGCCGAAGAGTGAGGTAAAATAGTTAGACTGGTCATAAAGTTAGATAAAATCTCATATTTAGAATTATTAAAGCCATCTTTTACATTACGTAACAGATACCAAAATTCAGGGATGGTTTTGTAAGAGAAATCTAAATCTTGATTTAAACGAAATGATCTCCATTCATCATCTAGAAGATCTAGTTTGTCTTCAGAAACAAGGTGAGGGAACTGCATTGCTAAATGGAAAATTGAGGATGGTGAATTGGCACGATCATGTATCACTGCTGGGTCAAGAACATTGAGACTGGCGATAATTCCATCATCATTTAGAGGAAATCTTTTTCTGATTTCCATACAAAGTTCAACAAGAAATTTTAAACCTGCTTTCACTGTCACCAAGTGGTGTTGAATTTAATAAGGCCATACAACGGCCTCCCAAATATATTTTATTCAGAGGCTTATGATTTATTGCATTGCTTGGATCAATTTCAACCAGCTTGCACGAAGTAATGACTTCTTTTATGAAAAAACTAAGAATATTTTTATACTCAATTGAAACCATTGAATGAAGTAAGTGCAATCTGAAATGCTCAGATTGAAATTCAATATTCAGGCAGTTTATTTTCTCCAGTACATATCCTAAAAACAACAACATATGCTTAGTTCCTTTGGTGATCATAGTATTGTAAATATTCCCTGCACCATCGATTTTGTCAATTTTGGATTGAGACTGAAAATAAAGAACTAACGCATCCCACTTCTCAATAATAATTTTTATTACATTGCCACGGGATAACCAATGTGTTTGTGCTAATTTGAGGATTTTATGCTTAGCAGTATCTACAACATCTTGAATCATTTTGAACTCGTTTAATCTTTTACTACTACGGGAAAAATAACAAGAGATATCTTTTATAAATATTTCTAGATATGATGGTAGTACCTTAAAAGAATGGCAAACACATCCCATTATAAATACTGATGGTACATCCTTTTTTAGCAATGACTGGAACCCACTCTTAGTACCCATCATAGTGGCACAATTATCACTTCCAAAGCCAACGAGATTACTTATTTGAATGTTTTTTTCTATGAAAAGATCTTTTACAGCTTGATAAAGCCCTTCTGAAGTACCATTTTCAACACAAACAGTGTCAAGTAACACATCTACAACATCAAGTTTTTGAATATCAAAATATCTAACAACAGCTGGAACTTGCGATAAAGATAAATCTGTACTTTCATCTATTATCATTGAAAACTTGTTGTTTCTGCATATGTTAGAAATGTATATTTTTTCATGATAGGCTATGCCATCTTGTACAAGATAAGAGACTTTAGTCGCCTTCATCTGAACTTGTTTTGCAATATTGCCATCATGAAATGCTTTCTTACATGCTTCTATAAGGTGATCACATTGCGCAAATGGAATATTATGCTCAGAAATGAGTGCAGCAATTGTTAATTCTGCCTTTGCTACTTCTTCATTCTTCGTAGGTTTACTATTTGTGAAGAACGTGTCTAACGTTGAACTTGTCTTAGCAATATTTGCACTTTTTTATGTTTAACTGTACTTTTATGCGCTAGTAACATCGATTTATTGGCATTCTTTGATTTAATTTCACAACAAATACAGTAAGACGCACCTTTTTCATTACTGTATTCTTTCAACCAATCCTTTAATTCCGGATCTTCTAACCATTCATTTCTAAAATTTTGAGTATACCACCGTTTACTCATCTTTCTCTGTGGGGAACAAGTTACAGACATTGTGGGCAATTTGTGGGTATGGCTAATTAGCAGTTATCTTATTTAAAATGTTCTATAAAATAAAAAAAAATAAATCACTAATCCATTAACATAAAATAGAAATAGTCACTACAATTTAAATTTATTATATCACTGTATGTAGTACACGCATAAATGTAAAAATCACACCAAATAATGCAATAATACCACAAACGATCACGAAAGACTGTGCAGTAAAGACCGCCTTCAGCCTGCTCAGTAGGCTGCGCATACATGTTAGTAACACGAACATGTATGCTTACATGTATGAACATGTAAGCGTAATTTCATAGTGTAGAACCCTGCGAAAACTTTGAAATCCTTTTACATTTGTAGTATTTTGTACAAGCACTTGAGATATTACAAATTATAATCAGTATTGTTAGAATATAAAATTTAAAAAATTGTAAACTGTTATTAAATGTATTAAATTTTATTGTATTTACAAGAAATAAAAATAAATTTTGACTTAAAATTAAAAATTACCGAAAAAACCCAGATAATGAGATATTTTTGTGAAAAAAACCTATCAACCCAGATGACAATCAAAAAACCCAGATCTGGGTGGAAAAACCCAGCAGTGGGAGCCCTGTTCTTGAGGTTTCAATTAAAAGGTCTCCTGATTGGAGACGCTTCACCATTTTAGGGGATCCAACAACCGATTCTAAACATTTCTGTATCAGAAAAGGCGATAGCTTGCCGACAGGTTGTGTGAACAATGAGTGCATTATAAGAAATGCTGGCATATCTGAAATCTGTTTTTCCGTCCGCAGTCTCTTCGGACGATTGGACTCGTGTTCTGAGACAGAGTTAACAACTTTGCCACCTGTGGGCTCCAGAGATGGATATTCATTACAATCCATCGTTGCTCCTTTTAGCCCTGGAAGAGGGAAATCCTTCTCCCAGATTACCGGCCCCGCCACGTGGAGGCAGGAGCGGTGCCAACCAGTGACCAAGCGATCAGCAGAAGAGGAGAGCAGTACATTGCTAGCGATAGCAGTGACGTTGCAAGCGTGGTTAGCAGTAACGATGCTAGCGGTGAAGCAGTGACGTTGCTCAGCGAGGGAAGCAGTAACGTTGCGAGCGGTCAGCAGTAACGTTGCGAGCGGTGGAGGGATTATCAAAGCACTAGTACTCGCCCTAGGAAAATCGCTAGAAAATCGCACTAGAAAGATCGCTTGGGAACTATCGCTTGGCACTCTGGGCCATATGGATTGTGATTTCAGGATATGAAGACTACTTTACATTCTCTAATGCTATCAGGATAGCGTACAGTTCTGTGGGGCAGTACTGCACTCCAAAGGGAAATGGCGAGATATTGTTAAATTTAGTAGAGGTGCACCAACTTTAGTGTCTGTCTTGGAGCCATAGGTGTAAATTTGGGTGTAACAAGAGAATTGAAAGTAGAGAGCCGCATGGATTTGCTTAATATTGAAATTTTGAAAGGTATGTTTTCCCCATTGGAAATGTTTATTAGCGTGTGCAGTGTAGCCATGCTTTCATCTGTAATTATGTTATCCATGTTTAGACCCCAAGGTGTTTAAATCCTGTAATTTAATGCTGCATGGTTTATTGTGAAAAGGTTTATTTTCATACAAATTATCCCATTTTGGTGTGAAAAGATATTGCCATACTGCATAATGTTACATAACTCAATAAATGTCTCTTGGGCTACAATGGTCAAGTGTAACTTATTTTTTTGAAATATCCTTGTAATTGGATAAGAATAAAGTTGTAAGTCTGGATCAGGATGAAAATTTGGTTTATGGAAAAAAATGTATTGCTGTTGTTTTTTGCTTTGAGAAACGATAACCATTATTTTTTGCCCAATGAACAGCTTATTAATTGTGCCTTGACGCTGTCTTTCAATTACATTCATATTCCGAGAGTGACATGAGATTTCCAGATTGTCAGCATACAGGCATATTTCCACTCTGTCAGAAATGCATGGCGCAAAGCACAGAACCTCAGGGACCCTTCTTCTTGTACTAACGTTTGCAAGAGAACAGATTGAAAACATACTTGAAAGGACCTAGCGCTCAAAAACTTCTCAATAAATTTTGTAAGATGACCTCGAAGACTGGATTCTAAGAGATCACGAAGAATTCCATATTGCCAGGTTGTGTCAAAAGCTTTTTCAATGTCAAGACACATCATCACTAGGTGTTCAAGTGTTGATCTACTTCCTCGAAAGCCATATTGATTTCAACTTAGGATTTTTTTTTGTCTCTAGGAACCATGTCAACCTGGCATTAATTATTATTTTTTTTTAATGTCTTTCCTAAACAGCTTGGAAAAGCAATAAGTTGGTAATTTGTTGGTAAAGACCCAAAATGGGTCTTTGCTGGCTTTGGAAAAGCTAGTAAAATGGAATGACATCAGCCAGTACGGTAGTAATCCTCAAGAAAGATATTTTACTCAAATGACATAATATGGCATCATAGATTCCATCAGGACCAGCAGTCCTGTTTTTTATCGTAAGAGTGCACTGCTTAACTCTCTCATGGCAAGGGGTACATTATATGGATTTTTGATTGGTGTTTAATGGTGCATTGGCAGCTGAGGCAATAATCAAGTCAAAGTTAAAGCCGATAGAAAAAAATTTTTGTAGCCTATAAACAGGCTACCACAACAAGAAGGTAAATATGATATAATACGATATATAAAGGTAAATATAAACTCAAATCTTTGTATATAAATTAATCGAGTGTAAAAAATTAAAAACATCAGACGTGTTGTCTCTGTCACCTAAAATCTGACTGAGTGTAGATGGTTCAGCCAGATTATTAAAATCCATAAAAAACAAATGACGTCATTCTACAAAAACAGGACACTCTATAAAAATGTGACGAATACTTAAAACAGTGTTACACATTTCACACATAGGTGGGTCATCCGTCCTCAGCAAAGAGCAGTGCGTTAGATGACTATGACCTATGCAGACCCTGGAGGACTGCCATTGCGTGATTACAGGCTTAAAGTTTGTTTGTGGCCTGTCAGTGGCAAAATTCTTGCCATTGGGAATGTAATTTAGATTGTATGATTTGCCTGTAGTCTGTATAAGGGACTGACAAGCAATGATTATCCAGGGAAATGGCTGATTTAGCAGCAGTCTCAGCTTATTCATTTCCCTGAATCCTAATTTGGCTTGGGATCCAGCAGAAGCGAATGTCAAAATTTGATCGAACGAGAGAGAAAAAGGCATCTGCTGGATATGGGTCAGGACCGGGTGAGGGTTATACCTCATTGATAATAGAGCCTGTAACACGTCTGATGAGTCACTATATATCATATGCCTTTGGTAATTGCTATTTTTAATGTGATCAGATCAAGGGGTGTTTCTATCGCATGCAACTCTGCAGTATAAATACTAGTTTCTTGTGGGATCTTATTGGATAATGTTTTGTGAGGAAACACAACAGAAGATCCAACATAACATTCTGACTTCAAGCCATCTGTATAGACTGGCAGAAAGTCAGAATACTGCTGTCTATGTGATGCAAAGAGTTGCTGGTAGACAGATGGTGCTGTAGTAACCTTCTCCCAGATCTTAAGGGAAGTCACAAGTTGGAAGATGGGCAAGCCAGCATGGAAGAAACTGCCTTGGTGACTGGGCACCATTGTCTACCATCATGTTTAGTTAATTTAACAGTCCTTGAATGCGAATACCAAAAAATTTGTTGGTAGTCTGATGGGTGTTGTAGAGGTTTTCCCAATGTGTTTCGAAAACAGATGCCCATGTGGGATGATCGCACAGGGATTTCAATTTAAAGGCATACTGTAAAGATAACTGCTTACATTGAAGAGATAGAGATGGTGCATTTGCTTAAATGTAAAGGCTTTGGACAGGAGATGTGCGAAATGCTTCAGTGGCTGTCCGAATGGCCTGATTGTGGACTGGATCTAACCACTGAAGTATACTTTCTCTAGCAGAACCATAAACCTGAGACCCAATCAAGTTTGGAATAGACAAGGGCTCGGAAGAGATGAAGAAGGGTAGAATGATCTGCACCCCATTAAGTTGATGAAAGGGCACGAAGGATGTTAAGCCCTTTGGCACATCTTGTCCTAAGCTGACAAACATGTACATAGATTGATTGATTGATAGGGTTTTATTGGCGCATCAGCAACTAAGGCTATAATGCGCCAAAAACTTGTTATAAAAAAGTAAAAACTTTCAGTGACCTAATGAATTAGGTCACTAAGTCCGGGTACAAAAACAAGTATAAATTGTAAAAGACAAATGTCAGTAAATAACAATAAGCTTTTTTTTTTAAATGTTAGTAAAAAGGTTTACTGATTTTAGAAAACTAAAAATAGCAGACACATGGTCATTGTCGGATAAAATCTGACTGAGTGTATACGGCTCAGTTAGATGGTTAAAAGCATTAAAACGAGCATTTCTAAAACTGGTACAATCACATAAAATATGTTGAATGGATAAAATGGTGTCGCATTGCTCGCACATAGGAGGGTCATCAGCCCTCAGCAAAAAGGAGTGTGTCACATGACAGTGTCCTATGCGGAGCTGAGCAACAACAACTTCCTCTTTGCGATCCCTGCGTAAGCTGGACCGCCAAGGATGGATCACAGGCTTAATCCGACATAGTTTATTTGTAACCATGCGATGCCACGAATCTTGCCACTGAGATTGTAGGTTGCTATGGATCACTTCCCTGTAGTCTGTATAGGGGACTAACAGGTCAAGATTATCCGCCAGGGGTGTCGATTTGGCTGCAGTGTCAGCCAAATCATTTCCTCTAATCCCAATGTGACTGGGGATCCAGCAGAAGCGGAGATCGAATCCACTTACATAAAGGCTGTATATTATCTGCTGAATTCGGGACAGGGTCAGATGATTAGTGCGTGACACCGCTGATAAAGCCTGTAGTGCACTCATTGAATCGGCATATATAATACACCGTTGGTATCGGTGTTTTTTTATGTGATCTAGAGCTAACTCTATAGCATGCAGTTCTGCAGTGTAAATGCTGCAATCCAGAGGTATCTGCTCTGATATGGTTTTATCTGGAAAAACAGCAGCAGATCCTACATAAGATTCTGACTTCGAGCCGTCTGTGTAAACTGGCAAGAAGTCAGAATGTTCTGCACGGTGTTGTGAATAGAGCTGAAGGTAGACAGAAGCTGGAGTATTAGACTTCGTCGCAATCTTCAGCGAGAAGTCACATGCTGGTGTTTGTGCATGCCAGGGTGGAAGGGGCTCCTTTGGTGATCGAGCAACCTTGTCTACCGAGATGTTAAGCTCATTGAGTAGCTCTTGAACACGAATGCCGAATGGGCGATTGGCGGTCCGTCGTGTGTTATAAAGATTTTCCCATCGTGGCTCGAAAACGGATGTCCACGTGGGATGGTCTGGCAGGGACTTCAGCTTGAAGGCATATTGTAGAGACAACTGCATTCGTCGAAGCAACAAAGATAGTTCATTTGCTTCGACATACAGACTTTGGACAGGTGATGGTCTGAATGCACCCGTAGCAATACGAATGGCTTGATGATGGATGGGGTCAAGCCAACGAACAGCGCTATTTCTGGCAGATGCATATACCTGAAACC
The DNA here is from genome assembly GCF_048544385.1 of Mastigoproctus giganteus. Taxonomy (NCBI): domain Eukaryota; kingdom Metazoa; phylum Arthropoda; class Arachnida; order Uropygi; family Thelyphonidae; genus Mastigoproctus; species Mastigoproctus giganteus. The sequence continues at coordinate 158,504,256 of NC_143579.1, forward strand.
CATAATCTAATTTTGAGCGTACAAGTGCACGGTATAGACGTAGTAGGGTGCATCGGTCTGCACCCCAAGAGGTAGAAGATAGAGAGCGGAGAATGTTAAGCCCTCTCGTGAACTTTGTGCGTAGCTGATGAATATGTTGGACAAATGTCAGTTTTTTGTCAAAAACGAGTCCCAGGAATTTCGCCTCTGATACAACTGGAATGGTGCTTTGTCCAAGTCGCAATTCAGGTTCAGGGTGGAGGTTACGTTTGCGACAAAAATGTACGCAAACGGTCTTCTCCGGTGAGAACCGAAAACCATTGGCCGTGGCCCAGGAGTTAAGACGGTCAATAGCTTGTTGCAATTGTCTCTCAATAACCCTCATATTGCATGACTGAGAGAATATGGTGAAGTCATCGACGTAGAGTGCACTGTTTATAGTTGGAGGAAGTTGTTCGGAAATAGAATTTATTTTAATGGCAAAAAGCGTAACACTTAGGACAGATCCTTGCGGTACCCCCTCCTCTTGGCAAAAGGGCCGCGAAAGGGAGGATCCTACACGAACTTGGAAATAACGGCAGGATAAAAATTTTTTAATAAAAACGGGAAGGTGACCTCTCAGACCGAGATTGTAAAGGTCTTTTAAAATACCAAATCTCCAAGTTGTGTCGTACGCTTTTTCCATGTCAAAGAAGATGGACACCAAATGTTCTCTTTTTAGGAAAGCATCTTGGATAGATGTTTCCAGTCTAATTAAGTGGTCCAATGTGGACCTGTTTCTTCGGAAGCCGCACTGAAAGCGGGAGAGAAGGTCATTCGATTCTAAATACCATAAGAGACGAGCATTGATCATTCTCTCCAATATTTTGCACAGACAGCTGGTCAGAGCAATAGGACGATAGTTTTTTGGACATTTTGGATCCTTTCCTGGCTTAGCAAAAGCAACAATAGTTGCCTTGCGCCAGGTATCCGGAAAGTGCTCTTCCAGGAAGATTCTGTTGTACAGAAAGAGCAAACGGTCCAATGATTCTGGTGATACATGTTTGATCATTTCATAATGGATGTTGTCTGGTCCAACAGCGGTAGCCTTTGTACGGGCAAATGCTGTTTTCAGCTCATGGATATTAAATGTCCCATTGTATGGGTGGGAAATCTTCAATGTGAATTTAAGGGCCTGTTTTTCAGTGTTGCGCTTTGTGACCAGAAACTCTGGGGAGTAAGATGATGTTGCAGAGATGTTAGAAAATGTTTCCCCAAGAGCACTGGCTATCTGCAATAGTACATCCATTATATTCAAGGACCGATGAGGGGTGTGCTGTGTATTTTCCCTTCATTTTCCGGATTTTTTCCCAGACCACCTTAGTACTAGTGGACTGAGTAATTGATGAAGTAAAACGGATACACGATTCCTTTTGACTCTGATGGCGGATGTAGCTTGCTTTGGCTCGTGCGCGCTTAAAAGCTATAAGGTTGTTCGTGGTAGGATATCGGCGGAATATCTCCCACGCTTTGTTTTGAGCCTTTTTTGCTGCTGTGCATTGTGAATTCCACCAAGGTTTGGGAAATGGTGGAAACCGGGCAGATGTTTTTGGAACAGCATTCGTAGCTGCTTGGACAATGATTTCTGTGATGTACGTTACTGCGTCATTGATAGGCTCTTGACTGACTATACTGAGGTCAAAAATTGCCTGATGTTGGAAGGCATTCCAGTCAGCCTGATCAAACTTCCACCGTGGTAATCTAAAAGGAAGACATGGTCTTCCACTGTGTAACAAGGTTATCACAGGGAAGTGATCACTTCCGTATGGATTCTCCACCACTTCCCAAGTGAGTGAAGGGAGTAGAGAAGGGGAGCAGATAGAGAGATCAATGGCAGAAAAAGTACGGGTAGGCATGTGGAAGAAGTTGTTTGTTCCAGTATTTACAAGGGTAAGGTCATTGTCATTGAGCATACGCTCTATGACCCATCCCCTTCCAGTGATGTTAGCACTACCCCACAGGGTGTTATGTCCGTTAAAATCCCCAAGAAGTAAGAAAGGGGGAGGCTTTTGTTTGTTTTGTTTTGGTTTTATTGGCGCATTAGCTACTAAAGCTATAATGCGCCAAGACCATGTCATTTGTAAAAAAATTTAAACTTTCAGTGACCTAATTAGTTAGGTCACTATGTCAAGAAGAATAAGAAAAATGTAAATTTTATAAACGAATAAAAATATTTATTGATTTTAAAAATCTAAAAATAGCAGACACATTGTCATTGTCTGATAAAATCTGACTGAGTGTATCCGGCTCAGTCAGATGATTAAAAGCAGTAAAACGGATATTACTAAAATCTGGACAATCAATTAAAATGTGTCTCATAGTTAAAATTGTGCCACAGGACACACACATAGGAGGGTCATCAGCCCTCAGCAAAAACGAATGAGTTAAATGACTGTGTCCTATGCGGGTCCAGGCAAGAACAACTTCCTCCTTATGATTCCTGCGCAGACTAGACTGCCACGGTTCAATTACAGGCTTTATACAATATAGTTTATTTCCAGTCTGTCTATTCCACGAGTCCTGCCATTGGGAGTGTATCTTTTGGTGTATTATTTGCCTGTAGTCTGTATAGGGGACTGACAGGCAGCGGTTATTATTGGGAATTGCTGATTTGGCTGCGGCGTCAGCCAAATCATTTCCCCTAATCCCAATGTGGCTGGGAATCCAGCAGAAGCGGATATCATATTCACGTCCACAGAGGAAGTGAATCTTCTGCTGAATAGCAGACAGAACTGGATGAGGATTATATCTCACAGATATTAAAGCCTGTAACACACTGAGAGAATCAGAATACAAAATGAACCGTTGGTATTGGCATTCACTAATGTGATCCAAGGCTAACTCTATAGCATGCAGCTCTGCAGTAAATATACTGCATTCAGAGGGAATCTGCTCCGATGTAGTGCTGTCTGTAAAGACAGCAGCAGATCCCACGTATAATTCCGACTTCGAACCGTCTGTGTAGACTGGTGCGAAGTCGGAATGTTCAGCTCAGTGTGCTGAATAAAGCTGCAGGTAGACCGATGATGGAGTGTCCGACTTTCCCCAATTTCTAAGGGACAAGTCACATGCCGGGACATGAGCATGCCAGGGTGGAAAGGGTTGCTTTGGTGTTTGGGCAACCTTGTCTACCTTGATATTAAGTTCCTTGAGTAGCTCTTGGAGACGAATACCAAAAGGACGATTGGCAGTCTTACGGGTATTGTACAAATTTTCCCATCGTGGCTCAAAAACGAATGGCCACGTAGGATGGTCTGGCAGGGATTTTAGTTTTAAGGCGTACTTTAGAGACAACTGCTTACGACGAAGCGATAACGGTGGTTCGTTTGCTTCGACGTATAAGCTCTGGACAGGAGATGTTCGAAATGCTCCAGTAGAGATACGTAGGGCCTGATGATGGACGGGGTCCAGCCATCGCAGGACACTGTCTCTGGCTGAGGAATATACCTGGGACCCATAATCTACTTTGAATCGCACAAGTGCACGGTAAAGCCGAAGAAGGGTCAATCGGTCTGCTCCCCAAGATGTAGAGGAGAGCGAGCGGAGAATATTAAGCCCACGTGTGCACTTTGTGCGGAGTTGACGAATATGATCCAAGAAAGTCAGTTTTTTATCGAATATGAGTCCCAAGAATTTTGTGTTCGCTGCTACTGGAATAGCATTTTGTCCGAGCCTTAATTCAGGTTCAGGATGAAGATTACGCTTGCGACAAAAGTGTACGCAAACGGTCTTCTCCGGCGAGAACCTGAAGCCATTAGCAAGTGCCCAGGAATTCAGACTATCAATGGCTTTCTGCAGATGTCTTTCAATAACCCTCATGTTGCACGACTGGCAAAAAATGCTAAAGTCATCAACATAGAGGGCACTGTTTACAGTTGGAGGAAGTTGTTCTGTGATGGAATTTATTTTGATGGCAAAAAGCGTGACACTTAATACTGATCCTTGTGGTACTCCCTCCTCTTGGCTAAAGGAGCGAGAGAGTGAGGATCCCACACGAACTTGGAACGATCGATTGGCCAAAAAGTTTTGGATAAAAAAGGGCAGATGCCCTCTTAGGCCTAGGCTATGTAAATCTTTTAAAATGACAAATCTCCAAGTTGTGTCATACGCTTTCTCCATGTCAAAGAACATCGACACCAAGTGTTCGCGTTTTAGGAAAGCATCCCGGATGGATGCTTCCATTCTAATAAGATGGTCCAAAGTGGACCGGTTCCTTCGGAAGCCGCACTGGATGTTGGAGAGAAGGTCATTTGATTCTAAATACCATACTAAACGAGAATTGACCATTCTCTCCAGGATTTTGCACAGACAGCTAGTCAGAGCAATAGGACGATAATTGGTGGTGACTTTTGGATCCTTTCCTGGCTTAGGAAAGGCAAGAACGATTGCCTTTCGCCAGGAGTCTGGAAACTGCCCTTCAGTAAAGATTCTGTTATACAGAGGGAGCAGACAATCCATAGATTTTGATGAAAGATGTTTAATCATTTCATAATGGATGCCATCTGGTCCAACAGCACTTGCTTTGGAAAGAATGAGGGCTCTTTTCAGTTCCTCTATAGTGAATGCCCCGTTGTAGGGATAGAGGCCCTTGGTCTTAAAATTAAGTGCTTGTTTTTCCAGTTTATGTTTCAGGACCAGGAACTCTGGGGAATACGAAGATGTTGCAGAGATGTTAGAGAATGTTTCCCCAAGAGCATTGGCTATTGCAGTTGGATCTGCAATAGCGCATCCATTATAATCTAGGATTGAAGAAGGGTGGGATGTATATTTTCCCTTCATTTTCCGGATTTTATCCCAGACTACCTTAGAGTTGGTAGACTGGTTAATAGATGATGTAAAACGGATCCACGATTCCTTTTGACTCTGACGACGGATATATCGTGCTTTGGCTCGTGCACATTTAAAGGCTATAAGGTTGGTCGTGGTAGGATATCGGCGGAATATCTCCCACGCTTTGTTTTGAGCCTTTTTGGCTGCTGTGCATTGCGAATTCCACCAAGGTTTGGTAAATGGTGAAACCGGGCAGATGTTTTTGGAACAGCATTCGCAGCTGCTTGGACAATATTTTCTGTGATGTACTTAACTGCATCATTGATAGGCTCTTGACTGACTGTGCTAAGATCAAAATTTGCCTGATGTTGGAAGGCAGTCCAGTCAGCCTGATCAATCTTCCACCGTGGTAACCTGAAGGGAAGACATGGTCTCCCACTGTGTAACGAGGTTATCACAGGGAAGAGATCACTTCCGTATGGATTCTCCTCCACTTCCCAAGTGAGTGAAGGGAGTAGAGAAGGGGAGCAGATAGAGAGATCAATGGCAGAAAAAGTACGGGTAGGCATGTGGAAGAAGGTGTTTGTTCCAGTATTTAGAAGGGAAAGGTCATTGTCATTGAGCATACGCTCTATGACTCGTCCCCTTCCGTTGATGTTAGCACTACCCCACAGGGTGTTATGTCCGTTAAAATCCCCGAGAAGTAAGAAAGGGGGAGGCAGCTGCGTAAGAAGATCATCAAGGTCTTCCTGGGAGAAGTCAGTCCCAGGTGGCAAATAAATGGAGCACACAGTTAATAGAAATCCCACTGAAAGGTGAATTGCAACAGCCTCTATGCTGGTTGTAATTAGCAAAGGCTGCACTGGGGTCTGGTTACCCACAAGGATAGCCACTCCCCCATGTACAGGGCCATCCGCAATTCTATCCTTTCGAAAAAATGTGATGTTGTGCAGGTGGGATCATCATTTGCCTTTAGATATGTCTCCTGCAAGAAAAAGCAAACTGGCTCGTGCTTTTGCAGCAGGGCCTTGATGTCATCAATATTTCGCCGGAATCCACGACAATTCCATTGTAGGAATTTAGCCATTATTTTGGCTTGGTGGGTCCATCAGGCGGATTCCGAGGTGCTGAGGGCTTACTTTTATCAGTCTTGGATTTATCTTTTTTGGGGAAGAATGGACGCTGTCCCGTGTCCATTTCTTCCTCCGCAAAGAGTTCCAAGACTGAATCTTCGGGTACCTCCTTCTGCTCGACATCCATCTTTTCTTGGGTACTAGGGGAGGACTTCCCCTTTCTTATTCTTTTCTTTCATAATTACCTTAGTTACTTGTGGAGCATTAGGAGGTACCGATATAGGAGTGGCAGCTGATTGGTCCTTTTGTGCAGGTTTTTGAGAACTTAAGAGATACCGCGCGATGGGAGTGAAAGACTCCTTAGGAGGAATGGTCATGTCCGTCTGAGTTCCGACGGAACATCTCCATGCTACCTTCTGGGCGTAGGTAGGTTTGTTGACATTCAGGGGTTTGACCGATTTCCTTGCCTCCTGGTATGATATATTTAGCTCTGCCTTCAGCCGTTGAATTTCTTTTTCTTCTTTCCACCTCTGGCATGCTCGTAAATAGGCCGGGTGTTCGCCTTCACAGTTAATACAGGTGGGTTTTACGGCTGAACATGCTGTTGTTTTGTGGTCCTTTGCACCGCATCGAGCGCATGCAAGGACTCCACGGCAGGCCATTTGAGAATGTCCATACTTCTGGCATTTAAAACACCGTAAAGGGTTCGGAACATATGGACGCACTGAACAATTGATGTATCCAGCTTTAATCTCGTCAGGAGGTTTAGGAGAGTTAAAAGTCAGGATAACACTCCTGATTTTAACAAGTTTCCCATCCCTTCGCGCAGTAATTCTCTTGACGGCAATGACTCCCTGTGGTTTTAATTCGGAGCAGATTTCCTCCTCGGTTACGTTGAGAAGGTCCCACTCCGAAACGACACCTCTCGATGAATTGAGTGTTCTGTGTGGTGTCACTGTTATAGGGATTCCTCCGATTTATGTTGTTCGGAGTAGATGTTCTGATTGCCTGTCAGTTTTGGTTTCAATTAAGAGGTCTCCAGAACGGAGCCTCTTAACTGATTTGGGTGACCCTGCTAACCCATCTAACCCTTTTTGAATAAAGAAGGGCGACATTTTACCAATCGGTGTCTCATTGGTAGAATGCATGATTAGGAACCGTGGGACTGGCCCTGATGTTACTTCGGTTCGCTGCCTCTTTTTAGCAATACTGCTATCTGTATCTGTGTCAATGTTTTCTGATAGGGACCGGGTTGGGGCCCCTGAAGAAATAAGTTTATCAGGATTCATGTAGTTTTTTATATGGTTCAGTGCCCGGGCTCCCCACCCACCACGGAGCCCAAAGGGACGCCCACTACCCGGCATGCAATAAATGCGTTCGGGGGTGGGACGCCAGGGTTACCCAGACAATATACCAGACACTAACCTGTCCCACGGACCATGAGGGTAGGGGGCATGGCATTGACACGGTTGACCCTCGCAGGCGAGCCTACTAGCCGACTGATCCTAGCCGGGCCTTCCAGGACCACCCGTCTTGTCGAAGCAGGGGCCAAAGTGGTGTATTGAAGCTGGGCCCCTCAACCACCAGGATCCCCCTTTCCGAATTTCCACGGGTCGCAGCGCACGGCAAACACGCCGGATTCCATTGATGTAAGCCTGGAACCTGGGCTGTGGGCGTTGGATCCCAGTGATGCTAGTCTGGAAGTCCAGCAGCGTCACTGGGAGGTCCCCTCACCACGTACAGGTGCCCACGTCGAGGGGAAGGGGGAGGCAACTGCTTTACAAGATCATCAAGGTCTTCCTGGGAGATATCAGTCCCAGGTGGCAAATAAATAGAGCAGACCGTTAATAGAAATCCCACTGTAAGGCGAATTGCAACAGCCTCTATGCTGGTTGTAATCAGCAAGGGCTGAACTGGGGTCTGATTATTCACAAGGATAGGCACTCCTCCATGAGCAGGACCATCCGCAATTCTATCCTTTCGAAAAAATGTGATGTTATGCATGGTTGGATCGTCATTTGCCTTTAGATAAGTCTCCTGCAAGCAAAAGAAAACTGGCTCGTGCTTTTGCAGGAGAGCCTTGATGTCATCTGTATTTCGCCGGAATCCACGACAATTCCATTGTAGGAATTTTGCCATTATTTTGGCTTGGTGGGTCCATCAGGCGGCTTCCGAGGTGCTGAGGGCTTACTTTTATCAGTCTTGGCTTTATCTTTTTTGGGGAAGAATGGACGCTGTCCGGTGTTTCTTCCTCCACAGAGTTCCAAGACTGAATCGTCCGGTACCTCCTTGTCCTCTACAACCATTGATTCTGTTAATTTTGGTTGCTCTTTTTTACCACTTGGTTTTGTTAGTGGTGGAGCACTAGGAGGTACGGATATTGGAGTAGCAGCTGATTGTGTTTTGGTGGTGGGCTTTTGTGAACTCAATAAATAGCGTGCAATCGGAGTGAATGACTCTCTTGGTGGTACAGTCATCTCTGTTTGTGTACCGATAGTGCACTTCGCAGAAACCTTCTGAGCATATGAAGGCTTTCCGCTATTTATTGGTTGTATGCGTTTTCTAGCCTCTGGATAGGAGATGTTTAGCTCCGTTTTTAATTTTTGAATCTCCTTTTCATCCTTCCACTGCTGGCATGCTCGAGAGTATGCAGGGTGCTCTCCTTGGCAGTTTGTACAATTAGGCTTAGGAGCTAGACATTCCTTGCTCTCGTGATCTTTAGCACCACATCGAGCACAGACAGGGTTACCACAACAGGATGTTTGTGAGTGGCCGTACTTTTGACATTTAAAACACCTCAGTGGATTGGGAACGTAAATCCTCACTGGGCAGTTTAAGTACCCTGCCTTGATGGAATTTGGAGGCCGTGGGTTGTTAAATGTTAGGATGAGAACTCGGGTAGGGACGAGGTTCCCATCCTTACGCATGGATATTCGCTTTACTGCTGTTATTCTTGTTCTTTTAATTCAGAGCAGATCTCTTCTTCAGAAACGTGAAGAAGATCCCACTCTGATATCACACCTCTTGAAGAGTTCAAGGTTTTGTGAGGGATTGTGATGATGGGTATTCCCCCTATAGATGTGGCTTTCAAAAATTTTTCAGCTTGATTTACATTTGATGCTTCTATTAGAATATCTCCAGAACGCAGCCGTTTTACGGATTTGGGTGAACCTGCCATCCCTTCTAATCCTTTCTGGATGAAGAAGGGTGACATTTTCCCAAGTGACTGCTCTCCTGTGGAATGGAGAATGAGGAAAAGAGGTGTCACAGATGTTGTTTTCTCCTCAGTTCTGGCTCTTTTAGCTGAGTTACTTTCACTCTCATCTAACGATCGATTAGGTAGGGGCCTTGTTGGGGCCCCAGAAGAAGAATTTAAATTACTCATAGGAGTAAAGAAAAAGTGTCTGATGCCTAAGTACCTCACCCACCACTGAGCCCTACGAGGGGGCGCCCACTCGTGAACTAGCAGGTACTGCGTACACGAATGGGACGCCGAGTTCGCTTAGAACACCATACCCACGTTACCAATAAGTCTTTATCCCGTCCCAGGACCAAAGGGAGGGAGACTTATTGGAACGCAGTTGACCCTAGCAGTATAAAACCACCCGCCGATTGATCCCAGTCGAGCCGGTCCGGGACCGCCCGTCTTGTCGAAGCAGGGGCCAAAGTGGTGTATTAAGGCTGGGCCCCTCAACCACCAGGATCCCCCTTTCCGCTTCCACGGGTCGCGGCGCACGGCTGCACACGCCGGATTCCAAAGATGTAACCCTGGAACCAAGGTGTGGGCGTTAGATCCCAGTGATGCTAATCTGGAAAACCAGCAGCATCACTGGGAGGTCCCCTCACCACGTACAGGTGCCCACGTCGAGGGGCAAACATGTACAAATATCAGCTTCTTGTCAAAAATAAGTCCAAGGAATTTGACTTCTGCTAAAACTAGGGTGTTTTTTTTTGCCCAAGCCTTAATTCTGCATCAGGATGCAGATTAAGTTTGTGACAGAAGTGTACACAAATGGTTTTCTGTGATGAAAATCTGAACCCATTAGCCAATAACCAGGATGTAAGGTGATCAATGGTTTTTTGCAGTTGCCTTTCAACGACCCTGATCCTGCATTAATGACAAAAATAAAGCAAAATCATCAATGTAGAGGGCATTGTTTACCGTAGGTGGAAGTTGTTCTGTAATAGTTTATTTTGATTGCAAAAAGCGTGACACTTAGAATGGATCTTCGTGGGACACCCTCCTCCTGACAAAATACTCGAGAGAGTGAATCCTAAACGAACTTGAAATCGGTGATTCAAGAGAAAGTTTTTAATAAAAAAGGTAGGTTACCCCTAAGACCAAAATTATGGGGTCTTTAGATATGCCAAATCGCCAGGTTGTGTCGTAGGCTTTTTCAATATCAAAGAAAACTACTACCAAATGCTCGGATTTAATAAAAGCATGAAGAATGTATATTTCAAGTTGGATTAAATGATCGAAAGTAGTTTTGTTTCTTCGGAAGTTGCACTGTCCTGGAAAGCAGAGCATTTGTTTCTAAATACCATAACAGGTGAGAATTAACCATTCTTTCCAGGACCTTGCACAAACAGCTTGTCAGAGCAATAGGACGATAGTTACTTGGATTTCTAGAATCCTTTCCTGGTTTTGGGAAGGCAAGAACAATTGCCTTTTGCCAGGAATCCAGAAATTGTTTATTAAGAAAAATTCTATTACACAAAATTAAAAGGTGATCCTTAGATTGTGGTGGGAGGTGTTTTATCATTTTGTGGTGGATGTCATCTGGCCCGACAGCACTTGCATGTGTGAGAAACTGTGCTGAATATAACTCTCCCTGTATAACGGGCTTGTTATATGGTTCATGGATATTTCTCATATTTCACTTTCAGGGACAAAAACTGTGAGGAGATGATGTCATTGCAGTGGTTTTTGCAAAGGTTTCCCTAGAGTGTTTGCAATTGCAGTTCGATCTGCAATTGAAGATCCACTGAAGGGCTTGGTGGATATTTCCCCTTCATTTACCAGATCTTATCTCAGATTACTTTTGAACTAGCCGCCTGAGTTATGGATGATGTAAAATGGATCAAAGATTTCCTTTGACTCTGACGTCGGACATAAGGTGCTTTAGCATGTGCACGTTTAAATAATATTAAATTTTCAGTCAAGGGACATCGAAGGAATATCCCTAAAAACTTTGTTTTGTGCTTTTTTCGCTGCTGTGCATTTTCAATTCCACCAAGGTTTGGGAAATAGTGTGAACCAGCTGGATGTTTTGGGGATCGCAATTTCAGCTGCATGGACAATCGTTTCTGTGACTTACATGACTGCATCATTGATGGGCTCCTGACTGACTGTAGCAATGTCAAGATTTGCCAGATGTTGAAAGGCATTCCAGTCAGACTGATCAATCTTCCAGTGTGGTAAACTACATGGCAGACACGGTTAGTTAGTTAGTTATTTTGGTTTTTAGGAGCATTAGCAACTAAGGCCATATTGCTCCTGGAATATGCGGTGGTCATTCCCTGACCTTTCCGCATCCTCCGTATTTGGTGGTGACGGGCTCGAACCCCGGTCTAATCAAGAAGCGTGTGCTACGCACTGCTGCTTCTTCCCACCTGGCTACGGAGGCGACGGCAGACACGGTCTACCACTAGTAAGGGTGATTATCACGGGGAAGTGATTACTTCCATATGGGTTTTCTTCCATCTCCCAAGTAAGCGAAAGAAGGAGAGGTGAGCAGATAGAAAGATCAATGGCAGAGAATGTACGGGTAGGCATGTGGGAAGAAGATGTTTGTTCCCATGTTTATGAAGGAAAGGTCATTGTCAGTGAGCATATGCTCGTCCGCTTCCAATGATGTTAGCACTACCCCACAAAGTGTTATGTCCATTGAAATCCCCAAGAATTAAGCAAGGAGAAGGCTTGATTTGATTAGGTTTGGATTTTATTGGCACAGTAGCAACTAAAGCTATAATGCACCAAAACCAGGTAATATATGTAAAAATGTAAGCTCTCAGTGACCTAATTAGTTAGGTCACCATGTCAGGTGGACATTTTGGCAGATCCCAGGAAGGAAAGGACAAGAATCTGGGATGCTTTTGTAAAAGTTTGGCAAGAGTGTTGGTGTGTTTGTGATAAAGGGCAGATTACACAAAAATTTTTCCGAGATTTAAGAAATGCAGCCTAGATAAAATTCAAATGGTTTGCCCCAAACTTACAAGCTATGTTCTTATTAACTGATCATGATTCAATTAATGCAAAGTTGCATGATTTAGGAATTAATGAAAGATCTAGTTGCCATTGTAGCGAAAGAGAATCATGGGACTGTGAGGAGTACTGCGATCTACGAATTGAATTGGTTGTTGTTGTTGTTGTTGATATGGAGGTTTGATGGCGCATAAGCTACTTTGGCTATAATGCGCCTATTCATTTATAATAAAAAGAAATGATAAAGTTCCATAAATTCAGAATTGATTAAAAAGTCCAGTTTGCTTTAAGAAGTTGAAAAATTGGGAAATATCTGCGTCATCTCCAATGAGATTCTCTAAAGTTATTGGTCTACGAAGATTAATCAGTGATAGTAGGGTTGAAGTTCTGTCTTGTTCATAGTAAGGGCAGTCAATCAGAATGTGTTTAATACTCAGATTTATATTACAAAGTGGACACTGTGGCGGGTCATTCCCTGTGAGTAAATACAGGTGGGTCAGGTAAGTATGTCCTATTCTTACCCTTGAAAGGACTACCTCTTCTCGTCTTGATGTGCGGACACTGGAGCGCCAAATTTTTGGATCATGTTTAAATTGAAATAGTTTATTATTAATTTGAGAGTGCCATATTGCTGTCCATTTTGACAGGCATGCAGCCTGAATGGTTAATGCAAAATCTGATGGCGGAACAGGGATATCAGTTAAGTCGAAGCTAGTTGGATTTTTTGCAGCTTTATCAGCCAGTTCATTGCCCAAAATGCCAGAATGAGCTGGAATCCAGCAGAAGGTGACCAGTTGATGGCGTTCTTCAATTTTCAGTAATATGCTTTTTATTTCGTCTAGAACAGGGTGTACTTTATTTAAGGAGTTACATAAAGCCAAGATTGAGCTGAGTGAATCAGTGTAAATAACATATTTTAAAGCACAGTCAGAAGAGAGATTCTGTAAAGCTAGTTTGATAGCATATAATTCAGCTGAGAAGATACTGAATTCGGATGGCAAGGATGCTGAAATAACGGTATTTGGAAACACTGCAGCTGCTCCAACGTTTGAATTAGATTTAGAGCCGTCTGTATAAATTGGAGAGAAGTCAAAGTATCTTTGAATGTGAGCTTCGTGAAGTTGTTTGATATTTGATGTTTGTAAAATGTTCTTACCCCATTGAGAGAGGTAGGTGTCACAGGTCGGTATAGGTGGTGGAACCCATGGTGGTTGAGGACAAGTTGTTGTCTGTTGCACAGAAAGGATGGGAACATTCCAAATTTGCATCAGTTCGAGAAGGCGAAGACCAGCTGGCTTTACTACGCTTGGTTTATTTCTGAAAAGGTTTTCTAATTGTGGATTGAACAGGTATGACTGAGTCGGATGCATGGCACAGCTTTGTATCTTGACAGCATAGTTCAATAACAGTGTTTTCCTACGTAAAGTTAGTGGGGGTTCATGGGCATCAATGTAGAGACTATGTGCTGGTGATGTTCTGAAAGCACCGAGTGAAAGTCTCAAGGCACTGTGTTGAATTGGATCAAGCCAACGCAATGCACTCAATCTGGCTGAATCATAGATGGGAGCTCCATAATCAAGACGGGATCTGATTAATGCACGGTACAGCCGAAGCAGAGATGTACGATCTGCGCCCCATGTTTGGGAGGATAAAGCTCTGAGTATATTTAACTTTTTTAGACAGGAAGTACGTACATTTTTAATGTGGTCTATAAAATTTAACTTATTATCAAATGTTAATCCAAGAAATCTGATGCTATTAGTGACCGGGATGGAGACATTATAAATTTGAAGTTCAGGATCCAGATGAAGTTTGCGCTGTCTACAAAAATGGATGGCAACTGTTTTCTGCTGCGAGAGTCGATATCCGTTGAGGCTGGCCCACTGTTGAATTTTATTAAGTGATATCTGGAGCTGCCGTTCAATAGACCTCATATTTTGGGAATGGCAGGAGATAGAAAGATCATCTGCATAAAGGTAGGTCTCAACTGTATTTGGAAGCTGATTGGTGATGGAATCTATTCTAAGAGCAAACAAAGTGGCACTCAGTACTGATCCCTGTGGCACTCCTTCTTCCTGTATAAACGTTTTGGAGAGGGCATCTTGGTACTGAACTTGAAACGATCTAGTACGTAGGAAGTTCTGAACAAAAATAGGAAGGTTGCCTCGCAAACCAAGAGAGTAAAGATCACTAAGTATGCCATGCCGCCAGGTAGTGTCAAAAGCCTTCTCGATATCTATTGAAACCATTACAAGATGTTCACGTTTAACAAAGGCATTTCGAATGGCGAATTCAGCTTTGACCATAAGATCTAAGCATGACCTATTTTTACGAAAGCCATATTGGCTATGGCTCATTAGATGTTGTGACTCAATGATCCATACGAGTCTTCTGTGGACAATTTTTTCAAGGATTTTGCTCAGACAGCTTGATAGAGAGATCGGTCTATAGCTATAGGGGTTAGTTGGATCTTTCCCAGGTTTTAGGAATGCCAAAACAGTAGAGTGGTGCCAAGAATTTGGAAAAACGTTTTCTAAAAATATACGATTGTAAAAAACCAGAAGCAGTCTTAAAGCTTTGTCATCGAGATGTTGAAGCATGACATAATAAATCCCATCTGGCCCGGCTGCACCATTGTGGGCTGTTCTAATGGCATGCAGAAGTTCAAAGTATTGCAGAGGTTTGTTATATGGAAGAGTACATGCGGTTTGAAATTTTATGGCATGCTTTTCTCTAGTGTTTTTAATTCGTTGGAATGATGTAGGATATGCTGATGCCGCTGATATTTCAGCAAAAGTATTGCCCAAAGCATTAGCAATATCTAAGGAATTGGATAGATCTTGCCCTTTCCAGGAGAGGATTGGAGATGGTATAGTAGGAAACTTACCAGATAACTGTCTAATTTTTTTCCATATAGTTTTCGGATCAGTGTTTCTGTTAAAGGTCGATGCAAAACGGGTCCAGGATTCTTTCTTAGCTTGCTTTTGTACAAATCGTGCTTTTGCTCTTAGCTTCTTATAATTAATGAGATTGGTTGTGGTTGGACATCGCCGAAATAAATTCCAGGCTTTGATTTTTGCTTTCTTTGCTTTTGTGCACTCATCATTCCACCAATAATTATAATGCTTGCGATCAGGGGGGTTTGATAATGGTATTGTGTCCTTGGCCACTTTTAGGAGATGTGATGTGATGTAGTCTGTTACATTATCAATATTTTGGAGCTGGATTTTTTCCTCGTCAAGAGAGATTGATGATCGAAATTTTGCCCAGTTTGCGCGAACGAATTTCCATTTCCTGCGGAGCTTGTTTGATGGAGTCTGTGACATTAAAACATTGCATATGATTGGAAGGTGGTCACTGCCCATTGGATCATTTAAAACGTCCCACTCTATGGTTGGAAAGAGTATTGGAGAACAAATTGAGAGATCTATTGCTGAGGTGTGTCCAGTTGGGAGTTGTATGTGAGTGTGCGTACCAGTATTGAGTAAGGTGAGGTTTTGTGACTCTAGAAAGCTTTCAACGAGTCGACCATGTGTGTCTAGTTTAGGATCGCCCCATAAGGGGTGGTGCCCATTAAAATCCCCTAATATACAGAGAGGTGGAGGTATCTGTATGAATAGATCTTCAAGATCTTTTAAACAATAAGTATGGTTTGGTGGTAGGTATATTGAAACAACTGTTATTGAAATATTCAGAGTTATATGAACAGCAACAGCTTCTATTTCTGTTTGAAGTGGAATATGTTTAGTTGGGATCTTTGAGTTTATCAGGATTGCTACACCACCATGGGCAGCATTTGCTGTGTTACGATCTCTTCGATAAAGACAATAGTTTTTTATTGAAGGAGAAATTTGCGAGGTTAGGTAAGTTTCCTGAAGACAAAGGGCAACTGGAGAATATCGGCTAATTAGATCACGGATATCATCTGTGTTGCAATGAAAGCCTCTGCAGTTCCATTGTAAAATACAAGGCATTATTTGTGTTTTATTGAAGGAGCTGTATCTGACTGTTTTTTGAAGGTTACTGGCTTATGACGCTCTAATTTAGTTTTATCTTTTTTAGAGAAAACTGGTCGACCTGTGTCCATTTCTTCTTCTGCATGGATTTCTAGAGGGGGATCATCCTGTATGGATGTGCCATCTGTGTCCATGGTTGTGTCCTGAAAATTTTTTACTACATTTGCGTTTGAACTATGAGATGTGGTATCTATGACCGGAGTAGGTGATGCCGCTGGTATTGTCAGAGGAGTATTATTGGCTTGGTCAGAGAACTTGGATTGTTGCTTAGAAAGAACATTTCTAGCCCAATCAGAAATTGATTTGTTAGTGGGAACTGTTACATCAGTTTGAGTGGAGACGGTCTGATATTTTTTCACAGCATTGGCATAGGTCATATTTTTGGTTATAGTTGGAGCAACTAATTTTCTCGCTTCTGGGTAACTTACTTTGTTCTCAACCTTGTATTTTACTATTTTTTTCTCGGTTTTCCACTTTTCGCATGTCTTGGAATATGCAGGATGGTCACCTTTGCAATTTGGGCAGGTCATTTTTGTAGCTGTACAGTTACTTTGTATGTGATCTGCAGATCCACAATTAGGGCAGACAGGAACTCCTCTGCATACAGTTTGTGAGTGGCCATACTTCTGACATTTGTAACACCTTAAAGGGTTTGGAATGTAAGGCCGGATTCGGCAAAGTAAATAACCTGCTTTTACAGAGGAGGGTAAGTTGGGTGTATTGAAGGTGAGAATAATGTTTCTTGTAGGTGTAAGTACATTATCTTTTACATTATCTTTTTTGATCATTATTCGTCTTGCTTCAATTACGTGTTGTCCCTGCAGCTCTTGGGTTATTTCTTCCTCAGTAACGTTTAATAAGTCCCAACTGGATATCACACCTTTAGATGAATTTAAGGTTGTGTGCGGGGATATTTTAGCTGGAATTCCAGCAAAACTTGTCAGTTGTAACAGCTTCTCAGAATGTCTGTGGTTGGTGGTTTCTACTAGTAAGTCTCCTGATTGCAGTCTCTTCACCATCTTGGGAGATCCTGCAATACCCTCCAGATGTTTTTGTATGACAAACGGAGACAATTTATTAATGGGCTGACTAGTAAGAGAGTGGATAATTAAGAACGATGGGCAAGGTTGCTCCATCCGATCAGTCTTTTGTCTCTTTGGATTTTCGTTCTCAATATCCTGCTGATGGTCTGTGTTTGCCATGTTTGCTCCTTTTAGCCCTTGGCAAGTGGACTTGCTTGCCAAGATTTCCGGCCCCGCCACGGGGAGGCAGGAGCAGTGCCGCTAGGAGGCCAAGCGGTTAAAGTGTTAGTTCGTTAGTGGAAATAGAAATATATGGATAAATAAAGAAAGGTGAGTTTCCTTTCTCTGTTCTAACTTGTGGCTTTTAAGTGTAGAACGATATAGAAATAAAGCTGCTAATAGAAACGTAGGAAATTAGAAAAAACTTTAATCGCTTTTGATGAGCACTCTGTTTTCGCAGAAAAATCGCTTGACCTCGAATTCGCTTGGCACCCGGGGCCGAATTGAATTGGTATCTCGGGTTAGTAATCTCAATCTTATGGCAGAAGGCTGCGAAACAATTATAGTTGATAAACAGGAGAACTTCTTGGCTTTCCAAGCCTTTGCAACTGCAATATTTCTTAGGCGAAAGACTCTTCTGCATCTGGAAGCCTTGGATTTGTAATGCGGCATGGTGTATGCCGAATTACCTAGAATTCTGTGAAATCGTGGAGGTTTGAGTCTGCTATATCCACGGCAACTCCAGCTCCTTGTTCTCAATTACCTAAAGTTCTGTGAAATCATGGAGGCTTGAGTCTGCTATATCCACTGCAACTCCAGCTCCTAGTGCTGGCATTTTTGCTCTCGGCACTCCTGGTGCTGGTATTTCTCTACTCGGCAGTTCTTAGCACTGCTGGCTTTCCAAGAGCCCGTGAACAGATGCAGATCTTTCCAATGAAGTTTGGACTTTGTCTGAATTTTAATTATATGTATATTTTATTTTTTATGTAATTTGATTATTTTTCAATTTGTTCATATCAATCTTTTTTGGTCATGGAAGGTTTTTCCCTTCCCTGTACTTGGGCAAACAGGAGACGGAGTATATAAGAGTACTGCTAAATTATGTATAACTGACAGCGGGGTTGCCATTGGTTGGCTGGGCGCTTTATGTAATAAATATCAATATCAAAGAAGCGGACTACCTTGAACCTGAGATTGTTAAAAAGGCAGTAGAATATATCCCGGACCTCATCTTAAATTTATTTAATCACTGCATCTCTACAGGCCACTTTCCTCATAACTGGAGATTGGCAAAAGTCAGACTCATACTGAAAAACCCAACCAAGCCACAAGACCTCCCTGAGTCATATAGACCGATTGCACTACTCTCAGTAATCAGCAAGCTCTTTGAGAACCTTCTCTATAATAAAATTGAAAGTCACTACTGAAAAACCCAACCAAGCCACAAGACCTCCCTGAGTCATATAGACCGATTGCACTACTCTCAGTAATCAGCAAGCTCTTTGAGAACCTTCTCTATAATAAAATTGAAAGTCACTACCTTTCCACGGGCCTCTCCCCCCCCGAACCAGTTTGGCTTCCGGAGGGAGCATTCTGTGGTTGACGCTCTTGAATGCATAACAGATGCAGCCCAAAACTGCAACAAAAGATATTTTCTGGTCATTTTCATTGACTTTGCCGGGCCGTTTGACTCACTTTGGTGGCCAAGCGTCCTTGGCAGACTCAGGGAGGCAAATATCTCAGACAATCTATATGACTGCATGCAAACCTATCTCTCTGACAGAATGGTCACTGTAACTACTCCCTACTGCCAAGTCACCCGACCTGTTCATCAGGGGTGTTCACAGGGCTTTGTACTGGGGCCACTACTTTGGAACCTTGTCCTGGACAGTTTCCTGGGCGTGGACCTTGATGGAGTAGATACCCAAGCATACGCAGATGATCTTGTCCTCATGCTACAGACAGACAGCAGAGCCCAGATGGAAGCTACTGCAAACCAGGCCATTGACAGACTACAGAAATGGGTCAGTCTCAAACACCTGAGAATTTCCTCAACCAAAACTTCCTCGATACTCCTGAAAGGTTCTCTCGACATATGCAGGCCACCGCAAATCAAGATACAGGATACCACAATAAAACTAGCGGCAGAACTGAAGCATCTCGGACTTACCCCTTGACAAGAACTTATCTTTCACCCCACATCTTGTATATCTGCAGAAAAAAAATTAAGAGGTACTCAGCATTTATTGCCAGAGTTACTCGGAAGAATTGGGGCCTAAAGAAGAGGACACTCTCCCTCTTTTATAAAGCCATATTTATCCCAGCCCTCTCATATGCTGCGGGTGTTTGGTTTAAAAAAGCCACTACGGCAGTCAATAGGAGAAAATTAGTGACTATACAGTGCTCCATCTCAAGGGCATGCTGTACCGTGAGCTCGCTCGCACTCCAGGTCCTAATGTTATGTCTCCCCCTAGACTTGGAAATCATCCATTGCGGCCTACTCTACCAGCTTTCAAAGAAAAGAACAGTGACTTGTATTGGTTTCATCACCAACCCAATCAATAACACTGTAACAGAGAAGAAACGCCTTACAACCTTCCTTGGACAAATCTGGCAATCCAGATGGAGGGACTCAACCAAGGGTGCTGTAACCCAGAAATTTATCCCTGACATTCTGCAAGTCTGCCCACGTCAAACACCCTGGTTCTCACCTGGCCTCTACACCACTTTTCCTGCTCACAGTGCACGGATCCTTCAATGCAAAATTGGCCACCTTTAGTATTGTACAATCGCCACTAGGCCACTGCTGTGAGCAGCAAACCCAGAAGCATTTAATGCATGACTGCCCCCTCTACCAAGACCTCCGTTGCCATCTCATCACGAATATCCATTTCAACACAAAGGATCAGGAGCACCTCATACTGCTGGAGGAGGCCCATTACCGGGCTCTCTCACAATTTGCCCGAGAGATGTTTACCAGACTAAGGACCCTACTGCGACTACCCTAGAGCCTACTGTTTAACCCTGAAAAAAGCAAACAGACACAAGACGAACCATTGGTTACCCACTAGTGAATTTCGAACATCACCAACTCGCAGGACCGAAAACACAGCACGTAAAGACACTCACTAATTACTATAAAAGGACTAAAAGAAGACACCTACATCAAGAACTGTACTAGAAGACAACATCCCAAACTCAGACCTGCATCTCAAGGATAAAAAAAAAAGAAAACTGGACTGGACCATGAATGACAGAGCGGCTACACTGCCCAACGCCAATACTGGCAATCTGAACTGGACTGTCTTGCCTGGTTCCCCTTCCCTTGGCAGGGGGAGAGGAGATGGGCCCCTGTCTCCTCTCCCCCTGCTTGCTTCGCCTACAAAACTTTCGGCCCTTAAAAATCTACCGCTATCCCTGACGCGATCATCACTCCATATCTGTGTGCTGTTTTTTTTTTTTTATTATTATATTTTGTTTTTGAGGTCCTACCCACCGAAATCTCAGGAAATTAGAGAGCACGACCTGACAGAGTAATCTTAAAGTACTGGTGTACCTGGTCTGCCTCCACGGGGCGAAGTGCGGGCAATGTTGGGCCTCAGTAGGAGTCTGGCGGCTAAATGGCCAGAGGAACAACGATACACAACACTACACGTAAACAACACCCATATACTTTTAAATCTCTGGCCTTTACAGTGATCTGTATCATAAGACAATGTATACCACACGGAGATGGGGGAAACCCCTGGTGCCGTTTGACCCTAAACACACTTTACTTTACATGTCAACATATATAATAACAAATGTATAAAAGATAAATCTTTGATTTGATTTGATTTTTAATGGTGCATTGGCAGCTAAGGCCATAATGCGCCAAGTCAGATTTAAAACGCTACAATACATTTTGGTAGCCGCGGCTACCACGTCAAGCAAAAAAGGTACAAATTAATAGCATAAAAATTATAAAATTTACATCCTTGAATAAAAATTAATAGATTGTAAAAAGTTAAAAACGTCGGACATATTGTCTCTCTCACCAATAATCTGACTGAGTGTAAATGGCTCAGTCAAATTATTAAAAGTGGTAAAACAGAAGCGTCGTGCTTCAATAAAAACAGGACATTCAACAAAAATGTGACTGACAGTTAAAATTACATTACATATCTCGCACATAGGTGGGTCATCCGCCCTCAGCAAGTAGGAATGCGTTAGATGACTATGACCTATGCGGAGCCGAGCAAGAACAACTTCCTCTCTTCGGTCCCTGCGTAGACTGGACTGCCATTGCGCAATTACAGGCTTAATGCGATGTAATTTATTTGTGTCCTGTCCGTGCCAAGAATCTTGCCATTGGGAGAGTAATTTAGAACGTATTATTTGTCTGTAGTCTGTATAGGGGACTGACAGACAATGATTATCCAGGGAAATGGCTGATTTAGCAGCGGCATCAGCCGATTCATTTCCCCGGATCACAATGTGGCTTGGGATCCAGCAAAAGCGAATATCATATTACAATTCTATGAGAGAAAAAAGAATCTGCCGGATCCTGGACAGGATCGGATGAGGGTTAAAACTCACCGATACCAGAGCCTGTAACGCGCTTGATGAATCACAATAAATCATATACCTCTGGTAGTCGTGATTTTGAATGTGATCTAGGGCTGATTGTATTGCATGCAACTCAGCAGTATAGATGCTAGTTTCTTGTGGGATCTTATAGGATATTGTTTTGTGAGGGAACACAACAGCAGATCCCACATGACATTCTAACTTTGAGCCATCTGTATAGATTGGCAGAAAGTCAGAATACTGCTGTCTATGTGATGCAAAGAGTTGCTGGTAGACAGATGGCGGTGTCGTAGCCTTCTCCCAGATCTTAAGGGAGAAGTCGCAAGTTGGAAAATGACCATGCCAGAGTGGAAAGAATTGCCTTGGTGACTGGGCAACGTTGTCTGCCGTCAAGTTGAGCTCATTCAGCAGCCCTTGAATGCGAATACCAAAAGGTTTGTTGGCAGTCCGACGGGTGTTGTAGAGATTTCCCCAGCGCGGCTCAAAAACGGATGGCCACGTGGGATGATCGTGCAGGGATTTTAATTTGAAGGCGTACTGTAAGGACAACTGCTTACGTCGAAGAGACAGAGATGGTTCATTTGCTTCAACGTAAAGGCTTTGGACAGGAGATGTGCGAAATGCTCCAGTGGCTGTCCGGATGGCTTGATGGTGGATTGGATCTAACCACCGAAGTGCACTATCTCTAGCAGAACCATAAACCTGAGACCCATAGTCGAGTTTGGAACGGACAAGTGCTCGGTAAAGGCGAAGAAGGGTAGAAAGATCTGCGCCCCATGAAGTTGACGAAAGGGCACGAAGGATGTTAAGCCCTTTGACACATCTTGTCCTCAGCTGACGAATGTGTTGTAAAAATGTCAGCTTTTTGTCGAAAATAAGTCCAAGGAATTTGAATTCTGCTACAACTGGGATGTTATTTTGCCCAAGCCTTAATTCTGGGTCAGGATGAAGATTACGTTTGCGACAGAAGTGTACACAAACAGTCTTCTGTGATGAAAATCTGAACCCATTAGCCAAAGCCCAAGCTGTAAGATGATCAATGGTTTTCTGCAGTTGCCTTTCAATGACCCTCATATTGCATGAATTACAAAATATAACAAATTCGTCTACATAGAGGGCATTGTTTACAGTGGGTGGAAGTTGTTCTGCGATAGAGTTTATTTTGATTGCGAAAAGCGTAACACTTAGAACGGATCCTTGTGGGACTCCCTCTTCCTGAGAGAAAACTCGAGAGAGGGTGGATCCTAAACGGACTTGAAATTGGCGATTCGAAAGAAAGTTTTTAATAAAAACAGGAAGGTTACCTCTAAGACCAAAGTTATAGAGGTCTTTTAAAATTCCAAATCGCCAGGCTGTGTCGTACGCTTTTTCAATATCAAAGAAAACTGCTACCAAATGCTCGGATTTAATAAAAGCATCACGAATGGACGTTTCCAATCGGATTAAATGATCCAGAGTGGATCTATTTCTTCGGAAGCCGCACTGTGTCCTGGAAAGCAGACCATTTGTTTCTAAATACCATACGAGGCGTGCATTAACCATTCTTTCCAGGACTTTGCACAAACAGCTTGTCAGAGCAATAGGACGATAGTTACTTGGATTGCTAGGATCTTTTCCTGGTTTTGGGAAAGCAAGGACGATAGCCCTTTGCCAGGAATCCGGAAATTGTTTCTGAATAAAAATTCTGTTAAACAGAATTAAAAGGTGATCCTTAGATTGTGGTGAAAGGTGTTTTAACATTTCGTAGTGGATGTCATCGGACCCCACAGCACTTGTATGCGTGAGAAAGAGTGCTGCATTTAACTCTTCCTGTAAAAAGGGCTTGTTATACGCTTCAAGCCCTTTTGAAGAGAAGTTTGGTGGGTTTTTCTCAACTTTCTTTTTTCGAGCCAAAAACTCTGCGGGAAAAGATGTTATTGCAGAGATTTTTGAAAATATTTCCCCTAGACTATTTGCAACTGCAGTTCGATCTGCAATTGGACATCCGTTGTGCTTGAGGATCACTAAAGGGCATGGTGGATATTTTCCCTCCATTTTCCGGATCTTATCCCAGACTACTTTTGAGCTAGCAGCCTGAGTCATAGAAGATGTAAAACGAATCCAAGATTTCCTTTGGCTCTGACGTCGTACATAGCATGCTTTTGCACGTGCACGTTTGAATGATATTAAATTTTCAGTGGTGGGATATCGGCGGAATATCCACCAGGCTTTGTTTTGTGCTTTTTTTGCTGCCGTGCATTCTGAATTCCACCAAGGTTTCGGGAATAGTGGGAACCGGCTGGATGATTTTGGGATTGCAATTGCAGCTGCTTGGACAATCGTTTCTGTGACATGAATGACTGCTTCATTGATTGGCTCCTGACTGACTGTACGGATATCAAGGTTTGCCAGATGTTCAAAGGCATTCCAGTCAGCCTGATCAATCTTCTACCGCGGTAAACTAAATGGCAAAGATAAATCAATAAAGAAATAACAATAACATGTAAATTTTAAATACAAGTAAAAACGTTAATTGATTTAAAATAACTAAAAACAGCAGACACATGGTCGTTGTTGTTATTTGGTTTTTGGGAGCATTAGCAACTAAGGCCATATTGCTCCGGGATATGCGGTGGTCATTTCCTGACCTTTCTGCATCCTCCGTATTTGGTGGTGACAGGCTCGAACCCCGGTCTAATCAAGAAACATGTGCTACGCACTGCTCCTCCTTCCCACCTGGCTACGGAGGCGCCAGACACATGGTCATTGTCGGATAAAATCTGACTGTATATGTCTCAGTCAGAGGATTAAAAGCAGCAAAACGGATATTGCTAAACTGGACAGTCAATTAAAATGTGTCTGATTGATAAAATTGTGTCACAGCACTCACACATAGGAGGATCATCATCATCATCATTATCAGCCATTTTCAATCCACTGCAGGATGAAGGCCTCTCCAGCAACTTTCCAGTTCCTTCTGTTTTGAGCACTGGCCATCCATTTACTACCCAAAAACTCATGAATTTCATCTATCCATCTCTGCCTTTGTCTTCCAGGTTTTCTTCTAGCTCCTCTTGGGTACCATTCTGTTATTTTCTTAGTCCATCTGTCATCATGTCTTCGAGCTATGTGTCCTGCCCAAGACCATTTTAGTTCTTTAGTTTTGATAAGAATGTCCTTTACTTGAGTTTGCTGAGTAATCCATGTGTTTCTCTTCTTATCTAACAGTCTGATTCCCAATATAATTCGTTCCATTCTTCGCTGTGTAGTTCTCAGCTTCTCTTCCATTCTTTTGGTGAGTGCCCAAGTTTCACTTACATAAGTCATGGTGGGGAGTATACATTGATTCATTATTTTACGTTTCAGACAAACTGGGATATTGCTCTTCAATATGAGACTATATTTCCTGAATGCTATCCATCCAAAATTTATTCTTCTCTTGACTTCCAGCCATTTATCATTATTACAGCTAATAACTTATCCCAGATATGTATATGACTCCACCTTTTCAATTACTGCTCCTTCAATCATTATTTCCCTTTCTGTGGCATACTTGTTCATCGTTACTTTTGTTTTAGCCATATTCATCTTTAGTCCAAAATCCTTACTAACTGTGCATAACTGATTAAGATTTTCCTCTAATTCTTTGGGATCGTGGCTTATGACCACAATGTCATCTGCAAATCATAAATGGTTTAGGTACTCTCCGTTCACATTGACCCCTTTCTGCGACCAGTCTAATCTTCTGAAAGCTTCCTCAAGGGCAGCAGTAAACAGCTTCGGAGATATTGTGTCTCCTTGTCGAACTCCTTTCTCGATTTTAAATTTGCTACTGTCTTTGTCTAGTCTAATAAAGGAGGTAGCACTCTCATATATTTTCTTCAAAATCATAATATATGGGGTATCTGTACCTTGTCTTTCCAGTTCCCGAAACATTGCCTTATGCTGTATGGAGTCAAATGCCTTTTCATGATCCACAAATGCCAGGCATAATGGTGTTTTATATTCATTTGCTTTCTCCATTAGCTGTGATATTACGTGAAGGTGATCCATAGTTGAGAATCCTGTCCTAAAGCCAGCTTGCTCTTTCGGTTGATTCTCATCAAGTATTCTTTCTAATCTGTTAGAATTGACCCTTGTGAACAACTTGTAGATGTGGGATAACAAGCTAATTGGTCTATAATTTCCAATTTCTGATTTATCTCCTTTCTTATGCAGCAAAACTATGATTGCATTATTCCACTGCTTAGGCGTCACACCTTTTCTAATGCACTTTGTGAAGAGCCTTGCCAGTTTTTGTGTTATGTCTCTTCCTCCCAATTTTAACAACTCTACAGTAACTTCATCTTCCCCCGGGGCTTTCCGATTCTTCATTTTCTTCAATGCATGTTCTACCTCATCAGAAAGATTATCGGGTATGTCGTATGTGTTGCTACTTTGCAATCCATCTTCCCCACTGCTGGTATCATTCCCTTGCTCCTTGTATAATTCTCTATAGTAGTCTTCTGCTATTTGAATTATGCCTTCTCTGCTGTTTATAAGTAAACCATCGCTATTCTTCAGTATCATTTGTCTTTCTGTATTACTGTTCATGGCTGCTGATTTAAATCCTTTGTTTTCCCTTAATGCTTGTTCTACTTTTCTTGTGTTAAATCTTCTTATGTCCTCTCTGAGTCTCTTTCTAATTGCTTTGCATAACTCAATATACTCATTTTTCTTCCTGTCAGTGTTTTTCTTGCTCTTCATTTGTCATCTTCGGTTCATCATGACAAGTGTTTCTTGACTAATTTTTTCTTCTTTGGATTTTTGTTTCCCTATAGGTTTCTAGGGCTTTATCACTTTCAGAAAGTTGTAATATTCCTCGTCGATATCTTGGTCCTGAGCAGTCTGCAGAAGCTCAAACTTGTTCTTAAGTTCCAGTACATACTGCTTTTTCTCCTCCTCTGTTATCTCAAAGACCTTTGTATTATTTACTCGAGTCAGTTTTTTCCTTTCCTACATCTATATCAAGTGTACCTCTTACCATTCTGTGATCACTTCCAACATTTACCTTATTCAGGACAGAAACATCATTCACAATATATCTTCTGTTAGTGAGGATGAAGTCGATTTCATTAGTTGTTAATCCATTTGGACTCTTCCATGTCCACTTTCTGTTCACTCTTTTCTTGAAAAAAGTGTTCATTACTGACAGTCCTTGAGATTCTACAAATTCCCCAAGTCTTTCACCTCTTTTATTTCTTTCACCAATTCCAAAATTTCCTATAGTTCCTCTTTCTGTGCTGTTTTGCCCCTTTCCAACCTTAGCATTGAAGTCCCCCATAATAATAGTGTAGTGGGTTTTCTGCTCATCTAGAAGATTCTCAATTTCGGTGTACATTTCTTCAACCTCTTTATCATCATGGCTCGATGTTGGTGCATAAATCATTATAATCTTTAGCTTGTACCGCTTAGAAATCTTGGGTATTAGTCTTGACACCCTTGGTGATGTACTTTTGAATTCCAAAATGTTGTTTTTAAAATCTTTATGGACCAGAAACCCAACTCCACCTTCACTCCTTTCACTGTTTTCATTGGTGTACAGCAGATTTCCACTTGATAAACTTATAAGTGATTCGGAGGATCATCAGCAAATATGAATGTGTCAAATGACTATATCCAATTCGGGTCCAGGAAAGAACAACTTCCTCCTTACAATTGCTGCACAGACTAGACTGCCACAGTTCAATTACAGGCTTTATATGATATAATTTGTTCACAGTCTCTCTATTCCACGAATCCTGCCATTGAGAGTAAATCTTTTGGTGTATCATTTGCCTGTAGTCTGTATAGGGGACTAACAGGCAGCGATTATTATTGGGAATTTCTGATTTGGCTGCAGTGTCAGCCAAATCACTTCCCCTAATCCCAATGTGGCTGGGAATCCAGCAGAAGCGGATATCCTATTCACGTTCATGGAGAGAGTGAATCTTCTGCTGAATACAAGACAGAATTGGATGAGAATTATATCTCACAGTTATTAAACCTGTAACACGCTGAGAGAGTCAGAATATAAAATGAACCGTTGGTATTGGTATTTATTAATGTGATCCAAGGCTAACTCTATAGCGTACAACTCTGCAGTAAATATGCTGCATTCGGAGATAATCTGCTGTGATGTGGTGGTGTCCGGAAAGACAGCAGCATATCCTACAAATGATTCCGACTTCGAGCTGTCTGTGTACACTGGCGCAAAGTCAGAATGTTCAGCTCGGTGTGCTGAATGGATAGAGATACAAGGATATGTTGGAAAATTTTGACATTCTGGATTTTACGGGGAGGGGGGGTTCTTTAATCAGGTTGGGCTGCCCTCACTGGAGAGTTGCTCAATTATTAAGAGAATACGTTGGCCAAAGAAGTCTTGGAAAAGCCTTGGAAACAAAAGAAGCTGGCTCGCAGTATGGATGTGAACCCTACTGATTTATCATTATCCACATTACCTACTTTATCCAAAAGCCTAACTGAGGAGGACAATCCAAATAGAGATAATGGAATAATCAATGTCTTGAGATTAGCTTTCCTTTGATGTTTATAATTCATTAGATGAACTAGAGCTCTTACTGATTCAAAAGGGTGGCATTTTGAGCAATATTTATGACCATATAAATTGAGGCCCACCCCCTACAATAAAACTTAGATATCATACTTTCTTGTATTTAGATTATGATACTTATATCAAAACATTTTCACATTTTTACATTAATTTTTTTTACAATCACCTTGTATATAATTCCACAACATATATTCTGAAAATATTAGATAATTCTAAAGCTAATATAAAGCAAGTTCTACTTACATTTAGAATGTTGATCACAGAGTGCAGCTGCCCTCATATCACATAACCTTACAGTTCCTTTACTACTACTATATACAAAAACATTACAATGAGATGGATGGAATTCGGCTGCTGTAATTACTTCTGTTAGTTCTTCCATATTGGTAGGTTTTATGTCAACAATATCTGAAGCATTGATTAAAGATACAAAACATACTACAAAAATTAACTTTGAGTTATTGTTCTTATTTGTTAGCAATCTATTAATGACAGAGGGATGATGATGATGAATTTGTACATTAATAATATATAATCCCAATTTTGTTTATGCTAAATGTCCCAGAATATTCTTGTTTCATAACTAGTAAAACTGTATTCACTTGAAATGCAGGGGACATGAGGAAAATTACTGGATTTTATTGGCGCCTTAGCAACTAAAGCTATAATGTGCCAAAACCAAGTCATATATAAAAAATTAAGCTGTCGGTGACCTAAAACTTAGGTTACCATGTTAAGATACATAATAACACAGGCATAAAAGGTATTAAAGACATATCAATAACGATAATAACATAGATATAAAAGATATATCAAAAGAAGGAATAACAATAAAAGGTAAATTTTAGAGGCGAGATAAAAGGATTGCTGATTTTAAATAGATAAAACAGCAGACATGTGGTCATTGTCAGACAATATCTGACTGAGTGTATAAGGCTCAGCCAGATGACTAAAAGAAGCAAAATAGAAATTACGTTCATGTCTAAAACGTGGACACTAGGTTAAAATGTGATGAATAATTAAAAGGGTACTACAGTTCTCACACATAGGAGAGTCATCTGCCCTCAGCAGAAATGCATGCGTAAGATGACTGTCCTATGCAGAGCCGAGCTAGAACAACTTCCTCTATACGGTTCTTGAGAAAACTGGACTGCCAGTGTTGGATCACAGGCTTTATTTGATAGAGCTTGTTTGTGACCTGCTCATACCGAGATTGTTGCCACTGGGAGAGTAATGTAGTGTGTATTAGCTGCCTGTAGTCTATATAGGGGACTAACGGCAATAAGTGTTATGGGGTTCAGGTGATCTGGCCACAGCATCTGCCAATTCATTTTCCCCGATCCCAATGTGGCTTGGAATCCAGCAGAAACAAAATGTTGAATGAACACTCAGGCAGAGAATGTAGTATTCTGTTCAATCCGGGTAACGAATGGATGACGGTTATACCTCATCCCCGACAAAGCCTGCAGCATAATTAGAGTCAGTGTACACAATACATCTTTGATACTTGTGGGTTTTAATGTGGTCCAAGGCTAACTCTACAGCATACAACTCAGCTGTATATATGCTGCATTCTTGGGGAATGGTTTGGTTGGTTTTAATGGGAGTTTATTGGCACAAGGGTAACTGAGGCCAAATTGTGCCTGTCACCGTTATTTTGTAAATGAAATAATTTTTTTTCCCTTGTTTTGTTTCAGTCATATGTCGGATAAGTTCATATCAATGAATTTGTTTTAAAAAATTAAATAGGTGGGACAGATTTACATCACTGAGAATACTGTTCGGCTCTAAAGAATTGCTTTGGGTTAAAGCTGATTTAAAATTTGCTAATCGCACAGCATGGTTGTGGGGACACTCGAGGAGTATATGTTTCACTGTTATTTGGGCAGGACAATGACGACAGTGAGGAGGTTCATCCCCTGTCAACAAGTGAAGGTGGGTAAGATGAGTGTGCCCAGTGCGTGTCCTTGCAAGGTCAACCTCTTGTCGTCTGTTTAGTCGTGAACTAGATTTCCAGCATTGCGGCTCTTTCTTTATTTGGCAGAGTTTATTATGAGTTTGTTGCTGCCATACTGATGCCCATTGGCCAATACATAACTGTTTTATGATGAGTTTGCAGTCCATATAAGGAATCAAGGCAAGTGAAGACACAGGGTTAAATGGACTTTTTGCTGCTTGATCTGATTTCTCATTTCCCTGGGTTCAGCATGCCTAGGAATCCAGCAGAACCTTACCACTCTGTTGTGTTCTGTGAGATTAATTAAAGCAGGTTACTTAAATTGCAAGATTCGATCTTATATCCCAAATCCCATTCGCTGCTTTAAGTGCCAGAAGTAAGCCCATGCACAGATGGCATGGTGAGGCGATGCTATGTCCTATTTGTGGCTCCAAGGAGACTGTACAGCTTCTTCTCCTACTTGCTCAAACTGTAAAGGAAGCGATCCTGCATTTTCTAAAGCATGTGACCTTTGGAAAACAGGGAAAAAAAATCCAGAAATATAAAGTGTAGCATAAAGTCACATATCCTGAACCAAGAAAGTATTGTTAACCATGCCTAGCTGATCATACGCATCATCACCCAAAGTAGCCGCCCAGTTGCGACACAAACATAGAACAGAGCAGTTCTTTTTCCACCCAGGCCAAAGCGTGCTAACATCCAAAAAAGAAACTTACAGTCAACGAGACCAGCAATACGCTGGTTAATCCCAAATGATGTTATCTCAGCATTGTCCGAAACAACCAAATCAGCAATTGTTGAAGACCAGGAAAAAGTGAAACCGTGCAATAGCAAAATGGAAATTGATGTTTAACCAGAGGATGATTAATCAGTATTAGAATTACATGCTAATGATACCATAGAAACAGGACGCTCAACCTTTTCCAGGAATGAAAAATTATAACAAAGCAAACGGACGTCTTCTCAGAAAAAACAGTCAGATCAATCTTCCTCAATTAAACCCCAACAATGAATAAATTCCTACAATGGAACTGTAGAGGATTATGCAGTAATTTTGATGACCTGAGTGATTTACTAATTCAAACAAATGCAGTAGGTGTATGTTTACAGGAAACATTTCTATAATCAAAAAGCCTCTCTCAGATTCAAAAATTACACCATGTTTAGGCGAGACAGAGATTCTGACGTTACTGCTTGTGGAGGGGTAGCTGTTCTTGTAAAATCTACTATACTGTCAAGACATCTCCAACTACAAACCTCCTTAGAAGTTGTAGCAGTTTGGATGTTTAGGAATATCATTAACCCTTGCACCCAGACTGAACTTGACAATCTAATCGCACAACTGCCACACCTGCTGTCTGTTTATTCGGTGATTTCCATTGTGGGAATCTTCCATCATGGATAGGAGAGTTTAATTAATTTAAACATTTCTGGGTAACCATAACCTGACTCTGCTAAATTCTGGCTCTCAAACTCATGTCTAACTACCTACATGTACTAACTACCTTAGCCATACAATTATCCATCTGTTCAGCATCTCTTTTTGCAAGCATGGAATATTTAGTGCTGAATAATCCATTCCACAGTGACCATTTGCTTATTATCAGTTGAATTCAAACACAGGTCGTGTCATGTCCTAAAGGCCGTACTTCTTGAAACTTTCATAAAGCAGACTTGAAAAACTACTCCACTTGTGTCCTATACAACATCCAATAAGTACAACAACATCTTGACAATGTAACTGATCACATTACCAGCCATATACTATCTGCAGCAGAAATTTCCATCCTAAAATCTAACCAGCACAAACGTATATACCAAAATCAGTGGTGGAATGCAGATTGTTCCAAAGCAAAAGTAGAAAAAACCGTGCTTGGAACCACTTTCGCAAATTTCCAACTACTGCCAACCTAATCGTTTACAAAAAACTCAGAGCCAAAAACAGACAAATTAGGGAAAAAGAAAAACTTGACTCCTGGATTAAATTTGCCTCAATTATTAACAAAAATACTGATACTCAAGTTATCTGGATAAAAAAATTGAAGCTCTCAATGGGAAATTTCTAATGATGCAATCTCCAATAATACAATGGAATGGGTAGTTCCTATCCTTCCCTACTGATACTGCAAATGCTTTAACAGTCATTTTATAATATTTCCGCCTCATCCTCTTATGCGACCTCCTTTCAGCACATTAAAACTAATGAAGAACATCAAAAATTTAATTTACAAACTAGACCCTTATAACCAGCCTTTTACACCAGTTGAGCTCAAGCAATCCTTGAGTAAATCTCCAAATAGTGCAGTAGGACCGGACAGCATTCACTAAGTATGCTAAAGTATTTATGTGAAGCTGATCTAGGTATATTATTATCCTCTGTCATGGGGTCAATCCTATATTTGTGCAATATCAAAACCAGGCAAAGATCCTTCCCTAGTTCAGAATTACAGACCAATATCACTGACAAGTTGTTTGGGCAAAATCTTTGAAAGATGTTACATAAGAGGATTACCTAGAGTCTAGATTCCCAAAATCTTTCTGATCACCAATATAGCTTCCACAAAAACAGTTCTACCCTAGACTTACTTGTAAAAATACGAGACAGCATCTGGTGATGGTCAATCTAGATACTCAAAAAGCATTCGATACCACTTGGTGTCATGGCATTATTAAAGATATACATCAGTTGGGGCTGAGAGGCTATCTACCTCAAATAATTCAAAACTTTTTAAGATTACGCACATTTCAAGTACAATACTGACACATGCTGTCAGCATTTCACATTCAAGAAGAGGGTGTCCCGCACGGCTCAATACTGAGTGCTACCTTATTTGCGATTCGGGTCAACAACATATTAGAAGATCTTCCAAAAACCATTCATAAGTACATGTATGCAGATGACTTTGCTATATCCTGCCAGTCACCTATGAATACTATCGAAAGACAGTTGCAAATTGCTCTAGCCAGAATAGAAGCCTGGACCTTACACAATGGATATCATCTTGCTGAACACAATTCCACCACTACTTGATTTTGCAAATTAAGGTCCCTTCAGCATGTTCCTGAGCTAAAGATCAATAACATGCCAATACCCCTTGGCATGTTGGCATGGGGTATTGGCATGTTATTGATCTTTAGCATATAATTGCTATAATGTCCATTATCTTGGCCTGGTACTAGATAGGAAACTGAACTTTCAAGCACATGTGACCTACCTTTGCACCATCTGCTTGAAGAAACTGAATATCATCCGGCGTGTGTCATCTATGTCATGGGGCAGTGACTGACATACCCTTATCCATCTTTATCGAACTTTCATCAGGTCCCGCTTAGACTTAAGAGAAGATGGAAGATTTGGAGTGCTGAATAACAAAATAATGGACCTGGTTGCAATCTTTTTTGGTCATTATTCTCTGAGCATATGTCACCTTTCGTTCACTAAGTTCATGTACTATTTCTTCTTTAGAGACAGTAAGTAAATCCCATTTACTGAACACACCATTGAATGTGTTCAGAGTGTTATGGGAGTATAACTGACACTAGAATATTGTTAAATGTTGTTAATTTTAACAATTTTTCTGAATGAGATGTTTAGAAGTTTCAATTAAAAGGTCTCCAGATTGGAGGCGCTTCACCATTGTAGGGAACAACAACTGATTCTAAACATTTCTGTATCAGAAAAGGCGATAGCTTGCTGACAGGTTGTGTGGACATTACAAGTGCATTACAATAAATGCTGGCAAATCTGAAATCTGTTTTTCAATTCGAAGTCGCTTTGGACGATTCAACTTTGTCACCTGTGGGCTCTAATGATGGATATTCATTGCAATCTATCAATGATCCTTTTAGCTGTAGAAGAGGGAGTTCCTTCTCCCAGGTTATCGGCCCTGCCACGTGGAGGCAGGAATGGTGCCCAAGTGACTAAGCGAGCAGCAGAAGAGAACAGCAGTATGTTGTTAGTGATAGCAGTAATGTTGCAAGCGGGACTAGCAGTAACGTTACTAGGGGTAAAGGAGTAACGTTGCTCAGAGAAGGAAGAAGAACAATTGCAGGAAATAAGCAGTAACATTGAGAGCGGTGGAGGGTTTATGAAAGCTACTACTAGTACTCGCCCTAGGAAAAATGCTAAATGGTCGCACTAGTTGTTGTTGGTATTGGGCTTAATGACATAAGGGCTACCGAGGCCAAATTTTGTCTGTACATTGTTTATCTACAGGCATCATATACAGGTAGGTCCTGTTTTACGATGGTCCATTTCACGACATTTCACATTAATGACTGTTTCAAAATATTACTTGAAAAAATTGAAAATAACAAGAAAAATCGCAACTCAGTAACAGATCACAGCAACGCCTGTGAGCCCAAACACACACTAGGCATTTCTTTTGTTTTTCACGGTGCATTGTGGATGGAATGATAGCGATGCCTAGAGTTGTTTACGTCTAGTGCGCATGTTGGTTTCGTTTTGAATTTTCCCTCAATTGTTAACGGGTTATACAGTGTTATTCCTCATTAATAATAATAATAATAATTTTTGTATAACCACGAGCTCTAAGTGTATGGCAATGTCTGTGCCCGGGGGGGGGGGGGGGGGGGGCAGCGTAAAACACTAACAATTAAGGAGAAAATGGATGTGATTAATCGCATGGAGTCTGGTGAGCATCGGTTGGATGTGTGTAAGGTATTAAGTTTAGTGCCTTCTACTGTATCAGTGATTATGAACAATGTTGATAAAAGGAAGTGCGTGCACATATGCACAAGGATTAGAAGTGTGTCATCCTCCAGAACAACTTATTCATGCAGTGAGACAATGAAAAAAAGGGAGAAATTGTTAGTGTTGTAGGTTGACGATATGAACCAAAATAATGTTCCTGTTACACAGGTGGTAATTCTGGACAAGGTGAAGTCATTATTTGATAAATATGTGAGGAGTCTGGTAGCACGGAAACATTTATGGCCAGCAAAGGGTGGTTTCATCAGTTTAAAAACCATTCTAAAATTCACAATGTGAAAGTGCCTGGTCAGGCTACAAGTGATGACGTTGCAGTGGCAGAATGCCGTAGCCTAGTGGTCAGGCATGTGGGTGTATGAGTACACATGCATTGAGTGACCAGGGTTCAAACCGTGACTACTAAATACGGTGCTGTTTCTTGTATTCTGTCTATCTTGTGAACTCCTTCTTCTCCGTTTGGTCGTCCCGGAGTATAAACAGAAAATTTAATTTAATTTATCCTTCCGAATTTAAACACTTAATAGACGAAGGCAACTACCACCCCGATTTAGTTTTTAATGTGGACAAAATGGGGCTTTATTGAAAAAAATTGCCAAGTAGGATGTACACTGCCTGTGAGGAGAGGTCTTCCCCTGGTTTCAAGGTTGCAAAAGATCAGTTGACATTGCTTCTGGGTGGCAATGCATCTGGAACATTTAAACTCAAACCAATATTGGTGTACCATTCAGAGACGCCTTGTGTAATGAAGGGCATGAGAAGACACAAATTCCTCTGTTTTGGCACTCTAACAAAAAGGCGTGGGTGACTCAGACAATTCTTAGCGAATGGTACACCTCGTACTTTTGTCCAGTGGTTGCACAGTTTTGTGCAGCAAACGGCCTGACTCCCAAAGTCATGTTATGTTGGTGCTGGACAATGCCCCAAGACACCCAGCCAACCTCAAAGAAATCCACAATGACCATTTTGAAGTTGAGGTTGCGTGTTTGCCTCCCAACACAACTTCACTTTTGCAACTGATGGACCAGGGTGTAATTGTGACCTTTAAGGCGTATTATTTGTGTATGACTTTCAAAGGGATTGTTGAGGCTGTGCGGTCTGATATAACTGTGAGGGAATACTGGAAGTCGTATAACATCCTGAATGCCATCACAAACATTGATTCTGCCCGGGAGGAAGTGTCACAGTCCTGCATGAATGGCGTCTGGCTGATTCAGTGACTGATTTTGTAAGGATTGAGCCAGTTTCGGAAGTGGCTAAAGACGTTTCTCGCATGGCTGTTGTTGTTGTTGTTATTTGGTTTTTAGGAGCATTAGCAACTAAGGCCATATTGCTCCAGGATATGTGGTGGTCATTTCCTGACCTTTCCGCATCCTCCGTATTTGGTGGTCACGGGTTCGAACCCCGGTCTAATCAAGAAGCGTGTGCTACGCACTGCTGCTCCTGCCCAACTGGCTATGGAGGCACCCTCGCATGGCTAAGGAAGTTGGCATTGACAACGTTGATCTAGATGATGTTGACCAGTTTCTGATGAGTCATGGTAAGTCACTTTCGAGGAATGAATTGGAGGAACTGACTGTGCGACTTCAACGACGTGAGGCTGACACACCAGATGGAGTGGAAGAGTTGGAGCAAATCAGAACATTAAAAACAAAACATATTCAGAGTGCTTTTGCCAAAATCCGTAGTGCATTTGATGAACTTTGTGATAATGATCCTGATTGGGAACGTAGCCATGGCATCCAAAGAGGTGTCAACATGATGATGTTAAAGCCCTACTATAACATCTTGGAAGAAAAAGAAGTCACGCCAGACATCAATACTACATTTCTTGACAAAGAAGGGAAAGGAACCCTCAGAACCAATGACCCTCAACCAGGAACCTCCCATTAATGTTGGCCCATTACGCCATTTTCACATAAATTTTATCAGTGAAGTAAATGAGTACTGAAGCCCTGACTCCACAGGACCAAAGAAAGTTAAAATTTTATTTCATTAATTGTTTTATGCATAAATATAAATAAAACTTGTGCATTAAATGTTTAAAATATTTAATTATTTATAAAGAACAGAATTATTAGTACATACTTGGGAAAAATCTGGAACCTATCTCCATTCAATTACATTATAATTTGTCTTGTTTTATGACTTTTCATTTTATGACCCTGTTTTGCTGGAACCTAACCCTGCCGTAAAATGGGTCCTACCAGTAGTTACAGATGTAAAATCATATGCTCCTGTTCAAACCAATACATTTTAGACCAAATAAAAGTTCTTCAACATTTGCTTCATTTCCTAAGAAATGAGATAAATCAGATGATATATTCAACATGGGGAGTGATTGAAAAGTGTTTGACCAGATGGTTGAATATGAGGGACAATCATCTAGAAAATGATAGACAGTAAATTGCATCTGACAAATTGCACTAGAAAGATCGCTTGGCACTCGGGGCTGGATATTTTTTCTTATCGAAAGAGACTGATGACTGAAATTTTACGCAGTATGCTTGGAAAAATTTCCATTTATTGCAGGGTTGAGACAGAGGAGTCTGTGCTATCACTGTATGTATACTTTGCATACAGTTGGGAAATGATCACTGCCCATGGGATCATGTATTATACACCACTCTATGGTCGAGAATAGTACTGGAGAACAAATTGAGAGATTTATTGCTGAGGTGTGTCCAGTTGGGATCTGTATGTGTGTGCACCGGTATTGAGCATGGTGAGATTTAGTGCTTCTAAAAACTTTTCAATGAGTCCACCCAGTCTATCTAATTTTGGAGCGCCCCATAAGCGATGGTGCTCGTTAAAGTCTCCTAATATCTACAGAGGTAGAGGTATCTGTATGAAGAAGTCTTCAAGATCTTTTTAAGAGTAAATGTGGTTTGGTGGCAAGTAGATTGAGACAAGTGTTATTGCGATAGGGAGAGTTATATGAACAGCAACAGCTTCTACTTCAGTTTGAAGTGGGATATGTTTAGTTGGGATCTTTGAAGTTATTAGGTTGCCACATTACCATGGGCAGCATTAGCTATATTTCGATAAAGGCAATAGTTCTTTATGAAAGGAGAAATTTGCGAGCTTAGGTAAGTTTCCTGAAGACAAAGGGCAACTGGAGAATAACAGTTAATTAGATCTTGGATATCATCTGGGTTGCAAGAAAAGCCTCTGCAATTCTATTGAAAAATACAAGGCATTATTCGTGTTTATTTGATGGAGCTGAATCTGACTACTTTTTGAAGGAGACTGGTTTATGACATCCCAATGTTGGTTTATCTTTTTTTGGGAAAAATGGCTGACCAGTGTCCATTTCTTCTTCTTCAGCATAGATTTCTAAAATAGGATCTTCCTGTATAGATGTGGCATTTGTGGCCATGGTTGTCTGAATATTTTTCATAGCATTTGAGTTTGTAATACAGAACATGGTAGCAATCACTGGAGGAGGAGGAGATGCCATTGGTATTGTCAGAGGAGTATTATTTGCTTGGTCTCAGGACTTGAATTGTTGCTTGCGTATGCTTAGTTGTAGCTCAGAGAGGACATTTCTAGCCCAATCAGAAATTGATTTAGAAGTAGGAGCTGCAACATCAACTTGAATAGCGACTGTTTCATGCTTTTTTACGGCATTGGCATAGGTAATTAGCATTAGCATTAGTAGAGGCATTTGATGCAAGAAAGCAAGCTTATGCAGCATCAGCCAAAAAAAAAAAAAAAAAAACCACTTCCACTTCACCCCTCTGTTCGTTCAAAATACCTGTCCAGCTGAGCCTTAAACTTATTTAGGCTATCAACCTCCACCACAAGGGATGGAAGTCTGTTCCACCAACCAACCACCCGCTGGCTAAAGGCAAATTTCCGCACGTCTATCCTACATCTGTCTTTCCTCAATTTGAATTTATGCCCTCTCAGGTGATTATTCTGAGCTAGAGGAAGAATCCCATCAGCATTGAGCATGCTTAAACCATTCAAGGCTTTATACACCTCTATCAGATCACCTCGCTGGTGCCTAGTCTCCAGACACTGTAATTTGCAAAACTTAAGCCTTTCTTCGTAAGAGCACCCCTTTGTTCCATTCACTAATCTTGTTGCCCTTCTCTGTACTCGTTCCAGCAGCTCTACATCCTTCTTGAAATGAGGCCCCCAGACCTGTATACAGTACTCTAGGTGTGGCCTGACCATCGCCTTATACAATGGAATAATCACCTCCTTATCCCTGCTGGAAAAATTCCTGTATATCATTGACAATACTCCATGAGCTACTCTTGCAGCCCGTCTGCACTGCTCAGAGAACTTCATATCTGCCTGCACAACCACCCCCAAGTCCCTTTCATTCTCTACCACTGTCAGTGTTGTACCATAGAGTTGATACGTTGCTCTGGGGTTGCTGTTTCCCATGTGTAGTACTTTACATTTGTCAATGTTAAACTTCATTTGCCACCTCTCAGCCCATCTGCTCAACCTTTCCAGATCCTGTTGCAGAAGCATAGTGTCAGTAGTGTCCTTGACAACCCTGCCAACCTTTGTATCGTCTGCAAACTTGGACATTAATCCCGATATACCATCATCAATATCATTTATAAATACAGAAAACAATAATGGACCCAACACTGAGCCCTGAGGGACTCCACTAATAACATCAGTCCACGATGAGCAGTGTCCATTGATTACCACTCTCTGTCTTCTCCCCCTCAACCACCCCTTTATCCATAGCAGCAATTTGCCTCCAATGTCACACTGCTCCAATTTGTGTAGCAGTCTTGCATGTGCAACAGTATCAAAAGCCTTTCTAAGATCCAAGTATATAATATCAAAGTTATTCCCTGTATCCAGTTCTTTTGTGACTGCATCATAGTATCCAATCAAGTTGGTCAGGCAAGACTTCCCCTTAACAAAACCATGCTGTGTCTGAGCTATAACTGAAGTCTTGTCTACATGATCCTGCAGTGCGTCTTTAACCAGTGCCTCCATTAATTTTCCTGGAACAGAAGTCAAGCTCACAGGTCTATAATTACTTGTGTCAGCCTTTGATCCTCCTTTGTGAATTGGGGTCACATTTGCACATTTCCAGTCTATGGGTACATCCCCTGAGTCCAAGGAAGCTCTCATAATTATGGCTAAGGGTTTGCTTACTTCCTTTGCTGCCTCCTTTAATATAACTGGATAGATCCCATCAACCCCGGGTGCCTTTCTTGTGTTTATCTTCAACAGTTTCTCCTCCACTTTACTCCCAGTTATTTCAAGATTCTGTAACTTACTGCTAGAGTTGAATACACCTCTGGCATTCCCCTCGCTGAATAACTCCTCATGTGTGAATGTCGATGCAAAATATTCATTTAGTTTGTTAGCCACCTGAGCAGGATCATCAACACTTGACCCATCAATATCAAGTGGACCAATCTGATTCATCCCTTTCCTTCTAGAGTTTACATAAGTAAAGAACTCTTTGCTGTTTTTCTTTGCATCCCTTGCCAAGGATTTCTCGTAATCTGCCTTCGCCTGCCTAACCTCCTTTGTAACTTGGTTGCATATGAACTTGTATCTATCATAGGCTTCTGTGTCATGTGTTAATTTGTAAGTATCCCATGCATTTTTCTTCTCTGCCATATGCCTCATTAGTTCATCTGACATCCATTTTGGCCTAAACCTTGAACAATATTTCTTAGTTGGTATGTAAAGCCTAGTAGCTTCCAAGATAAGTTCTTTGAATGCTTCCCATTTTGAATTTGCTGTTGGTAACATCATCAGTTGGTCCCAAATTTTTGTTTCCTCTGGTTTTCCACTTTTTACATGTCTTGGAATATGCAGTTTGGTCACCTGTGCAATTTTGGCAGGTCATTTTTGTAGCGGTACAATCACTTTGTATATGATCTGAAGACCCACAGTTGGGGTAGGCAGGATCTCCTCTGCATACAGTTTAAGAGTGACCATACTTTTGGTATTAATAACATCTTAAAGGGTTAGTTTTAGTAATGATCACATGCTGCAAGGAAGCCTATGGCTTATGGCCAGCCAAACAATAAATAAATAATAGAATTAAATAAAAAAAAAAAATAATAAATAAAATAATAAAAAAAAAATTAATAATAATAATAAGAAAATTAAAAAAAAATTATAATATTAATTAATAAGAGAAAAGAAAATGGACAACCTATGCTCCTCCCTTAGGTAATTATCCAGCTGCTTTGAATTACACCAAACTGTCAGCCTCTACCACCCATGTAGGTAACTTATTCCAGTAATTTATAACTTGCTGGCTAAAATAAAACTTCCTGCAATCCAGTCTAAACAACTCCCCCCTCCCCGTAACATGAAATTATGGTCCCTAGTTCTAGAATCATTTATAACTGTGAAAATGTTGTCATTCATTTTACTTATGCCTCTCAGAGCATTAAACACCTGAATCAAGTCTCCTCTAAGGTGCCTAATTTCCAAGCTCTGCAAACCCACATATTCGATGTGTTTCCTCTTATGGATGCCCATTTGTCCATCTCACCAGGTGAGTTACTTGTCTTTGGAACCTTTCAAGAAGAACAATGTCTTTCTTTAGGTGCGGTCTCCATACTTGAACTCAGTATCCCAAGTGTGGTCTAATTTTTTTTTTTTCTGCCAAGGTTGGGAATGTAGAGGCAAATGCGGCAAAGAAAATAACCTGCTTTTACAGAAGAGGGTAAGTTGGACATATTGAAGACAAGAGTAATATTTTTGGTACGGGTGAGTTGATTATCTTTTTTAATCATTATTTGCCTTTCTTCAATTATGTTTTGTTCCTGCAGCTCTTCAGTTATTTCTTCCTCAATGACAATTACTAGAAGCCAACTGGAAATGACACCCTTAGATGAATTTAGGATTGCGTGAGGAGATATTTTTACCAGAATGCCAGCTAAGCTTGTTAACTGTAAAAGCTTTTTGGAATATCTTTGGTTCATAGTCTCTACTAGTAGGTATCCTGATTGCAGTCTCTTAACCGTCTTGGGAGATCCTGCAATATCATCTAGTTGTTTCTATTTAACAAAGGGAGACAGTTTATTCATAGACTGACTAGTAAGAGAGTGAAATATTAAGAATAATGGGCAGCATCGATCCATCTGATCAGATTTTAATGTCCTGATGGTCTACGTTTACCATCTTTGCTCCTTTTAGCCCTTGGCAAGAGGACTTTTCTGCCAAGGTTCCTGGCCCACCACGGGATGCAGGAGCAGTGCCACTAGGAGGCCAAGTGGTTGAAATGCTAGTTGGTTAGTGGAACTAGAAATATATGGATAAAGAGAGAAAGGTGAGTTTCATTTCTGTGTGCTAACTTGTGGCTTTTCAAGAATAGAGCGGTTTTAAAAATAAGACTGCTTAGAGAAATGTAGGAACTTAAAAATAACTTTAATCGCATTTGAAGAGCACTCTATAAATCACTGAAATATCGCTTGCCCTCGAAATATGCTTGG
The DNA here is from genome assembly GCF_048544385.1 of Mastigoproctus giganteus. Taxonomy (NCBI): domain Eukaryota; kingdom Metazoa; phylum Arthropoda; class Arachnida; order Uropygi; family Thelyphonidae; genus Mastigoproctus; species Mastigoproctus giganteus. The sequence goes on from NC_143579.1 coordinate 158,546,628, forward strand.
CAGAGGGGCCGAGGCTCTTTGAGGTCTACCCAACAAGGATGAGATGGAGAGATTCTTATTTTGGCAGCTTATTGTCAGAGTAGGCTTTGTCTTCTAATATAAAGTGGGGGATCTTGAGCTTCCAAGTATAAGTTCTGAACTACCGCTATTGACTTTTTTTTTTTTTTTTTTTTTTTTTTTTTAGGAGCATTAGCAACTAAGGCCATATTGCTCCGGGATATGCGGTGGTCATTCCTTGACCTTTCCGCATACTCCGTATTTGGTGGTGACGGGCTCGAACCCCGGTCTAATCAAGAAGCATGTGCTACGCACTGCTGCTCCTTCCCACCTGGCTACGGAGGCGCCCCGCTATTGACTGATGCTATATATCAGGGGAAACTTTCTCTTCAAAGATTCTGTTGTAAAAATTTAACTGTGTAGATTTTAAGGTGGCGAAGCATTATGTAGTAAATGCCATCTGGTCCAGCAGAACTATTCGAGAACTTCATCGAGCTCAGTAATAGTTGTTATGCAGATTTCATGACAAAAGGGCAACTATGGCCAATATGTGCCTGTCAGAGTCACTATATTCATTGTAATTATTTATGGATATATCAAAGTGTATTTATTTTTCTAAGATGCTTAACCCCTTTGTAGATTCTCCCGTGATATCTTGGTTTTAGTTTTAAAAGTTATTTAGAACTACACGAAATATCCCGGGATACAGTAATACCCGAAGCAAATAATAATACCTCCAAATTTAGGATTGAAACATATTTTCTCGGGCATTTATCTGGCTAATTTTGCATTAGCAAGATAGGATTTTCTTACGTCTGGCAGCAGACGACTGGCTTTCATTTTGCTTCTATTTACTTATTGTATAGCAATGTCAGAACAGTAGCATGCATTACTATGTGTCACCAGTAAGCAAAATAAAATTTGCAGTACTAAATGCTGAATATTGATAAGAGTTAACCAATTACATAACTATATTGAAAATATTTCGGCGCCCTCTTGAACTGCAGCCAGTAAGCAACGCTTACCTCGCCTATCCATTTGCAGCAGCCGTATGTCAGAATGTAGTTAGTTCACGATTACTGCTTGCGGTGGGAAGTTACTGCCCTGCTTGTGAGTTCCACTTGATTTTTTAAATTTATTTATATAATGAGTAGTGAAGAGTGTTTTTCTGTTCCTTTCTTTTAGCTCAAGCACTAATTTATTAAAAAAATTTGTTTAATTTGAAACTTTTTGGCATACACAAGATAACTCGGGATGGCCCAAATGAGTTAATTACTCCCATTTATGTTCTACGAAAAAAAAAAAAAAAAAAACCACAAAACACCATACAACGAGTATTTGCATTATGCATACTTTTAATCTTAGTAAATTAATAAGAGGAGTTTACCTCAATATAGTACGTGGAACACTTCCGTATGATACCCTCCAGAAATTAAAACGGAAAAAACGAAAAAATCGACAACTTACCGGTACATTAAAGTAAAATATAAATATAATTAAAGTAAAATATAAATAATTAAATAATCAATTTAACACAATTCAAAATCAATTCAAAACAATTAAAATTCAAATTAACGCAATTAAAAGAATCTAACGAAAATATTCAAAACGATTCAAATACTTTTAATCTGTAAAATAGAAAAAGTCGATCCATTATGGCACATTTTCAGGAAAGGGGTTAATATATATAAATATATCCTCTAAAGGGAATTAGAGGAGTTTGCAAGTTTGCTAATGATAGAAGGAGGTAGTACAATTTTTTTTTTTTTTTTTTATGAAAACCCCAAACACGAGCAGTATTAGAACCTATAGTACTTAGTACCTTGCATGGGTAATTTTCAGGAAATATGTATGAAGGAATGTTGTTCCAGAAAACGGCAGTTGAATGAATATAAATGAGGAACATGAAAAGTTGATTCTGTAACTATGAAGTTGGCTAGTGGCGGCATGTGTTCGGACTGTTTTGAAAGAGAGAGCAGGAATTATAGAAGCCAATTCAGAAGAACAGTGCCCATGGAAGTATCTGTAGAAAAGGCATGCAGCAGAAACAGTACATCTATGAGAGTGAGTAGAGAGACTATTAGAGATGAGTCATTAATTAACCTAACTGCCATCTTCTGAATGGAATCTAGAAGTCAGAGAGCATTTGGGGACACCGTCCCAGATGTGGGAACAATATTTCATGGTAGGGCTTCATTTCCCTCACCAATCTTGTTGCCCTACTCTGTAGACGCTCAAACAAATCTACATCCTTCCTAAAATGAGGCCACAAGACGTCTACACAGTAGTCAAGGCGTGGCCTGACCACTGCCTTATATAAAGGGATAATCACCTTCTTTTCCCTGCTAGCAAAATTCCTGAATATCATTGACAAAACCACATGACCTGCTCTTGCAGCCTGTCTGAATTGCTAAGAAAACTTCATATCTGACTGTACAATTACTCCCAGGTCTTTTTCATTCTCTATCACCCTAAGTGTAGTACCACACAGTTGGTGCGTTCATCAGGGGTTAGTTCTACCAATATGCCGTACTTTGCATTTGTCAAATTTCAGTCCATCTGCCCAAATTTTCTAGATCCTGTTGCAGTAGCACACTGCCATTACTGTCATTAACAACCCTGCCAACCTTTGTATCATCTGCAAACTTCGATACTAAGCCTGATATATCTTCATCAATATCATTGATAAATATACAAAACAACAGTACGCCCAAAATTGAACCCCATGAGACTCTAATAATAACATTAGTCCATGAAGAGCAGCGTCCATTGATTACCACTCTATGTCTTCTCCCACTCAACCACCATTATCAGATAATATCTGGCTGAGTGTATAAGGATCAGCCAGATGACTAATAGCAGTAAAATACAAATCACGTTTGTGTCTAAAACATGGACACGCAGTTAAAATGAGAAGAATAGTTAAAAAAGTGTCACAATATTCACACAAAGGAGTCATCTACCCTCAGCAGAAATGCATGCGTACGATGATTGTGTCCTATGCGGAGGAGATTGCGCAGATTGTTGCCATTGGGAGAGTAATTTTGTGTGTATTTGCTGACTGTAGTCTGTATAGGGGACTAACAGACAATGAGGGTTGTGGTGACCTGGCTTCAGTGTCAGCAGTTCATTACCCTCAATCCCAATGTGGCTTCAAATCAAGCAGAAACAGATGTTGAATGAACACTCAGAAAGTGAATGTAGCATCTGCTGGATACGGTTCAGAGATGGATGAGGATTGAACCTGATCCCAGATAAAGCCTGCAGTATACTTAAGGAGTCGGTATACACCATACACTTTGATACTTGTGGGCTTTTATGTGGTCCCAGGTTACTGCTATAGAATACAACTCAGCTGTATATATGTTGCATTTGTGGGGGAGCCTCCCAGATGTGGTATTATCTTGGAAGATGGCAGCAAATCCAACAGATAATCCTGACTCGAGCCATCAGTAAAGACAGGCAAGAAGTTAGAGTACCCAGCTCGGTGGGCAGTATAGAGTTGTTGATAGATAGAAGATGGGATGATAGCCTTACCTAAATTTTTAATTGAAAGGTTGCAGGATAATAAGTGAGCATGCCAAGGTGGTTGCCTTGGTGACTGGGGAACATTGACTACCATGATATTAAGCTCTCTGAGGAGCTCTTGGACACGGATACCAAAAGGACGATTGGCAGTCTGACGGGTGTTATAGAGAGTTTCCCACAGTGTCTCAAACACGGATGTCCACGTAGGGTTCTCTGGTAAGGATTTTAGTTTAAAAGTATATGTTAGTCACAATTGCTTTTGTCACAGGGACAGTGGCAGTTCACCTGCTTTGACATATAAACTCTGGACTGCAGATGTTCTGAAAGCTCCAGTGGCAACGCGGATGGCTTGATAATGGACTGTGTCTAGCCATCGTAGTACATTGTATCTTGTTTATTCGTACACTTGGGACCCATAATCTAATTTAGAATGGTTTGTTTGGTTGAGTTTTATTGGCGCATCAGCAACTATGGCTATAATGCGCCAAAACCTTGTCCTAAAAAGTAAAAAATTTTCAGTGACCTACTGAATTAGGTCACTACGTCTGGTAATAAAAACAAGTATAAACTGTAACAGACAAATATCAGTAAACAAGTAACAACAGAAAATCTTAAAATAATAAGATTTTTTAAATATGATTAAAAAGGTTTACTGATTTTAGGAAATTAAAAACAGCAGACACATGGTCATTGTCGGATAAAATCTGAGTGTATACGGTTCAGTCAGATGGTTAAAAGCGGTAAAACGAGCATTTCTAAAACTGGTACAGTCAACGAAAATGTGTCTGATTGTTAAAATTGTGCCACAGGACTCACACATAGGAGGGTCATCAGCCTTCAGCAAAAACGAATGAGTTAAATGACTGTGCCCTATGCGGGTCCGGGCAAGAACAACTTCCTCCTTACGATTCCTGCGCAGAGTAGACTGCCACGGTTCAATTACAGGTTTTATATGATATAATTTATTCGCAGTCTGTCTATTCCACGAATCCTGCCATTGGGAATGTATCTTTTGATGTATTATTTGCCTGTAGTCTGTATAGGGGACTAACAGGCAGTGGTTATTATTGGGAATTGCTGATTTGGCTGCAGCGTCAGCCAAATCATTTCCCCTAATCCCAATGTGGCTGGGAATCCAGCAGAAGCGGATATCATATTCACGTTCATGGAGAACGTGAATCTTCTGCTGAATGCTAGACAGAACTGGATGAGAATTATATCTCACGGTTATTAAACCATGTAACACGCTGAGAGAGTCGGAATATAAAATGAACTGTTGGTATTGACATTTACTAATGTGATCCAAGGGGAACTTTATAGCGTGCAGCTCTGCAGTAAATATGCTGCATTCAGAGGGAATCTGCTCCGATGTAGTGCTGTCTCTAAAGACAGCAGCAGATCCCACATATGATTCCGCCTTCGAGCCGTCTGTGTAGACTGGCGCGAAGTCAGAATGTTCAGCTCGGTGCTGAAAAAAGCTGCAGGTAGACAGACGATGGAGTGTCCGACTTTCCCCAATTTCTAAGGGACAAGTCACATGCCTGGACATGAGCATGCCAGGGTGGAAGGGGTTGCTTTGGTGTTTGGGCAACCTTGTCTACCTTTATATTAAGTTCTTTGAGTAGCTCTTGGACACGAATACCAAAAGGACGATTGGCAGTCTTACGGGTGTTGTTGTTGTTGTTGTTGTTGTTGTGTTTAACGACACATAGGCTACTTGGGCCATATTGTGTCTTCCTAATGGTGAATATGAAATAACTATATTTTATTATATATCCCTATCCGGTTTAGGAAAGTAAACAGTTCTTTTTTATTAGGATCATCTCCCAGAATCTGAGTTAAATTTATTGATGTCTGCATATTAGTTAACGATTTAAAAGTGTCTAAGCGGATGTTTTGAAAGAGAGGACAGTCCACTAACAAATGACGAATGGTCAGTTGTACTTGACATGATGGACATTGTGGAGCGCTTTCATTAGTTAACAGATACAGGTGAGTGAGATGAGTATGCCCAATCCTGAGCCTTCCTAAGATTGTTTCTTCTCGTCTGCTTTTCTGGAAGCTGGAGGGCCACAGCTTTGGTTCCGGTTTTATTTGGTAGAGTTTATTTCCTGGATAACCTTTCCAGATTAATGACCAGCTGTTATAACATGCTTTACGTATAATGTGTTTGTAATCTGTATATGGAACTTGAAAAGTCTGCGAAATAGTGGTTTCTGGTTGTTTGGCTGCATGATCTGCTCTTTCATTGCCGGATATTCCAGAATGTCCTGGGATCCAGCAGAATGTCACAGTTTGGTTCAATTCCATACAGGCAAGTAACTTAGAATGAATCTGTTTTACTACAGGGTGAGAGGATTTGGTATTAGTATTTATGGCAGAGACAGCACTGAGTGAGTCAGTGAATATTAAAGCAGACGGAATTAGTTGTTCAATAATGTGATCCAGAGCTAAGTTTATAGCATAGAGCTCAGCAGTGAAGATACTGCATTCAATTGGCAATGAGACAGAAGTGCTAAATGTTGGGAAGATTGCAGCAGCACCTACTTGGGTCTCGGTTTTTGATCCATCTGTATATATTTCACATGCGTTTGAATTAGAAAGAGTGTAAGTTGCATGTAACTGTGCGATATTGGAAGGAGACAGCGTGTTCTTTCCCCACTGTTGAAAGTAGTCATCATATATTGCACAGATATTTTCCCAGGGTGGGTCTGGTGGTGTTTTGTCCTGAAATATATTGCTGATATCTATGTTCCATGATTGAGCCAGTTCCTTAAATCTAAGTGCAGCAGGTCGGTTTTCATTAGGTTTACTGATATAAAATGACTCACATTCAGTATTGTAGAGACATCTCCAACAAGGATGAGAGGGCAGACTACGGATTTTTGCGGAATACATCAGAAGTAATGATTTTCTGCGAAGATGTAAGGGAGGTTCATGAGCTTCGATGTACAGGCTCTGAACCGGGGAAGTTCTGAATGCACCTAGAGCGACTCTCAAAGCACAGTGCTGGATGGTGTTTAGCCGTTCTAAAGTACTTTTCCTCGCTGAATCATATACTGGAGAGGCATAGTCCAAGCGAGACCTGATGAGAGCTCTATACAGATGGATGAGGGTATGACGATCAGCACCCCATGACATGGATGACACACACCGGAGGATGTTTAATTTCTTCAAGCAGATGGTACGAAGATAGGCCACATGTGCTTGAAAGTTCAGTTTCCTGTCTAGTATCAGACCAAGGAAACGGATATTGTGAGCAAGAGGAATTGGCACGTTATTTATCTTTAGCTCTGGATCAGGATGAAGTGACCGAAGTTTGCAGAAATGAGTGGTAGTGGTTTTCTGTTCAGCGAGATTATATCCATTTTGTAAGGTCCAGGATTGAATTTTCGTTAAAGCAATTTGTAGCTGTCTTTCGATAGTATTCATGCTTTGCGATTGGCAGGATATAGTGAGATCGTCAGCATACATGTATACTTCAATCATTTTTGGAAGTTCTTCCAAAATATTGTTGATCCTAATTGCAAATAGGGTTGGACTCAATATGGAACCCTGTGGGACACCCTCTTCTTGAATGTGAGATGTTGACAGCATGTTTTTATATCGGACCTGAAATGTACGCAATTTTAAAAAGTTCTGAATTATTAAAGGGAGATGTCCTCTCAGCCCCAACTGATGCATATCTTTAATAATACCATGACGCCATGTGGTGTCAAATGCTTTATGAATATCCAGGTTGACCATCACTAGATGTTGTTTTCTCACGAAGGCATTACGAATGTTGGATTCAATTTTTACTAGTACATCTAGGGTGGACCTGTTTTTACGGAAGCCATATTGGTGATCAGAAAGGAGATTTTCGGAGTCTAGAATCCAGGTGAGCCTCTTATGTACCATCCTTTCAAAGATTTTGCCCAGACAGCTTGTCAACGATATCGGTCTGTAATTCTCAACTAGAGAAGGATCTTTGCCTGGTTTTGGAATAGCACAAATATAGGAATGACGCCATGACAGAGGATATGTATTTTCAGAGAAGATCCGGTTATAAAAGAGTAACAGTGTGCCGAGATCGGCTTCACACAGATGCTTCAGCATACTGTAGTGAATGCCGTCTGGTCCTGCTGCGCTGTTTGGAGATTTGCTCAAAGATTCTCTCAGTTCAGATAGAGTAAACAGCTGGTTATATGGAAGTGAAAGTCTAGTTGAGAAATTAAACTTATGACGTTCTGATTCAGTTTTATTGCGTTGAAAGGAGATCGCATAAGAGGAACAGGCAGAAATGTTATAAAACGATTCGGCTAAAGCATTTGCAATGTCAGTAGGAGAGGATAAGTCCTGCCCATTGCATTGTATTATCGGAGATTGCTGCGGTAGAAATTTCCCATTGAGAGCTTGAATTTTTTTCCAGATGATTCGAGTGTCAGTATTTTTGTTAATAGCTGAGGCAAATTTAATCCAGGAGTCACGTTTTGCTGTCTTCCTAATTTGTCTTGCTTTGGCTCTGAGTTTTTTGTACATAATTAGGTTGGCAGTAGTTGGAAATTTGCGAAACTGGTTCCAGGCACGGTTTTTTTCTCGTTTCACTTTGGAGCATTCTTCATTCCACCATGGATTTTGGTGTACCCGCTTGCTCTGGTTGGATTTTGGAATGGAAATTTCTGCTGCAGATAATATATGACTTGTAATGTGGTCAGTTACAACATCAATATGATTTTGTTGTACATATAGTTTGTCAAGTAAAACACAAGTTGAATCGTTTTTCCAGTCTGCTTTATGAAAGTTCCAAGTAGTACTGCCTTTAGGACATGATACCGTCTGTGTTTGAATTGTATTGATGATAGGAAAATGGTCACTGTGGAATGGATCATTTAGCACTGACCATTCCATGCTTGGAAAAAGAGATGCTGAACATATTGACAAGTCTATTGCTGATGTACTACCTGTAGGTAGTTGGATGTGAGTTGGAGAGCCAGAATTTAACAGAGTCAGGTTATGGTTATCCAGGAACATTTCTATTAATTGGCCTCTCCTATCCATGATGGGAGATCCCCACAATGGATGGTGACCGTTGAAATCGCCGAGCAAACAGACTGGAGGTGGCAATTGCGTGATAAGGTTGTCAAGTTCAGTCTGCGAGCAAGGATAATTTGGTGGGATATAAATGGATGCAAGGGTTAATGATATTCCCATTGCTATCCGAACTGCTACAACTTCTAAAGAGGTTTGTAGTTGGAGATGTCTTGACGGTATGTTAGTTCTGATAAGAATAGCCACCCCACCACGAGCAGGAGTGTCAGAATCCCTGTCTCGTCTAAACATAGAATAATTTTTAATTTTCAGAGAAACTTGTGGTGATAAAAAGGTTTCCTGTAAACATACACCTATTGCTTTAGTTTGTATTAGTAAATCATTCAAGTCATCTATATTACTGCGTAATCCTCTACAGTTCCATTGAAGGAATTTATTCATTTGCTGGATTTATTGGAGGAAGATTGATCTGACTGTTTTTTTTGGGAAGGTTTCTGTCTGCTTAGTTTCGATTTTTCATTTCTGGGAAATGTTGGGCGTCCTGGGTCCATGGTATCATTCGCATGTAACTCAAGTACTGTCTCTTCATCCTCTGACTGAACCTCCATTTCCATGTTGCTAATCCTTGGTTTCGATTTCTTCTGGTTTTCAATAGTAGCTGATTTCGTTGTTTCTGGCAAGGTTGAGATAGCATCAGTTGGGATGCTGATTGGGGTGTTGCTGGTTTCACTGACTGTAGTTTTCTTATTATAAGTTAGCGCAGTTTTGGCCCAGGTGGCAAAGGAAATATTCGGTTCGATGGAGACATCTGTTTGGGTTGCAGCTGAGTGGCTATTTTTTGTGACCGATGCATATGATCGGCTAGGCATGGTTAGCATTATTTGCTTTCTTGCTTCAGGGTATGTGACTTTATGTTCCACTTTATACTTTTGGATTTTTTTCCCTGTTTTCCAAAGGTCACACGCTTTAGAAAATGCAGGATGGCTTCCTTTACAGTTTGGGCAAGTGGGAGTGGAAGCTGTACAGTCTCCTTGGGAATGCTCCTTGGAGCCGCAAATAGGGCACACAGCATCGCCTCGGCATGCTGTCTGAGAATGGCCGTACTTCTGGCACTTAAAGCAGCGAATGGGATTCGGGATGTAGGGTCGAATCTTGCAGTTTAAGTAACCTGCTTTTACAGAAGATGGGAGATTCGGAGTACTGAATGTCAAAATAATGGACCTGGTTGGTAATAGGTTGCCATCTTTTTTCGTCATAATTCTCCGTGCATGAGTCACTTTTTGTTCGCTAAGCTCTTGAATGATTTCTTCCTCAGACACATTTAGTAAGTCCCATTCACTGATAACTCCTTTAGAGGTGTTCAGAGTGTTATGGGCTGTTACTGACACAGGAATATTGTTAAAAGTTGTTAATTTTAACAATTTTTCTGAGTGATTTGGCTTAGAAGCTTCAATTAGAAGGTCTCCGGATTGGAGACGTTTAACCATTTTAGGAGATCCAACAACCGATTCTAAACATTTCTGTATTAGGAAAGGCGATAGCTTGCCAATAGGTTGTGTGGATAGGGAATGCATTATCAGAAATGCTGGCATGTCTGTTTGTTTTTCTGTCCGTAGTCTCTTCGGACGATTCAAGTCATGCTCTGAATCAGAGTTGACGGGTCTGGAGCCCGCGGGCTCTAGCGATGGATATGCATCGCAATCCATCGCTGCTCCTTTTAGCCCCGGAAGAGGGAATTCCTTCTCCCAGGTTACCGACCCCGCCACGTGGAGGCAGGAGCGGTGCCAACCAGTGACCAAGCGATCAGCAGAAGAGGAGAGCAGTACGTTGCTAGCGATAGCAGTAACGATGCAAGCGGGATTAGCAGTAACGTTGCTAGCGGTGAAGCAGTGACGTTGCTCAGCGAGGGAAGCAGTAACGTTGCGAGCGGTCAGCAGTAACGTTGCGAGCGGTGGAGGGATTATTAAAGCACTAGTACTCGCCCTAGGAAAAATCGCTAGAAAATCGCACTAGAAAGATCGCTTGGGAACTATCGCTTGGCACTCGGGGCCTACGGGTGTTGTACAAATTTTCCCATCGTGGCTCAAAAACGGTTAGCCACGTAGGGATTTCAGTTTTAGAGCGTAGTTTAGAGACAACTGCTTACGTTGAAGCAATAATGGCGGTTCGTTTGCTTCGACGTATAAGCTCTGGACAAGAGATGTGCGATATGCTCCAGTAACAATACGGAGGGCCTGATGATGGACAGGATCCAGCCAACGAAGTACACTGTCTCTGGCCGAATTGTATACCAGGGACCCGTATAATCTAGTCTGGATCGTACAAGTGCACGGTAGATGCGTAGTAGGGTGCATCGATCTGCACCCCAAGATGTAGAGGAAAGAGAGCGCAGAATATTCAGCCCTCTTGTGCACTTTGTACGGAGTTGACGGATGTGATCCAGAAAGGTCAACTTTTTGTCAAATACAAGTCCCAAGAATTTTGTATCTGCTACTACTGGAATAGCATTTTGTCCGAGCCTTAATTCAGGTTCAGGATGAAGATTACGCTTACGACAAAAGTGTACGCAAACGGTCTTCTCCGGCGAGAACCTGAAGCCATTTGCAAGTGCCCAGGAGTTGAGACGATCAATGGCTTTCTGCAGTTGTCTTTCAGTAACCCTCATGTTGCATGACTGACAAAATATGCTAAAGTAATCAACATAGAGGGCACTGTTTACAGTTGGAGGAAGTTGTTCTGTGATGGAATTTACTTTGATGACAAAAAGCGTGACACTTAATACTGATCCTTGTGGTACTCTCTCCTCTGGGCTAAAGGAACGAGAGAGTGAGGATCCCACACGAAGTTGGAAAGATCGATTGGCTAAAAAGTTTTTAATAAAAATGGGGAGTTGCCCCCTAAGACCCAGGCTATGCAGATCTTTTAAGATGCTAAATCTCCAAGTTGTGTCATACGCTTTCCCCATGTCAAAGAACACCGACACCAAGTGTTCGCGTTTTAGGAAAGCATCCCGGATGGATGTTTCCAGTCTAATAAGATGGTCCAAAGTGGACCGGTTCCTTCGGAAGCCGCACTGGATATTGGAGAGAAGGTGATTTGATTCTAAGTACCATATTAAACGAGAATTGACCATTCTCTCCAGGATCTTGCACAGACAGCTAGTCAGAGCAATACGACGATAATTGGTAGTGACTTTTGGATCCTTTCCTGGCTTAGCAAAGGCAAGAACGATTGCCTTGCGCCAGGAATTCGGAAACTGCCCTTCAATAAAGATTCTGTTATACAGAGAGAGCAGATAATCCATAGATTTTGGTGAAAGATGTTTAACCATTTCATAATGGATGCCATCTGGTGCAACAGCACTTGCTTTGGAAAGGGCGAGGGCTCTTTTCAGTTCCTGAATAGTGAACGACCCATTGTAGGGATAGATGTTCTTAGACTTAAAATTAAGTGCCTGTTTTTCCAGTTTATGTTTCAGGACCAGGAACTCTGGGGAATACGAAGATGTTGCAGAGATGTTAGAGAATGTTTCCCCAAGAGCATTGGCTATTGCAGTTGGATCTGCAATAGCGCATCCATTATAATCTAGGATTGAAGAAGGGTGGGATGTATATTTTCCCTTCATTTTCCGGATTTTATCCCAGACTACCTTAGAATTGGTAGCCTGGTTAATAGATGATGTAAAACGGATCCATGATTCCTTTTGACACTGACGGCGAATGTAGCGTGCTTTGGCTCGTGCACGCTTGAAGGCTATTAGATTAACAGTGGTAGGATATCGACGGAATATCCCCCACGATTTGTTTTGAGCCTTTTTTGCTGCTGTGCATTGTGGATTCCACCAAGGTTTGGGAAACGGTGGAAACCGGGCAGATGTTTTTGGAACAGCATTCGCAGCTGCTTCGACAATGATTTCTGTGATGTACGTTACTGCGTCATTGATAGGCTCCTGACTGACTGACTGTACTGAGGTCAAAATTTGCCTGATGTTGGAAGGCATTCCAGTCAGCCTGATCAAACTTCCACCGTGGTATCCTAAAAGGAAGACATGGTCTCCCACTGTGTAACAAGGGTATCACAGGGAAGTGATCACTTCCGTATGGATTCTCCTCCACTTCCCAAGTGAGTGAAGGGAGTAGAGCAGGGGAGCAGATAGAGAGATCAATAGCAGAAACGTACGGGTAGGCATGTGGAAGAAGGTGTTTGTTCCAGTATTTACAAGGGAAAGGGCATTGTCATTGAGCATACGCTCTATGACCCGTCCTCTTCCATTGATGTTAGCACTATCCCACAGGGTGCTATGTCCATTAATATCCCCGAGAAGTAAGAAAGGGGGAGGCAACTGCGTTACAAGATCATCAAGGTCTTCCTGGGAGATGTCAGTCCCAGGTGGCAAAAAAATAGAGCAGACCGTTAATAAAAATCCCACTGTAAGGCGAATTGCAACAGCCTCTATGCTGGTTGTAATTAGCAAGGGCTGAACTGGGGTCTGATTACTCACAAGGATAGCCACTCCTCCATGAGCAGGACCATCTGCAATTCTATCGTTACGAAAGATTGTGATGTTATACATGGTGGGATCATCATTTGCTTTTAGATACGTCTCCTGCAAGCAAAAGCAAACTGGCTCGTGCTTTTGCAGGAGGGCCTTGATGTCATCAGTATTTCGCCGGAATCCATGACAATTCCATTGTAGGAATTTAGCCATTATTTTGGCTTGGTGGGTCCATCAGGCAGCTTCCGAAGTGCTGAGGGCTTACTTTTATCAGTCTTGGCTTTATCTTTTTTGGGGAAGAATGGACGCTGTCCCGTGTCCATTTCTTCCTCCGCAAAGAGTTCCAAGACTGATTCATCCGGTACCTCCTTGTGCTTGACATCCATTGTTTCTGTTATTACTGTTGGCTCTCTACCACTTGGTTTTGGTAGTGGTGGAGCATTAGGAGGTACGGATATAGGAGTGGCAGCTGATTGCGTTTTTTTGGTGGGCTTTTGTGAACTCAATAAATAGCGGACAATCGGTGTGAATGACTCTCTTGGTGGTACAGTCGTCTCAGTCTGCGTACCGATAGTACACTTCGCAGAAACCTTCTGGGCATATGAAGGTTTCCCGCTATTTATTGGTTGAATGCGTTTTCAAGCCTCTGGGTTGTTGTTGTTGTTATTTTTGGCGCAAGGGCTGCTCAGGCCATATTGCGCCTATCCGCGATGTGGACGATACTCATGATGACTGTTTTGCAAACAGTCAGAAATGATCGTATATGTTTATCCGTTTGATAAATGAGAAAAATTCTGTGGGGTTGGCATCGTTACCTATGATATGACAGAGCTTCAAAGATTCTTTGAGATTAGGAAGAAAACTGAATGAGAGTTGCCGGGCATGCGAGTATAAGGTGCATTCAACAAGAATGTGCTTCATTGTGAGTTGAGAATTGCAGTGTGTACACTGAGGAGGATCATTGCCTGTGAGAAGAAATAGGTGGGTAATGTGACTGTGACCAATTCTTGCTCTGGCTAGGATTACTTCTTCCTTTCTGTTTTCCCGGAAGCTAGAGGCCCATAACTGTGGATGTGGTTTTATTTGAAAGAGCTTATTATCTGTTTTATTCTGCCATATAAGTGTCCATTGTTCCTTGCATATTCTTTGTATATTAGATTTGTAGTCAGCATATGGAATGAGAGCACATGATGAATCTGAATTAGAAGGATGTTTGGTGGCATAGTCTGCACATTCATTTCCAGATATCCCAGTGTGGCCTGGGATCCAGCAAAAGATAACTACTAGCTGGCGTTCCTGGGTATGTATCAACATATATCTTATAGTTTTTATTAAAGGATTCTTTGATGAGGAGGTGTTTTGTAGGGCTATAAGTGCACTCTGCGAGTCCGTATATAATATACTCTTTTTTATGGACAGATGGAGAATATTTTGTAGTGCAAGCTTGATGGCAAATAACTCAGCTGTATAACTGCTGCATTCGGTGGGAAGTGATACAGAGATAGTGTTAAAAGGGAAAACTACTGCAGCACCTACTCCACTATCAGACTTTGACCCATCAGTATATATTTTTGTAAAAAGAGGATAATTCTCTGTGTGAGCAGTATGGAGTTGTTGTATATTGATATTTGCCAGGGAATGCTTCCCCCAGTTTAGGAAGTAATTGTCGCAGGATGGTTTAATATAGGCCCATGGAGCGACTGAACAGGTTGGATCTTGGAGGACTTTTTCGAGATGGACATTCCAAGTTTCAGATAGTGCTTGTAATCTGATACCAGTAGGCTGAACTGCATTCGGTTTATTTCTATAGAAAATTTTAAACTGTGGATCAATAAGTATAGGGCAAATTGGATGGGTAGGCATGCTTCGAATTTTAGCTGCATAATTCAGAAGTAACACCTTTCTTCTGAGACTGAGTGGAACTTCATGGGCTTCAATATAAAGGCTTTGTACTGGCGATGTCCTAAATGCTCCTGTAGCAATCCTGAGGGCAGAATGTTGAATAGGTGCGAGGCGTGTAAGCACACTTTCCCTGGCAGAGTCATAGACTGGGGCACCATAATCAAGACGAGACCTAATTAGAGTTCTATACAATTGAAGCAGGGTATAACGATCTGCACCCCATGTTGTCAAAGAAAGAACTCTGAGTATATTCATTTTTTTCTGGCAAGTAGTCCGCAGATATTTGATATGTTCTAAGAAATTAAGCTTACTATCAAAAATTAGGCCCAGGAGGCAAATACTTTTCATGACTAATATAGGATGATTCGTTAAGTGAAGCTCTGGTTCAGGATGTATCTTTCGTTTGTTACAAAAATGAATGACACTGGATTTCTGATGCGATAGTCGGTATCCATTCTGTGTCATCCATAGTTCAATATTGTTAAGAGAGGTTTGTAGTTGCCTTTCGATGAAGTTCATATTCTGTGAACTGCAGGAAACAGTCAGGTCATCGGCATAGAGATATGTGTTTACAGGGACAGGTATGCATTTGGTTATATTATTTATTCTTATTGCAATTAAGGTAGAACTCAGAACTGAGCCTTGTGGGACTCCTTCCTCTTGTATATAGATTTGTGAGAGGACTTGCCGGTAGCGGACTTGAAAAGTTCTATGCTGAAGGAAGTTTTGTATGAAATATGGTAAGTGGCCTCTGAGGTCAAGGGAATGCAGATCTTTCAAGATGCCAAAACGCCAAGTGGTGTCAAAGGCCTTCTCTATATCAAGGCATACCATAACGAGATGCTCGCTTCGGATGAACGCATTCCTGATGTTCGTTTCAGCTTTGACCATGAGATCCAGGGATGAACGATTTTTCCTGAAGCCAAATTGGCTATCAGATATTACATGTTTGGAGTCAAGATACCAGGTCAGTCGGCGGTGTATCATTTTTTCGAGGGTTTTACCCAAGCAGCTGGTAAGAGAAATAGGTCTATAGTGGTGAGGGACAGAGTGATCTTTCCCTGGTTTGGGAATTGCCAGTACATAGGAGTGATGCCAGCATGTGGGGAATGAATGTTCAGTGAAAATACGATTGTAGAAAGTTAACAGCAAGGATAATGCTTTGTTATCTAAGTGTTTAAGCATTGTATAATACACTCCGTCTGGACCAGCAGCATTGTTCTTTGAGGTATATATAGCTTCATGAAGTTCAATCATAGTAAGGGGCCGATTATATGATAGACATGATTTGGTTTTGAAGTTCAATCGAGATTTTTCAGCTGAAGCTTTAATCTTCTGAAATGACTGGTCATATGCAGTCGATGCAGACAGCTGTGAGAATACAGAGCCTAAAGCATTTGCAATTTCTGCAAGGAGTACACAGCTCCTGTCCATTCCAGTTGAAAATTGGGGAGGATTGAGGAGGGAATTTGCCATTTAACTGTTTTATTTTTCTCCATATTATTCTAGAATCTGTATTTTTATTAACTGAATTTGCAAATCGGATCCAGGAGTCTCTTTTTGCTTTCTTCCTGATATGGCGAGCCGTGGCTCTGAGTTTTTTATAATTTATAAGATTATTGGTAGTAGGATGTTTTCGGAATATATTCCAGGCTCGGTTTTTTTCTTTTTTGGCACTCCTACAGTCCTCATTCCACCAGTAATTTATGGATCTACGGGAGTTTGACTGCGACTGTGGTATGGCAATAGATGCAGCTGCTAGGATTTGTTTAGTGATATGGCTGGTGACTATGTCAATTGAACAAGATTCAATGATCTGATTATCAAAGGATACATGATAAGTATATTTTGCCCAATCAGCCTTGGAAAATTTCCATTTCATGCAGTTTTCTGAAGTCACAGAGTGTGAAGTTTGAATTTTACAGATTAGTGGATAGTGGTCACTGTTCAGTGGATCATCCAGAGCTGTCCACTCAATACAAGGAAAAAGAATTGGAGAGCAGATAGATAGATCTATTGAAGACACAGTTCCTGTTTGAAGATTCTTACAGACTTCAACTTACAGACACAGTTCCTGTCTGTAAGTTGGTGAACCAGTATTTAGGATGGATAAATTCTGCCTGTCAATGAGCATTTCAATAAGTTGTCCCCGTCCATCTGCATTGGGAGAGCCCCACAATGGATGGTGTCCATTGAAGTCGCCCAATAAACAGAAAGGGGTTGGTAACTGCTGTATTAGATCTTCAAGTTCATGAATAGTGCAAGGTTGAGTGGGCGGTAGATAGATAGAAACAAGTGTTATAGTGACTCCAATTGCTATTCGCGTAGCAACCGCTTCAATAGAGGTTTGCAAAGGAATACGTCTGCAAGGGATCCGTGAATCTATGAGAATAGCAACCCCACCGTGCGCTTTATTTGTAACGGGTCTATCTTCTCTGAAAATAGAATAATTTTTAATTGAGAGAGATACCTTAGGAGTTAAATATGTCTCCTGTAAACAGATGCCAACTGGATTATGACGTTTAATTAGTTCCTGGATGTCATCAATATTGCTACGCAAGCCTCTGCAATTCCACTGGACTACGTTGTTCATTGTTTAGATTTAGATGAAGGAGCTGAGTCTGTCTGTTTTTTAAAAGTCTGTTTGCCGCGGTCAATTTTAATTTTATCTCTTTTTGAGAAAACTGGTCTCTTGTCTATTTCATCTTCTGGATGTATCTCCAGAATGGTTTCTGTTTCTTCCTGACTGGGGATTTCATTAGTATCCATAAGGACGGATTCAACTGGCTGTTTGCTAATGGGATCTGGTTTCTCTGTTTGAACGGGTATTACAGGGGCTGCATGAAGAGCAGGTGGTATGGTGATTGGAGTGTTATTAGCCCTGTTTGAAATATGTTGTTTTGATGATTGTGGTACAGAAGAGAGCAAGGATCGAGCCCATTCAGAAATAGAGATGTTTGGTGGGATTGATGTCTCAGTTTGAATGGATACTGAATGAAATGTTTTAGAGGCTTCGGCATATGTTCGTCTAGGCATCTGTAATTGCAATTGCTTTCGTGCTTCTGGGAACGATACTTTCTTTTCTATTTTGTACTTCTGGATTTTTTTCTCGTATTTCCACTGTTCACAATTTTTGGAGAAGGCTGGATGGTTGCCTTTACAGTTGGAACAAAGAGAGGACTGGGCATCACAGTCAGCTTGGGTATGCTCTTTCGATCCACAGTTTGGGCATACTGGGTCACCTCGACAGACTGTTTGTGAGTGTCCAAATTTCTGACACTTATAGCATCTTATTGGGTTTGGAATATATGAACGGATGCGACAATGCAAATACCCTGCTTTCACTGACGAAGGTAGGTTTGGTGAGCTGAATGTTAGTATGATGCTCCGAGTTGGAATTAGCTCGCCATCTTTTTTCATCATGATTCTTTTGGCCTGTGTGACTTTTTGTTCCTGCAATTCCTGAACAATTTCTTCCTCTGAAACATTCATTAGGTCCCATTCTGAAATTACTCCTTTGGATGTGTTTAGTGTGGCATGTGGGGACACCTTGACTAGAATTCCACCAAATGAATTGAGTCTAAGTAGAGACTCAGAGTGTTTAGAGCTTGTGGTCTCTACAAGCAGGTCGCCAGATTTTAGTCGTCTCACCATTTTCGGGGAACCAGCTACGTTCTCAAGACATTTTTGAATGAGAAATGGCGATAGATTGCCTAAGGGCTGGTTTGTCAGTGAATGAAGAATCAGAAAACTCGGGTGTTCAATTTGAGGAGTATCCATCTTCAGTCTCTTTGGATTGGTGGAGTCAATATCAGGTTGATGCAAATCTGTATTATTCAGATTTGCAGTCTTAATCGGGGGAAAGTTGTCATATTCCATGTTTTGCTCCTTTTGGCCCTGGGGGTTTGCTTTACCTCCCAGGTTTCCGGCCCCGCCACGGGGAGGCAGGAGCAGTGCCACTAGGTGACCAAGCGGCTGGGTTATTTGATTAGTACTGTTAGGAATAGAAACAGAAAGGTGGCTTTCCTTTCTGGGCCTTTGCCTACTTCTTGTAGTGCGAAAGTGCTGCAGTAATTTATAAATAAAGAAAACGGTAGTTGGAACGAAATATAATTTGTTCAAAGGCTCTTTGGATATAACGCTTTCTAGAACGCACAGAAATCACTTGGTCACGGAACGCTTGGCACCCGGGGCCTAGCCTCTGGGTAGGAGATATTCAGCTCCGTTTTCAATTTCTGGATCTCTTTTTCATCCTTCCACCACTGGCATGCTCTGGAGTAGGCAGGAAGATCTTGTTGGCAATTTACACAGATCGGTTTAGAAGCTGAACATTCCTTGCTCTCGTGGTCTTTCGCACCACATCGAGCACAGGCAGGGTTACTACGACAAGCGGTTTGTGAATGTCCGTATTTTGGCATTTAAAACACCTCAGTGGGTTTGGAATGTAGGTCCTCACTGGGCAGTTTAAATACCCTGCCTTGATGGAACTAGGAGGCCGTGGGGTGTTAAATTTCGGATTCCAATGATGTAACCCTGGAACCAAGGTATGGGCGTTAGATCCCAGTGATGCTAATCTGGAAACCCAGCAGCATCACTGGGAGGTGTCCCCTCACCACGTACAGGTGCCCACGTCGAGGGGATTTAGAATGGACAAGTGCACGATATAGGCAGAGAAGGTGCAGCGGTCGGCTCCCCAATTATTGGATGAAAGGAGGTTCAATCCTCCTTTCATCTTGTGCACTTTGTCCACAGTTGACGGATATGTTGTTGCTGTTGTTGTTGTTGTTGTTATTTGGTTTTTAGCAGCATTAGCAACTAAGGCCATATTGCTCCGGGAATATGCGGTGGTCATTCACTGGCCTTTCCGCATACTCCGTATTTGGTGGTGACGGGCTCGAACCCCGGTCTAATCAAGGAGCGTATGCTACGCACTGCTGCTCCTTCCCACCTGGCTATGGAGGCGCCGACAGATATGTGGTAGAAATGTCAACTTATTATTGAATATAAGTCCCAAGAATTTTGTCTTGGATGCTACTGGAATAATGTTTTGTCTGAGCTTGATTTCTGGTTCAGGGTGAAGGTTCTGTTTGCGACAAAAGTGTATTTAGACGGTCTTCTGAAGTGAAAACCTGAAACCATAAGCCATTGCACAAGAGTTGACGTGGTCAACAGCATGTCGCAATTGCCTTTCAATGACACTCATATTACATGACTGTGAAATGATGGTAAAGTCATCGACGAAGAGGGCATGGTTTATGGTTCGAGGAAGTTGTTCAGTAATACAATTAACTTTGATAGCAAAAAGCATAACTTTCAAAACTGAACCTTGTGGGACTCCCTCTTCTTGGCAAAAGGAGCGAGAGAGAATGGATCCAACACGAACTTGGAAGGAGCAGTTCAATAAAAAGGGCTAGATGACCCCTAAGATTATGGATATCTCTTACAATTCTAAATCTCAAAGCTGTGCCATTCGCTTTTCCACATCAAAGAAAATTGACACCTGTGCTCACGTCTCAGGAGAGCATCTCGAATGGATGTTTCCAATCTTATTAGAGGGCTGAGTGTTGACCTGTTCCTTCGGAAGCTATATTGAATATTAAGAACAAGAAAAAAGAAAAAAGAAAAAAGTTACTTTCTTTTAATCCAGTAAAGTACTTTCTTTACTATCGGCTATATAGTGGGCTATATAAATAGGGAAACAATTTAGATTTTGTTAAATTTACTAGCAGAGTTACTTGATCGCAAAATTTCTTGGCATGTGGGGCTGAATCCACAGATGATCCCTCACTTGAGATCACAACAGAAGTTTCAACCTCAGAAATGTGCCAAAAAAATTGAATCTAATTATTCAGTCATAGACCATTAAAGTGTATCTGTGACTGCCAAAGGATGTGATACCTCTGAGGGGTTAGCACTGGCCATCCTCCATGTGCACATGGCCACATAAAAGGTCAGTTTGCTGGGTAACAAGAATACTCGAACCTCTACAGAAACAGCACAAGGCTCAAATTTAGGGAGAAAATTTACATATGCATGAAAATCCACGAGGTTTCTCTCAAAAATTGTAACTGGTAATAAAATGTGGATTCACATTCAGAATGGGGGAGGGCACAGGAGTCCTTGCAATGGAAACATCATGAGTCACTAATCCCCAAAAATTCAGAACAAATGGCAACCGGCCACTATTCTTTTGATATGGAAGGAATTGTTTTGTGGCACTACATGCTATATAAGAAAACAATCACTGGCTTTTGCTGAATTTTCTCAAAAATTTACAAGGGGCAATAAAGGAACAAAAAGAAGAGTGAAATCAACACAAAGTGACTTGACTTGCTTCTTCACTATAGTGTTCCTGTAAACATCTTATTAAGCAAACTGCTTCTCTTGAGAGATTGTAGATACCAGGAATAAAACCACCGTTGATCATCTCCTCTTCAGAAATCTGAACAAAAAAACCAGCTGCATGGGTATCAATTTTTAAGCAAATAACTCAGGAGGGTTGAAAATGTTTTTTTCAGTCCCCAAAACGGAAACATTTTTTTCAGGTATTTATTCTTTGCCCTCAAAATGAGAACATGCTTTGAACTCAAGGGATATATATTGAGGAAAAAAATTTTAAAATCACAATATGTTGTTTCTTTATTACCATGGTAGATAACCTTTTTTTGGCCCTAATAATCAGGCATTTCTTTATCAACTGCTGGGATGCCATGGGAAAAAAAACACTTGTGAAACCATTTCAAAAAGAAGTTTCCAGTTGCGTGAATCAATTTGGTACACATCTCCTAATTTTTCTAGTGTACAAAGGCAACAGTTGTATAAATTAACCTTTGCTAAGTTTTAATCCTTGATTAAACCTAAGCAAGGATTAAAGTTTTCTATCATTTTGTTAAAAGCAAACTGTAGGTTGAGGGATTTTCTTGTAGCATCCTAAAAAATAAAGCAATTTCATCACAATAGCCTTCTTGATTTATTACTCTTGGCAGTTCTTTTGTAAATTGCAAGGGATTTTTCATATTGTAAGAATTTGATTCCCTTTCTAAGTTATTTCACAGATTCAGTGACAATTTTATAATGCCAAAGAAACCCATCTGTGGTGCAGAATTTTCCTTCACATTTTAAATTGTGAAAAAACTTCTCTGCTTACACCTTGTGTGCTAGTCCTGAAATTCTCCTCTGGGCAAGTCATGTCAACACATTGTCATCCACAGTTTGTCCTTTGAAAGTTGTGTTTCCTTGTTTTATAGGTCAAGAGCAATATGTAACTTATCCAGGAAAGAAATTAAGTTTCTCTATATTTTATTACCCATCCATGTATGGTTCCCTCAAAGTACCAAACTCAAATTCCATTTTTAATTTTCCTAATTATGAATAGTTCCCCCGTTATGGTGTATGGTATATTTAAATTTACGTGGATAATCAAAAAATCTCAGTGTTACAAAAATTTTGAAAGAATATTAAAATTTAATCTATAACTAGAATTTATGTACAAACTAAAAAAAAATTAAAAACTTCAGTGCCATATAAAATCCTTACCTCTTTACAATGAGAATATCAACTGGACAATATTTACAAGCATGTTGTTCTGAGCAAACAACTGAAGATTATGTTCACTGTAGTAGGTAGAAAATATTGATTTGCATCTGAAAATTTTTAGTTGGCATACTTTACTGTTAGAAGGTTGGGGAGGAGGGGGAAGACATTCTGGAAATCATGTCATATCTTAATCTGTTTTTATATATGACAGCATTATAACCAGGGAGCATTGTACTAATAAAGTAGAAGCAAATTATAATTTATTAGCATAGCTCTATAACAATAATCACAATATTATTTAGAGTACAGGTCGACTGTCACTAATCCAGCAGCGTTGTGACCTGTGGGGTGCCAGATTAGTGAGTTTGCCGGATCACCAGTGGTTATTTTAGCACATAGTTTACCCAACAGCTAACCACCTCCTCCTATACCTTTAACACGTCGACTTGGCCTGTTTAAGAAAAAAATTTCCCAGGGGCCAAAAAATATTTAGCAAATAATTTGATTAGTAATTCTTCAATAAATATTGTAATGTCAGCATTGTCATTTTTTTCACTTAAAATATATAAAAAAGAGAGACTTTTTGTATGTCGCATACATGTGGCCGACGTGGCCCAGTAGGTTACTTTATTTCTTGAGAAGCCGTGTCGGCTACATATGTGTGAAGCTATTACGGCATACATATGAAGGTCGTTTCTGATTAGTTTACTACGAAAAAACTACCCATCAAAACTCATTTTGCTCAATATTATGGTGAGATTATAAGTCAAGGAAATAAACGATACCAAAATTTCAAAAGAAATATATTTATTTTTTTTAGAAAAACAGGCATCCTCAAATGGGGAAAATCTGATTGATTCATTTTATTTCTGCTTTAATTTGGTGCAACTTCCATGCATATCTAACATGTATGCAAACAGGACCCACCACCATTTCTTGCCTCTTATCGCTATCGTGTACAAAGATATGTTGTTGTTCTTTTTTTGGTTTTTAGGATCATTAGCAACTAAGGCCATATTGCTCCGGGAATATGCGGTGGTCATTCCCTGACCTTTCCGCATCTTCCGTATTTGGTGGTCACGGGCTGGAACCCCGGTCTAATCAAGAAGCGTGTGCTACGCACTGCTGCTCCTGCCCACGTGGCTACGGAGTCGCCGTACAAAGATATACATTGGCCATGGGTATCTACGCCATCCATTCCATTATTGTATGATGCATCATTTGCATCATTCCATTATTGCATGATGCAAATGATGCAGGTTGTTCTACATTGACCTAAGCCTTTGCAGTTTTTGACCAACATTTTACATATTGTAATGGTTGAACAAAATCATAATTGGTAAAAATAGAACATACGTTGTTATCTTTCCATTTTATACGTAATATGCAGTTGGTTAGTTGGTTGGTTGGTTTTGATTTTATTGGTGCATTAGCTACTAAGGCTATAATGCGCCAAGACCAGGTCATATATAAAAAATTTTAAACTTTCAGTGACCTAATTACTTAGGTCACTATGTCAAAATATATAACAAACGTATAAAAAGTATAAAAGATAAATCAATAGAAAATCACAATAAAATGTAAATTTTATATACGAGCAAAAATGTTTATTGATTTTAAAAAGCTAAAAACAGCAGACACATGGTCATTGTCGGATAAAATTTGACTGAGTGTATAAGGCTCAGCCGGATGACTAAAAAGGTTAAAATATAAATCACGTTCTTGTCTAAAACGTGGACACACGGTTAAAATGTGATGAATAGTTAAAATGGCGCCACAGTTCTCACACATAGGACAGTCACCTGCCCTCAGAAGAAAAGCATGTGTAAGATGACTGTGTCCTATGCGCAGACGAGCTAGAACAACTTCCTCTTTGCGGTTCCTGCGCAGACTAGACTGCCAGTGTCAGATTACAGGCTTTATCTGATAGAGCTTGTTTGTGACTTGCTCATGCCAAGATTGTTGCCATTGGGAATGTAATTTAGCTTGTATTAGCTGCCTGTAGTCTGTATAGGGGACTAACAGGCAATAAATGTTGTGGGGTTCTGGTGATCTGGCCGCAGCATCTGCCAGTTCATTTACCCTAATCCCAATGTGGCTGGGAATCCAGCAGAAACGGATGTCGAATGAACACTCAAACAGGGAATGTAACGTCTGCTGAATCCGAGTCACAATCGGATGAGGATTATACCTTATCGCCGATAAAGCCTGCAGTGTATTTTAAGAGTCAGTGTACACCATACGTCTTTGGTGCTTACGGGTTTTAATGTGGTCCAAGGCTACCTCAATAGTATACAACTCAGCTGTATATATGCTGCATTCTTGGGGAATCTTCCCAGATATAGTACTATCTGGAAACACAGCAGCAGATCCTACAGACAACTGTGATTTCGAGCCATCGGTGAACACAGGCAAAAAATCAGAGTAATCAGTTCGTTAGGCAGCATAGAGTTGTTGGTAGACAGAGGATGGAGTTATGGACTTACCCCAACTTTTAATGGAGAAGTCACATGATGGTAAGCGAGCATGCCAGGGTGGAAGTAGATGCCTTGGTGACTGGGAAACATTGTCCACCGTGATATTGAGCTCTCTGAGAAGCTCTTGGACATGGATGCCAAAGGATCGGTTAGCAGTCTGACGGGTTTTATAAAGCGTTTCCCATCGTGGCTCAAAAACACAAGTCCACGTTGGGTTATCTGGCAGGGATTTTAGTTTAAAGGTATATTTTAGCGATAATTGCTTTCATCGGAGCAATAGTGGTGGTTCACCCGCCTCGACGTATAAACTCTGGACAGGAGATGTTCTGAATGCTCCAGTAGCTGTACGGATGGCATGGTGGTGAAGTGGATCTAGCCACTGTAGTACACTATTTCTAGCTGATGCGTACACTTGAGACCCATAGTCTAATTTTGAATGAACAAGTGCACGATAAAGGCGGAGTATAGTGCATCGCTCTGCCCCCCATTTATTTGAGGAGATGGCACGAAGGAGATTCAATCCCCTCGTGCACTTTGTTCGTAGTTGACGGATATGTGGTAAAAATGTCAACTTCTTATCGAAAGTGAGACCCAAGAATTTTATCTCAGGCACTACTGGAATGATGTGTTGTCCGAGTTTGAGTTGTGGTTCAGGGTGAAGATTCCGTTTGCGACAAAAGTGTACGCAGACGGTCTTCTGAGGTGACAGCCTGAAACCATTAGCCATTGCCCAAGTTTTGACATGGCCAATGGCATGCTGCAATTGTCGTTCAATAACCCTCATGTTGCATGACTGACAGAAGATGGTAAAATGATCAACAAAGAGGGTGCTATTTACAGTTGGAGGAAGTTGTTCAGTAATAGAATTAACTTTGATAGCGAAAAGCGTAACACTTAACGCTGACCCTTGGGGGACTCCTTCCTCTTGACAAAAAGATTGAGAGAGAACGGAGCCGACGAGAACTTGGAATGACCGGTTCACTAAGAAACTTTTAATGAAGAGGGCTAGATGGCCCCTCAGACCCAGATAATAGATATCGTTTAAGATTCCAAATCTCCAAGCCGTGTCATACGCTTTTTCGATATCAAAGAAAATTGACACCAGGTGTTCGCTTTTAAGGATAGATGTTTCCAGTTTTATAAGATGGTTGTTGGTTTGTTGGTTCTTGGGTTTTATTGGCGCATTAGCAACTAAGGCTATAATGTGCCACAACCAGGTGATATATAAAAAATTTTGTTTCACTGACCTAATTACTTAGGTCACCATGTCAAAATATAAAATAACAAAGGTATAAAATGCAAAGAGATAAAGCAATAAAGAAATAACAATAACAAGTAAATATTAAATACAAGTAAAAACCTTTATTGATTTATAAAAGCTAAAAATAGCAGACACACGGTCATTGTCAGATAAAATCTGACTGAGTGTATACGGCTCAGTCAGATGATTAAAAGCAGTAAAACGGATATTACTAAAATCTGGACAATCAATTAAAATGTGTCTAATGGATAAAATTGTGCCACAGGACTCACACATAGGAGGGTCATCAGCCCTCAGCAAAAACGAATGAGTCAAATGACTATGTCCTATGCGGGTCCGGGCAAGAACAACTTCCTCCTTACGATTCCTGCGCAGACTAAACTGCCACGGTTCAATTACAGGCTTTGTACGATATAATTTATTCGCAGTCTGTCTATTCCACGAATCCTGCCATCGGGAGTGTATCTTCATGTGTATTACTTGCCTGTAGTCAGTATAGGGGACTGACAGGCAGCGATTATTACTGGGAATTGCTGATTTGGCTGCGGTCAGCCAAATCATTTCCCCCAATCCCAACGTGGCTAGGAATCCAGCAGAAGTGGATATCATATTCACATTCACGGAGGAAGTGAATCTTCTGCTGAATACTAGACAGAACTGGATGAGGATTACATCTCACAGATATTAAAGCCTGTAATACACTGAGAGAGTCGGAATATAAAATGAATCGTTTGTATTGGCATTTACTAATTTGATCCAAGGCTAACTCTATAGCGTGCAGCTCTGCAGTAAATATGCTGCATTCACAGGGAATCTGCTCCGATGTAGTGCTGTCTGTAAAGACAGCAGCAGATCCCACATATGATTCCGACTTCGAGCCGTCTGTGTAAACTGGCGTGAAGTCAGAACGTTCAGCTCGGTGTGCTGAATAAAGCTGCAGATAGATATATGGAGTGTCCGACTTTCCCCAATTTCTAAGGGACAAGTCACATGCCAGGACATGATCATGCCAGGGTGAAAGGGGTTGCTTAGGTGTTTGGGCAACCTTGTCTACCTTGATATTAAGTTCTATGAGCAGCTCTTGGAGATGAATACCAAAAGGACGATTGGCAGTCTTACGGGCGTTGTACAAATTTTCCCATCGTGGCTCAAAAACGAATGGCCAGGTAGGATGGTCTGGCAGGGATTTCAGTTTTAGAGCGTACTTTAGAGACAACTGCTTACGTCGAAGCGATAACGGTGGTTTGTTTGCTTCGACGTATAAGCTCTGGACAGGAGATGTTCGAAATGCTCCAGTAGCAATATGGAGAGCCTGATGATGGACAGGGTCCAGCCATTGAAGGGCACTGTCTCTGGCTGAAGAATATACCTGGGATCCATAATCTAATTTGGATCGCACAAGTGCACGGTAAAGCCGTAATAATGGTGGATCGGTCTGCACCCCAAGATGTAGAGGAGAGCAAGCGGAGAATATTAAGGCTTCTTGTGCACTTTGTGCGGAGTTCACGGATATGATCCAGAAAGGTCAGTTTTTTATCGAATATGAGTCCCAAGAATTTTGTGTTCGCTGCTACTAGAATAGCATTTTGTCCGAGCCTTAATTCAGGTTCAGGATGAAGATTACGCTTACGACAAAGGTGTACGCAAACGGTCTTCTCCGGCGAGAACCTGAAGCCATTAGCAAGTGCCCAGGAATTAAGGCGATCAATGGCTTTCTGCAGTTGTCTTTCAATAACCCTCATGTTGCATGACTGACAAAATATGCTAAAGTCATCAACATGGCACAGTTTACAGTTGGAGGAAGTTGTTCTGTGATGGAATTTACTTTGATGGCGAAAAGCGTGACACTTAACACTGATCCTTGTGGTACTCCCTCCTCTTGGCTGAAGGAACGAGAAAGTGAGGATCCCACACAAACTTGGAAAGATCGATTGGCTAAAAAGTTTTGAATAAAAAAGGGGAGATGCCCTCTAAGTCCTAGGCTATGTAAATCTTTTAAGATGCCAAATCTCCAAGTTGTGTCATACGCTTTCTCCATGTCAAAGAACACTGACACTAAGTGTTCACGTTTTAGGAAAGCATCCCGGATGGATGTTTCCAGTCTAATTAGATGGTCCAAAGTGGACCGGTTCGTTCGGAAGCCGCACTGGATGTTGGAGAGAAGGTCATTTGATTCTAAATACCATATTAAACGAGAGTTAACCATTCTCTCCAGGATTTTGCACAGACATCTAGTCAGAGCAATAGGACGATAATTGGTAGTGACTTTTGGATCCTTTCTTGGTTTAGCAAACGCAAGAACGATTGCCTTGCGCCAGAAATCTGGAAACTGCCCTTCAATAAAGATTCTGTTATATAGAAAGAGCAGAAAATCCATAGAGTTTGGTGAAAGATTTTTAATCATTTCATAATGGATGCCATCTGGTCCTACGGCACTTGCTTTGGAAAGAGTGAGGGCTGTTTTCAGTTCCTGCATAGTGAATGCCCTGTTTTAGGAATAGACGCTCTTAGACTTAAAATTAAGTGCCTGTTTCTCGAGTTTATGTTTCAGGACAGGAACTCTGGGGAATATGATGATGTTGCAGAGATGTTAGAGAATGTTTCCCCAAGAGAATTGGCTATTGCAGTTGGATCTGCTCTGCAATAGTGCATCCATTATAATCTAGGATTGAAGAAGGGTGGGATGTATATTTTCCCTTCCTTTTCCGGATTTTATCCCAGTCTACCTTAGAGTTGGTAGACTGGTTAATGGATGATGTAAAACGGATCCACGATTCCTTTTGACTCTGACGGCGGATATAGCGTGCTTTGGCTCGTAAGCGTTTAAAGGCTATAAGGTTGGACGTGGTAGGATATCGGCGGAATATCCCCCATGCTTTGTTTTGAGCCTTTTTTGCTGCTGTGCATTGTGAATTCCACCAAGGTTTGGGAAATGGTGGAAACCGGACAGATGTTTTTTGGAACAGCATTCGCAGCTGCTTGGACGATAATTTCTGTGATGTACATTACTGCATCATTGATCGGCTCCTGCGTGACAGTGCTAAGATCAAAATTTGCCTGATGTGGGAAGGCAGACCAGTCAGCCTGATCAATCTTCCACCGTGGTAACCTGAAGGGAAGACATGGTCTCCCACTGTGTAACAAGGTTATCACAGGGAAGTGGTCACTTCCGTATGGATTCTCCTCCACTTCCCAAGTGAGTGAAGGGAGTAGAGCAGGGGAGCAGATAGAGAGATCAATGGCAGAAAAAGTACGGGTAGGCATGTGGAAGAAGGTATTTGTTCCAATATTTAGAAGGGAAAGGTCATTGTCATTTAGCATACGCTCTATGACTCGTCCCCTTCCATTAATGTTAGCACTACCCCACAGGGTGTTATGTCCATTAAAATCCCCGAGAAGTAAGAAAGGGGGAGGCAACTGTGTTACAAGATCATCAAGGTCTTCCTGGGAGATGTCAGTCCCAGGTGGCAAATAAATAGAGCACACAGTTAATAAAAATCCCACTGAATGGCGAACTGCAACAGCCTCTATGCTGGTTGTAACGAGCAAGGGCTGAACTGGGGTCTGGTTGCCCACAAGGATAGCCACTCCTCCATGAGCAGGACCATCCGCAATTCTATCCTTTCGAAAAAAAGTGATGTTATGCATGGTGGGATCGTCATTTGCCTTTAGGTAAGTCTCCTGCAAGCAAAAGCAAACTGGCTCGTGCTTTTGCAGGAGGGCCTTGATGTCATCAGTATTTCGCCAGAATCCACGACAATTCCATTGTAGGAATTTAGCCATTATTTTGGCTTGGTGGGTCCATCAGGCGGCTTCCGAGGTGCTCAGGGCTTTATTTTGTCAGCCTTGGATTTATCTTTTTTGGGGAAGAATGGACGCTGTCCCGTGTCCATTTCTTCCTCCGCAAAGAGTTCCAAGACTGATTCGTCTGATACCTCCTTATTCTCTACATCCATTGTTTCTGGTATTATGGGTGACTCTTCCGAACGTTTTTGCTCTTTTTTACCAGTTGGTTTTGGTAGTGGTGGAGCACTAGGAGGTACGGATATAGGAGTGGCAACTGATTGTGTTTTTTTGGTGGGCTTTTGTGAATTCAATAAATAGCGTGCAATCGGAGTGAATGACTCTTTCGGTGGTATACTCAGTTTGTGTACCGATAGTGCACTTTGCAGAAACCTTCTGAGCATATGAAGGTTTCCCGCTATTTATTGGTTGGATATGTTTTCTGGCCTCTGGGTAGGAGATATTCAGCTCTGTTTTCAGTTTTTGGATTTCTTTCTCATCCTTCCACCTCTGGCATGCTCGAGAGTAGGCGGGGTGCTCTCCTTGGCAATTAATACAGATCGGTTTTGAAGCTGAACATTCCTTGCTCTCGTGGTCTTTAACACCACATCGAGCACAGGCAGGGTTACCACGACAAGATGTTTGTGAGTGGCCGTATTTTTGGCATCTAAAACACCTCAGTGGGTTTGGGATGTAAATCCTCACTGGGCAGTTTAGATAGCCTGTCTTGATGGAACTTGGAGGCCGTGGGGTATTGAACGTGAGGATAAGAACTCGGGTAGGGACGAGATTCCCATCCTTTCGTATCGATATTCTCTTAACAGCTGTCACTCCTTGGTCTTTCAATTCAGAGCAGATCTCTTCTTCAGAAACATGAAGAAGGTCTCACTCTGATATAACACCACGTGAAGAATTCAGAGTTTTGTGGGGGGTTACGGCGATAGGTATTCCCCCTATGGATGTAGAGTTCAAGAATTTTTCAGCTTGTTTTGTGCTGGAAGCTTCAACCAAAAGATCGCCAAAACCCAGTCGTTTAACAGATTTTGGTGAACCTGCCAACCCTTCTAATCCTTTCTGGATAAAGTAGGGTGACATCTTTCCAATTGACTGCTCTCTGATGGAATGGAGAATGAGGAAAAGCGGTGTCACTGATGGTGGTGGTGTATCCTCATTCCTGGCTCTTTTTGCAGAGGTGTTTTCTTTGTCATCGTCTTGATTAGGTAGGGGCCTTGTTGGGGCCCCAGAAGAAATGGGATTGAAATTACTCATATGAGTAAAGAGAAAGTGTCTGATGCCTAAGTACCTCACCCACCACGGAGCCCTACGAGGGGACGCCCACTCGTGAACTAGCAGGTACAGCGTACACGAATGGGACGCCGAGTTCGCTTAGGAGCACCATACCCACGTTACCAATAAGTCTTTATCCTGTCCCAGGACCATAGGGAGGGAGACTTATTGGAACGCAGTTGACCCTAGCAGTAAAAAACCACCCGCCGATTGATCCCAGTCGGGCCGGTCCGGGACCTCCTGTCTTGTCGAAGCAGGGGCCAAAGTGGTGTATTAAGGCTGGGCCCCTGAACCACCAGGATCCCCCTTTCCGAAATCCACGGGTCGCGGCGCATGGCTGCACACGCCGGATTGCAAAGATGTAACCCTGGAACCAAGGTATGGGCGTTAGATCCCAGTGATGCTAATCTGGGAAACCAGCAGCATCACTGGGAGGTCCCCTCACCACGTATAGGTGCCCACGTCGAGGGGTTTATAAGATGGTCAAGTGTTGACCTGTTACTTCGGAAACCACACTGAACTTTAGAAAGCAGGTCATTCGCTTCTAAATACCACATGAGACGGGCATTTACCATCCTTTCCAAGATCTTGCACAAGCAGCTTGTCAGATCAATTGCCTTATGCCAGGAGTCCGGAAATTCATCTTCACGATAAACTCTGTTGTACAAACAGAGCAACTGTTCCAGAGTTTCAGACAAAAGATGTTTAATCATCTCATAATGGATTTCATCTGGCCCTACGGCACTCGCCTGCCATAGTGATAGTGCCACTTTCATTTCCCATTCTGTGAAGGGTTGATTGTATTCTTCACAGTTCTTTGATTGTAATTTCAAATGTTGCCTTTCAGCATTTCTTTTGAGGGCCAGAAATTCAGGGTGGTAAGATGTTTTGGCAGACACTTTAGCAAATGTCTCCCCAAGAGTGTTTGCAATTGCAGTTTGGTCTGCAATTGCACATCCATTATGCTCCAGGATCAAGGAAGGGTGTGATGTGTATATCCCCTTCATTTTCCGGACTTTATCCCAGACAAGCTTAGATGATGAAGCCTGGTTGACGTAATATGCAGTTGATAACATCAAACCTATAGTCATAAGCACCTCTTTCCATTTTTTTTTTTTATTTCTTTAGATGCCATAATAGTGTTGAACTCAATTGTCCCTCACAGTTCCTGTAGCTCTTATTTTCTTCTTTTTCAAAAATATCATCAACAAGTACGTTTTAAAATAATTGTAGAAGAAAACTACTTGGTTTGATGGATCCGGCACATGTTCCAATAAATCAATAACCACTCTTGCACCTACAGGTATAGCTTCACATTTTTGGTTTCTTTAGTTGGTTTTCCAACATAGATGTCAAAAGCATAGCAATACCCAGAAGAACTACTTATCATCCAAATTTTGTAACTGAAGCTCACTGGTTTCCCCCTTGATAAATTGTTTGGCTGGATTATGTCCAAAATACTTCACCATTAACAGATCCTTGTGAAATAAATCCCACTGGCAAAATTGTTTTATGAGCATATTCATTATTGGCCTAATTTTTTACATTCAATCTTGACAATTTCAATTTCATCATTATTGACCAGATGTACAAATCTCTTTATTTCTAGATATAATTTCTTGACAAGGCATTATAAATGCATGACACACCCAAGACCTCGTCCAGCGACCAATACATTCTTTCTTGAAGAAGGTTGTGATATCGTGTCAAAAGCAATATTGCAATAAAACTTCTCATTTCTTTGTTGGCAATAGTAAATTCATGATTGTTTTTTTGTTCAGCATATATTATCGTTTGTTCACATATTAGTCTACGATTTCATCACTAAAATGTTTTTTGAATATTTTTGGTGCGGACAACTCATTTAAGTCATTTTTCACACCATCAAACTCACTTGTAAAACAAAGTTCATTTGTTCCAAAAGGTGCATATCTGGATGTCTCTTCAGTCATTTTGCTTTTTCGAAATCAAGATATACCGCTGAATCACTACGACTTTTATCTTCTGGAACATCATCTTCTTCCGGGGGGGGGGGATCTTTTTCATTGGTATCTTCAAATGAAATTTCGATAGAACCAGGAATTTCTTTTGGAAATGAATTAAGGTCCTGTAAAACATCTTCATCGAACTCTTCACAATCTGCCAACTCGTCCAAATTTGGAGGTAATATGCAAATTTCAAAAACCTCATCATTATTAGATTCTTGATTTGCAACATCTTCAGTAGCTTCCTCAAGTTTGGTGTATTTCTTCTTGCCATAAAAAAATCTTCGGTTCCATTATCGCCCGGTTTATAATTCACTATAAACAAAAATAAAATTTATATACAGTAACGCCTAATGTCCCTGTTTGAGGATGGTAAGATATAAACAAACAAAAAAAAAAAAAAAAAAAAAACTAGAAAAAATGCAATAAATGAAATTTTGTTCTTAGTTAAAGCATATATTGTGTCTCTACATTTTATTGAAAAACAAAGACAATTAAAAAACACTCTGCATTAAAAAAAAATTTGACGATAACTTCTGTGAGTCACTAGAAAAATAAATCAGCCTCTTGCAACGGTTACAAGATTGGTACTGAAGACATCTGGTGCTGACAGTGGTATACGAATCATTTCCTGATATTTATTGATAAACAATATAGAGAAATATTTCACGGAATTGAGACAGTTTCAAAATAATAACATTTTTGAATTAGTGTTCCCATACGAGTATGCCAGGCACTAATGGGTTAATATAAAACTTTCCAATTTTAAAAAAATTTGAAAGTTTAAATTTAACATTTAATCAGCTAGCAGCAGTGTGAACATATGCACAATACAATAAACTTTCAAAAATTTTCTGCCTATTCAACAGACTTCTTGAATTAGTACAATAAAAACTATATGATAAAATGCAATAACAAACACTAAAAAATAAAATAAAATAAAAAAATCACTAGGTAATTGCAGAGGAACTGCAAATGTATGGAGAATAGCTGATGCTCAAGTAATAACCAGCTAATAGGCAAGAGATTGAATTACAGGTTTTAAATCAGAAGAACAGACCTATTAAAGTATCTATCAAAAAAGACATACAGAGTATATATACTATCCTGTAAGAGGTGAAGTATTCCTGAAAGAGAGTGTTCATCAAATGAGCTGACTATTCTCTTTTGAATAGTCTAATATTCAGGAGGGGCTTGCTAAGGTCACTACCCTAGATATGACATCAATATTCCAGTAGGGTAATTTCTGATTTGTACTGTTAGCAGCTGTTTAGAAGATGAACAACACTAACAGAGGGTTACCCCTTCTTGATCACCAAAGGTGAAAGAGAAAGCCTAGTTTTATGATGCAGAGGCATTATTTATGATATGCATATTCCAACAAATTTTAGAAGTGATAGTTATACACAGTAAAAATATATATATATTAGATATATTCTAGTATAGAAATTTGACTATTCCAGTTAGAGTAAACCCTCGATTTTATAGATTAATGGAGGAAAGAGATTTCCGTTATTGCAAAATGTCTGATAAATTTAAGGTCACTTTTTTTGGAGATTTAATTTGGAGGATATCTGAAACCACTTCCAACCAGACACACATCCCACTTGGGCTGCAGAGTATCCATTTACAAATGGATTCCTCCAGCAGGATTAGTAACAAAGCCAGTATTGCAGAGAACTGTTTCCAGGAATTTGGGAATCAAACGGGGCTACTGCGATGGTCTCCTTGGTCAGAAGATCTAAATTCAATTGAGAATTGTGGAATGAGGTGAAACAAGCTCGTCAGAATTGAGAACCACTGCCATGAAATTTGCAACAACTGTTGGAAGCAATTGAGTTAGCATGTTTCAGCATTCCTGTGGCATGATTTTGACACCTTGGTGAATACATGTCGACTCCAGGTTATTCTGAGGATGAAGAGGAAAAGGGGGGGCCCCCATTTGCTGTTAGGCAGGTGCACCTAACAGTGGCCACTTGGTGCATGTGATGAAAAGGATTCTGAAGCATTTTTATGTAAAACAATAATTTATACAAAATTTTAACCATTGTGTTTAATTTTTGTTTCTTATGTTCTTTCAGTTTTCAGGTGCAGTAAGCAAATTTATAACAAACTTTACAATTACATAATCTTTAAGACTGATTTAGTGCACACCTGATAAAATCAGTGACCAGTAAACATGCATAAAATAATACAGTACTCAAATATATTTTATACAAAATATCTCAAGCATATTATCTCAATTTTTGCACAGGCACTTAACCTATCCATTTGCAGACATCTCTGGAATGTTACCTATGTGAATCACAAAGTGGATACGTAAGCTACTCATGGCTTACTGTTATTTCAATATTACCATCCCAGTGGTCAAGTAAGTAAACACTAGCAAAAAGCATTGCGTTTGCAATTACAAGTTTTTTTTTTCTGAATAAATGAATAGAAACTTGGCTTAGTACTTACTTCATAAGTATTTTAAATAAATTATGTTGCTAAATCTTTTAATAATAATATGAAGATTTTCTTCCATGTAGTGATTATTTCGTACATTCTAACAAATTGTGTAAAATGCACTTGAAAATGTAAACTTACAGAGTAAAAGCAATACAAAAGAGAACTTTTGTATTGCACTTTTATACATAAAAAAGGAATAAAGGATACTAAAGCTTTGATCTGTAATTTCTAAATGCCATAAGTTTATTCGTAAGTCGTCTGCTGAAAGATACGTTTCCTGATCACTGTTCACTGAGATAGAATTGATGTGATAAGTATGAGCATTGGCAAATATCCTGCGAGGACTAGCTTCTACCATAAGTTCCATCGGTCTAACAACTGGTACACGAAGAGAAGTAATTGTCTGAGGGTCTCTTGTCTGACCACTGTCATCTTTGAGATTATAACCATCTATTCTTTTATCTCTTTCTGATACTTTCCAAAGTTTGATGGTTTTGTCTACAGGAAAAAAAAAAGAAAGTGAAGGAAAGACATTGAGAAATCTTGAAAGAAAATATTTCTACATAGCAAATTATATGCAGCAATTTAACCCTCTGTGCTCCAACTCCCTTTTGTTGTTGTTATGGGAATTTAATGGCACATAAGCTGCTAGGGCTATAATGCGGTTATTCATTTATTATATAAAAAAATTAGAAATTTTTAATCTGTGACAGAAAAAAATCTGAAATCAGAAATGATTAAAAAGTACAGTTTGCCTGAGGAAGTTAAATAATTCAGAAATATTTGCCTTGTCACCAATGAGATTTTCTAGAGTTATTGGTTTACAAAGATTAACCAGTGATAGCAAGGATGAAGTTCTGTCTTCTTTATAGTAGGGGCAGTCAATCAGAATATGTTTTGCAGTCAGATTTATAGAACAATGTGAATACTGTGGTGAATCATCTCCTGTAAGTAAATCGAGGCGGGCAAGATGGGTATGACCTGTTCTGGCTCTTGAAAGGACGACTACTTCTCGCCTCAATGTACGGACACTGGAGCGACAAAATTTTCGGATCCTGTTTAAATTGAAAAAGTTTATTATTAGTCTGCAAGTGCCAGAGTGCTGTACATTCTGACAAGCAGGCAGCTAAATAGCTAGTGCACAGTCTGATGCCGGAACAGGGATATTGGTTATATCTAAGGTAGTTGGATTTTTTTGCAGCTTTATCAGCCAGTTCATTACCCAAAATACTAGAAAGTATTGGAATCCGACAGATGAGTCGATGGTGTTTTTCAATGTATAACGATAAGCTTCTAATTTCATCTAGAACAGGGTGAACTTTATCTGAAGAATAAGATAATGGTAGGATTGAGCTGAGGGAATCAGAGTAAATAAAAGATTTTAAAGAACAGCCAGAACACAGATTTTCTAAAGCTAGTTTGATTGCATATAATTCAGCTGAAAAGATACTGAATTCAGATGGAAGGGTTGCTGAAATAATGATATCTGATCACTGCTGCTGCTCCAACATTTGCATTAGATTTAGAGCCATCTGTATAAATTGGGGAAAAATCAGTATATCTTTGATTGTGAGTTGCATGAAGTTGTCTGACATTTAATGCTTTTAAGATGTTCTTTCCCCATTGACACACTAAGTGTCACAGGTCGGTACAGGTTTGATTTCATTTGATTGAAGAATTCTTGGCGCAAGAGCTACTGCGGCTAAAATGCGCCTGTAAAATTTTATATGATGGTTTTGTTCTAATTCGTATATTGCTGCTAATGATTTCCAAGAGTAACAGAGAATGATTATAGCTTGCTTTAGAGATAATATTTAGTTTTATATTTGATTATAGTAATTTATTTTCTTGAGGAACTGAAAAACATCTGCTATATTTTTTCTATCTTCCAGTATGGTTTTGAGAGTGAGGGAGTGATGTTTGTTTAGCTCTTTGAAGAAGTTTCGGCGCTCATCTGCAAAAGCTGGACAAGTAATCAGTACATGTTCTACTGTTTGTTGTGTGTGATAGATAGGGCATAGAGGGGGATCCTCTCCTCGCAAAAGATAAGAGTGACTGAAATACGTGTGTCCTATCCTTAACCTAGCAAGTATCACTTCATCGCGTCTATTTTTCTGAATGCTGGATTTCCATGGTTGGAGTAATCTTTTAATCTGATGCAATTTGTTAGTGGTAAGTACTTGCCATTGCTGCTGCCAGTGATGTATCCCACTGTGATCAATAACGTGTTTATAGTCTGAGAAAGGGATATATTCTGATGCAGAAATACTGTTGTTAGCTTCTTTGGCAGCTCTGTCTGCTTGCTCGTTATCATGTATTCCGGCATGGCTTGGGATCCAGCAAAATCTAATGTTACGACGTTGTATTCAAGGAGTTTTGATATTTTGTATTGAATCTGCTGTTGTAGTGGATGTTTGTTAGAACTGATATTTTGTATTGCAATCATAGAACTACGGGAGTCAGTAAAAATTATGCTGTTTTGAAAACTTGAATGGTCGATTTCGTCTAGTGCTAACATAATGGCTTGCAGTTCTGCGGTATAAATGCTACAGTCTTTTGGGAGTTTTTGGGCCAATGTGATGTCAGAAAAGTAAACTGCCGCTCCCACATGAGAATCAGTTTTAGATCCATCTGTATATAGAAAGCAATGATCTGAAAATTGTGCCTTATAAGCAGCATGCAGCTGTTGATGGTTTATATGAGAAAGGATTTGTTTGCTCAAAATGTGGAAGGAGGAGCCACATAAAGGTTGTCTGATTATCCATGGTGGAGTAGACTTCTTCGTCAGCGGAATTATGTTATCTAGGTTAAGCTCTCTACTGAGAAGAAGGTTTTTTAATCTCACATTCGCAGGTTTATTGATTCTTTGTTGTTGCTGATAATGTTGTTCCCATTCAGAAGCAAAAAGAGTTTTCTGTAGAGGGTGGTCTGGTAAGGATTTTATTTTAGCTGCATAAGAGAGTAATTGATTTTGTCTTCTGATTTGCAGAGGAGGTTCTTGAGCTTCGGCGTACATGCTCTGTACGGGTGAGGTGCGGAAAGCTCCAAGGGCTAAACGTAGTGTGCAGTGATGTACCGGGTCGAGACATCTCAGGGCACTAGGTCTTGCCGAGTCATAGACTGGGGAACCATAGTCTAGCTTAGACCGAATCAGAAGGCGATATAAACGTAGTAGTATTGTCCTGTCTGCTCCCCAGGATATAGCGGATAGGACCTTCAAGATGTTCATTTTCTTCAAACAGTGGACTCTTATGTGACTGATATGCTCTAGGAAAGTCAGTTTTTTATCAAAAACTAATCCTAAGAAACGGACACTATTTTTAACTGGAATGATCTGTTCTTTCAGCCTGAGTTCTGGGTCAGGATGGAGATTCCTTTTTCTGCAGAAATGTATACATCCAGTCTTTTGTACCGACATTCTATATCCATTTCTTTCTGTTAATGGCTACTTGCAATTGCCATTCTATTGTCCTCATATGCTGCGCTTGATAAGAAATGCTGAAATCATCAGCATAAACAGTTGTAAAGATATTGTTTGGGATTTGTTCTATTATTGTGTTGAAGTGGACTGCAAAAAGTGTGGCACTAAGTACAGATCCTTGAGGGATCCCTTCTTCTTGATAAAATATATTGGAAAGTGTATTGTCCATTCGAACTTGGAAGGTCCGATTCTTAAGGAAATTGTATATGTAGAGGGGTAGATGTCCTCTAAGGCCAAGTTGATGTAACCTTTTAAGTATACCATATCCCCACGTGGTATCATATGCCTTTTGGATATCAAAATTAACCATGACTTGGTGTTGTTTCCTGAGAAAAGCATTTCTTACTTGATTTTCCAGTTGTATAAGTACATCCAAGGTACAGTGATTTTTTCTAAAGCCAAATTGTTCTGAGTTGAGAAGATCATTATTTTCTAGATACCATGTTAGTCTATTGTTGACCATTTTCTCTAAGATCTTGCCTAAGCAGCTAGTCAAAGCTATGGGACGGTAGTTCTGTGGGTCTGATAGATCTTTTCCCTGTTTTTGGAAAGCTAGTATTATTGTGTGGTGCCATTTGTTTGGGAAAGAATTTTCAAGGTATATTTTGTTGTATAGATCTAACAGGGCTAATCGGGACTGTTCATCTAATTGTTGTATCATTGCATAATGGATTTCATCAGGACCGACTGCGCTGTGTTTCACCTGTAGCAGAGTTTGTTTTAGTTCTGCTGCTGTGAGTGGAAAGTTGTATTGTTCACACCGATTGCTAGAAAAGTTTAGTTTTATTTTTTCGGCCTCTTGCACATTTTGAAAGCAGTGGGGTATGCACAATTAGCAGATGTATTTGAAAAATTTTCACCAAGCACATTGACTATATCTAAGGTATTTGTAACCAACTGTCCCTTCCAATTTAGCAATGGAGAGTGGTTTAATTGAGAATTGTTTGTCATCCTTCTGATCTTTTTCCAGATAAGTGTAGCTGGCGTGGAAATAGTTATAGTGGATGCAAATTTCATCGAAGCAGCTTTTTTGCTTATTTTTTGCACTTTCCTGACCTTAGCTCTGGCTCTCTTGAATTGTATTAGATTGTCTGTTGTTGGATTTTTCCGAAAAAGGTTCCAGGCTCTATTTCTCTCTTTTTTAGCTTCCCGGCACTCTTTGTTCCAACATGGTTTTGGATATATTCTAAAGTTAGAAGATGTTTTAGGTATTGTCTTTTCCGCAGCTTGAAGCATACTATCAGTAACATAGGCTACTGATGTTTGTACTGATTCTCTTTTAATAATGTTGCAGTCTAGCTTGGCTAATATCCTGAATGTTTCCCAATCTGCATCATATATTTTCCATCTGGGGTGCCTATTGGCTTGGCATGGCATTTTTTCCATGATTTTCAAAATAATGGGGTAATGGTCACTACTCATTTGAGTCTCGTACACGCTCCATTTAGTCAGTGTGAACAGTGTTGGGGAACAGATTGATAAGTCTATTGCAGAACTGCTTTTTGATGGAAGGTGGAAATATGTGTGTGTGCCGTCATTTAAAATCATTAGGTTGTTCTCGACAATTAATTTTTCTATTTCCTTATTAACCTTCTGGTCTATTTTGTGATCGCCCCATAGTGGGTGATGTCCATTTAGGTCACCTAAGATGCAGAATGGAGGTGGTAGTTGAGTGATCAGCTCTTCGAAATCCTTAAATCGGAATTCTTGATTAGGGGGAAGATATATTGAGGCTATGGTAATATTGAAGCCTATTGCTAGACGGGCTGCAACTGCTTCTAATGGTGTGTTCAATGGTATTGTTTGGGAAGGTACATATCTGTTAACTAGTATTGCAACTCCTCCTCTCGTTGTTCCATTCGTTATGCGATCCTTTCTATATGTGATATAATTTTTGATTATACTATTGTCCTGTGGTTTTAAATAGGTTTCTTGTAGGTAGATACTTAGTGAGTAGTACTGGGTATTGAGGTCTATAACATCATTAGTGTTTGAGCAAAAACCTCGACAGTTCCATTGGATAATCGTATCTGTCATTTGGGATTAGATGCTCCCTCGGATTGCTTCCTTGGGGCTGATTAAACTTTGTCTACCTTGGTTTTGTCTTTCTTTGAAAAATAGGGTCTACCCGTATCCATTTCTTCTTCAGCGAAGATTTCGAGAACTGGTTGCTCTCCTTGGTTTCTTGCATCCGTGTCCATTTGTTCTGCAATCTTTTTTCCTGTACTACCTGTCTTTTCTTTGTTTGCTTTTCTTCTTACATTTTCTGAATTATCTGGTGGGAAAGATAAAGGAGTATTGATAATCTTTTCTTGTTTTTGTGATGGAGATGGTTTGTAAAACTCACGAACCCATTCTGAGATGGATTCTCCTGGGTGGATTGTAACATCCATTTGTGTGCCACAACATTTTGGGTAATTTAATTTCCAGAGCCTTTTTGATTGTGGTAATCTGTGCATAAGAAGGTTTGTTTGCTATATTTATTGTAATTACCTTTTTAGCTTCCTGATATGAAACTTCATTTTCTGCTTTGTATTTTTGTATCATTTTTTCCTTCTTCCAAATTTCACACTCAATTGAATATGCAGTATGATCTCCTTTACAATTTACACATCTATGGTTTCCAGCTGTGCAAGTAGAAGTGTGTGTGTGTGTGTGTGTGTGTGTGTGTTATGGAGGTTTAATGGCTAATAAGCTGCTGAGGCTATAGTGCGCCTATTCATAGGAAACTGCTAAAAACAAATTTTTGTTGTAATAACTTGATTTTTGTTACAGTGATCTTTCAGAATTTATGATATAGTACAATTTTTTTCAGGAAAGAGAAAAATTCATTGATATTTGCTTCCTCGCCAATAATGTCATTTAGTGTCATCGGTTCTCACAGATTTCTCAGGGAAGGCAGTTGTTGTTGTTGTGATGGGGGTTTAATGGCGCACGAGCTGCTGGGGCTATAGTGCGCCTATTCATAGGAAATTAATAAAAATCAAATTTCAGATAGAATCAATTTATGATTTAATAGAGTGATGTTTTAAAATTTATGATACAATCCAATTTTTTTCAAAAAAGAGAAGAATTCGTTGATGTTTGTATCGTCACCTATAATATTTTTAATGTCTTCGGTTCCGGAAGATTTTTTAGGGAAAGGAGGATGGATATTCTGTCCTGATCATAGTGAGGGCAGTCAACGAGAACGTGTTTGACTGATAAGTGCGAGGAACAGTGTGGACAATGAGGAGGATCCTCTCCTGTAAGTAGGTGAAGGTGAGTCAGATATGTATGTCCTATCCGTGATCGTGCAAGCACTACTTCTTCTCTTCGTACTGTTTTGGTGCTAGAGCGCCAAAGCTGTGGATCCTGTTTCAACTGGTAAAGTTTATTATTGCTTTGGGTGTGCCATAACTCTTTCCACATCGCAAGACATGTTGTTTGTATGATATGATTATAGTCATAGATTGGAATAGGAGCAAGGGTTAAATCATAAGTTGATGGATTTTTGGCAGTTTTGTCAGCGAGTTCATTCCCTTTTATCCCCGAATGGGCTGGGATCCAGCAAAAGGTCACTGATTGATGACGTTCCTCAATTTTTAATAATAGGCTTCTGATTTGGTTTAATATAGGATGAACCTTATAAGAAAAGTTTTGTATTGCTGTAATTGAGCTTAGAGAGTCAGTGTATACAATATATTTTAGAGATGGGTAGAGATTCA
Source organism: Mastigoproctus giganteus (assembly GCF_048544385.1). NCBI lineage: Eukaryota > Metazoa > Arthropoda > Arachnida > Uropygi > Thelyphonidae > Mastigoproctus > Mastigoproctus giganteus. Next base: position 158,589,549 of record NC_143579.1, read on the forward strand.
GGTTTTCTAAAGCTAACTTTATTGCATGAAGTTCTGCAGAGAACTCAGGTGGAAGGGAAGCAGAAATGATTTCTGCACCTGAGTTCTGCAGAGAACTCAGGTGCTGCTATACTCAGGTGGAAGGGAAGCAGAAATGATTGTAGAGGGAAATACTGCTGCTGCTCCAACAGCTGAGTGTGATTTGGAGCCATCAGTATATATTGGCAATAAACTAGAATATTTCTGAATATGGCTTGCATGGAGTTGTTTCATGGTGAGTGACGGTAGAAGATTCTTTCCCCATTTTTTAAGATAAGTATCACAAGTTAATTGTGGACGAGGTGTCCAAGGTGGGTGAAGGCATTTCACTACGTCTAACCTGTTGACATTAGGAATATTCCAATTCTGTGTTACTTCAATTAGGCGTAAGCCTGCTGGTCTTATTTTACTGGGTTTATTTCTATAAAGGTTTTGCAGTGGTGGATTAAAGAGATACGGCCCAATAGAATGCTGGCAGCAGTTTTGTATTCGGGCTGCATACTTAAGAAGTAGTGTTTTCCTGCGGAGACAAAGAGGGGGCTCATGTGCTTCGATATATAAACTTTGGGTAGGGGATGTCCTGAATGCGCCAAGGGCAATCCGCAGTGCACTATGCTGTATAGGGTCTAACCAGCGTAGTGTACTCTTTCGGGCAGAATCGTAGATTGGAGCACCATAATCCAAACGTGATCTGATCAAAGCTCTATATAGCAGAAGCAAAGATGTACGGTCTGCTCCCCAAGACATTGCAGATAAAGCTCTCAGTATGTTCAGTTTTTTAAGGCAGGAAGTACGTAGCGATTTAATGTGCACAAAGAAATTTAATTTTCTGTCAAGGATTAATCCCAAGAATCTGATATTGTTGGTGACTGGAATGGTAAAATTTGACATCTGAAGATCAGGATCTGTATGCATTTTTCGTTGATTACAAAAGTGGACTGCAACAGTTTTCTGCTGAGATAGATGATAGCCATTGAGTCCTGGCCACCTTTGCACCTTATTCAAGGATAACTGCAGTTGCCGTTCAATGGATCTCATATTCTGAGAATGGCAAGAAATGGAGAGATCATCCGCATAAAGATAGGTCTCAACTGTATTTGGAAGTTCTTTTGTTATAGAATCAATTTTCAGGGCGAAGAGGGTTGCACTCAATACAGAACCTTGTGGCACTGCTTCTTCCTGTAAAAATGTCATAGAAAGCGAGTTGTGGTATCGAACTTGGAACGTACGATTCTGGAGAAAGTTTCTGATGAATATAGGAAGGTTGCCTCATAGACCAAGGGCATGGAGGTCGCTGAGAATGCCATGACGCCAGGTAGTGTCAAATGCCTTCTCTATGTCAATGGAAACCAAAACGAGATGTTCATTTTTTAAGAAGGCATTGCGAATTGTAGACTCTGCCTTAATCATGAGATCTAAGGAGGACCTGTTCTTACGAAAGCCATGCTGATTATTACTCATTAAGTGTTGTGTTTCGATGGTCCAAACAAGTCGATTATGAATAATTTTTTCAAGTAATTTACCGAGGTAACTGGAGAGGGAAATTGGTCGGTAATTGTATGGCCTTGTAGAGTCTTTTCCAGGTTTCAAAAAGGCAAGAACTGTGGCATGATGCCAAGAGATGGGATAAATGTTTTCCATAAATATTCTGTTATAGTAGACCAGTAGTATTTGTAAATTTTTGTCTCCAAGGTTTTGTAACATGATATAAGATATTCCATCTGGCCCAGCAGCACCATTGTGCGTCGTTTTCATGGCAAGTAGAAGTTCGTGATATTGAAGAGGCTGGTTATACGGAAGGAAGACTGAGGTTCGAAAGTTTATGGCTCGTTCTTCGGTCTTGGTCTTTATTTTCTGAAAATCCGCTGAATAATTTGAGGCCGCTGAAACTTTAGCAAACGTTTTGCCCAAAGCATTTGCTATGTCCTCTGGAGCAGAGAGTTCCTGCCCATTCCATGAAAGAATTGGTGAAGGGGTTGTAGGGAATTTTCCAGAAATCTGTCTGATTTTCTTCCATATTAACCTGGAGTTAGTGTTTCTGTTTATGGTAGATGCAAAATGAATCCAAGAATTCTTCTTGGCTTGCCTTTGAATGAGACGTGCTTTCGCTCTTAGCTTCTTGTAATTGATAAGATTAGTCGTGGTTGGTGATCTACGAAATAAATTCCATGCTTTATTTTTTAACTTCTTTGCTTTTGTGCAGTCTTCATTCCACCAATAGTTATGGTGCCGTCGGGACCGAGGATTCGACAATGGAATTGAACACTTAGCTGCAGATAGCAGGTGTGAAGTGATATAATCTGTGGCTTCATCTATCGACTGTGTACATATATATTGCTCATCCAGGGTGACAAAAGATTGAAATTTGACCCGGTTGGCTTGAGAGAACTTCCATTTCCTGCAGGGATTGACTAATGGTGGTTGTGCAGTGAGCAGATCACAAATAATCGGAAAATGATCACTGCCCAAGGGGTCATCCAAAACAGACCATTCTATGATTGGAAACAGAATCGGGGAACATACTGATAGATCAATTGCAGAAGTTTGTCCAGTTGGTAATTGTATGTGAGTGAGTGCACCAGTATTAAGAACAGTAAGGTTTTGTTTGTCTAGAAAAGTTTCAATTAGTCGGCCATGTGTATCTACTTTTGTTGATCCCCATAAGGGATAGTGGCTATTGAAATCACCCAGACAGACAGACCGGGGGTGGCAATTGCATTAGCAGGTTTTCAAGATCTTGGTAAGAGAAAGTATGACTTGGTGGGAGATAGACTGATGCTAGTGTTAACGCAATCTGGGTTATCAAACGTACGGCAACAACTTCAATATCAGTGTGCAAAACAATTTGTTTGGTCGGGATCTTTGAGCTGATGAAGATGGCTTGTTTGTTTGTTTGTTTGTATTGATGTTTAATGGCGCATGGACTATGCGGGTCATAATGCGCCAGTTCATACAGTGTGATGTGTTTCAGGGGTGTTTACATGAAGATGGCCACACCTCCATGGGCAGCATTTGAAGTATTACGATCTTGTCGGTAGATGACATAGTTCTTTATCTTGGTGGAAATTTGTGGAGTTAGGTAGGTTTCCTGTAGACAGAAACCAACTGGAGAATAGCGGTGAATTAGGACTTGAATATCATTAAGGTTGCTACGATATCCTCTGCAATTCCATTGTAGAATATAAGGCATTATTGGTGTTTAGTAGAAGAAGCTGTATCTGACTGCTTTTTTAATGTGGTTGGCTTGTGACGTTCAGGCTTTGGTTTGTCTTTTTTGGAGAAGAATGGTCGACCGGTGTCCATTTCTTCTTCCGCATGTAATTCTAATATAGTTTCTTGTCTAGATGAGTCGAATGTATCCATAGATGTTTCTTGGATATTCTTTTTTAAATGTGAGCTCCGATTATTTGATGTAGAAGCAATCACTGGGGGAGGAGAAGGAGATGTTGCTGGTACTGTAATTGCAGTATTATTTGCCTGGTTCATCTGCTTAGGGGTATTGGACTGTTGCTGGGAGAGAACAGCCCGAGCCCAGTCAGAGATTGAAGTGTTTGTAGGTACTGTAACATCGGTTTGGGTGCCCACTGATTGATACTTTTGCGCAATACTGGCGTATGTACGCTTAGTCATACTGGGAGCAATTACTTTCCTTGCTTCTTGAAAACTTACTTTATTTTCAATCTTATATGTCACAATTTTCTTTTCAGTTTTCCATTTCTCGCATGACCTGGAATAAGCAGGATGGTTGCCTTTACAGTTGGGGCAGGCCATTTCTTTTGCTGAGCAATCACTTTGAGTGTGTTCAGAGGAACCACAATTGGGGCAAACTTGATTTCCTCTGCATGCGATTTGAGAGTGACCATACTTTTGGCACTTAAAACATCTCAAAGGATTAGGGATGTAGGGCCTAATGTGACAATGTAGATAGCCTGCTTTTATCGATGTTGGTAGATTTGGCGTATTGAAAGTGAGGATAATGTTCCTTGTAGGTGCAAGTGTATTGTCTTTTTTAGTCATAATCCTTTTGACTGCAATGACATTTTGGTCTTGAAGTTCTTGCATTATCTCCTCCTCCGTGACATTCAAAAGATCCCAGCTGGATATAATCCCTTTGGATGTATTTAGGGTAGCATGGGGAGAAACCTTTACTGGAATTCCAGCAAAGTTGGCAAGGTTTAGTAGTTTCTGTGAATGTCCATGGTTTATTGTCTCCACTAGTAGGTCGCCTGATTGCAGTCTCTTGACTGTCTTAGGCGATCCTGCCAGACTTTCCAGGTGTTTTTGGATAACAAACGGAGAGAGCTTACTGAGAGGCTGATCTCCAAGAGAGTGCATTATTAGAAATGCAGGACAATTTGTCGCTGAGGAAGTGGTTTTCATTCTCTTGGGTTGCGACGTGTTATGGTCGTTGTCTAACTCTGGCCGAGAGCTTGTCAGCTCGAGAGGCGGAAAGGCATGTTGATCCATGTTTGCTCCTTTTAGCCCTTGGCAGATTAGCTTTTCTGCCAAGACTTCCGGCCCCGCCACGGGGAGGCAGGAGCAGTGCCCGGTGTGACCAAGCGTAGAGTATTAAGTGTTAGTAAAAGAAGTACGAAAAATAAAGAAAGTTAGCTTTTCTTTCTTGCTCTGTACAAGTACTTTTTGTGACAGTAGCTGATATAAAAAATAAATTTCTTAAGGACAGTAACTTAATATAACTTTAAGTCGCTTTTAGATAATCACTTTTTAAGCACAGAGAAAACGCTCGATCACATTCGCTTGGCACCCGGGGCCCAGGGAAGACAGAACGGATGTTCTGTCTTGTTGATACTGTGGGCAGTCAATTAGAATATGTTTCACTGATAACTGTGTTAAACAGTGTGAACACTGAGGAGGATCCTCTCCTGTGAGTAGATGGAGGTGAGTGAGATACGTATGTCCTATTCATGTCCTTGCAAGTACCACTTCTTCTCTTCGCACTGTTTTGGTACTAGTGTGCCAAAACTTTGGGTGCTGTTTCAACTGATAGAGTTTATTATTAGTTTGAGAGTGCCATAGATCTTTCCACTGCGCGATACATGCTGTTTGTATGATGCGATTGTAGTCAGAGGCTGGAACATGGACGGAGGTTAAATCAAAAGCTGATGGATTTTTAGCAGTTTTGTCAGCGAGTTCATTCTCCTTTATCCCCGAATGTGCTGGGATCCAGCAAAAGGTCACGGATTGATGACGTTCTTCTATTTGCAATAGGAGATTTCTGATTTGATCTAACACAGGGTGAACCTTGTAGGAGGAATGTTGCATTGCTGTAATTGAGCTGAGCGAGTCCGTGTATACTATATATTTTACAGATGGGTAGTGAATCAGATTTTCTAAGGCTAATTTGATTGCATGGAGTTCCACTGAGAAGCTGCTATACTGAGCTGGAAGAGTAGCCGAAATGATTGAAGTAGGAAATACTGCCGCTGCTCCTACCGCTGAATGTGATTTGGAGCCATCAGTATAGATCGGTAAAAAATCAGCATATTTTTGAATATGGCTTGCATGGAGTTGTTTCACATTGATTATTGGTAGGCGATTCTTTCCCATTCGCAGGTTAATTGTAGAGGCGGACTCCAAGGTGGTTGAGAGTAATTCATTACTTGTTGCCTGTTGAAAATTGGAACATTCCAACTCTGTGTTATTTCAATTAGGCGTAAGCCTGCTGGTCTTATTTTAGTGGGTTTGTTTCTATAGAGAATTTGCAGTGGTGGATTAAAAAGGTATGGCTCGACAGGATGCTGCCAGCAACTTTGTATTCGGGCTGCATACTTAAGAAGCAGCGTTTTTCTGCGGAGGTAAAGAGGTGGCTCATTAGCTTCAATATATAAACTATGAATAGGAGAGGTCCTGAACGCCCCAAGTGCAATCTGCAATGCACTATGCTGTATAGGATCTAGCCATCGTAGTATACTCTTATGAGCAGAATCATAGAGTGGAGCACCATAACCCAATCGGGATCTGATCAGTGATCTATATAAAAGCAGCAAAGATGTACGGTCTGCTCCCCAAGACAAGGTAGATAAAGCTCTTAGTATGTTTAGTTTTTTGAGGCAGGAAGTACATACAAATTTAATGTGCTCAAGGAAATTTAGTTTCCTGTCAAGGATTAATCCTAAGAATCTGATGTTGTTAGTCACTGGAATGGTAAAGTTTGATATATGAAGTTCAGGATCTGTATGCATTTTTCGTTGATTACAAAAATGGATGGCAACAGTCTTCTGCTGTGATAGACGATAGCCATTTAACCTTGCCCACCTTTGGACTTTATTCAGGACTATCTGCAGTTGCCATTCAATGGATCTCATATTCTGGAAATGGCAGGAAATAGAGAGATCATCAGCGTAAAGGTAGGGCTGAACAGCATTTGGAAGTTCTTTTGTGATGGAATCGATTCTAAGGGCGAAAAGGGTTGCACTCAGTACAGACCCTTGTGGCACTCCTTCTTCCTGTGAAAATGTTGCAGAAAGTGAGTTGTGATATCAAACTTGGAATGAATGATTCTGAAGAAAGTTTATAATGAATATAGGCAGGTTGCCTTGTAAACCAAGAGCATAAAGGTCACTGAGAATGCCACGACGCCAGGTAGTATCAAATGCCTTCTCTATGTCTATGGAAACCATAACGAGATGTTCATTTTTTACAAAGGCATTACGAATTGCAGACTCAGCTTTGATCATGAGATCTAAGGAGGACCTGTTCTTACGAAACCCATGTTGGTGATTACTCATTAGGTGTTCTGTTTCGATGATCCAAACAAGTCGATTATGGATAATTTTTTCAAGTAATTTACCAAGGCAACTGGAGAGGGAAATTGGTCTGTAACTGTACGGACTGGTAGGATCTCTTCCAGGTTTCAAAAAGGCAAGAACTGCTGCATGATGCCAAGAGCTGGGATAAATGTTTTCCAGAAATATTCGGTTATAATAGATCAGCAGTATTTCTAAGTTTTTGTCACCAAGGTTTTGTAACATGATATAAAATATTCCATCTGGCCCAGCGGCACTGTTGCGTGTTGTTTTAATGGCGTGTAGAAGTTCAGAATATTGAAGAGGCTGGTTATACGGAAGGGAAACTGAGGTTCGAAAGTTGATGGCACGTTGTTCAGTCGTGGTCTTTATTTTCTGGAAATCCGGAGAATAATTTGATGCCACAGAAACTTCGGCAAAAGTTTTAGCCAAGGCATTTGCTATGTCTTCAGGAGCAGAGAGTTCTTGCCCATTCCACGAAAGAATTGGCGAAGGGGTGGTTGGAAATTTGCCAGAAATCTGCCTAATTTTCTTCCATATTAACCTGGAGTTAATGTTTCTATTTATGGTAGATGTAAACCGGATCCAAGAATTCTTCTTGGCTTGCCTCTGAATGAGACATGCTTTTGCCCTTAATTTCTTGTAGTTGATAAGGTTAGCTGTGGTTGGGGATTTACGAAATAAATTCCATGCTTTATTTTTTAACTTCTTTGCTTTTGTGCATTCTTCATTCCACCAATTGTTAATGTGCCGTCGGAACTGGGTATTCGACAGTGGAATTGAACAGTTAGCTGCAGATAGTAGTTGTGAAGTAATATAATCTGTGGCTTCATCTATCGACTGTGTTCTTATAAATTTCTCATCCAGATTGACAGCTGAGTGAAATTTGGCCCAGTTGGCTCGAGAGAACTTCCATTTCTTGCAGGGTTTGGCTACTGGCGGTGGTGCAGTGAGCAAATCACAAATAATCGGAAAATGATCACTGCGCATGGGATCGTCCATAACAGACCATTCCATGATTGGATACAGAATAGGGGAGCATATCGAGAGATCGATTGCAGAAGTTTGTCCAGTTGGTAATTGTATGTGAGTAGGTGCACCGGTATTAAGAATGGTAAGGTTTTGCTTATCTATGAAGGTTTCAATCAGTCGGCCATGCCTGTCCAATTTAGTAGATCCCCATAAGGGGTGGTGGCCATTGAATTCCCCCAGGAGACAGATAGGGGAAGGTAGCTGTATTAACAGGTTTTCAAGATCTTGGTAAGAGAAGGAATGACTTGGTGGGAGATAAATTGATACTAATGTTAACTCAATTTGTGTTACCAAACGTACAGCAATGACTTCAATTTCAGTTTTCAAAACAATTTGCTTGGTTGGGGTCTTTGAACTGACCAAGATGGCCACACCCCCACGAGCGCAATTTGAAGTATTGCGATCTTGTTGGTAGATAGAATAGTTCTTTATGTTGGCAGAAATTTGGAAAGTTAAATAGGTTTCTTGTATACAGAAACCAACTGGAGAGTAGCGGTTATTTAAGTCTTGAATATCCTTAAAATTGCTACGAAATCCCCTACAATTCCATTGAAGAATATAAGGCATTATTGGTGTTTAGTAAAAGAAACTGTATCTGATTTCTGTTGCTGTTTTTCTGTTGCTGTTTTTTTATTGTGACTGTTTTATGCCGTTCAGGTTTCGGTTTGTCTTTTTTGAAAAATGGCCGACCGATGTCCATATCTTCTTCCACATGTATTTCTAAGACTGGGTCTTCCTGTCTGGATGAGTCAATTGTATCCATGAATGAGTCTTGAATATTCATTTTAATGTTTGAACCTCGATTATTTGATGCAGCAGCAGCAGCATTCGTTGGAGGAGTAGGAGAAGGATATTTCGCTGGAACTGTAAGAGCAGTATTGCTTGCCTGGTTCAACTGTTTCGGGATATTGGACTGTTGCTGCGAGAGAACAGTTTGTGCCCAGTCAGAGATTGAGTTGTTTGAAGGGACTGTAACATCAGTCTGGGTGGCCACTGATTGATATTTTTGTGCAACACTGGCATACGTACGTTTTGTAATACTGGGAGCAATTAATTTTCTCGCTTCTTGAAAGCTTACTTTATTTTCAATTTTATACTTCACAATTTTCTTTTCAGTTTTCCACCTGTCGCATGTCCGAGAATAGGCGGGATGGTTGCCTTTACAGTTAGGACAGCTCATTTCTGTTGCTGATCAGTCATTTTGAGTATGATCGGTGGACCCACAGTTGGGACAGACTGGGTTAACTCTACATGCCGTTTGAGAGTTGCCATACTTTTGGCACTTATAGAATCTCAATGGATTAGGGATGTAGGGTCTAATGTGGCAAAGAAGATAACCTGCTTTTATGGAAGAAGGTATGTTTGGAGTATTAAAAGTGAGTATAATATTCCTTGTAGGTGCCAGTGTGTTGTCCTTTTTAATCATGATTCTTTTTACTGCAATTACATTTTGCTCCTGAAGTTCTTGTCATATCTCCTCCTCCGAGACATTCAGTAGGTCCCAGCTGGATATAACACCCTTAGATGTGTTTAGGGTACCATGGGGAGAAACTTTTACTGAAATTCCAGCAAAATTTGTAATTTTTAGTAGATGCTCCAAATGTTTCCTGCTGATTGTTTCTACTAGTAGGTCCTCTGATTGCAGTCGCTTGGTTGTTTTAGATCCTGCAAGACTTTCGAGGTGTTTCTGAATAAGAAACGGAGACAATTTGGTGAGAGGCTGGTCTGTAACTGAGTGCATTATGAGAAATGCAGGAAAATCTATGTTTGATGAGTTGGTCTTAAACCTCTTTGGTTGAGACATGTCATGTTCATTTTCTATTTCTGGCCGAGATCTTGTCGGATCTAGTGAAGGAAACTTATTGTGTTCCATAATTGCTCCTTTTGGCCCTTGGCAGATTAACTGTTCTGCCAAGATTTCCGGCCCCGCCACAGGGAGGTAGGAGCACTGCCTGGTGTGACCAAGCGAGAAGTAGTAGGTGTTAGTAATAAATATATAAGAAATAAAGAAAGGTGACTTTCCTTTCCTGCTCTGTAAAGTACTTTTTTAACAAGAGCTCTTACTGAATAAATAAATTGCTTTAAGGACAGGAACGTAAAAGAACTATAATATCACTTTTGGAAAATCACTCTTTAAGCACAAAGAATTTGCTCAGTCACAATCGCTTGGCACCCGGGGCCTCAAGTAGAAGTGGCATGTTCTTGCGAACCACAGTTTGCACATGTTAATTTTCCTCTACATACTGTCTGTGAGTGACCAAACTTCTGACAGTTGAAACAACGGAGAGGATTCGAGATGTACGGTCTTATATTGCAGTGTAGATATTCAGCTTCTACTGATCTGGGTGATTTAGGCGTGTTGAAAGTGCGTATCAGATTCCTGGTGGGGGAGATTATCCCTTCTTTTTTAATTGTAATTCTTTTAACACTGATGACTCCTTGTTCCTGAAGTTCCATTTGAATTTCCTCTTCGGGCACATTTAGAAGGTCCCATTCCGTAATGACACCTTTTGAAGTATTTAATGTATTGTGCGGGGATACTATTACTGGTATTCCTGCAAAGGTTGTCATTTGTAATAATTTTTCCGAGTGTTTAGCATTGGCCGTTTCTACCAAAATGTCGCCTGATTTTAGTCTTTTAACTTGTTTTGGTGGGCCGACATAACTCTCAAGAGTCTTTTGTATGAGAAAGGGTGACAATTGTCCTACCGCTTTCTCAGTATTTGAGTGTATAATAAATGTTGGAGAAATTAAAACTTGAGAGTCAGTTTTTAATCTCTTTGTGGAGACAGAGTCATTTCTATCGCCTTTTCTGATTGCCTTAGAGGTGTCTCCGAAAGAACTAGATTTCTCATACCTTGGATCAGTTCTATTCGGTTCCGTTGACCCAGTGGATTCCTGGGTATTGGAGTCAGTTCGCTCCATTTCGCCCTGGAAGGGAGAGCTTTTCCCTTCCAGGTTACTGGCCCCGCCACGTGGAGGCAGGAGCAGTGCCACCCTGTGACCAAGCACTAGGAGGTTACTAATTAAGATATAACAGAAAATAAAAGGGAAAGAGAAGGTTGCTTTCCTTCTTAATCTAGTAAAGTTGCTTTCTTTACTATGGATTATTTAATTGTGTGTTAATAATGCTTTAAATAAGGAAACGATTTCTACTTCAAGAAAGAGCGCTAATTCAGAGCAAAAAGTCACTTGATCACAGAATCGCTTGGCACTTGGGGCCGGTCGGTACAGGAGGAAGAGCCCAAGATGGTTGACAGTAAGCTGCTTTCTGCTGTACGGAATGGATGAAACATTCCAAACCTAAGACAGTTCACGAAGACAGAGACCAGCTGGTTTTACTATGCTAGGTTTATTTCTGTACAGGTTTTATAAAGGTGGACTGAAAAGGTATGACTGAATGGGGTGCGAGGCACAACTTTGAATCTTAGCAGAATACTTTAGTAACAGTGTTTTACTATGTAAAATTAGTGGGGCCTCGTGAGCATCAAAATTCGGACTATGTGTGGGCAACTTTCTGAAAGCACCAAATGCAATCCTCAAAGCACTGTGTTGAATGGGATCAAGCCAATGCACTCATTCTGGCAGAATCATAGATGGAAGCTCCACAATCAAGGCAGGATCTAACTAATGCCCTGTATAGCTGAAGCAGAGAGGAACGATCTGTGCCCCCATGTTTCGGCGGATAAAACCCTGATAAAGTATGTCTACGTATGATAAAGTATGTTATGGTCTATAAAATTAACTTGTTGTCAAGGGTTAATCCAAGAAATCTGATGTTATCAGTGACCAGGATGGAGACAAGAAAGAAATTTGATGTCAGAATCTAGATGAAGTTTGCGTTGCCTAAAAAATGGATAGCAACTATTTTGTGTTGCAAGAGTCAATAGCCATTAGGCTGGCCCACTGTTGTCTTTTATTCAGTGATATCTGAAGCTGCCATTCAATAGATCTCATATTTTGGGAATGGAAGCAGATGGTGAGGTCATCTGCAAAAAGGTAAGTCTCAACTGTATTTAGAAGCTGTCTGGTGATGGAATCTATTCTAAGAGAAAAAAAGTGGCACTCAGTACTGATCCCTGCATGAACACTGCTGAGAGGGCATGTTGGTACTGAACTTGAAACTATCTAGTATTATGTAGGAAGTTCTGAACAAATATAGGAAGGTTGCCCCGCAGACCATGAGAGTAAAGATCACTAGGTATGCCATGCTGCCAGCTGGTGTCAAAAGCCTTCTCTATATCTATCGAAACCATTACAAGATGTTCACGTTTAACAAAGGCATTTCAAATGGTAAATTCAAACTTGACCATAAGATCTAAGCATGACCTACTTTTATGAAAGCCATATTGAGCATGGTCCATTAGATGTTCTGATTCAATGATTCAGATACTCATCAATTTTTTCTAGGATTTTGCACAGGCAGCTTGAGAGAGATATGGTCTTTAGCTATAGGGGTTAGTTGGATCTTTCCCAGGCTTTAAGAATGCCAAAACAGTAGAGTGATGCCAGGAAGCTGGAAAAACATTTTCTGAAAATATACGATTGTAAAAAACCCGCAGCAGGTGCAAAGCTTTGTTGATTGATTGATTGATTTGGGTTTTATTGGCGCACTAGCAACTAAGGCTATAATGCGCCAAGACCAGGTAATATCTAAAAAATTTAACATCTCGGTGACCTAATTAATTAGGCCACCATGTCCAGATCTGAAAACATAAATAAACAACAATAACATATAAATTTTAAATACGATTAAAAACCTTTATTGCTTTTAAAAAGCTAAAAACAGCAGACACATTGTCATTGTCGGATAAAATCTGACTGAGTGTATAAGGCTCAGTCAGATGATTAAAAGCGGTAAAACGGGTACTGCTAAAATCTGGACAGTCAATTAAAAGGTGTCTGATCGTTAACATTGTGCCACAGGACACACACATAGGAGGGTCATCAGCCCTCAGCAGAAACGAATGCGTTAAATGACTGTGTCCTATGCGGGTCCGGGCAAGAACAACTTCCTCAGTACGATTACTGCGCAGACTAGACTGCCACGGTTCAATTACGGGCTTTATACGATATAATTTATTCGCAGTCTGCCTATTCCACGAATCCTGCCATTGGGAGTGAATCTTCTCGTGTATTATTTGCCTGTAGTCTGTATAGGGGACTAACAGGCAGTGGTTATTATTGGGAATTGCTGATTTGGCTGCGGCGTCAGCCAAATCATTTCCCCTAATCCCAATGTGGCTAGGAATCCAGCAGAAGCGGATATCATATTCACGTTCATGGAGAACGTGAAGCTTCTGCTGAATGCTAGACAGAACTGGATGAGAATTATATCTCACAGATATTAAAGCCTGTAACACGCTGAGAGAGTCTGAATATAAAATGAACCGTTGGTATTGGCATTTAATAATGTGATCCAAGGCTAACTTTATAGCGTGCAGCTCTGCAGTAAATATGCTGCATTCAGAGGGAATCTGCTCCGATGTAGTGCTGTCTCTAAAGACAGCAGCGGATCCCACATATGATTCCGCCTTCGAGCCGTCTGTGTAGACTGGCACGAAGTCAGAATGTTCAGCTCGGTGTGCTGAAAAAAGCTGCAGGTAGACAGATGACGGAGTGTCCGACTTTCCCCAATTTCTAAGGGACAAGTCACATGCCGGGACATGAGCATGCCAGGGTGGAAGGGGTTGCTTTGGTGTTTGCGCAACCTTGTCTACCTTGATATTAAGTTCTTTAAGTAGCTCTTGGACACGAATACCAAAAGAGCGATTGGCAGTCTTACGGGTGTTGTATAAATTTTCCCATCGTGGCTCAAAAACGGATAGCCACGTAGGGTGGTCTGGCAGGGATTTCAGTTTTAGAGCGTAGTTTAGAGACAACTGCTTGCGTCGAAGCAATAACGGCGGTTCGTTTGCTTCGACGTATAAGCTCTGGACTGGAGATGTTCGATATGCTCCAATAGCGGTACGGAGAGCCAGATGATGGACAGGATCCAGCCACCGAAGTACACTGTCTCTGGCCGAATTGTATGCCAGGGACCCGTAATCTAGTCTGGATCGTACAAGTGCACGGTAGATGCGCAGTAGGGTGCATCGATCCGCACCCCAAGATGTAGAGGAAAGAGAGCGCAGAATATTCAGCCCTCTTGTGCACTTTGTGCGGAGTTGACGGATGTGATCCAGAAAGGTCAACTTTTTGTCAAATACGAGTCCCAAGAATTTTGTATCCGCTGCTATTGGAATAGCATTTCGTCCGAGCCTTAATTCGGGTTCAGGATGAAGATTACGCTTACGACAAAAGTGTACGCAAACGGTCTTCTCCGGCGAGAACCTGAAACCATTTGTAAGTGCCCAGGAGTTGAGTCGATCAATGGCTTTCTGCAGTTGTCTTTCAATCACCCTCATGTTGCATGACTGGCAAAATATTCTAAAGTCATCAACATAGAGGGCACTGTTTACAGTTTGAGGAAGTTGTTCTGTGATGGAATTTACTTTGATGGCAAAAAGCGTGACACTTAATACTGATCCTTGTGGTACTCCCTCCTCTTGGCTAAAGGAACGAGAGAGTGAGGATCCCACACGAACCTGGAAAGATCGATTGGCTAAAAAGTTTTTAATAAAAATGGGGAGTTGCCCCCTAAGACCGAGGCTATGCAGATCTTTTAAAACGCCAAATCTCCAAGTTGTGTCATACGCTTTCTCCATGTCAAAGAACACCGACACCAAGTGTTCACGTTTTAGGAAAGCATCCCGGATGGATGTTTCCAGTCTAATAAGATGGTCCAAAGTGGACCGGTTCCTTCGGAAGCCGCACTGGATATTGGAGAGAAGGTCATTTGATTCTAAATACCATATTAAACGAGAATTGACCATTCTCTCCAGAATTTTGCACAGACAGCTAGTCAGAGCAATAGGACGATAATTGGTGGTGATTTTTGGATCCTTTCCTGGCTTAGGAAAGGCAAGAACGATTGCCTTGCGCCAGGAATCCGGAAACTGCCCTTCAATAAAGATTCTGTTATACAGAGAGAGCAGATAATCCATAGATTTTGGTGAAAGATGTTTAACCAATTCATAATGGATGCCATCTGGTCCAACAGCACTTGCTTTGGAAAGGGCGAGGGCTCTTTTCAGTTCCTGAATAGTGAACGGCCCATTGTAGGGATAGATGTTCTTTGACTTAAAATTAAGTGCCTCTTTTTCCAGTTTATGTTTCAGGACCAGAAACTCTGGGGAATACGAGGATGTTGCAGAGATGTTAGAGAATGTTTCCCCAAGAGCATTGGCTATTGCAGTTGGATCTGCAATAGCGCATCCATTGTAATCTAGGATTGAAGAAGGGTGGGATGTATATTTTCCCTTCATTTTCCGGATTTTATCCCAGACTACCTTAGAATTGGTAGCCTGGTTAACAGATGATGTAAAACGGATCCATGATTCCTTTTGACTCTGACGGCGAATGTAGCGTGCTTTGGCTCGTGCACGCTTGAAAGCTATTAGATTAGCAGTGGTAGGATATCGACGGAATATCCCCCACGCTTTGTTTTGAGCCTTTTTTGCTGCTGTGCATTGTGAATTCCACCAAGGTTTGGGAAATGGTGGAAACCGGCCAGATGTTTTTGGAACAGCATTCGCAGCTGCTTGGACAATGATTTCTGTGATGTACGTTACTGCATCATTGATAGGCTCCTGACTGACTGTACTGAGTTCAAAATTTGCCTGATGTTGGAAGGCATTCCAGTCAGCCTGATCAAACTTCCACCGTGGTAACCTAAAAGGAAGACATGGTCTCCCACTGTGTAACAAGGTTATCACAGGGAAGTGATCACTTCCGTATGGATTCTCCTCCACTTCCCAAGTGAGTGAAGGGAGCAGAGAAGGGGAGCAGATAGAGAGATCAATGGCAGAAAAAGTACGGGTAGGAATATGGAAGAAGGTGTTTGTTCCAGTATTGAGAAGGGACAGGGCATTGTCATTGAGCATACGCTCTATGACCCGTCCCCTTTCATTGATGTTAGCACTACCCCACAGGGTGTTATGTCCATTCATATCCCCGAGAAGTAAGAAAGGGGGAGGCAACTGCTTTAGAAGATCATCAAGGGCTTCCTGGGAGATGTCAGTCCCAGGTGGCAAATAAATAGAGCAGACCGTTAATAAAAATCCCACTGTAAGGCGAATTGCAACAGCCTCTATGCTGGTTGTAATTAGCAAGGGCTGAACTGGGGTCTGATTACTCACAAGTATAGCCACTCCTCCATGAGCAGGACCATCCGCAATTCTATCCTTACGAAAGATTGTGATGTTATGCATAGTGGGATCATCATTCGCCTTTAGATAAGTCTCCTGCAAGCAAAAGCAAACTGGCTCGTGCTTTTGCAGGAGGGCCTTGATGTCATCAGTATTTCGCCGGAATCCACGACAATTCCATTGTAGGAATTTAGCCATTATTTTGGCTTGGTGGGTCCATCAGGCGGCTTCCGAGGTGCTGAGGGCTTACTTTTATCAGCCTTGGCTTTATCTTTTTTGGGGAAAAAAGGACGATGTCCCGTGTCCATTTCTTCCTCCGCAAAGAGTTCCAAGACTGATTCATCCTGTACCTCCTTGTTCTCTACATCCATTCTTTCTGGTGTCACGGATGACTCTTCTAAAGTTTTTGGCTTTTCTTTAC
Source organism: Mastigoproctus giganteus (assembly GCF_048544385.1). Lineage (NCBI taxonomy): Eukaryota > Metazoa > Arthropoda > Arachnida > Uropygi > Thelyphonidae > Mastigoproctus > Mastigoproctus giganteus. Next base: position 158,606,036 of record NC_143579.1, read on the forward strand.
CACTTGGTTTAGGTAGTGGTGGAGCACTAGGAGGTACGGATATAGGAGTGGCAGCTGATTGTGTTTTTGTGGTGGGCTTTTGTGAACTCAATAAATAGCGTGCAATCGGGGTGAATGACTCTTTTGGTGGTATAGTCATCTCAGTTTGTGTACCGATAGTGCACTTAGCAGAAACCTTCTGGGCATATGAAGGTTTCCCGCTATTTATTGGTTGAATGCGTTTTCTAGCCTCTGGGTAGGAGATGTTTAGCTCCGTTTTTAATTTCTGTATCTCCTTTTCGTCCTTCCACCGCTGGCATGCTCGAGAGTATGCAGGGTGCTCTCCTTGGCAGTTAATACAATTAGGCTTAGGAGCTAGACATTCCTTGCTCTCGTGGTCTTTAACACCACATCGAGCACAGGCAGGATTACCACGACAGGATGTTTGTGAGTGGCCGTACTTTTGACATTTAAAACACCTCAGTGGGTTGGGAACGTAAATCCTCACTGGGCAGTTTAAGTACCCTGCCTTGATGGAACTTGGAGGCCGTGGGGTGTTGAATGTTAGGATGAGAACTCGGGTAGGGACAAGATTCCCATCCTTACGCATGGATATCCGCTTTACAGCTGTCACTCCTTGTTCTTTTAATTCAGAGCAGATCTCTTCTTCAGAAACGTGAAGAAGATCCCACTCTGATATCACACCTCTTGAAGAGTTCAAAGTTTTGTGAGGGGTTACGATGATGGGTATTCCCCCTATAAATATGGCTTTCAAAAATTTTTCAGCTTGATTTATATTTGCTGCTTCAATTAGAATATCTCCAGAACGCAGCCGTTTAACGGATTTGGGTGAGCCTGCCATCCCTTCTAATCCTTTCTGGATAAAGAAAGGTGACATTTTCCCAAGTGACTGCTCTCCGGTGGAATGGAGAATGAGGAAAAGAGGTGTCACAGATGTTGTTTTCTCCTCAGTTCTGGCTCTTTTAGCTGAATTGCTTTCACTCTCATCTGACGATCGATTAGGTAGGGGCCTTGTTGGGGCCCCAGAAGAAGAATTTAATTTACTCATATGAGTAAAGAGAAAATGTCTGATGCCTAAGTACCTCACCCACCACGGAGCCCTACGAGGGGACGCCCACTCGTGAACTAGCAGGTGCTGCGTACACGAATGGGACGCCGAGTTCGCTTAGAGCACCATACCCACGTTACCAATAAGTCTTTATCCCGTCCCAGGACCAAAGGGAGGGAGACTTATTGGAACGCAGTTGACCCTAGCAGTATAGAACCACCCGCCGATTGATCCCAGTCGAGCCGGTCCGGGACCACCCGTCTCGTCGAAGCAGGGGCCAAAGTGGTGTATTAAGGCTGGGCCCCTCAACCACCAGGATCCCCCTTTCCGCTTCCACGGGTCGCGGCGCACGGCTGCACACGCCGGATTCCAAAGATGTAACCCTGGAACCAAGGTATGGGCGTTAGATCCCAGTGATGCTAATCTGGAAACCCAGCAGCATCACTGGGAGGTCCCCTCACCACGTACAGGTGCCCACGTCGAGGGGCAAAGCTTTGTCATCAAGATGTTGTAGCATGACATAATAAATCCCATCTGGCCCTGCAGCACCATTGTGGGCTGTTCTAATGGCATGCAAAAGTTCAGAGTTTTGCAGAGGTTTGTTATATGGAAGAAGGCGGGGAGTTTGAAAGTTTTCAGTTTGAACGGCATGCTTTACTCAAGTGTTTTTAATTTGTTGGAATGATGTAGAATAGGCTGATGCTGCTGAGATTTTAGCAAAAGTATTGCCCAAAGCATTAGCAATATTTAAGGGACTGGAGAGGTCTAGCCTGTTCGAGGAGAGGATTGGAAAAGGTATGGTAGGAAACTTACCAGATGACTGACTAATTTTTTTTCCATATAATTCTGGGATCAGTGTTTCTGTTAACAGTCAATGCAAAACAGGTCCAGGTTTCTTCCTTGGCTTGTCTTTGTATAAAAAGTGCTTTTGCCCTTAACTTCTTACACTTAATGAGGTTGGTTGTGGTTGGACATTGCCGAAATAAATTCCAGGATTTAATTTTTGCTTTCTTTGCATTCTTCATTCCACCAATAATTATAATGCTTGCAACCAGGGGGATTTGATCATGGTATTGCATCCTTGTTCACTTTTTGGGGATGCAATGTGATGTAATCTGGTACATTATCTATATTCTGGTGCTAGATTCTCTACTCATGAAGAGAGATTGATGATTGACATTTTTCCCAGTTTGCACAAACAAATTTCCATTTCCTGCACAGTTTGTTTAAAGGAGTCTTTGATATTAAAAAGTTGCATATGATTGGAAAGTGGTCACTACCCATAGGATCATTTAAAATGTACCACTCTATGGTTGGGACCAGTACAACAAATTGAGAGATCTATTGCTGGGGTTGGTTGGTTTTAATGGGGTTTATTGGTAGAAGGGCAATTAAAGCCAAATCGTGCGTCAGTAGTTCTGCAAACAAAATCCTTTTTTTTTTTAGCCATATCTCCTGATTTGGCTGCAGTGTCAGCCAAATCATTTCCCTTTATCCCAATGTGGCTAGGAATCCAGCAGAAGCGGATATCAAACTTGTATTCATGAAGAGAATGTATCTTCTGCTGAACCCGACAGAGAACTGGGTGAGAGTTGTGTCTCAGAGATAATAAAGCCTGTAATACACTCAAAGAGTCAGAATATATTATTGAACTTTGGCATTGACAAGTTCGAATGTGATCCAAGGCCAGCTCTATAGCATACAGCTCTGCAGTGTATATGCTGGATTCAGGAAGAATCTGCTGAGATATTATAGTGTCCGGAAACACAACAGCAGATCCTACGCACGATTCAGACTTCGAGCAGTCTGTGTAAACAGGCAGGAAGCCTGAGTACTCAGCTCGGTGTGCAGAATAGAGCTGCTCGTAGACAGATGATGAGGTCTCAGACTTTACCCATTTCTTAAGGGAAAAGTTGCACGATGGGGTATGAGCATGCCAGGGTGGAAGAGTTTCTTTTGGTGTTTGTGCAACCTTGTCTACCATGATGTTAAACTCTCTGATTAGCTCTTGGACATGAATACCAAAAGGTCGGTTGGCAGTCTGACGGGTATTGTACAAGTTTTCCCAACGTGGCTCAAAAACGGATGTCCACGTAGGATGGTCTGGAAGGGATTTCAACTTTAAAGCATAGCTTAAAGACAACTGCTTACGTCGAAGGGATAACGATGGTTCGTTTGCTTCGACATATAAGCTCTGGACAGGAGATGTTTGAAAAGCTCCAGTAGCAATACGGATAGCCTGACGGTGGACAGGGTCCAGCCATCGAAGGACACTATCTCTAGCTGAGGAGTATACCTGGGCCCCGTAGTCTAATTTGGATCGTACAAGTGCACAGTAAATATGTAGAAGGGTGCACCTGTCTGCTCCCCAACGCGTGGAGGAGAGAGAGTGAAGAATATTTAGTCCCCTCGTGCATTTTGTACGAAGTTGACGAATATGTTCGAGAAAGGTCAACTTTTTATCAAACACAAGTCCCAAGAATTTTGTGTCTGACACTACTGGAATAGCATTTTGTCCGAGCCTTAATTCAGGTTCAGGATGAAGATTACGCTTACGAGAAAAGTGTACGCAAACGGTCTTCTCCGGCGAGAACCTGAAGCCATTTGCAAGTGCCCAGGAATTAACGCGATTGATGGCTTGTTGCAGTTGTCTTTCAATAACCCTCATGTTGCATGACTGACAAAATATGCTAAAGTCATCAACATAGAGTGCACTGTTTACAGTTGGAGGAAGTTGTTCAGTGATGGAATTTATTTTGATGGCAAAAAGCGTGACACTTAAAACTGATCCTTGTGGTACTCCCTCCTGGTGGCAGAAGGGACGAGAGAGTGAGGATCCGACACGAACTTGGAAAAATCGATTGGCTAAAAAGTTTTTTATAAAAATGGGGAGTTGCCCTCTAAGACCAAGGCTATGCAAATCATTTAAAATGCCAAATCTCCAAGTTGTGTCATACGCCTTCTCCATGTCAAAGAACACTGACACCAAGTGTTCGCGTTTTAGGAAAGCATCCCGGATGGATGTTTCCAGTCTAATTAAATGATCAAGAGTTGATCTGTTTTTTCAGAAGCCGCACTGGATGCTTGAGAGAAGATCCTTCGATTCTAAATACCACATTAATCAAAAATTCACCATTCTCTCCAGGATTTTGCACAGGCAGCTAGTCAGACGCCTGTGCAAAATATGACGGTAATTAGTAGGGAGTTTAGGATCCTTTCCTGGATTCGCAAATGCAAGCAAAAATGCCATGCGCCAGGAATCCGGAAATTGCTGTTTTATATAGATTCTGTTATACAGAACAAGCAGGCGATCCATAGATGCAGGTGACAGATGTTTAAGCATTTCATAATGGATGCCATCTGGTCCAACAGCACTTGCCTTGGAATGATAGAGAGCTCTTTTTAGTTCCTGCAGAGTGAAAGGCAGGTTGTAGGGAAAAAAGCCTTTCTGTGTGAAATTTAGTGCCTCTTTTTCTCTTTTATGTTTCAGGACCAGAAACTCTGGGGAATAGGATGATATCCCAGAGATGTTTGAAAATGGGCATTGGCTATTGCAGTGGGCTCTACAATAGTGCATCCATTATAGTCTAGGATCAATGCAGGGTGGGATGTATATTTTCCCTTCATTTTTCGGATTTTATCCCAGACTACCTTAGAGTTGGTAGACTGGTTAATAGATGATGAAAAACAGATCCATGATTCCCTTTGACTGTGACGGCAAATGTAGCGTGCTTTGGCTCGTGCACGTTTGAAGGCTATTAGATTAACAGTGGTAGGATATCGGCGGAATATCCCCCACGCTTTGTTTTGAGCCTTTATTGCTGCTGTGCATTGTGAATTCCACCAAGGTTTGGGAAATGGTGGAAAGCGGGCAGATGTTTTTGGAACAGCATTCGCAGCTGCTTGGACGATAATTTCTGTTATGTACTTTACTGCATCATTGATAGGCTCTTGACTGACGGTGCTGAGATCAAAATTTGCCTGATGTTGAAAGGCAGACCAGTCAGCCTGATCAATCTTCCACCATGGTAACCTGGAAGGAAGACATGGACTCCCACTGTGTAACGAGGTTATCACAGGGAAGTGATCACTTCCGTATGGATTCTCCTCCACTTCCCAAGTAAGTGAAGGGGAGCAGATAGAGAGATCAATGGCAGAAAAAGTACGGGTAGGCATGGGGAAGAAGGTGTTTGTTCCAATATTTAGAAGGGAAAGATCATTGTCATTTAGCATACGCTCTATGACTCGTCCCCTTCCATTGATGTTAGCACTACCCCACAGGGTGTTATGTCCATTGAAATCCCCGAGAAGTAAGAAAGGGGAGGCAACTGTGTTACAAGATCATCAAGGTCTTCCTGGGAGATGTCAGTCCCATGTGGCAAATAAATAGAGCACACAGTTAATAAAAATCCCACTGAAAGGCGAATTGCAACAGCCTCTATGCTGGTTGTAACTAGCAAAGGCTGAATTGGGGTCTGGTTGCCCATAAGGATAGACACTCCTCCATGAGCAGGACCATCCGCAATTCTATCCTTACGAAACATTGTGATGTTATGCAAGGTGGGATCATCATTTGCCTTTAGATAACTCTCCTGCAAGCAAAAGCAAACTGGCTCGTGCTTTTGCAGGAGGGCCTTGATGTCATCAGTATTTCGCCGGAATCCACGACAATTCCATTGTAGGAATTTGGCCATTATTTTGGCTTGGTGGGTCCATCAGGCTACTTCCGAGGTGCTGAGGGCTTACTTTTTTCAGTCTTGGATTTATCTTTTTTGGGGAAGAATGGACGCTGTCCCGTGTCCATTTCTTCCTCCGCAAAGAGTTCCAAGACTGATTCATCCTGTACCTCCTTATTCTCTACATCCATTGTTTCTGGTGTTTCTTCTGAACTTTTTGGCTTTTCTTTACCACTTGGTTTTGGAAGTGGTGGAGCACTAGGAGGTACGGATATAGGAGTGGCAACTGATTGTGTTTTTATGGTGTGCTTTTGTGAACTCAATAAATAGCGTGCAATCGGGGTGAATGACTCACTTGGTGGTATAGTCGTCTCAGTTTGTGTTCCAATAGTGCACTTACCAGAAACTTTCTGGGCATATGAAAGTTTCCCGCTATTTATTGGTTCGATACGTTTTCTGGCCTCTGGGTAGGAGATATTCAGCTCTGTTTTCAGTTTTTGTATTTCTTTTTCATCCTTCCACCGCTGGCATGCTCTAGAGTAGGTGGGGTGATCGTCTTGGCAGTTCACACAGATCGGTTTTGGAGCTGAACATTCCTTGCTCTCGTGGTCTTTAACACCACATCGAGCACAGGCAGGGTTACCATGACAAGATGTTTGTGAGTGGCCGTATTTTTGGCATCTAAAACACCGCAGTGAGTTTGGGATATAAATCCTCACTGGGCAGTTTAGATAGCCTGCCTTGATGGTTTGGTTTTGGTTTTATTGGCGCATTAGCTACTAAGGCTATAATGCGCCAAGACCAGGTCATTTATAAAAAATTTTAAACTTTCAGTGACCTAATTAATTAGGTCACTATGTCAAAAGGTATAACAAATATATAAAAGAAAAATGTAAAAATTTTATATACGAGTAAAAATATTTATTGATTTTAAAAAGCCTGCCTGCCTTGATGGAACTTGGAGGCCGTGGGGTGTTAAACGTGACGATAAGAACTCGGGTAGGGACGAGATTCCCATCTTTCCGTATCGATATTCTCTTAACAGCTGTCACTCCTTTGCCTTTTAATTCAGAGCAGATCTCCTCTTCAGAAACATGAAGAAGGTCCCACTCTGATATAAAACCTCGTGAAGAATTTAGAGTTTTGTGGGGGGTTACGGTGATAGGTATTCCCCCTATAGAGTTGAAAAATTTTTCAGCTTGTTTTGTGGTGGAAGCTTCAACCAAAAGGTCGACAGAACGCAGTCGTTTAACGGATTTTGGTGAACCTGCAAACCTTTCTGCTAATCCTTTCTGGATAAAGAAGGGTGACATCTTTCCAATTGACTGCTCTCCGGTGGAATGGAGAATGAGGAAAAGCGGTGTCATTGTATCCTCAGTCCTGGCTCTTTTTGCAGAGGTGTTTTCTGCGTCATCATTTTGATTAGGTAGGGGCCTTGTTGGGGCCCCAGAAGAAATAGGTTTTAAATTACTCATGAGAGTAAAGAAAAAGTGTCTGAAGTCTAAGTACCTCACCCACCACGGAGCCCTACGAGGGTACACCCACTCGTGAACTAGCAGGTACTACGTACACGAATGGGACGCCGAGTTCGCTTAGAAGCACCATACCCACGTTACCAATAAGTCTTTATCCCGTCCCAGGACCATAGGGAGGGAGACTTATTGGAACGCAGTTGACCCTAGCAGTAAGAACCACCCACCGATTGATCCCAGTCGGGCTGGGATCAATCGGTGCTTCGACAAGACGGAACCACCCGTCTTGTCGAAGCAGGGGCCAAAGTGGTGTGTTAAGGCTGAGCCCCTCAACCACCAGGATCCCCCTTTCCGAAATCCACGGTTCGCGGCGCACGGCTGCACACGCCGTATTCCAATGATGTAACCCTGGAACCAAGGTATGGGCGTTAGATCCCAGTGATGCTAATCTGGAAAACCAGCACCATCACTGGGAGGTCCTCTCACCACGTACAGGTGCCCACGTCGAGGGGCTAAGAGTGTGCATTTACTCGATGATGACGAATAAACATTCTTCAACATTTGTAAGTCGTAAATAATTTCTCTATTATTATAATTTGTTTGATTTTATAGGCTACGTTTTCATTTCTTTCGATAAATCAATCATTGTTTAAACATAAACTAATTAGCTAACTAATTTCATTGTTCAGAACGTAACCCCTACTTTTAACCTTATGTCTATGGAAATAAATTCCCGCTTTACGAGCGCATGCTAGGAACGAATTAACTCATAAAGTCGAGAATTACCTGTATAGACTATGGACTCGTGATGTTTGGTAGGCACCTAGAGCTAGTTTTAGGGCATTGTATGGAATAGTATTTAGGGACTGCAATGCTGGTGTTCTAGCTGAGTCACATGCAGGTGCACGATAGTCTAGTCTCAATCGAATTATGGTTTTTTACAGATGAAGAAGGGAGTATCGGTCAGCAACCCATGACATTGCTGTTGTTGTTGAAGTGGGGTTTATTGGCGCAAGGGCTGCTATGGCCAAAATGCGCCTATAACTTAAGATTGTTGGTCTATATGTGAAAGGAATTGTTCTAGAAGTGACTGTATACGTTTATCATTTTTAAGTATTTAAACAGTTCTGATAGATTGGCGTCATCTCCAAGTATATTATCTAGTTGCAAGGGTTTTTGTGAGTTGATTAAAGATCTGAAACATTCAATTCTAGCTGAACCATAGTGTGCACATTCAATAATGATATGTTTCACTGTAAGAATGGAACTACAGTGCGAGCAGAGAGGAGGCTCTTCTCCTAGCAGTAAAAAAAGGTGCGTTAGGTGCGTATGACCAATTCGTGCTCTTGCAAGGACGACCTCTTCGTGCCTGGTTAATCGGGAACTAGATCTCCATAGCTGTGGGTTTTGTTTTATTTCAAGAAGTTTGTTTGATATCTGATTATGCCACTTTTCAGACCACATCTCTGTACATATCCTCCGTATGATTGGCTTGTAATCAGAAAAAGGAACTGGGATGGGATCAGAGCAAGCAGGGTGTTTTGCTGCTTCGTCTGCACGCTCGTTTCCTGGAATTCCGACGTGGCTGGGTATCCAGCAGAAAGTGACAGTCAGCTTATTTTTATTGAGGTGATATAACTGTGATCTGATTTGTGTGAGAAATGGATGGGAAATTTGTTGATTTTCCTGTAGGGCATTCATTGCACTTAAAGAGTCTGTGTATATTATGACCTGGATATTTAAAAGATCATTAAGGAGATTTAGAGCCATTTTGATTGCATATAATTCGGCAGTAAATACACTGCATTCACACGGTTATTGTACAGAAACAGTGGATGTAGGACTGATTGCTGCAGCTCCCACGGATATATCAGTCTTGGATCCGTCTGTGTATATGTGAAGACTGTGAGCATTGGTCAGTGCATGGTCCGCATGTAACTGTCTAAGATTGTGATTTGATAGGGAGTGTTTTCCCCACTGTAGAAAATAGTTGTCGCAAAGAGGTATATACATTGTCCATGGTGCTTGTAATACATCTGCAGCTTGAGAGATGTTTCCAAGACAGATGTTCCAATTTTTGGTTAGCTCTTGTAGCCGGATACCAGGAGGTTTGTTTTCATTGGGTTTATTTTTATACAAGTTTTCCCACTGAGGTTCAAACAGATATGTCCAGATGGGGTGAGAAGGGAGGCTACGTAGTTTGGCTGCATAGTTAAGGAGCAATACTTTTCTCCTAAGATGTAGTGGTGGTTCATTGGCGTCTATATACAAACTTTGCACTGGGGAGGTCTTAAAGGCTCCTAAAGCAATTCTCAGAGCACTATGCTGGACTGGATTGAGCCGGGCTAGGACTGTCTTACGCGCAGAGTCATAGACTGGGGCTCCATAGTCTAGTCGAGATCTTATTAAAGTACGATATAAGTGTAAGAGTGTGAAGCGATCGGCTCCCCATGTCATAGAAGAGAACTTTGAGAATATTCATCTTTCTCATGCACTGAGTTCTCATTTGCATTATATGTGCCTGAAAGGTAAGTTTAGTGTCCAGTACTAAACCCAAGAACCGGATATTGTTGCTAAGTGGTATTAGTTGAGCTCCTAACCTTAGCTCAGGATCTGGATGAAGCTGTCGCTTTTTACAAAAGTGAATAGCAGTGGTTTTTGTTCTGGATAGGCGATAGCCATTGTGGGATGCCCATGACTCTATTTTGTTTATTGAGAGTTGCAGTTGGCGTTCAATGGAGCACATATTTAGTGAATGACAGGATATAGTAAGGTCATCTGCGTAAAGATAAGTGTCGACATTACGCGGAATATTATCTGTTGCATTGTTCAGCATAACTGCAAAGAGTGTTGCACTAAGAACTGATCCTTGTGGGACCCCTTCTTCCTGAACAACCTTTTGGGATAGTGTATTGCAATAACGCACCTGAAATGTTCTATTTTGGAGAAAGCTCTGTATGATTAGCGGTAGCTGGCCCCGAAGTCCTGTGGCATAGAGATTTTGAAGTATGCCATAACGCCAGGTTGTATCAAAGGCTTTTTCAATGTCCAGGCAGACCATGACGAGATGTTCTCTACGGATGAAAGCATTCCGTATGTTGGATTCTGCCTTGATCATAAGATCTAGAGTTGATCGATTTTTCCTAAAGCCATATTGATTTTTGTCCATTACCGAATAAGATTCTAGAAACCAGACTAATCGAGCATGAATCATTTTTTCCATTATCTTACCAAGGCAACTGCTGAGACATATTGGCCGATAGTTTTGTGGTTCTGACTGATCCTTTCCAGGTTTAGGAAAGGCTAGGACAATTGAGTGGCGCCAAGAAAGAGGGAAATAACCTTCTGAGAATAGCCGGTTGAAATATGCCAGTAGTGAATTCACAGCTTGATTGTTTAGATGTTTAAGCATCATGTAGTATATTCCATCAGGCCCTGGTGCAGTATTCGCTGATCGGTTTAGGGAGCTCTCTAGTTCCAGTAATGTAATAGGTCTGTTATATGAGAGAGATGCCGTTGTATGAAAGTTCAGTTTATACTTTTCTGCGTTGGCTTTATGCTGTTTGAAGGCAGGCTCGTATGCTGCCGTGGCTGATATTTGAGAAAAGCATTCTGCCAGGACATTTGCAATGTCCACTGAAGAAGAAAACTCTTTACCCTTCCAACTTAGAATAGGCGTTTTTTCTGGGAGGTATTTTCCATTTAGTTTCTTTATTTTATTCCATATTTTTCTACTTTCAGTATTTTTAGTGATGGTAGAAGCAAACTGGATCCAAGAGTCTTTTTTTGCTTTTTTCTGCACGTAACGTGCCTTGGCTTTGAGTTTCTTAAAATTAATTAGGTTCTCGGTTGTTGGATGCTTGCGAAAAAGATTCCATGCCTTATTCCGTTCTTTTTTAGCATCTCGACAATCACGATTCCACCAAATATTGGCATATCTATGTGGACCGATTGTGACTTTGGGTATGGCACTGGTTGCAGCTGTTATTATCTGTGTAGTAATATGGTCGGTAACATCATCAATAGGCTGGTTTTTAATAACTTGATCATCAAAGGAAATTGCATTGGTGAACTTGTTCCAATCTGCTTTGGAGAATTTCCATTTTATGGGACTGATTATATGTGAGGTTCTGTTTGTTTGCAATTTGCAAATAATCGGGTAATGGTCGCTGCTCAGTGGGTTATTTGAGACTGATCACTGAATGATTGGGAACAATTTTGGGGAACATATTGATAAGTCTATGGCAGTAGATACTCCGGTTGGAAAGTGAATATAGGTGTCAGCACCAGTATTTAATAATGTGAGATTCTGGTTATTAATAATTGTTTCAATGAGTTTTCCTCTTTTGTTTATCTGGGGTGATCCCCACATAGGGTGGTGCCCATTGAAATCTCCTAGCAGAATAAAAGGCGATGGAAACTGCCTTATAAGTTCCTCCAGCTCTTTCACAGTGAATTCTTTGTTTGGGGAAAGGTACAGTGAGACTACTGTTAACATAACATTCAGATCAATTCGTACTGCTACAGCCTCTAATGTGGTCTGCAGCGGGATCTGTTTTGTAGGAACCTTGTTGTCGACAATTATGGCTACACCTCCTCTTGTTGAATTATTGTTTCTGTCCTGTTGATATATACTATAGTTTTTGATCACTGGAGTCACTTGTGGGGTTAGATTGGTTTCTTGCAGGCATAGGATAACTGGACTATGTTGTTTGATTAGTTCATAAATATCAAAAATATTGCTTCGTAGACCTCTACAGTTCCATTGTATAATGCTGTGCATTATTTAGTTTTAGAAATTGTGTATGGTTCTGTCTGTTTTTTGTGTCCTACCTGTTTGCCTCGATCTAGTTTGATCTTTTCTTTTTTTGGAAAAGTGGGGCGTCCAATTTCCATATCATCTTCTGCATGTAGATCTAGTATTGGTTCATTCTGTAGGGTACCAGAATCTATATCCATATTTGTTGAGCATGTTTGGTTTGAACTGTTTGGGAGTGATGCTTTTGATTTTGCAGTTTCTGGTAGGGTATCAGAAGCGGTTGGTGGAACTGTTAGCAGGGTATTGCTAGCAGAAGTTGCTTTAGATTGTTCTGTAGGTGACTGCTGTGGGGATGATAGCACTGATCGAGCCCAATCAGCAATTGAAATGGATGGTGGTACTGTTACTGCCGTTTGTGTTGCTGTTGACTGATATTTTTTGGTTGCTGCAGCATATGTAATTTTTGGCATATCAAGCATAACTTGCTTCCTAGCTTCCTGATAGGTGACCTTTTGTTCGACTTTGTACTTCTGAATCTTTTTGCCTACTCTCCAGAGTTTGCAATTTTTTGAATACGCTGGATGCTGGCCTTTGCAGTTAGGGCATTGTGGCTTTTCTGCAGTGCAGTCGGTTTGTGCATGATCTTTGGAGCCGCAGTTCGGGCAAGTAGTGTCCCCTCGACATACTGTTTGCGAATGTCCAAATTTCTGACATTTAAAACATCTGATTGGATTGGGAATGTACGGGCGTACTCGGCAGTTTAGGTATCCGGCTTTCACACATGATGGTAAGGTAGGTGTATCGAACGTTAAAATAATGTTTCTAGTTGGAACAAGTTCACCGTCCTTTTTAATCATTATTCGTTTTGCCTGGACGACTTTTTGCTCTTTTAGTTCTTCGACTATCTCATTTTCAGCGACATTCATCAAGTCCCACTCAGCTATTACTCCTTTGGAACTATTTAGTGTAGCATGAGGGGTGACCTGTATAGGTATTCCTCCAAAATTTGATAATTTTAGTAGAGCCTGAGAGTGCTGATATTTCGCTGTTTCAATTAGTAGATCCCCGGATCGGAGTTTTTCACCATTTTCGGTGAACCAGCTACGCTTTCTAAACATTTCTGAATTAGAAATGGTGAAAGAGCACTCATAGGCTTGGATGAGAGAGAATGGAATATAAGGAATGTTGGGAATTCCTGCTGATTCTCATTTCTACGTTGTCTTTTGGTTTGTGATACGTCATGTTCGGTTTCAATCAGGTCATGAGTTGAGCGTTTAGGCTCAAGTGCGGGATAATTGTCAAAATCCATGATTGCTCCTTTTTGCCACGGAGGATAACTTTTCCCCCAGGTTACCGGCCCCGCCACGTGGAGGCAGGAGCGGTGCCACCAGTGACCAAGCGATCAGAGGTTAGTGGTTAGTGTGTTATATAAATTAGTTCAATATACAAGAAGAAAGGTACCTTTCCTTTCTTTTTTGAAGAGCTTGCTTCTTTATTCAGAAGAGCAGAAATGAAATAATTTTGAAAATAAAGACTTAAATTCTCAGTAATCTGCTGATTCTGGAGAAGTCGCTTTGAAGTTCACTTTTTAAATTCGCTTTGATCACTCGCTTGGCACTCGGGGCCCCATGACATTGCAGAGAACACTGAGTATATTCATTTTCTTCTGGCAAACAGTTTGTACATGCTGTATGTGTTTTAGGAAGTTCAATTTTTTATATAATATTAAACCTAGGAATCTAATGTTGTCATTGACTGGAATATTATGATTTCCCAGGTGCAATTCAGGATCAGGATGCAGTTTTTGCTTCTTGCAGGAGGGAATAGCAACAGTTTTCTGTGGTGACTGTCTGTAACCATTTGTAACATCCATGTTTGTATTTTATTTATTGACAGTTGTAGCTTCCTTTCAATGGAGTAAATATTTTGTGAATAACTGGATATGGTGAGGTCATCAGCATAAAGATAAGTTTCTACTGAATTCAGGACGGTTGTTGTTAGAGTGTGTACTCTAACTGTGAAGAGTGTGGCACTGAGGACTGACCCTTGGAGGGACTCCTTCCTCTTGTATGGAGATTTTGGAGAGAACAGTTTGGTAATGGACCTGGAAGGTTTGATATTTGAGAAAGCTCTGAATTAATGATGGTAATATCCTCATAGTCCTAGAACATGTAGGTCACGAATGATGCCATGACACCACGTAGTTTCAAAGGCCTTCTCTATATCTAAGCTCACCATGACTAACTGTTCATTCTTTATGAATGCATTTTGCACATTTGCCTCAGCCTTTATCATAAGGTCTAGGGTAGATATGTTTTTACGAAATCCAAAATGATCGTTGTTCATAGTAGTTTGAGTTTCCAGATAACAGGGGAGGTGAATATGTACCATTTTTTCCAGAGTCTTACCTAAGCAGCTAGCAAATGAGATTGGTCTATAATTATGCAGTGTTTTGGTCTTTTCCTGGCTTTCGAATGGGTAGAACTACAGAATGTCACAAGGATATGGGAAAGAAATTTGCGACAAATATTTGGTAGAAAAGTTTTAGGACAGAGTAATGAGTTCTCCCATTTAGATTCTTTAACATTAGGTAGTATATGTTGTCTGGACCAGGTGCACTATTGGCTGATTTTTTTTAAAGATTCTTGGTTAGTGGTTAATTGTAAGAGAGGACTGACTTCGTTCTGAAATTTATTTTATATTACTCAGCTGTTGATTTGGTTTTTAGGAAAGTTGGATCATATGCAGTTAATGCAGAATGGTGAGCAAAAGATTCTGCAAGGATGTTTGCAATATCCTCGGGAAAGGTTATCTCATGTCCTTTATAGTTGATGATTGAGGAAGGAACTGATGGAAACTTTCCAGTAAGGCTTCTTATTTTTCACCAGATTAGTCCCACACTTGTGTCTTTAGTGACAATTGGAGCAAAACGAATGCAAGATTCTTTTTTAGCTTTTTGACGGATGTAATGGGCATGGGCTTTAAGTTTCTTATAGATAATAAGGTTGGGAGTGGTTGGATTCTTTCTAAAATGATTCCATGCCTTGTTCTTTTCTTTCTTAGCAGTGTTATATGCTGAATTCCACCAATAGTTTTTGCGTTTGGATCCTTTATTTGAAGTCTGAGGAATGGCAATAGCAGCAGCTGCCAACATCTGGCCTGTAATGGTTTAACAGAGTCATCTATGGGGTGATGTCAGATAATATCATCATCTAGTGTAATGCTGGGTGTATATTTATTCCGGTCAGCTTTTGAGAATTTCCATTTAGTTTGAGTGCTTACTGGTAAGTTTCTCCTTTTGCAGAGTTTACAGATTATAGGAAAATGGTCAATATTTAATGGGTAGTCTAAAACTATCCAATCGATATTGGGGAATAATGTTCATGAGCATATTGAGAGATCTATAGCAGAGGTTGAGCCTGTCGGAAAATGGAAATAGGTATGACAGCCTGTGTTAAGCAGTGTGAGATTATGTTTCACAAGAAAATCTTCCCTTATGCATCCCCGGTTGTCTGTCTGTAAAGATCCCCATAACTGCTGTAGTGCATCAAAATCACCCAACACACAGAGAGGAGAGGGTAGTTGTATGATGAGATCGTCTAGATTGGTTTGTGAGTAGATCTGATTTGGTGAGGTATATATTGATACAAGAGTAAGCGTTATTCCAAGAGCAAGGTGTACTGCAACTACTTCTAAAGAGGTTTGTAGAGGAATATGTCTGGAAGTGATTTTATTGTCAATCTATATAGCCACACCACCATGTGAACTATGGATAGTGATCCTGTCGTGCCTGTACAGTGTCTAGTTTTTAAGTGAAAGTGTCACTTTGGGAGAGAGTAGACAGATGCCTACTGGATGATGTTGATTTATCAAATAGTGAATATCTTCAATGTTGCTATGGAAACCTCTACAATTCTATTGAATCAACTGATCCATTATTCAGCTTTTCAAGTAGGAGATGATTCTGAATGTTTTTAGAGGCGATCTGTTCATACCGTTCCAATTTTATTTTTTATTTTCTCGGGAAAGTGGGTCATGGAGTATCCATGTCTTCCTCAGCATGTATTTCTAAGACTATTTCATCATTGTTAGAGGTGTTACCGATTTCCATATCTGCGGTTAGAGTCTTTTGTGGTTTAGGATTTCTCAAACTCTCAGTAACTGAACGTGATGAAGTAATAGTTGGTGGTACGGTGTGTGATTTATTATTTGCTTATTCTTTTTCATGTTCTTTAGGGGATTCCAGTGGACTCGCTAGAAGAACTCGAGCCTAGTTGGAAATGGATGTAGCTGGTGGTATGGAAACTTCAGTTTGAGTTCCTCCCGATTTATATTTCTGTGTTGCAGCTGCATATGACAGTTTTGGTACAGTGAGTAAAACTCGTTTCCTTCCTTCTTGGTAAGTCACTTTGTTTTCTATTTTATACTTTCATATTCTCTTTCCTGTTTTCCAGGTTTCACAGACTTTTGAGTAAGCTGGATAGCTACCCTTACAATTTGAACATACTGGTGTTTGTGCTGGGCAGTCTGTCTGGGTGTGTTCCTTGGATCCGTAGTTGGGGAACACTGAAATCATTCTACAAACTGAGCATGGCCAAATTTTTGGCACTGGAAGCACCTGAGAGGATTAGGGATATAAGGTCGGACATAGCAGTTGAGATATCCAGCCTTAACTGTAGCTGGCAGGGTTCCTGTTGAAAAGGTCAGTATAACACTATATGTCGGAACCAGTTCACCGTTTTTCTTGATTTAAATTCTCTTTGCCTGTACAACGTTTTGGTCCTGTAGCTCTTGGACTAATTCCTCTTCAGAAAGATTTATTACGTCCCACTAGGAGAGCATGCCTTTAGAGGTATTAGATTGGCATGAGGAGTTACTGTGACACGAATATCTGCAAAGTTTGATATGCTGAGTAAGGTTTCAGAGTGCCTACTATTAAGGGTCTCTATAAGTAGATCTCCAGAGCAGTCTTTTCATTTTAGATAGTCCGGCAGCATTCTCGAGACATTTCTCGATAAGAAATGGAGAAAGTGCACCTATCGGTTGACTTGTTTGAGAATGTATTATAAAGAACAGTGGTGATTCCTTTTTGGATCCTTGATAAGAAATGGAGAAAGTGCACCTATCGGTTGACTTGTTTGAGAATGTATTATAAAGAACAGTAGTGATTCCTTTTTGGATCCTTCTGTTCTTTGTCTCTTGGGATGGGAAGTATCAAAATTGTCTGATCTGTCCTTCAACAAGTTGATCCATGGGATTCAACAGACGGATAACCTTTTTCGTGATCCATGATAGCACCTTTTAGCCCTTGACAGAGAACCTTTTCTGCCAAGGTTACTGGCCCGCCATGGGTAAGCAGGAGCGGTGCTGCTAAAGTGACCAAGCAGTATATAAGTTAGTAAGTTAATTTAAAAGGAAAGAAATGTGTTTTTCCTTTCTGAAACTTGCTTGCAATTCGTAAGACAAAGTTGTCTATTAATTAATAGGAAAGTAAGAGAACTTTTAAAACTGAAAAAAAAAAAAACTATGTTTCTGAAAACGCTCTATAAATCACTCAGAGAATCGCTTGATCACTATAACGGTTGGCACCTATTGCTGAGGTATGTCCAGTTGGGAGCTGTATGTGAGTGTGTACATCAGTATTGAGTATGAGGAGGCTTTGTGCCTCTAGAAAGCTTTCAACGAGTCAACCATGTGTGTAGTTTAGGATTGCCCCATAAGGGGCGGTGCCCATTAAAATCCACTAATATACAGGGAGGTTGAAGTATCTGTATGAAGATCTTTTAAAGATTAAGTATGGTTTGGTGGTAGGTAAATTGAGACAAGTGTTATTGAAATATGGAGAGTGATATGAACAGCAATAGCTTCTATTTCAGTTTGAAGTGGAATATGTTTAGTTGCGATCTTTGAATTTATCAGGTTGGTTGGTCGGTCAGCGCATTAGCAACTAAGGCTATAATGCGCCAAAACGTGGTCATAAAAATTAAAACTTTCAGTAGCCTAATGAATTAGGTCACTAAGTCAAGGTATAAAAACAAGTATAAACTGTAAAAGACAAATATCAGTAAACAAGTAACAATAACAAGGTAGATTTTTTAAATATCAGTAAAATGGTTTCCTGATTTCAAAAAGCTAAAAACAGCAGACACATGGTCATTGTCAGATAAAATCTGACTGAGTGTATACGGCTCAGTCAGATGGTTAAAAGCAGTAAAACGTATATTACTAAAAACTGGACAGTCAATTAAAAAGTGTCTGATTGATAATCCTGCCATTGGGAGTATATCTTTTGGTGTACTATTTTCCTGTAGTCTGTATAGGAGACTGACAGGCAGCGATTATTATTGGGAATTGCTGTTTGGCTGCGGTGTCATCCAAATCATTTCCCCTAATCCCAATGTAGCTGTGAATCAATCAGAAGCAGCTTTCATATTCACGTTCATGGAAAAATTGAATCTTCTGCTGAATGTAAGACAGAACTGGATGAGAATTATATCTCACAGTTATTAAAGCCTGTAACACGGTGAGAGAATCGGAATATAAAAGGAACCGTTGGTATTGGCATTTACTAATATGATCCAAGGCTAACTGTATAGCGTGCAGCTCTGCAGTAAATATGCTGCATTCAGAGAGAATCTGATCCGATGTGGTGGTGTCTGTAAAGACAGCAGCAGAACCCACATATGATTCCGAATTCGAGCCGTATGTGTAAACTGGCACGAAGTCAGAATGTTCAGCTTGGTGTGCTGAATAAAGCTGCAGGTAGACAGATGATGGAGTGTACGACTTCCCCCAATTTCTAAGGGACAAGTCACATGCTGGAACATGAGCATGCCAGGGTGGAAGGGGTTGCTTTGGTGTCTACCTTGATCTTAAGTTCTTTGGGTAGCTCTTGGAGACTAATACCAAAAGGACGATTGGCAGTCTTACGGGTGTTGTACAAATTTCCCCATCGTCGCTCAAAAACAAATGGCCACGTAGGATGGTCTGGAGGGATTTTAGTTTTAACGCATACTTTAGAGACAACTGCTTGTGTCGGAGCGATAATGGTGGTTTGTTTGCTTCGACGTATAAGCTCCGAACAGGAGATGTTCGATATGTTCCAAAAGCGATGCGGAGAGCCTTATGATGGACAGGATCCAGCCATCGAAGTGCACTGTCTCTGGCCGAATTGTATACCAGGGACCCGTAAACTAGTCTGGATCGTACAAGCGCACGGTAAAGCCGTAGAAGGGTGCATCCGTCCGCACACCAAGATGTAGAGGAGAGAGAGCAGAGAATATTCAAGCCTCTTGTGCATTTTGTACGGAGTTGACGGATGTGATCCACAAAGGTCAGCTTTTTATAAAATACGAGTCCCAATAATTTTGTGTCTGCCACTACTGGAATAGCATTTTGTCCAAGCCTTAAATCATGTTCAGGATGAAGATTACGCTTACGACAAAAGTGTACGCAAATCGTCTTCTGTGGCGAGAACGTGAAACCATTAGATTGTGCCAAGGAATTTAGGCGATCAATGGCTTTTTGCAGTTGTCTTTCAAAAACCCTCATGTTGCATGACTGACAAAATATGCTAAAATCATCAATATAGAAGGCACTGTTTACAGTTGGAGGAAGTTTTCTGTGATGGAATTTACTTTGATGGTGAAAAGCGTGACACTTAATACTGATCCTTGAGGTACTACCTCCTCTTGGCTGAAGGAACGAGAGAGTGAGGATCCCACACGAACTTGGAAAGATCGATTGGCTAAAAAGTTTTTAATAAAAATGGGGAAATGCCATCTAAGACCAATTATTCCTACAATGGAATTGCAACAGCCTCTATGCTGGTTGTCACTAGCAAGCACTGAACTGGGGTCTGGTTGCCCACAAGGATAGCCACTCCTCCAGGAGCAGGATCATCCGCAATTCAATCCTTGTGAAAAAGCTATGCAAATCTTTTAAGATGCCAAATCTCCAAGTTGTGTCATACGCTTTCTCCATACCAAAGAATACAGACACTAAATGTTCATGTTTTAGGAAAGAATCCCGGATGGTTGTTTCTAGTCTAATTAGATGGTCCAGAGTGGACCGGTTCCTTCGGAAGCCGCACCGAATGTGGGAGAGGTCATTTGATTCTAAATACCATATTAAACGAAAATTAACCATTCTCTCCAGGATTTTGCACATACAGCTAGTCAGAGCAATATTACGATAATTAGTAGTGACTTTCGGATCCTTTCCTGGCTTAGCAAAGGCAAGAAAGATTGCCTTGCGCCAGGAATCCGGAAACTGCCCTTCGATAAAGATTCTGTTATATAGAAGGAGCAGATAGTCCATAGATTTTGGTGAAAGATGCTTAATCATTTCATAATGGATGCCATCTGGTCCAACAGCACTTGCTTTGGAAAGAATGAGAACTCTTTTCAGTTCCTGTATAGTGAATGACCCGTTGTAGTGATAAACGCTCTTAGACTTAAAATAAATAGCGTGCCTGTTTTTCGATTTTATGTTTCAGGACCAGGAACTCTGGGGAATACGAAGATGTTGCAGAGATGTTAGAGAATGTTTCTCCAAGAAAATTGTCTATTGCAGTTGGATCTGCAATAGTGTATCCATTATAATCTAGGACTGAAGAAGGGTGGGATATATATTTTCCCTTAATTTTCTGGATTTTATCCCAGACCAACTTAGTACTAGTGAATTGAGTAATTGACGAAGTAAAACAGATCCACGATTCCTTTTGACTCTGACGGCGGCTGTAGCGTGCTTTGGCTCGTGCGCATTTAAAGGCTATAACTTTGATTCAAGTTTTTTGCTGGTGTGCATTGTGAATTCCACCATGGTTTGGGAAATGGTGTAAACCGGGCAGATGTTTTTGGGATGGCATTCACAGCTGCTTGAACGATATTTTCTATGATGTACGTTACTGCATCATTGATAGGCTCCTGACTGATGGCACTCAGGTCAAAATTTGCCTGATGTTGGAAGGCAGTCCAGTCAGTCTGATCTGTCTTCCACTGTGGTAACCTGAAAGGAAGATACGGTCTCCCACTGTGTAACGCGGTTATCACAGGGAAGTGATCACCTCCATATGGGTTCTCTTCCACTTCCCAAGTGAGTGAAGGGGAGCAGATAGAGAGATCAATGGCAGAAAACATACGGGTTGGCATGTGGAAGGTTTTGGTCCAATATTTAGAAGGGAAAGGTCATTGTCATTTAGCATACACTCTATGACTCGTACCTATGGGGTAGTGCTAGCATCAATTCTATTGATGCTAGCACTACCCCATAGGGTGTTATGTCCATTAAAATCCCCGAGAAGTAAGAAAGGGAGAGGTAACTGCGTTACAAGATCATCGAGATCTTCCTGGGAGATGTCAGTCCCATGTGGCAAATAAATAGAGCAGACGGTTAATAAAAATCGCACAGTAAGGCGAATTGCAACAGCCTCTATGCTGGTTGTAACTAGCAAGCGCTGAACTGGGGTCTGGTTGCCCACTAGGATAGCCACTGCTCCAGGAGCAGGACCATCCGCAAGTCAATCCTTGTGAAATATTTTAATGCTATGCATGGTGGGATCCTCATTTGCCTTTAGATAAGTCTCCTGCAAGCAAAAGCAAACTGGCTCATGCTTTTGCAAGAGGGCCTTGATGTCATCAGTATTTCGCTGGAATCCACGACAATTCCATTGTAGGAATTTAGCCATTATTTTGGCTTGGTGGGTCCATCAGGCGGCTTCCGAGGTGCTGAGGGCTTACTTTTGTCAGTCTTGGATTTATCTTTTTTGGGGAAGAATGGATGCTATCCCCATGTCCATTTCTTCGTCCGCAAAGAGTTCCAAGACTGATTCATCCGGTACCTCCTTGTCCTCTACATCCATTGTTTCTGTTATTACTGGTGGCTCTTTACCACTTGGTTTTGGTAGTGGTGGAGCACTAGGAGGTACGGATATAGGAGAGTTGCAGCTGACTGTGTTTTTTTGGTGGGCTTTTGTGAACTCAATAAATAGCGTGCAATCGGAGTGAATGACTCTCTTGGTGGTAGAGTCATCTCTGTTTGTTTACCAATAGTGCACTTCTGAGTGTATGAAGGCTTCCCGCTATTTATTGGTTGTATGCATTTTCTAGCCTCTGTTTTCAGTTTTTGGATCTCTTTTTCGTCCTTCCACCTCTGGCATGCTCTGGAGTAGGCAGGATTCTCTTGTTGGCAATTTACACAGATCGGTTTGGAAGCTGAACTTTCCTTGCTCTCGTGATGTTCCGTACCACATCGAGCACAGGCAGGGTTACCACGAAAAGCCGTTTGTGAGTAGCCGTATTTTTGGCATGTAAAACACCTCGGTGGGTTTGGGATGTAAAGGCTCACTGGGCAGTTTAAGTAGCCTGCCTTGATGGAACTTGGAGGCTTTCTTTGCAGTTTGGACAAACAGGGGTTTTGACAGAGCAATCCACTTGAGTGTTATCTTTTGAGCTGTAGAGGGAACACACGGCCTCACCTCTACATGCCTGCTGCGAATGCCCGTATTTCTGGCATTTGAAGCAGCGAACGGGATTTGGGATATATGGTCTAATACGACAATTCAAATAGCCAGCTTTAATTGAGGATGGTAAGTCTGGCGTACTGAATATTAAAATGATGGATCTCGTTGGAGTGAGATTTCCATCTTTTTTAGTCATAATCCGTTTCACATTTGTAACTTTTTGACTACTTAGTTCTTGAAGTAGCTCTTCTTCGGAGACTGTAATTAGGTCCCACTCACTGATTACACCCTTTGATGAATTTAAGGTTCTGTGTGGAGTAATTGATACTGTGAGCCCACAAAATGATGTTGTGTTTAAGAGCCGCTCAGAATGTTTAGCGGTGGCAGTTTCAATGAGGAGATCTCCGGATTGTAGTCTTTTCACCATTTTTGGTGATCCAGTAATTGATTCCAAATATTTTTGAATCAAGAATGGTGATAATTTTCCTAAAGTTTGGGAGGACAAAGAATGAATTACCAAGAAATTTGGTAATTCAAATTTGGTAAATTTGGTAAAATTTGGTAATAAAATTTGGTTCCCTTCTAAGCCTTTTGGGGTTGTTTGTGTCACGGTCGTTGTCAGGAATTTCTGACCTTGAGCTTGATGGTTCTAAAGGTGGATAACTATTCATATCCATGTTAGCTCCTTTTGGCCCTGGGGTTATATTTTTACCGCCAAGATTACCGGCCCCGCCACGGGGAGGCAGGAGCAGTGCCGCTTGTGGCCAAGCGTATAGGTTAGTACAGTTAGTAAGATGAATTAAATTAAAGAAAAAGGTTCTTTCCTTCTTCTGGGCTCTTTTCTTAGTGCTTTTAAGAAAGAAGGGCTACTTAACGGAAAAGTTTAATAAGCAAGGGAGAAAACAAAAGAGAACCTTGTCGCTTAGAGAAAAACACTTTTCAATCGCACGAGAATCGCTTGGCACCCGGGGCCATATGTTAGTGCGGAATATTCTGCAATTGCACTGATTATGGTTTTCATTATTTGTTTTGGAGAAGTTTTCAGAATGTTCCCTAGATGCTGTTTTGTTTTAAATCTTTCAAACTTTTCATTTTTGGGATAACATAGTTTACCAGCATCCATCTCTTCACCTGCAAAAATATTGAGGTGGATGGTTACCTTTGAAATTGTCTGCATGATTGGCCACTCCTGTCTCCATTTAGTTGATACTGCTTCTGGCTTATGACATTACATTTTTCTTGAAGGGTTTTCGTTTCTGTGTATTTTGCACCAGCAGGTAAGGATGGTAGTGTGTTGGTGTGTTTCTCTTGATGTTTTAGCTGGGATGTTATAAGTAGTGCTCATGCCCAGTCTGAAATAGACTTCTTTGCAGGAATTGTGACATCTCTTTGGGTCTGTCTCTATCTTACACTGATTTCTTATGACATGTGCACAAGAGGATCTGTTTATGAAAGTTGGAAGTACCATTCTCTTGGATTCTTGGTGTGTGAGAGAATTTCCTATTTTATATCACTGTTTCTGCTTTTCACTTTTCCAATATTCACAGTTCTTGAAATAGGCGGAATAGTCCCCCTTGCAGTTTGGACATTTCCACTGCTTGGCTGGGAAGTTCTGATTGGTGTGATCCTGAGGAACAGATAGCAACTCCATGGCATTCCATTTGTGAATGTCCATATTTTTGGAATTTTAAGCTGGAGAGAGGACATGGAATGTATGGTCTGATGTTACAATTTACATATCTGGCCTTAACAGATGTAAATGGTTTGGGAGTATTAAAAGTCAGTATGAGATTTCCAGTTGGGGTAAGTGTCCCATCTCTAGTTACTTTAATCCTTCTCACAGCTATGACACCTTGATCTTCCAGCTCATTTTTAAATTTCTTCTTGTGGAGATGATAACGTCCATTCAGAAATTACTCCTTTTGATGTGTTTAGGGTATTATGGGGAGAGATCTTTACTGGGATCACACCAAAAGTTGTCATTTGAAGCATTCTTTCTGTATGTTTTACACTTGCTGTCTTGACTAGCATGTCACCTGATTTGAGTCACTTGACATTTTTGTATGGTGTTCCAGCCGTATTGGCTGGAACACCATACAAACCATACTTCACCATACTTCTATACATTTCTGGATGACAAATGCCAACAGTTTTCCTACAGGTAGTTGTCATTGAATGAAGGACTATAAAAGTAGGTGTACAAAGTGATGTCATGTCCTTTTTTTGTCTCTTGTTATCCTCATTTTCCCGACTCAAAGGAGTCAGATCTGTGTGATCTGTGGTTGTGATGTTAGGATCACTGATGTTTGCTCCTTTTAGCCCTGGGAGTGAGAGCTTTTCCTCTCAGGCTTCTGGATCTGCCACAGGGAGGTACTAGCTGTGCTGTCTAGTGACGAGGCACAAGTAGATTAGTAGTTATTGGAATTAGTACATAAATAAATGAAAGAAAGGTGTTTTTCCTTTCTTAGGAACTTTTGTGCTGATACTTTCAGCACACACACACACATATATATATAGAGCAGGCCTCCGTTATAACGCGGTTCGCTTTACGCTGATTCGCTATAACGCTGTTCTTATATTATAACCCGTATCTGACTATAATGCTTTCACAGATCACTATAACGCTCTTTTACACATTGCATTTTTGGCATATCTAACGAAATTGTTTCATTTGATGGAGTCGATAGCTTGAAAATGAATATCAAAACAGCATTAAAACGTTTCCCACGCTGACTTGAGAAATTTTCTCGCACGCTGATTTAATTGCAGTACAGTGACTTGTTATGTAGTTCCGAGATCAACATTTTAAAAAATGATCAAGTATATTGTTTGTAATATTAGCGTTATATGCATTTATCCGAAGTCTAGTCATCACTCAGTACAGTATTAGACATTGTGCGGAACGGACAGTTTACTCGAACATTGCATCATAATTAATGCAACCAACGCAGTTACATTTTTGAAGAGTTAATAATGGCCGATAAGAAGGAAAAAGCAACAATGTCTGGGCGCAGTATGAAGACTATAAATGTAAGAAAAATACTGAATTTGAAAATTAAATTAGACGTTTTGAAGCGAATCGATTCCGGTCAACGACAAGCGGATGTATGCCATAATTTAGGACTTGCAAGTTTAACTGTAAGAACAATTATAAAAAAATAAAGAATTAATTTTAGCAGCGGGAAAGATGGCTGTTCCACTGGAAGCAACTAGGGTTAGACTGTCTATTAGGATTGAAATGGAAAGACTAACTAATTTTATTGAAGATAATATCCAATGCAAAATTCAGTTAAGTTAAATATTATAAAAAAAAAGAGAGAGAGATTAGCCAATGTGATGATCTGAATAAAACTCATCTAAAAAAAAAAAAAAAAATGTGGAACCATTTAAAACTAGTAAGGGCTGGTTGAATAGATTTAAAATCCAGGGAGAAGCCGCAAGTGCAGGAGAAGCCGAAACTTTCAAAAAAGAACTTGTTAAAATTATTGAAGAGGGGTATTATGTGTTATACTTCTCAACAAGTTTTTAACATAGATGAAGCAGGACTTTTGTGGAAACGAATGCCTAAAAGAAGTTTCAATTCCAATTAAAATTTATCATTTTAATTGGAATTTTAAGTTTAATTTTGATACATAAGTAGTTACCACATAATTATATACGTATGTAATGCAGAATATTTTATATGTACAAATATTTGAATATTAAATATTCTGACTGACATTTGTACATCTTTTCACTACCGTTTATTATTGATCAGGAAATATCCTATGGCACCAAATGCAACTCACAAATACATATGTTACCTTATGGGAATGCGGCGCTCGCTTAGCGCGGATTCACTTAGCGCTCTGTTTTTCCGGAACGGATTATCACCGTTAAGCGGGGGTCACCTGTATATATATATACAGTCGATTCCGGTTATTTGGGACACATCGGGACTAGTGCATTTTGGCCCGATTAAGCGGCTGCCCCAATTATCCGAAGTTTCATGTAAATAGTTAAAAATACAATGTACCCCCCCCCCTTTACAATTGGTTCACTGTAAAATCAAATAATGTTACAACGAACTCAACATAGTAAAGTACCGTTCACTATACGATGTGTAGTAAGCGGTGTCATTGTGATCACATTTGTGAATTGAATTTTAATTCTCTTAAACGGCGATTCTAATTAGCAAAAATAGGAGGAAATTTATCCACAGACTATAAAAGTAAAGATATATTAAGCACAAATTTACCTTTTATTACCTTACCAATTAAATGATACGTGAAAATCAGAATAATTAATACGTACTGTAATATGTACATACAAACCAGTTGACATTTCTGTTCACTGACATTTGTGGGTGGGGGTTAAAATTTAAAACAGTAATAAGCAATCAATAACAAAGAACACGACACACACAAATTGCAAGTAGCACGATATGCACAAGTGAGAACGGAGTAACGAGTTACGAAGCTTTAAAAATAGGAACGAAGAGAAGAGTCTGAAAATTAATTTTCTTTATATGATTGAAGATTCCATGGAAGTGTAAACACATTTCACCATAATAACCCAGAGAATTCCAGCTGACTTTACTATCTGTTTATGATAGATTGCACTAACAGAAAAGCCCAATAAACAGGTGACTGCTAATTGTTTTATGGTTGTGACCTTCAGAAATCTGACTGAACCACGTGTACGGTCGGAGACAATCGTAGGGTAATCTCCAGTGCTGCGGTCTCCTGCCCCGATTAAATGGCATGTTGTCCCAATTAAGTGAAGTAAACCCTGGCTATCTTCTCGACTGGGTTCTGTTCTTTAAGATTTGCCACAAATAAATTCATTTCTTGCATTCAGACTTTTTTCCAGAAAACCTTGGTATGGTGAGCAATGAGAATGATTACATCAAGACACGGATCATAAATAAATAGTAGCAGCCCCTAGGTGCCAGTATTTGAAATCCCCCAAAGAATTGAAAAATTTCATTGAACGAGAAGCCCAAAAAATTCTGCAGCACCTCAGGTTGTTGTTGTTATTTGTTTTTAGGAGCATTAGCAACTAAGGCCATAATTGCTCCAGTGGTCATTCCCTGACCTTTCCGCATCCTCCGTCCTCCGTATTTGGTGATCATGGGCTCGAACCCCGGTCTAATCAAGAAGCGTGTGCTACGCACTACTGCTCCTGCCCACCTGGCTACAGAAGTGCCTCAGCACCTTAGGATCCCAAGCTAATCTAAATGTACTACTGATTAATAAACATGAAAAAAAATCACTTCTTTGTTTCTTGTCAACCTGACCTATGCTTGTTAGTGGTTATCTGTGCCTCTTTCAAAAAAATTCTCTCACTTGGAAATGAAGTTGCAACTATGCAAAATGAATTTTGGACTAATATGAAAAGCCTATGACATATTATTTTGTTTTCTTCCTGCTAATTTAACATATTTTTCTGCCTTGAAAGAAGATGTTGGTGTTTCAATACAGTTCAGAAATGATGGATGCTTCAGAATTTTCTATTTGAAAATTATTTTAAACCAACTAGATGGAATGTTTAAGTACAGCTGCATGTGATGCAAAAAATATAAAATAATTTAAAAATCCAAAAGTAACAACTGGGTTAGGAATTCTTATAAATTGCTTAGAAAGGGGGGGGGGGGGAGAGAACAAGCTACTGGGCAATATGCAGTACAGCAATACCTTGTTTAACACGGCTTCAAACAGCACGGGTTTCACTACAACACGGTTTTCAATTAAGTTTAAGTCGAAAATTTATTGTACATATTAAAACTCATTCAATAGCCTAGACAGGTACTATACATATATGCTGCATTGTCATAGCCAGGTACTATACATATATGCTGCACTGTCATAGCCAGGTGCTATACATATATGCTGCATTGTCATAGCCAGGTGCTATACATATATGCTGCACTGTCATAGCCAGGTACTATACATATATGCTGCGGTGCCAACTCTATTGTCTACCCTGCACATGGTACTTTAGCTCCCTACAGGCAGTCAGCTGCAATGTGCAACAGTGTTCAGTATTCTTAATCCCGTCCTGATGAGACGACAATGATAGTTTTTCAAACTTTTCATTTCAAAATTTATTTTTTACCCCCTTAAATACGATCAAAAATATATCTGCATCTTGGCTAGAAATCACTGCCAACAACATGCGTTCTGTTTGGCAGTATGATTTGCCTCATTTGCTAAATGATTTCACTGGTTTTGACTTGGAATTCGAAACTTTGGACACTGCCAATGTACATGACTGTATTGACTGACATGCAAATGACTTAGATAACGCAACTCTCCTTGAAATTGACGAGGAAACTGCATATGCAGAAGAGTAAAATAATTCTGAAGTGGATAACACTGAAGTGCCACCAAAACAATTTTCAACAGAAGAACTGGAAAGTTTTTTTGGGGGGGGGGGGATGGGAGGGGGTTGACATGGCCTGCGAGGCCATTAAGAATGGAGATCCGAATGTTGAACGTAGCATCGAGATACGGCAAATTTTACAAGATGAGATTCGATGCTACAAAGACGTGTACGCCGAGAAAAAGAAGAGATGGCTTCACCAGACTTCATTATTGAAATACTTAAAGAAAACAACTGCTTTTTTAAAGTTTTTTCTCATCTATCATGATGAGAAAATTTAATAATTTAATAAAATTAAAAATTTAATAAAAATTTAATAAAATTTTTGCAATTTTTTTTAAAATTTCAAATCCTTTTGACTATCAAGTGCAAATTGTTTATAGATTTATTATAATTTGTTTATAGACTGTTTCTCTGGTACGCATTCAATTAAAATCCATTATAAGTATACCTCAATCAGCACGGTTTCACATAACACGGAAGTTTCGGTACCAATTATCAGTGCTATGCGGGGTATTGCTGTATTTAACTGAATAAATGTTCTGTTTCAAAGGATAGAATGGTATGGTTATTTGTAATCAAAAACCATTAATTCACTTAAAACTGGCTAGTCCTCCCTGATAGTTTAATGGGCTTGTTTGTTTGTTTTAGGGTTTTATGGCGCATTAGCATCTAAGGCTATAATGCGCCAAGTCAAAAGGATGTAGAATATAAAACTATAAAATTAAAATTATTTGTATATTATTGTAAAATAATATACGATATAAAACGTTCATATAGCATAAAACGATAAAAATATTTTAGATAGAATTATTTAGATTAATAAGTTGTAAAAACTTAAAAATAGCTGACACTTTGTCATTGTCTGAGTGTATAAGGTTCAGACAGATGGCTAAAACATAAACGGCGGTCATTATAAAAGGACGGACATTCAATTAAAATATGACGGACTGTTAAAATGGTGTCACAATTTCTACACATAGGACGATCGTCTGCCCTCAGCAAATAGCAGTGTGTCAAGTGACAATGCCCTATGCGGAGTCGAGATAGAACAACTTCCTCCTTTCGGTTCCTGCGCAGACTAGACTGCCAATGTTCAATTACAGGCTTAATCTCATATAACTTGTTTGTAATCTGTCCATGCCATGAGTGTTGCCATTGGGATACCAGTTTCTTTCGAATTACCGGCCTGTAGTCTGTATAGGGGACTAACAGGCAAGAGTTAAATAGGTTTGCTGATTTGGCTGCAGTGTCTGCCAAATCATTTCCTGAGATCCCAATGTGGCCTGGGATCCAGCAGAAACGAACATCAAATTTGAATTGTGCAAGAAAATGCAGCTTCTGCTGTATCCGGGTCAGGACAGGATGAGGGTTGAACCTCATCGATGATAAAGCCTGCAATGAACTCAGAGAATCGGTATATATAATATATTTTTTGTGGTGGGTGGTTCGTATACGATCTAAGGCTAGCTCAACCGGATGCAGCTCTGCAGTGAACACACTGCATTCGTTGGATATCTGCTCAGATACCGTGGTGTCTGGGAAAACAGCTGCAGATCCGACAGACATTTCTGACCTCGAGCCATCTGTGTAGATGGGCAAGAAGTCAGCATGTTCAGAGCGATCAGCTAAAAAGAGCTGCAGGTAGACGGTGGACGAAGTATTGTCCTTTCTCCAATTGTTAAGGGAGAAGTTGCAGTTTGGGACACGAGCATGCCAGGGTGGAAAAGGTTGCCCTGGTGATGGGGCAACATTGTCTAATGTGATGTTCAAATCATTGAGTAGCCTTTGGATGCGAATACCGAATGGTTGATTGGCAGTCTGGCGAATGTTGTACAGATTTTCCCAACGTGGCTCAAAAACGGGTGTCCACGTCGGATAGTCTGGCAGGGATTTCAGTTTTAAAGCATACTGTAGAGACAACTGTTTCCTGCGAAGCGATAACGAGGGCTCATTCGCTTTGACATAGAGGCTGTGGACAGGAGAAGTTCGAAATGCTCCAGTGGCAGTACGGATCGCCTGATGGTGGATGGGATCCAGCCATCGGAGTACGCTGAGTCTAGAGGATGCGTATACCTGGCACCCGTAATCTAACTTAGATCGTACGAGTACACGATAGAGGCGCAAAAGGGTACATCGGTCAGCGCCCCAAGAATGTGAGGAGATTGCACGTAATTGACGGATGTGTTCTAGAACCTTCATCAGGTCACTGTTGAGTCCCCCTTGAGTGGAGAAATTTTTGAGGCCTTGAAGGGGGAGGGGATGCTGAAAGAACAGTTTAAGAAAAAAGCTATTCAAAATTAAGCTTTATATAATGTCAGAAATAATCCTTATTTTTTAAATGGATTAACAATTTTACCTGGCTTAAACTGTAATCAGATGGAGATTTAACTGTATATTTAAGAGAAATAGAAGGCGACAGTAGTTATATCTTGTACTGTCACCTTCTAAAAGCAAATAAAGACTGAAATTAAATTTTCATAATTTTAGAAAGGGTTAACCATTTTAGCTAAAACTAAAAGGTAGAGATACAAATTCTCAGTATACCAATAAGACAAATAATAAACTAGAGAAACAAGCTAAAATATTTCTTTACCATTCGTAGATAACAGGAAATGAGCAGGGTTCTTCCTTTTCAACCACCTGATTTTGTTTATTTTCTCTTCTATTTCTAAACTCTTCAAATAATCAAATTCTGGTTCATGGCTTTGAAACGTGCTATAAACATTATATTCTCCTCTTCTTGGTACAGATTGTTTGGACTATGTGTGTATATATATATACATGTACATATATATAAGAAAAACATTTTAAACATTACAGAGAAAATCATATGTAGTATATAAAATATTAAGTGGACAACACAATAATTCTTTTAAAATAACTTGTTTTTCCAGACTGTTAAATACTAATACATTGAAATTATTATAATGTTGACAATTAACCAAGTAAATGGATAAATAAAAAATCAATATAGTTTACTTAAAACAGTGCAAATGTGAACATATATAAAATATGCCCCTTCTATACCATCTATTTTCTGTGTCTATACAGGTGCAACATCTGCAAACTGGGCCTTTAGGAGTCAGAGATGATTTTTGTTGAATAAATTTAACCAGGATAAATAATCAACTGTCAAAATCCAAGCACAATCAAATGGAGAGCTTGCTGGTTTTGACATTAGCCACATGGTGCAAGGAAGCCTTAAACTTTTTGTTGCACCACAAAAATAAAAAAATAAAATAATAATACCACTACTAATAACAATAATAATAAAAACACTTCTTATATGTTCCATTCTGCTTACAAGCAGTGATCCAGACAGCTGAATTTTTCCAAGCTGGCACACTCCACCAACAATGGAGGTTAACTTATTCCAATGATTTACAACTCATTATGTAAAAGAAAGCTTCCTATTATCTAGTTAATGCCTTTCTTCATAACCTGAATTTATGACCGCTAGTTCAGAATTGTAAAAATTTCACCTTCATTCATTTTACTATCCCCTTTCAGAGCTCTGCAGAGAGCATTGTTGTTGTTCACAAGGGCCAGCTGGGCCATATTGTGCGTGTTTGGAGGCAAAAACTGTATGAGTAAATCTTCATATTATGATTATATAAATTTATCACTTCCATGATCAAGTGGCAGGATGTTTGCATGTGTCAATGAAGGCTGAGACTATGCCATTGGGAGCATATACTCCTAGCAGGGTCACCCAGGGTGGACAGATAAAAAAGCTAAAAAGGACAGATATAAAAGCTAAGACACCAGGCTAAATCGATCCAAAATCTTTCGACCTACTGGACCTGCATGGCAGATTATGGTCCATTCCCTCAACATGGCTTCACAACAAAATAAACAGCCTTCTCTCTATGGAGGCCTGCAACCTACTATCTACAGGCAGTGGGAAGACAAGCTCAATGTCAGTAGGTGCTAAGAATCACCGAGGTTGAGCAGGCTGCCTATGGAATTTAGACACTGGAACATTAACATTCGGTCTATGAGTACAGACACGAGCACCCAGGAACCAAGAACTTCTGCTTTATCACTTAAACATCAGTTTCACCAGACTGTAAAAATTTCATTACAGCCAAAGACATTCAGACATTTGGGCCTTGACCTGTACTTGTGTCATTGTAAATTATTATTATTATTTTTTTTATGGGCTACATGTAACTTAATGTTTTTAATATTACACTGAAGACATCTCTTCAGCACCATGAAAGGCTACAGATTCATCCAAGACCTGAAAGACACCAGTAGTAGGAGCGAAGTAACTTGCTTCAAAATTAGAACACAAGTTCATTGGTGAAGACAGGA
The DNA here is from genome assembly GCF_048544385.1 of Mastigoproctus giganteus. Lineage (NCBI taxonomy): Eukaryota > Metazoa > Arthropoda > Arachnida > Uropygi > Thelyphonidae > Mastigoproctus > Mastigoproctus giganteus. The sequence continues at coordinate 158,639,136 of NC_143579.1, forward strand.
TATTAGAGCTGGAAAAGGAATTAGAAAATGTGAATTGGAATATCATCGGTTTGGCTGAAACAAGAAGAAATTAATTACTTATAAGTTTATCAAGTGGAAATCTGCTGTACACCAATGGAAACAGCGACAGGAGCGAAAGTGGAGTTGGCTTTCTGGTCCATAAAGATATAAAAAACAACATTTTGGAATTCAAAAGTACATCACCAAGGGTGTCAAGGCTGATACTCAAGATTTCTAAGAGGTACAAGCTGAAGATTATAATGATTTATGCACCAACATCGAGCCATGATGATGAAGAGGTTGAAGAAATGTACACCGAAATTGAGAGTCTTCTAGATGACCAGAAAACCCACTACATTATCATTATGGGGGACTTCAATGCTAAGGTTGGAAAGAGACCAAACAGTGCAGAAAGGGAAACTATAGGAAATTTTGGAATTAGTGAAAGAAATGAAAGAAAGAGGTGAAAGTCTTGTGGAATTTGCAGAATCGTGAGGATTGTCAGTAATGAACACTTTTTTCAAGAAAAGGGCAAACAGAGAGTGGACATGGAAGAGCCCAAATGGATTAAGAACTAATGAAATTGACTTCATCCTCACTAACAGAAGATATATCGTGTATGATGTTACCGTACTGAACAAGGTAAATGTTGGAAGTCATCACAGAATGGTAAGATGCACATTTGATACAGATGTAAAAAAACAAAGGAAAAAACTGACTCGAGTAAATAATACAAAGGTGTTTAAGATAACAGAAGAGGAGAAAAACCAGTATGTACTGGAACTTAGGAACAAGTTTGAGCTTCTGCAGACTGCTCAGGACCAAGATATCGACGAGGAATATTACAACTTTCTGAAAGTCATAAAGCCCAAGAAACCTATAAGTCAAAAGAAATCCAAAGAAGAAAAAATTAGTCAAGAAACACTTGTCATGATGAACTGAAAACGACAAATGAAGAGCAAGATAAACACTGAAAAGGGCAAAATTCACATACTGTGTTATGCAAAGCCATTAAAAAGAGACTCAGAGAGGACATAAGCAGATTTAACACAAGAAAAGTAGAACAAGCTTTAAGGGAAAACAAAAATAATAATATAAATATAAATAATAATAAAAATAATAAAGAAAGACAAATGATGGTAGATGACTTTCATCAACCGGTGAAATACCACCACTTTGCTTATTGGAGGCTTGAAGTGGTGAAACTCATGTTTAGCCTCTAGAGCAAAGTTTCCGGCATCCCCCTACCCCCATACTTCTCCTTCAACCCATGCACGGTACTAAGTACTATAGGTTTTGATACCTTTCGTGTTTGGGGTTTTCATAAAAAAAAAAAAAAATTGATACTGAAACTGAAGAATACCGATGGTGTACTTAAAAATAGCAGAGAAGGCACAATTCAAATAGCAGAAGACTACTATAGAGAATTATACAAGGATCGAGGGAATGATGCCAGCAGTGGGAAAGATGGAGCGCAAATTAGTAATACATACAACATACCCAATATCCTTCCTGATGAGGTAGAACATGCAATGAAGAAAATGAAGAATTAGAAAGCCCTGGGGGAAGATGAAGTTACTGGAGAGTTGTTAAAATTGGGAGGAAGAGACATGACACAAAAACTGACAAGGCTCTTCACAAAATGCATTAGAAAAGGTGTGATGCCTAAGGAGTGGAATAATGCAATCATAGTTTTGCTGCATAAGAAAGGAAATAAATCATAAATTGGAAATTATAGACCAATTAGGTGTTATCCCATCTACAAGTTGTTCACAAGGGTCATTACTAACAGATTACAAAGAATACTTGATGAGAAGCAACTGAAAGTGCAAGCTGGCTTTAGGACAGAATTCTCAACTATGGATCACCTTCACATAATATTACAGCTAATGGAGAAAGCAAATGAATATAAAACACCATTATGCCTGGCATTTGTGTATTATGAAAAGGCATTTGACTCGATACAGCATAAGGCAATATTTCGGCAAAGACAAGGCATAGATACCCCATATATTATGATTTTGAAGAAAATATATGAGAACACTTACCTCCGAAGTTGTTTACAGCTGCCCTTGAGGACACTTTCAGAAGATTAGATTGGTCACAGAAAGGAGTCAATGTGAATGGAGAGTACCTAAACCATTTACGATTTGCAGATGACACTGTGGTCATAAGCCACATTCCCAAAGAATTAGATGAAAATCTTAGTCAGTTATGCAGAGTAAGTAAGGATTTTGGAATAAAGATGAATATGGATAAAACAAAAGTAATGATGAACAAGTATGCCAAAGAAGGGGATATAATAATTGAAAAGGTGGTCATATACTTATCTGGGACAAGTCATTGGCTGTAATAATGATAAATGGCTGGAAGTCAAGAAAAGAATAAAATTTGGATTAATTGCATTCAGGAAATATAGTCACATACTGAGGAGCAATATCCCAATTTATCTGAAACACTGACCATGACTTATGGTCAATGTTTCAGGTCTCCCCATGATGACTTATGGAAGTGAAACTTGGGCACTCACCAAAAGAATGGAAGAGAAGCTGAGAACGACACAGCAAAGAATGGAACGAATTATATTGGGAATCAGACTGTTAGATAAGAAGAGAAACACATGGATTAGGCAGAAAACTCGAGTAAAGGACATTCTTATCAAAAATAAAGAACTAAAATGGTCTTGGGCAGGACACATAGCTCGAAGACATGATAACAGATGGACTAAGAAAATAACAGAATGGTACCCAAGAGGAGCTAGAAAAAAAGCTGGAAGACAATGATGGAGATGGACAGACGAAATTCATGAGCTTTGGGTAGTAAATGGATGGCTGTTGCTCAGAAGGAACTGGAAAGTTGCCGGAGAGGCATTCATCCTGCAATGGATTGAAAATGGCTGATGATGATGACTGTTAAAATTGGGAATGATAGCGCTTCTGTAAATCCACACTGCATACATAATTTTCTGAATCAGCAATAGAACTTCCTGTCATTGTCCACAGATTCCCTTGCTCTTCAGCTTTCCTTAAATGAAGCTGATAACTCTGCTTCCACAGAGAATTTTCTATATTTGAAATAATCAATAATGACCTCTTTGATTATGCCCACCACTATTGTTGTTCTTGGTATTAAGTTTAATAACACAAGGCTCCCGAGGCCAAATTGTGTCAGTTCATAGTTTATTTTGTATATCTTATAAGAATTGAATTACAGTAGAGCATCGATAATCCGAACTAACTGGAACAGGGTTAGTTCGGACATCATATTTGTTTAGATTTTCACGCTCTTCAAAAATACTGTTCTGGAAACTAAAAAGAAGGTTTAGCAAGTTTAGAAATAAAAACACTAAGTTGTACTTATGTATTTTTATTCATAGGTAACAAAACAAATGGAAATTTCGTCCAAAACAACACACATTTATAGACCTTTAACAAAAATAATTACTTATTATTTGCTGCACCATATTCGAACTTCGTTTCTTTGCTGCCAGATCTCTAACTCTTTTCAGCAAGAGTATATGAGTTGGACAGTATTCATTTTGTTGCTCGTACCAAGTCATTGCACTCTCTCTAGAACGCTGAATGCTTCGGCATGCTTAGGCACAGTGTTGAAGTCTTCATTCATATCATTTTCAGGAGCTCCAATTTCTTTTACGTTCATAATTTCATTTTCATTAAAAACAGGAAACCTCATAGCACCAATATCATTTTCCAGCCACGCCCTCGCATTACCTTCATCGCAATCTTCAAACCCAGGGATCAACTGAAACAAGCTGAGTATCTCATACAGTATTTGTTCCCCATCTTCAGTTTGAATCTGCTCATCTACAGTTTCTTCTGCAACATGCCAGATTTTTCCAAGCATTTTTTAAATTTTGCACATGAGTGATTCTCACGAATCAGCTAACATGTAGCAGCTGTCCTTGAGACCAGAGGTTCCCAAACTTTCTCATTTCACGGCTCCCTTAGTGTCTCAGTAATTTTTTCACTGCACCACTAGGCCAAAAGAAATACCTAACTGTCAGGTATTTCTTTTACTACTTGTTTTTCTTAGGTACTGCTTAATAAACAGAACGGTTAGGTCCTAACAGTTCCGTTTATTAAGTAATTAGGTCCTAACAACTTAGTAGCCATTTGAAAAAATAATACACAAAAACTGAAAGAAAAAATAATATTTTTATTTCATTCTTAAATAACCACAATTACTTACTAATGGCATGTGTACACCTTTTAGGGACTGCACAACTTTTCAAACCTTGTAATAAGACTGGACACTGCCACCCTCATTTCCTGTTCCACATTAATTTTCATGTGATACTTGCTTTTTAACACAGCAACTGCCGAAAGTCCAGCCTTGCAGAGATATGAAGTCGCAAATGGAATTAGGATTTGCTGAGCTTCAGCACTTAGCAGCGGATATTTATTTTTGTTGATATCCAAACCTCATTTAGTTCCATGCTGCCAAATTATGTTTTTCAAGTCTTGTCACACGACAGCTCAATAAGATTTTCTTCTGCAGAGGTAAATTCGATTGGGGCCTTAGCCTTGCATGAATCTTGCATCCATGCAAAGTTCTCCATATATTCTGGAAAGTATTTTTCAAAACAGTCAATGAGCTGTGTTAGTTCTCTTCAAATACAGATTTAAGTTCGTGGGTCAAATAAACATCACTGGATGTAACAAACTGCAGCAACATGGGGAAACAGTCTTTGCAACCATCTTTATTTAATTATCTTCTCCATAGCAGTAAATTTTTTCTGAAGGCTAACACCTTCTCAGCAAGTTTTTCAGAATGTGCGTGTTGCTACCCTGCAGCGAAAGATTCAACACATTCAGTTTTTCGAAGAGATCGCACAGGTATGATAATTTTGACAAAAAAAAATCATTAAATTATAAGAGGAAACCTCATACCTCTTTAGTAGGACTGTAATTCTCTCGACACTCAATCACGGATGAATGTATTATTATATGAACCCACCACCACCTACTTAGTCTTAAATAAACCAAATTAAAAATAGCTACTAATTAAAATCCTCATGCATTCAATTCTCATATCACACCAAGCACATCGAGAGGAGCCATGGACAGTCAGCGGCCACCATCCCAAAAAAAAAAAAAAAAACCAACCAATACTGCATGCTACCATGAGAATTGAAAAACAATTCTCACAAAAAATCTTAAAACCACGAAACAAATATTCATCAATACACAAACAATTTAAATTTTAAAACCGTTTACAACTTCTTCAAAAAAAAATCAGTATCCAAGAAGTTTTTGGTACACTCATGTTCTTCTTCTTCGATAAAAGAGTAGAGTTCCCGTCATAATTCGAACCCACGGGACAATACATTGCCAAAGGAGAGCCATCAGGAGCTACAGTAGTATTACAACCAAGATGTGTGCTCAGATCCCATATCCTCACACAGTTTTTAAGAAACCCTGCCTTCTGTGGCTGAGTTTTTATAAAGTTCACCACTTTCAACACACTTTCCATGACTAGGTTCAGTGCAGGAATCAGTTGCTGTTGTTGTGGGTGGTTTCATGGTGCATAAGCTACTTTGGCTATAATGCACCTATTTGTTTATTATAAAAAAGAAATCAGAAAGTCTCGTACAGTCTGAAAAGTCCTTAATCAGAAAAGATTAAAAATTCCAGTTTGCTTGAGGAAACAGAAAAATTCAGAAATATTGGCTTTGTCACCAATCAAATTCTCTAGAATTATTGGCTGATGAAGGTTAACCAGCGTTTGCTGGGTTGAAATTCTGTCTTGTTTATAATAGAGGCAGTCAAGGAGAATGTGTTTAACAGTCATATTTATATAACAATGTGGATAATGTGGTGGATCATTTCCTGTGAGTAGATGAAGGTGGCTTAGGTGAGTATGACCTATTGTTGCACGTGAAAGGATTATTTCTTCTTGTTTTGATTTACGGACACTGGAGTTCCAGATTTTCGGATCCTTTTTAATCTGAAAGAGTTTATTATTAGTTTGAGAATGCCATAGTGCTGTCCATTCTGATAGGCATGCAGCATGAATCATTATGCATAGTCTGATTCTGGAACAGGGATATTGGTTAAATCTAAGGTGGTTGGGTTTTTGCAGCTTTTTCGGCCAGTTCTTTGCCCAAAATACCAGAATGTGCTGGTATCCAACAGAATGTAACTAGTTGGTGGCGTTCTTCAATCTGCAGTAATAATATTCTAATAACAGGGTGAATTTTATCTGAGGAATTACACGATGCCTTGATTGAGCTGAGGGAATCAGTGTAAATTACTTATTTTAAAGACCGGTCAGAAGAGAATTTTGTAAAGCTAGTTTAATTGCGAATAATTCAGCTGAAAAAATACTGAATTCAGATGGAAGGGATCTGATACAATTGTATTCGGGAACACTGCGAAAGTCTAGAGCCATTGAGGCTGGCACATTGCTGTATTTTATTTAGTGATATCTGAAGCTGTAGTTCAATAGATCTCCTGTTTTAGGAATGACAGGAGATGGAAAGGTCATCTGCTTAAAGATAAGTCTCTACAGTATTTGGAAGTTGTTTAGTGATAGCATCTATTCTAAGAGCGAAAAGAAAATTGTATTGGTATGGATGTTTAAAGGCACAAGGGCAGCAGCATAGGCCAAAATGTGCCAGTTCCTATATTGTCATTGTATAATCATATAATAATTTGGTACAGTTTGGCATCAGATCGATTCATGTAAATGTATTTGTTTAAGGAAGGTATACAGTTCAACTAAGTTAGCATCATTTCCAATGATGTGGGTAAGCTAAAGAGATTCTTGCAATTGTAACTGAGAGTGGAAAGTATTTTTTCTAAGAAGGGAAAAGAGCATACATTCTAATAGTATATATTTGACTGTAAGTGGATACAATACAATGCATACATCGAGGTGGGTTGTCCTGAATGAGAAGAAACATATGGGTTAGGTGTGTATGTCCTATCCTGAGTGTTCACAGTACAACTTCTTCCCATCTGTTTTGTCTGAAGCTGGAATTCCATAATGCTGATTCCTCTTTGATTTGGAGCAGTTTGTTATTCCTTTGCGACTTCCATAGTTCTGACCACTGAAATGTACAGACGTCTTTTATAAGTTTCAAATAATCCACGTATGGTACTTGTTAAATTTCTGATACTGTACTATTTGGTTGTTTGGCTGCCTGATCTGCTCTTTTATTACCTGCAATACCAGTATGTCCTGGGATCCAGCAAAATTTCACCGAATGATTTTTGTTCCTTAGATGGTTTAAACAGGAAAGGATTTGTTTTATGATGGGATGAAATACAGAATATTTATTGTCCAGTGAAGACAGAGCACTCAAGGAATCAGTGTATATATTACACTGTTAGCATTGGCAAATTTTATTTAGTGATTTTATTTATTGATTTTCTCTAGGGCTAATTTAATTGCATACAATTCTGCAGTGTAACTGCTACATTCAACCAGAAGTGACAAGGGGACTGTGAAAGAAGGAAAGACAGCCGTGGCCCCAAATGGCAAATATTGTTTTTGAGCCATCTGCATATATTAGGCAGCTTTGCGTATTCTTGAGGGCATGCTCTTTATGTATTTCTTTTATATTTTCATCTGCCAGAGATTTCTTTCCCCACTGCTGAAAGTAGGTGTCACAGTAAGGGAGGTTTACAGACCAAGGTGGATCAGGTACATCAGTTTCTTGAAGCATGTTGTTAAAATTAATATTCCAGGTATGAAGCAAATCGTTTAATCTAATACCAGTGGGTCTATTTTCAGTTGATTTACTGTTATAGAATGCTGTCCATTGAGGATTGGTAAGTATCGGTCGAAAGGGATGGGTTGGAAGGCTTTGAATTTTGGCTGCATAGTTGAGGAGCAGAATTTTCCTTCTAAGGTGAAGTGGAGGTTCGGAGGTATGTGATAAGTGAAACAAAGTTAAGTATGGTGTCCAACATTAAACCTAGGATTGGTTAGTTGGTTTTGATTTTATTGGCGCATTAGCAACTAAGGCTATAATGCGCCAAGACCATAAACCTAGGAAATGAAGGTTACTGGTGAGAGGGATCAGATGGTTTTTCAATCTGAGTTCCGGTTCAGGGTGTAGCTTGCGTTTTTTCCAGAAATGGACTGCAATTGTTTTTTGTTCAGATAAACAATATCCATTGTGCTGTGCCCATGCCTCCAACTTATTTATGGAAATTTGCAGCTTTATTTCAATGGTATGAATATTTTGTGAACAGCTAGGTATAGTGAGATCGTCAGCATACATATATAGTTCTAAAGTATTGGGGATTTTCTGTGTTATACTGTTCAGTCTAAGTGAGAATAGGGTAGAACTAAGTACTGATCCTTGTGGGATACCTTCTTCTTGAGTGCAGGACCGAGAGCGGACCTGAAAGGCCTTCTGTTGAAGAAAATATCTGATGAATTCTGTTAAGTGCCCTCGAAATCCTACAGAAAAAATTCTCTCAATATGCCATACCTCCAGGTAGTGTCGAAAGCCTTTTCGATGTCAAGACTTACCATAACAAAATGTTCATTTTTGACGTAGCATTCCGGATGTTAGTCTCGGCTTTGGTTATGTTTTGTTGGAATCCAAACTGATTACTGTTCATAAGTTTTTTAGTTTCGAGAAATCAGGTAAGTCGTCTGTGTATCATTCTTTCAAGAGTGATACACAGCTAATTTTACTTAGACAGCTAGTGAGGGAGATAGGTCAGTAATTTTGAGGAAGCAATTGATCTTTTCCCAGTTTAGGAAAGGCTAAAATAACAGAGTGATGGCAGGCAGAAGGATATGTATCTTCGAGAAAAATCCAATTAAAGAACATTAATAATAAATTTAAGGCAGTACTGTTTATATGTTTCAGCATTACATAATATATTCCATCAGGTCCAGCTGCACTATTGGGTGATCTGTTTAATGCTGTTTGCAGTTCAAATAAGTTCAATGGTTGATTATAGGCATGATTTTGGGTTGTATGGAAGTTGATTTTGTACCTTTCCACTAGAGCTTTGATTTGAAGAAAGGAGTTGTCGTATGCTGAACTGGCATATATGTTTGGGAGAAAGTCTCTGCAAGGGCGTTAGCTAATTCTTGAGAAGAAGAAGATATTTCCTGTCCATTCTGGTTGAAGATGGGAGCAGGAGGAGGTAGCTATTTACCATTGAGTTGTTGAATCTTTTTCCAGATAAGTCGACTACTTGTATTCTTTGTGATAGTGGAGGCAAACTGTATCTATGAGTCCTTTTCGGTCTTTCTTCTAATTTGTCGAGCTTTTGCCTTAAGTCTTTTGAATTGAATTAGGTTGTTGGTATTTGGAAATTTCCAAAAGAGATTCCAAGCTTTATTTTTTTTACTTTTTCGCATTGTTACAAGCTTCGTTCCACCAGTGTTTAAGATTTCTGTGTTTACACGCAGAGGACTGATTGGCTGGTTGGTTGGTTTTGATTTTATTGGCGCATTGGCAAGTAAGGCTATAATGTGCCAAGACCAGGTCATATATAAAAAAATTTTAAAGTTTCAGTGACATAATGAGTTAGGTCACTATGTCAAAATATATAACAAATGTATGGTTTTTTGGTTGTTTTTTTTTTTTTTTTTTTTAGGAGCATTAGCAACTAAGGCCATATTGCTCCGGGGGGATATGCTGTGGTCATTCCCTGACCCTTCCGCATCCTCCGTATTTGGTGGTCACGGACTCGAATAACAAATGTAGAAAAGTTATAAAAGATAAATCAATAGAAAATCACAATAAAATGTAAATTTTATATGCGAGCAAAAACGTTTATTGATTTTAAAAAGCTAAAAACAGCAGACACATGGTCATTGTCAGATAAAATCTGACTGAGTGTATAAGGCTCAGCCGGATGACAAAAAATGGTAAAATATAAATCATGTTCGTGTCTAAAACGTGGACACACTGTTAAAATGTGATGAATAGTTAAAATGGTGCCGCAGTTCTCGCACATAGGACAGTCATCTGCCCTCAGCAGAAAAGCATGTGTAAGATGACTGTGTCCTATGCGCAGACGAGCTAGAACAACTTCCTCTTTGCAGTTCCTGCGCAGATTAGACTGCCAGTGTCGGGATTACAGGCTTTATCTGATAGAGCTTGTTTGTGATTTGCTCATGCCAAGATTGTTGCCATTGGGAATGTAATTTTCTTTTTTAGCTGCCTGTAGTCTGTATAGGGGACTAACAGGCAATAAGTGTTGTGGGGTTCTGGTGATCTGGCCGCAGCATCTGCCAGTTCATTTCCCCCGATCCCAATGTGGCTTGGGATCCAGCAGAAATGGATATCGAATGAACACTCAAACAGGGAATGTAACGTCTGCTGAATCCGGGTCACAATCGGAAGAGGATTATACCTCATCCCCGATAAAGTCTGCAGTGTACTTGAAGAGTCAGTGTACACCATACATCTTTGGTGCTTATGGGTTTTAATGTGGTCCAAGGCTAGCTCTATAGCATACAACTCAGCTGTATATATGCTGCATTCGTGGGGAATCTTCCCAGATATAGTACTATCTGGAAAGACAGCAGCAGATCCTACAGACAACTCTGACTTCGAAACACAGGCAAAAAATCAGAGTAATCGGGTCGGCGGGCAGCATAGAGTTGTTGGTAGACAGAGGATGGAGTTATGGACTTACCCCAACTTTTAATGGAGAAGTCACATGATGGTAAGCGAACATACCAGGGTGGAAATAGATGCCTTGGTGACTGGGCAACATTGTCTACCATGATATTGAGCTCTCTGAGAAGTTCTTGGACCCGGATGCCAAAGGATCGGTTAGCAGTCTGAAGGGTTTTATAAAGCGTTTCCCATCGTGGCTCAAACACACAAGTCCACGTTGGGTTGTCTGGCAGGGATTTTAGTTTAAAGGTATATTTTAGCGATAATTGCTTTCGTTGGAACAATAGTGGTGGTTCACCGGCTTCGACGTATAAACTCTGGACAGGAGATGTTCTGAATGCTCCAGTAGCTGTACGGATGGCTTGATGATGGAGTGGATCTATCCACCATAGTACGCTATTTCTAGCCAATGTGTACACTTGGGACCTATAGTCTAATTTTGAACGAACAAGTGCACGATAAAGGCGGAGTAAAGTGCACCGTTCTGCCACCCATTTATTTGAGGAGATGGCTCGAAGGAGATTCAATCCCCTCGTGCACTTTGTTTGCAGTTGACGGACATGTGGTAAAAATGTCAACTTCTTATCGAATGTGAGACCCAAGAATTTTGTCTCAGGTACGCAGAGGACTGAGGTATTGCTTTGGAGGCTGCAGTAATTCCTCAGTAATATGTGCAGTGACTTCATCAATGGGTTGTAGTTTAATCAATTGGCTGTTAAAAGAAAGACGGGTTGAATATTTTTCCCAATCTGCTATTGAGAATTTCCATTTTACCTGATGATCAGGACATGGGGTTTGTAGTGTTTGGATTCTGTATACAACTGGGAAGTGATTGCTATTGTGTGGATCATTTAAAACTGTCCATTCTATACTAGGATACAATATGAGGGAACAGATTGTTAAATCAATTGCTGACATAGATCCAGTGGGAAGGTGAGTATAAGTATTTTGACCAGTGTTTAGTAATGTCATATTAAGTTGGTCTTGTATCGTCTCTATCAAGTGTCCTCTATTGTCCATGTGGGCTGATCCCCACAATGGATGATGCGCATTAAAGTCACCAAGGATACAAAAAGGTTATGGTATTTGTTTTATGAGGACTTCTAATTCTTTGAACGTGTGCATATTGTTGGGTAAAATTTACAGTGATACTAGAGTTAGAATTTGTCCAATTGATACATGTACTGCAACAGCATCTAAGTGGGTCTGAAGCGGAATGTTTCTAGACAGTATTTTATAGTCAAATAAGATCGCAACGTCTCCACTTGCGGATAATGAACAGTTTCTATCTTTTCTGTAAATTGTATAATTTTTGATTGATGGTGTTATTTGTGGAGTTAGATAGTTAGATTAGTCTCTTGTAAGCAAACGGCTACAGGACTATATTGAGAGATTAAATCACAGATGTCATCGGTATTGCTGCGTAAACGTCTACAATTCTATTGTACAATGTGCTACATTATTTGGGTTTGGAGAGGGAAGGCAAGCCTGTCTGTTTCTTGCGAGTGGTTTGCTTTTGACGGTCATATTTCGTTTCATCTTTTCTAGGAAAATTGGGACTTCCGGAATCTATACACTCTTCTACATCATCCATTTGACCAAGTGAATATCCGGTCTCCATACATCTTCTGCATGAAGATCAAGAACTGTTTCTTTTTGTGCAGTTGTCCCTTTATGAAGGCATTACAGATATTTGCTTCTGCTTTTATCATTACATCTAATGTGGAATGGTTCTTTTGAAACCCATACTGATTATTATTTAGCAAGTTGTTAGTTTCTAGGAACCACTTTAGTCACCTGAGAACATTTTTCCAGGACTTTGTCTAAACAACTAGTCAGTGAAATTGGCCTGTAGTTATGTGGAAAGGTACGATCCTTTCCGGGCTTCGGGAAGGGTAAAACTATTGAGTGACGCCAGAAGGTTGGGTAAGCATTTTCTAAGAACATTCAGTTGTAGAAGTTTAACAAAGTTTTTTTTGCACTGCTGTTAAGCTGTGTTAACATTATGTAGTAGATCCCATCTGGACCAGCAGCACTACTGTATGTTTTATTGAGTGCCACTAAAAGTTCTGTTAATGTGAATGGCTGGTTGTATGCACATGAAATTATTGTAGAAAAATTAATCTTATGCTGTTCTCCAGATTCTTTAATTCGCTGAAAGCTTAGGTGGATATTGCTGATACATGAGAAAATGTTTCTGCTAAGGCATTTGCTATTTCTCCCGGCGGTTGTTGATTGTTGTTGGGTTTCTTGGCGCAGAAGCAACTTTGGCCATATTGCACCTATCTATTAATGTTTAGTGACAAGGACGTTTATATTTCTTAAATATGATTTATATCTGGTCAAAATATCCTATTAATTTTAAATAAGTAAATATATTTTCAATGTTGGAGTTATCGCCTAGGATTTGTGATAAATTCAGAGAATCTTGGAAATTTATAGGGAGATGGAAGGCTGATTGTCTTGCCATGTGGTATTGTGGACATTCTATAAGGAAATGTTTTACAGTGAGTTGACAAGAACAGTGAAGGCATTCTGGAGGATTTGCTTTGTTGAATAAATAATTGTGCGTAAGATGTGTATGTCCAATGCGTAGTCTGGATATAATGACTTCTTCGTGCCGATTCTTGCGAAGATTCGATTTCCATGGCTGTAGTTCATGTTTTATTTGAAACAGTTTATTGTTTGATTCATTTTGCCACATTTGTGACCACTGATTGTGGATAAACTGTTTTATGATAGGTCTGTAATCGGTATATGGAACTTTGTAAAGCCTTTGGTTTGTGTCTGTAGGATTCTTTGCTGCTCTATCAGCTCTTTCATTACCTTCAATGCCTGTATGTCCTGGGATCCAACAGAATTTTACTTGCCTCATTTTGCTTTTAAGTTTCACAAGGTGAGCTTGTATCTGATAGAGAATGGGATGTGATGGAGTCTGTCTTTGTTGGAGAGCATGTATTGCACTCAATGAATCTGTGTATATGAGATGTTTTAGAAGAGGGGAAGAAGCTATGTATTTTAAGGCCATTTGTAGGGCGAATAGTTCAGCAGAATAGCTACTGCATTGGTTTGGAAGTTGTTGTGAGAGAACAGTGTGTGGAAAGACCACTGCAGCTCCAACTTTGGTGTCTGTTTTAGAGCCGTATGTATATATATGAAGGTATTCCGAGAACGGTGATGCATGGGCTGCATGCATCTGTTTTATGTTGACATTTGCCAGAGTGCTTTTTCCCCATTGTTGAAAATAAGTGTCACAGATTGGCTTTTCCCGGCGATCACAACTCCTTCCCTTCCCAATTCAGTATTGTAGCTGGGGACCAAATATATTTGCCATTAAGCGTCTGTATTTTTCTCCAGATGGTTCTGCTCTCCATGTCCTTGTTTATACTTGAGGAAAAGTTAATTCAGGCATCTTTCTTTGCTTTTCGACTTATTTGGCAGAACTTGGCTTTCTGTCTTTTGAAGTTAATTAGGTTGTGGGTAATTTTCGAAATAAATTCCAGGCTCTATCTTGATATACATGTATTTCTTGATACATGTATATCAAGAAATACAAGTATACAAGAAATACATGTATACAAGAAATACATGGAATCAAGATTGTATACATGTCTGGCATGTATACAATCTTGATTCCACCAGTAATTATTGTGTTTACATTTTCCCGGTAAAGATTTTGGTATTGGAAGCTGCTACAGCTTGTAATATTCGATCCGTTATATGTTCTGTGACATTGTCTATGGGCTGGGATTGGATTATTTTGTCATCTCCCTGGACATAAGAGGCATATTCATTCCAGTGTGCACTACCAAATTTCCAAATGGAGCAACGTGATGAATGGGAGTTTGCCTGTGTTTGGAGCTTGCAGAGAATCAGCAGATGATCACTGTTTAGTGGGTTTTCAAGAACAGACCACTTCATTATTGGGTATATGGAGAGAGAACAGATTTAAAAGTCTATTGCACTCATGGATGCTGTCGAAAAACGAATATAAGTAGGCTCACCAGTATTCAAAATGATGAGTTGATAAGCATAAAGAAAGGATTCTATTAGCTTACCTCTCTTGTGAATTGTTGGAGATCCCCACTGCGAATGATGTATTGAAGTCTCCGAGCAAGCAGAACAGAGATGGTAGCTGGTCTATTAGATTTTCTAGGTCTTCTGAAGAGAACGCGAAATTGGGAGGGATATAGATTAATGCTATTGTAAGAGTGATGCCAATTACAAAGCACACTGCCACTGCTTCAAAAGGGGACTGAAGGGCAATATGTTTTGATGGAATGTTGTTTCTAACGAGAATAGCCACACCTCCATGGGCTGTCGAGTTAATGCTGTTGTTGGAAGTTTCTGGCGCAAGGGCTACATGACCATATTGCGCCTATCAAAATAAGTGAGGGTACATGTGATAACTCCTCTAGCAGCAATTAGAATCGATCATACATTTTAATTCGCTTCAAGTAAGTGAAAAATTCAGAGAGTTCTGCGTCATTGCCTATGATACTGTTGAGTGAGATGTAGCTGAAAGTAGACTGTCGGGTATTGAACAAGATACATTCAATCAGTATATGCTTTGCTGATAATGGTTGCAAACAGTGTATGCACTGAGGATGATCATTTCCTGTGAGCAAACACAGATGAGTGAGGTGAATATGGCTAATTCGAGTTCTGGCTAGGAGCACTTCTTCTTTTCTATTTTTGAGGAGGCTAGATGTCCATAATTGTGGTTCAGGTTTCAGTTGAAATAGCTTATTGTGGGTTTGCTTTTTCCACAGAAGTGTCCATCGTTCTATACATAATATCAGTATGTTCTGTTTATAATCGGGATAAGGGACCAGATCATTTGATATGGCTATGTTGTTGGAAGAATGCTTTGCAGCGTCATCAGCGAACTCATTTCCAGG
Organism: Mastigoproctus giganteus; assembly: GCF_048544385.1. NCBI lineage: Eukaryota > Metazoa > Arthropoda > Arachnida > Uropygi > Thelyphonidae > Mastigoproctus > Mastigoproctus giganteus. Next base: position 158,654,658 of record NC_143579.1, read on the forward strand.
AATACCACTGTGACCTGGGATCCAGGAGAAGATAACAGATTGATGTTGCTCATGGAGATGTACCAGCTTATGTCCTATTAGCTTTACCAAAGGATTGTAAGTTGAAGTATTCTTGAGAGCTAACACAGCACTTTTGGAATCCGTGTATACTATACTTTTATTGATTGCCAGGAGTGAAATATTTTCCAGGGCAAGCTTAATTGCATAGAGCTCAGCAGTATAGCTGCAGCATTCAGCTGGAAGTGAAATAGAAACAGTTGTATTAGAGAAGACAGCAGCTGCACCCACTTTATTTTCAGACTTTGAACATTCAGTATAGATCATAGAAAATTGGGAGTAATTCTCTGCATGAACAAGATGTAGTTGTCTGATGTTAATATCTGCTAAAGCATCTTTTCCCCATTTTTCAAATAAATCATCATAAGCAAAGGTTAAAGTAATCCACGGAGGATCTGGATCTTTTAAATCTCTGATGATATTGTGAGAGTTAAAATTCCAGTATTCTGATGGTTCTGTAATCTGATACCAGTTGGTCGGATTGTTCTCTCTTTGTTTCTATAGAGTGTTGTCCACTGTGGATCATACAGTAGCAGCCAAATAGGATGAATGGGAAAGGTTTTAATTTTAGCTGGGTAATTCAATAATAACATCTTTCTTCTGATACTGAGTGGAGGTTCGTGAGCCTCAACATACAGACTTTGAACTGGTGATATTCTGCATGCACCTAGGACAATCCAAAGAGAAGAGTGTTGGATGGGCGCAAGACGGGCTAAGGTGCTCCATAGTCTAGCCGGGATCTAATTAGAGACCTATATAAGTGGAGCAGTGTATAACGGTCAGCACCCCAGGACGTACTAGAGACGACATAGAGTATGTTCATTTTCTTAAGACAAGTGGTTCGTAGGTGTTTGACGTGCTCTTGGAAATTCAGCTTCTTACCAAAAATTATCCCCAGGAGACGAAGGCTGTTCGTGATTGGAAGAGGATGATTATCCAAATTTAGCTCAGGATCTGGATGGATTTTTCGTTTGTTGCAGAAGTGGATGGCTGTAGATTTGTGGTTTGATAGTCTGTATCCATTTCGTGTCATCCATAGTTGAATATTATTTATCGATATTTGTAATTGCCTCTCGATGTAAATTACATTCTGGGAATGACAGGATACTGTAAGATCATCAGCGTACAGATATGAGTCGACAGTGTTTGGAATGCTGTTTGTAATATTGTTAATTCATATAGCAAATAGAGTAGCAGACCCTTGTGGGATTCCTTCTTCTTGTATGTATGTTTGAGACAGAGCCTGCCGGTATTGGACTTGGAAAGACCTGTGGTGAAAGAAGTTTTGAATAAAATATGCTAATTGGCCTCTCGTATTAATAGAATGGAGATCCCTTAGAATTACATAGCACCATGTTGTATCGAAAGCTTTTTCTATATCAAGACACACCATTACGAGATGTTGATTTCTGATAAATGCGTTTCTTATGTTTGATTCGGCCTTTACCGTGAGATCTAAGGATGACTTATTCTTCTGAAAGCCAAACTGATTATGTTCTGGAATCAAGGAACCATGTTAATTGATGGTGCACCCCATTTTTTCTAAAGTTTCCTGGTTTTGGGATAGCTATTACATATGAATGTTGCCAGGAACTGGGGAATGTGTGTTCATAAAAGATCCGATTGTAAAATTTTAGCAGTGAGGATAACGATTTCTGATCGAAATTTTTAAGCATTGTACAGTAAATTCCGTCCAGGGCCAGGGGCACTGTTTCTGGAGCTATTTATGGATTCTTTCAATTCATATAGTGTGAGTAGTTGGTAAACTACTCACACTATATGAATACTACTCACACTACACACACACACACAAACTACTTCAAATCTACCTGCCGTTTACAAGGTAAGCGGCAGGTAGATTTGAAGTAGTTTTGAATTTGATTCTAATTCTCTTATAATTAATAAGATTGGCGGTGGTGGCATATTTGCGGAATAAGTTCCATGCTGCATTCTTTTCTCTTTTCACCTTGTTACAATCAGCGTTCCACCAGTGATTGGTATATCTACGATTTCTTAATTGAGACTGCGGGATGGCGAGTTTTGCAGCTGATTGTATCTGTATTGTGATATGCTCAGTAACTGTATCGGCAGAAGAAGACTCAATGATGTGCTCATCAAAAGATACACGATTTCTATATTTTGCCCAGTCTGCTTTAGAAAATTTCCATTTCATATCATATGTGTATCGGTTGTTTTGGAGATGGTGGTTTGAATTTTGCATATGACTGGATAGTGATCGCTGTTGAGAGGATTATCCAGTGTTGTCCACTTGACACTTGGGAAGAGGATCAGAGAGCAGATTGAGAGGTCGATTGCAGAGGTTGCTCCAAAAGGAAAATGAATGCAAGTGGGTAAGCCTGTGTTCAGTACTGTTAAATTCTGTCTGTCTGTCTAGTAGCATTTCAATCAGTTCTCCGCGTCCATCTGAGATGGGAGATCCCCATAGTGGATGGTGCCCATTAAAATCTCCTAATAAGCATACTGGTGACAGTAGTTACAAAGCAAGGTTTTCCAGTTCATGAATCATACATGGCTGATTGGGTGGAAGATATATGGAAATGAGCGTTATAGCAATGTCAATCATTATACGAGCCGCAACAGCTTCTAAGGAGGTTTGGAGAGGAATTTTCTTACAAGGAACTCAGGAGTCTATGAGTATGGACTACTCCTCCATGAGCACTGTTTGCCCTGTCTTGCCGAAATAGAGTGTAATATTTAACTGATACGGATACTTGAGATGTTAGGTTTGTCTCTTGTAGGCAGATGCCCACTGGATAGTAAGTCAATTAATTTATATATGTCATCTATGTTGCTGCGAAAGCCTCTGCAATTCCATTGAACTATGTTGTTCATTGTGTAGGTTTGAAATTAGAAGTCGAATTTGTCTGTTTTTTAAGGTTGCTCTGCTTGTGATGGTCAATTTTAATTTTTTCCTTTTTTGGGAAGGGTGGACGTGTGTCCATGTTGTCTTCTGCACGAAGATCTAGAACTGAGTCATCATAAGTATTATTCTCTGCAATGTCCATAGCTGTGGTATCAGATGATTTCATTTGATCATTAACTGAAATTTGTTTGATTAGGCGTAACTGGAGCTGATTTGGCTATAAATGGTATTGAGATCGGGGTATTGTTTGTCATATCTATTGTTTGTTTTTTTTGTTGACTGTGTTGCAGATGATAACAATGATCGAGCCCATTCTGAGATTGACCCTTTTGGTGGAACTGTTCTATCTGTTTGAGTTGAAACTGTATGGTATCTTTTGGATGCTTCAGCATATGTGCATTTGGGCATGTTTTGTATAAGATGCTTTCTCATTTTTGGGTATGTGACCTTGTTCTCCACTTTGTATTTCTGGATTTTTCTCCAGTTTCCATTGCTCACAGGATCTGGAAATGGCTGGATGGTTGTCTTTGCAGTTTACACATTGTGATGATTCTGCAATCGGTATTGACACTGCAATAGAAATAGAATGGACACCGATGCTAGGCGTATAGTAAATAAATTTTATGAATTTGAAGTGCTGGTCAAGACATCAAAAGCGAATATTGTTGGGATATCGGAGACGAGTTGCCACACGGATATAAGCAGTACAGAATTGGAATTTGGGGATTACAATGTATACAGAAAAGATAGACAGGACCAGAAGGATTCTATTGTTGTTGTGGTGTTTGGATTTCTCTGCTGCAAAGGATACTTAGGCCATATTGCACCTATCATAGTATTTAATAATAGTTTTATTGGCTTCTATGGAAGCAGTTAGAAAAGGTTATATAAACCTTTTCTAATTTTTAACCAACTGCCTTTTCCAATTCAGTAATGGGGTGAAGTTTATTTGGGAACTGTTTCTCATCTTTCTGATCTTCTTCCAGAAAAGTGTAGCTGATGTGGAACTGGTTACAGTGGATGCGAATTTGATCCAATTCGCTTTTTTGCTGATTTTGTGTACTTTCCTGACCTTAGCTCTGGCTCCCTTGAATTGGATTAGTTGTTGTTGTTGTGGGGGTTTCATGGCGCATAAGCAACTTTGGCTATAATGCGCCTATTCATTTATATTAAAGGAAAAGGGAAAGAATCGTACTGTCTGAAATGTCCTTAATCAGAAAAGATTAAAAATTCTAATTTGCTTCAGAAAACGGAAGAATTCAAATATATTTGCCTTGTCACCTATCAAATTCTCTAGGGTTATTGGTTGTTGAAGGATAACCAGTGATTGCAGGGTTGAAATTCTGTCTTGTTTATAATAGGGGCAGTCAATGAGAATGTGTTTAACAGTCATATTTATATAGCAATGTGGACATTGTGGTGGATCATCTCCTGTGAGTAAATGAAGATGGGTCAGGTAAGTATGACCCATTCTTACTCTTGAAAGAATTACTTCTTCTCGTCTTGATGTCCGGACACTGGAGGGCCAGATTTTCGGAACCTGTTTAATCTGAAAGAGTTTATTATTCATTTGGGAATGCCATTGCGCTGTCCATTCTGTTAGGCATGCAGCATGAATCATTATTGCATAGTCTGAGGCTGGGACAGGGATATTGGTTAAATCTAAGCTGGTTGGGTTTTTTGCAGCTTCATCAGCCTGTTCATTGCCTAAAATACCAGAATGTGCTGGTATCCAGCAGAAGGCGACCAGTTGGTGACGATCTTTAATCTTTAGTAATAATTTTTTAATTTCAATTATAACAGGGTGAAATTTATCTGAGGAACTACACAAAGCGTTGATTGAACTGAGGGAATCCGTGTAAACTACAGATTTTAATGAGCAGTCAGGAGGGAGATTTTTTAAAGCTAGTTTAATTGCGAATAACTCAGCTGAGAAGATACTGAATTCAGGAGGAAGGGCTGCTGATACAATTGTATTCGGAAACACTGCAGCTGCTCCAACTTTTGAATTTGATTTAGAGCCATCTGTGTATATTGGTAAAAAATCAATATATTTTTGAGTATGAACAGCATGAACTTGTCTGATATTTGATGATTGCAAAATATTCTTTCCCCACTGACAGAGGTAAGTGTCACAGGTCGGTACAGGAGTTTGAACCCATGGTGGTTGCGTACAAGTGGCTACTTGTTGTACGGAATGGATGGATATATTCCAAACCTGCAGTAGTTCAAGAAGGCGATGTCCAGCTAGTTTTACTATGCTAGGTTTATTTCTGTACAGATTTTCTAGTGGTGGATTGAAAAGATATGGCTGAATGGGATGCGAGGCACAACTTTGTATCTTGACAGAATACTTTAGCAAAAGCAATTTCCTACGTAAAGATAGTGGCGGTTCATGAGCATCTATGTACAGGCTATGTGCTGGCGATGTTCTGAATGTGCCAAGTGCAATCCTCAGTGCACTGTGTTGTACTGGATCAAGCCAGCGTAATGCGCTCTTTCTGGCAGAGTCATAAATGGGAGCTCCATAATCAAGACGGGATCTGATTAATGCCCTGTATAATCGAAGAAGGCAGGTACGGTCTGCACCCCACGTTTGTGCAGATAAAGATCTGAGTATGTTTATCTTTTTTAAGCAGGCAGTACGTACTTTTTTAATGTTCTCTAAAAAATTTAGCTTGTTGTCCATGATTAAACCTAGAAATCTAATGTTACTAGTGACTGGGATGGAAATATTAGAGATGTGAAGTTCAGGATCCAGATGAAATTTGCGTTGTCTACAAAAATGGATAGCAACTGTTTTCTGCTGTGATAGCCTATAGCCGTTAAGGCTGGCCCATTGCTGTATTTTATTTAATGATATCTGAAGCTGTCGTTCAATAGATCTCATATTTTGGGAATGACAGGAGATGGCAAGGTCATCCGCATAAAGGTAAGTTTCTAAAGTATTTGGAAGTTGTTTAGTGATAGTATCTATTCTTAGGGCAAAAAGAGTGGCACTCAGTACTGATCCCTGTGGAACACCTTCTTCCTGAATGTAAGTTGCAGAGAGGGCATGTTGGTATCGAACTTGAAAAGATCTAGTGTGTAGAAAATGCTTTATAAATATAGGAAGGTTTCCCCGCAGACCAAGAGAGTAAAGGTCTCTTAGTATGCCATGCCGCCAGGTGGTATCAAAAGCCTTCTCTATATCTATGGAAACCATTACTAGATATTCATGCTTAATAAAGGCATTCCAAATGGCAAATTCAGCCTTAACCATAAGGTCCAGGCATGACTTGTTTTGACGAAAGCCATACTGACTATTGCTCATTAACTGTTCTGACTCAATGATCCAGACGAGTCTACAGTGGACAATTTTTTCTAGAATTTTGCTGAGCAGCTTGAGAGGGATATTGGTCTATAGCTATGTGGATTGGTTGGATCTTTCCCAGGTTTTAGGAATGCCAAAACGGTAGAATGATGCCAAGAAGTTGGATAGACATTTTCTAGAAAAATATGATTGTAAAAGAGCAGAAGGAGACGCAAAGCTCTGTCGTCAAGATGTTGTAGCATGACATAGTAGATTCCATCTGGTCCGGCAGCACCATTGTGGGCTGTTCCGATAGCATGCAAAAGAGTTCGGAATATTGTAGGGGTTTGTTATACGGCAGAAGGAGAGCAGTTTGGAAGTTAACAGAGTGCTGTTCTGCAGTGTTTTTAATTCTCTGGAAAAGTGGAGTATAAGCTGCTGCCACTGAGATTTCAGCAAATGTGTAGCCCAAAGCATTTGCGATATCTAAAGGACTAGATAGATCTTGCCCATTACAGGACAGAATTGGTGAAGGTACGGTAGGAAACTTACCAGAAAGCTGTCTAATTTTTTTCCATATTATTTTGGTGTCAGTGTTTTTGTTAATGCTTGATGCAAAACAGATCCAGGATTCTTTCTTGGCTTGCCTTTGTATGAAACGTGCTTTTGCCTTTGACTTCTTATAATTTATTAGATTGGGTGTTGTTGGATATTGCCGAAACAAATTCCAGGCTTTATTTTTTGCTTTTTTGGCTTTTGTGCATTGCTCATTCCACCAATAATTATAATGCTTACGAACCGAAGGATTTGATAGCGGTATTGTTTCTTTAGCCACATTTAGGAGATGTGACGTGATGTATTCTGTCACATCATCGATAGGCTGGAGACGGATTTTTTCCTCATCAAAAGATATTGATGATCGGAATTTTGCCCAGTTTGCTCGGGCAAATTTCCATTTTCTACATGGTTGAGCTGGAGGAGCCTGTGCTATTAATAGGTTGCATACGATTGGGAAGTGATCACTACCCATTATATCATTTAAAACATACCACTCTATGGTCGGGACCAGTAATGGAGAACAAATGGAGAGATCTATGGCTGAGGTATGTCCATTTGGGAGCTGAACGTGAGTGTGTGTGCCAGTATTGAGTATGGTGAGGTTTACCGCTTCTATTAGGCTCTCAATGAGTCGACCTCGTCTATCTAATTTAGGATCGCCCCATAAGGGGTGGTGCCCGTTGAAGTCCCCTAACATACAGAGAGGTGGAGGTATCTGTATAAGGAGATCTTCAAGATCTTTTAAACAGTAGGTACGGTTTGGCTGTAAGTAGATTGATACTAAAGTTATTTCAATATGTAGCGTTATACGCACAGCAACGGCTTCTATTTCAGTTTGAAGTGGAATATGTTTAGTTGGGATCACTGAATTTATCAGGATTCCTACACCACCATGGGCAGCATTTGCTGTATTACGATCCCTTTGATAAAGGCAATAGTTCTTTATCGAAGGAGAAATTTGCAAAGTTAAGTAAGTTTCCTGAAGACAAAGGGCAACTGGAGAAAATCGATTTATTAGATCTTGGATATCGACTGTATTGCAACGAAAGCCTCTGCAGTTCCATTGTAAAATACAAGGCATTATTTGTGTTTAGTTGATGGAGCTGATTCTGACTGCTTTTTGAAAGTGACTGGTTTATGGCGTTCCAATTTGTGTTTGTCTTTTTTTTGGAAGACTGGCCGACCAGTGTCCATTTCTTCTTCTTCGGCATGGATCTCTAAAAGAGGATCTTCCTCTATAGATGTGCCATCTGTGTCCATGGTTGTGTCTCAAATATTTTTGATTATATTTGAATTTGTAATACATGGTGTGGTAGCACTCATTGGAGGAGGAGATTCCGCTGGTACTGTAAGAGGAGTATTATTTGCTTGGTCTGAGAGTTTGGGTTGTTGTTTACGTACATTTGGTTTTTCCTCAGAGAGGACAGTTCTAGCCCAATCTGAAATTGAAATATTAGTAGGAACTGTAACATTAGTTTGAGTAGAGACTGTTTGGTATTTTTTAACTGCATTAGCATAGGAAATATTTTTGTTCATAGTAGGTGCCACTAGTCTTCTCGCTTCTGGGTAACTTACTTTGTTCTCGACCTTGTATTTTACAATTTGTTTCTCCGTTTTCCATTTTTCACAAGTTCTGGAATAGGCAGGATGATCACCTTTGCAATTTGGACAGGTCATTTTTGTAGTCGTACAGTCACTTTGTATGTGATCCGAGGAACCACAGTTGGGGCAGACAGGAACTCCTCTGCATACAATTTGTGAGTGGCCATACTTTTGGCATTTGTAACACCTTAAAGGGTTTGGAATGTAAGGCTGGATTCGGCAAAGTAAATAACCTGCTTTTACAGAGGAGGGTAAGTTGGGTGTATTGAAGGTGAGAATAATATTTCTTGTAGGTGTAAGTACATTATCTTTTTTAATCATTATTCGTCTTGCTTCAATTACGTGTTGTCCCTGCAGCTCTTGGGTTATTTCTTCCTCAGTAACGTTTAATAAGTCCCAACTGGATATCACACCCTTAGATGAATTTAGGGTTGTGTGCGGGGATATTTTAACTGGAATTCCAGCAAAACTTGTAAGCTGTAACAGCTTCTCAGAATGTCTGTGGTTGATGGTTTCTACTAGTAAGTCTCCTGATTGCAGTCTCTTCACCATCTTGGGAGATCCTGCAATACCCTCCAGATGTTTTTGTATGACAAACGGAGACAATTTATTAATGGGCTGACTAGTAAGAGAGTGGATAATTAAGAACGATGGGCAAGGTTGCTCCACCCGATCAGTCTTTTGTCTCTTTGGATTTTCGTTCTCAATATCCTGATGGTCTGTGTTTGCCATGTTTGCTCCTTTTAGCCCTTGGCAAGTGGTCATACTTGCCAAGATTTCCGGCCCCGCCACGGGGAGGCAGGAGCAGTGCCGCTAGGAGGCCAAGCGGTTGAAGTGTTAGTTAGTGGAAATAGAAATATATGGATAAATAAAGAAAGGTGAGTTTCCTTTCTCTGTTCTAACTTGTGGCTTTTAAGTGTAGAACGATATAGAAATAAAGCTGCTAATAGAAACGTACAAAATTAGAAAAAACTTTAATCGCTTTTGATGAGCACTCTATATATCGCAGAAAAATCGCTTGACCTCGAATTCGCTTGGCACCCGGGGCCGAATTGGATTAGATTAGCTTAGATTATCTGTTTTTGTATTTTTTCGAAAGAGGTTCCAGGCTCTATTCCTTTGTTTTTTTTAGCTTCCTGACACTCACTGTTCCACCATGGTTTTGGATACATTCTAATGTTAGTATGACTTTTGGGTATTGTCTTTTCAGCTGTTTGGAGAATGATATTTGTGACATAAGCCACTGCTGCTTGTATTGATTATTGTTTAATGATATTGCAATCTAATTTTCGTTAGTACCCTGAAAGTTTCCTAGTCTGCATCATATATTTTCCATTTGGGGTTTCTGCTGGCTCGGCATGGATCGTGATTTTCAAGAAAATGGAGTAGTGATTGCTGCCCAATGGATTTTCATACACTGTCCATTGAATCATCAGATACAGTGTGGGTGAACAGATTGATAAGTCTATTGCAGAGCTGCTTTTTGATGGCAGGTGGAAATATGTATGTGTACCATCATTCAGAATCATGAGGTCGTTCTCAACTATTATTTTCTCGATTTGTTTACCCTTCTGGTCTATTTTGGGATCGTCCCATAGTGTGTGATGCCCATTTAGGTCACCTAAAATGAAGAATGGAGAGGGTAGACGGGCAATCAGTGCTTCAAAATCTTTTAAGTAGAGTTCTTGAATAGGAGATAGATATATTGAGGTTATGGTAATATCGAAGCTTATTTGCTAGACGGACTGCAACTGCTTCTAAGGGGATGTGCAATGGTATTGCTCGAGATGGCACATGTCTATTGACTAATACTGAAACTTCTCCTTGCTTTGGTTCATCCGATATGCAGTCCTTTCTAAATATGGTATAGTTTTTAATGGTACTATTGACCTGTAATTTCAAATAATTTTCTTGTAGGCAGAGATGCTTAAAGGATGCTACTGTGTAATGATGTCTATAATATTATTAATGTTTGTGCGGAAACCTCGACAGTTCCACTGAATAATTGTATCTGTCCTTTCGGTTTAGATGGTCCCTCGGATTGGTTCAATGGGACTGTTTTCTCTTTTTCTGCTTTGGGTTTGTCTTTCTTTGGAAAATACGGTTTTCCTGTATCCATTTCTTCTTCTGCAAAAATTTCAAGGACGGGGCCCTCTGGTATTTTCTGCCTCAATATCCATTTGTTCTGTAATCTTTGTTTCTGCAATACTGAGGGTCCTTGAGGTTGTCAAGGACCCTCAAGCTGTGATTGCTACCTGGGAGTCTAAAATGCTGATGGAACTGATATTCGGGTGACATTCAAGTCAAGTAGACCCAATTTCGGCAAAGTTCAGACAGTCTATGACAGCCAAATCCTCTGCTTGCACCTTCACGATGGTGGTACTGTTAGTAATCCTGGGTATAACCTCCATGCACAAGCACACTGGGTGACCGCCTAGGTATGAACCAACGTAAGCAGATGTCGCGGTGTGGCGCACACACTACATGGAGGAATACCGGCCCCTCTGTGTTACCAGGCAATACTAGTAGATGACTCTCATCAACCGGTGCAATACCACCACTTTGCTTTTTGGAGGTTTGAAGTGGTGGAACCCATGTTTAGTCTCCAGAGCTAAGTTCCGGTGAACCCGTCCCCATCTCTTCCATCATGCAGTATGACTAATGACGTTTGAGGTTATTATGGACATCGTGGCGAGATCCAATCTTCCTTACATTTCGAGGATACAGCTCTAAAACGGTGTTCGCAGGCCGGCTGCTAGTTAGTACACCGTACCGTACCTATTGGTAACTCTTTAGGCTTCTGGATCAGCTAGTGAATAATCTTGCTACCTCTACTCTGCCAGGTAGTGACTGGAGGGAGTCCGAGTAGTGTGTATGCGGGGGGGGGGGGGGCATTGTCAAGGCTACGTTATGTCAAGGATCTGAGTATATTCTTACCATGTGTACGCCATATCCAAAAATTTCATTACTTCATGCACCATGTCCCCATACACCAAGTTCAAGCCTAATGTCAAGAAACATCTTCTTTCATCTTCTCAACCTCTAACCCAAGAACAGTACTAAGTACTATAGGTTCTAATACCTCTTGTGTTTGGGGTTTTCATTAAAAAAAAAACTTTTCTTACATTTTCTGCGTTATCCGGGGGAAAAGATTAGAGGTGTATTAACCATTTTTTCTTGTTGTTTTTGCAGGGAGAAGATTTGTAAAATTTGCGTGCCAATTCTGAAATTGATTCTCTTGGGTGAATTGAGACATCTGTTTGTGTTCCACAGAATTTTGAATTTGGAAGTCTCATTTCCGGGCTCTTTTTGGTTGTGGTAACTTGAGCATAAGAAGGTTTATTTTCTAGATTTATTATAATTGCTTTTTTCACTTCCTGATATGTAACTCCGTTTTCTGCTTTGTACTTTTGTATTCTTTTTTCTTTCTTCCAGATTTCACACTCTCTTGATTAGGCCGTATGTTCCTCTTTACAATTTGTACATTTATAATTTCCAGCTGTGCAAGTAGAGGTGAGATGTTCTTGGGACCCACAGTTTGCACACATTGTTTTTCCTCTGCATACAGTCTGTGAGTGTCCAAACTTCTGGCAGTTGAAACAGCGGAGAGGATTCGGGATGTATGGTCTAATATTGCAATGTAGATATCCTGCTTTTACTGATCTAGGTGGTTTTGGTGTGTTGAAAGTGAGTATCAGGTTACTGGTGGGGTGACAATTCCTTCTTTTTTAATTGTAATTCTTTTGACATTTATTACTCCTTGTTCCTGGAATTCGCTTTGAATTTCATCTTCAGGTACGTTTAGGAGGTCCCATTCCGTTATTACACCTTTTGATGTATTTAAGGTATTGTGAGGGGGGATACCGTTACTGGTATTCCTGCAAATGTTTTCATTTGCAACAGTCTTTCGAAATGTTTAGAGTGGGCTGTTACTATTAAAATATCACCTGATTTTAATCTCTTAACATTTTTTGGTGGACCGGCATAACTCTCATGATTCTTTTGTATGAGAAAGGGTGAAAATTGACCTACTGATTTCTCATTATTTGAATGTATTATTAGATATGCTGGAGCATTTAAGGTGTTTATGTCAGTTTTCATTCTCTTTGTGGAGACAGATCATTTCTGTCACCTTTTCTAGTAATTTTAGATGTATCTCCAAAAGAAATAGATTTTTCATGACTTGGATCAGTTACTTGGATCCATCAACCCAGTGGGTTTTTGGGTATTGGAGTCAGTTTGCTCCATTTCGATCCTGGAAGGGAGAGCTTTTCCAATCCAGGTTATCAGCCCTGCCACGTGGAGGCAGAAGCAGTGCCACCCTGTGACCAAGCACTAGGAGGTTAGTAATTAAGATATAAACAAGAAAAGAAAAGAAAATGAAAAGACAAGGTTTCCTTCATTCTTAATCTAGTAAAGTTTCTTTCTTTACTACAGATTATTTAATTGTGTGTTAATAAATACTTTAAATAACGAAATGATTTCTACTTCAAGAGTGCTAATTCAGAGCAAAGTCACTTGATCACAGAATCGTGTGGCACCTGGGGCCTATAGACATTGTAAATTACATTCGAGCAAATACATCACTTCGCCAATTTTGTAACATGGTTCAGCTTGATAAAACATTCAGCATAGATCTGCCACATCATTCTAAAGTATGCTGGTTGTCCCAAGGACAAATACTTGTCAAATTGTTATCTTTGTGAAAACAAGTCACAAGCTTTTTTCAGAAACTGAATCAACAGCATAAGGTTTAACTGGAAACTAGATAGCGAGTATAGTAGCATAAATTAATCAGTAAAATTTACTAATCTTATTAAATTTCATTGTCAATTAAATTGTACTTTTTTAACTAAATACATATAACGACCTAGTTTTTAAACCTTATAAATTAATACCTATAACTTGACAGGAGATAAGAAAGTCATATAATGTAACTCGGAGATAATATTCGATACTGAAATACATATATTGTTATTTGGTTTTTAGGAGCATTAGCAACTAAGGCCATATTACTCCGGGGGGGGATATACGGTGGTCATTCCCTGACCTTTCCGCATCCCCCGTCTAATCAAGAAGCGTGTGCTACGCACTGGTGCTCCTTCCCACCTGGCTACAGAGGTGCCTTGAAAGTGTCTGCAATTGTGTCCAGACACGATAGGAGGGAGTAAATGATGAGAGCCTTGTCGAACAATTCAACCCCGGAGAGAGAGCGTGCAGGGCTCAAGGGGGTAGAATTTTTCTCAGCCTGGTCTGCTTGTTAACTGGAGAGACTTCTTCTGCAGGGATGGGATACGCTTAAATAGAAAGAGTGCAAGAATATTTGCTGATGCTATAGAGGCAGAGTTAGGTGGGCTGGAAAACTGATAGCTTGGGGGGATACGTAGACTAATAGATTAAAAGATTAACAGTAGCTGCTGGCACAGGTGAAAGTAATTCTTGCACTGCTTCGATTGAAATGCAATTGAGCAGCAGCCTGGAAAACAAAGCAATGGGGATTTCCAGGACTGCCGGGATTCATAGTGGAACAAGTAAATACATGGGCTGTGTTAGGGTAACTAAGAGTAGAAACAGGTGCATGTATACTTGTGTGTACACCAATGCTAGGAGTATAGTTAATAAATCTGATGAGTTTGAAGTGTTAGTCAAGGACATCAAAGGCAGATATTGTTGGAATATAAGAGACATGGTGTCACACACAGACAAAGCAGTGCAGAATTGAAATTTGGGGAGTACAATGTGTACAGAAAGGATAGACAGGACAGGAAGGGAGGAGGGGTTATGCTGTTAGTTAAGAAACACAAAATCTAAGGAAGTGTATCCATTTGATGTTGGTGGACAATGCAATATTGAATCTGTTTGGTGTGACATAAGCATTGGGAGATCAAAATTGAGAGTAGGAGTGTGCTATAGGCCTAATGACTCTGATGAGTATAATAAGAAACTGTACAGGGAAATAGAGTGGGCCAGTAAATCACAGTGTCTTATAATGGGCGATTTTAATTTCCCAGGGATTGACTGGAATTTGTGGGTTGGTCACTCACACACTAGCAAGGCTTTTGTGGATTTACTGGATGATTGTTTTCTACAGCAGCATATTCGGGAGGCAACTAGAGGTAGTAATACTCTTGATCTGATTATCAGTAGTGATTCTTCAGGTATTAAGAATCTGCAGATAAAAGAATCACTAGGTGGCACTGATCACAGTGTGCTGAAGTGGGATTTACTCAAAGGGGTAACTACCATCAGGGGTAAAGGGAAGGGTTTTTGCTTTTGTAAAGGTGACTACGGTGGTCTGAGACAGTATTTAAATTCTATATGGTGGGACCAACTGATGATGTTACCAACAGCAAATTCAAAATGGGACGCATTCGGAGAAATAATCTTGGAAGCTACTAGGCTTTTCGTACCAACTAAGAAATATTGTTCAAGATTTAGTCCTAAATGGATGTCAGATGAACTAATTAGACATGTGGCAGAGAAGAAAAATGCATGGGATACACATAAATTAATGGGTGACACAGAAGCCTATGATAGATATAAGCTGGTCTGTAACTGAGTCACAACAGACATTAGGCAGGCGAAGGCAGATTATGAGAAATGTTTGGCAAAGGATGCAAAGAAAAACAGCAAAGAGTTCTTTACTTATGTAAACTCTAGAAGGAAGGGGATGAATCAGATTGGTCCACTTAATATCAATGTTTCAACTGTTGATGATCCTGCTCAGGTAGCTAACAAATTTGCTAACAGAGGTAGCTAACACCTCTGGTACTTGAACTCAGGTAGTTCAAGTGCCAGAGGTGTATTAAATTCTGGCAGTAAGCTAGATAATGTTATAATAACTGAGAGTAAAGTGGAGGTTGTTGTTGTTTGTTGGATTTATTGGTGCAAGGGCTACTAAGGCCATAATGCACCTATTTCAATCTTATTTGGTACATGATTGTTATATTAAATAAAAGGATTCAGATCAGGTGATATTTGTTTATCATTTTGAGGAAGGTAAAAACATCATTAATATCTTGTCGGTCTCCGAGAATCTGTTGTAAGGTAAGTTTATTAGAAGAATATAGATGTGAAAAGAAAGCTGTTTTTCGTTCTCTCAGATATAATGGGCATTCAATGATCAAGTGGTTTACTGTGAGTTGAGTTTGACAGTTGCTGCATAGTGGAGGGTCATCCTGAGTGAGTAAATAACTATGAGTTAGGTGAGTATGTCCTATTCGAATTCTAGCAAGTACTACTTCTTCCTTTCTATTGCCTCTTAGGCTTGATAGCCACTTCTTGTGATCGTTTTTAATTTGAAAAGCTTATTCCTTTTTTCTCCTGCCAAATGGATAGCCATTTTTTTCTAACATTGCTATGTATGATGCGTTTTAAATCCGTGTAAGGTATCTGCATGTCTGATTTTATGTGACTGGCATTCTTGGCTGCAAGATCCGCTTGTTCGTTTCCTCTGATTCCAGAGTGCCCAGGTATCCAACAGAAAATTAATTTTTGCCGGTTTGCAAGAAGCTGCACTAACTTGGTTTGAATTTGTTGTAGAAACGGATGATTGGAAGGAAATTTACACTGAAGAGCAGATACAGCACTTAAGGAATCGGTGTAGATAATAGTTTGAGGATATAATGACTGTTTTACATTGTCTAGAGCCATCAGGATAGCATACAGTTCTGCGGTGTAAATACTGTACTCCAAAGGGAGCTGCTGGGATATTGTAATGTTTGGTAGAACTGCAGCTGCTCCAACTTTACTATCTGTCTTGGAACCATCAGTGTAAATTTGGGTAAAACTAGAGAACTGAAAAGAGTGAGTTGCATGGATCTGCTGAATACTGAAATTTGGAAGTGCATTCTTTCCCCATTGTTGGAAATGTTGGTCAAAATTAGCCAAGGGTATTTGCCATGGTGGCATAGCCATGCTAATATCTAGAATTATGTCATTCATATTTAGTTCCCAGCATGTAGTTATGCTTTGTAATCTAATGCCACATGGTTTATTCTGCAAAGGTTTATTTTGGTACAAATTATGCCATTTTGGGGTGAATAAATACTGCTTTATAGGATGATGTGGGAAACTTCTGATTTTTGCTGCATAACTTAATAACAGAGCTTGCCGACGAAGAAATAGGGGTGGTTCGTGTGCTTCCGTATAGAGACTCTGAACTGGCGATGTACGAAAGGCTCCGAGTGCAATTCGGAGAGCATTGTGATGTACTGGGTCGAGCCATTTTAATACACTTTCTCTAGCTGAGGCATATGCAGGTGACCCATAGTCTAGTTTGGATCTTATGAGCGACCGGTATAAGTGCAGCAGCATGTACCGATCTGCACCCCATGACATAGCGGAAATTGCCCTGAGGAGATTCAGCTTCTTTAGACAGGACGTACGAATATGTTTAATATGCTCTAAGAAACTAAGTTTTTTATCCAGAATTAGTCCAAGAAAGCTAATACTCTGTTGAAAAGAAATTGGATGAGAATCAAGATGTAAATCGGGATCTGGATGTAAATTCCGTTTACGGCAAAAATGAATTGCTGTTGTTTTTTGTTTTGAAAGTCTGTATCCATTATTTTTGGCCCACTGAACAAGCTTGTTAATTGTACCTTGAAGCTGCCTTTCAATGAAACGCATGTTTTGTGAGTGGCTTGAGATTGCCAGATCGTCAGCATACAGATAAGTTTTGGTAATGGAATTAATCCTGAGAGAGAAGAGCGTGGCACTAAGCACAGAACCCTGAGCGACCCCCTCTTCTTGCACAAATGTTTGCGAGAGAGCAGAGTGAAATCGTACCTGAAAGGTCCTATTGCTCAAAAAGTTCTGGATAAATTTTGGAAGATGACCACGAATACTGGATTCATAGAGATCGTGAAGAATTCCATACCGCCAGGTTGTATCAAAAGCTTTTTCAATGTCAAGACATATCATCACTAGGTGTTCGTTCCTGAGAAATGCATTTCTGATGTTTCCTTCAGCTTTGACCATAAGGTCAAGTGTTGATCTAGTTCTTCGAAATCCATATTGATTTTGACTTAGGATGCATTCAGTCTCTAGGAACCATGTCAATCTGGCATTAATTATTTTTTCTAATGCCTTTCCTATACAACTAGTTAACGCTATCGGTCGGTAATTTGCTGGATCTGAATGGTCCCTTCCTGGTTTTGGGAAAGCTAATACAATAGAATGACGCCAACTGGTAGGGTAGCAGTCTTAGCCAAAGATTCTATTATACAGTTTTAGCAGAGCAGAAAGTGATTCTTCACTCAGGTGATATATCATGGCATAGTACACTCCCTCAGGGCCAGCAGCACTATTTTTGGATCTTGCAAGTGCGCTACGTAACTCTGCCATGGTAAGGGGTACATTATATGGATGCTGTCGTGAAGTACTGAAATTGAGATTATATTTTTCTGCTTGTACTTTATGTGCCTGGAAACTTGGCTCAAATGCGTTTACAGCGGAGATTTTTTCAAAGGTTTCACCTAATGTATTAGAAATATCGAGAGGATTGCAGATTTCTTTGCCTTTTAGATATATTATCGGAGTGGTTATAGATGGATATTTTCCATTAATTCTTCGAACTTTAGTCCAAACAGTTCTGATATTTGTGGTCCTGTTTATAGAGGAGGCATATTTAGACCATGTCTCTTTTTTGCTTATTCGTTGTATGTGACGAGATTTAGCTCTAGCTTTCTTGAACTGTATGAGATTAGCTGTGGTTGGGTATTTAAGTTCCAGTATCTATTCTTCTCTTTTTTCGCATTGCTACAGGCTTCATTCCACCATACTTTTGGGTGGGAGCGAGTTTTCATGGATGATCTGGGTATACTGGTTTCTGCAGCTGCTATCATTTGCTGAGTTATGTAAGTTACGGCAGAGTCAATGGTGAGGGTCTCAATAGTCTGAATATCTAAATGTGCCAGCTCTTGATATTTCTTCCAGTTAGCTTTGTCAAATTTCCAAACAGTTTTTATCTCAATTTGAGGAGGAGGGTTAGCCGATAGTGCGCATATTACTGGAAAGTGGTCACTATTTCGCAGGTTATCAGTGACCGTCCAATCAATAAGAGGAAGGAGGTTTGGCGAGCATATTGAAAGATCAATTGCAGAAGTTGACCTCGAGGAAAGATGCGTGTACGTGTGAGTCCCATTGTTTAATAATGTTAAGTTGTGCCTTTCAAGAAATTTTTCAATTAACTGACCTCTCTTATCAAGGTGCGAGGAACCCCATAGGGGGTGATGCCCATTCCAGTCACCCAAGATACAGAAAGGCGGTGGCAGCTGGGTAACTAAATCATTCAAATCTGCTAGAGAGTATGAATAGTTTGGCGAAAGGTATATGGAAACAACTGTTACCGCTATCTTAACCATAACTCTAGCAGCAATTGCTTCTAAAGTTGTTTGCAGTGGGACTGGTCTGAAAGGAGTTCTGGAGTTTACTAGCAATGCTACACCTCCATGTGCTGTATTAGAGTCGTTCCTATCCTTTCTAAGCATTATATGATGTTTTGTACTCATAGTTATTTTAGGGGTCAGGTTTGTTTCCTGTAGACAAAGAGCAGCAGGCTTATATTCGGTAATTAAGTCATAAACATCGTCTAAGTTAGCTCGGAGTCCGCGACAATTCCATTGAATGATTCTGTGCATTATTGAGGATTATCGGGTGTGTCTGCTTGCTTACGGGATGTGGTCTGTTTGCGCCTGTCTAGTCTTTTTTCCCTTTTTGGGAAATTTGGTCTAGTGACGTCCATGTCCTCCTCTTCTGCATGAAGTTCAAGAAGTGGATCATCTCGGTGTGAATTTCTATCTATGTCCATGGTATCAGTACTGGTTTTTTGATTATTTCTTTCAGAGCTTGTTTCCTTAACTGGCTGTTGTACAGAATTTTTATCTGGCGGTATTGTCAATGGTGTGTTTACCGAATGAGTTGATTGCTGTTGGGTAGGCTGTTCTTTTAGTGTAGGGAGGACTGACCTGGCCCAATCAGAAATTGAGATGCTTGGCGGAACTGAACAATCTGTTTGTACTGTTATGGATCGTTGCTTTTTTACAACTGAAGAATAAGATGGCAATTTATTTGAAATTAAACAATGTCTTTTTGCTTCTGGGTATGGCACCTTGTGTTCTACTTTGTACTTTTGTATATTCTTTTCAGTCTGCCACTGGATGCACTCCTTTGAAAATGCTGAATGATTCCCCTTACGGTTTGGGCAGCTTTGTATTTCAGTGGGGCAGTCTGTGTGAACATGCTCTTTTGAACCACAGGAGGCACAGGTGGTTACACCCCTGCAGACTGCTTGTGAGTGTCCAAATTTTTGGCATTTAAAACACCGGACTGGGTTTGGAATATAAGGTCGAATTTTGCACCTTAAATATCCAGCTTTAACAGTTGTTGGTAAAATTGGTGTTTTAAATGTAAGAATGACCGTTCGGGTAAGAGTAAGAACCCCATCTTTCTTAATGACTATCCTTTTGGCATTTATTACATTTTGATCGCCTAATTCCTGAACGATTTCCTCCTCAGATACATTAAGGAGATCCCACTCGGCTATTACCCCTTTAGAGGAGTTTAAGGTGGCATGCGGGGTAACCTTTGTGGGAATTCCACCAAAAGTCGATATTATATTTTTAATAGTTTTTCCGAGTGTTTATTCTCGTTCATCTCCACTAGAAGGTCTCCAGATTTTAATCTTCGAACCATTTTTGGTGGGCCCGCCACATTCTCAAGAAATTTCTGTATTAAGAATGGGGAGAGCTTACTCAAAGGATTGTCAGTGAAAGAATGCATTATCAAAAAAAGAGGAGCAGGGGTTTCTGTTCCTTCTTTTTTCTGCCGTTTTGCATTACCTGCATTTAGGTCTTCTCTGTTTGAGAGATCTGGATCATGAGATCCATAAGTGGCATGTCTATTTATGTCCATCTTTGCTCCTTTTTGCCCCGGGAGAGTGTTTTTCTTCTCCCAGATTACCAGCCCCGCCACGTGGAGGCAGGAGCGGTGCCACCAGTGACCAAGCGGTTTAGAGGTTTAGTTAGGTTAGTACGGATTATATATATATATATATATACACAAGGAAAGAAAGGTGTATTTCCTTTCTGGATTCTACTTCAAAGCTTTTAAATAAAGAATCACTTATGAAAAACAAAAAGAATAGTGACACTGGAAAATAAATATAACTAATCCGCTGAGAAAGAACGCTATGTATCGCACAAAATATCGCTTGGCACTCGGGGCCAAAGTGGAGGAGAAATTGTTGAAGATAAACATAAGAAAGGCACCTGGGGTGGATTGAATCAATCCAGTTATATTAAAGGAGGCAGCAAAGGAAGTAACCAAACCATTAGCCATAATTATGACAGCTTCCTTTGACTCGGGATGTTCCTGTGGACTGGAAATGTGCAAATGTGACCCCAATCCACAAAGGAGGATCAAAGCAAGACACAGGTAATTAAAGATCTGTTAGTTTAATTAACTTCTGTTCCTGGGAAATTAATAGAGGCACTGGTTAAAGAAGCATTGCAGGATCATCTAGACAAGACGTCAGTTCTAGCTCGGATACAGTATGCGTTTGTTAAGGGGAAGTCTTGTCTGACCAATTTGATTGGATTCTATGATGTAGTCACAAAGGAACTGGATGCAAAGAATAATTTTGATATCATATATTTGGATCTTAGAAAGGCTTTTGATACTGTTGCACATGGAAGACTGCTGCACAAATTGGATCAGAGTGGCACTGGAGTCAAATTGCTGCTATGGATAAAGGGATGGTTGAGTGGGAGAAAACAGAGAGTGGTCATCATTGGATACTGCTCTTCGTCGACTAATGCCATTAGTGGAGTCCCCCAAGGTTCAGTGTTGGGTCCATTGTTGTCTTCTGTAATCATTAATGATATTGATGATGGTATATCAGGCTAAATGTCCAAGTTTGCAGACGAGCACAACAGGATCTAGAAAAGGTGAGTAGATGGGCTGAGAATTGGCAAATAAAGTTTAACATTGACAAATATAAAGTACTGCATATGGCAAGCAGTAAACCCAGAGGAACGTATCAACTGTGTGGTACTACACTGAGAGTAGTAGAGTGCGAAAAGGGCCTGGGGGTAATTGTGCAGGCAGATATGAAGTTTTCTGAGCAGTGCAGATGATCTGCAAGAGTAGCTCATGGTGTCTTGTCAATGATATACAGGAATTTTTCTAGAGGGTTAAGGAGGTGATTATCCCATTGTATAATGCAATGGTCAGGCCACACCTTGAGTACTGTATACAGGTCTGGAGGCCTCATTCTAAGAAAGATGTAGAGCTGTTGGAACGAGTGTAGAGAAGGGCAACAAGATTAGTGAATGGAACAAAGGGTTGCTCTTACGAAGAAAGGCTTAAGTTTTGCAAATTACGGTGTCTGGAGACTAGGCACCTGCGAGGTGATCTGATTGAGGTGTATAAAGCATTGAATGGTTTGAGCATGCTCAATGCTGATGGGATTCTTCCTTTTGCTCAGAATAATCGCCTGAGAGGTGATAAATTCAAATTGAGGAAAGACAGTTGTAGGATAGATGCGTGGAAGTTTTCCTTTAGTCACTGTAGTCATCTGTCATTGTAGAAGTTGATAGCTTAAACAGATTCAAGGCAGAACTAGACAAACAATTGGAGCGGGTGAATTGGTGAAATGAGAAAGGGGTCAGTGTGTGGTTTTTTTTTTTTTTTTGGCTGATGCTATATAGGCTTGCTTTCTTGCATCATGTGCCCTTGCTAATGCTAAATTTAATTGTTGGTATCCATATACACATCAAAAGTACACTTACATGATGTCTAATTGTCAACTAAACAATCAACCACCTGTAATTCATAATAAATCAAAAAAAAATAAATAAATAAGTTACTGCATCATTATTTAGAAAAAAAAAAAAAAAAAAACAGTGGTGGGACCATGTACATTGTAGGATATTCTAAACTCTGAAATTCAGAAGAATAACAGAGAAAACAAAAATAGTGGCATCGGTTGGATACAAAATAGGAACAGAAGGTTAACAAGGTTAAGAAAACTTCTATTTGGTACAGGCTGCTATCTCTTGAAAAACAATTGATCACCAAGAGCAATATGGTTAGCCATCCCTTATCTACAGAATTAAGTTTCTTAAGCAATATAATTCTAGTTAGTAAAATATTCAAAATACACCCAGGATTTAAAACTCCATCCCTTATAAAGCCAAATTACTGTATATACATGTCCTTTAAACCTTAAAAGGGAATATTAGTACAGCTCATCCAAATAACTAAAGACAGTTCAATGATTTACACACAGTCATATGTTTCATTATTGATTGGAATCTCTCTCTCTCTCTCTCTCTAAGAGATAAATAATGAAATTATACAAACTTAAAAGAGTACATTTTCTTTCAACTATAAATGTATGCAGAAGTCAACAGTCAAATGATTTTAATTTTGTTACTTCAAGTCATTAACACTGTACGGAGACTAGACTAACTGAAACTGATACATACATTTAAAATTTCATAAACTGCAAGAAAAAAATAAATAACAATAAAATAATTTTTTCTTTTAAAATCTAAAGTTATCATTTGTCACCTATCCTATCTTGATTAAAATCTCATAATTAAATTAAAGAATTTTTCTTTCTAATATAACCCATTCATTCAAAAAACATTCCTTATATCATAATTAATAATTGCTTTAAATACTATCACCATGTAAAAGTATACAAATACATATAATAATGTAAAAATCTGCAAGCAATGTGTCATATGCTTACATAAAAATTAAAATGATTTATTTATGTACAGCGTTTTCAACTAAAAAAAAACAAAAAAACAATGTACTTTGTGAATTACTAATTAAATATCAACAAGCATTATGTAATGCATATAACATGTCAGGCGTACCCATCCAGATGAAACTCCCATCTCTACATAGAATTCAAATTACCATTCTGTTGCAGAAAACATAAGATTGCTAGTAAAATTTAAATATATAGATATTTATATTTAAAGACTGAATATCGGCAACAGAATTTTATCTCATCATTATAAGCATTAATAAAACTATTCTGAAGTAAATGAAAATCGATGTAAAAGGTTATTAAGATGAATAACTTTAAAAACTGCTTGGGAATATGCAGAAACTTTACAAAAAAATTAATTTTAAATAGATATAAAGATAAATTTCTTGTCTCATATAAGGGCAACAAGATTAGTGAATGGAATAAAGGGCTGCTTTTATGAAGAAAGGCTTAAGTTTTGCAAATTACAGTGTATGGAAACTAGGCACCTGCGTTGTTGTTGTTGTTTTGGTTTTTAGGAGCATTAGCAACTAAGGCCATATTGCTCCGGGGATATGCAGTGGTCATTCCTTGACCTTTCCGCATCCTCCGTATTTGGTGGCTCACGGGCTCGAACCCTGGTCTAATCAAGAAGCGTGTGCTACACACTGCTGCTCCTGCCCACCTGACTATGGAGGCACCCAGGTACCTGCGAGGTGGATTGAGGTGTATAAAGCCTTGAATGGTTTGAGCATGTTCAATGCTGATTGGTTGTTGTTGAGTTTAACAACACATAGGCTACATGGGCCATATTGTGTCTTTCTAATGGTGAATATGAAACAATAACTATATTTTATGATATATTCCTATCCAATTTAGGAAAGTAAATAGTTTTTTATTAGGATCATCTCCTAGAATCTGCATTAATTTTATTGATGACTGCGTATTAGCAATTGACTTAAAGGTGGTTAAGCGGATGTTTTGAAAGTGGGGACAGTCCACCGGCCAATGGTCAGTTGTACTGGACATGATCCACATTGGGGAGCGCTGACATTAGTTTACATATACAGGTGAGTGAGATGAGTATGCCCAATTCTAAGCCTTCCTAAAATTGTTTCTTCTCGTCTATTTTTCCGGAAACTAGAGAGCCACAGCTGTGGTTCTTGTTTTATTTGGTATAGTTTGTTTCCTGGATAACCTCTCCAGATTAGTGACCAGCTATTGTACCATGCTTAATGGATGATATGTTTGAAATCGGAATACGGAACTTGACAATTCTGTAAAATAGAAGTATCTGGTGGTTTGGCTGCAAGATCTGCTCTTTCATTTCCCGCTATACCAAAATGCCATGGGATCCAGCAGAATGGCACAGTTTGGTTTGACATATTAGACACAAGTAATTTAGAATGGATTTGTTTGATAACAGGGTGAGAGGAGGTGGTATTACTATTTATGGCAGAGACAGCACAGAGCGAGTCAGTGTATATTAAGGCAGACGAAATTAGAAGTTGAGTAATGCGATCTAGAGCCAAGTTAATAGCATAAAGCTCAGCAGTGAAAGTACTGCATTCTGCAGGTAATGAGACCGAAGTGGTGAATGATGGGAATATTGCCACAGCGCCGACTTGGGTCTCAGTTTTTGATCCATCTTACAGGCCTGTGAATTAGAAGCAGAGTGAGTTTCATGCAACTGTGCGATATAGAAGGGAGACTAGGTGTTCTTTCCCCAATGTTGGAAATAGTCATCGTAAATTGCAGGGATATTTGTGCACGGTGGATCAGGCAGTGTCATGTCCTAATAAATAAATAAATAAATAAATAAATAAATAAATTTTCTGTTTATACTCCGGCACGACAACCAAGTCAGTAGAGTTTACAATAAATCACCAATACAAATATTTATCGTATATATATTGCCGATTTCTATATTCCACGTTTGAGTTAGTTCTTTAAGTCTAAGTGCAGCAGGTCTGTTTTCATTTAGTTTACTGTTGTAAAATGACTCCAATTCGGTATTGTACAGACATCTCCAATTCAGGTGAGAAGGAAGACTGCGGATTTTTGCGGCATACATCAAAAGCACATGCTTTCTTCTGGAGGTTTGTGGGCTTCAATGTAAAGGCTCTGAACTGGGGAGCCTTCCTAAAAAGCCCCTTGAGAAACTCTAAGAGCACTGTTTTGAATCGTGTTCAATTGCTCTAAGGTAGTTTTTCTAGCAGTCATACGCTGGGGAGCCATAGTCTAAGTGGGCACCTGATGAGATCTCGATAAAGATGGATCAGGGTATGTCGATCAGTGCCCCATGACTAGATGACACACACACACACAGGATGATATTCAATTTCGTAAAGCAGATGGTCCGAAGGTAGGACACGTGCTTGAAAGTTTAGTTTCCTATCTAGTACAAGGCCAGGAAAACGGACAGTGTGAACAAGGGGTATTGGCATGTTATTGATCTTTAGCTCAGGATCAGGATGAAATGACTGTAGTTTGCAGAAGTGAGTAGTGGTGGATTTCTGCTCAGCATGTCGATATCCATTGCGTAAGGTCCAGGCTTCTATTTTGAATAGAGCAATATGCAACTGTCTTTCGATAGTATTCATACTTTGTAATTGGCAGGATATAATGAAGTCATCTGCATACATGTATACTTGAATGGTTTTCGGAAGATCTTACAATATGTTGTTGACCCGAATTGCAAATAGGGTAGAACTCAGTACTGAACCCTGAGGGACACCCTCTTCCTGAAGGCAGCATGTTTCGATATCGGACTTGAAAGGTGCGTAATTTTAAAAAGTACTGAATTATTTGAGGAAGATAGCCTCTCAGCCCCAACTGATGCATATCTTTAATAATGCCATGACACCAAGTGGTATCGAATGCTTTGTGAATATCTAGGTTGACCATCAGTAGATGCTGTTTCATGACGAAGGCATTTCGTATGTTGCATTCAAGTTTTACAAGTAAATCTAAGGTAGATCTGTTTTTACAGAAGCCATATTGGTGATCAGAAAGAAGATTCTGGGAATCTAGAAACCAGGTGAGCCTCTTATGCACCATCCTTTCAAATATTTTGCCCAAACAGCTTGTTAATGATATCGGTCTGTAGTTCTGGACCAGAGTGGGATCTTTGCCTGGTTTTGGAATAGCACAGATATAGGAATGCCGCCAGGACAGAGGATAAGTATTTTCTGAAAAGATACGGTTATAGAATAGTAATAATATGCCAAGGTCGGCTTCACATAGATGCTTCAGCATACTGTAGTAAATGCCATCTGGTCCTGCTGCACTATTTGACAATTTGCTTAAGCATTCCTTGAGCTCAACTAGAGTAAAAGGCTGGTTATAAGAAAGTGAGAGTCTAGTTTGAAAATTAAATTTTTGACGTTCTTCATCAGCTTTAATGCGTTGAAAGGATGTCACATAAGAGGATGAGGTGGAAATGTTATAAAAAGACTGATAACGCATTTGCAATATCAGTGGGGGAAGATAATTCCTGCCCATTCCATTGTATTATTGGTGACTGCAGCGGTAGAAATTTCCCATTGAGTGCTTGTATTTTTTTCCAGATAATTCGAGTGTCAGTATTTTTGTTAATGGATGAGGCGAAGTTAATCCAGGATTCATGTTTTGCTTTTTTTCTAATCTGTCTTGCTTTAGCTCTGAGTTTTTTGTAAACAATTAGGTTGGCGCTAGTTAGGAATTTACGAAAGTGGTTCCAAGCTCGGTTTTTATCACGCTTTGCTTTGGAGCATTCTTCATTCCACCACTGATTTTGGTGTACGCTCTTGCGCTGGTTAGATTTTTGAATGAAAATTTCAGCTGCAGATAAGATATGGCTGGTAATGGGGTCAGTTACGTCATCAAGATTCTGTTGCTGTACATATTGCTTTTCAAGTATGACACAACTGCAATAGGTTTTCCAGTCTGCTTTGTGGAAGTTCCAAGAAGTATGGCCTTTAGAGTATGACACGACCTGTGTTTGAATTGAGCTGATTATAGGAAAATGGTCACTGTTGAATGGATCATTTAGCATTAACCATTCCATGTTTGGAAAAAGAGATGCTGAACAGATGGATAGGTCTATGGCTATGTAGCAGAGTTGAATATGAGTTGGAGAGCCAGAATTTAACAGAGTCAGGTTGTGGTTATCCAGGAACGTTTCGATTAATCGGCTTCTCCTATCCAAGGCGGAAGATCCTCACAATGGATGGTGACCAGTGAAATCACCAAGTAAACACACAGGAGGTGGAAGTTGTGTGATAAGACTGTCCAGTTCAGTCTGGGAGCAGGAGTAATTCGTGATATATAAATGGATGCAAGAGTTAACGATATACCCATTGCTATCTGAACTGCTACAACTTCTAGGGAGGTTTGTAGTTGGTTATGTCTTGAGGGTATTTTAGATTTAACAAGTATAGCTACCCCACCATGAGCAGGAGAGTCAGAAACCCTGTCTTTACTAAACATAGTATAATTTTTGAATTTGATAGAAGCGTGTGGTGATAAAAAGGTTTCCTGTAAGCTCACACCTACTGCATTAGTTTGAATTAGTAAATTACTGAGGTCATCTATATTACTGTGTAATCCTCTACAGTTCCATTGTAGGAATTTATTCATTGGTTGGGTTTGATTGAGGAAGATTGATCTGACTGTTTTTTCTGTGAAGGTTTCTGTCTGCTTTGTTTTGGTTTTTCATTTCTGGGAAAGATTGCACGTCCTGTATCCATGATATCATTGGCATGTAATGCTAGTACTGTGTCGTCATCCTCTGATTGAAAGGTGCCTCCGTAGCCAGGTGGGAAGGAGCAACAGTGCGTAGCACACGCTTCTTGATTAGACCGGGGTTCGAGCCCGTCACCACCAAATACGGAGGATGCAGAAAGGTCAGGGAATGACCATCGCATATTCCCGGAGGAATATGGCCTTAGTTGCTAATGCTCCTAAAAACCAAATAACAAACAAACCTCTGATTGAACATGAGTTTCCATGTTGCTATTTCGTGGCTTCACCTTCTGATTTTCAATGGTAGTTGATTTTGTTGTTTCGGGCAAGGTTGAGATAGCATCAGTTGGGATGCTGATTGGCATATTCCTGGTTTCGTTGACTGTAGGTTTCTTATTGCATGATAACACAGTTTTGGCCCAGGTGGCAAAAGAAATGCTTGGTTCTATGGACACATCTGTTTGAGTTGTAGCTGAACGGCTGCTTCTGGTGACAGATGCGTATGATCGGCTATGCATGGTCAGTAGCATGTGCTTTCTTGCTTCAGGGTAAGTAACTTTATGTTCCACTTTATATTTCTGGATTTTTTTGCCTGTTTTCCAAAGGTCACACGCTTTAGAAAATGCTGGGTGGTTTGCCTTACAGGTTGGATAAATAGGAGTGGAAGCTGTATAGTCTTCTTGAGAATGCTCCTTGGAACCACAAAGAGGACACATAGCATTGCCTCGGCATGCTGTTTGAGAATGGCAGTACATCTGACATTTAAAGCAGCAAATGGGGTTGTGGATGTAAGGCCGAATCTTGCAATTTAGGTAACCTGCTTTAACAGAAGATGGAACAGTCAGAGTAGTGAATGTTAAAATGATGGACCTGGTTGGTAGTTGGTTGCCAACATTTTTGGTCATGATTCTCTGTGAATGAGTCATTTTTTGTTCACTAAGCTCTTGTATTATTTCTTGTTCAGAGACAGTTAGTAGGCCCGCTTTCGCTGATCACGACTTTAGAGGCTTTCAGAGTGTTATGGGGCGTAACTGGAATACTATTAAATATTGTCAATTTTAACAGTTTTTCTTGAAAGCTTCAATTAGAAGGTCTCCAGATTGGAGACACTTCACCATTTTAGGGGATCCACCAACCAATTCTAAACATTTCTGTATTAGAAATGGCGATAACCCGCCTACAGGTTGTTTGGATAATGAGTGCATTATTAGAAATGCTGGCATATCTTAACTCTGTTTTTCAGTCCATTTTCTCTTCGGACGATTCAAGTCATGCTCTGAATCAGAGTTAACAGGTCTGGAGCCCGTGGGCTCTAGTGGTGGATATGCATCACAATCCATCGCTGCTCCTTTTAGCCCTGGAATAGGGAATTCCTTCTTCCAGGTTACCGACCCCGCCACGTGGAGGCAGGAGCAGTGCCAACCAGTGACCAAGAGATCAGCAGAAGAGTAGAGCAGTATATTGCTAGCGATAGCAGTAACGTTGGAAGCAGGGTTAGCAGTAATGTTGCCAGAGGTGAAGCTGTTGTTGTTGTTTTGGTTTTTAGGAGCATTAGCAACTAAGGCCATATTGCTCCGGGATATGCGGTGGTCATTCCCTGACCTTTCCGCATGCTCCGTATTTGGTGGTGATGGGCTCGAACGCCGGTCTAATCAAGAAGCATGTGCTATGCACTGCTGCTCCTTCCCACCTGGCTACGGAGGCGCCTCCAGAGGTGAAGCAGTGATGTTGCTAGCAATGGAGGGATTATATTAGCATTAGCATTAGTAGAGGCATTTGATGCAAGAAATGCAAGCTTATGCAGCATCAGCCAAAAAAAAAAAAAAAAAAAACCCACTTCCACTTCACCCCTCTGTTCGTTCAAAATACCTGTCCAGCTGAGCCTTAAACTTATTTAGGCTATCAACCTCCACCACAAGGGATGGAAGTCTGTTCCACCACCAACCACCCGCTGGCTAAAGGCAAATTTCCGCACGTCTATCCTACATCTGTCTTTCCTCAATTTGAATTTATGCCCTCTCAGGTGATTTTTCTGAGCTAGAGGAAGAATCCCATCAGCATTGAGCATGCTTAAACCATTCAAGGCTTTATACACCTCTATCAGATCACCTCGCTGGTGCCTAGTCTCCAGACACTGTAATTTGCAAAACTTAAGCCTTTCTTCGTAAGAGCACCCCTTTGTTCCATTCACTAATCTTGTTGCCCTTCTCTGTACTCGTTCCAGCATCTCTACATCCTTCTTGAAATGAGGCCTCCAGACCTGTATACAGTACTCTAGGTGTGGCCTGACCATTGCCTTATTATTATTATTATTATTATTATTATTATTATTAATGGCCATATGGTACAAGGAAGCCTGAGGCTTATGCTGCACCAGCCAAAAAAAAAAAAAAAAAAAAAAAAAAAAATTCCCAAGTTACCCCCTGAGAGAGAGAGAGAGAGAAGCAGAAAGGACCAAGAAAGAGAAGAATGATGATATCCAGCTCAGGACCCTGGGTTTGCCAAGCCCATACTCACTAGATGTGAGCCCCCGGGGTTGAATAAATTTTCTGTTTATACTCCGGGACGACCAAACGGTTAGAGGAGTTTACAAGATACACAGAATACAAGAAACAGCAACGTATTCAGCAGTCACAGGCTTGAACCTCGGTCACTCAAGGCACGTGTACTTATGCACCCGCGCGCCTGACCACTAGGCTACGGGGCGGCTTATACAATGGAATAATCAACTCCTTATCCCTGCTGGAAAAATTCCTGTATATCATTGACAATACTCCATGAGCTACTCTTGCAGCCCGTCTGCACTGCTCAGAGAACTTCATATCTGCCTGCACAACCACCCCCAAGTCCCTTTCATTCTCTACCACTGTCAGTGTAGTACCACAGAGTTGATACGTTGCTCTGGGGTTGCTGTTTCCCATGTGTAGTACTTTACATTTGTCAATGTTAAACTTCATTTGCCACCTCTCAGCCCATCTGCTCAACCTTTCCAGATCCTGTTGCAACAGCATAGTGTCAGTAGTGTCCTTGACAACCCTGCCAACCTTTGTATCGTCTGCAAACTTGGACATTAAGCCCGATATACCATCATCAATATCATTTATAAATACAGAAAACAATAATGGACCCAACACTCAGCCCTGAGGGACTCCACTAATAACATCAGTCCACAATGAGCAGTGTCGATTGATTACCACACTCTGTCTTCTCCCCCTCAACCACCCCTTTATCCATAGCAGCAATTTGCCTCCAATGTCACACTGCTCCAATTTGTGTAGCAGTCTTCCATGTGTATCAAAAGCCTTTCTAAGATCCAAGTATATAATATCAAAGTTATTCCCTGCATCCAGTTCTTTTGTGACTGCATCATAGTATCCAATCAAGTTGGTCAGGCAAGACTTCCCCTTAACAAAACCATGCTGTGTCTGAGCTATAACTGAAGTCTTGTCTAAATGATCCTGCAGTGCTCCTTTAACCAGTGCCTCCATTAATTTTCCAGGAACAGAAGTTAAGCTCACAGGTCTATAATTACTTGTGTCAGCCTTTGATCCTCCTTTGTGAATTGGGGTCACATTTGCACATTTCCAGTCTATGGGTACCTCCCCTGAGTCCAAGGAAGCTCTCATAATTATGGCTAAGGGTTTGCTTACTTCCTTTGCTGCCTCCTTTAATATAACTGGATAGATCCCATCCACCCCGGGTGCCTTTCTTGTGTTTATCTTCAACAGTTTCTCCTCCACTTTACTCTCAGTTATCACAAGATTCTGTAGCTTACTGCTAGAGTTGAATACACCTCTGGCATTCCCCTCGCTGAATAACTCCTCATGTGTGAATGTCGATGCAAAATATTCATTTAGTTTGTTAGCTACCTGAGCAGGATCATCAACAGTTGACCCATCAATATCAAGTGGACCAATTTGATTCATCCCCTTCCTTCTCGAGTTTACATAAGTAAAGAACTCTTTGCTGTTTTTCTTTGCATCCCTTGCCAAGGATTTCTCGTAATCTGCCTTCCCCTGCCTAACCTCCTTTGTAACTTGGTTGCATATCAACTTGTATCTATCATAGGCTTCTGTGTCATGTGTTAATTTGTAAGTATCCCATGCATTTTTCTTCTCTGCCATATGCCTCA
Source organism: Mastigoproctus giganteus (assembly GCF_048544385.1). Classification (NCBI taxonomy): domain Eukaryota; kingdom Metazoa; phylum Arthropoda; class Arachnida; order Uropygi; family Thelyphonidae; genus Mastigoproctus; species Mastigoproctus giganteus. Next base: position 158,686,675 of record NC_143579.1, read on the forward strand.
TTAGTTCATCTGACATCCATTTTGGCCTAAACCTTGAACAATATTTCTTAGTTGGTATGTAAAGCCTAGTAGCTTCCAAGATAAGTTCTTTGAATGCTTCTCATTTTGAATTTGCTGTTGGTAACATCATCAGTTGGTCACACTGTATAGAATTTAAATACTGTCTCAGTCCATCGTAGTCGCCTTTACGGAAGCAATAACCCTTCCCTTTACCCCTAATGGTAGTTACCTCTTTGAGTAAATCCCACTTCAGCACACTGTGATCACTGCCACCTAGTGGTTCATTTATCTGCAGATTCTTAATGCATGAAGAATCACTGCTGATAATCAAATCAAGAATATTACTCCCTCTAGTTGCCTCCCGAACATGCTGATGTAGAAAACAATAAATCCACAAAAGCCCTGCTAGTGTGTGAGTAACCAGCCCCCAAATTCCAGTCAATATCTGGGAAATTAAAATCTCCCATTATAAGACTCTCTGATTTACTGGCCCACTCTATTTCCCTGTACAGGTCCTTATTATACTCATCAGAGTCATTAGGCCTATAGCACACTCCTACTCCCAATTTTGATCTGCCAATGTTTATGTTACACCAAACTGACTCAACATTGCACTGTCCAGCGATGTCGACTGGCTTCACTTCCTTGGTTTTTATGTGTTTCTTAACTAATAGCATAACCCCTCCCCCCTTCCTATCCTGTCTATCCTTTCTGTAGACGTTGTACTCCCCAAATTGCAGTTCTGCATCCCTTATATCTGTGTGACACCACGTCTCTGATATCCCAACAATATCTGCCTTCGATGTTTTGAGCAATACCTCAAATTCATCAAATTTATTTACTAAACTCCTAGCATTGGTGTACACGCAAGTATACCTGCACCTGTTTCTATGCTTAGCTACCCTAACACAACCCATGTGTTTACTTGTACCGCAATGGCTCCCAGCAGTCTCTGAAATACCATGCATCTTGTTTTTCAGGCTTCTGCTCATTCTAATAGAAGCAGTGCAAGAATCTCTTTCACCTCTGCCAGTGGCTACTGTCAATCTATTGGTCTTAGCCCTGGAATAGGGAATTCCTTCTTCCAGGTTACCGACCCCGCCACGTGGAGGCAGGAGCAGTGCCAACCAGTGACCAAGCGATCAGCAGAAGAGTAGAGCAGTATGTTGCTAGCGATAGCAGTAACGTTGGAAGCAGGGTTAGCAGTAATGTTGCCAGAGGTGAAGCTGTTGTTGTTGTTTTGGTTTTTAGGAGCATTAGCAACTAAGGCCATATTGCTCCGGGATATGCGGTGGTCATTCCCTGACCTTTCCGCATGCTCCGTATTTGGTGGTGATGGGCTCGAACCCCGGTCTAATCAAGAAGCATGCTATGCACTGCTGCTCCTTCCCACCTGGCTACGGAGGCACCTCCAGAGGTGAAGCAGTGATGTTGCTAGCAGTGGAGGGATTATATTAAAGCACTAGTCCTCGCCCTAGGAAAATCGCTAGAAAATCACACTAGAAAGATCGCTTGGCACTCGGGGCCATGCTGATTGGATTTTTCCTCTTGCTCGGAACAATCGCTTGAGAGGGCATAAATTCAAATTGAGGAAAGACGTGAAGAGGTTTGCCTTTAGCCTGTGTGTAGTTGATTGCTGGAACAAACTTCCATCTGTCGTAGTTGATAGCTTAAATAGATTCAAGGCAGAACTGGACAAACATTTGGAGCGAGTGGATGGGTGAAATGAGAAGGGTTTTTTTTTTGACTGATGCTATATAAGCTTGCTTTCTTGCATCATGTGCCTTTACTAATGTTAATGCTAAAAAAAAAAAAAAAAACCTGTGTGAAATATCACAAGTGGAATTCTGCAGATATACTGCTTTTTGTGTGATATTATGTCAAAGCAAAATGATCTGAATATTTTTTTGCAAGGTGAAACCAAATCTACATATGATATGTGGCTTAAAATACAGGCATTTTGGAAAAAGCTGACCATTTTCAAAACCTTGCTTACCCAATCGGATCTTATAGCTGAACACTTTCCTGAACTGGCAAAAGTAATTAATGAAAAGGATAAAGACAAATCATTAAGTAAATGCAACATGAAAGAACACATGGCTGTTCTAAATTCCCTGATTAAAGAATACAATGAAAGGTTTGCTGATTTTGAGAAATATGATCTCATACTGAAACTAGCTTTTCAACCACACTGATGACTTACAGATGGAATTACTTTAGCTCTCAAAAGATAATATTCTAATGCAAAGAAGGATCTTTTTCAAATATGGAAAAATGCTGTTGAATATCTATGTCTGTGTCAAAACAAGATTACATGCAATCTTGTTTTGGCACAACCCACTGTAGTGAACCAACGTTTTCATATATGACACAAATTAAAACAAGCTTGAGATGTCAGATGACGGATATTCACTTGGAGGACCAATTAAAACTATGTTCAACGATGTTGAAACCAAATATCTGACTATTATCTTGAATTAAGCAGTCGCAAAAGTCATTAAATGGGTTGTTGTCTAAGTTCGTCCAATTTTAGTTTTGTTATCATTTTTGCTAATGTACAAGTTAGTGCAATCGCATCATATTAGTACGTAGCTAAACTCTGAATTAGCAAAAATATGCAAAGGCGGCATCGTTTAAGTTATATCTCATATTGTGAATACCACAACGAGTTGCCATGATATTGTACTACTTTGAATAAGTAACGCTTCACCAAAGGAGAAGACTGTTGTTACTTATTCTCGGATACCACCACCCAGACAGCACTGTTTCAGGGCTATTTGGCCCTTCTTCGGTGGATTAGGTACGCTAGTGATGCAATGCTGACAAAACAGTTATGAAGTATAACTCCACAATATGAGAGATGCCTGATATAAATTAAGACTGAATATGTTAAGGGCTTTAGTCTCAGGCTGCGAGAAATTTAGACAACGTACAAGTTAGTGCAATCACATCATATTAGTATGCAGCTAAACTCTGAATTAGCAAAAATATGCAAAGGCGGCATCGTTTAAGTTATATCTCATATTGTGAATACCTTCACAACGAGTTGCCATGATATTGCTCTACTTTGAATAATAACGCTTCACCAAAGGAGAAGCGTTACTCCTTACCTTTACATTTTTGCTAAACAAATAAATGTCCTTATTAATTTTTTTGTTTAAATTCCTTATATAATAACAGGTTGTAATTAAAACTGTAAATATAATTTTTTTTGTATATATTTAATTCTCAGCATGCGGCCTAATAGTATCTTGGTTAAATAAAATATGGCCTTGCAATGTAAAAAGGTTCCCCACCTCTGGGTTGACTAGTGAGATAGTGGAATGTTAATAACAGAGAACAATTTTCAGCCCAAGTGGAATGTCTCAGATGCTTATTGTTATTGCTCGAGGTAGTATTGCATCAAGCATAACAATAATCTACTTCAGAGAGGGTGGCTTTGAAGAGAATATCATCAAAAAAACATTGTCTATGGATATGGCTTTGTTAAAGTGAATGATGAAGTTGCTACCACAGAAACATGAGAAAAGCTAATGAGTACCAAGCAAAATAACAGACTTCCAGCAATGAAAGTGAAAAATCACTCACTCTGCCTTCTAACGAAGATGCCCAAAATGTGTTGACCAAAACAGAAAATGTGTTTGTCTGATTAACATTGATAAAGAAACAACTATTGCATTTTATATCTGTGCTGTAGTTAAGAATGCATATAATATTGTGAAAACAAAATTAGGTTCTTTCTTTACAACAGATTAATTTAATTATGCTGTATACACTATACACACAGAAAAATAAAATATATATTTTTATTTCAATTATGCTGTTTCTTTTCTCTTAGACTATTTTTTATAAGTAAAAAAAAATGTGGCTTATTATTATCATTGGATAAGGCATTTGTTACTGTTATTTCTTATATTTTATAGTTTCTTATTGTTAGATACACGTTCGAAAAAAAAAACAAACAGATATTAAACTATTGAAACTTTTGATGGACCTTACTATATACTACAAACCATGAGAATTTAGTCTTTTCAACTTTGTATTAACAAGATTCTACTATATCTTTCTGATCTTCTCAAAATAACTGAAAAACATAGGAAACAATAACCACGTGAGGTTAATTTTAATCAAGCATTAAACAAATAGATATTAACACAAAAGTTCTCAAGGCAACTCAACCTGGTAATGGGCATAATCAAGAATCATAATTGAAAGAATCAATTATAGCATTTTCATATAGGCAATTTAGGTGATTGTGAAATCAACAAGAAAATGGGGGGGGGGGGAATCCAACATTATCTTTCTATACATTAAGATAATTTTCCTCCTAGTGATATTTATTCAGCTAACAGGAGAAGAGGGGTGAGGGGAACGTGGCCATACTTAACAAGTACTAGAATACGTAACAGAAGCTTGTTTTTCTGTGGTAAAACAAGCTTCTGTTTTAGCGTGATCATGCTAGATAAACCTCTTGCACATGCTTTGTTTATCTAGCATGAAGCATGACCACACGGTACCATTCTTGATATCCATATGTAATTATGTATATACAGTCGATTCCGGTTATTTGGGACACATCGGGACTAGTGCATTTTGGCCCGATTAAGCGGCTGCCCCAATTATCAGAAGTTTCACGTAAATAGTTAAAAATACAATGTATCCCCCCCCCCCCTTTTTTTACAATTGGTTCACTGTACAATCAAATCAGGTTACGACGAACTCACCATAGTAAAGAACCGTTCACTATACGATGTGTAGTAAGCGCCGGTCATTGTGATCATGTTCGTGAATTGAATTTTAATTCAATTAAACAGCGATTCTAATTAGCGAAAATAGGATATTAAGCACAAATTTACTCTTTATTACCTTACCAATTAAAAAAATTAAATGATACGTGAAATTCGGAATAATTAATACGCACTGTAATATGTATATACTAACTAAACTAGTTGACATTTCTGTTCACTGATATTTGTGGGTGGGGGTTAAATTTTAAAACAGTAAAAAGATAAGCAATCAATAACAAAAAACATGGCACACACAAATTGCAAGTAACACAATATGCGCCGCAAGTGAGAACGGAGTAACGAGTTACAAAGCTTTAAAAATAGAAATGAAGAGAAGATTCTGAAAATTATTTTTTTTATATGATTGAAGATTCCATGGAAGTGTAAACACATTTCACCATAATAACCCACAGAAATCCAGCTGTCGGTATTATCGCAAATTCAATAAGATCGAGTTTACTATCCGTTTATGATAGATTGCACTACCAGAAAAGCCCAATAAACAGGTGACTGCTAATTGTTTTTATTGTTTTATGGTTGTGACCTCCAGAAATCCGACCGAACTACGTGGTAAGGTCGGAGACAATCGCAGGGTAATCTCCAGTACTGAGGTCTCCTGCCCCGATTAAACGGCATTTTGTCCCAATTAAGCGAAGTAAACCCCGGCTATTTTCTCGATCGGTTTCTGTTTTTTAAGATTTGCCCCAAATAAACGGCTGCCCCGATTAACCGGTGGCCCAAATAACCGGAATGCACTGTATATGTATTTATGTATTCATAGCTAAGGAAGAGACACACGCATACACACACGGTGTCGAAAGCTTCTGTATGTTACATTATCAAAAGAAGTGAGTGCAGCGAGCAGAGAGTGAAGCCCCCTAGTTATCAAGTTTAAAAAATAAAGTGCTGTTAATGCTCAACAATAGTTCATACTGTCCAACACTACATATACATATACAGGGTGTCTCAAAAATATTGGTACAAATGTTTAGGGAGGTAGGTAATATCTAAAGGAATGTGAATCGCATAAGAACCCATAACCGGAAACGTCACAGGAAAGTAGTAGTAGAGGCACAAGAAGCAGAAATGACACAAGGCAGTGATTAGTGGCAAACATTTATTTGACATAATATTAACAATGGTGTACAAAATGGATGCATTTCATGATGTTACAACAGATGCTTGAAGGTTCCACCATGAGACACGATGACACTGATGCAGCATGGATTGGCGGACACGGTTGAACACACCTGTAGTTTCTTTGACAGTAGCAGCAGCGCAGACGAGTCTCGCCACGAGATCCATTTCCGTCTCCACAGGCGATTCATACACGATAGATTTGAGGGCCCCACAGAAAGAAATCAAGGCTCGATAAATCAGGGGAGCATGGGGCCAGGCAACGGGTCCCCCACGGCCCCATCGACGCCCAAAACGCCTGTTCAAATGGTCACGAACACACCTTCCATAATGGGCAGGCGCCCCTTCATGTTAAAACGAAATGTTGCATCTCACATTTGCTGGAACATCGTCAAGTAACCCTGGCAGAACTTGTTCAAGAAAGATAAGATATTTAGCGGAGTTCATGTGGGATGGTAACAGGTATGGGCTGACTAAGCAGTCACTGACCATACCTGCCCACACATTTATTGCGAAGCGATGTTGTGCCACATGGGGGCGCACACCGTGTGGGTTGTCGTGAGCCCACACATGAGGATTGTGCTGATTGAATAAGCCTTCCCGAGTGAAATAAGCCTAATCCGTGAACAAAACATAGGCTGGAAAATTCAAGTCTTGAACACTTTCTTGGAGAAACCACTGCGCAAAAGCCACACGTGCAGGATGATCTCGGAGGAGCAGTAACTGAACCCTTTGGAGATGAAAGGGGTGTAAGGAATCATTGTGACAGACACGCTGTACACTGCAATGAGACACTCCTAAGGCAGAGGCAACGGCACGTGCGCTGCTAGTAGGATTATTCTGAACGGCATTCAACACATTTTCTTCCATGGCGGGAGTTCGTGTCGAACGTGGTCCCCCCCTCCCCCGCACTACTCCTGTCACTTCTAAATGAACCATAATCACACAAATTTTGATGCACACGAGCAAACAAACGGTGGTCCTGTACATATCTGTCTGGGAAGCGTTCTCCATAAATTCATTGAGCGGCTCGTCCATTGCCCTCTGCTAATCCATACACTAGGTGCATGTCTGCCAGCTCACAGTTCGTATATTGATGCATGGTCTTCGTGTGGTGACTACCGCGCCATCTACCGACTTACGGTGACGTTTCCAGTTATGGGTTCCTATGCGATTCACATTCCATTAAATGTTATTTTTTTTGAGACACCCTGTATATATATATATTGTTGAGTGATAAAAAGAGCACTGCTGTTGAGTATTGTTTTCACCCAACAATAGTTCATGCTCTCCAACACTATATATATATATATATATAGAGAGAGAGAGAGAGAGAGAGAGAGAGAGAGAGAGAGAGCCAGATCAAGATCCAGGCAATTGTTGCATTCAGTCACTATTGTTGTCAATTTCATAATCAGCTAATCCGCATATAATCAATTATGAAAATGCCATAATCATTCACTACTGATTTCACAATCGACTAGTATTCATTCAATTATGCCCACCGCTGATTCATGGCCCACCCATCCACCACCAAATTATTATAGATGGAAAAGTTCTGAAAAGGTACTGAAGGGTAAGAACAGTTGTTGTTTGTTGTTATTTGGTTTTTAGGAGCATTAGCAACTAAGGCATTATTGCTCCGGGGGGATATGTGGTGGTCATTCGCTGACCTTTCCATATCCTCCGTATTTGGTGGTCACGGGCTCGAACCCCGGTGCAATCAAGAAGCGTGTGCTACGCACTGCTGCTCCTGCCCACCTGGCTACAGAGGCACCTAGAGCAGTTGTGTGCTCAAGATTGAAAGCTATACTGCTCTCAAGGCTTAGAGAGTTATTTTCATCGTGAGTGTATATACTCCCAGATTACTATAGAGGAAAAAGTTAACTTAAAGGCATAAGCAATTAGAAAATGATTAATCATAAAAATACTTACTAGTGGATCACGCTGGAAAATAACAACTCGCCCACCTTTGTCTCCAGTTGCTAAAAGGTCACCATCATGATTAAATTCTACACATGATATTATATCAGCTGTAAACAAGAAAAGAATTTAAAAATATTCAATTTTCGAAAATTGCAATTATAAGTTACTTCTTTCTTCAAAATAATATATGACACTAGAGTACTATAAATTCAAAAACCTTTGGTGGGTGTAGGATTATATCATAACATATGATAATCATTATGATACAGCTATCACAGATTTTTTTATACAGGAAAGGGTATGGTGCTATTTACTTATAAATTATAAGGGCTTTACTAATTTAAGTAGGCAGTCACTAAGCAACTAATCCAGAGTGAAACCTGCGTTAAGTGGCCTTAAATTAAGCACCACCTTATGTTAACCCTACCACAACCACCACCACACACTTCAAAGAATGTCAACATAATGTCTGTTATCTACTATTTTCTGCCTAGAAATTTAGTGCTTAATTATATATTCCATATACACCGCTGAAACCGAATAAAACATAATTTGTTAGACTACGATTCTGCTTATAATGTGATGCAAGCATGGCTCCCATTTTTCATCAGTTGAAATGTGATTTTAGTCAACGAAGATCAAAAATTTAGATTCTCTTGTGAACACAGTGATATTTTCATTTAACGCAATATGCGTTATCCTTTGATTTCCGTATGAACAATAATAAATGACTTGTAACTTTACGGCAAAATGTTTGAACATATAATTTTTTAAAAAATTCACTGGAAACATGTAAAATCACAGAGGTCATGCTTTATTGAAATTGTTAAAAACAAACAAAGGGATGCAATGAAACAATCAACCCTTAATACAGTAGTTTTTTAAAAAATTAAAGACTTGAAAGTAACGACCAAAATGTACAAAAGTTTTATTCGCTAATATCTAGTTAGTAGTGGAAAAAACAGTTGGTTTTTTAAATACTTTATTGTACAGTGCACCAACAAAAGACTGAAACAACACAATTGCATATTATTTCCATTATTATTTTTTTGCATGATTTTCTTAGACATAGTATTGCAAATTAATCCCGGGGCTCACATCTGGTGATTGTTGTTGCTAAGGGAGTTTAATGGCGCATAAGCTACAATGGCTATAATGTGCCTATTCATTTTTTATATAGGGAAAGCAAAAATTTTTATAAAATCAGAAAAGATTAAAAAGTCCAATCTCCTTCAGAAAGTTGAAAAATTCGAAAACATTTGCCTTGTCACCAATGAGATTCTCTAAAGTTATTGGTTTATTAAGATTTACCAGTGATAGCAGGGTTGATGCTCTATCTTGTCTATAGTATATAACAATGTATTTATATAACAATGTGGACACTGTGGTGGATCCTCTCCTCTAAGTAAATAAAGTTGGATTAGATGGGTATGACCTATTCTTGTCCTTGATAGGACTTCTTCTCGTCTTGATGTATGGATACTGGAGCGCCAATTTTTCGGATCGTGTTTAAATTGAAAAATTTATTATTTGTTTGAGAGTGCCAGATTGTTGTCCATTCTGACAAGCATGCAGCTTGAATAGCTAATGCAAAGTCTGAGGGCAGAACAGGGATATTAGTTAAGTCTAAGCTAGTTGGATTTTTTGAGGCTTTATCAGCCAATTCATTGCCCAAAATACCAGAATGTGCTGGAATCCAACAGAAGATGACCTGTTGATGGCGTTCTTCAATTTTTAGTAATATGCTTCGTATTTCGTCTATAAGAGGGTGAACTTTATCTGAGAAATTACATAAAGCCATGATTGAGCTAAGCGAATTGGTGTAAATAACTGCTTTTAAAGATCAATCAGCACAGATTTTGTAAGGCCAGTTTAATTGCGTATATTTCAGCTAAAAAGATACTGAATTCAGATGAAAGGGATTGAAATAACGGTATTTGGAAACACTGCAGCTGCTCCAACGATTGAATTAGATTTAGAGCCATCTGTATAAATTGGGGAAAAATCACTATATCTTTGAGTGTGAACTGCATGAAGTTGCATGATATTAGATGCTTGTAAAACGTCCTTTACCCATTGGCAGAGATAAGTGTCACAAGTCACCAGAGGAAGAGAAGCCCATAGTGGTTGACAGCAGGTTGCTACCTGTTGTACGGAATGAACGGAAAGATTCCCAATTTCCATCAGTTCAAGGAGGCGAAGACCAGCTGGCTTTACTATGCTAGGTTTATTTCTGAAGAGGTTTTCTAGTGGTGGATTGAACAAGTATGACTAAATCGGATGCGAGGCACAACTTTGTATCTTAACAGCATACTTTAGTAACAGTGTTTTTCTGCGTAACAATAAAGGGGGCTCATGAGCATCAAAATAGAGACTATGTGCGGGCGACGTTCTAAAAGCACCAAGTGCAATCCTCAAAGCACTGTGTTGAATGGGATCAAGCCAGCGTAATGTGCTCATCTTGGCAGAATCATAGATGGGAGCTCCATAATCAAGGCGGGATCTGATTAATGACCTGTATAGCCGAAGCAGAGAAGTACGATCTGCACCCCATATTTGGGCGGATAAAGCTTTGAGTATGTTTAACTTTTTTAGAGAGCAAGTACGTACATTTTTAATATGGTCTATAAAATTTAACTTGTTGTCAAGGATTAATCCTAGAAATCTGATATTATTAGTGACTGGGATGGAGACATTAGAAATTTGAAGTTTGGGATCCGGATGAAGTTTGCGCTGCCTACAAAAATGGATAGCAACTGTTTTCTGCTGCAAGAGCCGATAGCCATTGAGGCTAGCCCACTGTTGTATTTTATTAAGTGATATCTGAAGCTGCCGTTCAATAGACCTCATATTTTGGGAATGGTAGGAGATGGAAAGGTCATCTGCATAAAGATAAGTCTCGACTGAATTTGGAAGCTGTCTTGTAATAGAATCTATTCTAAGAGCAAACAGAGTGGCACTCAGTACTGATCCTTGTGGAACACCTTCTTCCTGCATGAACGTTGTAGAGAGGGCATGTTGGTACTGAACTTGAAACGATCTAGTACGTAGGAAGTTTTGAATAAATATAGGAAGGTTGCCCCACAGACCAAGGGCGTATATATCACCAAGTATGCCGTGCTGCCAGGTGGTGTCAAAAGCCTTCTCTATGTCTACTGAAACCATTACAAGATGTTCACGTGTAACAAAGGCATTTCGAATGGCGAATTCAGCCTTGACCATAAGATCTAAGCACAACCTATTTTTACGAAAGCCATATTGACTATGGCTCATTAGATGTTCTGACTCAATGATCCAGACGAGTTTTCTGTGGACAATCTTTTCTAGGATTTTGCTGAGGCAGCTTGAGAGAGAGATCAGTCTATAGCTATAGGGGTTAGTTGGATCTTTCCCAGACTTTAGAAATGCCAAAACAGTAGAGTGATGCCAGGAAGCTGGAAAAACATTTTCTGAAAATATATGATTGTAAAAAACCAGCAGCAAGCACAAAGCTTTGTCATCAAGATGTTGAAGCATGACATAATAAATCCCATCTGGCTCTGCAGCTCCATTATGGGCTGTTCTAATAGCATGCAAAAGTTCAGAGTATTGCAGAGGTTTGTTATATGAAAGAAAGCGGGCAGTGTGAAAGTTTATAGCATGCTTTTCTTTGGTGTTTTTAATTCGTTTGAATGATGTAGAAAAGGCTGATGCTGCTGAAATTTCAGCAAACGTACTGCCCAAGGCATTAGCAATATCTAAGGGACTGGATAGGTATTGCCCTTTCCAGGAGAGAATTGGAGAAGGTATAGTAGGAAACTTACCAGATAACTGTCTAATTTTTTTCCATATAGTTTTCGGATCAGTGTTTCTGTTAAAGGTCGATGCAAAACGGGTCCAGGATTCTTTCTTGGCTTGCCTTTGTACAAATCGTGCTTTTGCTCTTAGCTTCTTATAATTAATGAGATTGGTTGTGGTTGGACATCGCCGAAATAAATTCCAGGCTTTAATTTTTGCTTTCTTTGCTTTTGTGCATTCCTCATTCCACCAGTAATTATAATGCTTGCGACCAGGGGGATTTGATAATGGTATTGTGTCCTTGGCAACTTTTAGAAGATGTGACGTGATGAAATCTGTTACATTATCAATATTCTGGAGCTGGATTTTTTTCTCATCAAGAGATATCGATGTTCGAAATTTTGCCCAGTCTGCCTGAACAAATTTCCATTTCCTGCAGGGTTTGTTTGAAGGAGTCTTTGATATTAAAAAATTGCATATGATTGGAAAGTGATCACTGCCCATAGGATCATTTGAAACCTGCCACTCTATGCTTGGGACCAGCACTGAAGAACAAATTGAGAGATCTATTGCTGAGGTGTATGGTAAGATTTTGCGACTCTAGAAAGCTTTCAATTAGTCGACCCCTTCTGTCTAGTTTAGGATCGCCCCATAAGGGGTGGTACCCATTAAAATCCCCTAATATACAGAGGGGTGGAGGTATTTGTATGAAGAGATCTTCAAGGTCTTTTAAGGAGTAAGTATGATTTGGTTGTAGGTAAATTGAGACAACTGTCATTGAAATACAGAGTTATATGAACAGCGACAGCTTCTATTTCAGTTTTAAGTGGAATATGTTTAGTTGGAATATTTGAATTTATTAGGATTGCTACACCACCATGGGCAGCATTTGTTCTATTACGATCTCTTCGATAAAGGCAATAATTCTTTATCGAAGGAGAAATTTGCGAGGTTAGGTAAGTTTCCTGAAGACAAAGAGCAATTGGAGAATACCGGTTAATTAAAGCATGGATATCATCTCAGTTGCAACGAACGCCTCTGCAGTTCCATTGTAAAACACAGCCATTATTTATGTTTAATTGATGGAGCTATATCTGACTGCTTTTTGAAGGTGACTGGCTTATTTCGTTCCAATTTTTATTTGACTTTTTTGAAAACTGGTCGACCAGTATCCATTTCTTCTTCAGCGTAGATTTCTAAAATTGGTTCTTCATGTATAGTTGTGCCATATGTATCCATGATTATGTCCTGGGCATTTTTCTTTGATTTTGGGTTTATAATATCGGATGTATTAGCTCATATCTGAGGAGGAGATGCAGCTGGTATTGTCAGAGGAGTGTTATTTGCCTGGTCTGAGAGTTTGGACTGTCGCTTATGCACACTTGGTTGTTGATCAGAGAGGACAGTTCTAGCCCAATCAGAAATTGACTTGGTAATGGGAACTGTGACATCTGTTTGAGTGGAGACTGTTTGGTATTTTTTTATTACATTAGCATAGGTACTATTTTTGTTTATAGTAGATGAAACTAGTTTTCTTGCTTCTTGGTAGCTGACTTTATTCTCGACCTTGTATTTTACTATTTTTTTTTTTTCAGTTTTCCATTTTTCACAAATTTTGGAATATGCCGGGTGGTCACCTTTGCAGTTCGCACACGTCATTTTTGCAGCAGAACAGTCACTCTGATTGTGATCTGAGGACCCTCAATTTGGGCAGACAGAAACTCCCCTGCATACAGTTTGCGAATGGCCAAATTTTTGGCACTTAAAGCACCGGACTGGGTTCAGGATATAAGGTCTTACCTGACACCTAAGGTAACCAACTTTTATGGTGGTAGGCAGGTTCGGTGTTTTAAATGTAAGTATCACTGTCCCAGTAGGGACAGGCTCTCCATCTTTTTTGATGACGATTCTTTTTGCGTGTACCACATTTTGATCTTGTAGTTCCTGGACAAGTTCATCCTCCGATACGTTTAAAAGATCCCACTCTGATATTACCCCTTTAGAGGAGTTTAAGGTGGCATGTGGAGTAACCTTCGTGGGAATTCCACCAAAGGTAGATACTTTTAACAGTCTCTCAGCATGTCTACGTTCGGTCATTTCAATTAATAAGTCTCCGGATCTCAATGGCCTAACCATTTTTGGAGGGCCAGCCACATTTTCAAGACATTTTTGTATCAAAAACGGGAAAGCTTACTCGTTGGTTGGTCTGTAGAGGAGTGTAGAATTAAAAAGAGAGGTACGGTATTATCCGTTCCTTCTTTTTTTTGTCTTTTAGCATGGGATGTTGTGTCATCATGATCTCGATCATGTTTATCTAGGTCGGGATCAAAAGATCCATAAATGGACTGTTTAATTTTGTCCATCTTTGCTCCTTTTTGCCCTGGGAGGGTGGCTTTCTTCTCCCAGATTTCCAGCTCCGCCACGTGGAGGCAGGAGCGGTGCCACCAGTGACCAAGCGATAAAGGAAGGTTAGTAGTTAGTGCGTTAATAAATAATCCTATGTACAAGAAGAAAGGTGTCTTTCCCTTCTGTTAGGTATGCTAAATTCTTTACTTTAGAACAGCAAAATTAAATAACTGTGAAAAATGAAGGATACTACTATTATTATCAGCCGCTCTTTGAGAAAATCGCTTTAATATCACTTAGAAATCGCTATAGTCACTCGCTTGGCACTAAATTCTTTACTTTAGAACAGCAAAATTAAATAACTGTGAAAAATGAAGGATACTACTATAATTATCAGCCGCTCTTTGAGAAAAATCGCTTTAATATCACTTAGTCACTCGCTTGGCACTCGGGGCCCACATCTGGTGAGTATGGGCTTAGGACACCCAAGATCTTGAGTTGGAAATCATCATTCTTCTCTTTCTTGGTGATTACTATCTACTTTTGACTCTCTCTCTCTCTCTCTCTCTCTCTCTCTCTCTCTCAGAGTAACTTGGAAATTTTTTTTAGCTGATGCAGCATGAGCCTCAGGCTTCCTTGCACCATATGGCTGATATTAATAATCATCACACAAAAAAGAGATGAGCAAAATTGACAGTGCATATACAGTTTGAATGCCAAAAAGGTTTCATCTGTATATATTTCAACCTTGGTCCTTGAGGTTATAACAGACATTCTCTCAGATAGGCCAGACAAGCTGAACTTGCTACCTGGGAGTCTTAAACGCTGATGAAACTGATATTCGTGTGACATTCAAGTCAAATGAAATGGACCCAATTTCGGCGATGTCCGGACCATCTGTGACAGCCAAATCCTCTGCTTGCACCTTCAATTAGGTAGGACTGTCAGTAAACCTGGGTATAACCTCCATGCACAAGCACACTGTGGGTAACCACCCAGGTCTGCACCAACATAAGCAGGGTTCGAGGTGTGGCATCCACACCACATGAAGAAATGCCGCCCCTCCGTGTTACCAGGCAATACTTGGTAGCAGACGATTGTTATTGTTTGTTATTTGGTTTTTAGGAGCATTAGCAACTAAGGCCATATTGCTCCGGGATATGCGGTGGTCATTCCCTGACCTTTCGCATCCTCCGTACTTGGTGGTGACAGGCTCGAACCCCGGTCTAATCAAGAAGCGTGTGCTACTCACTGCTGCTCCTTTCCCCCTGGCTGAGGTGGCGCCAGGTGACAGACAACTCTCATCAACTGGTGCAAAACCACCACTTTGTTATTGGAGGCTTGAAGTGGTGGAACCCATGTTTAGTCTCCAGAGCTAAGTTCCAGTCAACCCTTCGCCATCTCTTCCATCATGCAGTATGACTGACGACTTCTGAGGATATGATGAACATCTTGGCAAGATCCAAACTTCCTTACATTCCGAGGGTACAGCTCTAAAACGGTGTTTACAGGCCGGCTGCCAGTTAGTACACCGGACAGAAATTACTGGTAACTCTTTAGGAGGCTTCCAGATTAGCTGGTGTATAATCTTGCTACCTCTACTCTGCCAAATAGTGACTGGAGGGTGTCCGAGTAGTGTGTATGTGGGGGGGCATTGTCGAGGCCACGTTATGTCATGGATCTGGGTATATTCTTACCATGTGTACGCCTTATCCAAATATTTCATTACTTCATACCCACACTTTTTCTTACTATTGAATACACCATGAATTGTCAAACTAATAGAGTAAGCTTATCTGCGAAAAGATCTAAACCTCCCAAACACTTCCTAATTCATTTCACAAATATACGTGGTCTCAATTCTAATCTCAATGATTTCCATTTCCACTTGCAGTCTGCTAAACCCCATGTACTTATTCTGACAGAATCTCAGTTATCGGTTGATTCAACTACTGCTCATCTCAGTTGCCCAAATTATTCACTGTATAATTCCTTTCGCCTCAAAGGTGGTACTTGTGCTTTTGCCCATTCTGATATTCCATGTCAGAGACTTGGTAATTTGGAACCTTCTCTGGCTTAAAATTTCTCTACCTCATTCTGTCAAATTCATCAGTTGTCTCTACTGTTCTCCCAACTCCACTAATCACTTGGAGCTCTTTGACTTCCTCTTGCAGCTTGACTTTCACCAGTCCAACTTTCCTAACAGTGAGGTAATTTTCCTTGATGATTTTAATGTTCACAACTTCAGCTGGCTTCCGTTTTCTAGTAACCAGGACCCAGCTGGACGAGATGCTGTGTCTTTTGCAATTACTAACGACCTTGCACAGATTTTTCATTTACCTATAAGAATACCGGACATTCCTAACCATACAGCCAACATGTTTGATCTTTTTCTCACAAACAACCCTTCTAAGTACACGGTCGAAGTGACTGGTCTTTTAGGCACCTCAGATCACTACTTGGATGGTCTCTTCTCCAATGGAGCCTTTATCTCATGGCTATTCCCAACCTCGTGTTGTTTGGCATTACAAGAATGCAAAATGGGATAAGCTGTGAGATTTCTTTTCTTCTTTTCCTTGGTTACATTACTGTTTCAAAACTTCTGATGTCAACATTTGCTCAGATCGTGTCAGTGAAATTATTCTTGTAGGAATGGAATCCTTTAGTCCACACTCCACTTTAAAATCTCGTCCTTTATCTAAACCTTGATTTTCCAATAAATGTGCTAAGGCTGTTCATGAGAAGAATGTTGGAAACCATAATTGGCTTGTTCCCAATTCTTCAGTTTCATTTTCTGGCTACACTTCATTTTCTTTCTTAATGATCTTTCACTTAAATGGGAAATCATTGCATAATAAATTCCATCGGGACCTGGGGCACTGTTTTTCACTTTTGTGAGCGCATTAAGTAATTCAGTCATGGTCAATGGCAGATTGTATGAATGTTGGAGAGCGGCATTAAAATTCGGTTTATACTTTTCTGTACTGCATTTTAGCATCTGAAAGGCTGGTTCATAGGTGGAAACAGCTGAGAGTGATTCAAAAGATGAGCCGAATGCATTAGCAAGTTCCTCAGGTTCAGAAATAGAATCGGAGCAGTAGCAAGTGGGTATTTGCCATTGATACGTTTGATTTTTTTCCAGACTGTAACAGTATCTGTGAATCTGTTTATTGTGGCAGCATAGCGTGCCCATGCTTCTTTTTTACTCATTCGTCTTACATGACGAGCCTTAGCCCTTGCTCTTTTAAACTGTAGGAGGTTGGCTGTTTTCTAAACTGATTCCAGGATTTATTTCTTTCTCTTTTAACAATGCTACATGCTTCATTCCACCACAATTTTGGATGGAGTCGGATTTTAAATGATGATTTCGGGATAGTGGATTCAGTTGCTGTCATTATTCGTTGTGTAATATAGCTTACCGTAGAATCAATCTTGTCAGTTACAATGATAGTGGAATCTAAATGAGCTATTTTTTGATATTTAGCCCAGTTGGCCTTGTCAAATTTCCAAATTGTTCTAATTCTGTTGAGCGGAGGAGAACTTGTACAGAAATTACAGATGATCGGAAAGTGATCACTAACAAGAGGGTTGTCAGTAACTGTCCAGTCTATGAGAGGAAATATTGTTGGAGAACATACTGTTAGATCAATGGCAGAGCTTGAGCCAGATGGTACATGAACATATGTGTGATCACCGGTGTTTAAAATAGTTAGATTGTGTTTATCCAAGAATTTATCAATTATTTGTCCTCTGCAGTCATGTTGTTGTTGTTGTTTGTTAGATTTATTGGTGCATCAGCAACTTAGGCTATAATGCACTAATTACTGTCTGATATTTCCTTCGTTTTTCTTACAGGAGATAGCAGTTCAGATAAGGTGATATTTATTAATAAATTTTAGAAAAAGAAAAATGTCATCTATGTTCTCTCGATCTCCTAGGACACACTGCAGTGTTAAATGATTGTAATTATGAAAATTAGAGGAAAAAGCTGTTTTCCGTTCTTTTTGATATTGCGGGCATTCTATGATGATATGCTTTATTGTTAGTGGGCATAAACAATTACTGCATTGTGGAGGGTCACTGTTTGTTAGTAGATAGCTATGAGTGAGGAAAGTATGACCAATGCGTAATCTGGCTAAAATAGTTTCTTCCTTTCTGTTTCGTCTCAGGCTGGATTGCCACAGTTTAGGTTCTCTCTTGATTTCAAAAAGTTTATTATTTTTCTGATCTTTCCACAAGCGTGTCCACACTTCTTTATATGTCTGTTTGATAAAGGACTTTTGATCAATATAAGGAGTCCTGAAATTTGATGGTATCACATTTGTAACAATTTTAGCAGCTAAATCTGCCTGCTCGTTTCCTACGATTCCAACGTGTCCAGGGATCCAGCAAAATATTACGAGCTGTCCACGTCCATGAAGTGCTAATAACTGTGCTAAAATTTTCTGTATCAGAGGATGACTAGGGAAGGATTTACACTGTAGAGCATTAACAGCACACAACGAGTCCGTATAAATGATGGATTTAGCGTAAGAGGCTTCTTTTATATTCTCTAGGGCTAGTAGAATACCATATAACTCTGAGGTATAAGTACTGCATTCTGGTGGGAGCTGTCTGGAGATGGTGGCATTTAGTAGTACTACAGCTGTGCCAACTTTATTACCAGTTTTGGATCCATCTGTGTATAGCTGAATGAAGCTGCTAAACTTGGTAGAGTGAGCCATATGTATTTGTCTAATGTTGATATCGGAGAAGTTATTCTTTCCCCATTGCTGAAAATGTCTATCAATATGTACTGGAGCCATGGAAAGCCATGGCTGCGTTTCCATGCTAGTATCCTGGAGGGTGTTAGAAAACTTCAGGCCCCAGCTTGTGATCAAAGCTTCAAGCCTAATGCCAGATGGTTTGTTGTAACGCTGTTTAGTTTGATAGATTTCTCTCCATTTTGGCGTGAAGAGGCATTGCCACATGGGATGATGTGGGAGACTGCTGATTTTGGCTGCATAATTTAGTAGTAGAGTTTCCCACCTAAGGTGTAACGGTGGTTCATAGGCTTCGGTATACAGGCTTAAGATTGGTGATGTGCGAAAAGCCCCCAGTGCAACTCTTAATGCACTGTGATGTACAGGGTCAAGCCATTTCAATACACTTGGCCTGGCTGAGTCATATGCAGGAGACCCATAGTCTAACCGGGATCTGATCAGTGAGCGGTATAGATGTAACAGCATGTAACGATCTGCACCCCATGACATAGAAGAAATTACTCTGAGAAGATTTAGTTTTCTAAGACAACTTGTACGAATATGTTTTATATGTTCCAGGAAGTTTAATTTTTTATCAAATATTACACCAAGAAATCTAATACTAGGTTGGAAAGTAATACGATGAGAATCCAACTGAAGGCCTGGATCCGGATGTAAAGAATGTTTGCGACAGAATGCACAGCAGTCGTTTTTGATTTAGAAAGCCGATATCCATTATTTTTGGCCCAAGAGACTATTTTGTTAATGGTGCCTTGTAGTTGTCTTTCAATAAGTCTCATATTTTGAGAATGACATGACATGGCAAGATCGTCAGCGTACAAGTATGCGTCAACTGTGTTAGGTATGCACTTGGTGATAGAATGGCAAAGACTGTGGCGCTCAACACTGATCCTTGGGGAACTCCCTCTTCTTGTACATATGCTCGAGATAATGAAGAGTGGAATCGGACTTGAAAGGATCTATTGCCTAGAAAGTTCTTAATAAATTTTGGGAGATGACCCCGAAGTCCATATTTTTTTGCATGTTCTGAAGAATCCCATATCGCCAAGTTGTATCAAAGGCCTTTTCGATGTCAACACATACCATAACTAGGTGTTCATTTCTCAAGAACGCATTCCGGATATTTGTTTCGGCCTTGATAATGAGATCAAGCGTACATCTTTTTCTCCGGAAACCATACTGACTTGGGCTTAAAATGTTTTGAGTCTCCAATAACCATGTCAGTCTGGCGTTAATTATTTTTTCCAATGTTTTTCCCAGACAACTGGTTAGAGAAATAGGACAGTAATTTTTGGGATCTGTGTGGTCTTTTCCTGGTTCTTATGTGCTAGCCTTTCGGGAAGCACATATTCTTATGTGCTAGCCTTTCGGGAAGGCTAGCACATAAGAATGGCACCAGCTAGCGGGGTAATACTCCTCTAAGAAAATTCTGTTATACAGTTGTAAGAGTACAGTTAATGATTCCTCACTTAGATGACAGATCATGGTGTAATAAATCCCGTCGGTACCTGGAGCACTGTTTTTCACTCGTGCAAGTGCATTACGCAATTCATTCATGGTCAGAGGCAGATTATAAGAATGAAGGATGACAGTATTAAAATTTAGTTTGTATTTTTCTGTCTGGGATTTTAGCAATTGAAATGCAGGTTCATATGTGGCAACAGCTGAAAGCGTTTCAAACGTAGTACCTAAGGCATTGGCAATTTCTGTAGGTTCAGAGATTTCTTTCCCTTTTACAAGTAGAATAGGAGAAGTTGTCTGCGAGTATTTACCATTAATTCTTTTGATTTTTTTCCATATTGTAGAAGTATCCGTGGATCTGTTTACGGTGGAGGCATAATGCGCCCATGCTTCTTTTTTACTCTCCCGTCTTATATGACGAGCTTTAGCTCTGACTCTCTTAAACTGTAGGAGGTTAGCTGTGGTTGGATGTTTTCGAAAAATATTCCAATATTTGTTCCTTTCTTTTTTAGCACTGTTGCATGCTTCGTTCCACCACATTTTTGGATGAAGCCGGATTTTGGATGATGATTTTGGTATAGCAGTCTCGGATGCTTTCATTATTGTATCTGTAATGTAGCTTACTGCAGAGTCAATTGTGTGGGTTGCTATGAAGACAGTATCTAAGTGAGCTATTTCTTGGTATTTAATCCAGTTAGCCTTAGCAAATTTCCAGGTTGTCCTAATGTTACTCTGAGGGGTAGAACTTATATAGAAAGTACAGATGATAGGAAAGTGATCGCTCCCGCGAGGGTTATTAGTAACGGTCCAGTCTATGAGAGGAAATATCAATGGAGAGCATATTGAAAGATCAATAGCAGAGGTTGAGCCAGATGGTAAATGCACGTATGTGTGAGCACCAGTGTTTAAAATTGTCAGGTTATGTTTATCTAAAATTTTTTCAATTATCTGTCCTCTGGAGTCAAGATGTTGAGAACCCCATAGCGGGTGATGGCCATTCCAGTCACCCATAATACAAAAGGGAGCAGGTATTTGCATTACTAAATTATCTAAATCAGCAAAGGTGTATGTATGATTTGGTGATAGATACAATGAAACTAATGTTATTGTGATTCCGAAGGTGACACGGACAGCAATAGCCTCTAAAGATGTTTGCAGGGGGATAGGTCTAGAGGGCACCGAAGAGTTCACTATGAGTGCTACTCCTCCATGAGCTAAATTAGATGAGTTTCTATCTTTTCTATACATATTGTAATGCTTAATTTTCATAGATATTGCGTTTGTGAGATTTGTTTCTTGAATGCATACTGCAACAGGCTTGTATTCAGATAGGAGATCGTAAAAATAGTCCAAGTTAGCACGGAGCCCACGACAATTCCACTGAATAATTGTATCCATTGTTTGGTTTTAGCTAGTGTCTGCTAACTTCCGTGAGGTAGTTTGCTTACGCCTGTCAATTTTTCCTTTATCCTTCTTTGAGAAGACTGGTCTGCTTGTGTCAATGTCACCTTCTGGATGAATTTCAAGAAATGTGTCATCTTCATCCGCTTTTTCATCAGTGTCCATGGTATCAGATCTGAATGTGTGCGTATCAGTTCTTTCAGAGCTCTTAGTTTGTACTTTCGGTTGCTGATTGGGATTCTTATCTGGAGGTATTGTTACCGGAGTATTTACTGCTTGGGTTGCATATTTGGAGGGAGATTGTTCTTTTAATGAAGTAAGTAATGATTTCGCCCAACCAGATATAGAGATATTTGGAGGGACGGAGCAGTCAGTCTGAGTTGATATTGTGCGTAGCTGTTGAGTAACTGAGGTGTATGTAGATGATTTAGTAGGGATTGCAAAGTGTTTCTTTGCCTCTTGATATGACACTTTATTCTCTATTTTATATCTCTGAATGTTCTTCCCTCTTTTCCATTGGATACAGTCCTTAGAGAAGGCAGAATGATTTCCCTGGCAGTTAGGACAGTTTTGGGTTTCATTATTACAGTCCGTATGTGTGTGTTCATTTGAACCGCAAGAAGCACAAGTGACTATACCTCTGCACACAGTTTGCGAATGACCGAATTTTTGGCACTTAAAGCACCGAACTGGGTTGGGAATGTACGGTCGAACATGGCATCTGAGATATCCAGCTTTTATAGTTGTGGGGAGATTTGGTGACTTAAATGTCAGACTGTTCGTGTAGGGACAGGCTCTCCATCTTTTTTGATGACAATTCTTTTTGCCTGGACTACATTTTGGTTACTTAATTCGGAGACAAGTTCATCCTCTGATACATTTAGAAGATCCCATTCAGATATTACCCCTTTAGAGGAGTTCAAGGTGGCATGTATTGGTATTGGTGTTTAAAGGGACAAGGGCAGCTAAGGCCAAAATGTGCCAGGTCCTACATTATTATTCTAAGGTAATATAATATGTTCTATTTTGGCATCATAGGAATTCATATATATGTATTTCCTTCAGAAATGTATAGAGTGTAGCTAGGTTAGCACAATTGCCAATCATGTGGTTAAGCGATAACGGTTCTTGTAGTTGTGATTGAGTGTGGAAAATTCTTCTGAAAGGAGAATAGTGAGGACAATCTAAAAGTATATGCTTGACTGTAAGCGGTAGTGAACAATGTGTGCATCGAGGTGGGTCATCCCCCATGAGTAGAAACATATGGGTTAGATGAGTATGTCCAATCCTTAGTCTTGCTAGAACAACTTCTTCCTGTCTATTTTGTCTAAAGCTGGAAATCCATAACGCAGGTTCTTTTTTGATTAGGAGCAACTTGTTATTACTTTGTGCCTTCCATATTTCTGACCACTGAAACATATAGACTTTTTTTATATGCTTCAAATAATCTCTATATGGTACTTTATAATTTGCTGGTGTTGTACTGTTTGGATTTTTGGCTGCCTGATCTGCTCTCTCATTGCCTAAGATACCAGAATGCCCTGGGATCCAGCAGAATTTCACTTTATGATTCCTACTTCGTAGGTGGTTTAAGTAGCAAATGATTTGTTTTTCGATTGGTTGTGATATTGAAAACTGATTACCCAAAGCAGACACTGCACTCAATGAATCAGTGTATATTATACTGCTGTATTGTGGATAGTGTTAATATTCTGTAAGGCTAGTTTAATTGCATATAACTCAGCAGTATAACTGCTACATTCAACTGGTAGTGATATGGAGACTGTAAAAGATGGAAAGACAGCTGCGGCACCAACTGTAGAATCTGTTTTTGAGCCATCTGTATATATTTGGTAGCTTTGTATATTGTTGAGGGCATGTTCTTTATGTAGTTGCTTGATATTTTCATTTGCCAGGGAGTTCTTTCCCCATTGCTGAAAGTGCGTATCACAGTGAGGGAGATTTACAGACCAGGGTGGATCAGGAATATCGCTTTCTTTAAGTATGTTATCAAAATCAATATTCCAGGTGTGAAGCAAATCTTTTAGTCTATTGCCAGTTGGTCTATTTTCATTCGGTTTACTGCTATAGAACGTTGTCCACTCAGGGTTGGAAAGCAATGGTCGAATGGGATGGTCTGGAAGGCTCTGAATTTTAGCTGCATAATTTAGAAGCAACATTTTCCTTCGAAGGTGAAGTGGAGGTTCGTGTGCCTCTACATACAGACTCTGAACAGGGGATGTTCTAAATGCGCCCAGAGCAGTTCGAAGGGCACTGTGTTGGATGGTATTAAGTCTGATTAATGCGCTTTTCCTAGCTGAATCATATACAATAGCACCGTAGTCTAAACGAGATCTGATAATAGCACGATACAAATGTAATAGAGTGTATCTATCAGCTCCCCATGTCATAGCAGAAATGGACCTAAGTATATTAAGTTTCTTTAGACAGACAGTTCGGAGGTATGTGATATGTGAAACAAAGTTCAGTTTGGTGTCCAATATTAGGCCTAAAAAACGGAAATTACTGGTGAGAGGGATCAAATGGTTTTTTAATCTGAGTTCTGGTTCTGGGTGTAACTTACGTTTTTTGCAAAAGTGAACTGCAATTGTTTTTTGATCTGATAAACGATATCCATTCTGCATTGCCCATGCCTCCAACTTATTTATAGAGAGTTGCAGCTGTCTTTCAATGGTATGTATATTTTGGGAACGGCAAGATATAGTTAGATCATCAGCATACATATATAGTTCTACAGTATTTGGGATGTTGTGTGTTATGGTGTTCAGTCTAAGTGAAAAAAGGGTAGAGCTCAGTACTGATCCTTGCGGGATACCTTCTTCTTGAGTGTAGGAATGGGAAAGTACAGATTGATAGCGGACCTGAAAGGTTCTGTGTTGAAGAAAATTTTTAACGAATTCTGGTAAGTGCCCTCGCAATCCTATGGAATGAAGCTCTCTCAATATGCCGTATCTCCAGGTAGCCTTTTCTATATCGAGACTTACCATTACAAGATGTTCATTTTTGACGTAAGCATTGCGGATGTTAGTCTCGGCTTTCACCATTAGATCTAAGGTGGATCTGTTTTGTCGGAAACCAAACTGATTGTTGTTCATCAGTTCTTTAGTTTCAAGAGCCCAGGTAAGCCGTCTGTGTATCATTCTTTCTAGGATTTTACTTAGGCAGCTAGTTAGAGAAATAGGTCGGTAATTTTCTGGAAATGTGTGATCTTTTCCTGGTTTAGGAAAGGCCATAATGATGGAATGATGCCAGGAAGATGGATATGTACCCTCAAGAAAAATCCGATTATAGAACATTAATAGTAAATTCAAGGCTGTACTGTTTATATGTTTCAGCATTACATAATATATACCATCAGGTACAGCTGCACTGTTGGGTGATCTCTTTAATGCTGTTTGCAGTTCAAATAGGTTAAACGGTTGATTATAGCCAATATATTGGGAAGTATGGAATTTTATTTTGTACCTTTCTGCTGAAGCTTTGATTTTAAGAAAAGAGTTGCTATATGCTGATGTGGCAGATGTTTGGTAAAAGTTCTCTGCAAGGACGTTAGCTATTTCTTGACAAGAAGAAATTTCCTGTCCATTTTTGATTAAGATGGGAGAAGGAAGAGGTGGATATTTCCCATTTAATTGCCGAATCTTTTTCCAGATGAGACGACTGCTAGTATCCTTTGTAATAATGGAGGCAAACTGTATCCATGATTCCTTTTTGGCTTTTCTTCTAACTTGCCTAGCTTTTGACTTTAGCCTTTTATACTGAATTAGGTTGTTGGTAGTTGGGAACTTCCGGAACAGGTTCCAAGCTTTATTTTTTTCCTTTTTGGCATTGGTACAAGCTTCATTCCACCAGTGTTTAAGGTTTTTGTGTTTAAATGTGGAAGCTTGAGGTATTGCTTCGGAGGCAGTGGTCAGTATTTGTCTGGTAATATGCTCTGTGGCATCATCAATGGATTGTAGTTTGATCAATTGGCTATCAAAAGAAAGACGGGTTGAAAACTTTTTCCAGTCTGCTCTGGAGAATTTCCATTTTGAGCAACTATCAGGATATGATGTTTGAAGCGTTTGGATTCTGCATATGATTGGAAAGTGATCACTGTTGTGTGGGTCGTTTAATACTGTCCATTCTATACTGGGGTATAATATGGGGGAACAGAGTGTTAAATCAATTGCTGACATAGATCCAGTGGGAAGGTGAGTATAAGTATTTTCACCAGTGTTCAGTAATGTTAGATTCAGTTGGTCTAGTATCGTCTCGATCAAGTGTCCTCTACTGTCCATGTGGTCTGATCCCCACAATGGATGATGCGCGTTGAAATCACCAAGGATACAAAAAGGTGGTGGTATCTGTCTTATAAGGTCTTCTAGTTCTTTAAACGTGCACATCTTGTTAGGTGGAAGGTACAGAGATAGAGTTAGAATTTGCCCAACTGATACACGTACGGCAATGGCTTCTAAGTGGGTTTGAAGCGGAATGTTTCTAGATGGTATTTTACAGTCAACTAGAATCGCGACGCCTCCACGTGCGGATAATGAGGAGTTTCTATCTTTTCTCTAAAATGTAAAATTTCTGATTGATGGAGTGACTTGTGGAGTTAGATTAGTCTCTTGTATGCAAACGGCTATAGGACCATATCGGGAGATTAAATCATAGATGTCATCGGTATTGCTGCGTAAACCTCTACAATTCCATTGAAGAATGTTCTGCATTATCGGGGTTTGAGGAGGGAAGGCGAGTCTGTCTGTTTCTTGTGAGTGGGTTGCTTTTGACAGTCGTATTTCATTTTATCTTTTCTAGGAAAATTGGGACGTCCGGAATCTGTACACTCTTCTACGTCATCAGTTTGACCTGATGAAAATCCAGTCTCCATATCATCTTCTGCATGAAGATCAAGTACTGTTTCATCGTGTGTAGTTATATTTTCAGAGTCCATTCTATTTGAGTTTGCCTTTTGTGATTCAGTGGCTTGTTGCCTTCGTGATTTATTTGACATTTTATCACATGATTTTATTTTAGGCGGAACTGTGATAGGGGTATTGCTTATTTCATCAACTACAATGGGTTTGCTGGTATTTTGAGATGTTGATAGCACAGATCGTGCCCATTCTGCAATGGATGTGTTGGGCGGAATTGATACATCAGTTTGGGTTGAAACAGCTTGGCATTTTAGTGTAATGGCAGCGTACGTGGTTTTTGGGATAGTTGACTTTATTTGCTTTCTTGCTTTTGGATATGTGACCTTATTCTCAGTCTTGTACTTTTGTATTCTTTTTTCAATTTTCCAGAGTTCGCATGATTTTGAGTATGCTGGATGGTCATTCTTGCAATTTGGACATTCCGGAGCCTTTGCAGTGCACTCTGTTTGTGAATGGTTTTTTGACCCGCAGTTAGGACAAGTATTTTCGCCTCTACATGTTGTTTGGGAGTGACCAAACTTTTGGCACTTGAAACATCTTAAAGGGTTTGGAATGTATGGGCGGATACGGCAGTTTAGGTAGCCTGCTTTAACTGAGGTCGGCAAATTTGGTGTACTAAAGGTCAGTATAATATTACGCGTGGGAACAAGTTTGTCATCCTTCTTTATCATAATTCTTCTTGCTTGAGTTACTTTCTGTTCTGCTAATTCCATGACTATCTCCTCTTCAGTTACGTTCAACAAATCCCACTCACTTATTACTCCTTTTGAGGAGTTCAAGGTGTTATGTGGTGAGACTTTGATTGGGATTCCGCTTATAGATGTCATTTTTAATAAAAATTCTGAATGCCTTGCTTGAGTGGTCTCAATTAAGAGATCTCCTGATTGGAGCCTTTTCACCATTTTCGGTGAAAAGGCTCAGTACACCTGCTGCATTCTCCAGACATCTCTGGATGACAAAGGGAGAGAGTCTGCTTAGCGGCTGAGTCGATAAAGAATGTACAATCAGGAAAGCTGGTGGTTCTGATTTGTTACAGTCTTTTTTCATTCTTTTTGCCAGATTGGGATCGTCTTCCATTCTTCGAGTCTCAGTATGTTGAGAGCCTGTCGGCTCAAGTGGTGGACATGTATCACAGTCCATTGTTGCTCCTTTTAGCCCTGGGAGTGAGCGCTTTTCCTCCCAGATTTCCGGCCCCGCCACATGGAGGCAGGAGCGGTGCCACCTAGTGGCCAAGCGGTTAGAGAGGTTAGTTTGTTAGTGCAAAAAATTAATAAATATACTAGGAAAAGAAAGGTAATTTTCCTTTCTGGGTTCTTACTTAGGATCTGTTAAGTATAGAACCACTTACAAAGAAATGAGTATGAGAAAAGCACTGGGAACGAGCACTATATATCGCTTTGGAAAATCGCTTGGCACTCGGGGCCAAGGTGGCATGTGGGGTAACCTTTGTGGGAATTCCACCAAAGGTAGATATTTTCAAGAGTCTTTCAGCATGTCTGTGTTCACTCATCTCCACTAATAGGTCTCCAGATCTTAGTCGCCGAACCATTTTTGGAGGCCCAGCCACATTTTCGAGACATTTCTGAATCAAAAATGGGGAGAGCTTACTCAATGGTTGGTCTGTGGAGGAATGCAATATTAAGAAGAGAGGAGCAGAAAAATCTGTCCCTTCTTTTTTTTGTCTCTTAGGATGGGATTTATTCAAATTATCATGGTCGTCATGTCTACTTGAATCTGGATCAAGAGATCCATAGTAGGACTGTTTTGTGTTGTCCATAGTTGCTCCTTTTAGTCCCGGGAGAGTGGATTTCTCCTCCCAGGCTTCCAGGCCCGCCACGTGGAGGCAGGAGCGGTGCCACCAGTGACCAAGCGATAAGGTTGTTAGTGTTAATGCGTTAGTAGATTAGTCTTATATACAAGAAGAAAGGTGGCTTTCCTTTCTGTTGAGTAAGCTGACTTCTTTACTTTAGAAGAGCAAAATTATATAACTTTGGAAATTAGAAAATAACGTTCAACTACAATCAATTGCTCTTTTAAGAAAAACCGCTTTCAAATCACTGAAGAATCGCTTTAGTCACTCGCTTGGCACTCGGGGCCCCTCTGCAGTCAAGTTGTTGAGAACCCCATAGGGGGTTATGGCCATTCCAGTCACCCAGAATACAGGAAGGAGCGGGTATTTGTCCTACTAGGTCATCTAAATCAGCAAGGGTGTAAGCGTGGTTTGGTGAGAGATACAATGAGACTAATGTTATCGTTATGCCAATGGTGATACGGGCTGCAATTGCCTCCAACGGCATTTGCAAGGGAACAGGTCTGGAGGAAACTGAAGAGTTTACTAACAGCGCTACTCCTCCGTATGCTGCATTAGAGCAGTTTCTATCTTTTCTATACATGGTGAAGTGTTTAATTGTTATAGATACTGCATTCGTCAGGTTTGTTTCTTGTATGCATGCTGCGACAGGCTTATATTCACTTAGGAGATCGTAGAGGTCATCTAAATTTGCACGAAATCCGCGACAATTCCATTGAATCACTGTGTGCATTGTTTGGTTTTAAATGGAGGGTTTGGTTTCTTACGGCGGATTTTTTTGTTTGCGCTTGTCTACTTTTGCTTTTTCTTTTTTTGGGAAGATTGGCCTACCCGTGTCAATGTCATCCTCTGGATGAATCTCAAGAATTGAATCATCTTCATCTATCTTTTCATCAATATCCATGGTATCGGATATACATTTAGTAGTGTTGCTTCTTTCAGGGGTCTTGGCTCGTTCATTTGGTTTCTCATTAGGTTTCTTATCCGGAGGTATTGTTACAGGAGTATTTGCTTCTCGAGTAGCATATTTAGGAATAGGTTTTTCCTTTGATGAGGAGAGGAGTGATTTAGCCCAACCAGATATTAAGATATTTGGAGGGACTGAGCAGTCTGTCTGAGTTTCTACTGAGCGTAGCCATTGGGTAACTGAAGCATATGTAGGTGACTTAGCAGGTACTGCAAAATGTTTTTTAGATTCTTGATAGGATACTTTCTGCTCAATCTTATATTTTTGAATATTCTTTTCTCTTTTCCATTGAAGGCATTCCTTAGAGAAGGCAGAGTGGTTACCATGGCAGTTAGGACAAATTTTCATTTCAGTGTTACAGTTTGTGTGTGTATGCTCTTTTGATCCGCAGTTAGCACAAGTGGCTACACCTCTGCAGACAGCTTGGGAATGACCAAATTTTTGGCACTTAAAGCACCGGACTGGATTTGGAATGTATGGTCTTACTTGGCATCTAAGATAACCAGCTTTAATAGAAGTAGGTAGATTTGGTGTTTTGAATGTTAGTATCACCGTCCGTGTGGGGACAGGCTCTCCATCTCTTTTAATAACAATTCTTTTGGCTTGTACCATGTTTTGATCTCTTAGTTCATGCACAAGTTCATCCTCCGATACATTTAATAGATCGCACTCTGATATTACCCCTTTAGAGGAGTTTAAGGTGGCATGTGGGGTAACCTTCGTGGGAATTCCACCAAAAGTAGATACTTTCAATACCCTCTGAGCATGTTTATGTTCGGTCATTTTGATTAATAATCGCCGGATCTTAAAAGCTGGCCCCCCATTTTTGAGACATTTCTGTATCAAAAATGGGGACAGCTTACTCAATGGTTGGTCTGTGGAGGAGTGTAGCATTAGAAAGAGAGGAGTGGTCTTATCCATTCCTTCTTTTTTTTTGTCTCTTAGCATGGGATACATTTGTGTCGTCATGATCTGGATTACACTTGTCTAGTTCTGAATCATAAGATCCACACGAGGACTGTTTATTTTTGTCCATCGTTGCTCCTTTTTGCCCTGGGAGGGTGTCTTTCTTCTCCCAGGTTTCCAGCCCCGCCACGTGGAGGCAGGAGCGGTGCCACCAGTGACTAAGCGATAAAGTAAGGTTATTTGTTAGTGCGTTAGTAAGTTAGTCCTATGTACAAGAAGAAAGGTGTCTTTCCTTTCTGTTAGGTACGCTAGCTTCTTTACTTTAGAAGAGCAAAATTAAATAACTCTGTAAAAAATGAAAAATAATACTATAAGTATCTGCCGCTCTTTACGAAAAACGCTTGGAAATCACTCAGAAATTGCTATAATCACTCGTTTGGCACTCAGGGCCAGATATAGTACGACCTGAAAAGATAGCAGATCAGACAGACAACTCTGAGCCATCGGTGAAGACAGGCAAGAATTCAGAATATTAGGATGGGTGGGGAGCATAGAGTTGTTGGTAGACAGAAGATGGAGTTATGGACTTGCACCAAATTTTAATTGAGAAGTCGCATGATGGTAAGCAAGCAAGCAAGCAAGGGTGGAAGTGGGTTGCCTTGGTCACTGGGCAACATTGTCTACCATGATCTCAAGCTCTCTGAGCAGCTCTTGGACAGGGATACCAAAAGGCCGGTTGGCAGTCTGACGAGTGTTATATAGGTTTTCCCATCATGGCTTGAAAACAGATGTCCTGCCTGGCAGGGATTTAAATTTAAAGGAATATTTTCAAGACTATTGCTTCGTCAGAATGACAGTGGTGGTTCAGTTGCTTCAACATATAAACTCTGGACAGGGGGATGTTCTAAATGCTCTAGTAGCAATACGGATGGCTTGGTGGTGAACTGGGTCTAGCCACCTAAGAATGCTGTTTCTAGCTGATGCATACACTTGGGATCCATAGTCTAATTTAGATTGAACAAGCGCACGATAAAGGTTGAGTAAAGTGGAGCGGTCTGTTCCCTATTTATTGGAGAAGATAGCAGGTAGGAGGTTCAACCCTCTCGTGCCCTTTGTCCGCAGTTGACGGTTATATAGTAAAAATGTCAACTTCTTATCGAAAATGAGCCCCAAGAGTTTTGTCTTGGGCGCTACTGGAATGATGTTTTGTTGAGTTTAAGCTCCGGTTCAGGGTGAAGTTTCGTTTCCGACAAAAGGGTACACAGACAGTCCTCGGTGGCAAGAACCTAAAACCATTAGCCACAGCCCAAGAGTTGATTTGGTCAGTGGCATGCTGCAATTGTCTTTCAATGACCGTAATATTGCATGACTGCAAAAAGAAGCTAAAGTCGTCTACAAAGAGGGCGCTGTATATGTTTGGAGGAAGCTATTCGGTTATAGAGTTAACTTTGAAAACAAAAACAAAAAGACTGGTATGCATGGTAGTTTTTTATAAAGAGGGCAATGTGTCACCTGGGACCAAAGTTATATATGTGTTTTAAAATTCTCCAACCCGTGTAATATGCTTTTTTCCATATAAACGAAAACTGACACTTGGTGCTCGCGTTTCAAAAAAGCATTACAAATGGATGTTTCCAAGAGGATTAAATGGTCGAGTGTTAACTTGTTCCTTCGGAAGCCACATTGTATACGGGAAAGGAGGTCATTAAATCTCACAAAAGGCGAGTATTGATCATTGTTTCCAGGATCTTGCACAAGCAATGGGACAGTAATTTTTGGTTATTTTTCTATCCTTTCTGGTTTCGGAAACAGAAGGATGGTTGCCATGTGCCATTAGTCCGGAAATATCTCTTCAATATAGATTCTATTATAGAGACAGGGCAAACGATCCATCGATAGAAATATACATTCTGTATAGGTGTTTCAGAGGAAAACATCCATTTTAATTCCAAAGAAAAACAATATAACCAGAATAAAATCGAATTAGTTCTCGATATTCACAAATTACAATTTTTGAGAAAAAAACATAATCATTGTAGATAAAACTTGAAAAGAGCAAACACACAGGTTTAATTTTTCAGCTTTTCAAGAACAGGTGGAACTTTGGTCTAGAAAAACTAAGAATACAGATTTTATTTTCAAGTCTCAACAACAAATGGAAATAGCAAGGAATTTATCTTTCAGGAAAAAAAAAAGAAAAAAAAAAGTTTTTCATCCCACAAGGTTTTCCATCCCACACACAAGGTGCCGTGTCTGCGGGACGGTGGCTCTCCCCCATAGCATAAGCATCCCCAAAATACACCTTCCCAATTAACACCCACAATGCATTGCCACAAATTTAAATTATTCACAAAAATTCACTTTGACATCACAATCGATACATTCAAAGACTACATCTCACCCAAAATGTAAAAAAACGGTTAAAGAATACTAGCAGTATTTGTAAGTTTTTCTCATCAGAGTAAAAAAAAAAGTAAAGTGCAGCCATTATCAACCCACTGCAGGATGGAAGCCTCCTCAACAATTCATGCTGAGGGAAATGGACCATAATCTGCCACACTGGTCCAGTGCAGGTTGGCAGATCGACCGTATTCTGCAGTCAGGGGCTTGAACCCCGGTCTACTCAAAGAGCGTGTGCTACTGCACTCCCGCTCCTGCCCACTCGGCTACAGAGGCCCCATCAGGGTGCTGTAACATAACATTATACAGTCAAACTTGGTTATAACGAGCATGGAAATAACGAGATCCTGGCTGTAACGAGCAAAAAACCATAATAATTTCAATTTATGTGCATTCCCATACAATCACTCGCTGTTATAACTAGCATACTACACGGATATACCGAACAAATTGTGGTAACTATGCAAACGTTCTTAATTGTTCGGGTAGTCGAAAAATCCCAATTCTTGGAATAGACAAAAATGAAAAGGGCAACTTAGCTTTTATGGCGACTAAGAATTTTGTCAACAGGACTTTTTAGAACTTTGTATGCATTTCGGGACTTTTAAGAAATTTCTATGCAGATCACTTTATTGTCACTTAGAATAAAATCAGTTAGAAATGAACACTTCCTTCAGAAACATGTCTACTAACAAAAGAGTGTCTCTAGATTTGCAAAAATGTTGAAATTATTCGTGAGTTTTAGAACGTGGTGCAAAAATTGTAGAAGTTTGTAAAAACTTTCTTTGTCCTCTTCAACAGTAATGACATTGTCATTACTGATGACATTGTGGAAGAATAAACATGTTTGGCTAATCTCCATTATTTGGGTACGACTTGTCTCCATGTATCCATATCATACATTTCTTCCCTGGTGGGGGAAGACGATTTTCTGTCTCCTCCCCTCCCTGTTGCCCTTCCTTTTGCCTAGTGGGCATGGGCCTGCATCACTGACCATCTGGGATCGTCTTCTCTTTCATCCCCATACTTCTGTCGTTCTCCCCCAGCCTTCAGTCTCCACACCTACTCTGCCTAACATGCCAGTATATGCCCACACAAGTTATCAAAATCTAATAACGTTCAAATCTAAATTGTGCCTGCATAAACCTCTTTTGGCATTTTTTATTCCCAGAACTTAACCCCCCCCCTTTTTTTTTTTAGACCCTAGCCACTGAAATTTCAGGAAACTAGGTGGCGGGGCCTGACAGAGTAAATATAAATCTACTAGATACCTGGCCTGCCTCCACAGGGCAAACTGTGGAAACAGTGGTCCCAACGGCTAAATGGCCAGAATTTCTTTTGTTTTTTGAATCTATCTTTTTATAAATTAATTGAGAATTAAAATAAAATAGGAGGTAGTTTAACTCATCACGGATATAGTGAGTAATGGTTATAAGAAATTTTGTCGGTAACTTCATGCTCGTTATAACCAAGTTCGACTGTATATCCCATCTGGACCAGTGGCAATATTGCATGTTTGTCTGATGGCTTTTAAAAGTTCATGGTACTGGAGAGGCTGGTTATATGGAGTAACAGTGAGGTTCGAAGTTGATGGGTCTATGTTCTGTGGTGGTCTTAGTTTTCTGAAATTCCAGAGTGTAGGTTTCCACTTAGCAAATGCCTTGAGCAAAGGTTTTGCTCAAGGCATTTGCTATATCCAGAGGAGAAGAGTTCTTGTGCATTGCAGGAAAGAATTGTGGAAGGAACTGTTAGAAACTTCCCAGAAAGCTGCCTATTTTCCTTCCATATTAATCTTGGGTTAGTGTTTCTATTGATAGTTGATGCAAACCGAGTCCAAAGAATCTTTCTTGGCTTGTCTTTGAATGAGAAGAGCTTTTGCCCCTAGCTTCTTGTAGTTGGAGTTTGACAAAATAAATTCCACTCTATTTTTTTTTTCTTCACTTTTGTGCATTCCTCATTATGCCAAAAGTTGAAGTGGCATTGGGCCTGGGAATTCGATAATGGAATTGAGCATTTAGCTGCAAATAAAAGGTGGAATATGATATAAGCGCTAACTTCATCTATAGGCTGTAGTTGTATAAATTTTTTGTCCAGAGTGACTGTTGACTGAAATTTGTCCCAGTTAGCTTTAGAGAATTACAGTTTCCTACAGGGCTGGTCCAATGGTGGTTGTGTAGTCATCAGATTACAAACAATTGGAAAATGGTCACTGCCCATGGGATCATCCAGAACGGATCATTGCACTGACTGAAAACAGTATCTGTGGGCAAATCAACAGGTCAATTACAGAAGTCTGACCAGTAGGTAACTGTATATGGGTGTGCAAGGAAATTTAAGAAGAGTGGGGTTTTGTTTTTCCAGTAAAGTTCAGTCGGCCGCGTTTGTCTAATTTAGATGATCCCATAAAGGGTGGTGGCCATTACAATCCCCTGGCAGGCAGATAGAGGAGAGTAGCTGTATTAAAAGTTCTTCAAGATCATTATAAGAGTAGGTATGATTTGGTGGGGGAAAGATTGAGATTAGTGTTAAAGCAATCTAAGTAACCAGATGCACAGGGACAATGTCGGTTTGTAGAGTTATTTGCCTAGCTGGAATGTTTCTGAGTTAATCAAAACAGCTAAATTACTATGAGCAGAATCGGATGTATTCCAATCTTGTCTATAGACCAAGTAGGTTTTTATGGAAATGGAAATTTGAGGAGTTAAATAGGAATTTGCGATACATTTGCACATCTCCAGTCCATGGGAATTCTCCTGTGAATCTAAGGATGCTCTCATAATTATGGCTAAGGATTTGCTCACTTCCCTTGCTGCCTCCTTCCACGTCAACTGCTTTCTCTACAGCAAGAGCGGGGAAACTGTTATGCTTCGTAGGCCACCAAAAATTCTAAAACTCGGTTGCAGCCTATGTGAAATTCTAATGGATCAATGGCCGCACTTATACTAGATCAATAATCACATTATACAATTATTGTATTTAGTATTTCTTTAATTATTCTTGCAGGCAGGAACCAACTGGAGAGTAGCAATTAATTAAGAATTGAATGTTATCAATGAAAGCCTCAGCAATTCCACTGCAAAATATAAGGAATTACTTGAATTTAAAAAAAGCAGTACCTGATGTGGCTGTCTTATGGCTTTCAGGCTTTGGTTTGTCTTGGAAAGGTAGGGCAACCAGTATCCATATCTTCTTCTACAAATATTTCCAGAATCATATCTTCCCATTTGGATGAGTACTTTGCATCCATCGATGTGTCCTGAATAATCTTTTTTGAAGTCAAACTAAGTTTATTTGAAGTAGTAGCAATCACTGGTGGAGGAGGGGATTTCACTGGTATCGTAAGAGGTGTATTACTTGCATGGCAGAGTGCTTAAGGAGATTGGAATGTTGCTGAGAGGACAGCCCGAGTGCAGTCAGAGACTGATATGTTTGATGAAATGGTAACATCAGTTTGAGTAGCTATTGTTTGATATTTTTTTGCAATATTGGCACAGGTAAGTTTGGGTATAGTGGGTACAATTAATTTTCTTGCTTCCTGAGAACTGTGTTTTCAACTTTATGTTTCACAATTTTTTTCTCCGTTTTTCCAACTCTCCTGTGTCTTAGAGTAAGCAGGATGGTTGCCTTTGCTGTTGGGACAGATCATTTCTTTTGCTTAACAATCGCTTTGAGTGTGATCAGAGGATCCACAGTGTGGACAAACAGGGTTCCCTCTGCATGTTGTTTGACAATGGCCATACTCTTGGCATTTAAAACATCTCAACGGATTGGCATTTACAACATCTCAACATCCCATGTCATATTTCTAACTCAAAGTGCAAATAGTGTTGGACTAAGTATCAAACCCTATGGTACACCTTCCTTCTGAATGTGAGACGAAGAGCGTAGGTTTTAATACTGGACCTGAAAAGAATGCAGGTGCATGAAATTTTGAATTATTGAAGGTCCTTAGTCCTATATGGTAAAGATTCTATATAATACCACGATGCCACGTAGTCAAATGCCATTTCAAGATCAAAGTTGAAAATGACTAGTTGTTGCTTCATGACAACAGATATAAGATTTGGCTTTGATAAGCACATCTAGCGTTGGTCTGTTCTTCTGAAAGACATACTGATGACCAGGAAGGAGATTCTGTGACTCCAAGATGTAAATGAGCCTTGTATGAACCAACCTTTCAAAAATTTTACAAATACAGCTCATAAGAAATATTGGCCTGTACTTTTTAACATGGGAAGGATCTTTTCCTGGTTTTGGTCATGCGATAATGAAAGGACAGCACCAGGAAGAAGGACAAGCATTTTCAGAGAAGATCCGATTATAAAAAATTAACAGTGTACTCAGTCCTCTTCATGTAAATGCTTCAGCATAATGTAATGAACACCATCTCAGCCTGCAGCACTGTTGGAAGATCAATTTAATGATTCTTTCAGTTCAATTAATTTAAAGGGTTGGTTGTGGGGATAGGAGTGGTGAGTGAAGAAGTTAATTTTATGCCGTTCTGCACCTGCTTTGATATTCTGGAAAGAGGATGCATAGGAGGTATAGCAGAGATTCTAGAGAATGATTCTTCTAGTGCAGGGGTGGCCAACTTAATTTGTGATGCGATCTACTTCTTTTTTTCAAAATGTGCCGCTATCATCTACCATCTCAAGAATTTCATTGCACATGGTTAAAAAAGTTAATCAACATATATTAAAAAATGCTGTTTATAAATTTTAAAATTAAATACAATTCAGAATTCTTATTTTAAATTCATACGTATTTAAAATTTTAATTTATACAAAGTTTGTGTGCCGTCATGTCATCTGCCAAGCTTTCAAAATCGGGGATATACTGTGATAAGGCCAACCGTAAAGAATCTTCTGTATGCAAGTCCGCAAGAGTAGAGTGATTCTTCTTTGTTTGTTTCAAATATGAAAAGGTCGATTCCTATAGATATGTGGAACCAAAACAGGAATTTAAAAGTTAACTGCATTTTTGACATCTGGGTACTTTTCTTGGCAAACACATCATTAAAAGTCTTTTTCTGATGATCTGGAATTTAGGAAGATATCGTTTCGCAATGTAATAATTCCATTTTTTCAAGTAATATTTTCTCCATGCTAAAAATCTCAGATTTTTTCTGTAATTTGTTTCGTATCTAAGTCAACCTTAAATGGATAAGAAATACTGGGTGTCTCAAAAATACACAGCATAACTTCAGGAATGAGTTCCTCATACGTAGACAACAAAAATATTTTATATCAACATAGTTCCGGAAATGCTTGGTTTCCGAGTTTTGAAGGTATGTCTATGACACTTAACTGTTCACATCACCTTATAGTAATTGTTCAAAATGTCCACCTTCTGCCTGAATACAGGCCTCACATAGACGTCTCATGGACTCGCAAAGACGATGCCAAATTCCTGGCATGTTTCATATTGTCTCACAACCTGCCACAATTCGAATGCGGAGAGTTTCCACATCAGCTACCAGAGTCAAATACACCAATGACTTTAAATGGCCCCACAAGAAGAAATCTAGTGGGTTTAAATCAGTGAGTGTGGAGGCCAGGCAGTTGGTCCACCTCTACCTATCCACCGACCAGGAAACCTTCGATTCAGGTAACTGCGGGCTAGGTGTCTGAAATGTGTGGGAGCGCATCTTGCATGAAGTGTGCTTGTTGACGAATGATCAGTGGTGTGTCATCCAAGAAATCAGGCATGTTGTTTTCCAGAAGGTTTCTGTACGCCTGCCCTGTGAGATTGTTTCGAAGTACATGGGACCCAAATAACTTATCGCCTAAAACACCTGCCCCGATGTTGAGGCTGAACCGCTGTTGGTGATGTGATGGAAGAATTGCATGTGGGGTTTCCTCAGCCAATACATGCTGATTGTGAAAGTTTTGGATTCTGTCTCGTGGGAACTGTGCTTCATCTGTGAATATCACTAAGGCAGGAAAGTGAGGAGTTGTACCACACTGCTGCAAGAACCACTGGCAGAACATTACTCGTGCAGGGTAATCTGCTGGTGACAAGGCCTGTACCCATTGCAGATGGTAAGGATACAGTTGGTGTTCTCGCAACACTCTCCAAATAGTCGAACATTGAACAGCCAAGTTGCATTGCTATTCTGTGTGTGCTCATTCCAGGAGTGGCATGCACAACATCCAAAATCTCCTCTGCTTCTGGAGTCATAGATCTCGGTCATCCTCTGTCAGCAGCACAATGTGTAAAGGTCCCATGTTCACAAAGGCAGTGATGGATACCTTCGAACATTTTCCTGTCTGGACATCTTCGTTCTGGGAACCTTTCGTGGTACAAATGTCGAGCCTCCAGAGCATTGCCATCAGCCAAACTGTACATAAAGTGCATATTCACTTGCTCCTGATTTGAGTACATGGTCGGAATGGAAAACCACCAGATTCTGTCAGTACCTTGTGATGAAGGATATCACCTGTGGGAGATAAGATATTCTGGTTAATAACTCGGGAACCAAGCATTTCCAGAACTATGTTGATATAAAATATTTTTAGTCTAGATATGAGGAACTCATTCCTGAATTTATGCCGTGTATTTTTGAGACACCCTGTATATTGAACAATGTCAATTGTTTTAATATAACCGAATCTGGTTTCAAAATCATCCACAACTTTCTCAATTTCAGAAACATTTCTCACTATCCAAAAACAGGATATTTTTGCAAATTATCTTGCCTATTTGTGCAAAATGATCGAATTGTTTTTATTTTGATCTCCTTAGCCACTGCCAAAAATTGATATTTATATGCAGAAATACTACTAATCATGTCACCCACATTTTTGTTTTTTCCTTGTAATTCCAAATTCAGATCACTTAATTTACTGGTAAAATCTGCCAAAAAAAGTCAGATCACACAACCTCCGTATCTTGTAGCTGCTGATAATCACTCCCCTTTTGATGAACAAATTTTTTAAATTTCATTTAGCAAATTTCGAAATCTCTGTAGAAATCTACTTCGACTTACACCTCACATCTGTGAATAATATCAAGATCTGGTTCATTTTCATCGAGTTGCATTTTGAAATATCTCGTTTGAAGAGATTGTCCTCTGATGGAATTCACAATTTTGAGAGCTATGTCCATAACACTTTTAGTATTTAATCTTTTGCTGGCTAACACTTCTTGGTGGATGATACAGTGGTAACTCAAAAAATCTGGGAATTCATCATCCTTTTGGCACAATGCGATTAATTCATTGAGATGCCCTGTCATTGCTTTGGTTCCATCTATTGTTATTGATATGAGCTTAAATAGTGTTTGTTTTTGTTTTTTTTTTTTTCAATAAAATTTTTGAATGAGTTAAAAATATCAAGGCCTCTAGCTCTTTCTTTTAACGAAACCATACCCAGCAGTTGTTCTCTAGTGGTAGAATCATCGAAAACCATATGAATAAAAACGAGCAATTGAGCTTTTTCACTGACGCCTATAGATTCATCCAGTTGTAAAGAAAAGGACATACAATTAGCAACGAGCACGCAATTAAAACCAGGGGCTCGCATCTGATGAGTATGGGCTTGGCACACCCAGGGTCCTGAGCAAGATATCATCATTCTTCTCTTTCTTGGTGATTCCCTTCTACTTTTGATTCTCTCTCTCTCTCTCTCTCTCTCTCTCTCACAGGGTAACTATGGAATTTTTTTTTTGGCTGGTGCAGCATAAGCCTCAGACTTCCTTGCACCATATAGCTAATAATAATAATTATTGTTCGCTCACATTTTTATGTCGCATTGCAGTATTTCGAGATAATTGTAACCTTGAAGAGTACTTTTAATTTCATTTTTGTTCTTAAAATTTTCAAAAAGAGAATCTATTATTTCTAAAAATGCGTCTTTGATGAATTGACCATCAGAAAATGGTTTGCATTTTTTGTGCAAGAAGATGACTCACTTTAAATGATGCTACAGTTTCTGTTTTCGATTGTAAGTTAGGTGTCACAAAGAAATTTTGTTTGCGAATAATCTGGATTTAAGTTCTTTTAATTTATATTTTCTAAGGTCACTCTATTAGGCGGAAAATCCGATTGGTATTTACCATGGAGTGCGTTGAAGTGCCTTTCTAAATTTCCTTTTTGGGTATAGCCACGGAATCATTGCAAATCAAACAACAGCATTTTTCTTTTATCATTACAAAAAAAAAGTATTCTAATTCCCACTCTTAATGAAAATGATACGTTTTACTCTTTTTCATAGTATTCATTTTAAATCAAAGGGTATTAAATTAACTAAATAAGAGTTCGACACATACGCTATGCTCTCCTCAACAAAATTGCTTGAATTTTCAGGTGATTCGACAGATTTGTAATAATAATATTGGTATTATTATGCAACAATAACGTTTAGATTTTAACTAATCTATTTTTTATATAAATTTAAAATTCGTCATGATCGACCGAAATTAAAGCCGCAATTGACTTGTTGGCCACTCCTGTTCTAGTGCATTAACAACTTCTTCAGAAGTAGACACATCAATCCCTTCCCAATGAAGCATCAGAGAGGGCAGCCGAAAAAATTTGCCATTTAGGGCCTGTATCCTTCTCCAGATTGAGATGCATGTCAGTTTCTTTTGTAATGGTTGAAGCAAAGGCAATCCACGAATCATGTTCCCTTTATGACTAATTTGTCTTAATTGCAGTCAATTAAGTTACTGGTGGTAGGAAACTTGCGGAAATTATTTCAAGCACAATTTTTCTCATTGGAATTAAAGCACTTCGTGTTTCAGCATTGACTTCGGTGGGAACGACATGTCTTGGATTTTGGAATGTAAACATTAGCTACAGTCATAATCCAGTTGGTTAAGTAAGTCGTTACATCATTAATAGATTTCGGCTGAACATAAATTCTATCTAAAAGTATTTTGGTAGAAGAGCCAATTCCAGTTCACCTTACTAAACTTTCAATTGTATTGGCC
This sequence comes from Mastigoproctus giganteus, assembly GCF_048544385.1. Taxonomy (NCBI): domain Eukaryota; kingdom Metazoa; phylum Arthropoda; class Arachnida; order Uropygi; family Thelyphonidae; genus Mastigoproctus; species Mastigoproctus giganteus. Next base: position 158,728,224 of record NC_143579.1, read on the forward strand.
TTGTATGTTCAGAATTTTGAGAATATTGAACAAATGACTAGAAAGTGATCACTGTTAAAGGGATCGGATAATACCGACCAAGTCATGATTGAAAAGACGGAGGGTGAACAAACTGACACGTCAACTGCAGAAGTAGATCCTGTAGGTAGGAGATCCAGAGTTTAATAAATTGAGATTATTATTTATAAATTACTCAATCAATTTGCATCTTCTGTCCATTGTTAGGGACCACCCACAATGGGTGGGTTCCACTAAAGTCTTTGAAAAGACAAATTGGACTTGGGAGTTAAGTATGCGGTTGTGAAGTTCTGAATGCAGAAGTGGTACAGATGATGGAATATAAATAGAAACAAGGGTAACTAAAATAGCCACTGCAATACAATCAGTCACAGCTTACAGATTGGTCCTAAATTGGATTGACCTTGACAGTACAGTACAGTTAACAAGAATGGCTAGTTGTCCACATGCAGCAGACTGGGTCCCTATTCCATCTGCACATGATATGAGAATTTTGGCAAAACTTGGGGTGTTATTGTTTTGGTATTGGGCTTAACGACACAAGGGCTACTGAGGCCAAATCGTGCCTGCATTTTTTTATTTACAGGCAACATATAGATGTTAAATCATATGCTCCTGTACAAGCCAATATGTTTTAGATAAAATAAAAGATCCTCAATATTTGCTTCATTTCTTAAGAAAAAACTTGGGGTGACAAGAATGTTTCCCGAGGGCATACACCTATGTGACTGAATTGAGCTAGTAAATCCATTAAGTCATCAGAATGACTGCTTAGTCCTCTGCAGTTCCAATATATGATGTTATGCATTATTTAGGATTGGCTGAGGATTATTCATCTGACTCCTTTTTCTCTGCCGACATTTTTTCTGTTCGTTTTTTAGGGAGGATGGGGTTCCTTGTATAGGTTCCTAACCTTGTAATCAGAGTGCACATGTACTCTGATTACAATACAAACAATAGTATGGCATGTACTGCCATACTATTGTTTGGTGATGCAGTTTTCTTGCTGTCTTTAGTAGTTTCTAATTTTTCACTGTCATGTCAGGCTTTTAGAGCATGTCAGGATACTAATTGGAGTGTTCGTTGCTTCATTGGTTTTACTTTTAGGGGTTCTTTTTTTGGAGGCTGATAAGGTTGCTTTAACCCAGTTCACCAGAGATTTGTTTGGTGGTATTGAGTCACACCTGTTTGAAAGATAGCTTCAAGTGCGAGATGCCTAGGATATACTGAGCATAGTCAACATAATTTGTCTTGAGTGCTTTAGGATATATGACGTTATGTTCAATTTTGTATTTTTGAGTTTTATTTCTGGTTTTCCACATATCACATCATTTAGAAAAGGCAGGGTGGTTTAAATAGCTTGCTTTTACAGTGGATGGCAAATTAGGAGTGCTGAAAGTTAAAATGATGGATTGAGTTGGGACAAGTTTTACATCTTTTTTAATCATTACGTGCTTCACTTATTACTAATTTCCTGAACTAATTCCTCCACAGACACTGCAAGTAGGTCCCACTCCATGATAACACCTTTTGATAAATTTAAGGTATTGTGGGGAGTATCAGATACTGGCAGCCCACGAAACATTGCTTCTTCAATAGCCACTCAGAACTTTGTTTGGGAGGTGGCTGCTTCAACCAGGTCTCTGGATTCTAGTCTCTTCACCATTTTGGTGATCCCGCATTAGATTCCAAATATTTTTGGATCATAAACGGTGATAACTTGACCAGAGGCTGAGTAGACAGAGAGTGTCTATCACCAGAAAATTAGGAATATCTGGACACTGTGCTTCTCTTCAAAGCCTTTTAGATTTACTAGAGTCATTATCATGAGGAGATTCTGGTCTTGCACTTGAAGACTCTTAAGGTTGGAAAATTATTTGAATCCATGATGGCTCTTTTGACCCTGGGGGTTTATCTTTACCAACCAAGTTACCGGCCCTGCCATGGGGAGGCAGTAGCAATGCCATGAGGTGACCAAACGACTGTTAGTTGTGTTAGTGAAAGAAGAAAAAGAAACAGAAATTATCTTTCCTTTCTGGGCCTTTGCCTACTTCTTGTAGTGTGAAAGATCTACTCTAATAAAAAATTAGGAAAACTGTATTGAGAACAAAAAAGAATCTCTATATGGCAAAAACTCTTTAGAAAGCTTGTCTTAAAAAAACACACCGATATCATTTGGCCATGGAATGTTTGGCACCCGGCCGGGTACGGGTGTAATTCCATAGTAGAAAAGTTTGTTAATATTGGTCGGAAGATGCCTGTAGATATAAGTGGCTACTGCTGATATAACGGCAAATAATTCGGCTAATACATTTGCTATTTCTGTTGGTGCAAACAACTCCTGTTCATTCCAGTTTAGGATTGAGGCTGTAGACAGCATGTATTTTCCATTAAGTGCAGACCCAGAACTAGGGTGGGGCGAGCAGAGCATCAGCCCCAGGTGCAGCATTTTAAGGGTGCATCCGACCAGTTATATATTTTAAAATTGCTTCATTTTTGATTTAATTACAGTCAGGCCTGTGTTTAACGAACTTCTTTATAGCGAATTTTTTTTGATTCCTTTTGGTAATTACTTTTAAAAGTTTCTGTAGAATAAAGAAAATTTCCATATAATAAATGGATAATGAGAGACTTAACTTTGTATGCTTTGTTTCCATCTCTGGCCTTTAGGCAATTTAAGCAATTAGAAAGCACAAATTAAGGGTTAAAGGGATTACCGTTCCACAATGTAAGAGGAACGTAAGGCGTATGCAGCCACCTATCCTACATACCAAGAAGTCATGCTAGTCAACTTGCTTTCTATTACCAGTCAAAAGATTAAAGAGTATTCCCAACATGGATAATAGCTTCTGGTAAACTTGTGTTCTTTGTTTAAAATAAAAATAAAAATTTTATTAAAAGAAATACTGCATTGTCTTTGTACATGCTACTTATGATTCAAGAAATTTTTGTGATTTTTTGAGAGTGAAAAGAATTATAAATTCGGGATTTATAGTCACTTACAGGAAAAAATACCAGGGAGGAACAGTGTTTTATAAATTTCAAAAATAACAGAGAAATTCCAATTATAAACTTCTACAAAGTATGGCCCATTTTGTGACGTCACACCTCTGAGCTTTTTGGTTTGTCGTCCAGTGGTTAGCACTGGAGGACAAACAATTTTTCAAATATCTGTTGACATTTCATCAGATATTTGAAAAATCATGTTTTATCAATTCTGCAGGATATAAAATCTGTAATCCCTTTACAACTTCTCCAATTCATTCATGAGCATTGTCTAATAGAATCTTATCTAAATATAAAAACAGCGCTATGAATTTTTCTTACCCCTCTTGTGAAAGGTCCTTCAAAGCGAGAAAAATTCAATTAAAATAATAAACCTTTGTTGCATATTTTTAGTTTATGTTATCATGTTAAAAGTACTATATTTCGCAATATTTTGTTTCTATGATTTTATACTAGATATTTAAACAAACTATCTGGTTTTCTAATTTCTTTGTAGTTTATACAGAATTAAATTCTCTGTAGATATAAATGAATATTTGTAAGTTTCTTTTTCTTTGATATTTTTGTTTTGTTATATTCACTGTATTATTTAAATTATTTTATTAATAAATGTATGCAAATCGTAGACCGTTGCAATAGTTATTTTTATAAATTCATAAAGATTGCAGAGGCATATCAAGGGGATGGGGGGGTGCAGAGGGTGGATTTCCCCCGGGTACCAAGCTACAGGGGCACAAACCTGAGCGCCAGGAAGACATGTTGCCCTGGCATCGATGACCCTAGCAATGCTACTGAAAGATTGACTACTTGCATATAATGGGGGCATACTTAGAACACTTTTGCCAGTTTTAATCAATGAAGTTAAAAAAAAACAGAAGTTAAAAATCAGACGAAGGATTGCTTAGTTCTGGCTCAGATTAAGTGCTTGGATTTCTTTCCTAATGACTCTGTTGTCTGTGTCCTTGTTAATGGTAAATGTAAAACTTATCGAGGAGTCATTCTTTCCTTTTCTTATTTGGCAGAACTTAGCTTTCAGTCTTTTAAAGTTAATAAGATTACCCAGTTGTAGGGAATTTGCGAATCAAACCCAAGGTCTATTTTTGGTCTGTTTGGCAAGTGTACATCCAAGATTCCACCAATAACTGCTGAGCTAGCATAACCTAGGCAGATATTTAGGTATTGCAGAAGTGGCAGCTTGTAATATCTAGTTGGTTATATGATCAATGACATTATCTATAAGCTGGGACTGGGCTGTATCATCAAGAAACTGAATTAGAGAGGCATATTCATGTCAGGGTGCCCTATGAATTTCCAAGTGGAGTGCGGCAATGGAGACAAGTTTATTCATATTTGAATCTTGCAAAGGATCAGTAGATGATCACTATTTAGTGGATTATTAAGTGACCAGTCTGTATTGGCATATATGGAGGGAGAACACATTGAAAGGTCTATTACAGTCATGGATCCTGTAGATGGTTATAGGTGGGCTTGCCAGTGTTTAAAAGGGTAAGTTGATGAGCATCAAAGCAGGGATTGTATTAGTTTACATCTTTGGTCAATTGTTGGAGATCTCCATAGTGGACGATAGGTATTGTAGTCCTTGAGTAAGCAGAACGGAGATGGCAGCTGACTATTAGATTTTCTAAGTCATCTGAGGAGAAAGATAAATTAGGAGGGAGATAAATAGAAGCTATTGCGAGAGTGATACCAATTACAATGTGCACTGCCACTACTTCAAAAGGAGTCTGAAGAAACACATTTGGGTGGAATGTTGTTTCTGACAATAGTCATTACCCTACCATGAGCTGGTGTGTCAATAATCTAGAGAATCTTGTAATAACTGAGAGTAAAGTGGAGGAGAAATTGTTGAAGATAAATACAAGAAAGGCACCTGGGGTGGATGGGATCTATCCAGTTATATTAAAGGAGGCAGCAAAGGAAGTAAGCAAACCCTTAGCCATAATTATGAGAGCTTCCTTGGACTCAGGGGAAGTACCCAGGGACTGGAGATGTGCAAATGTGACCCCAATTCACAAAGGAGGATCCAAGGGCGACACAAGTAATTATAGACCTGTTAGTTTAACTTCTGTTCTTGGAAAATTAATGGAACCACTGGTTAAAGAAGCACAGCAGGATCATCTAGACAAGACTTCAGTTATAGCTCAGACACAGCATGGTTTTGTTAAGGGGAAGTCTTGCCTGACCAATTTGATTACTACGATGCAGTCACAAAAGAACTGGATGCAGGGAATAACTTTGATATTATATACGTGGATCTTAGAAAGGCTTTTGATACTGTGGCACATGGAAGACTGCTGCACAAATTGGAGCAGTGTGGCATTGGAGGCAAATTGCTGCTATGTATAAAGGAGTGGTTGAGGGGGAGAAGACAGAGAGTGGTAATCAATGGACACTGCTCATCGTGGACTAATGTTATTAGTGGAGTCCCTCAGGATTCAGTATTGGGTCCATTATTGTTTTCTGTATTTATAAATGATATTGATGATGGTATATCAAGCTTAATGTCCAAGTTTGCAGACGATACGAAGGTTGGCAGGGTTGTCAAGGACACTACTGACACTATGCTACTGCAACAGGATCTGGAAAGGTTGAGCAGATGGGCTGAGAGGTGGCAAATGAAGTTTAACACTGAAAAATGTAAAGTACTACATATGGGAAACAGCAAACCCAGAGCAACGTATCAACTCTGTGGTACTACACTGACAGTGGTAGAGAATGAAAGGGACCTGGGGGTGGTTGTGCAGGCAGATATGAAGTTTTCTGAGAAGTGCAGACGGGCTGCAAGAGTAGCTCATGGTGTACTGTCGATGATATATAAGAATTTTTCTAGCAGGGATAAGGAGGTGATTATTCCCTTGTATAAGGCAATGGTCAGGCCACACCTAGAGTACTGTATACACGTCTGGAGGCCTCATTTCAAGAAGGATGTAGAGATGCTGGAACGAGTACAGAGAAGGGCAACAAGATTAGTGAATGGAGCAAAGGGGTGCTCTTACGAAGAAAGGCTTAAGTTTTGCAAATTAGTGTCTGGGGACTAGGCACCGGCGAGGTGATCTGATAGAGGTGTATAAAGCCTTGAATGGTTTGAGCATGCTCAATGCTGATGGGATTCTTCCTCTTACTCAGAATAATCACCTGAGAGGGCATAAATTCAAATTGAGAAAAGACAGATGTAGGATAGAGGTGAGGAAATTTGCCTTTAGCCAGCGGGTGGTTGGTTGGTGGAATAGACTTTCATCCCCTGTCGTGGAAGTTGATAGCCTAAATAAGTTTAAGGCTCAGCTGGACAGGTATTTCAAACAAACAGAGGGGTGAAGTGGAAGTGGTTATTTTTTATTTATTTATTTATTATTTTTTTTTTTGGCTGATGCTGTATAAGCTTGCTTTCTTGCATCAAATGCCTCTACTAATGCTAATGCTCCTTGTTTAAAGATATTATAATTTATAATGGTAGGGTGCACTTGTAAATTTAGGTATCCTGTAAGGCTATGTATGGTAGCTGGTTCATACTAATTGATCAGACCATGCAAATCATCTGTTGAATTCTGAAAGCCTCTACAATTCCATTGAAGGATTCTTTCCATTATGTAGTTTTATGCGTTGTTTTTGTCTCTGACACCTTTTTAGTTGTATAGTTTGCTTGTATCACTATTTTTGTTTTGTATTTCCTAGGAAAAAGGGGCAGGTCACGTCCATATCATCAGTTGCATGTAGTTCTAAAATTGCATCATTGGAATCATGCAGTTCATGGATGTCTATTTTGGTGAAGAGTGATGGTTGCAGTTTAATGGTTTCAATCACTTTTGGTTATATTAGAGTTGAAGAAACATTGGTTGGTATGGTAACTGGGGTATTACTGGCTTGTTCACATGTGTTGCAAAGCACACTGTTTTGAAATAGAGAGTGTGTATGTGTGGTATGGTTGTTTATTGGCGCATTAGCTGCTATGGCTATAGTGCACCTATTCATAGGAATATTAAAAAATAATCTAGTTTAAATTAGTTTCAGTTCTGAAGCCTATTTATAAAAGATGATACATTCCAATTTGTTTTAAAAAGCAGAAAAGATCGTTGATATTTGCGTCCTCTCCAATGATATGATGTAATGTCAATGGTTCTCGACGATTAGCCAGATTTTGAAGTATTGCAGCTCGATGTTGTTGATACTGTGGACAGTCAATCAGAATGTGTTTGACTGTTAGATATTCTAAGCAGTGTGGACACTGAGGAGGATCATCGCCCATTAGTAGATGGAGGTGAGTCAGATGGGTGTGTGTCCTATTCTCATTCGTGTGAGTACCACTTCTTCCCACCACACTGTCTGATTGCTGGAGTGCCAGAACTTTGGGTATTGTTTCAGCTGGAAAAGTTTGTTATTCGTTTGGTTATGCCATAATTCTGTCCACTCTGCATGGCATGCTGCTTTAATTAAGATATTATAATCGGGCACTGGAATAGGGACAGAAGTTAGGTCTGAATTTGACTTTTGGCAGATATATCAGCCACTTCATTCCCTTTTATGCCTGAATGTGCTGGAATCCAGCAAAACTTCACTAGTTGTTGACGATGATAAATCTACAATAAAAAACTCCTGATTTTCATTACAATATGGTGATTCTTTTGAGATGTATTCTGTATTGCTTTAATTGAGCTGAGAGTCAGTATAAACTATATATTTTGCAGATGGATGTAGAGTCAAATTTTCTAGAGCTAACTGTATTGCATACAGTTCTGCTGAAAAGTTGCTATACTCAGGTGGAAGAGAAGCTGATATGATAGCAGAGGGAAACACTGCTGCTGCTCCAACAGTTGACAGAGATTTGGAACCATCCGTATATATCGGCAAGAAGTCAGCATAGGTTTGAATATGGCTAGCATGGAGTTGTTGGACAGTCACTGCCGGTAGACAATTCTTTCCCCATTGAAGAAAATAGGTATCAGAGGTCAGTTGAGGAAAGGTGGTCCATGGTGGATGAGAGTAATTCTTTATCTGTTGCCTATTGTGGAGAGGAACATTCCAGTTCTGTGATATTTCAAGGAGCCGTAGGCCAGCTGGTTGGATTTTACTTGGTTTATTTCTATAGAGATTAAATAGTGGTTGATTAAAAAGGTATGGCTGAATAGGATGCGAATAGCAAGTCTGTATTTTGGCTGCATATTTAAGTAATAACATTTTTCTACGAAGATGCAAAGGGGGCTCATGAGCTTCAATGTATAGACTCTGAGTTGGAGATGTCCTGTATGCACCAATTGCAATCCGCAGTGCATTACGTTGAATAGGATCCAGCCAGCGTAGCACACTCCTTCGGGCAGAATCATAAACTGGAGCACCATAATCTAAACGGGATCTAATCAGTGCTCATATAAGAGCAGCAAAGTTGTACGATCTGCTCCCCAAGAGAGGGCAGATAAAGCTCTTAGCATGTTGATCTTTTTAAGACAGGCAGTATGTATTAATTTAACATGCTCAAAGAAGTTGAGCTTACTGTCCAGGATTAGTCCCAAGAATTTCATATTGCTGGCAATCGGAATGGTGGAATTTGAAATCCGAAGTTCAGGATCTGCATGCAATTTGCGTTGACAGCAAAAGTGGATCGCAACTGTTTTCTGTTGGGAAAGACAATATCCATTGAGCTCAGCCCATTTTTGAACTTTATTGAGGGACATCTGCAATTGACTTTCGATAGATCTCATGTTCTGAGAATGGCAAGAAATAGCGAGATCATCAGCGTAAAGATAAGCCTCTACAGTATTTGGGAGTACTTTTGTGATGGAATCAATTCTAAGGGCAAACAAGGTTGCACCCAAAACTGATCCTTGCGGTACTCCTTCTTCCTGCGAGAATGTAGCAGAAAGGGAATTTTGATATCTCAGATGGAAAGATCGGCTCTTGAGGAAGTTCCTAATAAATATGGGTAGGTTGCCTCGTAGACCAAGATTATATAGGTCACTGAGAATGCCACACAGCCAGGTAGTATCAAATGCCTTCTCTATATCAATGGAGACCATGACAAGGTGTTCGTTTTTCACAAAGGCATTGCAAATTTCGGATTCCGCCTTGATCATCAGATCTAAGGATGACCTGTTTTTGCGAAAGCCATGTTGACAATTACTCAGTAGATGTTGAGTTTCAATGATCCAAGTGAGTCAACAATAGATAATTTTTTCAAGAATTTTCCCAAGGCAACTTGACAGAGATATTGGTCTGTAACTATTAGAACTGGAGGGATCTTTTCCAGGTTTCAAAAACGCCAAAACTGTAGCATGGTGCCAAGAGGTTGGATAAATATTTTCCAGGAAGATTCGGTTAAAAAAGATTAGAAGCAGTTGTTTTTCTCATCGAGATGCTGCAGCATGACGTAATATATGCCATCTGGCCCAGAGGCACTGTTTCGTGTTGTTCTGATGGCCTGTAAAAGTTCACAGTATTGCAGAGGCTGATTATATGGAAGTGACAGTGAGGTTCGAAAATTGATAGGTCTCTGTTCGGTGGCGTTCTTAATTTTCTGGAATTTTGGAGTGTAGTTTGATGCAGCCGATATTTGGGCAAAGGTTTTGCCCAAGGCATTGGCTATATCTAGAGGAGCAGAGAGTTCTTGCCCATTGCAGGAGAGAATTGGAGAAGGAACAGTTGGAAACTTCCAAGAAAGCTGCCTAATTTTTTTCCATATTAGTCTGGAGTCAGTGTTTCTATTGATAGTTGATGTGAACCTAGTCCAAGAATCTTTCTTGGCCTGCTTTTGAATGTAACGCGCCTTTGCCCTTAGTTCCTTGTAGCTAATTAGATTAGCTGAGGTTGGAGATCGACGGAATAAATTAAATGTTTTCTTTTTTTCCTTCTTTGCTTTTGTGCAATCTTCGTTCCACCAGTAGTTGAAATGCCGTTGGGACGGGGGATTTGATAATGGAGTTGAGTACTTCGTTGCAACTAAAAGGTGGGATGTAATATAATCAGTAACTTCATCTATGGGCTGTAGTTGAATAGTTTTTTGGTCAAGAGTGATTGCTGACTGAAATTTGGCCCAATTGGCTTTAGAGAATTTCCATTTCCTGCAGGGCTGTTGTAATTGTGGTTGTGTAGTCAACAGATTACAAACAATTGGAAAATGATCACTGCCCATGGGATCATCCAGAGCGGACCATTGTATAACTGAAAACAGTATCGGGGAGCAAATCGATAAGTCAATGGCAGAAGTCTGTCCATTAGGTAACTGTATATGGGTGTGCGAGCCACTATTAAGAAGAGTGAGTTTTTCTTTTTCCAGTAAAGTTTCAATCAGAATTCGCCGCGTCTGTCTAATTTAGATGAACCCCATAAAGGATGAGATAAACTGAGACTAGAGTTAATGCAGTCTGAGTAATCAGATGCACAGCGACAGCTTCGATTTAGGTTTGTAGAGTGATTTGCCTAGCTGGAATCCTTGTACTAATTAAAATAGCTACACCACCACGAGCAGAATCGGATGTATTCCGATCTCGTCTACAGACCGAGTAGTTTTTTATGGAAATGGAAATTTGAGCAGTTAAATAGGTTTCTTGCAGGCAGAAACCAACTGGAGAGTTGCGATTAATTAAGTAACAGATGTTGTCAATGTTTCCACGAAAGCCTCTGCAATTCCATTGCAAGATGTTAGGCATTACTTGAATTTAGAAAAAGAAGGTGTACCTGACGTGGCTGTCTTATGGCGTTCTGGCTTTGGTTTGTCTCTTTTTGGAAAGGAAGGGCGACCAGTGTCCATCTCTTCTTCTGCAAGTATTTCCAGAATTGGATCTTCCTGTTTGGATGGGTACTCTGCCTCCATCGATGTGTCCAGAATAATTTTTTTTTTGAAGTAGAACTATCATTATTTGTAGTAGTGGCATTCACTGGCAGAGATTGAGATTTTGCTGGTATTGTGAGAGGCGTATTATTTGCTTGGTCTGAGTGCTTAACGGCATTGGACTGTTGCTGAGAGAGGGCAGCCCGAGCCCAGTCAGAGATGGAAGTGTTTGAAGGAACGGTAACATCGGTTTGTGTGGCAATGGTTTGATATTTTTTTGCAATATTGGCATAGGTACGGTTAGGTATACTGGGTGCAATTAATTTTCTTGCCTCTTGAAAACTAACTCTGTTTTCAACTTTATATTTCACAATTTTTTTCTGTTTTCCACTTCTCACATGTCTTAGAGTAGGCAGGATGGTTGCCTTTGCAGTTGGGACATATCATTTCTTTCGCCAAACAATCACTTTGAATGTGATCGGAGGATCCACAGTTGGGACAAACTGGGTTCCCTCTGCATGTTGTTTGAGAGTGGCCATACTTTGGCATTTATAACATCTCAATGGATTTGGTATGAAAGAACGAGTGCGGCAAAGTAGATATCCAGCTTTTTCTGATAAGGGCAGGCTTGGACTGTTGAAGGTAAGAATGATATTTCTGGAGGTGTGAGAATATTGTCTTTTTTTATCATAATTCCTTTTACAGCTATTACATTTTGTTCCTGAAGCTCTTCTTTAATTTCTTCCTCCGTCACATTCATCAGGTCCCAACTAGATATTACACCCTTTGATGTATTTAGGGCTGCATGTGGAGTTACTTTCACTGGAATACCAGCGAAAGTTGTCTTTTTTAGTAATTTTTGAGAGTGTCTGCTATTTAGAGTTTCAATAAGTAAGTCCCCTGATTGTAGTCTCTTAACCGTCTTGGGAGACCCTGCAGTACTTTACAGATGTTTTTGAATTAAAAAGGGGGATAGCTTACTGAGAGGCTGTTCAGATAGTGAGTGCATTATTAAGAATGCAGGTAAGTCTGTCGCCGAGGGATTGGTTTTCAACCTCTTTGCTTGCGACGAATCATGGTCATGGTCATTTTCTGTGTTTGTTCGACAGCTTGACGGCTCTAAAGTTGGAAACATATTTTGTTCCATGTTGGCTACTTTTAGCCCCTGGCAGATGAACTTTTCTGGCAAGGTTACCGGCCTCACCATGGAGAGGCAGGAGCAGTGCTTGGTGTGACCAAGAGAAAGTAGTAAGTGGTTAGTAGTAAACTAGAAGAAATAAAGAAAGGTGCCTTTCCTTTCTTGCTCTGTACAGGTGTTTTTGTTACAAGAGCTGTTTTTAAATGAATAAATTTATTAACGTCAAAAAGCCGACCGGGCTAGCCGAGTGGGTAAAGTACCTGCCCGGCAACCCAAAGGTCGCGGGTTCGATTCCCGCCTCGGGCTTGGATCAAAGTACTGCAAAAACCTTGGGAAGTGCAATATGGCCACAGAAGCCGATGCGCCAACAACTACCAAATCAAAAAAAAAAAAAAAAAAAAAGTCAAGAAAGTAAAATAACTGTAAATCACTTTTGGGAAATTGCAGTAATAGCACAGAGAAATCGCTCAGTCACAATCACTTGGCACCCGGGGCCGAAATAGAGAGCAAAGAATGTGAACAATTAGCAATAGATATATTCAGAGGAACTGATACATCAGTCTGAATCCATACAGACTGGAAATGTTGAGCTGCTATCAAATACATACGATTTATCTCTTTTTGATTGTCTGTCTTCTTGCCTCTGAGTATGCCACTTTGTTCTCTACTTTATATTTCTAAATATCTTTTTCTTGCTTCCATATTTCACGTTTTTGAGAAATCTGGGTGGTAAACATTAAAATTTAGATAGAGAGTGGCAATGGTGCTATCTAACTGGTTATGCTCCTATGAATCACAGTTAGCGCATACTGTCTCACTCAACATGCAGTTTGAGAGTGTCAGAAATTTTTGACATTTGTACCACTTTGAGACGAGATTCAAGGTCCATGGTTTAACACGGCAATGTAGATAGCCATGTCGGAACAAGATTACCAACTTTGTGAGTCATGATTTTCCTTGCTTCAATGACTTTTTGTTTGTGTTGCTCTTGGACAATTCCTGCTCTGATACAGTTAATAATTCCCAATCTGTTATTACTCAGAGCTTTTAGGGTGCCACGGAGAGTAACTTTTATTTAGTATCCTCCAAAGGTTATAAGCTTTAAGAGCTGCACAGAATGTTCAAGTTGGGTAGTCTCTAACAGAAGATTGCCCGATTGAAGTCACCTTTCTGATTTAGGTGAAACTGCAGCAGTCTCAATATATTTCTGCACAAGGAAGGGTGATAATTTACTCAGAGTCTGGTCTAATAGAGAATGCAAGATGAAGAAAGCTAGTATCTCGTCTTGACGGGCTGTTTTCAAACTTTTCAGTTGAGAAAAGTCATTGTCAGTATTATTTGTCTTCTAGCCTTGAGTTCAATATCTTTAAAGATGGAAACATATTGCTAACTGTTTTAAACTGTGACATGGAGTAAATGCTCTACAAACCATTTCATCACTATAATGCTTAGCACCTGAGGCCAATAACTTTAGTCCACGAAGAGAAGTGTGCATTGATTATGTCTTCTTGATTACTCACTGTCTTCTTCCACTCAACCATCCCAGCAGCAAATTGTCCTTACTGCCACACTGCTCCAACTTGTACAGCAGTCTTATGTGAAAGAGTATCAAAAGCTTTTCAGAAATCCATGTATATGCTATCAAAACTATTTTTTGCATCCAGTTTTTTGTGACCACATCATGGTATACAACCAAATTGGTCACACCAGATTTGATTTGATTTTTGTGGCGCAAAAACAGCAAGGTTATGGTGCACTATGAAAAGGTTAAAATTCAAGGAAGATAAGACTAGTAACTTTTAAAAAGGTTACTTCGTCGAAAAGTGCATATATATACAGATATATAAATAAATAAAATCAGTACAATGATAAAAGCAAATTGCATATTTCATATGAGTGTATATATATTAATAAATTTTAAAAATTAAATAACCGCTAACACATTATCATTGTCATTTAAAATCTGACTGAGTGTATATGGCTCAGTCAGATGGGTAAAAGCGGTAAAACAAGCATTTATAAAACTGGTACAATCACATAAAATATGTTGAACGGATAAAATGGTGTAGCATTGCTCGCAAATAGGAGGGTCATCAGCCCTCAGCAAAAAGGAGTGTGTCAGATGACAGTGTCCTATGCGGAGACAAACAAGAACAACTTCCTCTTTGCGATGCCTGCGTAAGCTGAGCCGCCAAGGATGGATCACAGGTTTAAACCCACGTAGTTTGTTTGTAGTAACCAGGCGATGCCACGAATCTTGCCACTGAGAATGTAAATTACTACGGATTATTATACTGCCTGTAGTCTGTATAGGGGCCTAACAGGTCAAGATTATCCGTCAGGGCTGCCGATTTGGCTGCAATTTCAGCCAAATCATTTCCTCTAATCCCGATGACACTGGGGATCCAGCAGAAGCAGATATCGAATCCACCTACATAGAGGATGTATATTATCTGCTGAATTCGGGACAGGGTTGGATGATTAGTGTGTGATACCACTGATAAAGCCTGTAGTGCACTCATTGAATTGGCATATATAATACACCGTTGGTATCAATGTTTCCTTATGTGATCTAGAGCTAACTCTATAGCATGCGGCTCTGCAGAGTAAATACTGCAGTCAAGGGCTATCTGCTCTGATATGGTATTGTTTGAAAAAACAGCAGCAGATCCCACATACGATTCTGACTTCGAGCCTTCTGTGTAAACTGGCAAGAAGTCAGAATGTTGTGCACGGTGTTGTGAATAGAGCTGAAGGTAGACAGAGTATTAGACTTCGTTGCAATCTTGAACGAGAAGTCACATGCTGATGTTTGCGCATGCCAGGGTGGAAGGCACTCCTTTGGTGATCGAGCAACCTTGTCTACCGAGATGTTAAGCTCATTGAGTAGCTCTTCAACACATGAATGCCAAATGGGCGATTGGCGATCCGTCGTGTGTTATAAAGATTTTCCCCTTGTGGCTCTAAAACGGATGTCTATGAGGGGTGATTTTGCCAGGATTTCAGCTTGAAGGCATATTGTAGAGACAACTGCATTCATCTAACCGACAAGGGTGGTTCATTTGCTTCGACATACAGACTTTGGACAGGCGATGTTCTGAATGCACCAGTTGCAATAAGAATGGCTTGATGATGGATGGGGTCAAGCAAACGAACAGCACTATTTCTGGTAGATGCATATACCTGAGACCCATAATCTAATTTTGAGCATACAAGTGCACGGTATAGACGTAGTAGAGTGCATCGGTCTGCACCCCAAGAGGTAGAAGAGAGAGAAAGAGCGGAGAATGTTAAGCCCTCTCGTGCACTTTGTACGTAGCTGACATGTGTTGGGCAAATGTTAGATTTTTGTCAAAAATGAGTCCCAAGAATTTCATCTCTGATACAACTGGAATGGTACTTTGTCCAAGTCGTAATTCAGGCTCAGGGTGGAGGTTATGTTTGCGACAAAAATGGATGCAAACAGTCTTCTCCAGTGAGAACCTGAAACCATTGGACATGGCCCAGGAGTTAAGACGGTCAATAGCTTTTTGCAGTTGTCTCTCAATAACCCTCATATTGCATAATTGAGAAAAGATGCTGAAGTCATCGACATAGAGCGATGTTTATAGCTGGAGGAAGTTGTTCGGAAAGAGAATTTATTTTAACGGCAAAAAGCGTGACACTTAAGACAGATCCTTGTGGTACCCCCTCCTCTTGTCAAAAGGGCCGGGAAAGCGTGGATCCTACACGAACTTGGAAATAATGGCAGGATAAAATTTTTTTAATAAAAACAGGAAGGTCACTTCTTAGACAGAGGTTGTAAAGGTCTTTTAAAATACCAAATCTCCAAGTTGTGTCATACGCTTTTTCCATGTCAAAGAAGATGGACACCAAGTGTTCTCTTTTTAGGAAAGCATCTCGGATAGATGTTTCCAGTTTAATTAAGTGGTCCAGTGTGGACCTGTTTCTTTGGAAGCTGCACTGAAAGCGGGAGAGAAGGTCATTCGATTCTAAATACCATAATAGACGAGCATCGACCATTCTCTCTAATATTTTGCACAGACAGCTAGTCAGAGCAATAGGACG
Source organism: Mastigoproctus giganteus (assembly GCF_048544385.1). Taxonomy (NCBI): domain Eukaryota; kingdom Metazoa; phylum Arthropoda; class Arachnida; order Uropygi; family Thelyphonidae; genus Mastigoproctus; species Mastigoproctus giganteus. The sequence goes on from NC_143579.1 coordinate 158,744,234, forward strand.
ATAGTTTTTCAGCGATTTAGGATCCTTTCCTGGCTTGGCAAAAGCAAGAATAGTTGCTTTGCTCCAGGTATCAGGAAAATGCTCTTCAAGAAAGGTTCTGTTGTACAGGAAGAGCAGAAGATCCATGGATTCTGGTGAAAGATGTTTTATCATTTCATAATGGATGCTGTCTGGTGGCTCACATCTGGTGAGTATGGGCTTGGCGCACCCTGGGTCCTGAGCTGGATATCATCATTCTTTCCTTTCTTGGTGATTCCTTTCTACTTCTCTCTCTCTCTCAGGGTAATATGGAAATTTTTTTTTGGCCAGTGCAGCATAAGCCCCAGGCTTCCTTGCACCATATGGCTAATAATAATAATAATAATAATAATTACAGCGGTAGCCTTTGTACGGGCAAGTGCTGTTTTCAGCTCGAGGATAGTAAATGGCCCATTATACGGGTGAGAATGCTTCGATGTGAACTTAAGGGCCTGTTTTTCAGTGTTGTGCTTTAAGACCAGAAATTCTGGGGAGTCAGATGATGATGCAGAGATGTTAGAAAATGTTTCCCCAAGAGCATTGGCTATTGCAGTAGAGTCTGCAATAGTACATCCATTATATTCCAGGACCAATGAGGGGTGTGTGCTGTGCATTTCCCCTTGATTTTCCAAATTTTATCCCAGACCACCTTAGGGCTGGTCGTCTGGGTAAGAGATGATGTGAAATGGATCCACGATTTCTTTTGACTCTGACGACGGATGTAGCGTGCTTTAGCTTGTGCACATTTAAAGGTTAACAGATTGACCGTGGTAGGATACCGGTGAAATATCCCCCAAGCTTTATTTTGAGCCCTTTTGACTGCTGTGCATTTTGGATTTCACCATGGTTTTGGAAATGGAGGAAACCGGGCGTACGTTTTTGGAATTGTAGTTGCAGCTGCATGGACAATATTTTCTGTTATGTACGTGACTGCATCATTGATAAGCTCCTGACTGACTGCAGAGATGTCAAAATTTGCAAGGTGTTGAAAGGCACTCCAGTCAGCCTGATCAAGCTTCCACCGTGGTAACCTAAAAGGCAGAAATTGTCTTCCAGTGTGTAAGCAGGTTATCACAGAGAAGTTTGGTTTGGTTTGTTTTAGAGTTTTATGGCGCATTAGCATCTAAGGCTATACTGCGCCAAGTCAAAAGGATGTAGAATATAAAATTATTTGTATATTATTGTAAAAGAATATACGATATTCTTTTACAAAAACGTTCATATAACATAAAACGATAAAAATATTCAAGATAGAATTATTTAGATTAATAAGTTGTAAAAACATAAAAATAGCTGACACGTTGTCATTGTCCGATAAAATCTGTCTGAGTGTATACGGTTCAGACAGATGGCTAAAACATAAACGGCGGTCATTATAAAAAGACGGACATTCAATTAAAATATGACGGACTGTTAAAATGGTGTCACAATTTCTACACATAGGACGATCGTCTGCCCTCAGCAAATAGCAGTGTGTCAAGTGACAATGTCCTATGCGGAGTCGAGATAGAACAACTTCCTCTTTTCGGTTCCTGCGCAGACTAGACTGCCAATGTTCAATTACAGGCTTAATCTCATATAACTTGTTTGCAGTCTGTCCATGCCATGAGTTTTGCCATTGGGATACCAGTTTCTTTCGGATTACTGGCCTGTAGTCTGTATAGGGGACTGACAGGCAAGAGTTAAATAGGTTCGCTGATTTGGCTGCAGTGTCTGCCAAATCATTTCCTGAGATCCCAATGTGGCCTGGGATCCAGCAGAAATGAACATCAAATTTGAATTCTGCAAGGAAGTGCAGCTTCTGCTGTATCCGGGTCAGGACAGGATGAGGGTTGAACCTCATCGATGATAAAGCCTGCAATGAACTCAGAGAATCGGTATATATAATATATTTTTTGTGGTGGGTGGTTTGAATACGATCTAAGGCTAGCTCAACCGGATGCAGCTCTGCAGTGAACACACTGCATTCATTGGATATCTGCTCAGATACCGTGGTGTCTGGGAAAACAGCTGCAGATCCGACAGACATTTCTGACCTCGAGCCATCTGTGTAGATGGGCAAGAAGTCAGCATGTTCCGAGGGCTCAGCTAAAAAGAGCTGCAGGTAGACGTTGGATGATGTATTGCCCTTTCTCCAATTGTTAAGGGAGAAGTTGCAGTTTGGGACACCAGCATGCCAGGGTAGAAAAGGTTGCCCTGGTGATGGGGCAACATTGTCTAATGTGATGTTCAAATCACTTAGTAGCCTTTGGATACGAATACCGAATGGTTGATTGGCAGTCTGGTGAATGTTGTACAGATTTTCCTAACGTGGCTCAAAAACGGGTGTCCACGTCGGATGGTCTGGCAGGGATTTCAGTTTCAAAGCATACTGTAGAGACAACTGTTTCCTGCGAAGCGATAACGAGGGCTCATTCGATTCGACATAGAGGCTATGGACAGGAGAAGTTCGAAATGCTCCAGTGGCAATATGGATCGCCTGATGGTGGATGGGATCCAGCCATCGGAGTACGCTGAGTCTAGAGGATGCGTATACCTGGCACCCGTAATCTAACTTAGATCGTACGAGTGCACGATAGAGGCGCATGAGGGTACATCGGTCAGTGCCCCAAGAATGTGAGGAGATTGCACGTAGGATATTCAAACCTCTCGTGCACTTCGCACGTAGTTGACGGATGTGTTCTAGAAAGGTCAGCTTTTTATCGAATATAAGCCCCAAAAATCTAGTCTCAGGTACTACTGGGATAGCATTTTGTCCAAGCCTCAGTTCAGGTTCAGGGTGAAGATTGCGTTTCTGCAAAAATGCATGCAAACAGTCTTTTGTGGAGAGAACTTGAACCCGTTATTCGTTGCCCATGAGTTCAAATGGTCAATGGCACGTTGCTGTTGCCTCTCAATTACCCTCATGTTGCAGGAATGACAGAATATGCTAAAATCGTCAACATAGAGGGCACAGTTTACAGTTGGAGGAAGTTGTTCTGTGATGGAATTCACTTTAATGGAAAAAAGCGTGACACTTAAAACGGATCCTTGAGGTACTCCCTCCTCTTGGCTAAAAGAGCGAGAGAGAGTAGATCCTACCCGGACTTGGAAAGAACGGTGACAAAAAGTTTTTAATAAAATTGGGGAGATTACCTCTAAGGCCGAAGCTGTAGAGGTCTTTTAAAATTCCAAATCTCCAAGTTGTGTCATACGCTTTTTCCATATCGAAGAACACTGACACCAGGTGTTCTCGTTTTAAAAAGGCATCTCGAATGGAAGTTTCAAGCTTGATTAAATGGTCCAAAGTTGACCTATTCCTACAGAAGCCGCACTGAAATCTGGAGAGGAACCCATTAGCCTCCAAATACCATATAAGGCGAGCATTGACCATTCTCTCCAGAATTTTGCACAGACAGCTAGTCACAGCAATAGGACGGTAGTTCGTTGGGATTTTAGGATCCTTTCCTGGCTTAGAAAAGGAAAGCACAATTGCCTTATGCCAGGAATCCGGAAACTGCTCTTCTTGAAATATTCTGTTATATAGAAAAAGCAGTTGGTCCATGGATTTTCCAGACAGATGTTTGATCATATCATAATGGATAAGATCTGGTCCAGCAGCACTTGCCTTGGTAAGAGTTAGAGCTGTTGCTAACTCTTCCGTGGTAAAGGGCCCATTATAGGGATGAGACCTTTTAGATTTAAAGTTAATTGGCTGCTTTTCAAATTTATCTTTCCAGACCAGAAATTCTGGGGAGTAAGCAGATGTTGACGAGATGGCAGAGAAGGTCTCCCCAAGTACATTGGCTATTGCAGTTGGGTCTGCAATAACACATCCATTATACTCCAGGACCGATGAAGGGTGCGATGATTATTTTCCTTCATTTTCCGGATTTTGTCCCAGATAGCTTTACTGCTGGTTGACTGGTTAATGGTGGATGTAAAGCGGACCCACGATTCCTTTTGGCTCTGACGACGAAATATCGCGCATGCATGTTTGAAGGCTAAGAGATTGGCTGTGGTAGGATATCGTCGGAATATCCCCCAAGCTTTATTTTGTGCCTTTTTTGCTGCTGTGCATTCAGTATTCCACCAAGGTTTTGGAAATGGCGGAAACCAGGTAGATGTTTTCGGAATTGTAGCTGCAGCTGCATGGATAATGCTTTCTGTGATGTACGCCACTGCGTCATTGATAGGCTCCCGACTAACTGTACTGATGTTAAAGTCTACCAGGTGTTGAAAGGTGTTCCAGTCGGCCTGACCAATCTTCCGTCGTGGTAACCTAAAATGTGAGCATGGCGTCCCTTTAAGTAGGGTGGTTATCACGGGGAAGTGATCACTTCCATAAAGATTCTCCTCTACCTCCCAAGTGATTGAAGGAAGGAGAGAGGGGGAGCATATAGAGAGGTCAATAGCAGAGAACGTACGGGTAGGCATGTGGAAAAAGGTGTTAGTTCCCACATTTAGAAGGGATAGGTCATTGTCATTAAGCATATGCTCTATGACACGTCCCCTTCCATTAACGTTTGCACTACCCCACAGGGTGTTATGTCCATTGAAATCGCCCAGGAGTAAGACAGGAGTAGGCAGCTGCACAATGAGATCATCAAGGTCTCTCTGGGAGATATCAGCCCCAGGTGGCAAATAAACTGAGCAGACTGTTATTAAGAACCCTACCATAAGGGGAAACGCTACCGCTTCTATGTTGGTGGTGAGCGCAATTGTTTGATATGGGGTATGGTTGCCCAAAATTATAGCAACACCCCCATGAGCAGGTCCATCCCCAGTTCTGTCCTTTCGAATGACAGTAGTGTTACGAAGCGAAGGGTTTTCATTTGCCTTCAGGTATGTCTCTTGTAAGCAAAAGCAGACTGGCTCATGCTTTTGCAGAAGGGCCTTGATGTCATCATTGTTTCACCGGAATCCACGACAGTTCCACTGTAGGAATTTAGTCATTATTTTGGCTTGGTGGGTCCATCAGGCGGCTTCCGAGGTGCTGAGGGCTTACCTTTTTCAGTTTTGGCTTTATCCTTCCTGGGGAAGTACGGACGCTGACCAGTGTCCATTTCCTCCTCAGCAAAGAGCTCCAAAACTGAATCTTCGGGTACCTCCTTCTGCTCGACATCCATGTTTTCTTGGGTACTAGTGGGTACTTCACCTTTCTTATTCTTTTCTTTCGTAATTGCTTTTGTTACTTGTGGAGCATTAGGAGGTACCGATATAGGAGTGGCAGCTGATTGGTCTTTCTGTGAAGGTTTTTGAGGACTTAAAAGATAACGTGCGATGGGAGTGAAAGATTCCTTTGGAGGAATGGTCATGTCCGTCAGAGTTACGATGGAACATCTCCCTGCTACTTTCTGGGAGTAGGTAGGTTTGTTGATATTCAGGGGTTTCACTGATTTCCTTGCCTCCTGGTATGATATATTTAGCTCTGCCTTCAGCCGTTGGATTTCTTTTTCTTCTTTCCACATCTGGCATGCTCGTGAGTAGGCTGGGTGTTCTCCCTCACAGTTAACACAGGTGGGTTTTGCGGCTGAACATGCTGTTGTTTCGTGGTCCTTTGCACCACATCGATCGCATGCAAGGACTCCACGGCAGGCCATTTGAGAATGTCCATACTTCTGGCATTTAAAACACCGTAAGGGGTTTGGAACATATGGGCGCACTGAACAGTTGATGTAGCCAGCTTTAATCTCATCAGGAGGCTTGGGCGAGTTAAAAGTCAGAATAATGCTCCTGGTTTTAACAAGTTTCCCATCCCTACGCACATTAATTCTCTTAACGGTGATAACTCCCTGTGGTTTCAATTCTGAGCAGATTTCCTCCTCGGTTACGTCGAGAAGGTCCCACTCCGAAATGACACCTCTCGATGAATTGAGTGTTCTATGTGGTGTCACGGTTATGGGTATTCCTCCGATTCATGTTGTGTGGAGTAGTTGCTCAGAACTGCCTCTCTGTTTTGGTTTCAATTAAGAGATCTCCAGAACGGAGCCTCTTAACTGATTTGGGTGACCCTGCTAACCCATCTAACCCTTTCTGTATAAAGAAGGGTGACATTTTGCCAATCGGTGTTTCATCGGTAGAATGAATAATTAAAAATCTTGGAACAGGCCCTGATGATATTTCTGTTCGCTGCCTCTTTGTAGCAATAATGCTATCTGTATCTTTGTCTATGGTTTCAGATAGGGACCGGGTTGGGGCCCCTGAAGAAGTTAGTTTATCAGGATTCATAGAGTTTTTATATGGTTCAGTGCCCGGGCTCCCCACCCACCACGGAGCCCAAAGGGACCCCCACTACCCGGCATGCAATAAATGCACTCGGGAGTGGAACGCCAGGGCTACCCAGACACCATACCCGCACCGCCGCCAGCCTGAATCCTGTCCCTCGGACCATGAGGGTAGGGGCATGGTATTGACACGGTTGACCCTCGCAGGCGAGCCTACTAGCCGGGCCTTCCAGGACCTCCCGTCTTGTCGAAGCAGTGGCCAAAGTGGTGTATTGAAGCTGTGCCTCAACCACCAGGATCCACCTTTCCGAATTTCCACGGGTCGCAGCGCACAGCAAACACGCCGGATTCCATTGATGTAAGCCTGGAACGTGGGCTGTGGGCTTTGGATCCCAGTGATGCTAGTCTGGAAGTCCAGCAGCGTCACTGTGAGGTCCCCTCACCACGTACAGGTGCCCACGTCGAGGGGTCACAGAGAAGTGATCACTTCCATATGGGTTCTCTTCCACTTTCCAAGTGAGTGAAGGGAGAGCACTACCCCACAGGGTATTATGTCCATTGAAATCCCTGAGAAGTAAGAAAGGGGAAGGCAACTGCATTACAAGATCATCAAGGTCTTCCTCGGAGATATGGGTCCCAGGTGGCAAATTGCGACAGCCTCTATGCTGGTTGTAATTAGCAAGGGCTGAACTGAGGTCTGGTTGCCCACAAGGATAGCGACACCTCCATGAGCAGGACCATCTGCAATTCTATCGTTTGTTGTTATTTGGTTTTTAGGAGCATTAGCAACTAAGGCCATATTGCTCTGGGATATGCGGTGGTCATTCCTTGACCTTTCCGCATCCTCCATATTTGGTGGTGACGAGCTCGAACCCTGTCTAATCAAGAAGCAATTCTATCCTTACGAAAAATTGCGATTTTATGCATGGTGGGATCATCATTTGCCTTTAGATAAGTCTCCTGCAAGCAAAAGCAAACTGCTCACGTTTTTGCAGGAGGACCTTGATGTCATCGATATTTAGCCAGAATCCAACACAATTCCATTGTAGGAATTTAGCCATTATTATGGCTTGGTGGTTCCATCAGGAAGCTTCCAAGGTGCTGCGGGCTTACTTTTGTCAGTCTTGGATTTGTCTCTTTTGGGACATAATTTGGGAAAGTATGGATGCTGTCCGGTGCCCATTTCTTCCTCAAAGAGTTCCAAGACTAATTCGTCCGTTACCTTCTTGTCATCTACATCCATTGTTTCTGTTATTATTGGTTTCTCTTCTTTACCACTTAGTTTTGGTAGGGGTGGAGCACTAGGAAGTACGGATATAGGAGTGACAGCTGACTGCTTTTTTTTTTTGGTGGGCTTTTGTGAACTCAATAAATAGCGTGCAATCAGAGTGAATGACTCTCTCGGTGGTACAGTCATCTCAGTTTGTGTACCGATAGTGCACTTCGCAGAAACCTTCTGAGCGTATGAAGGCTTCCCGCTATTTATTGGTTGCATGCGTTTTCTAGCCTCTCGGTAGGAGATGTTTAGCCCTGTTTTTAGTTTCTGAATTTCCTTTTCATCTTTCCACCTCTGGCATGCTCGAGAATATGCAGGGCATTCTCCTTGGCAGTTAGCACAACTTGACAAAAAGCCAAATATTTGTTGCTCTCGTGGTCTTTCGTATCACATCGAGCACAGGCAGGGTTACCACGACAAGCTTTTTGTGAGTGGCCGTATTTTTGGCATTTAAAACACCTCAGTGGATTTGGTATATAAATCCTCACTGGGTAGTTTAAGTAGCCTGCCTTGATGGAACTTGGAGGCCATGGGGTGTTAAATGTTAGGATAAGAACTCGGGTAGGGATGAGATGTCCCTCCTTTCGCATTGATATTCTTTTGACAGCCATCACTCCTTGTTCTTTCAATTCAGAACAGATCTTCTTCAGAGACATGAAGAAGGTCCCACTCTGAAATGACACCTCGTGAAGAGTTCAAAGTTTTGTGGAGGTTACGTTAATAGGTATTCCCCCTATTGATGTGGCTTTCAGGATTTTTTCCACCTGTTTCTTCTTTGTAGCTCCAACCAAAAGGTAGCCAGAATGCAGCGTTTTACAGATTTAGGTGATCCTGCCAACTCTTCTAATCCTTTCTGGATATAGAAGGGTGACATCTTCTCAATTCACTGCTCTCCGGTGGAATGGAGAATGAGAAAGAGAGGTGTCACTGATGGTGGCATATCCTCAGTTCTGTCTCTTTTTACACAGGTGTTTCCTGTGTTTTCATCTCAATTAGGTAGGGGCCTTGTTGGGGCCCCCAGAAGGAAGAGGATTTAAGTTATTCATAGGAGTAAAATGAAAAATTTCAGATGCCCTAAGTACCTCACCCACCACAGAGCCCTACGAGGGGACGCCCGCTCATGAACCGGCAGGTATTGCGTACACGAATGGGATGTGAAGTTCGCTTAGTAGCACCATACCCACGTTTCGAATAAGCCTTGATCCCGTCCCAGGACCAAAGGGAGGGAGACTTATTGGAAGGAGTTGACCCTAGTAGTAAGAACCACTCTCCGATTGATCCTAGTCGGGCCGGTCCGGGACCACCCATCTAGCCGTGGTTCACGGCTGCCCAAAGTTGGATTTCAATGATGTAACCCTGGAACCAAGGTATGGGTGTTAGATCCCAGTGATGCTAATCTGAAAAACCTGCAGGATCACTGGGAGGTCCCCTCACCACGTACAGGTGCCCACGTCAAGGGGGGTCAGATTAGACTTCCCATTAACAAACCCATTCTGTTTCTGAAGTATAACTGCAGCCTTGTCTTGATAATCCTAGATTACGTCTTTTTCTTTTAACAGTGATGACTCTCTTATTTTCCCTGGAGCAGAAGTTAAACTAAACATACAAGACAGTAATTGCTTATGTTACCTTTGATCCACCTTTGGGAAATTGGGTATACATTTGCTCATGTCAGTCCACGGGGACTTCCACTAAATCCAAGGATGCTCTCATAATTATGGCTAAGGGTTTGTTTACTTCCTTCACTACCCCCCTTAATTTAACTGGGCAGATCACATCCACCTCATGTGCCTTTCTTATGTTTAAATTCAACAATTTCTCTTCCACTTGCCTCTCACTTATTACAAAATATTTTAGCTCTCTGTTAGAGATTAATAAACTTCTGGCATCCCTTCCCTAAAGGAGTCTTCATGTGTGAATGTAAATGCAAAATACTAATTCAGTTTGTTAGCAACCAGAGTATAATCAACAACAGTCGAACCAGCAATATCAAATGGATTAATCTGATTCAACCACTTCCTTCCAGTGTTTACATAAGGAAAGAAGTCCTTGCTATTTTTCTTTTCAACCTTTTCCAAATATTACGTACAATATGCCTTTGCTTGCCTAACCTCCTTTGTAACTTAATTACAGACTAATTTATGGCTCCAAAAGCTTCTGTGTCGCCTGATAATTTTTATGCATTCCATGCATTTTTTCTCTACCAACCATGAGTCTCATCAGTTCATGTGACATACATTTAGGCCAATACTTTACAGATTGTTTCTTAGTTTGTATGAAAAGCCTAGCAACTCCTATGATGAAATCCATGGCTGCTTCCCCTTTAGAATTTGCTGATGGTAACTTCATCAGTCGGTACCACTGAATAGAATTTAAAAAATGTCTCAGACCACTGTAGTCACCTTTATGAAAGCAAAACGTTCCCTTTGCACTTGATGGTAGTTACATCTTTAAGTAAATTCGCATCAATACACTGTGATCAATTCCACCTAGTGGTTCTTTTATCTGCATATTTTTAATGCATGAATAATCATTGTTGATAATGAGATCAGGACCATTACTCCCTCTTGTTGCCTCTCTAATGTGCTTATGTAGAAAACATTCGTGCAATAAATACACAAAAGTCTCACTAGTGTGTGAATGACCAGCTCACAAGTTCCAGTCAATATCCGTAAAGTTAAAATCACCCCAATATAAGAAAGTCTGATTTTCTGGCCCAGTCTATTTCTGTGTATACGGCTGTTCATTCTACTCATCATAGTAATTCGGCCTATAACACACTCCTACTCTCATTTTTGTTTTCCCAGTTCTGCTGTCACACCAAAATGATTCAACATTGCACTTGCAACCCGTGTCAACTGGATGCACTGCCTCATGTTCTTCTTAACTAAAGAAATAACCATTCTTCCATTCCTATTCTGTCTGTCCCTTCTTTTCTTACTGCACTCACAAAATTCAAATTCCACATTTCTTATATCCATGTGACGCCACGTCTCTGATATCCCAACAATATCCGTCTTTGATGTCTTAACCTGCATTTCAAAGTCATAAAATTTATTTACTATACTGCTAGAATTGGTGTACCTGCAAGTATACATGCACTTGTTGGTTTGGGGTTTATTGGCAACTGAGCCATAATGCCCAAGCCAAAATTAAAGCCGATACAAAAATGTAGGTAGCCTATAAACTGGCTACCATGTCAAGAAGGTAAACATGATATACTACGGTACAAAGGTAAATAAGAAATATAAAAATATAAAGTTAAATCTTCGTATATAAATTGATTGAGTGTAAAAAGTTAGAAATGTCAGACATGTTGTCTCTGTCACCTAAAATCAGACTGAGTGTAGATGGTTCAGCTAGATTATTAATATCCGTGAAAAATAAACGTTGTGGTTCTATAAAAACAGGATGCTGTATAAAAACGTGACCAAACATTAAAATAGTGTTACACATCTCACACATAGGTAGGTCATCTTACCTAAAAAAAAAAAAAAAAAAAAAGGAATGAGTTACATGGCTATGACCTATGCATAGCCGAGCAAGAACAACTTCCTCTCTTCGGTCCCTGCGTAGACCAGATTGCCACTGCATGATTGCAGGCTTAATATGATCAGTTTATTTGTGGCCTGTCTGTGCCAGGAATCTTGGCATTGAGAATGTAATTTAGAGCATATTATTTGCCTGTTTGTTTGTTTGTTTATTTGGAGCATTAGCAACTAAGGCCATATTGCTCCGGGATATGCGGTGGTCATTCCCTGACCTTTCCGCAACCTCCGTATTTGGTGGTGACGGGCTCGAACCCCGGTCTAATCAAGAAGCGTGTGCTACGCACTGCTGCTCCTTCCCACCTGGCTACGGAGGCGCCTCTTATTTGCCTGTAATCTATATAGGGGACTGACAGGCAATGATTATCCAAAGAAATGGCTGACTTGGCAGGTATCAGCTATTTCGTTTTCACTGGATTCCAATGTGGCTTGGGATTCAGCAGAAACAAATGTCAAATTCTCATTCAACGAGAGAAAAAAGCATTTGCTGGATCTGGGACAGTCCGGGTGAGGGTTATACCTCGTCAATAACAAAGCCAAGAACATACTTGACGAGTCACTACATATCATATACCTTTGGTAATCGCTATTTTTAATGTGATCAAGGGCTGTTTCTATTGCATGCAACTCTGCAATATAAATACTAGTTTCTTGTGGGATCTTATTGGACAATGTTTTGTGAGGAAACACAACAGCAGATCCCACATAACATTCTGACTTCAAGCCATCTGTATAGACTGGCAGAAAGTCAGAATACTGCTATCTATGTGATGCAAAGAGTTGCTGGTAGACAGATGGTGTCGTAGTAGCCTTCTCACAGATCTTAAGGGAGAAATCACAAGTTGGAAGATGGGCAAGCCATGGTGGAAGGAATTGCCTTGGTGACTGAGCAACGTTATCTACCGTCATGTTTAGTTCATTTAACAGTCCTTGGATACGGTTACCAAGAGGTTTGTTGGCAGTCCGATGGGTGTTGTAGAGATTTTCCCAATGTGGCTCAAAAACAGATGCTCATGTGGGATGATTGCACAGGGATTTCAATTTAAAGGCATACTGTAAAGACAACTACTTACATCGTAGAGATAGAGAGATGGTTCATTTGCTTCAACGTAAAGGCTCTGAATAGGAGATGTGCGAAAAACTCTAGTGGCTGTCCATTTGGCCAGATGATGGACTGGTTCTAACCACCAAAGTACACTATCTCTAGCAGAACCATAAACCTGAGACCCAGTGACCAAGATGTTAGGTGATCAAATGTTTTTTTGAGGTTGCCTTTCAATGACCCTCATATTACATGAATGACAAAATAAAGCAAAATCGTCAAAGTAGAGGGCATTCTTTACAGTGGGTGGAAGTTGTTCTGTAATAGTTTATTTTGATTGTGAAAAGCATGACACTTAGAACGGATCACTGTGGGATTCCCTCCTCTTGACCAAATACTCGAGAGAGTGTGGATCCTTAATGGACTTGAAATTGGTGATTCAAGAAAATTTTTAATAAAAAGAGGTACGTTAACCCTACGACCAAAGTTATAGAGTTCTTCTAATATGCCAAATCGCTAGGCTGTGTCGTAGGCTTTTCAATATCAAAGAAAACTGCTACCAGATGCTCGGATTTAATAAAAAGGGTCATGAATGTATGTTTCAAGTTGGATTAAATGATCCAAAGTAGTTCTGTTTCTTCCGAAGCTGCACTGTGTCCTGGAAAGTAGACCATTTGTTTCTAAATACCATACCAGGCGAGAATTAACCATTCTTTCCAGGACCCTGCACAAACAGCTTGCCAGTGGAACAGGATGATAGTTACTTGGATTTCTAGAATCCTTTCCTGGTTTTGGGAAGGCAAGAAAAATTGCCATTCACCAGGAATCCGGAAATTGTTTAAGAAACATTCTATTAAATAAAATTAAAAGGTGATCCTTAGATTGTGGTGAGACATTTTATCACGTCATAGTGGATATCATCTGGCCCAACAGCACTAGAAAATGTGAGAAAGAGTGCTGAATTTTCCTTGTTCTGTGTAAAGAGCTTCAGCACCATACCCACGTTTCCAATAAGCCTTGATTCTGTCCTAGAGCCAAAGGGAGGGAGACTTATTGGAAAGCAGTTGACCCTAGTAGTAAGAACCACCCAATGATTGATCCCTGTTGGGCTGGTCCAAAACCTCCTGTCTTGTCGAAGCAGGGGCCGAAGTGGTGGATTAGGGCTGGGTCCCCTCAACCACCAGGATCCCCTTTCTGAGTTTCCATGGGTAGTGTTGTTTTCAGCTGCTCACGCTAGATTCCAATGATATAACCCTGGAACCAAGGTATGGGCATTAGATCACAGTGATGCTAACCTGGATGGCCAGCAGCATCAGTTTTCCGACCCACTTAACACTGCCTCAATAGCATCAGCAAATATTTTTGCACTCTTTCTATTTAAGTGTATCCCCTCCCTGTAGAAGCAGTCTCTCCTGTTAACAAGCACAGAAAATAGGAAGAAAGAATTGACTTCAAAATTTGAAATGGAGGGAGGGGGTGGGGTGGAGAGAAATCACAGAAAGCCAAAACTAAAATGAAAGCATAAAAACATCCAAAGGACTGTCCTATTAGAGATAAAAATTGAAAAATATATGAAGGTATAAATGTTGCTATCAACTAAAGATTAAAAATTCAGTATAACTTATATGTAACTGACTTTGGTTCTGATGCTGAAAACAACATGCAGGTATACCTCGCTTAATAACATTTCATTATAATATCACTTGAAAATTACCACCAATATTCAGTTTGTGATAACCTCTGGCTAGTTATAACACTCCTTAAAAATAATTTTCTGGAATATTAAAAGAGAAGCCAGTGAATAAAAGCACTGCAAGTTGCAAAAAAGTAAATCATCTATATAACATTTCCCACCAAACTGAAGGTATTTATATTTAGTAAATAGAAGGGTACAGTATATGCTATTTATTTATTTTCGCTTCAAAAGTTCCTTTACAATGGGTCCTAAACACTCATCATATGATAAGGCAGTATGTTCTAGGCATTAAAAAAAAAAAAAAAAAAAACTAGAAAGACTATCAGTCTTACCGTTAAATTAGATGTTTTGTGCCGTTTCGAGGCCGGAGAAAAGGCCACAGATATAAGTTGTGCTTTGGGCCTTGCCCGAACAACCGTGATAACCATCTGCGAGAAATCTGAAAAAATTAAAAAACTTGCTCAAATAGTTGGATCTTTAAGTGCTAGCAAGACCTCAAAGAACAAGATCAGAAATTATGGTCAATACGGAGAGACTCTTAAATGTTAGAATAGAAGACCAAGCTCAAAAACAAGTCAAAGAAGTATTCAAGCTAAAGCCTTACGTATTTTTGATTTAATCTGAAAGTGAAATTTCTAATTCCTCTGATTTTGTTGCAAGTGCAGGTTGGTTCATGAGATTTAAACAGCATAGTAGCTTACAAAATATAAAATTAAATTTAATAGGGAAGCTGCTCGAAATTTTACAAAAATTTCAAAACTAGTGTTCAGGGATGGAGGCCACAGTCTTCAGCAGATTTTTAATGTTGATCAGACTTCCTCATCAAGGACTGCTAGCTAGAATATTTATTTCAAAATAAAAAAAGTGTGTGCAAGCTTTCAAAGTGTTGAAGGATTGCTTTAGACTTTTGCTAGGTGGAATACAGCTAAAGACCTAAAGCTGAAACCTTTATTAATTGATAATGCTGAAACTCACAAAGCAATGAAAGGCATAAATCCATTCTCCCGGTGATTTTTAAACTAAGAAAACATGGCTGACCGCTGATATTTCCAGGAAGTGGCTTAATTTGCATTTCTACACAACTGTGGAAAATACATTGTAAGGAAAATAATATACATCGCAAGGCCTTGCACATTCTTGATAATACACCAGCCCATCTAATAATCCTTGATGAGCCACCTGAACATGTAAAAGTAATCTTTCTCTCTCCAAACACCACTTAGTTGCTGCAACCAATGTATTGAGAAGCAACTGTACCGTTTAAATTGTATGATTTACTGGAACAACTGATTAACTTAGCTAGCAAAGATAATATGGCAACAATTAGATATGTTTAATGGTACTTTAATAATGAAAGCACTAAAGAGGAGAGAAGCAGCATGAAAGGAAGCTAAGATTTCAAATATGGATGGAGCTTGTAGAAAACTATGGCCTGGTTGCATCCAAAATTGCCTTGAATTTGAAGAGCCAGCAGGGGATATACAATGAAACAATTGTTAACTGATATTGCAAAAAAGAGGCTGGCTTTCATAATATTGAGGTCTTATGTTAACTTTCTCAACCACGTCTCATATCACAAGAAAAAGATTTGACAACCATAAAATTTCGTCAGCTTGGGAAACTCAAGAATAAATTATGGCATTTGAGAAACACCAACATTACAAATCAAAATTAAAATAACCAGGGACACATCAGACTCTTTCACTCAACTAGAAGCTGCAATGGCTATATTTGTTGGGAAAGATGAAGACACACAAAGGAATAGCAGTTAACAGGGACATAAAATAAACCTATGAATGTTAAGACCTCGCCCACCTGCACCTACAACAGAAGAAACTTCACTGTTCCACATTCTAGTGAGCAATTAAAAAAACAAAATGACAACAGAAATGTTCATTCCATTTTCATTCCACAATTATCCATTCTTCCATGGTTAGAGAGCTACGGAGGATGGCCAAATATGAAATAAAATAATGATCCCAAATTACCTCTTAAGTGGTGCAGAAATAACTTGAATTTTCTCTTTTATTTTTATGATGTTATATTCTAAGCTATTATTTCATTATTTATGCAAAACAGGTAAATCTACTTTTTCCATTATTAGTGTATTACGCTCAATCAATTGTTATATTTAAAATCTGAAATTTATTTATTTTTTTTAAGCAAGCATCTTTCATTATAACATTGTATTATATGGAACATCATCATTCACATAACAATAAATATTCAAAGGACTTACTGCTGTCATTAAGCAAGGTATATCTGTTGGTTGGTGGATTTTGTTTTTAATGGCACATTGGCGGATGAGGTTATAATGCACAAGTCAAAATAAAAACAGTTACTAAGTATGTTTGGTAGCTTATAAACAGGCTACTATGTCATGAAGGTATATATAATGTACAAAGGTAAATCAAAAAAATATAAAAGTATAAATTTAAATCTGAGTGTATAAATTAATGAATTGTAGAAAGTTAAAAATGTTTAGCCATATTGTCACTGTCATCTGAAATCTAGCTGAGTGTAAATGATTTAGCTAGATTATTAAAAGTGGAAAAACATAAAAGCCATGTATTTCTAAATGCAGGACATTCGAAAAGAACATGATGAATGGCTAAAATCGTTTCGCATTTCTCACACACACAGGTGGGTCATCTATCCACAGCAAAAAAAGTGTGTGTGTGTGTGTGTGTGTGTCAGGTGACTGAGGCATATGTGGAGTCAAGCAAGAACAACTTCCTCTCTTCAGATCCTGTGCAGACTGGACTGCCATTTTTTGATCACAGGCATAATCCGGTGTAGTTTACTTGTGGCCTGTCAATGCCAAAACATTGCTATTAGGAATAAATTTGGAGCACTGAATAAAAATAGACGACTGAACAGGCAATGGATATCCACAGGAATGGCTGATTTGGCAGCATTATCAGCTAATTCATTTCTCCCCAAAAAAAATCTCAATTTGGCTCAGGAACCAGCAGAAGGATGTCAAAATTTGATTCAATGAGAGAAAAAAGCATCTGACGATTCTGGGACAGCACTAGATGCGGATTATATCTCATGGTTTAATAAAGCCTGTAACATGCTTGACAAATCAGAATATATCATATATTGTGTTAATGTGATCATATAGCGATCGTTATCGTAATTAAAGGCTATTTCTATTGCATGCAACCCTGTGTACATATACTAGTTTCTGGTGGATTCTTGTGGATACTGTTTTGTGTGGGAGGCCAGCAGCTGATCCCACATATGAATCTGACTTCGAGCCATCTATGGTTAGTGTGGTGGTAGATTGGATTTAACTACCAAAGTACACTATCTTTAGCAGGAGCATGGACCTGAGAATCATAATCAAGTTTAAAATGGGCAAGGGATTGTTAAAGACAAAGAAGGGTACAGCAATCTGCACCCCAAAGTTGACAACAAGAATAATAACCATAGAATATTAGGCTCCCCGGCACACCTTGTCCATATCTGACAAAATATGTAGAAAAGTCAGATTCTAGTCAAAAATCAGTCTTAAGAATTTAGATTCTGCTACCATCAGGAAGGTATTTTGCCCTAGCCAGGGCCGTACTTCTAAACAGGTGCATGAGGCCTCAGTGGCCTCGATGCTCACCATAGAGGGGGGGAAAACTTGCATGGCCTCTGTAATCTCAAATTTTTAAAGTAATCTTTGTATTGCAACATTTGTGTTTAAACAGATCAGTAAAAATAATTGTTTTTTCTGATTATATTTATATATGCAAGTTTTTTCTTTTCAGACTGTGGACCTCTGGTATCTTTAAAGGAAGCCCTGTAAGAGCTTAACGCCTCGGGTCCTGAGAAGTGTAAGTACGGTCCTGGCCCTAGCCTTAATTCTGGGTCAGGATGATGATTGTGTTTGCAACAGAAGTGTACAGAAAATGTCTTATGTGTCGAAAATCTAAACACATTAGCTAACGTCCACAATGAAAGATGATCAATGGATTTTTAGCAGTTGTCTCTCAATGATCCTCATACTGCACATATGACAAAATATAGTAAAATCATCAATGTAAAAGGCATTATTTACTGCTGGAAGAAAGTTCTTCTGTGATAGTTAATTTTGATTGTGTAAAACATGACACTTAGTACAGATCCATCTGGATCTGTACTAAGTGTCATGTTTCTGTACACTCGACAGGGAATGGATTCAAAGCAGCTTGAAATTGCGAATTGAAATTGCCAGACTTTGTCATACATTTTTTTAAATAACAAGGAAACTGCTACCAGATGCTCGGATTTAATAAAAGCATCACAAATGTACTTTTGTGTGTGATTAAATGATCACACCGAACACAGTCATTTAATCATTTAATCAGGACACAGTCATTTAATCATTTAATCAGGACACAGTCCGGTTTCTTCAGAAACCAGATTGTGTCCTGAAAGGCAGACCATTTGTTCCCAAATATCACATAAAGCAAGATTAGACATTCTTTCTCGGACCTTGCACACCAGAGCTTGTCAAAATCACTTTGACAAGCTCTGATGTGTGATATTCAGAAATTCTTTGCAAAGGATTCTATCACATAAAACAAGAAGGATTCTATCTAATAAAAGAAAGATTCAAATCAAATAAAACAGCTGCTAGGTTATGAAGCTAAATACAATGTCCAAAATAAATGATAAAATATAAAAGTATAAATACAAATCCGAGTATATAAATTAATGGACAGTAGAAAGTTCAAACTTCATATTGTCACTGTCATCTAAAATGTAGCTGAGTGTAAAAGGCTCAGCCAGATTATTAAAAGTGGAAAAACATAAAAGCCATGCATCTCTAAACAAAGTGGATGTCGTCTGCTCCCCTCCCCCAACACTTCCCTCATGAGAGAATAAGTGCTGCACATAACTCCCCCTGTGTAAAGGGCTTGTCACATGGTTCATGGCCTTTTGAAGAGAAGTTTAAACAATGTTTTTCTCTTTTAGGGAACAAGAATTCTGGAGAAATTATGTTATACAGAGATTTTGCAAATGTTTCCCATGAAGCAGTGGTGTCCAACCTTTTCCTGTACAGGAGCCATATTCAAAGTTAGATTTGTTTCGCTGGCTGCACTGAGTGATTCAAGAAAAATTAGTGTGTTACAATATAGTTAGGGAAGGATGCTACGTGTTTGTTTTTCATTAAGGTTATCATTATATTAATACCACTCTAACACCATGAGAAATAAATAGTATAGTTTATTAGGCTGCTTGCCTACATTACTATACATTAAAGTGATGTTTTGGATATCTTACCAATACCCATCATCAGACCATGCTGTCGGGGAAACGGAAAATAACAAAGATTATAAATTTTAAATATTTTATTGGTAATTGTAACTGTAATATAATGTCATATCTTTATACACGTAAAAGGAAGTTTCTATTTTCATGTTACCATTTTTTATTTTCAGACTATATAGATATAAAGCAAATTCCCATTACCTTTATGTGCAAAAAATCTATGTCAGTGATTTATTATTTAGATTTTATTAAAATTATAAAAATATAATTTACTTCTGTTTTTTAAGCGACGTTTTGGGTATCTTACCAATACCCATCATCAAACCTTACTTTTGCTTTTAAATGCTTACTTTAGAAAATTTACAACCTGAAAAGGATCACTGCTTTT
Organism: Mastigoproctus giganteus; assembly: GCF_048544385.1. Taxonomy (NCBI): domain Eukaryota; kingdom Metazoa; phylum Arthropoda; class Arachnida; order Uropygi; family Thelyphonidae; genus Mastigoproctus; species Mastigoproctus giganteus. The sequence goes on from NC_143579.1 coordinate 158,763,655, forward strand.
CAATATTAAGGTGAATAAATAAATATAACAGTATATCTAAAATTTCGAAAATTTTATCAAGTACGATGCACAACAACATTTAATGAAATGAATGGCACTGATTATTTTAGATAAATGTTCAAAATTTGGTTGAAAATTTGTGATGCCTATTCTCAATATGGAATGGGAATGCTCATCTGTTATTGTTTCTCTTTAAATATTAATCTGATTTTGAGCATGAAAAAAGTTTGCTTGGAAACATATGCTGATCCGAATAAGCAGCCATTTTCGTGGCATTTTCTTTTATTAGCAGAAAATCTTCAAATGGGAAAGCCTTGAGAATTCAGGTAATATATTTTTGCAGTCTATATGTTTATTTTTGAAACATGTTTTGGTGCTTGAAGATCAATAATTTCAAGTTGCAAGTTGGGATGGTAGTTTTCAGCCACAGAAGTAAATGGATGTTCAAATATGCTTATGTCTTTTTCATGGGATCTTATATCAGCAAATTGACTTTCAAACTCATCAAAAAGTAATTGTAATAACGAGAGGCAACAATTCTTTGGAAATGTGTTTCTCTTTCAGATCGGCACAACATTCAAAGTTATTGTTACTGTTTATTTGATTCAGCATTAGCATTAGTTGAGGCTTATGATGCAAGGAAGCAAGCTTACACAGCATCAGCGAAAAAAAAAAAAAAAACTTTCCATTTCACCCATCCAGTAACTCCAAATGATTTATTGCCACAAGGGATACTTGTACCAACAAATCAAATAATAGGCCAAAATGCACCTATTAATTCTTAGTTGGAACAGGCTTGGTATATTAAAGAAGTGGATTCAGATGAGATATTTGTTCATCATTTTCAGGAAGGTAAAAAGATCATTAATATCTTGTCAGTCTCAGAGGGCCAGCTGTAAAGTCAGTTGATTAGACAAATATAGATGTGGAGAGAAGCTATTTGTTATTTTCTCAAGTATAATGGGCATTGAATGATAAGGTGTTTTACTATAAGTTAAGTCTGACCATAGCAGGTGGTCGGGGAGGAGGGACATTGACCCCGGGCACTGAGATTCACGGGTGCAAACTAAAGGACAAGTTCTTATAGGTAAAGAAAATATCTATAAAAGGAATGGCTATGGATCAACTTTAGGTTCATGCAATGCACTTCCAAAACTCTTGCAATCATTTCGAGTGTTTATTTGTAATGTGCTTGTGCAAAGAGAGATTAGAAGTCAAAGTAATCATCTTGCCTTGAAATCGGAGTGTAACCAAAGATAAGCATATAATGATGAGCCAAAACATTATGACCAGCGAGTTGTTATGCAAATCAAAGCAACGGCAGGTGAACTACGGCATGTGTGCGGGTTGGGACACGGTATAAAAAACACCTGATACTGAGCTCTATTCATCAGTTTTACTTTTGTTCTTCAAATGGGAAAGGCAGTGGACTTAAGCGAGTTTGACAGAGGCCAAATTTTAATGGCCAGACAACTGGGTCAGAGCATATCCGAAACGGCACAGCTGGCGGGGTGCTCACGGTCAGCCTACTGAAAGTGGTCCTAGGAGGAAAAACCCACGAACCGCCAACGTGAGGTTTTGGACGACCACAGCTCATCGATGCTCGAGGTGAGCGTAGGCTCTCCTGGATGATATGTGGCAACAGAAGGTTGGTTGGGTATTGGGAGTTTAATGGCACATCAGCATCTAAGGCTATTGTGTGCCAAGTCTAAGGTAATAAAATATAAATATGTAATGATATAAAATAACATATCTAGTTAATATACAGTGGTACCTTGGATTACGAGTAACTTGGTATGCGAGTGTTTTGCAAGACGAGCAAAAATTTTTAATAAATTTTAACTTGATAAACGAGCGAGGTCTTGCAATACGAGTACAGTCAGTCCTCGTATAACACGTGTTTACACTACACAAATTCGATCATATACGATTTATAAATAGGGGAACGATATCTTATATAACACGAACCGAATTCGCTTATGCACAATTAGCCTTTGTGTTTACAAGAAATGGCAGTCGAACGCAGAATCACCCCAACCGAACGCAACTCGATAGGAATGAAGAGAAGATTTTGAAAATGTATTTATGGTTTTTTATATCAGTGAAGGGGAAACACATTTCACCATAATAACGTAAAAACCAACAATTCCAGCTAGTATAATTGCAAATGCAATTAGATCGAGTTTACTACCAGTTTATAACAGATTCCACTAGCAGGAACGCAACTGGAAATTGTTTTTATTGTTTTATGGTAGTAACCCCTAGAAATGTGCTTTAGTAAAATGTGAGGTGTTAATAGTGTATCTCTGCCTTTATGGTTTTGTTTATTCAGTTGCTACACGCGCGCAGCTTTGTTTATGTGTATCAAGCGTGCCTCCTCGTTTTGTAATAGTGCGAGCGATGAATCTGATTTCCGTGAAATCCTCAAAAGGAGGCAAAAGCAAGTGTCATTGGAAAGATTCCTTGTTAAAGTCGCATAAAAAGAAAAAATCAACAGATAGCAGTGATTCCGTTAGAGACAGTGAAAGTCGTCCTACCCAATAATTAATAAATTCGATTGCTTTATGTATGTTAAATTTAAATATTAAAAATATAAAAAGGTATGTATTTTGTATTAATCATTTTTACAGTATATGAATATTTTTGAGTTTTGGAACAAATCATCTGGGTTTCCATTATTTCTTATGGGGAAATTCGCTTTGATATACGAGTGCTTTGGATTACGAGCACGTTTCCGGAACGAATTATGCTCGCAAACCAAGGTACCACTGTATTATAAACAAAATAGGCATAAAATATTTATAATAGATTAAACAGAGCGATCTAAATAAAACTATGTAGATTAATCAGTTGTAAAAACCTGAATACATCTGACACATTGTGATCGTCGGATAAAATCTGGCTGAGTGTATAAGACTCAGACAGATGGTTAAAACATAAACGCCATTCATTACTAAAATATATACATTCGACTAAAATATGACGGATAGTTAAATTTGCTTTACAATGTCTACACACAGGATTATCATCAGCCCTCAGCAAATATGAATGCGTCAGGTGAGAATGTCCTATGCATAGCTGAGCAAGAATTACTTCCTCCCGTCGAACCCTGCGCTGACTAGAATTCCAAAGCATTATTAAAGGCTTAAGTTCAGTCAGCTTGTTGGTAGGGCACCCATTCCAAGATTCTTGCCAACGCGCGTATAATTTGTAGATCAGTTGCTGAGTTAGAAGAGTGAGTTTCATGTAATTGTGCAATATTGGAGGGCGACAAGGTGTTCTTACCCCACTGTTGAAAATAATCGTCGTAATTAACAGAAATATTTGTCCAAGGCGGTCAGGAGGTGTCATGTCCTGAAATATATTGCTGATGTCTATATTCCATGCTTGAGTGAGTTCTCTAAGTCTAAGTGCAGCAGGTCAGTTTTCATTTGGCTTACTGTTGTAAAATGACTCCCATTCGGTATTATACAGATATTTCCAACTAGGGTGGGAGGGAAAACTGCGAATTTTTGCGGCAAACATCAAAAGTAATGTTTTCCTCCGAAGATGTAAAGGTGGCTCATGAGCTTCGATATAAAGGCTCTGAACAGGGGAGGTTCTGAAAGCTCCTAGAGAAACTCTCAGCGCACTGTGCTGGATCGTGTTTAATCGCTCTAAAGAAGTTCTTCTCGCAGAGTCATACACTGGAGAGCCATAGTCTAAGCGGGATCTGATGAGGGCTCGATAAAGATGGATCAGGGTATGTCGATCAGCACACCATGACATAGATGACACACACCGGAGAATATTCAACTTTTTCAAGCAGATAGTTCTAAGATAAGCTACATGTGCTTGAAAGTTCAGTTTCTTATCAAGTACGAGGCCAAGAACACGGACAGTGTGAACAAGAGGAATTGAAATGTTATTGATCTTTAGCTCAGGATCGGGATGCAGTGACCGTAATTTGCAAAAATGAGTGGTGGTGGATTTCTGCTCAGCTAGGCGGTATCCATTACGTAAGGTCCACGATTCTATTCTGGAAAGAGCAATTTGTAACTGTCTTTCAACAGTATTCATACTTTGTGACTGGCAGGATATGGTGAGGTCATCTGCATACATGTATATTTGTAAGGATTTTGGAAGTTCTTCCAATATGTGGTTGACCCGAATAGCAAATAGGGTAGCACTCAGTATGGAACCCTGAGGAACACCCTCTTCTTGAATGTGAGTTGCTGATAGCATGTTTTGGTATCGGACTTGAAAGGTGCGTAACCTTAAAAAGTTCTGGATGAATTGTGGAAGGTAGCCTCTCAGCCCCAACTGATGTATATCTTTAATAATACCATGACGCCAAGTGGTATCAAATGCTTTCTGAATATCTAGGTTCACCATCACCAGATGTTGTCTCATGACAAAAGCGTTACGTATGTTAGATTCAATTTTGAGTAGTAAATCTAGGGTAGATCTGTTTTTACGGAAGCCATATTGGTGATGGGAAAGAACGTTTTGGGAGTCTAGCACCCACATGAGCCTCTTATGCACCATCCTTTCAAAGATTTTGCCCAAAGAGCTTGTCAAGGATATTGGTCTGTAATTCTCAACTATGGAAGGATCTTTACTTGGTTTTAGAATAGCACAAATGTAGGAATGACGCCATGAGAGAGGATATGTATTTTCTGAGAAGATCCGGTTATAAAAGAGTAATAGTATGTAGAGATCAGCTTCACATAGATTCTTCAGCATACTGTAGTGAATGCCGTCTGGTCCTGCCGCACTATTTGGAGATTTGCTCAAGGATTCTTTGAGTTCAGCTAGAGAAAAGGGTTGATTATACGGAAGTGAGAGTCTAGTTGAAAAATTAAATTTATGACGTTCCTCAACAGATTTAATGCGTTGAAAGGAGGTGACATAAGAAGAGGAGGCGGAAATGTTATAGAAAGATTCTGCTAAAGCATTTGCAATGTCAGTAGAAGAGGATAGGTCCTGCCCATTCCATTGTATTATCGGGGACTGCTGCGGAGGAAATTTTCCATTGAGAGCTTGTATTTTTTTCCATAAAATTCGTGTGTCAGTATTTTTGTTAATAGTTGATGCAAAGCTTATCCAGGAGTCACGTTTTGCTTTATTCCTAATTTGCCTTACTTTGGCTCTGAGTTTTTGTATAAAATTAGGTTGGCAGTAGTTGGGCATTTGCGGAACCGGTTCCAAGCACGGTTTTTTTCTACTTTTGCTTTTGAGCAATCCGTATTCCACCACTGGTTTTTGTGTACATGTTTGCATTGGTCTGATTTTGGGATGGAAATTTCTGCTGCATATAGGATTTGGCTGGTAATGTGGTCAGTTACGTCATCAATATGTTGATGTTGAACATATTGAGTGTCGAGAAGGACACAAGCTGAGTAGTTTACCCAGTCTGCTTTATAAAAATTCCAAGAAGTACGGCCTTTTGGACATGACACAGCTTGGGTTTCAATTGAATTGATAATAGGAAAATGGTCACTGTGGAATGGATCATTCAACACTAACCATTTCATGCTTGCAAAAAGAGATGCTGAACAGATGGACAAGTCTATGGCTGAGGTAGTACCTGTAGGTAGTTGTATATAAGTTGGAGAGCCAGAATTCAGCAGAGTCAGGTTATGGTTATCCAGGAATGATTCAATTAATTGGCCTCTCCTATCCATGGTGGAAGATCCCCACAATGGATGGTGGCCGTTGAAATCACCGAATAAGCAGACAGGAGGTGGCAGTTGTGCGATTAGATTGTCAAGTTCAGCCAGGGAGCATGGATAATTGGGCGAGATATAAATGGATGCAAGCGTTAATGATATTCCCAATGCCATCCAAACTGCAACAACTTCTAAGGAGGTTTGTAGCTGGAGATGTCTTTACGGTATAGTAGATTTTACAAGAACAGCTACGCCCCCACGGGCAGGACCATCAGAATCTCTGTCTCGTCTAAATATGGTGTAATCTTTGAATCTGAGAGAGACTTTTGGTGATAGAAATGTTTCCTGTAAGCATACACCTTCTGCATTTGTTTGAAAAAGTAAATCACTCAGGTCATCAAAATTACTACGTAATCCTCTACAATTCCATTGTATGAATTTATTCATTGTTTGGATTTGATTGAATAAGATTGATCTGACTGTTTTTTCTGAGAAGGTTTCAGTCTGCTTTGTTTTGATTTTTCATTCTTTGAAAAGGTTGGGCGTCCTGTTTCTATGGTATCATTAGCATATAATTCTAAAACTGACTCTTCATCCTCTGGTTGAATATCAATTTCCATTTTCCTATTGCATTGTTTCCCTTTTTCTTGGTCTTCAACATTTGCTGATTTTGCTGTTTCGGGCAATGATGAGATAGCATCAGTTGGGATACTAATTGGTGTATTGTTGGTCTCATTGACTGTAAGTTTCTTTTTGGATGTTAGCAGTGCAGTTTTGGCCCAGGTGGAAAAAGAACTGCTTGGTTCTATGGAGACATCTGTTTGTGTTGCAATTGAGTGGCTACTTCTGGTCACTGATGCGTATGATCGGCTAGGCATGGTTAATAGCACTTGCTTTCTTGCTTCAGGTTATGTAACTTTATGCTCCACTTTATATTTCTGGATTTTTTTCCCTGTTTTCCAGAGGTCACATGCTTTAGAAAATGCAGGGTGGCTTCCTTTACAGATTGGGCAAGTAGGAGTGGAAACTGTACACTCTCCTTGGGAATGCTCCTTGGAGCCACAAATAGGACACACAGCATCGCCTCTGCATGCAGTCTGTGCATGGCGGTACTTCTGGCACTTAAAACAGCGAATGGGATTCGGGATGTAAGGTCTAATTTTGCAGTTTAAATAACCTGCTTTGACAGAAGATGGAAGATTCGGAGTGCTGAACGTCAAAATAATAGACCTAGTTGGTAGTAGGTTGCCATCTTTTTTGGGCATTATTCTCCGTGCATGTGTCATCTTTTGTTCGCTAAGCTCTTGTACTATTTCTTCTTCAGAAACAGTTAATAGGTCCGATTCACTGATAACGCCTTTAGACGTGTTCAGGGTGTTATGGGGCGTAACTGACACTGGAATATTGTTGAATGTTGTTAAATTTAACAATTTTTCCGAATGAGATGTTTTTGAGGTTTCAATTAAAAGGTCTCCTGATTGGAGACGCTTTACCATTTTAGGGGATCCAACAACCGATTCTAAACATTTCTGTATCAGAAAAGGCGATAGCTTGCCGACAGGTTGTGTGGACAATCAGTGCATTATAAGAAATGCTGGCATATCTGAAATCTGTTTTTCCGTCCGAAGTCTCTTCGGACGATTGGACTCGTGTTCTGAGACAGAGTTAACAACTTTGCCGCCTGTGGGCTCCAGAGATGGATATTCATTACAATCCATCGTTGCTCCTTTTAGCCCTGGAAGAGGGAAATCCTTCTCCCAGATTACCAGCCCCGCCACGTGGAGGCAGGAGCGGTGCCAACCAGTGACCAAGCGATCAGCAGAAGAGGAGAGCAGTACGAATGCCATGGGGGATGTCTTTGTATGTGCGCGATGCAAGGAGTGTAAGTAAATCAGGCGACAACTCAGCGTTGTTATGGGCCTATATGAGAGCTTGAAGGACAGGGTGGATGCCCTCGAAGGATTAAAAGTGAGGGCCCATCAAGCTCTCAGCTGCCCACACCAATGCCAGAGCTTGCACTTGGGCATCACGCAACGTAGAGGCAACCCCAAAGGCAGAATGCTCTGGTCCCAAAGGATCTAGTAGTTGTTGCTAACCCTATTGTCAGGGGAAACGGTAAACATGCTTTGTAAAAAGGATAGGTGGAACAGGACCAGGGTATGTCTGCCAGGGGCAAAGGTTGATGACGTTGTAGAGCAGATATCATCTTTTAAGGGCACAAAAGGTGATATAGTTGTACACGTTGGCACTAATGATATTAAGAGTAGGAGACCGGCGGAATTACTTAACAAGTACAGGTCACTGTTGAAAAAAAGCCGTGAATTAGGGTTGAATTTGAAAGTGTCGGCAATTCTGCTCAGACACGATAGGAGGGAGTATACGATGAGAGCCCTGTCGATCAATTCGGCCCTGGAAAGATTGTGCAAGGCTCAAGGGGTAGAATTTTTTTCAGCCTGGTCTGTACTTGTTAACAGGAGAGACTGCTTCTACAGGAATGGGATACACTTAAATAGAAAGGGTGCAAGAATGTTTGCTGATGCTATCGAGGCAGTCTTAGGTGGGTTGGAAAACTGCTAGATTGGGGAGATACAAGGACTAATAGATTAACAGTAGCCACTGGTAGAGGTGAAAGTGATTCTTGCACTGCTTCTATTGGAATGAGCCACAGCCTGGATAATAAGATGCAGGATATTTCAGAGACTGCTGGTAATCATTGGGGTACAAATAAACACATAGGTTGTGTTAGGGTAGCTAAGAAAAAGAACAGGTGCATGTATACTCGCGTGTACACCAATGCTAGGAGTTTATAAATAAATTTGATGAATTTGAGGTATTGCTCAAAACATCAAAGGCAGATATTGTGGGAATTTCAGAGACGTGGTGTCACACAGATATAAGGAATGCAGAACTGGAATTTGGGGAGTACAACGTCTACAGAAAGGACAGAAAAGGAGGAGGGTTTATGCGATTAGTTAAGAAACACATAAAATTCAAGGAAGTGAAGCCAGTCGATACTGCTGGACAGTGCAGTGTTGAGTCAGTTTGGTGTGACATAAGCACTGGAAGATCAAAATTGAGAGTAGGAGTGTGCTATAGGCCTAATGACTCTGATGAGTATAATAAAAAACTGTACAGGGAAATAGAGTGGAGCAGTACATCAGAGAGTCTTATAATGGGGGATTTTAATTTCCCAAATACTGACTGGAATTTGTGGTTGGTCACTCACACACTAGCAAGGCTTTTGTGGATTTACTGGATGATTGTTTTCTAAATCAGCATGTTCGGGAAGTAACTAGAAGGAGCAATACTCTTGATTTGATTATCAGTAGTGATTCTTCATGCATTAAGAATCTGCAGATACAGGAACTACTAGGTGGCAGTGAACACAGTGTGCTGAAGTGGAATTTACTCAAGGAGGTAACTACCATCAGGGGTAAACTGAAGGGTTATTGCTTTCGTAAAGGCGACTACGATGGTCTGAGACAGTATTTAAATTCTATATAGTGGGACCAACTGATGATGTTATCAACAGCAAATGCAAAATGGGAAGCATTCAAAGAACTTATCTTGGAAGCTACTAGGCTTTACATACCAACTAAGAAATACTGTTCAAGGTTCAGGCCTAAATGGAAGTCAGATGAACTAATGAGACATATGGCAGAGAAGAAAAATGCATGGGATAAATATATAAATTAACATGTGACACAGAAACCTATGATAGATATAAGTTGACCTGTAACCAAGTTACAAAGGAGGTGAGGCAGGCGAAGGCAGATTACGAGAAATCTTTGGCAAGGGATGCAAAGAAAAACAGCAAGGAGTTCTTTACTTATGTAAACTCTAGGAAGGGGATGAATCAGATTGGTCCACTTGATATCGATGGTTCAACTGTTCATGATCCTGCTCAGGTAGCTAACAAACTAAATCAATATTTTGCATCTATATTCACACATGAGGAGTTATTCAGGAAAGCGAATGCCACTGATTAAGTAAACACTGGCAGTGAGCTAGATGATCTTGTAATAATTGAGAGTAAAGTGGAGGAGAAATTGTTGAAGATAAATACAAGAAAGGCACCTGGGGTGGATGGGATCTATCCAGTTATATTAAAGGAGGCAGCAAAGGAAGTAAGCAATCCGTTAGCCATAATTATGAGAGCTTCCTTGGACTCGGGAGAGGTACTCACAGAAAGCAGTTGTGCAAATGTAACCCCAATTCACAAAGGCTGACACAAGTAATTATAAACCTGTGAGTTTAACTCTTGTTCCAGGAAAATTAATGGAAGCACTGGTTAAAGAAGCACTGCAGTATCACCTTGACAAGAATTCAGTTATAGCTCAGACACAGCATGGTTTTGTTAAGGGAAGGTCTTGCCTGACCAATTTGATTCGATACTATGATGCAGTCACAAAAGAACTGGATGCAGGGATTAACTTTGATATTATATATTTGGATGTTAGAAAGGCTTTTGATACTGTTGCACATGGAAGACTGCTGCGCAAATTGGAGCAGTGTGGCATTGGAGGCAAATTGCTGCTATGGATAAAGGGGTGGTTGAGGGGGAGAAGACAGAGAGTGGTAATTAATGGACACTGCTCATCGTGGACTAATCTTATTAGTGGAGTCCCTCAGGGTTCAGTGTTGGGTCCATTGTTGTTTTCTGTATTTATAAATAATATTGATGATGTTATATCAAGCTTAATGTCCAAGTTGCAGATGATACAAAGGTTGGCACAGTTGCTAAGGACGCTACTGACGCTATGCTGCTGCAACAGGAGCTGGAAAAGTTGAGCAGATGGGCTGAGAGGTGGCAAATGAAGTTTAACATTGACAAATGTAAAGTACTACATATGGGAAACAGCAACCCCAGAGCAACGAATCAGCTCTGTGGTACTACACTGACAGTGGTAGAGAATGAAAAGGACCTGGGGGTAATTGTGCAGGCACATATGAAGTTCTCTGAGTAGTGCAGACAGGCTGCAAAAGTAGCTCATGGTGTCTTATCAATGATATACAGGAATTTTTCTAGCAGGGATAGGGAGGTCATTATTTCCTTGTATAAGGCAATGGTCAGGCTTCATCTTGAGTACTGTATACAGGTCTGGAGGTCTCATTTCAAGAAGGATGTAGACTGTTTGTTTGTTTTGTTTGTTTGTTTGTATTTTATTGGCGCATCAGCAACTGAGGCTATAATGCGCCAAGAACAGGTAAAATAAAAATTTTAGCTCTCGGTGACCTAATTGGTTAGGCCACCACGTAACGGTATATAATAACAAATAGCTAAAAATAAATCAATAAAAAATAACAATAACGGAGGCATTTTAGATACAATTAAAAACTTTTATTAATTTAAAATACTTAAAAACAGCAGACACATAGTCATTGTCGGATAAAATCTGACTGAGTGTATACGGCTCAGTCAGATGATTAAAGGCGGTAAAACGGATATTCCTAAAATTGGGACAATCAATTAAAAGGTGTCTAATAGTTAAAACTATGCCACAGGACTCACACATAGGAGGGTCATCGGCCCTCAGCAAAAACGAATGAGTCAAATGACTGTGTCCTATGCGCGTCCGGGCGAGAACAACTTCCTCCTTAAGATTCCTGCGCAGACTAGACTGCCACGGTTCAATAACAGGCTTTATACAATATAGTTTATTTCCAGTCTGTCTATTCCACAAATCCTGCCATTGGGAGTGCATCTTCTCGTGTATTATTTGCCTGTAGTCTGTATAGGGGACTGACAGGCAGCAATTATTATTGGGAATTGCTGATTTGGCTGCGGCGTCAGCCAAATCATTCCCTGTAATCCCAATGTGGCTGGGAATCCAGCAGAAGCGGATATCATATTCACATCCGAGGAGGAAGTGAATCTTCTGCTGAATACTAGACAGAACTGGATGAGGATTATATCTTACAGATATTAAAGCCTGTAACACGCTGAGAGAATCAGAGTATAAAATGAACCGTTGGTATGGGCATTCACTAATGTGATCCAAGGCTAACTCTATAGCATGCAGCTCTGCAGTGAATATACTGCATTCAGAGGGAATCTGCTCCGATGTAGTGCTGTCTGTAAAGACAGCAGCAGATCCCACATATGATTCCGACTTCGAACCGTCTGTATAAACTGGCGCGAAGTCAGAATGTTCAGCTCGGTGTGCTGAATAAAGCTGCAGGTAGACAGACGATGGAGTGTCCGACTTTCCCCAATTTCTGAGGGACAAGTCACATGTTGGAACACGAGCATGCCAGGGTGGAAGGGGTTGCTTTGGTGTTTGGGCAACCTTGTCTACCGTAATATTAAGTTCTTTGAGTAGCTCTTGGAGACGAATACCAAAAGGACGATTGGCAGTCTTACGGGTGTTGTACAAATTTTCCCATCGTGGCTCAAAAACGAATGGCCACGTAGGATGGTCTGGCAGGGATTTCAGTTTTAAGGCATACTTTAGAGACAACTGCTTAGGTCGAAGTGATAACGGTGGTTCGTTAGCTTCGACGTATAAGCTCTGGACTGGAGATGTTCGAAATGCTCCAATAGCGATACGGAGAGCCTGATGATGGACAGGATCCAGCCACCGAAGTACACTGTCTCTGGCCGAATTGTATACCAGGGACCCGTAATCCAGTCTGGATCGTACAAGTGCACGATAGATGCGTAGTAGGGTGCATCGATCCGCACCCCAAGATATTGAGGAAAGAGAGCGCAGAATATTCAGCCCTCTTGTGCACTTTGTGCGGAGTTGACGGATGTGATCCAGAAAGGTCAGCTTTTTATCGAAAACGAGTCCCAAGAAATTGGTGTCCACTGCTATTGGAATTGCATTTTGTCCGAGCTTTAATTCAGGATCAGGATGAAGATTACGCTTGCGACAAAAGTGTACGCAAACGGTCTTCTCCGGCGAGAACCTGAAGCCATTAGCAAGTGCCCAGGAATTAAGACGATCAATGGCTTTCTGCAGTTGTCTTTCAATAACCCTCATGTTGCATGACTGACAAAATATGCTAAAGTCATCAACATAGAGGGCACAGTTTACAGTTGGAGGAAGTTGTTCTGTGATGGAATTGACTTTGATGGCAAAAAGCGTGACACTTAATACTGATCCTTGTGGTACTCCCTCCTCTTGGCTGAAGGGACGAGAGAGTGAGGATCCCACACGAACTTGGAAAGATCGATTGGCCAAAAAGTTTTTAATAAAAATGGGGAGTTGCCCCCTAAGGCCTAGGCTATGCAGATCTTTTAATATGCCAAATCTCCAAGTTGTGTCATACGCTTTCTCCATGTCAAAGAACACCGACACCAAGTGTTCGCGTTTTAGGAAAGCATCCCGGATGGATGCTTCCAATCTAATAAGATGGTCCAAAGTGGACCGGTTCCTTCGGAAGCCGCACTGGATATTGGAGAGAAGGTCATTTGACTCGAGATACCGTATTAAGCGAGAATTAACCATTCTCTCCAGGATTTTGCACAGACAGCTAGTCAGAGCAATAGGACGATAATTGTTGGTGACTTTTGCATCCTTTCCTGGCTTAGGAAAGGCAAGAACGATAGCCTTTCGCCAGGAGTTCGGAAACTGCCCTTCAGTAAAGATTCTGTTATACAGAAGGAGCAGACAATCCATACATTTTGATGAAAGATGTTTAATCATTTCATAATGGATGCCATCTGGTCCAACGGCACTTGCTTTGGAAAGAGCGAGGGCCCTTTTCAGTTCCAGAATAGTGAAATCCCCGTTGTAGGGATAAATGCTCTTAGATTTAAAGCTAAGTGCCTGTTTTTCGATTTTATATTTCAGGACCAGAAACTCTGGGGAATACGAAGATGTTGCAGAGATCTTGGAGAATGTTTCCCCAAGAGCATTGGCTATTGCAGTTGGATCTGCAATAGTGCATCCATTATAATCTAGGATTGAAGAAGGGTGGGATGTATATTTTCCCTTCATTTTCCGGATTTTATCCCAGACTACCTTAGAGTTGGTAGACTGATTAATAGATGACGTAAAACGGATCCACGATTCCTTTTGACTCTGACGACGGATGTAGCGTGCTTTGGCTCGTGCACGTTTGAAGGCTATAAGGTTGTTCGTGGTAGGATATCGGCGGAATATCCCCCACGCTTTGTTTTGAGCCTTTTTTGCCGCTGTGCATTGTGAATTCCACCAAGGTTTGGGAAATGGTGGAAACCGGGCAGATGTTTTTGGAACAGCATTCGCAGCTGCTTGGACAATATTTTCTGTGATGTACTTAACTGCATCATTGATAGGCTCTTGACTGACTGTGCTAAGATCAAAATTTGCCTGATGTTGGAAGGCAGTCCAGTCAGCCTGATCAATCTTCCACCGTGGTAACCTGTAGGGAAGACATGGTCTCCCGCTGTGTAACGAGGTTATCACAGGGAAGTGATCGCTTCCGTATGGATTCTCCTCCACCTCCCAAGTGAGTGAAGGGAGTAGAGAAGGGGAGCAGATAGAGAGATCAATGGCAGAAAAAGTACGGGTAGGCATGTGGAAGAAGGTGTTTTTTCCAGTATTTAGAAGGGAAAGGTCATTGTCATTGAGCATACGTTCTATGACTCGTCCCCTTCCGTTGATGTTAGCACTACCCCACAGGGTGTTATGCCCGTTAAAATCCCCGAGAAGTAAGAAAGGGGGAGGCAGCTGCGTTAGAAGATCATCAAGGTCTGCCTGGGAGATGTCAGTCCCAGGTGGCAAATAGATAGAGCACACAGTTAATAAAAATCCCACTGAAAGGCGAATTGCAACAGCCTCTATTCTAGTTGTAATTAGTAAGGGCTGCACTGGGGTCTGGTTACCCACAAGGATAGCCACTCCCCCATGTACAGAGCCATCCGCAATTCTATCCTTACGAAAAATTGTGGTGTTATGCATCGTGGGATCGTCATTTGCCTTTAGATATGTCTCCTGCAAGCAAAAGCAAACTGGCTCGTGCTTTTGCAGGAGGGCCTTGATGTCATCAATATTTCGCCGGAATCCACGACAATTCCATTGTAGGAATTTAGCCATTATTTTGGCTTGGTGGGTCCATCTGGCGGCTTCGGAGGTGCTGAGGGCATACTTTTATCGGTCTTGGATTTGTCTTTTTTGGGGAAGAATGGACGCTGTCCCGTGTCCATTTCCTCCTCCGCAAAGAGTTCCAAGACTTATTCTTCGGGTACCTCCTTCTGCTCGACATGCATCTTTTCTTGGGAACTAGGGGGGACTTCCCCTTTCTTATTCTTTTCTTTTGTTATTACCTTTGTTAATTGTGGAGCATTAGGAGGTACCGATATAGGAGTGGCAGCTGATTGGTCCTTATGTGTAGGTTTTTGCGAACTTAAGAGATACCGCGCGATGGGAGTGAAAGACTCCTTTGGAGGAATGGTCATGTCCGTCTGAGTTCCGACGGAACATCTCCCTGCTACCTTCTGGGCGTAGGTAGGTCTGTTGATATTCAGGGGTTTGACCGATTTCCTTGCCTCCTGGTATGATATATTTAGCTCTGCCTTCAGCCGTTGAATTTCTTTTTCTTCTTTCCACCTCTGGCATGCTCGTGAGTAGGCCGGATGTTCGCCCTCACAGTTAATACAGGTGGGTTTTGCGGCCGAACATGCTGTTGTTTCGTGGTCCTTTGCACCGCATCGTGCGCATGCAAGGACTCCACGGCAGGCCATTTGAGAGTGTCCATACTTCTGGCATTTAAAACACCGTAAAGGGTTCGGAACGTATGGACGCACTGAACAATTGATATATCCAGCTTTGATCTCGTCAGGAGGTTTAGGAGAGTTAAAAGTCAGGATACCGCTCCTGGTTTTAACTATTTTTCCATCCCTTCGCGCAGTGATTCTCTTGACGGCAATGACTCCCTGTGGTTTTAATTCGGAGCAGATTTCCTCCTCGGTGACGTCGAGAAGGTCCCACTCCGAAATGACACCTCTCGATGAATTGAGTGTTCTGTGTGGTGTCACCGTTATAGGGATTCCTCCGATTGATGTTACTCGGAGTAGATGTTCGGATTGCCTGTCATTTTTAGTTCCAATTAAGAGTTCTCCAGAGCGGAGCCTCTTAACTGATTTGGGTGAACCTACTAACCCATCTAATCCTTTCTGTATAAAGAAAGGTGACATTTTTCCAATCGGTTTTTCATTGGTGGAGTGCATGATTAAAAACCGCGGGATAGGACCTGATGGTAATTCAGTTCGCTGCCTCTTATTAGCAATAATGCTATCTGATTCTCCGTCTAAATTTTCAGATAGGGACCGGGTTGGGGCCCCTGAAGAAGTAAGTTTCTCAGGATTCATGAAGTTTTTTTATATGGTTCAGTGCCCGGGCTCCCCACCCACCACGGAGCCCAAAGGGACGCCCACTACCCGGCATGCAATAAATGCGCTCGAGAGTGGGACGCCAGGGCTACCCAGACACTATACCCGCACCGCCGCCAGCCTGAATCCTGTCCCTCGGACCATGAGGGTAGGGGCGTGGCATTGACACGGTTGACCCTAGCCGGGCCTTCCAGGACCACCCGTCTTGTCGAAGCAGGGGCCAAAGTGGTGTATTGGAGCTGGGCCCCTCAACCACCAGGATCCCCCTTTCCGAATTTCCACGGGTCGCAGCGCACGGCAAACACGCCGGATTCCATTGATGTAAGCCCGGAACCTAGGCTGTGGGCGTTGGATCCCAGTGATGCTAGTCTGGAAGTCCAGCAGCGTCACTGGGAGGTCCCCTCACCACGTACAGGCGCCCACGTCGAGGGGGATGTAGAACTGCTGGAACGAGTACAGAGAAGGGCAACAAGGTTAGTGAACGGAATGAAGGGTTGCTCTTACGAAGAAAGGCTTAATTTTTGCAAATTAGTGTCTGGAGACTAGACGAGGTGATCTGATAGAGGTGTACAAAGCCTTGAATGGTTTGAGCATGCTCAATGCTGATGGGATACTGCCTCTTGCTCAGAATAATCATCTGAGAGAGCATAAATTCAAATTGAGGAAAGACAGATGTAGGATAGATGTGCGGAAATTTGCCTTTAGCCAGCGGGTAGTTGGTTTGTGGAACAGACTTCCATCCCTTGTTGTGGAAGTTGATAGCCTAAATAAATTGAAGGCTCAGCTGGACAGGTATTTCGAACAAATGGAGGGGTGAAGTGGAAGAGTTTTTTTTTTTTTTTTTTTTTTGGCTGATGCTGCATAAGCTTGCTTTCTTGCATCATATGCCTCTACTAATGCTACTCATAGCAGTAAAGAGAAAGTTTCTGATGCCTTAAGTACCTCGCCCACCATGGATCGCAACGAGGGGATGCCCACTCGTGAACTAGCAGGTACTGCGTACACGAATGGGACGCCAAGTTCGCTTAGGAGCACCATACCCATGTTACCAATAAGTCTTGATCCCGTACCAGGACCAAAGAAAGGGAGACTTATTGGAACACAGTTTACCCTAGCAGTAAGAACCACCCGCCGATTGATCCCAGTCGGGCCGGTCTGGGACCATCCGTCTTGTCGATGTTGTTGTTATTTGAAAGCTATTGGCGCAAGAGCAGCTTAGGCTATAATGCGCCTAGCCTAGGTAGGAGAGTTTTGTATATCAGCATTTTTTCACTTTACTTGTGGTTTATGGCAGAACCAAGACTTTGCTATATATATTGTGTAGTTTCTCTATAAAAGGTGTACTTTTAATTTTATATGTTTTGAAAGTATCCAGTTAACTTGAGGAAGGAGAAAACTTCGGTTATATTTGGCCGGTCATCTAAAATTGTTTTAAGCATGAGATTTTGTTTATTCATTATTGATTGAAAGGCTCTTTGACGTTCTCTATGAAATTTTGGGCAGTTCACCATGAAGTGATGTATAGTCAGCGGAACTTGACAGTTTTGGCATTGAGGGGGATCTTCACCTCTGAGTAGGTAACAGTGTGTCATATGTGTATGCCCGATTCGCAATCGAGCGAGGATCACTTCTTCCTGTCTATTCGATCGGAAGCTAGTAGACCATGGTCGAAGTGTTTCTTTTATTAGGCGAAGTTTGTTGTTAGTCTGATCTAGCCAGTGTTTTTGCCATTGTTTTATACTGCTTTGGTGGATCAAGGATTTGTAATCTGTATATGGCATTGTATGAAAGGCATAATCAGATGTGGAAGCTTCTTTTGCTGCTTTGTCTGCTCTTTCGTTTCCAGTTATTCCTGTGTGGCCTGGGATCCAGCAGAATCTGATATTGTGCTTTCTTTGTAATACCTTTGATACTGAAAATTGGATATGTTGTAGGATTGGATGTCCTTTGGTATTTGCGTTCTGCAAGGCAGTAACAGAGCTAAGCGAGTCCGTGAAAATAATGCTGTTTGCTATCTGTTTATGTTTGATGTGGTTTATAGCCATTGAAATGGCTTGTAATTCAGCAGTAAAAATACTGCATTCTTTTGGGAGTTGTTGGATGAAGGTACGATCCTCAAAATGAATTGCAGCTCCTACACAGGTCTCTGATTTAGACCCATCTGTATATATGAAAGTGTGATTTGGATATTGTTCTTTGTATGCTGCATATAACTGCTGGTAGTTTTTTCTGGATAGAGTGTTTTTCCCCCAGGTTTGAAAATACATATCATATATGGGTTGAACTATGCACCATGGTGGAATGGTCTGTGCAATTGCAGTAGCCACGTTGTCATAATCAAGCTCTCGGCTTAGCAGTAAATCTTTCAGACGGATGTTGGCAGGTCGATTCATCCGTGGATGGGCTTGGTATATGTTTTCCCAGTTATATGAAAACAGAAAGTCTCTATTTGGATGATCACTGATAGATTTTATCTTGACGGCATAGTGCAATAACAAGTTCTGTCGTCTAAGCTGTAATGAAGGTTCATGGGCTTCTGCATAAAGGCTTTGTACAGGTGAAGTTCGAAAAGCGCCGAGTGCTATACGGAGTGCACTGTGGTGTATGGGGTCTAACCATCTCAAAGCACTTGGTTTAGCCGAGTCGTAAACAGCTGCTCCATAATCTAGTTTAGCACGAACTATAGATCGATAAAGTTTGAGAAGTGTATATCGATCTGCTCCCCAAGTTGTTGCGGAAAGAACTTTGAGAATGTTTAATTTCTTTAAGCAAGAAAGCCTGAGTTGTTTAATGTGATCAAGGAATGTTAGTTTCTTATCCAAAAGAAGTCCTAAGAATCTTATGCTTGGTATTACTGGGATAATATGTCCGTCAAGTTTCAATTCGGGATCAGGGTGTAGGTTTCGTTTTCTACAGAAGTGTATACACGCAGTTTTTTGTGTGGAAATCCGGAAGCCATTTGTTTGAGCCCATTTGCTTATTTTGTTTATTGTTCCTTGTAGCTGACGTTCTATACTTCGCATATTCTGAGAGTGATAGGAAATGCTGAAATCGTCAACGTATAAAGCAGCGTCAACGATTCTTGGAATGTGCTCGGTTATTGTATTTATTTTAATAGCGAACAGGGTAGTGCTAAGCACAGACCCCTGAGGCACTCCTTCTTCTTGGATGAAAACCTTTGAAAGGATTGTCTGCAGCCTAACTTGGAATGTCCTGTGTTGCAAGAAATTTTGGATATATTTAGGAAGATGTCCACGTAAACCAAGGAGGTGTAGGTTTTGTAGGATTCCATAACGCCATGCCGTATCGTAAGCTTTTTCTATATCAAAGCAGATCATGACGTGATGTTCCTTGCGGATGAAGGCATTCCGTATACTGTTTTCTAGTTTTATAAGTAGGTCTAGTGTTGAGCGATTTTTCCTGAAACCATGCTGTGCCGGGTCGAGAAGATTATTACTGTTCAGATACCACATTAAACGAGCGTTGATGATTTTTTCCATAACTTTGCCTAGGCAACTTGTTAAAGCAATTGGACGGTAGTTGCGTGGATTGGAAAGATCCTTTCCCGGTTTTGGGAAGGCCAGAATTATTGCATGATGCCAACTATGTGGAAACTGGTTTTCTAGAAAGATTTTGTTGAACAGTTCAAGTAATGCCATTTGGGATTGGTGGTCAAGTTCCTTTATCATCATGTAGTGAATTTGGTCTGGTCCTACAGCGCTTTGCTTTGTCTGCGACAGAGCTGTTTTTAATTCATGGAAAGTTAACGGAAGGTTGTACTGTTCGTCATTTCTTGTGGAAAAATTCAGTTTGTGTTTTTCTATTCTTGCCTTGTATGTTTGAAAATTAGGAGTATATGATGTGGTTGCTGATGTTTTGGCAAAGGTTTCACCCAGTGCATTGGCTATTTCTGAAGGCTGTGCGGTGATTTGTCCATTCCAGTTTAGGATTGGGGGTGGATTAATCTGGTATCTGCCATTCATTTTTCTGATTTTATTCCAGACAGTTTGAGATGGTGTGGGACTTGTTAAAGTGGATGCAAATTTTATCCAGGATGCTTTGCTACTGGCTCTTCTAACGTACCTGGCTCGCGCTCGTGCCTTTTTGAATAATACTAGGTTCTCTGTAGTGGGACATCTTCGGAAATTATTCCAGGTTTTAATTCTCTCTCTTTTAGCGTGTGAACATTCTTCATTCCACCATGGTTTTGGATGTCTTGGAAGGTGTGGTGATGTTTTTGGAATAGTCTGCTCAGCAGCTTGGATTAGTTTATTTGTTACATATTGTACTGCTGCATCTAAAGGCTTTTGCTTGATAATATCTGCATCTAATTTTACAATGGATTTATACTGTTCCCAATCTGCTTCATTTACTTTCCATTTGGGATTTCTACGTGACTGACATGTGGTTCCTGATATCATGGAAATGATTATTGGATAGTGATCGCTGCTGAGAGGATCTCTGTGTACAGACCAATCAAGTATTGGAAATAATGTTGGAGAGAGCATAATGCTAGGTCAATAGCTGTGCTGTTTCCCGATGGAAGATGCGTGTATGTATGTGTGCCATCATTCAACAGGGTTAAGTCATTCTGTTCTATCCATTTTTCGATCTGTTTTCCTCTCCGGTCTATGGCTGTGTTTCCCCACATAGGACTGTGTCCATTGAGGTCTCCCAGTATACAGTAGGGTGGAGGTAACTGAGTTAATATATCTTCCAAGTCTTGTTGTTGTAATTCTTGGTTTGGGGGAACGTAAATTGTTATAATGGTTATGAGAGATTTAATGGCTATGCGTACTGCAACCGCCTCAAGGGTTGTGTTTAGTGGAAGAACTTGGGAAGGAATGTGTGATTTTACCAAAATTGCCACACCACCATGGGTCGTGCCACCTGTTACTCTGTCTTTACGGTATGTGATATAGTTCTTTACTGTGGGAGAGTCTTGAGGTCTGAGATACGTTTCTTGCAGGCAAAGACACAGCGGGGTATGCTGTGCAATCAGATCATATATATCATGTATATTAGTGCGGAAACCTCTGCAGTTCCATTGGATTATAATCCCCATTATTTGGTTTTCGAGAAAGTGTCAGACTGTTTCTTAGCTGTTGCTTTAAGCTTTTCAAGTTTATGTTTTTCCTTTGGAAAATATGGTTTGCCGGTATCCATCTCTTCTTCCGCAAAAATCTCTAGTACTGATTCCTCTGCTTGATTGGTCAATTCTGTATCCATTTGTTCTGTTGGCTTCTGGCTTATGACATTACGTTTTTCTGTGGCTTTTGTTTCTGTGTGTTTTGCATTCGGAGGTACAGATAGTGGTGTGTTTGTGACTTTCTCTTTTTGTTTTGGCTGGGATGTGAGAAGTAGACCTCGTGCCCAGTCTGAAATAGACTTCTTTGGGGGAATCGTGAAATCTGTTTGCGTCTCTATTGTACGCCATTTCTTTATGACCTGTGCATAGGAAGGTCTGTTTAAAATAGTCGGGAGTACAGTTCTCTTAGCTTCTTGGTATGTTACGGAGTGTTCTACTTTATATCGTTGAATCTGCTTTTCTCTTTTCCAGAATTCGCAGTTCTTAGAATAGGCGGAATGATCCCCCTTACAATTTGGACACTTTGGTTGCTCGGCTGGACAGTTCTGATTGGTATGATCTTGAGATCCACAGTTGGAACAGATAGGGACTCCACGGCATGCCATTTGTGAATGACCATACTTTTGGCATTTAAAGCAGCGGAGAGGATTCGGAATGTATGGTCTGATGTTACAATTTAGATACCCGGCCTTTACCGATGTAGGTGGTTTGGGAGTGTTAAAGGTCAGTATCAAATTTCTAGTTGGAGTAAGTATACCATCTCTAGTAACATTAATCCTTCTCACCGCAATGACGCCTTGATCTTCTAGCTCATTTTTAATTTCTTCTTCTGAGACACTAATAAGGTCCCATTCAGAAATTACTCCTTTTGATGTGTTTAGGCTGTTATGGGGAGAGACTGCTACTGGGATCCCTCCAAAAGTTCTCATCTGAAGCAGTCTTTCTGCATGTTTGGCACTGGCTGTCTCGACTAAAATGTCGCCTGATTTCAGTCTCTTGACATTTTTTGGTGTTCCAGCTACACTTTCTAGGCATTTTTGTATTACAAATGGCGACAGTTTTCCCAATGGCTGTTCTGATGTTGAGTGGAGGACTAGAAAGGTAGGTGCATGAAGCGATGTTATCTCCTTTTTTTGTCTTTTGGTAACATTTGTCTCATTATCCTCATTTTTCCGACTCAAAGGAGTCGGATCTTTGGGATCTGTGGTTGTGATGTTTGGATCATTCATGTTTGCTCCTTTTAGCCCTGGGAGTGAGAGCTTTTCCTCCCAGGTTTCCGGCCCCGCCACGGGGAGGCAGGAGCGGTGCCACCTAGTGACCAAGCGGAAGTTGATTAGTAGTTAGTAAACTAGAAAATAAATAAAAGAAAGGTGTCTTTCCTTTCTTAGGATTCTTTGTGCTGGTACTTTTCAGCAACTATATATATATATGTACAATAGAGAATTTTCTTTAAACTCTATAAACGTGTATCACTATCACTTTAGAAATCGCTTTATAATCGCAGAGATATCGCCTGATCACTAGAAACGCTTGGCACTCGGGGCCCCGTCTTGTCGAAGCAGGGGCCAAAATGGTATATCAAGGCTGGGCCCCTCAACCACCAGGCTCCCCCTTTCCGAATTCCACGGGTCCAGGCGCATGGCTCCGCATGCCGGATTCCAACGATGTAACCCTGGAACCAAGATATGGGTGTTAGATCCCAGTGATGCTAATCTGGAAGGCCAGCAGCATCACTGGGAGATCCCCTCACCACATACAGGTGCCCACGTCGGGGCAACAGAAGGGCAACTGTGACTCATCTAACAAGTAACTGGAATGCTAGTGATGGGAATAATGTATCACAATACACAGTACATGAAACCCTGCTGAAAATGGGGCTGCATAGCCACAGGCCGCTCTAAGTGACCGCGCTAACCACGGTTCACCGGCGACAGCACCAACAATGGGCACGCGAGCATCCAAACTGGAACTTCAGAAGATCTTCAGGTTCAATGAATCATGTTTCCTGTTTCACCAAGTGGACGGCCAGGTACGTGTGCATCGTTTACTCAGTGAACTGATGGCTCCTGGATGCACTGTGCGACGAAAACAAGCTGGTGGCAGCGGTGTCATATTTTTGGGCGATGCTCTGCTGGGATATCTTTGGTCCTGGCATCCATCTGCCGGGCACTCTCATGTCTACCGCCTACCTAAACATTATTGCTAACCATGTAGATCCTTTTATGGCAATAGTCTTCCCCTCTGTCGGTGCCATCTTTCAGCAGGATAATGTGCCATCCAACACCGCCCGGACTGTTCGAGACTAGTTCGCGGAACATGAGGAAGACTTCCAGGTATTGCCCTGGCCTCCCAATTCCCCAGACATCAATCCCATCAAGAATCTGTGGTTTCTGTTGGAACAGCAACTCCGATCTGCGGCACCTCAACGGACCTTGCAGGAATTAAAGGATCTGCTGGTTATATGTTGGTACCAGATACCACAAGACACATTTAGAAATCTTGTAGTGTCCATGCTCTGCCAGGTACAAACTGTTTTGGCTGCACGTGGAGGACCAACATCATATTAGTTAGGTGGTGGTCATAATGTTTAGGCTCATCAGTGTAGGAGTGCCGACCGGGCTAGCCGGGTGGGTAAAGTGCCTGCCTGGCAACCCAAAGGTCCCGGGTTTGATTCCCGCCTTGGGCTTGGATCAAAGTACTGCAAAAACCTTGGGAGTTGTATTATGGCCACAGAAGCCTATGCGCCAACAACTACCAAAAAAAAAAAAAAAAAAAAAAAAAAAGTGTAGGAGTTGAAGAATCTTTTTTTGTGAGATATAAGACAGGACTGAGTTTTAGAAGGACTGAAATCAACTAAGTTGTCTTTGTCCCACTGGAGAATTACCTGGAGATAAGCATTTAAGGAATTGGTAGTGGATATTCGAGAAGTTGAAGCTGATTGAGCAGGGCACATTGCATTCCACTTTCTCAAACTGGAAAATGGAATGCAATGTGCTAATGTCTGCAAAACTATGGATAGGATTTCCGGTCAATGGAAGAAGGTCATTAATATACGAGGGGGAAAAGATTGGGGGAAAGAACTGAACCTTGGGGGACACCAGCATTAGTGGAGAAGTTAAAAGACAGAGAGCCATCTACCATCACAATCGGTGAGCAGTCGGTCAGAGAGAACATTGGATAACCAATTACAAAAAACAGTAGGCAAACCATAAGATGGAAGCTTGTTTAGAAAACCTGTATGCTGCTGCTGTTGTTGTTGTTTAAGGGTTTTAAGACACAAGGACATCAATGGCCAAGATGTGTCTTTCCAAGTTTTTAATGTAAATCTAACATTTTTCTAGATTTGTTTATAAAATCTGATTTGCTGAATAAAATTAAATAGTTCATCTAGATTCGCAGAATTGCCTAAGAAGGGTAAGTGGATTCTGATTATTGCGTGAACTCTGAAAAGAAAGGAATCTGGAATTTCTGAATCGAGGGCATACCAAAAGAATGTGTTTTACTGAAAGCTGAAATTGGAATTGAACACGGAGTGGGGGATTTTTATTTGCTAATAGATGAAAATGAGTAAGATGAGTATGGCCAATTCGCAGTCTGGCAAGCATTACTTCTTCTCTGCGACTTCCTCTGATGCTGGAGTGCCATATTTGTAGATTAGGTTTTATTTACTGTAGTTTATTGTTGACTTCATTTTTCCATATCTGGGCCCATTCATTTTCATTTTCCCTAATAATGAGTGGACTAAAATCAGTGTGTGGGACTATCATTGTTCTGTTTGGCAGTTCTGATGCTGACTTAGCTGCAATGTCTGCTTTTTCATTGCCTTGTATTCTGCAGTGTACTAGGATCCAGCAAAGAGTTATTTCAGAGTGTTTCTTTTGACAGAGGTTGATTTGAAAGCCAATTTCTTGTAGAAAGAGGATGACGAGAATGTCGTTTACCTTGTATGGCTGAGCTAGCACTGAGTGAATCCGAATATATTACAACAGAGAGAGATGACTGTGGACATATTTCATTTAATGTAAACTGGACAGCATATAGTTCTGCAGAAAGTATGCTAAACTCAAATGGAAGGGATTTTGCGATTACATGCGAAGAGAATACAGCTGCTGCACATACATGTGATTGGGATTAAGACCCATCCGCATAGACTATGAGTTTCCCAGTGTGTTCCGAATTATAGTTGGCATGTAACTGTCGGATATTAAGTGGTTGAACGGTATTTTTTAGCCACTGACTGAAGTATAGATCGACGTCTATTTCATGTCTATCCCACGTAGGCAAAGGCATATTTCTACTTCCCGCAATTTTATTGAGGTTGATTTTCCACTTCTGTATTACTTGTTGAAGACGTATCCCAGCAGGCCTAGGTTTATTAGGTTAGGATTCATAGAGTGTTGGCCAAAGAGGATCGTTGAGGTATACCCAACAGGGTGAGTTGGAAGGCTTCTTATTTTGGCAGCACATTGGCAGAGTAGGTGTTATCTTCTAAGATAAAGTGGGGGGTCATGTGATTCCATGTACAAGCTCTGCACTAGAGAGGTTCTGTAGGCCCCTAGTGCAGATTTCAGGGCACTGTGTAGGATGGTGTTCAGAGACCGTAAGATGCTGTTTCTAGCTAAAGCATATACTATAACTCCATAATCTAATCGTGACCGGATTAGAGCACGATATAAAATCAGCACTGACTGCCTGTCAGCACCCCAAGAAGTTGAGGACCCTGCGTGAAGGACATTTAATTTATGAAGGCACATAGTTTGCAGGTAGGTTATATGCTTATATAGTATGAACCAGAGCTGTAATGCTCAATACGTTCTACGTTGATATCAACATTTGTAAAATAATAAAAGTTTACCTCAATATAGTACGTAGAACAATTCCATATCATACTCTCCAGAAATTAAAATGAAGAAAAAATCGAAAAACTTATATTAGAGTAACAAATAATTAAAAATCAATTTAACACAATAAAACTCAATTAAAAATAAGAAAATTAATTCAAAGAATTTAACGAAAAAAATTTCAAAACAATTTTCCTTCTAGACAAGTCTAACCCAAACAAGTCTCCTGTGAACCATCTTTTCTAGTATCTTTCCTAAACAGCTGGTCAATGATATAGGACGATTTTTAATTATTTGTTACTCTAATGTAAGTTTTTTGATTTTTTCGTTTTAATTTCTGGAGAGTATCATACGGAAGTGTTCTACGTACTATATTGAGGTAAACTTCTCTTATTATTTTACAAAGTTATATGCTTATGAAATTTAAGCTTGGTGTCTAAAATCAAACACAATAGTCTTATGGAGTCGGTCATCGGTATTTCTCTGCCTTTCAGTTTTAATACAGGTACCGGATGAAGCTATCGTAATTTACAGGTGTATTGCTGCTGTTTTCCCCTCGGTTAATTGATAGCCGTTACATTTTGTCCAAGTTTCAATTTTGGTTAGTGCTAATTGTAGTTGTCTTTCAATGATAGCCATGTTTGATGATTGACAGGAAATAGCAAGATCGTTTGCATACATATATGTTTCCACCATACCTGGGATGGCTCGTGTAATGCTACTGGTCATCATCATCATCAGCCATTTTCAATCCACTGCAGGATGAAGGCCTCTCCAGCAACTTTCCCGTTCCTTCATTTCTGTGTAATGATCATCCATTTACTACCCACAAACTCATGAATTTCATCTGTCCATCTCTGTTGTTGTCTACCAGGTTTTCTCTTAGCTCCTCTTGGATACCATTCTGTTATTTTCTTAGTCCATCTGTCATCATGTCTTCGAGCTGTGTGTCCTGCCCAAGACCATTTTAGTTCTTTAGTTTTGATAAGAATGTCCTTTACTTGAGTTTGCTGCCTAATCCATGTATTTCTCTTCTTATCTAACAGTCTGATTCCCAATATAATTCGTTCCATTCTTCGCTGTGTAGTTCTCAGCTTCTCTTCCATTTTTTTGGTGAGTGCCCAAGTTTCACTTCCATAAGTCATGGTGGGGAGTATACATTGGTTCATTATTTTATGTTTCAGACAAATTGGGATATTGCTCCTCAGTATGTGACTATATTTCTTGAATGCTACCCATCCAAAATTTATTCTTCTCTTGACTTCCAGCCATTTATCATTATTACAGCTAATGACTTGTCCCAGATAAGTATATGACTCCACCTTTTCAATTACTGCTCCTTCAATCATTATATCCTTTTCTGTGGCATACTTGTTCATCGTTACTTTTGATTTAGCCATATTCATCTTTAGTCCAAAATCCTTACTAACTCTGCATAACTGATTAAGATTTACCTCTAATTCTTTGGGATCATGGCTTATGACCACAATGTCATCTGCAAATCGTAAATGGTTCAGGTACTCTCCATTCACATTGACTCTTTCTGTGACCAGTCTAATCTTCTGAAAGCTTTATCAAGGGCAGCAGTAAACAACTTCGGAGATATTGTGTCTCCTTGTCAAACTCCGTTCTCAATTTTAAATTTATTACTGTCTTTGTCTAATCTAATAAGAGAGGTAGCATTCTCATATATTTTCTTCAAAATCATAATATATGGGGTATCTATGCCTTGTCTTTCCAGTGCCCAAAACATTGCCTTATGCTGTATGGAGTCAAATGCCTTTTCATAATAGTGTTTTATATTCATTTGCTTTCCCCATTAGCTGTGACGTTACGTGAAGGTGATCCATAGTTGAGAATCCTGTCCTAAAGCCAGCTTGCTCTTTCGGTTGATTCTCATCAAGTATTCTTTCTAATCTGTTAGTAATGATCATTGTGAACAATTTGTAGATGTGGGATAACAAGCTAATTGGTCTATAATTTCCAATTTATCTCCTTTCTTATGCAGCAAAACTATGATTGCATTATTCCACTCCTTAGGCACCACACCTTTTCTAATGCATTTTGTGAAGAGTCTTGCCAGTTTTTGTGTCATGTCTCTTCCTCCCAATTTTAACAACTCTACAGTAACTTCATCTTCCCCTGGAGCTTTCTGATACTTCGTTTTCTTCAACGCATGTTTTACCTCATCAGGAAAGATATTGGGTATGTTGTATGTGTTACTAATTTGCGATCCATCTTCCCCACTGCTGACATCATTCCCTCGCACCTTGTATAACTCTTTATAGTAGTCTTCAGCTATTTGAATTATGCCTTCTCTGCTATTCATACGTACACCATCGCTATTCTTCAGTTTCAGTATCATTTGTCTTTCTGTATTACTGCTCATGACTGCTGATTTAAATCCTTTGTTTTCCCTTAATGCTTTTTCTACTTTTCTTGTGTTAAACTTTCTTATGTCCTCTGAGTCTCTTTCTAATGGCTTTGCATAACTCAGTATACTCAATTTTCTCCCTGTCAGTGTTTTTCTTGCTCTTCGTTTGTCGTCTTAGGTTCATCACGACAAGTGTTTCATGGCTAATTTTTTCTTCTTTGGATTTCTTTTTACCTATAGGTATCTTGGGCTTTATCATTTTCAGGAAGTTGTAATATTCCCTGTCAATATCTTGGTCCTGAACAGTCTGCAGAATCTCAAACTTGTTCTTAAGTTCCAGTACATACTGCTTTTTCTCCTCTTCTGTTATCTCAAAGACCTTTGTATTATTTACTCGAGTCAGTTTTTTCCTTTCTTTTCTTACATCTATATCAAGTGTACATCTTACCATTCTGTGATCACTTCCAACATTTACCTTATTCAGGATGGTAACATCATTCACAATATATCTTCTGTTAGTGAGGATGAAGTCGATTTCATTAGTAGTTAATCCATTTGGACTCTTCCATGTCCACTTTCTGTTCACCCTTTTCTTGAAAAAAGTGTTCATTTCTGACATTCCTCTATATTCTGCAAATTCCACAAGTCTTTCACCTCTTTC
Organism: Mastigoproctus giganteus; assembly: GCF_048544385.1. Taxonomy (NCBI): domain Eukaryota; kingdom Metazoa; phylum Arthropoda; class Arachnida; order Uropygi; family Thelyphonidae; genus Mastigoproctus; species Mastigoproctus giganteus. The sequence goes on from NC_143579.1 coordinate 158,792,592, forward strand.
ACCAATTCCAAAATTTCCTATAGTTCCCCTTTCTGTGCTGTTACGTGAAGTAACAGCACAGAAAGGGGAGTCTTTCCAACCTTTGCACTGAAGTCCCCATAATGATAGTGTAGTGAGTTTTCTGTTCATCTAGAAGACTCAATTTTGGTATACATTTCTTCAACCTCTTCATCATCATGGCTCGATGTTGCTGCATAAATCATTATAACCTTTAGCTTATACCTCTTAGAAATCCTGATAGTAGTTTTGACTGGTTGTGATGTACTTTTGAATTCCAAAATGTTGTTTTTTATATCTTTATTAGCATTAGCATTAGTAGAGGCATTTGATGCAAGAAAGCAAGCTTATGCAGCATCAGCCAAAAAAAAAAAAAAAAAACAAAACCCACTTCCACTTCACCCCTCTGTTTGTTCAAAATACCTGTCCAGCTGAGCCTTAAACTTATTTAGGCTATCAACCTCCACTACAAGGGATGGAAGTCTGTTCCACCAACCAACCACCCGCTGGCTAAAGGCAAATTTCCGCACGTCTATCCTACATCTGTCTTTCCTCAATTTGAATTTATGCCCTCTCAGGTGATTATTCTGAGCTACGCGAAGAATCCCATCAGCATTGAGCATGCTCAAACCATTCAAGGCTTTATACACCTCTATCAGATCACCTCGCTGGTGCCTTGTCTCCAGACACTGTAATTTGCAAAACTTAAGCCTTTCTTCGTAAGAGCACCCCTTTGTTCCATTCACTAATCTTGTTGCACTTCTTTGTACTCGTTCCAGCAGCTCTACATCCTTCTTGAAATGAGGCCTCCAGACCTGTATACAGTACTCTAGGTGTGGCCTGACCATTCCCTTATACAAGGGAATAATCACCTCCTTATCCCTGCTGGAAAAATTCCTGTATATCATTGACAATACTCCATGAGCTACTCTTGCAGCCCGTCTGCACTGCTCAGAGAACTTCATATCTGCCTGCACAACCACCCCCAAGTCCCTTTCATTCTCTACCACTGTCAGTGTAGTACCACAGAGTTGATACGTTGCTCTGGGGTTGCTGTTTCCCATGTGTAGTACTTTACATTTGTCAATGATAAACTTCATTTGCCACCTCTCAGCCCATCTGCTCAACCTTTCCAGATCCTGTTGCAGCAGCATAGTGTCAGTAGTGTCCTTGACAACCCTGCCAACCTTTGTATCGTCTGCAAACTTGGTCATTAAGCTTGATATACCATCATCAATATCATTTATAAATACAGAAAACAATAATGGACCCAACACTGAGCCCTGAGGGACTCCACTAATAACATTAGTGCAAGATGAGCAGTGTCCATTGATTACCACTCTCTGTCTTCTCCCCCTCAACCATCCCTTTATCCATAGCAGCAATTTGCCTCCAATGTCACACTGCTCCAATTTGTGTAGCAGTCTTCCATGTGCAACAGTATCAAAAGCCTTTCTAAGATCCAAGTATATAATATCAAAGCTATTCCCTGCATCCAGTTCTCTTGTGACTGCATTATAGTATCCAATCAAATTGGTCAGGCAAGACTTTCCCTTAACAAAACCATGCTGTGTCCGAGCTATAACTGAAGTCTTGTCTAAATGATCCTGCAGTGCTTCTTTAACCTGTGCCTCCATTAATTTTCCTGGAACAGAAGTTAAGCTCACAGGTCTATAATTACTTGTTTCAGCCTTTGATCCTCCTTTGTGAATTGGGGTCACATTTGCACAAATTCATCAAATTTATTTACTAAACTCCTAGCATTGGTGTACACGCAAGTATACCTGGACCTGTTTCTATTCTTAGCTACCCTAACACAACCCATGTGTTTACTTGTACCGCAATGGCTCCCAGCAGTCTCTGAAATATCATGCATCTTGTTTTTCAGGCTTCTGCTCATTCTAATAGAAGCAGTGCAAGAATCTCTTTCACCTCTGCCAGTGGCTACTGTCAATCTATTGGTCTTTGTCTCCCCCCAAGCTAGCAGTTTTCCGACCCACCTAACACTGCCTCGATAGCATCAGCAAATATTCTTGCACCCTTTCTATTTAAGAGTATCCCATCCCTGTAGAAGCAATCTCTCCTGTTAACAAGTACAGTCCAGGCTGAAAAAAAATTTTACCCCTTGAGCCTTGCACAATCTTTCCAGGGCCGAATTGATCGACAAGGCTCTCATCATATACTCCCTCCTATCGTGTCTGGGCAGAATTGCAGACACTTTCAAATTCAACCCTAATTCTCGGCTTTTGTTCAACAGTGACCTGTACTTGTTAAGTAATTCTGCCGGTCTCCTACTCTTAATATTATTAGTGTCAACGTGTACAACTATATCACCTTTTGTGCCCTTAAAAGTTGATATTCGCTCTACAACGTCATCAACCTTTGCCCCTGGCAGACATACCCTGATCCTGTTCCATCTATCCTTTTTACAAAGCATGTTCCCCGTTTCCCTGACAATAGAGTCACCAACAACTACTAGTTCCTTCAGGACCAGCGCATTCTACCTTGGTCGTTGCCTCTGTGTCACGCGATGCCCAAGTGCAAGCTCTGGCGTTGATGTGGGCAGCTGAGAGCTTGATGGGCCCCTCAATTTAGTTTCTTCGAGGGCATCCACCCTGTCCTTCAAGCTCTCATATAGGCCCACAAGAACGCTGAGTTGTTGCCTAATGTTTATGAGACTGGTTAGCTGTCTTTGGTATTGCAATGTTTGCTGCAGAAATTATTTGATTTGTGATATGAGTAACAGCATTATTGATATCAGTATGTCATGATTTTCTCATCTAAAGAAGCAGCATTTTGGTATTTTTCCCAGTTTGCTTTGCAAAATTTCCATTTTATACCTCTTATAGGTTGCTGTACATCATTTGCTAGTAGGTGACAAACAACTGGGTAATGATCACTGCTATAGGGATCATCGGAAACAGACCAGTCAAGGAGAGGAAAGAGAGCTGGGGAACAGATGGTGAGATCAATTGCAGAGGTAGTCCCTGTTGGTAAGTGGACATGGGTGTGAGTACCTGTGTTTAAGAGTGTTAGGTTCCTATTATTTATAAGTTTTTCAATCATCTGTCCTCTTTTGTCTGTATGAAGTGATCCCCAGATGATATGATGCCCATTAAGGTCCCCCATCAAACAAAAAGGAGATGGTAATTGTTCAATTAAATCCTCAAATTCTTGCAGTGTATACGCATGATTAGGTGGAAGGTAGAGAGAAATCATAGTCAAGGTAATTCCAGTCACGATGCGTACCGCGACTGCTTCAAGGGGTGTTTGTAGCTGAATATGCTTGGATGGAACCTTAGAGTCAACAAGAATGGCGACTCCTCTATGACCTGTATTGGTCTTCCGATCTTGCCTATATAGATTGTAGTTCTTGATTGAAATACTTATGTGTGGAGTTAGGTTTGTTTCTTGCAAACAGATACTTGCAGGAGCATATACGGAAATTAGACCTTTGATATCGCTTAGATTACTTCGAATGCCACGACAATTCCATTGTAGAAGTGTACACATTATTTGGGTTTAGAACTTGATTCAGATGACTTACGATGAGCTGCTTGTTTTAATCGATCTGTTTTGATTTTTTCTTTTCTGGGAAAGCTTGGTCAGCCACCACTGTCCATAGTTCCAAAACTGGTTCATCTTCTTTCTCCTTTTCATCAATTTCCATAGTGTCAGTATTTTTTTGTGTTTTTTCAACAGGTTTGGTGGAATTTGTACTGCTTGTTGGTGTTGGATCTTCAGCATCTGGTGAGATTACAATGGGTGTATTAATTGCCTGGTCAACTTTTTGTTTTGTTTGTAAAAGAAGATTACGTGCCCAATCTGCTATTGAGATGTTAGGCGGGACTGTGATGTCAGTCTGTATTGCAATTACCTTTGTTTTCTGCACTGTAGTTGCTGCTGTTGCTGCTGCATATGATCTCACTGCTGGAAATAGTGGTATCTGCTTTTTGGCTTCTTGATATGTTATCTTATGTTCAGTTTTATATTTTTGAACTTGCTTTTCTCTTTTCCATATATTACAGTCTCTGGAATAGGCAGGGTGGTCTCCTTTGCAGTTTGGGCAGCGAGGAGACTGTGTATTGCATTCTTTACAGGTATGTCCTTTTGAGCCACAAGTGGCACAAATAGCTTGTCCTCTGCATACTGTTTGGGAATGGCCATATTTTTGACACTTGAAGCATCTTATTGGATTGGGGATGTATGGCTTTACCTGGCAATTCAGGTACCCGGCTTTGACTGATGATGGTAGAGTTGGAGTACTGAAAGTAAGTATGATGGTGTGGGTTGGAATGAGGTTTCCATCCTTTTTAATAAGGATTCTTTTGGCATGTATGACATTCTGGTTTTGTAGCTCTTGTACGATTTCTTCTTCAGAGCTGTTTAGGAGGTCCCATTCCACGATAACCCCTTTAGATGAATTTAAAGTGGCATGTGGAGTGACTTTGATGGGAATCCCTCCAAAAGTTTTGGTTTCAAGAAGAAGCTCAGAATGTCGATGATTTGTCGATTCTACCAGAAGGTCGCCTGATTTCAAGCGGCGAACCATTTTCGGTGGACCAGCTATATGTTCTAGACACCTTTGTATAACAAAGGGAGAAAGTTACTAACTGGTTGGTCTGATAGGGAATGAACAATTAGAAAGAATGGCGAGATGTTTTGGGTCACATCTTTCTTTTGTCTTTTGGCAGTAGATGGATTAGGATCATCTTGCTGCCGCTTATGATCAGTTTGATCCATAATTCCAGGAGAAGTCTGGTTTGTCAAGTCCATTGTTGCTCCTTTTAGCCCTGAAAGGATTATTTTTCCTTTCAGGTTTCCGGCCCCACCACGGGGAGGCAGGAGCAGTGCCACCTAGTGACCAAGCGGCTGGCGGATTAGTTTGTTAGTGAGAAAATGGATAAATATCCTAAAAAAGAAAGGTGATTTTCCTTCCTGGGTTCTACTTAAAATCTGCTAAGTGAAGAACCACTTACAATGAACTGAGAATATGAGAGTGGCTAGAAATGAAACAGAACAAAATCACTTGGAAGGATCACTTTAGAATTCGCTTAAGAAAAATCGCTTGGTCTCTATCGCTTGGCACTTGGGGTCGTGTCGTACGCTTTTCTCATATCAAAGAAAACCGACACCTGGTGCTCAGGTTTCAGGAAAGCATCACGTATAGATGTTTCCAAGAGGATTAAATGGTCAAGTGTTGACCTGTTCCTTCGGAAGCCACACTGTATCCTAGAAAGTTAACTTATACTTAGTTTATAAGAAGTTTTCTTTGTCTACAGGCGTTTCCCGCCAAAACTTCAAAATCACGATTTCTGATTTCTAGTAGGCGCACACTGGAAATAAGTACCTCAAACCACTACTTAAAACGTCAGAAATTGACTTATTGCTACGAAAGTGAATTTAATGCAGACATTATGGCTGAAAAATCAAATAATGACAAAATTCTGGACAATGACTTAAAAGACTCCTCTGAAAATGAAGCTAGAGTGCTCAGGGAGAAAGCCCCTGTTAATGAGGAAAATGTTAGTGAACTGGATAGCTGGCCTCCCCAATATTAAGAAGGGCAGGAAAGGAAAATTCCAGAGATGCAACAAAAGACAGAAGAAGAACTAAAACTAGACTACCTAACAAATTTGACTGACCCTATCAAACAGGCAAAGGAAACCAGAGTGTATCTAGAAGAATATATGCACAAGCAAACCAACAGGATAACTTCTGCAATTAGGCTGCAGATAGTGAACTGTTGGTCACTGCTTGAGCAGCGCCTGATTGAAATAAACACAGAGAACAAAGTGTTAAAATCAAAATTAGAGGTTACAACTGAGGAGAAGAACAACTATAAAACAATGAACACATTAACCTATGCCCAATGTGCAAAGGTTAATGGCAAACAGGACATAACTAAAGCAAAACAAATAGCTACTAAGCAACCTAATATAAACAAGGAAAGCAACATTATTATTCTAAAAGCAAAAAGTGACTCTACTCATAAAACCAGTGAGGCAGTTAAGGACACAGTGGTAACAAAGCAGAGGCCTCATCTGAGAGAAATAAAGATAAACAACATGCGGAAAATCAGGAATAATGGAGTCCTGATCGAGGTAGCAAGCAAAGAAGATCTAAGAAAAATAGAAAACCATCCTGAGATGGAAAAACTGGGCTCGCTCCCTGAAAAACCAAAAGGGAAAAATCCTAATATTATAATCTTTGAAGTACCTGTGTCAGTAATAGAAAAGGAATTCATGATGGATATCTACTTCAAAAACTTTAACAATGAAATGACAATAGATGAATTTGTGGCTGAATTCCTGCTGAAAAGAGCAACAAAAAACAAGAGAAATGGACAACTCAACATAATTGCAGAAATTACACCAAAAATTGGAAGGTATTGCAGGGACAACAGAGAATCTATGCTGGCTGGACCAGTCATAGATTTAGAGAACACTTCTCTATCCAAAGTTGCTTTAACTACTATAAATATGGTCAGATTGCCAGAGACTGCAGTCAGAAAGAACCTTTTTGTGGTCACTGTGCAGTAACTGGCCATGATTACAAAAATTGCAAAAATAAGTCTCAGCAGCCAAAATGTGCTACCTGCAAGGCAGCACGGCTGACTGACTATACACATAGTATCAGGGATGATAAATGCCCCAGTTATAAAAAAAATGGCAAAACTTATTCAATCTAGAACCAACTATGGAGCAGATTGAAAACGTAAATGTGACTAGGGCTCTAAATCTTGTCCAATTGAATGCTCAAAGAGCAAGAGCCGTTGTAGATCAGATCAAACTCAAATTGGAAGAAAATAATATAGATATCTTGGTACTCCAGGAACCCTACACACATATGGGTAGGGTTCAGGGATACCCAAGAAGCTATAAAATAATAGAATACACCTCAGGTGTCCCTTCTACAACAATAGTAGTTAAAAATACTGACCTTACAGTCACAAAGGTGGGTCACCTCTGCTCCCCAGTGGGAGTGTGTGCCCATATCACAAGTGCTGTAGGACAGTTTTACATTATTTCATTATATTCCAGACCAGGTGAAGATATAAATCCAACTATTGAATACCTACAAGTAGTCACAAACTTGCTACCTACTGCAAATATCATAGTGTGTGCTGATGTCAACTGCCGGTCAGCCTTACGGCATAGCCGTACGGAAGACAGAGCAGGCACACACAACAGCCAGATACTTTCAGACTATATAGCCACCTCACCCTTTCAAGTGCTAAACCAACCAAATAACCTCCCAACTTTTAGCAGTACCATGTGGGAGAGTGACATCGATGTTACTCTTGCCACCAATTCAATAGCTTATAAAATCACAGACTGGTGTGTCCAGCCAGCCTGGACCACATCAGGTCACAGAGCCATTTCCTTCAAACTAAACAGACAATTACAAACAACCCAACACTCCCTGTTGGATATCAAAAGGTATAACCTTAAAAAGGCAAACTGGCAGATTTTTGCAGAACATACAGCAGCTGTTTTTTTTTAGCATTAAATCAGCTCACAGACCAACCATAAGAATAAGTATTTACTGTAACTAAAATATTTACAAATTAAAATAAAATAAATATTTACAAAAACTGCTATTATATTAAATTAAATTATATACATGTAAAAAACATTAAAACTGTGATAAAATACACTAAAATAAACCGGATTAAAAGCGATAAAAACGATAAAAATCTCTGGAGCTTTCGGAAGCATCGGCTTCCTTCCTCAGCAGTAACAGAACTTCCCGCAGCACGTCCATATATAACAGGCTCACGGTAATTATACAAGTGGTGCAGTCGGCGCATGGTCTGAACTGGAAGCGGAAATAGCTCGGGAACATGTTAAGCAAAACCGTTCATCCGTACTTAGGATGATAGTTTCAAACAGAGGATGCATACGCATTCCTCTGTCCCCTATTCATAATATTGTGGTCGGATGAACAGATTTGTAGGCTCTCGAGCCATTTACGGTTCCAGAACCCATGTGCTCGATCCACGATAACCGCATCCATAATTACCGTGAGCCTGTTATATATGGACGTGCTGCAGGAAGTTCTGTTACTGCTGAGGAAGGAAGCCGATGCTTCCGAAAGGTCTAGAGATTTTTATCGTTTTTATCGCTTTTAATCCGGTTTATTTTAGTGTATTTTATCTCAAGGATTTTATCACAGTTTTAATGTTTTTTACATGTATATAATTTAATTTAATATAATAGCAGTTTTTGTAAATATTTATTTTATTTTAATTTGTAAATATTTTAGTTACAGTAAATACTTATTCTTATGGTTGGTGTGTGAGCTGATTTAATGTTAAAATATGAATTTGCCCAACCTCAGAGGCCTTTTTCAGGATATACAGCAGCTGAGCTGCAAAAACAGGAAAATGAGTGGTCTAGATCAGACAAATGTAGCCCGGACAAGCAAGCACTGACTATGACAAACATTTTAAAAAAACAGCAACCCTGTCCATCCCACAGAAAAAACCGAGGAAGCAGACAGTTCCCTGGTGATGCCCCGAACTGACTATACTCAGAAGTAGGGTACACCAGGCGAGGAGACATTTTCAACGAGCCAGAACATCTTGGCCACAAAATGAGGTGGATGCACTGAGAGATTCTTATAGAACTCTCAGGAATCAGTATACAGCCCTTATAAGAGACAAGAAAAAGGAATGCTGGAGGCACTTGGTGGGAACTACTGGAAATAATAACCCTTGGGGAGTTGTCTACAGAATAGTGACCAACAAGCTGCCAAGAGGAGATGTCTTAGAAACTACTGTCAAACCAGATGGAACCACAACCCTGTGTTGGGTGGATTCGGTAAATAACATCCTAGACAGTATCATTCAGACTGAAACTGGAAATCATTCCCCCACCCAGCTAAACATTATAAAAGAAAACACTGAATATGACAATACCAATATTGAACCTCTGTTCACTATACAAGACTTAGAAATAGCACTATCTAAAACCAAAAACAATAAATGTCCAGGTTTTGATCTCTTAGAGGTTGAGATTATCAAAAAATTAGCAGAAATAGCACCAGATAAATTAACAGCACTATATAATAACTGTATGACAGAAGGTATATTCCCAAAAATATGGAAACAAGCTGTGTTAAGGTTAATCCTGAAAAACCCTGAAAAACTCCCTACTGATCCCAAATCATATAGACCAATAGCCCTACTCCCTGTACTAGGGAAAATATATGAAAGACTAATATATAGTAGATTAGCTCAATATTACACAAAAGCAGGTTTGCATTCCAACAATCAGTACGGTTTTAAGCTGGGCAATTCAACGGAGGATACCATGCACCACCTACTGACAACAGTTAAAAACACAGAGGAGAAATATATGCTGGCAATCTCCATTGACTTTGCTGGGGCATTTGACTCACTCTGGTGGCCTAGTGTCCTTAGGAGACTGCCAGGCAAATGCCCCACAAAACTTCTATAAGGTAATAAACAGCTACCTTACAGACAGAAGTGTCTCAGTACGCACAAGGTTCCAGGAATTGACACGCCCTGTGAATAAAGGCTGCCTTCAGGGTTCAATCCTTGGCCCTTTCTTTTGGAACATTGTTCTGGACAAATTTCTGGCCTTGGATCTGGGCCCCGTGGAAAGGCTGGCCTTTGCAGATGACATGATTTTCCTTGTAAAAGGTAACTCACGAGTTGTTGTAGAGCAAAGATCAAATGCCGCCCTCTTGCAGCTGCAGGAGTGGGCACAAATACACATGCTCAAAATATCGCCTGAAAAAACCAAACAAATAATTCTAAAAGGCAATTTGGACATAAGAAGACGTCCACAAATCAAATTAACACAACCACTATAAAAATGGTAACAGAACTAAAATATCTTGGAGTGGTCTTTGATTCAAAATTAACTCTTTACCCCCATTTGATCTACTTGGCGAAGAAAGTGGGAAATTATGCAGGAATGATTGCCAGGATCAGTCGAGCAGACTGGGGACTCAAAAGAAAGACCCTGGCAATCATATACCGTGCAATGTTCCTACCTGTTATCACCTATGGAGCCGGTGCGTGGTTCATCCGCTTGGCCATAGTAAGAAATAGGAATAAATTAGAATCGATACAAAGGGCAATACTACTCACTATTACCAGAGCACGTCGCACAGTAAGCACACCTGCACTACAGTTGCTGGCCGGAACTCTCCCACTTTACCTGGAGGCTTATATTATAGATTTAAAAAGGGCATACCCACAGAATTTCTGGGGATAGCCCTTGATACAACCAACACCTTCAATGATGAAAGAAAAAGAATAGCCACAAAGCTCCACGAGCTATGGCAAACAAAGTGGGAGCAGGAAACCAGAGGTCTGGTTACCAAACGGTTTCTGCCACGGGTGTCAATTGTTAGTCCAAAGCCACCTAAGTGGTATGCCCCTGGACTTTTTACAACATTTATATTGACAGGTCACAGCTCCCTAAAGGCGAAACTAACCTCCTTAGGCCTGACCGATGACCCAAACTTCACCTATGGTGAAAATGAAGACTGGGCACACATTCTATATGAATGTATAATATATGACATCCCCAGAACAGAGCTAATAGCACAGATTGGTTCCCTTCCCAGGGGAGAAGAACATCTGTTCATCATAGAAGAGCAAAACTATAAAGCTTTTACATCTTTCACACAGAAAGTATTCGAAATGTGCAGAGCAATGCAAAGAATGGCAATTCAGCCCCCCCCCCAGCAATTAAACAATAATCAATAGTAAAATTGCCCAAGTTTCCCACCACGCCCAGACGATGACTTAAAAACTGTTAGGATAGCAGTATTCTGCACCCTGACAGAAACCTGACATAACAAAACTCCCCAGGATTACCCTGCCATGTGTAGGAACCTGGGGGCCCATACCAAATATGTAACCATGTAGGGGAGGGAGATGTACAGGCAGCCGGGGAAGCAAATTAATTGAAAAATATCAGTAAGCTGGTAGCAAGGGGATGCAATGTAGAATGAAAGAAGAATGAATGAATGAACAAAAATGAAAGATAGAATGAATAGGCTGGGCACTGAGTGAACCAGGAATTATGGTAAAAGGGAATAAATGGCAGTTTTGGTGAAAGAAAGAGTGACCTAGCATGAGGGAAAGAGAGAGAGTGAATGGGAATGAGTGGAAGAGCAAATGTAATTGGCCGAAAGAATGCAAAGTTAAAAATAACTTACATTACTGTACCAACAAACATTTACTAACCACATAAACACTATCACTGCATTCTCCCCTGGCCTGCAAAAAAAAAAACTTGCAGCTAGGTCTGCACCACAACTGAAGAATAACAGTAAGTTGTGGTGTCCAGAGAGTGAAGTGCAGAAAGTAAGAGTCGAATAAATGAGATGAGAGCTAGAAGAATGAATAAAAGTGTAAGCATGTGAGAAAAAGAACACAAACCATAAATGCTACAGTTAAGTACACACTAACCCTAGTTTTAACTAGTAGTTAAATTTACACTACACATCATTGCATCCCCTCCTGGTGTGTGAGAAAAAGATGAATGAGTTGAGTGAAAAAAAAATTAAAAAATATATATATATATATAAAAAACTTGGGGAAAAAAATTATAAAATAATAAAAAAAAAAAAGAATAATAAAAAAAAAAAAAAAAGAATGCAAGTAGAGTGAAAATGCAGATTATGAATGAAGTAAATGTTTGTCGCTCCCACCCCCTCGCCTGTTGGGTTCCCCACTGCCAGCTAACATATCCCACCCCCGAAGCGGGATGGGCAGCTTGACCTTCATACTGGATTCGACACTGCTTGGACATGACACCGACGAAGACATTCTGCGGCTTTGCTGCCAACACGCCATTGGCGATCTGAACTGGGTACTCTAACCTGGTTCCCTTTAAAACCCCCATCCCTAGGCAGGGGAGGGAGGAGACGGATCTCTGTCTCCTCTCCTCCCTGCCTAGCCCCCATACTTCGACTGGTGGGGTGGGGCTCGTCTCCACTGACCTCTTTAGGGATGCCTAATCTATCGTCCCTATTCTTCTATCTGTTTTTCCCCCAGTCTTCAGTCTCCTCCCCCTCCTCACTAAATCGACCGAGTAAACCTTCAACAATGCCGCCAAATTATAATCAACGTCTAAATTCTACCGGTTTTATGTAAATCTCTAAGACAACTAACTCTATTAGCTTTTATCTAGCATATAGCCTCACATGTCAAAACTTAATAACATCGAAATTTTGCCCGACCTATTTGGCCTTCAACACATCTCTTTAGCTTTCAACCCCAACCAGCGATTTCCTAACAGCAATCCCATTAAGCATTAATGTCAAACACAATTTTTTTTTTTTAATAGGTCCTAGCCACTGAAATCCCAGGAAACTAGGTGGCAGGACCTGCCAGAGCAATTTGTTGTGATACTGGATACACCCGGCTAGCCTCCACGTGGCAGGGTATGGGCAACATCGGGCCCCACTAGGGGCCTGGCGGCCAATAAGCCAGATAAACAATGGACACAACATATCACACGGCACAGACATGGCCCACACACTTTCAAGTCTCTGGTTTGACAGTGTACTGTCCTCGATACAGCGAAACACACACGGAGATGAGAGAAATCCCAGGTGCCGTCTGACACAAATATACCTAATATACCTGTATCCTGGAAAGGAGGTCAATAGCTTCTAAATACCACAAAAGATGAGCACTGACCATTTTTTCCAGTTTCCTTCATGATTTGGCAAGTTCAGAGAATTGGAAGAAACTGCAAAATTCATTAAATTTGCAGACAGTGTAAAACTAGCTGAACTTAACCTGAAAATGTTTCAGTGGATCAACCTGGATGATTTTGAGATGCAGTTCATTGATTTTCAGAGCAGCTCAATTTGGAGGCAAAAATTTACTGACCTGAGAACTGATTCAGAAAATACTGAAAGGGAACGATTAGTGACAGGATTAGCAAAGAAAATTACAGAAAATGAGGTATTAAAAGTTTGGAATTCCATTCCTAAAACTTTTGTCAGTTTAAAAACTCTGGCAATAGCATTACTAACAATTTTCTCATCAACATATTCTTGAGAGTCGTCCTCAGTGATGAACTTTATTAAGTCTAGTCATAGGACTAGTCTTACGGATTAAATTAATGCTGCATGCATAGCTCTACAAGTTACAAAGTATAAGCCTCATGTAAAGTATCTGTCGTCAATGGTGCAGCAACAGAAGTCTCACTGATGTTTTATATTTATAATATAAGAGAGGTTTATCATTTTATATTAAATTTGTTCTGTAAGCTAAAAGTTACATATTTGTTATGAAGGGTTTTATTTTAATACCTTTATTAATGCATCTTTGAAATAATATATTTTATTTCATTCCTTTTTTGGTTACGCTTTTGTCAAGTAAAATGCGTATGAGGAAAAATATAACAATATAATAGAACTTCAATTAACCGAACTAAATGGGACTAAGGCCAGTTCGGTTAATCAAATAGTTCGGTTAATCAAATGTACATGAGAATACCCAGTTTATATGAAACAGTGTAATTAGGCCTACAATTAAATTATTGCATGCAAGGTATTTTGAAATATGAAGTATTATAAAAAATAATTGATTTAGGAAACAGTTTGTAAATAATAACTGAAACATTTTGAAGAAACAATGTATATTATATTTATTTTGAACTTACCTAATTGTTTTACATGGTTTCAACTATTTTTTTTACATAAACAGATATAAACAATCATGACTAATTGCACACAAATAAGAGTATAATGGACCTTGGGAAGATTTATTTTTTAAAATATGTAATCTTGAATTTTTGTTTGAACCGTAAGAGATTGTCTTTTTTTCGTATCAAGATTTCTCATCCTCTTTTATAGCAGTCCATAGAACTGCATTCAGACTGTTATTCACACCATGCCATGTAGTTTCTGACACAGTGAAGGCCTCTGCGTGAGTGGGCCTTCAAATGCATTAAGCGGCAGGAAAAGTGCACTAAAAGCAGATACTGCTTTTAGTGCACTTTTAGTGCACCAATTTTTTTAGGGGGTGACAGTGGTTCGGATAATCAACATTATTATTATTATTTGCCATATGGTGCAAGGAAGCCTGAGGCTTATGCTGCACCAGCCAAAAAAAATTCCCAAGTTACCCTGAGAGAGAGAGAGAGAGAGAGAGAGAGAGAGAGAGAGAGAGAGAGAGAGAGAGAGAGAGAGAGAGAGAGAGAGAGAGGTCTACTGTACTTTACAAAATTCCAGGCAGCGCGTGAGGGTAGTTTTTTTTAAAAGATTTAGCCAATTTTGGCACGCACCCTTGAAAAGGTTCGCCACCCCTGTTCTAGGAAGTTAATTTTTTTATCAAGTATTATACCAAGAAATCGAGTTCTGGGCTGAAAAGTAACACAATGAGGGTCTAACTGAAGGTCTGGATCAGGATGTAATGTACGTTTACAACAGAAGTGTACTGCAGGTGTTTGCGATTTAGAAATTCTGTTACCACTGTTTCTGGCCCAAGAGACTATTCTATTAATGGTGTCTTGTAGTTGTCTCTCAATAAGTCGCATATTTTGAGAATGACATGAGATTACAAGATCATCAGCATACAGGTATGCATCAACCATGTCAGGTATACACTGGTTATAAAATCGATCCTGATGGTAAAAATTGTGGCACTCAGCACTGAGCCCTGGGGAACTCGCTCTTCTTGTACATATGTTCCTGAAAGTGAAGAATGCAATTGGACTTGGAAGGATCTGTTAGCTAGGAAATTCTGAATAAATTTCAGGAGATGACCCTGAAGACCAAATTTATGTAAATCCTGAAGAATCCCATATTGCCAAGTTGCCTCAAAGGCTTTTTCGATGTAAATGCATATCACTACAAAGTGCTCATTTCTTAGAAAAGCATTCCGAATATTTCCCTCCACTTTGATAATGAGGCAAAGCGTCGATCTACTTCTCCGAAAACCAGGCTTGGACTCAGATTGTTTTGAGTCTCCAGGAACCATGTTAGTCGAGCGTCAACTATTTTTTCCTATGTTTTTCCCAAGCAAATGGTTAAGGAGATAGGCCGATAGTTTTTCGGATCTGTGTGGTCTTTTCCTGGTTTCGGGAAGGCTAGCACATAAGAATGGCACCAGCTAGCGGAGTAATATTCCTCAAAGAAAATTCTATTATAGAGTCTTAAGAGAGAACTTAATGATCTTTCACTTAAATAGGAAATCATTGTGTAATAAATTCCATCAGGACCTGGAATCTCTGTTCTTCACCCGTGTGAGTGCACTGCAATTCCGACATGGTCAAAAGCAGATTTTATGAAAATTGGAGAGAGGTATTGAAATTCAGTTTATACTTTTCTGCCCTGGATTTCAGCAACTGAAAAGCTGGTTCATATGTGGAAACAGCTGAGTGTGTTTCAAAAGACGAATCGAATGCATTAGAGTTGCACGCGAGTATTTGCCCTTAATTCGTTTAATTTTTTTCCAGACTGTAGCAGTATTTGTGGATCTGTTTATAGTGGCAGCATAATGCACCCATGCTTCTTTTTTATGCATTCGCCTTACATGATGAGCCTTAGCCCTTGCTCTCTTAAACTGTAGGAGATTTGGCTGTGGATGGAGTTTTTTCGAAACTGATTCCAGAATTTATTTCTTTCTCTTTTAGCAAAGCTATACGCTTCATTTCACCACATTTTAGGATGGATCCGGATTTTAGATGATGATTTCGGGATAGCAGATTCAGCTGCTATCATTATTTGTTGTGTAATACTGCAGAATCAATCTTGACAGTTGCAATGATGGAGGAATCTAAATGAGCTATTTCTTGATATTTCATCCAGTTGGCCTTGTAAAATTTCCAAAATGTTTTAATGTTACTCTGCAGATGAGAACTTGTATAGAAATTACAGATGATCGGAAAATGGTCACTATCGTGCAGGTTGTTGGTAACTGTCCAGTCTATGAGAAGAAATATTATTGGAGAACATACTAACAGATCAATAGCAGAGATTGAGCCAGATGATAAATGCACATATGTGTGATTACGGGTATTTAAAATAGTTAAGTTGTTTATCTAAGAATTTTTCAATTATTTTCCCTCTGCAGTCAAGATGTTGAGAGCCCCATTGGGGGTGATTGCCATTCCAGCCACCAAGAATACAGAAAGAAGCGGGTATTTCTCTAAGTTATCTAAAATCAGCAGGAGTGTAAGCATGGTTTGGCGACAGATACAATAAGACTAATGTTATTGTTATGCCACTGGTGATGCGAGGTGCAACTGTCTCCAATGGTGTTTGTAGGGGAACAGGTCTAGAAGGAATTAGAGAGTTTACTAAGGGCGCTACTCCTCCATGAGCTGCATTAGAACAGTTTCTATCTTTTCTATACATGGTGAAGTGTTTCTTATAAAAACTGCATTCATCAGTTTCTTGTATGCTTGCTGCAGCAGGCTTATATTCACTTAGGAGATCATATAGGTCATCTAAATTAGCACAAAGTTTGCAACAAACCCATTGAATCACTGTGTGCTTTGTTTGGTTTTTAACTGGTATGTTTGGTTACTTCCCACAGATATTTTTGTTTGTGCCTGTCTAGTTTTGCGTTTTCTTTCTTTGGGAAGGTTGACCTTCCCGTGTCAACGTCTCCCTCTGCATGAATCTCAAGAACTGTATCATCTTCATTTACCTTTCCATCAATGTCCATGGTATAAGATATTAATTTATGCATGTTGTTCCTTTCAGGGCTCTTGGTTCATTCCATTGGTTGCACATTGGGTTTCTTTTCTGGAGGTATTGTTACAGGTGTATTAGCTTCTTGAGTAGCATATCTGGAGGCAGATTGTTCCTTTGATGAGGAAAGAAGTGATTCAGCCCAAATAGATATCGATATATTTGGAGGGACTGAGCAGTCAGTCTGAGTTGCTACTGAGTGTAGCTGCTGTGTAACTGAAGCATATGTAGATGACTTAGTAGGCACTGCAAATGTTTCTTTGCTTCTTGGTATGACACTTTCTGCTATATCTTATATTTCTGAATATTCTTTTCCCATTTCTATTGGAGGCATTCCTTTGAGAAAGCAGAATGTTTGCTGTGACAGTTGCACTTCAGTGTTACAGTTTGTGTGTGTGTACGTTCTTTAGTCTTTAGAACCACTAGAAGTGGTGGTGGCTACACCTATGCAAACAGTTTGGGAATGACCAAATTATTGGCACTTAAAGCACCGAACTGGGTTCAGAATGTAAGGTCTTACCTGACATCTAAAGTAACCAGCTTTAGGTAGGTAGATTTGGGTTTTAAATGTGAGTATCACTGTTCGAGAAGAGATGGGCTCTCATTCTTTCTTTGATGATGATTCTTTTGGTTCAACCTCCGATATGTTTAACAAATCCCATTTGTTATAATACCCCTTTAGAGGAGTTTAAGGTGGCATGTGGGGTAACCTTCATGAGAATTCCACCAAAGGTAGATACTTTTTAATAGTCTCTCAGCATGTCTATGTTCGGTCATTTCAACTAAAAATCTCTGTATCTTAATCGCCTAACCATTTTTAGAGGGCCAGCCACATTTTCAAGACATTTTTGTATCAAAAATGGGGAGTGCTTACTCAATGGTTGGTCTGTGGAGGGGTGTAGTATTAAAAAGAGAGGTGCGGTATTATCCGTTCCTTCTATTTTTTTTTTTTTTTTTTTTTTTTGTCTCTTAGCATGGGATGTTGTGTCATCGTGATCTGGATCATGCTTATCTAGATCCATAAGTGGACTGTTTAGTTTTGTCCATCTTTGATCCTTTTGGCCCTGGGGAGGCGGCTTTCTTCTCCCAGGTTTCCAGCCCCACCAGAGACCAAGCGATAAAGGAAGGTTAGTAGTTAGTGCATTAGTAAATTAGTCCTATGTACTAACTACTAACCTTTCTTTATTGCTTCCTACTGAGTACTGAGAAGAAAGGTGTCTTTCCATTCTGTTAGGTACACTAACTTCTTTACTTTAATCGAGCAAAATTAAATAACTCTGGAAAAAATGAAGAATAACACTATCATTAACAGCTGCTCTTTAAGGAAATAGCTTGGAAATCACTATAGTCACTTGCTTGGTACTTGGGGCCATTGCAAACAGGTTTGATTTGATTTAGTTTTTAATGGCGCATCGGCAGCTAAGGCCATAATGCGCCGTCAAATTTAAACGGGATACTAAACATTTTGGTAGCCTATACCTAGGCTACTTGTTGCGGTAGCCTAGGTATAGGCTACCGCAACAAGCTATTATGTTAAAAATGTATAAAGTTAAGTAAACCCATATAAAATATAAAACTTAAATCTTTGAATATCAATTAATGGAATGTAAAAAGTTAAAAACGTCAAACATGTTGTGTGTCACCTATAATCTGACTGAGTGTAAATGGTTCAGTCAGATTATTAAAAGCAGTAAAACACAAGCATCGTGGTTCTATAAAAACAGGACATTCTATAAGAAGATGACGGACGGTTAAAATAACGATACACATCTCACACACAGGTGGGTCATCTGTCCTCAGCAAATAGGAATGTGTTAGATGACTATGACCTATGCGGAGCCGAGCAAGAATAACTTCTATCAGATGGTTGGATTTAATAAAAGCATCACGAATGCAAGTTTCCGATCAGATTAAATGATCCAGAGTGGATCTATTTCTTCAGAAGTCACACCTTTTCTTCGGAGTCCTGGACAGCTGATCATTTATTTCCAAAAATCATACAAGGAGTGCATTAACCATTCTTTCCAGGATTTTGCACAAACAGCTTGTCAGAGTGATAGGACGATAGTTACTTGGATTTCTAGGATCCTTTCCTGGTTTTGGGAAAGCAAGAACAATAGCCTTTCGCCAGGAATCCGGAAATTTCTCGTTAAGAAAAATTCTGTTAAACAAAATTAAAAGGTGATCCTCAGATTGCGGTGAGAGGTGTTTTAACATTTCATAGTGGATGTCATCGGCCACACAGCACTTTCATGCGTGAGAAAGAGTGCTGCATTTAACTCTTCCTGTGAAAAGGGCTTGTTATAGGGTTCAAACCCTTTTCACAGGAAGAAGCTTAGAAGTTTAGTGGGTTTTTCTCACTTTTCTTTTTCAGGGCCAAAAACTCTGGGGGGGGAGGAAAGATTTTATTGTAAATGTTTCCCCTAGAGTATTTGCAACTAGAGTTAGATCTGCAATTGGACATCCATTGTGCTCGAGCATCACTGAAGGGCATGGCGAATATTTTCCCTTCATTTTCAGGATCTTATCCCAGACTACTTTTCAGCTAGCAGTCTGAGTTATTGACGATGTAAAACAGATCCAAGATGATATTAATATAAATGATATTAAATTTTTAGTCGTGTGTGGGATATCCTCCAGGCTTTGTTTTGTGCTTTTTTTTCTGCTGTGCATTCTGAATTCCACAAAGGTTTGGGAAATAGTGGGAACTGGCTGGATGATTTTGGGATTGCAATTGCAGCTGTCAGTGAGCATATGCTCTATGACTCGTACCCTTCCATTGATGTTAGCACTACCCCAAAGTGTTATGTCCATTGAAATCCCCAAGAATTAAACAAGGGGAAGGCAACTGCATGACAAGATCATCAAGGTCTTTCTGGGGAATGGTTAATCCCAGATAGCAAATAAACAGAGCAGACAGTTAATAAGAACCCCACTGTAAGGCAAATTGCTACAGCCTCAATGCTAGTTGTAAGCTGCAAAGGCTGAAATGGGATCTGGTTGCCGACGAGGATTGCGAATCCTCCATGAGCAGGACCATCCACAATTCTATCCTTACAAATGATGGTAATGTTAAGCATGGAGGGGTCATCATTTTGTTTCGCCCACATAACATTCCCCACAATCCGGGCATTTTATCTGGTTAATTAACCAGAATTTTACGGGGTTTCAAAACACGCTGTGTGTAGCTTCCAGGGCGGAGGTTCCACACAGTTGTGTCCCAGGTAAAAGATTCAATCGCAAAGGACCTTAGTATTGGAGTTGTTTATAGGATAAAATGCCCGGATTGTGGGGAATGTTATGTGGGCGAAACAAAACGGCGGTTAAAAGATTGTCTGGGAGAGCATTTAATTGCTATAAAAACCGCTGATTATAACAAGTCCGGTGTGGCCGAGCATTATTGGGAGAGGCAGCACCAAATCTCCCCAGAGGATGCAGTTATTGTGGATCGAGAGCATGGATTCTGGGACCGTAAATGGCTCGAGAGCCTGCGAATCTGTTCATCCAACAACAATACCATGAATAGGGACAGGGGTATGTGTTTGCATCCCCTATTTAAAACTATTGTCCTAAGTACGGATGAACGGTTTTGTTTTGCACGCTCCCAAGCTATTTCCGCTTCCAGTTCTGACCATGCGCCGATGGAACCATGTGGTGTGAGCCTGTTATATATAAGGAAGTGTTGCCAGATTTGGTTTGGTTTGGTTTGGTTTTTAATGGCGCATTGGCAGCTAAGGCCATAATGCGCCAAGACAAATTTAAAATGTTATTAAACATTTTGGTAGCAAAAGCTACCACGTCAAACAAATAATTATTACGTTAACAAGGTATAAAAGTAAAACCATAAAACTTATATCTTTGTATAAACATTAATAGATTGTAAGAAGTTAAAAACGTCAGACATATTGTCTCTGTCACCTATAATCTGACTGAGTGTAAATGGCTCAGTCAAATTATTAAAATCAGTAAAACACAAGCGTCGTGCTTCAATAATAACAGGACATTCTACAAAAAGATGACTGATGGTTAAAATAACATTACAATTCTCGCACATAGGTGGGTCATCCGCCCTCAGCAAATAGGAATGTGTTAGATGACTATGACCTATGCGGAGCCGAGCAAGAACAACTTCCTCTCTTCGGACCCTGCGTAGACTGGACTGCCATTGCATAATTACAGGCTTAATGCGATGTAATTTATTTGTGGCCTGTCCATGCCAAGAATCTTGCCATTGGGAAAGTAGTTTAGAACGTATTATTTGCCTGTAGTCTGTATAGGGGACTGACAGGCAATAATTATCCAGGGAAATGGCTGATTTGGCAGCGGCATCAGCTGATTCATTTCCCCGGATCCCAATGTGGCTTGGGATCCAGCAAAAACGAATATCGAATTCTAATTTCTTGAGGGAAAAAAGAATCTGCCGGATCCCGGACAGGATCGGATGAGGATTAAAACTCACCGATACCAGAGCCTGTAACACGCTCGACGAATCACAATAAATCATATACAGTAATACCCCGAAGTTACGCGATAGGTGGGTCCGACGAAAATCGCGTAAGTCGAATTCGCGTAAGTCGGGGTACAACTTTGCATATAAATACATATAAATTTTGCTTAATTGGGACCAAGGACTAACAAAAACACTAGTTTAGAAGAAAAATATTAATAAAATTGCAGTTCTTTATACATATTAATACAAAATATGTATTAAAAAAACAAATGACTTGCGTTAAAAAGTTATTTCGATGTCGATGGCTTCATAAAATCTAACAAATTCGTCTGAAGACACAGCGCGTTCCTTTTTTTCACGCAGAATTTCTTCGTAGCAAGCTAATAATTTTTTTATTCCTTGCTTTGTAGCTATAACGCGTTCTTCGTTGGAGTCTATGTTTTCTAAAATTTTTAAGCCCTTTACAATTGAGATCTTTTCAATTTTCAACATGTCAAGTTTGCAATTGTCATGTGCTTTTCGCCGTTGCTTCATTTAGGCCTGTAGCACGTGCAATATCACATGGTCTTTCATTTCGCTCAAAACGTTTCACAATTTCATATTTTTTCTCTATCGACAGAGGCGAACTGGCCATAAGCCTTACCGGGGAAACCCCGGTGGGCCAGTGTGATTTTGGCCATAAACCATAGTGCGAGGCCACTATAAATTTTCCCGGGTAAGAATTTTTGATCCAGTCCGCCTCTGTTTATCGATAATTGCTTTTCTTTTTCTCTCTGAATCTGCAGTGTCTTCACCAGGACGCTTCCTTTTCACACCTTTTAATTCTTTTTCTCATTTTTAGGGAATAAAGCACAATTACAAAACGAGGAGCACGCTTGATACGCATAAGCTTGATACGCATAAACAAAGCTGCGCGCATGTAGCAACTGAATAAACAACACCATAAAGGCAGAGATACACTATTAACACCTCACATTTCTAGGGGTTACTACCATAAAACAATAAAAATCCAGTTGCGTTTCTGCTAGTGAAATCTGTTATAAACTGGTAGTAAACTCGATCTAATTGCATTTGCGATTATACCGATAGCTGGAAATGTGTGGGTTTTTACGTTATTATGGTGAAATGTGTTTCCCCTTCACTGATATAAAAAACATAAAAGCAGCAAAGTTTAATTTTGTTCATCTTTCGCTCTCAATCTCCGCCGTCGCACCGGATATCGATAACATATGAAAAACGACCTTGAAGATAGTGGGCGGCAGCGTTGCCAAACGAAAAAATCAAGAACCGCGTAACTCCGAGTTCGCGTAAGTCGGGGTAGCGTAAGTCGGGGTATTACTGTACCTCTGGTAGTCGCAATTTTTAATGTGATTTTTTTTTTTTTTTTTTTTTTTTTGATTTGGTAGTTGTTGGCGCATCGGCTTCTGTGGCCATATTGCACCTCCCAAGGTTTTTGCAGTACTTTGATCCAAGCCCGAGGCGGGAATCGAACCCGCGACCTTTGGGTTGCCGGGCAGGTACTTTACCCACTCGGCTAGCCCGGTCGGCTTTTTAATGTGATCTAGGGCTGTTTGAATTGCATGCAACTCTGCAGTATAAATGCTAGTTTCTTGTGGGATCTTATAGGATAATGTTTTGTGAGGGAATACAACAGCAGATCCCACATGACATTCTAACTTTGAGCCATCTGTGTAGACTGGCAGAAAGTCAGAATACTGCTGTCTATGTGATGCAAAGAGTTGCTGGTAGACAGTTGGCGGTGTAGTAGCCTTCTCCCAGATCTTAAGGGAGAAGTCGCAAGTTGGAAGATAATCATGCCAGGGTGGAAAGAATTGCCTTGGTGACTGGGCAACGTTGTCTACCGTCAAGTTTAACTCATTCAGCAGCCCTTGAATGCGAATACCAAAGGGTTTGTTGGCAGTCCGACGGGTGTTGTAGAGGTTTTCCCAGCGCGGGTCAAAAACGGATGGCCACGTGGGATGATCGGGCAGGGATTTTAATTTAAAGGCGTACTGTAAGGACAACTGCTTACGTCGAAGGGACAGAGATGGTTCATTTGCTTCAACGTAAAGGCTTTGGACAGGAGATGTGCGAAATGCTCCAGTGGCTGTCCGGATGGCTTGATGGTGGATTGGATCTAACCACCGAAGTGCACTATCTCTAGCAGAACCATAAACCTGAGACCCATAGTCAAGTTTGGTGCGGACAAGTGCTCGGTACAGATGAAGAAGGGTAGAACGATCTGCGCACCATGAAGTTGACGAAAGGGCACGAAGGATGTTAAGCCCTTTGATACACCTTGTCCTCAGCTGACGAATGTGTTGTAAAAATGTCAGCTTTTTGTCGAAAATAAGTCCAAGGAATTTGAATTCTGCTACAACTGGGATGTTATTTTCCCCAAGCCTTAATTCTGGGTCAGGATGAAGATTACGTTTGCGACAGAAGTGTACACAAACAGTCTTCTGTGATGAAAATCTGAACCCATTAGCCAAAGACCAAGCTGTAAGATGGTCAATGGTTTTCTGCAGTTGCCTTTCAATGACCCTCATACTGCATGAGTGACAAAATATAGCAAAGTCATCTACATAGAGGGCATTGTTTACAGTGGGTGGAAGTTGTTCTGTGATAGAGTTTATTTTGATTGCGAAAAGCGTGACACTTAGAACGGATCCTTGTGGGACTCCCTCTTCCTGAGAGAAAACTCGAGAGAGGGTGGATCCTAAACGGACTTGAAATTGGCGATCCGAAAGAAAGTTTTTAATGAAAAGAGGAAGGTTACCTCTAAGACCAAAGTTATAAAGGTCTTTCAAAATCCCAAATCGCCAGGCTGTGTCGTACGCTTTTTCAATATCAAAGAAAACTGCTACCAAATGCTCGGATTTAATAAAAGCATCACGAATGGACGTTTCCAATCGGATTAAATGATCCAGAGTGGATCTATTTCTTCGGAAGCCGCACTGTGTCCTGGAAAGCAGACCCTTTGTTTCTAAATACCATACCAGTCGTGCATTAACCATTCTTTCCAGGACTTTGCACAAACAGCTTGTCAGAGCAATAGGCCGATAGTTACTTGGATTGCTAGGATCTTTTCCTGGTTTTGGGAAAGCAAGGAGGATAGCCCTTTGCCAGGAATCCGGAAATTGTTTGTAAATAAAAATTCTGTTAAACAGAATTAAAAGGTGATCCTTAGATTGTGGTGAGAGGTGTTTTAGCATTTCATAGTGGATGTCATCGGCCCCCACAGCACTTGCATGCGTGAGACAGAGTGCTGTATTTAACTCTTCCTGTAAAAAGGGCTTGTTATACGATTCAAGCCCTTTTGAAGAGAAGTTCGGTGGGTTTTTCTCAATTTTCTTTTTCAGGGCCAAAAACTCTGCGGGAAAAGATGTTATCGCAGAGATTTTTGCAAATGTTTCCCCTAGACAATTTGCAACTGCAGTTCGATCTGCAATTGGACATCCGTTGTGCTCGAGGATCACTGAAGGGCATGGTGGATATTTTCCCTTCATTTTCCGGATCTTATCCCAGACTACTTTTGAGCTAGCAGCCTGCGTTATGGAAGATGTAAAACGAATCCAAGATTTCCTTTGGCTCTGACGTCGTACATAACGTGCTTTTGCACGTGCACGTTTGAATGATATTAAATTTTCAGTGGTGGGATATCGGCGGAATATCCCCCACGCTTTGTTTTGTGCTTTTTTTGCTGCCGTGCATTCTGAATTCCACCAAGGTTTGGGAAATAGTGGGAACCGGCTGGATGATTTTGGGATTGCAATTGCAGCTGCCTGGACAATCGTTTCTGTGACATACATGACTGCTTCATTGATTGGCTCCTGACTGACTCTAGTGATGTCAAAGTTTGCCAGATATTGAAAGGCATTCCAGTCAGCCTGATCGATCTTCCACCGCGGTAAACTAAATGGCAGACAGGGTCTACCATTAGTTAGGGTTGTTATCACGGGGAAGTGATCGCTTCCATATGGATTTTCTTCTACCTCCCAAGTAAGTGAAGGAAGGAGAGAAGGGGAGCAGATAGAAAGATCAATGGCAGAGAATGTACGGGTAGGCATGTGGAAGAAGGTGTTTATTCCCACATTTAGGAGGGAGAGATCATTGTCAGTGAGCATATGCTCTATGACTCGTCCCCTTCCATTGATGTCAGCACTACCCCACAGAGTGTTATGTCCATTGAAATCCCCAAGAATTAAACAAGGGGAAGGCAATTGCATGATAAGATCATCAAGGTCTTTCTGGGGGATGTCAATCCCAGGTGGCAAATAAACAGAGCAGACAGTTAATAAAAACCCCACTGTAAGGCGAATTGCTACAGCTTCAATGCTAGTTGTAAGCTGCAAAGCCTGAAATGGGATCTGGTTGCCGACGAGGATTGCGAATCCTCCGTGGGCAGACCCATCCACAATTCTATCCTTACGAATGATGGTAATGTTATGCATGGTGGGGTCATCATTTGCCTTTAAATAAGTCTCCTGTATACAAAAGCAAACTGGCTTGTGCTTTTGCAGGAGTGCCTTGATGTCGTTAGTATTTTGCCGGAATCCACGACAATTCCACTGTAGGAATTTAGCCATTATTTGGACTTGGTGGGTCCATCAGGCGGCTTCCGAGGTGCTGAGGGCTTAATTTTGTCAGTCTTGGATTTATCTTTCCTGGGGAAGTATGGACGCTGTCCTGTGTCCATTTCTTCCTCAGCGAAGAGTTCCAAAACTGACTCATCATGTACCTCCTTCTGCTCGACATCCATGTTTTCCTGGGTACTAGGTGTTACTTCCCCTTTCTTATTCTTTTCTTTTGCTTTCGTTACTTGTGGAGCATTAGGAGGTATCGATATAGGAGTGGCAGCTGATTGGTCCTTCTGTGCAGGTTTTTGGGAGCTTAAAAGATAACGTGCAATGGGAGTAAATGATTCTTTTGGAGGGACGGACATGTCCGTCTGAGTTCCAATCGAACATTTCCCTGCTACCTTCTGGGCGTAGGTAGGTTTGTTGATGTTAAGAGGTTTCACTGCTTTTCTTGCCTCCTGGTACGATATGTTTAGCTCTGCCTTCAGCCGTTGGATTTCTTTTTCTTCTTTCCACCTCTGGCATGCCCTTGAATAGGCCGGATGTTCTCCCTCACAGTTAATGCAGGTGGGTTTAGTGGCTGAACATGCTGTTGTTTCGTGGTCCTTTGCACCGCACCGGGCGCATGCAAGGACTCCACGGCAGGCCATTTGAGAATGTCCATACTTCTGACACTTAAAACACCGTAAAGGGTTTGGAATGTATGGACGTACTGGACAGTTGATGTATCCAGCTTTAATCTCATCAGGAGGTTTGGGAGAGTTAAAAGTCAGGATAACACTCCTGGTTTTAACAATTTTCCCATCCCTTCGCGCAGTGATTCTCTTGACGGCAGTAACTCCCTGTGGTTTTAATTCGGAGCAGATTTCCTCCTCGGTGACGTCGAGAAGGTCCCACTCCGAAATGACACCTCTCGATGAATTTAGTGTTCTGTGTGGTGTCACTGTTATGGGTATACCTCCGATTGATGTTACTCGGAGTAGATGTTCAGACTGCCCGTCATTTTTTGTTTCAATCAAGAGGTCCCCAGAACGGAGCCTCTTAACCGACTTGGGTGTACCTGCTAACCCATCCAACCCTTTTTGTATAAAAAAGGGCGACATTTTACCAATCGGTGTTTCATTGGTGGAATGCATTATTAAGAACCTTGGGACAGGCCCTGATGGTAGTTCGGTTCGCTGCCTCTTTGTAGCAATAATGCTATCTGCCTCTCCGTCGTTATTTTCAGATAGGGACCGGGTTGGGGCCCCTGAAGGAATACGTTTATCAGGATTCATGAAGTTATTTAAATTGTTCAGTGCCCGGGCTCCCCACCCACCACGGAGCCCAAAGGGACGCCCACTACCCGGCATGCAATAAATGCGCTCGGGAGTGGGACGCCAGAGCTACCCAGACACTATACCCGCACCGCCGCCAGCCTGAATCCTGTCCCTCGGACCATGAGGGTAGGGGCGTGGCATTGACACGGTTGACCCTCGCAGGCGAGCCTACTAGCCGATTGATCCTAGCCGGGCCTTCCAGGACCACCCGTCTTGTCGAAGCAGGGGCCAAAGTGGTGTATTGAAGCTGGGCCCCTCAACCACCAGGATCCCCCTTTCCGAATTTCCACGGGTCGCAGCGCACGGCAAACATGCCGGATTCCATTGATGTAAGCCTGGAACCTAGGCTGTGGGCGTTGGATCCCAGTGATGCTAGTCTGGAAGTCCAGCAGCGTCACTGGGAGGTCCCCTCACCACGTACAGGTGCCCACGTCGAGGGGGTGTTGCCAGAAGATTTATTAATGTTGAGGAAGGTGATGCTTCCGAAAGTTACAGGTTTTATCGCTTTTAATCCAGTTTATTTTAGGTAATTTTAATTTTATCACAATGATTTTATTACAGTTTTAATCCTTGTATAGTGTATTATAGCAGTTTTATTTTATACATTAAAATATTTTATTTTAATTTGTAAATTTTAGTCACAGTAAAGAGCTATTTCAATTAATGGTTGGTGTATGAGTTTATTTATCATCAAGACATAGTTTTCTTGCTTCTTGGTAGCTGACTTTATTCTCGACCTTGGATTTTACTATTTTTTTCCCAGTTTTCCATTTTTCACAAATTTTAGAATATGCCAGGTGGTCACCTTGGCAGTTCGCGCATGTCATTTTTGCAGAACAGTCACTCTGATTGTGATCTGAGGACCCACAATTTGGGCAGACAGGAACTCCTCTGCATAAGGCCAAATTTTTGGCACTTAAAGCACCGGACTGGGTTCGGAATATAAGGTCTTACCTGACACCTAAGGTAACCAGCTTTTATGGTGGTAGGTAGGTTTGGTTGGTTGGTTGGGTTTTATTGGTGCATTAGCAACTAACGCTATAATGTGCCAAAACCCGGTCATAAAAAAGTAAAACTTCCAGTAGCCTAAAGAATTAGGTCACTAAGTAAAAATATAAAAACAAGTAAAAAGTGTAAAAGACAAATATCAATAAACAAGTAACAATAACAAGGTAGATATTTTAAATGCGAGTAGAAAGGTTTACTGATTTTAGGAAGCTAAAAACAACAGACACATGGTCATTATCAGACAATATCTGGGTGAGTATATATGGCTCAGCCAGACGGTAAAATATACATCACGTTTGTGTCTAAAACGTGAACACTCAGTTAAAATATGACGAATAGTTAAAAAGATGTCACAATTCTCACACATAGGAGAGTCATCTGCTCTCAGCAGAAATGCATGTGTAAGATGACTACGTCCTATGCAGAAGCGAGCTAAAACAACTTCCTCTCTGCGATTCCTGGCAGAATGGACTGCCAGTGTTGGATTACAGGCTTTATCTGATACAGCTTGTTTGTGGCCTGCCCATGCCAAGATTGTTGCCATTGGGAGAGTAATTCTGCATGTATTAAATCCCTGTAGTCTGTAAAAAAGTAAAGTGCAGCCATTATCAACCCACTGCACGATGGAAGCCTCCTCAACAATTCATGTTGAGGGAAATGGACCATAATCTGCCATGCTGGCCCAGTGCAGGTTGGCAGATTGACCGTATTCAGCAGTCAGGGGCTTGAACCCCGGTCTACTCAAAGAGCATGTGCTACTGCACTCCCGTTCCTGCCTACTCAGCTACGGAGGCCTTTATAGGAGACTAACAGGCAAAGAGTATTGTGGTGTTGCGGTGACCTGGCTGAAGCATCAGCCAGTCTGTTACCCTTGATCTCAATGTGACTTGGGATCCAGCAGAAACGGATGTCGAATGAACACTCAGAAAGAGTAAGTAGCGTCTGGGACCTGGGTCAGAGATGGATGAGGATTAAACCTAATCCCAGATAAAGCCTGCAGTATACTTAAGGAGTCGGAATAAACCATACACCTTTCATACTTGTGGGTTTTTATGTGGTCCAAGGCTAATTCTATAGCATACAACTCAGCCGTATATATGCTGCATTCGTGGGGAAGTCTCCCAGATATAGTTTTATTTGGGAAGATGGCAGCAGATCCGACAGATGACTCTGTCCTCGAGCCATCAGTAAAGACGGGCAAGAAGTCAGAGTGCTCGGCTTGGTGGGCAGCATTGAGTTGTTGGTAGACAGAAGATGGGGTGATAGCCTTACCCCAATTTTTAATGGAAAGGTCGCAGGATGGTAAGCGAGTATGCCAAGGTGGAAGTGGTTGCCTTGGTGACTGAGCAACATTGTCTACCATTATATTAAGCTCTCTAAGGAGGTCTTGGACACGGATACCAAACGGACGGCTGGCAGACTGACGGATATTGTAGAGAGTTTCCCATAGTGGTTCGAAGACGGATGTCCACGTAGGATTGTCTGGCAGGGATTTCAGTTTAAAAGTATATGTTAGTGACAATTTCTTTTGTTGCAGAGACAGTGGCGATTCACCTGCTTCGGCATATAAATCTGGACTGGGGATGTTCTGAAAGCTCCAGTAGCAACGCGGATGGATTGATGATGGACTGGGTCTAGCCATCGTAGTACGCTGTTTCTTCCTGATGCATACACTTGGGATCCATAGTCTAATTTAGAATGGACAAGTGCACAATATAGGCGGAGAAGGGTGCAGCAGGCTGCTCCCCAATTATTGGATGAAATGGCTTGTAGGAGGTTCAATCCTCTTGTGCACTTTGTCCGCAGTTGACGGATATGTGGTAGAAATGTCAACTTATTATTACTATTATTATTAGCTATATAGTGCAAGGAAGCCTGAGGCTCATGCTGCACCAGCCAAAAAAAAAAAAAAAAAAAAAATTCCCAAGTTACCCTGAGAGAGAGAGAGTCAAAAGTAGAAGGGAATCATCAAGAAAGAGAAGAATGATGATATCCAGCTCAGGACCCTGGGTGTGCCAAGCCCATACTCATCAGATGTGAGCCAATATGAGCTCCAAGAAATTTGTCTTGGGTACTACTGGAATAATATTTTGTCTGAGATTTATTTCTAGTTCAGGGTGAAGGTTCGGTTTGCGAAAAAAGTGTATGCAGACGGTCTTCTGAGGAGAGAACCTGAAACCATTAGCCATTGCCCAAGAGTTGACATGGTCAACGGAGTGTTGCAATTGCCTTTCTATGACCCTCATATTACACGACTGTGAAAAAATGGTAAAGTCATTGACGAAGAGGGCACTGTTTACAGTTGGAGGAAGTTGTTCAGTAATAGAATTAACTTTGATAGCAAAAGGCGTAACACTCAAAACTGATCCTTTGGGACTCCCTCTTCTGGACAAAAAGAGTGAGAAAGAACAGAGGATATCTTTTAGAATTCCAAATCTCCAAGCCGTGTCATATGCTTTTTCCATATCAAAGAAAATTGACACCTGGTGCTTGCGTTTCAGGAAAACTATCGGATGGATGTTTCCAATCGTATTTGATGGTCGAGTGTTGACCTGTTCCTTTGGAAGCCACACTGTACTTTGGAAAGGAAGTCATTTGCATCTAAATACCACATTAGCCATACATTGACCATCCTTTCCAGAATCTTGCATAGGCAGCTTGTCAGAGCGATAGGACGATAGTTGTTCGGAATTTTGGGATCCTTTCCTGGCTTAGGAAAGGCAAGAATGATTGCCTTATGCCAGGAGTCCGGAAACTGATCTTCCAGATAGATTCTATTGTAAAGTAAGAGCAGCTGATCCATAGAATGAGATGAAAGATGTTTAACCATCTCATAATGGATATTATCTGGCCCAAGTGCTCGCTTTGGACAGAGATAGTGCCACTTTCAGTTCATATTTTGTAAATGGTTGGTTGTTGGCCTCAGAGTTTTTTGAAGATAGCTTCAACGGCAACCTTTTAGCTATTTGTTTCAGGGCCAGAAAATCAGGGGTGTATGATGTTTTGGCAGATACTTTGGCAAATGCCTCCCCTAGAGTGTTTGCAATTGCAGTTGGATCTGCAATTACAAACCATTATGTTCTAGGATCGATATATTGTACGATGTGTATCTGCCCTTCATTTTCCGGACTTTATCCCAGACGAATTTTGATGACGTTGTCTGGGAAATAGAAGTGAAGCGGATATAATATTCCTTCTGACTCTGACTTCTAACATAACGTGTTTTGGCTCGTGCACATTTGAAGGCTATTAGGTTATTTGTAGTGGGATAGCGGCGAAATATACCCCGTGCTTTGTTTTGAGCCTTTCATGCTGCTGCTGCTGTGCAATCTCCATTCCACCATATTTTTGGAAGTCGTGGAAACTGAGTTGAAGTCTTCGGAATTGCAACTGCGACTGCTTGGACAACTCTTTCTGTGATGTACATAACTGGGTCATTTATAGGTTCTTGACTGACTGATGGTATTAAACGCTGCCAGATGTCCGAAGACAACCCAGTCAGCGTGATCGAGGTTCCACCGTGGTATCCTAGACGGATGGCACTGTCTCCCACTGAAAAGGGTGGATAACACAGGGAAGTGATCACTACCGTAAATGTTATCATCCACCTCCCATATACAAAGAGGAAGGATTGACAGGGAGCATATAGATAGATCTATTGCAGTAAATGTACGGGTAGACATGTGGAAGAAGGTGTTAGAACCCACATTCAGGAGTGCCAGATCGTTGTCTTCAACCATATGCTCGATAATCTAATCCTTCCTATTGATGTCAGCGCTACCCCACAGAATATTGTTTCCATTAAAATCCCCTAATAATAAAAAAAAAGTGTGGAAATTGCTTAATGAGGTCATCAAGGGCAGGCTGAGGGATATCATTCGCGGGTGGCAAATAAATGGAAAAAACAGTTAGGAGGAACCCTACTCTAATTCCAATTGCTACGGCCTGTAAGGTGGTAGTAAGTGGCATAACTTGGAAGGGGATATGGTTGCACATAAGGATAGCGACTCCTCCATGGGCAGGTCCAATCCCAGATCTGTCTTTGCGTGTAATTGAAAAATTACGTAAGTACGGGTCCTCATTTGCCTTTAAATATGTCTCCTGGAGGCAAAAGCAAATTGGCTCATGCTTAAGCAGAAGAGCCTTGATGTCATCACTATTCCGACAAATTCCACGACAGTTCCATTGAAAAGATTTGAATGAGCCCATTTCTAAGGTTTGTTGGGTCCATCCGGTGGCTTCTGAAGTGCTGAAGGCTTGGTTTTCTCAGTCGTAGCTTTATCTTTCTTTGGGACGAAAGGACGCTGACCCGTGTCCATATCTTCTTCCGTTGCAAAGAGTTCCAGGACTGGGTCGTCCCGTACCTCCTGTTCCTCAACATCCATTGTTTCTTGTATTGCAGGCGGCTCTTCCGATATTTGTCCCTTTTCTTTACCACTTGGTTTTGGTAGTGGTGGAGCATTAGGAGGTACGGAAATAGGAGTGGCAGCTGCCTTGGTTTTTTGGGTGGGCTTTTGTGAACGCAATAAATAACGTGCAATCGGAGTAAATTACTCTTTTGGTGGTACAGTTTGTGTACCGACTGTCTGTGTACCGATGGTGCACTTTACAGAAACCTTCTGGGTGTATGAAGGTTCCCCGCTATTTATTGGTTGAATGCATTTTCTGCCTCCTGATAGGATATGTTCAGCTCTGTTTTTATTTTTTGAATTCCTTTTGTGTCATTCCACTGCTGGTATGCTCTTGAGTAGGCAGGATGCTCTCCTTGGCAATTTACACAGCTTGGTTTGGAAACTGAACATTCCTTGCTCTCGTGGTCCTTCACACCACATCGAGCACAGGCAGGATTACCACGACAAGCTGTTTGCGAGTGACCGTATTTTTGACATCTAAAACACCTCAGTGGGTTTTGGATGTAAATCCTCATTGGGCAGTTTAAGTAGCCTGCCTTGATGGAACTTGGAGGCCATGGGGTATTGAAAGTTAGGATGAGAACACAGGTATGGACGAGATTCCCATCCTTCCGCACTGATATTCACTTGACAGCCGTCACTCCATGGTCTTTTAGTTCAGAGCAGATCTCTTCTTCAGAGCCATGAAGAAGATCCCACACTGAAATGACACCTCGTGAAGAGTTCAGAGTTTGGGGGGGTGTTACGCTGATCGGTATTCTTCCTATGGATGTCGCTTTCAGGATTCTTTCTGCCTGCTTTGTGCTTGAAGCTTCGATTAAAAGATCGCCAGAACTCGGCTGTTTTACAGATTTTGGTGATCCTGCCAACCATTCTAATCCTTTCTGGATAAAGAAGGGTGACATCTTACCAACTGACTGCTCTCCGGTAGAATGGAGAATGAGGAAAAGCGGTTTTATAGATTGTCAAATGAGTAATTCTGTCAAAAGAGCCAGATCCTGAGTTCTGGCTCTTTTGACAGAATTGGTGTCATTCTCATCTGATCGTTTAGGTAGGGGCCTTGCTGGGGTTCCAGAAGAAATAGGAATTAAATTACTCATATGAGTAAGATAAAAATTTCAGATGCCCTAAGTACCTCACCCACCACAGAGCCCTACGAGGAGACGCCCACTCGTGAAATAGCAGGTCCTGCATACACAAATGGGATGCAAAGTTTGCTTAGGAGCACCATACCCACGTTTCCAATAAGGTTTGATCCCGTCCCACAACTAAAGGGAGGGAGACTTATTGGAATGCAGTTGACCCTAGCAGTAACAACCACCCATCAATTGATCCCAGTCGGGCTGGTCCAGGATCACCCATCTTGTCGAAGCAGGGGCCGAAGTGGCGTATTAAGCGTGGGGCCCCTCAACCACCAGGATCCCCCTTTTCAAGTTTCGACGGGTCGCAGCGCACGGCTGTACATGCTGGATTCCAACGATGTAACCCTGGAACCAAGGTATGGGCGTTAGATCCCAGTGATGCTAATCTGGAAGGCCAACAGCATCACTGGGAGGTCCACTCACCACGTTCAGGTCAAGGGGTTGCAAGTGGGGGTAGCAGTGATGTTGTGAGCAGAGAACGAGTTTTAAAAATCTAGCGCACAGCCTACAGAATTGCTCGGAAACTGTTGCTTGCTACTCGGGGTTTCTATTCCCTATAAAAATGCTTTAATTACTCCTTTAATGCTTTAATTCATCCTTGAAATTGCTTCTTTAATTCATTCTTGAAATTACTCCTTTAATGCTTTAATTACTAATTACTGCTGCTGAAAATTCTGAGGATTAACAGGATAACAATGGCAGTGCTTAAAACTTCATTCCTACCAGGAATTCATGTGCTTTTCCCAATTAGAAGCTTTCTGACTTCTTGGAGCACAAGAATGATTCAGTTGTTCTGTTGGTTATTGTAGAAAGTCAACATAAAAATAAGAAATACTATCCAAGCATGATCACTGACAATATATTGAAGGATTTTGTATCGATATGAAACACATTTAATGAAATCAAGTATAGTGATTTTCTTACAAAGTATTTATCTAATTTGCATTCTAATGATTTGTCAACTGAAAACTTCGATGTTCGGAATTAAAAATTTATTAGTATTGGATGATTTTCTTATTTATAGTTCATTCCATACTACTACAGCTCTTGACCACAGAACTGGAAGAAATACATGAACACTGAGCAAGCAGTAGGATGACAACATCACTCATCCTTGGGCATTATAGATAAAAATTATCCACAAAATTTACAACTTCAGTGGCATTCAAAATTGTGAGGCTAAATAAATATTATTAATTTCACTCCATCTCATATAAATTTTTAATATTCACAGATTAAACCTAATTCCTGGAATCTCAGAACCAAACTACCCTAACTGAAATCCAATAATATTACATTTTATTCTAAAACAGACCTGAAGGCATTGTGAATAGCCATCTCAAAACCAAAAACTACAGACTGGAGTCGTAATACTAAACTAATGGAAACCCTTTTCGGATAAGATATTAACGTGACCACACAATATTCAAACATCGTGAGTATCAAAAAAATAGTTCACAAATCATGATAAATTTTCAAATAGATATAATGATAAAATAATGTGTGTGAGGTATGGTTGTTTATTGGCGCATTAGCTGCTATGGCTATAGTGCACCTATTCGTAGGAATATCAGAAAATAATTAAGAATGAAGCAGTTCAATTTCATTTCAGTTCCGAAACCTATTCATAAAATATTATACACTCCAATTTGTTTCAAAAAGAAGAAAAGTTCCTTAATATTTGCCTCCTCTCCAATGATATGATGTAATGTCAACGGTTCTTGAAGATTAGCCAGATTTTGAAGTATTGAAGTATGATGTGGTTGATAGTGTGGGCAGTCAATCAAAATATGTTTGACTGTTATATGTTCAGAGCAGCGTGAACACTGAGGAGTATCATCGCCTGTAAATAGATAGAGGAGAGTCAGATGGGTATGCCCTATTCTAATCCGTGCAATACCACTTCTTCTCACCGAACTGTCTGAATGCGTGAGTGTCATAATTTTGAGTCCTATATCAACTGGAAAAGTTTGTTATTTGTTTCTTTATGCCATAGCTCTGTCCACTGTGCATTGTATGCTGTTTGAATTATGATATTATAATTAGAAGCTGGAATGAAGACAGAGGTTAAGTCTAAGGTTGATGGATTTTCAGCAGATATATCAGCCTGAATGTGTTGGAATCCTGCAAAACTTCACTAGTTGTTGACGATGATCAATTTGCAAAAGCAAACTCCTGATTTTCATTAAAATATGGTGATTCTTTTGAGAAGGCTTCTGCATTGCTCTGATTGAGCTGAGAGAGTCACTGTTAACTATATTTTGCAGATGGATGTAGAGCCAAATTTTCTAGAGCTAACTGTATTGCATACAGGTCTGCTGAAAAGTTGCTATACTCAGGTGGAAGAGAAGCTGATATGATAGCAGAGGGAAACACTGCTGCTGCTCCAACAGTTGAAAGAGATTTGAAACCATCCATATATATTGGCAAGAAGTCAGCACAGTTTTGAATATGGCTAGCACGGAGTTGTTGCACATTCAGTGTTGGCAGGCGATTCTTTCCCAATTGCAGAAAAAAGTATCACAGGTCAGTTGAGGAAGCCAGGTCCACGGTGAATGAGAGTAATTCTTTATCTGTTGCCTATTGTGGAGAGGAACATTCCAGTTCTGTGATATTTCAAGGAGCCATAGACCAGCTGGTCAGATTTTACTTGGTTTATTTCTATAGAGATTAAGTAGTGGTTGATTAAAAGGCTGAATAGGATGCAAAGAGCAAGTCTGTATTTTGGCTGCATATTTAAGTAACAGCATTTTTCTGCAGAGGGGTTGTTGTTGTTATTTGGTTTTTAGGAGCATTAGCAACTAGGGCCATATTGCTCCGGTGCGGTGGTCATTCCCTGACCTTTCCGAATCCTCTGTATTTGGTGGTGACGGGCTCGAACCCCGGTCTAATCAAGAAGCGTGTGCTACGCACTGCTGCTCCTTCCCACCTGGCTATGGAGGTGCCTATGCAGAGGGGACTCATGAGTTCAATGTATAGGCTATGAGTTGGAGATGTATGCACCAATTGCAATCCGCAGTGCATTATGGTGAATAGGATCCAGCCAACGTAGTACACTCCTTCGAGCAGAATCATAAATTGGAGCACCATAGTCTAAACAGGCTAATCAATGCTCTATACAAGAGCAGCAAAGTCATACAATCTGCTCCCCAAGACAGAGTAGATAAAGCTCTTAGCATGTTGATCTTCTTGAGACAGGTAGTATGTAATAATTTAACATACTCAAAGAAGTTTAGCTTACTGTCCAGGGAATCTAATATTACTGGTAATCAGAATAGTGGAATTTGAAATCTGACGTTCAGGATCTGTATGTAGTTTGCATTGATTGCAAAAGTGGATCGCAACTGTTTTCTGTTGGGAAAGACGATATCCATTGAGCTCAGCCCACTTTTGTACTTTATTGAGAGATATCTACAATTACCTTTCGATAGATCTCATATTCTGAGAATGGCAAGAAAGAGAGAGAGATCGTCAGTATAAAGGTACACCTCTACGGATTATGGGAGTTCTTTTGTGATGGAATCAATTCTGAGGGCAAACAGTGTTGCACTCAAAACTGACCCTTGAGGTACTCCTTCTGCGAGAATGTAGTAGAAAGGGAATTTTGATATCAGACCTGGAAAGATCGGCTCTTGAGGAAGTTCCTAAAAAATATAGGCAGGTTGCCACGTAGATAATGATTATGGAGGTCACGGAGAATGCCAGGTAGTATCGAATGCCTTCTCTATATCTATGGAGACCATAACTAGGTGTTCGTTTTTAACAAAGGCATTTCGAATTTCAGATTCAGCCTTGATCATCAGATCAAAGGAGGACCTGTTTTGGCGAAAGCCATGCTGACTATTACTTAGATGTTCACTCTCAATGATCCAAGTGAGTCGATGTTATTATTATTATTATTATTAGCCATATGGTGCCAGGAAGCTTGAGGCTTATGCTGCACCAGCCAAAAAAAAAAAATTTCCCTATTACCCTGAGAGTGAGAGTGAGAGAGAGAAGTAGAAAGGAATCACCAAGAAAGAGAAGAATGATGATATCCAGCTCAGGACCCTGGGTGTGCCAAGCCCATACTCACCAGATGTGAGCCCATGTTGGATCACTTTTCCAAGAATTTTACCGAGGCAACTGGACAGAGATATTGGTCTGTAACTATTAGGATTGGAGGGATCTTTTCCAGGTTTCAAAAAGGCCAGAACTATAGCATGGTCCCAAGAAGTGGCATAAACATTTCCCAGGAAGATTCAGTTAAAGAAGGCCAGCAGCATTTGTAAGCTTTTCTCATCAAGGTGCTGTAACATAACAAAATATATCCCATCTGGCCCAGCGACACTGTTGCGTGTTGTTCTGATGGCTTGCAAAGGTTAAGTATTGGTGCAGCTGGTTATACGGAAGTAACAGTGAGGTTCGAAAGTTGATGTCTCTGTTCTGTGGTGGTCTAAGTTTTCTGAAATTCCGAAGTGTAGGTGGAAGCAGCTGAGACGTGAGCAAAAGTTTTGCCTAGGGCATTTGCTATATACAGAGGAGCAGAGACGTCTAGACCATTGCAGGAAAGGATTGGGGAAGGAACAGTTGGGAACTTCCCAGAAAGCTACCTAATTTTCTTCCATATTAATCATGGTTTTTTTTTTTTTCTATAGATAGTTGATGCAAACCAAGTCCAAGAATCTTCCTTGGCTTGTCTTTGAATGAGATGCACTTTTGCCTTTAGTTTCTTGTAGTTAATAAGATTAACTGTAGTTGGCGAAATAAATTGACGAAATAAATTCCATGTTATTTTTTTCTTTCTTTGCTTTTGTGCATTCCTCATTCCACCAACAGTTGAAATGGCATTGAGTCTTGGAATTTGATAATGGAATTGAGCTTTTAGCTGCAAATAAAAGGCAGGAAGTGATATAATCAGTAACTGTAGTTATATAATTTTTTTGTCAAGTGTGATTGCTGACTGAAATTTGTCCCAATTAGCTTTAGAGAATTTCCATTTCCTGCAGGGTTGGTCTAATGGTGGTTGTGTAGTTATCAGATTACAAACAATTGGAAAATGATCGCTGCCCATGGGATTATCCAGAGCGGACCATTGCATGACTGAAAACAGTATTGGGGAGCAAATCAATAGGTTAAAGGCAGAAGTCTGTCCATTAGGTAACTGTATATGGATGTGCGAGCCCCTATTAAGAAGAGTGAGATTTTGTTTTTCCAGTAAAGTTTCAATCAGTTGGCCGTATCTGTCTAATTTAGATGATCCCCATAAAGGGTGGTGGCCACTGAAATCCCCTAGCAGGCAGATGAGGGAGGGTAGCTGTATTATAAGTTCTTCAAGCTCATTATAAGAGTAAGTATGATTTGGTGGAAGATAAACTGAGACTAACATTGTCTGAGTAATCAGATGCACAGCAACAGCTTCGATTTGGGTTTGGAGAGTGATTTGCCTAGTCGGAATCTTTGAGCTAATTAAAATAGCTACACCACCGCAGAATTGGATGTATTCCGATCTCATCTATAGATTGAGTAGTTTTTTATGGAAATGGAAATTTGAGCAGTTAAATAGGTTTCTTGCAGGCAGAGTAGCAGTTAATTAAGTACTGAATGTTGACAACGGTGCCATGAAGATGGCACCATTGTCAACTGCAAGATGTTAGGCATTACTTGAATTTAGAAGAAGAAGCTGTACCTGACATGGCTTTCTTATGGTGTTCAGGCTTTGGTTTGTCTCTTTTAGAAAAGATAGGCCATATCCTCTTCTTCTACAAATATTTCCGGAATTGGATCTTCATGTTTGGATGGGTACTCTGCATCCATTGATGTATCCTAAATACTCTTTTTTGAAGGAGGACTATGATTATTTGAAGTAGTAGCAATCACTGGCGGAGGAGGAGATTTCGCTGGTATCTTAAGAGGCTTAAGGTCTGAGTGCTTAAGGGGTTTGGAATGTTGCTGAGAGAGGACAGCCCGAGCCCAGTCGGAGATT
The DNA here is from genome assembly GCF_048544385.1 of Mastigoproctus giganteus. NCBI lineage: Eukaryota > Metazoa > Arthropoda > Arachnida > Uropygi > Thelyphonidae > Mastigoproctus > Mastigoproctus giganteus. The sequence goes on from NC_143579.1 coordinate 158,832,166, forward strand.
GATCTGTTTGATGGAACAGTAACATCAGTTTGGGTTGCTATTGTTTGATATATTTTTGCAATATTGGCATATGTAGGTTTAGGTATAGTGGGTACAATTAATTTTCTTGCTTCCTGATAACTAACTTTATTTTCAACTTTACATTTCACAATTTTTTTTCTCCGTTTTCCATCTCTCAGATGTCTTAAAGTAGGCAGGATAGTTGATTTTGTAGTTGGGACAGATCATTTCTTTCACCGAACAATCACTTTGAATGTGATCGGAGGATCCACAGTTGGGAAAAACTGGGTTGCCTCTGCATGTCGTTTGAGAGTGGCCATACTTTTGGCATTTATAACATCTCAACGGATTGGGTATGAAAGGACGAGTGCAGCAAAGAAGATATCCTGCTTTTACTGATGAGGGCAGATTTGGACTGTTAAAGGTGAGAATGATATTTCTAGTAGGTATGAGTATATTGTCTCTTTTGACCATAATTCTTTTTGCAGCAATTACATTTTGTTCCTGAAGCTGTTTAATTTCTTCCACTATCACATTCATCAGGTGCCAACTAGATATTACACCCTTTGATGTATTTAGGGTTGCACGGGGAGTTACTTTAACTGGAATACCAGCAAAATTTGTAATTTTTAGCAGTTTTTCAGAATGCCTGTAGTTTAGAGTTTCAACAAATAAGTCCCCTGATTGCAGTCTCTTAACCATCTTGGGAGACCCTGCAATACTTTCCAGGTGTTTTTGGATTAGAAAAGGGGATAGCTTACTGAGAGGCTGTTCTGATAGTGAGTGCATTATTAAGAATGCTGGTAAGTCTGTTACTGAGGGATTGGTTTTCAACCTCTTTGCTTGTGACGAATCATGTTTATGTTCGGTATCTGGGCGACAGCTTGTTGGCTCCTTTTAGCCCTTGGCAGATGAACTTTTCTGCCAAGGTTACCGGCCCTGCCACGGGAGGCAGGAGCAGTGCCTGGTGTGACCAAGCGAAATTAATAGGAGTTAGTCTATGAAATATAAAAAAATAAAGAAAGGTCAAGTTCCTTCCTTGCTCTCTACCAGTACTTTTGATAAAAGAGCTGCTATTAAATAAAAGGATTTATTAAGTGAAACGTAAAAGATAACTGTAATTTTACTTTCTGAAAATCGCAGGAAAGCACAGATGAGTCGCTCAGTCACAATCTCTTGGCACCCAGGTCCGATAAAATAATAAGAGGATATATTTAAACAAAATAAAATCTGCTCTCAAAAATGCACGACAACTGGGAATAAGATTTAGATAAGATATATGTCCTGACAACAAAATTTAAGACTTTTTTTTAATAATAAGATTTTAAAATAATAATATCTTTATGTAATATATAATGCACACAGACTGCATCTAAGAAGCCACACTTTTTCCTAGGGCAATAAATTAAACAAACCGTTCTAAACATAAATCACTTTTATCTAACTCGAGAGGCTGCTGGTAATTTGGACTTTATTCACATGTGCTATATTTAACTGCATGTACCGTATTTCACATATACATTAACTGTATATGTTAAAATACGATACAATAAAATATGAAATATTTCATTCTTACCCACAGCCGGTGCTGTCATTAGGTAAACTAGGCAGCCACCTAGGACACAGGCCTAAAAGTGGTACAGTACTGACCTTTGAGAGGCACAGTCTTATACAGATTATCTTTTTTTCGCCAATGTAAAAAATGCAACTCAAAATTTATATTTTCATTTTTTCTACAGGACATCTGTTTTTGAAAACTGATGTTGGCATTTTTTTTTGAGGATCCAAGTAGTTAGTCCTGCCGAGGGAGCAAAATAGTCTGGCACCTGCACTGTTCTTACCTATTTTACTTTCAAAAGTTAATGCTTTATGAAGTTGCAGAAAAGTTTTTAAGTTGAGATGCAAATTCATAAATCAAATATCTGGTGTTAAAAATTTTGTTTCTAAGATCAAAAGTAATTAATTTCTTTTTGTTAGGTAACAAACAAAATAATTGAATGTACTGCCCTCCTAGAAGAACATGATATAAACTGTTCACAAGTACATACACAAAACAAAAAGTTCCTTATGAAGAAATACTAGGAATTTTGAATAAAAATTTCATGTTGGTATCACACGAAAATACCACAATATTATTCTCTATTCCATACATAAAATTTTCTAAATACGTAGCATTTACTGACAATACAGTACCAGTGGATTTTCTTGGAGGGGAACTGGTAAAATCAGCTTAAGTTTCTTTCTTCTTGAAATTTTCAATTTAATGTTATTTATATCTTTCATGTGTTAAAGATTTCAGAGTTTTTAGGAGATTAATCTCTATATAGAATGAATTATCTTGCTAGACTGTTTAGAAATACCGTCAACAGCTTTTTATTTCATATTTCAACCCACAATCTGAAAAAAACAAAACAATTAACCATTGCACAAAATACAAATTCATAATGATTTGAGTGCCGATTATAAATTAGAAATCAACTTTATCGTCAACTTTATTTTGGTTCCTATAAAAAGGAACCAGAAGTCAAGCAAAAATTACAGTTTGTATTATGAAATCCTTCCAATATCTGAGTGCAAGTTATAAAAAGTTTATCAGGACCCCATAATTTCTGATTCTCATAAACTTTAGGCTGACCTACTTAAAATAATCACAATCAAGGAAATTTCACCTAAGTCTCTGATAATAATTTTTTTTATCAGATTATTATTTTGAATTATTTTTCAAAGGAAAAATTTATAAAATTCAATATGTAACTCTGAATGTGAAATTTGTTACTTTTACATCTTTTTTCAAACTAAAGTTAGTTATTGGGTAAGGGTAAGCAGCCATTATCAATCCACTGCAGGATGGAAGCCTCCTCAACAATTCGTGTTGAGGGAAATGAACCATAATCTGCCATGCTGGTGCAGTTCAGGTTGGTAGATTGACTGTATTTAGCAGTCAGGCGGGTGAACCCCGGCTTACTCAAACAGCATATGCTATTGCACTTCTGCTCCTGACTAATCGACTAGGAAGGCAATTCTTTAGCATTAGTTAGGCATGAGATGCAAGAAAGCAAGCTTATAGAGCATCAGCCAAAAAAAAAAAAAAAAACTTCCCATTTCACCCATCCGTTCACTCCAAATGTTTGTCTAGTTTAGCCTTAAATTTATTTACAGATGGAAGTCTGTTCTAGTATCAACTACCCACTGCCTGAAGGCAAACTTCTGCACATCTATTCTACAACTATCTTTCTTCAATTTGAATCTATACCCCCTCAGGTTCTTAATCTGAGCAAGTGGAAGTATCCCATCAGCAATGAGCCTGCTTAAACCATTCAAGGCTTTGAACACCTCAATCAGATCACCTCGCAGGTGCCTAGTCTCCAGAGGCTGCAATTTACAGAATTTAAGCCTCTCCTGATAAAAGAATTCCTCTGTTCCTCTCACCAATCTTGTTGCCCTTCTCTGTACTCGTTCTAGCAACTCTACATCCTTCCTAAAATGAGGCCTCCAACGTGTACGTAGTACTCAAGGTGTGGCCTGACCATTGCCTTATACAAAGGGATTGGTTGGTTAGTTTGGATTTTATTGGCACATTGGCAACTAAGACTATAATATGCCAAGACCAGGTCATATATAAAAATATAAGTTTTCATGTGACGTCACCATGTAATTAGTTACGTCACCATGTCAAGATATATAATAACAAACGTATAAAAGGTATAAAAGATAAATCAATAAAGAAATTGCAATATAACGTATTAGATACTAGCCAAAACGTTTATTGATTTTAAACAGCTAAAAACAGCAGACACATGGTCATTGTCGGATAAAATCTGACTGAGTGTATAAGGCTCGGCCAGATGATTAAAAGCAGTAAAATATAAATCACATTCGGGTCTAAAACGTGGACACTCGGTTAAAATGTGACGAATAGTTAAAATGGTGCCACAGTTCTCGCACATAGGACAGTCATCTGCCCTCAGCAGAAATGCATGTGTAAGATGACTGTGTCCTATGCGAAGACGAGCTAGAATAACTTACTCTCTGTGGTTCCTGCACAGACTAGACTGCCACTGTCGGATTACAGGCTTTATCTGATAGAGCTTGTTTGTGATTTGCTCATGCCAAGATTGCTGCCATTGGGAGAGTAATTTAGTGTGTATTAACTGCCCGTAGTCTGTATAGGAGACTAACAGGCAAAGAGTGCTGTGGGGTTCTGGTGATCTGGCCGCAGCATCTGCCAGTTCATTACACCTGATCCCAATGTGGCTTGGGATACAGCAGAAACGGATATCAAATGAACACTCAAATAGACAATGTAGCGTCTGCTGAATCCGGGTCACGAACGGATGAGGATTATACCTCATCCACGATAAAGCCTGCAGTGTAATTAAAGAGTCAGTGTACATCATACATCTTTGGTGCTTATGGGTTTTAATGTGGTCTAAGGCTAGCTCTATAGCCTTAGACCACATTCAACTACAGCATACAGCTGTATATATACTGTATTCATGGGGAATCTTCCCAGATATAGTACTATCTGGAAAGACAGGCAGATCCTACAGACAACTCTGACTTCGAGCCATCGGTGAACACAGGCAAAAAATCAGAGTAATTGGATCGGTGGACAGCATAGAGTTGTTGGTAGACAGAGGATGGAGTTATGGCCTTATCGCAACTTTTAATGGAGAAGTCACATGATGGTAAGCTAGCATGCCAGGGTGGAAGTAGATGCCTTGCTGACTGGGCAACATTGTCTACCGTGACATTGAGCTCTCTGAGCAGTTCTTGGATACGGATGCCAAAGGATCGGTTAGCAGTCTGACGAGTTTTATAAATAGTTTCCCATTGTGGCCCAAACACGGAAGTCAACATTGTGTTGCCTGGCAGGGATTTTAGTTTAAAGGTATATTTTAGCGAAAATTGCTTTCGTCGGAGCAATAGTGGTGGTTCACCTGCTTCGATGTATAAATTCTGGACAGGGGATGTTCTGAATGCTCCAATAGCAGTATGGTGGTGAAGTGGGTCTAGCCACCGTAGTACGCTATTTCTAGCCAATGCGTACACTTGGTACCAATAGTCTAATTTTGAACGAATAAGCGCACGATAAAGGCGGAGTAAATTGCATCGGTCTGCCCCCCATTTATCTGAGGAGATGGCACAAAGGAGATTCAGTCCCTCGTGCACTTTGTTCGCAGTTGACGGATATATGGTAAAAATGTCACCTTCTTATCAAATGTGAGACCCAAGAATTTTGTCTCAGGTACTACTGGAATGATGTGTTGTGTGAATTTGAATTCTGTTTAAAGGGTGAAGGTTCCGTTTGCGACAAAAGTGTACGCAGACGGTCTTCTGAGGTGACAGCCTGAAACCATTAGCCATTGCCCAAGTTTTGACATGGTCAATTGTCGTTTAATAACCCTCATGTTGTATGACTGACAGAAGATGGTAAAATCATCAACAAAGAGGGTGCTGTTTACAGTTTGAGGAAGTTGTTCAGTAATAGAATTAACTTTGATAGCAAAAAGCGTAACACTTAACACTGACCCTTGGGGGCTCCTTCCTCTTGACAAAAAGATTGAGAGAAAACAGAGCCGACACGAACTTGGAATGACCGGTTCAATAAGAAATTTTTAATGAAGAAGGCTAGATGGCCCCTCAGACCCAGATTATAGATATCCTTTAAGATTCCGAATCTCCAAGCTGTGTTATACACTTTTTCAATATCAAAGAAAATTGACACCAGGTGTTCGCGTTTAAGGAAAGCATCTCGAATAGATGTTTCCAGTCTTATAAGATGGTCAAGTATTGACCTGTTCCTTCGGAAACCACATTGAACTTTGGAATTGGTGTCATTCGGTTCGAAATACCACATGAGACGGGCATTCACCATCCTTTCCAAGATCTTGCACAAGCAGGTTGTTAGAGTAATTGGATGGTAATTACTCGGAAATTTTGGATCTTTTCCTGGCTTTGGAAAGGCAAGCACGATTCCTTATGCCAGGAGTCCGGAAATTCATCTTCAAGATAAACTCTGTGTACAAACAGAGCAACTGATCGAGAGATTCAGACGAAAGATGTTTAATCATCGCATAATGGATGTCATCTGGACGTACAGCACTCGCCTGGGATAGGATAGTACAGCTTTCATTTCCCATTCTGTGAAGGGTTGATTGTATTCTATACAGTTCTTTGATTGTAATTTCAAATGTTCCGTTTCGGAATTTTGTTTGAGGGCCAGAAACTCGGGGTGGTAAGATGTTTTGGCAGACACTTTAACAAATATCTCACCAAGAGTGTTTGCAATTGCAGTCTGGTCTGATATTGCACATCCATTATACTCCAGGATCGAAGAAGGGTGTGATGAGAATTGTCCCTTCATTTTCCGGACTTAATCCCAGAAATGTTTAGATGATGAAGCCTGGTAGATGGAAGCTCTGACGTCTTACATAACGTGCTTTAGCACATGCGCATTTGAATGCTATTAAGTTATCTGCGGTGGTGTACTGGCGAAAAATACCCCACGCCTTGTTTTGAGACTTTCTTGCTGCAGTACAATTAGAATTCCACCATGGTTTTGGAAATGGTGGAAACCGAGTCAAAGTCTTTGGAATTGCAACTGCCGCGGCTTGAAGAACAGTGTCTGTAATGTACTTTATCGAGCCATTAATCGGTTCCTTGCTGACTGTGTTGATATCAAATGATGCTAGATCTCTGAAGGCATTCCAGTCAGCGTGACCGATCTTCCAGCGTGGCATCCTAGACGGGTGGCATGGACCAAACCAAACCCTTTGTAAAGGGTTTGGTTTGGTTTGGTTTGTTTTGATTTTATTGGCGCATTAGCTACTAGGGCTATAATGTGCCAAGACCAGGTCATGTATAAAAAAATTTAAACTTTCAGTGACCTAATTAGTTAGGTCACTATGTCAAAAGGTATAACAAATGTATAAAAGGTATAAAAGAAAAATGTAAATTTTATACACAAGCAAAAATATTTCATCATCATCATCATCAGCCATTTTCAATCCATTGCAGGATGAAGGCCTCTCCAGCAACTTTCCAGTTCCTTCTGTTTTGAGCACTGGCCATCCATTTACTACCCAAAAACTCATGAATTTCATCTATCCATCTCCGACTTTGTCTTCCAGGTTTTCTTCTAGCTCCTCTTGGATACCATTCTGTTATTTTCTTAGTCCATCTGTTATCATGTCTTCGAGCTATGTGTCCTGCCCAAGACCATTTTAGTTCTTTAGTTTTGATAAGAATGTCCTTTACTTGAGTTTGCTGCCTAATCCATGTGTTTCTCTTCTTATCTAACAGTCTGATTCCCAATATAATTCGTTCCATTCTTCGCTGTGTAGTTCTCACCTTCTCTTCCATTCTTTTGGTGAGTGCCCAAGTTTCACTTACATAAGTCATGGTGGGGAGTATACATTGGTTCATTATTTTACGTTTCAGACAAACTGGGATATTGCTCTTCAGTATGTGACTATATTTCCTGAATGCTATCCATCCAAAATTTATTCTTCTCTTGACTTCCAGTCATTTATCATTATTACAGCTAATAACTTGTCCCGGATAAGTATATGACTCCACCGTTTCAATTACTGCTCCTTCAATCATTATTTCCCTTTCTGTGGCATACTTGTTCATCATTACTTTTGTTTTAGCCATATTCATCTTTAGTCCAAAATCCTTACTAACTCTGCATAACTGATTAAGATTTTCCTCTAATTCTTTGGGATCGTGGCTTATAACCACAATGTCATCTGCAAATCGTAAATAGTTTAGGTACTCTCCGTTCACATTGACTCCTTTCTGCGACCAGTCTAATCTTCTGAAAGCTTCCTCAAGGGCAGCAGTAAACAGCTTCGGAGATATTGTGTCTCCTTGTCGAACTCCTTTCTCGATTTTAAATTTGCTACTGTCTTTGTCTAGTCTAATAAAGGAGGTAGCACTCTCATATATTTTCTTCAAAATCGTAATATATGGGGTATCTATGCCTTGTCTTTCCAGTGCCCGAAACATTTCCTTATGCTGTATGGAGTCAAATGCCTTTTCATAATCCACAAATGCCAGGCATAATGGTGTTTTATATTCATTTGCTTTCTCCATTAGCTGTGATATTACGTGAAGGTGATCCATAGTTGAGAATCCTGTCCTAAAGCCAGCTTGCTCTTTCGGTTGATTCTCATCAAGTATTCTTTCTAATCTGTTAGTAATGAGTCTTGTGAACAACTTGTAGATGTGGGATAACAAGCTAATTGGTCTGTAATTTCCAATTTCTGATTTATCTCCTTTCTTATGCAGCAAAACTATGATTGCATTATTCCACTGCTTAGGCGTCACACCTTTTCTAATGCACTTTGTGAAGAGCCTTGCCAGTTTTTGTGTTATGTCTCTTCCTCCCAATTTTAACAACTCTACAGTAACTTCATCTTCCCCCGGGGCTTTCCGATTCTTCATTTTCTTCAATGCATGTTCTACCTCATCAGGAAGAATATCGGGTATACCGTATGTGTTGCTACTTTGCAATCCATCTTCCCCACTGCTGGCATCATTCCCTCGCTCCTTGTATAATTCTCTATAGTAGTCTTCTGCTATTTGAATTATGCTTTCTCTGCTGTTTATAAGTACACCATCGCTATTCTTCAGTTTCAGTATCATTTGTCTTTCTGTATTACTGCTCATGGCTGCTGATTTAAATCCTTTGTTTTCCCTTAATGCTTGTTCTACTTTTCTTGTGTTAAATCTTCTTATGTCCTCTCTGAGTCTCTTTCTAATAGCTTTGCATAACTCAGTATACTCAATTTTCTCCCTGTCAGTGTTTTTCTTGCTCTTCATTTGTCGTCTTCGGTTAATCATGACAAGTGGTTCTTGACTAATTTTTTCTTCTTTGGATTTCTGTTTCCCTATAGGTTTCTTGGGCTTTATCACTTTCAGAAAGTTGTAATATTCCTCGTCGATATCTTGGTTCTGAGCAGTCTGCAGAAGCTCAAACTTGTTTTTAAGTTCCAGTACATACTGCTTTTTCTCCTCCTCTGTTATCTCAAAGCCCTTTGTATTATTTACTCGAGTCAGTTTTTTCCTTTCCTTTCCTACATCTATATCAAGTGTACATCTTACCATTCTGTGATCACTTCCAACATTTACCTTATTCAGGACGGTAACATCGTTCACAATATATCTTCTGTTAGTGAGGATCAAGTCGATTTCATTAGTTGTTAATCCATTTGGACTCTTCCATGTCCACTTTCTGTTCACCCTTTTCTTGAAAAAAGTGTTCATTACTGACAGTCCTTGAGATTCTGCAAATTCCACAAGTCTTTCACCTCTTTTATTTCTTTCACCAATTCCAAAATTTCCTATAGTTCCTCTTTCTGCGCTGTTTTGCCTTTTTCCAACCTTAGCATTGAAGTCCCCCATAATAATAGTGTAGTGGGTTTTCTGCTCATCTAGAAGACTCTCAATTTCAGTGTACATTTCTTCAACCTCTTCATCATCATGGCTCGATGTTGGTGCATAAATCATTATAATCTTTAGCTTGTACCTCTTAAAAATCTTGAGTATCAGCCTTGACACCCTTGGTGATGTACTTTTGAATTCCAAAATGTTGTTTTTAAAATCTTTATGGACCAGAAACCCAACTCCACCTTCACTCCTTTCACTGTTTCCATTGGTGTACAGCAGATTTCCACTTGATAAACTTATAAGTGATTCATTTCATCTTCTTGTTTCAGCCAAACCGATGATATTCCAATTCACATTTTCTAATTCCTTTTTCAGCTCTAATATCCTATCTTCACCGATGAGTGATCGTACGTTATAACAGGCCAAGTTCAGTTTCCGTGCATGGCAGCTTGGTCATACCCAGAGATTCTTAGCACCCTCTGCTTCCACTCTGATCCTCTCGCTGCCATAAGAGGGAGAGTGAAAGTTGCTGGGGACTGAGGGCCATTTGTATTGTTGTGCTCTCATGCTGGAGGGTTTGGTCTTTTCCTCTTCACGCTGACCAGGCGTCTTGAAGAGAACCGCTCTACACGTTCGTTGCCACCTGCCACCTAAGTGACATAACAGGGCTTACCAACGAGAAGGTGTGCATGAGTGGATTTTAGGGAGGCAGGCCAACCGGACCTCTCCTAAATCTTCTGTAATAGAGAGATATTGGATCCATCAGTGTTTTAGGCTGAGTGTCTGATAACACTGTCTGTCTTCAGACAGTGTTATCTGTCTGATAACACTGTTATAGAGAGATATTGGATCCATCAGTGTTTTAGGCTGAGTGTCTGATAACACACAGGATACCTGTTCCCCTCTTAAAATCAATAAAAATATTTATTGATTTTAAAAAGCTAAAAACAGCAGACACATTGTCATTGTCGGATAAAATCTGACTGAGTGTATACGGCTCAGTCAGATGATTAAAAGCGGTAAAACAGATATTATTAAATCTGGACAATCAATTAAAATGTGTCTCATGGATAAAATTGTGCCACAGGACTCACACATAGGAGGGTCATCAGCCCTCAGCAAAAACGAATGAGTCAAATGACTATGTCCTATGCGGGTCCGGGCAACAAGAACAACTTCCTCCATACGATTCCTGTGCAGACTAGACTGCCATGGTTCGATTACAGGCTTTACATGATGTAATTTATTCGCAGTCTGTCTATTCCACAAATCTTGCCATTGGGAGTGTATCTTTTCGTGAATTATTTGCCTATAGTCTGTATAGGGGACTGACAGGCAGCGATTATTATTGGGAATTGCTGATTTGGCTGCGGTGTCAGCCAAATCATTTCCCTTAATCCCAACGTGGCTAGGAATCCAGCAGAAGCGGATATCATATTCATGTTCACGGAGGAAATCAATCTTCTGCTGAATGCTAGACAGAACAGGATGACAATTATATCTCACAGTTATTAAAGCCTGTAAAACGCTGAGAGAGTCAGAATATAAAAATGAACCTCTGGTATTGGCATTTACTAATGTGATCCAAGGCTAACTCTATAGCGTGCAGCTCTGCAGTAAATATGCTGCATTCAGAGGGAATCTGCTCCGATGTAGAGCTGTCTGTAAAGACAGCAGCAGATCCCACATATGATTCTGACTTCGAACCGTCTGTGCAAACTGGCGCAAAGTCAGAATGTTCAGCTCGGTGTGCTGAATAAAGCTGCAGGTAGACAGATGATGGAGTGTCCGACTTTCCCCAATTTCTAAGGGACAAGTCACATGCTGGGACATGAGGAAGCCAGGGTGGAAGGGGTTGCTTTGGTGTTTGGGCAATCTTATCTACCTTGATATTAAGTTCTTTGAGTAGCTCTTGGAGACGAATACCAAAAGGACAATTGGCAATCTTAAGGGTGTTGTACAAATTTTCCCATCGTGGCTCAAAAACGAATGGCCACGTAGGATGGTCTAGCAGGGATTTCAGTTTTAAGGCGTACTTTAGAGAGAACTCCTTACGTCGAAGTGATAATGCTGTTTGGTTTGCTTCGACGTATAAGCTCTGGACAGGAGATGTTCGAAATGCTCCAGTAGCAATACAGAGAGCCTGATGATGGACAGGATCCAGCCATCGAAATACAGTGTCTCTGGGCGAATTGTATACGAGGGACCCGTACTCTAGTCTGGATCGTACAAGTGCACGGTAGATGCGTAGTAGGGTGCATCGATCCGCATCCCAAGATGTTGAGGAAAGAGAGCGCAGAATATTCAGCCCTCTTGTGCACTTTGTGCGGAGTTCACAGATGTGATCCAGAAAGGTCAGCATTTTATCGAATACGAGTCCCAAGAATTTTGTGTCCGCTGCTACTGGAATAGCATTTTGTCTGAGCTTTAATTCAGGTTCAGGATGAAGATTACGCTTACGACAAAAGTGTACGCAAACGGTCTTCTCCGGCGAGAACCTAAAGCCATTAGACAGTGCCCAGGAATTTAGGCGATCAATGGCTTTCTGCAGTTGTCTTTCAATAACCCTCATGTTGCATGACTGACAAAATATGCTAAAGTCATCAACATAGAGGGCACTGTTTACAGTTGGAGGAAGTTGTTCTGTGATGGAATTTACTTTGATGGCAAAAAGCGTGACACTTAATACTGATCCTTCTGGTACTCCCTCCTCTTGGCTGAAGGAACGAGAGAGTGAGGATCCCACACGAACTTGGAAAGATCGATTGGCTAAAAAGTTTTTAATAAAAATGGGGATCTGCCCTCTAAGACCAAGACTATGCAGATCTTTTAAGATGCCAAATCTCCAAGTTGTGTCATACGCTTTCTCCATGTCAAAGAACACTGACACCAAGTGTTCACGTTTTAGGAAAGCATCCCGGATGGATGTTTCCAGTCTAATAAGATGTTCCAAAGTGGACCTGTTCCTTCGGAAGCCGCACTGGATGTTGGAGAGAAGGTCATTTGATTCTAAGTACCATATTAAACAAGAATTAACCATTCTCTCCAGGATTTTGCACAGACAGATTGTCAGAGCAATAGGACGATAATTGGTAATGCCTTTTGGATCCTTTCCTGGCTTAGCAAAGGCAAGAACAATTGCCTTGCGCCAGGAATCCGGAAACTGCCCTTCAATAAAGATTCTGCTATATAGAAAGAGCAGATAATCCATAGATTTTGGTGAAAGATGTTTATTCATTTCATAATGGATGCCATCTGGTCCAACAGCACTTGCTTTGGAAAGAGTGAGGGCTCTTTTCAGTTCCTGCATAGTGAATGAACCGTTGTAGGGATAGACGCTCTTAGACTTAAAATTAAGTGCCTGTTTTTCGAGCTTATGTTTCAGGACCAGGAACTCTGGGGAATACGAAGTTGTTGCAGAGATGTTACAGAATGTGTCCCCAAGAGAATTGGCTATTGCTTTGCATCTGTAATAGGGCATCCATTATAATCTAGGATTGAAGAAGGGTGGGATGTATATTTTCCCTTCATTTTCCGGATTTTATCCCAGACTACCTTAGAGTTGGTAGGCTGGTTAATGGATGATGTAAAACGGATCCATGATTCCTTTTGACTCTGACGGCGAATGTAGCGTGCTTTGGCTCGTGCACGCTTGAAGGCTATTAGATTAACAGTGGTAGGATATCGACGGAATATCCCCCACGCTTTGTTTTGAGCCTTTTTTGCTGCTGTGCATTGTGAATTCCACCAAGGTTTGGAAAATGGTTGAAACCGGGCAGATGTTTTTGGAACAGCATTCGCAGCTGCCTGGACGATAATTTCTGTGATGTACGTTACTGCATCATTGATAGGCTCTTGACTGATGGTGCTGAGATCAAAATTTGCCTGATGTTGGAAGGCAGACCAGTCAGCCTGATCAATTTTCCACCGTGGTAACCTGAAAGGAAGACACGGTCTCCCACTATATAACGAGGTTACCACAGGGAAGTGATCACTTCCGTAAGGATTCTCCTCCACTTTCCAAGTGAGTGAAGGGAGTAGAGAAGGGGAGCAGATAGAGAGATCAATGGCAGAAAAAGTACGGGTAGGCATGTGGAAGAAGGTGTTTGTTCCAATATTTAGAATGGAAAGGTCATTGTCATTTAGCATACGCTCTATGACTCGTCCCCTTCCATTGATGTTAGCACTACCCCATATGGTGTTATGTCCATTAAAATCCCCGAGAAGTAAGAAAGGGGGAGGCAACTGCGTTACAAGATCATCAAGGTCTTCCTGGGAGATGTCAGTCCCAGGTGGCAAATAAATAGAGCACACAGTTAATAAAAATCCCACTGAAAGGCGAATTGCAACAGCCTCTATGCTGGTTGTAACTTGCAACGGCTGAACTGGGGTCTAGTTCAGCCGTTGCAAGGATGGTCCTGCTCACTCCTCCATGAGCAGGACCATCCGTAATTCTATCCTTTCGAAAAAATGTGATGTTACGCATGGTGGGATCGTCATTTGCCTTCAGATAAGTCTCCTGCAAGCAAAAGCAAACTGGCACGTGGTTTTGCAGGAGGGCCTTGATGTCATCATTATTTCACCGGAATCCACGACAATTCCATTGTAGGAATTTAGCCATTATTTTGGCTTGGTGGGTCCATCACGCAGCTTCCGAGGTGCTGAGGGCTTTATTTTGTCAGTCTTGGATTTATCTTTTTTGGGGAAGAATGGACGCTGTCCCGTGTCCATTTCTTCCTCCGCAAAGAGTTCCAAGGTTGATTCATCCGGTACCTCCTTGTTCTCTACATCCAATGTTTCTGGGATCATGGATGACTCTTCTGAAGTTTTTGGCTTTTCTTTACCACTTGGTTTTGGTAATGGTGGAGCACTATGAGGTATGGATATAGGAGTGGCAACTGATTGTGGTTTTTTGGTGGGCTTCTGTGAACTCAATAAATAGCGTGCAATCGGGGTGAACGACTCTCTTGGTGGTATAGTCATCTCAGTTTGTGTCCCAATAGTGCACTTTGCAGAAACCTTTTGGGCATATAAAGGTTTCCCGCTATTTATTGGTTGGATACGTTTTCTGGCCTTTGGGTAGGAGATATTCAGCTCTGTTTTCAATTTCTGTATTTCTTTTTCATCCTTCCACCGCTGGCATGCTCTAGAGCAGGCAGGGTGCTCTCCTTGGCAATTGACACAGATTGGTTTTGGAGCTGAACATTCCTTGCTCTCGTGGTCTTTAACATCACATGGAGCACAGGCAGGGTTACCACGACAAGATGTTTGTGAGTGGCCGTATTTTTGGCATCTAAAACACCGCAGTGGGTTTGGGATATAAATCCTCACTGGGCAGTTTAGATAGCCTGCATTGATGGAACTAGGAGGCCATGGGGTGTTAAACGTGAGGATAAGAACTCGGGTAGGGACGAGATTCCCATCCTTGCATATCGATATTCTCTTAACAGCTGTCACTCCTTGGTCTTTTAATTCAGAGCAGATCTCTTCTTCAGAAACATGAAGAAGGTCCCACTCCGAAATGACGCCTCTTGAAGAATTCAAAGTTTTGTGGGAAATTACGATGATAGGTATTCCCCCTATTGATGTGGCATTCAGGATTTTTTCCGCCTGTTTAATATTTGTAGCTTCGACCAAAAGGTCACCAGAACACAGTCTTTTTACAGATTTAGGTGAACCTGCCAACCGCTGTAATCCTTTCTGGATAAAGTAGGGTGACATATTTCCAATTGACTGCTCTCCGGTGGATTGGAGAATGAGGAAAAGCGGTGTCACTGATGGTGGTGGTGTTTCCTCAGTCCTGGCACGTTTTGCAGAGGTGTTATCTGCATCATGATCTCGATGTAACCGTGGAACCAAGGTATGGGCGTTAGATCCCAGTGATGCTAATCTGGAAAACCAGCAGCATCACTGGGAGGTCCCCTCACTACGTACAGGTGCCCACGTCGAGGATTTTGCAAAGGGCAGATATCACGGGGAAGTGGTCACTGCTATAAATGTTGTCTTCAACCTCCAATGTACACATGGGAAGGAGAGAGGGCGAGCATATAGAGAGATCGATCGGGGTAAAAGTGCGGGTAGGCATGTGGCAAAATGTGTTAAGTCCAGCATTTAGCAGGGTCAGGTCATTGTTGTTTTCAAGCATGTGCTCTATAGTCTGACCCCTTCCACTGATATCGGCACTACCCCACAGAGTATTGTGTCCATTAAAATCCCCTAGTAACAAAAAAGGGAGTGGCAATTGTCTAATGAGATCATCAAGGTCTGCCTGGTGGATGTCGTTCCCAGGTGGCAAATAGATGAAACAAACAGTTAAGACAAATCCTACAGTAACTTGAGCTGCTACAGCCTCTAAGTTGGTGGTAAGTGGTGTAGCTTGAAATGGGGTGTGGTTACCCACAAGGATGGCAACCCCTCTGTACGCAAGTATGGGTCCTCATTTGCCTTTAAATACGTCTCCTGTAAGCAAAAGCAAGTAGGCTCATGCTTACTCAGGAGCACCTTGATGTCGTCACTATTTCGGCGGAATCCACAACAATTCCATTCTAGAAATTAAACTTACCCATTATTTGGATTTTGGATCCATCAGGTGGTTTCCTAAGGGCTGAGGGCTTCATTTTCTCAGTCCTGGCTTTATCTTTCTTTGGAAACACAGGTCGATGGCCTGTGTCCATATCTTCTTCTGCAAAGATTTCAGGATTGGGTCATCCGATACCTCCTTATCCTCAACATCCATTGTTTCTTGTATTGCAAGTGACTCTTCCGATATGGGCACCTTTTCGTTACCACTCGGTTTTGGTAGTGGTGGAGCATTAGGAGGTACGGAAATAGGAGTTTCACCTGTGTTTTTTGGGTGGGCTTTTCTGAACGCAATAAATAGCGTGCAATCGGAGTATATGACTCTTTGGGTGGTACAGTCATCTCAGTTTGTGTACCGATGGTGCACTTCACTCAAATCTTCTGGGCATATGAAGGTTTCCCACTAGTTATTGGTTGGATGCATTTTCTGGCCTCCTGATACGATATGTTCAGCTCTGTTTTTATTTTTTGAATTTCTTTCTCGTCCTTCCACCTCTGGCATGCTCTACCATAGACAGGGTGCTCTCCTTGGCAATTTATACAGGTTGGTTTGGAAGTTGAACATTTCTTGCTCTAGTGGTCTTCCGTACCACATCGAGCGCAGGCAAGATTACTACAACAAGCTGTTTGTGGATGGCCATATTTCTGACATCTAAAACACCTCAGTGGGTTTGGGATGTAAAACCTCACTGGGCAGTTTAAGTAGCCTGCACTGATGGAACTTGGAGGCTGTGGGGTGTTGAATGTTAGGATGAGAGCTCGGTAGAGAGGAGATTCCCATCCTTCCGCATTGATATTCTCTTTTGACAGCCGTCACTCCTTGGTCTTTTAGTTCAGAGCAGATCTCTTCTTCAGAGAAATGAAGAAGATCCCACTCTGAAATGACACCTCGTGAAGAGTTCAAACTTTTGTGGGGTGTTACACTGATCGGTATTCCCCCATGGATGTCGCATTCAGGATTCTTTATGCTTGCTTTGTGCTTGAAGCTTCGACTAAAAGATCGCCATAACGCAGCCGTTTTACGGATTTTGGTGATCCTGCCAACCCTTCTAATCCTTTCTGGATGAAGAAGGGTGACATCTTCCCAATTGACTGCTCTCTGGTAGAATGGAGAATGAGGAAATGTGGTGTTATAGATGGTGTGTTATCCTCAGTTCTAGCTCTGTTGACAGAATTGGTGCCGTTCTCATCTGATCGATTAGGTAGGGGCCTTGTTAGGGCCCCAGAAGAAATTGGATTTAAATTACTCATGGGAGTAAAATAGAAATTTCAGATGCCCTAAGTACCTCACCCACCAAGGAGCCCTAAGAGGGGGATGCCCACTCGTGAACAAGCAGGTACTGCATACACGAATGGGACGCCAACTTCGCTCAGGAGCATCATATCCACGTTTCCAATAAGCCTTGATCCCGTCGCAGTACCAAAGGGAGGGAGACTTATTGGAACGCAGCTGATCCTAGCAGTAAGAACCACACGCCAATTGATCCCAGTCGGGCTGGTTCGGGACCACCCGTCTTGTCGAAGCAGGGGCCAAAGTGGTGTATCAAGGCTGGGTCCCTCAACCACCTGGATCCCCCTTTCCGAATTCCACGGGTCGCGGCGCATGGCTGTACACACTGGATTCCAACAATGTAACCCTGGAACCAAGGTATGGGGACGCCAATTTCGCTCAGGAGCATCATATCCACGTTTCCAATAAGCCTTGATCCGGCCCAGGACCAAAGGGAGGGAGACTTATTGGAACGCAGTTGACCCTAGCAGTAAGAACTACCCGCCAATTGATCCCAGTCGGGCCGGTCCGGGACTACCCGTCTTGTCGAAGAAGGGGCCAAAGTGGTGTTCAAGGCTGGGCCTCTCAACCACCAGGATCCCCTTTTCCGAATTCCACGGGTCGCGGCGCACGGCTGCACACATCGGATTCCAGTGATGATAATCTGGAAAACCAGCAGAATCACCCGGAGGTCCCCTCACCACGTAGAGGTGCCGACGTCGAGGGGCCGTAAAATGTAAGGCATTACTTGAATTTAGAAGAAGCTGTACCTGACATGGCTATCTTATGGGGTTGAGGCTTTGGTTTGTCTCTTTTTTGAAAGGTAGGGCGACCAGTGTCCATATCTTCTGCAAATATTTCCAGAATCGGATCTTTCTGTTTTGATGAGTTCTCTACATCCATCGATGTGTCCTGAACAATAATCTTTTTCGAAGTCATGTTACGATTATTTGAAGTAGTAGCAATCACTAGGGGGGGGAGAAGATTTGGCTGGTATTGTAAGAGGCGTATTACTTGCTTGGTTGTTGTTGTTGGGTTTAACGACACGTAGGCTACTTGGGCCATATTGTGTCTTTCTAATGGTGAATATGAAA
Source organism: Mastigoproctus giganteus (assembly GCF_048544385.1). NCBI lineage: Eukaryota > Metazoa > Arthropoda > Arachnida > Uropygi > Thelyphonidae > Mastigoproctus > Mastigoproctus giganteus. Next base: position 158,850,505 of record NC_143579.1, read on the forward strand.
TAACTATATTTTATTATATATTCCTATCCGGTTTAGGAAAGTAAATAGTTCTTTTTTATTAGGATCATCTCCCAGAATCTGCATTAAATTTATTGATGTCTGCATATTAGTAAATGATTTAAAAGTGTCTAAACGGATGTTTTTGAAAGTGGGGACAGTCCACTAACAAATGGCGAATGGTCAGTTGTACTTGACATGATGTACATTGGGGAGCGCTGTCATTAGTTAATAGATACAGGTGAGTGAGATGGGTATGCCCAATCCTGAGCCTTCCTAAAATTGTTTCTTCTCGTCTGCTTTTCTGGAAGCTGGAGGGCCACAGCTTTGGTTCCGGTTTTATTTGGTAGAGTTTATTTCCTGGATAACTTTTCCAGATTAATGACCAGCTGTTATAACATGCTTTATGGATAATGTGTTTGTAATCTGTATATGGAACTTGAAAAGTCTGCGAAATAGTGGTTTCTGGTTGTTTGGCTGCATGATCTGCTCTTTCATTGATGGCTATTCCAGAATGTCCTGGGATCCAGCAGAAATTCACAGTTTGGTTCAATTCCTTACAGGCAAGTAACTTAGAATGAATCTGTTTTATTACAGGGTGAGAGGAGTTGGTATTAGTATTTATGGCAGAGACAGCACTGAGTGAGTCAGTGTATATTAAAGTAGTCGTAATTAAAAATTCAGTTATCCGATCGAGAGCTAAATTAATAGCATAAAGCTCAGCAGTAAAGATACTGCATTCTGTTGGTAATGAAACAGAAATGGTGAATGACGGGAACACTGCTGCAGCACCTACTTGGGTTTCAGTTTTTGATCCATCTGTATAGATTTTACAGGCCTCTGAGTAAGAAGAGTGAGCTTCATGTAATTGTCCGATATTGGAAGGCGACAAGGTGTCCTTACCCCACTGTTGAAAATAATCGTCGTAATTAACAGAAATATTTGTCCAAGGCGGATCAGGAGTTGTCATGTCCTGAAATATATTGCTGATGTCTATATTCCATGCTTGAGTGAATTCTTTAAGTCTAAGTGCAGCAGGTCGGTTTTCATTTGGCTTACTGTTATAAAATGACTCCCATTCGGTATTATACAGATATTTCCAACTAGGGTGGGAGGGAAGACTGCGAATTTTTGCAGCATACATCAAAAGTAATGTTTTCCTCCGAAGATGTAAAGGTGGTTCATGAGCTTCGATATAAAGGCTCTGAACTGGGGAGGTTCTGAAAGCCCCTAGAGAAACTCTCAGCGCACTGTACTGGATTGTATTCAATCGCTCTAAAGTAGTTCTTCTCGCAGAGTCATACACTGGAGAGCCATAGTCTAAGCGGGACCTGATGAGAGCTTGATAAAGATGGATCAGCGTATGTCGATCAGCACCCCATTACATAGATGACACACACCGAAGAATATTCAACTTTTTCAAACAGATAGTTCTAAGATAAGCCACATGTGCTTTACAGTTCAGTTTCTTATCCAGTACGATACGACGAACACGGATAGTGTGAACAAGAGGAATTGAAATGTTATTGATCTTTAGCTCAGGATCGGGATGTAGTGAGCGTAATTTGCAAAAATGAGTAGTGGTGGATTTCTGCTCAGCTAGGCGGTATCCATTATGTAAGGTCTATGATTCTATTCTGGCGAAAGCAATTTGTAACTGTCTTTCAACAGTATTCATACTTTATGACTGGCAGGATATGGTGAGGTCATCTGCATATATGTATATTTGGTTGATTTTTGGAAGTTCTTCCAATATGTTGTTGACCTGAATCGCAAATAGGGTAGCACTCAGTATGGAGCCCTGTGGAACACCCTCTTCTTGAATGTGAGTTGTTGATAGCACGTTTTGATATCGGACTTGAAAGGTGCGTAACCTTTCAAGTTCTGGATGAATTGTGGAAGGTAGCCTCTCAGCCCCAACTGATGTATATCTTTAATAATACCATGACGCCAAGTGGTATCAAATGCTTTCTGAATATCTAGGTTCACCCTCACCAGATGTTGTCTCATGACAAAAGCGTTATGTATGTTAGATTCAATTTTGAGTAGTAAATCTAGGGTAGATCTGTTTTTATGGAAGCCATATTGGTGATTGGAAAGAACATTTTGGGAGTCTAGAATCCAGATGAGCCTTTTATGCGCCATCCTTTCAAAGATTTTGCCCAAACAGCTTGTCAACGATATTGGTCTGTAATTTTCAACTATGGAAGGATCTTTACCTGGTTTTAGAATAGCACAAATATAGGAATGACGCCATGAGAGAGGATATGTATTTTCTGAGAAGATCCAGTTATAAAAGTGGAATAGTATGTAGAGATCGGCTTCACATAGATGCTTCAGCATACTGTAGTGAATGCCGTCTGGTCCTGCTGCACTATTTGGAGATTTGCACAAGGATTCTTTGAGTTCAGCTATAGAAAAGGGTTGGTTATACGGAAGTGAGAGTCTATTTGAAAAATTAAATTTATGACGTTCCTCAACAGTTTTAATGCGTTCAAAGGAGGTGACATAAGAAGAGGAGGCGGAAATGTTAAAGAGAGATTCTACTAAAGCATTTGCAATGTCAGTAGAAGACGATAGGTCCTGTCCATTCCGTTGTATTATCGGAGATTGCTGCGGAGGAAATTTTCCATTGAGAGCTTGTATTTTTTTCCATATAATTCGAGTGTCAGTATTTTTTGTTAATAATTGATGCGAAGTTGATCCAGGAGTCACGTTTTTCTTTCTTCCTAATTTGCCTTGCTTTTGCTCTGAGTTTTTTGTATAAAATTAGAGTGGCAGTAGATGGGCATTTGCGGAACTGGTTCCAAGCACGGTTTTTTCCTACTTTTGCTTTAGAGCAATCTGCATTCTACCACTGGTTTTTGTGTACACACTTGCATTGGTCTGATTTTGGGATGGAAATTTCTGCTGCAGATAAGATTTGGCTGGTAATGTGGTCAGTTACGTCATCAATATGTTGAAGTTGAACATAATGAGTGTCGAGTAGGACACAAGTTGAGTAATTTACCCAGTCTGCTTTATAAAAATTCCAAGAAGTATGGCCTTTAGGACATGACACGACCTGGGTTTCAATTGAACTGATAACAGGAAAATGGTCATTGTGGAATGGATCATTCAGCACCAACCATTCCATGCTTGCAAAAAGTGAGGCTGAACAGATGGATAAGTCTATGGCTGAGGAAGTACCTGTAGGTAGTTGTATATAAGTTGGAGAGCCAGAATTCAGCAGAGTCGGGTTATGGTTATCCAGGAATGTTAAAATTATTTGGCCTCTCCTATTCATGGTGGAAGATCCCCACAATGGATGGTGGCCGTTGAAATCACCGAATAAGCAGACAGGAGGCGGCAGTTGTGGATTAGATTGTCAAGTTCAGTCTGGGAGCAAGGATAATTGGCTAGATATAAATGGATGCAAGCATTAATGATACTCCCATTGCCATCCGAACTGCTACAACTTCTAAGGAGGTTTGTAGCTGGTTATGTCTTGACGGTATAGTAGATTTTACAAGAACAGCTACCCCTCCACGGGCAGGACCATCAGAATCTCTGTCTCGTCTAAACATGGTGTAATTTTTGAATCTGAGAGAGACTTTTGGTGATAGAAATGTTTCCTGTAAGCATACACCTACCGCATTTGTTTGAAAAAGTAAATCACTCAGGTCATCAAAATTACTGCGTAATCCTCTACAGTTCCATTGTATGAATTTATTCATTGTTTGGATTTGATTGAATAAGATTGATCTGACTGTTTTTTCTGAGAAGACGTCAGTCTGCTTTGTTTTGATTTTTCATTCCTTGAAAAGGTTGGGCGTCCTGTTTCTATGGTATCATTAGCATATAATTCTAAAACTGATTCTTCATCCTCTGGTTGAATATCAATTTCCATTTTCCTATTGCATTGTTTCACTTTTTCCTGGTCTTCAACGTTTGCTGATTTTGCTGTTTCGGGCAATGATGGGATACCATCAGTTGGGATACTAATTGGTGTATTGCTGGTCTCGTTCGCTGTAAGTTTCTTTTTGGATGTTAGCGCAGTTTTGGCCCAGGTGGAAAACAAACTGCTTGGTTCTATGGATACATCTGTTTGTGTTGCAACTGAGTGGCTACTTCTGGTTACTGATGCGTATGATCTGCTAGGTATGGTTAACAGCACTTGCTTTCTTGCTTCAGGATATGTGACCTTATGCTCCACTTTATATTTCTGGATTTTTTTTCCTGTTTTCCAGAGGTCACATGCTTTAGAAAATGCAGGATGGCTTCCTTTACAGTTTGCGCAAGTAGGAGAGGAAGCTGTACACTCTCCTTGGGAATGCTCCTTAGAGCCACAAATAGGACACACAGCATCGCCTCTGCATGCAGTCTGTGCATGGCCGTACTTCTGGCACTTAAAACAGGGAATGGGATTCGGGATATAAGGTCGAATCTTGCAGTTTAAATAACCTGCTTTGACAGAAGATGGAAGATTTGGAGTGCTGAACATCAAAAAAATGGACCTAGTTGGTAGTAGGTTGCCATCTTTTTTGGTCATTATTCTCCATGCATGTGTCACCTTTTGTTCGCTAAGCTCTTGTACTATTTCTTCTTCACAAACAGTTAATAGGTTCCATTCACTGATAACGCCTTTAGACATGTTCAGGGTGTTATGGGTCGTAACTGACACTGGAATATTGTTGAATGTTTTTAAATTTAACAATTTTTCTGAATGAGATGTTTTTGAAGTTTCAATTAAAAGGTCTCCTGATTGGAGACGCTTCACCATTTTAGGGGATCCAACAACCGATTCCAAACATTTCTGTATCAGAAAAGGCGATAGCTTGCCGACAGGTTGTGTGGACAATGAGTGCATTTTAAGAAATGCTGGCATATCTGAAATCTTTTTTTCCATCCAAAGTCTCTTCGGATGATTGGACTCATGTTCTGAGACAGAGTTAACAACTTTGCCACCTGTGGGCTCCAGAGATGGATATTCATTACAATCCATCGTTGCTCCTTTTAGCCCTGGAAGAGGGAATTCCTTCTCCCAGATTACCGGCCCTGCCACGTGGAGGCAGGAGCGGTGCCAACCTGTGACCAAGCGATCAGCAGAAGAGGAGAGCAGTACGTTGCTAGCGATAGCAGTGACGTTGCAAGCGGGGTTAGCAGTGACGTTGCTCAGCGAGGGGAGCAGTAACGTTGCGAGCGGTAGAGGGATTATCTAAGCACTAGTACTCGCCCTAGGAAAATCGCACTAGAAAGATCGCTTGGGAACTATCGCTTGGCACTCAGGGCCTTACTTGCTTGGTCTTAGTTTTTAAGGGCAGTGGACTGTTGCTAAGGGGGGACAGCCCAAGCTCAGTTAGAGATTGATGTGTTTATTGGAATGGTAACATCAGTTTGTGTGGCAATGGTTTGATTTTTTTTTGCAATATTGGCATAGGTACGGTTAGGTATATTGGGTGCAGTTAATTTTCTTGCTTCCTGATAACTTTGTTTTCAACTTTTTACTTAACAATTTTTTTTCTCCCTTTTCCATCTCTCACATGTTTTAGAATAGGCAGTATGGTCGCCTTTGCAGTTGGGACAGGTCATTTCTTTCACCGAACAATCAATTTGAATGTGATTTGGACGATCCACAGTTGAGACAAACTGGTTCCCTCTGCATGTCGTTTGAGAGTGCCCATACTTTTGGAATTTATAACATCTGAACGGATTGGATATGAAAGAACGAGTGTGGCAAAGTAGATATCCTGCTTTTACTGATGAGGGCACGTTTGGACTATTAAAGGTGAGAATGATATTTTTGGTAGGTGTGAGTATATTGTCTCTTTTCACCATAATTCTTTTTACAGCAATTACATTTTGTTCCTGAAGCTCTTCTTTAATTTCTTCCTCCGTCACATTCATCAGGTCCCAAGTAGATTTATTACACCCTTTGATGTATTTAGGATTGCATTTGGGGTTACTTTCACTGGAATACCAGCAAAATTTGTAATTTTTAGCAGTGTTTCAGAATGCCTGCTGTTTAGAGTTTCAACAAGTAAGTCCCCTGATTGCAGTCTCTTAACTATCTTGGGAAACCCTGCATTACTTTCCAGATGTTTTTGGATTAGAAAGGGGGATAGCTTACTGAGAGGCTGTTCTGATAGAGAGTGCATTATTAAAAATGCAGGTAAGTCTGTCACCGAGGGATTGGTTTTCAACCTCTTTGTTTGCAACGAATCATGATCATTTTCTGTCTCTGGCTGACAGCTTGTTGGCTCTAAAGATGGAAACGTATTGTGTTCCATGTTGGCTCCTTTTAGCCCCTGGCAGATGAACTTTTCTGCCAAGGTTACCGGCCCCGCCACGGGGAGGCAGGAGCAGTGCCCGGTATGACCAAGCTAAATTAGTAGGAGTTATTCTATTAAATATGAAAAAAATAAAGGTTACTTTCCTTCCTTGCTCTCAATCAGTACTTTTGATAAAAGAGCTGCTATTAAATTAAAGGATTTATTAAGGAGAAGAACATAAAAGAGAACTAGAATTCACCTTTTGAAAATCGCAGTGAAAGCACAGAGAAATTGCTCAGTCACAATCGCTTGGCATCCGGGGCCGCATCCAAAAGGCTGAAGGCTTTATTTTCTCAGTCCTGGATTTATTTCTCTTCGGAAAGAATGGGCATTGGCATGTATCCATTTCTTCTTCTTCATTTGCAAAGAGTTTCAGGACAAATTTGTCCTGTACCTTCTTGACTTCTACTTCCATTATTTCTTGTATTTCCAGTGGCTCTTCTAGTTGTATTGAGGGGTTTCTTTACCACTGTGTTTTGTAAGTCGTGCAGCACTTGGAGGTATGGGTATAGGAGTGCAATTTTTGGGTGGACTCTTGTGAACCCAATAAACAGCATGGAATGGAAGTGATTAACTTTTTTTTTTTTTTTTTTTTATGGAAACCCCAAACACGAAAGGTATCAAAACCTATAGTACTTAGTACCGTGCATGGGTTGAAGGAGAAGTATGGGGGAAGGGGGATGCCGGAAACTTTGCTCTGGAGAACTTGCTTGGTGGAATAATCATATCAATCGTGCTTTTCCCAAAAAACTTTTGGACACATGAGGGCTTGTTGCTATTTATTGGTTGGATGTGTTTTCTGACCTCCTGGAAGGGTGTGTGTGTGTTATGGGTGTTTAATGGTACATAAGCAATAGTGTGCCTGTCCATAGAGATGTGTTTGGAAATAATTCAGAATTGAAGGCATTTCAATTTAATTTTAGAAAACTGAAAAGTTCATTAATATATGCCTGATCGCCAATAATATGCTCTAGTGATCTCGGTTGTTGAAGATTTGTTAAAGAAAGCAGAATTGATGTTCTGTCCTGTTGATAGTGTGGGCAGTCAATAAGAATATGTTTGACTGTTAGTTGCACTGAGCAGTGTCAACACTGAGGAGGATCATCACCTGTGAGCAGATAGATAAGGGTCAGATGAGTATGCCCTATTCTTGCCCGTGCAAGTACCACTTCTTCCCTTCTTGTTGTCTGGATACTCGAGTGCCAAAATTTTGGTTCCTGCTTCAACTGAAAAAGTTTATTATTAGTCTGGGTGTGCCATAGTTCTTTCCACTGTGCAAGGCATGCTGCTGCTATGATGACATTATAGTCGAAGGCTGGAATATGGACAGAGGTCAAATCTAAAGTTGACGGATTTTTTGCAGATATATCTGTCAGTTCATTCCCCTTTATCCCTGAATATGCTAGAATCCAACAAAAGTTCAGTAATTGTTGACGATGTTCAATTTTCAAGAGCAACCTCCTGATTTGGTTTAAAACAGGGTAATTCGTATAAGAGAGATTTTGCATTGCTCTAATTGAGCTCAGCGAGTCTGTGTAAATTAAATATTTTGGAGAGGGGTAAAGATTCAAATTTTCTATAGCTAATTTTATTCCATGTAGTTCTGCAGAAAAGTTGGTATACTCAGGTGGAAGGGATGCTGAAATGGTAACAGAGGGAAACACTGCTGCTGCTTTAATGGCTGATTGAGATTTGTATCCATCGGCAGGAAATCCTGGAAGGATATGTTCAGTTCTGTTTTTAGTTTTCGAATTTCTTTTTCATCCTTCCACCACCGGCATACTTGGGAGTATGCAGGGTGCTCTCCTTGGCAGTTAGTACAATTTGATCAGAAGCTAAACATTCCTTGCTCTTGTGGTCTGGTTACCATGAGTCTGCAGGGTATGATCACAGGCATGGGTACAGGAAGGGTTACCATGACAAGGTTGTTGTATTTTTTTTTTTGGCGCAAAGGCAACTTTGGCTGTTGGTGGTGGTTGTTATTTAGGAGCATTAGCAACTAAGGCCATATTGCTCCGGGAATATGCAGTGGTCATTCCCTGACCTTTCCGCATCCTCCGTATTTGGTGGTGACGGGCTCGAACCCCGATCTAATCAAGAAGCGTGTGCTACGCACTGCTGCTCCTTCCCACCTGGCTACGGAGGTGCCAGCAACTTTGGCCACATTGCACCTATTTATTAGAATTATGTGACAAAGACGTTGATGTTTCTTAATTATGGTTTATATCTGGTTAAAATATCCTATTAGTTTTAAATAAGTAAATATATTTTCAATGTTGGAGTTATCGCCTATGATCTGTGATAAAGTTAGGGAATCCTGAATATTTATAGGGAGATGGAAAGCTGTTTGTTGCACCATGTGGTATTGTGGACATTCTATAAGGAAATGTTTCAGTGAGTTGACAAGAACAGTGGAGACATTCTGGAGAATTAGCTTTCGTGAGTAAGTACAAGTGTGTGTGTGTTGAATGCGTAGTCTTGTTAAAATGACTTCTTCGTGCCGATCCTTACGGAGACGTGAATTCTATGCCTGAAGTTCCTGTTTTATTTGAAAAAGTTTATTGTTTTTAACATGACAAGCTACCATGGCCATACTTTTGACATCAAAAACACTTCACTGGGTTTGGTATGTAAATCTTCACTGGGCAGTTTAAGTAGCCTGCCTTGATGGAACTTGGGGTCCATGAAGTGCTGAATGCAAAGATAAGAACTCAAATGGGAACAAGATCCCGATCCTTTTGCATGGATATTATCTTGACAGCTGACAGCAAGGTCACTCCTTGATCTTGCAATTCAGACAAGATCTTTTCTTCAGAGACATGAAAATCGCACTCTGGTATAACACCACATGACGATTTCAGAGTTTTGTGTGTGGGGGGGGGGGGTTATAATTATAGGTATTTTCCTCGATATGGCATTCAGGATTTTTTCAGCATGTTTTGTATTTGATGCTTTGACTAAAATGTCTCCAGAATGCAGTCGCTTTATGGGTTTAGGTGATCCTGCAAACCCTTCTTTTCCTTTCTGGATGAATAAAGGTGACATTTTCCCGACTGACTGCTCTTAGGTGGAATGGAGAATGTGGGAAAAGCAGTTCACAGATGGTGCTGTATGCTCGGTTCTGGCTGTTTTAACAGAATTGGTGTCACTATCGCTTGATTGATTAGGTAGGGGCCTTGTTGGGGGCCCCAGAAGAAGTAGAACGATTTAAATTTCTCATTTGAGTAAAATAAAAATTTCAGACCCTAAACAGACCCACCACAGAGCCCTATGAGGGAACACCCATTTGGGACCTAGCAGGTACCAATTACACAAACGGGACACCAAGTTTGCTTATAAGCATCATACCCACATTTCCAATAAGTCTTGACTCTGTCCCAAAAACGGGGGGGAGGGGGGGAATTATTGAAATGCAGGTGATCTTAGCAGTAAGAACCACCCATTGATTGATCCCAGTTGGGCCAGTCTAGGAGCTGCCATCTTGTGAAAGCATGGGCCAAAGTAGTGTATTAGGGCTAGGCCCTGTCACCTACCACGATTCGCCTTTCCAAGTTTCCACAGGTTGCAGCCCATGACTGCACATACTGGATTCCAACGATGTAACCACGAAACAAAATTATGGGCTTTGGATCCTAGCGAAGCTAATCTGGATATCCAGCAGCATCACCAGGAGGTCCCACTCACCACGTACGTGCCCACACTGAGGGGACAGATGAAGAAACGTATAACAACCTGCCCCCACCATGCAATAGAAGAGATAACTTTCAAGATATTCTATATTCAGCTTCTTCATTCTTCTTCTTCTTCTTTATACATAGTTTTGTACTTTGCACTATGTGCCTCTGAAAGGGAAGCTGGTATTGAGTGTATGACGCAAGAAACAAATATTGTTCGAAAGTGGAATCACCCGCTTTCACAACAGTAACTTAAAATTAGGTTACAGAATATACTTTTTTTCTCCCCCAGAAATGGCTGCAAATTTGGATGTAAACAAACAATAGACATTATGCAGCAGTGATGATTCTATTTTATTTATTAACAGTTGTAACTGATGTTCAATGGAGCACACATTCTGTGAGTGACAAGACAGCGAGATCATCAGCAAAGAACTGATGTCAACATTTGAGGAAATATTCTGTGCTACAGTGTTTATTCTGACTGCAAAGAGCATAGCACTGAGCACCAATACTTGGGGAACATCTTGAGTAACAGTTCATGACAGATAATTGTGATAACACACTTTAAAGATCTCATGTCATGGAGATCTTGAAGTAGGCCAGAACAACAAGTAGAATCAATGGCACAAGGGCTACTATGGACAAACTGCGCCTATTACTTTGGTCTATAAGTGGCTGTATACATTATAGGAAATAGTCTAAAAGTGACAGTAAATGTTGATCATTTTCAGGTAAGTAGAAAGTTCTGAGAAATTGCTATCATCACCAAGTGTATGGGTCATTTGGAGAGATTTTTGCAAGTTAAGCTGTGATTTGAAACATGCAATTCTAGCAGAATGGTAATGTGCACACAATTAGAATATGCTTAAAGGTAAGTAGGGAGCTACAGTGTAAGAAAAGTAGGGGATCTTATCCTAGCAGTAAAAACGAATTGGCCATAGATGCTTATGGCCAATTCGTGCTGTTGCAAGCACAACCTCTTCATGCCTGTTTAATCTAAAACTGTATCTCCACAACTATGGATTCTGTTTTACCTTAAGAAGCTTGTTTCCTGTCTGGGTATGCAACATCTCAGTACATATCTGTCGTATGATTGGTTTGAAATCACAATAAGGAAATGGGATGGAAGCAAAGCAAGCAGGTTGCTTTGCTGCTTTGTCTGCAAGCTCGTTTCCTGGAATTCTGACATGGCTGGGTATCCAGCATAATTTGACAGTCAGCTTGTTTCGTCGAGGTTACATAACTGTGATCTGATTTCTGTGAGAAGTGGATGGGAATTTTGTGATTTATTCTGTAACTCACTGCGCTTAAAGAGTCTACATATTATGACTTCGGTATTTAAAAGGTTATTAAAGAGATTCAAAGCCATTTTCACTGCATAGATTTCAGCTGTAAAAACACTGCATTCAACTGGTAACTGGACAGAGCAGTGGATGCAGGAAGGATCACCTCAGCTCCTACGGATATATATGAAGACTGTGAGCATTGGCCAATGCATGAGCCTCATGCAACTGTTTGTTTGTTTGTTTGTTTGGTTGAGTTTTATTGGCGCATCAGCAACTATGGCTATAATGCGCCAAAACCTTGTCATAAAAAGTAAAAAATTTTCAGTGACCTATTGAATTAGGTCACTACGTCAGGTTATAAAAACAAGTATAAACTGTAACAGACATATATATCAGTAAACAAGTAACGATAGAAAATCATAAAATAATAAGATTTTTTAAATATGATTAAAAAGGTTTACTGATTTTAGGAAATTAAAAATAGCAGACACATGGTCATTGTCGGATAAAATCTGACTGAGTGTATACGGCTCAGTCAGATGGTTAAAAGCGGTAAAACGAGCATTTCTAAAACTGGTACAGTCAACTAAAATGTGTCTGATTGTTAAAATTGTGCCACAGGACTCACACATAGGAGGGTCATCAGCCCTCAGCAAAAACGAATGAGTTAAATGACTGTGTCTTATGCGGGTCCGGGCAAGAACAACTTCCTCCTTACGATTCCTGCGCAGACTAGACTGCCACGGTTCAATTACAGGTTTTATATGATATAATTTATTCGCAGTCTGTCTATTCCACGAATCTTGCCATTGGGAATGTATCTTTTGATGTATTATTTGCCTGTAGTCTGTATACGGGACTAACAGGCAGTGGTTATTATTGGGAATTGCTGATTTGGCTGCGGCGTCAGCCAAATCATTTCCCCCAATCCCAATGTGGCTGGGAATCCAGCAGAAGCGGATATCATATTCACGTTCATGGAGAACGTGAATCTTCTGCTGAATGCTAGACAGAACTGGATGAGAATTATATCTCACGGTTATTAAAGCCTGTAACACGCTGAGAGAGTCGGAATATAAAATGAACCGTTGGTATTGGCATTTGCTAATGTGATCCAAGGCTAACTTTATAGCGTGCAGCTCTGCAGTAAATATGCTGCATTCAGAGGGAATCTGCTCCGATGTAGTGCTGTCTCTAAAGACAGCAGCAGATCCCACATATGATTCCGCCTTCGAGCCGTCTGTGTAGACTGGCGCGAAGTCAGAATGTTCAGCTCGGTGTGCTGAATAAAGCTGCAGGTAGACAGACGATGGAGTGTCCGACTTACCCCAATTTCTAAGGGACAAGTCACATACCGGGACATGAGCATGCCAGGGTGGAAGGGGTTGCTTCGGTGTTTGAGCAACATTGTCTACCTTAATATTAAGTTCTTTGAGTAGCTCTTGGAGACGAATACCAAAAGGACGATTGGCAGTCTTACGGGTGTTGTACAAATTTTCCCATCATGGCTCAAAAACGGAAGGCCACGTAGGATGGTCTGGCAGGGATTTCAGCTTTAAAGCGTAGTTTAGAGACAACTGCTTGCGTCAAAGCGATAACGGCGGTTTGTTTGCTTGGACATATAAGCTCTGGACTGGAGATGTTCGATATGCTCCAATAGCGGTATGGAGAGCCAGATGATGGACAGGATCCAGCCAACGAAGTACACTGTCTCTGGCCGAGTTGTATACCAGGGACCCGTAATCTAGTCTGGATCGTATAAGTGCACGGTAGATGCGTAGAAGGGTGCATCGATCCGCACCCCAAGATGTTGAGGAAAGAGAGCGCAGAATATTCAGCCCTCTTGTGCACTTTGTGCGGAGTTGACGGATGTGATCCGGAAAGGTTAACTTTTTATCAAATACGAGTCCCAAAAATTTTGTGTCCGCCGCTACTGGAATAGCATTTTGTCCGAGCCTTAATTCAGGTTCAGGATGAAGATTACGCTTACGACAAAAGTGTATGCAAACGGTCTTCTCCGGCGAGAACCTAAAGCCATTTGCAAGTGCCCAGGAGTTGAGGCGATCAATGGCTTTCTGCAGTTGTCTATCAATAACCCTCATGTTGCATGACTGACAAAATATCCTAAAGTCATCAACATAGAGGGCACTGTTTACAGTTGGAGAAAGTTGTTCTGTGATGGAATTTACTTTGATGGCAAAAAGCATGACACTTAATACTGATCCTTGTGGTACTCCCTCCTCTTGGCTAAAGGAACGAGAGAGTGAGGATCCCACACGAACTTGGAAAGATCGATTGGCTAAAAAGTTTTTAATAAAAATGGGGAGTTGCCCCCTAAGACCCAGGCTATGCAGATCTTTTAAGATGCCAAATTTCCAAGTTGTGTCATATGCTTTCTCCATGTCAAAGAACACTGACACCAAGTGTTCGCGTTTTAGGAAAGCATCCCGGATGGATGTTTCCAGTCTAATAAGATGGTCCAAAGTGGACCGGTTCCTTCGGAAGCCGCACTGGACATTGGAGAGAAGGTCATTTGATTCTAAATACCATATTAGACGAGAATTGACCATTCTCTCCAGGATTTTGCACAGACAGCTAGTCAGAGCAATAGGACGATAATTGGTAGTGACTTTTGGATCCTTTCCTGGCTCAGCAAAGGCGAGAACGATTGCCTTGCGCCAGGAATCCGGAAACTGCCCTTCAATAAAGATTCTGTTATACAGAGAGAGCAGATAATCCATAGATTTTGGTGAAAGATGTTTAACCATATCATAATGGATGCCATCTGGTCCAACAGCACTTGCTTAGGAAAGAGCGAGGGCTCTTTTCAGCTCCTGAATAGTGAACGACCCATTGTAGGGATAGATGCTCTTAGACTTAAAATTAAGTGCCTGTTTTTCCAGTTTGTTTCAGGACCAGGAACTCTGGGGAAAACGAAGATGTTGCGGAGATGTTAGAGAATGTTTCCCCAAGAGCATTGGCTATTGCAGTTCGATCTGCAATAGCGCATCCATTATAATCTAGGATTGAAAAAGGGTGGGATGTATATTTCCCCTTCATTTTCCGGATTTTATCCCAGACTACCTTAGAATTGGTAGACTGGTTAATAGATGATGTAAAACGGATCCATGATTCCTTTTGACTCTGACGGCGAATGTAGCGTGCTTTGGCTCGTGCACGCTTGAAGGCTATTAGATTAACAGTGGTAGGATATCGACGGAATATCCCCCACGCTTTGTTTTGAGCCTTTTTTGCTGCTGTGCATTGTGAATTCCACCAAGGTTTGGGAAATGGTGGAAACCGGGCAGATGTTTTTGGAACAGCATTCGCAGCTGCTTGGACAATGATTTCTGTGATGTACGTTACTGCGTCATTGATAGGCTCCTGACTGACTGTACTGAGGTCAAAATTTGCCTGATGTTGGAAGGCATTCCAGTCAGCCTGATCAAACTTCCACCGTGGTAACCTAAAAGGAAGACATGGTCTCCCACTGTGTAACAAGGTTATCACAGGGAAGTGATCACTTCCGTATGGATTCTCCTCCACTTCCCAAGTGAGTGAAGGGAGTAGAGAAGGGGAGCAGATAGAGAGATCAATGGCAGAAAAAGTACGGGTAGGCATGTGGAAGAAGGTGTTTGTTCCAGTATTTACAAGGGAAAGGGCATTGTCATTGAGCACACGCTCTATGACCCGTCCCCTTCCAGTGATGTTAGCACTACCCCACAGGGTGTTATGTCCATTAAAATCCCCAAGAAATAAGAAAGGGGGAGGCAACTGCGTTACAAGATCATCAAGGTCTTCCTGGGAGATGTCAGTCCCAGGTGGCAAATAAATAGAGCAGACCATTAATAGAAATCCCACTGTAAGGCGAATTGCAACAGCCTCTATGCTGGTTGTAATTAGCAAGGGCTGAACTGGGGTCTGATTATTCACAAGGATAGCCACTCCTCCATGAGCAGGACCATCCGCAATTCTATCCTTACGAAAGATTGTGATGTTATGCATGGTGGGATCATCATTTGCCTTTAGATAAGTCTCCTGCAAGCAAAAGCAAACTGGCTCGTGCTTTTGCAGGAGGGCCTTGATGTCATCTGTATTTCGCCGGAATCCACGACAATTCCATTGTAGGAATTTAGCCATTATTTTGGCTTGGTGGATCCATCAGGCGGCTTCCGAGGTGCTGAGGGCTTACTTTTATCAGTCTTGGCTTTATCTTTTTTGGGGAAGAATGGATGCTGTCCGGTGTCCATTTCTTCCTCCACGAAGAGTTGCAAGACTGAATCGTCCGGTACCTCCTTGTCCTCTACATCCATTGATTCTGTTAATTTTGGTTGCTCTTTTTTACTACTTGGTTTTGTTAGTGGTGGAGCACTAGGAGGTACGGATATTGGAGTAGCAGCTGATTGTTGTGGGCTTTTGTGAACTCAATAAATAGCATGCAATCGGCGTGAATGACTCTCTTGGTGGTATAGTCATATCTGTTTGTGTACCGATAGTGCACTTCGCAGAAACCTTCTGAGCATATGAAGGCTTCCCGCTATTTATTGGTTGTATGCGTTTTCTAGCCTCTGGGTAGGAGATGTTAAGCTCCGTTTTTAACTTTTGTATCTCCTTTTCGTCCTTCCACCGCTGGCATGCTCGAGAGTATGCAGGGTGCTCTCCTTGGCAGTTAATACAGTTAGGCTTAGGAGCTATACATTCCTTGCTCTCGTGATCTTTAGTACCACATCGAGCACAGGCAGGGTTACCACGACAAGCTGTTTGTGAGTGGCCGTACTTTTGACATTTAAAACACCTCAGTGGGTTTGGAACGTAAATCCTCACTGGGCAGTTTAAGTACCCTGCCTTTATGGAACTTGGAGGCCTTGAGGTATTGAATGTTAGGATGAGAACTCGGGTAGGGACAAGATTCCCATCCTTACGCATGGATATTCGCTTGACAGCTGTTACTCCTTGTTCTTTTAATTCAGAGCAGATCTCTTCTTCAGAAACGTGAAGAAGATCCCACTCTGATATCACACTTCTTGAAGAGTTCAAAGTTTTGCGAGGGGTTGTGATGATGGGTATTCCCCCTATAGATGTGGCTTTCAAAAATTTTTCAGCTTGATTTATATTTGATGCTCCTATTAGAATATCTCCAGAACGCAGCCGTTTTACGGATTTGGGTGAACCTGCCATCCCTTCTAATCCTTTCTGGATAAAGAAAGGTGACATTTTCCCAAGTGACTTCTCTCCGGTGGAATGGAGAATGAGGAAAAGAGGTGTCACAGATGTTGTTTTCTCCTCAGTTCTGGCTCTTTTAGCTGAATTGCTTTCACTCTCATCTGACGATCGATTAGGTAGGGGCCTTGTTAGGGCCCCAGAAGAATTTAAATTACTCATAGGAGTAAAGAAAAAATGTCTGATGCCTAAGTACCTCACCCACCACGGAGCCCTACAAGGGGGCGCCCACTCGTGAACTAGCAGGTACTGGGTACACGAATGTGACGCCGAGTTCGCTTAGAACACCATACCCAAGTTACCAATAAGTCTTTATCCCGTCCCAGGACCAAAGGGAGGGAGACTTATTGGAACGCAGTTGACCCTAGCAGTATAAAACCACCCGCCGATTGATCCCAGTCGAGCCGGTCCGGGACCGCTCGTCTTGTCGAAGCAGGGTCCAAAGTGGTGTATTAAGGCTGGGCCCCTCAACCACCAGGATCCCCCTTTCCGCTTCCACAGGTCGCGGCGCACGGCTGCACACGCCGGATTCCAAAGATGTAACCCTGGAACCAAGGTATGGGCGTTAGATCCCAGTGATGCTAATCTGGAAAACCAGCAGCATCACTGGGAGGTCCCCTCACCACGTACAGGTGCCCACGTCGAGGGGCTCATGCAACTGTCTAAGATTTTGATTCGAAAGGGAGTATTTTCCCCAATGAAGAAAGGAGTTGTCACAAAGAGGTATATACATTGCCCATAGTGCTTGCACTGCATCTGCTGCTTGATTGGTTGGCTGTTTGGGTTTTAATGGCACATCAGCAAATAGGGCTATAATGCATCAAAATCACGTGCCATACTAGATAACAGTAAAAATTGTAGTGACGTAGTTGCTTAGGTCACTATGTCAATATGTATAAAAATATAAATATGTACAAGGTAAACTAATATAAAGAAATATTTACATACAAGCAAAAAGGTTTGTTGATTTTCAAAACCTAAAAACAGCTGACACATTGTCGTTGTCAGATAAAATCTGACTGAGTGTATAAGACTCAGTTAGATAGCTAAAAACGTTAAAATATGTAAAACGTTGCTGTCTATACGTGGACATTTGGTTAAAATATGACAAATGGTTAAAAAGGAGTCACAGTCCTCACACATAGTGCCTGCAAGTGGCTTATGTGGATGATTTGGTTATGGGAGTTTCTGGAGGATCTAGAATTGTATTGGAGAAGAAAATACAAGAAATTTTGGTGGACCTCTCTACGTGGGCTGCCTTAAATAAGTTAAAAATTTCGTCTAAGAAAACTAAGTTCATGGTATTCAAAAAGCATTTTGACTATAATCGTCCGCCCTGAGTACTGCTGAATGCAATTCAAGTTCCTTTTGTGTCTAATATTAAGCATTTAGGAGTAATCTTTGGATGACAGATTGGGCTTTCATCTGCATGTGTTGCATTTGTCTGACAAACTCAAGAAATTCACTTCCTCTGTGATTCGTATTTCTAAGAAAGAATGGGGACTTAATAAAAGAACTTTGTCCTTGTATTATAAGACTATCTTTTTGCCAATTGTTGCTTATGCTGCAGGAGTGTGGATGGGAGCAGTGATCAAAGTTAGAATTAGAAATAAACTCATGTCGCTTCAGAGATCGATGTTGTTGCCTTAGTTGCATGCTCCGAGAACCGTATCAACAGCTGCGCTGCAGGTGATTGTGGGGTCCATTCCTCTTGACTTATATATTGTTTATCGTGGGATGTTTTATGCACTGAGAAAAGGAATTCCTACTCATTATTTGGATATTTCTATTGACCTGGCTGCTGGTATCAAAGAAGAAAAACTTAGAATTTCGAATGGTGTAATTGAAATATGGAGGACTCGTTGGAACTCTTCTGAGGTTGGAGAGAGATAACAAGGAAAATTATTCCATTGGCTGATTTTGCCATTTCAAAAACAGTTTCGCCGGGGCTTTGCTCCTCGATATTTACTAACTATATACTGACAGGACATGGGTCCTTTCATGATAAACTGTGTTCTAGCGGATTGGAGCCAGACCCGTGGTGTTCTTGTGGTGAGGCGGAGTCTTGGTCGCATGTACTGTTTCTTTGTCCTCTTTATGGTGCTGAGCGGCATCATCTTTTTGGAGAGATTTCTGATCTTGCTGAGGATAATGTACAAGTTCTTCTTAGTGGAGTATCTAGTTTCCAGGCTTTACAAACTTTTGCTGCAACTGTATTTGCCAAGAGACTAATTATAAGAAATCTATCGGATATTGAATTGGCAGCGTATGTGAGCAATGTATGAATGCATCTGGGCTTGGGAGCTTCAGACCTGGCTGTTCTTTGTTTGGTCTGTGGCTCCCGAGCATGTAACAGTACGGTGTTTTTTTTTTTTTTTCTCGGTTCTCGGGTTTGGGCGGCCTGAGACCGGGAATGCTGGCACCCACCAGTATTGCTGTTCCTCTGTTGGGTGTGGGATTGTGCTTTTGCACTACAGCTGAAAATAGTAGAAGCAGGTCCAGCTCTACGTGCCGGGGATGGGCATCAGTTAGCTTGTTTGTTGTTTGGTTTTTAGTTTTTAGTTTTGGTTTTTATTTGGTTTTTAGGAGCATTAGCAACTAAGGCCATATTGCTCCGGGATATGCGGTGGTCATTCCCTGACATTTCCGCATCCTCCATTTTTGGTGGTGACGGGCTCGATTGTTGTTGTTGTTGTTATTTGGTTTTTAGGAGCATTAGCAACTAAGGCCATATTGCTCCGGGATATGCAGTGGTCATTCCCTGACCTTTCCGCATCCTCCGTATTTGGTGGTGACGGGCTCGAACCCCGGTCTAATCAAGAAGCGTGTACTACGCACTGCTGCTCCTTCCCACCTGGCTACGGACGCGCCGACGGGCTCGAACCCCGGTCTAATCAAGAAGCGTGTGCTACACACTGCTACTCCTTCCCACCTGGCTACGGAGGCACCGCATCAGTTAGCAGCTGCTTCCTGATGGCAGTGACCTGACATTAACAACATACTACACTCACAAACATTTCTTTAATACATTTTTAATCTTTCCTATACAAAATTTTATTATTAACTTTAGATACTCGCTCAAAATTGTCATTGTCTCAAAATTTTTCTTGTTTTGAAAATTCTATTTCTTAGCTATTTATCAGGCCCACTTTACAGTTTTCCTGTTAACTTTTATGAATTAGGTGGAGATGGGCATATGCCTAAGAACCACCCCGACATAGTACACACACACACACACGCACGCACACACATAGGAGAGTCATCTGCTCTCAGCAAGAATGCATGCATAAGATGACTATGTCCTATGCGGAAGCGAGCTAAAACAACTTCCTCTCTATGATTCCTGCGCAGACTCGACTGTCAATTTTGAATAACAGGCTTTATCTGATATAACTTGTTAGTGACCTGCTCATGCCAAGGTTGTTGCCACAGGAAGAGTAATACAGGTGACCCCCGCTTAATGCTGATAATGCGTTCCGGAAAAACAGAGCGCTAAGTGAATCCGCGCTAAGCGAGCGCCGCATTCCCATAAAGTAACATATGTATTTGTGAGTTGCAGTCGGTGCCATAGGATATTTCCTAATCAATAATAAACGGTAGTGAAAAGATGCACAAATGTCGGTCAAAATATTTGTACATATAACATATTCTGCATTACATACGTATATAATTATATGGTAACTACTTACGTATCAAAATTAAACTTAAAATTCCAATTAAAATCATGAATTTAATTGATCTAAATTGATTTAATTTAATTGATGAATTTAATTATGAAAAATGTGTCGATTTTGGGTTGAACTTTGGCCCTCTTCCAAATAAACTAAAAGGGGTATTAATTTTAAATCCCCCGCAGTTTAATTACCACCCAACAATAAAGTCACCCGATCCTTCGCCGCTTTGAAACCTGGCATGTTTTTTTCTTCTTTCAATATGAAACTTATTTTAGGCATTCGTTTCCACAAAAGTCCTGCTTCCTCTATGTTATTAACTTGTTGAGAAGTATAACACATAATACCCCTCTTCAATAATTTTAACAAGTTCTTTTTTGAAAGTTTCGGCTCCTTGATCTGCACTTGCGACTTCTCCCTAGATTTTAAATCTATTCAACCAGCCCTTACTAGTTTTAAATGGTTCCAATTTTTTTTTTTTTTTTTTTTAGGTGAGTTTTCTTCAGATCATCATATAGGCTAATCTCTCTCTCTCTCTCTCTTTTTTATTATTTATAACATTTAACTTAACTGAATTCTGCATTGAATATTATCTTCAATAAAATTAGTCTTTCCATTTCAATCCTAATAGCCGGCCTAGACCTAGTTGCTTGCAGTGGAACAGCTATCTTTCCCGCTGCTAAAATTAATTCTTTATTTTTTTATAATTGTTCTTACAGTTAAACTTGCAAGTCCTAAATTATGGCACACATCCGCTTGTCTTTGATCGGATCGATTCGCTTCAAAATGTCTAATTTAATTTTCGAATTCAGTAGTATTTTTCTTACATTTGTAGTCTTAGTACTGCGCCCAGACGTTGTTGCTTTTTCATTCTTATTGGCTATTATTAACTCTTCGAAAATGTAACTGCGTTGGTTGCTTGAATTATGATACAATGTTCAAGTAAACTGTCCGTTACGCACGATGTCTAATACTGTACTGAGTGATGACTAGACTTCGGATAAATTCATATAACGCAAATATTACAAGCAATATACTTGATCATTTTTTAAAATGTTGATCTCGGAACTACGTAACAAGTCACTGTACTGCAATTAAATTAGCGCGCGAGAGAATTTCACTGAGCGTGGGAATATTTCTCAAGTCGGCGTGGGAAACGTTTTAACCGTATTTTTATATTCATTTTAAAGCTTTCGACTCCATTAAATGAAACGATTTCGTTAAATATGCCAAAAATGCAATCTATAAAAGAGCGTTATAGTGATCTGTGACAGCGTTATAGTCAGATACGGGTTATAATATAAGAACAGCGTTATAGCGAATCCGCGTTATAACGGGGGCCTGCTGTACAGAGTGTATTGGCTCTGTATTCTGCATAAGGGACTAACAGGCTGCCGTTGTTGTGGGGCTGCGGTGTCAGCCAATTCATTACCTTTGATGCCAATGTAGCTTGGGATTCAGCAGAAATGGATGTCAAAGGAATGCTCAAAAAAGGGGATTTAACCTCTGCTGGATATGGAGTGAGGATTGTACCCAATCTCTGATAAAGCCTTAATGAGTCAGTATACACCATGCACCTTTGGTAATTGTGAGTTTCAATATGGCCCAAGCCTAACTCTATAGCCAACTCAGCGATATATATGCTGCACTCTTGGGGAATCTTTCCAGATATAGTACTATCTGGAAAGACGGCAGCAGATCTGGCAGATAACTCTGACTTTGAGCCATCAGTCAAGACAGGCAAGAAATCAGAGTATTTGACTCAGTGAGCAGTATAGAGTTGTTGATCAACAGAAGATGGCGTGGTGGCCTTACTCCAATTTAATGGAGAAATCGCATGATGGAAGACAAGCATGCCAGGGTGGAAGTCGTTGCTTTGGTGATTCAGCAACATTGTTTACCGTGATATTCAGCTCTCTGAGCAGCTCTTGACCCGAATACCAAAGGGACGGTTGACAGTGTGACGGGTGTTGATGAGTTTCCCCTAGTGGCTCAAAAACGCATGTCCACGTAGGGTTGTCTGGCAGGGATTTCAGTTTAAAAGTATATTTTAGAGAAAACTGCTTTCGTCGCAGAGACAGAGGCAGTTCACCTACTTCAACATATAAACTCTGGACAGGAGATATTCTGAAAGCTCCAGTAGTAACACAGATGGTTTGATGATTAACTGGATCTAACCATCATAGTACGCTGTTTCTTGCTGATGCGTACGATTGGGACCCATAGTCTAATTTGGAATGGACGAGTGCACAATATAGGTGGAGTAAGGTGCAGCGGTCTGCTCCCCATTTAATGGAGGAGAGCACGTAAGAGGTTCAGTCCCCTTGTGCACTTGGTCCGAAGTTGACAAATATGTGGTAGAAATGCCAATCTGCTGCTTGAGATATATTTCCAAGATAGATGTTCCAACATTGCATTAGAAGCCAGATGCCAACAGGTTTGTTTTCATTGGGTTAATTTCTATATAAGATTTCCCAATGAGGTTCGAAGGGATGTGTCCAGATGGGATGCTACGCAATTTGGCTGCATAGCTAAGAAGAAATACTTTTCTCCTAAGATATAGTGGAGGTTCATTAGCATCTATATACAGACTTTGCTCTGGGGATGTCTTAAAGACTCCTAAAGCAATCCTGAGAGCACAATTCTGCACTGGATTGAGCCAAGCCAATGCTGTCTTATGTGCACAATCATCATAAACTGGGGCTCCACAGTCTAGACAAGATCTTATCAATACAGGTGTAAAATTGTGAAGCGATCGGCTGCCCATGCCATAGATAAGATAACTTTAAGGATATTCGTCATTTTCATGCACTGAATTTGCATTTGCATTATATAGCCCTGAAAGTTAAGTTCAGTGTCGAGTACTAGGCCCAAGAACTGGATATTTTTGCTAAGTGCTATTGGTTGAGTTCCTAACCTTAGTTCAGGATCTGGATGGTTTGATTTTATTTGATTTTTAATGGGGCATTGGCAGCTAAGGCCATAATGCGCCAAGTCAAATTTAAAAGGCTACTAAACATTTTGGTAGCCTAGGCTACCACGTCAAACAATTAACTATTAGGTAAAAAAGGTATAAAGTAAAAGCATATAAGGTATAAAACTTAGATCTTTGTATACAAATTAATAGATTGTAAAAAGTTAAAAACGTCGGACATATTGTCTCTGTCACCTATTATTTGACAGAGTGTAAATGGTTCAGTCAAATTATTAAAAGCGATAAAACACAAGCGTCATGCTTCTATAAAAACAGGACATTCTATAAAAAATATGACTGACAGCTAAAATAACGTTACATATCTTGCACATAGGTGGGTCATCCGCCCTCAGCAAATAGGAATGTGTTAGATGACTATGACCTATGCGGAGACGAGCAAGAACAACTTCCTCTCTTCGAACCCTGCGTAGATTGGACTGCCATTGCGTAATTACAGGCTTCATGTGATGTAGTTTATTTGTGGCCTGTCCGTGCCAAGAATCTTGCCATTGGGAATATAATTTAGAGCGTATTATTTGCCTGTAGTCTGTATAGGGGACTGACAGGCAATGATTATCAGGGAAATGGCTGATTTGGCAGCGGTATTAGCTAATTCATTTCCCCGGATCCCAATGTGGCTTGGTATCCAGCAAAAGCGAATATCAAATTCTAATTCTACAAGAGAAAAAAGAAACTGCCGGATCCTAGACAGGATAGGATGAGGGTTATACCTCACCGATACTAGAGCCTGTAACAAGCTTAATGCAATCCTGAGAATTAATCCTCACAATAAATCATATACCTCTGGTAGTCGCGATTTTTAATGTGATCTAGGGCTGTTTCTATTGCATGCAACTCTGCAGTATAAATGCTATACTATGATTTTTAGTGTTTTCCACCAACCATGGAATAAAACGAAAGACGAAAAACCCAAATTTTTAAAATATTTAATATTTACAATAATTATTTACAAACAAAATATTACTGATAGTAATTTTAAAATAAAACAACTGTGATATACAGGATAATAATAAAATGCCGAATTTAAAATGCAATAAAATATACTTGGTTAAAAGCGCTAAAATACTAACTGAAGCTTTCAAAGGCTTCTGCCTTCTTTCTCAACAGTGTAATTTCTGTTCTGCGGTGCATCATTAAATACCAGCAGGTTCACGGTGCATCTCACGTGAACGTGTACTGTTCCCGTCAGAACCGGAAGTGGCTCGGGAGCGTTTCAGGCAAAAACGTTCATCCCCTCCAAGGATTACCGCCTCAAAGAGGGGATGAATGCGTGTGCCCCTATCTCTATTTATATTTTTCTCAGTAGAACTAATTCGCAAGCTCTCGAGATTTTGGGACCGCAAGTGGCTCGAGAGCTTGCGAATTAGTTCTACTGAGAAAAATATAAATAGAGATAGGGGCACACGCATTCATCCCCTCTTTGAGGCGGTAATCCTTGGAGGGGATGAACGTTTTTGCCTGAAACGCTCCCGAGCCACTTCCGGTTCTGACGGGAACAGTACACGTTCACGTGAGATGCACCGTGAACCTGCTGGTATTTAATGATGCACCGCAGAACAGAAATTACACTGTTGAGAAAGAAGGCAGAAGCCTTTGAAAGCTTCAGTTAGTATTTTAGCGCTTTTAACCAAGTATATTTTATTGCATTTTAAATTCGGCATTTTATTATTATCCTGTATATCACAGTTGTTTTATTTTAAAATTACTATCAGTAATATTTTGTTTGTAAATAATTATTGTAAATATTAAATATTTTAAAAATTAGGATTTTTCGTCTTTCGTTTTATTCCATGGTTGGTGGAAAACACTAAAAATCATAGTATGAGTATACCCAACCCCAGAGGCCTATTTGAAGAAGTATAAATGCTAGTTTCTTGTGGGATCTTATTGGATAACGTTTTGTAAGGGAACAAAACAGCAGATCCCACATAACATTCTAACATTGAGCCATCTGTATAGACTGGCAGAAAGTCAGAATACTGCTGTCTGTGTGATGCAGAGAGAGTTCCTGGTAGACAAATAGCGGTGTAGTAGCCTTCTCCCAGATCTTAAGGGAGAAGTCACAATTTGGAAAATAGGCATGCCAGGGTGGAAGGAATTACCTGGGTGATTAGGCAACGTTGTCTACCGTCATGTCTAGTGCATTCAGCAGCCCCTGAATCCAAATACCAAAAGGTTTGTTGGCAGTCCAACGGGTGTTGTAGAGGTTTTCCCAGCATGGCTCAAAAACGGATAGCCACGTAGGATGATCGGGCAGGGATTTCAATTTGAAGGCGTACTGTAAGAACAACTGCTTATGTCGAAGATCTAGAGATGGTTCTTTATCTTCAACGTAAAGGCTTTGGACAGAAGATGTGCGAAATACTCCAGTGGCTGTCCGCATGGCCTGATGGTGGATTGGATCTAACTACAGAAGTACACTATCTCTAGCAGAACCATAAACCTGAGACCCATAATCGAGTTTGGAATGGACAAGTGCTCGGTAAAGACGAAGAAGAGTAATACGATCTGTGCCCCACAAAGTCGACGAAAGGGCACGAAGGATGTTAAGCCCTTTAACACACCTTGTCCTAAGCTGACGAATATGTTGTAAAAATGTCAGCTTCTTGTCGAAAATAAGTCCAAGGAATTTGAATTCCGCTACAACTGGGATGTTGTTTTGCCCAAGCCTTAATTCTGGGTCAGGATGAAGATTACCTTTGGACAGAAGTGTACACAGACAGTCTTCTGTGATGAAAATCTGAACACATTAGCCAAAGAGCTGTAAGATGATCAATGGTCTCCTGCAGTTGACTTTCAATGACCCTCATATTGCATGAATGACAAAATATAGCAAAATCGTCAACATAGAAGGCATGGTTTACTGTGGGTGGAAGTTGTTCTGTGATGGAGTTCATTTTGATTGCGAAACGTGTGACACTTAGGACGGATCCTTGTGGGACTCCCTCTTCCTGAGAGAACACTCGCGAGAGGGTGCATCCTAAACGGACTGGAAATTGGCGATTCGAAAGAAAGTTTTTAATAAAAAGACAAAGATTACCTCTAAGACCCAAGTTATAGAGGTCTTTTAATATTCCAAATCACCAGGCTGTGTCGTACGCTTTTTCGATATCAAAGAAAACTGCTACCAGATGCTCGGATTTAATAAAAGCATCACGAATGGACGTTTCCAATCGGATTAAATGATCCAAAGTAGTTCTATTTCTTCGGAAGCCGCACTGAGTCCTGGAAAGCTGACCATTTATTTCCAAATACCGTACAGGGAGTGCATTAACCATTCTTACTAGGACTTTGCACAAACAGCTTGTCAGAGCAACAGGACGATCCTATCGCTCTGACAAGGATTTCTAGGATTACTTCCTGGTTTTGGGAAAGCAAGAACGATAGCCTTTCGCCAAGAATCCGGAAATTGATTGTTAATAAAAATTCTGTTAAACAAAATTAAAAGGTGATCCTTAGATTGTGGTAAGATGTGTTTTAACATTTCGTAGTGGATGTCATTGGGCCCCACAGCATTTACGTGTGTGCGTGAGAAAGAGTGCTGCATTTAACTCTTCCTGTGAAAAGGGCTTGTTATACAGTTCAAGCCCTTTTGAATAGAAGTTTAGTGGGTTTTTCTCACTTTTCTTTTTCAGGGCCAAAAAATCTGTGGGAAAAGATGTCATTGCAGAGATTTTTGCAAATGTTCCCCCTAGAGTATTTGCAACTGCAGTTCGATCGGCAATTGGACATCCGTTGTTATCGAGGATCACTGAAGGGCATGGTGGATATTTTCCCTTCATTTTCCGGATCTTATCCCAGACTCTTTTGAGCTAGCAGCCTAAGTTATGGATGATGTAAAATGATTCCAAGATTTCCTTCGGCTCTGACGTCGTACATAACGCCCTTTTGCACGTGCACGTTTGAATCACATTAAATTTTCAGTCATGGGATATCGGCGGAATATCCCCCAGGCTTTGTTTTATGCTTTTTTTGCTGCCATGCATTCTGAATTCCACCAATGTTTGGGGAATAGTGGGAACCGGCTGGAAGATTTTGGGATTGCAATTGCAGCTGCTTGGACAATCGTTTCTGTGACATACATGACTGCATCATTGATTGGCTCCTGAATAACTGTAACGATGTCAAGATTTGCCAGATGTTGAAAGGCATTCCAGTCAGCCTGATCAATCTTCCACCGCGGTAAACTAAATGGCAGACACGGTCTACCACTAGTTAGGATGGTTATCACAGGGAAGTGATCGCTTCCATATGGGTTTTCTTCTACCTCCCAAGTAAGTGAAGGAAGGAGAGAAGGGGAACAGACAGAAAGATCAATGGCAGAGAATGTACGGGTATGCATGTGGAAGAAGGTGTTTGGTCCCACATTTAGGAGGGAGAGGTCATTGTCAGTGAGCATACGCTCTATGACTCGTACCCTTCCATTGAAGTTAGCGCTACCCCACAGAGTGTTATGTCTATTGAAATCACCAAGAATTACACAAGGGGAAAGCGATTGCATGATAAGATCATCAAGGTCTTTCTGGGGGATGTCAATCCCAGGTGGCAAATAAACAGTGCAGACAGTTAATAAGAACCCCACTGTAAGGCGAATTGCTACAGCCTCAATGCTAGTTGTAAGCTGCAAAGGCTGTAATTGGATCTGGTTGCCGACGAGGATTGCGACTCCTCCATGAGCAGGACCATCCACAATGCTATCCTTACGAATGATGGTAATGTTATGCATGGCGGGGTCATCATTTGCCTTTAAATACGTCTCCTGTATGCAAAAACAAGCTGGTTTGTGCTTTTCCAGGCGTGCCTTGATGTCATCAATATTTCGTCGGAATCCACGACAATTCCACTGCAGGAATTTAGCCATTATTTGGACTTGGTAGGTCCATCAGGCGGCTTCCGAGGTGCTGAGGGCTTAATTTTGTCAGTCTTGGATTTATCTTTTTTGGGGAAGTGTGGACACTGTCCCGTGTCCATTTCTTCCTCCGCAAAGAGTTCCAAGACTGATTTGTCCGGTACCTCATTCTCTACATCCATTGTTTCTGGTATTACGGGTGACTCTTCCGAATGTTTTAGCTTTTCTTTACCACTTGGTTTTGGTAGTGGTGGAGTATTAGGAGGTACGGATATATGAATGGCAGCCGATTGTGGGCTTTTGTGAACTCAATAAATAGCGCGCAATCAGAGTGAATGACTCTCTTGGTGGTATAGTCATCTCAGTTTGTGTACCGATAGTGCACTTAGCAGAAACCTTCTGAGCATATGAAGGTTTCCCGCTATTTATTGGTTGGATACGTTTTCTGGCCTCTGGGTAGGAAATATTCAGCTCTGTTTTCAGTTTTTGGATTTCTTTTTCATCCTTCCACCGCTGGCATGCTCTAGAGTAGGTGGGGTGCTCTCCTTGGCAATTGACACAGATTCCTTGCTCTCGTGGTCTTTGACTCCACATTGGGCACAGGCAGGGTTACCACGACAAGACGTTTTTGAGAGGACGTATTTTTGACATCTAAAACACCTCAGTGGTTTTGGGATATAAATCCTCACTGGGCAGTTTAGATAGCCTGCCTTGATGGAACTTGGATGCCATGGGGTGTTGAATGTGAGGATAAGAACTCGGGTAGGGACGAGATTCCCATCCTTTCGTATCAATATTCTCTTGACAGCTGTCACTCTTTGGTCTTTCAATTCAGAGCAGATTTCTTCTTCGGAGACATGAAGGTCCCACTCTGATATAACACCTCGTGAAGAATTAAGAGTTTTGTGGGGGGTTACAGTGATAGGTATTCCCCCTATCGATGTAGAGTTTATGAATTTCGCCGCTTGTTTTGTGGTAGAAACTTCGACCAAAAGGTTGCCAGAACGCAGTCGTTTTACAGATTTGGGTGATCCTGCCAACCCTTCTAATCCTTTCTGGATAGAGGAGGGTGACATCTTCCCAATTGACTGCTCTCCGGTCGAATGGAGAATGAGGAAGAGTGGTGTCACTGATGGTGGTGTATCCTCAGTTCTGGCTCTTTTTGTAGACGTGTTTTCTGCATCATCATCTCAATTAGGTAGGGACCTTGTTTGGGCCCCAGAAGAAATAGGAATTAAATTACTCATATGAGTAAGATAAAAATTTCAGATGCCCTAAGTACCTCACCCACCACAGAGCCCTATGAGGGGATGCCCACTCGTGAACTAGCAGGTCCCGCGTACAGGAATGGGACGCCAAGTTCGCTTAGGAGCACCATACCCACATTTCCAATAAGCCTTGATCCCATCCCAGGACCAAAGGAAGGGAGACTTATTGGAACGCAGTTGACCCTAGTAGTAAGAACCACCTGCCGATTGATCCCAGTTGGGCCGGTCCGGGACCACCCGTCTTGTCGAAGCAGGGGCCGAAGTGGTGTATCAAGGCTGGGTCCCTCTACCACCAGGATCTCCCTTTCCGAATTCTACGGGTCGCGGCGCACGGCTGCACACGCCGGATTCCAACGATGTAACCCTGGAACCAAGGTATGGGCATTAGATCCCAGTGATGGTAATCTGGAAA
This sequence comes from Mastigoproctus giganteus, assembly GCF_048544385.1. Classification (NCBI taxonomy): domain Eukaryota; kingdom Metazoa; phylum Arthropoda; class Arachnida; order Uropygi; family Thelyphonidae; genus Mastigoproctus; species Mastigoproctus giganteus. The sequence goes on from NC_143579.1 coordinate 158,880,191, forward strand.
ACCAGCAGCATCACTGGGAGGTCCCCTCACCACATACAGGTGCCCATGTCGAGGGGATCTGGATGGAGCTGACGTTTTTTTGCAAAAGTGTATAGCAGTTGTTTTTCTTGCAGAGAGGCGATAGCCATTGTGGAATGCTCATGATTCTATTTTATTTATTGAGAGCTGCAATTGACGCTCGATGGAGCGCATATTTTGTGAGTGGCAGGATATTGTAAGATCATCTGCATATACATTGGTGTCAAAATTAACCAGAATATTCTCTGTTGCATTGTTTAACTTAAATGCAAAGAGCGTTGCACTAAGAACTGATCCTTGTGGGATACCTTCTTCTTGGACAAATATACGGGATAGAAAATTGCAGTAACGCACTTGAAAGGGTCTGTTTTTTGAGAAAGCTCCGTATGATTAGTGGTGGCTGACCCCGGAGTCCTGTGGCATACAGATTTTGAAGAATGCCATAGTGCGAGGTGGTATCAAAGGCTTTTTTGATATCCAGGCAGACCAAGACAAGATGTTCTTTACGGATAAAAACATTCCATATGTTGGATTCTGCTTTGATCATAAGGTCCAGAGTTGACCAATTTTTTTCTAAAGCCATATTCTTGTTCATTATCGAATGAGATTCTAGGTACCATAGTAAACAAGTGTGAATAATTTTTTCTAATGTCTTACCAGAGCATCTGCTAAGAGATATTGGCTGAGAGTTTTGTGGATCTGATTAATCCTTTCCAGGTTTAGGAAAGGCTAAAACTATTGAGTGGCACCAAAAAAGAGGGTAGTACCCTTCTGAGAATATATATGGTTAAAGTAGATAAGCAATGAATTCAGAGCTCTTTTGTTTAGGTGTTTAAGCATCAAATAGTTTATCCCATCAGGCCTTGGTGCACTATTAGCTGTCCAGTTTAGGGAGCTCTCTTGTTCAAAAAATGTAAAGGGTTGTTTATATGGAAGAGATGCTGCTGTACTGAAGTTCAACTTATAGTAATGTGGGCTAATAAGAGGAGTTTACCTCAATATAGTGCGTAGAAGTGTTCTACGCACTATATTGAGGTAAACTCCTCTTATTATTTTACTAATATTATTATCAACGTAGAACATATTGAGTAGTACAGCTCTGATTCATACTATCTAAGTAATGTGGGCTGTAGCATCATCTAATGTGTAATGTAATGTAGTCATGTGGTCTGTAGCATAGGCTGGTTTTTGATGACTTGATCATCAAAGGAAATTACATTGGTCAACTTGTTACAATCTGCCTTGTTAACTTTCCATTTTATGTGGCTGGCGATATGTGAGGTTTTATTTGTTTGCAATTTGCAAATGATTGGATAATGATCACTATTCAGTGGATTACATAAAACTAACCACTGAATAATTGGGAACAGTTTTGGAGAACATATTGATAGGTCTGTGGTAGTAGATACTCTTGTGGAAAAGTGTTAGCACCACTATTTATAATGTGAGATTCTGGTTAACAAGAACTGTTTCAATGAGTTTTCCTCGTTTGTTTATCTTGGAAGATCACCACATAGGATGGTGCCCATTGAAATCTAACAGAATGAAAGGAGATGGAAGCTGCTTTATAAGATTCTCCAGCTCTTTTACAGTAAATTCTTTGTTTGGGGGAGAGGTACAAAGAGACTGTGGTAAACATAAAACTCAAAACAATACGTACCGATATAGCCTCTAATATGTCTGCAGAGGGATCTATTTTGTAGGAACCTTGTTGTCAACAAGTATGGCTATGCCCCCTCTTGTTGAATTAGTATTGCTTCTGTCTTGTTGATAGATACTATAGTTTTTAATCACTGGTGTCACCTGTGAGGTATTAGATTAGTTTCTTGCAGGCAGAGGATAATTGGACTATGCTGTGTGATTAGATCATAAATATCAAAAATATTGCTTCGTAGACCGCTACAGTTCCATTGTATATCTGCATTATTTAGATTTAGAGGTTGTAGATGGTTCTGTCTGTTTTTTGTATTCAGCCTGTATGAATCGATCTAGTTTCATTCTTGTTTTTTTTTTTTAGGAAGGCAAGGAACCCATTGTCCATGTCATCTTCTGCTTATAAATCTAAGATTAGCTCTTCTTGCAGGATACCAGAATCAATATCTATATTTCCTGAGCATGGTTAGTCAGCAGTGTTTGAGGCTGATGCTTTCAATTTTGCAGTTTCTGGCATATAGGTAACCTTTTGTTCAACTTTGTATTTTTGGATCTTTTTTCCTACCCTCCAGAGATCACATGCTTTTAAATACACTGGATGCTGGCCTTTACAATTTGGGCATTGTGGCATTTCTGCAGTGCAATCCAATTGTGAATGGGCTTTGGAGATGCAGTTCGGGTAGATAGTGTCCCCTCGACATACTGTATGCGAGTGTCCAAATTTTTGACAATTGAAACATCTGATTGGATTGGGAATGTAGGGACGTACTCGGCAATTTAGGTATCCAGCTTTCACACATGATGGTAAGGTTGGTGTACTAGGCATTAGAATAATGTTCCTAGTGGGAACAATTTCACCCATATTTTGAACATTATTCATTTTGCTTGTTTTTTTGCTCTTGTAATTCTTCTACTTTCTCATCTTCAGTGACTTCATCAGATCCTACTCTGCTATTACTCCTTAGGAGCTATTTAATGTAGCATGATGGGCAACCTGTACAGGTATTCTGCCAAAAGGTGACAATTTCAGTAGAGCCTGAGAATGCTGATGTTTAGCTGTTTCAACTAGTAGGTCTCCAGATCGGAGTCTTTTCACCATTTGCGGTGAACCAGCCACACTTTCCAAACATTTCTGAATTAGAAATGGTGAAAGGGCACTCACAGGTTTGGATGAAAGAGAATGTAATATGAGGAATGTTGCATATTCCTGTTGATCTCATTTTTACATAGTCTTTTAGATTAGGATGCGTCGAGTTTGGTTTCATTCATATCATGACATGAGCGTCTGGGCTCAAGTGCTGGGTAGTTGTCACAATCCATGGTTGCTCCTTTTTGCACTGGAGGATAACTTTACCCCCAGGCTCCTGCCTCCACATGGTGGGCCGCCACGTGGAGGCAGGAGTGGTGCCACCAGTGACCAAGCGAGAAGAGATTAGTGGTTAGTGTGTTATGTAGGTTAGTTCTATATACAAGAAGAAGAAAAGTACCTTTCCTTTCTTTTTGAAAAGCTTACTTCTTTATTCAGAAGAGCAGAAAAGAAATAACTCAATAAATTAGCACTTGAAAATTCTCTGAAAACTGCTAATTCTAGAGAAGGTGCTGTGAGGGCCTGGTGGCACCTTTTAGGGAAGTGCTTAAAATGTCCATACCACGACAAGAGTTCATTTTGGATAAAAGCAATCCGTACGTTACTTTCAGCCTTAACCATACGATCTAACACAGACTGACTTTTCGGAAACCACATTCTTTCGTGTTTATCACACTTTGGGATTTTTACGTATCATAACAATCAGTTATGGACTGTCTTTTCCACTGCCTAAGCAGCTAGTGAGGGATGTTAAATAATAGTTATGTGGATTAGACTGATAATTACAACATTTGGGGAACAGCAGAAGTGAGTGACACCAAGAGCTCGGATAGTTATTTTCATAAAAGAATCCTATTAAAGAATAGTAATAATGAGTTCAGAGCTTTGTTAATCCAGCTTCTAAAGCATGATATAGTAAATCCCACAGAGGCCTGGTGCACCATATGCTGATTTCTTCAGGATTCCTGCAGTTCATATATGGCAAAGAATTTGCTGCATCAGCAACATAGGCTATAATGCACCAACAACGCTAACTGAATAAAACAGTTATAAAAATGAAAGAAGTTAAAAATGCGATAAAAGATTAGTGACCTGTGAAAACAGGTCACAACATCAAGGACAGCGTTCAAAATTATATAATAGCAAATGATCGAAAAATTATAAATGATATATAAATAAGTATTAATAGCACACATAGTAAAAGAATATATATTAAATAGAACTAAATAAGTTAGTTAATTTTAAATAGAAATCAGCAGACATGCAATTATCACCGTCAGATATTATCTGACTAAAGTATACAGGGTTCAGACAGATGACTAAAAGCAGTAAAACATGTATAACATTCATGTCTAAAACATGGACATGCAGTCAAATAGGTCTAATGGTTAAAATGGTGTTACAAACCTCACACATAGGTGAGTAATCCACCCTCAGCAGAAATGAATGTGTAAGACAACTATGTCCTATGCAGAGGCTTGCGCTCTACAGTTCCTGTGCAGAGTGCCATGTATGGATCACAGGCTTAATCTCATATAGCTTGTTTATTGTTGTTATGGAGGCTTCATGGCACATAAGCTGCTAAGGCTATATATAATGTGCCTATTGACTTATTATATTAAAACATGAGTTTTCCATAAATCAGAAGAAAATCTGAAATCAGAAATAATTAAAAAGCCCAGTTTGCCGGAGAAAGTCAAAAAATTCAGAAATATTTGCCTTATCACCAATGAGATTTTCAAGAGTTATTGGTTTATGAAGATTAACCAGTGAGATCAAGGATGAAGTTCTGGCCTGTTTATAATAGGGGTAGCCAATAAGAATATGTTTTACAGTCAAATTATTAGAACAATGTGTACATTGTGGTGGATCATCTCCTGTGAGTAGATGATGGTGGGTCAGATGGGTATGTCCTATTCTTGCCCTTGATAGGACTACTTCTTGTCTCGATGTACGGACACTGGAGCGCCAAATTTTCGGGTCTTGTTTAAACTGAAAGAGTTTATTATTAGTCTGAGAGTGAAAGAGTGTTGTCCATTGTGATAGGCAAGCAGCATGAACGGTTAGTGCACAATCTGATGCTGGAACAGGGATATTGGTTAAATCTAAGGTAGTTGGATTTTTTGCAGCTTTATCGGCCAGTTCATTGCCTAAAATATCGGAATGTGCTGGAATCCAGCAAAAAGTGACCTGTTGGTTGCGTTCTTTAATTTACAGTAATAAGCTTCTGATTTCATCTAGAACAGGGTGAACTTTATCTGAGGAATTACATAACGACATGATTGAGTTGAGGGAATCAGTGTAAATAACAGATTTTAAGGAACAGTCAGAATAGAGATTTTCTAAAGCTAGTTTGATTGCGTATAGTTCAGCAGAAAATATACTAAATTCTGATGGAAGGGAAACCGATACAATTGTATTCGGAAACACTGCTGCAGCTGCTCCAACATTTGAATTAGATTTAGAGCCATCTGTATAAATTCGGGAGAAATCGGTATATCTTTGAGTGTGAACTGCATGAATTTGGTTGACATTTGATGCTTGCACACTATTCTTTCTCCATTGACAGAGGTAAGTGTTACAGGTTGGAAGAGGAGGAGGAACCCATGGTGGTTGAGTATAAGTTGCTACCTGCTTTACAGAATGGATGGAAATATTCCAAAACTGCACCAGTTCAAAAAGGCGAAGACCAGCTGGTTTTACTATGCTAGGTTTGTTTCTATATAGGTTTTCTAACGGTGTGTTGAAAAGGTATGACTGAACGGGATGAGAGGCACAACTTTGTATCTTGACAGCATATGTCAGTAACAGTGTTTTCCTGCGTAAAGTTGGTAGGGGCTCGTGAGCATCGATGTAGAGACTATGTGCTGGCGACGTTCTGAACGCACCAATTGCAATTCTCAAAGCACTGTGTTGAATAGGATCAAGCCAGGGTAATGCACTCTTTCTGGCAGAATCATAGATTGGAGCACCATAATCGAGATGGGATCTGATTAATGCCCTGTATAACCGAAGAAGGGAGGTAAGATCTGCTCCTCAAGTTTGGGCAGATAAAGCTCTGAGTATGTTTAGCTTTTTTAGACATGAAGTCCGTACATTTTTAATATGATCTAGGAAATTTAACTTATTGTTAAGGGTTAATCCTAGAAATCGGATGTTGCTGGTGACCGGGACACAGACATTAGAAATTTGAAGTTCAGGATCAGGATGAAGTTTGCGTTGTCTACAGAAATGGATAGCAACTGTTTTCTGCTGCGAGAGCCGATAGCTGTTGAGGCTCGCCCATTGTTGAATTTTACTAAGTGATATCTGAAGCTGTCTTTCAATAGACCTCATGTTTTGAGAATGACAGGAGATGGAAAGGTCATCTGCATAAAGGTAAGTCTCAACTGTATTTGGAAGCTGCTTAGTGATAGAATCTATTCTCAGAGCAAAAAGAGTGGCAATCACTACTGATCCCTGTGGAACACCTTCTTCCTGGACGAAAGTTGCTGAAAGGGCATGTTGATATCGAACTTGAAATGATCTAGTACGTAAAAAGTTCTGAACAAATATATGAAGATTGCCTCGTAGTTCGAGAAGGTAAAGATCACTAAGTATACCATACCGCCAGGTGGTATCAAAAGCCTTCTCTATGTCTATTGAAATCATTACTAGATGTTCGTGTTTGACAAAAGCATTATGGATGGTTAATTCGGCCTTGACTATAAGATCCAAGCATGACCTGTTTTGATGAAAGCCATATTGACTATGGCTCATTAGCTGTTCCGACTCAATGATCCAGATGAGTCTTCTGTGGATAATTTTCTCAAGAATTTTGCTGAGGCAGCTTGAGAGACTATATCTATTGGTCTATAGCTATTGGGGTTGGATGGATCTTTTCCAGGCTTCAGGAATGCCAAAATTGTAGAGTGATGCCAAGAAGCTGGAAAAACATTTTCTAAAAATATGTGATTGTAAAAGACCAGGAGGCGGCGCAAAGTTTTTTCATCAAGATGTTGTAGCATGACATAATAAATCCCATCTGGCCCAGTAGCACCATCGCGAGCTGTTCTAATGACATGTAAAAGTTCAGAATATTCCAGAGGTTTGTTATATGGGAGAAGACGGGCAATTTGAAAATGAATAGCATGCTTTCCTTTAGTGTTTTTAATTCTTTGGAATGAGGCAGTATAGGCCGATGTTTCTGAGATTTCTGCAAAAGTATTGCCTAAAGCATTAGCTATATTTACAGGATTAGAGAGATCTTTCCCATTCCAGGAGAGGATTGGAGAAGGTATGGTAGGAAAGTTACCAGACAGCTGTGTAATTTTTTTCCATATTATTTTGGGATCAGTATTTCTATGAAAACTGGAGGCAAAACGGGTCCAGGATTATTTTTTTGCTTGCTTTTGTATGAAGCGTGCTTTTGCCCTTAATTTCTTATAATTAATGAGATTGACTGTGCTCGACATTGCCGAAACAAATTACAGGCTTTATTTTTTGCTCTCTTTGCTGTGGTGCATTTGTCATTCCACCAGTAATTATAATGCCTTCGGCCCGGGGGATTTGACAGTGGTATTGTGTCTTTAGCCACATTTAGAAGATGCGACGTGATGTAATCTGTCACATCATCAATATGCTGGAGGCGGATTTTTACCTCATCAAGATCGATTGATGATTGAAATTCTGCCCAGTCTGCTCGGAGAAATTTCCACTTTCTGCAGGATTGAATTGAAGGAGTCTTTGCTTTCAGAAAGTGGCATACTATTGGGAAGTGGTCACTGCCCATGGGATCGTTTATTACATACCAACTCTATGGTTGGGACTAGTACTGGTGAACAAATTGAGAGATCTATTGCTGAAGTGTGTCCTGGTTGGAGCTGTACGTGTGTCGGTGCACCAGTATTGAGTATGGCGAGATTTAGTGCCTCTAGAAAGCTTTCAATTAGTCATTCACGTCTATCCAATTTAGGACAGCCCCATAATGGGTGGTGCCCGTTAAAGTCCCCTAATATCCAGAGAGTTGGAGGTATCTGTATAAAGAGGTCTTCAAGATCTTTTAAAGAGTAAGTATGGTTTGGTGGTAGGTAGATTGTGACAAGTGTTATTGTACTATGGTTGTTGTTGTTGTTGTTGTTATTGTTATTTTTGGCGCAAGGGCTGCTTAGACCATATTGCGCCTATCAGTGATATGAAAGTTATCAATGGTGACTGTTATGGAAACAGTCAGAGACGATCATATAGTTTTATTCGTTTAAGAAAACAGAATAACTCCAAGGGATTAGCATCGTTGCCTATGATGTGAGAGAGTTTTAGAGGTTCTTTTAGATTTGGAAGGAAGCTGAATGAACATTGCCGAGCATGTTTGTACAGAGTGCATTCAACAAGAATGTGCTTCATTGTTAGCTGACAGTTGCATTGAGAACACTGTGGAGGATCATTTCCTGTAAGGAGAAATAGGTGAGTAAACTGGCTGTGGCCGATTCGTGCTCTGGTTAAGATGACTTCTTCCTTTCTGTTAGTACGAAAACTAGAGGTCCATAACTGTGGTTCTGATTTTATTTCCAATAGCTTATTACCCGTTTGAGCTTGCCATAGAAGTGTCCATTGTTCCTTACATGTCCTTCGTATCATAGGTTTGTAATCAACATATGGAACACAAAAGCCTGAAGATAATGGGTTAGATGGATGTTTTGCAGCATGGTCTGCGCATTCGTTTCCTGGGATCCCAGTGTGACCTGGGATCCAGCAGAAGATGACTACTTGTTGGCGTTCCTGAATAAGAATCATCTTACTTCTTATGGTTTGTATTAAAGGATTGGTTGGTGAGGAGATGTTTTGTAGGGCTACTAGTGTACTCTGCGAGTCGGTATATATTATACTTTTTTTAATGGAGCAATGAATAATATTTTCTAGGGCAAGTTTAATGGCGAATAACTCAGCTGTATAACTGCTGCATTCAGTAGGCAGAGATACAGAGATGGTGTTAAAAGGGAAAACTGCTGCAGCACCTACTCCACTATCAGACTTTGATCCATCTGTGTATATTTTCATGAAATGCGGATAATTTTGTGTGTGAGAAGTATGAAGTTGTCGCACGTTAATATTTGCAAGGGAATCTTTTCCCCAGTTCAGGAAGTAATTGTCACAGGATGGATTAACCCAGGACCATGGGGGAACTGAAGTGTTTGGATCTTGGAGGACTTTTTCAAGGTGCACATTCCAGCTTTCAGATAGAGCCTGCAATCTGATGCCAGTAGGTTGGACTGCTCTGGGTTTATTTCTGTAGAACATTTTAAACTGTGGATCACTAAGTATAGGCCAAATTGGATGGGTAGGCATGCTTTGAATTTTAGCGGCATAATTCAAAAGTAACATCTTCCTTCTGAGGCAGAGTGGAATTTCATGGGCTTCGGCGTAGAGACTTTGTACTGGCGATGTTCTATAAGCACCTGTAGCAATCCTAAGGGCAGAATGTTGAACAGGAGCAAGCCGTACTAGCACACTCTCCCTAGCAGAGTCATACACCGGGGCTCCATAATCAAGACGAGATCTAATTAGAGTTCTATACAGGTGAAGTAAGGTGTAACGGTCAGCACCCCATGTTGTAGAAGAAAGAACTCTGAGAATGTTCATTTTTTTCTGGCAGGTTGTCCGGAGATATTTGATATGTTCTAAAAAATTAAGTTTCCTATCAAAAATTAGACCGAGGAGGCGAATGCTACTCATAACTGAGATAGGATGATTTGTTAGGTGTAGCTCTGGGTCAGGATGCATCCCTCGTTTGTTACAAAAGTGAATGGCACTCGATTTTTGATGAGATAGTCTGTAACCATTCTGTGTCATCCATAGTTCAATATTGTTTAGTGAGATTTGTAGTTGCCTTTCAATGAAGTTCATATTCGGCGAACTGCAGGAAACAGTCAGATCATCAGCATAGAGATATGAGTTCACAGTCTTGGGAATACATTTGGTAATATGATTTATTCTCAATGCAAATAAAGTAGCACTGAGAACTGAGCCCTGTGGTACTCCTTGCTCTTGTATATAGATTTGTGAGAAGACTTCTCTATAGCGAACTTGAAAAGATCTATACTGAAGGAAGTTTTGTATGTAGCATGGTAAGTGACCTCTCAGGTCAAGGGAATGAAGATCTTTTAAGATACCAAAACGCCAGGTGGTGTCAAAGGCCTTCTCTATGTCAAGGCAGACCATGACAAGATGTTCATTTCGTATAAATGCATTCCTGATATTTGTTTCAGCTTTAACCATAAGATCTAGGGATGAGCGATTTTTTCTGAAACCAAACTGGTTATCAGAGATTAGATGTTTTGAATCCAGATACCATGTTAATCGGCGGTGTATAATTTTTTCTAATGTTTTACTCAAACAACTGGTAAGAGAGATGGGTCTATAATTGTGAGGGATAGAATGATCTTTGCCTGGTTTGGGAATTGCCACTACATAGGAGTGATGCCAGCGAGTGGGGTATGAATGTTCAATGAATATACGGTTGTAAAAGGTCAGCAGCAATGACAGTGATTTATTGTCTAAGTGTTGAAGCATTATGTAATATACTCCGTCTGGACCAGCAGCACTGTTCTTTGAGGAATATATAGCTTTTTGAAGTTCAATCATAGTAAGTGTCTGATTGTATGGTAGAGAAGCAGCGGTTTTGAAGTTAAGTTTTGATTTTTCGGCTGAGGCTTTGATCTTCTGAAATGACGGATCATACGAGTTCGAGGCAGACAACTGGGAGAATATTGTCCCTAGAGTATTCGCAATTTCTGCAGGACTAGAGAGCTCCTGTCCATTCCAGTTGAATATTGGCGAGGATAATGGAGGAAATTTGCCATTTAGCTGTCTTATTTTTTTCCATATTGTTCTTACATCAGTATTTTTATTTACTGAAGTCGCAAATCGGATCCAAGAGTTTTTTTTAGCTTCCTTTCTGATGTGTCGGGCTTTGGCTCTTAGTTTCTTATAATTTATAAGGTTGTTGGTAGTAGGGTATTTGCGAAATATATTCCACGCTCGGTTTTTTTCTTTTTTGGCATTCTTACATTCATCGTTCCACCAATAATTTATGGGTCTGTAGGTGACTGACTGTGATTGTGGGATGGCAATGGATGCAGCTGCTAGAATTTCTTTGGTGATATGATCAGTGGCTGTGTCAATTGGGAAGGATTCAATGATCTGTTTATCAAATGAAACATGAGAGGTATACTTGGCCCAATCTGCCTTGGTAAATTTCCATTTTATTTGGTTTTTTGCAGTTGAAGAGCGTGATGTTTGGATCTTACAGATTAATGGGTAGTGGTCACTGTTTAGTGGATCATCTAGAGCTGTCCACTCAATATTAGGAAAGAGGATCGGAGAGCATATTGAGAGATCTATTGCAGACACTGTTCCTGTTGGGAGATGGATGTAAGTGGGTGAACCAGTATTTAGGATGGTTAAGTTTTGTCTGTCAATGAGCATTTCAATGAGTTGCCCTCGTCCATCTGCATTGGGAGAACCCCACAATGGATGGTGTCCATTGAAGTCGCCCAATAAACAGAAAGGGGTTGGCAACTGCATTATAAGATTTTCAAGTTCGTGAATAGTACACGGATGATTGGGTGGTAGATAGATCGAAACAAGAGTCAGAGTGATGCCAATTGCTATTCGGGTAGCAACGGCTTCTATAGAGGTTTGTAAAGAAATGCGTCTGCATGGGACTCGCGAATCTATGAGTATGGCTACTCCACCACGAGCATTATTTGCAATAGGTCTATCTTGTCTGAAAAGAGTATAGTTTTTTATCAAAGGAGATACCTGAGGAGTCAGATATGTCTCCTGTAGGCAGATGCCCACTGGTTTATGCTGCTTAATTATGTCGTATATGTCATCAATGTTGCTCCTAAAGCCTCTACAATTCCATTGGACAACGTTGTTCATTATTTCAATTTAGATGAAGGAACTGAATCTGACTGCTTTTTGGAAGTCTGTTTGGCACGGTCAATTTTAATCCTTTCTCTTTTTGAGAAAACCGGTCTTTGGTCTATTTCATCCTCTGGATGGATCTCCAGAATGGTTTCGGTATCATCTTGATTGGAAATTTCATTAGTATCCATAAGGGAGGAGTCAAATGTCTGTTTTCGATTAGAATCTGCGTTATCTGCTTGGACGGATCTTACGGGATCTGCACCGGCAGAAGGTGGTATCGTGACTGGTGTATTGTTAGCTCTAGTAGAAATCTGTTGCTTTGAAGGTTGAGGTGCAGAACTGAGCAGGGAACGAGCCCATTCTGAAATAGAGGTATTTGGAGGTATTGATGTATCAGTCTGCACCGATACTGAATGAAACTTTTTAGTGGCTTCAGCATACGTGCGTCTAGGTGTGATTAGTTGTATTTGCTTTCTGGCTTCTGGGAATGAAACTTTCTTTTCTATTTTATATTTCTGAATTTTTTTCTCATATTTCCATTGTTCACAGTTTTTAGAAAAGGCTGGATGGTTACCTTTACAATTGGCGCAGAGTGGAGCCTGGGCTTTACAGTCAGCCTGGGAATGATCTTTTGAACCACAGTTAGGACATACGGGGTCTCCTCGACAGACTGTTTGTGAGTGTCCGAATTTCTGACACTTGTAACATCTTATTGGGTTCGGGATATATGGGCGAATGCGACAATGCAAATACCCTGCTTTTACGGATGAAGGTAAATTAGGTGAGCTGAATGTCAAAATTATGCTACGAGTTGGAAGTAGTTCTCCATCTTTTTTCATCATAATTCGTTTTGCCTGTGTGACTTTCTGGTCCTGCAGTTCCTGAACAATTTCTTCTTCTGATACATTCATTAGGTCCCATTCAGAAATAACACCTTTGGATGAATTAAGTGTGGCATGTGGGGACACTTTAACTGAAACTCCACCAAATGAGGTGAGTCTGAGTAGAGACTCAGAGTGTTTTGAGTTGGTGGTCTCAACAAGCAGGTCGCCAGATTTCAGTCGTCGTACCATTTTAGGGGAGCCAGCTACGCTCTCAAGACATTTTTGAATGAGGAATGGTGATAAACTACCCAACGATTGGTTAGTTAGCGAATGCAGAATCAGAAAACTTGGGTTTTCCATTCGGGGAGCATCCGTCCTCAGTCTCTTTGGATTGGATAAGTCATTATCGGGTATGTGCAAATCCAATGTATTTGGATTTGCAGTCCTAATCGGTGGAAAATTGTCACAGTCCATGTTTTGCTCCTTTTGGCCCTGGGGGTTGGTTTTACCACCCAGATTTCCGGCCCCGCCACGGGGAGGCAGGAGCAGTGCCACAAGGTGACCAAGCGGCTAAGTTAGTTAGTTAGTACTATTAGAAATAAAAAACAGAAAGGTAACTTTCCTTTCTGGGCCTTTGCCTACTTCTTCTAGTGCAAAACAGCTACACTAATTAATAAATAAAGAAAACGGTTGTTGAAACAAAATATAATCTATCACTTGAAGGCTCTTTAGAGATAACGCTTTGAGATACGCAAAGAAATCGCTTGGTCACGGAACGCTTGGCACCCGGGGCCTTGTACTATGGAGAGTTATACGAACAGCAACAGCTTCTATTTCAGTTTGGAGTGGGATATGTTTAGTTGGGATCTTCGAGTTTACTAGGATTGCTACACCACCGTGGGCAGCATTAGCGGTATTTCGATCTCTTCGATAAAGGCAATAGTTCTTTATTGAAGGAGAAATTTGTGAGGTCAGGTAAGTTTCCTGTAGACAGAAGGCAACTGGAGAATATCGATTCATTAGGTATTGAATATCGTCAATGTTGCAACGAAAACCTCTGCAATTCCATTGTAAGATGCTGTGGTTCATTTAGGTTTAGTTGAGGATGATTCATCAGACTGTTTTTTGTTTGACCACTTTTTCCCGGTCTTTTTTTGGGAAGCTGGGACGTCCAGTATCCATAGTGTCATTTGCATGAAGTTCTAGTATGGGTTCTTCAAGATCTGAGTGTACATCTACTTCCATACTATTGGTGGATGATTCAGGTTTCTTGTTGTCTTTAGTGGTTTTTAATTTTTCTTTGTCATGCGGGACTGTCCGAGTATCAGTTGGGATGCTGATTGGGGTGTTGGTTGATTCACTGGTTTTAGTTTGATGGGTGTCTTTTCCTGAGTTGGATAATGTATTTTTAACCCAATTAGCCATTTATGTACTGGGGGGTATTGATACATCTGTTTGTACTACTGTTGAATTAAAGCTTCGAGTGTGAGATGCATATGAACGACTGGGCATGGTCAACATAACCTGTCTGCGTGCCTCGGGGTATGTGACTTTGTGCTCGATTTTATATTTTTGAATTTTCTTCCCTATTTTCCACATTTCACAAGATTTTGAAAATGCTGGGTGACTTTCTTTGCAGTTGGGGCAAATGGGACTTGATGCTGAATAGTCTGCTTGTGTATGCTCCTTAGAACCACAAATAGGACAAATGGCTTCTCCTCTGCATGCTTGTTGGGAATGTCCATATTTTTGGCATTTAAAACAACGAATGGGATTAGGTATATAAGCCCGAATTCGGCAGTTTAAATAGCCAGCTTTTACTGAAGATGGCAAATCTGGGGTACTGAAAGTTAAAATGATTGACCTAGTTGGGACAAGATTTCCATCTTTTTTAGTCATTATGCGTTTGGCGTTGGTTACTTTTTGATTACTCAGTTCCTGGACTAATTCCTCTTCTGATATTGTAAGTAGGTCCCATTCGGTTATAACACCTTTCGAGGAATTTAAGGTGTTGTGTGGAGTAATAGATACTGGCAGGCCACTGAATGTCGTTGTTTTGAGCAGCCACTCGGAATGTTTGGAGTTGGCTGTTTCAATTAATAGGTCTCCGGATTGCAGTCGTTTAACCATTTTTGGTGTTCCAGAAATCGATTCCAGGAATCTTTGGATGACGAATGGTGATAATTTGCCGACAGGTTGGTTGGAGAGAGAGTGTATCACCAAAAAGTTTGGCATTTCATTGCACTGCACTTCTCTTCGAAGCCTTTTTGGTTGGTTCATGTCTTCATTTGGTTTATCTAGCCTTGAGTTTGAAGGCTCTAGAGCTGAATAGTAATTTTTATCCATCGTTGCTCCTTTTAGCCCTGGGGGATAACTTTTCCCCCAGATTAATGGCCCCGCCACGGGGAGGCAGGAGCAGTGCCGCTCGGAGGCCAAGCGGTTGAAGTGTTAGTTGATTAATAGAACAAGAAATATAGGAAAAAAGAAAGGTGTGTTTCCTTCCTGTGTTCTAACTTGTGGCTTTCAAGTATAGAACTAGTTTTAAAGAAAGGCTGCTGATAGAAATGTAGGAACTTAAAAGGAAATAACTTCAATCACTTTACAAGAGCGCTTTATATATCACAAGAATATCGCTTGCCCTCGAAATACGCTTGGCACCCGGGGCCTAGCTTGTCTATGATCTGTTTGTTGTTGTGGTTGGGTTTAATGACTATTGAGGCCAAATTGTGTCTGTTCAGAATTCATTTGCATGCAGCATATCATTAGAGATATAAATCATATGCTCCTATACAGGCCAATATGTTTTAAATACATTAAAAGTTATTCTATATTTGCTTTATTTCCTAATAAGATAAATTATCTGAGATGTTCAACATGGAGAGTGACTGAAAAGTGCTTGACTGGTTGTCACAAGCTTTTCAAATGCTGAAAAGTGTTTGAATGTAAGGGACAATCAAACAGAAAAAGACGGACCGTAGGTTTTCTGTGACAGAATGAGCACTGAAGTGGGTTCTCTCCCAATAATAATAGGAAGAGATGAGTATGATGAGTATGCCCAATTCTTAGGCTTGCCAATACGACTTTTCATCTGCTTCATCTGAATCCAAAGAGCCACAATTTTGCATCTTGTTTTATCTGGTAGATTTTGTTGTTTGCCAGATCTGTGATCAGTTATTGTAACATGCCTTGAATTATAAGCTTGTAATCCATATAAGGAATCTGAAGTTGTTGTGAGAATGTGGAAAGATGTTGTTTGGCAGCAAGACCAGCACTCTCATTTCCCAGGATCCAGAAAAATGTTACTGATTGATTGGACTGGCTGCAGAAGAGTAATTGGTAGTGAACGGTTTTCATTGAAGGATGAGAAAGTTTTCTTTATTGCAAAGGCTGCACTAAGAGAGACAGTATAGATAACAGCATGTGAAATGGAAAATTCAATAATTCAGTCAAGTGCTAGATTTAAGGCATACAGTTCGGCAATAAAGATACTACATTCAGTGGGTAATGAAGCAGTACCTGTGAATGAAGGAAAAACTGCCACAGCATCTATAACATTGTCAATTTTCGATCCATCTGTGTACAGTCTACACGCATTAGAGTTGAAGGTAGTGTGAGCTGAGTGCAACTGCTGTCTGATATTGGAGGAAGACAAAGCATTCTTCCCCACTGGGAAAAGTGGTCATCATGAGAGGAAGGGAGTATGAAACCAAGGATAGAATAGAGAAGGTTGTGTCCTGAGAAATGTTACATAAATTAGCATTCCAGGTTTGAACAATTTCTTTAAGTCTGAGTGCCACAGATCAGTTTTCATTTGGCTTACGATCGTAAAAGGGATCCCAATGGGTATTATACAAGAGCCTCCGGATCTTAGCAGCATAGTAAGACAGCAATGTTTTTCTTCAAAGGTAATGGAAGATCATGCACTTAAACCTAAAGGCTTTGGACTGGAGAATTGCTGAAAGCTCTCAGGGCTGTCCTCAGCACACTGTGCTGGATGACATTTAGCAGTTCTAATGTGCTTCTCCTAGTTGAGATGTATACTGGAGAACCATAATCTAAGCATGAATGGATTAGACTTGTAAAGATGTAATAAGGTGTACGGATCAGCTCACTATGACATGGACTGAATGAAGTATGTTCAAAGATTTTAGACAATAAGTTCATAGATAATGACATGTGCTTGGAAATTTAGCTTCCTAGGTAATATCAGGCCCAGAAATATGATGCTATTAAATAGTGATATTATACTATTGTTTATCTGTAGTTCAGGATCGGGGTGGAGAGCATATCACTTACAAAAGCAAATAGTGGTAGATTTCTGTTCTGCTAGTCAATGTTGAAGGCTTTCGGTACAAAAGGCCTCCGGACCATATTGTGCCTGTTCGTGATTTACTTATGACTGAATCTTTTATATTATGGTTATTACAGACAATATAATAAATTTATTAATTTCAAGTATTGAAATACTGCTTCAAAATTTGCATTACTGCCAAGAATGTGTAATAAAGTTAGAGATTCTGGCAAGCTACTAGTTGATATCCAGTGTTCTCCCCAGAAAATTTTGCCAGCTGGGTGGCATTATGAAGTAGCCAAGGGGGAAGTGTCATATTTTGCAATATTATAAAATTTTCTGTTATTTATAAATTTGACATAAGCAATCCAGAGCAAAAATTAATTGCATAATTTAACATTATATTGATTTAATGATAATTTGTTCAACGATCATTGAAAAAATTTAATATTGGCTAGTGTTATATTTTTTAACTGAAAAATGAAATTTCCAATGCACAGTTGTTAAAATTAAAGTAGCCCTATGTAGAGGGCTCTGGAGCGAGTTCTAAGGCTCCTACTGAAGAGAAATTTGGAAAACAGGTACAATAAATAATGCGCTCGCCAAATTACTTACAAAATTTGTCACTATATGGCGCTGTGGCAATACAAATCACTTGAACAGCACTATAACTGTTCAATGTGTCCACAGTTTCCATTCGAAGAACAGCATTTTCTACAGCAGAACATAACATGTCAACTGGAATAGCCAGCACATGACATCTAATGCTGTCCTTCAGATCTGCCACAGTTTGATATCCTTCCCGACAGACCTGGTTCTTCAAAAAATCCCACAACCAGAAGTCGCATGGGGTGAGGCCCGGTGTCGAGGTGGTCAAGATGTCTGGAAACAACGGCTGATGACCTGTTCATCTCTAAAGTGTTGCCATAGCAATCTTTGGACACAATGGTGGATGTGGGGTGGCACACCATCTTGCATGAATATGGTATCCTGAAGGCACCCACATTGTTGCAGCTCTGATATTACGAAATTTGCCAACATTTCATAATATCGCTGTCCAGTGATGGAACAGGAGCGGGTCCAGTTGGTGTTACCCATTCAAAAAAATAAGGCCCAATCATGAATGTCGCCGTAAATCCACACCACACTGTCAATTTTGGAGAATGCAATGGGACCTCTTGGATAACTTAAGGGTTTTTTGTTGCCCAAATGCGACAGTTGTGCGTGTGCATCTTGTAAGGATAGTACCGCAACACCTGACGCATTACTAGCCTTACAGTGGAATATGGCATGTCAATATGGCAATAAGATTTTAATAAGAGCATTATGCTCTTATTAAAATCTTATTTGGTACATGATTGTTAAATTAAAAAAAGAGGATTCAGATCAGATGATTTTTGTTTATCATTCTCAGGAAGGAAAAAACGTCATTAATATCTTGTCGGTCTCCAAGGATCTGCTGTAAGGTAAGTTTATTAGAGGAATATAGATGTGAAGAGAAAGCTGTTTGTCGTTCTCTCAAGTATAATGGGCATTCAATGATAAAGTGGTTTACTGTGAGTCGAGTTCGACAGTTGCTGCATAGTGGAGGGTCATCCTGAGTGAGTAAATAACTATGAGTTAGGTGAGTATGTCCTATTTGCATTCTGGCAAGTACTACTTCTTCCTTTCTATTACCTCTTAGGCTTGATAGCCACTGCTTATTATCATTTTTAATCTGGAAGAGTTTATTGCTTTTTTGCTCCTGCCAAATGGATAGCCATTTTTTTCTAACAGTGCCTGTGTATGATGTGTTTGAAATCTGTGTAAGGTATCTGGATGTCTGATGTTATGTGACTGGCCATCTGGCAGCAAAGTCCACTTGTTCATTTCCTATGATTCCAGAATGCCGAGGTATCCAACAGAAAATTATTTGCCTGTTTGCAAGAAGCTGCACTAACTTGATTCGAATTTGTTGTAGTAATGGATGACTGGAAGTAAGTTTACACTGAAGAGCAGATACAGCGCTTAAGGAATCGGTGTAGATGATGGTTTGAGGATATAATGACTGTTTTACATTCTCTAGAGCAAGTGTTGGCAACCTGTGACCCATCTGATAATTTCAGGTGACCCACTTGAGTTCCGCAAATAAAGTATAATATATAAAAATAAATTATAAAACATAAACATGAAACAAACACTTTGAGAAAATATAAATAATAAGATTAACATTTTGGTTTGATTACAAAGTTGCAGAAATGAATACAGGTGGAATACAGCAACATTGTCCGAACGGATCTCATCATTACTCGACGAGCGTTTATTCACTCCCATTGGTCGCCTGGGCGCTCTGACTGCGTGCCACCTGCAGCCGACCAATAGGAACCCTGCCCACCTTCTGATCACGCATCTACTCTTGTTTACGTTTACTTCATCTTTAACGTGAATAAACAGTAGTTCAGTTTAGAAGCGCGTGTGTGTGTGGTATGGGTGGTTAATGGCGCGCAAGCTGCTGTGGCTATATTGCGCCTATTCATAGGAATGTTCAAAAAATACAAATAAATAAATATTTAATGTGAAGACAGTTCAATCTCATTTCATGTCAGAAACTAATCATAGTCGTTCATACATTCCTATTTGTTTCAAATAACAGAAAAGTTCATTAATATTTGCATTTTCACCAATAATATCATTTAATGTTATCCGCTCTCGGAGATTTGCCAGAAAATGAAATGTTGAAGTTTGATGTTGTTGATAATGTGGACAATCAATCAAAATATGTTTGACGGTTAGATGTTCAGAGCACTGTGAACACTGAGGGGGATCATCGCCTGTGAGTAGATGGAGGTGTGTTAGATGGGTATGTCCTATTCTAATCCGTGTGAGTACCACTTCTTCTCGCCGTAATGTCTGAATGCATGAGTGCCAAAATTTTGGGCCCTGTTTCAACTGGAAAAGTTTGTTATTTGTTTTTTTATGCCATAGCTCTGTCCATTGTGCATGGTATGCTGTTTGAATTATAATATTATAATCATAAACTGGAATAAAGACAGAGGTTAAGTCTAATGTTGACGGATTTTTAGCAGAAATATCAGCCAGCTCGTTCCCTTTGATGCCTGAATGTGCTGGAATCCAGCAAAAGTTACTGGATTCCAGCACATTCAAGCATCATTGCTGACGTTCTTTAATTTTTAACAGCAAATTCTTGATTTGATTTAATACAGGGTGATCCTTATGAGAGAGATTCTGCATTGCTCTAATTGAGCTGAGAGAGTCGGTGTAAATTAAATATTTTGCAGATGGGTGAAGAGTCAAATTTTCAAGAGCTAATTGTATTGCATATAATTCCGCTGAAAAGCTGCTGTACTCAGGTGGAAGAGAGGCTGATATGATAGCAGAGGGAAACACTGCTGCTGCTCCAACGGTTGAATGAGATTTGGAACCATCAGTATATATCGGTAAGAAGTCAAAATAGTTTTGAATATGGCTAGCATGGAGTTGTTGCACATTCAGAGTCGGTAAGCGATTCTTTCCCCATTGGAGAAAATAATTATCGTAGGCTGGTTGAGGAAATGGAATCCATGGTGGGTGAGAATAATTCTTTCTGTGCGGCCTACTCTGGAGAGGAACATTCCAATTTTGTGCTATTTCAAGGAGCCGTAGGCCTGCTGGTCGTATTTTATTTGGTTTATTTCTATAGAGATTATGAAATGGTGGATTAAAGAGATATGGTTGGATGGGGTGCGGAGAACAGTTTCGTATTCTGACTGCATATTTAAGTAGTAACATTTTTCTGCGGAGGTACAGAGGGGCTCATGGGCTTCAATATATAGACTATAGGTTGGTGATGTCCTATAAGCACCAAGAGCAATCCTCAGTGCATTATGTTGTACAGGATCGAGCCAGCGCACTACACTCTTTCGGTCAGAATCATAAAGTGGGGCACCGTAATCCAACCGAGATCTAATCAGTGCTCTGTATAAGAGCAGCAAAGTTGTACGATCTGCTCCCCAAGACTGGGCAGATAGAGCTCTTAGCATGTTCAGCTTTTTCAGACAGGTAGTACGTATTACTTTAATGTGCTCAAAGAAATTTAACTTGCTATCTAATATTAATCCCAAGAATCTAATATTGTTGGCAATCAGGATGGTGGAATTTGATATCCAAAGTTCAGGGTCTATATGTAATTTACGTTGATTGCAAAAGTGGATTGCAACTGTTTTCTGATGCCGATATCCATTGAAATCAGCCCATTTTTGAATTTTATTGAGGGACATTTGCAATTGCCGTTCAATAGATTTCATGCTCTGAGAATGGCAAGAAATGGATAGATCAATAAGCTTCTACAGTATTTGGAAGTTCTTTTGAAATAGAATCAATTCCAAGGGCAAATAGGGTTGCCCTCAAAACCGACCCCTGTGGTACTCCTTCTTCCTGCAAGAATGTAGAAGAAAGGGAGTTTTGGTATCGAACCTGGAAAGAACGGCTCTGGAGGAAGTTCCTAATAAATATGGGCAGGTTGCCTCGTAGACCAAGATTATGTAGATCAGTGAGAATGCCATACCGCCAGGTAGTATCGAATGCCTTTTCTATATCAATGGAGACCATGACAAGGTGTTCGTTTTTCACAAAGGCATTGCGAATTTCAGATTCGACCTTGATCATCACATCTAGAGAGGATCTATTTTTGCGAAAGCCATGTTGACAATTACTCAGTAGATGTTCAGTTTCAATGATACAGCTGAGTCGACTGTGGATCATTTTTTCAAGAATTTTACCAAGGCAACTTGACAGAGAGATTGGCCTGTAACTATTAGGATTGGAAAGATCTTTTCCAGTTTCAAAAAGGGCAAAACTGTAGCATGGTGCCAAGAGGTTGGATAAATATTTTCCAGGAAGATCCGGTTAAAGAAGACTAGCAGCATTTGTAAGTTTTGCACATCGAGATGCTGCAGCATGACATAGGGGACCATCTGGCCCAGCTGCACTGTTTCGTGTTGTTCTGATGGCTTGTAACAGTTCACAATATTCAAGAGGCTGATTATACAGAAGTGATAGTGAGGTTTTAAAGTTGATGGGCCTCTGTTCGGTGGAGGTCTTAATTTTTTGGAATTTCGGAGTGTAATTTGATGCAGCAGAGACTTCGGCAAAAGTTTTACCCAAGGCATTCGCTATATCTAGATGACCAGAGAGTTCTTGCCCATTGTATGAAAGAATTGGGGAAGGGATGTTTGGAAACTTCCCAGAAAGCTGTCTAATTTTCTTCCATATTAATCTGGAGTCGGTATTTCTAATGATAGTACATGCAAACCGAGTCCAAGAATCTTTCTTGGCTTGCCTGTGAATGAACCGCGCTTTTGCCCTTAGCTTCTTGTAGCTAATTAAATTAGCTGTCGTTGGAAATCGACGGAATAAATTGAATGCTTTATTTTTTTTCCTTCTTTGCTTTCGTGCACTCTTCGTTCCACCAATAGTTGAAGTGCCGTCGGGTTGGGGGGTTTGATAATGGAATTGAGTATTTTGCTGCAACTAAAAGACAGGATGTGATATAATCAGTTACTTTATCTATAGGTTGTAGCTGAACAGTTTCTTTGTCCAGAATGATTGCTGATTGAAATTTGGCCCATTTGGCTTTAGAAAATTTCCATTTTCTGCAGGGTTGGTCTAATGGTGATTGTGTAGTGAGCAGGTTACAGACAATTGGAAAATGGTCACTTCCCATTGGATCATCCATAGCGGACCAATGAATGACTGGAAACAGTATCGGAGAACAAATCGAGAGGTCGATTGCAGAAGTCTGTCCAGTAGGTAATTGTATGTGGGTGTGTGTACCACTATTAAGAATGGTAAGGTTCTATTTATCTAGCAGAGTTTCAATGAGTCGGCCCTGTCTATCTAATTTAGAGGATCCCCATAAAGGGTGGTGGATATTGAAATCCCCTAGCAAGCAGATTGGGGAAGGTAGCTGTATTAAAAGTTCTTCGTTATCTTTATAAGAGCAGGTATTGTTTGGCGGGAGATAGACCGAGACTAGCGTAAACGCAATCTGAGTAATCAGACACACAGCAGCGGCTTCAATTTGGGTTTGAAGAATAATTTGGCTAGCAGGGATCTTTGAGTTAATCAAAATAGCTACACCACCACGAGCAGAGTCGGACGTATTCCGATCTCTTCGATAGATTGAGTAGTTTTTTATAGAAACAGAAATTTGAGCAGTTAAATAGGTTTCCTGCAGACAGAAACCCACTGGAGAGTAGCGTCTAATTAAGTACTGAATGTCGTCGATGTTGCCGCGAAAGCCTCTACAATTCCACTTTAAAATATAAGGCATTATTTGAGTTTCGAAGAAGCTGTACCTGATGTGGCTGTCTTGTGGCGTTCTGGCTTTGGTTTATTTCTCTTTGGAAAGGTGGGGCGACCTGTGTCCATATCTTCTTCTTCTGCAAATATTTCAAGAATTGGATCTTCCTGTTTGGATGAGTACTCTTGATCCATCGATGTGTCCTGTATAATCTGTTTTGAAGTTGAACTAGCATTATTTGGAGTAGTAGTAGTCACTGGCGAATGAGAAGATTTTGCTGGAATCATAAGAGGCGTATTACTTGCTTGGTCTGAGTGCTTCAGGATATTGGACTGCTGCTGAGAAAGGACAGCTCCAGCCCAATCGGAGATTGATATGTTGGATGGAACAGCAACATCAGTTTGTGTGGCTATTGTTTGATATTTTTTTGCAATACTGGCATATGTACAGTTAGGTATACTGGGTGCAATTAATTTTCTTGCTTCCTGATAACTAACTTTGTTTTCGACTTTATATTTTACAATTTTTTTCTCCATTTTCCACTTCTCACATGTTTTAGAGTAAGCAGGATGGTTTCCCTTGCAATTAGGACAAGTTATTTCTTTTGCTGAACAGTCATTTTGACTGTGATCAGAAGATCCACAGTTGGGACAAGCTGGGTTCCCTCTGCATGCCGTCTGAGAATGGCCATACTTTTAGCATTTATAGCATCTCAACGGATTAGGAATATAAGGACGAATGCGACAATTTAGATATCCTGCTTTTACTGATGAGGGTAGATTTGGACTGCTAAAGGTGAGAATGATATTTCTGGTGGGTGTGAGTATATTGTCCCTTTTAGTCATAATTCTTTTGACAGCAATTACATTTTGTTCATTTAGCTCTTCTTTAATTTCTTCTTCTGTCACATTCAAAAGGTCCCAACTAGATATAACACCCTTAGATGTATTTAGGGTTGCATGAGGAGTTACCTTTACTGGAATTTTCGCAAAGTTTGTTATTTTCAAGAGTTTTTCAGAATGCCTGCAGTTGACAGTTTCTATTATTAAGTCCCCTGATTGCAATCTCTTAACCGTCTTGGGAGAGACCCTGCAATACTTTCCAAGTGTTTTTGGATTAGAAAGGGGGATAGCTTACTAAGAGGCTGTTCTGATAATGAATGCATTATTAAAAATGCAGGAAACTCTGTCGCAGAGGAAATGGTTTTTAACCTCTCTGCTTGTGAAGAGTCATGTTTGTGTTCTGTTTCTAGCCGACTGCTTGTCGGTTCTAAAGAAGGAAACATATTTTGTTCCATCTTGGCTCCTTTTAGCCCTTGGCAGATGAACTTTTCTGCCAAGGTTACCGGCCCCGCCACGGGGAGGCAGGAGCAGCGCCTGGAGTGACCAAGCGAAATTAGTAGGAGTTAGTCTATTAAATATGAAAAATAAAGAAAGGTTACTTTCTTTCCTTGCTCTCTACCAGTACTTTTGATAAAAGAGCTACTAAATAAAAGGATTTCTCAACAAGAGGAACGTAAAAGAGAACGCAGAATTCACCTATGAAAAAGTCACAGTGAAAGCACAAAGAGAAATCGCTCAGTCAATCGCTTGGCACCCGGGGCCTAGTTCAGAAGCGCGAGAACAGTTACCTAAGCGAAATAATTATTATTTTTATTACCATGGACAAACAAACAGCAAAAAAGAGATTATTTCAAGATGTGTGGACTGAAAAGTATGGATATTGAGCGACACTTTTCTTCAAAACATAAAGATGTGAGTGAAATGCCAAATGATGAAAAATATGAATACATTGCTAAACATGTATTAAATTATGGAAAACAAAATAAATTTTTCAAGAGATTTGTTACCAGCCACAATTACGCTACATCTGCCAGCTTTGTTGCAGCTCTTAGTATTGGTACCAACGGAAATTCGTTTAGAGACGGCGAATTTTTGAAAAACGCATTCATAAATTGTTCTGAACACTTATTCAATGACTTCGCAAATAAAAAACAAATAATTGAGAGAATTAAAGAAATGCCATTGTCAGCGTCGCATTGAAAATATGGCAAAAAATATTGACGCACAGGTCAAAAATGATTTATCTAGTGACGTAATTAGCATTGCACTCGATGAAAGTACCGATGTAAATAGTATGGCTAGGCTGGCAATTATTATTAGATTTGCATCAATAAATAATTCGAACGTCAATGAAAAACTATGCGTTCTTGCTTCAATGAATGACACGACCAAAGGCATTGATATTTTGCATCAAGTACAAGAGTTTACAAAATTCAAAAATGGGAAAATATTGGATTTAAAAAGTAAATTGTTTTCCATAACAACTGATGGTGCACCAGCTATGAGAGGAAAAAATGTTGGATTTGTGAAACTAATCGAAAATGAACTTGGCCGCCCACTTTTATCGTTCCATTGTATCATACATGAAGAAAATTTATTTGCAAAGGCATCTACACAACAACTTAAGGATGTAATGGAAAAGGTTGTTAAGATCGTAAACATAATAGTAGCACGATCTGCATTAACACAAAGGCGCTTCAAAGCTTTTTTGGAGGAAACTGAATCGAAATATGGAGATATGCTGTTACATGCTGAAGTACAATGGTTAAGTCGAGGCAAAGTTCTTAATAGATTTGTAGGGTGCTTTGAGGACATAGAAATATTTCTTTATGAAATCGGTGAAAATGATCTCGAACTCAATGATAAACAATGGTTTTTAAGACTTTTGTTCTGAACAGACATAATGAACCATTATAATGATTTCAACTTACGACTCCAAGGAAATAACCACACAATTTTGAAAATGTACGAGGAATCAAAGGGTTTTTGTTTGAAATTAATATTATTTGAAACTGACATAAAAACTAAAATATTTCTTTTCTTTCCCTTACTAAAAAGCCAATATGAGAAAGAAAATATCGATGAAAGCAATCTAAATATGTTCGAAAGTTGTATTTTGAACATTAAAAGTGAATTTGAAAGTAGATTTCAAAGTTTTAAGAAGCACGGCAAAATGTTTACATTTATAATACAGTCCGAGGAAATAGAGGAAAGTGTTTTAGATTTACAGTATTTTGAATATCTTAAAATTGACAATTTAAGTTTAGAAATGATTGATTTTAAAAGTTCAACATTGTGGATGGACAAATTCAAGACACTGCGGAAAGATTTAGAAAACACGGAAGATAATCATCTTCTCATGATATCATTGTGTTGGGCATCACTTCCTATGAAGTGTTCATCTTTGAAAAAATTGGCTTTGCCATTTTGTCCGCGTTCAGTTCTACTTATAAATGTGAGCAAATATTTTCACACATGAAATTTATTTTAAGTAAGAACAGGAGCAGATTAACTACCGAAAATTCAGACGCTTTTATTCGTCTTAAGGTGACTAAGTAGGAATCAGACTTGACTAAATTGACGTCACAAATTCAGCATCAGGGGAGCCATTGATAACGGAGAGAACACTTATAAATAAAGTTCATAAATTATTAATGAACTAAAACTTGACAATTATATTTTTTATAATAATTAGAATTATAATTTTGTTTTTTTTTTTATGTTTAGTTTAAAAAGAGTTTAAAAGCATATTGTAATAGTTTTCTCAATAAAATTTATCTTATTAAAGTTGATAGCCTAATGGTTAGCCTAAATAAGTTTAAGGCTCAGCTGGACAGGTATTTTGAACGAACAGAGGGGTGAAGTGGAAGGGGTTATTTTTTATTTATTTATTTATTTTTATTTTTTTGGCTGATGCTGCATAAGCTTGCTTTCTTGCATCAAATGCCTCTACTAATGCTAATGCTATTATTCACTAACGGACTGTTTTAAAATGAAAATACCCATTGACCCGAACCGTCTTCTTAATAGTCACATTTTGGTTGATTTTGACCCCACAGCCAAAAAAGGTTGCCAACATCTGCTCTAGAACCATTAGGATACAGTTCTGCAGTGTAAGTGCAGCACTCCAAAGGAAGCTGCTGGGATATTATAATGTTTGGTAGAACTGCAGCTGCACCAACTTTACTATCTATCTTGGAACCATCAGTGTAAATTTGGGTAAAACTAGAGAATTGAAAAGAGTGAGTAGGTCATGGATT
Source organism: Mastigoproctus giganteus (assembly GCF_048544385.1). Lineage (NCBI taxonomy): Eukaryota > Metazoa > Arthropoda > Arachnida > Uropygi > Thelyphonidae > Mastigoproctus > Mastigoproctus giganteus. The sequence continues at coordinate 158,907,356 of NC_143579.1, forward strand.
TGCTGAATACTGAAATTTGGAAGTGCATTCTTTCCCCACTGTTGGAAATGTTGGTCAATATTGGCCAAGGATATTTGCCGTGGTGGTGTAGTCATGGTAATATCTAGAATTATGTTATTCATACATAGTTCCCAGCACATAGCTAATTTTGTTGTTGTGGGGGTTTCATGGTGCATAAGCTACTTTGGCTATAATGCGCCTATTCATTTATAATAGAAAGGAAATGAGAAAGTATCGTACCATCTGAAAAGTCCTTCAAGCCAGCGTAAAGCGCTTAGTCTAGCAGAGCTATACTAAGTGCTTTACGCTTAGTATAGTTCCACCATATACACTACAGAACCGTAGTCTAGACGTGACCGTATTAGCGCATGGCATAACTGTAATAGTGTGTATTGGTCAGCTCCCCATGTTGTGCCTGATAGAACTCTTAAGGTGTTTAGCTTTTTAAGACAGGTAATCCTGAGTGTTTTTATATGTTCCAGGAAGGTTTGTTTTTGGTCAAAAATCACACCAAGAAAGTGGACACTAGGTACCACTGGTATGATTTGATTTTCTAGTCGAAGTTCTGGGTGTGGATATAGGTTACGCTTCCTGCAAAAGTGTATACCGACAGTCTTCTGGGTTGAGAGGTGAAAACCATTGTTTTGGGCCCATTTTGCTCTTTTGATGAACACATTACAGCTGTCTCTCTACCATTCGCATATTAGGCGAATTGGTCATATTAGTCATGGCATACAGGGTAGTGGATATTGTTTGCGGCAGGTCCAGTGTTATTGAATTCGTTTTTATATTAAAGAGGGTAGCACTTAGCACTGATCCTTGTGGTACCTATTCTTCCTGTATGAACTTTGAAGATAAGTGGTTGTGAAATCGAACTTGAAATGAGCGGTGTTGTAGGAAGTTTCTTATAAACTGTGGTAAGTATCCGCATAATCCCAGATCGTATAGATTTCGCATTACACCATATCTCCAAGCAGTATCAAATGCTTTTTCAATGTTAAATAGGACCATTGCAAAGAACATCTTGCATACGAAGGCATCACGGATGTTTATTTCTGTCTTAATCAAAAGGTCAAGAGTGGATCTGCCTTCACAAAAGCCACACTGCACTGGATTCATAAGGTTATTTCGAGCTATAAACCAGGATAGTCAGGCATTGATCATTTTTTCCATGACCTTGCATACACAAGGTGTCTCAAAAATATTGGTACAAACGTTTAGGGGAGGTAGGTAGCATTTAAAGGAAAGTAAATTGCATAGGAACCCATAACCGGAAACGTCACAGGAAAGTAGTAGCAGAGGCACAAGAAGCAGAAATGATACAAGACAGTAATTAGTGGCAAACATTTATTTGACATAATATTAACAATGGAGTACGAGATGGATGCATTTCATGATGTTACAACAGATACTCGAAGGTTCCACCATGAGACGCGATGCATGCGTGACACTGATGCAGCATGGATTGGCAGACAGGGTCGAACACACCTGGAGTTTCTTTGACAGTAGCAGCAGCGCAGACGAGTCTCGCCACGAGCTCCATTTCCGTCTCCACAGGCGATTCATACACGATAAATTTGAGGGCTCCCCACAGAAAGAAATCAAGGCTTGATTTCTTTCTGTGGGGCCAATCCACCGACACCCAAAATGCCTGTTCAAATGGTCATGAACACACCTTCCATAATGGGCAGGCGCCCTGTCATGTTGAAACAAAATGTTGCATCACACATTTGCTGGAACATCGTCAAGTAACCTTGGTAGAACTTGTTCGAGAAAGATCCGATATTTAGCGGAGTTCATGCGGGATGGTAACAGGTATGGGCCGACTAAGCAGTCACCGACCATACTTGCCCCCACATTTATTGCGAAGTGACGTTGTGCCACAATGGGGCACACACCGTGTGGGTTGCCGTGAGCCCACACATGAGCATTGTGCTGATTGAATAAGCCTTATCCGTGAACAAAACATAGGCTGGAAAATTCAAGTCTTGAACACTTTCTTGGAGAAACCACTGCGCAAAAGCCACACGTGCAGGATGATCTTGGGGAAGCAGTAACTGAACCCTTTGGAGATGAAAGGGGTGTAAGGAATCGTCATGCCAGACACGCTGTACACTACAACGAGACACTCCTAAGGCAGAGGCAACGGCATGTGTGCTGCTAGTAGGATTATCCTGGACGGCATTCAACATACTTTCATCCATGGCGGGAGTTCGCGTCAAACATGGTCTGCCCGCACTACTCCTGTTACCTCTAAATGACCCATAATCGCACAAATTTTGATGTACACGCACAAACAAACGATGGTCCGGTAGATGTCTGTCTGGGAAGCGTTCTCCATAAATTCGTTGAGCGGCTTGTCCATTGCCCTCTGCTAATCCATACACTAGGTGCATGTCTGCCAGCTCACAGTTCGTATATCGATGCATGCTCTTCGTGCGGCGACTACTGCTTGAATGAGTAAACCAGAAATTTTCCCTCTCACAAACTGATGAACAGCACCGTCTACCGACTTACGGTGACGTTGTACTCACCATGTTGCACTCACCCTGTACAGCTGGTGAGTGCAATAGGTCAATAATGCTGTGGATTTGTAGGATCTTTTCCAGGTTTTGGAAATGCCAAAACATAAGCATGCCGCCATTTGTCAGGGAGAGTGTTTTCTTTGAATATTCTGTTGTAGAGCAGTAATAGTGTCTTGAGTGCGGGTTCAGTAAGTTTTGCTATCACGATGTAATGTATTCCATCTGGCCCTGTTGCACTGAGTTTAGTGGAGGCTAGAGCATGACATTGTAATTCTGACATTGTAAAAGGGAGATTGTATGCAGCACTGGATGTTGATTCAAAATTAATTGAGTGTTTTTCAGTTTGTGCTTTGTGTGTCTGGAATTGTGGCAAGTATGATGTCACAGCTGAGATTTCCATGAAAGATCTACCTATAGCGTTTGCAATCTCCTCTGGTTTTGTAATATCAGAGCCATTTACATTGAGCATGGGACAGTTGACACTTGGATGTTTTGTGTACATATGCTGTATTTTGGCCCAAATTGTTTGGGTTTTTGTCATTTTTCGTGTTATCCATAATCCACAAGATTTGGGTTTCCAGTTATCCATAATTCACAAGATTTGGAAATGGATGGGTGGCTTCCTTTGCAGTTTGGGCAAACTAGGGTTGTGACTGCAATCTGCTTGAATATGCTCTATATGTCCCATCTCCAGAACTGCAGATGGGACAGATGGCATCACCTTGACATGCTTGCTAGGCATGACAATATTTCTGACATTTCAAGCAATGAACAGGATTTAGAATGTAAGGTTGAATTCTACACTGTAAATAGTAATTTTAATTGTGGATGGTAAGTCTGGAGTACTGAATGTTGAAATGATGGATCTAGTTGGAACGAGATTTCCATCTTTTTTAGTCATTACCTGTTCTGCATTCATTACTTTTTTTTTAATGCTGAGTTCCAAAAGTAGTTTCTCTTCAGAGACTGTAAGTAGATCCCATTCACTAATGACACACTGTTCAATTAATTAAAGGTACATGGGGAGCAATGGACACCAGCAGCCCACCAAATGTTTTGTCTTTAACAGCCACTCAGAATGTTTTGAGGTGGCTATTTCTGAATCAAGAACAGTGATAACTTGTTAGTTGAATAGTGAACCCAACAGGTTGGTTGGATAGTGATATGTTGCGTTCACTGTCCAACCAACACCCACAGGTTGGTTGGCTGGTGCAAACGTATCACCAGGAAGTAAGGTAGGTTGTGGCTCTCAGCTTCTCTTCAAAGTATTTTAGGTTGAATAGAATTAGTGTCATCATAAGGTTCTAAAGATGGAAAATTACTTGAGTCCGTGATGGCGCCTTTCGGCCCTGTTGGGGGGGGGGTATCTTTACCGCCCAGCTTACTAGCCTTGCCACACGGAGGAAATTCTGTTCTCATATATTCCATTCTCATAATTAAATTATTAACCCCACTCCCAAAGTGAAGAAATTTAACACATATGCACAATACAAAACTACTACTCAACTGTTCATTCCAAATGTATATTAGTAGTCCCGCATGATAATTATTTTTTGTAAAACTAGCAAAATACTACCAAGAAAAATAATTCTGATGCTCACCTTCTGTAATCTCATCGTCCAGAGTGCCCTTGACTTGAGAAAAACACCACTGGATCTCTCCATTTCCTGAAATAATATATTATAAATGTCAACTCGTATTTTGAAAAAATAAAAATACTATTTGTCTTTTATAAGCATATATATATATATAGAAACTCGCATTTATACAAATTCAGAATTCCCACTAATCTCTCAATGAATTTTGAGCAGAGGCCTCATTGCATAGGAGCTATAAAACAACTACAGCATATAGCCTCAGTCTGTAGCAGTTGAGCTGATGAGGGCCTAAAAAAGTAGATATATTATGGGCAATGGCATAATTTTAAATACAGTTAAGACACTCACTTTAATGGATCTTAATTAAATGACAGCATCCTGCAAACTAGGCTTTCTGACCATATTCCAGTGGTATAGCTGCCTTGGTGTGATGGTGTTTTAGCATCAATTAAAATAGTTTGCTGTAAGGGAGCCAGGATTTTCCTCACCATCTCATGCTACCAGCCTGTTGAGTTATATTTTAGTGATTTTGGTGACCATGTGCATTTCTTTGAATTTAATAAATTTAAGAGACCTTAGCAGACAGTTCTTACCACTACACAGGGTATCTCAAACATATTGGTACAAACGTTTAAGGGAGGTAGGTAACATCTAAAGGAATGTGAATCGCATAGGAAGCCATAACCGGAATTGTCACCGTAAGTCGGTACACGGCGTTGTTCATCAGTTCGCGAGAGGGAAAATTTCTGGTTTACTCATTCAAGCAGTAGTCGCCGCACGAAGAGCATGTTGATACACAAACTGTGAACTGGCAGACATGCACCTAGTGTATGGATTAGCAGATGGCCCACACGGTGTGCGCCCCCATGCGGCACAACATCGCTTCACAATAAATGTGTGGTCAGGAATAGTCTGTGACTGCTTAGTCGGCCCATACCTGTTACCATCCCGCATGAACTCTGCTAAATATCTGATCTTTCTTGAACAAGTTCTACCATGGTTACTTGATGTTCCAGCAAATGTGAGACGCAACATTTGGTTTCAACATGACGGGGCACCTGCCCATTATGGAAGATGTGTTCGTGACCATTTGAACAGGCGTTTTGGGCGTCAATGGATTGGCTGGGGGTGGACCCGTTGCCTGGCCCCCCAAGCTCGCCTGATTTATCAAGCGTTGATTTCTTTCTGTGGGGGGGCCCTCAAATCTATCGTGTATGAATCGCCTGTGGAGACGGAAATAGATCTCGTGGCAAGACTCGTCTGCACTGCTGCTACTGTCAAAGAAACTCTAGGTGTGTTCGACCGTGTCCGCCAATCCATGCTCCGTCGGTGTCACGCATGCATCGCGTCTCATGGTGGTGGAACCTTCGAGCATCTGTTGTAACATCATGAAATGCATCCATTGTTAATATTAAGTCAAATGTTTGCCACTAATTACTGCCTTGTGTCATTTCTGCTTCTTGTGCCTCTGCTACTACTTTCTCGTGACGTTTCCAATTATGGGTTCCTATGCGATTCACATTTCTTTAGATGTTACCTACTTCCCCTAAACGTTCATACCAATATATTTTGAGACACCCTGTATAGTTTGTTAAAGTGAAATTTTTACTGTAAATATCAATACATTTCTCCACTGCAGCAGTATGTTTTATTTAAAAGGAATGGTGCAATACAGAAGCAATTCATGAAATGTCCTCCCAAAACATGAGATCAATACACTTAGCAACAAAGTTTATTGAGTACTAGGGCTATGCTCTACTTGTACAATTCAAAGACTAATTCAAAATGACTGTATCAATATTCGCAAAACTTGCTTCTGCAAGAGAAACAGGTTAGTTAAAGAGCATTTCACACTCGTTAGCAAATAGTAACACAGGTAACCCTCATATAACACGGTAGTTAGGTTCCTATAAAATCTCGTGTAGTGTGAAACTGTGTTATACAGGACTAAGAACCAATACAAAAGGGAGGGGGGGTTACATTCTAACCATGTTATTTGGTTTTATAAGAAGAAGATGAATCCGTCTGCTTTTTATGCGTGGGTTGTTTGTAACGGTCGGATTTAGATTTTTCTTTTCTGGGAAAATTAGGACGTCCTGAATCATTTTTATCCTCCATATCTCCATCTGCATGCAATTCAAGAAAATCTTCTTGGTTGGGCATATCATCAGTATCCATGCTTGTTGGTTGTTTCACCTCCACAGGATCTGATTTATGCAATTTTTCTGCCATTGTACTGTGGGTTACATTTTGAGTTGGAACTGTGAGTGGCGTATTATTACTTTGGTCCACTAACTGTGATTCAGATGTAGGTTGAGTTGATAGTACTGATCGAGCCCAGTCGGCGATCAATTTGTCGGGAGAGACTGACACTTCTGTCTGACATGCTACTGATTTGAAACTATGGGTAGCCGAAGCGTAAGTGGTTTTTGGAATACTTAATTTTACTTGTCTTCTAGCTTCTTGAAAAGATACTTTATTTTCAGTCTTGTATTTCTGTATTTTTTTTCCTAACTTCCAGAGATTGCAATCTTTGAGTAAGCTGGATGATTGCCCTTCCAATTAGGACACTGTGGAGTTTGGGCCTTGCATTCAGATTGAGTATGAGTTTTGCAACCGCAGTTTGGACATGTTGCATCTCCACGACATGCTGTCTGGGAGTGGCCAAATTTCTGACATTTGTAGCATCTCAGAGGGTTTGGGATAAAGGGCCGAACACGACAGTTTAAATAGCCTGCTTTCACTGAGGATGCCAGATTCGTTGAACTAAAGGTTAAAATTATGCTACGTGTTGGGACTAAGGTGCCGTCTTTTCGTATCATAATTCTCTTGGCCTGAGTGACATTTTGATCCTTTAGTTCCTGGATTATTTCTTCCTCGGAAACGTTCAATAGGTCCCATTCACTGATCACTCCCTTGGAAGAATTCAGGGTGTTATGTGGAGTGACTTGAATTGGAATTCCACTTAAAGATGTAAGTTTTAACAGGAGGTCGGAGTGTCTTGGGTGAGAGGTCTCTATTAGCAAGTCACTGGACTGAAGACGTTTCACCATTTTTGGAGATGCTGCTGCATTTACAAGGCATCGTTGTATGATGAAAGGAGAGAGCTTGCTGACAGGTTGTGAAGACAGAGAATGGATGATCAGGAAAGCTGGAGGTTCCTGTTTGTTTGCATCCTTTTTTAGTCTTTTCGACAATGAGAAGTCATGATCAGTTTTGTGGTTGTCATGTTGAGAGCTCTTTGGCTCTAATCGTGGGAAATCATAAGTGTCCATGTTTACTCCTTTTAGCCCTGGGAGAAGGTCTTTCTTCTCCCAGATTACTGGCCCTGCCACGTGGAGGCAGGAGCAGTGCCACCAGTGACCAAGCGGTTATTAAGGTTAGTAGAGTGAGAGTATTTAATATAAATACTAAAAAAGAAAGGTAGATTCCCTTTCTGGATTCTTACATAAGACTTTTTAAGTTGTTGTTGTTGTTGTTGTGATGGGGGTTTAATGGCGCACGAGCTGCTGGGGTTATAGTGCGCCTATTCATAGGAAAATGATAAAATTCAAATTTCAGATAGAATCAATTTATGATTTATTACAGTGATGTTTTAGAATTTATCATACAATCCAATTTTTTTCAAAAACGAGAAGAATTCGTTGATGTTTGCATCGTCACCTATAATATTTTTTAATGTCTTCGGTTCCGGAAGATTTTTAGGGAAAGGAGGATGGATATTCTGTCCTGATCGTAGTGAGGGCAGTCAATGAGAATGTGTTTGACTGATAAGTGCGAGGAACAGTGTGGACAATGAGGAGGATCCTCTCCTGTAAGTAGGTTGTTGTTGTTATGGGCGTTTAATGGCGCATAAGCTACTATGGCTATAATGCGCCTATTCAATTTTTATATAGGGAAATCAAAAAAATTTTTTTTATAAAATCAGAAAAGATTAAAAAGTCCAATCTGCTTCAGAAAGTTGAAAAATTCGAAAATATTTGCCTTGTCACCAATGAGATTCTCTAAAGTTATTGGTTTATTAAGATTTACCAGTGATAGCAGGGTTGATGCTCTGTCTTGTCTATAGTAGGGGCAGTCAATGAGTATGTGTTTAACAGTCAGATTTATATAGCAATGTGGACACTGTGGTGGATCGTCTCCTCTAAGTAAATAAAGATGGGTTAGATAGGTATGACCTATTCTTGCCCTTGATAGGACTACTTCTTCTCGTCTTGATGTACGGATACTGGAGCACCAATTTTTTGGATCGTGTTTAAATTGAAAGAATTTATTATTTGTTTGAGAGTGCCAGATTGTTGTCCATTCTGACAAGCATGCAGCTTGAATAGCTACTGCAAAGTCTGATGGCGGAACAGGGATATTAGTTAAGTCAAAGCTAGTTGGATTTTTTGCGGCTTTGTCAGCCAGTTCATTGCCCAAAATACCAGAATGTGCTGGAATCCAACAGAAGATGACCTGTTGATGGCGTTCTTCAACTGTAAGTAGGTGAAGGTGTGTCAGATATGTATGTCCTATCCGCGCTCGTGCAAGCACTACTTCTTCTCTGCGTACTGTTTTGGTGCTAGAGCGCCAAAGTTGTGGATCCTGTTTCAACTGATAAAGTTTATTATTGCTTTGGGTGTGCCATAGCTCTTTCCACAGTGCAAGACATGTTGCTTGTATGATATTATTATAGTCATAGATTGGAATAGGAGCAAGGGTTAAATCATAAGTTGATGGATTTTTGGCAGTTTTGTCAGCCAGTTCATTCCCTTTTATCCCGGAATGGGCTGGGATCCAACAAAAGGTCACTGATTGATGACGTTCTTCAATTTTTAATAAGAGGCTTCTGATTTGGTTTAAAATAGGATGAACCTTGTAAGAAAAGTTTTGTATTGCTGTAATTGAGCTTAGAGAGTCAGTGTATACAATATATTTTAGAGATGGGTAGCGATTCAGGTTTTCTAAAGCTAACTTTATTGCATGAAGTTCTGCAGAGAAGCTGCTATACTCAGGTGGAAGGGAAGCAGAAATGATTGTAGAGGAAAATACTGCTGCTGCTCCAACGGCTGAATGTGATTTGGAGCCATCAGTATATATTGGCAATAAATTAGCATATTTCTGAATATGGCTTGCATGGAGTTGTTTCACGTTGAGTGACGGTAGAAGATTCTTTCCCCATTTTTGAAGATAAGTATCACAAGTTAATTGTGGAGGAGGTGTCCAAGGTGGGTGAGAGCATTTCACTACATCTAGCCTGTTGACATTAGGAATATTCCAATTCTGTGTTACTTCAATTAGGCGTAAGCCTGCCGGTCTTATTTTACTGGGTTTATTTCTATAAAGGTTTTGCAGTGGTGGATTAAAGAGATATGGCCCAATAGAATGCTGACAGCAACTTTGTATTCGGGCTGCATACTTAAGAAGTAGTGCTTTCCTGCGGAGACAAAGAGGGGGCTCATGTGCTTCAATATATAAACTTTGGGTAGGGGATGTCCTGAATGCACCAAGGGCAATCCGCAGTGCACTATGCTGTATAGGGTCCAACCAGCGTAGTGTACTCTTTCGGGCAGAATCGTAGATTGGAGCACCATAATCCAAACGGGATCTGATCAATGCTCTATATAGCAGAAGCAAAGATGTACGGTCTGCTCCCCAAGACATTGCAGATAAAGCTCTGAGTATGTTCAGTTTTTTGAGGCAGGAAGTACGCCGCGATTTAATGTGCTCAAAGAAATTTAATTTTCTGTCAAGGATTAATCCCAAGAATCTAATATTGTTGGTCACTGGAATGGTAAAATTTGACATCTGAAGTTCAGGATCTGTATGCATTTTTCGTTGATTACAAAAGTGGACTGCAACAGTTTTCTGCTGAGATAGACGATAGCCATTGAGTCCTGCCCACCTTTGGACCTTATTCAAGGATAACTGGAGTTGCCGCTCAATGGATCTCATATTCTGAGAATGGCAAGAAATGGAGAGATCATCCGCATAAAGATAGGTCTCAACTGTATTTGGAAGTTCCTTTGTGATAGAATCAATTTTAAGGGCAAAGAGGGTTGCACTCAATACTGAACCTTGTGGCACTCCCTCTTCCTGTAAGAATGTCATACAAAGCGAGTTGTGGTATCGAACTTGGAACGAACGAGTCTGGAGAAAGTTCCTGATGAAAATAGGAAGGTTGCCTCGTAGACCAAGGGCATGGAGGTCGCTGAGAATGCCATGACGCCAGGTAGTGTCAAATGCCTTCTCTATGTCTATGGACACCAAAACGAGATATTCATTTTTTACGAAGGCATTGCGAATTGCAGACTCTGCCTTGATCATGAGATCTAAGGAGGACCTGTTCTTACGAAAGCCATGCTGATTATTACTCATTAGATGTTGTGCTTCGATGGCCCACGCAAGTCGATTATGAATAATTTTTTCAAGTAATTTTCCGAGGCAACTGGAGAGGGAAATTGGTCGGTAATTGTATGGAATTGTAGGGTCTTTTCCAGGTTTCAAAAAGGCAAGGACTGTGGCATGATGCCAAGAGCTGAGATAAATGTTTTCCATAAATATTCTGTTATAGTAGACCAGTAGTATTTGTAAATTTTTGTCACCAAGGTTTTGTAGCATGATATATGATATTCCATCTGGCCCAGCGGCACCGTTGTGTCTTGTTTTCATGGCATGTAGAAGTTCATGATATTGAAGAGGCTGGTTATACGGAAGGAAAACTGAGGTTCGAAAGTTTATTTTCTTTATTTTCTGAAAATCCGCTGAATAATTTGAGGCCGCTGAAACTTCAGCAAAGGTTTTACCCAAAGCATTTGCTATGTCCTCAGGAGCAGAGAGTTCCTGCCCATTCCATGAAAGAATTGGTGAAGGGGTTGTAGGGAATTTTCCAGAAATCTGTCTGATTTTCTTACAAATTAACCTGGAATTAGTGTTTCTGTTTATGGTAGAGGCGAAAAGAATCCAAGAATTCTTCTTGGCTTGCCTTTGAATGAGACGTGCTTTCGCTCTTAGCTTCTTGTAATTGATAAGATTAGCCGTGGTTGGTGATCTACGAAATAGATTCCATGCTTTATTTTTTAACTTCTTTGCTTTTGTGCAGTCTTCATTCCACCAATAGTTAAGGTGCCGTCTGGACCGAGGATTCGACAATGGAATTGAATACTTCGCTGCAGATAGCAGGTGTGAAGTGACATAATCTGTGGCTTCATCTATGGACTTTGTACGTATAAATTGCTCATCCAGGGTGACTAAAGATTGAAATTTGACCCAGTTGGCTTGAGAGAACTTCCATTTCCTGCAGGGTTTGACTAATGGTGGTTGTGCAGTGAGCAGATCACAAATAATCGGAAAATGATCACTGCCCAAGGGGTCATCTAAAACAGACCATTCTATGATTGGAAACAGAATAGGGGAACATATTGATAGATCAATTGCAGAAGTTTGTCCAGCTGGTAATTGTATGTGAGTCGGTGCACCAGTATTAAGAACAGTAAGGTTTTGCTTGTCTAGAAAAGTTTCAATTAGACGGCCATGTGTATCTACTTTTGTTGATCCCCATAAGGGTTGGTGGCTATTGAAATCACCCAACAGACAGACAGGGGGTGGTAATTGCATTAGCAGGTTTTCAAGATCTTGGTAAGAGAAGGTATGACTTGGTGGGAGATAGACTGATGCTAGTGTTAACGCAATCTGGGTTATCAAACGTACGGCAACAACTTCAATATCAGTTTGCAAAACAATTTGTTTGGTCGGGATTTTTGAGCTGATGAAGATGGCCACTCCTCCACGGGCAGCATTTGAAGTATTACGATCTTGTCAATAGATGGCATAGTTCTTTATGTTGGTGGAAATTTGTGGAGTTAGATAGGTTTCCTGTAGACAGAAACCTACTGGAGAGTACCGGTTAATTAAGACTTGAATATCATTAAGGTTGCTACGAAATCCTCTGCAATTCCATTGTAGAATATAAGGCATTACTGGTGTTTAGTAGAAGAAGCTGTATCTGACTGTTTTTTTAATGTGGCTGGCTTGTGACGTTCAGGCTTTGGTTTGTCTTTTTTGGAGAAGAATGGTCGACCGGTGTCCATTTCTTCTTCCACATGTATTTCTAAGGTAGGTTCTTCTTGTCTAGATGAGTCGAATGTATCCATAGATGTTTCTTGGAAATTCTTTTTTAAAAGTGAGCTCCGATTATTCGATGTAGAAGCAATTACTGGGGGAGTAGAAGGAAATGTTGCTGGTACTGTTGTTGTTGTTGTTATGGGAGTTTCTGGCGCAAGGGCTACTTTGGCCATATTGCGCCTACCAAAGGTAGTGAAGCTGTATGTGATGACTGCTCTGGGAGCAGTTAAAATTTATCATACATTTGAATTCGTTTCAGGTACAGAAAGAATTCGGAGAGGTTTGCATTATTACCTATTATGCGGCTGAGTGACAACGGTTCTTGTAAATTTGACAAGGAGCTGAAAATACACTGTCGGACATTATTAAACAAGCTACATTCAATGAGTATATGCTTTACTGTCAGTGGTTTCAAGCAGTGCGTACACTGCGGAGGATCGTTTCCTGTGAGCAAAGAAAGATGAGTGAGGTGAGTATGGCCTATTCGGCTTCTGGCTAGAATTACTTCTTCTTTTCTATTTTTACGCAGGCTGGAATTCCATAATTGTGGTTCAGGTTTCAGCTGAAACAGCTTGTTCTGTGTTTGATTTCTCCACATAAGTGCCCACTGCTCCATACATTTTTTTTGGATATTGCATCTACAATCAGTATACGGGACAAGGTCATTTGTTGAATTTATGCTGGAGGGATGTTTTGCAGCATTATCTGCGCATTCATTTCCTTTAATACCGCTGTGACCTGGAATCCAAGAGAAGACAACAGTTTGCTGATGTTCGTGAAGACGTATCAGCGCATGTCTTAAGATTTTTAGCAAAGGATTGTGAGGTGTCGTGTTTTTGAGAGCTGAGAGAGCACTTTTGGAATCCGTATATATGATGCTTTTATTGATTGACAGGAGTGAAATATGTTCCAAGGCAAGCTTGATGGCATGAAGTTCAGCAGTATAACTGCTGCATTCTGCAGGAAGTGTAATTGAAATAGTTCTGTTAGGGAAGACAGCAGCTGCACCCACTTTATTACCAGACTTAGAGCCATCAGTATAGATCTTAGTAAAGAGGGAATAATTCTGTGTATGGACAAGATGTAGCTGTTGGATGTTGATATCTGATATAGCACCTTTTCCCCACTGCTCAAAGTAATCATCACAAGAAGGCGTGAAGGTAATCCACGGAGGGTCTGGATCTCTTAACTCACTGAGAATATTATGAAGTTGAATATTCCAGCATTCTGTTAGATTTTGGAATCTGATACCAGTAGGCCGAATTGTTCTTGGTTTGTTTGCATAGTGGATTATGTACTGAGGATCATGTAGTAGTGGCCAAATAGGATGTGTGGGGTGACTTTTAATTTTAACAGAGTATGTCATCAATAACATCTTTCTTCTGATATTCAGTGGAGGTTCGTGGGCCTCAACATACAGACTTTGAACTGGCGATGTTCTGTATGCACCTAGAGCAATCCTAAGAGCAGTGTGTTGGATGGGAGCAAGACGAGCTAAGGTACTCTCTCTAGCAGAGCTATAAACAGGTGCTCCATAATCCAGCCGAGATCTAATTATGGATCTGTATAGACGGAGCAAAGTGTAACGGTCTGCACCCCATGATGTACTGGAGATTACCCTGAGTATGTTCATTTTCTTGATGCAAGTAGTTCGTAGGTTTTTGATGTGGTCTTGGAAATTTAGCTTCTTATCGAAAATTAGTCCTAGGAGACGAATATTGTTCATGATTGGAATAGGATGACTGTCCAAGAGTAGCTCAGGATCTGGATGGATTTTGCGCTTGTTGCAGAAGTGAATAGCTGTAGACTTTTGCTTTGATAGCTTGTATCCATTTTGGGTCATCCACAGTTCAATATTATTTATTGATATTTGTAGGTGCCTCTCGATATAATTCATATTCAGCATATAGATCTAGAATGGATTCATCATAGGTATTATTCTCTGCAACATCCATATTTGTGGTATCAGATGATTTCTTTCTGGCATAATCTGAGTTTTCCATTTGACCTGAAATAGCTGGAGCTTGAGTAGTAGGTGGTATTGAGATTGGTGTGTTATTAGTCCTATCGACAGTTTGTTTTGTGGATTGTGGTGCAGATGATAAGAGTGACCGAGCCCAGTCAGAAATTGACACTTTTGGTGGAACAGTTGTATCCGTCTGAGTTGAAACCGTTTGGTATCTTTTAGATGCCTCAGCATATGAACGTTTAGGTATGCTTTGTAGAAGGTGTTTTCTCGCTTCGAAATACGTGACTTTGTTAATTACTTTGTATTTCTGGATTGTTTTCTCCAGCTTCCATTGCTCACAGGATTTTGAGAATGCTGAATGATTGCCTTTGCAGTTTGGGCATCGTGATGATTCAGCATTGCAATCGGTATGAATATGCTCCTTTGATCCGCAGTTTGAACATACTGAATTTCCTCGGCAGACAGTTTGGGAATGCCCAAACTTCTGACACTTGTAGCATCGAATAGGATTGGGGATGTAAGGACGGATGCGGCAGTTTAGGTATCCAGCTTTTACTGATGAAGGTAGGTTCGGTGTAGAAAAGGTAAGAATAATGCTGCGAGTGGGTACAAATTCTCCATCCTTCTTTAACATTATTCGTCTCGCTTGAATTACTTTCTGGTCTTGGAGTTCTTGAACAATCTCTTCCTCTTTGACGTTCAATAGGTCCCATTCGGATATGACTCCTTTAGAGGTATTAAGGGTGGCATGAGGAGAAACCTTAGTGGGGACTCCACCAAATGATGTTAGTTTGAGGAGAGACTCAGAATGTTTGCGGTTGGTGGTTTCAACTAATAAGTCACCAGATTTCAGTCTGCGTACCATTTTTGGTGATCCGGCTACACTTTCTAAACATTTTTGTATGTAGAAGGGAGATAGTGTACCTAATGACTGATTCGTTAAAGAATGCATTATGAGGAAAGATGGGTATTCCATTTCAGGTACATCAGTTTTCATCCTTTTGCGGTTTTGATTGTCACAATTTTGTTGCAAATCCATAGGATTTGCAGCCTTTAGAGGAGAGAAATTTTCGTTTTCCATGATTGCTCCTTTTAGCCCTGGAAGGATAACTTTTCCTTCCAGGTTTCCGGCCCCGCCACGGGGAGGCAGGAGCAGTGCCACGAGGTGACCAAGCGGCTGTTAGTTGTGTTAGTGAGAGATATAAAAAAGAAACAGAAAGGTAACTTCCCTTTCTGGGCCTTTGCCTACTTCCTGTAGTGTCAAAGAGCTACTCTAGTATAAAATGAAAGAAACGGTAATCACAACAAAAAGAAACTATATATAGCAAAAGCTTTTTGAAAAGATCGCTTCAATGAACGCACTTTAATCGCTTGGCCACGGAACGCTTGGCACCCGGGGCCCACTGGTACTGTAAGTGCAGTATTATTTGCCTGGTTTAACTGATTAGGGGTATTGGACTGTTTCTGGGAGAGAACAGTCCGAGCCCAATCAGAGATTGAAGTGTTTGAAGGTACTGTAACATCAGTTTGGGTGCCCACTGATTGATACTTTTGCGCAATACTTGCATATGTACGCTTTGTCATACTGGGAGCAATTATTTTCCTTGCTTCTTGAAAACTTACTTTATTTTCAATTTTATATTTCACAATATTCTTTTCAGTTTTCCATTTGTCGCATGACCTGGAATAAGCAGGATGGTTGCCTTTACAGTTCGGGCAGGCCATTTCTTTTGCTGAGCAATCATTTTGGGTGTGTTCAGAGGACCCAAAATTGGGGCAAATTTGATTTCCTCTGCATGCCGTTTGTGAGTGGCCATACTTTTGGCACTTAAAACATCTCAATGGATTAGGGATGTAGGGCCTAATGCGACAAAGTAGATAGCCTGCTTTTATTGATGTTGGTAGATTTGGCGTATTGAATGTGAGAATAATGTTCCTTGTAGGTGTAAGTGTATTGTCTTTTTTAGTCATAATCCTTTTGACTGCAATGACATTTTGGTCTTGAAGTTCTTGCATTATCTCCTCCTCCGTGACATTCAAAAGATCCCAGCTGGATATAACCCCTTTGGATGTATTTAGAGTTGCATGGGGAGAAACCTTTACTGGAATTCCAGCAAAGTTGGCAAGGTTTAGTAGTTTCTGCGAATGTCCACGGTTTATTGTTTCCACCAGTAGGTCCCCCGATTGCAGTCTCTTGACTGTCTTAGGCGATCCTGCCAGACTTTCCAGGTGTTTTTGGATAACAAACGGAGAGAGTTTACTGAGAGGCTGATCTGCAAGAGAATGCATTATTAGAAATGCAGGACAATTTGTCGCTGAGGAAGTGGTTTTCAACCTCTTGGGTTGCGACGTGTTAAGCTCATTTTCTAGCTCTGGCCGAGAGCTTGTCGGCTCGAGAGGCGGAAAGTCATGTTGATCCATGTTTGCTCCTTTTAGCCCTTGGCAGATTAGCTTTTCTGCCAAGATTTCCGGCCCCGCCACGGGGAGGCAGGAGCAGTGCCCGGTGTGACCAAGCGTAAGTAGTAGGTGTTAGTAAAGGAAATATGAAAAATAAAGAAAGGTAGCTTTTCTTTCTTGCTCTGTACAAGTACTTTTTGTGACAGTAGCTGATATTAAAATATAAATTTATTAAGGGCAGGAACTTAATATAACTTTAAATTGCTTTTGGGTAATCACTTTTTAAGCACAGAGAAAACGCTCGATCACATTCGCTTGGCACCCGGGGCCACTTTTTAAGTGAAGAACCACTTTAACTGAACAAAACAGAAGAAAATCGCACAACAAAATAGAACTATATCACTTTCAAAGATCACTTTATAAGTCACAGAGAAAAATCGCTTGTCACTAACGCTTGGCACTCGGGGCCAGAAAGGTCATCTGCATAAAGGTAAGTTTATACTGTTTTTGGAAGTTTAGCGATGCAATCTATTCTAAGAGTGAAAAGAGTGGCACTCAGTACTGATCCAGTGAGGAACACCTTCTTCTTGGATAAACATTGTAAAAAGGGCATGCTGGTATCAAGCTTGAAATGATCTAGTATGTAGAAAATTCTTCACAAATATAGGAATGTTCCCTCTAGACCAAGATAGTAAAGATCTCTAAGTATGCCATGCCACCAGGTGGTGTCAAAAGCCTTCTCTATATCTATTGAAACCATTACTAGGTGTTTGCGTTTAACAAAGACATTATAAATGCAAATTCAGCCTTAACCATAAGGTCCAAACATGACCTGTTTTGACGAAAGCCAAATTCAGTATGGCCCATTACCTGTTCTGATTGTATGATCCAGACGAGTCTACTGTGGACAATTTTTTCAAGGATTTTGCTAAGACAGCTTGGGAGAGATATCGGTCTGTAGTTATGGGGGTTGGTTGAATCTTTTCCAGGTTTTAGGAAAGCCAAAATAATAGAATGATGCCAAGCAGCTGGATAAATATTTTCTAAAAAAATACGGTTGTAAAAGACCAGGAGGAGCCGCAAAGCTTTTTCATCAAGATGAAGCATAACATAATAGATCCCATCTGGTCCAGCAGCACCATTATGGGCTGTTCTAATAGCATGTAAGAGTTCAGAATATGGCAGAGGTTTATTACATGGCAGAAGACAGGCAGTTTTAAAGTTAATAGAATGCTGATCTGATGTGTTTTTAATTCAATGAAAAGTGTAGTATAAGCTGATGCTGCTGAGATTTCAGCAAATGTATTGCTGAAAGCATGAGTTATATCCAAAGGATTAGATAGATCTTGCCCATTCCAGGATAGGATTGGTGAAGGTGTGGTTGGAAACTTACCAGAAAGCTGTTTAATTTTTTTCCAAATTACTTGGCTGTCAGTGTTTCTGTTAACTGAAAGGGTAGCCGTGGGGATAAGCACCAGACCACCAGTAACGATGACATGGGTTCGAGCCTGGGGAAAATAAAAATAAAATTTATATTTTGACGTTGCAGAGCGGATATCATCTTTTAAGGGCACAAAAGATGATATAGTTGTCCACGTTGCCACTAATGATATTAAGAGTAGGAGACCGGCGGAATTAGTGTGACCTGTACTTACCAAGTACAGGTCACTGTTGAAAAAAAGCCATGAATTAGGGTTGAATTTGAAAGTGTCGGCAATTCTGCTCAGACACGATAGGAGGGAGTATATGATGAGAGCCCTGTCGATCAATTCGGCCCTGGAAAGATTGTGCAAGGCTCAAGGGGTAGAATTTTTTTCAGCCTGGTCTGTACTTGTTAACAGGAGAGACTGCTTCTACAGGAATGGGATACACTTAAATAGAAAGGGTGCAAGAATGTTTGCTGATGCTATCGAGGCAGTCTTAGGTGGGTTGGAAAACTGCTAGATTGGGGAGATACAAGGACTAATAGATTAACAGTAGCCACTGGTAGAGGTGAAAGTGATTCTTGCACTGCTTCTATTGGAATGAGCCACAGCCTGGATAATAAGATGCAGGATATTTCAGAGACTGCTGGTAATCATTGGGGTACAAATAAACACATAGGTTGTGTTAGGGTAGCTAAGAAAAAGAACAGGTGCATGTATACTCGCGTGTACACCAATGCTAGGAGTTTATAAATAAATTTGATGAATTTGAGGTATTGCTCAAAACATCAAAGGCAGATATTGTGGGGATTTCAGAGACGTGGTGTCACACAGATATAAGGAATGCAGAACTGGAATTTGGGGAGTACAATTAGGGGTAAAGGGAAGGGTTATTGCTTTCGTAAAGGCGACTACGATGGACTGAGACAGTGTTTAAATTCTATACAGTGGGACCAACTGATGATGTTACCAACAGCAAATTCAAAATGGGAAGCATTCAAAGAACTTATCTTGGAAGCTAATAGGCTTTACATACCAACTAAGAAATATTGTTCAAGGTTTAGGCCTAAGTGGATGTCAGATGGACTAATGAGACATATGGCAGAGAAGAAAAATGCATGGGATACATACAAATTAACACGTGACACAGAAGCCTATGATAGATACAAGTTGATCTGTAACCAAGCTACAAAGGAGGTTAGGCAGGCGAAGGCAGATTACGAGAAATCTTTGGCAAGGGATGCAAAGAAAAACAGCAAAGAGTTCTTTACTTATGTAAACTCTAGAAGGAAGGGGATGAATCAGATGGGTCAACTGTTGATGATCCTGCTCAGGTAGCTAACAAACTGAATGAATATTTTGCATCGACATTCACACATGAGGAGTTATTCAGTGAGGGGAATGCCAGAGGTGTATTCAACTCTGGAAGTAAGCTAGACAATCTTGTAATAACTGAGAGTTAAGTGGTGGAGAAATTGTTGAAGATAAATACAAGAAAGGCATCTGGGGTGGATGGGATCTATACAGTTATAGTAAAGGAGGCAGCAAAGGAAGTAAGCAAACCCTTAGCCGTAATTATGAGAGCTTCCTTGGACTCAGGGGAAGTAAACATGGACTGGAGATATGCAAATGTGACCCCAATTCACAAAGGAGGATCAAAGGGCGACACAAGTAATTATAGACCTGTTAGTTTAACTTCTGTTCCTGGAAAATTAATGGAGGCACTGGTTAAAGAAGCACTGCAGGATCGACTTCAGTTATAGCTCAGACACAGCATGGTTTTGTTAAGGGGAAGTCTTGCCTGACCAATTTGATTGGATACTATGATGCAGTCACAAAAGAACTGGATGCAGGGAATAACTTTGATATTATATACTTGGATCTTAGAAAGGCTTTTGATACTGTTGCACATAGAAGACTGCTGCACAAATTGGAGCAGTGTGGCATTGGAGGCAAATTGCTGCTATGGATAAAGGGGTGGTTGAGGGAAAGAAGACAGAGAGTGGTAATCAATGGACACTGCTCATCGTGGACTAATGTTATTAGTGGAGTCCCTCAGGGTTCAGTATTGGGTCCATTATTGTTTTCTGTATTTATAAATGATATTGATGATGGTATATCAGGCTTAATGTCCAAGTTTGCAGACGACACGAAGGTTGGCAGGGTTGTCAAGGACACTACTGAAACTATGCTACTGCAACAGGATCTGGAAAGGTTGAGCAGATGGGCTGAGAGGTGGCAAATGAAGTCTAACGTTGACAAATGTAAAGTACTACATATGGGAAACAGCAACCCCAGAGCAACGTATCAACTCTGTGGTACTACACTGACAGTGGTAGAGAATGAAAGGGACCTGGGGGTGGTTGTGCAGGCAGATATGAAGTTTTCTGAGCAGTGCAGACGGGCTGCAAGAGTAGCTCATGGTGTATTGTCGATGATATATAGGAATTTTTCTAGCAGGGATAAGGAGGTGATTATTCCCTTGTATAATAGGCAATGGTCAGGCCACACCTAGAGTACTGTATACAGGTCTGGAGGCCTCATTTCAAGAAGGATGTAGAGATGCTGGAACGAGTACAGAGAAGGGCAACAAGATTAGTGAATGGAACAAAGGGGTGCTCTTACGAAGAAAGGCTTAAGTTTTGCAAATTACAGTGTCTGGGGACTAGGCACCAGCGAGGTGATCTGATAGAGGTGTATAAAGCCTTGAATGGTTTGAGCATGCTCAATGCTGATGGGATTCTTCCTCTTGCTCAGAATAATCACCTGAGAGGGCATAAATTCAAATTGAGGAAAGACAGATGTAGGATAGACATGAGGAAATTTGCCTTTAGCCAGCGGGTGGTTGGTTGGTGGAATAGACTTCCATCCCTTGTCATGAAAGTTGATAGCCTAAATAAGTTTAAGGCTCAGCTGGACAGGTATTTCGAACGAACAGAGGGGTGAAGTGGAAGTGGTTATTTTTTTATTTATTTATTATTATTATTATTTTTTATTTATTTTTTTTTTTTTGGCTGATGCTGCATAAGCTTGCTTTCTTGCATCAAATGCCTCTGCTAATGCTAATGCTGGATGCAAAACGGGTCCGGGATTCCCTCTTGGCTTGTCTTTGTATGAAACAGGATTTTGTCTTTAACTTCTTATAATTTATCAGACTGGTTGTGGTTGGATATTGCTAAAACAAATTCCAGGCTTTATTTTTTGTTTTTGTGCATTCCTCATTCCACCAATAATTATAATGCTTATCCCCCATGGGATTTGATAGTGGTATTGTCTTTAGCCACATTTAGGAGATGCGACGTGACATATTCTGTCACATCATCAATAGGCTGGAGACGGGTTTTTCCCTCATCAAAAGATATTGATGACTGGAATTTTGCCAGTTTGCTCGGGCAAATTTCCATTTTCTGCAGGGTTGAGCTAGAGGAGTCAGTGCTATCAAGAAGTTGCATACTATTGGGAAGTGGTCACTGCCCATGGGTTTATTTATTACATACCACTATGTTGTTGTTGTTGTTGTTGTGATGGGGGTTTAATGGCGCACGAGCTGCTGGGGCTATAGTGCGCCTATTCTTAGGAAAATAATAAAAATCAAATTTCAGATAGAATCAATTTATGGTTTATTAGAGTGATGTTTTAGAACTTATGATAGAATCCAATTTTTTTCAAAAAAGAGAAGAATTCGTTGATGTTTGCATCGTCACCTATAATATTTTTTAATGTCTTCGGTTCTAGAAGATTTTTTAGGGAAAGGAGGATGGATATTCTGTCCTGATCATAGTGAGGGCAGTCAACGAGAACGTGTTTGACTGATAAGTGCGAGGAACAGTGTGGACAATGAGGAGGATCCTCTCCTGTAAGTAGGTGAAGGTGAGTCAGATATGTATGTCCTATCCGTGCTCGTGCAAGCTCTACTTCTTCTCTTCGTACTGTTTTGGTGCTAGAGCGCAAAGCTGTGGATCCTGTTTCAACTGATAAAGTTTATTATTGCTTTGGGTGTGCCATAACTCTTTCCACATTGCAAGACATGTTGTTTGTATGATATGATTATAGTCATAGATTGGAATAGGAGCAAGGGTTAAATCATAAGTTGATGGATTTTTGGCTGCTTTGTCAGCGAGTTCATTCCCTTTTATCCCCGAATGGGCTGGGATCCAGCAAAAGGTCACTGATTGATGATGTTCCTCAATTTTGAATAAGAGGCTTCTGATTTGGTTTAATATAGGATGAACCTTAAAAGAAAAGTTTTGTATTGCTGTAATTGAGCTTAGAGAGTCAGTGTATACAATATATTTTAGAGATGGGTAGAGATTTAAGTTTTCTAAAGCTAACTTTATTGCATGAAGTTCTGCAGAGAAGCTGCTATACTCAGGTGGAAGGGAAGCAGAAATGATTGTAGTGGGAAACACTGCTGCTGCTCCAACGGCTGAATGTGATTTGGAGCCATCAGTATATATTTGCAATAAATTAGCATATTTCTGAATATGGCTTGCATGGAGTTGTTTCACGTTGAGTGACGGTAGAAGATTCTTTCCCCATTTTTGAAGGTAAGTATCACAAGTTAATTGTGGAGGAGGTGTCCAAGGTAAGTGAGAGCATTTCACTACTTCTAGCCTGTTGACATTAGGAATATTCCAAATCTGTGTTATTTCTATTAGACGTAAGCCTGCCGGTCTTATTTTACTGGGTTTATTTCTATAGAGATTTTGCAGTGGTGGATTAAAGAGATATGGCCCAATAGGATGCTGACAGCAACTTTGTATTCGAGCTGCATACTTAAGAAGTAGTGTTTTCCTGCGAAGACAAAGAGGTGGCTCATGTGCTTCAATATATAAACTTTGGGTAGGGGATGTCCTGAATGCGCCAAGGGCAATCTGCAGTGCACTATGCTGTATAGGGTCCAACCAGCGTAGTGTACTCTTTCGGGCAGAATCGTAGATTGGAGCACCATAATCCAAACGGGATCTGATCAATGCTCTATATAGCAGAAGCAAAGATGTACGGTCTGCTCCCCAAGACATTGCAGATAAAGCTCTGAGTATGTTCAGTTTTTTGAGGCAGGAAGTACGCCGCGATTTAATGTGCTCAAAGAAATTTAATTTTCTGTCAAGGATTAATCCCAAGAATCTAATATTGTTGGTCACTGGAATGGTAAAATTTGACATCTGAAGTTCAGGATCTGTATGCATTTTTCGTTGATTACAAAAGTGGACTGCAACAGTTTTCTGCTGAGATAGACGATAGCCATTGAGTCCTACCCACCTTTGCACCTTATTCAAGGATAACTGTAGTTGCCGTTCAATGGATCTCATATTCTGAGAATGGCAAGAAATGGAGAGATCATCCGCATAAAGATAGGTCTCAACTGTATTTGGAAGTTCTTTTGTTATAGAATCAATTTTAAGGGCGAAGAGGGTTGCACTCAATACAGAACCTTGTGGCACTCCTTCTTCCTGAAAAAATGTCATAGAAAGTGAGTTGTGGTATCGAACTTGGAACGAACGATTCTGGAGAAAGTTTCTGATTAATATAGGAAGGTGCCTCGTAGACCAAGGGCATGGAGGTCACTGAGAATGCCATGACGCCAGGTAGTGTAAAATGCCTTCTCTATGTCTATGGAAACCAAAACGAGATGTTCATTTTTTACGAAGGCATTGCGAATTGCAGACTCATCAGATCTAAGGAGGACCTGTTCTTACGAAAGCCATGCTGATTATTACTCGTTAGGTGTTGTGTTTCGATGGTCCAAACAAGTCGATTATGAATAATTTTTTCAAGTAATTTACCGAGGCAACTGGAGAGGGAAATTGGTCGGTAATTGTATGGCTTTGTAGGGTCTTTTCCAGGTTTCAAAAAGGCAAGAACTGTGGCATGATGCCAAGAGATGGGATAAATGTTTTCCATAAATATTCTGTTATAGTAGACCAGTAGTATTTGTAAATTTTTGTCACCAAGATTTTGTAACATGATATAAGATATTCCATCTGGCCCAGCAGCACCGTTGTGTGTCGTTTTCATGGCATGTAGAAGTTCGTGATGTTGAAGAGGCTGGTTATACGGAAGGAAAACTGAGGTTCGAAAGTTTATGGCTCGTTCTTCGGTCTTGGTCTTTATTTTCTGAAAATCCGCTGAATAATTTGAGGCCGCTGAAACTTTAGCAAATGTTTTGCCCAAAGCATTTGCTATGTCCTCTGGAGCAGAGAGTTCCTGCCCATTCCATGAAAGAATTGGTGAAGGGGTTGTAGGGAATTTTCCAGAAATCTGTCTGATTTTCTTCCATATTAACCTGGAGTTAGTGTTTCTGTTTATGGTAGATGCAAAATGAATCCAAGAATTCTTCTTGGCTTGCCTTTGAATGAGACGTGCTTTCGCTCTTAGCTTCTTGTAATTGATAAGATTAGTCGTGGTTGGTGATCTACGAAATAAATTCCATGCTTTATTTTTTAACTTCTTTGCTTTTGTGCAGTCTTCATTCCACCAATAGTTATGGTGCCGTCGGGACCGAGGATTCGACAATGGAATTGAACACTTAGCTGCAGATAGCAGGTGTGAAGTGATATAATCTGTGGCTTCATCTATCGACTGTGTACGTATATATTGCTCATCCAGGGTGACAAAAGACTGAAATTTGACCCGGTTGGCTTGAGAGAACTTCCATTTCCTGCAGGGATTGACTAATGGTGGTTGTGCAGTGAGCAGATCACAAATAATCGGAAAATGATCACTGCCCAAGGGGTCATCCAAAACAGACCATTCTATGATTGGAAACAGAATCGGGGAACATACTGATAGATCAATTGCAGAAGTTTGTCCAGTTGGTAATTGTATGTGAGTGAGTGCACCAGTATTAAGAACAGTAAGGTTTTGTTTGTCTAGAAAAGTTTCAATTAGTTGGCCATGTGTATCTACTTTTGTTGATCCCCATAAGGGATGGTGGCTATTGAAATCACCCAACAGACAGACCGGGGGTGGCAATTGCATTAGCACGTTTTCAAGATCTTGGTAAGAGAAAGTATGACTTGGTGGGAGATAGACTGATGCTAGTGTTAACGCAATCTGGGTTATCAAACGTACGGCAACAACTTCAATATCAGTGTGCAAAACAATTTGTTTGGTCGGGATCTTTGAGCTGATGAAGATGGCTTGTTTGTTTGTTTGTTTGTTTGTATTGATGTTTAATGGCGCATGGACTACGCGGGTCATAATGCGCCAGTTCATACAGTGTGATGTGTTTCAGGGGTGTTTACATGAAGATGGCCACACCTCCACGGGCAGCATTTGAAGCATTACGATCTTGTCGATAGATGGCATAGTTCTTTATGTTGATGGAAATTTGTGGAGCTAGGTAGGTTTCCTGTAGACAGAAACCAACTGGAGAATAGCGGTGAATTAGGACTTGAATATCATTAAGGTTGCTACGAAATCCTCTGCAATTCCATTGTAGAATATTAGGCATTATTACATACCACTATGATTGGAACCAGTACTGGAAAACAAATTGAGAGATCTATTGCTGAGGTGTGCCCAGTTGGGAGCTGTACATGCGTGGGTGCACCAGTATTAAGTATGGTGAGATTTAATGCCTCTAAAAAGCATTCAATTAGTCGACCCCACCTATCTAATTTTGTAGCATTCCATAAGGGATGGTGCCCATTAAAGTCCCCTAATATACAGATTGGTGGAAGTAACTGTATGAAGAGGTCTTCAAGATCTTTTAAAGAGTAAAAATGGTTCGGTTGTAGGTAGATTGAGACAAGTGGTATTGCAATATGGAGAGTTATACGAACAGAAACAGCTTCTATTTCCATTTGACACGGTATATGTTTAGTTGGGATCTTTGAATTTACTAGGATTACCACACCACCATGGGCAGCATTAGCTGTATTTCGATCGCTTCGATAAAGGCAATAGTTCTTTATCGAAGGAGAAATTTGCAGGGTTAGGGAAGTTTCCTGAATACAAAGAGCCACTGGAGAAAATCGATTAATTAGATCTTGGATATCATCTGTATTACATGAAACCTCTGCAGTACCATTTTAAAATACAAGGCATTATTTATTTTTAGTTGATGGAGCTGATTCTGACTGCTTTTTGAAGGTGACTGGTTTATGGTGTTCCAATTCCTGTTTGTCTTCTTTTAGGAAAACTGGCCGACCAGATATCTATTGCTGAGGTGTGTCCAGTTGGGACACACTTCAGCAATTTTCAACATGTGACACAGAAGCCTATGATAGATATAAGCTGGTGTGTAACCAAGTTGCAAAGGAGGTTAGGCAGGCGAAGGCAGATTACGAGAAATCTTTGGCAAAGGATGCAAAGAAAAACAGCAAAGAGTTCTTTACTTATGTAAACTCTAGAAGGAAGGGGATGAATCAGATTGGTCCACTTGATATCGATGGTTCAACTGTTGATGATCCTGCTCAGGTAGCTAACAAACTAAATGAATATTTTGCATCGACATTCACAAATGAGGAGTTATTCAGGGAGGGGAATGCCAGAGGTGTATTCAACTCTGGCAGTAAGCTAGATAATATTGTAATAACTGAGAGTAAAGTGGAGGAGAAATTGTTGAAGATAAACAAAAGAAACGCACCTGGGGTAGATGGAATCTATCCAGTTATATTAAAGGAGGCAGCAAAGGAAGTAAGCAAACCCTTAGCCATAATTATGAGAGCTTCCCTGGACTCAGGGGAGGTACTCATGGACTGGAGATGTGCAAATGTGACCCCAATCCACAAAGGAAGATCAAAGACAGGTAATTACAGACCTGTTAGTTTAACTTCTGTTCAAGGGAAATTAATGGAGGCACTGGTGAAAGAAGCATTGCAGGGTCATCTAGCCAAGACTTCAGTTGTTTGTTTGTTGTTTGTTATTTGGTTTTTAGGAGCATTAACAACTAAGGCCATATTGCTCCGGGAATATGCGGTGGTCATTCCCTGACCTTTCCGCATCCTCCGTATTTGATGGTGACGGGCTCAAACCCCGGTCTAATCAAGAAGCGTGTGCTATGCGCTGCTGCTCTTTCCCACCTGGCTACAGAGGCGCCTCCAAGACTTCAGTTATAGCTCGGACACAGCATGGGTTTCTTAAGGGGAAATCTTGTCTGACTAATCTGATTGCATACTATGATGTAGTCACAAAGGAACTGGATGCAAAGGATAACTTTGATATCATATATTTGGATCTTAGAAAAGCCTTTGATACTATTGCACATGGAAGACAGCTGCACAAATTGGAGCAGTGTGGCATTGGAGGCAAATTGCTGCTAAGGATAAAGGAATGGTTGAGTGGGAGAAGACAGAGAGTGGTAATCAATGGACACTGCTCTTCATGGATTAATGTTATTAGTGGAGTCCATCCGGGATCAGTGTTGGGTCCATTGTTGTTTTCTGTATTTATTAATGATATTGATGATGGTATATCAGGCTTAATGTCCAAGTTTGCAGACGATACGAAGGTTGGCGGGGTTGTTAATTACACTAATAAAAGTAAGCTGCTGAAACAGGATCTAGAAAAGTTGAGCAGGTGAGCTGAGAGGTGGCAAATGAAGTTTAACATTTACAAATGTAAAGTACTACATATTGGAAGCAGTAATCCCAGAGTAACGTAACAACTCTGTGGTACCACACTGACAGTGGCAGAGAATGAAAAGATCCTGGGGGTAATTGTGCAGGCAGATATGAAGTTTTTTGAGCAGTGCAGGCAGATATGAAGTTTTCTGAGCAGTGCAGGCAGATATGAAGTTTTCTGAGCACTGCAGGCAGATATGAAGTTTTCTGAGCAGTGCAGGCAGATATGAAGTTTTCTAAGCACTGCAGGCAGATATGAAGTTTTCTGAGCAGTACAGGCAGTCTGCAAGAGTAGCTCATGGTGTCTTGTCAATGATATACAGGAATTTTTCTAGCAGGGGTAGGCAGGGATCCCCTTGTATAAGGCAATGGTCGGACCACACCTTGAGTACTGTATACAGGACTGGAGACCTCATTTTAAGAAGGATGTCGAACTGTTGGAACAAGTACAGAGAAGGGCAACAAGATTAGTGAATGGAACAAAGGGTTGCTCTTACGAAGAAAGGCTTAAGTTTTGCAAATTACAGTGTCTGGAGACTAGGCACCTGCGAGGTGATCTGATTGAGGTGTATAAAGCCTTGAATGGTTTGAGCATGCTCAATGCTGATGGGATTCTTCCTCTTGCTCAGAATAATCACCTGAGAGGGCATAAATTCAAATTGAGGAAAGACGGTTGTAGGATAGATGTGCAGAAGTTTGCCTTTAGCCAGCGGGTGGTTGATTGCTGGAACAAACTTCCATCTGTCATTGTAGAAGTTGATAGTTTAAATAGATGGAGCACATGGATAGGTGAAATAAGTGTTTTTTTTGGCTGATACTATATAAGCTTGCTTTCTTGCATCATGTGCCTTTGCTAATGCTAATACCAGTGTTCATTTCTTCTTCTTCGGCATGGATTTCTAAAATAGGATCTGTTAAATTTCTAAAATAGGATCTGTATAGACGTGCCATCTGTGTCCATGGTTGTGTCCTGAATATTTTTCATAGCATTTGTTTTTGTAATACAAGATGTGGTAGCAATCACTGGAGAAGGAGATGCCGCTGATATTGACAGAGGAGTATTATTTGCTTGGGCTGTGTTCTTGGATTGTTGCTTGCATACAGTTGGTCATTTCTAGCCAAGTCAGAAATCGATTTATTAGTAGAGACTGTGACATCAGTTTGAACGGAGACTGCTCAATATTTTTTTACAGTATTTTCATAGGTAATATTTCGGTTTATAGTTGGTGCAACTAGTTTTCTCGCTTCATGGTAACTGACTTTGTTTTCAACCTTGTATATTACTATTTTTTTCTCTGTGTTCCACTTTTCACATATCTTGGAATATGCAGGATGGTCACCTTTGCAATTTGGACAGGCCATTTTTGTAGCTGTGCAATCATTTTGTATGTGGTCTGAGGACTCACAGTTGGGGCAGTCAGGAATTCCTCTACATACAGTTTGAGAATGGCCATACTTTTGGCATTTATAGCATCTTTTAATCATTGTTCTTTTTGCTTCTATTACATTCTCTCCCTGCAGTTCTTGGGTTATATCCTCCTCTGTGACATTTAATAAATCCCAACTAGATATGACACCCTTAGATGAATTTAGGGTTGCATGAGGAGATATTTTTACAGGAATTCCAGCAAAGCTTGTTCATTGTAAAAGCTTTTCAGAATGTCTTTGATTCGTGGTTTCTATTAAAAGGTCTCCTGATTGCAGTCTCTTCACCATCTTGGGAGATCCTGCAATACCCTCCAGATGTTTTTGTATGACAAAAGGAGAATTTACTCATAGGCTGACTACTTAAAGAATGGGAAATTAGGAAAGATGGGCAGGGGGTGCTCCATCCGATCAGTGTTCTGTCTCTTTCAGTTTTCGTTTTCCGTGTCTAAATGGTCTGTATTTTCCATGTTTGCTCCTTTTAGCCCTTAGCAAGAGGACTTATCTGCAAAGGTTTCCGGCCCCACTATGGGGAGGCAGGGGCAGTGCCGCTAGGAGGCCAAGCGGTTTAAGTGTTAGTTGGTTAGTGAACTATAAATATATGGATAAATAACGAAAGGTGGGTTTCCTTTCTGTGTTCTAACTTGTGTATTTTCAAATATAGAACGGATTGAAAAATAAGATTCCTAAGAGAAAAGTAGGAACTGAGAAATAACTTTAGTTGCTTTTGAAAACAGCTCTATGGATCGCAGAAAAATCGCTTGACCTCGAATTCGCTTGGCACGCGGAATCAAACCCAAGAGTCTTTTTTTGCTTTCTTTCTAATATGGCGGTACTTAGCTCTTAAGTTTTTTAAAGTTTATAAGGTTAGCAGTGGTAGAATATTTGCGGAATAAATTCCACACACGGTTTTTTTCATTTTTGCATTATTACAGTCCTCATTCCACCAATAGTTTCTGCTTCTACGGATACTTGACTGTGATTGTGGGATTTTTTTTTTTTTTTTTTTGGTAGTTGTTGGCGCATCGGCTTCTGTGGCCATAGTGCACCTCCCAAGTTTTTTGCAGTACATTGATCCAAGCCCGAGGCGGGATTCGAACCCGCGACCGTAGGGTTGCCAGGCAGGCACTTTACCCACCTGGCTAGCCCGGTCGGCGATTGTGGGATGGCAATTGATGCAGATGCTAGGATCTATTTTTGTAATATGGTTGGCAGCTTTGTCAATTCGATGATATTCAATGGCCTGATTGTCGAAGGATACATGAGAAGTGTACTTTGCCCAATCTGCCTTGGAAATTTTCCATTTTGTGCTGGTTTCTGAAGTTATGCACCGTGAAGTTTGTATTTTACAGATTATTGGGTAGTGGTCACTGTTGAGCGCATCATCCAGAGCTATCCACTCAATACTAAAGAAGAGGATCAGAGAGCAGACAAATAAGTTTATTGCAGAGACTGTTCCTGTTGGGAGGTGGAGATAAGTTGGTGAGCCCATATTTAATATGGTTAGATTTTGTCTGGCGACAAGCATTTCAATGAGTTGTCCTTGTGCGTCTGCATTGGGAGATCTCACAACTGTGTCCATTGAAGTTGCCCAATAAACAGATAGGGGTTGGCAACTACAGAATGAGATCTTCAAGTTCTTGAAAGGTACAAGGATAATTGCCAACCAATTATCCAATTATCCAACAAAGCTGCCAACCATATTACAAAAATAGATCCTAGCATCTGCATCAATTGGGCGGCAGGTAGATAGAAACCAGTGCTAGAGTAATGCCGATCGCTATTCGCGTGGCAACAGCTTCAATAGCAGTTTGTAACAAAGTGCATTTACAAGGGACTCTTGAGTCTACAAGTATGGCTACCCCTCCATGAGCATTAGCAGTAGCAGGTCTGTCTTGGCGAAAGGGAGTATAATTTTTTATCGAGGGAGACAACTGAAGTGTTAAATATGTCTCTTATAGACAAATTCCAATTGGATTATGGTTCATAATTATCTCGGGGATGTCATCAATATTTCTGCGAAAGCCTCTGCAGTTACATTGGACGATTTTTTTCCTTGTTTGGATTTAAACAGAGAAGCTGTGTCTGTCTGCTTTTTTGGAAGTCTGTTTCAGGTGGTAAGCTTTCATTTTGTCTCTCTTTGAAAAAACAGGTCTGGTATCTATTTCGTCTTCTGGATGGATTTCCAGAATGGTTTCATTTTCTTCCTGATTGCAAGTCTCATTTGTGTCCACAGGGAAGAAGATTCAGCATGCTGTTTGTTAACAGGGTCGGTTTTCTCTTTGAGTAGGTCTTACCGAAGTTGCATGAGCAACAGGTGGTATCATGACTGGCATGTTACTTGATCTGTTTGAAGTCTGTTGCTTCTGAAGAGAGTATAGATCTTGCCCATTCAGAAATAGAAATGCTTGGCAGAATTGATGTATCAGTCTGAACTGATATAGTGTGAAATCTTCCAGCAGCATCAGCACATGTATATTTTGGCATCTGTTGCTGTATTTGTTGTCTTGCTTCTGAAAATGAGACTTTTTTTTTTTTGTATCTTGTACTTCTGGATTTTCTTTTCATATTTCCACTGGTCACATGTTTTAGGGTAAGGCTGGATGGTTGGCTCTTTACAATTAGGGCAGAGTGAGGACTGATTTATAATCAGCTTGGGCATGCTCCTTCAAGCCACAGTTAGGGCATGCAGCATCACCTCGACAGACCGTTTGGGAGTGTCCGAATTTCTGACATTTACAACATCTTATTCGATTTGGAATATACAGGCAAATGCGGCAGTTCAAGTACCCGGCTTTCAACGATGGAGGTAGGTTTGGTGAGCTAAATGTCCGTATGATGCTTCAAGTTGGGATAAATTCGCCATCTTTCTTCAGCATAATTCTTTTCGCTTGTGTGACCTTCTGATCTTGTAATTCATTTACAATTTCCTCCTCTGAGACATTCATTAGGTCCCATTCTGAGATGACACGTTTGGAGGTATTGAGTGTAGCATGTTGTGACACCTTGACTGGAATTCCACCGAATCTGGTGAGTTTGAGAAGGAACTCAGAGTGTTCGGAGCTGGTGGTCTCAACCAGTAGGTCGCCAGATTTAAGATGTCTCACCATTTTTGGGGAACCTGCTACGCTTTCCGGACATTTCTGTATGAGAAATGGCGATAGATTGCCTATGGCCTGATTAGTTAATAATGCAAGATCAGGAAACTTAGGTGTTCTACTCTGGAAGCATCGGTCTTCAGTCTCTTTCTGTCGGTTGCATCATCATCAGATGGGTGCAAATCCACTGAATTTGCTGTCTGAATCAGGGGAAATTTATCGAAATTCATGTTTTGCTACTTTTGGCCCCAGGATTTGCTTTATCACCCAGGTTTCAGACCACACCATGGGAAGGCAGGAGCAGTGCCACGAGGTGACCAAGTGGCTGAGTTAGTAACTCAAGAGTTAATACATTGAGCTAAGTTGTTTGGTTGGAAGAACCCTTCAAGAGAAATACCAATCAATCAAATGCAGTGGCCAAAGCAATGACATCTCAATGTATGGCAGTTTATATTCTAGTACCTGAAATAAATTTAAATAATCCTTTCTCTAGATATAATCATTTATAATTTATGCACTATAGTGAACTACTCAATGCAAAATATTTTTCCACATGTAAAAATTGTTCAAAAAACTTGCAGGAAATGTCCATACACTTTCTATATGTCTGCGCTATTTAATTCATTACAAATGACGGAAGATATTTACATTAAAACCCTTAGTGAAGTGATAACTCTTTCTGTGGTCCAGCTAACTCCACATTCCTTTGACTCCAGAGTGATTTAATCACCAAGTGATTCAGAGATGTACTGACACCAGCACAATGTTTGTGTTGATGGTGTTTTCAAACCACAACCTGTCCTTAATGAAAACCATTCCAAAATGCTTTTCTCAGTGTAATACCACATTCTTTGGTGCCGTTACTGTAGAGTCACATAATTATATGGATTTCAGTCTATCACTATCCTTTTCTGCAGAGTGTAAGTGATTTTGTTGGTGCATGCTCTTAGAAGTCACTGTAATAACTGGGAATAAAATTCTGTTCCATTAAAAGGATGAATGTGTACAACTTTCTCAAACAATATTTAATAGCCATTCCAAAGAAACCACTGACTTATGTGATTCACCTTTTTGAAAACAGGTGAATCACATGAATCACTATAACCTCTAGAATTATAACAAATCACATGTGCATTTGTGTATATACACATAAAAATATAAAACATATAGAAAAGGAAAACACACTCACACAAATATATACAGATATACATATAGAAATTACTATTTCAGCCCTTGTAGTATTATAAAAAATTTTTAGAATTTTTACAATTTATGGATTCAGGAACATGAAAAGTTACAGTTTCAGTATAGTGAGACACCGGTGCACCTGCCTCAGTGAAAAGAACCATGGGGTGAGATAGGCAAAGGCCTAGGAAGGGTTCTTACAATTTTTTTAGGAAAACAAAAGTACTAACAAGTGGAATGGTTTTGAAAATGACACAAAACACACTGGGGGGGGGGGAGATAATAATATAAAATACGCTTTTAGGACATAACTTCTATAAATTAATTAATAAATAAATGGCTTTTTGTATAAAGGTGTGTCAGGTAAAAATTAATGTAATAGTGTGAGGTTAAATGAATTATAACAGCATAGAAAATATATAGAAAGAAAGAAAGAAAGGAAATATAAATAAAAGATCATAAACCGAGATACATATCTTATCAAGAAGATACAACATAATCATGGCTTATGGAAGCACAAGGCATTTCGATTAGTAGAAATTATTTCATTTTAAATTTGGTTACATGTTTTTTATTTTAAATTATGTACATCTAAACTGAATAGCAGTGGCTTCGATAATCTGTAAACCGAGTGAAAGAAATAGGAAAAACTGTTATAAAAACCGTGAAATACTATAAAGTATAGAACTGTGCTACTAATAACCACGTTGAAACACTGTTATATATATATTGGCATTTTCCAGCAAATATAAAGAAGGATGAATTCTATTCCATTTTGGTAGCATTAACAGGAGCTGTGTAAGTTCATTTCATTTATCATCAATTATATTTTTAAATTTACATTATTAGTCATGCCGGGTTTACCGGATTAATAGTTGGACTGGTTAAATTAAATGAACCACTAGGAAATGTTCTTTACCTGCCATATTAATGAATGCCTCTCTTGCTTGGTATGCGCAAGTATTTATTTATTTTTCACCGAAGAAATTACAACCGAATTATTTTTTTTTGGTATCATTAGTCTTTACTTACATAAACCGTTGCTTACCCAAAATGGCGCAGTGTACCAAACCGGGCATTACAATGACGTCAAAAGTAAATTTTGCATGTTTATCGCAAAAAAATAGCCCCTAAATGTGAACAACTCAATATAAAATGTATAAAGTTCATTATACAGAAAAGGACAACACGTCATGATAAAAAAAAATTTAAGTAGATAATAAATAATGATTAAAGTACTGTTTGACTTTGTGGACCTTGATTATTAAATCTTTAACGGTCAATATATATATATATTTTTTGTTTTCTTTTCTTGTTTTTTCTTTTGTTTATCTCTATAGATCATCCTTCAGTAAAAGGCCATATTTTAGTTATGCAATATCAGTGGAAGTCGATTTTGTATATTGTAAACGGTTATTTATTCTAACCTGAAGAGGAAGCAAGCACAATCAACAAGTGGTGTAGCTGTTGTTGTGGGTATTCGGCTTAATGACACAAGAGTTATATATAAATAAATAAATAAAAATAAATAAATAAGAAGTACAAATAATAAGAAGAAGAACTCTTTATTATACACAGAAAGCACATTGCTGTATACAACTCCCTTCACGGCTACAAACCAGGGGTTTATATAAAAGAAATCACACAACAAAATAAACAAAAAAAAAAAAAAAAAAAAAGCATTATGACTCCTGAAAGGTTTGAACACTGGGATGATGGATTCAAGGCAGTGATGAATAGGTTTCTGCGAGCACGTTCTAATGTCCTCTGACGTGGTCCTGGGAAGGAAGTCGATCGAGTGCTTTCTGCCTATATTCCTTGTTGACAGCGAATTTGTAGAGGTCGCCATCCAAGTACTGTATGTCTTGCAGCAATTGCACAGGTAGGAACCGATCAGTTAGCTTTAAACGGTTTCGAATGGCCTTTAGGACTGGATTAGTCCTAAGGCTTGGGATCGGCATCCTCCATTCGCAGTTAGTCCAGAAATCTGGTACTGAAATAATGCCGACCATCATTTTGATGGCAAAGACCACACTTCTCTCGTGAATGATGGCAGGAAGACGTCTGATGTTGAGAGCTATCGCCATCTGGGTGGTCTTTGGTGTAGGGGAAGCCGAAATTTCCATATAGCCCACTTCTGTAGCCAGAATTCCCCCGCGAAAATTCGTCAAAGATGGGTCGTAGCAGTTGAAGTCCAGACTTCGGCGCCATAGAGTATGACCGGATAAAAACATGTCTTAATATATCTGCACCCAACAGCCTGGTCATGGACGTGCATTAGTTGTTGTTTAATCATCCACCGGAGTCGACAGAACTTTATTTTCAAGTGGTCATTGTGCGGTAGAAAGGACAGCTTTTGATCAAAAATAACGCCCAGATCTGTGTGTTGTTGAATGGCAGAAATCGGAGATCCTCTTAAAATGTGTTGTACTATTATTATGCTCCGTTTGGGAGAGAAAGTCAACTGTTTTGACTTATCAGGATTGATTTGAAGTCCGAAAGCGGGGAGGAAGGCCTCAAGATTCCGGATTTTCTGAAGGATTAAGGAATTGATGTATTCATCAGTGTCTCAAGGGCTGATGGGAGTAAACAGTTTTATGTCATCGGCAAAGGTGAGGATATCAGTTCGGCCAGTCACAAATGGCACGAGAACAGCTGAAAACAAGATTCTGGACAGGAACACTCCTTGTGGGACTCCAGCTGTAATAATCCTGTTATAGCGCAGATCGCCATTGCGAATAATAATGGTCCTGTTCTCCAGCATTGTCTGAATAAACCAGAGCACGTCTCCACCAAAGAGGTAATACTCACGTAGTAGCCTTGCCAACGCGTGAACGGATGGATACGGAATCAAATGCTCCCTGGACGTCGATGTACGTAACGGTGATTTCCGAATGGTGCTCAAATGCCTCGAGGATCTTGGTAGTGGTGGTGACTAGATTTGTAGCAGTTGATCTTCACCGGGTAGCATAGTGGATATGCGGTAGCTGTTGTGGCATAATTTGGATGGCTAATGTTCTTAGAAGAGATTTCTCAAAGAGCTTTAATAGGCATGATGCAGAGGAAATTGGACAGAAGTGACTGGGCTGAGAAGCAGAGCGTGTTTTCGGTAGCGGTCTTACTAGATAGACATGCCACATAGGAGGAAAAAATTTTTGATTAAGGATCTTGTTAAATAACGACAGGAGAGGATTAACAACAAATGTACTGAGGCATTTCAGCATAAACTGGGTAATCCCGTCGGCACACGATGCAGCCGTAGGTGCTAAGCTATTCATTGCGTCGATCAGCTAGTATTTGATGAGGTGAACTGAATTTAAGGGGTCTGTCGAGATCGGATTGATTGGGAATTCCATTAGTGTAGTGGATTCTGGCTGAGCAGCGAACCTAGTTATATGGTCGAGACAACTGCTCATATTGAGTGAGTCAATGGCGTCCTCTGATTGGATTCTATGGAAGGGCTTCCCCTTATTTATGGTGTCCTCTAGGTGAAGTTTTATAGCCTCCACCATGTTCCAAATAAAAAGCGCCCCATCTCGGGAATAGGCAGTTCTGCCCGAGGGTGAGCCAGAGTTTTTCCACTTTCGTGCAAATTCTGTTTAACGTGGAAATTTTAAGAGACTTTTGGATTCCACCAGGCCTTTGAATGCTTTGTGATGGTTAGTCTCTTCATTGCAGCATAGAGAGAAACAGTGGCTATCCATCTTGTCATCAGGTCAGTCACGAATTCGGGATCACATGCCTCAAGGACATCCCATGGGATTGCTTCAGCCGCATAAACACACTTTTCAGGGTATTTCTATTTGCACAGAGAGAATGATGGGGTTATGATCAGACAGTATGTTGCTTTTAGGGTTTTGATTAGCCACACAATTTGCTAACACGAACACAAAGTCTAATGTGTTTTCGCCATTCATGGGTGGTGTGCTAACTAGTTTTAGACCTAATAGACCAAGACGCTGATTCAGTCTCCTCTTGAGGTTCCCCTGAGTATTCGGGAGATTAAAATCCCCACACAGGAGATGTTTCAGTGAATGGAGATGGTTAAGCAGCCAATTGAGGAGTTCATCAACTTGTTGTTGTTGTATTTGAGGTTTTTGTCACAAGGCCCTCTTGTGCCATATTGCGCCTGTTCATGATTTGGGTATCACTGATTTGACGTTAAGATTAGATGCTATTATATAAATTTATGGGTTTTAAATACTTAAACAGATACTTGAAATTTGCTTCATTACCAAGAATATGTGATAAGGTTATCACATATTCTTGTGATAACCTTATCACATAAGGTTATCACACTCCCTCTCCTGCAAGTTGGAGAGGGAGCTGAAGCTAGAATTTCGGAGAGATAAAAGGTGGGGACATTCAATAAGAATATGTTTTATTGTTAAGTGCAATTGGCAAAAGAAGCACTGAGGAGGACGCTCTCCCAAAAGCAAATGCAGATGAGTTGGATGTGTATGACCGATGCGAAGCCTTGCCAGAATTACTTCTTGTCGCCTGTTTCTTCTAAAACTAGATGTTCACAGTTGAGGCTATTTTTTTTATCTGGAACAGTTTATAATTGGTTTGAGATTGCCAGAGGTGAGACCATTGTTTCCAACATGTTTTTTTAATAATGGATTTGTAGTCTGTGCATGGGAATTTCAGTTGGCTGTAAGATCCATAGTCGGGGGGTTTAGCAGCCTCATCCGCCCGATCATTAACTTGGATGCCGACATCACCAGGAATCCAGCAGCAGGTAACCTTGTAGTTGGCTGTTTGATAGTAAAATAATTTAGACCGGATCTCTTTAAGAAAGGGATGAGAGGGAGGAAAGGTAGATTGAAAGGCACTGATTGCACTTAAAGAGTCTGTACATATCAGCGATTGTTTGATATGATATTTGTTTATGTTATCTAGAGACAGTTTTATTGAAAATAATTCTGCAGTATAGATACTGCATTCAGTGGGAATTATTATTATTATTATTTTCGGGTTGCCCGTAATTAAATACATTAACCCGTATTTGTGTCTGTAAATTGCGTATGTTCTATGGTCGATTTGCCTGTTTTGCTGGACGAAAAAACCCCAGTTACTGG
Organism: Mastigoproctus giganteus; assembly: GCF_048544385.1. Lineage (NCBI taxonomy): Eukaryota > Metazoa > Arthropoda > Arachnida > Uropygi > Thelyphonidae > Mastigoproctus > Mastigoproctus giganteus. The sequence goes on from NC_143579.1 coordinate 158,945,733, forward strand.
GGAGAAAAACCTTGCTATCTACGCCTGAGACCGACTAACTCAGCCACGGAGTGAAAAAAGCTCATTAAAGTTCCTCGCATCATCGACGGGGTTCGAACCCAGGCCTTTTCCGCCCGGTGTGGGGAGGACGGTGACGATACCACTGTGCTACGCGCGCAGACGCATTCAGTGGGAAGAGAGGCAACTGTCAAGAAAGTGGCGGAAACTGCTGCTGCACCAACAGTCGTATCTATTTTGGAGCTGTCGGTATATGAACCTTCGCTGATTTTCCAAAGAATGCAATTTATGTAGCTGTTCAAAGTTGGTATTTGCCAGGGAGGATTTTCCCCATCTATATATCATTAAAGTTAATTTACAAACTGATCATGAGTTCTTGCAGTCGCATCCCCGTGGGGCGGTTTTCATTAGGTTTATTGTGATATAGCGTGGTGTGTTGAGGATCAAACAGATACTGCCAGCTGGGGTGGGCTGGAGCACTTCCAATCTTTGCTGCTTAATTATTATTAAATTTTCATTCGGGGGATATCGGTGAAATTTCCCACAGGCTTTGTTTTGTGATTTTTTACGCTGCTCGGCATTCTGAATTCCACCATCGTTTGGGAAACGGTGGAAACCAGCCGGATGTTTTAGAAATTGCAAATTGCAGCTGCTTGAACAATCGTTTCTGTAAATATATATGATTGCATCATTGATGGGCTTCTGAGTGACTGTAGCGATATCAATACTTGACAGATGTTGAAAGGCATTCCAGTCAGCCTGATCAACCTTCCACAGCGGTAAACTAAATGGCAGACATGATCTGCCACTTGTTAGGGTGGTTATCACGGGGAAGTGATCACTTCCCTATGGGTTTTCTTCCACATCCTAAGTAAGTGAGGGAAGGAGAGAAGGGGAGCAGAGAGAAAGATCAATGGCAGAGAATGTACGGGTAAGCAGGTGGAAGAAGGTGTCAATTCCCACATTTAGGAGAGAGAGGTCATTGTCAGTGAGTATATGCTCTGTGATTCGTTTCCTTCCATTGATGTTAGCACTATCCACAAGTGTGTTATGACCATTGTAATCCCTAAGAATTAAACAAGGTTGATTGGTTGGTTGTTGGGTTTTATTGGCGAATTAGCAACTAAGGCTATAATGCGTCAAAACAAGGTGATATATAAAAATTTATATTTCAATGACCTAATTACTGAGGTCACCATGTCAAGATATAAAATAACAAAGGTATAAAATGTAGAAAAGATAAATCAATAAAGAAATACACTGTAACAATAACATGTAAATTTTAAATACAAGTAAAAACCTTTATTGATTTAAAATAGCTAAAAATAGCAGACACATGGTCATTGTCGGATAAAATCTGACTGAGTGCATATGGCTCCATAAGATGATTAAAAGAGGTAAAAGGGATATTGCTACAATATGGATAGTCAACTAAAATGTGTCTAATTGATCAAATTGTGCCACAGGACTTACACATAGGAGGATCATCAGCCCTCAGCAAAAACGAATGAGTCAAATGACTATGTCCGATGCGGGTCCGGGCAAGAAAAACTTCCTCCTTACGATTCCTGCGCAGACTAGACTGCCACGCTTCAATTACAGGCTTTATACGATATAATTTATTCGTAGTCTGTCTATTCCACGAATCCTACATTGGGAGCGTATCTTGTGGTGTATAATTTACCTGTAGTCTGTATAGGGGACTGACAGGCAGCGACTATTAGTGGGAATTGCTGATTTGGCTGCAGTGTCGGCCAAATCATTTCCCCTAATCCCACGTGGCTGGGAATCCAGCAGAAGCGGATATCATATTCACGTTCATGGATAAATTGAATCTTCTGCGGAAGGCAAGACAGAACTGGATGAGAATTAAATCTCACAGTTATTAAAGCCTGTAACACGATGAGAGAGTCGGAATATAAAATGAACCGTTGGTATTGCCATTTACTAATGTGATCCAAGGCTAACTCTATACCGTGCAGCTCTGCAGTAAATATGCTGTATTCAGAGAGAACCTGCTCCAATGTAGTGGTGTCTGTAAAGACAGCAGCAGATCCCTCATATGATTCCGACTTCGAACCGTTTGCGTAAACTGGCGCGAAATCAGAATGTTCAGCTCGGTGTGCTGAATAAAGTTGCAGCTAGACAGATGATGGAGTATCCGACTTTCCTCAATTTTTAAGGGACATGAGCATGCTAGGGTGGAAGGGGTTCCTTTGGTGTTTGGGCAACCTTGTCTATCTTGATATTAAGTTCTTTGGGTAGCTCTTGGAGACGAATACCAAAAGGACGATTGGCAGGTGATGTACAAATTTTCCCCTCGTGGCTCAAAAACGAATGGCCACATAGGATTGTCTCGCAGGGATTTCAGTTTTAAAGCGTACTTTTGAGAGAACTCCTTACGACGAAGCGATAACGGTGGTTCGTTTGCTTCGACGTATAAGCTCTGGACAGAGGATATGTTCGATATGCTCCAATAGCGATACGGACAGCCTGATGATGGACAGGATCCAGCCATCGAAGTACACTGTCTCTAGCAGAATTGTATACCAGGGAGCCGAAATCTAGTCTGGATCGTACATGTGCACGGTAGATGCGTAGTAGGGTACATCGATCAGCACCCCCAGGATGTAGAGCGAAGGGAGCGCAGAATATTCAGGCCTCTTGTACACTTTGTGCGAAGTTGACGGATGTGATGCAGAAACGTCAGCTTTTCATCAAATACGAGTCCCAAGAATTTTGTTTCCGCCGCTACTGGAATAGCATTTTGTCCGAACTTTAATTCAGGTTCAGGATGAAGATTACGCTTATGACAAAAGTGTACGCAAACGGTCTTCTCCGGCGAGAACCTAAAGCCATTAGACAGTGCCCAGGAATTTAGGCGATCAATGGCTTTCTGCAGTTGTCTTTCAATAACCCTCATGTTGCAGGACTGACAAAATATGCTAAAGTCATCAACATAGAGGGCACTGTTTACAGTTGGAGGAAGTTGTTCTGTGATGGAATTTACTTTGATGGCGAAAAGCGTGACACTTAATACTGAACCTTTTGGTACTCTCTCCTCTTGGCTGAAGGAACGAGAGAGAGTGAGGATCCCACACGAACTTGGAAAGATCGATTGGCTAAAAATTTTTCATAAAAATGGGGAGATGCACTCTAAGACCAAGGCTATGCAAATCTTTTAAGATGCCAAATCTCCAAGTTGTGTCACATTCTTTCTCCATGTCAAAGAATACAGACACCAATTGTTCACGTTTTAGGAAAGCATCCCGGATGGATATTTCCAGTCTAATGAGATGGTCCAGAGTGGACAGGTTTCTTCGGAAGCCGCAGTGGATGTTGGAGAGAAGGTCATTTGATTCTAAATACCATATTAAACGAAAATTAACTATTCTGTCCAGGATTTTGCACAGAGTAGCCAGAGCAATAGGACGATAATTAGTAGTGACTTTTGGATCCTTACCTGGTTTAACAAAGGCAAGAACGATTGTCTTGCGCCAGGAATCCGGAAACTGCCCTTCAATAAAAATTCTGTTATATAGAAGGAGCTGATAATGCATAGATTTTGGTGAAAGATGCTTAATCATTTCATAATGGATGCCATCTGGTCCAACTGCACTTGCTTTGGAAAGAATAAGAGCTCTTTTCAGTTCCTGTATAGTGAATGACCTGTTGTACGGATTGACGCTCTTAGACTTAAAATTAAATGCCTGTTTTTCGGTTTTATGTTTCATGACAAGGAACTCTGGGGAATACAAAGATGTTGCAGAGATGTTAGAGAATTGCCCCAAGACAATTGGCTATTGCATTTGGATGGCGAAAAGTGCATTGAAATCTTTAATAGTGCATCGATTATAGTCTAGGATTGAAGAAGGGTGGGATGTATATTTTCCCTTCATTTTCCGGATTTTATCCCAGACCAACTTGATATTAATGGACTGAGTAATTTATGAAGTAAAACGGAGAACCGATTCCTTTTGACTCTGACAGCGGATGTAGCGTGCGTTGGCTCTTGCGCGTTTAAAGACTACAAGGTTGGTCGTGGTAGGATATCGGCGGAATATCCCCCACGTTTTGTTTTGAGCCTTTTTTTCCGCTGTGCATTGTGAATTCCACCAACGTTTGGGAAATGGTGGAAACCGGGGAGATGTTTTTGGAATAGCATTTGCAGCTGCTTGGACAATAATTTTTGTGAAGAACGTGACTGCATCATAGATAGGCTCCTGACTGACGGTACTGAGATCAAAATTTGCCTGATGTTGGAAGGCAGTCCAGTCAGCATGATCAATCTTCCACCGTGGTAACCTGAAAGGAAGACACCGTCTCCCACTGGGTAAAGAGGTTATCACAGGGAAGTGATCACTTCCGTGTGGGTTCTCCTCCACTTCCCAAGTGAGTGAAGGGAGTAGATACGGGGAACATATAGAGAGATCAATGGCAGAAAAAGTACGGGTAGGCATGTGGAAGGTGTTTGTTCCAGTATTCAGAAGGGAAGGGTCATTGTCATTTAGCATACGCTCTATGACTCGTCCCCTTCCATTGATGTTAGCACTACCCCACATGGTGTTATGTCCATTAAAATCCACGAGAAGTAAGAAAGGGGGAGGCAACTGCGTTAAAAGATCATCAAGGTCTTCCTGGGAGATGTCAGTGCCAGGTGGCAAATAAATAGAGCACACGGTTAATAAAAATCCCACTGTAAGGGGAATTGCAACAGCCTGTATGCTGGTTGTAACTAGCAGGGGCAGAACTGGTGTCGGGTTGTCCACAAGGACAGCCACTCCTCCATGAGCAGGACCATACGCAATTCTATCCATACGAAAAATTGCAATGTTATGCCTGGTTGGATCATCATTTGCCTTTAGATAAGTCTACTGCAAGCCAAAGCAAACGGGCTCGTGCTTTTCCAGGAGTACCTTGATGTCATCAGTATTTCGCCGGAATCCACGACAATTCCATTGTAGGAATTTAGTCTTTATTTCGGCTTGGTGGGTCCATGAGTCAGCTTCCGAGGTGGTGAGGGCTTACTTTTGTCAGGCTTGGATGTATCTTTTTTGGGGAAGAATGGACACTGTCCCGTGTCCATTTCTTCCTCCGCAAAGAGTTCCAAGACTGATTCATGCGATACCTCCTTATTCTCTATCTACATTGTTTCTGGTATCATGGGTGATTCTTCTGAACTTTTTGGCTTTTCTTTACCACTTGGTTTGGGTAGTGGTGGAGCAGTAGGAGGTATGGATATAGGAATGGCAGCTGATTGTGTTTTATTGGTGGGCTTTTGTGAACTCAATAAATAGTGTTCAATCGGAGTGAATGACTCTCTTGATGGTATAGTCATCTCAGTTTGTGTCCCGATAGTTCACTTAGCAGAACCTTCTGGGCATATGAATATTTCCCGCCTTTATTGGTTGGATACGTTTTCTGGCTTCTGCGTAGGAGATATTCAACTCCGTTTTCAGTTTTTGGATATCTTTTTCATCCTTCCACCGGGGGCATGCTCTAGTGTAGGCCGGGTGCTCTCCTTGGCAATTGACAGAGATCAGTTTTGGAGCTGAACATTCCTTTCTCTTGTGGTCTTTAACACCACATCGAGCGCAGGCAGGGTTACCACGACAAGATGTTTGTGAGTGGCCGTATTTTTGGCATCTAAAACACCGTAGTGGGTCTGGGTTATAAATCATCACTGGGCAGTTTAGATAGCCTGTCTTGATGGAATTTGGAGGTCGTGGCGTGTTGAACGTCAGGATAGGAACTCGGGTAGGGACGAGATTCCTATTCTTTCGTATCGATATTCTCTTGATGTCAGTCCTTGGTCTTTCAATTCAAAGCAGATCTCTTCTTCAGAAACATGAATGTCCCACTGTGTGATAACACCTTGTAAACAATACAGAGTTTTGTGGGGGGTTACGGTGATACGCATTCCCCCTATGAATGTAGAGTTAAAGATTTTTACAGCTTTGTTATGCTGGAAGCTTCAACCAAAAGTTCGCCAGAACGCAGTCGTTTAAAGTATTTTGGTGAACATGCCAGCTCTTCTAATCCTTTCTGCCTAAAGAAGGGTGACATCTTTCCAATTGACTGCTCTCCGGTGGAATTGAGAATGAGGAAAAGCGGTGTCAGTGATGGTGTTGGTGTATACTCAGTCCTAGCTCTTTTTGCAGTGGTGTTTACTACGTCATCGTCTCGATTAATTAGGGGCCTTGTTGGGGCCCCCAGAAGAATTTGAATTTATTATACTCATAGGAGTAAAATAAAAATTTCCGATGCCCTAAGTACCTCACCCACCACGGAGCCCTATGAGGGGACGCCCACTCGTGAACTAGCAGGTACTGCCTACAAGAATGGGACGCCAAGTTAGCTTAGGAGCACCATACCCAGGTTTCCAATAAGCCTTGATCCCATCTCAGGACCAAAGGGAGGTATGTATGTATGTATGTATGTATGTATTTAACTGTCGAAGGGTGGCACCCGGACATACACCCATCTCCACCAATTTATCATATAATATCATATTCTCATAATGGCCTGTTAGTGTAAGTGTGTGTACACGTGTGTGTAATGTGTTATAAGTCAAACAGGCTACTCTGCCACCAGGTGATAGTCCATTGGGCAATTACCACCTGGTGCCCATCCCTGGCACGAGGAGCTATGCCTGGATCTATTAACTCTGGCTGTGCATATTGCACCTAAATCCCGCACCCACCAGTAAGGGTGCAAGACTGGTGGGTGCCAGCAGTCCCGCTCCTGGGGTGCCCACACCCAAGAGCCAGCAAAAAAAAATGCACCAACTAGGAGAATACATCTTACTAGTGAGTGCAACAATCCCGCCTCATGGTCATTCCACAAGGCCAGCCAAAAAAAAAAAAAAAAAAAAGGACCAAAGGGAGGGAGGGAGACTTATTGGAACGCAGTTGACCCTAGCAGTAAGAACCACCCGCCGATTGATCCCAGTCGGGTCAGTCCTGGACCACCCGCCTTGTTGAAGCAGGAGCCAAAGTGGTGTATTAAGGCTGGGCTCGTCAACCACCAGGATTCCTCCTTTCCAAATTCCACGGGTCACGGCGTACGGCTGCACACGACGGATTTAAACGATGTAACCCTGGAACCAAGGTATGGGCGTTAGATCTCATCGATGCTAATCTCGAACCCAAGCAGCATCATTGTGAAGACCGCTCAACACATACGGGCCCGCTTCGAGGGGTTTCTTGCAGGGACAGATCACAAGCTCCAGGACAGAGAGCCCATAATGGAGCACTGACACTATTGTGGCTATTTTAGAAAGGTCTTGCTGCTAATTTTCGAGTAATGAGCAAAGATCTATGGCACCACGTCGATTTTTTGATGTATAAATGGCATACAAGTTCTCCCAATCCGGAGTAAATAAATGTTTCCACGTTAGATGAAGGGGTTGACTTTTGATTTTGACAGCATAACTTATCAGTAAAATTTGTCTTCGTGTAGTGAGTGGAGGTTCATGAGCTTCAGCGGAAAGGCTCTGGACTGGAGATGTGCGGCAGGCTTCAAGAGCAAAGCACAGGCCACTGTGGCAAATAGGGTCCAAAAACCTTAAGACGCTGGGTCTAGCAGAGTTGTAAACTGGAAATCCATAATCTAATCGTGATCTTACGATAGCGTGATATATATGAAGAAGTTTATGACGGCCAGCACCCCATGATATAGCTGATAATATTCTCAATATGTTTAATTTCTTGAAACAGGTGATTCTAAGTTGTTAGATATGGTCATTCTAAGTTGTTAGATATGGTCATCAATTTTTTATCGAAAGTTAAGTCAAGAATCGAATAGTAGGCACAACAGGTATGTCGTAGTTGCCCAGCTTCACAATTGGATCAGGATTGAGATTACGTCTTCTACAGAAATGAACTGCAACAGTTTTTTCCGGTGATATGCGAAAACCGTTATCTGCAGCCCACATTGTAATCTTATTAAGAGCTCCTTGCAGTTGTCTCTCAATCATTCTCATGTTCTGGGACTGACAAGGTATACTAAAGTCATCTGCATATAGAGTAGTAAACACAGTGCGTGGAATGATCTTTTGTTACAGAATTGATTTTTATAACGAATAGCGTGGCACTTAAAACTGAACCCTGTGGAACACCTTCTTCTTCGATGAAGTTACGAGAGAGGGTGGATTGAATGCGCACCTGGAACGACCGCTCTTTCAGAAAGTTCTGTATGAACTGTGGCATGTTGACTTTGAAACCTAAAGTGTAGTGATCACGAAGAATTCCATATCGCCAAACTGTATCAAAAGCTTTCTCCATTTCTAAATAAACTGTAGTCAGATTTTCCTAGCTTACGAAAGTATTGCGAATCTGGTTTTCCATTTGAGCCAAGAGGTCTAAAGTTCATCTACCTGTATGAAATCCACACTGCGAAGGACTGATAAGGTTATATTTATTCAGCAACAAGTTGAGACGAGAGTTTACCATTTTTCCCATACAGCTAGTGAGGGCAATAGGTCGGCAATGACGTGGATTTATTGAGTCTTTGCCAGGTTTTAATAATGCTGACATATGCATGTCTCCAGGTATCGGGGGAAGTATTTTCTGTAAAAATTCGGTTATACAGAAGAAGCAAGACACGAAGCGACTCTTCACTCTTCACGAATTTTGTGTCCGCTGCTACTGGAATAGCATTTTGTCCTTTTGAAAAGTATTTTCTGTAAAAATTCGGTTATACAGAAGAAGCAAGACACGAAGCGACTCTTCACTCTTCACGAATTTTGTGTCCGCTGCTACTGGAATAGCATTTTGTCCGAGCCTTAATTCAGGTTCAGGATGAAGACTATGCTTCCGACAAAAGTGTACGCAAACGGTCTTCTCTGGCGAGAACCTGAAGCCATTTGCAAGTGCCGAGGAATTCAGACGATCGATGGCTTTTTGCAGTTACCTTTCAATAACCCACATGTTACATGACTGACAAAAAATGCTAAAGTCATCAAAATAGAGGACACTGTTTACAGTTGTTCTGTGATTGAATTTATTTTGATGGCGAAAAGCGTGACACTTAATACTGATCCTTGTGGTACACTCTCCTCCTGGCTGAAGGAACAAGAGAGTGAGGATCCCACACGAACTTGGAAAGATCGATTGGCTAAAAAGTTTTGAACAAAAAAGGGGAGACACCCTCTAAGTCCTAGGCTATGTAAATCTTTTAAAATGCCAAATTTCCAAGTTGTGTCATACGCTTTTTCCATGTGAAAGAACACCGAAACCAAGTGTTCGCATTTTAGGAAAGCATCCCGGATGGATGCTTCCAATCTAATAAGATGGTCAAAAGTGGACCGGTTCCTTCGGAAGCCGCACTGGATGTTGGAGAGGTTATTTGATTCTAGATACCATATTAAACGAGAATTAACCATTCTCTCCAGGATTTTGCACAGACTGCTAGTCAGAGCAATAGGACGATAATTTGTGGTGACTTTTGGATCCTTTCCTGGCTTAGGAAAGGCAAGAACGATTGCCTTTCGCCAGGAGTCCGGAAACTGCCCTTCAGTAAAGATTCTGTTATACAGAAGAAGCAGACAATCCATAGATTTTGGTGAAAGATGTTTAATCATTTCTTAATGGATGGCATCTGGTCCAACAGCACTTGCTTTGGAAAGAGTGAGGGCCCTTTTCAGTTCCTCTATAGTTAACGCCCAGTTGTAGGGATAGAGGCCCTTGGACTTATAAGTGCTTGTTTTTCCAGTTGATGTTTCAGGACCAGGAACTCTGGGGAGTACGAGGATGTTGCGGAGATGTTAGAGATTGTTTCCCCAAGAGCATTGGCTATTGCAGTTGGATCTGCAATAGTGCATCCATTATAATCTAGGATTAAAGGAGGGTGGGATGTATATTTTCCCTTCATTTTTCGGATTTTATCCCAGACTACCTTAGAGTTGGTAGACTGGTTAATAGATGATGTAAAACGGAACCATGATTCCTTTTGACTCTGACGACGGATGTAGCGTGCTTTGGCTCGTGCACGTTTGAAGGCTATAAGGTTTTTCGTGGTAGGATATCGGCGAAATATTCCCCACGCTTTGTTTTGAGCCTTTTTTGCTGCTGTGTATTGTGAATTCCATCAAGGTTTGGGAAATGGTGGAAACCGGGCAGATGTTTTTGGAACAGCATTCGCAGCTGCTTGGACAATATTTTCTGTGATGTACTTAACTGCATCATTGATAGGCTCTTGACTGACTGTGCTAAGATCAAAATTTGCCTGATGTTGGATTGGTTTGGTTTGGTTTTGGTTTTTTTTGGCGCATTAGCTTCTATGGCTATAATGCACCAAGACCATGTCAGTTATAAAAAAATTTAAACTTTCAGTGACCTAATTACCAGGTCACTATGTCCAAAGGTATAACAAATATATAAAGGGAGAATGTAAATTTTATACTCGATTAAAAATACTTATATTGATTTTAAAAACCTAAAAACTGCAGACACATTGCCATTGTCGGATAAAATCTGACTGAGTGTATATGGCTCAGTCAGATAATTAAAAGCGGTAAAACGGATATTTCTAAAATGTGGACAATCAATTAAAATGTGTCTCATGGATAAAACGGTGCCACAGTTCTCGCACATAGGACAGTCATCTGCCCTCAGCAAAAACGAATGTGTAAGATGACCGTGTCCTATGCGGAGACGAGCTAGAACAACTTCCTCCTTGCGATTCCTGCGCAGACTAGACTGCCACGGTTCAATTACGGGCTTTATTTGATATAATTTATTCGCAGTCTGTCTATTCCACGAAACCTGCCATTGGGAATGTATTTTCTCGTGTATTATTTGCCTGTAGTCTGTATAGGGGACTAACAGGCAGCGAGTATTATTGGGAATTGCTGATTTGGCTGCAGCGTCAGCCAAATCATTTCCCCTAATCCCAATGTGGCTCGGAATCCAGCAGAAGCGGATGTCATATTCGCGTTCATGGAGAACGTGAATCTTCTGCTGAATGCTAGACAGAACTGGATGAGGATTATATCTCAAGGATATTAAAGCCTGTAACATGCTAAGAGAGTCGGTATATAAAATGAACCGTTGATATTGGCAATCACTAATGTGATCCAAGGCTAACTCAACAGCGTGCAGCTCTGCAGTAAATATGCTGCATTCAGAGGGAATCTGCTCTGATATAGTCCTGTCTGTAAAGACAGCAGCAGACCCCACATATGAATCTGACTTCGAACCGTCTGTGTAGACAGGCGCGAAGTCGGAATATTCAGTTCGGTGTGCTGAATGAAGCTGCAGGTAGACACATGATGGAGTGTCCGACTTTGCCCAGATTCTAAGCGACAAGTCGCATGCCGGAACACGAGCATGCCAGGGTGGAAAGGGTTGCTGTGATGTTTGGGCAACCTTGTCTACCTTGATATTAAGTTCGTTGAGTAGCCCTTGGAAACGAATACCAAAAGGACGATTGGCAGTCTTACGGGTATTGTACAAGTTTTCCCATCGTGGCTCAAAAACGAAGGGCCACGTGGGGTGGTCTGGCAGGGATTTCAGTTTTAAAGCATACTTTAGAGACAACTGCTTACGTCGAAGCGATAACGGTGGTTCGTTTGCTTCGACGTATAAGCTCTGGACAGGAGATGTGCGATATGCTCCAGTAGCAATACATAGGGCCTGATGATGGACGGGGTCCAGCCACCGCAGGACACTGTCTCGGGCTGAGGAGTATACCTGGGACCCATAGTCTACTTTGGATCGCACAAGTGCATGGTAAAGCAGAAGGGTGCATCTGTCTGCTCCCCAAGATGTAGAGGAGAGCGAGCGGAGAATATTAAGCCCGCGTGTGCACTTTGTGCGGAGTTGACGAATATGATCCAAGAAGGTCAGTTTTTTATCGAATATGAGTCCCAAGAATTTTGTGTTCGCTGCTACCGGAATTGCATTTTGTCCGAGCCTTAATTCAGGTTCAGGATGAAGATTACGCTTGCGACAAAAGTGTACGCAAACGGTCTTCTCCGGCGAGAACCTGAAGCCATTAGCAAGTGCCCAGACATTCAGGTTATCAATGGATTTCTGCAGTTGTCTTTCAATAACCCTCATGTTGCACGACTGGCAAAAAACGCTAAAGTCATCAACATAGAGGGCACTGTGTACAGTTGGAGGAAGTTGTTCTGCGATGGAATTTATTTTGATGGCAAAAAGCGTGACACTTAATACTGATCCTTGTGGTACTCCCTCCTCTTGGCTAAAGGAGCGAGAGAGTGAGGATCCCACACGAACTTGGAAAGATCGATTGGCTAAAAACATTTGAATAAAAAGGGGGAGATGCCCTCTAAGGCCAAGGTCATGTAAATCTTTTAAAATGCCAAATCTCCAAGTTGTGTCATACGCTTTTTCCATGTCGAAGAACACCGACACCAAGTGTTCGCGTTTTAGGAAAGCATCCCGGATGGATGCTTCCAATCTAATAAGATGGTCCAAAGTGGACCGGTTCCGTCGGAAGCCGCACTGGATATTGGAGAGAAGGTCATTTGATTCTAAATACCATATTAAACGAGAATTGACCATTCTCTCCAGGATTTTGCACAAACAGCTAGTCAGAGCAATAGGACGATAATTGGTGGTGACCTTTGGATCCTTTCCTGGCTTAGGAAAGGCAAGAACGATTGCCTTTCGCCAGGAGTCCGGAAACTGCCCTTCAGTAAAGATTCTGTTATACAGGAGCAGACAGTCCATAGATTTTGGTGGAAGATTTTTAATCATTTCATAATGGATGCCATCTGGTCCAACGGCACTTGCCTTGGAAAGAGCGAGGGCTCTTTCCAGTTCTTGAGTAGTGAAATCCCCGTTGTAGGGATAAATACTCTTAGATTTAAAGTTAAGTGCCTGTTTTTCGATTTTATATTTCAGGACCAGGAACTCTGGGGAGTACGAGGATGTTGTGGAGATGTTAGAGAATGTTTCCCCAAGAGCATTGGCTATTGCAGTTGGATCTGCAATAGCGCATCCATTATAATCTAGGATTGAAGAAGGGTGGGATGTATATTTTCCCTTCATTTTCCGGATTTTATCCCAGACTACCTTAGAGTTGGTAGACTGGTTAATAGATGATGTAAAACGGATCCACGATTCCTTTTGACTCTGACGACGGGTGTAGCGTGCTTTGGCTCGTGCACGTTTGAAGGCTATAAGGTTGTTCGTGGTAGGATATCGGCGAAATATCCCCCACGCTTTGTTTTGAGCCTTTTTTGCTGCTGTGCATTGTGAATTCCACCAAGGTTTGGGAAATGGTGGAAACCGGGCTGATGTTTTTGGAACTGTATTCGCAGCTGCTTGGACAATATTTTCTGTGATGTACTTAACTGCATCATTGATAGGCTCTTGACTGACTGTGCTAAGATCGAAATTTGCCTGTTGTTGGAAGGCAGTCCAGTCAGCCTGATCAATCTTCCACCGTGGTAACCTAAAAGGAAGACATGGTCTCCCACTGTGTGACAAGGTTATCACAGGGAAGTGATCGCTTCCGTATGGATTCTCCTCCACTTCCCAAGTGAGTGAAGGGAGTAGAGAAGGGGAGCAGATAGAGAGATCAATGGCAGAAAAAAGTACGGGTAGGCATGTGGAAGAAGGTGTTTTTTCCAGTATTTAGAAGGGAAAGGTCATTGTCATTGAGCATACGCTCAATGACTCGTCCCCTTCCGTTGATGTTAGCACTACCCCACAGGGTATTGTGTCCGTTAAAATCCCCGAGAAGTAAGAAAGGGGGAGGCAGCTGCATTAGAAGATCATCAAGGTCTGCCTGGGAGATGTCAGTTCCAGGCGGCAAATAAATGGAGCACACAGTTAATAAAAATGCCACTGAAAGGCGAATTGCGACAGCCTCTATGCTGGTTGTAATTAGCAAGGGCTGCACTGGGGTCTGGTTACCCACAAGGATAGCCACTCCCCCGTGTACAGAGCCATCCGCAATTCTATCCTTACGAAAAATTGTGGTGTTATGCATCGTGGGATCGTCATTTGCCTTTAGGTAGGTCTCCTGCAAGCATAAGCAAACTGGCTCGTGCTTTTGCAGGAGGGCCTTGATGTCATCAATGTTTCGCCGGAATCCACGACAATTCCATTGTAGAAATTTAGCCATTATTTTTGCTTGGTGGGTCCATCAGGCGGCTTGCGAGGTGCTGAGGGCTTACTTTTATCAGTCTTGGATTTGTCCTTTTTGGGGAAGAATGGACGCTGTCCCGTGTCCATTTCCTCCTCCGCGAAGAGTTCCAAGACTGACTCTTCGGGTACCTCCTTCTGCTCCACATCCATCTTTTCTTGGGTACTAGGGGGGACTTCCCCTTTCTTATTCTTTTCTTTCATAATTGTCTTTGATACTTGTGGAGCATTAGGAGGTACCGATATAGGAGTGGCAGCTGATTGGTCCTTCTGTGTAGGTTTTTGCGAACTTAAAAGATACCGCGCGATGAGAGTGAAAGACTCCTTTGGAGGAATGGTCATGTCCGTCTGAGTTCCGACGGAACATCTCCCTGCTACCTTCTGGGCGTAGGTAGGTCTGTTGGTATTCAGGGGTTTGACCGATTTCCTTGCCTCCTGGTATGATATGTTAAGCTCTGCCTTCAGCCGTTGAATCTCTTTTTCTTCTTTCCACCTCTGGCATGCTCGTGAATAGGCCAGGTGTTCGCCTTCACAGTTAATACAGGTGGGTTTTGCGGCTGAACATGCTGTTGTTTCGTGGTCCTTTGCACCGCATCGAGCGCATGCAAGGACTCCACGGCAGGCCATTTGAGAATGTCCATACTTCTGGCATTTGAAACACCGTAAAGGGTTCGGAATGTATGGACGCACTGAACAGTTGATGTATCCAGCTTTAATCTCATCAGGAGGTTTAGGAGTGTTGAAAGTCAGGATAACGCTCCTGGTTTTAACTATTTTTCCATCCCTTCACGCAGTGATTCTCTTTACGGCAATGACTCCCTGTGGTTTTAATTCGGAGCAGATTTCCTCCTCGTATACGTCGAGAAGGTCCCACTCCGAAATGACACCTCTAGATGAATTGAGTGTTCTATGTGGTGTCACTGTTATAGGGATTCCTCCGATTGATGTTGTTCGGAGTAGGTGTTCAGATTGCCTCTCATTTGTAGTTTCAATTAAGAGGTCTCCAGAGCGGAGCCTCTTAACTGATTTGGGTGAACCTACTAACCCATCTAACCCTTTCTGTATAAAGAAAGGTGACATTTTTCCAATCGGTTTTTCATTGGTGGAGTGCATGATTAAAAACCGCGGGATAGGACCTGATGGTAATTCAGTCCGCTGCCTCTTTGAAGCAATATTGCTGTCAGTGTCTGTGTTTTCAGATAGGGACCGGGTTGGGGCCCCTGAAGAAATGAGTTTATCAGGATTCATGGAGTTTATTAAAGTGTTCAGTGCCCGGGCTCCCCACCTACCACGGAGCCCAAAGGGACGCCCACTACCCGGCATGCAATAAATGCGCTCGGGAGTGGGACGCCAGGGCTACCCAGACACCATACCCGCACCGCCGCCAGCCTGAATCCTGTCCCTCGGACCATGAGGGTAGGGGCATGGCTTTGACACGGTTGACCCTCGCAGGCGAACCTACTAGCCGATTGATCCTAGCCGGGCCTTCCAGGACCACCCGTCTTGTCGAAGCAGGGGCCAAAGTGGTGTATTGAAGCTGGGCCCCTCAACCACCAGGATCCCCCTTTCCGAATTTCCACGGGTCGCAGCGCACGGCAAACACGCCGGATTCCATTGATGTAAGGCCGGAACCTAGGCTGTGGGCGTTGGATCCCAGTGATGCTAGTCTGGAAGTCCAGCAGCGTCACTGGGAGGTCCCCTCACCACGAACAGGTGCCCACGTCGAGGGGCCTGATGTTGGAAGGCAGTCCAGTCAGCCTGATCAATCTTCCACTGTGGTAACTTGGAAGGAAGACATGGGCTCCACAGTGTAACAAGGTTATCACAGGGAAGTGATCACTTCCGTATGGATTCTCCTCCACTTCCCAAGTGAGTGAAGGGAGTAGAGAAGGGGAGCAGATAGAGAGATCAATGGCAGAAAAAGTACGGGTTGGCATGTGGAAGACGGTGTTTGTTCCAGTATTAGAAGGGAAAGGTCATTTGCCATTGAGCATACGTTCTATGACTCGTCCCCTCCCGTTGATGTTAGCACTACCCCACAGGGTGTTATGTCCATTAAAATCCCAAGAAATAAGAACAGGGGGAGGCAACTGCGTTACAAGATCATCAAGGTCTTCCTGGGGATGTCAGTCCCAGGTGGCAAATAAAGGGAGCAAGCTGTAATATAAATCCCACCGAAAGGCGAATTGCAACAGCTTCCATGCTAGTTGTAAGTAGCAAGGGCTGAACTGGGGTCTAATTGCCGATGAGGATAGCCACTCCTCCATGAGCTGAGCCATCCGCAATTCTATCCTTTCGAAAAATTGTGATGTTGTGCATGGTGAGACCGTCATTTGTCTTTAGATATGTCTCCTGCAAGCAAAAGCAAACTGGCTCATGCTTTTGCAGGAGGGCCTTGATGTCATCAATATTTCGCCGGAATCCACAACAATTCCACTGTAGGAATTTAGCCATTATTTTGGCTTGGTGGTCCATCAGGCGGTTTCCGAGGTGCTGAGGGCTTACTTTTATCAGTCTTGGGTTTATCTTTTTTGGGAAGAATGGACGCTGTCCCGTGTCCATTTCTTCCTCAGCAAAGATTTCCAAGACTGAATCTTCGGGTACCTCCTTCTGCTCGACATCCATCTTTTCTGGGTACTAGGGGGACTTCCCCTTTTTTATTCTTTTCTTTCATAGTTACCTTTGATGCTTGCGGAGCATTAGGAGGTTCCGATATAGGAGTGGCAGCTGATTGGTCCTTCTGTGCAGGTTTTTGAGAACTTAAGAGATATCGCGCGATGGGAGTGAAAGACTCCTTTGGAGGAATGGTCATGTCCGTCTGAGTTCCGACGGAACATCTCCCTGCTACCTTTCTGGGCGTAGGTAGGTTGTTGATATTAGCATTAGCATTAGTAGAGGCATTTGATGCAAGAAAGCAAGCTTATGCAGCATCAGCCAAAAAAAAAAAACCACTTCCACTTCACCCCTCTGTTCGTTCAAAATACCTGTCCAGCTGAGCCTTAAACTTATTTAGGCTGTCAACCTCCACCACAAGGGATGGCAGTCTGTTCCACCAACCAACCACCCGCTGGCTAAAGGCAAATTTCCGCACGTCTATCCTACATCTGTCTTTCCTCAATTTGAATTTATGCCCTCTCAGTGATTTTTCTGAGCAAGAGGAAGAATCCCATCAGCATTGAGCATGCTTAAACCATTCAAGGCTTTATACACCTCTATCAGATCACCTCGCTGGTGCCTAGTCTCCAGACACTGTAATTTGCAAAACTTAAGCCTTTCTTCATAAGAGCACCCCTTTGTTCCATTCACTAATCTTGTTGCCCTTCTCTGTACTCGTTCCAGCAGCTCTACATCCTTCTTGAAATGAGGCCTCCAGACCTGTATACAGTACTCCAAGTGTGGCCTGACCATTGCCTTATACAATGGAATAATCACCTCCTTATCCCTGCTGGAAAAATTCCTGTATATCATTGACAATACTCCATGAGCTACTCTTGCAGCCCGTCTGCACTGCTCAGAGAACTTCATATCTGCCTGCACAATCACCCCCAAGTCCCTTTCATTCTCTACCACTGTCAGTGTAGTACCACAGAGTTGATACGTTGCTCTGGGGTTGCTGTTTCCCATGTGTAGTACTTTACATTTGTCAATGTTAAATTTCATTTGCCACCTCTCAGCCCATCTGCTCAACCTTTCCAGATCCTGTTGCAGCAGCATAGTGTCAGTAGTGTCCTTGACAACCCTGCCAACCTTTGTATCATCTGCAAACTTGGACAGTAAGCTTGATATACCATTATCAATATCATTTACAAATACAGAAAACAATAATGGACCCAACACTGAGCCCTGAGGGACTCCACTAATAACATTAGTCCACGATGAGCAGTGTCCATTGATTACCACTCTCTGTCTTCTCCCCCTCAACCACCCCTTTATCCATACCAGCAATTTGCCTCCAATGTCACACTGCTCCAATTTGTGTAGCAGTCTTCCATGTGCAACAGTATCAAAAGCCTTTCTAAGATCCAAGTATATAATATCAAAGTTATTCCCTGCATCCAGTTCTTTTGTGACTGCATCATAGTATCCAATCAAGTTGGTCAGGCAAGACTTCCCCTTAACAAAACCATGCTGTGTCTGAGCTATAACTGAAGTCTTGTCTAAATGATCCTGCAGTGCTTCTTTAACCAGTGCCTCCATTAATTTTCCTGGAACAGAAGTTAAGCTCACAGGTCTATAATTACTTGCGTCAGCCTTTGATCCTCCTTTGTGAATTGGGGTCACATTTGCACATTTCCAGTCTATGGGTACCTCCCCTGAGTCCAAGGAAGCTCTCATAATTATGGCTAAGGGTTTGCTTACTTCCTTTGCTGCCTCCTTTAATATAACTGGATAGATCCCATCCACCCCGGGTGCCTTTCTTGTGTTTATCTTCAACAGTTTCTCCTCCACTTTACTCTCAGTTATTTCAAGATTCTGTAGCTTACTGCTAGAGTTGAATACACCTCTGGCATTCCCCTTGCTGAATAACTCCTCATGTGTGAATGTCGATGCAAAATATTCATTTAGTTTGTTAGCTACCTGAGCAGGATCATCAACAGTTGACCCATCAATATCAAGTGGACCAATCTGATTCATCCCCTTCCTTCTAGAGTTTACATAAGTAAAGAACTCTTTGCTGTTTTTCTTTGCATCCGTTGCCAAGGATTTCTCATAATCTGCCTTCGCCTGCCTAACCTCCTTTGTAACTTGGTTGCATATCAACTTGTATCTATCATAGGTTCTGTGTCATGTGGTAATTTGTAAGTATCCCATGCATTTTTCTTCTCTGCCATATGCCTCATTAGTTCATCTGACATCCATTTTGGCCTAAACCTTGAACAATATTTCTTAGTTGGTATGTAAAGCCTAGTAGCTTCCAAGATAAGTTCTTTGAATGCTTCCCATTTTGAATTTGCTGTTGGTAACATCATCAGTTGGTCCCACTGTATAGAATTTAAATACTGTCTCAGTCCATCGTAGTCGCCTTTACGGAAGCAATAACCCTTCCCTTTACCCCTAATGGTAGTTACCTCTTTGAGTAAATCCCACTTCAGCACACTGTGATCACTGCCACCTAGTGGTTCATTTATCTGCAGATTCTTAATGCATGAAGAATCACTGCTGATAATCAAATCAAGAGTATTACTCCTTCTAGTTGCCTCCCGAACATGCTGATGTAGAAAACAATCATCCAATAAATCCACAAAAGCCCTGCTAGTGCGTGAGTAACCAGCCCCCAAATTCCAGTCAGTATCTGGGAAATTAAAATCTCCCATTATAAGACTCTCTGATTTACTGGCCCACTCTATTTCCCTGTACAGTTCCTTATTATACTCATCAGAGTCATTAGGCCTATAGCACACTCCTACTCTCAATTTTGATCTCCCAATGCTTATGTCACACCAAACTGACTCAACACTGCACTGTCCAGCGATGTCGACTGGCTTCACTTCCTTGGTTTTTATGTGTTTCTTAACTAATAGCATAACCCCTCCCCCCTTCCTATCCTGTCTATCCTTTCTGTAGACGTTGTACTCCCCAAATTGCAGTTCTGCATCCCTTATATCTGTGTGACACCACGTCTCTGATATCCCAACAATATCTGCCTTTGATGTTTTGAGCAATACCTCAAATTCATCAAATTTATTTACTAAACACCTAGCATTGGTGTACACGCAAGGTATAAAGGGCGACATTTTATTCAGGGGTTTGACCGATTTCCTTGCCTCCTGGTATGATATATTTAGCTCTGCCTTCAGTCGTTGAATTTCTGTTTCTTCTTTCCACCTCTGGCATGCTCGTGAATAGGCCGGGTGTTCGCTTTCACAGTTAATACAGGTGGGTTTTGCGGCTGAACATGCTGTTGTTTCGTGGTCCTTTGCACCGCATCGAGCGCATGCAAGGACTCCACGGCAGGCCATTTGAGAATGTCCATACTTCTGGCATTTAAAACACCGTAAACGGTTCGGAACGTATGGACGCACTGAACAATTGATGTATCCAGCTTTAATCTCGTCAGGAGGTTTAGGAGAGTTAAAAGTCAGGATAACGCTCCTGGTTTTAACAATTTTTCCATCCCTTCGCGCAGTGATTCTCTTGACGGCAATGACTCCCTGTGGTTTTAATTCGGAGCAGATTTCCTCCTCAGTTACGTCGAGAAGGTCCCACTCCGATATGACACCTCTCGATGAATTGAGTGTTTTGTGTGGTGTCACTGTTATAAAGGGATTTCTCCGATTGATGTTGTTCGGAGTAGATGTTCAGATTGCCTGTCAATTTTAGTTTCAATTAAAAGGTCTCCAGAACGAAGCCTCTTAACTGATTTGGGTGAACCTGCTAACCCGTCTAATCCTTTTTGAATAAAAAAGGGCGACATTTTACCAATCGGTGTCTCATTGGTAGAATGCATAATTAAAAACCTTCGGACAGGCCCTGATTGTAATTCAGTTCGCTGCCTCTTTTTAGCAATAATGCTATCAGTGTCTTTTTCATTATTTTCAGATAGGGACCGGGTTGGAGCCCCTGAAGAAATATGTTTATCAGGATTCATGGAATTTTTAAATGGTTCAGTGCCCGGGCTCGCCACCCACCACGGAGCCCAAAGGGACGCCCACTACCCGGCAGCAATAAATGCGCTCGGGAGTGGGATGCCAGGGCTACCCAGACACAATACCCGCACCGCCGCCAGCCTGAATCCTGTCCCTCGGACCATGAGGGTAGGGGCATGGCATTGACACGGTTGACCCTCGCAGGTGAGCCTACTAGCCGATTGATCCTAGCCGGGCCTTCCAGGACCACCCGTCTTGTCGAAGCTGGGCCCCTCAACCAACAGGATCCCCCTTTCCGAATTTCCACGGGTCGCAGTGCACGGCAAACACGCCGGATTCCATTGATGTAAGCCTGGAACCTGGGCTGTGGGGGTTGGATCCCAGTGATGCTAGTCTGGAAGTCCAGCAGCGTCACTGGGAGGTCCCCTCACCACGTACAGGTGCCCACGTCGAGGGGATGTTTTCAGCATGCATTGCATTTGATGCGTCGACTAAAATATCTCCAGAATGCAGTCGTTTTATGGATTTGGGTGATCCTGTCATCCCTTCTAATCCTCTCTGGATAAAGGTGACATTTCCTAATTGATTGCTCTCCTGTGGAATGGAGAATGAGGAAAAGAGGTGTCACAGATGGTGTTTTATCCTCAGTTCTGACTCCTTTAACAGAATTCGTCATTGTCCTCTGATCGATTAGGTAGAGGCCTTGTTGGGGCCCCAGAAAAAATAGGGTTTAAATTAATAATGATAGTAAGATAAAAATTTTCAACGCCCTCTGTACCTCACTCACAATGGAACCCGAGGGGATGCCCACTAATGAACTAGAAGGTATTGCATACACGAATGGGACGCCAAGTTCGTTTAGGAGCACCATACCCCTTCTTCAATCAGGTTTTATCCGTCTCACAACCAAAGGGAAGGAGACTTATTGGAACGCTGTTGACCCGAGCAGTAAGAACCACCCGCCCAATGGTCCCAGTCGGGTGGACCAGGACCACCTGTCTTGTTGAAGCAGGGGCCGAAGTGGTGTGTTAATGCTGGGCCCCTCAACCAACTGGATCCCCCCTTTTCCAGTTTCCACTGGTCGTGGCGCATGGCTGCACACACCACATTCCATTGATGTAACCCTGGAACCAAGGTATGGGCATTAGATCCCAGTGATGTTAATGTGGAAGGCCAGCAGCATCGCTGTGCGGTCCCCTCACCACATACAGGTGCCCATGTTGAGGGATGGTATCGTCACCATCTTCCCCACACCGAGTGGAAAAGGGCCAGGTTCGAATCCCGTCGACGATGCAAGGAACTTTAATGGGCTTTTTTCCCTCCATTGCTGAGTTAGTCGGTCTGATGGTTTTGGGCTAACTTATATGTTAGTCATTCTACCTCATAGCATGAGGCCTTTGCCCTTAAATATTTTTTTGTCTATGTCACTGCACACCATCAGGCATCTCTCACATTGTGCAGTTATACTTCATAACTGAGTTGTCACTATTGGAACACAAGTGTACCTTCCCACCCTCTAAGGAGAAGCCAACAAGCTTTGAAACGGTGCTGTTGTAGTGGTGATATCAGCTGAGAATAAATAACAATAGTTTTCTCCACTGTTGAAGTGTTACTTATTCAAGGTAGTACAATGCAACTTGTTGGTTGGGTGGTTGACTTAGAGATTTCTTAGGCGCATCGGCAACTATGGCCATATTGTGCCATACATATGGTACGAATTTATGCTATTTCCTGTCAGATAGAGATAATTGCAAAAAATAGTACCAGCAAGTTAGTTTTTTAACTAGTTAAAGGAGGTGGTATACATCAATCATTTTGAGAAAGATAAAAATACTTGAGACATTTGTTTTATTGCCTAAAAGTGAAGTAAGTGAAAGAGCGTCTTCTGTTGTTTGCTGAAGTGAAGAGATTCTGGCATAATCTTGCATATTTTGGACAATGAACAAGGATATGTTTTATTGAAAGCACTGTGTTGCAGTGATGACACTCGGGGGGTGGGGGATCTCCCCCTCTTAATAACTATGAGTGATATTTGTATAACCTATTCATAGCAGTGCTGCTATTACCCTCTGTATAAGGCAATGGTCAGGCCACACCTTGAGTACTGTATACAGGTCTGGAGGCCTCATTTCAAGAAAGATGTAGAGCTGCTGGAATGAGTACAGAGAAGGGCAACAAGATTAGTGAATGGAACAAAGGGTTGCTCTTACGAAGAAAGATTTAAGTTTTGCAAATTACAGTCTGCAAAAGTCTGGAGACTAGGCACCGGTGAGGTGATCTGATAGAGGTGTATAAGGCCTTGAATGGTTTGAGCATGCTCAATGCCGATGGGATTCTTCCTCTTGTTCAGAATAATCACCTGGGAGGGCATAAATTCAAATTGAGGAAAGACAGATGTAGGATAGATGTGCGGAAATTTGCCGTTCACCAGCGGGTAGTTGGTTGGTGGAACAGACTTCCATCGCTTGTTGTTGAAGTTGATAGCCTGAACAAATTTAAGGCTCAACTGGACAGGTATTTCAAACGAATGGAGGGGTGAAATGGGAGTGGTGTGTTTTTTTTTTTTTTTTTTTTGGCTGATGCTGAATAAGCTTGCTTTCTTGCATCATATGCCTCTACTAATGCTAATGTTGTTGAATTGAGCTGAAGCTTGAAAGCCATCGCTCAAGATTTGGCTTAATACTTCAGAGCTTATTGTTATATTGATTTTTCCATGATAATTGCCAATGGTACATTCACTTTGCCTGGATTATTGATATATAATCTTGGTACAGGACTTTCCAGTTGTCATCAGGTTGTAAGATCGCCGATTTTGCAGTAGTGTCAGTTAATTAATTTCCTGGGATTCCCATATGTCTAGGGACCCAGCAGAGGTGTATGCTTTTTCCAAGTTTGGATAAATTATGCAAAGGGGAGGTTATTTCCTTTAATACTGGGTGAGTTTTTACCTGGGAAACTTCTTATGAGGGGAAAATAATACATTACAGCACATAGGTTGAAATTGGGAGTTAAGAAACCAAACCTAGTACAGGGGAAAACTTCTTATGCAGGAATTTCTTATCCAGGTTCTACTGTATTTAGAGTGGCATGGGGTACAACTTTAATAGGTATTCTGTTCAAAGTTGATAGCCTCAACTTTGAGAAGAATAGCCAAAACATGAAGAATCAACAGTGATTTTTTGTGTTTTGGTTAAGCAGTTTTACTAACAGGTGTTCTGATTGCAGATGTTTTGTTGTTTTGAGTGGTCTCCCTTAGTATTTTCCAAAACATTTCTGAATCAGTTATGGAAATAATTTACCGTGAGAAAGATTTGAGAGTATATTAGAAGAAAAGTGGGATGGTCCACGTGATACGGTTCCTTTTAGTATATTCCTTTTAGCTTTGAGAGTTGGTTCCTCCACTTAGGTTACTTGCCCCCACCACTTGGTTGGGGAGAGTAGTGCCATAAGTGGCCAAAAAGTATTATGTTAATAAGAAAAATAAAAGCAAATTTGTCTCTTCTTCCCTGTAGGGGAATCCTTGTAGGCCTGAAGTTTATTGAATTTAAATTAATGAATCTTGAAATTTAAATGAATGAACTTTGAAACTAAAAAAAAGAAGAGAGATTCCTTTTTAGGAAAATGTTTTATATATTCCCTTTATATATGCACTATGTCACTTGGCCTAGACGTCACCACCAAATACAGAGGATGCGGAAAGGTCAGGGAATGACCATTGCATATTCCCGGAACAATATGGCCTTAGTTGCTAATGCTCCTAAAAACCAAAACAACAACAACTTGGCCTAGAATGCCTGTCACCTAGGCCCACCTTTATTTCTTGGTACGCGGATGAATATTGTGAGATGATAGCAGCTAACATCCATCTGATGATAAACAAGAAAAACAAGATCTGAAACAAGAAAAATATACTTTCATAAATGGAATATTCTAAAACTCAAATATTTTTAGGTTCTCCATGAAGTCTGACTTTTAGCGATTCCACTGTTGCGTTTCACGTCTCCTATTTCCAAAAATAAAGCAATGGCATTTTGAAATTTTATAAAAAAATTACATATATAAAAAAACTTTATTTATATTACAATATATACACACAAAGTGAAGTGAAAAATTTTACAAATTACAAATTTTAGAATAAAATTTATTTACAGCTTATAGATGAGACAAAATTTTAGAATCTTAAGTTTATTAAAAAATTAGTTTGATGTTGAAAGAAAGTATAACAATAAAAATGGTGCAAAACAGGTTGAAGGTTACTCTTTGCCCATGATTAACTATTTCATCAACAATGTAGATCTTGGAACCCATATTTCTCTGTGTATAACTCTGTAATAAAAAATTACAAGTTTTAGACTGAAGTTAGTACTTACAGCAATTACACTAATTTTTTTCTTTATTTTATTCATGGGGGAAAAAACAGAGCAAGAAGGAAGTAGGTAGGTTTATACTAAGTTGAGCAGTTGAACACTGTTGCTAAGATGGAATTTTTAATCAGGAATAGAAGTATGCTATTTAATTATGCTTGTATCTGAAAATTTCTATACTTAAAATAATATATTAAATGTAAAACCCTGTCCACCTTAATTTCATCACCATCAGCAAATTTTGAAGGGAAAGTTATTGTTGTTGTAATTGAGGATTTTTGGCACAAGGGCCTCCTGGGCCATATTGTGCTTGTTCGTGAATTTCTTATGACTGAAAATTGTATATTATGTCTTTCAGGTATGTGTAATAAAGTTAAAGGTTCCTGCAAATTGGACAGAGAATAGAAAATGGATTTTTCGATAGTTGCATGCTGAGGTCATTCTATTAGAATATGTTTAATTGTTAGCTGGGTCTGACAGATGAGACATTGAGGAGGATTCTATCCCATAAACAAGAACAGATGTGTTGTATAAGAATGACCAATTCAAAGTCTTGCCAAAATGAATTCTTCTCGACTGCTTCTCCTGACACTAGAAGTCCACAACTGAGGTTCTTTTTTAATCTGGAATAGTTTATTATTTACTTGTGTTTGCCAAAGTTCTGACCATTGAGTCCTACATGCTGTTTTAATAGTGGATTTATAATCAATTTATGGGACTTTCAGATGTACTGTCAGGATGTTAAGCAGCATGATCCGCATGTTCATTACATGGGATGCCGACATGACCAGGAATCCAGCAGAAAGAGACCATCTGGTTTGATGTTTGATACTGATATAATCTGTATTGGATCTGTTTCAGAATGGGATGGTGAGAAGAAGTAACAGACTGAATGGCGGAGACTGCACTTAAGGAGTCAGTGTATATCTTTTTTTTTTTTTTTTTATATGTGAACCCCAAACACAAGAGGTATTAGAACCTATAGTACTTAGTACCGTGCTTGGGTTGGAGGTTGAGAAGACGAAAGAAGATATTTGTTGACATTGGACTTGAACTTCTGTAGACTGTAATTTTCAGGAAATATGTATGAAGGAAGGTTGTTCCAGATGTTGTTTGTTGTTGTTGTTTGTTTGGGTTTTTTGGCGCATTAGCAACTACGGCTATAATGCGCCAACACTAGGTAATATTTAAAAAAAAAAAAAAAAAAAAAAAAAATTTAAACTCTCGGTGACCTAATTAATTAGGCCACCATGTCCAGATCTAATAATAAATATATAAAAAGATAAATCAATAAAAGATATAACAATAACATATAAATTTTAAATACTATTAAAAACGTTTATTGCTTTCAAAAATCTAAAAATAGCAGACACATTGTCATTGTCGGATAAAATCTGACTGAGTGTATACGGCTCAGTCAGATGATTAAAGGCGGTAAAACGGATATTGCTAAAATCTGGACATTCAACTAAAAGGTGTCTAATAGATAAAATTGTGGCACAGGACTCACACATAGGAGGGTCATCAGCCCTCAGCAAAAACGAATGTGTCAAATGACTATGTCCTATGCGGGTCCGGGCGAGAACAACTTCCTCCTTACGACTCCTGCGCAGACTGGACTGCCACGGTTCAATTACAGGCTTTATAAGATATAATTTATTCGCAGTCTGTCTATTCCATGAATCCTGCCATTGGGAGTGTATCTTTCCGTGTATTATTTGAGTGTAGTCTGTATAAGGGACTGACAGGCAGCGGTTAATATTGGGAATTGCTGATTTGGCTGCGGCGTCAGCCAAATCATTTCCCCTAATCCCAATGTGGCTGGGGATCCAGCAGAAGCGGATATCATATTCACGTTCATGGAGAAAGTGAATCTTCTGCTGAATGCTAGACAGAACTGGATGAGCATTGTATCTCACAGTTATTAAAGCCTGTAACATACTGAGAGAGTCAGAATATATAATAAACCGTTGGTATTGACATTCACTAATGTGATCCAAGGCTAACTCTATAGCATGCAGCTCTGCAGTAAATATGCTGCATTCAGAGGGAATCTGCTCCGATGTAGTTCTGTCTGTAAAGACAGCAGCAGATCCCACATATGATTCTGACTTCGAGCCGTCTGTGTAAACTGGCGCAAAGTCAGAATGTTCAGCTCTGTGTGCTGAATGAAGCTGCAGATAGGCAGACGATGGAGTGTCCGACTTTCCCCAATTTCTGAGGGACAAGTCACATGCCGGAACATGAGCATGCCAGGGTGGAAGGGGTTGCTTCGGTGTTTGAGCAACCTTGTCTACCTTGATATTAAGTTCTTTGAGTAGCTCTTGGAGACGAATACCAAAAGGATGATTGGCAGTCTTGCGAGTGTTGTACAAATTTTCCCATCTTGGCTCAAAAACGGATAGCCACGTAGGATGGTCTGGCAGGGATTTCAGTTTTAGAGCGTAGTTTAGAGACAATTGCTTACGTCGAAGCGATAACGGCGGTTCGTTTGCTTCGACGTATAAGCTCTGGACAGGAGATGTTCGAAATGCTCCAGTAGCTATACGGAGGGCCTGATGATGGACAGGGTCCAGCCAACGAAGTACACTGTCTCTGGCCGAATTGTATACCAGGGACCCGTAATCAAGTCTGGATCATACAAGTGCACGGTAGATGCGTAGTAGGGTGCATCGACCCGCACCCCAAGATGTAGAGGAAAGAGAGCGCAGAATATTCAGCCCTCTTGTGCACTTTGTGCGGAGTTGACGGATGTGATCCAGAAAGGTTAACTTTTTATCAAATACGAGTCCCAAAAATTTTGTGTCCGCCGCTACTGGAATAGCATTTTGTCCGAGCCTTAATTCAGGTTCAGGATGAAGATTACGCTTGCGACAAAAGTGCACGCAAACGGTCTTCTCCGGCGAGAACCTGAAGCCATTAGCAAGTGCCCAGGAATTAAGGCGATCAATGGCTTTTTGCATTTGTCTTTCAATAACCCTCATGTTGCATGACTGACAAAAAATGCTAAAGTCATCAACATAGAGGGCACTGTTTACGGTTGGAGGAAGTTGTTCTGTGATGGAATTTACTTTGATGGCGAAAAGCGTGACATTTAAAACTGATCCCTGTGGTACTCCCTCCTCTTGGCTAAAGGAACGAGAGAGTGAGGATCCCACACGAACTTGGAAAGATCGATTGTCTAAAAAGTTTTTAATAAAAATGGGGAGTCGTCCCCTAAGACCAAGGCTATGAAGATCTTTTAAGATGCCAAATCTCCAAGTTGTGTCATACGCTTTCTCCATGTCAAAGAACACCGACACCAAGTGTTCGCGTTTTAGGAAAGCATCCCGGATGGATGTTTCCAGTCTAATAAGATGGTCCAAAGTGGACCGGTTCCTTCGGAAGCCGCACTGGATATTGGAGAGAAGGTCATTTGATTCTAAGTACCATATTAACCGAGAATTGACCATTCTCTCCAGGATTTTGCACAGACAGCTAGTCAGAGCAATAGGACGATAATTGGTAGTGACTTTTGGATCCTTTCCTGGCTTAGCAAAGGCAAGAACGATTGCCTTGCGCCAGGAATCCGGAAACTGCCCTTCAATAAAGATTCTGTTATACAGAAGGAGCAGACAGTCCATCGATTTTGGTGAAAGATGTTTTATCATGTCATAATGGATGCCATCTGGTCCAACAGCACTTGCTTTGGAAAGAGCGAGGGCTCTTTTCAGTTCCTGAATAGTAAAATCCCCGTTGTAGGGATAGAGGCCCTTGGACTTAAAATTAAGTGCTTCTCGTTCCAGTTTATTTTTCAGGACCAGGAACTCTGGGGAGTACGAAGATGTTGCGGAGATGTTAGAGAATGTTTCCCCAAGAGCATTGGCTATTGCAGTTGGATCTGCAATAGCGCATCCATTATAATCTAGGATTGAAGAAGGGTGGGATGTATATTTTCCCTTCATTTTCCGGATTTTATCCCAGACCACCTTAGAATTGGTAGCCTGGTTAATAGATGATGTAAAACGGATCCATGATTCCTTTTGACTCTGACGGCGAATGTAGCGTGCTTTGGCTCGTGCACGCTTAAAGGCTATTAGATTAACAGTGGTAGGATATCGGCGGAATATCCCCCACGCTTTGTTTTGAGCCTTTTTGGCTGCTGTGCATTGTGAATTCCACCAAGGTTTGGGAAATGGTGGAAACCGGGCAGATGTTTTTGGAACAGCATTCGCAGCTGCTTGGACAATTATTTCTGTGATGTACGTTACTGCATCATTGATAGGCTCCTGACTGACTGTACTGAGGTCAAAATTTGCCTGATGTTGGAAGGCATTCCAGTCAGCCTGATCAAACTTCCACAGTGGTAACCTAAAAGGAAGACATGGTCTCCCACTGTGTAACAAGGTTATCACGGGGAAGTGATCGCTTCCATATGGATTCTCCTCCACCCCCCCAAGTGAGTGAAGGGAGTAGAGAAGGGGAGCAGATTGAGAGATCAATGGCAGAAAAGGTACGGGTAGGCATGTGGAAGAAGGTGTTTGTTCCAGTATTTAGAAGGGAAAGGTCATTGTCATTGAGCATACGCTCTATGACTCGTCCCCTTCCGTTGATGTTAGCACTACCCCACAGGGTGTTATGTCCATTCATATCCCCGAGAAGTAAGAAAGGGGGAGGCAACTGAGTTAGAAGATCATCAAGGTCTGCCTGGGGGGTGTCAGTCCCAGGTGGCAAATAAATAGAGCAGACCGTTAATAAAAATCCCACTGTAAGGCGAATTGCAACAGCCTCTATGCTGGATGTAATGTGCAAGGGCTGAACTGGGGTCTGATTACTCACAAGGATAGCCACTCCTCCATGAGCAGGACCATCCGCAATTCTATCCTTACGAACGATTGTGATGTTATACATGGTGGGATCATCATTTGCCTTTAGATAAGTCTCCTGCAAGCAAAAGCAAACTGGCTCGTGCTTTTGCAGGAGGGCCTTGATGTCATCAGTATTTCGCCGGAATCCACGACAATTCCATTGTAGGAATTTAGCCATTATTTTGGCTTGGTGGGTCCATCAGGCGGCTTCCGAAGTGCTGAGGGCTTATTTTTATCAGTCTTGGCTTTATCTTTTTTGGGGAAGAATGGACGCTGTCCTGTGTCCATTTCTTCCTCCGCAAAGAGTTCCAAGACTGATTCATCCGGTACCTCCTTGTGCTCGACATCCATTGTTTCTGTTATTACTGTTGGCTCTTTACCACTTGGTTTTGGTAGTGGTGGAGCATTAGGAGGTACGGATATAGGGGTGGCAGCTGATTGCGTTTTTTTGGTGGGCTTTTGTGAACTCAATAAATAGCGGGCAATCGGTGTGAATGACTCTCTTGGTGGTACAGTCATCTCAGTCTGCGTACCGATAGTACACTTCGCAGAAACCTTCTGGGCATATGAAGGTTTCCCGCTATTTATTGGTTCAATGCGTTTTCTAGCCTCTGGGTAGGAGATATTCAGCACCGTTTTCAATTTCTGGATTTCTTTTTCATCCTTCCACCGCTGGCATGCTCTGGAGTAGGCAGGATGATCTTGTTGGCAATTTACACAGATCGGTTTAGAAGCTGAACATTCCTTGCTCTCGTGGTCTTTCGCACCACATCGAGCACAGGCAGGGTTACCACGACAAGCCGTTTGTGAGTGTCCGTATTTTTGGCATTTAAAACACCTCAGTGGGTTTGGAATGTAGATCCTCACTGGGCAGTTTAAATACCCTGCCTTGATGGAACTAGGAGGCCGTGGGGTGTTAAATGTTAGGATGAGAACTCAGGTAGGGACGAGATTCCCTTCCTTCCGCATTGATATTCTCTTGACAGCTGTCACTCCTTGATCTTTTAATTCAGAGCAGATCTCTTCTTCAGAAACGTGAAGAAGATCCCACTCTGAAATGACACCGCGTGAAGAGTTCAAAGTTTTGTGGGGTGTTACATTGATTGGTATTCCCCCTATGGATGTCGCGTTTAATATTCTTTCTGCTTGCTTTGTATTTAAAGCTTCGAGTAAAAGATCGCCAGAACGCAGCCGTTTTACTGATTTTGGTGATCCTGCCAACCCTTCTAATCCTTTTTGGATGAAGAAGGGTGACATCTTCCTAATTGACTGCTCTCCGGTAGAATGGAGTATGAGGAAAAGCGGTGTAATAGATGGTGGTTTATCCTCAGTTCTGGCTCTTTTAGCAGAATTGGTGTCATTCTCATCTGATCGATTAGGTAGGGGCCTTGTTGGGGCCCCAGAAGAAGGATTTAAATTACTCATGAGAGTAAAGAAAAAATGTCTGATGCCTAAGTACCTCACCCACCACGGAGCCCTACGAGGGGGCGCCCACTCGTGACCTAGCAGGTACTGCGTACACGAATGGGACGCCGAGTTCGCTTAGAACACCATACCCACGTTACCAATAAGTCTTTATCCCGTCCCAGGACCATAGGGAGGGAGACTTATCGGAACGCAGTTGACCCTAGCAGTATAGAACCACCCGCCGATTGATCCCAGTCGAGCCGGTCCGGGACCACCCGTCTCGTCGAAGCAGGGGCCAAAGTGGTGTATTGAAGCTGGGCCCCTCAACCACCAGGATCCCCCTTTCCGCTTCCACGGGTCGCGGCGCACGGCTGCACACGCCGGATTCCAACGATGTAACCCTGGAACCAAGGTATGGGCGTTAGATCCCAGTGATGCTAATCTGGAAACCCAACAGCATCACTGGGAGGTCCCCTCACCACGTACAGGTGCCCACGTCGAGGGGGTTGTTCCAGAAAACGGCAGTTGAATGAATAAATGAGGAAGATGAAAAGTTGGTTCTGTGAGTTTGAAGGTTGGACAGTAAATGGATGGTGGCTGTTGCTGTTGTATTTGGGTTTTCTGGCACAAGGGCCTCTTGGGCCATATTTTGCCTGTTCGATATTTGCTTATCACAAATTTCTCATGTTATTGTGATCATAGGCTATTATAGAGATTTATCTGTTTCAAATAAGTAAACAGTTCCTCCAAATTTGCATCATTGCCAAGAATCTGCAATAAGGTTATCGGTTTCTTCAAATGGGATAGGGAGGTAAAGCTTGATTTTCTGGTAGTTGAAAGTTGGGGACATTCAATGAGAATATGATTTATTGCCAACTGCGACTGGCAAAAGAAACACTGAGGAGGGTTCTCTTATCCATAAGCAAAAACAGATGAGTTGGATGTGAATGTCCGATGCGGAGCCTTGCTAGAATTACTTCTTGTCGCCTGCTTTTCCTGATACTAGATGTCCACTATTTTGGCTCTTTTTTTATCTGCAGCAGTTTATTATTAATTTGAGCTTTCCAGAGGTCAGACCATTGCTTCCTACATGATGTTTCAACGATGGATTTGTAGTCGGTGTAGGGCACTGTTTGTTGCCTGGAAGAGCTTGAGTCAGGGTGTTTAGCGGCGGTGTCCGCTTGTTCATTACCTGGAATGCCTGCATGACCAGGTATCCAGCAGAAGGTAACCTTCTGGTTGGCTTTTTGACAGTAAGATAACTTGGACCGTATCTCTTTAAGAATCGGATGAGAGGGCGACATGGTAGTTTGAATGGCAGTGATTGTGCTTAAGGAGTCTGTGTATATCAGAGATTGCTTTATATAGCTTTTGTGTATTTTTTCTAGAGCTAGTTTAATTGCAAATAATTCTTCAGTATAGATAGTGCATTCTGCAGGAAGAGATGCAGCAACTGAGAAGGCAGAAGAAACTGCTGCACCTCCAACGGCTGCATCTGTTGTGGAGCCATCAGTATAGATAGGTACTTTATCTGAGTTTTCCAACAAATGAGTTTTATGGAGCTGTTGATAGTTTATATTTGCCAGAGAGGATTTTCCCCATCTTGAAAAGAAATTGTCGCAGAGAGATGAGAATTCAGTCCAGGGAGTTTCAGGAGTAGCAAGGTCTTGGAATATGTTGTGAAATTTAATATCCCAACTGATCATAAGTTCTTGCAGTCAGATCCCTGCGGGGCGGTTTTCATTAGGCTTGTTGTGATATAATTCAGCATATTGAGGATCAAACAGGTACTGCCAGCTGGGGTGGAATGGCATGCTTTTAATTTTTGCTGCATAATTACACAATAAGGATTTTCTCCTGAGATGCAAAGGGGATTCATTTGCCTCAAAATAGAGGCTGTGGACCGGAGATGTTCTGAAGGCTCCCACAGCTATCCTAAGAGCACTATGCTGTATGGTGTTCAGACGTAATAGTGAACTTTCCCTAGTGGAGTCATAGACACGTGATCCATAATCTAAGCGTGATCTTATTAAAGCTCTATACAGATGAAGGAGAGAGCTTCTGTCAGCACCCCAGGACTTAGCAGAGACTGCTCTCAGGATGTTCAGTTTTTTAAGATATGTAGTTCGAAGGAAAGCAATATGGGAAGCAAAATTAAGTTTGTTATCTAAATATAACCCCAACAGACGGAAATTGTTAGTGACAGGAATCAGGTTGTTTTTTAAAAATATTTCTGGATCCGGGTGAAGCTTGCGTTTTTTACAAAAATGAATTGCACTAGATTTCTTTTCTGATAGGGAATAGCCATTTCGCAATGCCCATGATTCAATTTTAGCGATGGAAATTTGAAGTTGACTTTCAATGCTGTTCATGGTTTGGGATTGACAAGAAACAACGAGGTCATCAGCGAACATATACGATTCTACTGTATTCGGTACATCCTGCATCATGTTTGTAATTTTTATTGAAAATAACGTTGGACTAAGAATGGACCCCTGAGGAACACCCTCCTCCTGTTCAAATGATTTGGATAAATTGTTCATGTATCTAACCTGAAATGTTCTGTGACATAGGAAGTTTTGTATAAAGTGGGGTAAATGACCTCTCAAGCCAAAAGAATGAAGATCTTGAAGTACACTGTATCGCCAGGTGTTATCAAAGGCTTTCTCAATATCGAGATTGATCATGACCAGATGTTGTCCCCTTATGAAGGCATTTCGGATGTTTGCTTCTGCTTTTATCATTACATCTAACGTGGACCGGTTCTTTCGAAACCCGTACTGATTGTGATTTTGCAAGTTGTTAGTTTCCAGGAACCACGTTAGCCGCCTGTTAACCATTTTTTCCAGGACTTTGCCTAAGCAGCTGGTCAGTGAAATCGGCCTGTAATTATGTGGAAAGCTGCGATCCTTTCCTGGCTTTGGAAAGGCTAGTATAATTGAGTGACGCCAGGAGTTTGGGTAAGTATTTTCCAGAAATATTCGATTGTAATATTTTAACAATGCCCTTTTTGTTCTGTTGTTTAGTTGGCTTATCATGACGTAGTAGATCCCATCTGGACCAGCAGCACAACTGGAAGTTTTATTGAGCGCCCCTAAAAGTTCTGTTAATGTAAATGGCTGGTTGTACGGGTGTGAAACTCTAGTGGAGAAATTGATCTTATGCTGCTCTGATGATTTTTTAATTTTCTGAAAGATTGGGTTGTAGGTAGATATGCCTAATATACTGGCAAATGATTCGGCTAAGGCATTTGCAATTTCTGCCGGAGAGGACAACTCCTTTCCTTTCCAGTTTAATATTGAAGCCGGGGACTGGACATATTTGCCATCAATTGTTTGTATTTTCTTCCAGATGAGTCTGATATCTGTGTCCTTGTTTATACTAGAGGAAAAGCTAATCCATGCTTCTCTTTTTGCTTTCCTTCTTATTTGGCGGAACTTAGCTTTCATTCTTTTAAAACTAATTAGGTTACTGGTTGTGGGGAATTTGCGGAACAAATTCCAAGCCCTATTTTTTTCCTGTTTAGCGTATGTACAATCCGGATTCCACCAGTAATTATTGTGTTTGCGTTTCCCAGGCAAGGACTTTGGTATTGTAGAGTTGGCAGCTTGTAATATTTGATTAGTTATATGTTGTGTGACATAATCTATGGGTTGAAGCTGAATTATTTCATCATCTAACTGAACATTTGAAGAATATTCATTCCAGTGTGCCCTACGAAATTTCCATTTGGAGCAACCCGGCAAAGGGGAGTTTACCCGTGTTTGCAGCTTGCAGCGAATTGGTAGATGATCACTATTTAGTGGATTTTCAAGAACAGACCACTCCGTATTAGTACATATGGAGGGAGAGCAGATTGAAAGGTCTATTGCACTCATGGATCCTGTAGAAAAATGTATATAGGTAGGCTCTCCAGTATTCAAAAGGGTAAGTTGGCACACATCGAGAAGATTTTCTATTTGTTTACCTCTTTTGTCGATTGTTGGAGATCCCCACAGCGAATGATGAGCATTGAAGTGCAAATAGAAAGCAAATAGAAAGGAGGTGGTAGCTGGTCTATTAGATTTTCTAGATTTTCTGAGGAGATTGAGGAATTTGGGGGAATATATATAGATGCTATTGTAATAGTCATGCCAATTTCTGCGCGCATTGCCACTACCTCAAAAGGAGTCTGAAGAGCAACAGGTTTAGATGGAATATTATTTCTAACAAGAACTGCCACGCCTCCATGGGCCGGCGAGTCGATACTCCTATCTCTTCTGAACATGGTATAATTTTTAATGGGTTTAAAAATTAAATAGATTTAAATAGGTTTCTTGTAGGGATATACATGCTGGTTCATAGCGGTTTACGAGATCGTGTAAGTCATCTTTTGCATTACGAAAGCCTCTACAATTCCACAGAAGAATTCTTTCCATTATGCGTTCTTGTTAGTTGTTTTTGCTTCTGACAGTTTTTTGGTTGTAGCTCGTTTATACCTCTCTATTTTTACTTTGTCTTTCTTAGGAAAGAAAGGACGTGTCGTGTCCATCTCATCAGTTGCGTGGAGTTCTAAAATTCCATCATCTGAATTTTTCTGCTGATCAATATCCATTTCCGTTGAAATCCGTGGATGCACCATTGGGGTTTCTGTAGCTTTTGGTTTCATTGTTGACGCATTGGCTGGAATGGAGATTGGAGTATTGCTGGCTTGTTCAGTTGTTTGTTGTGAAGGACACTGTTTGGGAGGAGTGAGTATGGCTCGTGCCCAATTCGCGATAGATGTGTTATGAGGAACTGTAACGTCTGTTTGGATACTTACTGATTGCACCTGTTTGGCAGCTGTGGCATACGTACGCTCTGGCTACATTTTGATTATTTCTCTTCTCGCCTCTGAATAAGTGACTTTGTTCTCCACTTTATATTTCTGTATTTTTTTCCCTTCCTTCCATAGTTCGCATATTTTGGAGAAAGCTGGGTGATTACCTTTACAATTTGGCAATGAGGAGTGGTAGCAATGAGGAGTGGTTGCAATCGGATTGGTTGTGGTCCTTCGATCCGCAGTTAGGACATATTGCCTCACCTGTACATGCAGTCTGAGAGTGTGCATATTTTTGGCACTTATAGCACCTGATTGGGTTTCGGATGTAGGGTTGGACGCGGCAATGGAGATAGCCTGCTTTGACAGATGTTGGTAAGATGGGAGTGCTAAAAGTGAGGATTATGCTCCTTGTTGGAATGAGAGTACTATCTTTATGAGTCATGATTCTCCTGGCTTGGATGACTCTTTGTTCTCGTAGCTCTTTGACTATTTCCTCTTCTGATACGGTTAATAAGTCCCATTCTGCAATTACTCCCTTGGAGGAATTTAAGGTGGCATGGGGAGTGACTTTTATTGGATGTCCGCCGAAAGTTGTCAGACTTAATAACTTTGCAGAATGCTGGGATTTCATGGTCTCTACCAAAAGATCACCAGACTGGAGTCGCCTTACTGATATTGGTGAACCTGCGACAGCCTCTAAGCATTTTTGAACAAGGAATGGGGGCAATTTACTCAAAGGCTGGTCTGATGTAGAGTGCAGTATGAGGAATGCTGGTATCTCCTCTTGAAGATTTGTTTTCAACCTCTTGGGTTGGGAAAAGTCATCATCGGTGTGTTTTGTCACTAGTTTTGAGCTTGGAGGCTCTAAATCCCCAGGGGCTCGCATCTGATGAGTATGGGCTTGGCAAACCCTGGGTTCTCAGCTGGATATCACGTAACCTTCTGTGCACACGTGCACAGAAGGTTACGTGAAACTGGTTGTTTCACGAGAGGTACCATGAATCGAGAGCGAATGATGAGGACGCCAGACTATGAGGAGAATGTCCTACGTCTTGCAGAAGGCAATCCGAGTACGAGTACTCGAGCGATAGGCCAACGATTGGGTATTTCCCAATCCACTGTATGGAGGATACTGTCAACAAACCAAATGAGTTCATACCATCTGCAACGCATCCAATCATTGGAGCCTGCGGATTATCCACTCCGGAGAACTTTTGTTACTTGGTTTCTTCAACAGAAATGATTTGCAAATGCTGACTTCCAGCGGGATCGCTGTTCACGCGATCTCCCATTCAGCGTCCTCTACCACATGATGAAGGCATTTCGAACCATGCAAAGCTATGTGATTCCGATTCGTCTTTGTGCCCCCTACAACTCCCGCAAGTTTGTCGCACTGGTAGTGAATCACCCTGTATATAAGCTTTGCACCGGCAAAGTCCTGAACGCCCCAAGAGTAATCCTGAGCACATTATGTTGTATTGTGTTGAGACAGGCTAACAGAATCTTTCGGGCAGAGTCATAAACAGGAGCACCATAATCTAATTGAGATCTGATTAAGGCCCGGTATAGTTGGAGTAGAGTATAGCGATCAGCTCCCCATGTCATAGATGAGATGACTAAGTATATTCAGCTTTTTCATACAGACAGTTCGTGTTTGTAGTATGTGTTTCTGGAATGTCACTTTAGTGTCAAGGGTTATGCCCAAGAATCGGATATTGCTTGTAATTGGTATCGGTTGATTCCCCAGTGATAATTCAGGTTCTGGATGTAGTTGGCGTTTTTTACAAAAGTGAATGGCTGCAGTTTTGGTTGCTGATAGATGATAACCATTACGTGAAGTCCACGAAACTATTTTGTTTATTGGAAGCTGCAAATGTCGTTCAATGGAACGCATATTCTGTGAATGGCGAGGTATTGCAAGATCATCAGCATACAGATAGATTTCTATGTTACATAAAATGTTCTGCACTAAATTGTTTATCCTAAGAGCAAAGAGGGTAGCGCTGAGTACCGATCCCCGTGGTATACCTTCACTTTGGATAAGAGCTTGCGAAAGAGCATTACAAAAACACACTTGAAAAGTTCTATTTTTAAGGTAACTCTCTATGATCATTGGGAGTCGACCTCTAAGTCCTATTGCATACAGGTCTTGCAGAATACCATAGCACCAGGTGGTATCAAAGGCTTTTTTAATATCCAGGAACACCATGACAAGATGTTCTTTTCGAATAAAGGCGTTCCGTATGTTACACTCAGCTTTCACCATAAGGTCTAATGTGGATCGGTTTTTGCGGAAGCTGTATTGATTACAACTGATGATTGAGTGGGATTCTATGTACCATACAAGTCTATTGTGTACCATCTTTTCCAATGTCTTGCCCAACTTGCTGGTAAGGGATATCGGTCTATAGTTGCATGGATTCGTCTGATCTTTCCCTGGTTTGGGAAAAGCTAGCACTGTTGAATGACACCATGAGCGAGGATAATAGGTTTCGGAGAAGACCTGATCCAGAAAAAGCAATAGGGTTGGTTGGATTGGATATTTTACTGGCGCATCAGCTTCTATGGCTATAATGCGCCAAACTTATGATTTATGGCTTATTCAATGATGTCTTTTGTTATGATTTTTATATCAAATTATAGTAGTTAATCTGTTTGAGAAACTGGAAGACTTCGGATATATTAGATTTATCTGACAATATTGTTCTTAATGAAAATGTGTCCATTCCTTTTAAGGATTTAAAGGTAATCTGACGCTGTCATGTGAAGTTAGGGCAGTCAAGTAGAATATGTTGGATCGTTTGCACTGTGTGACAGTCGGAGCACTGCGGCGGAGATTCGGCTCGGAGTAGATAGGAGTGGGTAACATTGGTGTGTCCTATTCTTAATCTGCTCAGTATAACTTCTTCTTGTCTGTTGGTTCTTGTACTGGTTTTCCATTGTTGTAACAGCGGTTTTATCTGTAATAGTTTGTTACCAGCCTGTTCCTGCCATTTTTGTTGCCACTGTTTTTCGCCACTATTTCGAATTGTAGTTTTGTAGTCCAGGTATGGTATTTTTATGCTATTGTTGATTGGGCCTTCTGCTTGTTTTGCTGCTTGGTCTGCCTGTTCATTGCCATCTATTCCTACATGTCCGGGAACCCAGCAGAATCTTATGTTCTGCTTTCGCTTTGCTAGTTTTGAAAGCGTGTTATGTATTTTACATACGGTCGGATGGATATTTGTGGTGCTATCCTTTAAGGCTTGCAGAGCATTGAACGAATCTGTAAATATTATGCTGTTGGCGATGTTGGTTAGCCATATATGGTTTATGGCTAGTTGTATAGCCTCCAGTTCTGCCGTATAAATGATGCACTCAGTTGGAAGTAGTTTGGAAATGATGGTGTTGGGGAATTTGGCTGCAATTCCTACTTTGGTTTCTGTTTTGGAGCCATCTGTGTATATCAAAGTAGAATTACAATGTTGGTCTCTGTAGGCTGCGTGTAATTGTTTGAAATTTTGTGTAGGTAGGGAATCTTTGTTCCATTTATGCATATGGAGATCGCATATCGTTTGAATGGTATCCCAAGGTGGATATGGAATTTTAGGAGAAACTGCTATCTGACTGAGATCTAAATTACGTTGCTGGATTAGGTCTCTTAAATATATGCCTGCTGGTTTGTTAGCATTTGGATGTACTCTATATAAGTTTTCCAAACTTGGTTCGTGTAGGATTGTCCATGTCGGGTGGTCAGGTATTGATTTTATCTTTGCAGCGTAGTATAACAACAAGTTTTGTCTCCGGAGTTGTAGTGGTGGTTCATGAGCTTCTGCATATAGGCTGTGGACTGGTGAGGTGCGATATGCTCCTAAAGCTGTTCGTAAAGCGCTGTGGTGCACTGGATCAAGCCACCTCAGGGCACTTGGTTTGGCTGAGTTATACACTGGGGCTCCATAGTCTAGTCGAGATCTTATGAGGGCTCTGTATAATCGCAACAGAGTAACTCTATCTGCACCCCAGGTCGTTGCGGACAAGACTCTCAAAAGGTTTAGTTTCTTGAGGCAGTTTGTTCTTAGTTGTTTTATATGTTCTAAAAAAGTTAGTTTTTTATCAAGAATAAGTCCAAGAAATTTTATGGTTGGCTTGATTGGGATTAACTGTCCATTAAGTTTTAATTCCGGATCTAAATGAAGGTTTCTTTTCCTACAGAAGTGTACGCCTACAGTTTTTTGTGTTGAGATCGTGAAACCATTTTCCTGAGCCCAGTTGCTGACTTTGTTTATTGCACCTTGTAACTGGCGTTCTATTGTTCTCATGTTTTGGGATTGGAAAGAAATACTGAAATCATCTACGTAAAGAGCTGTATTTATGGAGGATGGTATATGTTGGGTTATAGAGTTTATTTTTATTGCAAACAAGGTGGCACTGAGGACTGATCCTTGCGGTACTCCTTCTTCTAGTAGGAAGACCTTTGAGTGTGTAGTTTGTATTCGCACTTGGAAAGTTCGATGCTGTAAAAAATTCTGGATGAAAACAGGGAGATGTCCTCTTAGTTTTAAGTTATATATGTCCTGGAGAATGCCATAGCGCCAGGCTGTATCATATGCCTTTTTGATATCGAAGCATATCATGACTAAATGTTGTTTTTTAATGAAAGCATTTCGTATGTTGTTTTCTATTTTAATCAATAGGTCCAAGGTTGATCTATGTTTCCTGAAGCCACACTGCACCGGGCACAAAAGGTTATGGTTTTCTAGGTACCACATGAGTCTTGAATTTATAATCTTTTCCATTAACTTTCCTAGGCAGCTGGTAAGTGCTATTGGACGGTAGCTGTTTAGATTAGTAGGATCTTTGCCAGGTTTTGGGAAAGCGAGGACAATTGCATGATGCCACTTGCTAGGAAATTCTTGTTCCATATAAATTCTGTTGTATAAAAGAAGTATAGATTGTAAAGATTCTTCGCTGAGTTTCTTTATCATTATATAATTAATGCCATCTGGACCTTCTGCACTTTGTTTTGTTTGTGACAGTACCTTATGGAGTTCTGCTATGGTTAGTGGATGGTTATATTGTTCTAAATATTTTGTGGAGAATTTTAAGTTGTATTTTTCTTGATGATTTTTATATTTCTGGAATTCCGGTGAATAGGATGTGGTGGCAGATATTTTGGCGAATGTTTCACCTAAAGCATTTGCTATTTCTTTTGGAACGGCGATGTCTTGTCCTTGCCAGTTGATAATTGGATGTACTAAATTTTGGTATCTATTGTTCATTTTTCTTATTTTATCCCAAACTGTTTTAGTATTTGCAGTTCTATTTATAGTTGAGGTGAAACGTACCCAGGAGGCTTTCTTGCATGCCCGTCTGACATATCTTGCTCTTGCTCTCATTTTTTTAAAATGTATTAGATTGTCTGTGGTAGGATTTTTGCAAAAAATATTCCATGCTCTATTTCTATCTCGTTTTGCTTGGGTACATTCCTCATTCCACCAAGGCTTTGGGAATAGGGGAAGTTTGGTAGATGTTTTTGGTATTGATTGTTCTGCTGCTTGGCTAATTTGATTCGTTACATATTGTACTGCTTGGTCAATGGTTAGTTGTCGGACTCTCTGTTGTTCTATTACTGCTAAATTTTTGAATTTTTCCCAGTCTGCTTTGTGAAATTTCCATTTGGGTTTTTGTCTGGATTGACATAGGGTGTCTTTTGTTAAAGTGACAATAATGGGGTAGTGGTCACTGTGTAATGGTTCATCATGAACTGTCCATTCTAAAATAGGATATAATGCTGGGGAGCATAAAGTAAGGTCTATCGCTGAGCTTGTTCCTGTTGGAAGGTGGAAATACGTGTGCTCTCCACTGTTCAGGAGGATTAGATTTTTGGCATCTATTACTTTTTCTATTTGATGTCCTCTTTTATTAAAATCAGTATTTCCCCATAAATGGTGATGTCCATTTAGATCCCCCATTATACAGTAGGGAGGGGGTAGTTGATCTATTAGTTCTTCTAAGTCTTTGTAATTTATTTCCTGGTTCAGAGGTAAATATATTGATACTATTGTTATTAAACGACTTGTTGCTATACGTACTGCTACTGCCTCAAGAGTGGTTTGTAGGTGGACTGCTTGGACTGGTATGTGAGAGTTGACAAGGATTGCTACTCCTCCATGGGCTATAGAATTATTTATTCGGTCTCGTCTATGTATACTGTAATTCTTGATTAAGATTGCATCGTCAGATTTTAGATACGTTTCTTGTAAGCAGAAACATATCGGGTGATATTGAGAAATTAAATCACGAACATCGTCAATATTCTTACGGAAACCTCGGCAATTCCATTGAATAAAAGTACTACTCATTGTTTTGTTTTAGATGAGTTTTCTGGTTGTTTTCTCGTTACTGTTTTAAATTTTTCTGTCCGTGATTTGTCTTTTTTAGGGAAATATGGCTTTCCAGTGTCCATATCTTCCTCGGCAAATATTTCTAGAACGGGTTCTTCTTGTTGTGTTTTTCCTGCTGTGTCCATTTGTTCAGCAGCATGGTGCATTATTATCGAGGTATCGTCTTTGGTTTTTCCCTGCGGTGGTGAAAGTACTGTTGGTGGAACTGAGATAGGGGTGTTTGCCGCCTGTTCTCGTTTCTGCTGTTTTGGGGGCATGAGCCATTTGCGTGCCCAGTCTGACAACGATTCATTTGGTGCTATTGTAACGTCAGTTTGTGATCCTGTTGTTTGTTGGTTCTGGGTTATTTGCACTACTTGAGCTATCTGTGCATAGGTAGGTTTCCTTGTGTTGGCTGGTTGTATCGTCTTTCTGGCTTCCTGGTATGTAACTTTGTGTTCTGCTTTGTATCTTTGGATTTTCCTTTCCTGTTTCCATCTTTCACATTCTCGAGAGTAGGCAGTGTGGCTTCCACCACAGTTTGGGCATTTAGGGTGCTCGGTTGTGCATTCTTGTGTGTGTGTGTGTGTTATGGGGGTTTAATGGCGCATAAGCTGCTGTGGCTATAATGCGCCTATTCACATGAAAATGCTAAACACAAAATTTAAGCATAGCTAAAAACCTAATTTAGGCATAACAGCTTGGTTGCGTTTACAGAGATACTTTAGAATTTATCATAAAGTCCAATTATTTTCAGATAAGAGAAAAACTCGTTGATGTTTGCATCATCTCCAATAATATGTTGCAATGTCATTGGTTCTCGTAGATTTCTCAGGGAACAGAGGACGGATGTTCTGTCCTGTTGATATTGAGGGCAGTCTATCAGAATATGTTTTACTGTTAAATTTTCTGAACAGTATGGACATTGAGGAGGAT
Source organism: Mastigoproctus giganteus (assembly GCF_048544385.1). Classification (NCBI taxonomy): domain Eukaryota; kingdom Metazoa; phylum Arthropoda; class Arachnida; order Uropygi; family Thelyphonidae; genus Mastigoproctus; species Mastigoproctus giganteus. The sequence goes on from NC_143579.1 coordinate 158,989,154, forward strand.
CTTCGCCTCTGAGCAGATGGAGGTGGGTCAGATATGTGTGTCCAATACGTGCCCGTGCAAGAACCACTTCTTCTCTTCGCACTGTTTTGGTGCTAGAGCGCCAATGCTTTGGATCCTGCTTCAACTGATAGAGTTTATTATTCTTTTGTGTGTGCCATAGCTCTTTCCACTTCGCGAAACCTGCTGTTCGTATGATGTGACAGTAGTCAGAGGCTGGAACCGGACTGGAGGTTAAATCAAAGGTTGACGGATTTTTAGCATTTTCATCAGCAAGTTCGTTACCCTTTATCCCCGAATGTGCTGGGATCCAGCAAAAGGTCACTGATTGATGACGTTCTTCAATTTGTAATAGGAGTCTTCCGATTTGATTTAACACAGGATGAGCCTTGTAGGAGGAGTTTTGCATTGCAGTTATTGAGCTGAGAGAGTCTGTGTATACAACATATTTTACAGATGGGTTGAGATTCAGGTTTTCTAAAGCTAATTTTATTGCATGAAGTTCTGCGGAGAAGCTGCTGTACTCAGGTGGAAGGGCAGCTGAGATGATAGTAGAGGGAAATACTGCCGCTGCTCCAACGGCTGAATGTGATTTGGAGCCATCAGTATATATGGGCAAAAAATCAACGTATTTCTGAATATGGCTTGCATGGAGTTGCTTCATATTGAGTGTTGGTAGACGATTCTTTCCCCATTTGTCAAGATAAGTATCGAAATATAACTGAGGAGGCGGAATCCATGGCGGTTGGGAGTAATTCATTAAATGTTGCCTGTTGAAAATCTGAACTTTCCAACTCTGCATTAACTCAATGAGGCGTAAGCCTGCTGGTCTTATTTTACTGGGTTTATTTCTATAGAGGTTTTGAAGTGGTGGATTAAAGAGGTATGGCTGAACAGGATGATGACCACAATTTTGTATTCGGGCTGCATACTTTAGAAGCAGCGTTTTTCTGCGGAGGTGAAGGGGGGGCTCATCAGCTTCAATGTACAAGCTATGAGTAGGAGATGTCCTGAAAGCACCAAGTGCAATCCGCAATGCGCTATGCTGTATAGGATCCAGCCATTTCAATGTACTCTTACGGGCGGAATCATAAAGAGGAGCACCATAATCCAATCGGGATCTGATCAATGCTCTATATAAGAGCAACAAAGATGTACGATCTGCTCCCCAAGACAAGGCAGATAAAGCTCTTAGTATGTTCAGCTTTTTGAGGCAGGATATACGCACAGATTTAATGTGCTCAAGGAAATTCAGTTTCCTGTCAAGGATTAAGCCCAAGAATTTGATGCTGTTAGTCACTGGAACAGTAAAGTTTTGCATCTGAAGTTCGGGATCTGTATGCATTTTCCGTTGATTACAAAAGTGGATTGCAACAGTTTTCTGCTGTGATAGATGATAGCCATTTAACTCTGCCCACCTTTGGACTTTATTTAAACATATCTGCAGCTGCCGTTCAATGGATCTCATATTCAGAGAATGGCAAGAAATAGAGAGATCATCGGCATAAAGGTAGGTCTCAACAGTATTTGGAAGATCTTTTGTGATGGAATCGATTCTTAGGGCAAACAGGGTTGCACTAAGTATGGACCCTTGTGGCACTCCTTCTTCCTGTAAAAATGTCATAGAAAGCGAGTTGCGGTATTGAACTTGGAACGAACGAGTCCTGAGAAAGTTCCTGATGAATATAGGAAGGTTGCCTCGTAGACCTAGAGCATGGAGGTCACTGAGAATGCCACGACGCCAGGTAGTATCAAATGCCTTTTCTATGTCTATGGAAACCATAACAAGATGTTCATTTTTCACAAAGGCATTACGAATTGCAAACTCAGCTTTGATCATGAGATCTAAGGAGGACCTGTTCTTTCGAAAGCCATGCTGATTATTGCTAATTAGTTGTTGCGTTTCGATGATCCAAACAAGGCGATTATGGATCATTTTTTCAAGTAATTTACCGAGGCAACTGGATAGAGAAATAGGTCTATAACTGTTAGGACTGGTAGGATCTTTACCGGGTTTCAAAAAGGCAAGAACTGTGGCATGATGCCAAGAGCTGGGATAAATGTTTTCCATAAATATCCGGTTATAATAGACCAGCAGTATTTGTAAATTTCTCTCACCAAGGTGTTGTAACATAATGTAAGAGATTCCATCTGGTCCAGCGGCACTGTTGCGTGTTGTTTTAATGACATGTATAAGTTCATGATATTGCAGAGGCTGATTATATGGAAAGAAAACTGAAGTTCGAAAGTTGATGGCTCGTTGTTCAGTCTGGGTCTTTATTTTCTGGAAATCCGGAGAATAATTTGATGCCGCAGAAACTTCGGCAAAAGTTTTAGCCAAGGCATTTGCAATGTCTTGAGGAGCAGATAGTTCTTGCCCATTCCATGAAAGAATTGGTGAAGGGGTGGTTGGAAATTTTCCAGAAATCTGCCTGATTTTCTTCCATATTAACCTGGAGTTAGTGTTTCTGTTTATGGTGGATGCAAACCGAATCCAAGAATTTTTCTTTGCTTCTCTTTGAGTGCGACGTGCTTTTGCTCTTAGTTTCTTGTAATTGATAAGATTAGCTGTGGTTGGGGATCTACGAAATAAATTCCACGCTTTATTTTTTAACTTCTTAGCTATTGTGCATTCTTGATTCCACCAATAGTTAAGGTGCCGTCGGGATTGGGGATTCGACAATGGAATCGAACATTTAGCTGCAGATATTATATGTGAAGTGATATACTCTGTGGCTTCATCTATCGACTGTGTTTGTATATATTGTTCATCCAGGGTGACAACTGATTGAAATTTGACCCAGTTGGCTTGAGAGAACTTCCATTTCCTGCAGGGTATGATTAATGGTGGTTGTGCAGTGAGCAGGTCGCAAATAATCGGAAAATGGTCGCTGCCCATGGGATCGTCTATAACAGACCATTCTATAATTGGATACAGAATCGGGGAACATATTGATAGATCGATTGCAGAGGTTTGTCCAGTTGGTAGTTGTATGTGAGTAGGTGCACCAGTATTAAGAACAGTAAGGTTTTCCTTATCCAGAAAGGTTTCAATTAAGCGGCCATGGATATCTAATTTTGTCGATCCCCATAAGGGGTTGTGGCCATTGAAATCACCCAAGAGACAGACAGGGGGTTCTAGTTGCATTAGCAGGTTTTCAAGGTCTTGGTAAGAGAAGGTATGACTTGGTGGGAGATAGACTGATACCAGTGTTAAAGCAATCTGGGTTATCAAACGTACGGCGACAACTTCAATTGTAGTTTGCAAAAAAATTTGCTTGGTCGGGATATTTGAGCTGACTAAGATGGCCACACCCCCACGGGCAGTATTTGAATTATTACGATCGTGCCGATAGATTACATAGTTCTTTATGTTGGTGGAAATTTGCGGAGTTAGATAGGTTTCCTGTAGACAGAAACCAACTGGAGAGTAGCGGTTAATTAAGACTTGAATATCGTTAAGGTTGCTACGAAATCCTCTACAATTCCATTGGAGAATGTAAGGCATTACTGATGTTTAGTAGAAGAAGCTGCTTCTGACTGTTTTTTTAATGTGACTGTCTTGTGACGTTCAGGCCTTGGTTTATCTTTTTTTGGGAATAATGGTCGACCGGTGTCCATTTCTTCTTCCGCATATATTTCTAAGATCGGTTCTTCCTGTCTGGATGAGTCAATAGTATCCATAGACGTTTCTTGGATATTCTTTTTTAAATTTGAGTTGCGATTATTCGGTATAGAAGAAATCACTGGGGAAGGAGAAGAAGTTGTAGCTGGTACTGTAAGTGCAGTATTACTTGCCTGGTTCAACTGTTTCGGGACATTGGACTGTTGCTGAGAGAGAACAGCCCGAGCCCAGTCAGAGATTGAGGTGGTAGAAGGGACTGTAACATCAGTTTGAGTGGCTACTGATTGATATTTTTGCGTAATATTGGCGTACGTACGTTTATTCATACTGGGAGCAATTAATTTCCGTGCTTCCTGAAAGCTCACTTTATTTTCAATCTTATATTTAACGATTTGCTTTTCAGTTTTCCATCTATCGCACGTCCTTGAGTAGGCAGGATGGTTTCCCTTACAGTTGGGACAAGTCATTTCTTTTGCCAAGCAGTCAGTTTGGGTGTGGTCAGCGGACCCACAATTAGGACAAACCTGGTTTCCTCTGCATGCCGTTTGAGAGTGGCCATACTTCTGGCACTTAAAACATCTCAATGGGTTAGGAATATATGGTCTAATGCGGCAGAGTAGGTAGCCTGCTTTTATCGATGGTGGTAGATTTGGCGTGTTAAAAGTTAGAATAATATTCCTTGTAGGTGTGAGTATATTTTCTCTTTTCACCATAATTCTTTTCACAGCAGTGACATTTTGATCTTGAAGCTCTTGTGTTAACTCCTCCTCCGTGACATTCAATAGATCCCAGCTGGATATAACACCCTTAGATGTATTTAGGGTGGCATGGGGAGAAACCTTTACTGGAATTCCAGCAAAACTTGTAAGTTTTAGCAGTTTCTCTGAATGTCTACTGTTCGCTGTTTCCAATAGCAGGTCGCCTGATTGTAATCTCCTGACTGTCTTAGGAGATCCTGCCAAACTTTCCAGTTGTTTCTGGATAAGGAACGGAGAGAGCTTACTGAGAGGCTGATCTGCAAGAGAGTGCATTATAAGAAATGCAGGACAATTTGTCGCTGAGGAAGTGGTTTTCAACCTCTTGGGTTGCGACGTATTATGGTCAGGGTCTAACTCTGGCCGAGAGCTTGTCGGCTCGAGAGGCGGAAAGGCATGTTGATCCATGTTTGCTCCTTTTAGTCCTTGGCAGATGAGCTTTTCTGCCAAGACTTCCGGCCCCGCCACGAGGAGGCAGGAGCAGTGCCCGGTGTGACCAAGCGTAGAGTATTAAGTGTTAGTAAAAGAAGTATGAAAAATAAAGAAAGGTAGCTTTTCTTTCTTGCTCTGTACAAGTACTTTTTGTGACAGTAGCTGATATAAAAAATAAATTTCTTAAGGGCAGTAACTTAATATAACTTTAAATCGCTTTTATATAATCACTTTTTAAGCACAGAGAAAACGCTCGATCACATTCGCTTGGCACCCGGGGCCTTGTGCATTCTTGATTGGTGTGTTCTCGGGAACCACATTTGGCACATATTGCTGTTCCTCTGCATGTTGTTTGTGAATGTCCGTATTTTTGACATTTAAAGCATCGAATAGGATTTGGTATGTAGGGTCGGATTTGACAAAGCAAGTATCCTGCTTTTACGTGCTGTGGTGGACTTGGAGTGTTGAAGGTTAAAATGATATTTCTGGTCTGGATGATTATTCCTTCTTTTTTGACCGTTATTCTTTTAACATGAATGACTCCCTGGGCTTTCATTTCTTGTAATATTTCTTCTTCTGTTATACTGAGGAGATCCCATTCAGAGATTACTCCTTTCGAGGTGTTTAAAGTATTATGGGGTGTAATGGATACTGGGATTCCTCCAAAAGTGGACGTTTTCATTAGTTGCTCTGACTGTCGTATATTGGCTGTCTCAATTAATAGGTCGCCTGATTTTAATCTTTTTACTGCTTTTGGAGTTTCAGCTATGCTTTCCAGACATTTTTGTATCAGGAAAGGGGATAATTTTCCAGTGGACTGTTCACCCGTAGAATGAATGATGAGATATTTTGGAGCGGGTATCTCATATATATCGGTTTTTTGCCTTTTGGCCATGTTTGTACAAATTTCTTCATGTTCTTGAGTTGATTGGGCCATGTTAGAGGATTTTGTGATTTTGTTGTCAGAATCCATGCTGTTTGCTCCTTTTCGCCCTGGGAGTGAGAGCTTTTCCTCCCAGGTTTCCAGCCCCGCCACGTGGAGGCAGGAGCGGTGCCACCTAGTGACCAAGCGGAAAAAAAAAATAGGTTAGTAGGTGATTAATATAAAGAAAGGTGACTTTCCTTTCTGTATTAGTAAGTTTTAATGTGCTAAATGTTATTAATATATACAGTAGGAGTTTAAGGAGATTGCAAAAACTTGCAATCTCCTTAAACTAAAAATAAGCTCTTTATAATAACTGGCACGCTAGAAAATTCGCTGAAAGGTCACTCGAATCACTACGCTTGGCACTCGGGGCCAAAGCAATAGGGAATTTAGTGCCTTTTTGTCTAGGTGTTGAACATGAGGTAAAAAAAAAAAAGACCATCAGGTCCTGATGCCCCATTTCTTGATTTGTTTAGAGCATCCTGTAGCTCCAACATTGTAAAGAGTTGATTTTATGGGAGTGTTATTCTTGTACTGAAATTTAATTTGCTTTGCTCCGTCCTTCTTTTAAGTTGCTGAAAAGATGGTTCATATGCAGCTCTATCTGAGGTTTTGGCAAAGTTTTCTGCAAGAGCATTAGTTATTTCAACTGGAGATGATAAATCTTGTCCATTCCCTCTCAGTTTTGGAGAGGATGCTGAGAGAACTCTACCATTTAGTTTTTTTTATTTTATTCCAGATTATTCTGCTGTTTGTGTTGTGCATTATAGTAGAGGAAAACTGGATTCAAGAATATTTTTTTGCCTTTTTCCTTACGAATCACGCTTTTGCTTTCATTTTTTTGAAATTTAAAAGGTTCTCAGTAGTTGGGTATTTACGAAACAGGTTCCATGCCCTGTTTTTCTCTTTTTTGGCAAGTTGGCACGCTTCACTCCACCAAAGATTGGCATGTTTAAATCCGTACTGGTTCGTTTAACGAACCAGTACGGATTTTTGGTATGGCCTTTGTCGCTGCATTCAGAATCTGAGATGTGATGTGCTGTGTGGCATCATCAATGGATTGGAAATTGATAATTTCATCATTGAATGAGATACTGAGAGCAAATAACTTCCAATCGGCTTTGGAAAATTTCCATTTTAAGCGGGAATTATTTGCCTGAGGGATTCTAGTTGTTTGGATTTCACAAATTATCGGATAATGGTCACTGTTAAGCGGTTTTTCCAGAATTGTCCAGCAGATGAGTGGATACAACGTTGGAAAGCAGATTGTCAAGTCTATAGCTGCAGTTGTTCTTGTGGAGAAATGAATGGAAGTATCAGCACTAGTATTCAACAGTGTTAGATTCTGTTTGTCAAGCAGCAATTACAGAACTTTTCCTCGTCTGTCTGTATGTGGAGCCCCAGATTGGGTGGTGTGCATTAAAATCTCCAAATAAACAAAATGGAGGAGGGATCTGTAACAGAAGTACTTCTAGGTCATTATAAGTATATTCTTTTTTGGTGATAGGTAGATTGAAACTACTGTTAACATGATTCCTAAGAAGACACACACTGCTGCTGCTTCTAAGGAAGTTTGCAGTGGAATGTGTTTAGTAGGGACTCTTGAGTTTACTAGAATGGCCACACCACCTCCATGCATGGTGGTATTATGATTTCTATTATGCTGATATACAGTATAGTTCTTGATTTTTGGAATTACTTGCGGAAGTAAATTAGTTTCTTGCAAACATATGCTTACCGGACGCTATTGTTGGCTAAGATCATGGATATCATCGATGTTACTACGTAGACCTCTACAGTTCCACTGTATAATGTGATTCATTATTTGTTTTTAGTGGTTGTGTTTGATTCAGTCTGCTTTTTAGGTCCAGTCTGCTTTTGTTTCTCCAATTTTATTCTTTCTTTTTTCGAGAATATAGGACGCGCTGTGTCCATGTTGTCTTCTGTGTACAGATCTAAGATTGGCTCATCCGGGTTGATGTTTTCATTAGTATCCATATTTGTTACATTTTGCCGAATTTCTGCATTGGGACTGCTGTTTTAGTTTTTATAGTTTCTAAGGAAGACTGAAAGCAGTTGGCAGTACTGTAATTGGTGTGTTGTTGGCAATATCTATCACATGCTGTTCCTTAGTAGATTGCTCATTTGAAAAGTATTGAGAGTATTTCTCTAGCCCAGTCAGCAATAGACATGGATGGGGGAACTGACACGTCTAAAAAGATCTAAATTGAGGGGCCCATCAGGCTCTCAGCTGCCCACATCAACGCCAGAGCTTGCACTTGGTCATCACGCAACACGACGGCAACCCCCAAGGCAGAATGCGCTGGTCCCACAGGAACTAGTAGTTGTTGGTGACTCTATTGTCAGGGAAACGGGAAACATCCTTTGTAAAAAGGATAGGTGGAACAGGACCAGGGTGTGTCTGCCAGGGGCAAAGGTTGATGACGTTGTAGAGCAGATATCATCTTTTAGGGGCACAAAAGGTGATATAGTTGTACACGTTGGCACTAATGATATTAAGAGTAGGAGACTGGCAGAATTACTTAACAAGTACAGGTCACTGATGAAATAAGCCGTGAATTAGGGTTGAATTTGAAAGTGTCTGCAATTCTGCCCAGACATGATAGGAGGGAGTATATGATGAGAGCCTTGTCGATCAATTCGGCCCTGGAAAGATTGTGCAAGGCTCAAGGGGTAGAATTTTTTTCAGCCTGGACTGTACTTTTTAACAGGAGAGACTGCTTCTACAGGGATGGATACACTTAAATAGAAAGGGTGCAAGAATATTTGCTGATGCTATCGAGGCAGTGGTAGGTGGGTCGGAAAACTGATAGCTTGGGGGGATACAAGGACTAATAGTTTAACAGTAGCCGCAGGCAGAGGTGAAGGTGATTCTTGCACAACTTCTATTAGAATAAGTAGCGACCTGGAGCGAGGGGTGTTGGGGGTTTCAGGGACGGATGGCAGTCATCGTGAAACAGGTGGGTATATGGGATGTGTTAGAGTAACTAAAAATAAGAATAGGTGCATGTATACTTGCATGTATACCAATGCTAGAAGTATAGTAAATAAATTTGATGAATTTGAAGTGTTGGTCAAGACATCAAAGGCGGATATTGTTGGGATATCAGAGACGTGGTGCCACACAGATATAAGGAATGCCGAACTGGAATTTGGGGAGTACAATGTGTACAGAAAGGATAGACAGGATAGGAAGGGAGGAGGTGTTATGCTGTTAATTAAGAAAAACATAAAATCAAAAGAAGTGCATCCAGTTGATATAGATGAACAGTGCACTGTTGAGTCAGTTTGGTGTGACATAAGGACTGCAAAAGCAAAAATAAGAGTAGGAGTGTGTTATAGGCCTAATGACTTGAATGAGTACAATGAACAATTGTACAGAGAAATAGAGTGGGCTAGTAAATCAGAATGTCTTATAATGGGGGATTTTAACTTCCCAGATATTGACTAGAAATTGTGGTTTGGTCACTCACACACCAGTCAGACTTTTGTGGATTTGATGGATGATTGTTTTCTGCAGCAGAATGTTCGAGAGGCAACCAGAGAGGCTAATACTCTTGATCTGGTTATCAGCAGTGATCATTCATGTATTAGGAATTTGCAGATAAAAGAACCACTAGGTGGCAGTGATCACAGTGTACTGACGTGGGATTTACTTAAAGATTTAGTTACCATCAGGGGTAAAGGAAAGGGTTTTTGCTTCCGTAAAGGCGAGTACAGTGGTCTCCGACAGTTTTTAAATTCTGTACAGTGGGATCAACTGACGATGTTACCAACAGTAAATTCTAAGTGGGAACATTCAAGGAATTAATCGTGGAAGCTACTAAAAGGTTCATACCTATTAAGAAATATTGTTCAAGGTTTAGGCCTAAATGGTTGTCAAATGAACTAATGAGACTCGTAACAGAGAAGAAAAATGCATGGGATGCATATAAATTATCAAGCGACTCAGAAGCCTATGGCAGATATAAGTTAATCTGTAATCAGGTCACAAAGGAGGTTCGGCAGGCGAAGGCAGATTACTAGAAATCCTTGGTAAATGATGCTAAGAAAAACAGCAAGGATTTCTTTACTTATATAAACTCTAAAAGGAAGGGGATGAATCTGATTGGTCCACTTGACATCAATGGTTCGACTGTTGATGATTCTGCTGAGATAGCAAACAAACTGAATGAGTATTTTGCATCTACATTCACACGTGAGGAATTATTAAGGTTTGAAAATGACAGAAGGTAATCAAATTGTAGCAGGATACTAAATGATTTTGTAATAGCTGAAAGCAAAGTGGAGGAGAAATTGTTGAAGTTAAACATAAGAAAAGCACATGGGGTGGATGGGATCTATCCAGTTATATTAAAGGAGGCGGCAAAGTAACTAAGCAAACCCTTAGCCATAATTATGAGAGCGTCCTTGGAGTCAGGGTAGGTTCCCACAGACTGGAGATGTGCAAATGTATCCCCAATTCACAAAGGTGGATCGAAGGGTGACATGAATAATTACAGACCAGTTAGTTTAACTTCTGTTCAGGGTAAAATAATGGAGTCACTGGTTAAAGATGCATTGCAGGATCACCTAGACAAGACTGCAGCAATAATTCAGACATAGCATGGGTTTGTTAAGGGAAAGTCTTGTCTGACAAATTTGATAGGATATTATGATGTGGTTACAAAGGAACTGGATGCAAAAAATAATTTTGATATCATATATTTGGATTTTAGGAAAGCTTTTGACACTGTTGCGCATGGAAGACTATTGTACAAATTGGAGCAGAATGGTATTAAGGGTAAGTTGCTACAATGGATAAAAGGATGGTTAAGTGGGAGAAGACAGAGTGTGGTAATCAATGGGTGCTGCTCTTCTTGGACTAATGTTATTAGTGGGGTCCCACAGGGTTCGGTGTTAGGTCCACTGTTGTTTTGTATATTTATCAATGATATTGATGAAGGCATATATCAGGCTTAATGTCGAAGTTTACAGATGATACAAAGGTTGGCAGGGTTGTTAATGACAGTAATGGCAGTGTGCTACTGCAACAGGATCTGGATAATTTGGGCAGATGGGCTAAGAAGTGGCAACTGAAGTTTAACCTTGACAAATGCAAAGTATTGCATATGGGTAGAAGTAACCCCAGAGAAAGGTACCAACTGTGTGGTACTACACTTAAGGTGGTAGAAAATGAAAAAGACCTGGGAGTAATTGTGCAGGCAGATATGAAGTTTTCTTAGCAATGCAGACAGGCTGCCAGGGCAGGTCATGGGGTTTTGTCAATGATATATAGGAATTTTGCTAGCAGGGAAAAGGAGGTGATTATCCCTCTGTATAAGGCAATGGTCAGGCCACGCCTTGAGTACTGCGTACAGGTCTGGAGGCCTCATTTTAGGAAGGGTGTAGATTTACTTGAGCGTGTACAGAGAAGGGCAACAAGATTGGTGAGGGGAATGAAGGGATCCTCTTATCAAGAGAGGCTTAGGTTCTGCAAATTGCAGTGGCTGGAGACTAGGAACCTGCGCGGTGATCTGACTGAGGTGTATAAGGCCTTGAATGGGTTCAGCACGATGAATTCTGATGGGATCCTTCCACTTGTTCAGATTACGAACCTAAGGGGGCATAAATTCAAATTAAGAAAGGACAGATGTAGAATAGATGTGCGGAAATTTGCCTTTAGCCAGTGGGTGGTTCATTGATGGAACAAACTTCCATCTGTCCTTGTGGAAGTTGATAGGTTGAATAAATTTAAGGAGAACTGGACAGGCATTTGGAGGGAATGGTGTGATTTTTTTTTTTTTTTTTTTGGCTGATGCTGCATAAGCTCATACACTTGGTATGTCAGAATGTTCAGCTCTGTGTATTGAATAAAGCTGCAGGTAGACAGATGATGGAGTGTCTGACTTTCCCCAATTTTGAAGGGACAAGTCAAATGTTGGAACATGAGCATGCCAGGGTGGAAGTGGTTGCTTTGGTGTTTCAGCAACCTTGTCTACCTTGATATTAAGTTCTTTGAGTAGCTCTTGGAGACAAATACCAAAAGGACAATTGGTAGTCTTACGGGTGTTGTAAAAATTTTCCCATCGTGGCTCAAAAATGGATGGCCACGTAGGATGGTCTGGCAGGGATTTAAGTTTTAAAGCGTACTATAGAGACAACTGCTTATGTTGAAGCGATAACGGCGGTTGATTTGCTTCGACGTATAAGCTCTGGACAGGAGATGTTTGATATGCTCCATTAGTGATAGGGAGGGCCTGATGATGGACAGGGTCCAGCCATCGAAGGACACTGTCTCTGGCTGAGGAATATACCATGGACCCAGAATCTAATTTGGATTGCACAAGTGCACGGTAAAGCTGTAGAAGGGTGCATCGGTCTGCACCCCAAGATGTAGAAGAGAGCGAGTGGAGAATATTAAGGCCGCTTGTGCACTTTGTGCGGAGTTGATAGATGTGATCCAGAAAGGTCAGCTTTTTATCAAATAAGAGTCCCAAGAATTTTGTGTCCGCTGCTATTGGAATAGCATTTTGTCCGAGCCTTAATTCAGGTTCAGGATGAAGATTACGCTTACGACAAAAGTGTACGCAAACGGTCTTCTCCGGCAAGAACCTGAAGCCATTAGCAAGTGCCCAGGAGTTGAGGCGATCAATGGCTTTCTCCAGTTGTCTTTCAATAACCCTCATGTTGCATGACTGACAAAATATGCTAAAGTCATCAACATAGAGGGCACTGTTTACAGTTGGAGGAAGTTGTTCTGTGATGGAATTTACTTTGATGGCGAAAAGCATGACACTTAAAACTGATCCCTGTGGTACTCCCTCTCCTTGGCTAAAGCCAGGAGAGAGTGAGAATCCCACATAAACTTGGAAATATCGATTGGCTAGAAAGTTTTTAATAAAAATGGGGAGATGCCCTCTAAGACAAAGGCTATGCAAATCTTATAATGCCAAATCTCCAAATTGTATCATACGCTTTCTCCATGTCAAAGAACACTGACACCAAGTTTTCGCGTTTTAGGAAAGCATCCCAGATGGATCTTTCCAGTCTAATAAGATGGTCCAAAGTGGACCGGTTCCTTTAGAAGCCATCTGGTCCAACATCACTTACTTTGGAAAGAGTGAGGGCTCTTTTCAGTTCCTGTATAGTGAATGCCCTGTTGTAGGGATAAAGGCTCTTAGACTTTAAATTAAGAGCCAGTTTTTCAATTTTATGTTTCAGGACCAGGAACTCTGGGGAATGCGAAGATGTTGCACAGATGTTAGAGAATGTTACCCCATCAGAATTGGCTATTGCAGTTGGATCTGCAATAGAGCATCCATTATAATCTCGAATTGAAGAAGGGTGGGATGTATATTTTCCCTTCATTTTTCCGGATTTTATCCCAGACCAACTTAGTATTAGTGGACTGAGTAATTTATGAAGTAAAACGGATCCACGATTCCTTTTGACGCTGACGGCGAATGTAGCGTGCTTTGGCTCGTGCACGCTTGAAGGCCATTAGATTAACAGTGGTAGGATATTGGCGGAATATCCCCCACGCTTTGTTTTGAGCCTTTTTTGCTGCTGTGCATTGTGAATTCCACCAAGGTTTGGGAAATGGTGGAAACTGGGCAGATGTTTTTGGAACAGCATTCACAGCTGTTTGGACGATAACTTCTGTGATGTATGTTACTGCATCATCGATAGGCTCCTGACTGACGGTACTGAGGTCAAAATTTGCCTGATGTTTGGAAGGGAGTCCAGTCAGCCTGATCAATCTTCCACCGTGGTAACCTGAAAGGAAGACACGGTCTCCCTATGTGTAAAGAAGTTATCACAGGGAAGTGATCACTTCCATATGGGTTCTCCTCCACTTCCCAGGTGAGTGAAGGGAGTAGAGAAGGGGAGCAGATATAGAGATTAATGGCAGAAAAAGAACTGGTAGGTATGTGGAAGGTGTTTGTTCCAGTATTTAGAAGGGAAAGGTCATTGTCTTTAAGCATACACTCTATGACTCGTCCCCTTCCATTGATGTTAGCACTACCCCACAGGATGTTATGTCCATTAAAATCCCCGAGAAGTAAGAAAGGGGGAGGCAACTGCGTTACAAGATCATCAAGGTGTTCCTGGGAAGTGTCAGTCCCAGGTGGGAAATAAATAGAGCACACGGTTAATAAAAATCCCACTGTAAGGCGAGTTGCAACAGCCTCTATGTTGGTTGTAACTAGCAAGGGCTGAACTGGAGTCTGGGTGCCCACAAGGATAGCCACTCCTCCATGAGCAGTACCATCCGCAATTCTATCCTTACGAAAAATTGTAATGTTATGCCTGGTGGGATCATCATTTGCGTTTAGATAAGTCTACTGCAAGCCAAAGCAAACTGGCTCGTGCTTTTCCAGGAGTACCTTGATGTCATCAGTATTTCGCCGGAATCCATGACAATTCCATTGTAGGAATTTAGCCATTATTTTGGCTTGGTGGGTCCATGAGGCAGCTTCCGAGGTGCTGAGGGTTTACTTTTCTCAGTCTTGGATATATCTTTTTTAGGGAAGAATGGACGCTGTCCCGTGTCCATTTCTTCCTTCATAAAGAGGTCCATGACTGATTCATCCTGTACCTCCTCATTCTCTACATCCATTGTTTCTGGTATCATGGGTGACTCTTCTGGACTTTTTGGCTTTTCGTTACCACTTGGTTTTGGTAGTGGTGGATATAGGAGGTACGGATATAGGAGTGGCAACTTATTATGTTTTTTTGGTGGGCTTTTGTGAACTCAATAAATAGCATGCAATCGGAGTGAATGACTCTCTTGGTGGTATAGTCATCTCAGTTTGTGTACCGATAGTGCATTTAGTAGAAACCTTCTGGGCATATGAAGGTTTCCTGCTATTTATTGGTTGGATACGTTTTCTGGCCTCTGGGTAGGAAATATTCAGCTCTGTTTTTAGTTTTTGGATTTCCTTTTCATCCTTCCACCGCTAGCATGCTCTAGAGTAGGCGGGATGCTCTCCTTGGCAATTGACACAGATCAGTTTTGGAGCTGAACATTCCTTGCTCTCTTGGTCTTTAACACCACATCGACCGCAGGCAGGGTTACCACGACAAGATGTTTGTGAGTAGCCGTATTTTTGGCATCTAAAACACCGCAGTGGGTTTGGAATATAAATCCTGACTGGGCAATTTAGATAGCCTGCCTTGATGGAACTTGGAGGCCGTGGGGTGTTGAACGTGAGGATAAGATCTCGGGTAGGGACGAGATTTCCATCCTTTCGTATTGATATTCTCTTGACAGCTGTCACTCCTTGGTCTTTTAATTCAGAGCAGGTCTCTTCTTTAGAAACATGAAGAAGGTCCAACTCTGTTATAATACCTCATGAAGAATTCAGAGTTTTGCAGGGGGGGGAGGTTACGGTGATAGGAATTCCCCCAATGGATGTAGAGTTCAAGATTTTAACAGCTTGTTTTGTGATGGAAACTTCAACCAAAAGGTCGCCAGAACGCAGTCGTTTAACGGATTTTGGTGAACCCGCCCACCCTTCTAATCCTTTCTGGATAAAGAAGGGTGACATCTTTCCAATTGGCTGCTCTCGGTGGAATGGAGAATGAGGAAAAGCGGTGTTAGGGGGCAGATATATTGAGGCTATGGTAATATTGAAGCCTATTGCTAGACAGGCTGCAACTGCTTCTAATGGTGTGATCAATGGTATTGTTTGGGAAGGTACATGTCTGTTAACTAATATTGCAACTCCTCCTCTCGTTATGCTATCCTTTCTATATGTGATATAATTTCTGATTATACTATTGTCTTGTGGTTTTAAATAGGTTTCTTGTAGGCAGATACTTAGTGGGTGGTACTGGATGATGAGGTCTATAACATCATTAGTGTTTTAGCGAAAACCTTGACAGTTCCATTTGATAATCGTATCTGTCATTTGGGGTTAGATGTTCCCTCGGATTGCTTCCTTGGGGCTGATTTAACTTTGTCTACCTTGGTTTTGTCTTTCTTTGAAAAATATGGTCTACCCGTATCCATTTCTTCTTCAGCGAACATTTCGAGAACTGGTTCCTCTCCTTGGTTTCTTGCATCTGTATCCATTTGTTCTGCAATCTTTTTTCCTATACTACCTATCTTTCTTTGTTTGCTTTTCTTCTTACATTTTCTGAATTATCTGGTGGGAAAGATAAAGGAGTATTGATAATCTTTTCTTGTTTTTGTGATGGAGATGATTTGTAAAACTCATGAACCCATCTGAGATAGATTCTCCTGGGGGGATTGTAACATCCGTTTGTGTGCCACAACATTTTGAATTGGGTAATTCAAAAGTGGAGCCTTTTTGATTGTGGTAATCTGCGCATAAGAAGGTTTGTTTGCTATATTTAT
Source organism: Mastigoproctus giganteus (assembly GCF_048544385.1). Lineage (NCBI taxonomy): Eukaryota > Metazoa > Arthropoda > Arachnida > Uropygi > Thelyphonidae > Mastigoproctus > Mastigoproctus giganteus. The sequence goes on from NC_143579.1 coordinate 159,005,254, forward strand.
TGCAATCGCCTTTTTAGCTTCTTGATATGAAACTCCATTTTCTGCTTTGTATTTTTGTATCATTTTTTCCTTCTTCCAAATTTCACACTCCCTTGAATATGCAGTATGTTCCCCTTTACAATTTACACATTTATGGTTTCCAGCTGTGCAAGTAGAAGTGGCATGTTCTTGCGAACCACAGTTTGCACATGTTAATTTTCCTCTACATACTGTCTGTGAGTGACCAAACTTCTGACAGTTGAAACAACGGAGAGGATTCGGGATATATGGTATTATATTGCAGTGTAGATATCCAGCTTTTACTGATCTCGGTGATTTAGGCGTGTTGAAAGTGAGTATCAGATTCTGGTTGGGGTGTTTATCCCTTATTTTTTAATTGTAATTCTTTTAACACTGATGACTCCTTGTTCCTGAAGCTCCATTTGAATTTCCTCTTCGGGCACATTTATAAGGTCCCATTCTGTCATGACACCTTTTGAGGTATTTAATGTATTGTGTGGGGATACCATTACTAGTATTCCTGCAAAGGCTGTAATAATTTTTCGGATTGTTTAGCATTGGCCGTTTCTACCAAAATGTCGCCTGATTTTAGTCTTTTGTTGTTGTTGTTGTTTGTTAGAGTTATTGGTGCATCAGCAACTTAGGCTATAATGCACTAATTACTGTCTGATATTTCCTTCGTTTTTCTTACAGGAGATAGCAGTTCAGATAAGGTGATATTTATTAATAAATTTTAGAAAAAGAAAAATGTCATCTATGTTCTCTCGATCTCCTAGAACACACTGCAGTGTTAAATGATTGTAATTATGAAAATTAGAGGAAAAAGCTGTTTTCCGTTCTTTTTGATATTGCGGGCATTCGATGATGATATGCTTTACTGTTAGTGGGCATAAACAATTACTGCATTGTGGAGGGTCACTGTTTGTTAGTAGATAGCTATGAGTGAGGAAAGTATGACCAATGCGTAATCTGGCTAAAATAGTTTCTTCCTTTCTGTTTCTTCTCATGCTGGATTGCCATTGCTTGGGTTCTCTCTTGATTTCAAAAAGTTTATTATTTTTCTGATCTTTCCACAAGCGTGTCCACACTTCTTTATATGTCTGTTTGATAAAAGACTTTTGATCAATATATGGAGTCCTGAAATTTGATGGTATCTCATTTGTAACAATTTTAGCAGCTAAATCTGCCTGCTCGTTTCCTACGATTCCAACGTGTCCAGGGATCCAGCAAAATATTACGAGCTGTCCACGTCCATGAAGTGCTAATAACTGTGCTAAAATTTTCTGTATCAGAGGATGACTAGGGAAGGATTTACACTGTAGAGCATTAACAGCACTCAACGAGTCCGTATAAATGATGGATTTAGCGTACGAGGCTTCGTTTATATTTTCTAGGGCTAGTAGAATACCATATAACTCTGAGGTATAATTACTGCATTCTGGTGGGAGCTGTCTGGAGATGGTGGCATTTGGTAGTACTACAGCTGTGCCAACTTTATTACCAGTTTTGGATCCATCTGTGTATAGCTGAATGAAGCTGCTAAACTCTGTAGAGTGAGCCATATGTATTTGTCTAATGTTGATTTCGGAGAAGCTATTCTTTCCCCATTGCTGAAAATGTCTATCAATATTTACTGGAGCCATGGGAAGCCATGGCTGCGTTTCCATGCTAGTATCCTGGAGGGTGTTAGAAAACTTCAGGCCCCAGCTTGTGATCAAAGCTTCAAGCCTAATGCCAGATGGTTTGTTGTAACGCCGTTTAGTTTGATAGATTTCTCTCCATTTTGGCGTGAAGAGGTATTGCCACATGGGATGATGTGGGAGACTGCTGATTTTGGCTGCATAATTTAGTAGTAGAGTTTCACGCCTAAGGTGTAACGGTGGTTCATAGGCTTCGGTATACAGGCTTAAGATTGGTGATGTGCGAAAAGCCCCCAGTGCAACTCTTAATGCACTGTGATGTACAGGGTCAAGCCATTTCAATACACTTGGCCTGGCTGAGTCATATGCAGGAGACCCATAGTCTAACCGGGATCTGATTAGTGAGCGGTATAGATGTAACAGCACGTACCGATCTGCACCCCATGACATAGAAGAAATTACTCTGAGAAGATTTAGTTTTCTAAGACAACTTGTACGAATATGTTTTATATGTTCCAGGAAGTTTAATTTTTTATCAAATATTACACCAAGAAATCTAATACTAGGTTGGAAAGTAATACAATGAGAATCCAAATGAAGGTCTGGATCCGGATGTAAAGAACGTTTGTGACAGAAGTGTACAGCAGTCGTTTTTGGTTTAGAAAGCCGATATCCATTATTTTTGGCCCAAGAGACTATTTTGTTAATGGTGCTTTGTAGTTGTCTTTCAATAAGTCTCATATTTTGAGAATGACATGACATGGCAAGATCGTCAGCGTACAAGTATGCGTCAACTGTGTTAGGTATGCACTTGGTAATAGAATCAATCCTAATGGCAAAGAGTGTGGTGCTCAACACTGATCCTTGGGGAACTCCCTCTTCTTGTACATATGCTCGAGATAATGAAGAGTGGAAACGGACTTGAAAGGATCTATTGCCTAGAAAGTTCTTAATAAATTTTGGGAGATGACCCCGAAGTCCAAATTTATGCAAGTCCTGAAGAATCCCATATCGCCAAGTTGTATCGAAGGCCTTTTCGATGTCAACACATACCATAACTAGGTGTTCATTTCTCAAGAACGCATTCCGGATATTTGTTTCGGCCTTGATAATGAGATCAAGCGTACATCTTTTTCTCCGGAAACCATACTGACTTGGGCTTAAAATGTTTTGAGTCTCTAATAACCATGTCAGTCTGGCGTTAATTATTTTTTCCAATGTTTTTCCCAGACAACTGGTTAGAGAGATAGGACGGTAATTTTTGGGATCTGTGTGGTCTTTTCCCGGTTTCGGGAAAGCTAGCACATAAGAATGGCACCAGCTAGCAGGATAATACTCCTCTAAGAAAATTCTGTTATACAGTTGTAAGAGTACAGTTAATGATTCCTCACTTAGATGACAGATCATGGTGTAATAAATTCCGTCAGGACCTGGAGCACTGTTTTTCACCCGTGCAAGTGCATTACGCAATTCATTCATGGTCAGAGGCAGATTATAAGAATGAAGGATGGCAGTATTAAAATTTAGTTTGTATTTTTCTGTCTGGGATTTTAGCAATTGAAATGCAGGTTCATATGTGGCAACAGCTGAAAGCGTTTCAAACGTAGTACCTAAGGCATTGGCAATTTCTGTAGGTTCAGAGATTTCTTTCCCTTTTACAAGTAGAATAGGAGAAGTTGTCTGCGAGTATTTACCATTAATTCTTTTGATTTTTTTCCATATTGTGGAAGTATCCGTGGATCTGTTTATGGTGGAGGCATAATGCGCCCATGCTTCTTTTTTACTCTCCCGTCTTATATGACGAGCTTTAGCTCTGACTCTCTTAAACTGTAGGAGGTTAGCTGTGGTTGGATGTTTTCGAAAAATATTCCAATATTTGTTCCTTTCTTTTTTAGCGCTGTTGCATGCTAGATTTCCACCACATTTTTGGATGAAGCCGGATTTTGGATGATGATTTTGGTATAGCAGTCTCGGATGCTTTCATTGTTGTATCTGTAATGTAGCTTACTGCAGAGTCAATTGTGTGGGTTGCTATGAAGATAGCATCTAAGTGAGCTATTTCTTGGTATTTAATCCAGTTCGCCTTAGCAAATTTCCAGGTTGTCCTAATGTTACTCTGAGGAGTAGAACTTATACAGAAAGTACAGATGATAGGAAAGTGATCGCTACCGCGAGGGTTATTAGTAACGGTCCAGTCTATGAGAGGAAATATCACTGGAGAGCATATAGAAAGATCAATAGCGGAGGTTGAGCCAGATGGTAAATGCACATATGTGTGAGCACCAGTGTTTAAAATTGTCAGGTTATGTTTGTCTAAAATTTTTTCAATTATCTGTCCTCTGGAGTCAAGATGTTGAGAACCCCATAGCGGGTGATGGCCATTCCAGTCACCCATAATACAAAAGGGGGCAGGTATTTGCATTACTAAATTATCTAAATCAGCAAAGGTGCATGTATGATTTGGTGATAGATACAATGAAACTAATGTTATTGTGATTCCGAAAGTGACACGGACAGCAACAGCCTCTAAAGATGTTTGCAGGGGGATAGGTCTAGAGGGCACCGAAGAGTTCACTATGAGTGCTACTCCTCCATGAGCTAAATTAGATGAGTTTCTATCTTTTCTATACATATTGTAATTCTTAATTTTCATAGATATTGCATTTGTGAGATTTGTTTCTTGAATGCATACGGCAACAGGCTTGTATTCAGATAGGAGATCGTAAAAATCGTCAAAATTAGCACGGAGCCCACGACAATTCCATTGAATAATTGTATCCATTGTTTGGTTTTAGCTAGTGTCTGCTAACTTCCGTGAGGTAGTTTGCTTACGCCTGTCAATTTTTCCTTTATCCTTCTTTGAGAAGACTGGTCTGCTTGTGTCAATGTCACCTTCTGGATGAATTTCAAGAAATGTGTCATCTTCATCCGCTTTTTCATCAGTGTCCATGGTATCAGATCTGAATGTGTGCGTATCAGTTCTTTCAGAGCTCTTAGTTCGTACTTTCGGTTGCTGATTAGGATTCTTATCTGGAGGTATTGTTACCGGAGTATTTACTTCTTGGGTTGCATATTTGGATGGAGATTGTTCTTTTAATGAAGTAAGTATTGATTTCGCCCAACCAGATATAGAGATATTTGGAGGGACGGAGCAGTCAGTCTGAGTTGATATTGTGCGTAGCTGTTGAGTAACTGAGGCGTATGTAGATGATTTAGTAGGGATTGCAAAGTGTTTCTTTGCCTCTTGATATGACACTTTGTTCTCTATTTTATATCTCTGAATGTTCTTCTCTCTTTTCCATTGGATACAATCCTTAGAGAAGGCAGAATGATTTCCCTGGCAGTTAGGACAGTTTTGGGTTTCATTATTACAGTCCGTATGTGTGTGTTCTTTTGAACCACAAGAAGCACAAGTGACTATACCTCTGCACACAGTTTGCGAATGACCGAATTTTTGGCACTTAAAGCACCGAACTGGGTTGGGAATGTACGGTCGAACATGGCATCTGAGATATCCAGCTTTTATAGTTGCGGGGAGATTTGGTGACTTAAATGTCAATATGACTCTCCATCTTTTTTGATGACAATTCTTTTTGCCTGGACTACATTTTGGTTACTTAATTCGGAGACAAGTTCATCCTCTGATACATTTAGAAGATCCCATTCAGATATTACCCCTTTAGAGGAGTTCAAGGTGGCATGTGGGGTAACCTTTGTGGGAATTCCACCAAAGGTAGATATTTTCAAGAGTCTTTCAGCATGTCTGTATTCACTCATCTCCACTAATAGGTCTCCAGATCTTAGTCGCCGAACCATTTTTGGAGGCCCAGCCACATTTTCGAGACATTTCTGAATCAAAAATGGGGAGAGTTTACTCAATGGTTGGTCTGTGGAGGAATGTAATATTAAGAAGAGAGGAGCAGAAAAATCTGTCCCTTCTTTTTTTTGTCTCTTAGCATGGGATTTATTCAAATTATCATGGTCGTCATGTCTACTTGAATCTGGATCAAGAGATCCATAGTAGGACTGTTTTGTGTTGTCCATAGTTGCTCCTTTTAGTCCCGGGAGAGTGGATTTCTCCTCCCAGGCTTCCAGCCCCGCCACGTGGAGGCAGGAGCGGTGCCACCAGTGACCAAGCGATAAGGTTGTTAGTGTTAGTGCGTTAATAGATTAGTTTTATATACAAGAAGAAAGGTGGCTTTCCTTTCTGTTGAGTAAGCTGACTTCTTTACTTTAGAAGAGCAAAATTATATAACTTTGGAAATTAGAAACTAACGTTCAACTACAATCAATCGCTCTTTTAAGAAAATCGCTTTCAAATCACTATAGAATCGCTTTAGTCACTCGCTTGGCACTCGGGGCCATTTTAGTCTTTTAACTTGTTTTGGTGAGCCAACATAACTCTCAAGAGTCTTTTGTATGAGAAAGGGTGACAATTGTCCTACCGCTTTCTCGGTATTTGAATGTATAATTATATATGTTGGAGAAATTAAACTTCAATGTCAGTTTTTATTCTCTTTCAGGAGACAGAGTCATTTCTATCGCCTTTTCTGATTGCCTTAGAGGTGTCTCCGAAAGAACTAGATTTCTCATATCTTGGATCAGTTCTATTCGGGTCCATTGACCCAGTGGATTCCTGGGTATTGGAGCCAGTTTGCTCCATTTCACTCTGGAAGGGAGAGCTTTTCCCTTCCAGATTGCCGGCCCTGCCACGTGGAGGCAGGAGCAGTGCCACCCTGTGACCAAGCACTAGGAGGTTAGTAATTAAGATATAACAAAAAAATAAAAGGGAAAGAGAAGGTTGCTTTCCTTCTTAATATGGTAAAGTTACTTTCTTTACTATGGATTATTTAATTGTGTGTTAATAAATGCTTTAAATAAGGAAACGATTTCTACTTCAAGAAAGAGCGCTAATTCAGAGCAAAAAGTCACTTGATCACAGAATCGCTTGGCACTTGGGGCGCAGAATTACTGCATGATGCCAACTATCTGGAAACTGGTTTTCTAGGAAGATTTTGTTATACAAATCAAGTAATATCATTTATGATTGGTCATCAAGTTCCTTTAACATCATGTAGTGAATTTCGTGTGGTCCTACAGCACTTTGCTTTGTCTGGGATAAAGCAGTTTTCAATTCATGGAAAGATAATGGAAGGTTGTACTGTTCATCATTTCTTGTGAAAAAATTGAATTTGTGTTTTTCTATTCTTACCTTGTATTTTTGAAAACTGGGAGTATATGAGGTGGTTGCCGATGTTTTGGCAAAGGTTTCGCTCAGTGCATTGGCTATTTCTGAAGGCTGTCCGGTGAGTTGTCTGTTGCAGTTTAGGATTGATGGTGGATTAATCTGGTATCTGCCATTCATTTTCCTGATTTTTTTTCACAGACATTTTGAGATGGTGTGGAACTTGTTAAAGTGGATGCAAATTTTATCCATGATGCTCTCCTTCTGGCCCTCGCTCATGCCTTTTTGAATGATATGAGGTTTTCCGTAGTGGGACATCTTCGAAAAATATTCCAAGTTTTATTTCTTTCTGTTTTAGCTTGTAAACATTCATCATTCCACCATGATTTTGGGTCTGTTGGGAGGTGTGATGATGTTTTTGGAATAATTTGTTCAGCAGGTTTGATTAGTTTATTTGTTACATATTGTACAGCTGCCTCTAATGGATTTTTCTTGATAATATCTGCATCCAGTTTTGCAAAAGATTTATACATTTTCCAATCCGCTTCATTTATTTTCCATCCGGAATTTCTATGTGATTAACATGTGGTTCCTGATGACATGATAATGATTATTGGATTGTGATCGCTGCTGAGAGGATCTATGTGTACCAATCAAGTACGGAAATAATGTTGGGGAGCATATAGATAAGTCGATAGCTGTGCTGTTTCCCGATGGCAGATGTATGGATGCATGTGTTCCGTTGTTCAACATGGTTAAGTCAATCTGTTCTATCCACTTTTCAATTTGTCTTCCTCTCTGGTCTATGGTTGTGTTACTCCACAAAGGGTTGTGTCCATTGAAGTCTCCCATTATACTAAATGGGGGAAGTAACTGAGATACTATGTCTTCTAAATCTTGTTGTAGCAATTCTTGGCTTGGGGGAACGTAAATTGTTATAATAGTTATGAGAGTTTAGTGGTTATGCATACTGCAACTGCTTCGAGGGTTGTGTTTATCGGAAGAAACTGGGAAGGAATGTGGGAATTTACCAGAACTGCCACACCACCATGAGTCATGCCTCCTGTTACTCTGTCTTTATGGTATGTGATATATAGTTCATTACTGTGGGAGAGTCTTGATGTCTAAGATATGTTTCTTGTAGGCAAAGACACAGCAGGATATGCTGTGCAATCAGATCATATATATCATGTATATTAGTGTGGAATCCTCTGCAGTTCCATTGGATTATACTTCCCATTATTTAGTTTTTGAGAATGTATCAGACTGTTTTCTAGATGTTACTTTAAGCTTTTCTAACTTAGATTTTTACTTTGGAAAATATGGTTTACCAGTATCCATATCTTCTTCTCCAAAGATCTCTAGTACTGATTCGTCTGTTTGATTGGTCGCTTCTGTGTCCATTTGTTCCGTTGAGTTTTGGTTTATGGCATTACATGTTTCTTGAGAGGGTTTCGTTTCTAAATGTTTTGCATCGGGAGGGACAGATAGTGGTGTGTTTGTGAGTTTCTCTTTTTGTTTTGGCTGCAATGTTATAAGTAGTGCTCGTGCCCAGTCTGAAATGGACTCCTTTGGAGGAATCGTGAAATCTGTTTCTGTACAGTGATTTTTTTATGACATGTGCATAGAAAGGTCTGTTTATAGTAGTCAGGAGTATGGTTCTCTTGGCTTCTTAGTATGTCACACAATGTTCTTCTTTATATTTTTGTATCTGTTTTTCTCTTTTCCAATATTCACAGTTTTTCGAATAGGCGGAATGGGCCCCCATACAGTTGGACACTGGTTACTCAGCTGGACAGTTCTGATTGGTGTGATCCTGAGATCCACAGTTGGAACAGATAGGAACTCCACGGCATGCCCTTTGTGAATGTCCATACTTTTGGCATATAAAGCAGCGGAGAGGATTCGGAATGTATGGTCTGATGTTACAATTTAAATATCCGGTCTTTACCGATGTAGGTGGTTTGGGAGTGTTAAAGGTCAGTATCAGATTTCTGGTTGGAGTAAGTATACCATCTCTAGTAACTTTAATCCTTCTCACAGCTATGACACCTTGATCTTCCAGCTCATTTTTAATTTCTTCTTCTTCTGAGATGCTAATAAGGTCCCATTCAGAAATTACTCCTTTTTATGTATTTGGGCTATTATGGGGAGAGACCGCTACTGGGATTCCACCAAAAGTTCTCATCTGAAGCAGTCTTTCTGCATGTTTTGCATTAGCTGTCTTGACTAAAATGTCGCCTGATTTGAGTCGCTTGACATTTTTGTGTTCCAGCTACACTTTCTAGAGATTTTTGGATGACAAATGGCGACAGTTTTCCCAATGGCTGTTCTGATGTTGAATGAAGGACTAGAAAAGTAGGTGCATGAAGCTATGTCATGTCCTTTTTTTTGTCTTTTGGTTATATTCGTCCCATTATCCTCATTTTTCCGGCTCAAAGGAGTCGGATCTTTGGGATCTGTGGTTGTGATATTTGGATCAATCATGTTTGCTCCTTTTAGCCCTGAGAGTGGAGTGAGAGCTTTTCCTCCCAGGTTTCTGGCCCCCGCAATGGGGAGGCAGGAGCAGTGCCACCTAGTGACCAAGTGGAAGTTGATTAGTAGTTAGTAGAACTATAAAATAAATAAAAGAAAGGTGTCTTACTTTTCTTAGGAACCTTTGTGCTGATACCTTTCAGCAGCTGTATATATACAATAGAGAATTTGCTTTAAACTCTATACATGTGTGTCACTATCACTTTAGAATTTGCAGAGAAATTACCTGATCACTAGAAACGATTGGCACTCGGGGGGCCCCCCCCAAGAAGTTGAGGATACTGCGCGAAGGATGTTTAATTTATGAAGGCATGTAGTTTGGTGTCTAAAATCAAACCCAATAGTCTTATGGAGTCGGTCATCAGTATTTCTCTGCCGTTCAGTTTTAATACAGGTTCTGGATGAAGTGATCATAACTTACCGAAGTGTATTGCTGCTGTTTTCCCCTTGGTTAATTGATAGCCATGAAATTTTGTCTAAGTTACAATTTTGGTTAGTGCTAACTGTAGTTGTCTTTCAATGGTAGCTATGTTTGATGATTGACAGGAAATAGCAAGATTGTCTGCTTACATATAAGTTTCCACTGTAGCTAGGATGTCTCATGAAATGCTACTGGTACTTAATACAGAAAGTGTGGCACTTAAAATCGATCACTGAGGTACTCCTCCTTCTTGCGTGTGAATTTTGGACAGCTCGTTCTGGAATCTTACTTGAAAGGTCCTGTGGTGAAGATAATGCTGAATGAATTTACGTCCAAGGTTGTATAAGTTTTGGAAGATTTCATTTCTCCAGGTTGTGTCGAATGCTTTGGTAATATCAAAAGTTATCATTACCATGTGATGTTTTTTGAACCAAAGCATTTCGAATCTGAGATTCGACTTTGATGAGGACATCAGTTGCAGACCTGATACGATGGAAATCAAAATGGTGGTGTGTTACAGCACCTTGATCTTCTGTTGAAGATCAAGGTGCTATAAATCTCTTATCCAGAAAAGTCTCCTGTGAACCATCTTTTCTAGTATCTTTCCTAAACAGCTGGTCAATGATATAGGACGATAACTGTTGGGGGAGGAAGAATCTTTCCCTGGTTTTGCTATGGCTACCACTATTGAGTGATCTATATCTTCTTCAGCGTAGATTTATAAAATTGGTTCTTCATGTATACATGTGCCATCTGTATCCATGATTATGTCCTGGGTAATTTTCTTTGATTTTGGGTTTGAAATATCGGATGTATTAGCACACATATGAGGAGGAGATGCAGCTGGTATTGTCAGAGGAGTGTTATTTTCCTGGTCTGAAAGTTTGGGTTGTTGTTTATCCACACTTGGTTGTTGCTCAGAGAGGACAGTTCTAGCCCAATCAGAAATTGACTTGGTAATGGGAACTGTGACATCTGTTTGAGTGGAGACTGTTTGGTATTTTTTTATTACATTAGCATAGGTACTATTTTTGTTTATAGTAGGTGAAACTAGTTTTCTTGCTTCTTGCTCCTTGTATTTTACTATTTTTTTTTTCAGTTTTACGTTTTTCACAAATTTTGGAATATGCCGGGTGTTCACCTTTGCAGTTCACGCACGTCATTTTTGCAGCAGAACAGTCACTCTGATTGTGATCTGAGGACCTGCAATTTGGACAGACAGGAACTCCTCTGCATACAGTTTGCAAATGGTCAAATTTTTGGCACTTAAAGCACCGGACTGGGTTCGGGATATAAGGTCTTGCCTGACACCTAAGGTAACCAGCTTTTATGGTGGTAGGCAGGTTCGGTGTTTTAAATGTGAGTATCACTGTCCGAGTAGGGACAGGCTCTCCATCTTTTTTGATGACGATTCTTTTTGCATGTACCACATTTTTATCTTGTAGTTCCCAGACAAGTTCATCCTCCGATGTGTTTAAAAGATCCCACTCTGATAATACCCTTTTACTAAGTCTCCGGATCTCAATCGCCTAACCATTTTTGGAGGGCCACCCAGATTTTCAAGACATTTTTGTATCAAAAACGGGGAAAGCTTACTCAATGGTTGGTCTGTGGAGGAGTGTAGAATTAAAAAGAGAGGTACGGTATTATCCGTTCCTTCTTATATGTTTCCTGTAGAAAAATGATTGCAGGATTATGCTGGTGTATTAAATATTTTAATTCATCAAAATTGCTTCTTAGGCCTCTACAATTTGATTGAATGATTTTCTGCATTAATTGTAGACTTGTTACGGCAGAAACCAAATTGGTGTGTTAAAGCATCTTGATCTTCAATAATCCAGACAATCTCCCGTCAACCATCTTTTCTAGTTTCTTTCCTAAACAGCTGGTCAATGATATAGGATGATAACTATTGGGGAGGAAGCATCTTTTCCACTATTGACTGATGCCACGTATCAGGGTAAACATTCTCTTCAAAAATTGTATTGTAAAATTTTATAGTGTAGATTTTGAGTTGGAGTTGAGGTGGTGAAACATTATGTAATAAATATCATCTGGCCCAGCAGAACTATTTCAAGAACTCTGCAGAGCTTCATTAAGTTTAGTAATAGTGAACAGAAGGTTATAGGAATGTGACTGGTTTGTATTGAAGTTAATTTTATATTTTTCTACAGATATTTTTGTGCATCTAAATGAGCCTTCATAAGACTGAGAGGATGAAGTGGCAGCGAATGTTTCAGCTAGTGCCTCTGCAATATCAGTTGGAGAAGAAATATCCATTCCTTTCCAAGGCAGAACTGGGGCCGAAGTTTGTTGGCACTTTCCACTGAGGATACGGATCTTTCTCCAGTTTATTCTAGGGTCAGTGTTTCTGCAGATGGTAGAAGTGAATCGAATCCATGCATCCTGTTTTGCTTTCTTACGAATTCGGCATGCTTCAGTTTTCAGATGTTTATAATTTATAAGGTTTCCTATTGTCCATGGATTCGGAATGTATGGTCGGATCTTACAGGAAAGATACCCAGCTTTAACTGATGTAGGAAGATTTGGAGTGTTATAGGTAAGGATTACATTTCTTGTGGGTGTGAGGATACCATCTTGTTTAGTCATAATATTTTTTAGCACTCATGAGACATTGTGCCCTAGGTTCTTCGCAATTTCATCCTTAGTAACATTAAGGAGGTCCCATTCTGAAATGACCCCTTACGAGGTGTTTAAAGTTCTGTGTGGGGTAACAGAAATTGGATGGCCTCCAAAGGCCGTTTGCTGCAGGAGCTGCCTAGATTTATTTGGGTTCGATGTCTCTACAAGGAGATCTGAGCGAAGTCATTTGATCATTTTAGGAGTACCTGCTACAGCTTCATGCTTTTCTGCACAAGAAATGGAGAGGAGTTGTTAAACTGTTTCGTTTAAAAAGAATGCAGAATTAAGAAAGCAGGTATGTCAGATGAAGAATCATCTTTCTTAATTCTTTTTGTTTGAAATGATTCAAGTTCATGTGAGTTTGGGTTTTATTGGCGCATCAGCAACTGAGGCTATAATGCGCCAAATACCGGTTATATTATAAAAAGTTAAAACATTCAGTGACCTAAGTAGTTAGGCCACCATGTCCAGATATATAATAACAGGTATATAAAAAATAAACCAATAAAGAGATAACAATAACATAAATTTTAAATACAATTAAAAACTTTTATTGATTTAAAATAGTTAAAAACAGCAGACACGTTGTCATTGTCAGATAAAATCTGACTGAGTGTATAAGGTTCAGTCAGATGATTAAAAGCGGTAAAACGGGTGCTGCTAAAATCTGGACAGTCAATTAAAAGGTGTCTAATCGTTAAAATTGTGCCACAGGACACACACATAGGAGGGTCATCAGCCCTCAGCAGAAACGAATGAGTTAAATGACTGTGTCCTATGCGGGTCCGGGCAAGAACAACTTCCTCCTTACGATTCCTGCGCAGACTAGACTGCCATGGTTCAATTACAGGCTTTATATGATATAATTTATTCGCAGTCTGTCTATTCCACGAATCCTGCCATTGGGAGTGTATCTTCTCGTGTATTATTTGCCTGTAGTCTGTATAGGGGACTGACAGGCAGCAGTTATTATTGGGAATTGCTGATTTGGCTGTGGCGTCAGCCAAATCATTTCCCGTAATCCCAATGTGGCTGGGAATCCAGCAGAAGTGGATATCATATTCACGTCCACAGAGGAAGTGAATCTTCTGCTGAATACTAGACAGAACTGGATGAGGATTATATCTCACAGATATTAAAGCCTGTAATACACTGAGGGAGTCGGAATATAAAATGAACCGTTGGTATTGGCATTTACTAATTTGATCCAAGGCTAACTCTATAGCATGCAGCTCTGCAGTAAATATGCTGCATTCAGAGGGAATCTGCTCCGACGTAGTGGTGTCTGTAAAGACAGCAGCAGATCCCACATATGATTCCGGCTTCGATCCGTCTGTGTAAACTGGCGCGAAGTCAGAATGTTCAGCTCGGTGTGCTGAATAAAGCTGCAAGTAGATATATGATGGAGTGTCCGACTTTCCCCAATTTCTAAGGGACAAGTCACATGCCAGGACATGAGCATGCCAGGGTGGAAGGGGTTGCTTCGGTGTTTGGGCAACCTTGTCTACCTTGATATTAAGTTCTTTGAGTAGCTCTTGGAGACGAATACCAAAAGGACGATTGGCAGTCTTACGGGTATTGTACAAATTTTCCCATTGTGGCTCAAAAACGGATAGCCACGTAGGGTGGTCTGGCAGGGATTTCAGTTTTAAAGCGTACTTTAAAGACAACTGTTTACGTCGAAGCGATAACGGTGGTTCCTTTGCTTCGACGTATAAGTCCTGGACAGGAGATGTGCGATATGCTCCAGTAGCGATACGGAGAGCCTGATGATGGACAGGATCCAGCCATCGAAGGGCACTGTCTCTGGTTGAGGAATATACCTGGGACCCATAATCTAATTTGGATCGCACAAGTGCATGGTAAAGCCATAGAGGGGTGCATCGGTCTGCTCCCCAAGATGTAGAGGAGAGCGAGCGGAGAATATTAAGCCCTCGTGTGCACTTTGTGCGGAGTTGACGGATGTGATCCAGATATGTCAGTTTTATTATCAAATATGAGTCCCAAGAATTTTGTAACCCCTGCTACTGGAATAGCATTTTGTCCGAGCCTTAATTCAGCTTCGGGATGAAGATTACGCTTACGACAAAAGTGTACACAAACGGTCTTCTCCGGCGAGAACCTGAAGCCATTAGTAAGTGCCCAGGAATTGAGGCGATCAATGGCTTTTTGCAGTTGTCTTTCAATAACCCTCATGTTGCATGACTGACAAAAAATGCTAAAGTCATCAACATAGAGGGCACTGTTTACAGTTGGAGGAAGTTGTTCTGTGATGGAATTTATTTTGATGGCGAAAAGCGTGACACTTAATACTGATCCTTGTGGTACTCCCTCCTCTTGGCTGAAGGAACGAGAGAGTGAGGATCCCACATGAACTTGGAAAGATCGATTGGCTAAAATGTTTTGAGGAATTAAAGGGGAGATGCCCTCTAAGGCCTAGGCTATGTAAATCTTTTAAAATGCCAAATCTCCAAGTTGTGTCATACGCTTTCTCCATATCAAAGAACACTGACACCAAGTGTTCGCGTTTTAGGAAAGCATCCCGGATGGATGTTTCCAGTCTAATAAGATGGTCCAAAGTGGACCAGTTCCTTCGGAAGCCGCACTGGATGTTGGAGAGAAGGTCATTTGATTCTAAATACCATATTAAATGAGAATTAACCATTCTCTCCAGGATTTTGCACAGACAGCTAGTCAGAGCAATAGGACGATAATTGGTAGTGACTTTTGGATCCTTTCCTGCGTTAGCAAAGGCAAGAACGATTGCCTTGCGCCAGGAATCCGGACACTGCCCTTCAATAAAGATTCTGTTATATAGAAAGAGCAGATAATCCATAGATTTTGGTGAAAGATGTTTAATCATTTCATAATGGATGCCATCTGGTCCAACAGCACTTGCTTTGGAAAGAGCGAGTGCTCTTTTCAGTTCCTGAGTAGGGAAATACCCGTTGTAGGGATAAATGCTCTTTGATTTAAAGTTAAGTGCCTGTTTCTCGATTTTATATTTCAGGACCAGGAACTCTGGGGAATACGAAGATGTTGCAGAGATGTTAGAGAATGTTTCCTCAAGAGAATTGGCTATTGCAGTTAGATGTGCAATAGCGCATCCATTATAATCTAGGATTTGAAGAAGGGCGGGATGTATATTTTCCGTTCATTTTCCGGATTTTATCCCAGACTACCTTAGAGTTGGTAGACTGGTTAATGGATGATGTAAAACGGATCCACGATTTCTTTTGACTCTGACAGCGAATGTAACATGCTTTGGCTCGTGCACGCTTGAAGGCTATTAGATTAACAGTGGTAGGATATCGGCGGAATATCCCCCACGCTTTGTTTTGAGCCTTTTTTGCTGCTGTGCATTGTGAATTACACCAAGGTTTGGGAAATGGTGGAAACCGGGCAGATGTTTTTGGAACAGCGTTCGCAGCTGCTTGGACGATAATTTCTGTGATGTACTTTACTGCATCATTGATCGGCTCCTGACTGACGGTGCTGAGATCAAAATTTGCCTGATGTTGGAAGGCAGACCAGTCAGCCTGATCAATCTTCCACCGTGGTAACCTGAAGGGAAGACATGGTCTCCCACTGTGTAACAAGGTTATCCCAGGGAAGTGATCACTTCCGTATGGGTTCTCCCCCACTTCCCAAGTGAGTGAAGGAAGTATTGAAGGGGAGCAGATAGAAAGATCAATGGCAGAAAAGGTACGGGTAGGCATGTGGAAGAAGGTGTTTGTTCCAATATTTAGAAGGGAAAGGTCATTGTCATTGAGCATACGCTCTATGACTCGTCCCCTTCCGTTGATTTTAGCACTACCCCACAGTGTGTTATTTCCATTAAAATCCCCGAGAAGTAAGAAAGGGGGAGGCAACTGTGTTACAAGATCATCAAGGTCTTCCTGGGAGATGTCAGTCCCAGGTGGCAAATAAATAGAGCAGACCGTTAATAAAAATCCCACTGTAAGGTGAACTGCAACAGCCTATATGCTGGTCGTAATTAGCAAGGGCTGAACTGGGGTCTGATTACCCACAAGGATAGCCACTCCTCCATGAGCAGGACCATCCACAATTCTATCCTTATGAAAGATTGTGATGTTATGCATGGTGAGATGATCATTTGCCTTTAGATAAGTCTCCTGCAAGCAAAAGCAAACTGGCTTGTGCTTTTGCAGGAGGGCCTTGATGTCATCAGTATTTCGCCGGAATCCACGACAATTCCATTGTAGGAATTTAGCCATTATTTTGGCTTGGTGGGTCCATCAGGTGGCTTTCGAGGTGCTGAGGGCTTACTTTTATCAGTCTTGGCTTTATCTTTTTTGGAGAAGAATGGACGCTGTCCCGTGTCCATTTCTTCCTCCGCAAAGAGTTCCAAGACTGATTCATCCTGTACCTCTTTGTTCTCTACATCCATTGTTTCTGTTATTGCTGCAGGCTCTTTACCACTTGGATTTGGTAGTGGTGGAGCACCAGGTGGTACGGATATAGGAGTGGCAACTGATTGTGTTTTTTTGGTGGGCTTTTGTGAACTCAATAAATAGAGTGCAATCGGGGTGAATGACTCTTTTGGTGGTATAGTCATCTCAGTTTGTGTACCGATAGTGCACTTAGCAGAAACCTTCTGGGCATACGAAGGTTTCCCACTATTTATTGGTTGGATACGTTTTCTGGCCTCTGGGTAGGAGATATTCAGCTCTGTTTTTAACTTTTGGATCTCTTTTTCATCCTTCCACCGCTGGCATGCTCTAGAGTAGGCGGGATGCCCTTCTTGGCAATTGACACAGATAGGTTTTGGACCTGAGCATTCCTTGCTCTCGTGGTCTTTAACACCACATCGAGCACAGGCAGGGTTACCACGACAAGATGTTTGTGAGTGGCCGTATTTTTGGTATCTAAAGCACCGCAGTGGGTTTGGGATATAAATCCTCACTGGGCAGTTGAGATAGCCTGCCTTGATGGAACTTGGAGGCCGTGGGATGTTAAACGTTAGGATGAGAACTCGGGTAGGGACGAGATTCCCATCCTTTCTCATTGATATTCTTTTGACAGCTGTCACTCCTTGTTCTTTTAATTCAGAGCAGATCTCTTCTTCAGAAACATGAAGAAGGTCCCACTCTGATATGACACCTCGTGAAGATTTCAAAGTTTTGTGGGGGGTTACGATGATACGTATTCCCACTATTGATTTGGCTTTTAGGATTTTTTCCGCCTGTTTTATATTTATAGTTTCGACCAAAAGATCGCCAGAACGCAGTCGTTTTACAGATTTGGGTGATCCTGCTAACCCTTCTAATCCTTTCTGGATAAAGAAGGGTGACATCTTCCCAATTGACTGCTCTCCAGTCGAATGGAGAATGAGAAAAAGCGGTGTTACAGTTGGTGTTTTATCATCAGTTCTGGCTCTTTTGACAGAGGTGTTGTCAGTGTTATCATCTCGGTTAGGTAGGGGCCTTGTTAGGGCCGCAGAAGAAGTAGAATTTAAATTACTCATGAGAGTAAAGAAAAATTGTCTGATGTCTAAGTACCTCACCCACCATGGAGCCCTACGAGGGGACGCCCACTCGTGAACTAGCAGGTACTGCGTACACGAATGGGATGCCGAGTTCGCTTAGAAGCACCATACCCACGTTACCAATAAGTCTTTATCCCGTCCCAGGACCATGGGGAGGGAGACCTATTGGAACGCAGTTGACCCTAGCAGTAAGAACCACCCGCCGATTGATTCCAGTCGGGCCGGTCCGGAACCACCCGTCTTGTCGAAGCAAAGGCCAAAGTGGTGTATTAAGGCTGGGCCCCTCAACCACCAGGATCCCCCTTTCCGAAATCCACGGGTCGCGGCGCACGTCTGCACACGCCGGATTCCACAGATGTAACCCTGGAACCAAGGTATGGGCGTTAGATCCCAGTGATGCTAATCTGGAAGTCCAGCAGTATCACTGGGAGGTCCCCTCACCACGTACAGGTGCCCACGTCGAGGGGGTTCATGTGAGAATGTAGGCTCTACAGATGGTGATATTAAAGGATCCATGTGTTGCTCCTTTTAGCCTTGAGTATTGAATTTATACTTAGGTTTCCAGCCCGGCAAGTGGAGGCAGGAGCGGTGCCACCAGTGACCAAGCAATAAGAGGTTAGTTACTGTGTTCGAGAAGTTAGTTAAATAAATACAAAAGAAAGGTGTATTTCCTTTCTTGTTATAGAGCTTGCCTCTTTATTTAGAAGGAGCCAAAAATAAATACCTTCGAAAGAAAAGACTAGAAATCACTTAAACTACTCGTTTATATAAATGACACTTTCAAATTGCTTTGGAAAATTGATAGATCACTTCGCTTAGCACTCAGGGCCAATGTGTAGGAAAGGGCATTCCACCTTTGTGACCAAGCAGTAGTGGGTTACTAATAATATGCAAATAAAAGAAAAAAAAAAAAGAAGGTTCTGTTTTCTCCTGATTAAGTATAGTGATTTCTTTACTGAATCTTATTTACTTGATTTTTAGCGTAATGCTGTAAGTAAAGAAGACGATTTTATTTATTCAAGAGAGAGTGTGAATTTACTGGCAAAGACACTTGATCACAAAATAATTTGACACCTGGGGCCTCCCTATGCTGAATGTAGTTTTGAAAATTTTGTAAAAAAATGAAAAAGCAATTGAAAAATTTACAAAATTTGCATAACCTTAATAGATTATGAGCAATCTAGTTAGGAAATATTTACAGTTTTTTTTTTCTAGGCGTATATGGATTTTCAGTGAATAATCTTGGCAGATGATAACTTAAAAGTTTATTTTGAATAATCAGTTTAAACTCATTATCATCCTATGTTTTTTATGAGCTTTATTTATCATGATTTTGTTAGGACATATTTACATATTTATATGTGACATATTTTTGTCAGGACCTAACATAACATAAATATGTTATGATAAGTTGTGTTGTACTAATTTTGTATAACACATTCACTGAAATGAAATTGGAGGTTTGTGAACTATTTCAAAAATCTGAACTTCTTAATTATTCATACTTACCTGGTAAAACAGCACATCAGGAATGCTAGAATTAGGTATCCACTCTAAAATTGCAGGTTCGCCATCATCACACTCCAGCTTTAACGAATTTCTAAATTTTGGAAAGTTAGGATAATTGTCAGCTTTACGGGTTTCAGATTTATAATGATACCATGCACAAAGTCTTCCAGCTAATAAAAAATATAAAAATAAAATTTAGCAAATGGAGCATTTTATATGAATGAAATTAGTATATAAAGGTTTTTAAATAACAAATGCTCAAGCATTTAAACATTGTGTAGGAAATGTGTAGGAAAGGGCATTCCACCTTTGTGACCAAGCAGTTGGTCTTGGTCACAAAAATTAATATTGAGGTTTTATTGTGATTAAAAAAAAAAAAGGAATAATCATTAAACCTAATGGTGTTATTAATATTAATAGTGAGCACCTCGGTAGCAAGGTGGGCAGGAGAAGCAGTGCGTAGCACCCGCTTCCTGATTAGACCAGGGTTCGAGCCCGTGACCAACAAATACAGAAGATGACGAAGGTCAGGGAATGGCCACTGCATATCCTCAGCCAGGATAAAGGGTGAGGGTTGGCGTCAGGAAGTGGATCTGGCCGAAAAAAATTCATGCCAAAAAAGTAAAAATGCTGACCTCATATATATAATGGGAAGAAGGCGAGGACAAAAAAAAAATTAATATTAATAGTAAATAAATATCTATGCTGCAATATTTTATCCTTAGCAATAGATTAGTCATTATTATAAAAATTAAGAAACTAAATAAAAGTTCACTTGTAATTTTATTGTACATTTGTTAAAAGAAATTGCTTATATCATATTCTTAAGTGTTAATTCTGACTTTAACTAATATTTCACATATAATTCTGCAAAATTTAATAACAATAACACATATCAACACTAAGAAACCTTAATTAGCATTCGCTAACTAACGTTTGTTAGTTTGTTAGTAGAGGCTTCAGTTTTAAAGCATACTTTAGAGACAACTGCTTACGTTGAAGCGATAACGGTGCTTCATTTGCTTCGACGTATAAACTCTGGACAGGAGAGGTTCGACATGCTCCAATAGTGATACGGAGAGCCTGATGATGGACAGGATCCAGCCATTGAAGTACACTGTTTTTGATGGAATTGTAAACCAGGGACCCGTAATCTAGTCTGGATCATACAAGCGCATGGGAAATACATAGTAGGGTGCATCGGCCCACACCCAAAGATATAGAGCAGAGACAGCAGAGAATATTCAAGCCTCTTGTGCACTTTGTATGGAGTTGATGGATGTGATCCAGAAAGGTCAGCTTTCTGGATCACATCCATCAACTCCATACAAAGTCGCAAGAATTTTGTGTCTGCTGCTACAGAAATAGCATTTTGTCCAAGCCTTAATTCAGTTTCAGGATGAAGCTTATGCTTACGACAAAAGTGTATGCAAATGATACTCAGTGCCCAGGAATTTAGGTGATCAATGGCTTTTTGCAGTTGTCTTTCAATAACCCTCATGTTGAATTACTGACAAAATATGCTAAAGTCATCAACATAGAGGGCACTGTTTATGGTTGGAGGAAGTTGTTCTGTGATGGAATTTACTTTGATGGCAAAAAGCGTGACACTTAAAACTGATCCTTGTGGTACTCCCTCCTCTTGGCTAAAGGAACGAGAGAGTGAGGTTCCCACACGAACTTGGAAAGATCGATTGGCTAGAAACTTTTTAATAAAAATGGGGAGTTGCCCTCTAAGACCAAGGCTATGCAGATCTTTTAAGATGCCAAATCTCCAAGTTGTGTCATATGGTTCCTCAATGTCAAAGAACACTGACGCCAAGTGTTCGCGTTTTAGGAAAGCATCCCGGATGGATGTTTCCAGTCTAATAAGATGGTCCAGAGTGGACCGGTTCCTTCGGAAGCCGTACTGGATGTTGGAAAGAAGGTCATTTGATTCCAAATACCATATTAAACGAAAATTAACCATTCTCTCCAGAATTTTGCACAGACAGCTAGTCAGAGCAATAGGACGATAATTAGTAGTGACTTTTGGATTCTTTCCTGGCTTAGCAAAGGCAAGAATGATTGCGTTGCGCCAGGAATCCGGAAACTGCCCTTCAATAAAGATTCTCTTATGTAGAATGAGCACACAATCCATAGATTTTGGTGAAAGATGCTTAATCATTTCATAATGGATGCGATCTGGTCCAACAGCACTTGCTTTGGAAAGAATAAGAGCTCTTTTCATTTCCTGTATAGTGAATGGCCTGTTGTACAGATACACGCTCTTAGACTTAAAATTAAGTGCCTGTTTTTCAATTTTATGTTTCAGGACCAGGAACTCTGGGGAACATGAAGATGTTGCAGAAAGGTTAGAGAATGTTTCCCCAAGAGAATTGGCTATTGAAGTTCGATCTGCAATAGTGCATCCATTATAATCTAGGATTGAAGAAGGGTGGGATGTATATTTTCCCTTCATTTTCCGGATTTTATCCCAGTCTACCTTAATGGATGATGTAAAACGGATCCACGATTCCTTTTGACTCTGACGGCGGATATAGCGTGCTTTGGCTCGTAAGCGTTTAAAGGCTATAAGGTTGGACGTGGTAGGATATCGGCGAAATATCCCCCACGCTTTGTTTTGAGCCTTTTTTGCTGTTGTGCATTGTGAATTCCACCAAGGTTTGGGAAATGGTGGAAACCGGGAGTTGTTTTTGGAACAGCATTCGCAGCTGCTTGGACGATAATTTCTGTGATGTACGTTACTGCATCATTGATAGGCTCCTGACTGACGGTACTGAGGTCAAAATTTGCCTGATGTTGGAAGGCAGTCCAGTCAGCCTGATCAATCTTCCACCGGGGTAACCTGAAAGGAAGACACGGTCTCCCACTGTGTAAAGAGGTTATCACAGGGAAGTGATCACTTCCGTATGGGTCCTACTCCACTTCCCAAGTGAGTGAAGGGAGTCGAGAGGGGGAGCAGATAGAGAGATCAATGGCAGAAAAGGTATGGGTAGGCATGTGGAAGGTGTTTGTTCCAGTATTTAAAAGGGAAAGGTCATTGTCATTTAGCATACGCTCTATCACTCGTCCAATTCTGTTGATGTTAGCACTACCCCACAGGGTATTATGTCCATTAAAATATCCGAGAAGTAAGAAAGGGGGAGGCAACTGTGTTACAAGATCATCAAGGTGTTCCTGGGAGATGTCAGTCCCAGGTGGCAAATAAATAGAGCAGACCGTTAATAAAAACCCTACTGTAAGGCGAATTGCAACAGCTTCTATGCTAATTGTAATTAGCAATGGCTGAACTGGGGTCTGGTTGCCCACAAGGATAGCCACACCTCCATGAGCAGGACAATCGGCAATTCTATCCTTACGAAAAATTGTGATGTTATGCCTGGTGGAGTTATAATTTGCCTTTAGATAAGTCTCCTGCAAGCAAAAGCAAACTGGCTCGTGCTTTTGCAGGAGGGCCTTGATGTCATTAGTATTTCGCCAGAATCCAAGACAATTCCATTGTAGGAATTTAGCCATTATTTAGGGTTGGTGGGTCCATCAGGCGGCTCCGAGGTGCTGAGGGCTTACTTTTGTCAATCTTGGATTTATCTTTTTTGGGGAAGAATGGGCGCTGTCCCGTGTGCATTTCTTCCTCCGTAAAGAGTTCCAAGACTGATTCATCTGGTACCTCCTTGTCCTCGACATCCATTGCTTCTGTTATTACTGTTGGCTCTTTACAACTTGGTTTTGGTAGTGGTGGAGCACTAGGAGGTACGGATATAGGAGTGGCAGCTGACTGCGTTTTTTTGGTGGGCTTTTGTGAACTCAATAAATAGCAGGCAATCGGTGTGAATGACTCTCTTGGTGGTACAGTCATCTCAGTTTGTGTACCAATACTGCACTTCTCAGAAACCTTCCGGGCATATGAAGGCTTCCCGCTATTTATTGGTTTAATGTGTTTTCTAGCCTCTGGGTAGGAGATATTAAGCTCCGTTTTCAATTTTTGGATCTCTTTTTCATCATTCCACCGCTGGCATGCTCTGGAGTAGGCGGGATGACCTTGTTGGCAATTTACACAGATCGGTTTAGAAGCTGAACATTCCTTGCTCTCGTGGTCTTTTGCACCACATCGAGCACAGGCAGGGTTACCACGACAAGCCGTTTGTGAGTGGCCGTATTTTTGGCATTTAAAACACCTCAGTGGGTTTGGAATATAGATCCTCACTGGGCAGTTTAAGTACCCTGCCTTGATGGAACTCGGAGGCCGTGGGGTGTTGAATGTTAGGATAAGAAATCGCGTAGGGACGAGATTCCCATCCTTACGCATGGATATTCGCTTGACAGCTGTTACTCCTTGTTCTTTTAATTCAGAGCAGATCTCTTCTTCAGAAACGTGAAGAAGATCCCACTCTGATATGACACCTCGTGAAGAGTTCAAAGTTTTGTGAGGGGTTACGATGATGGGTATTCCCCCTATAGATGTGGCTTTCAAAATTTTTTCAGCTTGATTTGTGTTTCATGCTTCAATTAGAATATCTTCAGAACGCAGCCGTTTTACGGATTTGGGTGAACCTGCCATCCCTTCTAATCTTTTGTGGATAAAGAAAGGTGACATTTTCCCTATTGACTGCTCTCCGCTGGAATGGAGAATGAGGAAAAGAGGTGTCACAGATGGTGTTTTCTCCTCAGTTCTGGCTGTTTTGGCAGAAATGGTCTCACTTTCATCCGACGATCGATTAGGTTGTTGTTGTTGTTGCTTGGGTTTTATTGGCGCATTAGCGACTAAGGCTATAATGCGCCAAAATCTAGTCATAAAAATAAAATTTTCAGTGGCCTAACGAATTAGGTCACCAAGTCTGAGTATAAAAACAAGTATAAACGGTAAAAGACAAATATCAGTAAACAAGTAACATTAATGAAGGAGATTTTTTAAATATGAGTAAAATGGTTTACTGATTTCAAAATGCTAAAAATAGCAGACACATGGTCATTGCCAGATAAAATCTGACTGAGTGTATATGGCTCAGTCAGATGATTAAAAGCGGTAAAATGGATATTACTAAAATCTGGACAATCAATTAAAATGTGTCTGATAGTTAAAATAGCGCCACAGGACTCACACATAGGAAGGTCATCAGCCCTCAGCAAAAACGAATGAGTCAAATGACCATGTCCTATGCGGGTCCGGGCAAGAACAACTTCCTCCTTACGATTCCTGCGCAGACTAGACTGCCACGGTTCACTTACAGGCTTTATACGATATAATTTATTCGCAGTCTGTCTATTCCACGAATCCTGCCATTGGGAGTGTATCTTCATATGTATTACTTGCCTGTAGTCTGTATAGGGGACTGACAGGCAGCGATTATTACTGGGAATTGCTGATTTGGCTGCGGGGTCAGCCAAATCATTTCCCCTAATCCTAATGTGGCTGGGAATCCAGCAGAAGCGGATATCATATTCACATTCGTGGAGGAAGTGAATCATCTGCTGAATACTAGACAGAACTGGATGAGGATTATATCTCACAGATATTAAAGCCTGTAATACACTGAGGGAGTCGGAATATAAAATGAACCGTTGGTATTGGCATTTACTAATTTGATCCAAGGCTAACTCTATAGCATGCAGCTCTGCAGTAAATATGCTGCATTCAGAGGGAATCTGCTCCGACGTAGTGGTGTCTGTAAAGACAGCAGCAGATCCCACATATGATTCCGGCTTCGATCCGTCTGTGTAAACTGGCGCGAAGTCAGAATGTTCAGCTCGGTGTGCTGAATAAAGCTGCAAGTAGATATATGATGGAGTGTCCGACTTTCCCCAATTTCTAAGGGACAAGTCACATGCCAGGACATGAGCATGCCAGGGTGGAAGGGGTTGCTTCGGTGTTTGGGCAACCTTGTCTACCTTGATATTAAGTTCTATGAGTAGCTCTTGGAGACGAATACCAAAAGGACGATTGGCAGTCTTACGGGCGTTGTACAAATTTTCCCATCGTGGCTCAAAAATGAATGGCCACGTAGGATGGTCTGGCAGGGATTTCAGTTTTAGAGCGTACTTTAGAGACAACTGCTTACGTCGAAGCGATAACGGTGATCGATTAGGTAGGGGCTTGTTGGGGCCCCAGAAAAAGAGGGATTTAAATTACTCATAAGAGTAAAGAGAAAGTGTCTGATGCGGAAGTACCTCACCCACCATGGAGCCCTACGAGGGGACGTCCACTCATGAACTAGCAGGTACTGCGTACACGAATGGGACGCCTAGTTCGCTTAGGAGCACCATACCCAAGTTAGCAATAAGTCTTTATCCCGTTCCAGGATCAAAGGGAGGGAGACTTATTGGAACGCAGTTGACCCTAGCAGTAAAAAAGCACCCGCCGATTGATCCCAGTCGGGCCGGTCCGGGACCTCCCGTCTTGTCGAAGTAGGGGCCAAAGTGGTGTATTAAGGTTGGGCCCCTCAACCACCAAGATCACCCTTTCCGAAATCCATGGGACGCGGCGCACGGCTGCACACGCCGGATTCCACTGTGATCTAACGCCCAAGGTATGGGCGTTAGATCCCAGTGATGCTAATCTGGAAAACCAGCAGCATCAGTGGGAGGTCCCCTCACCACGTACAGGTGCCCACGTCGAGGGGCTAGCCAACAGTTTGGTGGCTCTAAAGTTGGAACATATTTTGTTCCATGTTGGCTAATTTTAGCCCTTCGCAAATGAACTTTCTGCCAAGGTTACTGGGCTGGTGTGACCAAGCGAAATTAGTGGGAGTTAGCCTAATAAAATATGAAAAATAAAGAAAGGTTACTTTCCTTTATTGCTCTCTACCAGTACTTTTGATAAATTAGCTGCTATTAAATAAATGCATATATTAAGGAGAAAAACATAAAAGATAACTATAATTCACCTTTTAGAAAACCGCAGTGAAAGCACAGATAAATCGCTCACTCACAATTGCTTGGCTCCCGGGGCCTCCAGAGCAGAAAATTTATTGTATTCCATAATTGCTCCTTTTGGCCTTTGGCAGATTAACTGTTCTGACAAGGTTTCCGGCCACATCACGGGGAGGCAGGAACAGTTCCTGGTGTGACCAAGTGAGAAGTAGCATTAGCATTAGTAGAGGCATATGATGCAAGAAAGCAAGCTTATGCAGCATCAGCCAAAAAAAAAAAAAAAACACTTCCATTTCACCCCTCCGTTCATTCAAAATACCTGTCCAGCTGAGCCTTAAATTTATTTAGGCTATCAACTTTCAGAACAAGGGATGGAAGTCTGTTCCAACAACCAACTACCCGCTGGCTAAAGGCAAATTTCCACACATCTATCCTACATCTGTCTTTCCTCAATTAGAATTTATGCCCTCTCAGGTGATTATTCTGAGCAAGAGGAAGAATCCCATCGGCATTGAGCATGCTCAAACCATTCAAGGCTTTATACACCTCTATCAGATCACCTCGCCGGTGGCTAGTCTCAAGACACTGTAATTTGCAAAACTTAACCCTTTCTTCGTAAGAGCAACCCTTTGTTCCATTCACTAATCTTGTTGCCCTTCTCTGTACTCATTCCAGCAGCTCTACATCCTTCTTGAAATGAGGCCTCCAGACCTGCATACAGTACTCAAGGTGTGGCCTGACCATTGCCTTATGCAAGGGAATAATCACCTCCTTATCCCTGCTAGAAAATTTCTGTATATCATTGACAAGACAACATGAGCTACTCTTGCAGCCCGTCTGCATTGCTCAGAGAACTTCATATCTTCCTGCACAATTACCCCCAGGTTCTTTTCATTCTGTACCACAGTCAATGTAGTACCACAGAGCTGATACGTTGCTCTGGGGTTGCTGTTTCCCATATGTAGTACTTTACATTTGTCAATGTTAAACTTCATTTGCCACCTCTCAGGCCATTTACTCAACCTTTCCAGATCCTGTTGCAGCAGCATAGCGCCAGTAGTGTCCTTAACAAACCTGCCAACCTTTGTATCGTCTGCAAACTTGGACATTAAGCTAGATATAACATCATCAATATTACTTAAAAATACAGAAAACAATAATGAACCCAACACTGAACCCTCAGGGACTCCACTAATAACATTAGTCCACGATGAGCAGTGTCCATTGATTACCACTCTCTGTCTTCTCCCACTCAACCACCCCGTTTATCCATAGCAGCAATTTGCCTCCAATAGCACACTGCTCCAATTTGTGCAGCAGTCTTCCATGTGGAACAGAATCAAAAGCCTTTCTAAGATCCAAGTATAGTCAGTCCTCGTATAACACGTGTTTACACTACACGAATTCAATCATACACAATTTATAAATAGGGGAACGATATCTTTTATAACACGAACCGAATTCACTTATGCACGATTCGCCTTTGTGTTTACAAGAAATGGCATTCAATGCGGAATCACCCCAACTGAACACAACACGATAGGAATGAAGAGGAGATTCTGAAAATGTATTTGTTTTTTATATCAGTGAAGGGAAAACACATTTCACCATAATAACGTAAAAAGCAACACAATTCCAGCTATCGGTATACATAATCGCAAATGCAATTAGATCGAGTTTACTACCAGTTGATAACAGATTCCACTAGCAGAAACGCAACTGGAAATTGTTTTTATTGTTTTATGGTAGTAACCCCTAGAAATGTGCTTTTGTAAAATGTGAGGTGTTAATAGTGTATCTGTCTTTACGGTGTTGTTTATTCAGTTGCTACACGTGCGCAGCCTTGTTTATGTGTGTCAAGCGTGCCTCCTCGTTTTGTAATTGTGCTTTATTCCCTAAAAATAAGTAAAGTACTTAAAAGGTGTGAAAAGGAAGCGTCCTGGTGAAGACACTGCAGATTCACAGAGAAAAACAAAAGCAATATCGATAAACAGAGGCAGACTGGGTCAGAAATTCTTACACGGGAAAATTTATAGTGGCCTCATACTATGGTTTATGGCCAAAATCACACCGGCCTCCGGCGCACCGGGGTTTCCCCGGTAAGGCTTATGGCCAGTCCGCCTCTTCGATAGAGAAAAAACATGAAATTGTGAAACGCTTTGAGCGAAATGAAAGACCACGTGATATTGCACGTGCTACAGACCTAAATGAGGCAACGCCGAGAATTACAAAGAATGTAGAGAAAATAAAAACAACTTTCATAGCAGGAACAACTCAAAGTATAATTAAAATCCATTAGATTAAGACACAAAGAATTGGAAGGGATGAAACGCTGTCATCTGTTTGGATAGAAAATCAACCAAAAAAGTTTGCTTACTATAGAAGCAAAAGCATTAGCAATATTTTATTACGTAACAGTCGTAATAAAATACTTAAGTAATTAAAATGCTTACGTATTACGTATTTTATTACGTATAATAATAAATAATCATAACAAAATACTTACGTATTTTATTACGATTATTTATTGTGTTTGGAATGTTTTGGTTACAAATGTGTGTTCAATCTTGGGTGGTCGGCACCTAACCTTATTTTACCCATAGAGCCTGTTGTTTATATTGCACGATTTTGCATTGCACGAGGGTTTCTAGAAACACAACTATCGTGCTATACGAGGATTGACTGTATATAATATCAAAGTTATTCCCTGCATCCAGTTCTTTTGTGACTGCATCATAGTATCCAATCAAATTGTCAGGCAAGACTTTCCCTTAATAAAACCATGCTGTGTCCGAGCTATAACTGAAGTCTTGTCTAGATGATCCTGCAGTGCTTCTTTAACCAGTGCCTCCATTAATTTTCCTGGAACAGAAGTTAAACTAACAGGTCTATAATTACTTGTGTCAGCCTTTGATCCTTCTTTTTGAATTGGGGTCACATTTGCACATCTTCAGTCTATGGGTACCTCCCCTGAGTAAAAGGAAGCTCTCATAATTATGGCTAAGGGTTTGCTTACTTCCTTTGCTGCCTCCTTTAATATAACTGGATAGATCCAATCCACCCCAGGTGCCTTTCTTGTGAATGTCGATGCAAAATATTCATTTAATTTGTTAGCTACCTGAGCAGGTTCATCAACAGTTGAACCATCGATATCAAGTGGAGCAATCTGATTCATCCCGTACCTCTAGAGTTTACTAAAGTAAAGAACTCTTTGCTGTTTTTATTTGCATCCTTTGCCAAAGATTTCTTTTAATCTGCCTTCGCCTGCCTAACCTCCTTTGTAACTTGGTTACAGATCAACTTAACTATCATAAGCTTCTGTGTCATATGTTAATTTATATGTATCCCATGCATTTTTCTTCTCTGCCATATGTCTCATTAGTTCATCTGACATCCATTTAGGCCTAAACCTTGAACAATATTTCTTAGTTAGTGCGTAAAGCCTAGTAGCTTCCAAGATAAGTTCTTTGAATGCTTCCCATTTTGAATTTGCTGTTGGTAACATCATCAGTTGGTCCCACTGTATAGAATTTAAACACTGTTTCAGACCATCGTAGTTGCCTTTATGAAAGCTATAACCCTTCCCTTTACCCCTGATGGTAGTTACCTCTTTGAGTAAATCCCACTTCAGCACACTGTGATCACTGCCACCTAGTGGTTCCTTTATCTGCAGATTCTTAATGCATGAAGAATCGCTACTGATAATCAAATCAAGAGTATTACTCCCTCTAGTTGCCTCCTGAACATGCTGATGTAGAAAACAATCATCCAATAAATCCACAAAAGCCTTGCTAGTTGTTGTTGTTATTTGGTTTTTAGGAGCATTAGCAACTAAGGCCATATTACTCCGGGATATGCGGTGGTCATTCCCTGACCTTTCCGCATCCTCCGTATTTGGTGGTGACGGGCTCAAACCCCGGTCTAATCAAGAAGCGTGTGCTACGCACTGCTGCTCCTTCCCACCTGGCTTCGGAAGTGCCTACCTTGCTAGTGTGTGAGTGACCATCCCACAAATTCCAGTCAATTTCTGGGAAATTAAAATTCCCCATTATAAGAATCTTTGATTTACTGGCCCACTCTATTTCCCTGTAACGTTTCTTTTAGCATTAGCATTAGTAGAGGCATTTGATGCAAGAAAGCAAGCTTATGCAGCATCAGCCAAAAAAAAAAAAAAAAAACCCACTTCCACTTCACCCCTCTGTTCGTTCAAAATACCTGTCCAGCTGAGCCTTAAACTTATTTAGGCTATCAACCTCCACCACAAGGGATGGCAGTCTGTTCCACCAACCAACCACCCGCTGGCTAAAGGCAAATTTCCGCACGTCTATCCTACATCTGTCTTTCCTCAATTTGAATTTATGCCCTCTCAGGTGATTTTTCTGAGGTAGAGGAAGAATCCCATCAGCATTGAGCATGCTTAAACCATTCAAGGCTTTATACACCTCTATCAGATCACCTCGCTGGTGCCTAGTCTCCAGACACTGTAATTTGCAAAACTTAAGCCTTTCTTCGTAAGAGTACCCCTTTGTTCCATTCACTAATCTTGTTGCCCTTCTCTGTACTCGTTCCAGCAGCTCTACATCCTTCTTGAAATGAGGCCTCCAGACCTGTATACAGTACTCTAGGTGTGGCCTAACCATTGCGTTATACAATGGAATAATCACCTCCTTATCCCTGCTGGAAAAATTCCTGTATATCATTGACAATACTCCATGAGCTACTCTTGCAGCCCGTCTGCACTGCTCAGAGAACTTCATATCTGCCTGCACAATCACCCCCAAGTCCCTTTCATTCTCTACCACTGTCAGTGTAGTACCACAGAGCTGATACGTTGCTCTGGGGTTGCTGTTTCCCATATGTAGTACTTTACATTTGTCAATGTTAAACTTCATTTGCCACCTCTCTGCCCATCTGCTCAACCTTTCCAGATCCTGTTGCAGCAGCATAATGTCAATAGTGTCCTTGACAACCCTGCCAACCTTTGTATCATCTGCAAACTTGGACATTAAGCTTGATATACCATCATCAATATCATTTATAAATACAGAAAACAATAATGGACCCAACACTGAGCCCTGAGGGACTCCACTAATAACATTAGTCCACGATGAGCAGTGTCCATTGATTACTACTCTCTGTCTTCTCCCCCTCAACCACCCCTTTATCCAAAGCAGCAATTTGCCTCCAATGTCACACTGCTCCAATTTGTGTAGCAGTCTTCCATGTGCAACAGTATCAAAAGCCTTTCTAAGATCCAAGTATATAATATCAAAGTTATTCCTTGCATCCAGTTCTTTTGTGACTGCATCATAGTATCCAATCAAGTTGGTCAGGCAAGACTTCCCCTTAACAAAACCATGCTGTGTCTGAGCTATAACTGAAGTCTTGTCTAAATGATCCTGCAGTGCTTCTTTAACCAGTGCCTCCATTAATTTTCCTGGAACAGAAGTTAAGCTCACAGGTCTATAATTACTTGTGTCAGCCTTTGATCCTCCTTTGTGAATTGGGGTTACATTTGCACATTTCCAGTCTATGGGTACCTCCCCTGAGTCCAAGGAAGCTCTCATAATTATGGCTAAGGGTTTGCTTACTTCCTTTGCTGCCTCCCTTAATATAACTGGATAGATCCATACAACCCGGGTGCCTTTCTTGTGTTTATCTTCAACAGTTTCTCCTCCACTTTACTCCCAGTTATTTCAAGATTCTGTAGCTTACTGCTAGAGTTGAATACACCTCTGGCATTCCCCTTGCTGAATAACTCCTCATGTGTGAATGTCGATGCAAAATATTCATTTAGTTTGTTAGCTACCTGAGCAGGATCATCAACAGTTGACCCATCAATATCAAGTGGACCAATCTGATTCATCCCCTTCCTTCTAGAGTTTACATAAGTAAAGAACTCTTTGCTGTTTTTCTTTGCATCCCTTGCCAAGGATTTCTCGTAATCTGCCTTCGCCTGCCTAACCTCCTTTGTAACTTGGTTGCATATCAACTTGTATCTATCATAGGCTTCTGTGTCATGTGTTAATTTGTAAGTATCCCATGCATTTTTCTTCTGTGCCATATGCCTCATTAGTTCATCTGACATCCATTTTGGCCTAAACCTTGAACAATATTTCTTAGTTGGTATGTAAAGCCTAGTAGCTTCCAAGATAAGTTCTTTGAATGCTTCCCATTTTGAATTTGCTGTTGGTAACATCATCAGTTGGTCCCACTGTATAGAATTTAAATACTGCCTCAGTCCATCGTAGTCGCCTTTACGAAAGCAATAACCCTTCCCTTTACCCCTAATGGTAGTTACCTCTTTCAGTAAATCCCACTTCAGCACACTGTGATCACTGCCACCTAGTGGTTCATTTATCTGCAGATTCTTAATGCATGAAGAATCACTGCTGATAATCAAATCAAGAGTATTACTCCCTCTAGTTGCCTCCCGAACATGCTGATGTAGAAAACAATCATCCAATAAATCCACAAAAGCCCTGCTAGTGTGTGAGTAACCAGCCCCCAAATTCCAGTCAATATCTGGGAAATTAAAATCTCCCATTATAAGACTCTCTGATTTACTGGCCCACTCTATTTCCCTGTACAGTTCCTTATTATACTCATCAGAGTCATTAGGCCTATAGCACACTCCTACTCTCAATTTTGATCTCCCAATGCTTATGTCACACCAAACTGACTCAACACTGCACTGTCCAGCGATGTCGACTGGCTTCACTTCCTTGGTTTTTATGTGTTTCTTAACTAATAGCATAACCCCTCCCCCCTTCCTATCCTGTCTATCCTTTCTGTAGACGTTGTACTCCCCAAATTGCAGTTCTGCATCCCTTATATCTGTGTGACACCACGTCTCTGATATCCCAACAATATCTGCCTTTGATGTTTTGAGCAATACCTCAAATTCATCAAATTTATTTACTAAACTCCTAGCATTGGTGTACACGCAAGTATACCTGCACCTGTTTCTATTCTTAGCTACCCTAACACAACCCATGTGTTTACTTGTACCGCAATGGCTCCCAGCAGTCTCTGAAATACCATGCATCTTGTTTTTCAGGCTTCTGCTCATTCTAATAGAAGCAGTGCAAGAATCTCTTTCACCTCTGCCAGTGGCTACTGTCAATCTATTGGTCTTTGTCTCCCCCCAAGCTAGCAGTTTTCCGACCCACCTAACACTGCCTCGATAGCATCAGCAAATATTCTTGCACCCTTTCTATTTAAGTGTATCCCATCCCTGTAGAAGCAATCTCTCCTGTTAACAAGTACAGTCCAGGCTGAAAAAAAATTCTACCCCTTGAGCCTTGCACAATCTTTCCAGGGCCGAATTGATCGACAAGGCTCTCATCATATACTCCCTCCTATCGTGTCTGGGCAGAATTGCAGACACTTTCAAATTCAACCCTAATTCTCGGCTTTTGTTCAACAGTGACCTGTACTTGTTAAGGAATTCTGCCGGTCTCCTACTCTTAATATTATTAGTGCCAACGTGTACAACTATATCACCTTTTGTGCCCTTAAAAGATGATATTCGCTCTACAACGTCATCAACCTTTGCCCCTGGCAGACATACCCTGGTCCTGTTTTACCTATCTTTTTTACAAAGCATATTCCCCGTTTCCCTGACAATAGAGTCACCAACAACTACTAGTTCCTTCGGGACCAGCGCATTCTGCCTTGGGGGTTGTCTCTGTGTCACGCGATGCCCAAGTGCAAGCTCTGGCGTTGATGTGGGCAGCTGAGAGCTTGATGGGCCCCTCAATTTAGTTTCTTCGAGGGCATCCACCCTGTCCTTCAAGCTCTCATATAGGCCCACAAGAACGCCGAGTTGTTTCCTGATATCGATACACTCCTTGCATCGCGCACACACAAAGACATCCCCCTTGGCAGTATCATGTCCCGTACCCGATTGCTCTACAAACATCAAGCAAACAGTGCATTTTATAAGGCTGTGAGTCAGAGGACAACTGCCCCCCTCAGTTCTGCTCTGAGCCACAGCGCTTCCATTAGCTTGAGCCTTTTGCTTTGCTGCTCTGGTCTGAGTCATGATTCTATTAATTTATTAATTAATTATAATTAATTATGTTATGTTATTAATTATGTTAAATATAATTAATTATATTACGTTTGTAATCTAAGTTGTTATATGTATTTATTTAAACGTACAATTTAACTGCTAAATTAAAATTCCCCATTATAAGAATCTTTGATTTACTGGCCCACTCTATTTCCCTGTAACGTTTCTTTTTATACTCTTCAGAGTCATTACGCCTATAGCACACGGCTACTCTCAAATTTGACCTCCCAATGCTTATGTCACACCAAACTGACTCGACACTGCTCTGTCCAGCGGTGTCGACTGGCTTCACTTCCTTGGATTTTATGTGTTTCTTAACTAATAGCATAACCCCTCCTCCATTCCTATCCTGTTTATTCTTTCTGTACACGTTGTACTCCCCAAATTCCAGTTCTGCATTCCTTATATCTGTGTGACACCACCTCTCTGATATCCAAACAATATCCACCTTTGATGCTTTGAGCAATACCTCAAATTCATCAAATTTATTTACCAAACTCCTAGCATTGGTGTAAACGCAAGTATACATGCACCTGTTCCTATTCTTAGCTACCCTAACACAACCCATGTGTTTACTTGTACCGCAATGACTCCCAGCAGTCTCTGAAATATCCTGCATCTTGTTTTCCAGGCTTCTGCTCATTCCAATAGAAGCAGTGCAAGAATCAGTTTCACCTCTGCCAGTGGCTACTGTTAATCTATTAGTCCTTGTATCCTCCCAAGCTAGCAGTTTTCCGACCCACCTAACACTGCCTCGATAACATCAGCAAATATTCTTGCACCCTTTCTATTTAAGTGTCCCATCCCTGTAGAAGCAGTCTCTCCTGTTAACAAGTACAGACCAGGCTGAAAAAAATTCTACCTCTTGAGCCTTGCACAATCTTTCTAGGGTTTGATCGACAAGGCTCTCATCTTATACTCCCTCCTATCGTGTCTGGGCAAAGTAGTAGGTGTTAGTTATAAAAATATACTATTCTTAGTATAAAAATGTACATCATATACTCCCTCCTATGATGTCTGGGCAAAGTAGTAGGTGTTAGTAATAAAAATATAAGAAATAAAGAACGGTGGCTTTCCTTTCTTGCTCTGTACATGTACTTTTTTAACAAGAGCTCTTATTAAATAAATAATTTTTTTAAGGACAAGAACGTAAAAGAACTATGAATCGAATCACTTTTTGGAAAATTGCACTTTGAGCAAGGAGAAATCGCTCGGTCACAATCGTTGGGCACCCAAGGCCAACCGAGTCACAGTCTTTACATGAAATGCTATAGACGAGATCATGCATTTGTTGAAAGGCAGAATTTGAGGAACCCTTCTTTAATAATGTATGTAATTAATTCTTCGATATAGCTATTACTTTCATATCTGTACCCTTACATAAATCATTTCATTTGTTATACCAGTTTTCTACATGTGGTACTATAATAAAATTCTTTTTATCAGTATTTATTTTTGGATTGTTATTAGTTATCTTTTACTGGGCAATCAGTTTAATTTTATTAATAGAGGTAACTGGATAACCTCTATTTAGTAATTTCCCCGTTAATTCCTCAATTTCCAACTGTACCCCCTTTGTGTGGTATAATATCTGAAAGCATTTAAAAACTGGTTAAGCATGACCGATTTTTTGTATATGTATGGGTGGTAGCTATTTTAGTGTAATAACATGCCCATATTAGTAGGTTTTCTATAAATGCTAAAATTTAGTTTTTCCTCTACCCTTTGCAGTGTAAAATTAAGAAAGTTGATAGATTTTGTATCTTCTTTCGCGGTTTCTAAAGTAAATTTTAGTCTCATATGATATTATTAAAAAGTTGTAAAACGGAATTTATGGTAGTCTGATTAGTTATGATGAGGACGTCGTCTAAGTATCTGCCCTAATATGAGACTTCTGGTATAAATGGATTCATATATATACTCTCTATGTTGTTGAACTGTAATTCTGCAATAAGTCCACTAACGCTAATGCCCATTGGCAAGCCAAAAATCTGTGTGTATATTTTTTCTTGAAATAAAATATAATTGGTGGAAACTAATATTTTAGTAAATTCAAAAATCTTATCTTTGGGGAGCCTATTGTTATATATATTGATATTGCTGTCATTAAGCAGGTCCCAAACAATATCTAATGCATATGGAAGGTTTACTCTGGTGTAAAAAGATATTAAATCAAGAGAGTATAATTTGGTGTCTTTCTTAATTTTATGGTCTTTTAATATCATAAAAAGCGAATCATAATTTTATATCTTTTAATTTAAAATATCTCTGAATGGTTTTAAAATAGGATAAACGAATGTTGCTAAAGACGAGAGTGCCAAATTTTTGTACGAAACAATTAGGTGTATTGGATTACCTGGTTTACATAGCTTTGTTGTTGTTGGTATTTGGCTTCACGACACAAGTGCTACTGAGGCCAAATTGTGTTTGCTCATAGTTTATTCAGTCAAAATATACCGGTGTAGATGTTAAATTAAATACTCCTGTATAGTCCAATACATTTTCAAAAGATTATAAGTTCTATGTTTGCATAATTTCCAAGGATATGTGAGAAATTCAGCCTAGAGAGCGACTGAAAAGTATTTGAACGTACAGTTGAATAAACGGGGCAATCAAACAGAAAATGCCTAACAGTAAGTTGACTGTCACAGGATGAACACTGGGGTGGATCTTCTCCCAGTAGCAGGAACAGATGGGTATTATGAGTGCGTCCAATTCTGAGCCTTGCCAGTACTACTTCCTCTCGTCTGTTTCGTCAGAAGCCTGAGTGCCACAGCTTTGGTTTTAGCTTTATCTGATAAAGTTTATTGTTGGTGTTAATTTTCCAGATCTGTGACCAGTTGTCGTAACTTGCTTTGCGAATAACAGGCTTATAATCAGTGTAAGGAACCAGAGGATGTTCTGGGGCAGCTGGTTGAGGATGTTTAGCTGCAAGGTCTGCACTTTCATTTCCCGGAATGCCAGAATGGCCAGGGATCGAGCAAAAACTGATTGATTGATTGGACACGCTGCTATGTAGCTTTATTTGGCCAAAACAAGTGGGGACATTGGAATATAGTCATTCTTCCTATATAACGTTAGGGTTTTATTATACTTACTTATTTACTAAATTATAAAAAAACAGAGGAATCAACCTCTTTGTATGTTGTGTCTGATATAATGGTATGTTATTTGGTTTTGGCAAAATAAAGCTACATAAACCAGGTAATCCGATATGCCCAATTGTTTCGTACAAAAATTCGGCACTCTCATCTTTAGCGACGTTTATTCTCATCTTTAGCAACATCGTAAAATTACATATCATTATTTCAGACACAACAACATAAGAAGGGGTTGATTTTTTTTAGATTTTTTTATAATTATTTACTAAAAATATATTACTATGAAATAAAAAAATTTCACTCACCAGCTGTTGGATGTGGTCGACTTCGTCGATCAAATTCGACTCCTGCATATACTTTAATTTTCTTGAAAAGAACAAATAGATATGCTATATATCATAACGTAGCTTGTTACATCGTATAATTCGATACTTCTGCATTCAAAACATAAAGTTAGGTAATCATATTAAGAAATATATACAGGGTGATTCACTACCAGTGCGACAAACTTGCAGAAGGTGTAGGGGGCACAAAGACGAATCGGAATCACATAGCATTGCAGGGTCCAAAATGCCTTCGTCATGCGGTAGAGGACGTTGAACGGGAGGTCGAGTGAACAGTGATCCCGCTGGAAGTCAGCATTTGCGAACCGGTTCCCAAGGCAGTAGGATGGACGAGTATTCAAACGTTGAACTGACCGACATGCACCTTGCGTATGGAGCTGCAGACTGTAACGGGCACGCCGCTCTGCACTTGTACCAGGAACGTTTCCCGCACAGGCGTGCTCCTCATCATACGATTTTCGCACGTGTGCACAGAAGGTTATGTGAGACTGGTTGTTTCACGAGATGTACCATGAATGAAGAGCGAACAACGAGGATGCCAGACAATGAGGAGAATGTCCTACGTCTTGCAGAAGGCAATCCGAGTACAAGTACTCGAGCAACAGGCCAACGATTGGGTATTTCCCAATCCACTGTATGGAGGATACTGTCAACAAACCAAATGAGTTCATACCATCTGCAATGCGTCCAATCATTGGAGCCTGCGGATTATCCACTCCGGAGGACTTTTCTTACTTGGTTTCTTCAACAGAAACGGTTCGCAAATGCTGACTTCCAGCGGGATCGCTGTTCACGCAACCTTCCGTTCAACGAACCCATGACGAAGGCATTTCAGACCCTGCAATGCTATGTGATTCATCTTTGTGCCCCCTACACCTCCTGCAAGTTTGTCGCACTGGTAGTGAATCACCCT
The DNA here is from genome assembly GCF_048544385.1 of Mastigoproctus giganteus. Lineage (NCBI taxonomy): Eukaryota > Metazoa > Arthropoda > Arachnida > Uropygi > Thelyphonidae > Mastigoproctus > Mastigoproctus giganteus. Next base: position 159,044,001 of record NC_143579.1, read on the forward strand.
GAATATATATATTAATGAATATTATATGTAACCCCTTAAAGCTAATGTTGAAAAAGTTACATAGGACAAAAAGGTATTCAGTTGATGAAAGATTAATGATTCAGGAATAACAGATGTACCTAAAAGTGCAAAGCAGCATTAAAGGATGCAAGAGTATATATAAGTTTGTATTATTATATTGAATAAAGTGTTCATAAATGGATGTGAAAGTTACACAAAGTGCCAGTAACTAGAAGAGTGAGTATAGTTGAAAAAGAAGTGTAGTAGATATGTGAAAGGTGAAAGAATGTTACAATCCTAAAAGTAACCTTATAATATCCTTATCCTTAATATCCTAACATTCTTTCACCTATCACATATCTACTACACTTCTTTTTCAACTATCCTCACCCTTCTAGTTACTGCACTTTGTGTAACTTTCACATCCGTTTATGCATACTTTATTCAATATATTAAAACAAACATAGCTATATTAAGATATATGTATTAATTAAAATTAATTAAAATATGTATATTGCTCTATATTAAGATATATATATTAAGATATATATATATATATATATATATATATATATATATCTTAATATAGATATATATCTTAATATAGATATATATCTTAATCTAGATACTGACCAGTTAATCTGTTACTGACCAGTCCTAATAACCAGTCTCACTATACTTTATTACTCTGTACTTATCTCTTTTGGAGGCATCAGTACCCTGATGGTTGCAACACAGATTACTGGAAATGTACAAAATTAAATAATGCAAAATAAAGTATACAATGAACCTTTTTCTTCTTCAGTGTATCAGTCTATTGACTGGTTTGCCCCTATGATGAGCTGTCTCCATTTCTCCCGGTCTTGTGCTAGGTGTTTCACTTCTGCATAGCTTCGAAGCCCAGTTTCCTTCAGAATTGTATTTATGATGGTGTTTCTTGGTCTTCCTTGTTTTCTTTTTCCCGGTATTTTGCTTTCCAGCACATCCAGTAACATCCCTCTATACTTCATGTATTGTCTGATCCATTGTATTGGACACATGCCATTTAGTTTACCGCGGTGGAATCTTCAACCGCGGTAAACTAAATGGCAGACACAGTCTAACACTAGTTAGGGTGGTTATCACGGGGAAGTGATCACTTCCATATGGGTTTTCTTCTACCTCCCAAGTAAGTGAAGGAAGGAGAGAAGGGGAGCAGTAAGAAAGATCAATGGAAGAGAATGTACGGGTAGGCATGTGGAAGAAGGTGTTTGTTCCCACATTTAGGAGGGAGAGGTCATTGTCAGTGAGCATATGCTCTATGACTCGTCCCCTTCCACTGATGTTAGCACTACCCCACAGAGTGTTATGTCCTTTGAAATCCCCAAGAATTAAACAAAGGGGAGGCAATTGCATGATAAGATCATCAAGGGCTTTCTGGGGATGTCAAACCCAGGTGGGAAATAAACAGAGCAGACAGTTAATAAGAACCCCACTGTAAGGCGAATTGCTACAGCCTCAATGCTAGTTGTAAGCTGCAAAGGCTGAAATGGGATCTGGTTGCCGACGAGGATAGCGACTCCTCCGCGAGCAGGACCATCCACAATTACTATTAGTAATGGCCGCATGGTGCAAGAAAGCCTATGGCTTATGATGCACCGGCCAAAAAAAAAAAAAATAAATAAAATAAAATAAAATAAATAAATAATAATAATTAGTAAAAGAAAAGGAAATTAAACCTATCATCCTATGCGCTTCCCTGATCCGAAGGTACTATCCAAATGACCTTTGAATTTCCCCAAACTGTCAGCCTCTACCATCCATGTAGGCAACTTATTTCAGTAATTTATAACTTGTTGGCTAAATTAAAACTTCCTGCAGTTTAATCTAAACATTTCCCCCCGTAACTTGAATTCTAGCATCATTTATAACCATGAAAATTCTGTCCTCATTCATTTTACTGATGCCTCTCACAGCCTTAAACACCTCAATCAAATCTCCTCTAAGATGTCTAGTTTCCAAACTCTGCAACCCACATATTCCAAGTCTTTCTTCATAAGGACGCCCTTTTGCCGATCTCACGAGGTGAGTTACCCGTCTTTGCACCCTTTCAAGAAGCTCAATGTCTTTCTTTAGGTGCGATCTCCATACTTGAACACAGTATTCCAAGTGTGGTCTAACAAAAGCCTTATATAACGGGATTATCATGTCCCTTCCTTGCAACCTGTTTACAATGCTCAGAGAATTTCATGTCTGACAGTATCGTAACACCCAAGTCCCTTTCCTCCAGTACTGGGTTTAGTTGAACTCCACCAAGTGAATAAGTTACTTTGGGATTAGTGTTTCCCAGGCGTAATACCTTACACTTTGTTGGATTAAAGCATAGCTGCCATTTTTCTAACCATTCCTGAAGTCTATCCTTACGAATGATGGTAATGTTATGCATGGCGGGGTCATCGTTTGCCTTTAAATAAGTCTCCTGTATGCAAACCAAGCACAAGCTTTTGCAGGAGTACCTTGATGTCATCAGTATTTTGCCCGAATCTATGACAATTCCACTGTAGGAATTTAGCCATTATTTGAACTTGGTGGGTCCATCAGGCGGCTTCCGAGGTGCTGAGGGCTTCATTTTGTGAGTCTTGGATTTATCTTTTTTGGGGAAGTGTGGACGCTGACCTGTTTCCATTTCTTCCTCCGCAAAGAGTTCCAAGACTGATTCGTCCGGTACCTCCATATTCTCTACATCCATTGTTTCTGGTATTACGGGTGACACTTCCGAACTTTTTAGCTTTTCTTTGCCACTTGGTTTTGGTAGTGGTGGAGCACTAGGAGGCACGGATATAGGAGTGGCAGCCAATTGTGTTTTTTTGGTGGGCTTTTCTGAACTCAATAAATAGCCTGCAATCGGAGTGAATGACTCTCTTGGTGGTGTAGTCATCTCAGTTTGTGTACCGATAGTGCACTTAGCAGAAACCTTCTGGGCATATGAAGGTTTCCCGCTATTTATTGGTTGGATACGTTTTCCATACATTTTCAGGCCTCTGGGTAGGAGATATTCAGCTCTGTTTTCAGTTTTTGGATTTCTTTTTCATCCTTCCACCGCTGGCATGCTCTAGAGTAGGCGGGGGTGCTCTCCTTGGCAACTGACACATCGGTTTTGAAGCTGAACATTCCTTGCTCTCGGGGTCTTTAACACCAGGCAGGGTTATCACGACAAGATGTTTGTGAGTGGCCATATTTTTGCCATCTAAAACACCGCAGTGGGTTTAGGATATAAATCCGCAATAGGCAGTTTAGATGGCTGCCTTGATGGAACTTGGAGGCTGTGGGGTGTTGAATGTGAGGATAAGAACTCGGGTAGGGACGAGATTCCCATTCTTTTGTATTGATATTTTCTTGACAGATGTCAATCCTTGGTCTTTCAATTCAGAGCAGATTTCTTCTTCGGAAACATGAAGAAGGTCCCACTCTGATATAATACCTCGTGAAGAATTCAGTGTTTTGTGGGGGGGAGGGTTACGGTGAGAGGTATTCCCTCTATGGATGTAGAGTTTATGATTTTTGTGTCGCTTGTTTTGTGGTAGAAGCTTCGACCAAAAGGTCGCCAGAATGCAGTCTTTTTACAGATTTAGGTGACCCTGCCAACCCTTCTAATCCTTTCTGGATAAAGAAGAGTGATATCTTCCCAATTGACTGTTCTCCGGTGAAATGGCGAATGAGGAAGAGCGGTGTCACTGAAGATGGTGTACCCTCAGTTCTGGCTCTTTTTACAGAGGTGTTTTCTGAGTTATCTTGATTAGGTAGGGGCCTTGTTAGGGCCGCAGAAGAATTAGAATTTATAATACTCATAGAAGTAAAATAAAAATTTCCGATGCTGTAAGTACCTGACTCACCAAGGAGCCCTACGAGGGAACGCCCACTCGTGAACTAGCAGGTACTGCATACACGAATGGGACGCCAAGTTTGCTTATGAGCACCATACCCATGTTTCCAATAAGTCTTGATCGCGTCCCAGAACCAAAGGGAGGGAGACTTATTGGAACGCAGTTGACCCTAGCAGTAAGAACCACCCGCCGATTGATCACAGTCGGGCCGGTCTGGGACCACCGTTCTTGTCGAAGCAGGGCCAAAGTGGTGTATTAAGGCTGGGCCCCTCAACCACCAGGATCCCCATTCCGAATTCCATGGGTCGTGGCACACGATTGCACACGCCAGATTCCAATGATGTAACCCTGGAACCAAGATATGGGCGTGTCAGATCCCAGTGATGCTAATCTGGAAAACCAGCAGTATCACTGGAAAGTCCCCTCACCACATACAGGTGCCCATGTCGAGGGGAGAGAGAGAGAGAGAGAGAGAGAGAGAGAGGGAGAGAGAGGGGTATAGAGAGAGGGAGAGGGAGAGAGAGAGACTTGGAAAATTTACTGGTGCCTGGTGCATCAGCTTCTATGGCTATAATGAGCCAAACGTTTTATGGTTTATTCACTGATATCTTTTGTTCTGATTTTTTTTTTATATCAAATTATAGTAGTTTATGCATTTCAGAATCCGGAAGACTTCGGATATATTAGATTTATCCGAGAATATTATTCGTAATGAAAATGAGTCTGTTCCTTTTAAGGATTTAAAGGTAATCTGACATTCTCGTGTAAAGAAGAAGATGTTGGTTGTTGTTGTTGTTGTTTGGGGTTTAATGGCACAAGAGCAGCTTCGGCTATATTGCGCCTGCTCAAATTTTATTTCCTTTTATGTTGTTACTGATTTGACATATTAGATATGATTGGTTAGGTTTATTTAACTGATGTATGAAAAGAGTTCACTGACGTTTGATTTTTCTCCCATAATGAGCTCAAGGCTTAATGGCTCATTTGATTTGATTTGATTTTGATTTTTTTTGTGGCGCAAAAAGAGCAAGGTTATAGTGCGCCAAGAAAAGGTTAAAATATAAAAAGATAAGACTAGTAAACTTGTAAAAAGGTTACTTCGTCGAAAAGTGCATATATATATATATATATATAGACATATCAATAAATAAAAATGAGAACAATGATAAAAGCAATGTGAGATAAATCTAATATATGTGTATATATATTAATCAATTTTAAAAATTTAAAAACTGCTGATACATTGTCATTGTCATTTAAAATCTGACTGAGTGTATGTGGCTCAATCAGATGGGTAAAAGCGGCAAAACGAGCATTTCTAAAACTGGTACAATCACATAAAATATGTTCAACAGATAAAATGGTGTCGCATTGCTCACACATAGGAGGGTCATCAGCCCTCAGCAAAAAGGAGTGTGTCACATGACAGTGTCCTATGTGGAGCCGAGCAAGAACAACTTCCTCTTTGCGATCCCTGCGTAAGCTGGACCGCCAAGGATGGATCACAGGCTAAATCTAACATAGTTTGTTTGTAGTAATCAGGCAATGCCATGAATCTTGCCACTGAGATTGTAAGTTATCGTCAGGGCTGCCGATTTGGCTGCAGTGTCAGCCAAATAATTTCCTCTAATCCCGATGTGACTGGGGATCCGGCAGAAGCGGATATCGAATCCACCTACATAGAGGATGTATATTATCTGCAGAATTCGCGACAGGGTTGGATGATTAGTGTGTGACACTGCTGATAAAGCCTGTAGTGCACTCACTGAATTGGCATATATAATACACCGTTGGTATCGGTGTTTTCTTATGTGATCTAGAGCCAGTGGTGGGATTCAGCCGGTTCGCACCGGTTCGGCAGAACCGATACCTAATTTTTTGTTGAGTTCGGCGAACCGGTTGTTAAAATGGCACTTGTGATCAGGGTTCTCTCTAAATTGGGCGCCTGGTATTCTCTGCCATTTATTAATCCAGCAAGAAATTTTCGTTTAGTATCGATAAAATGAAGAAAATGTGTGTTCTGACTGATGTTTATCAATGGTATAAGCATAGTGCTTGGTTTATAAAAGTTTATGATATGACCACACGTGGACAGATCCAGTAAAAATATTCAAATATATAGGCACATATCCGCTCCTGCTCTATAATATATTAAAATAAAACATTTTTAAAATTTTTTGCAGTAGCCCTTAAAAGGATGAAAAGGCAACAGAGTTTTTGACAGATTTTTTGAATAAGAAACAAAAATCAGAATTTGTTGTATTAGAATTGGCCTTGGATTCAGTTACATCACCAACAATTTTCGTTGAACTAGTTGAATTGAAAAAACAAGATGCAGAGACAATATGTTCTTCAGTTATGGAAAGTTTAAATAATGTTGGGCATACTAAGAACTACCTAGAAAAAAATTTAATAGGATTTTGCTCCGATGGTGCCAGCGTTATGCTTTGGAGAAAATCTGGAGTGAGCACTAGGATTGCAAAAGAGTTTCCAAACATAATAATATGGCACTGTTTAAATCATCGCCTCCATCTTGTTTTAGATGATTCGACAAAGGAAACAAAGCAAGTAAATCATTTCAAAATATTTATTGATAAGATATATACTATTTTTCATCAATCCAATAAGAACCAAATTGAACTTTCCAAAATATCCGAACAACTTGGAATTGAAATTATAAAGATTGGTAGAGTTTTGGGACCAAGGTGGGCTGCCTGTAGTTTAAGGTCAACCCTAGCTGTGTGGCGCACTTATCCAGCGCTACATCACTATTTTCATTCAAATAAAAAGTACTTAGGTATGGCTGCCCGTCTTGAAAAAATATATATTTTATAACTGATTTGGCATTGATGATTGATATTTTAAACGAAATTTCTCTTCTTTCAAATGCACTGCAAGCAAGAAATATAGACATAATAAAGGTTGAAAAACTCGTGATAAGATCTATTAAAGCATTTCAAATGCTTGGAAAGGAAAAGAGTCCATACGAAAAAAAAGTCGATGAATTAATTACTTCAGAAATCTTCAAAAATATAAAATTTGTAGAAAATCATCGATTTGTCGGGCTTCCTCGGGGAAGACTTTTAGAAAACTTCGTAACGAATTTGAAAAAAAGACTAATGGATTGTGAACATTGAAAAGCAAGTTGTAGCCAATTTCAAGATAGGAATAAATTACAATTTCTCAATTTTTTGTAGCCAGATTACTGAAATATTAAAGAAGTACTAGTTCCATGGAAAGCAGCTGTAGAACAATTGCTCGTATTTAATGACATTTTTAATTACAAAATTGATATTAATGATTATCGAGATTTTGTGGAAAACGTTTTAAAAAATTCCCAGAATTATGCAATTCCTGAAAGTGTTCAAAGAGCTAAAAATATTGTCAGAACAATTGCTGTAAGTTCAGCAGAAGCGGAAAGGGGTTTTTCAAAGATGAACATAATATGTTCAGAGAAGAGAAGTCGCCTAACTGTTTCTAATATATCAAACACAATGACTATTAGTCTAATTGGCCTACCTCTAAAGGAATGGGATCCTACTCCTAAAGTGAAAAGATGGTTAAGGATAAATCACTCAGCCGATGATGCTCGGACAAAAGCGAAGAAAATTGCAAGTGAGGACGCCAATCAAGACGCAATATGGAAAAGTATTAACTGCATGAAATAATAAACTACTTTTCGTTATATACAGGCATACCTCGGTTAACGTTACCTCTGATAACGAAGCTTCGATATAACGAAGTCGGCAATTTCAAGCCCCATTTAACATAAAAAAAATATATTCCAGTTCAATCACCTGAAATCTAAACAAACTGAAGAAATTACGGAAACTTTTGGGGCTTCTCGCGGTTGGTTCGAGAAATTTAAAAAACAGGCCAGGATTCATAGTGTAAAATTAACAGGAGAAGCTGCAAATAAGTTTCCAGAAAAAATAAAGGAAATCATTGAACGTCAAAATTTTCCAAATTTGGTGTTCAATGTTGACGAAAGCGGTTTGTTCTGGAAACGGCTACCAACAAAAAGCTTCATTTCTATTGAAGAAAAATCAGCTGCTGGGTTCAAAGCAGCCAAAGACCGTTTAACGTTACTCTTTGGATCAAATGCCTCTGGCGATTATAAATTAAAATTGTTATTAGTTTACCATTCAGAAAATCCGAGGGCGTTAAAAGGTAACATAAAAATGAATTTACCTGTAATATGGAAAGCAAATAGAAAAGCGTGGGTTACCAAGGAGTTATTTACTGATTGGTTTGTTAACCACTTTTGTCCTGAAGTAAAACGGTATTGTCAAAAAAAACAACTTTGAAGAAAAAGCTCTTTTGTTGTTAGACAATGCTCCGGGACATCCTACTGATCTTAACACGTTGGACACATGCATTCCTGTCAAAGTTGTGTTTCTTCCAGCAAACACAACTTCCCTGATTCAACCATTGGATCAGGGAGTAATAGCATCATTTAAAGCTTATTATCTGCGTCGAACATTAAGCAGTTTAACTGAACTAGAGGATAAAGAGGAAATGACAGTTAAAACTTTTTGGAAAAACTACACCATTAAAAACGCAATTGAAAACATTGATAGTTCTTGGAAAGAAATCACTAAGAAATGCTTAAACGGAGTTTGGCGCAAAATATGGCCAGAAGTTGTACTAGAAGAAGAAAATAACATCCAAGAAATTAGAAATGAAGTTATCCAGATGGCTCAATCAATAGGTTTCGAAAATGTCGATGAAGAGGATGTTAGAAATTTATTGAATGCAGAAGCTGATGGTTTTTCGGTGGAAGATTTAGAAAACCTTGTTAGCAAAGAAGACAAAGATAATGAAGACGAGGTTAAAGAAGTTCCTGCCGAAAAAGTGTTAACAACCAAAGATTTAAAAAGATGCTTAAATGACATTGAAAACGTTTTAAATTTTTTTAGTGAAAATGATCCTGATTTAGGAAGAAGTGTTATTGTTAAGCGATCAGTGTTAAATGCAATAACTCTGTATAGGCAATTGTTAAATGAAAGAGAAAAAGAGCATAAACAACAACTTTAGACTCGTATTTTAAAATGTGATTTCACTTTGTATGTAAGTTGACTGTTTATTTAATAAAACTTTTCTTTGTTCGAAAAAAAAGCTTTTCATTTTCTTTACGTAGGAACGTATCCCTATTCTGGCCATAGTATTTTTACCTCTGAAAACGAAGTTTCGCTTAACGAAGTAATTTCGTGGAACGCATCCTATTCGTTATTCGAGGTATGCCTGTAGTTTTTTTATACTTAGAACGGTCATTAGGGCAGCGAACCGGTTGTTAAATTATTTGAATCCCACCACTGTCTAGAGCTATCTCTATAGCATGCAGCTCTGCAGTGTAAATGCTGCAGTCAAGTGGAATCTGCTCTGATATGGTATTATTTGGAAAAACAGCTGTTGGTTGTTGGGTTTTATTGGCGCATTAGCAACTAAGGCTACAATGCGCCAAAAACCAGGTGATATATATAAAAAATTAAATTTCACTGACCTAATTACTTAGGTTACCATGTCAAGATATAAAATAACAACGGTATAAAATGTAGAAAAGATAAATCAATAAAGAAATAACAATAACATGTAAATTTGATATAGAAGTAAAAACCTTTATTGATTTAAAATAGCTAAAAACAGCAGACACATTGTCATTGTCGGATAAAATCTGACTGAGTGTATACGGCCCAATCAGATGATTAAAAGCGGTAAAATGGATATTGCTAAAATCTGGACAGTCGATTAAAATGTGTCTGATTGATAAAATTGTGCCACAGGACTCACACATAGGAGGATCATCAGCCCTCAGCAGAAACGAATGAGTTAAATGACTGTGTCCTATGCGGGTCCGGGCAAGAACAACTTCCTCCTTACGATTCCTGCGCAGACTAGACTGCCACGGTTCAATTACAGGCTTTATACGATATAATTTGTTCGTAGTCTGTCTATTCCCCGAATCCTGCCATTGGGAGTGTATCTTTTGGTGTATTATTTGCCTGTAGTCTGTATAGGGGACTGACAGGCAGTGATTATTATTGGGAATTGCTGATTTGGCTGCGGTGTCAGCCAAATCATTTCCTCTAATCCCAATGTGACTGGGAATCCAGCAGAAGCAGATATCATATTCACGTTCATGGTTGATTGATTGATAGGGTTTTATTGGCGCATCAGCAACTAAGGCTATAATGCGCCAAAAACTTGTTATAAAAAGTAAAATTTTCAGTGACCTAAAGAATTAGGTCGCTAAGTCCGGATAAAAAACAAGTATAAATTATAAAAGACAAATATCAGTAAATAACAAAAAGATTTTTTTTTTTTTTTAAATATTAATAAAAAGGTTTACTGATTTTAGAAAACTAAAAATAGCAGACACATGGTCATTGCCAGATAAAATCTGACTGAGTGTATAGGGCTCAGTCAGATGATTAAAAGCGGTAAAACGAGCATTTCTAAAACTGGTACAGTTACATAAAATATGTTCAATGGATAAAATGGTGTCACATTGCTTGCACATAGGACAGTCATCTGCCCTCAGCAGAAAAGAATGGGTAAGATGACTGTGTCCTATGCGGAGACGAGCTAGAACAACTTCCTCCTTACGATTCCTGCGCAGGCTAGACTGCCACGGTTCAATAACAGGCTTTATACGATATAATTTATTCGCAGTCTGTCTATTCCACGAATTCTGCCATTGGGAATATATCTTTTTGTGTATTATTTGCCTGTAGTCTGTATACGGGACTGACAGGCAACGGTTATTATTGGGAATTGCTGATTTGGCTGCGGCGTCAGCCAAATCATTTCCCCTAATCCCAAAGTGGCTGGGAATCCAGCAGAAGCGGATGTCATATTCGCGTTCATGGAGAACGTGAATCTTCTGCTAAATGCTAGACAGAACTGGATGATTATTATATCTCACAGATATTAAAGCCTGTAACATGCTAAGAGAGTCAGAATATAAAATGAACCGTTGGTATTGGCATTCACTAATGTGATCCAAGGCTAACTCTACAGCGTGCAGCTCTGCAGTAAATATGCTGCATTCAGAGGGAATCTGCTCTGATATAGTGCTGTCTGTAAAGACAGCAGCAGATCCCACATATGATTCTGACTTCGAACCGTCTGTGTAGACTGGCGCGAAGTCAGAATATTCAGTTCGGTGTGCTGAATGATGCTGCAGGTAGACACATGATGGAGTGTCCGACTTTCCCCAGTTCCTAAGCGACAAGTCGCATGCAGGGACACGAGCATGCCAGAGTGGAAAGGGTTGCTTTGATGTTTGGGCAACCTTGTCTACCTTGATATTAAATTCTTTGAGTAGCTCTTGGACACGAATACCAAAGGGTCGGTTGGCAGTCTTTCGAGTATTGTATAAATTTTCCCATCGTGGCTCAAAAACGAATGGCCACGTAGGATGGTCTGGCAGGGATTTCAGTTTTAAGGCGTACTTTATAGACAACTGCTTACGTCGAAGTGATAACGGTGGTTCATTTGCTTCAACGTATAAGCTCTGGACAGGAGATGTTCGAAATGCACCAGTAGCGATGCGTATGGCCTGATGATGGACGGGGTCCAGCCACCGCAGGACACTGTCTCGGGCTGAGGAATATACCTGGGACCCATAATCTAGTTTGGATCGCACAAGTGCACAGTAAAGCCGAAGAATGGTACATCGGTCTGCTCCCCAAGATGTAGAGGAGAGCGAGCGGAGAATATTAAGCCCACGTGTGCACTTTGTGCGGAGTTGACGAATATGATCCAAAAAAGTTAGTTTTTTATCGAATGAGTCCCAAGAATTTTGTGTTTGCTGCTACTGGAATGGCATTTTGTCCGAGCCTTAATTCGGGTTCAGGATGAAGATTACACTTGCGACAAAAGTGTACGCAAACGGTCTTCTCCGGCGAGAACCTAAAGCCATTTGTAAGTGCCCAGGAATTCAGACTATCAATGGCTTTCTGCAGTTGTCTTTCAATAACCCTCATGTTGCACGACTGGCAAAAAATGCTAAAGTCATCAACATAGAGGGCACTGTTTACAGTTGGAGGGAGTTGTTCTGTGATGGAATTTATTTTTATGGCAAAAAGCGTGACACTTAATACTGATCCTTGGGGTACTCCCTCCTCTTGGCTAAAGGAGCGAGAGAGTGAGGATCCCACACGAACTTGGAAAGATCGATTGGCTAAAAAGTTTTGAATAAAAAAGGGCAGATGCCCTCTTAGGCCTAGGCTATGTAAGTCTTTTAAAATGCCAAATCTCCAAGTTGTGTCATACGCTTTCTCCATGTCAAAGAACACCGACACCAAGTGTTCCAGTTTTAGGAAAGCATCCCGGATGGATGCTTCCATTCTAATAAGATGGTCCAAAGTGGACCGGTTCCTTCGGAAGCCGCACTGGATGCTGGAGAGAAGGTTGTTTGATTCTAAATACCATATTAAACGAGAATTGACCATTCTCTCCAGGAGTTTGCACAGACAGCTAGTCAGAGCAATAGGACGATAGTTGGTGGTGACTTTTGGATCCTTTCCTGGCTTAGGGAAGGCAAGAACGATTGCCTTTCGCCAGGAGTCCGGAAACTGCCCTTCAGTAAAGATTCTGTTATACAGAAGGAGCAGACAATCCATAGATTTTGTGAAAGATGTTTAATCATTTCATAATGGATGCCATCTGGTCCAACAGCACTGGCTTTGGAAAGAGTGAGGGTTCTTTTCAGTTCCTCTATAGTGAATGCCCCGTTGTAGGGATAGAGGCTCTTGGTCTTAAAATTAAGTGCTTGTTTTTCTAGTTTATGTTTCAGGACCAGGAACTCTGGGGAATACGAAGATGTTGCAGAGATGTTAGAGAATGTTTCCCCAAGAGAATTAGCTATTGCAGTTGGATCTGCAATAGCGCATCCATTATAAACTAGGATTGAAGAAGGGTGGGATATATATTTCCCCTTCATTTTTCCGGATTTTATCCCAGACTACCTTAGAGTTGGTAGACTGGATAATAGATGATGTAAAACGGATCCACGATTCCTTTTGACTCTGACGGCGGATATATCGTGCTTTGGCTCGTGCACATTTAAAGGGTATAAGGTTCGTCGTCGTGGGATATCGGCGGAATATCCCCCACGCTTTGTTTTGAGCCTTTTTTGCTGCTGTGCATTGTGAATTCCACCAAGGTTTAGGAAATGGTGGAAACCGGGCAGACGTTTTTGGAACAGCATTCGCAGCTGCTTGGACAATATTTTCTGTGATGTACTTAACTGCATCATTGATAGGCTCTTGACTGACTGTGCTAAGATTAAAATTTGCCTGATGTTGGAAGGCAGTCCAGTCAGCCTGATCAATCTTCCACCGTGGTAACCTAAAAGGAAGACATGGTCTCCCACTGTGTAACAAGGTTATCACGGGGAAGTGATCGTTTCCGTATGGATTCTCCTCCACCTCCCAAGTAAGTGAAGGGAGTAGAGGAGGGGAGCAGATAGAGAGATCAATGGCAGAAAAGGTACGGGTAGGCATGTGGAAGAAGGTGTTTAAGGGAAAGGTCATTGTCATTGAGCATACGCTCTATGACTCGTCTCCTTCCGTTGATGTTAGCACTACCCCACAGGGTGTTATGTCCATTCATATCCCCGAGAAGTAAGAAAGGGGGAGGCAACTGCGTTAGAAGATCATCAAGTTCTGCCTGGGAGATGTCAGTCCCAGGTGGCAAATAGATACAGCAGACGGTTAATAAAAATCCCACCGTAAGGCGAATTGCAACTGCTTCTATGCTAGTTGTAATTAGCAAGGGCTGCACTGGGGTCTGGTTACCCACAAGGATAGCCACTCCTCCATGTACAGAGCCATCCGCAATTCTATCCTTACGAAAAATGGTGGTGTTATGCAACGTGGAATCATCATTTGCTTTTAGATATGTCTCCTGCAAGCAAAAGCAAACTGGCTCGTGCTTTTGCAGGAGGGCCTTGATGTCATCAATATTTCGCCGGAATCCACGACAATTCCATTGTAGGAATTTAGCCATTATTTTGGCTTGGTGGGTCCATCAGGCGGCTTCCGAGGATCTGAGGGCTTACTTTTATCAGTCTTGGATTTGTCCTTTTTGGGGAAGAATGGACGCTGTCCCGCGTCCATTTCCTCCTCCGCAAAGAGTTCCAAGACTCATTCTTCGGGTACCTCCTTCTGCTCGACATCCATCCTTTCTTGGGTTATAGGGGGGACTTCCCCTATCTTATCTTTCATAACTACCTTTGTTACTTGTGGAGCATTAGGAGGTACCGATATAGGAGTGGCAGCTGATTGGTCCTTTTGTGCAGGTTTTTGAGTACTTAAGAGATACCGCGCGATGGGAATGAAAGACTCCTTTGGAAAAACGGTCATGTCCGTCTGAGTTCCGACGGAACATCTCCCTGCTACCTTCTGAGCGTAGGTAGGTATGTTGATATTCAGGGGTTTCACCGATTTCCTTGCCTCCTGGTATGATATATTTAGCTCTGCCTTCAGCCGTTGAAGGCAGAGCTAAATATATCTTTTTTTCTTTTTTCTTCTTTTTCTCTTTTTCTCTTTTTCTTTTTCTTCTTTCCACCTCTGGCATGCTCGTGAGTAGGCCGGGTGTTCGCCTTCACAGTTAATACAGGTGGGTTTTGCGGCTGAACATGCTGTTGTTTCGTGGTCCTTTGCACCGCATCGAGCGCATGCAAGGACTCCGCGGCAGGCCATTTGGGAATGTCCGTACTTCTGGCATTTAAAACACCGTAAAGGATTTGGAATGTACGGACGCACTGAACAGTTGATGTATCCAGCTTTAATCTCATCAGGAGGTTTAGGAGAGTTAAAAGTCAGGATAATGCTCCTGGTTTTAACAATTTTTCCATCCCTTCGCGCAGTAATTCTCTTGACGGCAATGACTCCCTGTGGTTTTAATTCGGAGCAGATTTCCTCCTCGGTTACGTCGAGAAGGTCCCACTCCGAAATGACACCTCTCGATGAATTGAGTGTTCTGTGTGGTGTCACTGTTATAGGGATTCCTCCGATTGATGTTACTCGGAGTAGATGTTCGGATTGCCTGTCATTTTTAGATTCAATTAAAAGGTCTCCAGAACGGAGCCTCTTAACCGATTTGGGTGAACCTACTAACCCATCTAACCCTTTTTGAATAAAAAAGGGCGACATTTTACCAATCGGTTTTTCACTGGTGGAATGCATAATGAGAAATCTTGGGACAGGCCCTGATGATGGTGTTTCAGTTCGCTGCCTCTTTGTCGCAATAATATTATCTGCCTCTCCGTCTATGTTTTCAGATAGGGACCGGGTTGGGGCCCCTGAAGGAATATGTTTATTAGGATTCATAGAGATTTTTAAATTTTTCAGTGCCCGGGCTCCCCACCCACCACGGAGCCCAAAGGGACGCCCACTACCCGGCATGCAATAAATGCGCTCGGGAGTGGGACGCCAGGGCTACCCAGACACTATACCCGCACCGCCGCCAGCCTGAATCCTGTCCCTCGGACCATGAGGGTAGGGGCGTGGCATTGACACGGTTGACCCTCGCAGGCGAACCTACTAGCCGATTGATTCTAGCCGGGCCTTCCAGGACCACCCGTCTTGTCGAAGCAGGGGCCAAAGTGGTGTATTGAAGCTGGGCCCCTCAACCACCAGGATCCCTCTTTCCGAATTTTCACGGGTCGCAGCGCACGGCAAACACGCCGGATTCCATTGATGTAAGCCCGGAACCTAGGCTGTGGGCGTTGGATCCCAGTGATGCTAGTCTGGAAGTCCAGCAGCGTCACTGGGAGGTCCCCTCACCACGTACAGGTGCCCACGTCGAGGGGTCACGTTCATGGAGGAAGTGAATCTTCTGCTGAATGCAAGACAGAACTGGATGAGAATTATATCTCACAATTATTAAAGCCTGTAACACGCTGAGAGAATCGGAATATAAAATGAACCGTTGGTATTGGCATTTACTAATGTGATCCAAGGCTAACTCTATAGTGTGCAGCTCTGCAGTAAATATGCTGCATTCAGAGGGAATCTGCTGCGATGTAGTGGTGTCTGTAAAAGGAAAAACAGCAGCAGATCCCACATACGATTCTGTCTTCGAGCCGTCTGTGTAACCAGGCAAGAAGTCAGAATGTTCTGCACGGTGTTGTGAATAGAGCTGAAGGTAGACAGAAGACGGAGTATTAGACTTCGTCGCAACCTTGAGCGAGAAGTCACAAGCTGGCGTTTGTGCATGCCAGGGTGGAAGGGGCTCCTTTGGTGATCGAGCAACCTACTTTGTCTACCGAGATGTTAAGCTCATTGAGTAGCTCTTGAACACGAATGCCGAATGGGCGATTCACAGTGCGTCGTGTGTTATAAACATTTTCCCATTATGGCTCAAAAACGGATGTCCACGTGGGATGATCTCGCAGGGATTTCAGCTTGAAGGCATATTGTAGAGACAACTGCATTCGTCGAAGCGACAAGGGTGGTTCATTTGCTTGGATATACAGACTTTGGACAGGTGATGTTCTGAATGCGCTAGTTGCAATACGAATGGCTTGATGACGGACGGGGTCAAGCCAACGAACAGCGCTATTTCTGGCAGATGAATATACCTGAGACCCATAATCTAATTTTGAGCATACAAGTGCATGGTATAGACGGAGTAGATTGCATCGGTCTGCACCCCAAGAGGTAGGAGAGAGAGAGAGAGAGAGAGAGAGAGAGAGAGAGAGAGAGAGAGAGAGAGAGAGAGGGGAGAATGTTAAGCCCTCTCGTGCACATTGTGCATCAGCCAAGTCATTGCCTCTGATACCAACATGGCTAGGGATCCAGCAAAAGCGAACACCAAAGTTTAACTCTGAAAGGGAGTATAATATTTGCTGCACCCGACATAATACTGGTTGAGTGCTTCTCACATTGAATAAAGCCTGTAATACGCTTGGGGAGTCGGTATATAACATGTACCTTTGGAACTGGTGGGTTTTTATATGATCCAAGGCCATTTCTATGGCGTGTAGCTCAGCAGTGTATATGCTACATTCGCTTGGAATACACCTGCAGATTGTTTTGCTTGGAAAGACACAAGCAGATCCCGCAAAATCTTCAGACTTCGAGCCATCTGTATAAACCGACAAGAATTCAGAGTATTCGGCAAGGTGTGCTGCCAAGAGTTGTGATATATACATGGCGATGTGTTAGCTTTCAGCCAACTCCGAAGAGTGAAGTCACAAGACGGAGATCATATATTCCAAGGGGGAAGAACTTGCTTGACTGAAGTGGATATATTATCCAATGTGAAATTAATATCAGCTCTTGAATCCTGATACGAAAAGGCCAACTAGCAGTTTTATGTGTATTATATAGATTTTCCCACAATGGCATATAAACAGATGTCCACGTAGGACGGTCAGGCAGGGATTTTATTTTATAGCATATTGTAACGAGAATTGCTGACGTCGAAGCATCAAAGGTGGTTCGTTGGCTTTAACATATAGACTTTGGACAGGCGAAGTGCGGAATGCCCCCATGGCAATCCGAATAGTTTTATGGTGGATTGGATCAAGCCATCGCAGTACAGAATTTGGGAACTTGGGAACCATAGTCAAGTTTAGAGTGAATGAGTGCTCAGTATGGATGCAATAATGTGCTTCTATCTGCTCCCCAAAGGTTGGAGGTGATAGCACTGAGCATGTTCAAACACCTCATGCATTTTGCTCTAAGCTGACGGATATGGTGTAGGAATGTCAGTTTTTTTTCAAAGATAAGTCCCAAAAATTTTGTTTCTGCTACCACAGGAATTGGATTTTGCCCAAGTCTGAGTTCCGGGTCAGGATGTAGATTCCGTTTGTGGCAGAAGTGCAGGCAAACGGTCTTTTGGGCAGAAAACTTAAACCCATTGGTTAAAAACCAGGAACTAAGGTGATTGACTGCTTGTTGCAATTGTCGTTCAATAACTCTCATGCTACAGGAGTGAAAAAAATACTAAAATCATCAATGTACAAGGCACTATTTACTGAAGGAGGATTTGATTTGATTTGATTTTGATTTTTGTGGCTCAAAAACAGCAAGGTTATAGTGCGCCATGGAAAGAATAAAATTCAAAAAAGATTAGACTTGTTAGTTTTAAAAAAGGTTACTTCGTCTAAAGTTGCATGTGTATATATATATATATACAGACATATCAATACATAAAAGCAAATTGTATATTTCATATGAGTGTATACATATTGATCGATTTTAAAAATTTACGAACTGCTGACACATTGTCGTTGTCATTTAAAATCTGACTGAGTGTATATGGCTCAGTCAGATGGGTAAAAGCGCTAAAACGAGCATTTATAAAACTGGTACAATCGCATAAAATGTGTTGGACGGATAAAACGGTGTCGCATTGCTCGCACATAGGAGGGTCATCAGCCCTCAGCAAAAAGGAGTGTGTCCTATGCGGAGCCGAGCAAGAACAACTTCCTCTTTGCGATCCCTGCGTGAGCTGGACCGCCAAGGATGGATCACAGGCTTAACTCGACATAGTTTGTTTGTAGTAATCTGTCGATGCAACGAATCTTGCCACTGAGATTGTAGGTTACTACGGTTCACTTGCCTGTAGTCTGTATAGGGGACTAACAGGTCAAGATTATCCGTCAGGGCTGCCGATTTGGCTGCAATGTCAGCCAAATCATTTCCTCTAATCCCGATGTGACTGGGGATCCAGCAGAAGTGGATATCGAATCCACTTGCATAGAGATTGTATATTATCTGCTGAATTCGGGACAGGGTTGGATGATTGGTGTGTGACATCGCAGATAAAGCCTGTAGTGCACTCATTGAGTCGGCATATATAATACACCGTTGGTAACGGTGTTTTCTTATGTGATCTAGAGCTAACTCTATAGCATGCAGCTCTGCAGTATAAATGCTGCAGTCAAGGGGTATCTGCTCTGATATGGTATTATTTGGAAAGACAGCAGCAGATCCCACATACGATTCTGACTTCGAGCCGTCTGTGTAGACTGGCAAGAAGTCAAAATGTTCTGCACGGTGTTGTGAATAGAGCTGCAGGTAGACAGAAGGCGGAGTATTAGACTTCGTCGCAATCTTGAGCGAGAAGTCATATGCTGGTGTTTGTGCATGCCAGGGTGGAAGGAGCTCCTTCGGTGATCGAGCGACCTTGTCTACCGAGATGTTAAGCTCATTGAGTAGCTCTTGAACACGAATGCCGAATGGGCGATTAGCGGACCGTCGTGTGTTGTAGAGATTTTCCCATCGTGGCTCGAAAACGGATGTCCACGTGGAATGATCTGGCAGGACTTCAGCTTGAAGGCATATTGTAGAGACAACTGCATTTGTCGAAACGATAAGGATGGTTCATTTGCTTCGACATACAGACTTTGGACAGGTGATGTTCTGAATGCACCAGTAGCAATACGAATGGCTTAATGATGGATGGGGTCAAGCCAATGAACAGCGCTATTTCTGGCAGATGCATATACCTGAGACCCATAATCTAATTTTGAACGTACAAGTGCACGGTACAGACGTAGGAGAGTGCATCGGTCTGCACCCCAAGAGGTAGAAGAGAGAGAGCGGAGGATGTTAAGCCCTCTTGTGCACTCTGTGCGAAGCTGACGAATGTTGGACAAATGTCAGCTTTTTGTCAAAAATGAGTCCCAGGAATTTCGCCTCTGATACAACTGGAATGGTGCTTTGTCCAAGTCGTAATTCAGGCTCAGGGTGGAAGTTACGTTTGCGACAGAAATGTACGCAAACAGTCTTCTCCGGTGAGAACCTGAAACCATTGGCCGTGGCCCAGGAGTTAAGACGGTCAATAGCTTGTTGCAGTTGTCTCTCAATAACCCTTATATTGCATGATTGAGAGAATATGCTGAAGTCATCGACGTAGAGTGCACTGTTGATAGTTGGAGGAAGTTGTTCAGAAATAGAATTTATTTTAATGGCAAAAAGCGTGACACTTAAGACAGATCCTTGTGGTACCCCCTCCTCTTGGCAAAAGGGCCGCGAAAGGGAGGATCCTACACGAACTTGGAAATAATGGCAGGATAAAAAATTTTTAATAAAAATTGGAAGGTGGCCTCTTAGACTGAGGTTGTAAAGGTCTTTTAAAATACCAAATCTCCAAGTTCTGTTGTACGCTTTTTCCATGTCAAAGAAGATGGACACCAAATGTTCTCTTTTTAGGAAAGCATCTCGAATAGATGTTTCCAGTCTAATTAAGTGGTCCAGTGTGGACCTGTTTCTTCGGAAGCCGCACTGAAAGCGGGAGAGAAGGTCGTTCGATTCTAAATACCATAAGAGACGAGCATTGACCATTCTCTCCAATATTTTGCACAGACAGCTGGTCAGAGCAATGGGACGATAGTTTTTTGGACATATAGGATCCTTTCCTGGCTTAGCAAAAGCAAGAATAGTTGCCTTGCGCCAGGTATCCGGAAAATGCTCTTCAAGGAAGATTCTGTTGTACAGAATCTTCAAGGAAGATTTTTTCCCAGACCACCTTAGTACTGGTCGTCTGGGTAATGAATGATGTGAAACGGATCCACGATTCCCTTTGACTCTGACGGCAGATGTAGCGTGATTTGGCTCGGGCACGTTTAAAGGCTAATAGGTTGACTGTGGTAGGATATCTTCGAAATATCCCCCAAGCCTTGTTTTGAGCCTTTTTAGCTGTTGTGCATTCTGGATTCCACCATGGTTTTGGAAAGGGAGGAAACCGGGTGGATGTTTTTGGAATTGTAGTTGCAGCTGCATGGACAATATTTTCTGTTATGTACGTAACTGCATCGTTGATAGGCTCCTGACTGACTGCAGAGTTGTCAAATTTTGCCAGGTGTTGAAAGGCACTCCAGTCAGCTTGATCAAACTTCCACCGCGGTAACCTGACAGGAAGACAAGGTCTCCCAGTAATTAAGGTGGTTATCACGGGGAAGTGATCACTTCCATACAGCTTCCCTTCTACCTCCCAGGTAAGTGACGAGAGAAGAGAAGGCGAGCCGATAGAAAGATCAATGGCAGAAAACGTATGGGTAGGCATGTGGAAAAAGGTGTTTGTTCCCAAATTAAGAAGGCAGAGGTCATTGTCAATGAGCATACGCTCTATGACTCGTCCCCTTCTATTAATGCTAGCACTACCCCACAGGGTGTTATGTCCATTAAAGTCCCCAAGAAGTAAGAAAGGGGGAGGCAACTGCATTACGAGATCATCAAGGTCTTTCTGGCAGATGTCAGTACCAGGTGGCAGATATATAGAGCAAACAGTTAGTAAAAACCCCACTGTTATTCGAATTGCTACTGCCTCTATGTTGGTAGTAAGTTGCAGATGCTGAAAAGGGGTATGGTTGCCCACAAGGATTGCGACTCCTCCATGAGCGGGGCCATCCCCAGTTCTATCCTTGCGAATGACAGTAACGTTGTGCATCCTGGGGTCATCATTTGCCCTTAGGTAAGTCTCCTGTATACAAAAGCAAGATGGTTTGTGCTTTTGCAGGAGTGCCTTGATGTCTTCTGCATTTTTCCGGAATCCACGACAATTCCATTGTAGGAATTTAGCCATTATTTTGGCTTGGTGGTTCCTTCAGGCGGCTTCCGAGGTGCTGAGGGCTTATTTTTGTCAGTCTTAGATTTATCCTTCCTGGGGAAGTATGGACGCTGCCCCGTGTCCATATCCTCCTCAGTAAAGAGTTCCAAGACTGCTTTGTCCTGTACCACCTTCTCCTTAACATCCATTTTTTCCTGAGAACTAGGATGTACGTCAGATTTCTTATTCTTTTCTCCAGAAACTGATTTTCTAATTGGTGGGGCACTAGGAGGTACAGATATTGGAGTGGCAGCTGATTGGTCTTTTTGTGCGGGTTTTATTGAACTTAACAGGTAGCGAGCAATAGGAGTGAATGACTCCTTTGGTGGTATGGTCATTTCGGTCTGAGTTCCGATGGAACATCTCCCAGCTACCTTCTGAGCGTAGGTTGGTTTATTTATATTTATAGGTTTCACCGTTTTCCTTGCCTCTTGATAAGATATGTTCAGCTCTGCCTTAAGTCGCTGAATTTCTTTTTCTTGTTTCCACCTCTGGCATGCCCTTGAGTAGGCCGGGTGTTCTTCTTGGCAGTGAATGCAGGTTGGTTTTGCAGCTGAGCATGAAGTTGTTTCGTGGTCCTTTGCGCCACACCGAGCGCATACAAGGGTTCCACGACAAGCCATCTGTGAATGTCCGTATTTCTGGCACTTAAAACACCGTAACGGATTTGGGATATACGGACGCACTGGGCAGTTAATATAGCCAGCTTTAATTTCATGAGGAATAGTTGGTGAATTGAATGTTAAGATGATATTTCTAGTGGAAACTAATTTTCCATCCCTACGCATGGATATACGTTTAGCAGCTGTCACTCCCTGGGGTTTTAACTCTGAACAGATTTCCTCTTCAGTTACATCCATCAGATCCCATTCCGCGATAACACCACGGGATGAGTTCAGTGTCTTGTGGGGGGGTTATGGTGACAGGCATTCCCCCGATAGATGTAGCATGGAGGAGCTGTTCTGAGGTAATATCACTTCTGGTTTCTACAAGTATGTCACCCGAACGAAGCCGTTTGACAGACTTAGGAGAGCCTGCCAACCCTTCCAAACCCTTCTGGATAAAGAAGGGTGACATTTTTCCTATAGGCTTCTCACTAGTTGGGTGAATTATCAGGAACCGAGGTGTAGGACCTGATATAACCTCCTTTTTCTGTCTTTTTTGCAGAAGTGACGTTCTCTTGGTCTACGGTAAAGTTTTCAGTTAGGGACCGGGTTGGGGCCCCAGAAGAAATTAATTTATCAGGATTCATGCAGTTTTTTAAGTGGTTCAGTGCCTGGGCTCCCCACCCACCATGGAGCCCAAAGGGACGCCCACTACCCGGCATGCAATAAATGCGCTCGGGAGTGGAACGCCAGGGCTACCCAGACACCATACCCGCACCGCCGCCAGCCTGAATCCTGTCCCTCGGACCTTGAGGGTAGGGGCGTGGCATTGACACGGTTGACCCTCGCAGGCGAACCTACTAGCCGATTGATCCTAGCCGGGCCTTCCAGGACCACCCGTCTTGTCGAAGCAGGGGCCAAAGTGGTGTATTGAAGCTGGGCCCCTCAACCACCAGGATCCCTCTTTCCGAATTTTCACGGGTCGCAGCGCACGGCAAACACGCCGGATTCCATTGATGTAAGCCTGGAACCTGGGCTGTGGGCGTTGGATCCCAGTGATGCTATTCTGGAAGTCCAGCAGCGTCACTGGGAGGTCCCCTCACCACGTACAGGTGGCCACGTCGAGGGGACTGAAGGAGGAAGCTGTTTTGTAATGGAGTTAACTTTTCCTACAAACAGGGTAACACTGAGGACAGAGCCTTGGGGAATGCCTTCCTCTTGACAAAAAAGGCGGGACGCACTGGATTTAACACGAATCTGGAAGAGTCGTTTAGAAAAAAAATTTCTGATAAAAATAGGGAGGTGGCCTCTCAGACCAAAAGAATACAGGTCTTTTAAAACACCATACCTCCAGGTTGTGTCATAAGCTTTTTCCATGTCAAAGAAGGCTGATACCAAGTGCTCACGCTTTATAAATGCATCGCGAATCGCTGTTTCCAGTCAGATTAAATGGTCCAAAGTGGATCGATTCCTTCGGAAGCCGCACTGAATCTTGTTCAAATGGTCATTTGCCTGTAGGTAATATATGAGGCGGGCATTCTCCATTTTTTCCAAAATCTTACCTAAACAACTGGTCAGAGAAATTGGACAATAGTTGCTAGGAATTTTGGGGTCTTTTCCTGGCTTTGGAAAAGCGAAAACGGTTGCCCTACGCCAAGAAAGGGGAAATTGATCCTCAAAATAAATTCAGTTGTATATGTTGTTGGAGTGGGATTCAAGAAATGCGCCTATAACTTAGGAGTGTTGGTCAATATATGAAGAAATTGTTCTAGAAGTGACTGTACACGTTTATCATTTTTAGATATTTAAACGGCTCTGATAGATTGGCATCATCTCCAAGTATATGAGCTAGTTGCAAGGGTTTTTGTGTGTTGATTAAAGATCTGAAACATTCAATTCTAGCTGCATTGTATTGTGCACATTCAATGATAATATGTTTCACTGTAAGAATGGAACTACAATGCAAGCAGAGAGGAGGCTCTTCTCCTAGCAGTAAAAAAAGATGTGTTAGGTGCATATGGCCAATTCGTACTCTTGCTTGCAAAAAAACTCTTCGTACCTGGTTAATCGGAAACTAGATCTCCATAGCTGTGGATTTTGTTTTATTTCAAGAAGTTTGTTTGATATCTGATTATGCCACTTTTCAAACCATATCTCTGTACATATCCTCCGTATGATTGGCTTATAGTCAGAATAAGGAACTGGGATGGGATCGGAGCAAGCAGGGTGTTTTGCTGCTTCGTCTGCACACTCATTTCCTGGGACTCCATCGTGGCTGGGTATCCAGCAGAACTTGACAGTCAGCTTATTTTTATTGAGGTGACATAACTGTTATCTGATTTGTGTGAGAAGTGGATGGGAACTTTGTGGTTTTTCCTGTAGGGCATTCACTGCACTTAAAGAGTCTGTGTATATTGTCACTTGGGTATTTAGAAGATCATTAAGGAGATTTAAAGCCATTTTGATTGCATATAATTCAGCAGCAAATACACGGCATTCATATGGTAATTGTACAGAAACAGTGGATGTAAGGCAAATTACTGCAGCTCCCACGGATATATCAGTTTTGGTTGTTGCAGTGGGATTTGGGCTACTATGGCCAAATTGCACGTGTTACTTTAGAAAATTCATCAATACTTTATAGATGGGTCTAGAAGTGATTGTATACATTGATCATTTTCAGATAAATAAACAATTCTGATAAATTTGCATCATCTCCAAGTATATGTCTGAGTTGCAGTGGTTTTTGTGAATTTAGCAGAGATCTGAAACATGCAATTCTAGCTGAATGGTAATGTGGACACTCAATGATAATATGCTTCACGGTAAGTGTGGTACTACAATGTGAGCAAAGTGGAGGATCTTCACCTAGCAGTAAAAATAGGTGTGTTAGATGTGTATGGCCAATTCGTGCTCTTGCAAGCACAACCTCTTCTTGCCTGTTTAATCAGGAACTGGATCTCCATAGGAGACCACTGAGATATGAAGGAGACCACTGAGATATGGTCTGAAATGATGCCACATTTCAGACCATATCTCAGTGCATATCTGCCATATGATTGATTTGTAGTCGGAATATGGAATTGGGATGTAATTGAAGCAAGTAGAGTGTTTTGCTGCTTCATCTGCATGCTCCTTTCCTGGAATACCAACATGGCTGGGTATCCAGCAAAACGTGATGGTTTGCTTATTTTCACTGAGGTGATATAACTGAGATCTAATTTGTGGGATAAGTGGATGGAAATTTTGTGATTTATTCCGTAGGGCATTCAGAGCACTTAAAGAGTCTGTGTATATTATGATCTGGGTGTTTAGAGGATCGTTAAGGACATTTAAAGCCATTTTGATTGCATACAGTTGAGCAGTAAAAACACTGCATTTAAGAGGTAACTGGACAGAAACAGTGGTTGTAGGACTGATTACTCCAGATCCTATGGATATATCAGTTTTGGGGCCATCTGTATATATTTGGAGACTGCGAGCATTGGCCAATGCATGAGCCGCGTGTAACTGTCTAATATTGTTGTTCGATAGGGAGTGTTTTCCCCACTGAAGAAAATAGTTATCGCAAAGAGGTGTATACATTGCCCATGGTGCTTGTACTGCTTCTGCAGCTTGAGATATATTTCCAAGATAGATGTCCCAGTCTTCTGTTAACTCTTGTAGCCGGATACCTGCAGGTTTATTTTCATTGGGTTTGTTTCTATATAAGTTTACCCACTGAGGTTCAAAGAGATATGTCCAGATGGGGTGAGAAGGGAGGCTATGTAATTTGGCTGCATAGTTAAGGAGCAATACTTTCCTCCTAAGATGTAGTGGAGGTTCATTGGCGTCTATTATACAAACTTTGCACTGGAGATGTCTTAAAGGTTCCTAAAGCAATCCTGAGAGCCCTATATTGGACTGGATTGAGCCAAGCCAAAGCTGTCTTACATGCAGAATCATAAACTGGAGCTCCATAGTCCACACGAGATCTTATTAAGGTTCGATATAGATGCAGAAGCGTGACGCGATCGGCTCCCCATGCCAAGGAAGAGATAACTTTCAGGATATTCATCTTTTTCATGCACTGCATCCATAATTGATTTATATGCGCCTGAAAAGTAAGTTTAGTGTTGAGTACTAGTCCCAAGAACCGGATATTGTTGCTAAATGGTATTTGCTGGATTCCGAACCTTAGTTCAGGATCTGGATGCAGCTGACAATTTTTGCAAAAGGGGATAGCAGTTGTTTTTGTTGCAGAGAGGCGATAGCCATTATGAGATGCCCATGATTGTATTTTGTTTATTGAGAGCTGCAATTGACGCTCGATTGAGCGCATCTTTTGCGAGTGGCAGGATATTGTAAGGTCATCTGCATATAGATAGGTATCAACATTAACTGGAATGTTCTCTGTTGCATTGTTAAGCTTAACTGCAAAGAGCGTCACACTAAGAACTGAACCTTGTGGGACCCCTCTTCTTGGACAATTGTGCGGGATAGAGAATTGCAGTAATGCACTTGAAAGGTTCTGTTTTGTAGAAAGCTCTGTATGATCAGTGGTAGCTGACCCCGGAGTCCTGTGGCATACAGATTTTGAAGAATGCCATAGCGTCAGGTGGTATGAAAGGCTTTCTCTATATCCAGACAGAAAATGACAAGATGTTCTTTACGGATAAAAGCATTCCGTATGTTGGATTCTGCCTTGATCATAGGATCTAGAGTTGCTGATTTTATCTAAAACCGTACTGGTTCCTGTTCATTATCAAGTGAGATTCTAGGTGCCATACTAATCGAGCATGAATCATTTTTTCTAATGTTTTACCAAGGCAACTACTAAGAGATATTGGCCAATAGTTTTGTGGATTTGAATGATCGTTTCCAGGTTTAGCAAAGGCTACGACTATTGAGTGGCACAAAGAAAGTGGGTAGTAGCCTTCAGAGAATATCCAGTTAAAATATATCAGTAATGAGTTCAGAGCTTTCTTCTTTAGGTGTTTGAGCATGATATAGTGTATTCCATCAGACCCTGGTGCACTATTAGCTGACCTATTTAAGGAGCTCTCTAGTTCGAGTAGTGTTAAAGGTCAATTATATGGAAGAGATGCCGGTGTATTAAAGGCAAGCTTATGTTTTTTTTTTTTGGCTTTTATCTGTTTAAAGGCTGACTCATATGCAGATGTGGCAGAGATTTCAGAAAAGGATTCGGCTACGGCGTTTGCAATTTTTATTGCAGAGCAGTAATCTTTACTCTTCCAACTTATAACAGGTGTTGATTCGAGGTGGGATTTACCATTCAGCTTTTAAATTTTGTTCCAAAATTTTCTGCTCTCTGTATTTTTATTAATGGTGGAAGCAAACCGGATCCAAGAATCTTTTTTCGATTTTTTCTGTACATAACGTGCCTTAGCTTTACAATTGTTAAAATTTATCAGGTTGTCAGTTGTTGGGTTCTTGTGAAATAGATTCCATGCTTTATTCTGTTCTTTTTTGGCATCACGGCATGCATCATTCCACAAGACATTGGCATATCTATGAGGAACAACTCTGGTTTTGGGTATAGAGCAAGTTGCAGCTGTTTTTATCTGTGCAGTAATGTGGTCAGAAACATCATCTATAGGTTGGCTTTTGATGACTAGATCATCAAAGGAAATTGTACTGGTGAACTTGTTCCAATCTGTCTTGTTAAATTTCCATTTTATGTGGCTGGTTATATGTGAGGTTCTATTTGTTTGCAATTTGCAAATGATCGGATAATGATCACTATTCAGTGGGTTACTTAAAACTAACCACTGAATAAGTGGGAACAGTTTTGATAGATCTATTTCAGTAGATACTCCGGTGGTAAAGTGGAAATAAGTGTTAGCACCAGTATTTAATAATGTGAGATTCTGATTTTCAAGAACTGTTTCAATGAATTTTCCTCGTTTGTCTATCTTCGGAGATCCCTACATAGGATGGTGCCCATTGAAATCCCCTAGCAGATAATACCTTAATAAACAAAGGCATTATCTGCTTTTGTTTATTTGTTGTTGTTGTTGTTATTTGGTTTTTAGGAGCATTAGCAACTAAGGCCATATTGCTCCGGGATATGCGGTGGTCATTTCCTGACCTTTCCGCATCCTCCGTATTGGGTGGTGACAGGCTTGAACCCTGGTCTAATCAAGAAGCGTGTGCTACGCACTGCTGCTCCTTCCCACCTGGCTACGGAGGAGACTATTTCAAGGAGCTGTAGGCCCGCTGGTCGTATTTTATTTGGTTTATTTCTATAGAGATTGTGAAATGGTTGATTAAAGAGATATGGTTGAATGGGGTGTGGAGACCAGTTTTGTATTCTGACTGCATATTTAAGTAGAAACATTTTTCTGTGGAGGTACAGAGGGGGCTCATGGGCTTCAATATATAGACTATAGGTTGGAGATGTCCTATAAGCACCAAGAGCAATCCTCAGCGCACTGTGTGACAATTACTCAGTAGACGTTGAGTTTCAATGATCCAGGTGAGTCGATTGTGGATCATTTTTTCAAGAATTTTACCAAGGCTAACTTGACAGAGAGATTGGCCTGTAACTATTACGACTGGAGGGATCTTTTCCATGTTTCAAAAAGGCCAAAACTGTAGCATGGTGCCAAGAGGTTGGATAAATATTTTACAGGAAGCTTGTTTGTTTGTTTATTTGGTTTTTAGAAGCATTAGCAACTAAGGCCATATTGCCCCGGATATGCGGTGGTCATTCCCTGACCTTTCTGCATCCTCCGCATTTGGTGGTGACGGGCTTGAACCCCAGTCTAATCAAGAAGCGTGTGCTACGCACTGCTGCTCCTTCCCACCTGGCTACGAAGGTGCCTATTTTACAGGAAGCTCTGGTTAAAGAAGACTAGCAGCATTTGTAAGTTTTTCTCATCGAGATGCTGCAGCATGACATAATATATGCGATATGGGCCAGCTGCAGTGTTTCGTGTTGTTCTGATGGCTTGTAAAAGTTCACAATATTCAAGAGGCTGATTATACGGAAGTGATAGTGAGGTTCTAAAGTTGATGGGTCTCTGTTCGGTGGGGGTCTTAATTTTTTGGAATTTAGGAGTGTAGTTTGATGCAGCTGAGACTTGGGCAAAGGTTCTGACAAGGCATTCGCTATATCTAGAGGACCAGAGAGTTCTTGCCCATTGTATGAAAAAATTGGGGAAGGGATGATTGGAAACTTCCCAGAAAGCTGTCCAATTTTCTTCCATATTAATCTGGAGTAGGTATTTCTGTTGATGTAAACCGAGTACATGCAAACCGAGTCCATGAATCTTTTTTTGGCTTGCCTGTGAATGAACCGCGCTTTTGCCCTTAGCTTCTTGTAGCTAATTAAATTAGTTGTCGTTGGAAATCGACGGAATAAATTGAATGTTTTATTTTTTTCCTTCTTTGCTTTCGTGCCCTTTTCTTTCCACAAGTTGTTGTTGTTATTTTGGAGCATTAGCAAGTAAGGCCATATTGCTCCAGGATCTGCGGTGGTCATTCCCTGACCTTTCCGCATTCTCCGTATTTGGTGGTGACGGGCTCGAACCCCGGTCTAATCAAGAAGCGTGTGCTACACGCACTGCTGCTCCTTCCCACCTGGCTACGGAGGCGCGCATTTCCACAAGTAGGTGAAGTGTCGTCGGGTTGGGGAGTTTGATAATGGAATTGAGTATTTTGCTGCAACTAAAAGACGGGATGTGATATAATCAGTTACTTTATCTATAGGCTGTAGTTGAATAGTTTCTTTGACCAGAGTGATCGTTGATTGAAATTTGGCCCAAATGGCTTTAGAAAATTTTCATTTCCTGCAGCGTTGGTCTAATGGTTGTTGTGTGGTGAGCAGGTTACAGAGAATTGGAAAGTGGTCACTACCCATTGGATAATCCGTAGCGGACTACTGAATGACTAGAAACAGTATCGGAGAACAAATCGAGAGGTCAATTGCAGAAGTCTGTCCAGTAGGTAACTGTATGTGGGTGTGGGTCTGTGCCACTATTAAGAATGGTAAGGTTTTGTTTATCTAGTAGAGTTTCAATCAATCGGCCCTGTCTATCTAATCTAGAGGATCCCCATAAAGGGTGGTGGACATTGAAATCCCCTAGCAAGCAGATTGGGGAAGGTAGCTGTATTAAAAGTTCTTCGATATTTTTATAAGAGCAGGTATTTTGGGTGGGAGATAGACTGAGACTAGTGTAAACGCAATCTGAGTAATCAGACACACAGCAACGGCTTCAATTTGGGTTTGAAGAATGATTTGGCTAGCAGCGATCTTTGAGTTAATCAAAATAGCTAACCCACCACAAGCAGTCTCGGATGTATTCTGATCTCTTCGATAGATTGAGTAGTTTTTTTTATAGAAACAGAAATTTGAGCAGTTAAATAGGTTTCCTGCAGACAGAAACCCACTGGAGAGTTGCGTCTAATTAAGTACTGAATGTCGTCGATGTTGCCTCGAAAGCCTCTACACTGTAAAATGTAAGGCATTATTTGAGTTTAGAAGAAGCTCTACCTGACTTGGCTGTCTTGTGGCATTCTGTCTTTGGTTTATCTCTTTTTGGAAAGGTGGGGGGCGACTGTGTCCATATCTTCTTCTTCTACAAATATTTCCAGAATCGGATCTTCCTGTTTGGATGAGTACTCTGGATGCATCGATGTGTCCTGAATAATCTGTTTTGAAGTTGAACTAGGATTATTTGCAGTAGTAGCAATAACTGGCGGATCTGGAGATGTTGCTGGAATCATAAGAGGCGTATTACTTGCTTGGTCTGAGTGCTTCAGGATATTGGACTGCTGCTGAGAAAGGACAGCTCCAGCCCAGTCGGAGATTGATATGTTGGATGGAACAGTAACATCAGTTTGCGTGGCTATTGTTTGATATTTTTTTGCAATACTGGCATAGGTACGGTTAGATATACTGGGTGCAATTAATTTTCTTGCTTCCTGATAACTAACTTTGTTTTCGACTTTATATTTTACAATTTTTTTCTCCATTGTCCACTTCTCACATGTTTTAGAGTAAGCAGGATGGTTACCTTTGCAATTAGGACAAGTCATTTCTTTTGCCTAACAGTCATTTTGACTGTGATTGGGAGATTCACAGTTGGGACAAGCTGGGTTCCCTCTGCATGCCGTTTGAGAGTGGCTATACTTTTGGCATTTATAGCATCTCAACGGATTACGAATATAAGGACGAATGCTACAATGTAGATAACCTGCTTTTAGTGATGAAGGTCGATTTGGACTGTTAAAGGTGAGAATGATATTTCTGGTGGGTGTGAGTACATTGCCCCTTTTAGTCATAATTCTTTTGACAGCGATTACGTTTTGTTCTTGAAGCTCTTCTTTAATTTCTTCTTCTGTCACTTTCAAAAGGTCCCAACTAGATATAACACCCTTATGCATGGGGTTGCATGGGGAGTTAACTTTACTGGAATTTTAGCAAAGTTTGTCACTTTTAAGAGTTTTTCAGAATGCCTGCGGTTGACAGTTTTTACTAGTAAGTCCCGTGATTGCAGTCTCTTAACCGTCTTGGAGACCCTGCAATACTTTCCAAGTGTTTTTGGATTAGAAAGGGGGATAGCTTAATAAGAGGCTGTTCTGATAATGAATGCATTATTAAATATGCAGGAAACTCGGTTGCAGAGGAAATGGTTTTTAAACTCTTTGCTTGTGAAGAGTCATGCTCATGTTCTGTGTCTGGCCGACTGCTTGTCGGTTCTAAAGAAGGAAACATAGTTTTTTCCATCTTGGCTTCTTTTAGCCCCCGGCAGATGACCTTTTCTGCCAAGATTACCAGCCCAGCCGGGGGGGGGGGGCAGGAGCAGTGCCTGGAGTGACCAAGCGAAATTAGTAGGAGTTAGTCTATTAGATATGAAAAAATAAAGAAAGGTTACTTTCCTTCCTTGTTCTCTACTAGTACTTTTGATACAAGAGCTACTAAATAAAAGGATTTCTGAACGAGAGGAACGTAAAAGAGAACTTGCACAGTCAGAATTGCTTGGCACACGGGGCCAGAAGGGGAAGTGTTTGAATAATTATTGCAGTTTGCCTTATGGAAGTTTCAGGAGACGGTGTAACTTTAAAATCAAGGGGTCAACTGAGTTTGTTATGTGGATCATCTAGTACTAATCATTCCATGATAGGACAGATAGGAGAACACACCAAAAAATCTAAAGCTTACGGAGCACCTCTCAGTTTAAAAGATCATAAAAAACATTTAAAGTTAAGTGTTGGTAAAGAAATCTACCCAAAATGCCCACTTGTGCTACAAAGCTGGACATAAACTACCATTTATCAAATAAAAGATCATTCTTATTTAATAAGAGCAAAGCTTATAAGAACAATTTTTACTTTCACTTACTTGTCGCTGTTCTTCTGTGTATTTAGCATATCCTCCTACTGAATCATCTGTGATATAAAATGGATGATAATACATAGCTTTGTAGGGGTTGCTCCCACCTTCTATTTTAAAAATATACTTTCTTCCTCTCTTCACATAAATTTCTGGTGCCATAAGTCCATTGATATACCACACAACTCCTGGCGATGAAGTTTCTGTAATTATTTTAATTTACGCAACAGATTAACAGGCAATATTTATATATTTTGGGGTAATATGAAAACAAGCTTGGATTATGTACCTTCTTTTTGTAAAAGCAAAATGAATTCACACAAAGAGTTTGATAACACTAACTAATAATGCAGATTGTCTTTTATTAGATTCTGAATGACAAATATTACTACATCAGTGCAAGGTCTTTTATAATGTTGTAAACAGCATAAAAAACTCACAGTGCAATAACCATACATTTAATTCAAAAGGATTGTGCAACTGAAAATGAATCCAAAACTTATGTTCTTTTTGAACTGAAGCTTTGTTCAAAAACACAAAAAGACCACCTAATAAATTTTTTCTATGTCCTTTTGGTGTTTTAGTGGCAATATAAAGCAAGAATAATTTTTACAATTACAATCAGTTTTTCTGATTACAATAAAAATATCCGTGAAAAGTAATTTTTAGACTATGAAATCAATTGTTTATTTGTTTGGGGATTTTTTAGGTGCATCGGCATATATGGCCATAGTACGCCATACATATGATAGTATGTATGCTATTTCTTTACAGATCGAGAGTCAGAAAACTGGCTTTTGACTAGCTAACGGAGGTGGTGGCATACATCGATCGCTTTGAGAAAGGTAAAAATCTTTAAGACATTTGTTTTATTGCCCAAAAGTGAAGTAAGTGTTAGAGGGGTTTTCTGTTGTGGCTGGAGGAAGAGATTCTGGCATTTTATTGCAAATTTTGTGCATTCCACAAGGGTAGGCTTCACTGAAAGCATGGTGTTACACTGAGGGGGAAATCTCCCCTCTTAAAAGATAATCATGAGAAATATTACTGTGACCTATTCACAGACGAGCTAGTATTACCTCCTGTTGTCGAATAGGACTGAAACTTGAAAGCCATTACTCAAGATTTGGCCTGATACTTCAAAGCTTATTTTTAAGTTGGTCTTGCCATGTTAATTGTCACTGGTACATACATTTTTCCTGGATTACTAGTCAATGTGATGGTAAGTCAGCCGCTTTTGCGGCATTGTCTGCTAATTTATTTCCTGGAATTGCCCCATGTCCAGGGGACCCCAACAGGAGTGTTTCTTAAGCCCAGATAAGGTATATAAAGAGTTTGTTATTTCTTTTATGACTGGGTGAGTGATGTTCATGGTTGGTTGGTTGGTTTAATGGAAGTTTATTGGCACAAGGGCAACTAAGGCCAAATTGTGCCTGTCACAGTAATTCGGCAAATGATGTATATATATTTTTTATTATTATTATTATTTTTTCCAGTCATATGTCAGATAAGTTCATATAAATGAATTTGTTTTAAAAAATTAAATAAATCGGATAAATTTGCATCATCACTGAGAATATGGTTCATCTCTAATGAATTGTTTTGAGTTAAAACAGATTTAAAATTTGTTAGTCGAGCAGCATGATTGTAGGGACACTCGAGGAGAATGTGTTTCACTGTAAGTAGCGCAGAACAATGACGACAGTGAGGAGGTTCATCCCCTGTCAACAAATGGAGGTGGGTCAGATGGGAATGGCCAATGCGTGTCCTTGCAAGGACAACCTCTTCTCGTCTGTTTAATCGCGAACTAGATTTCCAGTATTGTGGCTTTTGCTTTATTTGGAAAAGTTTGTTATGGGTCTGTTGCTGCCATACTGATGTCCATTGGTCAACACATAACTGTTTTATGATGAGCTTACAGTCCATATTAGGAATCGAGGCAAGTGAAGACACTGGGTTGATTGGATTTTTTGCTGCTTGATCTGCTTTTTCATTTCCCTGGATTCCAGCATGCCCGGGAATCCAGCAGAATCTTACGTCTGTGTTATGCTCTGTTAGATTAATTAACTCTGCTCTGATTTCTTTCAGGATAGGGTGAGAGTTTGGACGTTTATGTTGTAAAGAGGTTACTGCACTCAAGGAATCGGTATAGATTATTATCTCTTCATTAGACCTGTTTTTGATGTGTTCGATAGCCATTTTTATTGCATGAAGTTCAGCGGTGTAAATACTGCAACTTGGGAAAAGTTTTTGAGAGATTGTACAAGTGGGAAGAACTACTGCAGCGCCCACATGTGTATCAGATTTGGATCCATCAGTATATATTTGCAGACAGTGTTTGTTTGCTGATGCATGAGCTAAATGTAGCTGCTGTACATTTTCATTGTTCAGCGCCTGTTTTCCCCATTTTCGAAAATAGTCATCACATAAAGTTTTAAAAGTGGACCATGGAGGCTCTATTTCTCCGGTATCTTGGTGGATATTGTCGAGTGGGACACTCCAATATTGAGCAACATAGTTCAATCTGATTCCGGCAGGTTTATTTTCATTTGGTTTATTCCTGTAGAAATTTATGAAAGACGGGTTAAAGAGGTAAGGACAGATAGGATGTGAGGGCATACTCCGAAGTTTTGCAGCGTACGTAAGCAGCAGCATCTGTCTCCTTAAGGATAATGGAGGTTCATGTGCGTCAATATATAGACTATGCACTGGAGATGTTCGGAAGGCACCTAGAGCTATTCTAAGTGCATTATGTTGAACGGTATTTAGGGACTGTAATGCTGACTTTCTAGCTGAGTCATATACAGGTGCAAGATAGTCTAGTCTGGATCGGATTATGGTTTTATATAAGTGGAGAAGGGAGTATCGGTCAGCTCCCCAGGATATTGCAGAAAGAACTCTAAGGATATTCATTTTTTTCAAAGAAATAGTTCGTACATGCTGTATGTGTTTCAGGAAGTTTAATTTCTTGTCCAATATTAAACCTAGGAATTTAATATTGTCACTGACTGGAATAGCATGATTTCCAAGGCGCAATTCAGGATCAGGGTGCAGTTTTCGTTTCTTGCAGAAGTGTATAGCAAAGGTTTTCTGAGGAGATAGTCGGTAGCCATTTTGTAACATCCATGATTGTGTTTTGTTTATTGATAGTTGGAGTTTCCTTTCAATGGAGAACATATTTTGTGAGTGACTGGATATAGTGAGATCGTCAGCATAAAGATAAGTTTCTACTGAAGACTGACCCTTGTGGGACTCCTTCCTCTTGTATGCAGATTTTCGAGAGTGAACTTTGAAAACGAACCTGAAAGGTTCGATATTCGAGAAAGCTCTGAATTAATGATGGTAAATGCCCCCTTAGTCCTAGGGCATGTAAGTCACGAAGGATGCCATGACACCACGTGGTTTCAAAAGCTTTCTCTATATCTAAGCTCACCATGACCAGATGTTCATTCTTTATGAATGGATTTCGCACATTTGCCTCAGCCTTAATCATAAGATCTAGGGTAGACCTGTTTTTACGAAAACCAAACTGATCGTTGTTCATAGTAGTTTGAGTTTCAAGATACCAGGTGAGGCGACTGTGTACCATTTTTTCCAGAGTTTTACCCAGACAGCTGGTAAGTGAGATTGGTCTATAATTATGCGGGTCTGATTGGTCTTTTCCTGGTTTTGGAATGGGTAGAACAACAGAATGTCTCCAGGAAATAGGAAAATAATTTGCAACAAATATTCGATTGAAAAGTTTTAGGATGGAGGAGCGTGTGCCCTCATTTAGATTCTTTAACATTAGGTAGTATATACCGTCTGGAGCAGGTGCACTATTGGCTGAATTTTTTAAGGATTCTTCTAATTCATACATGGTTAGTGGTTTATTGTAAGAGAGGGCTGACTTCGTTCCGAAATTTATTTTATATTTTTCAGTTACTGTTTTGGCTTTTAGGAAAGTTTGATCATATGCGGTTGAGGCAGAATGGTGAGCAAAAGATTCCGCGAGGATGTTTGCAATATCCTCTGGAAGGGTTATCTCCTGTCCTTTATGGACAATGATTGGGGAAGGAATAGATGGAAACTTACCAGTAAGGCATCTTATTTTTCTCCAGATAAGTCCTGCACTTGTGTCTTTAGTGACAGATGAAGCAAAACGAATCCAAGATTCCTTTTTAGCTTTTCGCCGGGTGTAGCGAGCATGGGCTTTTAGTTTCTTGTATGTAATGAGATTAGCAGTGGTTGGACTCTTTCGAAACTGATTCCACGCCTTGTTCTTCTCTCTCTTAGCAGTGTTACATGCTGAATTCCACCAATAGTTTTTGTGTTTGGATCCTGTATTTGAATTCGAGGAATGGTAGTAGCAGCAGCTGTCAAGATCTGTGATATGTTTAACGGCGTTATCAATGGAATGATGTTGGATAATATCATCCTCTAGTGTAATACTAGATGCATATTTATTCCAGTCAGCTTTTGAGAATTTCCATTTAGATTGACTACTTACTGGTAAGTTTGTCCTTGTGCAGAGCTTACAGATTATAGGAAAATGATCACTATTTAATGGGTTCTCTGAGACTCTCCAATCGATGTCTGGAAATAATGTGGGTGAGCATATCGACAGGTCTATAGCAGAGGTTGAGCCTGTTGGAAAATGGACATAGGTGTGGGAGCCTGTGTTAAGCAGAGTGAGATTATTCTTTACAAGAAAAGCCTCTATCGTGCGTCCCCGATTGTCTGTCTGAAAGGATCCCCATAACTGGTGATGCGCATTAAAATCGCCCAACAAGCAGAACGGAGAGGGTAGTTGTAGGATAAGGTCATTTAATTTCAGTTATCGAGCAGTTCTGATTTGGTGAGATATATATTGATACAAGTGTAAGCGTTTTACCAAGAGCAAGGCGTACTGCAACAACTTCTAAAGTGGTTTGTAGGGGTATACGTCTGGAAGGGATTTTACTATCAATCAGTATAGCTACACCACCATGTGGAGAGATCCTGTCATGCCTGAATATTGTATAGTTTTTAATTGACAGTGTCACTTGCGGAGAAAGATTCGTTTCTTGTAGACAGATGCCTACTGGATGATGCTGATTTATCATGTCGTGAATATCATCTATGTTGGTACGGAGGCCTCTACAATTCCATTGAATCAACTGATCCATTATTTAGTTTTTGAAGTAGGTGTTTCTGTTTTTTAGATCCAATCTGTTTATGGCGTTCCAATTTTATTTTATCTTTTCTCGGGAAAGTGGGTCGTGCAGTATCCATGTCTTCTTCAGCATGTAGTTCTAAAACTGTTTCATCGTTATTAGTTTTGTCATCAATTTCCATATCTGCGGTTAGAATCTTTTGAGGTTTAATATTTCTCCTACTCTCATTATCTGAGTGTGATGGAGTAATAGTTGGTGGTACGGTGACTGGGGTATTATTTGCTTGGTCTTTTACATGTTCTTTAGGGGACTCTAGCGGACTCGCTAGGACAGCTCGTGCCCAATCGGAAATGGATGTAGCTGGTGGTATGGACACTTCAGTTTGACTTCCTTCCGATTTGTGTTTTTGTGTTGCGGCTGCATATGTGAGTTTCGGTACTGAGAGTAAGACTTGTTTCCTTGCTTCTTGGTAAGTCACTTTGTTTTCTATTTTGTACTTTTGAATCTTCTTTCCAGTTTTCCAGGTTTCACAGATTTTCGAGTAAGCTGGATGGTTACCTTTACAGTTTGGACATACTGATGTTTCTGCTGGGCAGTCTGTTTGTGTGTGTTCCTTAGATCCACAGTTGGGGCACACTGAAACCCCTCTACACACTGTTTGAGCATGGCCAAATTTTTGGCACTTGAAGCACCTGAGAGGGTTGGGGATATAAGGTCGAATATGGCAGTTCAGATATCCAGCCTTAACTGTAGCTGGAAGGATTGGCGTAGAAAAGGTCAGTATAACACTGCGAGTGGGAACTAATTCACCGTCTTTCTTAATTTTAATTCGCTTTGCCTGTACAACTTTTTGGTCTTGTAGCTCTTGGACTAATTCCTCTTCGGTAACATTTATTAAGTCCCATTCAGACAGCACCCCTTTGGATGAATTTAAGGTGGAATGTGGAGTTACTGTGACAGGAATATTCGCGAATTTTGAAATTCTTTGCAGGGCTTCAGAGTGCCTGCTATTCATTGTCTCTATAAGTAGATCTCCAGAGCGGAGTCTTTTCACCATTTTAGGTGGTCCAGCAGCATTCTCGAGACATTTCTGGATAAGAAATGGAGAAAGTGCACCTACTTGTTGACTTGTTTGAGAATGTATAATAAGAAACAGTGGTGTTTCCTTTTTGGATCCTTCTGTTCTTTGTCTCTTGGGATGGGAACTGTCAAAGTCAGTTTGATCTGTCCTTGAATAAGTTGAGGCATGAGGCTCAACAGATGGATTACGGACTTCGTGATCCATGTTTGCTCCTTTTAGCCCTTGGCAGAGAGCCTTTTCTGCCAAGATTACCGGCCCCGCCACGGGGAGGCAGGAGCAGTGCCGCTAGAGTGACCAAGCGGTGTAAGTTAATTTGTTAGTTTTAAGGAAAGAAAAAAGAAAGGTGGTTTTCCTTTCTGTAACTTACTTACAGTTCGTAAGAGTAAGTTAACAATAAATAACTTTAAACGTAAGAAAAACTTTCCAAATTAACAAGAACTGTCGCAGTGAGAAAACGCTTTGTAAATAGCTCAGAGAATCGCTCGATCACAATAATGCTTGGCACCCGGGGCCATGATGTTCATGGTGTTTTACAGGGCTTGAAGTGCACTTATCTAATCAGAGAAAATTATAGTGTTTTCAATATTGGAGGACTCGATATACTTCAGTGCAACCTGAATTGCCATTAGTTTGCTACAAAATATACTGAACTCATGTGGCAGACGACAGGCCAATTTGATGTTCGGAAAAACTGTGGCAATTCCAAGGTGGGCTTCATCCTATGATACATCTGTATGAACTACAACGAGTTTGAAAACTGCTCCACTACTGCACAGTACAGTTGCAAGACATTTTCTTTATGTAGAGCAGATTTATCCTATTTATGAAGGTATAAATCACATGACAAGTGGAGTAATGCTCCATGGACCAAGGATAAGTGGATGGGTATATGCAATATTATCAAAAGTCAGATTAAGTTCTTCTAAAAGATGTCTTATTCTTACACCTAACAGTTGATTAGCAGTAGGGCAGTTTTGGTATAACCTGCTGTGTTGGGGGGATGAAAAGTATTTTGCCAGTTTGAGTGTTTAGGCATGGATCTAATTTTATATGCATAGCATAAAATAAGTTGTTGCCTTCTGATAGAGAGAGGGAGTTCGATATAGACTGTGTATTGGAGGCGTGTAATATGCTCCTAGAGCAATGCATATTGCACTGTGATGAAGAGGATGAAGCCAGTGAAGGACACTAGGTCTTGCTGAGCTATACACTGGTGCTCCATAGTCAAGTTTTGATCTTATTAAGGCTCTGTATAGCTGTAATAAGCTAAGACGATCAGCTCTCCACTTTGTTACTGAGAGAACAGGGATGATATTTAGTTTTTGTTGGCAGGATGTTCTCAGTCTTTTAATATATTCTAAATGGTAAGTTTATCATCTAAGGTGATTCCTAACAATTGTAGTTCGGGATGTGGGTGCAGTTTACACTGGCAGAAAAAATGGATGCACAGTGTTTTTTCAGGATAGTAGATAGTTGGTTGGTTTTTGGGTTTTATTGGCGCATTAGCAACTAAGGCTATAATGTGCCAAAACCAGGTGATATATAAAAATTTTAATTTCACTGACCTCATTACTTGGGTCACCATGTCAAGATATAAAATAACAACGGTATACAATGTAAAAAAGATAAATCAATAAAGAAATAACAATAACATGTAAATTTTAAATACAAGTAAAAACCTTTATTGATTTAAAATAGCTAAAAACAGCAGACACATTGTCATTGTCGGATAAAATCTGACTGAGTGTATACGGCTCAGTCAGATGATTAAAAGCAGTAAAACGGATATTGCTAAAATCTGGACAGTCAACTAAAATGTGTTTAATTGATAAAATTGTGCCACAGGACTCACATATAGGAGGGTCATCAGCCCTCAGCAAAAACGAATGAGTCAAATGACTATGTCCTATGCGGGTCCGGGCAAGAACAACTTCCCCCTTATGATTACTGCACAGACTAGACTGCCACGGTTCAATTACAGGCTTTATACGATTGAATTTTTTCATAGTCTGTAAATTCCACGAATCCTGCCATTGGGAGTATACCTTCTGGTGTATTATTTGCCTGTAGTCTGTACAGGGGCCTGACAGGCAGCGATTATTATTGGGAACTGCTGATTTGGCTGCGATGTCAGCCAAATTAATTCCCCTAATCCCAATGTGGCTGGGAATCCAGCAAAAAGCGGAAATCATATTCACATTCATGGAGAAAGTGAATCTTCTGCTGAATGCAAGACAGAATTGGATGAGAATTATATCTCACAGTTATAAAAAGCCTGTAACGCGCTGAGAGAGTCCGAATATAAAATGAACCGTTGGTGTTGGCATTTACTAATGTGATCCAAGGCTAACTCTATAGCGTGCAGCTCTGCAGTAAATATGCTGCATTCAGAGGGAAACTGCTCCGATGTAGTGTTGTCTGTAAAGACAGCAGCAGATCCCACATATGATTCCGACTTCGAGCCGTCTGTGTAAACTGGCGCGAAGTCAGAATGTTCAGCTCGGTGTGCTGAATAAAGCTGCAGGTAGACGAACAATGGAGTGTCCGACTTTCA
This sequence comes from Mastigoproctus giganteus, assembly GCF_048544385.1. Classification (NCBI taxonomy): domain Eukaryota; kingdom Metazoa; phylum Arthropoda; class Arachnida; order Uropygi; family Thelyphonidae; genus Mastigoproctus; species Mastigoproctus giganteus. The sequence continues at coordinate 159,085,146 of NC_143579.1, forward strand.
ACAATTTCTAAGGGACAAGTCACATGCCGGGACATGAGCATGCCAGGGTGGAAGGGGTTGCTTTGGTTTTTGTCTACCTTGATATTAAGTTCTTTGAGTAGCTCTTGGAGACGAATACTAAAAGGACGATTGGCAGTCTTACTGGTATTGTACAAATTTTCCCATCGTGGCTCAAAAACTAATGGCCACGTAGGATGGTCTGGCAGGGATTCAGTTTTAAAGCATACTTTAAAGACAACTGCTTACGTGGAAGCGATAACGGTGGTTCGTTTGCTTCAACGTATAAACTCTGGACAGGAGATGTGTGATATGCTCCAGTAGAGATACGGAGGGCCTGATGGTGGACAGGGTCCAGCCATCGAAGGACACTGTCTCTGGCTGAGGAATATACCTGGGACCCATAATCTAATTTGGATCGCACAAGTGCACGGTAAAGCCGTAGAAGGGTGCATCGATCTGCTCCCCAAGATGTAGAGGAGAGCGAGCGGAGAATATTAAGCCCTCGAGTGCATTTTGTGCGGAGTTGACGGATGTGATTCAGAAAGGTCTGTTTTTTATCAAATATGAGTCCCGAGAATTTTGTGTCCGCTGCTACTGAAATAGCATTTTGTCCAAGCCTTAATTCAGGTTCAGGATGAAGATTACGCTTACGACAAAAATTGTACGCAAACGGTCTTCTCCGGCGAGAACCTGAAGCCATTAGCAAGTGCCCAGGAATTGAGGCGATCGATGGCTTTCTGCAGTTGTCTTTCAATAACCCTCATGTTGCATGACTGACAAAATATGCTAAAGTCATCAACATAGAGGGCACTGTTTACAGTTGGAGAAAGTTGTTCTGTGATGGAATTTATTTTGATGGCGAAAAGCGTGACACTTATACTGATTCTTGTGGTACTCCCTCCTCTTGGCTGAAGGAAAGAGAGAGTCAGGATCCCACACGAACTTGGAAAGATCGATTGGCTAAAAAGTTTTGAATAAAAAAGGGGAGATGTCCTCTAAGGCGTAGGCTATGTAAATGGCGACTCCGTAGCCAGGTGGGAAGGAGCAGCAGTGCATAGCACACGCTTCTTGATTAGACCGGGGTTCGAGCCCATCACCACCAAATATGGAAGATGCGGAAAGGTCAGGGAATGACCACCGCATATCCCGGAGCAATATGGCCTTAGTTGCTAATGCTCCTAAAAACAAAAAAAAAAAAAAACAACAACAGCTATGTAAATCTTTTAAGATGCCAAATCTCTAAGTTGTGTCATACGCTTTCTCCATGTCAAAGAACACTGACACCAAGTGTTCACGTTTTAGGAAAGTATCCCGGATGGATGTTTCCAGTCTAATTAGATGGTCCAAAGTGGACCGGTTCATTCGGAAGCCGCACTGGATGTTGGAGAGAAGGTCATTGGATTCTAAATACCAAATTAAACGAAAATTAACCATTCTCTCCAGAATTTTGCACATACAGCTAGTCAGAGCAATAGGACGGTAATTAGTAGTGACTTTTGGATCCTTTCCTGGCTTAGCAAAGGCAAGAACGATTGCCTTGCGCCAGGAATCCGGAAACTGCCCTTCAATAAAGATTCTATTAATATGGATGAGCAGATAATCCATATATTTTGGTGAAAGATGTTTAATCATTTCATAATGGATGCCATCTGGTCCTACGGCACTTGCTTTGGAAAGAGTGAGGGCTGTTTTCAGTTCCTGCATAGCGAATGCCCCGTTGTAGGAATAGACGCTCTTAGACTTAAAATTAAGTGCCTGTTTCTCGAGTTTATGTTTCAGGACCAGGAACTCTGGGGAATACGATGATGTTGCAGAGATGTTAGAGAATGTTTCCCCAAGAGAATTGGCTATTGCAGTTGGATCTGCAATAGTGCATCCATTATAATCTAGGATTGAAGAAGGGTGGGATGTATATTTTCCCTTCATTTTCCGGATTTTATCCCAGACTACTTTAGAGTTGGTAGACTGGTTAACGGATGATGTAAAACGGATTCACGATTCCTTTTGACTTTGACGGCGGATATAGCGTGCTTTGGCTCGTAAGCATTTAAAGGCCATAAGGTTGGACGTGGTAGGATATCGGCGGAATATCCCCCACGCTTTGTTTTGAGCCTTTTTTGCTGCTGTGCATTGTGAATTCCACCAAGGTTTGGGAAATGGTGGAAACTGGGCAGATGTTTTTGGAACAGCATTTGCAGATGCTTGGACGATAATTTCTGGGATGTACATTACTGCAGCATTGATTGGCTCCTGACTGACGGTGCTGAGATCAAAATTTGCCTGATGTTGGAAGGCAGACCAGTCGGCCTGATCATCTTCCACCGTGGTAACCTGAAGGGAAGACATGGTCTCCCACTGTGTAACGAGGTTATCACAGGGAAATGGTCACTTCCGTATGGATTCTCCTCCACTTCCCAAGTGAGTGAAGGGAGTAGAGCAAGGGAGCAGATAGAGAGATCAATGGCAGAAAAAGTACAGGTAGGCATGTGGAAGATGGTATTTGTTCCAATATTTAGAAGGGAAAGGTCATTGTCATTTAACGTACGCTCTATGACTCGTTCCCTTCCACTGATGTTAGCACTACCCCACAGGGTGTTATGTCCATTAAAATCCCCGAGAAGTACGAAAGGGGGAGGCAACTGCGTTACAAGATCATCAAGGTCTTCCTGGGAGATGTCAGTAGGTCCTGCTGCACTCTTCCTAGACTTAGCCAGGGCTTTTTGCAATTCTTATATGTTGAACGACTGGTTAGGTGGGAGTTGTTGGCTGGTATTAAAGTTTAGTCTGTATTTTTCTGCTATAGTTTTCGTTTTCTGAAAGGATGAGATATATGCCGATACTGCTGATATATTTGCAAAAGTAGTTGCAAGTAAGTTTGCGATTTATGTGGAGTTAGTTTTCTCCTGTCCATTCCAGATTATTAGTGGAGTTGGAACTGAAAGAAATTTCCCATTAAGTTTTCTGATTTTGTTCCATATAACACGGGTATCTGTATTTTTGCTAATTGTGGAGGCAAATCGTATCCATGATTCCTTTCTACTTCTACGTTGGATATATCTAGCTCTGGCTCTAGCTTTTTTAAAATTTCTGAGGTTGATGGAAATGGGATACTTTCGGAAAAGATTCCAAGCCTTATTCTTCTCTCTCTCTTAGCTATACTGCATTCTTCATTCTACCATGCATGCTGTGTCATGTTTATGATATTTTCCAGATGACCGAGGTACTGTAGCTTCAGCTGCTATTAAAATTTGGTTGTTATTGTTGTTATTTTAAAGCTAATGGTGCAAGAGCAGCTTAGGCTATAATGCACCTAGCTGTTGTTGTTGTTGTTGTTGATTAATGGTTTTAAGACACAAGGGCATCAATGGCCAAGATGTGTCTTTCCAAGTTTATAAGGTAAATCAAACAATTTTTTTTCAGATTTGTTTATCAAATCTGATTTGCCGAATAAAATTAAACAATTCATGTATACAGTAAACCCCCACTATTCGCGGTATCTGTATTCGCGGTTTCACGTATTCGCGATCGCCGATTTAATAAAAAATGAAACCTAAAAAAATGTGAATTTGAAAGTGCCGTGAATATTTTCCGCCATAAAAAACATGGGCATGCCTAAAATCATCTTTCCCGGTCAAAACAGCGCTCAGTAGGTGGGGGGGAGAGGGGTGATAAAATCGCGAGCGTGGATGTTTCTCGCTAATCCTTGTTCAGTATGTGTTATGCGTTTGTCATGGAAGGTTTCGTCGTTTGCTTTTAATTTATATGTTTATAAATTGAATATATTTATCAATTTGTAAATTGATATGCTTACAAAAATGATAAATCTACCATTTTGCAGGGTAAAACAGACTTTTTCGAGTGTGTTAACGGAAGAAAGTGACTTTATTGTGGACAAGTTCTTTCTAATCCGTACAAAAATATGGCTACGAATAACAAGAGAAATGTGAAAATATCAAAGAAGGTTATGACATTAGCGAATAAAATTGAATTATTAGACAAAATTTCTAATGGTGAAAGTGTCTCCTCAGTGGCAAAACATTATAAAATCAATGAGTCAACGGTACGATCAATCAAAAAATTGGAAGAAAAAATCCGTCGTAGTGTCCATGAAAATGTGCTAATTGCTTCAAAAATTTGCTCTGTAACTCTTGATGTTAAATTATAAAAAATGGAAAAAGCTTTAAATCTGTGGATAGAAGACCGAACTCAAAATAAAATTCCGTTAAGTTCACTCATCATTCGCGAAAGGCAAAACTCCTTTATCAACACTTTAGCGAAACTGGTGATAGCACTGATGGGATGTTTTTTTTGCTAGCAAGCAAAGGCGCTGGTTTGAAAGATTTGTTTGAAATTTCTAATAAATATTACATTTAATATTAAATTGTTTCTTATTTTAATTTCGATGCCGTACGCTTGCATTTCACCATGTGCAGTCATATTATGAAGGTATATATAATACATACATTGACAAAATTTTAGACTAGTTTTTCTTATATATTTCATACTTTGGAACGTAACCCCTTTATGACTATCGGAGCCATAACTCAGTATTCGCGTTTTCGGTATTCGCGACATTTCTCAGGAACGTAACCCCCGCGAATAGCGGGGGTTTACTGTATTCGCATTATTGCCTAAGATTGTTGAAGGGTAACTGGATTCTGGTTATTGTATGAACTCCGAAAACAAAGGAATCTGGAATTTCTGAATCGAGGGCATACTAAAAGAATGTGTTTTACTGAAAGCCGGACTTGACATTGAACACAGTGTGGGATTTTTGTTTGTCAATAGATTAAAATGAGTAAGATGAGTATGGCCAATTCTCAGTCTGGCAAGTATTACTTCTTCTCTGTGACTCTCTCTGATGCTGGAGTTCCATATTTCTGGATTAGGTTTTATTTCCTGTAGTTTATTGTTGACTTCATTTTTCCATATTTGGGCCCATTCATTTTCACTTTCTCTAATAATGATTGGACTAAAATCAGTGTGTGGAACTATCCTTGTTCTGTTTGGCAGTTCTGATGCTGACTTAGCTGCAATGTCTGCTTTTTCATTGCCTTCTATTCCGCAGTGTCCTGGGATCCAGCAAAGAGTTATTTCAGAGTGTTTCTTTTGACAGCGGTTGATTAGAAGGTCAATTTCTTGTAGAAGAGGATGACAAGAATGTCGTTTACCCTGTATGGCTGAAATAGCACTGAGTGAATACGAGTATATTAAGACAGAGAGGGACGACTGTTGACATATTTCACTTAATGCAAGTTGTACAGCATACAGTTCTGCAGGTAGAATGCTGCACTCAACTGGTAGAGATTTTGAAATTACATGCGAAGGGAACACGGATTCTGCACCTACATGTGACTGGGTCTTAGATCCATCCGTATAGATTATGAGTTTCCCAGTGTGTTGTGAAGTATAGTTGGCATGCAACTGTCGGATATTACATAGTGGAATGGTATTTTTTGGCCACTGAGCGAAGTAAAGATCAATGTTTATATGATGTCTATTCCACGGAGGTAAAGGCATATTTTCACTTTCCGCAATTTTGTTGAGATCGAGTTTCCACTTTTTTATTACTTCTAGAAGACGAATCCCAGCAGGTCTGGATTCATTAGGCTTGGATTCATAAAGTGTTGGCCATAAAGGTTGGTTGAGGTATACCCAACAGGGGTGAGCTGGAAAGCTTCTTATTTTGGCAGCATATTGGCAGAGCAGGCGTTGTCTTCTAAGATAAAGGGGAGGGTCGTGTTCTTCTATATACAAGCTTTGTACTGGCGAGGTTCTGTAGGCGCCTAGTGCTGATCGAAGGGCACTGTGTTGAATGGTGTTCACAGACCGTAAGATGCTGTTTTTAGCTGATGCATATACTATAGCTCCATAGTCTAATCGTGACCGGATTAGAGAACGATATAAATTCAGCAATGCCAGCACCCCAAGATGTTGAGGATACTGCACGAAGGATCTTTAGTTTCTGGAGGCATGTAGTTCATCGATAGGTTACATGTTTACGGAAATTTAATTTGGTGTCTAAATTCAGACCCAATAATCTTATGGAATCTGTCATCGGTATTTCTCTGCCTTTCAGTTTTAATACAGGTTCCGGATGAAGCGATCGTAATTTACAGAAGTGTACTGCTGCTGTTTTCCCCTCGGTTAATTGATAGCCGTTGCTTTCTGTCCAAGTTTCAATTTTGTTTATTGCTATCTGTAGTTCTCTTTCAATGGTAGCCATGTTCGATGATTGACAGGAAATAGCAAGATCGTCTGCATACATATAAACTTCTACAGTGGCTGGGATGTCTCTTATAATGCTACTGGTACATAATGCATAGAGTGTGGCACTTAAAATCGATCCCTGAGGTACTCCTTCTTCTTGTGTGTGAACTTTGGACAGCTCATTCTGGAATCTTACTTGAAAGGTCCTGACGTGAAGAAAATTCTGAATGAATCTAGGCAGGTTACCTCTCAGTCCAAGTTTGTATAAGTCTTGGATGATTCCATATCTCCAGGTTGTATCGTATGCTTTGGTAATATCGAATGTTATCATTACCATGTGCTGTTTTTTAAGAAAAGCATTTCGAATGTGAGCTTCAACCTTGATGTGGACATCAGTTGTACTCCTGTTACGGCGGAAACCAAATTGATGGCATGATATAGCAGCTTGATCTTCAACAATCCAGACAAGTCTCTTGTGAACCATCTTTTCTATTATCTTTCCTAAACAGCTTGTCAAAGATATTGGACGATAACTATTGGGGGAGGAAGCATCTTTACCAGGTTGTTGTTGTTATGGGATTTCTGGCGCAAGGGCTACATAGGCCATATTGCGCCTATCAAAGTAAGTCAGAATACATGTGATAACTGCTCTGGGAGCAATTAGAGTTGGTCATACATTTTAATTTTTTTCAAGTAGGTGAAAAATTCGGAGAGTTTTGCGTCATTACCTATGATGCTGTTGAGTGACAAGAGGTTTGAGATGGAGCTGAAAGTAGACTGTCGGGCAGTGTCGAACAAGCTACATTCAATCAGAATGTGCTTCACTGATAGCGGCTGTAAACAGTGCGTGCACTGGGGAGGATCATTTCCTGTGAGCAGAAACAGATGAGTAAGGTTAGTGTGGCCAATTCGGGTTCTGGCTAGAAGTACTTCTTCCTTTCTGATTTTACGGAGGCTAGAGGTCCATAATTGTGGTTCAGGTTTCAATTGAAACAGTTTATTATGTGTTTGCTTTTTCCACAGAAGAGTCCATTGTTCCATACATATTTCCTGTATTTTATGTTTATAATCAGGATAGGGAACAAGATCATTTGATAAGGCTACGTTGGAGGGATGCTCTGCGGGATGATCAGCGCACTCATTTCCATGAATACCGCTGTGGCCTGGGATCCAGGAGAAGACAACAGTGCAATGTTGCTCATGGAGATGTATCAGTTCTTGTCTTATTAGCTTTACCAAAGGATTGCAAGGTGAGGTGTTTGTGAGAGCTAAGAGAGCACTCTTGGAATCAGTGTACACTATACTTTTATTCGTTGACAGGAGGGAAATATTTTCAAGGGCAAGTTTAATTGCATAGAGTTTAGCAGTATAGCTGCTGCATTCAGCTGGAAGTGGAATAGAAACAGTTGTATTAGGGAAGACAGCAGCTGCACACACTTTATTGCCCGACTTTGAACCGTCAGTGTAGATCTTAGAAAAGTGGGAATAATTTTCTTCATGGACAAGATGCAATTGTCTGATGTTAACATCTGCTACAGCACGTTTTCCCCATTTTTCAAAGTAATCATCATATGAAGGAGTTAAGGTAATCCATGGGGGATCCGGATCTTTTAAATCTCTGATGATATTATGAAAGGAAATATTCCAGCATTCTAATAGGTTCTGTAATCTGATACCGGCAGGTCGGATTGTTCTGGGTTTGTTTCCATAGTGTGTTCTCCAATGTGGATCATACAGTAGTGGCCAAATAGGATGAGTGGGGAAGCTTTTAATTTTAGCCGAGTAGTTTAACAGTAACATCTTTCTCCTGATACTGAGTGGAGGTTCGTGAGCCTCAACATACAGACTTTGAACAGGTGATGTTCTGTATGCACCCAGGGCAATCTTAAGGGCAGCGTGTTGGATTGGAGCAAGACGAGCCAAAGTACTCTCTCTAGCAGAGTCATAGACAGGCGCTCCATAATCTAGGCGAGATCTAATTAGAGACCTATACATGTGGAGAAGGGTGTACCGGTCTGCACCCCAGGATGTACTAGAGACGACCCGAAGTATGTTAATTTTCTTAAGGCAGGTGGTTCGTAGGTGTTTAACATGCTCCTGAAAATTTAGATTCTTATCAAAAATTAGCCCTAGGAAACGAATACTGTTAACGATTGGAAGAGGATGATTGGCCAAGTGTAACTCGGGTTCTGGATGCATTTTGCGCTTGTTGAAGAAGTGCATGGCTACAGATTTGTGTTTTGATAATCGATATCCATTTTGTGTCATCCATAGTTCAATATTATTTATTGATATTTGTAATTGCCTCTCAATATAATTTATAGTCTGAGAATGGCAGGACAAGGTAAGATCATCAGCATAAATATATGAGTCAACAGTGTTTGGAATGCTGTTTGTGATTTTGTTAATTCGTATAGCAAATAGAGTGGCACTGAGGACAGAGCCTTGAGGGACACCTTCTTCTTGTCTGTATGTGTGAGACAGAGCCTGCCGATATCGAACTTGGAATGTCCTATGGCAAAGGAAGTTTTGGATAAAATATGGTAAATGCCCTTTCATATCTATAGAGTGGAGATCCTTTAGGATTCCATAACGCCATGTGGTATCGAAAGCTTTTTCTATATCGAGACACACCATGACGAGATGTTGATTCCTGATAAAAGCGTTTCTTATGTTTGATTCAGCCTTTATCATGAGATCTAAGGATGATCTCTTCTTCTGAAAGCCGAACTGATTGTTGCTGATTATGTTTCTAGACTCAAGGTACCACGTCAATCGACGGTGCACCATTTTTTCTAAAGTTTTACTTAAGCAGCTGGTTAGAGAGATCGGTCTGTTGTTGTTAGGGATCGAATGATCTTTTCCTGGTTTCGGGATAGCCATTACATATGAATGTTGCCAGGAGCTAGGAAATGTGTGTTCATAAAATATCCGATTGTAAAATTTTAGTAGAGAGGATAACGATTGCTGATCTAGATTTTTAAGCATTACATAGTAAATTCCATCAGGGCCAGGGGCACTGTTGTGGGAAATATTTATAGATTCTTTCAATTCTGATAGTGTGAGCGGTTGATTATAGGGTAAACGGCGGGTAGTTTTGAAATTTAGTTTGAATTTCTCAGCATCGGCTTTAATTTTTTGGAATGATGGATGATACGCGATGGAGGCGGACAATTCAGAGAACACAGTTCCTAAGGCATTTGCAATATCTTCTGGATTAGAGATCTCCTTCCCATTCCAATTAAAAATAGGTGCAGGTAATGTAGGGTATTTACCATTTAGCTGCCTTATTTTTTTCCATATTATTCTGGCTTCAGTGTGTTTATTGATTGATGAAGCAAATTTTATCCAAGAGTCCTTTTTAGCCTTTCGCCTGATGTACCGTGCTTTGGCTTTAAGTTTCTTATAATTGATAAGGTTGGCAGTGGTAGGGCATTTTCGGAATAAGTTCCATGCTGCATTCTTTTCTCTTTTCACCTTATTACAATCATCGTTCCACCAGTGATTGGTATGTCTACGATTTCTTAATTGAGACTGTGGGATGGCAACCTTTGAAGCTGTTAGTATCTGCATTGTGATATGTTTTGTGACAGTATTGATAGAGGAAGACTCAATGATGTGATCATCAAAAGAGATATGACTTTTATATTTTGTCCAGTCTGCTTTAGAAAATTTCCATTTCATTTGTGGATCAGTTGTTTTGGAATTCGTGGTTTGAATTCTGCATATTACTGGATAGTGATCACTGTTGAGAGGATTGTCAAGTGTTATCCATTCGACACTTGGGAAGAGGATCGGAGAGCAGATTGAGAGGTCTATTGCAGATGATGCTCCAGTAGGAAAATGAATGTAAGTGGGTAAACCTGTGTTCAGTAATGTTAAATTCTGTCTGTCTAGTAGTGTCTCAATGAGTTCTCCGCGTCTGTCTGAGACGGGGGATCCCCATAGTGGATGGTGTCCATTAAAGTCTCCTAATAGGAAAACTGGTGACGGCAATTGCAAAACAAGGTTTTCTAGTTCATGAATCGTACATTGCTGATTGGGAGGGAGATATATTGAAACGATCGTTAGAGAAATCCCAATCATTACACGAGCCGCAACAGCTTCTAAGGCAGTTTAAAGAGGAATTTGTTTACAAGGAACCCTTGAGTCTATGAGTATGGCCACTCCACCATGAGCACTGTTTGTCCTGTCTTGTCGAAAAAGAGTGTAATGTTTAATTGACACGGACACTTGTGATGTTAGATTTGTTTCTTGTAGGCATATGCTCACAGGATGGTAACGATCAATTAGTTCATATATGTCGTCTATGTTGCTGCGAAAGCCTCTGCAATTCCATTGAACTATGTTGTTCATTGTGTTGGTTTTGAATTAGAAGTTGAATCTGTCTGTTTTTTAATGTTGCTCTGCTTGTGACGGTCAATTTTTATTTTGTCCTTTTTTGAAAAGAATGGACGTGTGTCCATGTCGTCTTCTGCATGAAGATCTAGAATGGGTTCATTAGAAGTATTGTTTTCTGCAATATCCATAGCTGTGTTATCAGATAATTTCTTTCTAACATGAACTGAATTTTCCTTCTGATCTGCAGTAACTGGATCTAATTTAGCAGTAGATGGTATCGAGATCGGGTATTGTTTGTCCTATCTACTGTTTGGTGTTTTGTAGACTGTGAAGCAGGTGATAGCAATGATCGAGCCCAATCAGAAATTGACACTTTTGGTGGGACTGATATATCTGTTTGCGTTGAAACTGTTTGTAATCTTTTGGATGCTTCAGCATATGTACGCTTAGGCATGTTTTGTAGTAGGTTCTTTCTGGCTTCAGGGTATGTGACCTTTTTCTCCACTTTGTATTTTTGGATTTTTTTCTCCAGCTTCCATTGCTCACAGGATCTAGAAAAGGCTGAATGGTTGCCTTTGCAGTTTGGACACCGTGATGATTCAGCATTACAATCAGTATGGACATGTTCTTTTGATCCGCAGTTTGAGCAAACTGAATCTCCTCGGCAGACAGTTTGGGAATGTCCAAACTTCTGACACTTGTAGCATCGAATAGGATTGGGTATATAAGGACGGATGCGACAGTTTAAGTATCCTGCTTTTACTGATGAAGGAAGGTTTGGTGTAGAAAAAGTGAGAATGATGCTACGAGTAGGAACAAATTCTCCATCTTTCTTCACCATTATTCGTCTTGCTTCAGTAACTTTCTGGTCTTGGAGTTCTTGAACAATTTCCTCCTCTTTGACGTTCAACAGATCCCATTCGGAAATTACTCCTTTGGAGCTATTCAGGGTAGCATGAGAAGATACTTTAGCAGGAACTCCACCAAACGATGTAAGTTTCAGAAGGGACTCAGAATGTTTACGATTGGTGGTTTCGACTAATAAGTCGGCAGACTTCAGTCTTCTTACCATTTTTGGTGATCCGGTTACACTTTCTAGACATTTCTGTATATAAAAAGGAGACAAAGTACCCAAAGACTGATTCGTTAGGGAATGCAGTATGAGGAAAGATGGATATTCCACTTGAGGTACATCTGTTTTCATCCTCTTCCGTGTTTGATAGTCAGAGTCAGTTTGTTGCAAATTCAAAGAAGCAAGATTTACAGTCTCGAGAGGTGGAAAATTTTCGGTTTCCATAATTGCTCCTTTTGGCCCCGGAAGGATAACTTTTCCTTCCAGGTTTCCGGCCCCGCCACGGGGAGGCAGGAGCAGTGCCACGAGGTGACCAAGCGGCTGTTAGTTGTGTTAGTGAGATAAGAAAAAGAAACAGAAAGGTGACTTTCCTTTCTGGGCCTTTGCCTACTACCTGTAGTGCGAAAGAGCTACTCTAATAGAAAATGAGGAAAACGGTATTTAGAACGAAAAAGAATCTATAACTGGCAAAAGCTCTTTAGGAGGATCGCTTTAACGAACGCACTGAAATCGCTTGGCCACGGAACGCTTGGCACCCGGGGCCTCTTTACCAGGTTTCACTATGGCTACCACAACTGACTGATGCCATGTATAAGGGTAAACATTCTCCTCAAAGATTCTATTGTAAAATTTCAGTAGTATACATTTTGTGTTCGAGTTGAGGTGGCGAAGCATTGTGTAGAAAATGCCATCTGGTCCAGCAGAACTATGTCTAGAATTCTGGAGAGCTTCGTTGAGTTCATTCATAGTGAATGGAAGGTTATAAGAATAAGATTGTTTTGTAACAAAGTTAATTTTATATTTTTCCATGGACATTTTTTTGCGTCTAAATGAGTCTTCATAAGATTGAGATGATGAAGTGACTGCAAGTGTTTCTGCTAAAGCCTCTGCAATATCAGTTGGAGAAGAAATATCTATTCCTTTCCAGGAGAGGACTGGGGCTTTGGTTTGTTCACACTTTCCACTGAGAATGCGGATCTTTCTCCAAATTATTCTGGGGTCAGTGTTTCTGCAGATGGTAGAACTGAATCGAATCCATGCATTCTGTTTAGCTTTTCTACGAATTCGGCGTGCTTCAGCTTTCAGCCGTTTATAGTTTATAAGGTTCTCCATTGTAGCATTTCGGGGAAAAATGTTCCAAGCTTTGTTTTGTTTCCTTTTGGCAAGATAGCAATCCCTTGTCCACCAACTATTATACCTTTGTTTTGTAAGATTAACTTTTGGTATTGCGCTGAATAGCAGCAGCTCCGAGTAGTTCTTCTACTAGATGTCTAGTGGCATGATTAATAGGCGCAGTAAGAATCAAATGGTTATCAAATTGCAGTGTTTTCGAAAACTTCTCCCAGTTAGCTCGGTGAAAATTCCACGTAATTCTTTAGTTAGATGTATAGTTTGTATCAGTCTGTATTTTGCAAATTATAGGAAAGTGATCACTGTTGTGAAGGTCAGTTAATACTGTCCAATCAAAACTAGGATAAATGGACGAGGAACATATGGACAGATCCAGAGCAGAGCTAGTACCTGTAGGGAAGTGGATATAAGTATGCACACCGGTATTCCGTAGTGTTAAGTGATGGTTATCAAGTACAGTTTCGATCATCCTCCCTCTACGATCTATGTTCGGGGAACCCCACAAAGGATGATGAGCATTTAGATCACCTAGAAAGCATACAGGTTGGGGCAGTTGATTAAGTAAGTTGTGAAGTTCTGCAATGGAACATGGAACGTTTGATGGAATATAAATGGAGATAAGAGTGAGATTAATTCCAAGAACAATACGAATGGCTACTGCTTCTAGATTAGTGGAAAGCTGAACGAGTTTCGATGATACATTACTACGAACTAATATTGCTACTCCTCCTCTTGCTGGAGCTCAGAACATCTGTCACGTCTATATAGCGTATACCGTGAGAAGTATGGGGTATAATTTGATGATAAATAAGTTTCCTGTAGACAAATACATGCAGGATCATGCTGGTGCATTAAGTATTTTAATTCGTCAAGATTGCTTCTTAGTCCTCTACAATTCCATTGGATAATTTTCTGCATTACTTGGGTTTAGGTTAGGTGGATTGATCTGATTGTTTCTTTTTCCCTTGATCCTGTTTATATTTCTCTCATTTTGAAAAGACTGGGCGAGTAATATCCATCTCATCATCAGCATGAAGCATGAGAACAGCATCTTCATTATTTAACTTCTCATCGATTTCAATAGTTCGTTCAGTTGGTTTATTTTGTGTACGATGAGCATCTTTCTCCTTTGATAATGTGCCTGAGTTGGGAAAGTCTTGTGGCTTGGATGGCTTTGTATTAGTAACATTTGATTGACTCTTTGTCTTTGTTGCTGTCAGTGTCTCACCATCCGCAAGGATGGATTTAGCCCATTGAGCAAGAGATAATTTAGGAGGAATAGTAATATAAGTCTGTGTAGAAAATTCTTTAGTGTTTTTGACTGCATTGGAATATGTTTTGGCAGGCATCACATTTAATATCTGTTTACGTGCCTGTTGGTAAGTTACATTTTTCTCTACCTTGTACTTCATTATTTTCTTTCCCATTTTCCATAATTCGCAAGTTCTAGAATATGCGGGGTGAGTACCCTGGCAACTGGTACACTTTGGCGTTGCTGTTGTACATTCAGTTTGTGAGTGGTCTGATGAGCCACACAGGGGCAGATTGTCTTACCTTGGTATGCTGTTTGAGAATGACCATACTTCTGGCATTTAAAGCATCTAAGTGGATTTGGTATATAAAGTCGGATCTTACAGGAAAGGTAGCCAGCTTTTACTGATTCTGGGAGATTCGGACTGCTGAAGGTAACCATCTTAACCAAGGACACCATCTTGTTTGGTCATAATTCTCTTAGCACCGACAACATGTTGTGCTTTAAGTTCTTCGGCAATTTCTTCCTCAGAAACATTAAGGAGGTCCCATTCCGAGATGGGAAGACAACTCCCTTTGAGGTGTTTAAACTTCTGTGCGGGGATACCGAAATGGGAAGGCCTCCGAAGGTTGTTTGCTTCAGGAGTTGTCTAGAATGACTGGGATTGGAAGTCTCTATAAGAAGATCACCTGAGCGAAGGCATTTGACAATTTTGGGAGTACCTGTTACAGCCTCTATGCTTTTCTGTTCAAGAAATGGCGATAAGCTACTAAGAGGTTTCGTTGATAAAGAGTGTAAAATTAGAAAAGCAGGTAGGTCATGTGAAGAATCATCTTTTTTGATTCTTTTTGCTTGAGATGACTCAAGTTCATGCGAGCACGTAGGCTCTACTGTCGGTGATATTAATGGATCCATAATTGCTCCTTTTCGCCCTAAGTATTGGATTTATACTCAGACTATCAGCCCCGCCAAGTGGAGGCAGGAGCGGTGCCACCAGTGACCAAGCGATACGAGTTTAGTGGTTAGTTTGTTACAGAAATTGGTTATATATATATATATATATATATGCACCTAGCCTAGGTAGGAGAGTTTCGTATATCATATTTGGCCGGTCATCTAAAATTGTTTTAAGCATTAGGTTGTTTTATTTATTCATTATTGATTGAAAGGCTCTTTGACGTTCTCTATGAAATTTTAGACAGGTCACCAGGAAGTGATGTATAGGCAGCGGAACTTGACAGTTTGGGCATTGAGGGGGGTCTTCACCTCGGAGTGAGTCATATATGTATGCCCGATTTGCAATCGAGCGAGGATCACTTCTTCCTGTCTATTCGATCGGAAGCTAGTAGGCCACGGTCGAAGTGTTTCTTTAATTAGATGAAGTTTGTTGTTAGTCTGATCTAGCCATTGTTTTATACTGCTTTGGTGGATCAAGGACTTGTAATCTGTGTATGGCATTGTGTGAAAGGCATAATCAGAGGTGTAAGTTTCTTTTGCTGCTTTGTCTGCTCTTTCGTTTCTAGTTATTCCTGTGTGGCCTGGGATCCAGCAGAATCTGATATTGTGATTTCTTTGTAATAGCTTTGATACTGAATATTGGATATGTTGCAGGATTGGGTGTCCTTTGGTATTTGCATTCTGCAAGGCAGTAACAGAGCTAAGCGAGTCCATGAAAATAATGCTGTTTGCTATCTGTTTATGTTTGATTTGGTTTATAGCCATTGAAATGGCTTGTAATTCGGCAGTAAAAATACTGCATTCTTTTGGGAGTTGTTGGATGAAGGTACGATCCTCAAAATGAATTGCAGCTCCTACACAAGTCTCTGATTTAGATCCATCTGTATATATGGAAGTGTGATGTGGATATTGTTCTTTGTATGCTGCATATAACTGCTGGTAGTTTTTTCTTGATAGAGTGTTTTTCCTCCAGGTTTGAAAATACATATCATATATGGGTTGAACTATGCACCACGGTGGAATGGTCTGTGCAATTGCAGTAGATACGTTGTCATAATCAAGCTCTCGGCTTAGTAGTAAATCTTTCAGACGGATGTTGGGGGTTCGGAATATATAACCGAACGCGACAGTTTAAATATCCTGCCTTGACTGAAGCTGGTAGGTTTGGAGAACTGAAAGCTAAAAGTTTTATTATACTATAAAACTAAAATTATAATTAAACTGCCATCTTTATGGATCATGATTCTTTTTGCCCTGCATGACTTTTTGTTCTTTAAGTTCCTGAACAATTTCATCTTCAGGGATGTTCAATAGATCCAGTTCAGTGAAGAACTCCCTTTGAAGAATTGAGGGTGTTATGTGGTGTGATTTTAACTGGGATTCCACACAAGTATGTGAGACGTAATAATAGTTCAGAGTGTCAAGAATTGGTGGTTTCCATTAACAAATCTCCAGATTGGAGACGTTTCACCATTTTTGTTGAACCTGCGGCATGTTCAAGGCATCTCTGAATGACGGGAGGGGGGGGGGGAAGAGCTTGCTCACAGGTTGTGTTGACAGAGAATGTATTATTAGGAAAGCTGGTGATAACTGTCTGTCAGTGTCTTATGTCATTCTCTTCGAGAGAGAGAAGTCACGGTCAGTACTGTATTTGTCACTTTGTTGAGAGCACTTCGGCTCTAAATGTGGAAATTCACTTGTTTCCATCTTTGCTCCTTTTAGCCACGAGGGTTGGTTTTCCCTCCAGTTATCGGCCCCCGCCATGTGGAGGCAGGAGCGGTGCCACCAGTGACCAAGCAGTTGTTTAAAGAATAAGAAAAGTAAGGTGGATTGCCTTTCTGGGTTCTTACTTTTGACTTTTAAAGTGCAGAACCACTTCAAGTAAATAAAATAAAAGCCGCACTAGAAAATAAACAAAACTATATCACTTTGGAGATCATTCTATAATCACAGGAAGAAAATCGCTTGTCACTATCACTTGGCACTCGGGATCCTAGCTGAGTCATAAACAGGTGCTCCGTAGTCTAGCTGAGATCTAATTAGAGATTTATATAAGTGGAGCAGGGCATGCTGATCGGCACCACAAGATGTACTGGAGATGACCTGGAGTATATTCATTTTCTTCGTGCAAGTGGTTCTTAGATACTTGATGTGCTCCTGGAAGTTTAACTTCTTATCAAAAATTAGCCCTAGGAGGTGAATACTGTTCACCCCCTTATCCCTGCTAGCAAAATTCCTGTATATCATTCACAAGACAAGATGAGCTACACTCACAGCCTGTCTGCACTACTCAGAAAAATTCACAGCTGACTACACAATTACCCCCAGGTCGTTTTCATTTTCCACTACCCTAAATGTAGTACCACCCAGTTGATAGATTACTCTGGGGTTACTGCTACCCATATGCAGTACTTTACATTTGTCAAGGTCAAACTTCAGTTGTCACCTCTCAGCCCATCTGCTCAACTTTTCCAGAATCTGTTGCAGTAGTGTACTATCATTACTGTTATTAACAAATCCTGTCAACCTTCGTATTAACCCTGATATATCTTCATATCAGAAACAACAATGGACCTAAAACCGAACCCTGGGGGACTCCACTAATAACATTAGTCCAAGAAGCGCAGTGTCAATTGATTACTACTCTGTCTTCTCCCACACAACAATAATTTTATCCATTGTAGCAACTTGCCCTTAATGCCATACTGCTCCAATTTGTACAGTAGTCTTCTGTGTGCCACAGTATCAAAAGCTTTCCTAAAATCCAAGTATATGATATCAAAATATTTTTTGCTTCCAGTTCCTTTGTAACAACATCATAGTAGCCAATCAAATTTGTCAGACAAGACTACCCCTTAACAAACCCATGTTGTGTCTGAACTATAACTGCAGTCTTGTCTAGATGATCTAGACCAGTGGAAGTTCTAGATGATCTAGAACTTCCCTAACCAGTGGCTCAATTATTTTCTCTGCAACAGAAGTTAAACTAACAGGTCTGAAATTACTCGTGTCACCCTCTGATCCCTGCCCCCCTCTTTGAAATGGGAATACATTTGCACATCTCCAGTCCATGGGGACCTCCCCCGAGTCCAAGGAAGCTTTCACAATTATGGCTAAGGGTTCGCTGCTTCCTTTAATATAACTGGATGGATCCCATCCACCCTAGGTGCATTTCCTATGTTCAATTTCAACAATTTCTCCTCCACTTTACTCTCAGTTATTACAAAATCATTTAGTTACCTAGCAGAGTTTGATAAGCTTCTGCCCTCCACTTCCCTGTAGACCTCCTCATGTGTAAATGTAGATGCAAAATACACTTTCAGTTTGTCAGCTAGCTCAATAGGTTCATCAACAGTCAAACCGTCAATGTAAAGAGGAGTTTAGTTTACATAATGTTGTTTGTTTGTTATTTGGTTTTTAGGAGCATTAGCAACTAAGGCCATATTGCTCCGGGATATGCGGTGGTCATTCCCTGACCTTTCCGCATCCTCCGTATTTGGTGGTGACGGGCTCGAACCCCGGTCTAATCAAGAAGCGTGTGCTATGCACTGCTGCTCCTTCCCACCTGGCTACGGAGGCGCCTAGTTTACATAAGTATAGAAGTCTTTACTCTTTTTCTTTGCATTGTTTGCCAAAGATTTCTCGTAATCTGCCTTTCCTTTACTAATGTCCTTTGTGACTCGATTGCAGACTGTCTTATATCTACCATAAGCATCTGTGTCTCCTGATAATTTATGTGTACCATGCATTTTTCTTCTCTGTCATGAGTCTTATTAGGCAATCTGACACCATTTAGGTCTAAACCCTGAACAGTATTTCTTAGTTGGTATGAAAAGTTTAGTAGCTTCCAAGATTAATTTCTTGAATGCTTCCCATTTAGAATTTGCTGTTGGTAACATCATCAGTTGGTCCCACTCTATAAAATTTAAAAAAATCACTGAGACAACTGTAGTAAACTTTACGAAAGCACAAACCCTTTCCTTTACACCTGATGGTAGTTACGTCTTTAAGTAAATCCCACATCACATACACTGCCACCTAGTGGTTCCTTTATCTGCAGATTCTTAATGCATGAAGAATCACTGCTGATAATCAGATCAAGAGTATGATTTCCTCTGGTTGCCTTTCAAACATGCTGCTGTAGAAAACAATCATTGAATAAATCCAAAAAAGTTAATTTATCAAGAATAAATAAAAAAATAAAAAAAAAAAAAAAAATATATATATATATATATATATACACACACACACACACACACACATTTGAATATTGAATTATTCAGGTCTCCATTTAAGTTGTTAATATAGTGTAAATTATATATACATATATATATATAATTTACACTATATTAACAACTTAAATGGAGACCTGAATAATTCAATGTTTAAATAGTATAATCAACTGATTTATATAAAATAGCAAGAAAACATACTTGTTCTTCCTAAAAACCCTTTCCACAATCCTGGTTGACCAACTCTAACGATAAATGTATTTATACTGTTATCCTTAATAATTAAAGGTCCCCAGATATCCTGCTTAATTAGCTTTTGAGGTCTAGTAAAAGGATGACAGTTCTTTTCTCCTTTCTTTCTTCCTAGGAAAAACTTTGCATTTCCTACAAAGAGAAACAACACTTAAAGATTAATTCATAACATTTAGAATAAATGTATAGATTAGCATAATAAAAATCAAAATAATCCAAATAATTAAATGCAGATTTAAATAATTAAACACAAAGCAAAATGAATTAGTATTTATTATACAAAATGATGTGAGGAATATAGAATTATGAAGAATTAACTAAAAAAAAAAAAAAAAAAAAAAAAAACAGTATTAATGTCACATAATTGTCTGCTTTTTTTATCCGGTTATTCATCTAACCCAAATTTAGATAAGTGATCCAGTTTAACAAAGTTTGGTTTTGGTTTGAATGGCACAGCATCATCAAGGCTATAATGTGCCAAACGCTATCCCCTCCCCCAAGAAGACTTAATATTTTAAGAATAAATCTATAATAAAATAAGCATAGTAAGTAAATAAATATATAATAATGTATGAGGTAAATTCAATGTATTCCTGCAAGTGTGTGTGTGTACATGCATCCCTCAATGCATGTACACACACACACTTGCTCCATAAGCCTTCAAAAGCATTAAAATCCTTTAAAATCGTTTTTTTTTTTAGTAGATGTAGTTAAAATTCAACACTTTCTTTGATGTCATCCATTGTGGCAAAATGACAATCTTTAAGCCCCATTTTCAGTTTAGGGAACAGCCATGAGTCAGACATTGGGGAGTATGGGGGCTACTGCAAGACTGACTTTTTAGCAGCTAAGAACTGCCATTGCCGTGGCATGGTGCAGGATACAGCCATCCTTTCATTTTTGTTGGGTTTTTTGCAGCTTTATCAGCCAGTTCATGTTGTTGTTGTTGGAGTGGGGTGGTTGGTTGGTTTAGAGATTTATTAGGCACATCAGCAACTATGGCCATAGTACGCCCTACATATCGTAGGAATTTATGCTATTTTCTGTCAGGTAGAGATAATTTCAAAAAACAGTACCAGTGAATTAGTTTTTTTAACTAGTTAAAGGAGGTGGAATTCATTAATCATTTTGAGAAAGGTAAAAATAGTTGAGATATTTGTTTTATTGCCTAAAAGTGAAGTAATTGAAAGAGGGTCTTCTGTTGTAGCTGGAGTGAAGACATTCTGGCGTTCTCTTGCATATTTTGGGCATTCAACAAAGATATGTTTTACTGAAAGCAGTGTTGGCAATCGGGGATCTCCCCTCATAATAGATAACTATGAGCGATATTTGTGTAACCTATTCACAGGTGTGCCAATATCAAATCCTGTTGTCAAATTGAGCTGAAGATTGAAAGCCATCACTCAAGATTTGGCTTCATACTTCGGAGCTTATTGTTATATTGATTTTTCCATGTTGTTGTTGTTGATGAGATTTTAAGTGCAATGGCTACTTAGGCCATATTGCACTTATGAAAGTGGTTCATACTGCCTGGGTTGGTTGATTTATAATCAGTTAAAAACGGCTATACAATCCTATTCATTTTAGGAAGGAGAAGAATTCTGTGAGATTTGATTTTTCACCTATGATATGGATAAGCGACAAAGGTTCTTTTAAAATTGCCAGAGAACTGAATGACATTAGTCGAGCATTATTATATAGAGTACATCCAGAAGTATGTGTTTGACTGTGAGTGGTGTATGACAGAGATTACACTGAAGAGGGTCATTTCCTGACTAAAAGAACAGTTGGGTTAAATGAGTATGGCCGATTCTGGCTAGAATTACTTCTTGTCTGTTTGCAATGAGGCTGGAAGGCCATCATTTTGGAAGAGGTTTAATTTGAAATAGTTTATTATGATTTTGTGCTTGCCACTGAAGAGTCCATCAACCTTTACATATACATTGTACATTCATTTTATAATCTGTGAATGGTACTAGGGAATTCGTTGGGGCTGAGCTGGATGGATGTTTGGCAGCATCATCCGCCATTTCATTTCCTGGTATTCCAGTATGGCCTGGGATCCAGCAGAAGATAACCTTTTGCTGATGCTCTCTGAAACGTATCAACTGTGATCTGATGAGCTTTAATAACAGGTGAGTGGGAGGGATTTGTTTTGCAATGCTAATACAGAACATTGTGAGTCTGTGAATATTATTTTCTAACACAAGCTTTATGGCATATAATTCAGTTGTATTGCTACTACATTCTGTTCGAAGAGATAGAGAAATGGTAGAATCAGGGAGTACCACTGCTGCACCCGAACCACGCTCAGACTTCGATCCATTTGTATATATTTTAGATTGTTGTTGTTGTGGGGGTTTTATGGCGCACAAGCTGCTTTGGCTATAATGCGGCTATTCCTTTATTGTAATAATATATGAGAATTTCTTGTCACGTCAGAAAAGCCAGAAATCGGAAATGACTAAAAACTCCAATTTTCTTCAGAAAGTTAAAAAATTCAGGAATATTTGCATTGTCACCAATGACATTCTCTAGAGTTATTGGTTTCCGAAGGTTAACTAAAGATAGCAGGGTTGAAATTCTGTCTTGTTTATAACAGCGGCAGTCAATGAGAATATGTTTAACAGTCATATTTATATAGCAATGTGGACATTGTGGTGGATCATCTCGTGTGAGTAAATGAAGGTGGGTCAGGTAAGTATGACCTATTCTTACTCTTGAAAGAATTACTTCTTCTCGTCTTGATGTCCGGACACTGGAGAGCCAGATTTTCGGAACCTGTTTAATCTGTAAGAGTTTATTATTCGTCTGGGAATGCCATAGTGCTGTCCATTCTGATAGGCTTGCAGCATGAATCATTAAGTGCATAGTCTGAGGCTCGAACAGGAATATTGGTTAAATCTAAGCTGGTTGGGTTTTTTGCAGCTTTATCAGCCAGTTCATTGCCTAAAATATCAGAATGTGCTGGTATCCAGCAGAAGGTGACCAGTTGGTGGCATTCTTTAATCTTTAATAATAATTTTCTAATTTCATTTATAACAGGGTGAAATTTTTCTGAGGAATTACACAATGCCTTGATTGAGCTGAGGGAATCAGTGAAAATTACTGATTTTAAAAAGCAGTTAGGAGAGAGATTTTTTAAAGCTAGTTTATTGCGAATAATTCAGCTGAAAAAATACTGAATTCAGAAGGAAAGGCTGCTGATACAATTGTATTCAGAAACACTGCAGCTGCTCCAACTTTTGAATTGGATTTAGAGCCATCTGTGTATATTGGTAAAAAATCAATATATTTTTGAGTGTGAACAGCATGAACTTGACTGATACTTGATGCTTGCAAAATATTTTTTCCCCACTGACAGAGGTAAGTGTCACAGGTCGGTATAGGAGGTGGAACCCATGGTGGTTGAGTACAATTCTGTTGTACGGAATGGATGGAAACATTCCAAACCTGTAGTAGTTCAAGAAGGCGATGACCAGTTGGTTTTCCTATGCTAGGTTTATTTCTGTACAGATTTTCTAATGGTGGATGGAAAAGATATGACTGAATGGGATGCGAGGCACAACTTTGTATCTTGACAGAATACATCAGCAAAAGCAGTTTCCTACGTAAAGATAGTGGCAGCTCGTAAGAATCAATGTACAGACTATGTGCTGGCGATGTTCTGAAAGCGCCAAGTGCAATCCTCAGTGCACTGTGTTGAACTGGATCAAGCCAGCGTAATGCGCTCTTTATGGCAGAGTTCCATAATCAAGACGGAATCTAATTAATGCCCTGTATATTCGAAGAAGGCAAGTACAATCTGCACCCCAAGTTTGTGCAGATAAAGCTCTGAGTATGTTTATTTTTTTTAAGCAGGCAGTACGTACTTTTTTAATGTGCTCTAAGAAATTTAGCTTGTTGTCCATGATTAAACCTAGAAATCTAATGTTACTAGTGACTGGGATGGAAATATTAGAGATATGAAGTTCAGGATCCAGATGACATTTGCATTGTCTATAAAAATGGATAGCAACTGTTTTCTGCTGCAAAAGCCTATAGCCGTTAAGGCTGGCCCATTGTTGTATTTTATTTAATGATATCTGAAGCTGTCGTTCAAGAGATCTCATATTTTGGGAATGACAGGAGATGGAAAGGTTATCTGCATAAAGGTAAGTTTCTACGTTATTTGGAAGTTGTTTAGTGATAGAATCTATTCTAAGGGCGAAAAGAGTGTTACTCAGTACTGATCCCTGCGGAACACCGTCTTCCTGAATGAAAGTTGCAGAGAGGGCATGTTGGTATCGAACTTGAAAGACCTAGTATGTTTGATTTGATTTGATTTGATTTCTTATGGCGCATTGGCAGCTAAGGCCATAATGCGCCAAGTCAAATTTAAAACGCTACTAAACATTTTGGTAGCCAAGGCTACCACGTCAAGCACTTAATTTTTATGTAAAAAAGGTACAAATTAAAAGAATAAAAAGTATAAAACTTTAAATCTTTGTATAAAAATTAAAAGATTGTAAAAAGTTAAATACGTTGGACATATTGTCTCTGTCACCTATTATTTGACTGAGTGTAAATGGCTCAGTAAAATTATTAAAAGTGGTAAAACACAAGCGTCGTGCTTCTATAAAAACAGGACATTCTATCAAAATATGGCTGACGGTTAAAATAACATTACACATCTCGCACATAGGTGGGTCATCCGCCCTCAGCAAGTAGGTTGGTTGGTTGTTGTTGGGTTTTTTTGGCGCAAAAGCAACTTTGGCCATATTGCGCCTATCTATTAATGTTTAGTGACAAAGACATTTATATTTCTTAAATATGATTTATATCTGGTCAAAATATCCTATTAATTTTAAATAAGTGAATATATTTTCAATTTTGGAGTTATCGCCTAGGATTTGTGATAAGGTCAGAGAATCTTGGGAAGTTATAGGGAGGTGGAAGGCTGATTGTCGCGCCATGTGGTATTGTGGACATTCTATAAGGAAATGTTTTACAGTAAGTTGACAAGAACAGTGAGGGCATTCTGGAGGATTTGCTTTGGTGAGTAAATAATTGTGCGTAAGATGTGTATGACCAATGCGTAATCTGGATATAATGACTTCTTCATGCCGATTCTTGCGAAGACTCGATTTCCATGGCTGTAGCTCATGTTTTATTTGAAACAATTTATTGTTTAATTCATTTTGCCACATTTGTGACCACTGATTGTGGAGAAACTGTTTTATGATTGGTCTGTAATTGGTATATGGAACTTTGCAAAACCTTTGGTTTACGTTTATAGGATTCTTTGCTGCTTGATCAGCTCTTTCATTACCTTCAATGCCTGTATGTCCTGGGATCCAACAGAATTTTACTTGCCTCATTTTGCTTTTAAGCTTCACAAGGTGAGCTTGTATCTGATAGAGAAAGGGATGTGATGGAGTCTGTCTTTTTTGGAGAGCTTGTATTGCACTCAATGAATCTGTGTAGATGAGATGTTTTAGAAGAGGGGAAGAATCTATGTATTTTAAGGCCATTTGTAGGGCGAATAGTTCAGCGGAATAACTACTGCATTGATTTGGAAGTTGTTGTGAGAGAACAGTGTGTGGAAGTACCACTGCAGCACCAACTTTGGTGTCTGTTTTAGAGCCGTCTGTATATATATGAAGGTATTCCGAGAACTGTGATGCGTGGGCTGCATGCATCTGTTTTATGTTGACATTTGCCAGAGTGCTTTTTCCCCATTGTTGAAAATAAGTGTCACAGTTTGGCGTGTGGGTGTGCCATGGTGGAATACTTATGCTGTTATCCTCATGTACATTTTCAAAGTTTAGGCCCCATTTTGAAATTGTTTCTTTTAGTCGTATTCCGGCTGGTTTATTTACTGTGGGTTTATTGCTGTAGAGGATTTCCCACTGTGGATTGAAAAGATACTGCCAAGTAGGATGGTGAGGCAGACTTCGGATTTTAATTGCATAGTTTAATAGCAGCATTTGCCTCCGGAGATATAATGAGGGCTCATGAGTCTCTGCATATAAGCTTTGTACTGGTGATGTTCTGTATGCACCTAAAGAGATTCGTAAGGCACTATTATGTATGGAATCGAGCCATTTGATGACACTTGGTCTACACGAACTGTACACAGGGGCTCCATAGTCTAGTCTTGATCTGATTATAGCATGGTATAGGTGAAGAAGTGTGAACCGATTGGCTCCCCACTTCATTGCAGAAAGAACTCTGAGAATATTTAGTTTTTTTTGACAGGTTGTTCGGAGGTATTTGATGTGTTCCAAAAAGTTAAGTTTTTTGTCAAGAATCAGGCCAAGGAAACGTATACTATTTGCTAGAGGTATCAGCCGGTTTTCTAGTTTTATTTCTGGATCTAGATGCATTTTTCGTTGTCTGCAGAAGTGTACAGCTATTGTTTTTTGTTCTGATAATCTGTAGCCATTGTTTTTAGTCCACAGTTCTATTTTGTTCACTGCACTTTGTAATTGTCTTTCTATCATGTTCATGTTTTGTGAATGGCACGAGATAGTAACATCATCAGCATAAAGGAATGTTTCAACTGTTTTTGGCAGGTCTTTTATAATGGAGTTTATTTTGATGACAAATAAGGTTGCACTCAGCACTGAGCCTTGGGGTACACCTTCTTCCTGTGTGTATATTTTTGACAGATTGTTTTGGTATTTTACCTGGAAGGTTCTAACTTTCAGAAAATTTTTTACCAAGAGTGGTAAGTTTCCTCGCAAACCGATATTGTGGAGATCTTTAAGAATGCCGTATCGCCAGGTAGTATCAAAGGCCTTTTCTATATCAAGACTGATCATTATTAGATGCTCATTCCTTAGAAAAGCATTTCGGATATTTGCTTCTGCTTTTATCATGGGGTCCAGAGATGATCTGTTTTTTCGAAATCCGTATTGAGTTATGTTAAGAACGTTATATGTTTCCAGAAATCAGGTTAATCTATTGTTCACCATCTTTTCGAGGATTTTCCCAAGGCAACTTGTTAGCGCTATTGGTCGATAATTTGTAGGGATCGTGTGATCTTTGCCAGGTTTTGGTAAGGCAATTATAAGGGAGTGAAGCCAGGAATTTGGATAGTAGTTTTCCATATAAATTCTATTGTATAGCATAAGCAATGCCTTTAGAGATTTTTCATTAAGTTGTTGGATCATTTCATAGTGAACTCCATCAAGTCCTGCTGCACTTTTCCTAGACTTAGACAGAGCTTTCTGTAATTCTTCTATGTTGAAAGGTTGGTTATATGGGAGTTGTTTGTTGGTTTTAAAATTTAGTCTGTATTTTTCAGCTGCAGTTTTAGTTTTCTGAAAAGATGGAGTATATGCCGATACTGCTGATATATTTGCAAAAATAGTTGCCAGTAAGTTAGCGATTTCCTTGGGGTTGGTTATCTCCTGTCCATTCCAGATTATTAGTGGAGTAGGAACTGAAAGAAATTTCCCATTCAGTTTTCTGATTTTGTTCCATATGACACGGGTATCTGTATTTTTGTTAATTGTGGAGGCAAAACGTATCCATGATTCCTTTCTACTTTTACGCTGGAGATATCTAGCTTTGGCTCTGGCTTTTTTAAAATTTATGAGATTGATGAAAATGGGATATTTTCGGAAGAGATTCCAAGCTTTGTTCTTCTCTCTTTTGGCTATACTGCATTCTTCAGTCCACCATGCTGTGTCATGTTTATGGCATTTTCCAGATGACCGAGGAACTGTAGCTTCAGCTGCTATTAAAATTTGGTTTGCGACATGAGCTGTAGCATTGTCTATGGGCTGAGTGGTGATTATTTGTTCATCTATTGCTGCAATTGTTTTATATTTAGTCCAGTCAGCTTTATGGAATCTCCATCTTTTTTGGCCATCGTGATGTGCAACATCATTTGTTAGTATTTTGCAGATCACAGGATAATGGTCGCTATTCAGTGGATTCTTCAATATTGACCATTCAATCAATGGGTATAGGACAGGTGAACATATGGATACGTCAATTGCAGAGGCTGTTCCAGTGGGCAAATGGATGTATGTCTCAGTACCAGTATTAAGGAGAGAGAGATTTTGCTCCTCCAGTAATTTCTCAATCAATTTACCACGTTTATCTTGATGACGGGATCCCCACATGGGATGGTGGCTATTTAAATCTCCCATAATACAGACCGGAGGTGGAAGCTGGGCTACTAATGCTCCAAATCTGAAAATGAAAATTCTTGATTTGGGGGAAGGTAGAGTGAGACCAGTGAGAAAGTAAAATGTACTGAGACTCGAACTGCGACTGCTTCCAAAAGAGTTTGTAGTTGGAGGCGTTTACACGGAATTTTGGAATCAATTAAGATTGCAACTCCACCATGAGCTCCTCCGGAAAAACTTCGGTCTTGTCTGTAGATACCGTAGTGGTTTACTGCTGCATTTATTTGTGTGAGGTTAGTTTCTTGAAGGCAGACGCCTACCGGGTGATATTTATCAAGTAGATTGCGAATGTCATCCAGGTTGCTGCGAAAACCTCGACAATTCCACTGTATTATTGTGCGCATTATATTGGCTTTGTATTTGTATTTGTCTCTGACTTTTTACGAGTGGGGGTCTGCTTGGATCGCTCAGGCTTTTTCTCTTTTCTGGGGAAGATTGGGCGAACTTCCATCTCTTCCTCAGCATATATCTCTAAGATTGGTTCTTCTGGGGCTTCTTTTTCATATGTATCCATATGATCATGGACAGGGGGTTTGTCATCTTTATCTATATTTTTAGTATTCATGATTGGCCGTGACATAGACGGCATTGTTGGCGGAATTGTAACAGGTGTATTTATGGCTTGATTAGAAGTTGAGGTTGAAGATGATTTTGCTGATGGAGCTAGGATTGAGCGAGCCCAATCAGAAATAGAGATGTTTGGTGGGACTGTAACGTTGGTTTGAACTGAAGTGGTAGTGGTGGTAACAGCATTTATTTGTTTATGCTGTTGGACAGTTGCTGCATATGAGCGTGTTATTGTAATTGGTGATATTTGTCTTTTTGCCTCAGGGTAGGAAACTTTGTGCTCGATTTTATACTTCTGAATCATTTTTTCTTTTTTCCATGTTTCACAGCCTTTTGAGTAAGCGGAATGGTTGCCTCTGCAGTTTGGACACTGCAAGGTTTGTGCAGAACATTCGGTATGGATATGGTCTTTAGATCCACATGAAGCACATACAGCAGTCCCCCGACATACTGTTTGTGAATGCCCAAATTTTTGACATTTATAACATCTGATTGGGTTCGGTATATACGGTCGGACATGACAGTTCAAGTATCCGGCCTTTACAGTAGTTGGTGGATTTGGCAAGTTGAACGTTAGTATGATGTTTCTGGTTGGAAGTAATGAACCATCCTTTTTAATTAGGATTCTTTTAACTTGAATGACATTTTGGTCTGAGAGTTCTTGTTTAATTTCTTCCTCGGATACGTGTAGAAGATCCCATTCTGTTACAACTCCTTTTGAGTAGTTTAGGGTGGCATGAGGTGACACTTCTATGGGAATTCCTCCAAGTGTTTTCAATTTAAGTAGCTTGTCAGAATGCTTGGATTGTGTTGTTTCAACAAGCAGGTCACCTGATTTTAGTCTGCGAACCATTTTTGGTGAGCCAGCGACATTCTCTAAACTTTTCTGGATCAGAAAAGGAGAAAGCTTGCTGACTGGCTGGTCAGTCAAAGAATGTATTATGAGGAAATGAGGCCAGATATTCTGGTCTGTATCCTTCTTTTGTCTCTTAGCAAAGGAAGGGGTATATTCTTCCTGCTCTCTAGAATGTGATGGGGCATTGAGCCCGCAAGAGTCTGTGTTGGTATAGTCCATCTTTGCTCCTTTTAGCCCTTGGCAGAGAGACTTTTCTGCCAAGATTTCCGGCCCCGCCACGGGGAGGCAGGAGCAGTGCCTGGTGTGACCAAGCGAAGATTAGTAGGTATTAGTAATATACTATGAGAAAAAAGAAAGGTGGCTTTCCTTCCTTGCTCTGTACAGGGACTTTTGTTACGAGAGCTGTTATAAAATGAAAAGATTTTTTAAACGATAACAACAAAAAGGAACTGTAAATCGCTTTCTGGAAATCGCACTGGAAGTACTGAGAAGTCGCTTAGTCACAATCGCTTGGCACCCGGGGCCCAGCAAGTAGGAATGGGTTAGATGGCTATGACCTATGCGGAGCCGAGCAAGAACAACTTCCTCTCTTCGGACCCTGCATAGACTGGACTGCCATTGCGTAATTACAGGCTTTATGTGATGTAGTTTATTTGTGGCCTGTCCGTGCCAAGAATCTTGCCATTGGGAAAGTAATTTAGAACGTATTATTTGCCTGTAGTCTGTATAGGGGACTGACAGGCAATGACTATCCAGGGAAATGGCTGATTTGGCAGCGGCATCAGCCGATTCATTTCCCCGGATCCCAATGTGGCTTGGGATCCAGCAAAAGCAAATATCGAATTCTAATTTCACGAGAGAAAAAAAGAATCTGCCGGATCATGGACAGGATCGGATGAGGGATAAAACTCACCAATGCCAGAGCCTGTAACACGCTCGATGAATCGCAATAAATCATATACCTGTGGTAGTCACGATTTTTAATGTGATCTAGGGCTGTTTGTATTGCATGCAACTCTGCAGTATAAATACTAGTTTCTTGTGGAATCTTATAGGATAATGTTTTGTGAGGGAAC
Source organism: Mastigoproctus giganteus (assembly GCF_048544385.1). Classification (NCBI taxonomy): domain Eukaryota; kingdom Metazoa; phylum Arthropoda; class Arachnida; order Uropygi; family Thelyphonidae; genus Mastigoproctus; species Mastigoproctus giganteus. The sequence continues at coordinate 159,115,275 of NC_143579.1, forward strand.
ACAACAGCAGATCCCACATAACATTCTAACTTTGAGCCATCTGTATAGACTGGCAGAAAGTCAGAATACTGCTGTCTATGAGATGCAAAGAGTTGCTGTTTGTTGTTGTTGTTGTTGTGGGAGTTTCATGGTGCATAAGCAACTTTGGCTATAATGCGCCTATTCATTTATATTAAAGGAAAAGGGAAAGAATCGTACTGTCTGAAATGTCCTTAATCAGAAAAGATTAAAAATTCTAATTTGCTTAAGAAAACGGAAGAATTCAGATATATTTGCCTTGTCACCTATCAAATTCTCTAGGGTTCTTGGTTGTTGAAGGATAACCAGTGATTGCGGGGTTGAAATTCTCTCTTGTTTATAATAGGGGCAGTCAATGAGAATGTGTTTAACAGTCATATTTATATAGCAATGTGGACATTGTGGTGGATCATCTCCTGTGAGTAAATGAAGATGGGTCAAGTAAGTAGGACCTATTCTTACTCTTGAAAGAATTACTTCTTCTTGTCTTGATGTCCGGACACTGGAGGGCCAGATTTTCGGAACCTGTTTAATCTGAAAGAGTTTATTATTCGTTTGGGAATGCCATAGTGCTGTCCATTCTGTTAGGCATGCAGCATGAATCATTAGTGCATAGTCTGAGGCTGGGACAGGGATATTGGTGAAATCTAAGCTGGTTGGGTTTTTTGCAGCTTTATCAGCCTGTTCATTGCCTAAAATACCAGAATGTGCTGGTATCCAGCAGAAGGCGACCAGTTGGTGACGTTCTTTAATCTTTAGTAATAATTTTCTAATTTCAATTATAACGGTGAAGTTTATCTGAGGAACTACAGAAAGCATTGATTGAGCTGAGGGAATCCGTGTAAACTACAGATTTTAATGAGCAGTCAGGAGGGAGATTTTTTAAAGCTAGTTTAATTGCGAATAACTCAGCTGAGAAGATACTGAATTCAGGAGGAAGGGCTGCTGATACAATTGTATTCGGAAACACTGCAGCTGCTCCAACTTTTGAATTTGATTTAGAGCCATCTGTGTATATTGGTAAAAAATCAATATATTTTTGAGTGTGAACAGCATGAACTTGTCTGATATTTGATGATTGCAAAATATTCTTTCCCCACTGACAGAGGTAAGTGTCACAGGTCAGTATAGGAGTTTGAACCCATGGTGGTTGGGTACAAGTGGCTACTTGTTGTACGGAATGGATGGATATATTCCAAACCTGCAGTAGTTCAAGAAGGCGATGTCAGGCTAGTTTTACTATGCTAGGTTTATTTCTGTACAGATTTTCTAGTGGTGGATTGAAAAGATATGGCTGAATGGGATGCGAGGCACAACTTTGTATCTTGACAGAATACTTTAGCAAAAGCAATTTCCTACGTAAAGATAGTGGCGGTTCATGAGCATCTATGTACAGGCTATGTGCTGGCGATGTTCTGAATGCGCCAAGTGCAATCCTCAGTGCACTGTGTTGTACTGGATCAAGCCAGCGTAATGCGCTCTTTCTGGCAGAGTCATAAATGGGAGCTCCATAATCAAGACGGGATCTGATTAATGCCCTGTATAATCGAAGAAGGCAGGTACGGTCTGCACCCCACGTTTGTGCAGATAAAGATCTGAGTATGTTTATCTTTTTTAAGCAGGCAGTACATACTTTTTTAATGTGCTCTAAAAAATTTAGCTTGTTGTCCATGATTAAACCTAGAAATCTAATGTTACTAGTGACTGGGATGGAAATATTAGAGATGTGAAGTTCAGGATCCAGATGAAATTTGCGTTGTCTACAAAAATGGATAGCAACTGTTTTCTGCTGTGATAGCCTATAGCTGTTAAGGCTGGCCCATTGCTGTATTTTATTTAATGATATCTGAAGCTGTCGTTCAATAGATCTCATATTTTGGGAATGACAGGAGATGGCAAGGTCATCCGCATAAAGGTAAGTTTCTACAGTATTTGGAAGTTGTTTAGTGATAGAATCTATTCTTAGGGCAAAAAGAGTGGCACTCAGTAGTGATCCCTGTGGAATACCTTCTTCCTGAATGTAAGTTGCAGAGAGGGCATGTTGGTATCGAACTTGAAAAGATCTAGTGTGTAGAAAATGCTTTATAAATATAGAGGGGTTTTTCCGCAGACCAAGAGAGTAAAGGTCTCTTAGTATGCCATGCCGCCAGGTGGTATCAAAAGCCTTCTCTATATCTATGGAAACCATTACTAGATGTTCATGCTTAATAAAGGCATTACGAATGGCAAATTCAGCCTTAACCATAAGGTCCAGGCATGACCTGTTTTGACGAAAGCCATACTGACTATTACTAATTAACTGTTCTGACTCAATGACGAATCTACGGTGGACAATTTTTTCTGGAATTTTGCTGAGGCAGCTTGAGAGGGATATTGGTCTATAGCTATGGTGATTGGTTGGATCTTTTCCAGGTTTTAGGAATGCCAAAACAGTAGAATGATGCCAAGAAGTTGGATAGACATTTTCTAGGAAAATACGATTGTAAAAGAGAAGAAGGAGACGCAAAGCTCTGTCGTCAAGATGTTGTAGCATGACGTAATAGATTCCATCTGGTCCGACAGCACCATTGTGGGCTGTTCCGATAGCATGCAAGAGTTCGGAATATTGTAGGGGTTTCTTATACGGCAGAAGGAGAGCAGTTTGGAAGTTAACAGAGTGCTGTTCTGCAGTGTTTTTAATTCTCTGAAAAAGTGGAGTATAAGCTGCCGCCGCTGAGATTTCAGCAAATGTGTTGCCCAAAGCATTTGCGATATCTAAAGGACTAGACAGATCTTGCCCATTACAGGACAGAATTGGTGAAGGTACGGTGGGAAACTTACCAGAAAGCTGTCTAATTTTTTTCCATATTATTTTGGTGTCAGTGTTTTTGTTAATGCTTGATGCAAAACGGATCCAGGATTCTTTCTTGGCTTGCCGTTGTATGAAGTGTGCTTTTGCCTTTGACTTCTTATATTTTATTAGATTGGGTGTTGTTGGATATTGCCGAAACAAATTCCAGGCTTTATTTTTTGCTTTTTTGGCTTTTGTGCATTGCTCATTCCACCAATAATTATAATGCATACGAACCGAGGGATTTGATAGTGGTATTGTTTCTTTAGCCACATTTAGGAGATGTGACGTGATGTATTCTGTCACATCATCGATAAGCTGGAGACGGATTTTTTCCTCATCAAAAGATATTGATGACCGGAATTTTGCCCAGTTTGCTCGGGCAAATTTCCATTTTCTACAGGGTTGAGCTGGTGGAGCCTGTGCTATTAATAGATTGCATGCGATTGGGAAGTGATCACTACCCATTATATCATTTAAAACATACCACTCTATGGTCGGGACCAGTAATGGAGAACAAATGGAGAGATCTATGGCTGAGGTATGTCCATTTGGGAGCTGAACGTGAGTGTGTGTGTGTGCCAGTATTGAGTATAGTGAGGTTTACTGCTTCTATTAGGCTCTCAATGAGTCGACCTCATTTATCTAATTTAGGATCGCCCCATAAGGGGTGGTGCCCGTTGAAGTCCCCTAACATACAGAGAGGTGGAGGTATCTGTATAAGGAGATCTTCAAGATCTTTTATACAGTAGGTACGGTTTGGCTGTAAGTAGATTGATACTAAAGTTATTTCAATATGGAGCGTTATACGCACAGCAACAGCTTCTATTTCAGTTTGAAGTGGAATATGTTTAGTTGGGATCACTGAATTTATCAGGATTGCTACACCACCATGGGCAGCATTTGTTGTATTACGATCCCTTCGATAAAGGCAATAGTTCTTTATCGAAGGAGAAATTTGCAAAGTTAAGTAAGTTTCCTGAAGACAAATGGCAACTGGAGAAAATCGATTTATTAGATCTTGGATATCGACTGTATTGCAACGAAAACCTCTGCAGTTCCATTGTAAAATACAAGGCATTATTTGCATTTAGTTGATGGAGCTGATTCTGACTGCTTTTTGAAAGTGACTAGTTTATGGCATTCCAATTTGTGTTTGTCTTTTTTTTTGGAAGACTGGCCGACCAGTGTCCATTTCTTCTTCTTCGGCATGGATCTCTAAAAGAGGATCTTCCTGTATAGATGTGCCATCTGTGTCCATGGTTGTGTCTCGAATATTTTTGATTATATTTGAATTTGTAATACATGGTGTGGTAGCACTCATTGGAGGAGGAGATTCCGCTGGTATTGTAAGAGGAGTATTATTTGCTTGGTCTGAGAGATTGGGTTGTTGTTTACGTACATTTGGTTTTTCCTCAGAGAGGACAGTTCTAGCCCAATCTGAAATTGAAATATTCTTAGGAACTGTAACATTAGTTTGAGTAGAGACTGTTTGGTATTTTTTAACTGCATTAGCATAGGAAATATTTTTATTCATAGTAGGTGCCACTAGTCTTCTCGCTTCTGGGTAACTCACTTTGTTCTCGACCTTGTATTTTACAATTTGTTTCTCCGTTTTCCATTTTTCACAAGTTCTGGAATAGGCAGGATGATCACCTTTGCAATTGGGACAGGTCATTTTTGTAGTCGTACAGTCACTTTGTATGTGATCCGAGGAACCACAGTTGGGGCAGACAGGAACTCCTCTGCATACAGTTTGTGAGTGGCCATACTTTTGGCATTTGTAACACCTTAAAGGGTTTGGAATGTAAGGGCGGATTCGGCAAAGTAAATAACCTGCTTTGGTTATTTATTTATGTAGGTGTAAGTACATTATCTTTTTTAATCATTATTCGTCTTGCTTCAATTACGTGTTGTCCCTGCAGCTCTTGGGTTATTTTTTCGTCGGTAACGTTTAATAAGTCCCAACTGTATATCACACCCTTAGATGAATTTAGGGTTGTGTGCGGAGATATTTTAACTGGAATTCCAGCAAAACTTGTAAGCTGTAACAGCTTCTCAGAATTTCTGTGGTTGGTGGTTTCTACTAGTAAGTCTCCTGATTGCAGTCTCTTCACCATCTTGGGAGATCCTGCAATACCCTCCAGATGTTTTTGTATAACAAACGGAGACAATTTATTAATGCGCTGACTAGTAAGAAAGTGGATAATTAAGAACGATGGGCAAGGTTGCTCCATCCGATCAGTCTTTTGTCTCTTTGGATTATCGTTCTCAATATCCTGATGGTCTGTGTTTGCCATGTTTGCTCCTTTTAGCCCTTGGCAAGTGGACTTACTTGCCAAGATTTCCAGCCCTGCCACGGGGAGGCAGGAGCAGTGCCGCTACGAGGCCAAGCGGTTAAAGTGTTAGTTGGTTAGTGGAAATAGAAATATATGGATAAATAAAGAAAGATGAGTTTCCTTTCTCTGTTCTAACTTGTGGCTTTTAAGTGTAGAACGATATATAAATAAAGCTGCTAATAGAAACTTACGAAATTAGAAATAACTTTTGATGAGCACTCTATATATAGCAGAAAAATCGCTTGACCTCGAATTCGCTTGGCACCCGGGGCCGCAAAGAGTTGCTGGTAGACAGATGGCGGTGTAGTAGCCTTCTCCCAGATCTTAAGGGAGAAGTCACAAGTTGGAAAACAAGCATGCCAGGGTGGAAAGAATTGCTTTGGTGACTGGGCAACATTGTCTACTGTCAAGTTTAGCTCATTCAGCAGCCCTTGAATCCGAATACCAAAAGGTTTGTTGGCAGTCCGACGAGTGTTGTAGAGGTTTTCCCAGCGCGGCTCAAAAACGGATGGCCACGTGGGATGATCGGGAAGGGATTTAATTTGAATGCGTACTGTAAGGACAACTGCTTACGTCGAAGAGACAGAGACGGTTCATTTGCTTCAACGTAAAGGCTTTGGACAGGACATGTGCGAAATGCTCCAGTGGCTGTCCGGATAGCTTGATGGTGGATTGCATCTAACCACCGAAGTGCACTATCTCTAGCAGAACCATAAACCTGAGACCCATAGTCAAGTTTGGAACGGACAAGTGCTCGGTAAAGACGAAGAAGGGTAGAACGATCTGCACCCCATGAATTTGATGAAAGGGCACGAAGGATGTTAAGCCCTTTGACACATCTTGTCATCAGCTGACGAATATGTTGTAAAAATGTCAGCTTCTTGTCAAAAATAAGTCCAAGGAATTTGAATTCTGCTACAACTGGGATGTTATTTTCCCCAAGCCTTAATTCTGGGTCAGGATGAAGATTACGTTTGCGACAGAAGTGTACACAAACAGTCTTCTGTGATGAAAATCTGAACCCATTAGCCAAAGACCAAGCTGTAAGATGATCAATGGTTTTCTGCAGTTGCCTTTCAATGACCCTCATATTGCATGAATGACAAAATATAGCAAAGTCGTCAACATAGAGGGCATTGTTTATGGTGGGTGGAAGGTGTTCTGTGATAGAGTTTATTTTGATTGCGAAAAGCGTGACACTTAGAAGGGATCCTTGTGGGACTCTCTCTTGCTGAGAGAAAACTCGAGAGAGTTGTTGTTGTTGTTATGGGAGTTTAATGGCGCATAAGCTACTATGGCTATAATGCGCCTATTCATTTTTTATATAGGGAAATCAAAAAAATTTTCATAAAATCAGAAAAGATAAAAAGTCCAATCTGCTTCAGAAAGTTGAAAAATTCGAAAATATTTGCCTTGTCTCCAATGAGATTCTCTAAAGTTATTGGTTTATTAAGATTTACCAGTGATATCAGGGTTGATGCTCTGTCTTGTCTATAGTAGGGGCAGTCAATGAGTATGTGTTTAACAGTCAGATTTATATAGCAATGTGGACACTGTGGTGGATCGTCTCCTCTAAGTAAATAAAGATGGGTTAGATGGGTATGACCTATTCTTGCCCTAGACAGGACTACTTCTTCTCGTCTTGATGTATGGATACTGGAGCACCAATTTTTTGGATCGTGTTTAAATTGAAAGAATTTATTATTTGTTTGAGAGTGCCAGATTGTTGTCCATTCTGACAAGCATGCAGCTTGAATAGCTACTGCAAAGTCTGATGGCGGAACAGGGATATTAGTTAAGTCTAAGCTAGTTGGATTTTTTGCGGCTTTGTCAGCCAGTTCATTGCCCAAAATACCAGAATGTGCTGGAATCCAACAGAAGATGACCTGTTGATGGCGTTCTTCAATTTTTAGTAATATGTTTCGTATTTCTTCTATAACAGGGTGAACTTTATCTGAGAAATTACATAAAGCCATGATTGAACTAAGCGAATCGGTGTAAATAACTGATTTTAAAGATCGATCAGCACAGAGATTTTGGAAGGCCAGTTTAATTGCATATATTTCAGCTGAAAAGATACTGAATTCAGATGGAAGGGATACTGAAATAACGGTATTCGGGAACACTGCAGCTGCTCCAACGTTTGAATTTGATTTAGAGCCATCTGTATAAATTGGGGAAAAATCACTATATTTTTGAGTGTGAACTGCATGAAGTTGTATGATGTTAGATGCTTGTAAAATGTCTTTTCCCCATTGGCAGAGATAAGTGTCACAAGTCACCAGAGGAAGAGAAGCCCATGGTGGTTGGCAGCTTGTTTGTTTGGTTTTTTTTTTTTTTTTTTTTTTTAGGAGCATTAGCAACTAAGGCCATATTGCTCCGGGAATATGCGGTGGTCATTCCCTGACCTTTCCGCATCCTCCGTATTTGGTGGTGACGGGCTCGAACCCCGGTCTAATCAAGAAACGTGTGCTACGCACTGCTGCTCCTTCCCACCTGGCTACGGAGGCACCGTGGTTGGCAGCAGGTTGCTACCTGTTGTACGGAATGAACGGAAAGATTCCAAACTTCCATCAGTTCAACCAGACGAAGACCAGCTGGCTTTACTATGCTAGGTTTATTTCTGAAGAGGTTTTCTAGTGGTGGATTGAACAAGTATGACTGAATCGGATGCGAGGCACAGCTTTGTATCTTAACGGCATACTTTAGTAACAGTGTTTTTCTACGTAACGATAATGGGGGCTCATGAGCATCAATATAGAGACTATGTTTGGGCGACGTTCTAAAAGCACCAAGTGCAATCGTCAAAGCACTGTGTTGAATGGGATCAAGCCAGCGTAATGCGCTCATTCTGGCAGAATCATAGATGGGAGCTCCATAATCAAGGCGGGATCTGATTAATGACCTGTATAGACGAAGCAGAGAAGTACGATCTGCACCCCATGTTTGGGCGGATAAAGCTTTGAGAATGTTTAACTTTTTTAGACAGGAAGTACGTACATTTTTAATATGGTCTATAAAATTTAACTTGTTGTCAAGGATTAATCCTAGAAATCTGATATTATTAGTGACCGGGATGGAGACATTAGAAATTTGAATTTCGGGATCTGGATGAAGTTTGCGCTGCCTACAAAAATGAATTGCAACTGTTTTCTGCTGCGAGAGCCGATAGCCATTGATGCTAGCCCACTGTTGTATTTTATTTAGTGATATCTGAAGCTGCCGTTCAATAGACCTCATATTTTGGGAATGGCAGGAGATGGAGAGGTCATCTGCATAAAGGTAAGTCTCGATTGAATTTGGAAGCTGTCTTGTAATAGAATCTATTCTAAGAGCAAACAGAGTGGCACTCAGTACTGATCCTTGTGGAACACCTTCTTCCTGCATGAACGTTGTAGAGAGAGCATGTTGGTACTGAACTTGAAACGATCTTGTACATAGGAAGTTTTGAATAAATATAGGAAGGTTGCCCCTCAGACCAAGGGCGTATAGATCACCAAGTATGCCATGCCGCCAGGTGGTGTCAAAAGCCTTCTCTATGTCTATTGAAACCATTACAAGACGTTCATGTTTAACGAAGGCATTTCGAATGGCGAATTCAGCCTTGACCATAAGATCTAAGCACAACCTATTTTTACGAAAGCCATATTGACTATGGCTCATTAGATGTTCTGACTCAATGATCCAGACGAGTCTTCTGTGGACAATCTTTTCTAGGATTTTGCTGAGGCAGCTTGAGAGAGATATCGGTCTATAGCTGTGGGGGTTGGTTGGATCTTTCCCAGGCTTTAGAAGTGCCAAAACAGTAGAGTGATGCCAGGAAGCTGGGAAAACATTTTCTGAAAATATACGATTGTAAAAAACCAGCAGCAAGCGCAAAGCTTTGTCATCAAGATGTTGTAGCATCACATAATAAATCCCATCTGGCCCTGCAGCACCATTGTGAGCTGTTCTAATAGCATGCCAAAGTTCAGAGTATTGCAGAGGTTTGTTATATGAAAGAAGGCGGGCAGTGTGAAAGTTTATAGAATGCTTTTCTTTGGTGTTTTTAATTCGTTTGAATGATGTAGAAAAGGCTGATGCTGCTGAGATTTCAGCAAACGTACTGCCCAAAGCATTAGCAATATCTAAGGGACTGGATAGATCTTTTCCTTTCCAGGAGAGAATTGGAGAAGGTATAGTAGGAAACTTACCAGATAACTGTCTAATTTTTTTCCATATAGTTTTCTGATCAGTGTTTCTGTTAAAGGTCGATGCAAAACGGGTCCAGGATTCTTTCTTGGCTTGCCTTTGTACAAATCGTGCTTTTGCTCTTAGTTTCTTATAGTTAATGAGATTGGTTGTGGTTGGACATCGCCGAAATAAATTCCAGGCTTTAATTTTTACTTTCTTTGCTTTTGTACATTCCTCATTCCACCAGTAATTGTAATGCTTGCGACCAGGGGGATTTGATAATGGTATTGTCTCCTTGGCCACTTTTAGAATATGTGACGTGATGTAGTCTGTCACATTATCAATATTCTGGAGCTGGATTTTTTCCTCATCAAGGGAGATTGATGTCTGAAATTTTGCCCAGTCTGCCCGAACAAATTTCCATTTCCTGTGGGGTTTGTTTGAAGGAGTCTTTGATATTAAAAAATTGCATATGATTGGAAAGTGATCACTGCCCATAGGATCATTTGAAACATGCCACTCTATGATTGGGAGGAGTATTGGAGAACAAATTGAGAGATCTATTGCTGAGGTGTGTCCAGTTGGGAGTTGTATGTGAGTGTGTGCACCAGTATTGAGTATGGTAAGATTTTGTGACTCTAGAAAGCTTTCAATTAGTCGACCCTGTCTATCTAGTTTAGGATTCCCCCATAAGGGGTGGTGCCCGTTAAAATCTCCTAATATACAGAGGGGTGGAGGTATCTGTATGAAGAGATCTTCAAGGTCTTTTAAGGAGTAAGTATGGTTTGGTGGTAGGTAAATTGAGACAATTGTCATTGAAATACAGTGAGTTATATGAACAGCGACAGCTTCTATTTCAGTTTGAAGTGGAATATGTTTAGTTGGGATATTTGAATTTATTAGGATTGCTTCACCACCATGGGCAGCACTTGTTCTATTACGATCTCTTCGGTAAAGGCAATAATTCTTTATCGAAGGAGAAATTTGTAAGGTTAGGTAAGTTTCCTGAAGACAAAGAGCAATTGGAGAATACCGGTTAATTAAAGCATTGATGTCATCTGTGTTGCAACGAAAGCCTCTGCAGTTCCATTGTAAAACACTGGCCATTATTTATGTTTAGTTGATGGAGCTGTATCTGACTGTTTTTTGAAGGTGACTGGCTTATTTCGTTCCAATTTTGATTTGTCTTTTTTGAAAACTGGTCGACCAGTATCCATTTCTTCTTCAGCGTAGATTTCTAAAATTGGTTCTTCATGTATAGTTGTCCCATCTGTATCCATGATTATGTCCTGGGTACTTTTCTTTGATTTTGGGTTTGTAATATCGGATGTATTAGCACATATCTGAGGAGGAGATGCAGCTGGTATTGTCAGTGGAGTGTTATTTGCCTGGTCTGAGAGTTTGGGCTGTTGTTTATGCACACTTGGTTTTTGCTCAGAGAGGACAGTTCTAGCCCAATCAGAAATTGACTTGGTAATGGGAACTGTGACATCTGTTTGAGTGGAGACGGTTTGGAATTTTTTTACTGCATTAGCATAGGTACTATTTTTGTTTATAATAGGTGAAACTAGTTTTCTTGCTTCTTGGTAGCTGACTTTGTTTTCGATCTTGTATCGTACTATTTTTTTTTCAGTTTTCCATTTTTCACAAATTTTTGAATATGCCGGGTGGTCACCTTTGCAGTTCGCGCACATCATTTTTGCAGCAGAACACTCACTCTGATTGTGATCTGAGGACCCGCAATTTGGGCAGACAGAAACTCCCCTGCATACAGTTTGCGAAAGGCCAAATTTTTGGCACTTAAAGCACCGGACTGGGTTCGGGATGTAAGGTCTTACCTGACACCTAAGGTAGCCAGCTTTTATAGTGGTAGGCAGGTTCGGTGTTTTAAATGTGAGTATCACTGTCCGAGTAGGGACGGACTCTCCATCTTTTTTGATGACGATTCTTTTTGCGTGTGTCACATTTTGATCTTGTAGTTCCTGGACAAGTTCATCCTCTGATACGTGTAAAAGATCCCACTCTGATATTACCCCTTTAGAGGAGTTTAAGGTGGCATGTGGGGTAACCTTCGTGGGAATTCCACCAAAGGTAGATACTTTTAACAGTCTCTCAGCGTGTCTACGTTCAGTCATTTCAATTAATAAATCTCCGGATCTCAGTCGCCTAACCATTTTTGGAGGGCCAGCCACATTTTCAAGACATTTTTGTATCAAAAATGGGGAAAGCTTACTCAATGGTTGGTCTGTGGAGGAGTGTAGAATTAAAAAGAGAGGTACGGTATTATCCGTTCCTTCTTTTTTTTGCCGTTTAGCATAAGATGTTGTATCATCATGATCTCGATCTGGTCTATCTAGGTCTGGATCAAAAGATCCATAAGTGGACTGTTTAATTTTGTCCATTTTTGCTCCTTTTTGCCCTGGGAGGGTGGCTTTCTTCTCCCAGATTTCCAGCCCCGCCACGTGGAGGCAGGAGCGGTGCCACCAGTGACCAAGCGATAAATGAAGGTTAGTAGTTAGTGCTTTGATAAATAATCCTATGTACAAGAAGAAAGGTGTCTTTCCTTTCTGTTAGGTACGCTAAATTCTTTACTTTAGAACAGCAAAATTAAATAACTGTGGGAAATGAAGGATACTACTATAATTATCAGCCGCTCTTTGAGAAAATCGCTTTAATATCACTTAGAAATCGCTATAGTCACTCGCTTGGCACTCGGGGCCAACTCAAGAGAGGGTGGATCCTAAACGGACTTGAAATTAGCGATTCGAAAGAAAGTTTTTAATAAAAAACAGGAAGGTTACCTCTAAGACCAAAGTTATAGAGGTCTTTTAAAATTCCAAATCGCCAGGCAGTGTCGTACGCTTTTTCAGTATCAAAGGGACAAGTCACATTTTTAAGGGACAAGTCACATGCTGGAACATGAGCATGCCAGGGCGGAAGGAGTTGCTTTGGTGTTTGGGCAACCTTGTCTACCTTGATGTTAAGTTCTTTGAGTAGCTCTTCGAGATGAATACCAAAAGGACGATTGGCAGTCTTACGGGTGTTGTACAAATTTTCCCATTGTGGCTCAAAATCGGATGGCCACGTAGGATGGTCTGGCAGGGATTGCAGTTTTAAAGCATACTTTAGAGACAACTGCTTATGTCCAAACGATAATGGTGGTTCGTTTGCTTCGATGTATAAGTTCTGGACTGGAGATGTTGGATATGCTCCAATAGCGATATGAAGAGCCTGATGATGGACAGGATCCAGCCATCGAAGTACACTGCCTCTGGAAGAAATGTATACCGGGACCTTTAATCTAGTCTGGATTGTACAAGCGCACAGTAAATGCGTAGTAGGGTGCATTGATCCGCACCCCAAGATGGAGAGGAGAGAGAGCACAGAATATTCAGGCCTCTTGAGCACTTTGTGCGGAGTTGACGGATATGATCCAGAAAGGTCAGCTTTTTATCAAATACAAGTCCCAAGAATTTTGTCTCTGTTGCTACTGGAATAGCATTTTGTCCGAGCCTGAATTCACGATCAGGATGAAGATTACGCTTACAACAAAAGAGTACGCAAATGGTCTTCTTTGGCAAGAATCTGAATCCATTAGACAGTGCCTGAATCCATTAGACAGCGAAGAATATTTAATCCTCTCGTGCACTTTGTACGAAGTTGATGAATTTGTTCTAGAAAGGTCAACTTTTTATCAAACACAACTCCCAAGAATTTTGTGTCTGACACTACTGGAATAGCATTTTGTCCGAGCCTTAATTCAGGTTCAGGATGAAGATTACCCATACGACAAAAGTGTACGCAAACGGTCTTCTCCGGCGAGAACCTGAAGCCATTAGCAAGTGCCCAGGAATTAAGGCGATTGATGGCTTGTTGCAGTTGTCTTTCAATAACCCTCATGTTGCATAACTGAAAAAGATGCTAAAGTCATCAACATAGAGGGCACTGTTTACAGTTGGAGGAAGTTGTTCCGTGATGGAATTTACTTTGATGGCAAAAAGCGTGACACTTAAAACTGATCCTTCTGGTACTCCCTCCTCTTGGCTAAAGGAACGAGAGAGTGAGGATCCCACATGAACTTGGAAAGATCGATTGGCTAAAAAGTTTTTAATAAAAATGGGCAGTTGCATTCTAAGACCAAGGCTATGCAAATCTTTTAAGATGCCAAATCTAGAAGTTGTGTCATACACTTTCTCCATGTCAAAGAAAACAGAAACCAAATTTTCACGTTTTAGGAAAGCATCCCGGATGGATGTTTCCAATCTAATTAAGTGATCAAGAGTTGATCTGTCTTTTTTGGAAGCCGCACTGGATGATGGAAAGAAAATCATTCGATTCTAAATACCACATTAACCGAAAATTAACCATTCTCTCCAGGATTTTCCACAGACAGCTAGTCAGAGCTATAGGATGGTAATTAGCAGGGTGTTTAGGATCCTTTCCTGGTTTCGCAAAGGCAAGCACAAGTGCCATGTGCCAGGAATCCAGAAATTGCTCTTCTATATAGAGTCTGTTATACAAAACAAGCAGGCGATCCATAGATGTAGGTGACAGATGTTTAAGCAGTTCATAATGGATGTCATCTGGTTCAACAGCACTTGCCTTGGAATGGCAGAGAGCTCTTTTTTGTTCTGCAGAGTGAAAGGCACGTTGTAGGGAAAAAGGCTTTACGATGGGAAATTTAGTGCCTCTTTTTCTCTTTTATGTTTCAAAACTAGGAACTCTGAGTAATATGATGATATCCCAGAGATGTTTGAAAAAGTTTCCCCCAGAGCTTTGGCTATGGCAGTGGGCTCTGCAATAGTGCATCCATTATAGTCTAGGATCGATGAAGGTTAAGATGTATATTTTCCCTTCATTGTTTGGATTTTATCCCAGACTACCTTAGAGTTGGTAGACTGGTTTATAGATGATGTAAAACGGATGCATGATTCCTTTTGACTCTGATGGCGAATGTAGCGTGCTTTGGCTCGTGCACGTTTTGAAAGCTATTAGATTAAAAGTGGTAGGAAATCGGCAGAAAATCCCCCATGCTTTGTTTTGAGCCTTTTTGGCTGCTGTGCATTGTAAATTCCACCAAGGTTTGGGAATTGGTGGAAACTGGGCAGATGTTTTTCGAACAGCATTCACAGCTGCTTGGACAATAACTTCTGTGATGAACATTACTGCATCACTGATAGGCACCTGAATGATGGTATTGAGGTCAAAATTTGCCTGATGTTGGAAGGCAGTCCAGTCAGCCTGATCAATCTTCCACCGTGGTAACCTGAAAGGAAGACATGGTCTCCCACTGTGTAACGAGGTTATCACAGGGAAGTGATCACTTCCATATGGGTTTTCCTCCACTTCCCAAGTGAGCGAAGGGAGTAGAGAACGGGAGCAGATAGAGAGATGAATGGCAGAAAAAGTACAGGTAGGCATGTGGAAGAAGCTGTTTGTTCCAGTATTTAGAAGGGAATGGTCATTTTCATTTAGTATATGCTCTATGACTCGCCCCCTTCCGTTGATGTTAGCACTACCCCACAGGGTGTTATGTCCATTAAAATCCCCGAGAAGTAAGAAAGGGAAGGCAACTGCGTTACAAGATTATCAAGGTCTTCCTGGGAGATTTCAGTTCCAGGTGGCAAATAAATAGAGCAGACGGTTAACAAAAATCCCACTGTAAGGCAAATTGCAACAGCCTGCATGCTGGTTGTAACTAGCAAGTGCTGAACTGGGGTCTGTTTGCTCACAAGGATAGCCACTCCTCCACAAGTAGGACCATCCGCTATTCCATCCTTTTGGTATTATTGTTATTGTTTTGTTATTGTGATGTTATTCATGGTGGGATCATCATTTGCCTTTAGGTAAGTCTCCTGCAAACTGGCTTTTGCTTTTGCAGGAGGGCCTTGATGTCATCAGTATTTTGCCAGATTCCATGATAATTCCATTGTAGGAATTTAGCCATTATTTTGGCTTGGTGGGTCCATCAGGCGGTTTTCGAGGTTCTGAAGTCTTACTTTTGTTAGTCTTGGATTTATCTTTTTGGGGAAGAACGGACGCTGTCCGGTGTCCATTTCGGTCTCCACAAAGAGTTCCAATACTGTTTCATCCAGTACCTCCATGTTCTCTACATCCATTGTTTCTTGTATCACGGATGACTCTTCTGAAGTTTTTGGCTTTTCTTTACCACTTGGTTTTGGTAGTGGTGGAGCACTAGGAGGTACGGATATAGGAGTGACAGCTGACTGTTTTTTTGGTGGGCTTTTGTGAACTCAATAAATAGCGTGCAATCGGGGTGAATGACTCTCTTGGTGGTATAGTCATCTCAGTTTGTGTACCGATAGTGCACAGCAGAAACCTTCTGGGCATATGAAGGTTTCCCGCTATTTATTGGTTGGATTTGTTTTCTGGCTTCTGGGTAGGAGATATTCAGCTCTGTTTTCAGTTTTTGGATTTCTTTTTCATCCTTCCGCTGCTAGCATGCTCTAGAGTAGGCGGGGGTGCTCTCCTTGGCAATTGACACAGATCGGTTTTGGAACTGAACATTCCTTGCTCTTGTGGTCTTTAACACCACATCGAGCACAGGCTGGGTTACCACAATAAGATGTTTGTGAGTGGCCATATTTTTGGCATCTAAAACACTGCAGTGGGTTTGGAATATAAATCCTCACTGGGCAGTTGAAATAGTTTGCCTTGATGGAACTTGGAGGCCATGGGATGTTAAACGTGAGGATAAGAACTCTGGTAGGGACGAGATTCCCATCCTTGTGTATCGAAATTCTCTTGACAGCTGTCATTCCATGGTCTTTTAATTCAGAGCAGTTCTCTTCTTCAGAAACATGAAGAAGGTCCCACTCTGATATAACACCTCGTGAAGAATTCAGAGTTTTGTGGAGGATTACGGTGATAGGTATTCCCCCTATGGATGTATAGTCTAAGATTTTTACAGCTTGTTTTGTGCTGCATTGTTGTTTAATTGTTTTAAGACAGAAGGGCATCAATGACCAAGATGTGTCTTTCCAAGTTTTTAATGTAAATCAAATATTTTTTCAGATTTGTTTATCAAATCCGATTTGCCGAATAAAATTAAACAATTCCTCTATATTCACAAAATTGTCCAAGATCTGTTGAAGGGTAACTGGATTCTGGTTATTGTATGAACTCTGAAAACAAAGGGATTTAGAATTTCTGAATCGAGGGCATACCAAAACAATGTGTTTTTCTGAAAGCTGAAGTTGGCATTGAACACAGAGTGGGGATTTTTGTTTGTCAATAGATGAAAATGAGTAAGATGAGTATGGCCAATTCTCAGTCTGGCAAGTATTACTTCTCTGCGACTCTCTCTGATGCTGGAGTTCCATATTTCTGGATTAGGTTTTATTTCTTGTAGTTTATTGTTGACTTCATTTTTCCATATTTGGGTCCATTCATTTTCACTTTCTCTAATAATGATTGGACTAAAATCAGTGTGTGGGACTATCCTTGTTCTGTTTGGCAGTTCTGATGTGTGTGTGTGTGTTATGGGGGTTTATCGGCGCATAAGCTGCTGTGGCTATAATGCGCCTATTCACATGAAAATGCTAAACACAAAATTTAAGCATAGCTAAAAACATAATTTAGGCATAACAGCTTGGTTGCGTTTACAGAGATATTTTAGAATTTATCATAAAGTCCAATTATTTTCAGATAAGAGAAAAACTCGTTGATGTTTGCATCATCTCCAATAATATGTTGCAATGTCATTGGTTCTCGTAGATTTCTCAGGGAACACGGGACGGATGTTCTGTCCTGTTGATATTGAGGGCAGTCAATCAGAATATGTTTGACTGTTAAATTTTCTGAACAGTATGGACATTGAGGAGGATCTTCGTCTCTGAGCAGATGGAGGTGGGTCAGATATGTGTGTCCAATACGTGCCCGTGCAAGAACCACTTCTTCTCTTCGCACTGTTTTGGTGCTAGAGCGCCAATGCTTTGGATCCTGTTTCAACTGATAGAGTTTATTATTCTTTTGTGTGTGCCATAGCTCTTTCCACTTCGCGAAACCTGCTGTTCGTATGATGTGACAGTAGTCAGAGGCTGGAACCGGAATGGAGGTTAAATCAAAGGTTGACGGATTTTTAGCATTTTCATCAGCAAGTTCGTTACCCTTTATCCCCGAATGTGCTGGGATCCAGCAAAAGGTCACTGATTGATGGCATTCTTCAATTTGTAATAGGAGTCTTCCGATTTGATTTAACACAGGATGAGCCTTGTAGGAGGAGTTTTGCATTGCAGTTATTGAGCTGAGAGAGTCTGTGTATACAACATATTTTACAGATGGGTTGAGATTCAGGTTTTCTAAAGCTAATTTTATTGCATGAAGTTCTGCGGAGAAGCTGCTGTACTCAGGTGGAAGGGCAGCTGAGATGATAGTAGAGGGAAATACTGCCGCTGCTCCAACGGCTGAATGTGATTTGGAGCCATCAGTATATATGGGCAAAAAATCAACGTATTTCTGAATATGGCTTGCATGGAGTTGTTTCATATTGAGTGTTGGTAGACGATTCTTTCCCCATTTGTCAAGATAAGTATCCAAATATAACTGAGGAGGCGGAATCCATGGTGGTTGGGAGTAATTCATTAAATGTTGCCTGTTGAAAATTTGAACATTCCAACTCTGCATTAACTCAATGAGGCGTAAGCCTGCCGGTCTTATTTTACTGGGTTTATTTCTATAGAGGTTTTGAAGTGGTGGATTAAAGAGGTATGGCTGAACAGGACGATGACCGCAATTTTGTATTCGGGCTGCATACTTTAGAAGCAGCGTTTTTCTGCGGAGGTGAAGGGGGGGCTCATCAGCTTCAATGTACAAACTATGAGTAGGAGAGGTCCTGAAAGCACCAAGTGCAATCCGCAATGCGCTATGCTGTATAGGATCCAGCCATCTCAATGTACTCTTACGGGTGGAATCATAAAGAGGAGCACCATAATCCAATCAGGATCTGATCAATGCTCTATATAAGAGCAACAAAGATGTACGATCTGCTCCCCAAGACAAGGCAGATAAAGCTCTTAGTATGTTCAGCTTTTTGAGGCAGGATATATGCACAGATTTAATGTGCTCAAGGAAATTCAGTTTCTTGTTGTTGTTGTTGTTTATGGGGTTTTAAGTGCAATGGCTACTTAGGCCATATTGCACTTAGAAAAGTGGTTCATACTGCCTGTTTGTTTCATGTAGAAGCAATTAGAAACGGCTATACATTCCTATTTGTTTTAGGAAGGAGAAGAATTCTGCGATGTTTGATTTTTCGCCTATGATATGGCTAAGTGACAATGGTACCTTTAAGCTTGCTAGAGAACTGAATGACATTAGTCGAGCATTATGATACAGAGTACATTCTAGAAGTATGTGTTTCACTGTAAGTGGTGTATGACAATGATTACACTCAGGAGGGTCATTCCCTGAGAGGAGGAACAAATGAGTTAAATGAGTATGACCGATTCTGGCTCTGGTTAGGATTACTTCTTCTTGTCTGTTAGTAATGAGGCTAGAGGCCCATAATTTTGGTACAGGTTTAATTTGAAAAAGTTTATTATGAATTTGTGCTTGCCATTGTAGAGTCCATCGATCTTTACATATACTTCGGATCTTCATTTTATAATCAGTAAATGGTATTAAGAAATTTGTTGGGGCTGCTCTAGATGGATGTTTGGCAGCATCATCCGCAATTTCATTTCCTGGTATTCCAGTATGACCAGGTATCCAGCAGAAAATAACCTTTTGTTGGCACTCTCTCAGACGTATCAACTCTGTTCTAATGAGCTTTAATAGAGGGTGAGTAGACGGGGAATTATTTTGCAAGGCTGATAAGGAACTCTGCGAGTCTGTGTAAATTAAGCTCTTTTGAATTGACATATGGAAAATACTTTCTATAGCAAGCTTTATGGCATATAATTCAGTTGTGTAGCTACTGCACTCTGTTGGGAGAGATAGAGAAATGGTAGTATCTGGGAGTACTACTGCTGCGCCTGATCCACTCTCAGACTTCGATCCATCTGTATAGATTTTAGCGAAGTCAGGATAACGTTGAGTATGCGCTATGTGTAGCTGCTGGATATTAATATCTGATAGAGAGTGTTTACCCCACTGGTAGAAATAATTGTCACAAGATGGTGCGATGACAGACCATGGAGGATCAGGATCTATAGGATCTCGTAAAATTTTATTGAAGTGTACATCCCAATCTTCTGCTAGCTGTTTTAATCTAATACCAGCAGGCCGAACTGTCTGTGGTTTGTTTCTGTATAAGGTCATAAACTGTGGATTGTAGAGTATTGGCCAATTAGGATGGGTCATCTGGCTTTGGATCTTGGTTGCATAATTCAGCAGCAGCATCTTTCTCCTGATATTTAGGGGAGGTTCATGAGCTTCAACATACAAGCTTTGCACTGGAGATGTTCTGAACGCACCTAGTGCTGTTCTGAGAGCTGAATGTTGAATAGGATTGAGGCGAGATAAAGCGCTCTCCCTAGCAGAATCGAAGACAGGGGCACCGTAGTCCAGTCGAGATCTGATTATGGATCTATATATATGTAGCAGGCTTTGGCGATCTGCTCCCCATGTTGTGGCTGATAAGACTCTGAGAATGTTCAGTTTTTTTTGACAAGTAGTCCGGAGATGTTCAATGTGCTTTTGGAAATTTAACTTATTGTCAAAGAACAATCCCAGTAGACGAGTACAGTCAGCTATGGGAAGAGGATGGTTATTCAATTGCAGCTCAGGTTCAGGATGCATATTGCGTCTAGAGCAGAAGTGTATGGCAGTAGATTTCTGGCTGGATAGTCTATAACCATTTTGTGTCATCCATGTCAGGATGCGATTCATTGATATTTGAAGTTGGCGTTCAATGTAATGCATGTTTTGAGAATGACAGGAAATCGAGAGATCTGCGAAAAGGTATGAATCCACCGTTTTCGGAATGAGTTCAATTATATGGTTTATTCTCATTGCAAACAAGGTAGCGCTGAGAACAGATCCCTGTGGAATTCCTTCTTCTTGGATAAAGATTTTAGAGAGGGTTCCCCGATAACGAACTTGAAAGGATCTCCGTTGAAGAAAATTTTGGATAAAATATGGTAAATTACCTCTCAGGCCAAGAGAATGTAGATCCTTTAAGATTCCAAAACGCCACGTAGTGTCAAAGGCTTTCTCAACATCAAGACAGACCATGACGAGATGTTCCTTTTTGATGAAAGCATTTCTGATATTTGACTCAGCTTTGATCATAAGATCCAAGGCGGATCGGTTTTTCCGGAATCCAAATTGTTCTTTATTTATCAAGTTTTGAGACTCGAGGAACCAGGTGAGACGGCCATGTATCATTTTCTCAAGAGTTTTGCTGAGACAGCTGGTGAGGGATATCGGTCTGTAATTTTGAGGAACCGAATGATCTTTACCGGGTTTTGCAATCGGTATTACATAAGAATGACTCCAGGAGCTGGGGAGGGTATGTTCAGAAAATATTCGATTATAAAATATGAGCAGCGAAAACAGTGATCTTTGATCCAGATTTCGGAGCATTACATAATATAACCCATCAGGGCCAGCAGCACTGTTTCTTGAGTTGGTAAGAGCTTGCTGTAGCTCGAACATGGTAAATGGCTGATTATACGATAAAGCAGAATTGTCAGCGTAATTCAGTTTGGATCTCTCTGCAACGGTTTTACGTTTTTGGAATGATTGATCATAAGCATTACAAGAAGACAACAGAGAAAATACAATTCCCAGTGCATTTGATATATCTGTGGGATTAGAGAGTTCTTGTCCATTCCAGTTTAGTAGCGGGGTGGATAGAGGAGGAAATTTATTGTTTAAACATTTTATTTTTCTCCAGATTAATCTGATATCGGTATTTTTATTAACTGATGAGGCGAATTTAATCCAAGTTTCTTTTTTTGCTTTGCGTCTGATGTAGCGAGCTTTAGCTCTGAGCCGTTTGTAGTTAATAAGATTGGGGGTGGTAGGATTTTTGCGGAAAAGATTCCATGCTTTGTTTTTCTCTTTTTTTGCATTATTGCAATCTTCATTCCACCAGTAATTTAATTTTCGTCTATTACTTGCTTGATATTGAGGAACTGCGACGGATGCAGCTGCCAACATTTGATTTGTGATATGCTCAGTAACGCTATTGATGGAACCGGACTGAATGATATCGTTGTCAAATGAGATGTGCGATCTGTATTTTTCCCAATCAGCCTTTGAAAATTTCCATTTAATTGGACTTTCTATTGGGTAGGAACAGGATGTTTGAATTTTGCAGATTAATGGATAATGGTCACTACTATAAGGATCATTCAGAGGTATCCAATCTATACTTGGAAAGAGGATTGGGGAACATATGGAAAGATCTATAGCAGATATTGAGCCAGTAGGGAGATGCACATATGTAGGAGACCCAGTATTCAGTAATGATAAATTCTGCCTATCAATCAACGTTTCGATCAGCTTACCCCGTCTGTCTGAGGTGGGGGAACCCCATAATGGGTGATGTGCATTAAAGTCTCCTAGTAAACAAAACGGTGATGGTAACTGCATAACAAGATCTTCAAGTTCCTGAATAGTATATTGATGATTGGGCGGAAGATAAATGGAAGCCAATGTCAAAGTAATACCACTAACAACACGCGTGGCAACAGCTTCTAAGGATGTTCGTAAGGGAATACGTCTGGCGGGGATGGTGGAATCCACGAGTATCGCTACTCCGCCATGAGCGTTATTAGACACAGTCCTGTCTTGCCTGAATACAGTGTAATTTTTGATTGAGACTGAGACCAGTGATGTCAAATTAGTTTCTTGTAAGCACATTGCAAGAGGTTTACAGTGATGAATTAATTCGTATATATCATCTAAGTTACTGCGAAGACCTCTACAGTTCCATTGTATAATATGTTCCATTATTTGGTTTTGTAAGAGGAAGCTGAATCTGTCTGCTTTTTATGCGTAGGTTGTTTGTGACGGTCAGATTTAGATTTTTCTTTTCTAGGAAAAGAAGGGCGTCCTGAATCATTTTTATCCTCCATGTCTCCATCTGCATATAATTCAAGAAAATCTTCTTGGTTGGGTATATCATCTGTATCCATGCTTGTTGGTTGTTTCACCTCCACACTATCTGATTTATGTACTTTTTCTGCCACTGTATTGTGGGTTAGGTTTTGAGTTGGAATTGTGAGTGGCGTATTATTACTTTGGTCCACTAACTGTGATTCAGATGTAGGCTGAGTTGATAGTACAGATCGAGCCCAGTCGGCGATCGATTTATCTGGAGAGACTGACACTTCTGTTTGACATGCTACTGATTTGTAACTATGGGCAGCCGAAGCATAAGTAGTTTTTGGAATACTTGATTTTACTTGTCTTCTAGCTTCTTGAAAAGATACTTTATTTTCTGTCTTGTATTTCTGTATTTTTTTTCCTAACTTCCAAAGATCACAATCTTTGGAGTAGGCTGGATGATTGCCCTTGCAATTAGGACACTGCGGAGTTTGTGCCTTGCATTCAGATTGAGTGTGAGTTGTGCATCCGCAGTTTGGACATGTTGCATCTCCACGGTATGCTGTCTGGGAGTGGCCAAATTTCTGACATTTGTAGCATCTCAGAGGGTTCGGGATATAGGGCCGAACACGACAGTTTAAATAGCCTGCTTTAACCGAGGATGGTAGATTCGGCGAACTAAAGGTTAAAATTATGCTACGGGTTGGGACTAAGATGCCGTCTTTTCGTATCATGATTCTCTTGGCCTGAGTTACATTTTGATCTTTTAGTTCCTGAATTATTTCTTCCTCGGAAACGTTCAATAGGTCCCATTCACTGATCACTCCCCTGGAAGAATTCAGGGTGTTGTGTGGAGTGACTTGGATTGGAATTCCACTTAAAGATGTAAGTTTTAACAGGAGGTCAGAGTGTCTTGGAAGAGAGGTCTCTATTAGCAAGTCGCCAGATTGAAGGCGTTTCACCATTTTTGGAGATGCTGCTGCATTTACAAGGCATCGTTGTATGATGAAAGGCGAAAGCTTGCTGACAGATTGTGAAGACAGAGAATGGATGATCAGGAAAGCTGGAGCTTCCTGCTTGTTTGCATCCTTTTTTAGTCTTTTCGACAATGAAAAGTCATGATCAGTTTCGTGGTTGTCTTGTTGCGAGCTCTTTGGCTCTAATCGTGGGAAGTCATTAGTATCCATGTTTACTCCTTTTAGCCCTGGGAGAAGTACTTTCTTCTCCCAGACTACCAGCCCCGCCACGTGGAGGCAGGAGCAGTGCCACCAGTGACCAAGCGGATATTAAGGTTAGTAGAGTGTGAGTATTTAATATAAATACTAAGAAAGAAAGGTAGATTCCCTTTCTGGGTTCTTACGTAAGACTTTTTAAGTGAAGAACCGCTTTAAGTGAACAAAATAGGAGAAAATCGTACAACAAAAAATAGAACTATATCACTTTCAAAGATCACTTTATGAGTCGCAGAGAAAAATCGCTTGTCACTATCGCTTGGCACTCGGGGCCAATTCAGTTTCCTGTCAAGGATTAATCTCAAGAATTTGATGTTGTTAGTCACTGGAACGGTAAAGTTTTGCATCTGAAGTTCGGGATCTGTATGCATTTTCCGTTGATTACAAAAGTGGATTGCAACAGTTTTCTGCTGTGATAGCCATTTAACTCTGCCCACCTTTGGACTTTATTTAAAGATATCTGCAGCTGCTGTTTAATGGATCTCATATTCAGAGAATGGGTAGAAATAGAGAGATCATCGGCATAAAGGTAGGTCTCAACAGTATTTGGAAGATCTTTTGTGATGGAATCGATTCTTAGGGCAAATAGGGTTGCACTCAGTATGGACCCTTGTGGCACTCCTTCTTCCTGTAAAAATGTCATAGAAAGCGAGTTGCGGTATCGAACTTGGAACAAACGAGTCCTCAGAAAGTTCCTGATGAATATAGGAAGGTTGCCTCGTAGACCTAGAGCATGGAGGTCACTGAGAATGCCACGACGCCAGGTAGTTTCAAATGCCTTTTCTATGTCTATGGAAACCATAACAAGATGTTCATTTTTCACAAAGGCATTACGAATTGCAAACTCAGCTTTGATCATGAGATCTAAGGAGGACCTGTTCTTTCGAAAGCCATGCTGATTATTGCTAATTAGTTGTTGCGTTTCGATGATCCAAACAAGGCGATTATGGATCATTTTTTCAAGTAATTTACCGAGGCAACTGGATAGAGAAATAGGTCTATAACTGTTAGGACTGGTAGGATCTTTACCGGGTTTCAAAAAGGCAAGAACTGTGGCATGATGCCAAGGGCTGGGATAAATGTTTTCCATAAATATCCGGTTATAATAGACCAGCAGTATTTGTAAATTTCTGTCACCAAGGTTTTGTAACATACTGTAAGATATTCCATCTGGCCCAGCGGCACTGTTGCGTGTTGTTTTAATGACATGTAGAAGTCCATGATATTGAAGAGGCTGATTATATGGAAAGAAAACTGAGGTTCGAAAGTTGATGGCTCGTTGTTCAGTCTTGGTCTTTATTTTCTGGAAATCCGGAGAATAATTTGATGTCGCAGAAACTTCAGCAAAAGTTTTAGCCAAGGCATTTGCAATGTCTTGAGGAGCAGATAGTTCTTGCCCATTCCATGAAAGAATTGGTGAAGGGGTGGTTGGAAATTTTCCGGAAATCTGCCTGATTTTCTTCCATATTAACCCGGAGTTAGTGTTTCTGTTTATGGAAGAAGCAAACCGAATCCAAGAATTTTTCTTTGCTTCTCTTTGAGTGCGACGTGCTTTTGCTCTTAGTTTCTTGTAATTGATAAGATTAGCTGTGGTTGGGGATTTACGAAATAAATTCCACGCTTTATTTTTTAACTTCTTAGCTATTGTGCATTCTTGATTCCACCAATAGTTAAGGTGCCGTCGGGATTGGGGATTCGACAATGGAATTGAACATTTAGCTGCAGATATTATATGTGAAGTGATATAATCAGTGGCTTCATCTATTGACTGTGTTCGTATATATTGTTCATCCAGGGTGACAACTGATTGAAATATGACCCAGTTGGCTTGAGAGAACTTCCATTTCCTGCAGGGTATGACTAATGGTGGTTGTGCAGTGAGCAGATCGCAAATAATCGGAAAATGGTCGCTGCCCATGGGATCGTCCATAACAGACCATTCTATAATTGGAAACAGAATCGGGGAACATATTGATAGATCGATTGCAGAAGTTTGTCCAGTTGGTAGTTGTATGTGAGTAGGTGCACCAGTATTAAGAACAGTAAGGTTTTCCTTATCCAGAAAGGTTTCAATTAAGTGGCCATGTATATCTAATTTTGTCGATCCCCATAAGGGGTTGTGGCCATTGAAATCACCCAAGAGACAGACAGGGGGTACTAGTTGCATTAGCAGGTTTTCAAGATCTTGGTAAGAGAAGGTATGACTTGGTGGGAGATAGACTGATACCAGCGTTAAAGCAATGTGGGTTATCAAACGTACGGCGACAACTTCAATTGTAGTTTGCAAAACAATTTGCTTGGTCGGGATATTTGAGCTGACTAAGATGGCCACGCCCCCACGGGCAGTATTTGAATTATTACGATCGTGCCGATAGATGGCATAGTTCTTTATGTTGGTGGAAATTTGCGGAGTTAGATAGGTTTCCTGTAGACAGAAACCAACTAGAGAGTAGCGGTTAATTAAGGCTTGAATATCATTAAGGTTGCTACGAAATCCTCTACAATTCCATTGTAGAATGTAAGGCATTACTGATGATTAGTAGAAGAAGCTGCTTCTGACTGTTTTTTTAATGTGACTGTCTTGTGACGTTCAGGCCTTGGTTTGTCTTTTTTTGGGAATAATGGTCGACCGGTGTCCATTTCTTCTTCCGCATATATTTCTAAGATCGGTTCTTCCTGTCTGGATGAATCAATAGTATCCATAGACATTTCTTGGATATTCTTTTTTAAATTTGTGTTACGATTATTCGATATAGAAGAAATCACTGGGGGAGGAGAAGGAGTTGTAGCTGGTACTGTAAGTGCAGTATTACTTGCCTGGTTCAACTGTTTCGGGACATTGGACTGTTGCTGAGAGAGAACAGTCCGAGCCCAGTCAGAGATTGAGGTTGTAGAAGGGACTGTAACATCAGTTTGGGTGGCCACTGATTGATATTTTTGCGTAATATTGGCGTACGTACGTTTATTCATACTGGGAGCAATTAATTTCCATGCTTCCTGAAAGCTCACTTTATTTTCTATCTTATATTTAACGATTTGCTTTTCAGTTTTCCATCTGTCACATGTCCTTGAGTAGGCAGGATGGTTTCCCTTACAGTTGGGACAAGTCATTTCTTTTGCCAAGCAGTCACTTTGGGTGTGGTCAGCGGACCCACAATTAGGACAAACCTGGTTTCCTCTGCACGCCGTTTGAGAGTGGCCATACTTCTGGCACTTAAAACATCTCAATGGGTTAGGAATATATGGTCTAATGTGGCAGAGTAAGTAGCCTGCTTTTATCGATGGTGGTAGATTTGGCGTGTTAAAAGTTAGAATAATATTCCTTGTAGGTGTGAGTATATTTTCTCTTTTCACCATAATTCTTTTCACAGCAATGACATTTTGATCTTGAAGCTCTTGTGTTATCTCCTCCTCCGTGACATTCAATAGATTCCAGCTGGATATAACACCCTTAGATGTATTTAGGGTAGCATGGGGAGAAACTTTTACTGGAATTCCAGCAAAGCTTGTAAGTTTAAGCAGTTTCTCTGAATGTTTACAATTCACTGTTTCCAATAGAAGGTCGCCTGATTCTAGCCTCTTGACTGTCTTAGGAGATCCTGCCAGACTTTCCAGGTGTTTCTGGATAAGGAACGGAGAGAGCTTACTGAGAGGCTGATCTGTAAGAGAGTGCATTATAAGGAATGTGGGATAAATTGTCGCTGAGGAAGTGGTTTTCAACCTTTTGGGTTGCGACATGTTATGGTCAATGTCTATCTCTGGCCGAGAGCTTGTCGGCTCTAGAGGCGGAATTGTATTTTGGTCCATGCTTGCTCCTTTTGGCCCTTGGCAGATTAGCTTTTCTGCCAAGATTTCCGGCCCCGCCACGGGGAGGCAGGAGCAGTGCCCGGTGTGACCAAGCGTAAAGTAGTAAGTGTTAGTACAAGAAATATGAAAAATAAAGAAAGGTAACTTTTCTTTCTTGCTCTGTACAAGTACTTTTTTAACAGTAGCTGATTTTAAATAAATAAATTTGTAAGGGCAGAAACTTAATATAACTCAAATCGCTTTTGGATAATCACACTTTATGCACAGAGAAAACGCTCGATCACAATCGCTTGACACCCGGGGCCGGCAGTTCTGATGCTGACTTAGCTGCAATGTCTGCTTTTTCATTGCCTTCTATTCCGCAGTGTCCTGGGATCCAGCAAAGAGTTATTTCAGAGTGTTTCTTTTGACAGAGGTTGATTAGAAAGTCAATTTCTTGTAGGAGAGGATGACAAGAATGTAATTTACCCTGTATGGCTGAAATAGCACTGAGTGAATCCGAGTATATTAAGACAGAGAGGAATTACTGTTGACATATTTCACTTAATGCAAGCTGTACAGCATACAGTTCTGCAGATAGAATGCTGCACTCAACTGGAAGAGATTTTGGAATTACATGCGAAGGGAACACGGCTGCTGCACCTACATGTGACTGGGTCTTAGATCCATCCGTATAGATTATGAGTTTCCCAGTGTGTAGTGAAGTATAGTTGGCATGCAACTGTCGGATATTACATAGTGGAATGGTATTTTTTGGCCACTGAGCGAAGTAAAGATCAATGTTTATATGATGTCTATTCCATGGAGGTAAAGGCATATTTGCACTTTCCGGTATTTTATTGAGATCAAGTTTCCAATTTTTTATTACTTCTTGAAGACGAATCCCAGCACGTTTGGGTTCATTAGGCTTAGATTCATAAAGTGCTGGCCATAAAGGTTGGTTGAGGTATACCCAACAGGGATGAGTTGGAAAGCTTCTTATTTTGGCAGCGTATTGCAGAGTAGGCGTTGTCTTCTAAGATAAAGTGGAGGGTCGTGTGCTTCTATATACGAGCTTTGTACTGGCAAGGTTCTGTAGGCGCCTAGTGCCGATCGAAGGGCACTGTGTTGAATGGTGTTTACAGACCGTAAGATGCTGTTTTTAGCTGATGCATATACTATAGCTCCATAGTCTAATCCTGACCGGATTAGAGCACGATATAAATTCAGCAATGACTGTCTGTCAGCACCCCAAGATGTTGAGGATACTGCACGAAGGATGTTTAGTTTCTGGAGGCACGTAGTTCGTAGATAGGTTACATGTTTACGAAAATTTAATTTGGTGTCTAAATTCAGACCCAATAATCTTATGGAGTCTGTCATCAGTATTTCTCTGCCTTTCAGTTTTAATACAGGTTCCGGATGAAGTGATCGTAATTTACAGAAGTGTATTGCTGCTGTTTTCCCCTTGGTTAATTGATAGCCGTGGCTTTCTGTCCAAGTTTTAATTTTGTTTATTGCTATCTGTAGTTGTCTTTCAATGGTAGCCATGTTCGATGATTGACAGGAAATAGCAAGATCTTCTGCATACATATAAACTTCTGCCATGGCTGGGATGTCTGTTATAATGCTACTGGTACGTAACGCAAAGAGTGTGGCACTTAAAATCGATCCCTGAGGTACTCCTTGTGTGTGAATTTTGGACACTCATTCTGGAACCTTACTTGAAAGGTTCTGAGGTGAAGAAAATTCTGAATGAATCTAGGCAGGTTACCTCTCAGTCCAAGTTTGTATAAGTCTTGGATGATTCCATATCTCCAGGTTGTATTGATGTTGTTGTTTGGTTTTTAGGAGCATTAGCAACTAAGGCCATATTGCTCCGGAATATGCGGTGGTCATTCCTTGACCTTTCCGCATCCTCCATATTTGGTGGTGACGGGCTCGTACCCCGGTCTAATCAAGAAGCGTGTGGTACGCACTGCTGCTCCTTCCCACCTGGCTACGGAGGCGCCCAGGTTGTATCGAATGCTTTCCTAATATCGAAAGTTATCATTACCATGTGCTGTTTTTTAAGAAAAGCATTTCGAATGTGAGCTTCAACCTTGATATGGACATCAGTTGTACACCTGTTACGGCGGAAACCAAATTGATGGCATGATATAGCATCTTGATCTTCAACAATCCAGGTAAGTCTCTTGTGAACCATCTTTTCTATTATCTTTCCTAAACAGCTGGTCAAAGATACAGGACGATAACTATTGGGGGAGGAAGCATCTTTCCCGGGTTTCGCTATGGCTACCACAACTGACTGTTGCCATGTATCAGGATAAACATTCTCCTCAAAGATTTTATTGTAAAATTTAAGTAGTTTATATTTTGAGTTTGAGTTGAGGTGGCGAAGCATTATGTAGAAAATGCCATCTGGTCCAGCAGAACTATTTCTAGAATTCTGGAGAGCTTCGTTGAGTTCATTCATAGTGAACGGAAGGTTATAAGAATAAGATTGTTTTGTAATTTTATATTTTTTTATATTTTAATTACTATTTAATTTGTTTAATTATTTAATTTATTATTTTAATTTTATGTAATTTATTATTTTTATTTTATATTTTTCCGCGTCTAAATGAGTCTTCATAAGATTGAGATGATGAAGTGACTGCAAATGTTTCTGCTAAAGCCTCTGCAATATCAGTTGGAGAAGAAATATCCATTCCTTTCCAGGAGAGGATTGGGGCTTTGGTTTGATGACACTTTCCACTGAGGATACGGATCTTTCTCCAAATTATTCTGGGGTCAGTGTGTCTGCAGATGGTAGAACTGAATCGAATCCACGCATCCTGTTTAGCTTTTCTACTAATTCGGCGTGCTTCAGCTTTCAGCGGTTAATAGTTTATAAGGTTATCCATCGTAGCATTTCGGCGAAAAATGTTCCAAGCTTTGTTTTGTTCTCTTTTGGCAAGATAGCAATCTCTTGTCCACCAACTATTATACCTTTATTTCGTAAGGTTAACTTTCGGTATTGCGATGGCAGCAGCTCCAAGTAGTTCTTCTACTATACGTCTAGTGGCTTGGTTTGGTTTGGTTTTTTATGGCGCATTGGCAGCTGTGGCCATAATGCGCCAAGATTATGTAATATTTAAAAAGTTTAAATTCTCGGTCACCTAATTAGTAAGGCCACCATGTCTAGATATATAATAATGTAACAAAAGCATAAATTAAATACAATTAAAAACTTTTATTAATTTAAAATAGCTAAAAACAGCAGACACATTGTCATTGTCAGATAAAATCTGACTGAGTGTATACGACTCAGTCAGATGGTTAAAAGCGGTAAAACGGATATTGCTAAAATCGGGACAGTCAATTAAAAGGTGTCTGATAGTTAAAGTTGTACCACAGGACACACCCTCAGCAAAAACGAATGAGTCAAATGACTATGTCCTATGCGAGACCGGGCAAGAACAACTTCCTCCTTACGATTCCTGCGCAGACTAGACTGCCACGGTTCAATTACAGGCTTTATACAATATAGTTTATTCCCAGTCTGTCTATTCCACAAATCCTGCCATTGGGAATGTATCTTTTGCTGTATTGTTTGCCTGTAGTCTGTATAGGGGACTGACAGGCAACGGTTGTTATTGGGAATTGCTGATTTGGCTGCGGCGTCAGCCAAATCATTTCCCCTAATCCCAATGTGGCTGGGAATCCAGCAGAAGCGGATGTCATATTCGCGTTCATGGAGAACGTGAATCTTCTGCTGAATGCTAGACAGAACTGGATGAGGATTATATCTCACAGATATTAAGGCCTGTAACATGCTAAGAGAGTCAGAATATAAAATGAACCGTTGGTATTGGCATTTACTAATATGATCCAAGGCTAACTCTACAGCGTGCAGCTCTGCAGTAAATATGCTGCATTCAGAGGGAATCTGCTCCGATGTAGTGCTGTCTGTAAAGACAGCAGCAGATCCCACATATGATTCCGACTTCGAACTGTCTGTGTAGACTGGCGCGAAGTCGGAATATTCAGTTCGGTGTGCTGAATGAAGCTGCAGGTAGACACACGATGGAGTGTTCGACTTTCCCCAGTTTCTAAGCGACAAGTCGCATGCCAGGACACGAGCATGTTAGGGTGGAAAGGGTTGCTTTGATGTTTGGGCAACCTTGTCTACCTTGATATTAAGTTCTTTGAGTAGCTCTTGGAGACGAATACCAAAAGGACGATTGGCAGTCTTACGGGTATTGTATAAATTTTCCCATCGTGGCTCAAAAACGAATGGCCACGTAGGATGGTCTGGCAGGGATTTCAGTTTTAAAGCGTACTTTAAAGACAACTGCTTACGTCGTAGCGATAATGGTGGTTCGTTTGCTTCGACGTATAAGCTCTCGGGACAGGAGATGTGTGATATGCTCCAGTAGCAATACGTAGGGCCTGATGATGGACGGGGTCCAGCCACCGCAGGACACTGTCTCTGGCTGAGGAATATACCTGGGACCCATAATCTAATTTGGATCGCACAAGTGCACGGTAAAGCCGAAGAAGGGTACATCGGTCTGCTCCCAAAGATGTAGAGGAGAGCGAGCGGAGAATATTAAGCCCACGTGTGCACTTTGTGCGGAGTTGACGAATATGATCCAAAAAGGTTAGTTTTTTATCAAATATGAGTCCCAAGAATTTTGTGTTTGCTGCTACTGGAATAGCATTTTGTCCGAGCCTCAATTCAGGTTCAGGATGAAGATTACGCTTGCGACAAAAGTGTATGCAAACGGTCTTCTCCGGCGAGAACCTGAAGCCATTAGCTAGTGCCCAGGAATTCAGACTATCGATGGCTTTCTGCAGTTGTCTTTCAATAACCCTCATGTTGCATGACTGACAAAAAATGCTAAAGTCATCGACATAGAGGGCACTGTGTACAGTCGGAGGAAGTTGTTCTGTGATGGAATTTATTTTGATGGCAAAAAGCGTGACACTTAATACTGATCCTTGTGGTACTCCCTCCTCTTGGCTAAAGGAGCGAGAGAGTGAGGATCCCACACGAACTTGGAACGATCGATTGGCTAAGAAGGTTTGAATAAAAAAGGGGAGATGCCCTCTAAGGCCTAGGCTATGTAAATCTTTTAAAATGCCAAATCTCCAAGTTGTGTCGTACACTTTTTCTATGTCAAAGAACACCGACACCAAGTGTTCGCGTTTTAGGAAAGCATCCCGGATGGATGCTTCCAATCTAATAAGACGGTCCGAAGTGGACCGGTTCCTTCGGAAGCCGCACTGGATGTTGGAGAGAAGGTCATTTGATTCGAGATACCATATTAAACGAGAATTAACCATTCTCTCCAGGAATTTGCACAGACAGCTAGTCAGAGCGATAGGACAATAATTGGTGGTGATCTTTGGATCCTTTCCTGGCTTAGGGATGGCAAGAACGATTGCCTTTCGCCAGGAGTCCGGAAACTGCCCTTCAGTAAAGATTCTGTTATACAGAAGGAGCAGACAATCCATAGATTTTGGTGAAAGATGTTTAATCATTTCATAATGGATGCCATCTGGTCCAATGGCACTTGCTTTGGAAAGAGCGAGGGCTCTTTCCAGTTCCTGAATAGTGAAATCCCCGTTGTAGGGATAAATGCTCTTAGATTTAATGCTAAGTGCCTGTTTTTCGATTTTATATTTCAGGACCAGGAACTCTGGGGAATACGAAGATGTTGCAGAGATGTTAGAGAATGTTTCCCCAAGAGCATTGGCTATTGCAGTTGGATCTGCAATAGCGCATCCATTATAATCTAGGATTGAAGAAGGGTGGGATGTAGATTTCCCCCTTCATTTTCCGGATTTTATCCCAGACTACCTTAGAGTTGGTAGACTGGTTAATATATGATGTAAAACGGATCCACGATTCCTTTTGACTCTGACGACGGATGTAGCATGCTTTGGCTCGTGTACGTTTGAAGGCTATAAGGTTGTTCATGGTAGGATATCGGCGAAATATCCCCCACGCTTTGTTTTGAGCCTTTTTTGCTGCTGTGCATTGTGAATTCCACCAAGGTTTGGGAAATGGTGGAAACCGGGCAGATGTTTTTGGGACAGCATTGGCAGCTGCTTGGACGATGGTTTCTGTGATGTACTTTACTGCGTCATTGATCCACTCCCGACTGACTGAGCTGAGGTCGAAATTTGCCCGATGTTGGAAGGCATTCCAGTCACCGTGATCAAACTTCCACCGTGGTAACCTAAAAGGAAGACATGGTCTCCCACTGTGTAACAAGGTTATCACAGGGAAGTGATCACATCTGTATGGATTCTCCTCCACTTCCCAGGTGAGTGAAGGGAGTAGAGAAGGGGAGCAGATAGAGAGATCAATGGCAGAAAAGGTACGGGTAGGCATGTGGAAGAATGTGTTTGTTCCAGTATTTAGAAGGGAAAGGTCATTGTCATTGAGCATACGCTCTATGACTCGTCCCCTTCCGTTGATGTTAGCACTACCCTACAGGGTGTTATGTCCGTTAAAATCCCCGAGAAGTAAGAAAGGGGGAGGCAGCTGCGTTAGAAGATCATCAAGGTCTGCCTGGGTGATGTCAGTCCCAGGTGGCAAATAAATGGAGCACACAGTTAATAAAAATCCCACTGAAAGGCGAATTGCAACAGCCTCTATGCTGGTTGTAATTAGCAAGGGCTGCACTGGGGTGTGGTTACCCACAAGGATAGCCACTCCCCCATGTACAGAGCCATCCGCAATTCTATCCTTTCGAAAAACTGTGATGTTGTGCATGGTGGGATCATCATTTGCCTTCAGAGATGTCTCCTGCAAGCAAAAGCAAACTGGCTCGTGCTTTTGCAGAAGGGCCTTGATGTCATCAATATTTCGCCGGAATCCACGACAATTCCATTGTAGGAATTTAGCCATTATTTTGGCTTGGTGGGTCCATCAGGCGGCTTCCGAGGTGCTGAGGGCTTACTTTTATCAGTCTTGGATTTGTCTTTTTTGGGGAAGAATGGATGCTGTCCCGTGTCCATTTCCTCCTCCGCAAAGAGTTCCAAGACTGAATCTTCATGTACCTCCTTCTGCTCGACCTCCATGTTTTCTTGGGAAGTAGGAGGTACTTCCCAAGAAAATGAAATAAGCAGCATCCCAATAGACTCTGTTATTATGGTAGGAGACTTTAATGCAAAAAGTCCCACTTGGGGATCACCTGTCCTGGATGAAAAGGGACAGCAGGTAGAAGATATCCTAATTGATCTAGGTCTGATCATATTAAATAACAAGCAAAATACCTACTTATCAAGAACTACTGGCACGGAATCTGCCCTTGATTTCACAGCAGTCAGCTATCATATCTCAAGCCTTTGTAGCTGGAGAATCTTGAATAGTGCCATGAGTGATCATCGCCCCATTATAACCACACTTAAATTTCAAGTGGAGGAAGTTGACCAGAAAAAGAGATCATGGAACTTCAGAAAAGCAGATTGGACAGGTTTTACACAGTTACTGGACAAACTATGCTTAAATGAGCCTCGAACTGAATGTCTTGAAGAAAAGACTTCAAACCTTACAAAGAACATCACAATTGCGGCCAAAAGGTTCATACCCAGAGGTAAAAGGAAAAAACAGTGGGTCCCTTATTGGAAAGATCTCAACATTGATTCTTTGATTAAAGAAAGGGACCATTTAAACGAACTAGTAAAGACTAACAACACAAGCCTAAACAGAAACAGGCTTGCCGAAGCTACAAGAAAGGTAGAGGAAGAGATAGCAAAGGGTAAGAGTAAAAAATGGGCAGAATTTTGCAACAGCTTAGACCCAAGGAAAGATGCAAAATATTGGAAAGTCGTCGGAGCCCTAAATAAATGCTCTTCTAGTACAGCAGATCAGAATTCAAACATCATTAACTCTTCTGGTTCTGATGCAGATACAAACAAAGCGGCAGCAAATATGCTAGCAACACACTACTCCAACATCAGTAAATTATCCTTCAATAGGGAAGACAAGAAATTGAATAGAAGAGTTAGAAGACTTCTGACAGAGGCAAGAGGATACAAAAATGATGATATCTTTACTCAGGCTATAACTTGCCAAGAGCTTAAGACAGCGATCAGGAACATTGATGCAAGAAAATCTCCAGGCAGTGATCTAATTTTTGGGGAGATGGTCAAGCACTTTGGAGAAACCGCTACAAAATGCTTACTGGAAATAATAAACATAACTTGGCAAAAGGGAAAACTCCCCAAGGCATGGAAAACCTCAATCATTGTCCCCTTACTTAAGCCAGGGAAATCGCCCACCGAGTGTAAACATTAC
Organism: Mastigoproctus giganteus; assembly: GCF_048544385.1. NCBI lineage: Eukaryota > Metazoa > Arthropoda > Arachnida > Uropygi > Thelyphonidae > Mastigoproctus > Mastigoproctus giganteus. The sequence goes on from NC_143579.1 coordinate 159,150,963, forward strand.
AGACCCATTGCACTCACTAGTATTCTCTGCAAAATCACGGAACGTATAATACATTCTAGAATTATGAATGAACTCAAAAACGAAAATATTAAATTTCTACCAAACAGCTTACAAGAAACAACATGCCAAAGAAGATCAACTCTTTTATCTATGTCAGTCAATCATAGACGGCTTGCAAGAAAACCCTTCAAAAAAAGACTATTGCTGTCTTCCTCGACATGACATCGGCCTTTGACACAGTCTGGAGAAAGAAATTAATTGAAATAGCATACAAACATGGTATAAAGGGTAACGCCCTAATATGGATTGCAGACTTTCTAAGAGACAGAAAGATCAGAGTAAGATATAATGGGGCCTACTCCAGGGACAGAAGAACATGGCAGGGAGTCCCGCAAGGCTCTGTTCTCAGTCCCCTGCTCTTCCTGCTATACACTAATAACGTCCATCAACATATAGACGAAGACACCAAGATTGCATGCTATGCAGATGACATAGCAATATGGCATACCAGCAGAGACATGGCAAAATCAGAAATATCCATAAACAGATCACTAAAAGGAATTGTGGATTGGGCAAGAGAACTGAAATTACAGATAAATCCCCATAAAACTAACCACACAGTTTTTACCACAGACAGAAGCCGCAGAAAGAACTTTAACCCAGCTATCGCTATAGACGGCGTGCCCACTTCAAAAATGGATAACCCAAAATATCTGGGTATAACCCTCGACACAGAACTACGTTTCACCAAACACATTGAAAACAGCTCCAACAGAGCACTGAAGAAGTTAAACATCCTAAAAAGCTTATGTGGTACGAACTGGGGAGCAAATCAGAAAACACTTAAAACAACTTATACCTCACTTATCAGGGCTAATTTGGAATATGCAGCACCAATATGGGCGCATGCTTCTGAGTCTGCACTTGGAAAACTGGACAGGATCCAAGCAAGAGCAGCCAAAATAATCATCGGGGCTGTTTCGTCTACAAACAACACCAAAGCAGAGCGGGAATGCGGCCTTCAGACACTCAATCAAAGAAGAAGATATCACACAATTAAATTCACTAATAAGGCTAACAGCAGAGACAATTGATCATATCTCCCGTAGGACCTTTATAAATTGGAACTGCAGGTCAAGACTCAAAAGGTCATCTACCATGAAATACGATAAGGAAATCAGAGAAAGTCTTGATCTTGAACTCACAAAATATGACATACTTCAAGAGCCTACCTTACCATCTTGCATCCCCCAAAATACCACAATAAATTTGGATCTCGTTGAACACTGTACAAAAAAAGAAATCGAGACCATTGTCAAAGCTATAGGAATCAAAACAATTGAGACTTATTCGAGGCGTGACTTAGTACAGATGTATACCGATGAATCCTCTGACGAGACTATCCTCAAGGGCGGAGCAGGCATACACACCACCCTGACAAATACTACAAAAATGCAACAAAGCATAGGTGCAGGCAGCATCGCCTCTAACTTTACATGTGAGCTAAGGGCAATCCTTGAGGCCCTAAATAGTTATATTTCACTAAGAGACATAGACAGAGCCAGAGGGCTTGTAATCTTCTGCGACTCAAGAGCGGCCCTGATGGCAATAAAACATGGACGCACAGGACATTCACCGACATTTGGAGACAGTTCATCAATTGGGAAAGAGCTGCACACTACAGTGGATGCCTGCGCATGTGGGTATAGAAGGAAATGAGGCGGCCGATAAACTGGCAAAAGAGGCAAGAAACTTAAATCACAACACCTCAAAAACCATAACTCTAGATGATGCTAATGCCATCGCCAGACACAGACTCAGACAGAAACATATAGAAACTGATCACCAAATCTGCGAGATTAATGCAAATAGGAACATCACTAAGACCATTGCCAGACCGAGAACTCGACACATGGCAGGTATGAAAATTAGTGCGGATGGTACCAGAACTTATAAACTTTGCAGAAACTGTCCGAAAGAACAGCTTACTCCGGAACACATCTTCAGCTGTCCTGCAATTCAGGCGACTTTGCAAAGCATGGACGAATCCCCTTTTCAGGGAGAACTTTATAACGAAAAGATCGTGGACTTAGCTAAAGCAGTGATATCAGCGCATGGTTCAATTTGACTTCAAATGGACACGACACCAACCAACCAACCAACCAACCAACCAGGAGGTACTTCACCTTTCTTATTTTTTTCTTTGGTGATTGCCTTTGTTACTTGTGGAGCATTAGGAGGTACCGATACAGGAGTGGCAGTTGATTGGTCCTTCTGTGCAGGTTTTTGCGAACTTAACAGATAACGATTGATTGATTGATTGATTGATTGATTTTGATTTTTGTGGCGCAAAAACAGCAGGGTTATAGTGCGCCAGGAAAAAGTTAAAATATAAAAAGGTAAGACTGGCAACTTGTAAAAAGCTACTTCGTCTTAAGGTGCATACAGTCATAAAATCAGTACAATGACAAAAGCAAATTGTTTATTTCATATGACTGTATACAAATTGATCGACTTTAAAAATTTAAAAACTGCTGACACATTGTCGTTGTCATTTAAAATCTGACTGAGTGTATACGGATCAGTCAGATGGGTAAAAGCAGTAAGACGAGCATTTATAAAACTAGAACAATCACATAAAATGTGTTCGACGGTTAAAACGGTGTCGCATTGCTCACACATAGGAGGGTCATCAGCCCTCAGCAAAAAGGAGTGTGTCAAATAACAGTGTCCTATGCGGAGCCGAGCAAGAACAACTTCCTCTTTGCGATCCCTGCGAAAGCTGGACCGCCAAGGATGGATCACAGGCTTAATTCGACATAGTTTGTTTGTAGTAATCAGTCGATGCCACGAATCTTGCCACTGAGATTGCAGGTTACTACGGATCACTTGCCTGTAGTCTGTATAGGGGACTAACAGGTCAAGATTATCCGTCAGGGCTGTCGATTTGGCTGCAGTGTCAGCCAAATCATTTCCTCTAATCCCGATGTGACTGGGGATCCAGCAGAAGCGGATATCGAATCCGCTTGCATCGAGGCTGTATATTATCTGCTGAATTCGGGACAGGGTTGGATGATTGGTGTGTGACATCGCTGATAAAGCCTGTAGTGCACTCATTGAATCGGCATATATAATACACCGTTGGTAACGGTGTTTTCTTATGTGATCTAGAGCTAACTCTATGGCATGCAGCTCTGCAGTGTAAATGCTGCAGTTAACAGGTATCTGCTCTGATATGGTTTTATCTGGAAAAACAGCAGCAGATCCTACATATGATTCCGACTTCGAGCCGTCTGTGTAAACTGGCAAGAAGTCAGAATGTTCTGCACGGTGTTGTGAATAGAGCTGAAAGTAGACAGAGGGCGGAGTATTAGACTTCGTCGCAAGTTTGAGCGAGAAGTCACATGCTGGTGTTTGTGCATGCCAGGGTGGAAGGGGCTCCTGTGATGATCGAGCAACCTTGTCTACCGAGATGTTAAGCTCATTGAGTAGCTCTTGAACACGAATGCCGAATGGCCGATTGGCATTGCGTCGTGTGTTATAAAGATTTTCCCATCGTGGCTCGAAAACGGATGTCCACGTGGGGTGGTCCGGCAGGGACTTCAGCTTGAAGGCATATTGCAGAGACAACTGCATTCGCCGAAGCGACAAAGATGGTTCATTTGCTTCGGCGTACAGACTTTGGACAGGCGAAGTTCTAAAAGCACCGGTAGCAATGCGGATGGCTTGATGATGGACGGGGTCAAGCCAACGAACAGCGCTATTTCTGGCAGATGCATATACCTGAGACCCATAGTCCAATTTTGAACGTACAAGTGCACGGTACAGACGTAGAAGAGTGCATCGGTCTGCACCCCAAGAGGTAGAAGAGAGAGAGCGGAGGATGTTAAGCCCTCTCGTACACTTCGTACGTAGCTGACGAATGTGTTGAACAAATGTCAACTTTTTGTCAAAAATGAGTCCCAGGAATTTCGCCTCTGATACAACTGGAATGGTGCTTTGTCCAAGTCGTAATTCAGGCTCAGGGTGGAGGTTACGTTTGCGACAAAAATGGACGCAAACGGTCTTCTCCGGTGAGAACCTGAATCCATTGGCCGTGGCCCAGGTGTTAACGCGGTCAATAGCTTGTTGCAGTTGTCTCTCAATAACCCTCATATTGCATGATTGAGAGAATATGCTGAAGTCATCGACATAGAGTGCACTGTTTATAGTTGGAGGAAGTTGTTCAGAAATAGAATTTATTTTAATGGCAAAAAGCGTAACACTTAAGACAGATCCTTGCGGTACCCCCTCCTCTTGATAAAAAGGCCGTGAAAGGGAGGATCCTACACGAACTTGGAAATAACGGCAGGATAAAAAGTTTTTAATAAAAATGGGAAGGTGGCCTCTCAGACCGAGATTGTAAAGGTCTTTTAAAATACCAAATCTCCAAGTTGTGTCGTACGCTTTTTCCATGTCAAAGAAGATGGACACCAAGTGTTCTCTTTTTAGGAAAGCATCACGGATTGATGTTTCCAGTCTAATTAAGTGGTCCAGTGTGGACCTGTTTCTTCGGAAGCCGCACTGAAAGAGGGAGAGAAGGTCGTTCGATTCTAAATACCATAAGAGACGAGCATTGACCATTCTCTCCAATATTTTGCACAGACAGCTGGTCAGAGCAATAGGACGATAGTTTTTTGGACATTTAGGATCCTTTCCCGGCTTAGCAAAAGCAAGTATAGTTGCCTTGCGCCAGGTATCCGGAAAGTGCTCTTCAAGGAAGATTCTGTTATACATGAAAAGCAAACAGTCCATGGATTCTGGTGAAAGATGTTTGATCATTTCATAATGGATGTTGTCTGGTCCAACAGCGGTAGCCTTTGTATGGGCAAGTGCTGTTTTTAGCTCGTGGATAGTAAATGGCCCATTATATGGGTGGGAACCCTTCGATGTGAATTTAAGGGCCTGATTTTCAGTCTTGCACTTTAAGACCAGAAACTCTGGGGAGTAAGATGACGTTGCAGAGATCTTAGAAAATGTTTCCCCAAGAGCATTGGCTATTGCAGTAGAGTCTGCAATAGTACATCCATTATATTCAAGGACCGATGAGGGGTGTGCTGTGTATTTACCCTTCATTTTCCGGATTTTTTCCCAGACTACCTTAGAGTTGGTAGACTGGTTAATAGATGATGTAAAACGGATCCACGATTCCTTTTGACTCTGACGACGGATGTAGCGTGCTTTGGCTCGTGCACGTTTAAAGGCTATAAGGTTGGTCGTGGTAGGATATCGACGGAATATCCCCCACGCTTTGTTTTGAGCCTTTTTGGCTGCTGTGCATTGTGAATTCCACCATGGTTTGGGAAATGGTGGAAACCGGGCAGATGTTTTTGGAACAGCATTCGCAGCTGCTTGGACAATATTTTCTGTGATGTACTTAACTGCATCATTGATAGGCTCCTGACTGACTGTGCTACGATCAAAATTTGCCTGATGTTGGAAGGCAGTCCAGTCAGCCTGATCAATCTTCCACCGCGGTAACCTGAAGGGAAGACATGGTCTCCCACTGTGTAACAAGGTTATCACAGGGAAGTGATCACTTCCGTATGGATTCTCCTCCACTTCCCAAGTGAGTGAAGGGAGTAGAGAAGGGGAGCAGATAGAGAGATCAATGGCAGAAAAAGTACGGGTAGGCATGTGGAAGAAGGTGTTTGTTCCAGTATTTAGAAGGGAAAGGTCATTGTCATTGAGCATACGCTCTATGACTCGTCCCCTTCCGTTGATGTTAGCACTACCCCACAGGGTATTGTGTCCATTAAAATCCCCGAGAAGTAAGAAAGGGGGAGGCAACTGCGTTAGAAGATCATCAAGGTCTTCCTGGGAGATATCAGTCCCAGGTGGCAAATAAATAGAGCAGACCGTTAATAGAAATCCCACTGTAAGGCGAATTGCAACAGCCTCTATGCTGGTTGTAATTAGCAAGGGCTGAACTGGAGTCTGATTATTCACAAGGATAGCCACTCCTCCATGAGCAGGACCATCCGCAATTCTATCCTTACGAAAGATTGTGATGTTATGCATGGTGGGATCATCATTTGCCTTTAGATAAGTCTCCTGCAAGCAAAAGCAAACTGGCTCGTGCTTTTGCAGGAGGGCCTTGATGTCATCTGTATTTCGCCGGAATCCACGACAATTCCATTGTAGGAATTTAGCCATTATTTTGGCTTGGTGGGTCCATCAGGCGGTTTCCGAGGTGCTGAGGGCTTACTTTTATCAGTCTTGGCTTTATCTTTTTTGGGGAAGAATGGACGCTGTCCGGTGTCCATTTCTTCCTCCACGAAGAGTTGCAAGACTGAATCGTCCGGTACCTCCTTGTCCTCTACATCCATTGATTCTGTTAATTTTGGTTGCTCTTTTTTACCACTTGGTTTTGTTAGTGGTGGGGCACTAGGAGGTACGGATATTGGAGTAGCAGCTGATTGTGTTTTTGTGGTGGGCTTTTGTGAACTCAATAAATAGCGGGCAATCGGCGTGAATGACTCTCTTGGTGGTATAGTCATATCTGTTTGTGTACCGATAGTGCACTTCGCAGAAACCTTCTGAGCATATGAAGGCTTCCCGCTATTCATTGGTTGTATGCGTTTTCTAGCCTCTGGGTAGGAGATGTTAAGCTCCGTTTTTAACTTTTGTATCTCCTTTTCGTCCTTCCACCGCTGGCATGCTCGAGAGTATGCAGGGTGCTCTCCTTGGCAGTTAATACAGTTAGGCTTAGGAGCTATACATTCCTTGCTCTCGTGATCTTTAGCACCACATCGAGCACAGGCAGGGTTACCACGACAAGCTGTTTGTGAGTGGCCGTACTTTTGACATTTAAAACACCTCAGTGGGTTTGGAACATAAATCCTCACTGGGCAGTTTAAGTACCCTGCCTTGATGGAACTTGGAGGCCTTGGGGTGTTGAATGTTAGGATGAGAACTCGGGTAGGGACAAGATTCCCATCCTTACGCATGGATATTCGCTTGACAGCTGTTACTCCTTGTTCTTTTAATTCAGAGCAGATCTCTTCTTCAGAAACATGAAGGAGATCCCACTCTGATATGACACCTCGTGAAGAGTTCAAAGTTTTGTGAGGGGTTACAATAATGGGTATTCCCCCTATAGATGTGGCTTTCAAAATTTTTTCTGCTTGATTTATATTCGATGCTTCAATAAGAATATCTCCAGAACGCAGCCGTTTTACGGATTTGGGTGAACCTGCCATCCCTTCTAATCCTTTCTGGATAAAGAAAGGTGACATTTTCCCTATTGACTGCTCTCCTGTGGAATGGAGAATGAGGAAAAGCGGTGTCACAGATGGTGTTTTCTCCTCAGTTCTGGCTCTTTTAGCAGAATTGCTCTCACTTTCTTCCGACGATCGATTAGGTAGGGGCCTTGTTGGGGCCCCAGAAGAAGAATTTAAATTACTCATAGGAGTAAAGAAAAAATGTCTGATGCCTAAGTACCTCACCCACCACGGAGCCCTACGAGGGGGCGCCCACTCGTGAACTAGCAGGTACTGCGTACACGAATGGGACGCCGAGTTCGCTTAGAACACCATACCCACGTTACCAATAAGTCTTTATCCCGTCCCAGGACCAAAGGGAGGGAGACTTATTGGAACGCAGTTGACCCTAGCAGTATAAAACCACCCGCCGATTGATCCCAGTCGAGCCGGTCCGGGACCGCCCGTCTCGTCGAAGCAGGGGCCAAAGTGGTGTATTGAAGCTGGGCCCCTCAACCACCAGGATCCCCCTTTCCGCTTCCACGGGTCGCGGCGCACGGCTGCACACGCCGGATTCCAAAGATGTAACCCTGGAACCAAGGTATGGGCGTTAGATCCCAGTGATGCTAATCTGGTAAACCAGCAGCATCACTGGGAGGTCCCCTCACCACGTACAGGTGCCCACGTCGAGGGGTAACAGATAACGCACGATGGGAGTGAAAGACTCCTTTGGAGGGATGGACATGTCCGTCTGTGTTCCGATGGAACACCTCCCTGCTACCTTCTGGGCGTAGGTAGGTTTGTTGATGTTGAGCGGTTTCACCGCTTTCCTTGCCTCCTGGTATGATATGTTTAGCTCTGCCTTCAGCCGTTGTATTTCTTTTTCTTCTTTCCACCTCTGGCATGCTCGTGAGTAGGGCGGGTGTTCTCCCTCACAGTTAATACAGGTGGGTTTTGCGGCTGAACATGCTGTTGTTTCGTGGTCCTTTGCACCGCATCGGGCGCATGCAAGGACTCCATGGCAGGCCATTTGAGAATGTCCGTACTTCTGGCATTTAAAACACCGTAAAGGGTTCGGAACGTACGGACGCACTGAACAGTTGATGTATCCAGCTTTAATCTCATCAGGAGGTTTGGGAGAGTTGAAAGTCAGGATGATGCTCCTGGTTTTAACAAGTTTCCCATCCCTACGCACGTTAATTCTCTTGACGGCAGTAACTCCCTGTTGTTTCAATTCTGAGCAGATTTCCTCCTCGGTTACGTCAAGAAGGTCCCACTCTGAAATGACACCTCTCGATGAATTGAGTGTTCTATGTGGTGTCACTGTTATAGGTACTCCTCCAATTGATGTTGCACGGAGTAGCTGCTCAGACTGCCTGTCAGTTTTGGTTTCAATTAAGAGGTCTCCAGAACGGAGCCTCTTAACTGATTTGGGTGATCCTACTAACCCATCTAACCCTTTCTGTATAAAGAAGGGTGACATTTTGCCAATCGGTTTTTCATTCGTCGAGTGTATAATTAAAAATCTTGGGACAGGCCCTGATGATGATGTTTCAGTTCGCTGTCTCTTTTTCGCAATAACATCTCCCTCTCCGTCTGTATTTTCAGATAGAGACCGGGTTGGGGCCCCTGAAGAAATAAGTTTATCAGGATTCATAGAAATTTTAAATTGTTCAGTGCCCGGGCTCCCCACCCACCACGGAGCCCAAAGGGACGCCCACTACCCGGCATGCAATAAATGCGCTCGGGAGTGGGACGCCAGGGCTACCCAGACACTATACACGCACCGCCGCCAGCCTGAATCCTGTCCCTCGGACCATGAGGGTAGGGACGTGGCATTGACACGGTTGACCCTCGCAGGCGAACCTACTAGCCGATTGATCCTAGCCGGGCCTTCCAGGACCACCCGTCTTGTCGAAGCAGGGGCCAAAGTGGTGTATTGAAGCTGGGCCCCTCAACCACCAGGATCCCCCTTTCCGAATTTCCACGGGTCGCAGCGCACGGCAAACACGCCGGGTTCCATTGATGTAAGCCTGGAACCTGGGCTGTGGGCGTTGGATCCCAGTGATGCTAGTCTGGAAGTCCAGCAGCGTCACTGGGAGGTCCCCTCACCACGTACAGGTGCCCACGTCGAGGGGACGTCTAGTGGCATTATTAATAGATGCAGTCAGAATACAATGGTTATCAAATTGCACTGTTTTCGAAAACTTTTCCCAGTTAGCTCGGTGAAAATTCTATGTAATTCTTTGGTTAGATGTATAGTTTGTATCCGTCTGTATTTTGCAAATTATAGGAAAGTGATCACTGTTGTGAAGGTCAGTTAATACTGTCCAATCAAAGCTAGGATAAATGGACGTGGAACATATAGACAGATCCAGAGGCAAGTGGATATAAGTATGCACACCGGTATTCCGTAGTGTTAAGTGATGGTTATCAAGAAGTTTTGATCATCCTCCCTCTACAATCTACGTTCGGGGAACCCCACAAAGGATGATGAGCATTTAGATCACCTAGAAAGCATACAGGTTGGGGCAGTTGATTAAGTAAATTGTCAAGTTCTGCAATGGAACATGAAAGTGGTGGAATATAAATGGAGATAAGAGTGAGATTAATTCCAAGAACAATTCGAACGGCTACTGCTTCTAGATTAGTGGAAAGCTGAACGGGTTTCGATGGTACATTACTACGAACTAATATTGCTACTCCTCCTCTTGCTGGAGACTCAGAACATCTGTCACATCTATATAGCATATACCGTGAGAAGTATGGGGTATAATTTGATGATAAATAAGTTTTCTGTAGACAAATACATGCAGGATCATGCTGGTGCATTAAGTATTTTAATTCGTCAAGATTGCTTCTTAGTCCTCTACAATTCCATTGAATAATTTTCTGCATTATTTGGGTTTAGGTTAGGTGGATTGATCTGATTGTTTGTTTTTCCCTTGATCATGTTTATATTTCTCTCGTTTTGAAAAGACTGGGCGTGTAATATCTATCTCATCATCAGCATGAAGCAGGAGAACAGCATCTTCATTATCTACCTTCTCATCGATTTCCATAGTTGGTTCAGTTGGTTTATTTTGTGTACGATGAGCATCTTTCTTCTTTAATAATGTGCCTGAGTTGGGAACGTCTTGTTGTGGCTTAGATGGCTTTGTATTAGTAAAATTTGATGGACTCTTTGTCTTTATTGCTGTACTCTTTGTCCAGATTATGGTTTGCCCACAGCGGATGGTGACTGTTGAGTTCTCCTAAGATACAGTAGGTTTTGCGAAGTTGTATCACCAATTCTTCTAAGTCAGCATAGCTTATATTTTGGTTAGGTGGCAAGTATAATGAGACTATGGTTAAATCAAAGTTAATATTGACTCATGCAGCAAATGCCTCAAGGTTGTTTTTAGCGTGACTGGCTTTGAGGGTATCTGGGGGTTGATGATCTGTGCTATGTCTCTGTGGGCAAGATTGATCGGATTGTGTGCAACACGATCTTGACGATGTATTATGTATTTCCGAAGGGAAACGTTTATATTTGGTGTCAGATTGGTTTCCTGTAAGCAAAAGGGTCATATTGTGAGAGGAGATCTCGGATGTTGGACAAATTACTACAATTGCCTCTGCAATTCCACTGTAAGAAAGTAAGCATTATTTGGGTTTAGTGGAACCCTCGACTTAATTTCAAGGAACAGAAGATTTACTTCGCTCAAGTTTACCTTTCCCCTTATTTGGGAAATAAGATTTCCCTGTATCCATATCCTCATTGGTGAACAGTTCTAGAACCTGTTTGTCGTGATTTAAATTGTCTTCTGAGTCCATGTATTCTGTTTCGTTTGAGTCAGGAGTAGTAGATACTGTGGTATTCTGTTGAATGGCATCATGTCGTACTGAGATTGGCGTATTTATGGCTTTGCTTTGTTTGTTTTCTTGCTTGATGCTTTGGTACTGGGGACAACAGTGACCTTGCCCATCCAGCTAGTGATTTACTTGGTGGTATAGTTACCTCCATTTGGGTAGAAATGGATATGTGTTTTGTGGTTATTTGTGCATAAGTGGGCTTATTAGTATTTGGAACCAGTAGGGATTTTTTAGCCTCTTGGTAGGTTACGTTATGTTCAGTTTTGTACCGCTGTATCTTTTTTTCATGTTTCCAAAGGGAACACTCCTTGGAATACGCTGGGTGTGCCTCTTTACAGTTAAGACAGATTGGTGTTGTGGCTCTGCAGTCAGTACTAATGTGTTCAGTGGATCCACACATGGCACAGGCAGCTAATCCTCTGCAGACTGTCTGTGAGTATCCAAACTTCTGGCACTTATAATGGGTTCGTGATGTACGGTTTAACTCGGCAGTTAAGATAGCCTGCTTTTATCACTGTTGGTGGCTTGGGGTTGTCAAAAGTAAGTATTATGTTCCATGTAGGAACTAGTATGCCGTCTTTCTTTGTCATAATTCTTCTCACACTAATGATTCCTTGGTCATGTAGTTCTTGTTTTAGTTCTTCGTCTGACCCGTTCATGAGATCCCATTCGGTGATGACACCTCTTGACCTGTTCAGGGAAACGTGTGGTGAAACGGTGATAGAAGTTCCACCAAAAGTTTTCAGTTTTCGTAGTTTTTCAGCCTGTCGAGCAGTGGCAACTTCAACGAGTAGGTCCCCTGATCTTAGACGATGAACTGTCTTGGGAGTACCTATTGTGCTTTCTAGGCATTTCTGCGCTAGAAATGGAGAGAGTTTTCCAACTGGTTGTTCTTGAGTTGAATGAATAATCAAGAAAGTTGGAGTTCAGATTCTGCCTACGTCAGTCTTTTGACGTTTTGCTGCGACAGAACCAGACTCTTCGTGTTCTTGACTTGTCAAGGTTTCTTCTGTGCACCCAGTGTTTTTCTGGGTTTTATGGACTTCTTGCTCCATTTTGCCTCAGAAGGGAGACCTTTTTCCCTCCAGGTTACTGGCCCCGCCACGTGGAGGCAGGAACAGTGCCACCTTTGTGACCAAGCGGTAGTGGGTTTGTAGTAATATGCAAAATAAAAAGAAAAAAGAAAGAAGGTCACTTTTCCTCCTGTTCAAGTAAAGTGATTTCTTTACTGAAGCTTATTTAATTGATTGTTAGTGTAATGCTGTAAATAAAGAAGATGATTTTATTTATTCAAGAGAGTGCAAATTCACTGGCAAAGACACTTGATCAGAAATTCACTTGGCATCTGGGGCCTCAGCTGAGGCCCCAGATACTACTGCATTCAGGAGGAAGTGATACGGAAACGGTTTTATGAGGGAAGACAGCTGCGGCACCCACTCCGTTATCAGACTTTGACCCATCCATATATATTTTTGTAAAATGCAAATAATTTTGGGTGTGGGAAATATGGAGTTGTTGTTTTTTGACATTCGCAATGTAGTGCTTACCGCAGTTTAGAAAATAACTGTCACAGGATGGTTTGATTGAGTACCATGGGGGATCCAGATTGATTTGATCTTGGAGAACTTTGTCAAGATGGATATTCAAAGTTTCTGACAATGCCTGCAATCTGATAGCAATAGGCTGTATTGCCCTGGGTTTATTTCTATAGTAAACTGGGAACTGAGGATCATTAAGTATCGACTTAAAGGGGTGGTTAGGTAGACTTTGAATTTTAGTTGTATAGTTGAGAAGTAACATCTTTCTTCTGAGGCGTAGAGGGAGTTCATGGGTATCAATGTAAAGACTTTGAATTGGCGAAGTTCTATAAGTGCCTATAGCAATCCTCAAGGCAGAATGTTGAACAGGGGAAAGTCGCGCTAGCACGCTCTCCCTAGCAGAATCATACACTGGTGCACCGTAATCAAGGCGAGATCTGATTACGGCTCTATACAAATGAAGCAACGTGTACCGATCTGCACCCAATGGTGTTGATGAAATAACTTTGAGTATGTTAATTTTTTTCTGGCAAGACGTCCTTAGGTATTTAACGTGTTCCATGAAGTTCAATTTTCTATCGAAAATCAGACCAAGGAGACGAATCCTGTTCACAACTGGGATAGGATGTTTTTTTAAGTGTAGCTCTGGATCTGGATGCATCTGCCATTTGTTACAAAAGTGAACTACTTTAGATTTCTGACAAGGTATTCGATACCCATTCTGTGCCATCCATAGCTGAATTATTAATTGAAATTTGGAGTTGCTGCTCAATGAAGGTCATGTTCTGTGAACTGTAAGAAACAGTCAGATCGTCCGCACAGAGGTGGAGTTGTGAATTCACACTATTGGGAATTTTTTTAGTCATGTGTTTGTTCTTATTGCGAATGAAGTGGCACTGAGAACAGAGCCCTGTGGAACTCCTTCTTCCTGTATATATGTTTGGGAGAGAACTTGTTGGTATAGAACTTGAAAAGATCAATGCTGAAGGAAGTTCTTTTTTAAATATGGTAAGTGGCCTCTCAGGTCAAGGGAATGGAGATCTCTCAGGATACCAAAATGCCATGTGGTGTCAAAAGCTTTCTGTATGTCCAGGCATACCATGACGACATGCTCATTCCTCATGAAAGAGTTCCTGATGTTTGTTTCCGCTTTGACCATGAGATCCAGGGTTGATCTGTTCTTTCTGAAGCCAAATTGATTATCATAAATTAGATTTTTAGATTCAAGGATGCAAGTGAGTCGATGGCAAATTATTTTTTCTAGAGTTTTACTTAAACAGCTAGTGAGAGAAATGGGTCTATAGTTTTCGGGAATAGAATGATCTTTCGCTGGTTTGGGAATTGCCAGTATATAGGAGTGGTGCCAGGAACTAGGGAAAGAATATTCAAGGAAGATGCGATTGAAAAAGCTCAGCAATGAAGAGACTGATTTATTATCTAAGTGTTGGAGCATTGTGTAATATATTCTGTCGGGGCCTACAGCACTATTTTTTGAGGTAGATATGACTTGTTGAAGTTCAAACAACGTAAGTGGTTGATTGTAGGGTAAAGAAGATGTACATCTGTAGTTCAGGTGGGATTTTTGTGCTGTTACTTTGATCTTCTGGAATGATGGGTCATACGCTGAAGAGGCAAACAACTGTGAGAATACCGTCCCTAAGGTATTAGCAGTCTCAGCAGGAGTAGAAAGCTCCTGCCCATTCCAGTTGAGGAGTGGGGAGGATAATGCAGGAAATTTGCCATTTAACTGTTTTATTTTTCTCCATATTATTCTTGTATCAGTATTTTTATTAATTGATCTTGCAAATTGAATCCAAGAATATTTTTTAGCTTTTTTCCGAATTTGACGCGCCTTGGCTCTAAGTCTCTTATAGTTTATGAGATTGGGTGGTAGGATGTTTACGAAACAAATTCCACGCTTGGTTTTTTCTTTTTTTGCTCCTTTACACTCTTCATGATTGATTGATTGATTGATTGGTTTGGTTTTTTATGGCGCATTGGCAGCTGTGGCCATAATGCGCCAAGACTAGGTAATATTTAAAAAGTTTAAATTCTCGGTGACCTAATTAGTAAGGCCACCATGTCGAAATATATAATAATGTAACAAAAGCATAAATTAAATACAATTAAAAACTTTTATTAATTTAAAATAGCTAAAAACAGCAGACACATTGTCATTGTCAGATAAAATCTGACTGAGTGTATACGGCTCAGTCAGATGGTTAAAAGCGGTAAAACGGATATTGCTAAAATCTGGACAGTCAATTAAAAGGTGTCTGATAGTTAAAGTTGTACCACAGGACACACACATAGGAGGGTCATCAGCCCTCAGCAAAAACGAATGAGTCAAATGACTATGTCCTATGCGGGTCCGGGCAAGAACAACTTCCTCCTTACGATTCCTGCGCAGACTAGACTGCCACGGTTCAATTACAGGCTTTATACAATATAGTTTATTCCCAGTCTGTCTATTCCACAAATCCTGCCATTGGGAATGTATCTTTTGCTGTATTGTTTGCCTGTAGTCTGTATAGGGGACTGACAGGCAACGGTTATTATTTGGAATTGCTGATTTGGCTGCGGCGTCAGCCAAATCATTTCCCTTAATCCCAATGTGGCTAGGAATCCAGCAGAAGCGGATGTCATATTCACGTTCACGGAGGAAGTGAATCTTCTGCTGAATGCTAGACAGAACTGGATGAGAATTATATTTCACGGTTATTAAAGCCTGTAACACGCTGAGAGAGTCAGAATATAAAATGAACCGTTGGTGTTGGCATTCACTTATGTGTTCCAAGGCTAACTCAATAGCGTGGAGCTCTGCAGTAAAGATACTGCATTCAGAGGGAATCTGCTCCGATGTAGTGCTGTCTGTAAAGACAGCAGCAGATCCCACATATGATTCCGACTTCGAGCCGTCTGTGTAAACTGGCGCGAAGTCAGAATATTCAGCTCGGTGTGCTGAATAAAGCTGCAGGTAGACAGACGATGGAGTGTCCGACTTTCCCCAATTTCTAAGGGACAAGTCACATGCCGGAACATGAGCATGCCAGGGTGGAAGGGGTTGCTTCGGTGTTTGAGCAACTTTGTCTACCTTGATATTAAGTTCTTTGAGTAGCTCTTGGAGACGAATACCAAAAGGACGATTGGCAGTCTTTCGAGTGTTGTACAAATTTTCCCATCGTGGCTCAAAAACGGATAGCCACGTAGGATGGTCTGGCAAGGATTTTAGTTTTAGAGCGTAGTTTAGAGACAATTGCTTACGTCGAAGCGATAACGGCGGTTCGTTTGCTTCGACGTATAAGCTCTGGACAGGAGATGTTCGAAATGCTCCAGTAGCTATACGGAGGGCCTGATGATGGACAGGGTCCAGCCAACGAAGTACACTGTCTCTGGCCGAATTGTATACCAGGGACCCGTAATCAAGTCTGGATCGTACAAGTGCACGGTAGATGCGTAGTAGGGTGCATCGATCCGCACCCCAAGATGTAGAGGAAAGAGAGCGCAGAATATTCAGCCCTCTTGTGCACCTTGTGCGGAGTTGACGGATGTGATCCAGAAAGGTTAACTTTTTATCAAATACGAGTCCCAAAACTTTTGTATCCGCCGCTACTGGAATAGCATTATGTCCGAGCCTTAATTCAGGTTCAGGATGAAGATTACGCTTGCGACAAAAGTGCACGCAAACGGTCTTCTCCGGCGAGAACCTGAAGCCATTAGCAAGTGCCCAGGAATTAAGGCGATCAATGGCTTTTTGCAGTTGTCTTTCAATAACCCTCATGTTGCATGACTGACAAAAAATGCTAAAGTCATCAACATAGAGGGCACTGTTTACGGTTGGAGGAAGTTGTTCTGTGATGGAATTTACTTTGATGGCGAAAAGCGTGACACTTAAAACTGATCCCTGTGGTACTCCCTCCTCTTGGCTAAAGGAACGAGAGAGTGAGGATCCCACACGAACTTGGAAAGATCGATTGTCTAAAAAGTTTTTAATAAAAATGGGGAGTCGTCCCCTAAGACCAAGGCTATGCAGATCTTTTAAGATGCCAAATCTCCAAGTTGTGTCATACGCTTTCTCCATGTCAAAGAACACCGACACCAAGTGTTCGCGTTTTAGGAAAGCATCCCGGATGGATGTTTCCAGTCTAATAAGATGGTCCAAAGTGGACCGGTTCCTTCGGAAGCCGCACTGGATATTGGAGAGAAGGTCATTTGATTCTAAGTACCAAATTAACCGAGAATTGACCATTCTCTCCAGGATTTTGCACAGACAGCTAGTCAGAGCAATAGGACGATAATTGGTAGTGACTTTTGGATCCTTTCCTGGCTTAGCAAAGGCAAGAACGATTGCCTTGCGCCAGGAATCCGGAAACTGCCCTTCGATAAAGATTCTGTTATACAGAAGGAGCAGACAATCCATAGATTTTGGTGAAAGATGTTTAATCATGTCATAATGGATGCCATCTGGTCCAACAGCACTTGCTTTGGAAAGAGCGAGGGCTCTTTTAAGTTCCTGAATAGTAAAATCCCCATTGTAGGGATAGAGGCCCTTGGACTTAAAATTAAGTGCTTCTCTTTCCAGTTTATATTTCAGGACCAGGAACTCTGGGGAATACGAAGATGTTGCAGAGATGTTAGAGAATGTTTCCCCAAGAGCATTGGCTATTGCAGTTGGATCTGCAATAGCGCATCCATTATAATCTAGGATTGAAGAAGGGTGGGATGTATATTTTCCCTTCATTTTCCGGATTTTATCCCAGACTACCTTAGAATTGGTAGTCTGGTTAATAGATGACGTAAAACGGATCCATGATTCCTTTTGACTCTGACGGCGAATGTAGCGTGCTTTGGCTCGTGTGCGCTTGAAGGCTATTAGATTAGCAGTGGTAGGATATCGACGGAATATCCCCCACGCTTTGTTTTGGGCCTTTTTTGCTGCTGTGCATTGTGAATTCCACCAAGGTTTGGGAAATGGTGGAAACCGGTCAGATGTTTTTGGAACAGCTTTCGCAGCTGCTTGGACAATAATTTCTGTGATGTACTTAACTGCATCATTGATAGGCTCCTGACTGACTGTACTGAGGTCAAAATTTGCCTGATGTTGGAAGGCATTCCAGTCAGCCTGATCAAACTTCCACCGTGGTAACCTAAAAGGAAGACATGGTCTCCCACTGTGTAACAAGGTTATCACAGGGAAGTGATCACTTCCGTATAGATTCTCCTCCACTTCCCAAGTGAGTGAAGGGAGTAGAGAAGGGGAGCAGATAGAGAGATCAATGGCAGAAAACGTACGGGTAGGCATGTGGAAGAAGGTGTTTGTTCCAGTATTTACAAGGGAAAGGGCATTGTCATTGAGCATACGCTCTATGACCCGTCCCCTTCCATTGATGATAGCACTACCCCACAGGGTGTTATGTCCATTAAAATCCCCAAGAAATAAGAAAGGGGGCGGCAACTGCGTTACAAGATCATCAAGGGCTTCCTGGGAGATGTCAGTCCCAGGTGGCAAATAAATAGAGCAGACCGTTAATAGAAAACCCACTGTAAGGCGAATTGCAACAGCCTCTATGCTGGTTGTAATTAGCAAGGGCTGAACTGGGGCCTGATTACTCACAAGGATAGCCACTCCTCCATGAGCAGGACCATCCGCAATTCTATCCTTACGAAAGATTGTGATGTTATGCATGGTGGGATCATCGTTTGCTTTTAGATAAGTCTCCTGCAAGCAAAAGCAAACTGGCTCATGCTTTTGCAGGAGGGCCTTGATGTCATCAGTATTTCGCCGGAATCCACGACAATTCCATTGTAGGAATTTAGCCATTATTTTGGCTTGGTGGGTCCATCAGGCGGCTTCCGAACTGCTGAGGGCTTAATTTTATCAGTCTTGGCTTTATCTTTTTTGGGGAAGAATGGACGCTGTCCCGTGTCCATTTCTTCCTCCGCGAAGAGTTCCAAGACTGATTCATCCGGTACCTCCTTGTGCTCGACATCCATTGTTTCTGTTTTATCTGTTTTATCTGTTAGCTCTTTACCACTTGGTTTTGGTAGTGGTGGAGCACTCGGAGGTACGGATATAGGAGTGGCAGCTGACTGTGTTTTTTTGGTGGGCTTTTGTGAACTCAATAAATAGCGTGCAATCGGAGTGAATGACTCTTTTGGTGGTACAGTCATCTCTGTTTGTGTACCGATAGTGCACTTCGCAGAAACCTTCTGGGCATATGAAGGTTTCCCGCTATTTATTGGTTGCATGCGTCTTCTGGCCTCTGGGTAGGAGATATTCAGCTCTGTTTTTAGTTTTTGGATCTCTTTTTCATCCTTCCACCGCTGGCATGCTCTGGAGTAAGCAGGGTGCTCTCCTTGGCAATTTATACAGATCGGTTTAGAAGCTGAACATTCCTTGCTCTCGTGATCTTTTGAACCACATCGAGCACAGGCAGGGTTACCACGACAAGCCGTTTGTGAATGGCCGTATTTTTGGCATTTAAAGCACCTCAGTGGGTTTGGGATGTAAAGCCGCACTGGGCAGTTTAAATAGCCTGCCTTGATGGAACTTGGAGGCCGTGGGGTGTTAAATGTTATGATGAGAACTCGGGTAGGGACGAGATTCCCATCCTTCCGCATTGATATTCTCTTGACAGCCGTCACTCCTTGGTCTTTTAGTTCAGAGCAGATCTCTTCCTCAGAGACATGAAGAAGATCCCACTCTGAAATGACTCCTCGTGAAGAGTTCAAAGTTTTGTGGGGTGTTACACTGATTGGTATTCCCCCTATGGATGTCGCATTCAGGATTCTTTCTGCTTGCTTTGCACTGGAAGCTTCGATTAAAAGATCGCCAGAACGCAGCCGTTTTACAGATTTTGGTGATCCTGCCAGCCCTTCTAATCCTTTCTGGATAAAGAAGGGTGACATCTTCCCAATTGACTGCTCTCCGGTAGAATGGAGTATGAGGAAAAGCGGTGTAATAGATGGTCGTTTATCCTCAGTTCTGGCTCTTTTGGCAGAATTGGTGTCATTCTCATCTGATCGGTTAGGTAGGGGCCTTGTTGGGGCCCCAGAAGAAGGATTTAAATTACTCATGAGAGTAAAGAAAAAATGTCTGATGCCTAAGTACCTCACCCACCACGGAGCCCTACGAGGGGGCGCCCACTCGTGAACTAGCAGGTACTGCGTACACGAATGGGACGCCGAGTTCGCTTAGAACACCATACCCACGTTACCAATAAATCTTTATCCCGTCCCAGGACCATAGGGAGGGAGACTTATTGGAACGCAGTTGACCCTAGCAGTATAAAACCACCCGCCGATTGATCCCAGTCGAGCCGGTCCGGGACCACCCGTCTCGTCGAAGCAGGGGCCAAAGTGGTGTATTGAAGCTGGGCCCCTCAACCACCAGGATCCCCCTTTCCGCTTCCACGGGTCGCGGCGCACGGCTGCACACGCCGGATTCCAACGATGTAACCCTGGAACCAAGGTATGGGCGTTAGATCCCAGTGATGCTAGTCTGGAAAACCAGCAGCGTCACTGGGAGGTCCCCTCACCACGTACAGGTGCCCACGTCGAGGGGCCACACTCTTCATTCCACCAACAGTTAGTGATTCTATGGATTGTTGACCGCGATTGTGGAATCGCAGAAGATGCAGCTGCTAGTATTTGTTTTGTAATGTGATCAGTAACTGTATCAATAAGACAGGTTTTAATAATCTGATGACCAGAATCGCAGAAGTGCAGCTGCTAGTATTTGTTTTGTAATGTGATCAGTAACTGTATCAATAGAACAGATTTTAATAATCTGATGATCAAAACATACGAGTGAAGTGTACTTTGCCCAATCTGCCTTAGAAAACTTCCATTTTGTATGGTTTTCTGATATTATGGAATTTGATGTTTGAATTTTACATATTAAGGGAAAGTGATCACTGTTGAGTGGATCTTCAAGGACCATCCACTAATACTAGGAAAGAGGGATGGAGAGCAGATAGAGAGGTCTATTTCGGAGGTTGTTCCTGTAGACAGATGGATGCAGGTTGGCGAGCCAGTATTCAGTATAGTTAGGTTCTGTCTGTCAACGTGCATATCAATAAGTTGTCCTCGTCCATCTGCATTGGGAGAACCCCACAATGGATGGTGTCCATTAAAGTCCCCCAATAAACAGATAGGGGTTGGCAACTGCAGAATAAGGTCCTCAAATTCATGAATGGTATAGGGTTGACTGGGTGGTAGGTAGGTAGATGGACACAAGTGTCACAGTAATACCAATCACTATACGTGTCGCAACAGCTCCGATCGAGGTTTGTAATGGAATATGTCTGCAGGGCACTCATGAATCTAGGAGTATTGCTACCCCTCCATGAGCATTACTTGTGTCAGATCTGTCTTTTCTAAAAAGAGTATAATTTTTAACTGAGAGAGATACACGTGGTGTTAAATTTGTCTCTTGTAGACAGATGCCTACAGAATGATAATGACAAATCAGTTTGTGGATATGATCAATGTTACTGCGAATTCCTCTACAGTTCCATTGTATGATATGGTGCATTATTTGGTATTGTTACATGAGGGTGGTTCTGACTCTTTTTTGTTCGCAGGGTGTTTATGTCGATCGAGCTTCACTTTCTCTCTTCTTTGAAATGTTGGGAGTCCAGTGTTCATGTCACCTTCTGCGTGAAGGTCTAAGACAGGTTCATTTGGGTCTGCATAATTGTCGTTATCCATGTTTACTAATGCGGTATTGTGTATCTTCCTATTTGGAGCTGATCAGTTTTCAATTTTGTATTATCTGATTGTTCTCTGTGGTGTAGTTGGTGGAACTTTGACTGGAGTGTTGTTGGCTCTGTCTACTACCCTTTGCTCCTTAGGAGTTGGTTTCGTTGATGATGACAGAATAGATCGAGCCCAATCTGCAATCAATATGGTTGGGGATACTGAGACTTCAGTTTGTGTTGCCATTGATTGGTATTTTTGCAATTCTGCTGCATATGTGTTCTTGGGCATATTGAGCATTATTTGCTTTTTGCTGCTTGGTAAGTAACTTTTCGCTCTACCCTATACTTCTGGATTTTTTTCCCTGTTTTCCAGAGATCACATGATTTGGAGTAGGCTGGATGTGAGCCTTTGCAATTCGGACATTGCAATGTTTTAGCATCACAGTCTGATTCGGAATGATCTTTTGACCCACAGTTTGAACAGACTGGATCTCCTGGACAACCCATTTGTGAGTGGTCAAATTTTTGGCACTTGTAGCATCTTATAGGATTCGGAATATAAGGTCGTACTCGGCAGTTGAGTTAGCCAGCTTTGACACCAGATGGTAAGATAGGTGTTCTGAATGTCAACATGATGTTACGGGTGGAAATAAAATCTCCATCTTTCCTAATCACGATGCATTTGGCTTGGATCACTTTTTGATGTTTCAGTTCCCGGACCAGCTTCTGTTACGTTCATTAGATCCCACACTGCAATTACTCCCTTGGAGGTATTTAATGTTGCATGTGGAGTGACTTGTATGAGTAGACTGCCAAATGTTGATAGATTCATCAGTCTCAGAATGTTTACGACTCACTGTCTCGACCAACAGTTCTCCAGATCTGAGTCTTCTCACCATTTTGGGAGAGCCCGCCACATTTTCAAAGCACTTTTGTATGAGAAATAGTGATAAAGTACTCATAGACTTGTCCGAGAGAGAATGACAGATAAGGAATGATGGGCATTCCTGTTGTTCTGGGTCTTTGCGCAGTCTTTTTGACTTTGTTGTGTCTTGGTCAGTGTCATGATCAGCATTGCTGATAGTACTAGATGAGCTCCTAGGCTGCTCAAGTTCAAGATAATTGTCATATTCCATTGTTAGCTCCTTTTTGCCCTGGGGGGTTAACTTTCCCGTCCAGGTTTCCGGCCCTGCCACAGGGAGGCAGGAGCAGTGCCGCAAGGAGGCCAAGTGGTTAGAGAAGTTAGTTAGTTAGTAAACAAAGAAATATATGTAATAAATCAGAAAGGTGGTTTTCCTTTCTCTGTTCTTACTTGCAATTTTCCAAGTGCAGAACTAGGGTATAAATGAACAGTTGATAGAGAAAGATATAACTTAAAATGAACTTTTATCTCTCTGAAGAATCGCTATATCATTTGCACGTTGAAAGCTTGACCTCGAATTCGCTTGGCACCTGGGCCGAAAGGGAGATAGCTTACTAAGAGGCTCTTCTGATAACGAGTGCATTATTAAGAATGCAGGAAACTCGGTCGCAGAGGAAATGGTTTTTAACCTCTTTGGTTACGACGAGTCATGCTCATTTTCTGTCATTAGTTTCCCTTCCTTTTCTGTTTCGCTCTTTAGAACCGACAGCTTGTCGGTTCTAAAGAGGGAAACATATTGTGTTCCATGTTGGCTCTTTTCTGCCAAGGTTACCGGCTCCACCCCGGAGAGGGGCAGGAGCAGTGCCTGATGTGACCAAGTGAAATTAGTAGGAGTTAGTCTATTAAATATGAAATATAAAGAAAGGTTACTTTCCTTCTTTGCTCCCTACCAGTACTTTTGATACAAGAGCTGCTATTAAAGAAAAGGATTTCTTAAGGAGAGGAACGTAAAAGAGAACTAGAATTCACCTTTTAGAAATTCGCTGTGAAAGCACAAAGAGAAATTGCTCAGTCACAAGTTGCTCGGCACCCAGGGCCATATGTTTTTGTATGACAAAGGGAGACAATTGACTCATAGGCTGACTTAATCAATCTTTCTTAATCATCCACTCACATAGTAAGTGAGTGGATGATTAAGAAAGATGGGCAACGTTGCTCCATCCGACTAGTCGTTTTTCTCTTGGGATTATCATTCTCAATATTTTGATGGTCTGTGTTTGCCATATTTGCTCCTTTTAGCCATTGGCAAGAGGAATTATCAAGAGGAATTATATTCTGGAGGCTTAATGGCACATAAGCTGCTAAGGCTATAATGTTCCTATTCACTTATTATATTAATACATGAGTTTTTCATAAATCAGAAGAAAATCTGAAATCAGAAATAATTAAAAAGCCCAGTTTGCCCGAGAAAGTCAAAAAATTCAGAAATATTTGCCTTATCACCAATGAGATTTTCAAGAGTTATAGGTTTATGAAGATTAATCAGTGAGATCAAGGATGAAGTTCTGACTTGTTTATAATAGGGGCAGCCAATAAGAATATGTTTTACAGTCAAATTATTAGAACAATGTGTACATTGTGGTGGATCATCTCCTGTGAGTAAATGAAGGTGGGTCAGATGGGTATGTCCTATTCTTGCCCTTGAAAGGACTACTTCTTCTCGTCTCGATGTGCGGATACTGGAGCGCCAAATTTTCGGATCATGTTTAAACTGAAAGAGTTTATTATTAGTCTGAGAGCACCAGAGTGCTGTCCATTGTGATAGGCAAGCAGCGTGAATGGTTAGTGCATAATCTGATGCTGGAACAGGGATGTTGGTTAAATCTAAGGTAGTTGGATTTTTTGCAGCTTTATCGGCAAGTTCATTGCCTAAAATACCGGAATGGGCTGGAATCCAGCAAAAAGTGACCAGTAGGTTGCGTTCTTTAATTTGCAGTAATAAGCTTCTGATTTCATCTAGAACAGGGTGAACTTTATCTGAGGAATTACATAACGACATGATTGAGTTGAGTGAATCAGTGTAAATAACTGATTTTAAGGAACTGTCAGAATAGAGATTTTCTAGAGTTAGTTTGATTGCATATAATTCAGCAGAAAATATACTAAATTCTGATGGAAGGGAAACTGGTACAATTGTATTCGGAAACAATGCAGCTGCTCCAACATTTGAATTAGATTTAGAGCCATCTGTATAGATTGGGGAGAAATCACTATATCTTTGAGTGCGAACTGCATGAATTTGGTTGACATTTGATGCTTGCAAAGTATTCTTTCTCCATTGACAGAGGTAAGTGTCACAGGTTGGAAGAGGAGGAGGAGCCCATGGTGGTTGAGTATAGGTTGCTACCTGCTTTACGGAATGGATGGACATATTCCAAACTTGCACCAATTCAAGAAGGCGAAGACGAGCTGGTTTTACTATGCTAGGTTTGTTTCTGTATAGGATTTCTAATGGTGGGTTGAAAAGGTATGACTGAACCGGATGAGAGGCACAACTTTGTATCTTGACAGCATATTTCAGTAACAGTGTTTTCCTGCGTAAAGTTAGTGGGGGCTCGTGAGCATCAATGTAGAGACTATGTGCTGGTGACGTTCTGAATGCACCAATTGCAATTCTCAAAGCACTGTGCTGAATTGGATCAAGCCAGCGTAATGCACTCTTTCTGGCAGAAAGATAGATTGGAGCACCATAATCCAGACGGGATCTGATTAATGCCCTGTATAACCGAAGAAGGGAGGTACGATCTGCACCCCACGTTTGGGAAGATAAAGCTCTCAGTATGTTTAACTTTTTTAGACATGAAGTCCATACATTTTTAATATGATCTAGGAAATTTAACTTGTTGTCAAGGATTAATCCAAGAAATCTGATGTTTCTGGTGACCGGGATAAAGACATTAGAAATTTGAAGTACAGGATCTGGATGAAGTTTGCGTTGTCTACAGAAATGGATGGCAACTGTTTTCTGCTGCGAGAGCCGATAGCCATTGAGGCTCGCCCATTGTTGAATTTTATTAAGTGATATCTGAAGCTGTCTTTCAATAGACCTCATGTTTTGAGAATGACAGGAGATGGAAAGGTCATCTGCATAAAGGTAAGTCTCAACTGTATTTGGAAGCTGCTTAGTGATAGAATCTATTCTCAGAGCAAAAAGAGTGGCAATCACTACTGATCCCTGTGGAACACCTTCTTCCTGGATGAAAGTTGTGGAAAGGGCATGTTGGTATCGAACTTGAAATGATCTAGTATGTAAGAAGTTCTGAACAAATATAGGAAGGTTGCCTTGTAGTCCGAGAAGGTAAAGATCACTAAGTATACCATACCACCAGGTGGTATCAAAAGCCTTCTCTATGTCTATGGAAACCATTACTAGATGTTCATATTTGACAAAAGCATTACGGATGGCAAATTCAGCCTTGACCATAAGATCTAAGCATGACCTGTTTTGACGAATGCCATACTGACTATGGCTCATTACCTGTTCCGACTCAATGATCCAGACGAGTCTGCTGTGGATAATTTTCTCAAGAATTTTGCTGAGGCAGCTTGAGAGAGATATGGGTCTATAGCTATTGGGGTTGGATGGATCTTTTCCAGGTTTCAGGAATGCCAAAACTGTAGAGTGATGCCAAGAAGCTGGAAAAACATTTTCTAAAAATATGCGATTGTAAAAGACCAGGAGGCAGCGCAAAGCTTTGTCATCAAGATGTTGTAGCATGACATAATAAATCCCATCTGGCCCGGCAGCGCCATTGCGGGCGGTTTTAATGACATGTAGAAGTTCAGAATATTGCAGAGGTTTGTTATATGGGAGAAGACGGGCAGTTTGAAAATGAATAGCATGCTTTTCTTCAGTGTTTTTAATTCTTTGGAATGAGGTAGGATAGGCTGTTGCTGCTGAGATTTCGGCAAAAGTATTGCCCAAAGCATTAGCTATATCTACTGGATTAGAGAGATCTTTCCCATTCCAAGAGAGGATTGGAGAAGGTATGGTAGGAAACTTACCAGAGGACAGCTGTCTAATTTTTTTCCATATTATTTTGGAATCAGTATTTCTGTGAAAACTGGAAGCAAAACGGGTCCAGGATTCTTTCTTTGCTTGCTTTTGTATGAAGCGTGCTTTTGCCCTTTATTTATTATATTAATGAGATTGACTGTGCTCGGACATTGCCGAAACAAATTCCAGGCTTTATTTTTTGCTCTCTTTGCTGTGGTACATTTGTCATTCCACCAGTAATTATGATGCTTTCGGCCCGGGGGATTTGATAGTGGTATTGTGTTTTTAGCCACCTTTAGAAGATGCGACGTGATGTAATCTGTCACATCATCAATATGTTGGAGGCGGATTTTTTCCTCATCAAGGTCGATTGATGATTGAAATTTTGCCCAGTCTGCTCGAACAAATTTCCACTTTCTGCAGGGTTGAATTGAAGGAGTCTTTGCTTTCAGAAAGTTGCCTACTATTGGGAAGTGGTCACTGCCCATGGGATCGTTTATTACATACCACTCTATGGTTGGGATTAGTACTGGTGAACAAATTGAGAGATCTATTGCTGAAGTTTGTCCTGCTGGGAGCTGTACGTGTGTCGGTGCACCAGTATTGAGTATACTGAAATTTAGTGCCTCTAAAAAGCTTTCAATTAGTCGGCCCCGTCTATCCAATTTAGGAGAGCCCCATAACGGGTGGTGCCTGTTAAAGTCCCCTAATATACAGATAGGTGGAGGTATCTGTATAAAGAGGTCTTCAAGATCTTTTAAAGAGTAAGTACGGTTTGGTGGTAGATAGATTGAGACAAGTGTTATTGCACTATGGAGAGTTATGCGAACAGCAACAGCTTCTATTTCAGTTTGGAGTGGGATATGTCTAGTTGGGATCTTCGAGTTTACTAGGATTGCTACACCACCATGGGCAGCATTAGCGGTATTTCGATCTCTTCGATAAAGGCAACAGTTCTTTATTGAAGGAGAAATTTGTGAGGTCAGGTAAGTTTCCTGTAGACAGAAGGCAAATGGAGAATATCGGTTAATTAGGTATTGAATATCGTCAGTGTTGCAACGAAAACCTCTGCAATTCCATTGTAAGATACTGTGGTTCATTTTGGTTTAGTTGAGGATGATTCATCACACTGTTTTTTGTTTGAGCACTTTTTCTGGTCTTTTTTTGGGAAGCTGGCGTGCCCAGTATCCATAGTGTCATTTGCATGAAGTTCTAGTATGGGTTCTTCAAGATCTGAGTGTACATCTACTTCCATACTATTGGTGGATGATTCAGGTTTCTTGTTGTCTTTGGTAGTTTTTATTTTTTCTTTATCATGCGCGACTGTCCGGGGTTTCAGTTGGGATGCTGATTGGAGTGTTGGTCGATTCACTGGTTTTAGTTTGATGTGTGTCTTTTCCTGAATTAGATTATGTATTTTTAACCCAATTAGCCATAGATGTGCTGGGGGGTATTGATACATCTGTTTGTACTGCTGTTGAAATAAAGCTTCGAGTGTGAGAGGCATATGAACGACTGGGCATGGTCAACATAACCTGTCTGCGTGCCTCAGGGTATATGACTTTGTGTTCAATTTTATATTTTTGAATTTTCTTCCCTGTTTTCCACATTTCACAGGATTTTGAAAATGCTGGGTGACTTTCTTTGCAGTTGGGGCAAATGGGACTTGAGGCTGAACAGTCTGCTTGTGTATGTTCCTTGGAACCACAAATAGGACAAATAGCTTCTCCTCTGCACGCTTGTTGGGAATGTCCATATTTTTGGCATTTAAAACAACGAATGGGATTAGGAATATAAGCCCGAATTCGGCAATTTAAATAGCCAGCTTTTACTGAGGATGGCAAATGTGGGGTACTGAAGGTTAAAATGATTGACCTAGTTGGGACGAGATTTCCATCTTTTTTAGTCATTATGCGTTTGGCGTTGGTTACTTTTTGATTACTCAGTTCCTGGACTAATTCCTCTTCTGATATTGTAAGTAGGTCCCATTCGGTTATAACGCCTTTCGAGGAATTTAAGGTGTTGTGTGGAGTAATAGATACTGGCAGGCCACCGAATGTCGTTGTTTTGAGCAGCCACTCGGAATGTTTGGAGTTGGCTGTTTCAATTAATCGGTCTCTGGATTGCAGTCGTTTAACCATTTTTGGTGTTCCAGCAATCGATTCCAGAAATCTTTGGATGACGAATGGTGATAATTTGCCGACAGGTTGGTTGGAGAGAGAGTGTATCACCAGAAAGTTTGGCATTTCATTGCACTGCACTTCTCTTCGGAGCCTTTTTGGTTGGTTCATGTCTTCATCATTTGGTTTATCTAGCCTTGAGTTTGAAGGCTCTAGAGCTGAATAGTAATTTTTATCCATCGTTGCTCCTTTTAGCCCTGGGGGATAACTTTTCCCCAGATTAATGGCCCCGCCACGGGGAGGCAGGAGCAGTGCCACTCGGAGGCCAAGCAGTTGAAGTGTTAGTTGATTAATAGAACAAGAAATATAGGAAAAAAGAAAGGTGTGTTTCCTTCCTGTGTTCTAACTTGTGGCTTTCAAGTATAGAACTAGTTTTAAAGAAAGGCTGCTGATAGAAATGTAGGAACTTAAAAGGAAATAACTTCAATCACTTTACAAGAGCGCTCTATATATCACAAGAATATCGCTTGGCCTCGAAATACGCTTGGCACACGGAGCCTATCTGCCAAGGTTTCTGGCCCCACCACAGGCAGGCAGGAGCAGTGCTGCTAGGAGGCCAAGCGGTTAAATTGTTAGTTGGTTAGTGACCTAGAAATACGGATAAAGAAAGGTGGGTTTCCTTTCTGTATTCTAACTTGTGGCTTTTCAAATACAGAATGGTTTTAAAAATAAGACTTTAGAGAAACGTAAGAACTTAAAAATAACTTTAATCAGCTTTGAAAAGCACTCTATAAATCGCTGAAATATCACATGGCCTCAAAATATGCTTGGCACCCAGGGCCCCACGTGCCTGGATCCTGTCCCTTAGGGTATGAGGGTAGGGGCATGGCATTGGCACAGTTGATTCTTGTAGGCAAACCCACTAGCTATTGATCCTGGATCATCCATCCATCACCTGCATTGGTCCTGGAGTCATCTAGGACCATCCATCTTGTAGAAGCAGGGGCCAAATTGGTGTGTGTCATAGCTAGCCACCTCAACCACCAGGATTTCCCTTTCTGAGTTTCTACAGGTCGCAGAGAATGGCAAACATGCTGGATTCCTATGGTGTTAGCCGGGAACCTAGGCTGTCAGCATTGGATCCCAGTAATGCTATTTGGAGGATCAGCAGGTCATTGAGATGTTCCCTCAATATGTACAGGTGCTCAATATTGAGGGGTGTGAGAAGCTAGTACTCACCCTAGAAAATTCGCTTGGAAACTATCGCTCTGCACTCATATTGGACCATTCCATACTAGAATAGATAGAAGGAGAACATATTGATAGATCTAAAGCAGCAGAAGAACTTGTCGGGAGGTGGATATAGGAGTGAGATATGTTGTTTAACAAATGGAGTTGGTAGTTATCCAATAAAGAATCAATTAGTCTACCTCTAGCATCTAGGAGAGATGATCTCCATAATCGGATTTGGCTATTAAGATCCCTTAAAATATAAAGTGGAGATGGATTACATTGTTTTACATTTTTATTTTATTTTTTTAGGAGCTGTTTGTTGTTGTTTTTTGTTTTTAGGAGCATTAGCAACTAAGGCCATATTGCTCCGGAATATGCGGTGGTCATTCCCTGACCTTTCCGCATCCTCCGTATTTGGTGGCTCACAGGCTTGAACGCCGGTCTGATCAAGAAGCATGTGCTACGCACTTCTGCTCCTGCCCACCTGGCTACGGAGGCGCCAGTGGAGATGGAAGTTGAGCTACTATATTTTATTATCAAGATCAGTATGAACACGTGAAGAGTTTGGCTAGACATAACTTGAGAATATAGTTAAAGTGATCCGAATGATGATGCACACTACTACGATTTCTAAGGTAGTCTGGAGAGGAATAAGTCTGGATGTAATATTGGATTTATCTAGAATTGCAACTCCCCCACAAGCAGGAATCTGGATTCTGTGAAGTGCATACATGGTATAGTTTCTTATCTTAAGGAGACACTCCAAGGTTAGGGTACATTTCCCGAAAGTACACATCAAGATGATAATGTTCAACTAGATCTGCTAGTTCATTAATATTGGTGCACAATCCCTGGCAATTCCACCACATTATACTCTGTATTACTTAGGTTTAGATACCAATGCTTGAACTGATTGCGCAAAGGTAAAGAAAGCCTGCACGAGAAGCATGCAAAAGTTTGATGAAATTTACTGGTAAAAGTACTTTGCCGTAACGGCATCTGTATTGTTGCTCCCTCAGTAAATAGACGGTGGATGTTATCGGTCATGAGTAGAAACTGAATCCCGAGGCAGATTGAAATCCTCGCGAAGTGGAAGGGGTAACCTGACCTTTTTTCTTTAGAATCAATGGTGGACTAATGGATAAGTTGTTTATTAGGAAAAAGGAAGCCCATACGAGAAGCACGGCAAACGTCAAAAAAGTTTACCAGTGAAACTAAGTTACGAACATTTTTTACGACTCCAGAACTTCCAATATGACTCGTTCATGATTCAATTAGTGATTCTAAAGAAAAAAGGTCGGGTTACTCCCCCACTTCGGAACTGTTTCAAGCTCCCTTGGGATTCAACTTCTACTCCAGACCGATAACACCCACCGTCTGTTTACCGAGCGAGCGACAATACAAATGTCGATACAGCAAAGTACTTTTACCGGTAAAATTCATCGAACTTTTGTGTGCTTCTCATGCAGGCTTTCTTTACCTTAGCCCTGATTGCTTCTTTGAGAAGACGGGCATATATCAGTACCTTTTTTTTTTTTTTTTTTTTGGGAAAATAAGGTGACAACCCCATTCATATCAACTTCAGCATGTACATGCTGAAGATTGAGCTCTGTTTTCATTATTTCCTGTGGGGCTGGAACTTTGTCAGGTGCTATAATGATTGGAGAGTTAGTTATCTCATCAGCTGTTATGGATGTGTTTTGCTTTGATAGGCAAAAATACTGATTACTGGACAGAGATATGTTCAGGGCAACAAAGACACCTGTTTGAATGGCAAATGTTTTGCAACCTTTAACAGTGGCCACATAAGAGTGTGCATGCATTGAAGATAACTGCTAAAGAGTTCAGTTATGACTTGACGTAATATTACCTCATTGATTAAGCATCTAACCTTTTTAAGAAAAAGTGTTTTTCAGTCGTACATATACGTTGCATACTTGGTAAGATATTTTTTTTGAGCTGCCATTCTAACATTTTGCAAATTGGTGTATGTGTATACATATTTTAACATAAATGCAAAATTACATTTTCAGGCCCATATTTGGAATCTATAATCAGAATAGCAACAGTAAATTTTATAGTAAAATGATGATTGTTTATACTAGATATATATACCCAACAGTGAAATGTAAAACAACTATATACAATATAGAAATTATGTGTACTACATGAGTCTGAACTAAATTTAAGCTAATTATAAAACTAATGATATTTTCAATGGAAATATACTTTACATGTTTCATATTACTGATAACGCAAATTTGAGATATATCCAGATCTGATTATAGTGTAAAAACCAACGAGCTAAATAAATTTTTTTGCCAATAATTTGGATGTACTCTAGATAAGATTATAATTATAATAATAGAGCACCATTGTTGAAAGGTTTAGTCTTGAAATTTTCATTCAGAAAAAAAAAAAAAAAAGTTATGGTAGCTGAGAGATGTAATAAGAAAAAATATTCCTAAATATTTATTACAGCTATCAGAATAATAAATATTTAGAAGAATGAACTGTAAAAGCTATTCTTTAATTTAATTATTATTGTTATTAGCCATATGATGCAAGGAAGCCTGAGGCTTATGATGCACCAACCAAAAAAAATTCCTGAGTTACCCTGAGAGAGAGAGAGAGAGAGAGAGAGAGAGAGAGAGAGAGAGAGAGAGAGAGAGAGAGAGAGAGAGAGAGAGAGAGAGAAGGATGATGATATCCAGCTTAGGACCCTGGGTTTGCCAAGCCCAAACTCATCAGATGTGAGCCCCTGGGGTTGATCAGGAACACAAATTGCTGATAAAACACATAAGTGCAACAACATATTAAATACATACAAATTTGTATGTATGTTTCTCTGTTTACAATATCACACACAAATAAGCAGTACTGTTAAAATCTTACCTCTTAAATAGGTATGGTGAAAGCCAGGTTCTTTGTATTTGTTAAGTTTTCCTATGGCCCATACAAGATAAGTTTCTCCTTCCTGATTATAAATTTTATCACCATCATCACCTGAAAGAGCACACAACTTAGAAAGGCTGTACTTTATTATATAACTAATGCTGTGATAAAAAGGTGAATCAAAATTTTAATTTCTCACTTAAAACATTTCTCTAAATTTTTTCTAGATTACTTGGTTTTTTTTAATATTTATTTTATGTTAGGTTTTCTCATGTGGTGTAAAGCTAGTTTTATATTTTTCTACGAGGAAGTGAAATTTCTTGAATTTTCTTACTTTAATTTAACTTTTTACAAGTATACAAGTATGATTTTTTCATGTAAGGATTCAAAGGAG
This sequence comes from Mastigoproctus giganteus, assembly GCF_048544385.1. Classification (NCBI taxonomy): domain Eukaryota; kingdom Metazoa; phylum Arthropoda; class Arachnida; order Uropygi; family Thelyphonidae; genus Mastigoproctus; species Mastigoproctus giganteus. The sequence continues at coordinate 159,183,860 of NC_143579.1, forward strand.
TATGAACACGCACTTTTTTCATTGTCCTTTAAATGCATTGTCAAAAAAGTACCATCTATCAACTGTTTACAAGCAATAGCAGCATTTTTATATTTATGTTAGTTTTTAAAAATTAACATAGGAGAACACTCTTTCAACAAGATTTAAGATGATGTGGACTCACACACACACACACACACACAACAAAAAAAAAAAAATTATAATAATAAACAAACACAACTGTTCCCTAATTTATTTATATCTAGCCTTCATATTAACATTCTTGTGGGTAGCACAATTGTTTGAATAATAATTGACATTCCACGCTGTGCAGAGAAGGACTTGGTTTTAGTCTTACTGTGGCAGGAGAAATTTTTAGGAATGGGTATATGCCACCCACCCAATTAACTCATTTTTTTTTTTTTAACCAAATAAGGAAAACCCACAATAGAATAAACAAATGCAATTTACAGCCATTGCAAACCCCCAAGGACTAAGCAGTTTTATGCAAAACATAATCAGGTTCCTTTTGTCTCATCATCATCAGCCATTTTCAATCCACTGCAGGATGAAGGCCTCTCCAGCAACTTTCCAGTTCCTTCTGTTTTGAGCACTGGCCATCCATTTACTACCCACAAACTCATGAATTTCATCTATCCATCTCCGCCTTTGTCTTCCAGGTTTTCTTCTAGCTCCTCTTGGATACCATTCTGTTATTTTCTTAGTCCATCTGTCATCATGTCTTCGGGCTATGTGTCCTGCCCAAGACCATTTTAGTTCTTTAGTTTTGATAAGAATGTCCTTTACTTGAGTTTGTTGCCTAATCCATGTGTTTCTCTTTTTATCTAACAGTCTGATTCCCAATATGATTCGTTCCATTCTTCGCTGTGTAGTTCTCAGCTTCTCTTCCATTCTTTTGGTGAGTGCCCAAGTTTCACTTACATAAGTCATGGTGGGGAGTATACATTGGTTCATTATTTTACGTTTCAGACAAACTGGGATATTGCTCTTCAGTATGTGACTATATTTCCTGAATGCTATCCATCCAAAATTTATTCTTCTCTCGACTTCCAGCCATTTATCATTATTACAGCTAATAACTTGTCCCAGATAAGTATATGACTCCACCTTTTCAATTACTGCTCCTTCAATCATTATTTCCCTTTCCGTGGCATACTTGTTCATCATTACTTTTGTTTTAGCCATATTCATCTTTAGTCCAAAATCCTTACTAGCTGTGCATAACTGATTAAGATTTTCCTCTAATTCTTTGGGATCATGGCTTATGACCACAATGTCATCTGCAAATCGTAAATGGTTTAGGTACTCTCCGTTCACATTGACTCCTTTCTGCGACCAGTCTAATCTTCTGAAAGCTTCCTCAAGGGCAGCAGTAAACAGCTTCGGAGATATTGTGTCTCCTTGTCGAACTCCTTTCTCAATTTTAAATTTCCTACTGTCTTTGTCTAGCCTAATAAAGGAGGTAGCACTCTCATATATTTTGTTCAAAATCATAATATATGGGGTATCAATGCCTTGTCTTTCCAGTGCCCGAAACATTGCCTTATGCTGTATGGAGTCAAATGCCTTTTCATAATCCACAAATGCCAGGCATAATGGTGTTTTATATTCATTTGCTTTCTCCATTAGCTGTGATATTACGTGAAGGTGATCCATAGTTGAGAATCCTGTCCTAAAGCCAGCTTGCTCTTTCGGTTGATTCTCATCAAGTATTCTTTCTAATCTGTTAGTAATGAGCCTTGTGAACAACTTGTAGATGTGGGATAACAAGCTAATTGGTCTGTAATTTCCAATTTCTGATTTATCTCCTTTCTTATGCAGCAAAACTATGATTGCATTATTCCACTGCTTAGGCGTCACACCTTTTCTAATGCACTTTGTGAAGAGCCTTGCCAGTTTTTGTGTTATGTCTCTTCCTCCCAATTTTAACAACTCTACAGTAACTTCATCTTCCCCCGGGGTTTTCTGATTCTTCATTTTCTTCAATGCATGTTCTACCTCATCAGGAAGAATATTGGGTATGTCGTATGTGTTGCTACTTTGCAATCCATCTTCCCCACTGCTGGCATCATTCCCCTGCTCCTTGTATAATTCTCTATAGTAGTCTTCTGCTATTTGAATTATGCCTTCTCTGCTGTTTATAAGTACACCATCGCTATTCTTCAGTTTCAGTATCATTTGTCTTTCTGTATTACTGTTCATGGCTGCTGATTTAAATCCTTTGTTTTCCCTTAATGCTTGTTCTACTTTTCTTGTGTTAAATCTTCTTATGTCCTCTCTGAGTCTCTTTCTAATGGCTTTGCATAACTCAGTATACTCAATTTTCTCCCTGTCAGTGTTTTTCTTGCTTTTCATTTGTCGTCTTCGGTTCATCATGACAAGTGCTTCTTGACTAATTTTTTCTTCTTTGGATTTCTTTTTCCCTATAGGTTTCTTGGGCTTTATCACTTTCAAAAAGTTGTAATATTCCTCGTTGATATCTTGGTCCTCAGCAGTCTGCAGAAGCTCATACTTGTTCTTAAGTTCCAGTACATACTGCTTTTTCTCCTCTTCTGTTACCTCAAAGACCTTTGTATTATTTACTCGAGTCAGTTTTTTCCTTTCCTTTCCTACATCTATATCAAGTGTACATCTTACCATTCTGTGATCACTTCCAACATTTACCTTATTCAGGACGGTAACATCATTCACAATATATCTTCTGTTAGTGAGGATGAAGTCGATTTCATTAGTAGTTAATCCATTTGGACTCTTCCATGTCCACTTTCTGTTCACCCTTTTCTTGAAAAAAGTGTTCATTTCTGACATTCCTCTATATTCTGCAAATTCCACAAGTCTTTCACCTCTTTCATTTCTTTCACCAATTCCAAAATTTCCTATAGTCCCCTTTCTGCGCTGTTTTGTCTTTTTCCAACCTTAGCATTGAAGTCTCCCATAATAATAATGTAGTGGGTTTTCTGCTCATCTAGAAGACTCTCAATTTCGGTGTACATTTCTTCAACCTCTTCATCATCATGGCTCGATGTTGGTGCCTAAATCATTATAATCTTTAGCTTGTATCTCTTCGAAATCTTGAGTATTAGTCTTGACACTCTTGGTGATGTACTTTTGAATTCCAAAATGTTGTTTTTAAAATCTTTATGGACCAGAAACCCAACTCCACCTTCACTCCTTTCACTGTTTCCATTGGTGTACAGCAGATTTCCACTTGATAAACTTATAAGTGATTCATTTCTTCTTCTTGTTTCAGCCAAACCGATGATACTCCAATTCACATTTTCTAATTCCTTTTCCAGCTCTAATATCCTGTCTTCACGGATCAGTGTTCTTACGTTATAACAGGCCAAGTTCAGTTTCCGTGCATGGCAGCCTGGTCGTACCCAGAGATTCTTAGCACCCTCTGCTTCCACTCTGATCCTCTCGCTGCCGTAAGAGGGAGAGTGAAAGCTGCTGGGGACTGAGGGCCATTTGTTTCGTCGTGCATTCATATGCTGGAGGGTTTGGTCTTTTCCTCTTCATGCTGACCAGGCGTCTTGAAGAGAACCACTCTACACGTTCGTTGCCACCTAAGTGACGCAACAGGGCTTACCATTGAGAAGGTGTGCATGAGTGGATTTTAGGGAGGCAGGCCAACCGGACTTTCCTAAATCTTCTGTAATAGAGAGATATTGGATCCATCAGTGTTTTAGGCTGAGTGTCTGATAACACAGGATACCTGTTCCCCTCTAAGCCCCTTTTGTCTAACCAGCCCTTAATCAGCAGCATGAAAAGCTAACCATGGCCCTAGAGAAAATGTCTCCCTTGGCAATCAGACCACGTTTTCATGAAGAGGACCCCAGAGTCCAATTCCAGGCCCACTCTACAATTCTCAGGGTAACTAACCCACTTGTCCACTTTTTTGTATTCCTGCTCTTAATCCATCCACAGTATACTAATTCACTGCTAACTTTAACTGCTTTTAATAAAACGTATCATGCAATTTGAAAAAAAAAAACATGCATTGAAGATCAGATCTTGAAGTAAGCAGCTAGAGTATCTCCATTAATGATCATCCATTAATTAATGATTAATGGATGATCACGGATGACCATGGATACCATTAATGAGTATCCATTAATGACCTTTACTTTTTGGTCTCCAGAACACTTACCTTCATGCTCATTTCCTAAAAATAGAATTTATAGAAGTAAACGCAAAGTGTATCAAGTTTCTTCTTATTTCCCAATCTTTAACCTGTCTGTGATATTTTTTAAAGGATTACCCTATAAAAAAGTAGAATGCACATTAAAAAATGTTTGTTTGTTTGTTTGTTTTGGGATTTTTTTGGCGCATGGGCATCTATGGCCATAGTGCGCCATACATAGGTTAGTATTTATGTTATTGCTTTATGAATTGAGAGTCAGAAAACTGATTGTTGACTAGCTAAAGGAGGTGGTATACATTGATCGCTTTGAGAAAGGTAAAAATCTTTGAGACATCTGTTTTATTGCCCAAAAGTGAACTAAGCGTTAGTAGGTCTTCAGTTGTGTCTGGAGTGAAGTGATTCTGGCATTCTATTGCAAATTTTGTGCATTCCACAAGGATATGTTTCACTGAAAGCACTGTTTTACAGTGATCACACTGGGGGTGAATCTCCCCTCTTAAAAGGTAACCACGAGTAATATTAGTGTGACCTATTCGGAGACAAGCTAGTATTACCTCCTTTTGTCGAATTACACTGAGGCTTGAAGGCCATTGCTCAAGATTTGGCTATTAAAAATGAAGGTGTATATAGTATGTTCTTTAAAAAAATATCAAGAACCATACTGGGAGCTCTAAATTATCCATCTATAGCATGGCATGTTTAAAGCTTATATTTTCGATCTTGTTCTGTTCATACATCAAATTCTAGCATAGAATTCACTGAATTATTTTACCAGATTGACGTACCCTCCAAGTTGTCTTTTAGCAAACTATATTTCACCAAACTGTCATACCGAAATTGAAGCATACAGCAAACTGTCATTTGCCAAATTGATTTGGACCCAACTTGGCCTTGTATATTCCTACATGAATCATTCATCATGGAAAATATTTCACATACCTTATTTATTTAATTATTTTATTTTCAATTTATTTTTATACTATTCAATAAAAAATCATCCATACACAGTCAGGACTATGCTCCACACTACTAATGGTACAAAATTCATTTCTCATGTTTTGCTAGTTATTTTTGTACTTATACCTTTATTTTTTATATTCATAGTATTGTTTTTTTTTTGTACTTTTGGCCTTTTTTCAACAATATTTCGGAGGTATGTAACAAATAGGTATGGTGATGACTGATTTTGTTGAACCCAAATATAATAGCCACAGTAATCTACTCAATTAGATATTTTTGTGTTAATGTTCCTAATATAAACATTCTTCTCCCTATCTGACACTGGCTTTTTATTACAAAATTGTAATAAACCCCATCGCCACAAATACATCAATAATTCTAATTTATTTCAAATTATCCATTTCATATTTAAAGTAGTATTATTTGCATTTAATTATTCTGCATTGTTTTATTAGATTTTCACCTGCATTAAACTTTTTCATCCCCCCACCACAACTTACATCATGTTCCTTCTTGTCCAGAAACTCATACATTGAATGTTGTAATAAAAGTAAGAAGGCTGTTCAAGTTAAGAATGTAGCAGATTACAATTTGCTTTATCCAACCATCCAGCTTTATTTTCTGTAAATGTTTTCATTTTATAAAGCTTGCAACAATAGTAAAACGGTCATTAATTGGTTCAAATTTGATTTTGAACAGGCTAAGGGTAGAAACTTGCTTCTTGTCTAAATGGTAGTCTCATGTCAAAGCATTGTTGTCATTTTGGGTTTTACTTGCAGCAAAGTAGGTGGTAGATGACTTTCATCAACCGGTGAAATACCACCACTTTGCTTATTGGAGGCTTGAAGTGGTGAAACCTATGTTTAGTCTCTAGAGCAAAGTTTCCGGCATCCCCCTCCTCCCATACTTCTCCTTCAACCCATGCACAGTACTAAGTACTATAGGTTTTGATACCTTTCGTGTTTGGGGTTTTCATAAAAAAAAAAACAAAAATGCACCAAACCAGGTCCCACGTCATATAAAATGGAAACATTTAAGATTTCAGTAACCAAAAGAATTAGATCACTATGTCAAGATGTACACTGAAATTGAGAGTCTTCTAGATGAGCAGAAAACCCACTACACTATTATTATGGGGGACTTCAATGCTAAGGTTGGAAAAAGGCAAAACAGCGCAGAAAGAGGAACTATAGGAAATTTTGGAATTGGTGAAAGAAATAAAATAGGTGAGAGACTTGTGGAATTTGCAGAATCTCAAGGACTGTCAGTAATGAACACTTTTTTCAAGAAAAGGGTGAACAGAAAGTGGACATGGAAGAGTCCAAATGGATTAACAACTAATGAAATCGACTTCATCCTCACTAACAGAAGATATATTGTGAATGATGTTACCGTCCTGAATAAGGTAAATGTTGGAAGTGATCACAGAATGGTAAGATGTACACTTGATATAGATGTAGGAAAGGAAAGGAAAAAACTGACTCGAGTAAATAATACAAAGGTCTTTGAGATAACAGAGGAGGAAAAAAAGCAGTATGTACTGGAACTTAAGAACAAGTTTGAGCTTCTGCAGACTGCTCAGGACCAAGATATCGACGAGGAATATTACAACTTTCTGAAAGTGATAAAGCCCAAGAAACCTATAGGGAAACAGAAATCCAAAGAAGAAAAAATTAGTCAAGAAACACTTGTCATGATGAACCAAAGACGACAAATGAAGAGCAAGAAAAACACTGACAGGGAGAAAATTGAGTATACTGAGTTATGCAAAGCCATTAGAAAGAGACTCAGAGAGGACATAAGAAGATTTAACACAAGAAAAGTAGAACAAGCATTAAGGGAAAACAAAGGATTTAAATCAGCAGTCATGAGCAGTAATACAGAAAGACAAATGATACTGAAACTGAAGAATAGCGATGGTGTACTTATAAACAGCAGAGAAGGCATAATTCAAATAGCAGAAGACTACTATAGAGAATTATACAAGGAGCGAAGGAATGATACCAGCAGTGGGGAACATGGATTGCAAAGTAGCAACACATACGACATACCCGATATTCTTCCTGATGAGGTAGAACATGCATTGAAGAAAATGAAGAATCGGAAAGCCCCGGGGGAAGTTGAAGTTACTGTAGAGTTGTTAAAATTGGGAGGAAGAGACATAACACAAAAACTGGCACGGCTCTTCACAAAGTGCATTAGAAAAGGTGTGATGCCTAAGCAGTGGAATAATGCAATCATAGTTTTGCTGCATAAGAAAGGAGATAAATCAGAAATTGGAAATTATAGACCAATTAGCTTGTTATCCCATATCTACAAGTTGTTCACAAGGGTCATTACTAGCAGATTAGAAAGAATACTTGATGAGAATCAAACGAAAGAGCAAGCTGGCTTTAGGACAGGATTCTCAACTATGGATCACCTTCACGTAATATCACAGCTAATGGAGAAAGCAAATGAATATAAAACACCACTATGCCTGGCATTTGTGGATTATGAAAAGGCATTTGACTCCATACAGCATAAGGCAGTGTTTCAGGCACTGGAAAGACAAGGCATAGATACTCCATATATTATGATTTTGAAGAAAATATATGAGAGTGCTACATCCTTTATTAGACTAGACAAAGACAGTAGCAAATTTAAAATCGAGAAAGGAGTTCGACAAGGAGACACAATATCTCCGAAGCTGTTTACTGCTGCCCTTGAGGAAGCTTTCAGAAGATTAGACTGGTCGCAGAAAGGAGTCAATGTGAACGGAGAGTACCTAAACCATTTACGATTTGCAGATGACATTGTAATCATAAGCCATGATCCCAAAAAATTAGAGGAAAATCTTAATCAGTTATGCACAGTTAGTAAGGATTTTGGGCTAAAGATGAATATGGCTAAAACAAAAGTAATGATGAACAAGTATGCCACGGAAAGGGAAATAATGATTGAAGGAGCAGTAATTGAAAAGGTGGAGTCATATACTTATCTGGGACAAGTTATTAGCTGTAATAATGATAAATGGCTGGAAGTCAAGAGAAGAAAAAATTTTGGATGGATAGCATTCAGGAAATATAGTCACATACTGAAGAGCAATATCCCAGTTTGTCTGAAACGTAAAATAATGAACCAATGTATACTCCCCACCATGACTTATGGTTTGATTTTGATTTTTGATTTGATTTTGAGTTTATTGGCGCAAAAACAACTATGGTCATACTGCACCAAGAAACGATTAAAATAACAATAAAGATAAATTCTGGTAACCTTTAAAAAGGTTACCTCGTCAAATTGTTATTTATATATGTGGGTATATATTAATAGCTTTTAAAAATTTAAAAACTGCCGACACATGGTCATTGTCTGATAAAATCTGACTGAGTGTATAAGGCTCAGTCAGATGAGTAAAAGCGGTAAAATGTATATTGCGAACATGGGTATAATGAATGCAATCTATTAAAATATGCTTTAGACATAAAACGGTGTCACAAGACTCGCACATAGGAGGGTCATCAGCCCTCAGCAGAAAAGAATGTGTCAAATGACTGTGTCCTATGCGGAGTCGGGCAAGAACAACTTCCTCGCTCCGATTCCTGCGCAGACTAGACTGCCATATTTCTATTACAGGCTTTATTTGGTATAATTTATTTGTTCTCTGTCTGTGCCATAGTTCTTGCCATTGGGAATATATCTTGTTGCGTATTATTTGCCTGTAGTCTGTATAGGGGACTGACAGGCAACAATTATGAGTGGGTGTTGCTGATTTGGCTGCAGCGTCAGACCATGACTTATGGAAGTGAAACTTGGGCACTCACCAAAAGAATGGAAGAGAAGCTAAGAACTACACAGCGAAGAATGGAACGAATTATATTGGGAATCAGACTGTTAGATAAGAAGAGAAACACATGGATTAGGCAGCAAACTCAAGTAAAGGACATTCTTATCAAAACTAAAGAACGAAAATGGTCTTGGGCAGGACACATAGCTCGAAGACATGATGACAGATGGACTAAGAAAATAACAGAATGGTACCCAAGAGGAGCTAGAAGAAAACCTGGAAGACAAAGGCGGAGATGGATAGATGAAATTCATGAGTTTTTGAGTAGTAAATGGATGGCCAGTGCTCAAAACAGAAGGAACTGGAAAGTTGCTGGAGAGGCCTTCATCCTGCAGTGGATTGAAAATGGCTGATGATGATGATGTCAAGACGTATAACATTAAAAATACATTAAAAAATATATATTTTAAATATGAGTAAAAGGTTTAATGATTTTAAATAAATAAAAATGGCTGACACATGGTTCTTGTCAGATAAAATCTGTTGTTGTTGGTACTGGACTTAACAGGCAAATTGTCTGTTCATTGTATATTTACAGGCAACATATTTATTTATTTTTTTTTTTGGTAGTTGTTGGCGCATAGACTTCTGTGGCCATAATGCACCTCCCAAGGTTTTTGCAGTACTTTGATCCAAGCCCAAGGCGGGAATCGAACTCGCGACCTTTGGGTTGCCAGGCGAGCACTTTACCCACCCGGCTAGCCCGGTCGGCCAGGCAACATATAGTTATAGAGGTTAAATCATATGCTACTGTACAAGCCAATATGTTTTAGATACAATAAAAGTTCTTTAATATTTGTTTCATTTCCTAAGAAATGAGATAAATCAGGTGATATATTCAACATGGAGAGTGATTGAAAAATGTTTGACAGGATGGTTGAATGTAAGCGACAATCAACCAAAAAATGACAGACCGTAAGTTGCATCTGACATTTAATTATTCTGCATTGTTTTATTAGATTTTCACCTGCATTGAACTTTTTCATCCCCCCACCACAACTTACATCATGTTCTTTCTTGTCCAGAAACTCATACATTGAATGTCGTAATAAAAGTAAGAAGGCTGTTCAAGTTAAGAATGTAGCAGATTACAATTTGCTTTGTTCAACCATCCAGCTTTATTTTCTGTAAATGTTTTCATTTTATAAAGCTTGCAACAATAGTAAAACGGTCATTAATTGGTTCAAATTTGATTTTGAACAGGCTAAGGGTAGAAACTTGCTTCTTGTCTAAATGGTAGTCTCATGTCAAAGCATTGTTGTCATTTTGGGTTTTACTTGCAGCAACTAAAATGCAACAAACCAGGTCCCAGGTCATATAAAATGGAAACATTTAAGATTTCAGTAACCAAAAGAATTAGATCACTATGTCAAATTGGGAGAAAACCCACTAAGGTGGGTTTCTCTCCCAATAATAGGAAGAGATGAGTGTGTCCAATTCTGGGTCTTTACAATACACCATTTCCTCTCATCTGTCTCGACTTACGACAGAGAGCCACAGCTTTGGTTCTTGCTTTATCTGGTAAAGTTTATTGTTGATGTTACTTTTCCAAATCAATGACTAGTTGTTGTAGCATGCAATGTGAATGATAGGCTTATAGTCGCTGTAAGCAACCCAAGGATGTTGTTAGAGAGATAATTGGGGACGTTTAGCAGCACATGATCAGCACTTTCATTTCCTGGAATCCCAGAATGACCAGGGATCCAGCAAAAACTGATTGACTGATTGGACATGCTGCAGGAGATTAGCTGGGAATGAATGGCTTTCAAGATAGGAACAGGTGCATGTATACATGCGTGTACACCAAAGCTAGGAGTTTGGTAAATAAATTTGATGAATTTGAGGTGTTGGTCAAAACATTAAAAGCAGATATTGTTGGGATATCAGAGACGTGGTGCCACAGATTTGGTTTGGTTTGGTTTGGTTTTTAATGGCGCATTGGCAGCTAAGGCCATAATGCGCCAAGTCAAATTTAAAATGTTACTAAACATTTGGTAGCCAAGGCTACCACGTCAAGCAATTAATTTTTATGTAAAAAAGGTACAAATTAAAAGCATAAAAAGTATAACAGTTAGATCTTTGTATAAAAATTAAAAGATTGTAAAAAGTTAAAGACGTCGGACATATTGTCTCTGTCACCTATTATCTGACTGAGTGTAAATGGCTCAGTCAAATTATTAAAAGCGGTAAAACACACGCGTCGTGCTTCTATAAAAACAGGACATTCTATTAAAATATGACGGACGGTTAAAATAATGTTGCACATCTCGCACATAGGTGGGTCATCCGCCCTCAGCAAGTAGGAATGGGTTAGATGACTATGACCTATGCGGAGCCGAGCACGAACAACTTCCTCTCTTTGGACCCTGCGTAGACTGGACTGCCATTGCATAATTACAGGCTTAATGTGATGTAATTTATTTGTGGCCTGTCCGTGCCAAGAATCTTGCCATTGGGAAAGTAATTTAGAACGTATTATTTGCCTGTAGTCTGTATAGGGGAGTAACAGGCAATGATTATCCAGGGAAATGGCTGATTTGGCAGCAGCATCAGCCGATTCATTTCCCCGGATCCCAATGTGGCTTGGGATCCAGCAAAAGCGAATATCGAATTCTAATTTCATGAGAGAAAAAAGAATCTGCCCGATCCTGGACAGGATCGGATGAGGGTTAAAACTCACCGATACCAGAGCCTGTAACACGCTCGATGAATCGCAATAAATCATATACCTGTGGCCATCAGTGGCCATATATATCTGGGTAAAAGATTTCATATTGTTCAATTAGAGATTTGTTAAGCTGTTTTATATTCTGTTGAGAAAGAGTACTTTTCCCCCATTCTTGCAGGGACAGAGAACCTGTGAAGGAGCAGTGAAACTAGTTTTGGCTATTTTAGAAAGGTCTAGCTGCCAATTTTCGAGTAATGAGCAAAGACATATGCCAACAGGTTGATTTATTGATCGATAAATGGCATACAAGTTCTCCCCATCTAGAGTAAATAAATGTTTCCATGCTGGATGAAAGGGTTTACTTTTGATTTTGACAGCATAATTTAACAGTAAAATTTGTCTTTGTAGAGAGAGAGTGGAGGATCATTAGCTTCAGCGTAAAGGCTCTGGCCTGGAGATGTGTGGTAGGCTCCAAGATCAATGCGCAGGCCACTGTGGTGAATAGGGTCCAAAAACCTTAAGATGCTCGGTCTAACAGAGTTGTAAACTGGAGATCCATAGTCCAATCTTGATCTTACGATAGCGTGATATAAATGAAGAAGTGTATGATGGTCAGCACTTCATGATGTAGCTGATGATACTCTCAATATATTTAATTTCTTGAAACAGGTGAATCTAAGTTGTTTGATATGGTCATTAAAGTTTAATTTTTTATCTAAAGTTAAGCCAAGAAATCGGATAGTAGGCGCAACAGGTATGTCGTAGTTTCCCAGCTTCAGAATTGGGTCAGGATGGAGATTACGTCTTCTACAGAAATGAATTGCAACAGTTTTTTCAGGTGATATGCGAAAACCGTTATTTGCAGCCTAAGTTGTAATCTTATTAAGAGCTCCTTGCAGTTGTTGTTGTATTTGAGGTTTTTGGCACAAGGGCCTCTTGGGCCATATTGCGCCTGTTCATGGTTTGGGTATCACCGATTTCACGTTATGATCAGATGCTATTATATAAATTTATGCGTTTTAAATACTTAAACAGATCCTTGAAATTTGCTTCATTACCAAGAATATGTGATAAGGTTAAGGGTTCCTGCAAGTTGGAGAGGAAGCTGAAGCTGGATTTACAGATAGATGAAAGGTGGGGACATTCAATGAGAATATGTTTTATTGTTAGGTGCAATTGGCAAAAAAAGCACTGAGGAGGAGTCTCTCCCAAAAGCAAATGCAGATGAGTTGGATGTGAATGACCGATGCGAAGCCTTGCCAGAATTACTTCTTGTCGCCTGTTTCTTCTAAAACTAGATGTCCACAGTTGAGGCTCTTTTTTTTATCTGGAACAGTTTAATATTGGTTTGAGATTGCCAGAGGTGAGACCATTGTTTCTAACATGTTTTTTTAATAATGGATTTGTAGTCTGTGTATGGAACTTTCAGTTGACTGTAAGATCCAGAGTCGGGTTGTTTAGCAGCCTCATCCGCATGATCATTACCTTGGATGCCGACATGACCAGGAATCCAGCAGAAGATAACCTTGTAGTTGGCTGTTTGATGGCAAAATAATTTAGACCGGATCTCTTTAAGAACGGGATGAGAGGGAGGAAAGGTAGATTGAAAGGCACTGATTGCACTTAAAGAGTCTGTATATATCAGAGATTGCTTGATATGATATTTGTTTATGTTATCTGGAGCCGGTTTTATTGAAAATAATTCTGCAGTATAGATACTGCATTCAGTGGGAAGAGAGGCAGCCGTTAAGAAAGTGGCGGAAACTGCTGCTGCACCAACAGCCGTATCTGTTTTGGAGCCGTCGGTATAGATATGAACTTGCTCTGAGTTTTCCAAATAATGCAGTTTATGTAGCTGTTGAAAGTTGGTATTTGCAAGGGAGGATTTTCCCCATCTTGAAAAGAAATTGTCGCAGAGAGGTATGAATTCAGTCCAGGGAGGTTCAGGAGTAGCAAGTCCTTGGAATATATTCTTAAAGTTAATTTTCCAACTGATCATGAGTTCTTGCAGTTGAATCCCTGTGGGGCGGTTTTCATTAGGTTTATTGAGATATAGCAGGATGTTGTTGTTGTTGTTGTTGTTGTTGTGATGGGGGTTTAATGGCGCACGAGCTGCTGGGGCTATAGTGCGCCTATTCATAGGAAAATAATAAAATATAGGAAGGTTGCTTCGTAGACCAAGGGCATGGAGGTCGCTGAGAATGCCATGACGCCAGGTAGTGTCAAATGCCTTCTCTATGTCAATGGAAACCAAAACGAGATGTTCATTTTTTACGAAGGCATTGCGAATTGCAGATTCTGCCTTAATCATGAGATCTAAGGAGGACCTGTTCTTACGAAAGCCATGCTGATTATTACTCATTACGTGTTGTGTTTCGATGGTCCAAACAAGTCGATTATGAATAATTTTTTCAAGTAATTTACTGAGGCAACTGGAGAGGGAAATTGGTCGGTAATTGTATGGCCTTGTAGGGTCTTTTCCAGGTTTCAAAAAGGCAAGAACTGTGGCATGATGCCAAGAGATGGGATAAATGTTTTCCATAAATATTCTGTTATAGTAGACCAGTAGCATTTGTAAATTTTTGTCACCAAGGTTTTGTAACATGATATAAGATATTCCATCTGGCCCAGCAGCAGCGTTGTGTGTCATTTTCATAGCATGTAGAAGTTTGTGATATTGAAGAGGCTGGTTATACGGAAGGAAAACGAGGTTCGAAAGTTTATGGCTCGTTCTTCGGTCTTGGTCTTTATTTCCTGAAAATCCGCAGAATAATTTGAGGCCACTGAAACTTTAGCAAACGTTTTGCCCAAAGCATTTGCTATGTCCTCAGGAGCAGAGAGTTCCTGCCCATTCCATGAAAGAATTGGTGAAGGGGTTGTAGGGAATTTTCCAGAAATCTGTCTGATTTTCTTCCATATTAACCTGGAGTTAGTGTTTCTGTTTATGGTAGATGCAAAATGAATCCAAGAATTCTTCTTGCCTTGCCTTTGAATGAGACATGCTTTCGCTCTTAGTTTCTTGTAATTGACAAGATTAGTTGTGGTTGGTGATCTGCGAAATAAATTCCATGCTTTATTTTTTAACTTCTTTGCTTTTGTGCAGTCTTCATTCCACCAATAGTTATGGTGCCGTCGGGACCGAGGATTCGACAATGGAATTGAACACTTAGCTGCAGATAGTAGGTATGAAGTGATATAATCTGTGGCTTCATCTATCGACTGTGTACGTATATATTGCTCATCCAGGGTGACAAAAGATTGAAATTTGACCCAGTTGGCTTGAGAGAACTTCCATTTCCTGCAGGGATTGACTAATGGTGGTTGTGCAGTGAGCAGATCACAAATAATTGGAAAATGATCACTGCCCAAGGGGTCATCTAAAACAGACCATTCTATGATTGGAAACAGAATCGGGGAACATACTGATAGATCGATTGCAGAAGTTTGTCCAGTTGGTAATTGTATGTGAGTGGGTGCACCAGTATTAAGAACAGTAAGGTTTTGTTTGTCTAGAAAAGTTTCAATTAGTCGGCCATGTGTATCTACTTTTGTTGATCCCCATAAGGGATGGTTGTTATTGAAATCACCCAACAGACAGACTGGGGGTGGCAATTGCATTAGCAGGTTTTCAAGAAACCTGGGAGATAGACTGATGCTAGTGTTAAAGCAATCTGGGTTATCAAACGTACGGCAACAACTTCAATATCAGTTTGCAAAACAATTTGTTTGGTCAGGATCTTTGAGCTGATGAAGATGGCCACACCTCCACGAACAGCATTTGAAGTATTACGATCTTGTCGATAGATGGCATAGTTCTTTATGTTGGTGGAAATTTGTGGAGTTAGGTAGGTTTCCTATAGACAGAAACCAACTGGAGAATAGCAGTGAATTAGGACTTGAATATCATTAAGGTTACTATGATATCCTCTGCAATTCCATTGTAGAATATAAGGCATTATTGGTGTTTAGTAGAAGAAGCTGTATCTGACTGTTTTTTTAATGTGGTTGGCTTGTGATGTTCAGGCTTTGGTTTGTCTTTTTTGGAGAAGAATGATCGACCGGTGTCCATTTCTTCTTCCGCATGTAATTCTAATATAGTTTCTTGTCTAGATGAGTCGAATGTATCCATAGATGTTTCTTGGATATTCTTTTTTAAATGTGAGCTCTGATTATTTGATGTAGAAGCAATCACTGTGGGAGGAGAAGGAGATGTTGCTTGTACTGTAATTGCAGTATTATTTGCCTGGTTCATCTGCTTAGGGGTATTGGACTGTTGCTGGGAGAGAACAGCCCAAGCCCAGTCAGACATTGAAGTGTTTGTAGGTACTGTAACATCGGTTTGGGTGCCCACTGATTGATACTTTTGCGCAATACTGTCGTATGTACGCTTAGTGATACTGGGAGCAATTACTTTCCTTGCTTCTTGAAAACTTACTTTATTTTCAATCTTATATGTCACAATTTTCTTTTCAGTTTTCCATTTCTCGCATGACCTGGAATAAGCAGGATGGTTGCCTTTACAGTTGGGGCAGGCCATTTCTTTTGCTGAGCAATCACTTTGAGTGTGTTCAGAGGACCCACAATTGGGGCAAACTTGATTTCCTCTGCATGCCATTTGAGAGTGGCCATACTTTTGGCACTTAAAACATCTCAAAGGATTAGGGATGTAGGGCCTAATGCGACAAAGTAGATAGCCTGCTTTTATCGATGTTGGTAGATTTGGCGTATTGAAAGTGAGAATAATGTTCCTTGTAGGTGCAAGTATATTGTCTTTTTTAGTCATAATCCTTTTGACTGCAATGACATTTTGGTCTTGAAGTTCTTGCATTATCTCCTCCTTCGTGACATTCAAAAGATCCCAGCTGGATATAATCCCTTTAGATGTATTTAGGGTAGCATGGGGAGAAACCTTTACTGGAATTCCAGCAAAGTTGGCAAGGTTTAGTAGTTTCTGCGAATGTCCATGGTTTATTGTCTCCACTAGTAGATCGCCTGATTGCAGTCTCTTGACTGTCTTAGGCGATCCTGCCAGACTTTCCAGGTGTTTTTGGATAACAAATGGAGAGAGCTTACTGAGAGGCTGATCTCCAAGAGAGTGCATTATTAGAAATGCAGGACAATTTTTCGCTGAAGAAGCGGTTTTCAACCTCTTGGGTTGTGATGTGTTATGCTCATTGTCTAACTCTGGCCGAGAGCTTGTCGGCTCGAGAGGCGGAAAGGCATGTTGATCCATGTTTGCTCCTTTTAGCCCTTGGCAGATTAGCTTTTCTGCCAAGATTTCCGGCCCCGCCACGGGGAGGCAGGAGCAGTGCCCGGTGTGACCAAGCGTAGAGTATTAAGTGTTAGTAGAAGAAGTATGAAAAATAAAGAAAGGTAGCTTTTCTTTCTTGCTCTGTACAAGTACTTTTTGTGACAGTAGCTGATATAAAAAATAAATTTCTTAAGGACAGGAACTTAATATAACTTTAAATCGCTTTTAGATAATCACTTTTTAAGCACAGAGAAAACGCTCGATCACATTCGCTTGGCACCCGGGGCCTAGCAGGATGCGTTGAGGATCAAACAGATACTGCCAGCTGGAGTGGGCTGGAGTACTTCCAATCTTTGCTGCATAATTTATCAATAACATTTTTTTCCTGAGATGCAGAGGGGATTCGTTTGCCTCAATATACTGACTGTGAACCGGAGATGTTCTGAAGGCTCCAACAGCTATCCTAAGGGTACTATGCTGGATGGTGTTCAGACGTAACAGAGAACTTTTCCTGGCGGGGTCGTAGACAGGTGCTCTATAATCCAAGCGCGATCTTATTAAAGCTCTATAAAGATGTAGGAGAGAGCTTCTGTCAGCACCCCAGGACATAGCAGAGACAGCTCTTAGGATATTCAGTTTTTTAAGACAAGTATTCCGGAGGTACGCCATATGGGAAGCAAAATTAAGTTTATTATCTAAATGTAACCCCAACAGACGGAAATTGTTGTGACAGGAATCAGGTTGTTATTTAAAAATATTTCTGGATCCAGATATAGTTTCCGTTTTTTACCGAAATGAATAGCAGCAGACTTCTTTTCTGCTAGAGAATAACCATTCCGCAATGCCCATGATTCTATTCTAGCTATAGCAATTTAAAGTTGCCTTTTGATGGTATTCATAGTCTGGGATTGAGTAGAGATAATGAGGTCATCAGCAAACATGTACGATTGTACTGTATTTGGTACATCCCTTGTCATGTTGGTGATTCTTATTGCAAATAATGTTGGACTCAGAATGGAACCCTGTGGTACACCTTCCTCTTGTTCAAATGTTTTGGATAAATTATTCATGTATCTGACCTGAAATGTTCTATGGCATAGGAAGCTTTGTATAAATTGGGGTAGATGACCTCTCAAACCGAAAGAACGAAGATCTTGAAGAACACCATATCGCCAGATGGTATCGAAGGCTTTCTCAATATCTAGATTAATCATGACCAGATGCTGTCCCCTTATGAAGGCATTACGTATATGTTTGTTATTTGGTTTTTAGGAGCATTAGCAACTAAGGCCATATTGCTCCGGGATATGCGGTGGTCATTCCCTGACCTTTCCGCATCCTCCGTATTTGGTGGTGACGGGCTCGAACCCCGGTCTAATCAAGAAGCGTGTGCTACGCACTGCTGCTTCTTCCCACCTGGCTACGGAGGCGCCGAGCATTACGTATATTTGACTCTGCTTTTATCATTATGTCTAAGGTGGAATGGTTTTTTCGAAACCCGTACTGATTACTATTTAGCAAGTTGTTAGTTTTCAGGAACCAGATTAACCGCCTGTGAACCATTTTTTCCAAGACTTTGCCTAAACAATTGGTCAGTGAAATTGGCCTATAGTTATGTGGAAAGGTACGATCCTTTTCGGGCTTTGGGAAGGCTAGAACTATTGAGTGACAGCAGGAGATTGGGTAAGCATTTTCTAAGAATATTCGGTTATAATAGTTTAACAATGATCTTTCTGCTCTGTCGTTCAGTCGTTTTAACATTATATAGTAGATCCCATCTGGACCAGCAGCACTATTTGATGTTTTATTGAGCGCTCCAAAAAGTTCTGTTAATGTGAATGGCTGGTTATGTGGATGTGAAACTCTCGTGGAAAAATTAATCTTATGCTGCTCTGCAGTTTTTTAATTTGGTTTGTAGGAGGCTATTGCTGATATACTGGCAAATGATTCCGCTAAGGCATTTGCTATTTCTCCCGGGGATGACAACTCTTTCCCTTCCCACTTTAGTATTGTAGCTGGGGACTGAATGTATTCTCCATTAAGCATTTGTATTTTCCTCCAGATAATTCTGCTGTCTGTGTCTTTGTTTATGCTCGAGGAAAAGCTAATCCAGGCATCTTTCTTTGCTTTTCGTCTTATTTGGCGGAATTTGGCTTTCAGTCTTTTGAAGTTAATTAGATTGGCAGTTGTGGGAAATTTATGAAATAAATTCCAAGTTCTATTTTTGTACTGTTTGGCATGTGTGCAATCTTGATTCCACCAGTAATTACTATGTTTCCATTTCCCTGGGAAAGATTTTGGTATTGCAGAGGTAGCAACTTGTAATATTTGATTAGTTATATGTTCTGTGGCATTGTCTATGGGTTGAGATTGGATTATTTTATTGTCTAACTGCATATGAGATGCATATTCATTCATACCAGTGTGCCCTATGAAATTTCCAAGTGGAGCGATGTAGTGAAGGAGAGTTTACCCATGTTTGCAGCTTGCAGAGAATCAAAAAGTGATCACTGTTTAGTGGATTTTCAAGAACCGACCACTCCATAATACTATATAAGGAGGGAGAACAGATCGACAGGTCTATTGCATTCACGGATCCTGTCGAAAAATGAATATAGGTAGGTTCACCAGTGTTCAGAAGGGTAAGTTGATAAGAGTCCAGAAGGGATTATATTAACTTGCCTCTCTTGTCAATTGTTAGATGTTGTTGTTGTGGGGGGTTTCATGGCGCATAAGCTACTTTGGCTATAATGCGCCTATTCATTTATATTAAAGGAAAAGGGAAAGAATCGTACTGTCTGAAATGTCCTTAATCAGAAAAGATTAAAAATTCTAGTTTGCTTCAGAAAAATGAAGAATTCAGATATATTTGCCTTGTCACCTATCAAATTCTCTAGGGTTATTGGCTGTTGAAGGATAACCAGTGATTGCAGGGTTGAAATTCTGTCTTGTTTATAATAAGGGCAGTCAATGAAAATGTGTTTAACAGTCATATTTATATAACAATGTGGACATTGTGGTGGATCATCTCCTGTGAGTAAATGAAGGTGAGTCAGGTAAGTATGACCTATTCTTACTCTTGAAAGAATTACTTCTCGTCTTGATGTCCGGACACTGGAGAGTCAGATTTTCGGAACCTGTTTAATCTGTAAGAGTTTATTATTTGTTTGTGAATGCCATAGTGCTGTCCATTCTGACAGGCATGCAGCATGAATCATTAGTGCATAGTCTGAGTCTGGAACAGGGATATTGATTAAATCTAAGCTGGTTGGGTTTTTTGCAGATTTATCAGCCTGTTCATTGCCTAAAATACCAGAATGTGCTGGTATCCAGCAGAAGGCGACAAGTTGGTGACGTTCTTTAATCTTTAGTAATAATTTTTTAATTTCAATTATAACAGGGTGAAATTTATCTGAGGAACTACACAAAGCCTTGATTGAGCTGAGGGAATCCGTGTAAATTACAGATTTTAATGAGCAGTCAGGAGGGAGAGTTTTTAAAGCTAGTTTAATTGCGAATAACTCAGCTGAGAAGATACTGAATTCAGGAGGAAGGGCTGCTGATACAATTGTATTTGGAAACACTGCAGCTGCTCCAACTTTTGAATTGGATTTAGAGCCATCTGTGTATATTGGTAAAAAATCAATATATTTTTGAGTGTGAACAGCATGAACTTGTCTGATATTTGATGATTGCAAAATATTCTTTCCCCACTGACAGAGGTAAGTGTCACAGGTCGGTATAGGAGTTTGAACCCATGGTGGTTGGGTACAAGTGGCTACTTGTTGTACGGAATGGATGGATATATTCCAAACCTGCAGTAGTTCAAGAAGGCGATGACCAGCTGGTTTTACAATGCTAGGTTTATTTCTGTACAGATTTTCTAATAGTGGATTGAAAAGATATGGCTGAATGGGATGCGAGGCACAACTTTGTATCTTTACAGAATTCTTTAGCAATAGCAATTTCCTACGTAAAGATAGTGGCGGTTCATGAGCATCAATGTAAAGGCTATGTGCTGGCGATGTTCTGAATGCACCAAGTGCAATCCTCAGTGCACTGTGTTGTACTGGATCAAGCCAGCGTAATGCGCTCTTTCTGGCAGAGTCATAAATGGGAGCTCCATAATCAAGACGGGATCTGATTAATGCCCTGTATAATTGAAGAAGGCAGGTACGATCTGCACCCCACGTTTGTTTAGATAAAGCTCTGAGTATGTTTATCTTTTTTAAGCAGGAAGTACGTACTTTTTTAATGTGTTCTAAAAAATTTAGCTTGTTGTCCATGATTAAACCTAGAAATCTAATGTTACTAGTGACTGGGATGGAAATATTAGAGATGTGAAGTTCAGGATCCAGATGAAATTTGCATTGTCTACAAAAATGGATAGCAACTGTTTTCTGCTGTGATAGCCTATAGCCATTAAGGCTGGCCCATTGCTGTATTTTATTTAATGATATCTGAGGCTGTCGTTCAATAGATCTCATATTTTGGGAATGATAGGAGATGGAAAGGTCATCCGCATAAAGGTAAGTTTCTACAGTATTTGGAAGTTGTTTAGTGATAGAATCTATTCTTAGAGCAAAAAGAGTGGCACTCAGTACTGATCCCTGTGGAACACCTTCTTCCTGAATGTAAGTTGCAGAGAGGGCATGTTGGTATCGAACTTGAAACGATCTAGTGTGTAGAAAATGATTTATAAATATAGGAAGGTTGCCCCGCAGACCAAGAGAGTAAAGGTCTCTTAGTATGCCATGCCACCAAGTGGTATCAAAAGCCTTCTCTATATCTATGGAAACCATTACTAGATGTTCATGCTTAATAAAGGCATTACGAATGGCAATTTCAGCCTTAACCATAAAGTCCAGGCATGACCTGTTTTGACGAAAGCCATACTGACTATTGCTCATTAACTGTTCTGACTCAATGATCCAGACGAGTCTACAGTGGACAATTTTTTCTAGAGTTTTGCTGAGGTAGCTTGAGAGGGATATTGGTCTATAGCTATGGTATTTGGTTGGATCTTTTCCAGGTTTTAGGAATGCCAAAACAGTAGAATGATGCCAAGAAGTTGGATAGACATTTTCTAGAAAAATACGATTGTAAAAGAGCAGAAGGAGACGCAAAGCTCTGTCATCAAGATGTTGTAGCATGACGTAATAGATTCCATCTGATCCGGCAGCACCATTGTGGGCTGTTCCGATAGCATGCAAGAGTTCGGAATATTTTAGGGGTTGGTTATACGGCAGAAGGAGAGCAGTTTGGAAGTTAACAGAGTGCTGTTCTGTAGTGTTTTTAATTCTCTGGAAAAGTGGAGTATAAGGTGCTGTCGCTGAGATTTCAGCAAATGTGTTTCCGCAAAGCATTTGCGATATCTAAAGGACTAGATAGATCTTGCCCATTACAGGACAGAATTGGTGAAGGTATGGTAGGAAACTTACCAGAAAGCTGTCTAATTTTTTTCCATATTATTTTGGTGTCAGTGTTTTTGTTAATGCTGGATGCAAAACGGATCCAGGATTCTTTCTTGGCTTGCCTTTGTATGAAACGTGCTTTTGCCTTTGACTTCTTATAATTTATTAGATTGGGTGTTGTTGGATATTGCCGAAACAAATTCCAGGCTTTATTTTTTGCTTTTTTGGCTTTTGTGCTTGTTGTTGTTGTTATGGGGGTTTTCTGGCGCATAAGCTGTTTTGGCTATAATGCGCCTATTCCTTTATTGTAATAAAATATGAGAATTTCTTGTCACGTCAGAAGAAGAGAAATCAGAAATGAGTAAAAGGTCCAATTTTCTTCAGAAAGTTAAAAAATTCAGAAATATTTGCATTGTCACCAATGACATTCTCTAAGGTTATTGGTTTCCGAAGGTTAACCAAAGATAGTAGGGTTGTATTTCTGTCTTGATTATAGTGTGGGCATTCAATGAGAATGTGTTTCACAGTCAAATTTAGAGAACAATATGGACATTGTGGTGGATCATCTCCTGTGAGTAAATGAAGGTGATTCAAATGTGTATGGCCTATTCTTGATCTTGAAAGAAGTACTTCTTCTCGTCTTGATGAACGGACACTGGAACGCCAAATTCTAGGATCCTGTTTAAATTGTAAAAGTTTGTTATTTGTTTGAGAGTGCCAGAGTGCTGTCCATTCTGTTAGGCATGCACCACGAATGATTTGTGGATAGTCTGATGCTGGAACAGGTATATTGGTTAAATTTAAGGTAGATGGATTTTTTGCAGCTTTATCGGCCAGTTCATTACCAGAAATTCCAGAATGTGCCGGAATCCAGCAGAAGGTGATCAGTTGGTGGCGCTCTTCAATCTGCAGTAATAATCTTCTAATTTCATTTATAAAAGGGTGAACTTTATCTGCGGAGTTAGATAATGCCATAATTGAGCTGAGGGAGTCAGTGTAAATAACAAATTTTAATGAGCAGTCAGAACAGAGATTTTCTAAGGCTAGTTTAATTGCATATAATTCTGCTGAGAAGATGCTGAATTCAGGTGGAAGGGATGCTGAAATAGTGGTATTTAGGAACACTGCTGCTGCTCCAACATTTGAGTTAGATTTAGAGCCATCTGTATATATTGGAGAAAAGTCAAAATATGTGAGTGTGAATTGCATGAAGTTGTTTCACATTTGATGCTTGAAGAACATTTTTCCCCCACTGGCAAAGGTAAGTGTCACAGGTGGGTAGAGGAGTACAAGTCCATGGTGGTTGAGTGCATGTTACTACTTCTTGTACAGAATGAATGGGAACATTCCAAATAATTCTGTAGAGGTTTTCTAATGGTGGATTGAATAAGTATGACTGAATTGGATGCGAGGCAAAACTTAGTATTTTAATGGCATACTTCAGTAGCAATGTTTTCCTACGTAGAGTTAAAGGGGGCTCATGTGCATCGATGTAGAGGATATGTGCTGGTGATGTTCTGAAAGCCCCAAGTGCAGTCCTCAAGGTGCTGTGCTGAACTGGATCAAGCCAGCGCAAAGCACTTGCTCTGGCAGAATCATAGACAGGCGCACCATAATCGAGACAGGATCGGATTAATGCCCTGTATAACCGAAGTAAGGAGGTGCGATCTGCACCCCATGTTAGGGCGGATAAAGTTCTGAGTATATTTAACTTTTTTAAACAGGAAGTACGTACATTTTTAATATGGTCTAAGAAATTTAATTTGTTGTCAAGGATTAATCCTAGAAATCTGATGTTAGTAGTGACTGGGATGGAGACGTTGGAAATTTGAAGTTCAGGATCAAGATGGAGTTTGCGTTGTCTACAAAAATGGATAGCAACTGTTTTCTGTTGTGAGAGCCGATAGCCATTAAGGTTGGCCCATTGTTGTATTTTATTCAGTGATATCTGAAGCTGCCTTTCAATAGATCTCATGCTTTGGGAATGACAGGAAATGGAAAGGTCATCCGCGTAAAGATATGATTCAACTGTGTTTGGAAGCTGTTTAGTGATGGAATTGATTCTAAGAGCAAAGAGCGTGGCACTCAGTACAGATCCCTGAGGAACACCTTCTTCCTGAATGAAAGTTGTAGAGAGGTCGTTTTGGTATTTTACTTGAAACGATCTAGTGTATAAAAAGTTCTGAACAAATATGGGAAGATTGCCCCGTAGACCGAGAGAATAAAGATCACTAAGTATGCCATGTCGCCAGGTGGTGTCAAAAGCCTTCTGTATATCTATAGAAACCAATACCAGATGCTCGTGTTTAACAAAAGCATTGCGAATGGCAAATTCAGCCTTGATCATGAGATCTAAGCATGATCTGTTTTGTCAAAAGCCATGCTGACTATTGCTCATTAGATGTTGAGACTCTATGATCCAGACGAGTCTACTGTGGACAATTTTTTCAAGGATTTTGCTGAGGCAGCTGGACAGAGATATTGGTCTATAGTTATGGGGATTGGTTGGATCTTTTCCAGGCTTCAGGAACGCCAAAACAATAGAGTGGTGCCAAGAAGCTGGATAAATTTTTTCTAAAAAAATACGGTTGTAAATGACCAGGAGGAGGCGCAAAGCTTTGTCATCAAGATGCTGCAGCATGACATAATAGATGCCATCTGGTCCTGCGGCACCATTACGAGCTGTTTTAGTGGTATGCAATAGTTCAGAATATTGTAGAGGTTTGTTATATGGTAGAATGAGTGCAGTTTGGAAGTTAATAGAATACTGTTCTCGACTGTTTTTAATTTGTTGGAAAGATGTAGTATAAGCTGATGTTGCTGAGATCTCAGCAAAAGTATTGCCCAAAGCATTGGCTATATCCGAGGGACTAGATAAATCTCGCCCATTCCAGGAGAGGACTGGAGAAGGTATGGTTGGAAACTTACCAGAAAGCTGTCTAATTTTTTTCCAAATTAATTTGCTGTCAGTGTTTCTGTTAATTGTTGAGGCAAAACGGATCCAGGATTCTTTTTTGGCTTGCCTCTGTATGAAACGTGCTTTTACCCTTTCTTTCTTATAATTTATCAGATTGGCTGTGATTGGATATTGCCGAAACAAATTCCGTTCTTTATTTTTTGCCTTTTTTGCTTTGGTGCATTCCTCATTCCACTAATAATTATAGTGCTTACGGCCCGGGGGATTTGATAATGGTATTGTATCTTTAGCCACGTTAAAGAGATGCGACGTGATGTAATCTGTCACATCATCAATACGCTGGAGATGGATTTTTTTCTCATCGAAAGAGATTGATGACTGAAATTTTGCCCAGTTTGCTCTTGTATATTTCCATTTCCTGAAGGGTTTAGTTAAAGGAGTCTGTGCTATCAATACCTTGCATACGATTGGGAAGTGATCACTGCCCATAGGATCGTTTATAACATACCACTCTATGGTCGGGACCAGTACTGGAGAACAAATGGAAAGATTTATTGTTGAGGTATGTCCAGTTGGGAGGTGAATGTGAGTGTGCATGCCAGTATTCAGTATGGCTAGGTTTAGTGCCTCTAAAAGGCTTTCAATGAGTCTACCTCGTCTATCTAATTTAGTAGCACCCCATAGTGGGTGGTGACCATTAAAGTCCCCTAAAATACAGAAAGGTGGAGGTATCTGTATGATGAGGTCTTCAAGTTCTTTTAAACAGTATGTATGGTTTGGCTGCAAGTAGATTGACACAAGTGTTAATGAAATATGGAGCGTTATACGAACAGCAACAGCTTCTATTTCAGTTTGTAGTGGGATACGCTTTGTTGGGATCTTTGAATTTATCAGGATTGCAACACCACCATGGGCAGCATTTGCTGTATTACGATCTCTTCGATAAAGGCAACAGTTCTTTATCGAAGGAGAAATTTGTGAAGTTAAGTAAGTTTCTTGGAGACAAAGAGCAACTGGCGAATACCGATTAATCAGATCATGGATATCGTCTGTGTTGCAACGAAAGCCTCTGCAGTTCCATTGCAAAATACAAGGCATTATTTGTGTTTAACTGATGGAGCTGTATCTGACTGCTTTTTGAAGGTGACTGGCTTATGACGTTCTAATTTTGATTTATCTTTTTTGGAGAAAACTGGCCGACCAGTGTCCATTTCTTCTTCTTCAGCGTGAATTTCTAAAATTAGATCTTCCTGTATAGATGTGCCATCTGTATCCATGGTTGTGTCCTGGTTATTTTTCATTGCATTTGAGTTTGTAATATTGGATGTAGTAGTACTCATTGGAGCAGGAGATGCTGCTGGTATTGTCAGAGGAGTATTGTTTGCTTGGTCTGAGACTTTGGGTTGTTGTTTACGTACACTTGGTTGTTTCTCAGAGAGGATAGTTCTAGCCCAATCAGAAATTGATTTATTAGTGGAAACGGTGACATCTGTTTGAGTGGAGACTGTTTCATATTTTTTTACTGCATTGGCATAGGTTAAATTTTTGTTTATAGCAGGTGTAACTTGTTTTCTTGCTTCTTGGTAGCTGACTTTATTCTCAACCTTGTATTTTACTATTTTTTTCTCTGTTTTCCATTTTTCACAAGTTTTGGAATATGCAGGGTGGTCACCTTTGCAGTTAGCGCACGCCATTTTTGTAGCCGAGCAGTCACTTTGATTGTGTTCTGAGGACCCACAATTGGGGCAGACTGGAACTCCTCTGCACACAGTTTGCGAATGGCCATACTTTTGGCATTTGTAACATCGTAAAGGATTGGGAATATATGGGCGAATGCGGCATAGTAAATAACCTGCTTTTACAGATGTGGGTAAGTCAGGGGTATTGAACGTGAGAATAATGTTTCTGGTAGGTGTAAGTTGATTGTCTTTTTTAGTCATTATGCGCTTTGCTTCAATGACATTTTGTCCCTGCACCTCTTGGGTTATTTCTCCCTCGCTGACATTTAGAAGATCCCAACAGGATATCACACCCTTAGATGAATTTAGGGTTGCGTGAGGAGATATTTTTACTGGGATACCAGTAAAATTACTAAGTTGTAAAAGTTTCTCCGAATGTCTGTGGTTATTAGTTTCCACTAATAGATCTGTTGATTGCAGTCTCTTAACAGTCTTAGGAGATCCTGCAATACCTTCCAGATGTTTTTGAATCACAAAGGGAGACAGTTTACTCATAGGTTGACTAGAGAGGGAGTGGAAAATTAGAAACGATGGGCAGGGTTGCTCAATCCTGTCAGTTTTCAGTCTTTTGGTGTTATTACCTAAATCGAGATTTGTGTCACGGTCATTGTAATTTTCTGTCCTGGAGCTCGAAGGCTCTAATGGTGGATAAGTATTTTTATCCATGTTAGCTTCTTTTGGCCCTGGGGGTTTTTCTTTACCTCCCAGGTTACCGGCCCTGCCTCGGGGAGGCAGGAGCAGTGCCACGAGGTGACCAGCGGCTGTTAGTTGAGTTAGTACTAAAGGAAAAAGAAACAGAAAGGTGTCTTTCCTTTCTGGGCCTTTGCCTACTACTTGTAGAGCGAAAGAGCTACTGAAATATAAAATGAAATGAAGAAAATGCAATTCAGAAATAAACAGAATATGTATTGGCAAAAGCTCTTTAGATAGTTCACTTGTATAAACGCACTGAAATCGCTTGGCCACGGAACGCTTGGCACCGGGGCCAGCTTTTGT
Source organism: Mastigoproctus giganteus (assembly GCF_048544385.1). NCBI lineage: Eukaryota > Metazoa > Arthropoda > Arachnida > Uropygi > Thelyphonidae > Mastigoproctus > Mastigoproctus giganteus. Next base: position 159,211,778 of record NC_143579.1, read on the forward strand.
GCATTGCTCATTCCACCAATAATTATAATGCTTATGAACCGAGGGATTTGATAGTGGTATTGTTTCTTTAGCCACATTTAGGAGATGTGACGTGATGTATTCTGTCACATCATCGATAGGCTGGAGACGGATATTTTCCTCATCAAAAGATATTGATGACCGGAATTTTGCCCAGTTTGCTTGGGCAAATTTCCATTTTCTGCAGTGTTGAGCTGGAGGAGCCTGTGCTATTAATAGGTTGCATATGATTGGGAAGTGATCACTACCCATTATATCATTTAAAACATACCACTCTATGGTCGGGACAAGTAATGGAGAACAAATGGAGAGATCTATGGCTGAGGCAATTGGGAGCTGAACGTGAGTGTGTGTGTGTGTGTGCCAGTATTGAGTATAGTGAGGTTTATTGACCCTGTTAGGCTCTCAATGAGTCTACCTCGTCTATCTAATTTAGGATCGCCCCATAAGGGGTGGTGCCCGTTGAAGTCCCCTAACATACAGAGAGGTGGAGGTATCTGTATAAGGAGATCTTCAGGATCTTTTAAACAGTAGGTACGGTTTGGCTGTAAGTAGATTGATACTAAAGTTATTTCAATATGGAGCGTTATACGCACAGCTTGATTTTTTCATTTGATTTAAGAAGTACTGGCGCAAGAGCTACTGCGGCTAAAATGCGCCTGTAAAATTTTATATTTTACATAATGGTTTTGTTCTAATTCGTATATTGCTGCTAATGATTTCCAAGAGTAATAGAGAATGACTATAGCTTGCTTTAGAGATAATATTTAGTTTTATATTTGATTGTAGTAATTTATTTTCTTGAGGAACTGAAAAACATCTGCTGTATTTTTTCTATCTTCCAGTATGGTTTTGAGAGTGAGGGAGTGATGTTTGTTTAGCTCTTTGAAGGAGTTTCGGCGCTCATCTGCAAAAGCTGTACAAGTAATCAGTACATGTTCTACTGTTTGTTGTGTGTGACAGATAGGGCATAGAGGGGGATCCTCTCCTCGCAAAAGATAAGAGTGACTGAAATACGTGTGTCCTATCCTTAACCTAGCAAGTATCACTTCATTGCGTCTATTTTTCTGAAAGCTGGATTTCCATGGTTGGAGTAATCTTTTAATCTGATGCAATTTGTTAGTGGTAAGTACTTGCCATTGCTGCTGCCAGTGATGTATCCCACTGTGATCAATAACGTGTTTATAGTCTGAGAAAGGGATATATTCTGAGGCAGAAATATTGTTGTTAGCTTCTTTGGCAGCTCTGTCTGCTTGCTCGTTACCATGTATTCCGACATGGCTTGGGATCCAGCAAAATCTAATGTTACGACGTTGTTCAAGGAGTTTTGATATTTTGTATTGAATCTGCTGTTGTAGTGGATGTTTGCTAGAACTGATATTTTGTATTGCCATCATGGAACTACGGGAGTCAGTAATATATACGCACAGCAACAGCTTCTATTTCAGTTTGAAGTGGATTTGATTTGATTTGATTTTTTATGGCGCATTGGCAGCTAAGGCCATAATGCGCCAAGTCAAATTTAAAACATTACTAAACATTTTGGTAGCCAAGGCTACCATGTCAAGCAATTAATTTTTATGTAAAAAAAAGGTACAAATTAAAAGCATAAAAAGTATAAAACTTAGATCTTTGTATAAAAATTAAAAGATTGTAAAAAGTTAAAGACATCGGATATATTGTGTCTGTCACCTATAATCTGACTGAGTGTAAATGGCTCAGTCAAATTATTAAACGCGGTAAAACACACGCGTCGTGCTTCTATAAAAACAGGACATTCTATTAAAATATGACTAACAGTTAAAATAACATTACACATCTCGCACATAGGTGGGTCATCCGCCCTCAGCAAGTAGGAACGGGTTAGATAACTATGACCTATGCGGAGACGAGAAAGAACAACTTCCTCTCTTCGGACACTGCGTAGACTGGACTGCCACTGCATAATTATAGGCTTAATGTGATGAAATTTATTTGTGGCCTGTCCGTGCCAAGAACCTTGCCATTGGGAAAGTAATTTAGAATGTATTATTTGCCTGTAGTCTGTATAGGGGACTGACAGGCAATGATTATCCAGGGAAATGGCTGATTTGGCAGCGGCATCAGCCGATTCATTTCCCCGGATCCCAATGTGGCTTGGGATTCAGGAAAAGCGAATATCGAATTCTAATTTCACGAGAGAAAAAAGAATCCGCCGGATCCTGGACAGGATCGGATGAAGGTTAAAACTCGCCGATACCAGCTCCTGTAACACGCTCGACGAATCGCAGTAAATCGTATACCTCTGGTAGTCACGATTTTTAATATGATCTAGGGCTGATTGTATTGCATGCAACTCTGCAGTATAAATGCTAGTTTCTTGTGGGATCTTATAGGATAATGTTATGTGAGGGAACACAACAGCAGATCCCACATAACATTCTAACTTTGAACCATCTGTGTAGACTGGCAGAAAGTCAGAATACTGCTGTTTTGTTTGTTTTGTTGTTTTGGGTTTTTTGGCACAAGGGCCTCCTGGGCCATATTGTGCCTTTTCATTATTAACTTATGACTGAGTTATTAATATAATTGTTGTCAGAGGCCATTATATACATTTATGCTCTTCAATTATCTAAACAGTGCTTCAAAATTAGCATTATTTCCAAGTATGTTTAGTAAATTTAAAGGTACCAGCAGATTGGATGCAGAATAAAAAGTGGATTTCCGGTTACTTGAATAATTAGGGCATTCTATTAGAATATGTTTGATTGTTAGCTGAGTCTGACAGAATGAACATTGAGGTGGGTTTTCTCCCATAAGCAAGAACAAATGAGTTGTATATGTGTGTCCAATACGGAGTCTTGCCAAAATCACTTCTTCACGTCTGCTTTTCCTGAAACTAGAAGTTCACAACTGAGGTTCTTTTTTAATCTGAAACAGTTTATTATTCACTTGTGTTTGCCACAGATTAGTCCATTGAAGCCTACATGCTGTTTTAATAGTGGATTTATAACCAATGTGTGGGACTTTCAGATGATAGAGTGATCTATTTGTAGGATGTTTAGCAGCACGATCTGCACTTTCATTACCTGGGATGCCGACATGTCCAGGGATCCAGCAGAAGGTAACCAACTGTTTGGATGTTTGATATTGGTATAATTGAGACCGTATCTGTTTCAGAATGGGATGTTGGGAAGAAGTAGTAGATTGAATGGCAGTGATGGCACTTAAGGAGTCTGTGTATATAAGAGCTTTTTTGATTTGCTGTTTGGTTATATTATCTAGAGCTAGTTTTATTGCATACACTTCTGCGGTATAGATACTGCATTCTGTCGGAAGAGACACAGCTATTGAAAAAGCAGAAGAAATTGCTGCAGCACCTACAGCTTCATCTGTTTTGGAGCCGTCTGTATATATGTGAAATTTCTCTGCGTTTTCTAAGGCGTGGGCTTTATGCAGCTGCTGGAAGTTGTTGTTTGGCAGGGAGCTTTTTCTCCATCTCAGAACGAAATTATCACAGAGATGTGAGTAATGAGACCATGGATGTTCAGGAGGAGCTACGTCTTCAAGGATATGCTGGAAGTTAATATTCCAACTGAGCATCAGTTCTTGCAATCTAATACCCGCAGGGCGGTTTTCATATTGAGGGTCAAACTGGTATTCCCAGCAAGGATGAGATGGAATACTTTTTATTTTTGCAGCATAGCTACATAGTAAGGATCTTCGTCTAAGGTGTAATGGCGGTTCATTTGCGTCAATATACAGGCTGTGGACTGGAGACGTTCTGAAGGCTCCTGTGACTATCCTTAGGGCACTATGTCGAACAGTATTTAGACGTAACAAGGAATTGTTTCTTGCAGAGTCATAGACAGGTGACCCGTAATCTAAGCGGGACCGGATAAAACTTTTATAAAGATGTGTGAGGGAGTGTCTATCAGCACCCCAGGAGTTAGATGACACAGCTCTTAAGATGTTCAATTTCTTTTGACAGGCCGTTCTAAGGTAGGCTATGTGATTGGAAAAATTAAGTTTACTGTCTAGATATAAACCCAATAAACGAAAATTGTTGGTAAGAGGAATCCGATTGTTCTTTAAATATATTTCAGGATCTGGATGTAATTTTCGTATTTTACAGAAATGAATTGCAGTTGATTTATTTTCTGCTAATGAATATCCATTCCATTGCGCCCACAATTCTATTTTGGCTATGGACAGTTGAAGTTGCCTTTCAATGGAAATCTTTGTTTGTGACTGACAAGAGAAAAAAACAGGTCATCGGCAAACATGTATGATTTAACTGTTTTTGGTATGTCTTGTGTTATATTTGTAATTCTTATTGTGAATAATGTTGCACTCAGGATGGAACCCTGTGGTACACCCTCCTCTTGTTCAAATGATTTGGATATAGCGTTCCTATATCTGACCTGAAAAGTTCTGTAGTGTAGGAAATTTTGTATAAATTGGAGTAACTGCCCCCTCAGACCGAAGGAACGAAGATCCTGAAGGACACCATATCGCCAAGTGGTATCAAACGCTTTCTCAATATCAAGATTGACCATAACCAGATGTTGTCTCCTGATGAAAGCATTGCGGATATTTGTTTCTGCTTTAATCATCACATCTAAGGCTGAGCGGTTTTTCCGAAAACCATACTGATTCCGGTTTAGCAGATTGTTTGTTTCCAGAAGCCATGTTAACCGCCTGTGCACCATTTTTTCTAAGACTTTGCCTAAACAGCTAGTCAGCGATATCGGCCTGTAATTATTCGGTATGGTATGATCCTTACCTGGCTTCGGAAAGGCCAGTACAATTGAGTGGCGCCATGAGTGCGGATAAGTATTTTCTAAATATATTCGATTGTAGAATCTCAGTAGGGAACTTAGTGCTTTATTATTTAACTTTTTTAACATTATATAGCATACTCCATCCGGGCCGGCAGCAGTACTTGATGTTTTGTTTAGAGACTCAAAAAGTTCCTTTAACGTGAATGGCTGATTGTACGGCTGAGATGCCTTAGTATAAAAATTTATTTTATGTTGTTCTGCAGTTGCCTTAATTTTTTGGAAGGGTTGACTGTATGTGGACACTGCTACACTGCTGATATACTGGCGAAAGACTCAGCTAATGCGTTTGCTATTTCTTTTCAATCAGACAATTCTTGCCCTTTCCAGTTCAGGATTGAGGCTGGAGACTGCACAAATTTGCCGTTAAGTGCTTGAATTTTCTTCCAGATGAGTCTGCTGTCCGTATCCTTGTTTATGGTGGAAGCAAAACTTATCCAGGCATCTTTCTTTGTTTTTATTCTTGTTTGGCGGAATTTGGACTTGAGTCTTTTAAAGTTAATAAAATTAGCAGTTGTAGGAAATTTTCTAAACAGATTCCAAGCCCATTTTTTGTCTGTTAAGCATGTGTGCATTCCTGATTCCACCAGTAATGACTCTGTCTGCGTTTCCCAGATAAAGATTTTGGTATTGCAGAATTTGCAGCTTGTAATATTTGATTCGTCATATGATTGTTGACACTATCTATGGGCTGAGACTGGACTATCTCATCATCAAACTGGATTAGGGAGGAAAATTTATGCCAGTTTGCCTTATAGAATTTCCACGTGGATCGCTGCAATGGAGACAAGTTTACTTGTGTTTGGATATTGCAAAGAATCGGTAAGTGATCACTGTTTAGCGGGTTATCGAGAACTGACCAGCCCATATTGGCATAAATGGAGGGAGAGCAGATTGAAAGGTCTATTGCAGTCATGGATCCTGTAGTAAAATGGACATAGGTGGGTTCACCAGTGTTTAACAGAGTAAGATTATGAGCATCAAGCAGCAATTCTATTATTTTACCCCTTTTGTCAATTTTTGGCGATCCCCATAGAGGATGATGAGCATTAAAGTCACCCAGTAAGCAGAAAGGAAATGGCAGCTGATCTACTAGCTTTTCTAAATCATCTGAGGAGAAAGCAAAATTAGGAGGGAGATATATAGAGGCTACTGTAATGGTGATACCAATTTCAATGCGCACTGCCACTACTTCAAAAGGAGTCTGAAGGGAAACATGCTTGGATGGAACGTTATTTCTGATAGCCACCCCTCCATGAGCTGGCGTGTCAATACTCCTATCTCGTCTAAAGATGGTATAATTTTTGATGGAAGGACATACTCATGAATTTAGGAGAGTTTCCTGGAAGGCTATGCCAGCTGGTTCATACCGATCGATTAGATCCTGCAAATCATCTTTTGCATTCCAAAATCCTCTGCAATTCCACTGAAGGATTTTTTCCATTATGTGGTTTTTTGTGTTGTTTTCGACTCTGACTGTTTTTTAGTTGCAGCTTGCTTGTATCGATCAGAATACTGCTGTCTATGTGATGCAAAGAGTTGCTGGTAGACAGATGGCGGTGTAGTAGCCTTCTCCCAGATCTTAAGGGAGAAGTCGCAAGTTGGAAAATAAGCATGCCAGGGTGGAAAGAATTGCCTTGGAGACTGGGCAACGTTGTCTACCGTCAAGTTTAGCTCATTCAGCAGCCCGTGAATGCGAATACCAAAAGGTTTGTCAAAAGGCAGTCCGAAGGGTGTTGTAGAGGTTTTCCCAGCACGGCTAAAAAACGGATGGCCACTTGGGATGATTAGGCAGGGATTTTAATTTGAAGACGTACTGTAAGGACAACTGCTTACGCCGAAGAGACAGAGATGGTTCATTTGCTTCAACGTAAAGTAAAGGCTTTGGATAGGAGATGTGCGAAATGCTTCAGTGGCTGTCCGGATGGCTTGATGGTGGATTGGATCTAACCACCGAAGTGCACTATCTCTAGCAGAACCATAAACCTGAGACCCATAGTCAAGTTTGGAACGGACAAGTGCTCGGTAAAGACGAAGAAGGGTAGAACGATCTGCGCCCCATGAAGTTGACGAAAGGGCACGAAGGATGTTAAGCCCTTTGACACATCTTGTCCTCAGCTGACGAATATGTTGTAAAAATGTCAGCTTTTTGTCGAAAATAAGTCCAAGGAATTTGAATTCTGCTACAACTGGGATGTTATTTTGCCCAAGCATTAATTCTGGGCCAGGATGAAGATTATGTTTTCGACAGAAGCGTACACAAACAGTCTTCTGTGATGAAAATCTGAACCCATTAGCCAAAGACCAAGCTGTAAGATGATCAATGGTTTTCTGCAGTTGCCTTTCAATGACCCTCATATTGCACGAATGACAAAATATAGCAAAGTCGTCAACATAGAGGGCATTGTTTACAGTGGGTGGAAGTTGTTCTGTGATAGTTTATTTTGATTGCGAAAAGCGTGACACTAAGAACGGATCCTTGTGGGACTCCCTCTTCCTGAGAGAAAACTCGAGAGAGAGGGTGGATCCTAAACGGACTTGAAATAGGCGATTCGAAAGAAAGTTTTTAATAAAAACAGGACGGTTACCTCTAAGACCAAAGTTATAGAGGTCTTTTAAAATTCCAAATCGCCAGGCTGTCTCGTACGCTTTTTCAATAAAGAAAACTGCTACGAGATGCTCGGATTTAATAAAAGCATCACGAATGGACGTTAACAATCGCATTAAATGATCCAGAATGGATCTGTTTCTTCAGAAGCCGCACTGTGTCCTGGAAAGCAGACCATTTGTTTCTAAAAACCATACGAGGCATGCCTTAACCATTCTTTCCAGGACTTTGCACAAACAGCTTGTCAGAGCAAAAAGGATGATAGTTACTTGGATTGCTAAAATCTTTTCCTGGTTTTGGGAAAGCAAGGACGATAGCCCTTTGCCAGGAATCTGGAAATTGTTTGTGAATAAAAATTCTGTTAAACAAGACTAAAAGGTGATCCTTAGATTGTGGTGAGAGGTGTTTTAACATTTCGTAGTGGATGTCATGAGGCACCACAGCACTTGCATGCGTGAGAAAGAGTGCTGCATTTAACTCTTCCTGTAAACAGGGCTTGTTATACAATTCAAGCCCTTTTGAAGAGAAGTTCGGTGGGTTTTTCTCAATTTACTTTTTCAGGGCCAAAAACTCTGTGGGAAAAGATGTTATTGCAGAGATTTTTGCAAATGTTTCCCCTAAAGTATTTGCAACTGCAGTTCAATCTGCAATTGGACATCTGTTGTGCTTGAGGATCACTGAAGGGCATGGTGAATATTTTCCCTTCATTTTCCGGATTTTATCCCACACTACTTTTGAGCTAGCAGACTGAGTTATGGAAGATGTAAAACGAATCCAAGGTTTCCTTTGGCTCTGACGTCGTACATAACGCGCTTTCGCACGTGCACGTTTGAATGATATTAAATTTTCAGTTGTGGGATATAGGCGGAATATCCCCCAGGCTTTGTTTTGTGCTTTTTTTGCTGCCGTGCATTCTGTATTCCACCAAAGTTTGGGAAATAGTGGGAACCGGCTGGATGATTTCGGGATTGCAATTGCAGCTGCTTGGACAATCGTTTCTGTGACATACATGACTGCTTCATTGATTGGCTCCTGACTGACTGTAGCGATGTCAAGTTTTGCCAGATATTGAAATGCATTCCAGTCAGCCTGATCAATCTTCCACCGCGGTAAACTAAATGGCAGACATGGTCTACCACTAGTTAGGGTGGTTAACACGGGGAAGTGATCGCTTCCATATGGATTTTCTTCTATCTCCCAAGTAAGTGAAGGAAGGAGAGAAGGGGAGCAGATAGAAATGGCAGAGAATGTACAGGTAGGCATGTGGAAGAAGGTGTTTGTTCCCACATTTAAGAGGGAGAGGTCATTGTCAGTGAGCATATGCTCTATGACTCGTCCCCTTCGATTGATGTTAGCACAACCCCACAGAGTATTATGTCCATTGAAATCCCCAAGAATTAAACAAGGGGAAGGCAATTGCATGATAAGACCATCAAGGTCTTTCTGTGGGATGTCAATCCCAGGTGGCAAATAAATAGGGCAGACAGTTAATAAGAACCCCACTGTAAGGCGAATTGCGACAGCCTCAATGCTAGTTGTAAGCTGCAAAGGCTGAATGCTCCTGGTTCTAACAAGTTTCCCATCCCTATGCGCATAATTCTGTTGACGGCAATAACTACCTGTGACTTCAATTCTGAGCAGATTTCCTCCTCGGTAACGTCGAGAAGGTCCCACTCTGAAATTACACCTCTCAATGAATTTAGTGTTCTGTGTGGTATCACTGTTATAGGTATTCCTCCGATTGATGTTAATCGGAGTAGATGTTCAGATTGCCTGTCATTTTTAGATTCAATCAAGAGATCCCCAGAACGGAGTATCTTAACTGATTTGGGTGAACCTGCTAACCCATCTAACCCTTTTTGTATAAAAAAGGGTGACATTTTACCAATCAGTTTTTCACCGGTGGAATGTATAATTAGGAACCTTGGAACAGGTCCCGATGGTACTTCAGTTCGCTGCCTCTTTGTACTAACAATACTATCTGTGTCTTCGTCTCTGTTTGCAGATAGGGACCAGGTTGGGGCCCTTGAGGAAGTAAGTTTATCAGGATTCATATAAATTTTAAGTGGTTCAGTGCATGGGCTCCCCACCCACCATGGAGCACAAAGGGACGCCCACTATCCGGCATGCAATAAATGCGCTCGGGAGTTGAATGCCAGGCCTACCCAGACACCATACCCGCACCGCCGTCAGCCTGAATCCTGTCTCTCGGACCATGAGGGTAGGGGCATGGCATTGACACGGTTGACCCTTGCAGGCGAGCCTACTAGCTGATTGATCCTAGTCAGGCCTTCCAGGACCACCTGTCTTGTCGAAGCAGGGGCCAAAGTGGTGTATTGAAGCTGGGCCGCTCAACCACCAGGATCCGCCTTTCCGAATTTCCACGGGTCGCAGCGCACGGCAAACACACCGGATTTCATTGATGTAAGGCTGTGGGCGTTGGATCCCAGTGATGCTAGTCTGGAAGTCCAGCAGCGTCACTGGGAGGTCCTCTCATCACGTACAGGTGCCCACATCGAGGGGTTTGAAGTGGAATATGTTTAGTTGGGATCATTGAATTTATCAGGATTGCTACACCACTATGGGCAGCATTTGCTGTATTACGATCCCTTCGATAAAGGCAATAGTTCTTTATCGAAGGAGAAATTTGCAAAGTTAAGTAAGTTTCCTGAAGACAAAGGGCAACTGGAGAAAATCGATTATTAGATCTTGGATATCGACTGTATTGCAACGAAAGCCTCTGCAGTTCCATTTTAAAATACAAGGCATTATTTGTTTAGTTGATGGAGCTGATTCTGACTGCTTTTTGAAAGTGACTGGTTTATGGCGTTCCAATTTGTGTTTGTCTTTTTTTTTGGAAGACTGGCCGACCAGTGTCCATTTCTTCTTCTTCGGCATGGATTTCTAAAAGAGGATCTTCCTGTATAGATGTGTGATCTGTGTCCATGGTTGTGTCTCGAATATTTTTGATTATATTTGAATTTGTAATACATGGTGTGGTTGCACTCACTGGAGGAGGAGAATACGCTGGTATTGTCAGAGGAGTATTATTTGCTTGGTCTGAGAGTTTGGGTTGTTGTTTACGTACATTTGGTTTTTCCTCAGAGAGGACAGTTCTAGCCCAATCTGAAATTGAAATATTAGTAGGAACTGTAACATTAGTTTGAGTAGAGACTGTTTGGTATTTTTTACCTGCATTAGCATAGGAAATATTTTTATTCATAGTAGGTGACACTAGTCTTCTCCCTTCTGGGTAACTCACTTTGTTCTCGACCTTGTATTTTACAATTTGTTTCTTCGTTTTCCATTTTTCACAAGTTCTGGAATAGGCAGGATGATCACCTTTGCAACTTGGACAGGTCATTTTTGTAGTTGTACAGTCACTTTGTATGTGATCCGAGGAACCACAGTTGGGGCAGACAGGAACTCCTCTGCATACAGTTTGTGAGTGGCCATACTTTTGACATTTAAAACATCTTAAAGGATTGGGAATGTACGGGCGGATACGGCAAAGTAAATAACCTGCTTTTACAGAGGAGGGTAAGTTGGGCGTATTGAACGTGAGAATAATGTTTCTGTTTGGGATAAGTTGATTATCTTTTTTAGTCATTATATGTTTGGCTTGAATTACATTTTGTCCCTGCAGCTCTTGGGTAATTTCTTCCTCTGTGACATTTAACAGGTCCCAACTGGATATGACACCCTTAGATGAATTTAGGGTTGCGTGAGGAGATATTTTTACAGGAATGCCCGCAAAGTTTGTTAACTGTAAGAGTTTCTACGAATGCCTGTGGTTTGTAGTTTCCACTAGCAGGTCTCCTGATTGTAATCTCTTGACAGTCTTAGGAGATCCTGCAATAACTTTGAGATGTTTTTGTATTACGAAGGGAGACAGTTTGCTCATTGGCTGACTAGTAAGGGAGTGGAAAATTAAAAAGGATGGGCAGGGTTGCTCCATCTGTTTAGTCTTCTGTCTCTTTGGATGATCATTTTCTAAGTCGTGATTGTGGTCATGGTTACTATAATTGTCTGTTCTTGAGCTCGAAGGCTCTAACGGTGGATAATTATTTTTATCCATAATGGCTCCTTTTCGCCCTGGGGATTTCTCCTTACTGCCCAGGTTACTGGCCCTGCCACGGGGAGGCAGGAGCAGTGCCGCTTTGTGGCCAAGCGTAGAGTTAATACGGTTAGTAGAGTTAGTAAATCTAAATTAAAGAAAAAGGTGATTTCCTTTTACTGGGCTCTCTTCTTATTTCTTATAAGAGACTAGAGCTACTTAACAGAAAATTTAATAACTGCAAGAGAAAACAAAGGAAAACTTAGTCGCTGGGAAGAAAAATGCTCGATATACGCTCAATAATCACTTGGCCACGGAAAAGCTTGGCACCCGGGGCCTCAATTGTTAGAGATCCCCACATCAGATGATGAGCATTAAAGTTTCCAAGTAAGCAGAAAGGAGACGGTAACTGTTCTATTAGATTTTCTAGGTCATCTGAAGAAAATGAGAAATTAGGAGGAATATATATAGATGCTATTGTAAGAGTGACCAATTTCAATGCGTACTGCCACTACTTCAAAAGGAGTCTGAAGAGCAATATGTTTGGATGGTACGTTGTTTCTTATAAGAATCGCCACTCCTCCGCGGGCTGGTGAATGGATATGTCTATCTCTTCTAAAGATATAGTAATTTTTTATAGTAGCACATACTTGTGAATTGAAATAAGTTTCCTGTAGGGATATGCTTGCTAGATCATAACGGTGGATGAGATCACATATATCATCTTTTATACTGCGAAACCCTCTACAATTCCATTGAAGAATTATTTCCATTAAGCGGTTTTGTTGGTTGTTTTTGTTTCTGACTGCTTTTTAGTTGTGACTTGTTTGCAACAATCCGATTTTACTTTGTCTTTCTTTGGAAAGTAGGGATATGTTACATCCATTTCGTCAGTCGCATGAAGTTCTAATATGGCATCTTCTGAGTCATTGTGCTGGTCAATATCCATTCTGGTTGAATTTGGTGGTTTCAGTACCATGGTTTCTGTCACTTTTTGTTTTTATTTTGGGTTTCCATTTCTGTTGGAATGGTAATTGGTGTATTACAGGCTTGTTCAGTTTTTTGTTGCGAAGGACACTGTTCCAAACATCCCTTCCCCAATTCTTTCATACAATGGGCAAGAACTCTCTGGTTCTTAGATATAGCGAATGCCTTGGGTTTCACCCAAGGTACTCGCTATATCTAGAGAACCTTGGGTAAAACGTACATATGCAGAGGCTGCTGCATATGTACGTTTTGGATCTGTTTTTAGTATTTCCCTTCTCGCCTCTGAATATGTCACTTTATTCTCAACTTTATACTTCTGGATTTTTTTTCCTTGCTTCCAAAGTTCGAAACTTTTGGAAAAAGCAAGATCTAAGTTGACCATAACTAGATGTTGTTTCCTGACAAAGGCATTGCAGATATGAGATTCGGCTTTGATGAGCACATCTAGGGTTGATCTATTTTTTTGAAAGCCATACTGATGATCTGGAAAGAGATTCTGTGACTCCAAGATGTATGTGAGCCTACTATGAACCATCCTTTCGAAAATTTTACCCAAGCAGCTCGTGAGGGATATGGGCCTATAATTTTGAACCAGGGTAGGATCTTGTTCTGGTTTTGGTATGGCAATAATAAAAGAATGGCGCCAGGAAGAAGGATAAGCATTTTCATAGAAAATTCGATTGTAGAAGAACAACAAAGTAAGCAAGTCCTGTAGAGATAAATGTTTCAGCATAATGTAATGAATACCATCTGGGCGTGCGGCACTATTGGATGATCTATTTAATGATTCTCTGAGTTCTGTTAATATAAAAGGTTGGTTGTATGGGAAAGAGCAGCGTGTAAAGAAGTTGATTTTATGCCGTTGTTGTTGCTTGGGTTTTATTGGCGCATTAGCGACTAAGGCTATAATGCGCAAAAACCTGGTCATAAAAAGTAAAATTTTCAGTGGCCTAATGATTTAGGTCACTAAGTCAAGGTATGAAAACAAGTATAAACTAAAAGATAAATATCAGTAAACGAGTAACTATAATAAGGTAGATTTTTTAAATGTGACTAAAAAGGTTTACTGATGTCAAAAAGCTAAAAACAGCAGACACATTGTCATTGTCGGATAAAATCTGACTGAGTGTATACGGCTCAGTGAGATGGTTAAAAGTGGTAAACCGGATATTGCTAAAATATGGACAGTCAACTAAAATGTGCCTTATTGATAAAATCGTGCCACAGGACTCACACATAGGAGGGTCATCAGCCCTCAGCAAAAACGAATTAGTCAAATGACTATGTCCTATGGGGGCCCGGGCAAGAACAACTTCCTCCTTACGATTCCTGCGCAGACTAGACTGCCACGGTTCAATTACAGGCTTTATACGATATAATTTATTCGTAGTCTGTCTATTCCACGAATCTTGCCATTGGGAGTGTATCTACTCGTGTATTATTTGCCTGTAGTCTCTATAGGGGACTGACAGGCAGCGGTTATTATTGGGAGTTGCTGATTTGGCTGCGGTGTCAGCCAAATCATTTCCCCTAATCCCAACGTGGCTAGGAATCCAGCAGAAGCGGATATCATATTCACATTCACGGAGGAAGTGAATCTTCTGCTGAATACTAGACAGAACTGGATGAGGATTATATCTCTCACTTATTAAAGCCTGTAACACGCTGAGAGAGTCGGAATATAAAATGAACCGTTGGTATTGTCATTCATTAATGTGATCCAAGGCTAACTCTATAGCGTGCAGCTCTGCAATAAATATGCTGCATTCAGAGGAAATCTGCTCCGATGTAGTGCTGTCTGTAAAGACAGCAGCAGATCCCACATATGATTCAGACTTCGAACCGTCTGTGTAAACTGGCGCGAAGTCAGAATGTTCAGCTCGGTGTGCTGAATGAAGCTGCAGGTAGACCGATGATGGAGTGTCCGACTTTCCCAAATTTCTAAGGAACAAGTCACATGTTGGAACATGAGCATGCCAGGGTGGAAGGGGTTGCTTTGGTGTTTGGGCAACCTTGTGTACCTTGATATTAAGTTCTTTGAGTAGCTCTTGGAGACGAATACCAAAAGGACGATTGGCAGTCTTACGGGTGTTGTACAAATTTTCCCATCGTGGCTCAAAAACGAATGGCCACGTAGGATGGTCTGACAGGGATTTCAGTTTTAAAGCATACTTTAGAGACAACTGCTTACGTCAAAGCGATAATGGTGGTTCGTTTGCTTCGATGTATAATCTCTGGACAGGATCCAGCCAACGAAGTACAGTCTCTGGCCGAATTGTATACAAGGGACCCGTAATCTAGTCTGGATTATACAAATGCACGGTAGATGCGTAGTAGGGTGTTTCGATCTGCACCCCAAGATGTAGAGGAAAGAGAGCGCAGAATATTCAGCCCTCTTGTGCACTTTGTGCGAAGTTGACGGATGTGATCCAGAAAGGTGAGCTTTTTATCAAATATGAGTCCCAAGAATTTTGTGTCCGCTGCTATTGGAATAGCATTTTGTCCGAGCCTTAATTCAGGTTCAGGATGAAGATTACGCTTACGAGAAAAATGTACGCAAACGGTCTTCTCCGGTCAGAACCTGAAGCCATTAGCAAGTGCCCAGAAGTTAAGGCGATCAATGGATTTTTGCAGTTGTCTTTCAATAACACTCATGTTGCATGACTGACAAAATATGCTAAAGTCATCAACATAGAGGGCACTGTTTACGGTTGGAGGAAGTTGTTCTGTAATGGAATTAACTTAGATGGCGAAAAGCGTGACACTGAAAACTGATCCTTGTGGTACTCCCTCCTCTTGGCTAAAGGAACGAGAGAGTGAGGATCCCACACGAACTTGAAAAGATCGATTGGCTAGAAAGTTTTTAATAAAAATGGGGAGTTGTCCTCTAAGACCAAGGCTATGCAGATCTTTTAAGATGCCAAATCTCTAAGTTGTGTCATACGCTTTCTCCATGTCAAAGAGCACTGACACCAAGAGTTCGCGTTTTAGGAAAGCATCCCGGATGGATGTTTCCAGTCTAATAAGATGGTCCAAAGTGGACCGGTTCCTTCAGAAGCCGCACTGGATGTTGGAGAGAAGGTCATTTGATTCTAAATACCAGATGAAATGAAAATTAACCATTCTCTCCAGGATTTTGCACAGACAGCTAGTCAGAGCAATAGGACGATAATTAGTAGTGACTTTTGGATCCTTTCCTGGCTTAGCAAAGGCAAGAATGATTGCCCTGCGCCAGGAATCCGGAAAATGCCCTTCGATAAAGATTCTGTTATATAGAATGAGCAGATAATCCATAGATTTTGGTGAAAGATGCTTAATCATTTCATAATGGATGCGATCTGGTCCAACAGCCCAGACTGTTGGACCAGAATAAGAGCTCAGACTACCTTAGAGTTGGTAGACTGGTTAATGGATGATGTAAAAGGGAACCACGATTCCTTTTGACTCTGATGGCGGATATAGCGTGCTTTGGCTCGTAGGCGTTTAAAGGCTATAAGGTTGGTCGTGGTAGGACATCGGCGGAATATCCCCCACTCTTTGTTTTGAGCCTTTTTTGCTGCTGTGCATTGTGAATTCCACCAAGGTGAATTCCACCAAGAAAGGGGGAGGCAACTGAGTTACAAGATCATCAAGGTCTTCCTGGGGGATGTCAGTCCCAGATGGCAAATAAATAGAGCACACAGTTAATAAAAATCCCACTGAAAGGCGAATTGCAACAGCCTCTATGCTGGTTGTAACTATCAAGGGCTGAACTCGGGTCTGGTTGCATACAAGGATTGCCACTCCTCCATGAGCAGGACCATCCGCAATTCTATCCTTTTGAAAAAATGTGATGTTATGCATGGTGGGATCGTCATTTGCCTTTAGATAAGTCTCCTGCAAGCAAAAGCAAACTGGCTCGTGCTTTTGCAGGAGGGCCTTGATGTCATCAGTATTTCGCCGGAATCCAGCCATTATTTTGGCTTTGTGGGTCCATCAGGCGGCTTCCGAGGTGCTGAGGACTTTATTTTGTCAGTCTTGGATTTATCTTTTTTGGGGAAGAATGGACGCTGTCCTGTGTCCATTTCTTCCTCCGCAAAGAGTTCCAAGACTGAATCATCCGGTACCTCCTTGTCCTGGACATCCATTGTTTATGTTATTACTGTTGGCTCTTTACGACTTGGTTTTGGTAGTGGTGGAGCATTAGGAGGTACGGATATAGGAGTGGCAGCTGACTGCATTTTTTTGGTTGGCTTTTGTGAACTCAATAAATAGCGGGCAATCGGTGTGAATGACTCTCTTGTTGGTACAGTCATCTCAGTTTGTGTACCGATAGTGCACTTTGCAGAAACCTTCTGAGCATATGAAGGCTTCCCGCTATTTATTGGTTGAGTGCGTTTTCTAGCCTCTGGGTAGGAGATATTCAGCTCCATTTTCAATCTTTGGATCTCTTTTTCATCCTTCCACCGCTGGCATGCTCTGGAGTAGGCAGGATGATCTTGTTGGCAATTTACACAGATCAGTTTAGAAGCTGAACATTCCTTGCTCTCGTGGTCTTTCGCACCACATCGAGCACAGGCAGGGTTACCACGACAAGCCGTTTGTGAGTGGCCGTATTTTTGGCATTTAAAACACCTCTGTGGGTTAGGAATATAGATCCTCACTGGGCAGTTTAAAAACCCTGCCTTGATGGAACTAGGAGGCCGTGGGGTGTTAAATGTTAGGATGAGAACTCGGGTAGGGACGAGATTCCCTTCCTTCCGCATTGATATTCTCTTGACAGCTGTCACTCCTTGGTCTTTTAGTTCAGAGCAGATCTCTTCTTCAGAGACATGAAGAAGATCCCACTCTGAAATGACACCGCGAGAAGAGTTCAAAGTTTTGTGGGGTGTTACATTGGTCGGTATTCCCCCTATGGATGTCGCGTTTAATATTCTTTCTGCTTGCTTTGTATTTAAAGCTTCGAGAAAAAGATCGCCAGAACGCAGCTGTTTTACGGATTTTGGTGATCCTGCCAACCCTTCTAATCCTTTCTGGATGAAGAAAGGTGACATCTTCCCAATTGACTACTCTCCGGTGGAATGGAGATTGAGGAAAAGCGGTGGTATAGATGGTGGTTTATTCTCAGTTCTGGCTCTTTTGGCAGAATTGGTGTCATTCTCATCTGATCGGTTAGGTAGGGGCCTTGTTGGGGCCCCCAGAAGAAATAGAATTTAAATTACTCATAAGAGTAAGGAGAAAGTGTCTGATGCCTAAGTACCTCACCCACCACAGAGCCTACGAGGGGACGCCCACTTGTGAAGGAGCAGGTACTGCGTACACGAATGGGACGCCGAGTTCGCTTAGGAGCACCATACCCACGTTACCAATAAGTCTTTATCCCGTCCCGGGACGAAAGAGAGGGAGACTTATTGGAATGCAGTTGACCCTAGCAGTAAAAAACCACCGCCAATTGATCCCAGTCGGCCCTGTCCGGGACCTCCTGTCTTGTCGAAGCAGGGGCCAAAGTGGTGTATTAAGGCTGGGCCTCTCAACCACTAGGATCCCCTTTTCCGAAATCCACAGGTTGCGGCGCACGGCTGCACACGCCGGATTCCAAAGATGTAACCCTGGAACCAACGTATGGGCGTTAGATCCCAGTGATGCTAGTCTGGAAGTCCAGCAGCGTCACTGGGAGGTCCCCTCACCACGTACAGGTGCCGACGTCGAGGGGTTTTTATGCCGTTCTGCACTTGCTTTAATGTTTTGGAAAGAGGATGAATAGGAAGCAGAGGTAGAGATTCCGGAGGATAATATTATATTATATACTATACTATACTAAGCTTACGCTATCTAGTTCGGGATATAACGTTGTATCGTATAACAATTGCGGAAAGTTAAGAACGGAAAATCTACGGACACTTAAGTATTAATTAACTTCCAAATCTCGCGGTCTCAATTCAGAATAAAATAAGGATCCTGACTAGATCTATAAGCTACTTATAGAAAGTAATTTAATGTAACAATTGGTCAATAAAGCGGCTAAATATGGCTAAAAAAACTTCTCGTTCAGCGGAGCTGCAACTTGTTGTTGTGTATTTGGGTTTTTGGCACAAGGGCGTCTTAGGCCATATTCTGCCTGTTCAATATTTGCTTATCACGAATTTCTCATGTTATTGTGATCATAGGCTATTATAAAGATTTATCTGTTTCAAATAAGTAAACAGTTCCTCTAAATTTGCGTCATTGCCAAGAATCTGCAATAAGGTTATCGGTTCCTTCAAGTGGGATAGGGAGGTAAAGCTTGATTTTCTGGTAGTTGAAAGTTGGGGACATTCAATGAGAATATGATTTATTGCCAACTGCGACTGGCAAAAGAAACACTGAGGAGGGTTCTCTCCCATAAGAAAATACAGATGAGTTGGATGTGAATGACCGATTCGGAGCCTTGCTAGAATTACTTCTTGTCGCCTGCTTTTCCTGATACTAGATGTCCACAGTTTTGGCTCTTTTTTTATCTGCAGCAGTTTATTATTTATTTGAGCTTTCCAGAGGTCAGACCATTGCTTCCTACATGATGTTTCAATGATGGATTTGTAGTCGGTGTAGGCCACATTTTGTTGCCTGGAAGAGCCTGAGTCAGGGTGTTTAGCGGCGGCGTCCGCTTGTTTATTACCTGGAATGCCTACATGACCAGGTATCCAACAAAAGGTAACCTTCTGGTTGACTTTTTCACAGTAAAATAACTTACACCGTATCTCTTTAAGAATCGGATGAGAGGGCGACCTCTCATTTTGAATGGCAGTGATTGCGCTTAAGGAGTCTGTGTATATCAGAGATCGCTTTATATGGCTGTTGTGTATTCTATCTAGAGATAGTTTAATTGCAAATAATTCTGCAGTATAGACACTGCATTCCGTAGGAAGAGACGCAGCAACTGAGAAGGTGGAAGAAACTGCTGCAGCACCAATGGCTGCATCTGTTTTGGAGCCATCAGTATAGACAGGTACTTTATCTGAGTTTTTCAACAAATGAGTTTTATGGAGCTGTTGATACTTGATATTTGCCAGAGAGGATTTTCCCCATCTTAAAAAGAAATTGTCGCAGAGAGGTGAGAATTCAGTCGAGGGAGTTTCAGGAGTAGCAAGGTCTTGGTATATGTTGTGAAATTTAATATCCCAACTGATCACGAGTTCTTGAAGTCGAATCCCTGCGGGGCGATTTTCATTAGGCTTACTGTGATATAATTCAGCATACTGAGGATCAAACAGGTACTGCCAGCTGGGGTGGGATGGTATGCTTTTAATTTTTGCTGCATAATTACACAATAAGGATTTTCTCCTGAGATGCAAAGGGGGTTCACATTTGCCTCAATATACAGGCTGTGGACCGGAGATGTTCTGAAGGCTCCCACAGCTATCCTAAGAGCACTATGCTGTATGGTGTTCAGACGTAATAGTGAACTTTTCCTAGCGGAGTCATAGACGGGTGATCCGTAATCTAAGCGTGATGTTATTAAAGCTCTATAAGAGATGAAGGAGAGAGCTTCTGTCAGCACTCCAGGACTTAGCAGAGTCTGCTCTTAGGATGTTCAGTTTTTTAAGACATGTAGTTCGGAGGAAAGCAATATGGGAAGCAAAATTAAGTTTCTTATCTAAATATAACCCCAACAGACGAAAATTGTTAGTGACAGGAATCAGGTTGTTTTTTAAAAATATTTCTGGATCCGGGTGAAGTTTGCGTTTTTTACAAAAATGAATTGCACTAGATTTCTTTTCTGATAGGGAATAGCCATTCCGCAATGCCCATGATTCAATTTTAGCGATGGAAATTTGAAGTTGTCTTTCAATAGTGTTCATGGTTTGGGATTGACAAGAAACAACGAGGTCATCAGCAAACATATACGATTCTACTGTATTAGGTACATCCTGTGTCATGTTTGTAATTCTTATTGAAAATAACGTTGGACTAAGAATGGACCCCTGAGGAACACCCTCCTCTTATTCAAATGATTTGGATAAATCGTTCATATATCTGATTTGATATGTTCTGTGGCATAGGAAGTTTTGTATAAAGTGGGGTAAATGACCTCTCAAGCCAAAAGAATGAAGATCTTTAAGTACATCATATCGCCAGGTATTATCAAAGGCTTTCTCAATATCGAGATTGATCATGACCAGATGTTGTCTCCTTATGAAGGCATTTCGAATGTTTGCTTCTGCTTTTATCATTACATCTAACGTGGACCGGTTCTTTCGAAACCCATACTGATGTTATTTAGCAAGTTGTTAGTTTCCAGGAACCACGTTTGCCACCTGTGAACCATTTTTTCCAGGACTTTGCCTAAATAGCTGGTCAGTGAAATTGGCCTGTAATTATGCGGCCAGCTGCGATCCTTTCCTGACTTTGGAAAGGCTAGTATAATTGAGTGACACCAGGAGTTTGGGTAAGTATTTTATAGAAATATTCGATTGTAATATTTTAACAATGCCCTTTTTGTTATGTTGTTTTGTTGGCTTATCATGACATAGTAGATTCCATCTGGACCAGCAGCACTACTGGATGTTTTATTGAGCGCCCCTAAAAGTTCTGTTAATGTAAATGGCTGGTTGTACGGGTGTGAAACTCTAGTAGAGAAATTGATCTTATGCTGCTCTGATGATTTTTTAATTTGCTGAAAGATTGGGTTGTAGGTGGATATGCCTGATATACTGGCAAATGATTCGGCTAAGACATTTGCAATTTCTGCCGGAGAGGACAACTCCTTTCCTTTCCAGTTTAATATTGAAACTGGGGACTGGACATATTTGCCATCAAGTGTTTGTATTTTCTTCCAGATGAGTCTGATATCTGTGTCCTTGTTTATACTAGAGGTAAAGCTAATCCATGCTTCTTTATTGGCTTTCCTTCTTATTTGGCGGAACTTGGCTTTCATTCTTTTAAAACTAATTAGGTTACTGGTTGTGGGGAATTTGCGGAACAAATTCCAAGCCCTATTTTTTTCCTGTTTACCGTATGTACAATCCGGATTCCACCAGTAATTATTGTGTTTGTGTTTCCCAGGCAAGGACTTTGGTATTGTAGAGTTGGCAGCTTGTAATATTTGATTAGTTATATGTTGTGTGACATAATCTATGGGCTGGAGTTGAATTATTTCATCATCTAACTGAACGTTTGAAGCGTATTCATTCCAGTTGTTGTTGTTAAATTTGTTGGTGCATCAGCAACTTAGGCTATAATGCGCTGATTACTGTCTAATATCTTCTTAGTTTGTCTTAAATGTGATATGGTTTATATATTGTGATATTTATTTATCAATTTTAGGAAGAGAAAAATGTCATCCATATCCTCCCGATCTCCTAGAACACACTGTAATGATAACTGGCTGGAGTTATGAAAATGAGAGAAGAAAGCAGTTTTCCGTTTTTTCAGTTATAGCGGGCATTCCAGGATGATATGTTTTACTGTTAATAAACATAAGCAGTTGCTGCATTGTGGAGGATCATCGTTTGTTAGTAGGTAGCTATGAGTGAGGAATGTATGACTAATGCGTAATCTGGCTAGGATGGTTTCTTACTTTCTGTTTCGTCTCAGACTGGATTGCCATTGCTTGGGTTCTCTCTTGATTTCAAGAAGTTTATTATTTGCTTGATCTTGCCACATTCGTATCCAATGTTGTTTCTACATCTGTTTGATAATGGATTTATGGTCAATATAAGGAGTCCTGAAATTAGATGGTATCACATTTGAAGCACATTTAGCAGCTAAATCTGCCTGCTAGTTTCCTGGTATTCCAACATGTCCAAGGATCCAATAAAGTCGCAGAAGGTTATCAAATTGTAGCAGGATACTTAATGATTTTGTAATAACTGAAAGCAAAGGGGAGGAGAAATTGTTGAAGTTAAACATAAGAAAAGCACCTGGGGTAGATGGGATCTATCCAGTTATATTAAAGGAGGTGGGAAAGCAACTAAGCAAACTCTTAGCCATAATTATGAGAGCATCCTTGGATTCAGAGGAGGTCCCCACGGACTGGAGATGTGCAAATGTATCCCCAATTCACAAAGGGGGATCGAAGGGTGACACGAGTAATTACAGACCAGTTAGTTTAACTTCTGTTCCGGGTAAAATAATGGAGTCACTGGTTAAAGATGCATTGCAGGATCATCTAGACAAGACTGCAGCAATAATTCAGACACAGCATGGGTTTGTTAAGGGAAAGTCTTGTCTGACAAATTTGATAGGATATTATGATGTGGTTACAAAGGAACTGGATACAAAAAATATTTTGATATCATATATTTGGATTTCAGATAAGCTTTTGACACTGTTGTGCATGAAAGACTATTGTACAAATTGGAGCAGAATGGTATTAAGGGTAAGTTGCTACAATGGACAAAAGGATGGTTAAGTGGGAGAAGACAGAGGGTGGTAATCAATGGGTGCTGCTCTTCGTGGACTAATGTTATTGGTGGAGTCCCACAGGGTTCGGTGTTGGGTCCACTGTTGTTTTGTATATTTATCAATGATATTGATGAAGGTATATCAGGCTTAATGTCAAAGTTTGCAGATGATACAAAGGTTGGCAGGGTTGTTAATGACAGTACACTGCTGCAACAGGATCTAGATAATTTGGGCAGATGGGCTAAGAAGTGGCAACTGAAGTTTAACCTTGACAAATGCAAAGTACTGCATATGGGTAGAAGTAACCCCAGAGAAACGTACCAACTGTGTGGTACTACACTTAAGGTGGTAGAAAATGAAAAAGACCTGGGAGTAATTGTGCAGTCAGATATGAAGTTTTCTGAGCAATACAGACAGGCTGCCAGGGCAGGTCATGGGGTTTTGTCAATGATATATAGGAATTTTGCTAGCAGAGAGAAGGTGATTGTCCCTTTGTATAAGGCAATGGTCGGGCCACGCCTTGAGTACTGCATACAGGTCTGGAGGCCTCATTTTAGGAAGGATGTAGATTTACTTGAGCGTGTACAGAGAAGGGCAACAAGATTGGTGAGGGGAATGAAGGGTTCCTCTTACCAAGAGAGGCTTAAGTTCTGCAAATTGCAGTGGCTGGAGACTAGGCACCTGCGCGGTGATCTGATTGAGGTATATAAGGCCTTGAATTGGTTGAGCTCGCTGAATTCTGATGGGATCCTTCCACTTGTTCAGATTATGAACCTAAGGGGGCATAAATTCAAATTAAGAAAAGACAGATGTAGAATAGATGTGCAGAAATTTGCCTTTAGCCAGCGGGTGGTTAATTGCTGGAACAAACTTCCATCTGTCGATGTGGAAGTTGACAGGTTAAATAAATTTAAGGAGGAACTGGACAGGCATTTGGAGGGAATGGTGTGATTTTTTTTTTTTTTTTTTTTGGCTGATGCTGCATAAGCGCATACGCTTGCTTTCTTGCATCACATGCCACTACTACTACTACTACTACTACTATATTACTAGCTGTCCATGTCTGTGAAGTTCTAGTAGCTGTGCCCAAATTTTTTGTACCAGCGCATGACTAGGGAAGAATTTACACTGTAGAGCATTAACAGCACTTAACGAGTCCGTATATATGATATCGTTATGTATATATCGTATGTCCGTATGTATATATCGTTAGCAGTAACGATGCAAGTGAGGTTAGCAGTAACATTGCTAGCAGTGAAGCAGTGATGTTGCTCAGCGAGGGAAGCAGTAACGTTGTGAGCGGTGGAGGGTTTAAGAAAGCACTAGTGCTCACCCTAGGAAAAACACTAGATAATCACACTAGAAAGATCGCTTGGCACTCGGGGCCCAGTAATGTTGCGAGTGGTCAGCAGTAACGTTGCACTGGTGGAGGGTTTGTGAAAGCACTAGTACTTATCCTAAAGAAAGGCTAGACAATCGCACTAGAAAGATCGCTTGGCTCTTGGGGCCTTATTGGAGTGGGGATGTATGGTTTTACCTGGAAGTTCATGTATCCTGCTTTCACTGATGTTGGTAATGATGGAGTGTTAAAAGTAAGTATAATAGTGTGGATTGGTGTCAGTTTTCCATCTTTTTTAATAAGGATTCTTTTGGCATGTATAATATTTTGGTTTTGTAATTCTTGTACAATTTCCTTTTTAGAGTTTTTAATATGTTTGCATTCCACAATGACCTCTTTTGATGTGTTTAAATTTTGATATGTTGGGATTCCCATTAAAGTGACTTTAATGGGAATCCCATCAAAAGCTGTGGTTTTTAGAAGTAGCTCTGAACATTGGTCATCTGTTGTTTCTGTTAGTATGTCATCTGATTTCAAGTGGCAAACCATTTTCAGTGGACCAGCTAATTGTTCAAGACACCTCTGAATAACAAAGGGAGAAAGTTTACTGAGAGGCTGATCTGTTAGAAAGTGCAAAATCAGAAAGAGTTGAGAGATGGTTTGGTTCACATCTTTCTTTTGTCACTCGGTAGTGTAGATGGATTAGGATCATCTTGCTGCCGATGATGTTCAGTTTATCCCATTGATTCAGGTTAAACCTGGTTTCTCAAAACCATTGTTGCTTCCGTTTGCCCTAAAAGGATTACTTTTTCTTTCACGTTTCTGGTCCCGCTATAGGGAGTCAGGAGCAGTGTGATATAGTGACCAAGCAGCTGGTGAAGTTAGTTTGGTAGTGAAAAAATTAATAAATATACTAAGAAAAGCAAGGTGGATTTCCTTTGGGTTAGGTGAGTTCTTAGGTGTAGAATCACTTAAAATGAACGTAGGATAGAGAGAGAGGTGCTAGATATAAAACAGAAATGAAATGACTCAGAAAAAAATCACTCTATATGTCGCTGAATTAAATCACTTTGACACTTTCGTTTGGCACTCAGGACCGCTTCTCCATGTTTTTTAATAACCAACAGGGTATCTAGCATTATTATTATTATGTGGTCTTTTCTGTAATTTTCTATTAATCAACATTAATCATCAATTAACTCAGCAATATTAACTTTCTAAAATAGCATTTCAGGCTTCTGATTATCTTTTGATATAAAAAGTTGTAGCCTAGTTTGTTCCTACAAGTAGGAAGTGTTTTCAAGAATAAATTGTGTACACAGAATGAAATTCCCATGCTCTATGTTATGTCTAGTGTATGGGAAGATATAACCACCCATATGTGAATCATCATAGGCATACTTCATCACACTAGACATTATGTCTAATATGATGTAGATCTTCCCTGCCTTTTTGTCAGGGAAATGAGGTTATTATAATAGACCCACCAGTGTGAAGCTGTAATCAGATGATTTAATTACTGCAAAACTGGACACTGCCAAATATCTGTACTTACGTGGGTCATTGACGTAAATTGAATATCAGCTCTATCATCTGATGCTTCCACTTAGGGTGTCAATGAGCAATGCGAAAAGTACACACCTCTTTCAACATCATATCTGGTGATGGTGATAGAATATATTCAGAACTTCCTTTAAGGATCCAATTATTTTAAATATCTGTATTTGCAATTAACATACCTGTGTTAAGTAGATTTCTTCTATAAGTTATAGTTGTTATGCCATTTTCTTTTATATATGTATGTATTTGAAAATTATCTACACCTCCAACTTTCTGGTCAGGACAAACTCCTCTGTTACGACCCAATACATTAGAACACTGAAAATAAAATTAAAAAAAAAAAAATTAAAAATTAAAAAATGAAACTAAAAATAATAAAACCAGAAGTAACAAATGTAAAATCACTAATACAGTGTTGGACCATAAATGTGAGTCAGGTGCAGCCTGTATATGTCATGACATAAAATCTACAAGTGTCTGAAAGTCAGCAGGAGGGATACAACACCTTTTGTCCTCAAGAAACATGATCAATTTCTGCTTGTTCAATGGAGCTAGAAATTGATTCCTGAGACTTCATTCCAGAAGTTCCCCATAGATTTTCTACCAGATTTAGACCTGGTCACTGTGATGGCCATTGTACGGGTAAAAGTTGTCTTGTTCTTCTCGCCACCACTGGGTGACCACCTGTGCACTGTGGATTGGAGCACTGTCATCCTGAAAGACAGCATTCTCTTCATCAAAACAATGCTTGCCCACTGGATGAAGTTGATCCTTAGCATTAGTAGAGGCATATGATGCAAGAAAGCAAGCTTATGCAGCATCAGCCAAAAAAAAAAAAACCCTCCCATTTGTTCCAAATGCCTGTCCAGCTCAGCCTTAAATTTATTTAGGCTATTAGCTTCCACAACAAAAGACGGAAGCCTGTTCCACCAATCAACTACCTGCTGACGTAAGGCAAATTTGCACACATATCTATTCTACAGCTATCTTTCCTCAATTTGAAACTGTGTCCCCTCAGGTTCTTAGTCTGAGCAAGAGAAAGAATCCCATCAGCATTCAGCTTGCTCAACCCATTCAAGGCCTTATACAACTCAATCAGATCACCTTGCAGGTGCCTACTCTCCAGGTACTGCAATTTGCAGAACTTAAGCCTTTCTCGATAGCATCCCTTTGTTCGCCTCACCAATCTTGTTGCCCTTCTTTGTACTCGTTCAAGCAACTCTACATCCTTCCTAAAATGAGGCCTCCAGACCTGTACACAGTACTCTAGATGTGGCCTGACCATTGCCTTGTTATTGTTTTGTTTTTTTGGTGCAAGGGCTACTTAGGCCATATTGCACCTATCACCGTTATGAATGTTACATATGCATGGTGATTGTGATGGCACTACTCAAAAACGATCATATAATTCTATCTTTTTCGTAAAATGAAAGAACTCCAGTAGATTAGCGTCGTTACCTATGATGTGGCAGAGTGTCAAAGGTTCTTTAAGGTTTGGCATAGAGCTAAAAGTGACTTGGCGGGCAGTGGTGTATAAAGTACACTCAATAAGAATATGCTTCATTGTGAGTGGACAGTTGCACTGTGTGCAGTGTGGAGGATCGTTACCTGTGAGGAGATAAAGGTGTGTAAGATGACTGTGGCCAATTCGCGGTCTGGTTAAGATTATTTGCTCCCTCCTGTTTATACGGAAGCTGGAGGTCCATAGTTGCGGTTCAGGTTTTATTTGGAGGAGTTTATTATGCATTTGGGCTTGCCATTGAATTCTCCATTGTTCTTTACACATTCTTCGAATGTTACTTTTGTAGTCAAGATTTGGAACGTAATACTGTGATAATTCTCTGTTGGATGGATGTTTAGCGTTTGAGTTTGATTTGGGTTTTATTGGCGCATTAGCAACTTAGGCTATAATGCGCCAAGACCAGGTCATGTATAAAAGAATAAACTTTCAGTGACCTAATTAATTAGGTCACTATGTCAAAAAATTTAGCAAATGTATAAAAGGTAAATCAACAAAATTTCACAATAAAATGTAAATTTTATATATAAGCGAAAACGTTTATTGATTTTAAAAAGCTAAAAACAGCAGACACGTGGTCATTGTCGGATAAAATCTGGCTGAGTGTATAAGGCTCAGCCAGATGACTAAAAGCGGTAAAATAAAAATCACGTTCAGGGGTAAAACGTGGACACACGGTTAAAATGTGATAAATAGTTAAAATGGTGCCACAGTTCTCGCACATAGGACAGTCATCTGCCCTCAGCAGAAAAGCATGTGTAAGATGACTGTGTCCTATGCGGAGGCGAGCTAAAACAACTTCCTCTCTGCGGTTCCTGCGCAGACTAGACTGCCAATGTCCGATTACAGGCTTTATCTGATAGAGCTTGTTTGTGACTTGCTCATGCCAAGATTGTTGCCATTGGGAATTAATCTTTTGGTGTATTATTTGCCTGTAGTCTGTATAGGGGACTAACAGGCAATACGTGTTTTGGGGTTCTGGTGATCTGGCCGCAGCATCAGCCAGTTCATTTCCCCTGATCCCAATGTGGCTTGGGATCCAGCAGAAACGGATATCGAGTGAACTCTCAAACAAAGAATGTAAAGTCTGCTGAACCCGGGTCAATATTGGATGAGGATT
Organism: Mastigoproctus giganteus; assembly: GCF_048544385.1. NCBI lineage: Eukaryota > Metazoa > Arthropoda > Arachnida > Uropygi > Thelyphonidae > Mastigoproctus > Mastigoproctus giganteus. The sequence goes on from NC_143579.1 coordinate 159,240,168, forward strand.
ATATCTCATCCCCGATAAAGCCTGCAGTGTACTTGAAGAGTCAGTGTACACCATACATCTTTGATGCTTCCGGGTTTTAATGTGGTCCAAGGCTAGCTCTATAGCATACAACTCAGCTGTATATATGCTGCATTCGAGGGGAATCTTCCCAGATATAGTACAATCTGGAAAGACAGCAGCAGATCCTACAGACAACTCTGACTTCGAGCCATCAGTGAACACAGGCAAGAAATCAGAGTAATCGGATCGATGGGCAGCATAGAGTTGTTGGTAGACAGAGGACGGAGTTATGGCTTTCCCCCAACTTTTTATGGAGAAGTCACACGATGGTAAGCGAGCATGCCAGGGTGGAAGTAGATGCCTTGGTGACTTTGCAACATTGTCTACCGTAATGTTGAGCTCTCTGAGCAGATCTTGGACACGGATGCCAAAGGATCGGTTAGCAGTCTGACGGGTTTTATAAAGCATTTCCCATCGTGGCTCAAAAACACAAGCCCACGTTGGGTTGTCTGGCAGGGATTTTAGTTTGAAGGTATAGTTTAGCGACAATTGCTTTCGTCGGAGCAATAGTGGTGGTTCACCTGCTTCGACGTATAAACTCTGGACGGGAGATGTTCTGAATGCTCCAGTTGCAGTACGGATGGCTTGGTGGTGCAGTGGGTCTAGCCACCGTAGTACGCTATTTCTAGCCGATGCGTACACTTGGGACCCATAGTCTAATTTTGAACGAACAAGTGTACGATAAAGATGCAGTAAAGTGCATCGGTCTGCCCCCCATTTATTTGAGGAGATGGCACGAAGGAGATTCAATCCCCTCGTGCACCTTGTTCGCAGTTGACGGATATGTGGTAAAAATGTCAACTTCTTATCGAATGTGAGACCTAAGAATTTTGTCTCAGGTACTACTGGAATGATGTGTTGTCCAAGTTTGAGTTCTGGTTCAGGGTGAAGGTTCCGTTTGCGACAAAAATGTACGCAGACGGTCTTCTGTGGTGATAGCCTGAAACCATTAGCCATTGCCCAAGTTTTTACATGGTCAATGGCATGCTGCAATTGTCGTTCAATAACCCTCATGTTGCATGACTGACAGAAGATGGTAAAGTCATCAACAAAGAGGGCACTGTTTACGGTTCGAGGAAGTTGTTCAGTAATAGAATTAACTTTGATAGCGAAAAGCGTAACACTTAACACTGACCCTTGGGGGACTCCTTCTTCTTGACAAAAAGATTGAGAATAAACAGAGCCGACACGAACTTGGAATGACCGGTTCAATAAGAAATTTTTAATAAAGAAGGCTAGATGGCCCCTCAGACCCAGATCATGGATATCCTTTAAGATTCCAAATCTCCAGGCCGTGTCATACGCTTTTTCGATATCAAAGAAAATTGACACCAGGTGTTCACGTTTAAGGAAAGCATCTCGGATAGATGTTTCCAGTCTTATAAGATGGTCAAGTGTTGACCTGTTCCTTCGGAAACCACATTGAACTTTGGAAAGGAGGTCATTCCCTTCTAAATACCACATGAGACGGGCATTCACCATCCTTTCCAGGATCTTGCACAAGCAGCTTGTCAAAGCAATGGGACGGTAATTACTCGGAGATTTTGGATCTTTTCCTGATTTTGGAAACGCAAGCACGATTGCCTTATGCCAGGAGTCCGGAAACTCATCTTCAAGATAAACTCTGTTGTACAAACAGAGCAACTGATCCAGAGATTGAGACGAAAGATGTTTTATCATCTCATAATGGATGTCATCCGGCCCTACGGCACTCGCCTGGGATAGTGATAGTGCCGCTTTCATTTCCCATTCAGTGAAGGGTTGATTGTATGCTTCACAGTTCTTTGACGACAATTTCAAAGGTTGCCTTTCAACATTTTGTTTGAGGGCCAGAAACTCAGGGTGGTAAGATGTTTTGGCAGACACTTTAGCAAATACCTCCCCAAGAGTATTTGCAATTGCAGTTTGGTCTGCAATTGCAGATCCATTATACTCCAGAATCGAAAAAGGGTGGGATATATATTTCCCCTTCATTTTTCGGACTTTATCCCACACAAGCTTAGATGATGAAGCCTGATTGATAGAAGATGTGAATTTGATCCAAGATTCCTTCTGACTCTGACGTCTTACGTAACGTGCTTTCGCACGTGCACGTTTGAATGTTATTAAGTTATCTGCAGTGGGGTACCGGCGAAAAATACCCCACGCCTTGTTTTGAGACTTTCTTGCTGCAGTGCAATTGGAATTCCACCAGGGTTTTGGAAATGGTGGAAACCGAGACGAAGTCTTTGGTATTGCAATTGCCGCTGCTAGGACAACAGCGTCTGTAATGTACTTTACCACGTCATTAATCGGTTCCTTGCTGACTGTGTTGATATCAAATAATGCTAGATTTTTGAAGGCATTCCAGTCAGCGTGACCGATCTTCCACCGTGGCACCCTGGACGGGTGGCATGGTCTCCCTTTACAAAGGGTGGATATCACGGGGAAGTGGTCACTGCCATAAATATTGTCTTCAACCTCCCATGTACACATGGGAAGGAGAGAGGGCGAGCATATAGAGAGATCGATCGCAGTTTGATTTGATTTGATTTGATTTTTTATGGCGCATCGGCAGCTAAGACCATAATGCGCCAAGTCACATTTAAAATACTACTAAAAATTTTGGTAGCCAAGGCTACCACGTCAGGCAATTAGTTTTTAGGTAAAAGAGGTAGTAATTAAAAGCATAAAACTTATATCTTTGTATAGAAATTAATAGAATGTAAAAAGTTAAAAACGTCAGACATGTTGTCTCTGTCACCTATTAACTGACTGAGTGTAAATGGCTCAGTCAAATTATTAAAAGCGGTAAAACACAAGCACCGTGCTTCAATAAAAGTAGGACATTCTATTAAAATATGACTGATGGTTAAAATGACATTACACATCTCGCACATAGGTGGGTCATCCGCCCTCAGCAAGTAGGAATGGGTTAGATGACTATGACCTATGCGGAGCCGAGCAAGAACAACTTCCTCTCTTCGGACCCTGCGTAAACTGGACAGCCATTGCGTAATTACAGGCTTAATATGACGTAGTTTATTTGTGGTCTGTCCGTGCCAAGAATCTTGCCATTGGGAATATAATCTAGAGCGTATTATTTGCCTGTAGTCTGTATAGGGGACTAACAGGCAATGACTATCCAGGGAAATGGCTGATTTGGCAGCAGTATCAGCTAGTTCATTTCCCCGAATCCCAATGTGGCTTGGGATCCAGCAAAAGCGAATATCAAACTCCAATTCTACAAGAGAAAATAGAATATGCCGGATCCTGGACAGGATCGGATGAGGGTTATACCCCACCAATACTAGAGCCTGTAACACGCTTAATGAATCGCAATAGATCATATACCTCTGGTAGTCGCGATTTTTAATGTGATCTAGGGCTGATTGTATTGCATGCAACTCAGCAGTATAGATGCTAGTTTCTTGTGGGATCTGATTGGATAAAGTTTGGTTAGGGAACACGACAGCATATCCCACATAGCTTTCTAACTATGAGCCGTCTGTATAGACTGGCAGAAAGTCAGAATACTGCTGTCTATGTGATGCAAAGAGTTGCTGGTAGACAGATGGCGGTGTAGCAGCCTTCTCCCAGATCTTAAGGGAGAAGTCGCAAGTTGGAAGATAAGCATGCCAGGGTGGAAAGAATTGCCTTGGTGATTGGGCAACATTGTCTACCGTCAAGTTCAGCTCATTCAGCAGCCCTTGAATGCGAATACCAAAGGGTTTGTTGGCAGTCCGACGGGAGTTGTAGAGGTGTTCCCAGCGTGGCTCAAAAACGGATGGCCACGTGGGATGATCGGGCAGGGATTTTAATTTAAAGGCGTACTGTAAGGACAACTGCTTACGTCGAAGAGACAGAGATGGTTCATTTGCTTCAACGTAAAGGCTTTGGACAGGAGATGTGCGAAATGCTCCAGTGGCTGTCCGGATGGCTTGATGGTGGATTGGATCTAGCCACCGAAGTGCACTATCTCTAGCAGAACCGTAAACCTGAGACCCATAGTCGAGTTTGGAACGGACAAGTGCCCGGTAGAGACGAAGAAGGGTAGTACGATCTGCGCCCCATGAGGTTGACGAGAGGGCACGAAGGATGTTAAGCCCTTTTACACACCTTGTCCTAAGCTGGCGGATGTGTTTTAAAAATGTCAGCTTCTTGTCGAAAATAAGTCCCAGGAATTTGAATTCTGCTACAACTGGAATGTTATTTTGCCCAAGCCTTAATTCTGGGTCAGGATGAAGATTACGTTTGCGACAGAAATGCACACAAACAGTCTTCTGTGATGAAAATCTGAACCCATTAGCCAAAGACCAAGCTGTAAGATGGTCAATGGTTTTCTGCAGTTGCCTTTCAATGACCCTCATATTGCATGAATTGCAAAATATGGCAAAGTCGTCTACATAGAGGGCATTGTTTACAGTGGGTGGAAGTTGTTCTGTGATAGAGTTTATTTTGATTGCGAAAAGCGTAACACTTAGAACGGATCCTTGTGGGACTCCCTCTTCCTGAGAGAAAACTCGAGAGAGGGTGGATCCTAAACGGACTTGAAACTGGCGATTCGAAAGAAAGTTTTTAATAAAAACAGGAAGGTTACCTCTAAGACCAAAGTTATAGAGGTCTTTTAAAATTCCAAATCGCCAGGCTGTGTCATACGCTTTTTCAATATCAAAGAAAACTGCTACCAAATGCTCGGATTTAATAAAAGCATCACGAATGGACGTTTCCAATCGGATTAAATGATCCAGAGTGGATCTATTTCTTCGGAAACCGCACTGTGTCCTGGAAAGCAGACCATTTGTTTCTAAATACCATACGAGGCGTGCATTAACCATTCTTTCCAGGACTTTGCACAAACAGCTTGTCAGAGCGATAGGACGATAATTACTTGGATTGCTAGGATCCTTTCCTGGTTTCGGGAAGGCAAGAACGATTGCTTTCCGCCAGGAGTCCGGAAATTGTTTATTAAGAAAAATTCTGTTAAACAGAATTAAAAGGTGATCCTTACATTGTGGTGTGAGGTGTTTCACCATTTCGTAGTGGATGTCATCGGGCCCCACAGCACTTGCGTGCGTGAGAAAGAGTGCAGCATTTAACTCCTCCTGTGAAAAGGGCTTGTTATAGGATTCAAGCCCTTTTGAATAGAAGTTCAGGGGGTTTTTCTCATTTTTCTCTTTCAGGGCCAGAAACTCTGCGGGAAAAGATGTTATTGCAGATATTTTTGCAAATGTTTCCCCTAGAGTATTTGCTACTGCAGTTCGATCTGCAATTGGACATCCATTATACTCGAGGATCACAGAAGGGCATGGTGGATATTTTCCCTTCATTTTCCGGATCTTATCCCAGACTACTTTTGAGCTAGCAGCCTGAGTTATGGAAGATGTAAAACGAATCCAAGATTTCCTTTGGCTCTGACGTCGTACATAACGCGCTTTCGCACGTGCACGTTTAAATGTTATTAAATTTTCAGTTGTGGGATATCGGCGGAATATCCCCCAGGCTTTGTTTTGTGCTTTTTTTGCTGCTGTGCATTCTGAATTCCACCAAGGTTTCGGATAGTGGGAACCGGCTAGATGATTTTGGGATTGCAATTGCAGCTGCTTGGACAATTGTTTCTGTGACGTACACGACTGCATCATTGATTGGCACCTGACTGACTGTAGCGATGTCAAGATTTGCCAGATGTTGAAAGGCATTCCAGTCAGCCTGATCAATCTTCCACCGCGGTAAACTAAATGGAAGACACGGTCTACCACTAGTTAGGGTGATTATCACGGGGAAGTGATCGCTTCCATATGGGTTCTCCTCTACCTCCCAAGCAAGTGAAGGAAGGAGAGAAGGGGTGCAGATAGAAAGATCAATGGCAGAGAAAGTTCGGGTAGGCATGTGGAAGAAGGTGTTTGTTCCCACATTTAGGAGGGAGAGATCATTGTCAGTGAGCATATGCTCTATGACTCGTCCCCTTCCATTGATGTCAGCACTACCCCACAGAGTGTTATGTCCATTGAAATCCCCAAGAATTAAACAAGGGGAAGGCAATTGCAAGATAAGATCATCAAGGTCTTTCTGGGGGATGTCAGTCCCAGGTGGCAAATAAACAGAGCAGACAGTTAATAAGAACCCCACTGTAAGGCGAATTGCTACAGCTTCAATGCTAGTTGTAAGCTGCAAAGGCTGAAATGGGATCTGGTTGCCGATGAGGATTGCGACTCCTCCGTGGGCAGGACCATCCACAATTCTATCCTTACGAATGACGGTAATGTTATGCATGGTGGGGTCATCATTTGCCTTTAAATAAGTCTCCTCTATGCAAAAGCAAACTGGTTTGTGCTTTTGCAGGAGTGCCTTGATGTCGTCAGTATTTTGCCGGAATCCACGACAATTCCACTGTAGGAATTTAGCCATTATTTGGACTTGGTGGGTCCATCAGGCGGCTTCCGAGGTGCTGAGGGCTTAATTTTGTCAGTCTTGGATTTCTCTTTCTTGGGGAAGTATGGACGCTGTCCTGTGTCCATTTCTTCCTCAGCGAAGAGTTCCAAAACTGACTCATCATGTACCTCCTTCTGCTCGACATCCATGTTTTCCTGGGTACTAGGTGTTACTTCCCCTTTCTTATTCTTTTCTTTTGCTTTTGTTACTTGTGGAGCATTAGGAGGTATCGATATAGGAGTGGCAGCTGATTGGTCCTTCTGTGCAGGTTTTTGGGAGCTTAAAAGATAACGTGCAATGGGAGTAAATGATTCTTTTGGAGGGACAGACATGTCCGTCTGAGTCCCAATCGAACATCTCCCTGCTACCTTCTGGGCGTAGGTAGGTTTTTTGATGTTAAGAGGTTTCACTGCTTTTCTTGCCTCCTGGTACGATATGTTTAGCTCTGCCTTCAGCCGTTGAATCTCTTTTTCTTCTTTCCACCTCTGGCATGCTCTTGAATAGGCTGGATGTTCTCCCTCACAGTTAATGCAGGTGGGTTTAGTGGCTGAACATGCTGTTGTTTCGTGGTCCTTTGCACCGCACCGGGCGCATGCAAGGACTCCACGGCAGGCCATTTGAGAATGTCCATACTTCTGACATTTAAAACACCGTAATGGGTTCGGAATGTATGGACGTACTGGACAGTTGATGTATCCAGCATCGATCGCAGTAAATGTACGGGTAGGCATGTGGCAAAAGGTGTAAAGTCCAACATTTAGAAGGGCCAGGTCATTGTTTTCAAGCATGTGCTCTATAGTCCGACCCCTTCCATTAATGTCTACACTACCCCACAGAGTATTGTGTCCATTAAAATCCCCTAGTAACAGAAAAGGTGGCGGCAATTGTCTAATGAGATCATCAAGGTCTGCCTGGGGGATGTCATTCCCAGGTGGCAAATAGATGGAACAAACAGTTAAAAGAAACCCTACAGTAACTTGAACTGCTACAGCCTCTAAGTTGGTGGTAAGTGGTGTAGCTTGAAATGGGATGTGGTTATCCACAAGGATTGCGACGCCTCCGTGGGCAGGTCCATCCGCATCTCTGTCTTTTCGTATAACGAAAACGTTACGCAAGTATGGGTCCTCATTTGCCTTTAAATACGTCTCCTGTAAGCAAAAGCAAGTAGGCTCATGCTTACTCAGGAGCGCCTTGATGTCGTCACTATTTCGACGGAATCCACGACAATTCCATTGTAGAAATTTAAACTTTCCCATTATTTGGATTTGTTGGGTCCATCAGGTGGTTTCCGAAGGGCTGAGGGCTTCATTTTCTCAGTCCTGGCTTTATCTTTCTTTGGAAACACAGGTCTTTGGCCTGTGTCCATATCTTCTTCTGCAAAGATTTCCAGAACTGGGTCATCCGATACCTCCTTATCCTCGACATCCATTGTTTCTCGTATTGCAGGTGATCCTTCCGATGTTTGCACCTTTACTTTACCACTTGGTTTTGGTAGTGGTGGAGCATTAGGAGGTACGGAAATAGGAGTGGCAGCTGACTGTGTTTTTTGGGTGGGCTTTTGTGAATGCAATAAATAGCGTGCAATCGGAGTAAATGACTCTTTTGGTGGTATAGTCATCTCCGTTTGTGTACCGATGGTGCACTTTGCAGAAACTTTCTGGGCGTATGAAGGTTTCCCACTATTTATTGGTTGAATGCGTTTTCTGGCCTCCTGATAGGATATGTTCAGTTCTGTTTTTATTTTTTGAATTTCTTTCTCGTCCTTCCACTTCTGGCATGCTCTAGAATAGGCAGGGTGTTCTCCTTGGCAATTTATACAAATTGGTTTGGAAGCTGAACACTCCTTGCTCTCGTGGTCTTTCGTACCACATCGAGCGCAGGCAGGATTACCACGACAAGCTGTTTGTGAATGGCCGTATTTCTGACATCTAAAACACCTCAGTGGGTTCGGAATGTAAAGCCGCACTGGGCAGTTTAAGTAGCCTGCCTTAATGGAACTTGGAGGCCGTGGGGTGTTAAATGTTATGATGAGAACTCGGGTAGGGACGAGATTCCCATCCTTCCGCATTGGTATTCTCTTGACAGCCGTCACTCCTTGGTCTTTTAATTCAGAGCAGATCTCTTCTTCAGAAACGTGAAGAAGATCCCACTCTGAAATGACACCTCGTGAAGAGTTCAATGTTTTGTGGGGTGTTACGCTAATCGGTATTCCCCCTATGGATGTCGCGTTGAGGATTTTTTCTGCTTGCTTCGTGCTTGAAGCTTCGACTAAAAGATCGCCAGAACGCAGCCGTTTTACGGTTTTCGGTGATCCAGCCAACCCTTCTAATCCTTTCTGGATGAAGAAGGGTGACATCTTCCCAATTGACTGCTCTCCGATAGAATGGAGAATGAGGAATAGCGGTGTTATAGATGGTGTTTTATCCTCAGTTCTGGCTCTTTTGGCATTGTTGGTGTCAGTATTATCGTCTCGGTTAGGTAGGGGCCTTGTTGGGGCCCCAGAAGAAGAATTTAAATTACTCATATGAGTAAAGAAAAAATGTCTGATGCCTAAGTACCTCACCCACCACGGAGCCCTACGAGGGGACGCCCATCCATGAACTAGCAGGTACTGCGTACACGAATGGGACGCCGAGTTCGCTTAGAACACCATACCCACGTTACCAATAAGTCTTTATCCCGTCCCAGGACCATAGGGAGGGAGACTTATTGGAACGCAGTTGACCCTAGCAGTATAATACCACCCGCCGATTGATCCCAGTCGAGCCGGTCCGGGACCACCCGTCTCGTCGAAGCAGGGGCCAAAGTGGTGTATTAAGGCTGGGCCCCTCAACCACCAGGATCCCCCTTTCCGCTTCCACGGGTCGCGGCGCACGGCTGCACACGCCGGATTCCAACGATGTAACCCTGGAACCAAGGTATGGGCGTTAGATCCCAGCGATGCTAATCTGGAAACCCAGCAGCATCACTGGGCGGTCCCCTCACCACGTACAGGTGCCCACGTTGAGGGGGGATGTTTAGCAGCATAGTCAGCACATTCGTTTCCTGGTATCCCAGCATGGTCTGGGATCCAGCAGAAAATGGCCACTCGTTGGAGTTCTTGAAGATACATCAGTTTGGATTTTATGAGCTTTATTAAAGGATGTGTTTGAGAAGAATTGTTCTGCAAAGCTTTATAATCGCACTCTAGGAGTCCGTATATATCATGCTTTGATGGATGGACAGATGGAGGATATTTTCTACTGCAAGTTTGATGGCATATAATTCAGCTGTATAGCTGCTGCATTCATTGGGAAGTGATACGGAGATGAGGGAAAACGGCCACTCTACTCTCAGATTTTGATCAGACAGTGTATATTTTTGAAAAATGCAGGTAATTTTGTGCGTGGGCAATATGGAGTTGTTGTATATTAACATTTTCAAGAGAGTGTTTTCCCCAGTTTAAAAAATAACTGTCACAGAGTGGTTTAATAGATGTCCATGGGGGATCCGTACTACTTAAATCTTGAAAAACTTTATCAGGATGTATATTCCAAGTTTCCGATAATGCTTGAGCTCTGAAAGCAAAAGGCTGAATTGTCCTAGGTTTATTTCTATACAATGTTGTGAACTGTGGGTCATTAAGTATCAACCTAATGGGATGGGTAGGTAGACTTTGGATTTTAGTTGTATAGTTAAGAAGTAACTTGTTATTTGTTATTTGGGTTTTATAAGCATTAGCAACTAAGGCCATATTGCTCCGGGATATGCGGTGGTTATTCCCTGATCTTTCTGCCTCCTCCGTATTTGGTGGTGACGGGCTCGAACCCCGGTCTAATCAAGAAGCGTGTGCTACGCACTGCTGCTCCTTCCCACCTGGCTACGGAGGCACCTAAAAGAAGTAACATCTTTCTCCTAAGGCTTAGAGGAAGTTCATGAGCATCAATATAAAGACTTTGAATTGGTGAAGTTCTATAAGCGCCTATAGAAATCCTCAGGGCAGAGTGTTGAATTGGTGCAAATTGTGCTAACATGCTCTCCCTAGCAGAATCATACACCGGGGCACCGTAGTCAAGGCGAGATCTTATTAGGGCTCTATACAAATGAAGTAATGTGTACCGATCTGCCCCCCATGATGTAGAAGAAATGACTCTTGAGTATGTTCATTTTTTTCTGGCAAGACGTCTTTAGATGTTTAACGTGCTCTATGAAGTTCAACTTACTATCGAAAGTCAGACCAAGCAGACGAATGCTGTTCACAACTGAGATAGGCTGATTTGTTAAGTGTACCTCTGGATCTGGATGCATCTTCCGTTTCTTACAAAAGTGAACTACTTTAGATTTTGAACAAGAGAGTCGATACCTATTCTGTGCCATCCATAACTGAATATTATTAATTGAAATTTGGAGCTGCCGCTCAATGAAGGTCATGTTTTGAGAACTGCAAGAAAAAGTGAGATCATCAGCACAGAGGTATGAATTCACAGTGCTGAGCATATTTTTAGTCATATAGTTTATTCTTATTGCGAATAAGGTGGCACTGAGCACAGAGCCTTGTGGGACCCCTTCTTCTTGTATATATGTTTGAGAGAGAACTTGTCGGTATCAGACTTGAAAGGATCTGTGCTGAAGGAAATTCAATATGAAGTACGGTAAGTGGCCTCTCAGGTCAAGGTAATGCAGATCTCTCAGGATACCAAAACGCCATGTGGTGTCGAAGGCTATTTCTACATCAAGGCATACCATGACGAGATGCTCATTTTGAATGAATGCATTTCTGATGTTCGTTTCCACTTTGACCATGAGATCCAGGGCTGATCGATTTTTCCTGAAACCAAATTGATTGTCAGAAATTATATTTTTAGAGTCGAGAAACCAAGTAAGTCGACGGTGAATTATTTTTTCCAGGGTTTTACTTAAGCAGCTGGTGAGAGAAATAGGTCTATAGTTTTCAGGAATGGAATGATCTTTTCCTGGTTTGGGAATTGCTATTATATAGGAGTGATGCCAGGAACTGGGGAAACAATGTTCAAGAAAGATGCAATTGAAAAACGTGAGCAGTGAAGAGACCGATTCTTTATCTAAGTGTTGGAGCATTAGGTAGTATATTCCGTCAGGGCCTGCAGCACCGTGTTTTGAAGTAGATATGGCTTCTTGAAGTTCAAGCATTGTAAGCGGCTCATTATAGGGTAAAGAACATTTACTCGTAGATCTTAAGTCCAGTTTGGACTTTTCAGTTAATACTTTGATCTTCTGGAATGATAGATCATATGCTGTTGAGGCAGATAACTGTGAGAAAACAGTCCCTAGGGCATTCGCTATATCTGTAGGAGAAGAGAGATCCTGCCCATTCCAGTTGAGAAGTGGGGAGGATATTGGGGGAACTTTGCCATTTAGTTGTTTTATTTTCCGCCATATTATTCTTGAATCAGTGTTTTTATTAATCGAGCTCGCAAATCGAATCCAAGATTCTCTTTTAGCTTTCTTCCTAATGTGACAGGCCTTGGCTCTGAGTCTCTTGTAGTTTATAAGATTGGCAGTGGTGGAGTGTTTTCGAAACAGATTCCATGCTCGGGTTTTTTCTTTTTTTGCACCTTAGCACTCTTCGTTCCACCAATAGTTTATGGTTCTATGGGTTGTTGACTGTGATTGTGGAATCGCAGTGCATGCAGCAGCCAGTATTTGTCTCGTGATATGATCGGTAGCTCTGTCAATAGGACAGGTTTCGATGATCTGTTCATCAAAGGACACTCGGGAAGTGAATTTTGCCCAATCTGCTCTGTGAAATTTCCACTTTACGTAGTTTTGGGAAATTATGGAATGTCCTGTTTGAATCTTACATATTAGCGGAAAGTGATTGCTATTTAGCGGATTGTCGAGGGCAGTCCACTCAATACTAGGGAAGAAGATCGGAGAGCATATGGAAAGGTCTATTGCAGAAGTTCTACCAGTAGAGAGATGGATGTAAGTTGGTAAGCCAGTATTTAGTATAGTCAGATTTTATCTGTCAGCAAGCTGTTCGATAAGTTGTCCTCATCCATCTGCATTGGGAGAACCCCACAATGGATGGTGTCCATTGAAGTCGCCCAATAAACAGATAGGGGTTGGCAACTGCTGAATAAGGTCTTCCAGTTCATGGATGGTATAGGAGTGATTGGGCAATAGGTAGATAGAGACAATTTTCAAAGTAATACCAAACACAATACGTGTTGCAACAGCTTCGATGGAGGTCTGTAAAGGAATGAATCTGCAAGGTACTCGTGAGTCTATGAGTATGGCTACCCCTCCGTGAGCATTATTTGTAGCAGTTCTGTCTTTTCTAAAGAGTGCATAATTCTTAATTGAGAGTGACACATGCCGTGTTAAATTTGTCTCTTGTAGGCAGATGCCTACGGGATGGTAACGATCAATTAACTGGTGGATATCATCAATGTTACTGCGAATTCCTCTACAGTTCCACTGTATGATTTGGTGCATTATTTGGTTTTGTTAGTTGAGGAAGATTCTGAGAAATTTTTATTCCCAAGCTGTTTGTGGCGATCGAGTTTCATTTTCTCTCTTCTTGGAAAGGTTGGGCGTCCAGTATCCATGACATCTTCTGCATGAAGGTCTAGGATAGGTTCATTTGGGTCAGTATTGTTATTAGTGTCCATATTTACTGAAGTGATATTGTTTGTTTTCCTATTTGGAACAGAGCCGGTTTTTATTTTGAAATATCTGATGGCCTATGTGGGGTAGCTGGTGGGACTATGACAGGGGTGTTGTTGGCTCTATCTACTATCTTTTGCTCTTTTGGAGTCTGTTTCATTGATGGTGACAGTATAGATCGGGCCCATTCTGCAATCGATATGGTTGGGAGAACTGATACTTTAGTTTGTGTTGCTGTTGTTTGGTATTTTTGCATTGCTGCTCTTAGGTGCGTTAAGCATAATTTGCTTTCTTGCCTCTTGGTATGTGACTTTTCGTTCTACCCTGTACTTCTGGATTTTTTTTCAGTTTTCCAGAGGTTGCATGATTTGGAGTAGGCTGGATGCTCGCCTTTGCAATTTAGACAGTTTGGTGTTTTGGCATCACAGTCTGTTGCGAATGTTCTTTTGACCCACAGTTTGGACAGACTGGATCTGCTCGACAAGCCATTTGAGTGTGACCAAATTTTTGGCACTTCTAGCATCTTATGGGATTCGGGATAAAGGGTCGTACTCGGCAGTTGAGATAGCTGGCTTTGACACTGGATGGTAAGATAGGTGTTCCAAATGTCAGGATGATGTTGCAGGTGGGAACAAGTTCTCCATCTTTCCTGATCATGATGCGTTTCGCTTGTATCACTTTCTGATGTTTGAGTTCTTGGGCCAGTTCATCTTCTGTTACATTTATCAGATCCCACTCTGCAATTACTCCCTTGGAAGTATTTAATGTTGCATGAGGGATGACTTGAATGGGTAGTCCGCCAAATATCGTTAGTTTCAACAGTCTCTCAGAATGTGCACAACTCACTGTTTCTACCAAGAGGTCTCCAGATCTGAGTCTTCTCACCATTTTGGGAGAGCCCGCCACATTTTCCAAACATTTCTGTATAAGAAATGGTTAGAGAGTGCTCATAGATTTGTCCGACAGACTATGTAAGATAAGGAATGATGGGCATTCCTGTTGGTCTGTGTCTGTACACATAGACTTTGTTACATCGTGAGAAATTTCATGGTCAGCATTGTTGACGGTACTGGATGAGCGCCTAGGCTGCTCAAGCTCTGGGTAATTATCATAGTCCATGTTAGGCTCTTTTTTGCCCTCCCAAGGACTTTCCCTCCTAAGTTTCCGGCCCAAGCACACGGGGAGGCAGGAGCAGTGCCACAAGGAGGCCAAGCGTTTAGATAAGTTATTGGTTAGTAAAATAGAGTAATATATGTAATGAAAAAGAAAGGTGAGTTTCCTTCCTTGTTCTTACTTGTGACTTTTCAAGTATAGAACTGAATTATAAATGATCTTCTAGTAAAAAACGATATAACTTAAAATGAACTTTTATCGCTGGGAAAGATCGCTATATATTCGCACTTTGAACACTTGACCTCGAATTCCCTTGTATAACGGGATAATCACCTACGTGTCCCTGCTAGCAAAGTAATCACTCAGATGATGACTGTTAAATAGTCACTGGCATCAACTTTGCCTTCTAATAAAATGAGTTCACCCAAGCCATGCCACAAGAAAGCACCCAATTACCATTACAGAAGCTCCAGAACTCTAATGGTAGGAAACAAGCAATCAGATGTTGCAAGCTTCCTTCAGTTGGTGGCACATGTGCACTCATTCAATTGTTGCAAAAAGAGTGTAGGATTTGTCACACCACATCACATTCCTGCACTACTTGTTCTCTTTGTACCACTGAACATGACAATGCATGTCAGGTATTGGTATTTAGGGGCACAACAGCAACTGACGCCAAAATGTGCCAGTTCCTATATTATTATTCTACAGTAATATAATAATATCATCCATTTTGGCATCAGAAAAAATTCATATATGTGTATTTGTTTCAGAAAGGTATAGAAGTTCAGCTAGATTAGCAATATTTTTAATGATGTGGGTAAGAAATAATGGTTTTGTAATCGTGACTGAGAGTGGAAAGTATTTTTTCCGAAATGGGTATAATGCACAGAACCTAAGAGTATATATTTGACTGTAAGTGGTAATGTAGAATTCATGCATCGAGATGGGCCATTCCCCATAAAACATATGGGTTAGGTGCATATGTCCTATCCTTAGTCTTGCTAATACTTCTTCCTGTTTGTTTTATCTGAAGCAGGAAATTCACAAAGCTGGTTCCTCTTTGATTTGAAGCAATTTATTATTCCTTTGTGACTTCCATATTTCTGACCACCGAAATGTACGGACTTTTTTTATATGCTGAAAACGAGCCATGTATGGTACTTGGTAAGTTGTTCTTCTGTTTGGCCGCCTGATCTGCTTTCTCAATACCCATGATACCAGAATACCCTGGAATCCAGTAAAACTTTACTGAATGATTTTTATGTTTTTTATTCCATAGATGGTTTAAACATGAAAGGATTTGTTTTATTATGGGATGCAATACTGAAAATTTATTGTCCAATGCAGACACTGAACTCATAGGAGTGTTGTACATTACGCTAATAGCATTGTCGTTGTTATTGTAATTGGGATTAACAAGGTCTACTAAGGCCAAATTGTGTCTGTTCACAGTTTATTCACAGGCAATATATCAGATTTATTAAATTATATGTTCCTGTACAGGCCAATGTGTTTTAAATACATGAAAAGTTCTTGTATATTGGCTTTATTTCCTAAGATATAACATAAATTATATGACATGTTCGAATTTAAGAGTAAACCGGAAAGTGTTTGATTGAATGTAAGGGACATTCAACCGGAAAATGACGGACTGTAAGTTGCATCTGACAGGATGAGCACTGAGGTGAGTTTTCTCCTAGTAACAGAAAGTGATGGATATGATGCGTCCAATTCTGAGCCTTGCCAGTATCACTTCCTCTCATCTGTTTTGTCGGAAGCTAGAGAACCACAGCTTTGGATCTTCTTTTATCTGGTAAAGTTTATTGTTGATGTTACTTTTCCAGATCTGTGAACCATTTATCATAGCACGCTTTACGTAGGACAGACTTATAGTTAGTGTAAGGAACCTGAGGATGTTGTGAGAGAACAGCCTGAGGATGTTTAGTAGAAAAGTCAGCACTTTCACTACCAGGAATGCCAGAATGGCCAGGGATCCAACAAAAACTGATTCGACACACTGCAGCAGAATAGCTGGGAATGAATCTGTTTCAAGATAGGATGAGAATATGAAAAATTCTTCCTTAGGGCAGAGACAGCACTGAGGGAGTCGGCAGGTGAGATGGAAAGCTCAATAATCTTACTAAATGCTAACTTAATGGCATATAATTCAGCTGTGAAGATGCTGCAAGCTAGCGGTTATGTGTGTGTGTGCGTGGTTTAACGGCACATAAGCTGCTGTGGCTATAATGCGCCTATTCATAGAAAATGCTAAAAACAAAATTTAGACATAACCACTTGGATTGGTTTACAGAAATATTTTAGAATTTATCATATAGTTCAATTATTTTCAGATAAGAGAAAAACTCATTGATGTTTGCATCATCTCCAATAATATGTTGTAATGTTATTGGTTCTCGTAGATTTCTCAGGGGAAACAGGACGGATGTTCTGTCCTGTTGATAGTGAGGGCAGTCAATCAGAATATGTTTGATTGCTAAATTTTCTGAACAGTATGGACACGGAAGAGGATCTTCGCCTGTGAGTAGATGGAGGTGAGTCAGATATGTAGGTCCGATTTGTGCCTGTGAAAGTACCACTTCTTCTCTTCATGCTGTTTTGGTGCTGGAGTGCCAAAGCTTTGGAATGTGTTTCAACTGATAGAGTTTATTATTGGTTTGGGTGTGGCATAGCTCTTTCCACTATGCAAGATATGCTGTTTGTGTGATGTTACTGTAGTCAGAGGCTGGAACTGGAATGGAGATTAAATCAAAAGTTGATGGATTTTTAGCAGTTTGATCAGCAAGTTCGTTCCCCTTTATCCCCAGACATGCTGGGATCCAGCAAAAGGTCAGTGAATGAAGACATTCTTCAATTTGTAATAGGAGTCTTCTGATTTGATTTAACACAGGATGAACCTTGTAGGAGGAGTTTTGCACTGCTGTAATTGAGCTGAGAGAGTCCGTGTATACTACGTATTTTAAAGATGGGTAGAGATTCAGGTTGTCTAAAGCTAATTTTATTACATGAAGTTCTGCAGAGAAGATGCTGAACTCAGGTGGAAGAGCAGCCGAAATGATAGTAAAGGGAAATATTGCCGCTGCTCCGACGGCTGAATGTGATTTGGGGACATCAGTATATATTGACAAAAAATCAGAGTATTTCTGAATATGGCTTGCATGGAGTTGTTTCACATTGAGTGTCGATAGACGGTTCTTTCCCCACTTGTGAAGATAAGTATCGAAAGATAACTGAGGAGAGGGAGCCCAAGGCGGTTGGGAGAAATTCATTAATTGTTACCTGTTGAAAATGGGAACATTCCAACTCTGCATTAATTCAATAAGGCGTAAACCTGCTGGTCTTATTTTACTGGGTTTATTTCTGTAGACGTTTTTCAGTCGTGGCTCAATAGGATGGATGGTTGGTTGGTTATTGGAAGTTTAATGGCACATCAGCATCTAATGCTATCGTGCGCCAAGTCTAAGGTAATAAAATATAAATATGTAAAAATATAAAATAGCATATGTAGTTAATATATTATAAACAAAAATATGGCATAAAACATTTACAATAAATTAAACATTAGAGCAATCTAAAAACTATGTAGATTAATCAGTTGTAAAAACCTGAATACATCTGACACATTGACATCGTCCGATAAAATCTGCCTGAGTGTATAAGACTCAGACAGATGGTTAAAACATAAATGGCAGTCATTACTAAAATATGTACATTCGACTAAAATATGACAGATAGTTAAAATTGCTTTACAATGTCTACACACAGGACAATCATTAGCCCTCAGCAAATACGAATGCATCAGGTGAGAATGTCCTATGCGCAGCCGAGCAAGAATTACTTCCTCCCGTTGAACCCTGCACTGACTAGAATGCCAAAGCATTATGACAGGCTTAATTTCATTCAGCTTGTTGGTAGGACACCCATTCCAAGATTCTTGCCAATGCACGCATAATATTTTGTAGATCAGTTGCTTGCAGTCTGTATAGGGGACTGACAAGTGGATGCGACGTTGAGGCGTTGCTGATTTTGCAGCTGCATCAGCCAAGTCATTGCCTCTAATACCAACATGGCTAGGGATCCAGCAAAAGCGAATATCAAATTTTAAATTTGATATTCGCTTTTGCTGGATTTTGTAGTATTTGCTGCACCCGACATAATACTGGGTGAGTGCTTCTCACACATTGGATTTGGTTTGGTTTTTTTTTTTTTTTTTTAGGAGCATTAGCAACTAAGGCCATATTGCTCCGGGATATGCGGTGGTCATTCCCTGACCTTTCCGCATCCTCCGTATTTGGTGGTGACGGGCACGAATCCCGGTCTAATCAAGAAGCGTGTGCTACGCACTGCTGCTCCTTTCCACCTGGCTACGAAGGCACCTGCCTCACATTGGATAAGGCCTGTAATACACTTAGAGAGTGCACTTTTGGTACTTATGGGTTTTTATATGATCCAAGGCCAGTTCTACTGCGTGTAGCTCTGCAGTGTATATGTTACATTCACTTGGAATACGAATGCAGATTGTTTTGCTTGGAAAGACACAAGCAGATCCCGCAAACTCTTCAGAATTCGAGCCATCTGTATAGACCGGCAAGAATTCAGAGTATTCGGCAAGGTGTGCTGCCAAGAGTTGTGATATATACATGCCGATGTGTTTACTTTCATCCAACTCCTAAGAGTGAAGTCACAAGACGGAGATCGTATATTCCAAGGGGGAAGAACTTGCTTGACTAATGTGGATATATTATCGAACGAGAAGTAAATATCATGAAGCAGCTCTTGAATCCTGATACCAAAAGGCCAGCTGGGAGTTCTACGCATATTATATAGATTTTCCCACCATGGCATATAAACAGATGTCCACGTAGGATGGTCAGACAGGGATTTCATTTTTATAGCATATTGTAAAGACAATTGCTGACGTCAAAGCATCAATGGTGGTTCATTGGCTTCAAAGTATAGACTTTGGACAGGGGAAGTACGGAAAGCCCCCGTGGCAATCCAAATGGCTTTATGGTGGATTGGGTCAAGCCATCAGAGTACAGAATTTCTAGAAGAAGAGTAAGCTTGGGAACCGTGGTCAAGTTTAGAGCGAACGAATGCTCGGTATAGACGGAATAATGTGCTTCTATCTGCTCCCCATGAGTTGGAGGAGATAGCACTGAGCATGTTCAAACCACAGGAATTGGATTTTGTCCAAATCTGAGTTCCGGGTCAGGATGTAGATTCCGTTTGTGGCAGAAATGAACGCAAACGATCTTTTCGGCAGAAAACTTAAACCCATTGGTTAAAGCCCAGGAACTAAGGTGATTGACTGCTTGTTGCAATTGTCGTTCAATAACTCTCATGCTACAGGAGTAACAAAAAATACTAAAATCATCAATGTACAAGGAACTATTTACTGAAGGAGGAAGCTGTTTTGTAATGGAGTTAACTTTGACTGCAAGCAGCGTAACACTGAGGACAGAGCCTTGGGGAACTCCTTCCTCTTGACAAAAAAGGCGGGACACACTGGATTTAACACGAACCTGGAAGAGTCGTTTAGATAAAAAATTCCTGATAAAAACAGGGAGGTGGCCTCTCAGACCAAAAGAATAGAGGTCATTTAAAACACCATTCCTCCAGGTTGTGTCATAAGCTTTTTCCAAGTCAAAAAAGACTGATACCAAGTGCTCACGCTTAAAAAAAGCATCGCAAATCGCTTTGGTCCAAAGTGGATCAATTCCTTCGGAAGCCACACTGAATCTTGTTCAGTGCAGTCGTTTGAGGTCATTTGAGGTCGTTTATTTATATATTACTCATATATTATATATTACTTTGAGGTCGTTTGCCTCAAAGTAATATATGAGGTGGGCATTCGCCATTTTTTCCAAAATCTTACATAGGCAACTGGTCAGTGCAATTGGACGATAGTTGCTAGTATTTTGGGGTCTTTTCCTGGCTTTGGGAAAGTGAGAACGGTTGCCCTACGCCAACAAACGGGAAATTGATCCTCCAAATAAATTCGGTTGTAGAGATGTAGCAACAGCTCTAGAGAGTGAGATGAAAGATGTTTTATCATCTCATACTGAATTTCATCTGGCCCTGTGGCACTAACTTTCGAGATAGCAAGTGCAATGGTTAATTCCACTTCACTAAAAGGCAAGTTATAAGTTTCAGTTTTGCTTGAAGAGAAGTTGAGTTTTTGTTTCTCCACTTTCTTCTTTAAAACTAGAAACTCAGCAGAGTATGATGTTTCAGCAGATATAGTTGAAATACTTCTCCTAGAGCGTTGGCAATAGCAGTTGGGTCTGCTAATGTACAACCATTATGTTGTAACATAGATGAAGGGACTGATGTGTATTTACCCTTCATCTTCCGAATTTTCTCCCATACGACTTTGGCACTGGTCGTCTGGTTAATTGAGGATGTAAACTTGACCCAGCATTCCTTTTGGCTCTGTCGGCGTATAAATCGTGCTTTGGCACAGGCATATTTAAAGGCTATAAGATTTTCGGTGGTGGGGTAATGTCGGAATTTTCCCCGTGACCGATTTTGTAACTTTCTTGCTTCTTTACAATCTTGGTTCCACCATGGCTTTGGAAAATGTGGAAATCGGGAGGATGTTTTTGGAATTGCAATTTCCACTGCATGGATAATACAATCTGTGATGTACTTCACTGATTCATCAATTGACTCCTGTTGAATTTGTACAGGATCAAATTCAGTGAGCTGTGAAAATTTACTCCAGTCTGCTAGATCATACTTCCAAAGTGGAGTTCTAAAGGGATGACAAGGATGTCCATCCACTATGGTAGATATTACGGGGAACTGATCGCTTCCATAAGGATTCTGTTCCACTTTCCAGGAACGCAAAGGTAGCAGAGAAGGCGAGCAGATGGAAAGATCGATGGTAGAGAAAATACGGGTAGGCATATGCAAATAGGTGTTTATTCACATATTTAGTAAGTGGTGAAACCCATGTTTAGTCTCTAGAGCAAAGTTTCCGGCATTCCCTCCCCCCATACTTCTTCATCAACCCATGCACGGTACTAAGTACTATAGGTTTTGATACCTTTCGTGTTTGGGGTTTTCATAAAAAAAAAAAAAAAAAAAAAAAGAAAGGCCGTTATTGTCAAGAAAATGTTCAACAATACGATCTCGTTCATTAGTTTCTGCACTACCCCACAGGGTACTATGTCCATTAAAGTCTCCACGAAGTAAAAAAGGAGAGGCAATTGCATAATAAGATCGTCGAGATCTACCTGGGAAATGTGTGTCCCAGGAGGCAATATATAGAATATATTGTAAGTAAACACCCTATTGCTAAACGAATGGCTACTGCTTCTAAGTTAGTGTTCAATTGAACTTGTGAGAAACCGTTATGGTTGCCCACAAGAATTGCGACTCCTCCATGGGCCGGGCCATCCCCGTTTCTGTCTTTACGAACAGCAGTAAAATTTCGCAAGATGGGGTCATCATTTGCCTTTAGGTATGTTTCCGGCAAGCAAAAGCAAACAGGTTCGTATTCGCGCATTATCATTTTGACATCCTCCCATAATTCGTCGGAATCCACGACAATTCCATTGCAGTAATTTAGCCATTATTACTTGGAATTAGTGGAACCACTGACTGGATTCTGAAGTGATGTGGGTTTTGATTGGCCCGCTTTGGGTTTTATTCTGCCTTTGGGAAATTGAGGGCGCCCAATATACATTTCTTCCTCCGGATGAAGATCCAGAATAGATTCTTCCACACTTTCAGCTTCTTCATTTACCTCCATTTCCTCCAGCACCTCTCTAATAACAGGCGGGGTTTTAGTTGGAGGTGATTTTCTTTTAGATGCTATTTCCTTGGTTGGTATGGAAATGGGAGTAGCAACTGCTTTATCTTGCTGTTCTTGTGTCAACAAGTATCTAGCTTGGGGTGCAAAAGAATCACGTGGCGAGATTGAAATATCAGTTTGCGTCGAAGTCGAAACCTTCCTCAAAACTGCTTGTGCATAAGATTTTCCACTGTTTACTGGTGTTCCCTGTTTCTTTGCTTCCGCATATGGGATGTTCTGTTCCGTCTTGATTTTTTGAATTTGATTTTCGTCTTTCCATCTTTGGCATGCTCTTGAATATGCAGGGTGTTCAATGCCACAATTCAAGCATGCTGGTTTCGAGGCAGAACATTCCTTTTTGTCATGTTCTTTTGCTCCACAGCAGGCACAAGCAGGTGATGCACGACATGACATCTGAGAGGGGCCATATTTTTGGCATCTGAAACATCGCAACGGTTTTGGAATGTACAGCCTTACCGGACAGTTCAGATAACCAGCCATGATGGAAGTAGGCAGTTTAGGTGTGTTAAATGTAAGGATAAGAACCCTAGTTGGGACTAGTTTTCCCTCCTTACGCATAAATATCCTCTTAATGGCTGTTACTTCTTGATTTCTCAGTTCGGTGCATATCTCCTCCAGATGTTTCAAGGAGATCCCACTCGACAGGTTACCGGCCCCACCACGTGGAGGCAGGAGCGGTGCCACCAGTGACCAAGCGGTTGTTTAAGTTAGTGGATTTGGTTAGTGATATATATAAAGAATAAGAAAAGAAAGGTGGATTGCCTTCCTGGGTTCTTACTTTTGACTTTTAAAGCACAGAACCACTTCAAGTAAATAAAATAACAGCCGCACTGGAAAATAAAGAAACTATATCACTTTGGAGATCACTCTATAATCACTGGAAGAAAATCGCTTGTCACTATTGCTTGGCACTCGGGGCCTAGGTTTGAATATGGCTAGCATGGAGTTGTTGCATAGTCAGTGCCGGTAGACGATTCTTTCCCCATTGAAGAAAATAGGTATCAAAGGTCAGTTGTGGAAAGGTGGTCCAGGGCGGATGAGAGTGTGTGGTATGGGTGTTTAATGGTGCACAAGCTGCTTTGGCTATATTGCGCCTATTCATAGGAATGTTGAAAAGATAAAAATAAATAAATAATTGATGTGAAGACAGTTCAATCTCATTTCTGTCCAGAAACTAATCATAGTCGTTCATACATTCCTATTTGTTTATTTGTTTATTCCTATTTAAAGTTCATTAATATTGGCATTTTCACCAATAATATCATTTAATGTTATCTGTTCTCGGAGATTAGCCAGAGAATTAAATATTGAAGTTCGATATTATTTATAATGTGGACAGTCAATCAAAATATGTTTGATTGTTAAATGCTCAGAGCACTGTGAACAACGAGGAGGATCATCATCTGTGAGTAGATGGAGGTGAGTTAGATGAGTATGTCCTATCCTAATCCGTGCGAGTACCACTTCTTCGACGAACTGTCTGAATGCATGAGTGCCAAAATTTTGGGTCCTGTTTCAACTGGAAAAGTTTGTTATTTGTTTGTTTATGCCATAGTTCTGTCCACCGTGCATGGTATGCTGTTTGAATTATAATATTAAAATCAGAAACTGGAATAAAGACAGAGGTTAATCTAGTGTTGACGGATTTTTAGCAGAAATATCAGCCAACTCGTTCCCTTTGATGCCTGAATGTGCTAGAACCCAGCAAAAGTTCACTCGTTGCTGAAGATCTTCAATTTTCAACAGCAAATACTTGATTTGATTTAATACAGGGTGATCCTTATGAGAGAGATTCTGCATTGCTCTAATTGAGCTGAGATAGTCGGTGTAATTTAAATATTTTACTGATGGGTGAAGAGTCAAATTTTCTAGAGCTAATTTTATTGCATATAATTCTGCTGAAAAGCTGCTGTACTCAGGTGGAAGAGAGGCTGATATGATAGCAGAGGGAAACACTGCTGCTGCTCCAACAGTTGAATGAGATTTGGAACCATCAGCATATACGGTAAGAAGTCAAATTAGTTGAATATGGCGAGCATGGAGTTGTTGTACATTCAGAGTCAGTAGACGATTCTTTCCCCATTGGAGAAAATAATTATTGCAGGCTGGTTGAGGAAATGGAATCCATGGTGAGTGAGAATAATTCTTTCTGTGCTGCCTACTCTGGAGAGGAACATTCCAATTTTGTGCTATTTCAAGGAGCCGTAAGCCTGCTGGTCGTATTTTATTTGGTTTATTTCTATAGAGATTGCGAAATGGTGGATTAAAGAGATATGGTTGGATGTCTTAACAGTTTCGTATTCTGACTTCATATTTAAGTAGTAATATTTTTCTGCGGAGGTACAGAGGGGGCTCATGGGCTTCAATATATAGACTATAGGTTGGCGATGTCCTATAAGCACCTAGAGCAATCCTCAGTGCATTTTGTTGTACAGGATCGAGACAGCACAATACTCTCTTTTTGGCAGAATCATAAACTGGGGCACCGTAATCCAACCGAGATCTAATCAGTGCTCTATATAAGAGCAGCAAAGTTGTACGATCTGCTCCCCAAGACTGGGCAGATAGAGCTCTTAGCATGTTCAGCTTTTTCAGTCAGGTAGTACGTATTACTTTAATGTGCTCAAAGAAATTTAACTTGCTGTCTAATATTAATCCCAAGAATCTAATATTGTTGGCGATCGGGATGGTGGAATTATATATCCAAAGTTCAGGGTCTATTTACATTGATTGCAAAAGTGGATCGCAACTGTTTTCTGATGGGAAAGCTGATATCCATTGAAATCAGCCCATTTTTGAATTTTATTGAGTGCCATTTGCAATTGCCGTTCAATAGATCTCATGCTCTGAGAATGGAAAGAAATGGAGAGATCGTCAGCATAAAGATAAGCTTCTACAGTATTTGGAAGTTCTTCTGAAATGGAATCAATTCTAAGGGCAAATAGGGTTGCGCTCAAAACCCACACATGTGGTACTCCTCCTTCCTGCAAGAATGTAGAAGAAAGGGAGTTTTGGTATCGAACCTGGAACGAACGGCCCTGGAGGAAGTTCCTAATAAATATAGGCAGCTTGCTTCGAAGACCAAGATTATGTAGGTCACTGAGAATGCCATACCGCCAGGTAGTATCGAATGCCTTTTCTATATCAATAGAGACCATGACAAGGTGTTCGTTTTTCATAAAGGCATTGCGAATTTCAGATTCGGCCTTGATCATGAGATCTAGAGAGGACCTATATTTGCGAAAGCCACGTTGACAATTACTGGGTAGTTGTTCAGTTTCAAATGATCCAGCTGAGTCGACTGTGGATCATTTTTTCAAGAATTTTACCAAGGCAACTTGACAGTGAGATTGGCCTGTAACTATTAGGACTGGAAGGATCTTTTCCAGGTTTCAAAAAGGGCAAAACTGTAGCATGGTGCCAAGATGTTGGATAAATATTTTCCAGGAAGATCCGGTTAAAGAAAACTAGCAGAATTTGTAAGTTTTGCTCATCGAGATGCTGCAGCATGACATAATATATGCCATCTGGCCCAGCTGCACTGTTTCGTGTTGTTCTGATGGCTTGTAAAAGTTCACAATATTCAAGAGGCTCATTATATGGAAGTGATAGTGAGGTTCTAAAGTTGATGGGCCTCTGTTAGGTGGAGGTCTTAATTTTTTGGAATTTCGAGTGTAATTTGATGCAGCAGAGACTTCGGCGAATGTTTTAACCAAGGCATTCGCTATATCTAGAGAACCAGAGAGTTCTTGCCCATTGTATGAAAGAATTGGGGAAGGGATGTTTGGAAACTTCCCAGAAAGCTATCTAATTTTCTTACATATTAACCAGGAGTCGGTATTTCTGCTGATAGTACATGCAAACCGAGTCCAAGAATCTTTCTTGGCTTTCCTGTGAATGAATCGCGCTTTTGCCCTTAGCTTCTTGTAGCTAATTAAATTAGCTGTCGTTGGAAATCAACGGAATAAATTGAATGCTTTATTTTTTTCCTTCTTTGCTTTCGTTCATCCTTCGTTTCACCAGTAGTTGAAGTGGCTTCGGGTTGGGGGATTTGAATATGGCATTGAGTATTTTGCTGCAACTAAAAGACAGGATGTGATATAATCAGTTACTTTATCTATAGGTTGTAGCTGAATAGTTTCTTTGTCCAGAGTGATTGCTGATTGAAATCTGGCCCAATTGGCTTTAGAAAATTTCCATTTTCTGCATTGTTGTTCTAATGTTGGTTGTCTGGTGAGCAGGTTACAGACAATTGGAAAGTGGTCACTACCCATTGGATCTCCATAGCGGACCACTGATTGACTGGAAACAGTATCGGAGAACAAATCGAGAGGTCAATTGCAGAAGTCTGTCCAGTAGGTAATTGTATGTGGGTGTCTGTGCCACTTTTAAGAATAGTAAGGTTTTGTTTATCTAGTAGAGTTTCAATCAGTCGGCCCTGTCTATCTAATTTAGAGGATCCCCATAAAGGGTGGTGGACATTGAAATCCCCTAGCAAGCAGATTGGGGAAGGTAGCTGTATTAAAAGTTCTTCGTTATCTTTATAAGAGCAGGTATTGTTTGGTGGGAGATAGACCGAGACTAGCGTAAACGCAATCTGAGTAATCAGACACACAGCAGCGGCTTCAATTTGGGTTTGAAGAATAATTTGGCTAGCAGGGATCTTTGAGTTAATCAAAATAGCTACACCACCACGAGCAGAGTCGGACGTATTCCGATCTCTTCGATAGATTGAGTAGTTTTTTATAGAAACAGAAATTTGAGCAGTTAAATAGGTTTCCTGCAGACAGAAACCCACTGGAGAGTAGCGTCTAATTAAGTACTGAATGTCGTCGATGTTGCCTCGAAAGCCTCTACAATTCCTCTGTAAAATATAAGGCATTATTTGATTGTAGAAGAAGATGTACCTGACATGGCTGTCTTGAGGCATTCTGGCTTTGGTTTATTTCTTTTTGGAAAAGTGGGGCAACCTGTGTCCACATCTTCTTCTTCTTCTTCTGCAAATATTTCAACAATCGGATCTTCCTGTTTGGATGAGTACTCTTGATCCATCGATGTGTCCTGAATAATCTGTTTTGAAGTTGAACTAGGATTATTTGGAGTAGTAGCTATAACTGGCGGATCTGGAGATTTTGCTGGAATCATAAGAGGCGTATTACTTGCTTGGTCTGAGTGCTTCAGGATATTGAACTGCTGCTGAGAAAGGACAGCTCGAGCCCAGTCGGACATTGATATGTTGGATGGAACAGTAACATCAGTTTGCGTGGCTATTGTTTGATATTTTTTTTGCAATACTGGCATATATACGGTTAGGTATACTGGGTGCAATTAATTCTTTTGCTTCCTTATAACTAACTTTGTTTTCGACTTTATATTTTACAATTTTTTTCTCCATTTTTCCATTTCTCACATGTTTTAGAGTAAGCACGATGGTTACCCTTGCAATTAGGACGAGTCATTTCTTTTGCCGAACAATAATTTTGACGGTGATCCGAAGATCCACAGTTGCGACAAGCTGGGTTCCCTCTGCATGCCATCTGAGAGTGGCCATACTTTTGGCATTTATAGCATCTCAACGGATTAGGAATGTAAGGAAGAATAATTTAGATATCCTGCTTTTACTGATGAGGGTAGATTTGGACTGTTAAAGGTGAGAATGATATTTCTGGTGGGTGTTAGTGTATTGTCCATTTTAGTCATAATTCTTTTGACAGCAATTACATTTTGTTCATTTAGCTCTTCTTTAATTTCTACTTCTGTCAGATTCAAAAGGTCCCAACTAGATATAACACCCTTAGATGTATTTAGGGTTGCATGGGGAGTTACCTTTACTGGAATTTTAGCAAAGTTTGTCACTTTCAAGAGTTTTTCAGAATGCCTGCAGTTGACAGTTTCTACTAGTAAATCCCCTGATTGCAATGTCTTAACCGTCTTGGGAGACCCTGCAATACTTTCCAAGTGTTTTTGGATTAGAAAGGCGGATAGCTTACTAAGAGGCTGTTCTGATAATGAATGCATTATTAAAATGCAGGAAACTCTGTCGCAGAGGAAATGGTTTTTAACCTCTTTGCTTGTGAAGAGTCATGTTTGTGTTCTGTTTCTAGCCGTCTGCTTGTCGGTTCTAAAGAAGGAAACATATTTTGTTCCATCTTGGCTCCTTTTAGCCTCTGGCAGATGAACTTTTCTGCCAAGGTTACCGGCCCCGGCAAGGGGAGGCAGGAGCAGTGCCTGGAGTGACCAAGCGAAATTACTAGGAGTTAGTCTATTAGATATGAACAATAAAGAAAGGTTACTTTCCTTCCTTGCTCTCTACCAGTACTTTTGATACAAGAGCTACTAAATAAAAGGATTTCTCAAGGAGAGGAACGTAAAAGAGAATGCGGAATTCACCTATAAAAAGGTCGCAGTGAAATCACAAAGAGAAATCGCTCAGTCAATCGCTTGGCACCCGGGCCAGTGGAGCAGTGTATAACGGTCTGCACTTGAGGATGTACTAGAGACGACCCGGGGTATGTTCATTTTCTTAAGACAAGTGGTTCGTAGGTGTTTGACATGCTCTTGGAAATTCAGCTTCTTATCAAAAATTATCCCCAGGAGACGAATGCTGTTCGTGATTGGAAGAGGATGATTGTCCAAATGTAGCTCAGGATCTGAATGGATTTTTCGTTTGTTGCAGAAGTGGATGGCTGTAGATTTGTGGTTTGATAGTCTATATCCATTTCGTACCTCCATAGTTAAATATTATTTTTCAATATTTGTAATTATCTCTCAATGTAATTTATATTCTGGGAATGACATGATACTATAAGATCGTCAGCGTAGAGATATGAGGCGACAGTGTTTGGAATGCTGTTTGTAATATTGTTAATTCGTATAGCAAATAGAGGAGCACTGAGGACAGAGCCCTGTGGGACTCCTTCTTCTTGTTTTTTTTTTTTTTTTTTGCACCTCCCAAGGTTTTTGCAGTACTTTGATCCAAGCCGAGGCGGGATTTGAACCCGCGACCTTTGGGTTGCCAGGCCTTCTTCTTGTATGTATGTATGTATGTATGTTTGAGTCAGAGCCTACCGCTATTGGACTTGGAAAGATCTGTGGTGAAAGAAGTTTTGAATAAAATATTCTAAATGGCCTCTCATATAAATAGAAAGGAGATCCCTTAGAATTCCATAGCGCCATGTTGTATTAAAAGCTTTTTCTATATCAAGACACACCACGACAAGATGTTGATTTCTGGTAAATGCTTTTCTTATGTTTGATTCGGCCTTTACCATGATATCTAAGGATGACCTATTCTTCCGAAAACCAAACTGATTAATGGAGATTATGTTTCTGGACTCAAGCAACCAGGTCAATCGATGGTGCACCATTGTTTCTAAAGTTTTACTGAAGCAGCTGGTTAAAGAGGTTGGTCTATGGTCGTTAGGTGTTGAATGAACTTTTCTTGGTTTTCGTATAGCTTTCACATATGAATGTTGCCAGGAACTGGGGAATCGAGATGTTCCTTCTCGATGAAAGCATATCTATAACCATTTTGGGTCATCCATGTCAGGATGCGATTAATTGATATTTGTAGCTGGCGTTCAATATAATGCACGTTTTTAGAATGACAGGATATTGAGAGATCATCTGCGAAAAGGTACGAATCTACAGTTTTCGGAATGGGTTCAATTATATGGTTCATTCTCATTGCAAACAAAGTGGCACTGAGAACCAACCCTTGCGGAATTCCTTCTTCTTGGGTAAAGATCTTAGAGAGGGTTCCCCGGTAACGAACTTGAAAGGATCTCTGATGAAAAAAATTTTTGATAAAGTATGGTAAATTACCACTCAGGCCAAGAGAATGCAGATCTTTTAATAGGCTGAAGCGCCATGTAGTGTCAAAGGCTTTCTTAACGTCAAGACAGACCATGACGAGATGTTCCATCTTGATGAAAGCATTTCTAATGTTTGTCTCGGTTTTGATCATGAGATCCGATGAAAATCGATTTTTCCGGAATCCAAATCGGTTGTTGTTAATCAAGTTTTGAGACTCCAGGAACCAAGTGAGACGGCGATGTAACATTTTCTCAAGGGTTTTGCTTAGACAGCTGGTAACAGATATCGGTCTGTAATTTTGCGGAACAGAATGATCTTTACCGGGCTTTGCAATTGCTAGTACATAAGAATGACGCCAGGAACTTGGGAAGGTATGTTCGGAAAACATTCGATTGAAAAATATGAGCAGTAAGGAGAGTGATCTCTGATCCAAATTTCGGAGCATTACATAGTATATCCCATCTGGGCCACCAGCACTGTTTCTTGAGTTGTTAAGGGATTGTTGCAGCTCAAGCATGGTAAATGGTTTATTTTAAGATAAAGCGGAATTTTCAGTGAAATTTAGTCTGGATTTCTCTGCAGCTGTTTTAAGTTTTTGAAATGTTTGATCATAGGCGGTAGAAGAGGACAACTGAGAAAATACGATCCCCAGTGAATTTGATATTTTTGTAGGAGTAGTAAGCTCCTGTCCATTCCAGTTCAGTAGTGGGATGGATAAAGAAAGGAATTTACTGTTTAAAAATTTTATTTTTCTCCAGATTAATCTGATATTGGTATTTTTATTTACTGATGAGGCAAATTTAATCCAATTTTCTTTTTTCGCTTTACGTCTGATGTAACCAGCTTTTGCTCTAAGACGTTTATAACTAATAAGATTGGAGGTGGTTGGGTGTTTGCAGAAAAGGTTCCACGCTTTGTTTTTCTCTTTTTTCGCTTGGTTACAGTCTTCATTCCACCAGTAACCCCGGGGGCTCACATCTGGTGAGTATGGGCTTGGCACACCCAGGGTCCTGAGCTGGATATCATCATTCTTCTCTTTCTTGGCGATTCCCTTCTACTTTTGACTCTCTCTCTCTCTCTCTCTCTCTCTCTCTCTCTCTCTCTCTTCCTCCCTCCCTCCCTCCCTCTCTCACTCTCTCTCTCTCTCTCTCTCTCTCTCTCCCTCCCTCCCTCCCTCTCTCTCTCTCTCTCTCAGGGCTACTCGGGAACTTTTTTTTTTTTTCCTGGTGCAGCATAAGCTTCAGGCTTCCTTGCATCATAATAATAATAATAATAATAATAAAATAATAATTTCTTTTTTGTCTATTTCTTACTTGATACTTAGGAATGGTAGCAGATGCGGTTGTCAGAATTTGATTTGTGATGTGCTCAGTAACACTGTCGATGGAACAGAAATGAATACTGTAGTTGTCAAATGATATGTGCGTTCTGTATTTTGTCCAATCAGCTCTTGAAAATTTCCATTTAATTGGATTTTCTGTTGGGAAGGAACAGTATGTTTGAATTTTGCAGATTATTGGATAAGGGTCGCTGCTATAAGGATCACTTAGAGTTATCCAATCTATAATTGGAAAGAGGATTGGGGAACAAATGGAAAGGTCTATTGCAGATGTTGAACCTGTAGGGAGATGAATATACATGGGAGTGCCAGTATTTAATAAAGTTAAATTCAGCCTGTCTATTAACATTTCAATAAGCTTCCCTCGTCTGTCTGATATAGAGGAACCCCATATTGGATGGTGGGCATTAAAGTCTCCTAGTATACAAAATGGAGATGGTAACAGCAAAACAAGATCTTCGATTTCTTGAATAGTATATTGATGATTTGGCGGAAGATAGATTGAAACCAGTGTCAGTGTAATACCATTTACAACGCGAGTGGCAACAGCTTGTAAGGCGGTTTGTAAGTGGATGCGTCTGGAGGGGATGCTTGAATCCACGAGTATTGCTACTCCTCCGTGAACACTGTTAGGGCCAACTCTGTCTTGTTTGAACATGGTATAATTTTTGATTTTGATTGAGATTTGAGGTGTCAAATTCGTGACCTTTTGCAAGAGGTCTGTAGTGGTGAATTAATTGATGGATATCATCGATGTTACTGCGAAGGGCTCTACAGTTCCATTGGATGATCTGTTCCATTATTTGGATTTGTAAGAGGGAGATGAATCTGACTGCTTTTTATAAATGGGTTGTTTGTGACGATCTAGCTTAGGTTTTTCTTTTCTGGGAAAGTTGGGGTGTGTTGAATCATTGTTACCTTTCATTTCACCATCTGCATGTAATTCAAGAAGGTCTTGGGTGATCATATCATCGGTATCCATCCTTGTTGAGGGTAGTTGATTAACCTCGACAGGATCCGATTTTTGCAGTTTTTCTGTTACTTTACCGTGGGTTATGATTTGGGTTGGAACTGTGAGAGGCATATTCATACTTTGATCTACTGTGTTTGGCTTTGATGTAGGCTGGGTCGATAGAATTGATCGAGCCCAGTCTGGAACGATTTATCTGGAGAGAGTGACACTTCCGTCTATCTGATTGTTTGTTTGTTATTTGGTTTTTAGGAGCATTAGCAACTAAGGCCATATTGCTCCAGGATATGCGGTGGTCATTTCCTGACCTTTCCGCATCCTCCGTATTTGGTGGTGACGGGCTCGAACCCCGGTTTAATCAAGAAGCGTGTGCACTTCCATCTGACATGCTACTGATTGGTGAGAGTGGATAGCCGAGGCATAAGAGCTATTTGGCAAGATTAGTTTAATTTGTTTCCTAGCTTCTTGATAGGAGACTATTTTCGGTCTTATATTTTTGTATTTTTTTGCCTATCTTCCAGAGATCACATTCTTTAGAGTATGTTGGATGTCTTCCCCTGCAATTAGAACACTGCAGAGTTTGTGCTTTGCATTCTGACTGGGTATGAGTTGTGGAGCCACAGTTTGGACATGTTGAAACGCCACGGCATGCTGTCTGGCAGTGACCAAATTTCTGGAATTTGTAGCATCTTAGGGGATTTGGGATAAAGGGTCGAACACGGCAATTTAAGTAACCTGCTTTGACTGATGCTGGTAGATTCAGTGTATTGAAAGTTAGAATTACGTTACGTGTTGGGACTAAGGTACCATCTTTTCGTATCATGATTCTTTTTGCTTGAGTTACATTTTGTGTCTTTAGTTCTTGTACTATTTTTTCTTCAGAAATGTTCAGTAGATCCCACTCAGTAATCACTTCCTTGGACGAACTCAGGGTGTTATGTGGAGTGACTTGTATTGGAATTCCACTTAAAGTGGTGAGTTTTAATAGTTGTTCAGAGTGTCTTGGGAGAGAAGTCTCAATTAGGAAGTCCCCGGATTGGAGACGTTTCACCATTTTTGGTGATGCCGCTGCATTTTCCAGGCATCGTTGTATGATGAAAGGGGAGAGCTTGCTAACAGGCTGTGCTGACAGAGAATGGATAATCAAGAAGGCTGGTGATTCCTGTCTGCCTGCATCTTTTTTCATTCTCTTCGAGGTAGAGAAGTCATGGTCGGTTTCATGATTTTCATATTGAACACTCTTGGGCTCTAGACGTGGAAAATCATTGGTTTCCATTACTGCTCCTTTTAGCCCCGAGGGTTGATTTATCCCCCAGGTTACTGGCCCCGCCACGTGGAGGCAGGAGCGGTGCCACCAGTGACCAAGCAATAGGAGGTTAGTAGTTAGTGTGTTAGAAAAGTAGTTATACATACAAAAGAAAGGTGTCTTTCCTTTCTTATAGGAGACTTCCTTCTTTATTTACAAAGAGCCAGAAAATAAATAACTTTGAAAGTAAAGTCTTTGGAAATCTCTTTAACAAATTCTCTTTAGAAAAACACTTTCAAATTCACTTTGTAAATCGTTAGATCACTCGCCTGGCACTCGGGCCTCTAAGTGCATTGTGTTGAATGGTATTTAGGGACTGTAATGCTGACTTTCTAGCTGAGTCATATACGGGTGCACCATAGTCTAGTCTGAATCGGATTGTAGTTTTATACAGGTGAAGAAGGGAGTGTCGGTCAGTTCCCCATGACATCGCAGAAAGCACTCTAAGCATATTCATTTTCTTCATACAAATAGTTCGTACATGCTGCATGTGTTTCAGGAAGTTTAATTTCTTATCCAATATTAAACCAAAGAATCTAATATTGTCATTGACTGGAATAGCATGATTTTCCAGGCACAATTCAGGATCAGGGTGCAGTTTTTGTTTCTTGCAGAAGTGTATAGTGACACGACAGTTTTCTGCGGTGACTGTCTGTAACCATTTTGTAACGTCGACGTTTGTATTTTATTTATTAATAGTTGCAGTTGCCTTTGAATAGAGTACATATTTTGTGAGTGACTGGATATAGTGAGGTCTTCGGCATAAAGATAAGTTTCTACTGAATTCGGGATGGTTGTTGTTAGAGTATGTATTCTAACTGCGAAGAGTGTGGCACTGAGGACTGACCAATTGTGGGACTCCTTCCTCCTGTATGGAGATTTTGGAGAGTGTACCTCGATAACGGATGTGGAAAGTTCGATATTCGAGAAAGCTCTGAATTAATGCTGGTAAATGTTCTTTTAGTCCTAGGGCATGTAGGTCACGAAGGATGGCATGACGCCACGTGGTTTCAAAGGCTTTATCTATATCTAAGCTAACCATAACCAAATGTTATTTTATATGAATGTATTTCGCATAAGGTCTAAGGTAGATCTGTTTTTACGAAATCCAAACTAATCGTTGTTCATAGTAGTTTCAGTTTCCAGATACCAAGTGAGGCGACTATGTACCATTTTTTCCAGTCTTACCTAAGCAGCTAGTTGTTGTTGTTGTTTTTGGATTTTAGGAGCATTAGCAACTAAGGCTATATTGCTCTGGGATATGCGGTAGTCATTCCCTGACCTTTCCACATCTTCCATATAAGCAGCTAGTAAGTGAGATTGGTCTATAATTATGAGGGTCTGAGTGGACTTTTCCTGGTTTTGGAATAGGTAGAACTACAGAATGTTGCCAGGAAATGGGAAAGTAATTTGAGAGTAACGAGTTCACTCATTTAGATTCTTTAACATTAGGTAGTATATGCCATCTGGACTAGGTGCACTATTGGCTGATTTTTTAAAGATTCTTCTAATTCATACATGGTAAGTGGTCATTGCAAGAGAGAGCTGATTTCGTTCTGAAATTTATTTTATATTTTTCAGCTATTGATTTGGCTTTTAGGAAAGTTGGATCATATGTGGTTGATGCAGAATGGTGAGCAAAAGCTTCTGCGAGAATGTTTGCAACATTCTCAGGAAGGGTTACCTCCTGTTCTTTATAGACGATGATTGAGGAAGGAACTGATGGAGACTTTCCAGTAAGGCATCTTATTTTTTGCCAGATCAGTCCTGCACTTGTGTCTTTAGTGACAGATGAAGCAAAACAAATCCAAGATTCTTTTTTAGCTTTTCGGCAGGTGTAACGGGCCTGGGCTTTAAGTTTCTTGTAGATAATCAGATTGGCAGCCGTTGGAATTTTTCGGAACTGATTCCATGCCTTGTTCTTTTCTCCCTTAGCAGTGTTACATACCAAATTCCACCAATAATTTTTGTGTTTGGATCCTTTAATTGAGGTTTCAGGGATGACAGTAGCAGCTGCTGCCAACATTTGTTCTGTGATGTGTTTAACAGGATCATCTATGGTTTGATTTGATTTGATTTAAGAATTCTTGGCGCAAGAGCTACTGCGGCTAAAATGCGCCTGTAAAATTTTATATTTTATATAATGGTTTTGTTCTAATTCGTATATTGCTGCTAATGATTTCCAAGAGTAACAGAGAATGACTATAGCTTGCTTTAGAGATAATATTTAGTTTTATATTTGATTGTAGTAATTTATTTCTTGAGGAACTGAAAAACATCTGCTATATTTTTTCTATCTTCCAGTATGGTTTTGAGAGTGAGGGAGTGATGTTTAGCTCTTTGAAGGAGTTTTGGCACTCATCTGTAAAAGCTGGACAAGTAATCAGTACATGTTCTACTGTTTGTTGTGTGTGACAGATAGGGCATAGAGGGGGATCCTCTCCTCGCAAAAGATAAGAGTGACTGAAATATGTGTGTCCTATCCTTAACCTAGCAAGTATCACTTCATCGCGTCTATTTTTCTGAATGCTGGATTTCCATGGTTGGAGTAATCTTTTAATCTGATGCAATTTGTTAGTGGTAAGTACTTGCCATTGCTGCTGCCAGTGATGTATCCCACTGTGATCAATAACGTGTTTATAGTCTGAGAAAGGGATATATTCTGATGCAGAAATATTGTTGTTAGCTTCTTTGGCAGCTCTGTCTGCTTGCTCGTTACGATGTATTCCGACATGGCTTGGGATCCAGCAAAATCTAATGTTACGACGTTGTTCTAAGGAGTTTTGATATTTTGTATTGAATCTACTGTTGTAGTAGATGTTTGTTAGAACTGATATTTTGTATTGCAATCATAGAACTACGGGAGTCAGTAAAAATTATGCTGTTTTGAAAACTTGAATGGTCGATTTCGTCTAGTGCTAACATAATGGCTTGCAGTTCTGCGGTATAAATGCTACAGTCTTTTGGGAGTTTTTGGGCCAATGTGATGTCAGAAAAGTAAATTGCCGCTCCCACATGAGAATCAGTTTTGGATCCATCTGTATATAGAAAGCAATGATCTGAAAATTGTGCCTTATAAGCAGCATGCAGCTGTTGATGGTTTATATGAGAAAGGATTTGTTTGCTTGAAATGTGGAAGGAGGAGTCACATAAAAGTTGTCTGATTATCCATGGTGACGTAGACTGCTTCGTCAGCGGATTTATGTAATCTAGGTTAAGCTCTCTACTGAGAAGAAGGTTTTTTAATCTCACATTCGCAGGTTTATTGATTCTTTGTTGTTGCTGATAATGTTGTTCCCATTCAGAAGCAAAAAGAGTTTTCTGTAGAGGGTGGTCTGGTAAGGATTTTATTTTAGCTGCATAAGAGAGTAATTGATTTTGCCTTCTGATTTGCAGAGGAGGTTCTTGAGCTTCGGCGTACAGGCTCTGCACGAGTGAGGTGCGGAAAGCTCCAAGGGCTAAATGTAGTGCGCAGTGATGTACCGGGTCGAGCCATCTCAGAGCACTAGGTCTTGCCGAGTCATAGACTGGGGCACCATAGTCTAGCTTAGACCGAATGAGAAGGCGATATAAACGTAGTAGTATTGTCCTGTCTGCTCCCCAGGATATAGCGGATAGGACCTTCAAGATGTTAATTTTCTTCAAACAGTGGACTCTTATGTGACTGACATGCTCTAGGATTGATTGATTGATTGATTTGGGTTTTATTGGCGCACTAGCAACTAAGGCTATAATGCGCCAAGACCAGGTAATATCTAAAAAATTTAACATCTCGGTGACCTAATTAATTAGGCCACCATGTCCAGATCTGAAAACATAAATAAACAACAATAACATATAAATTTTAAATACGATTAAAAACCTTTATTGCTTTTAAAAAGCTAAAAACAGCAGACACATTGTCATTGTCGGATAAAATCTGACTGAGTGTATAAGGCTCAGTCAGATGATTAAAAGCGGTAAAACGGGTACTGCTAAAATCTGGACAGTCAATTAAAAGGTGTCTGATCGTTAACATTGTGCCACAGGACACACACATAGGAGGGTCATCAGCCCTCAGCAGAAACGAATGCGTTAAATGACTGTGTCCTATGCGGGTCCGGGCAAGAACAACTTCCTCAGTACGATTCCTGCGCAGACTAGACTGCCACGGTTCAATTACGGGCTTTATACGATATAATTTATTCGCAGTCTGCCTATTCCACGAATCCTGCCATTGGGAGTGAATCTTCTCGTGTATTATTTGCCTGTAGTCTGTATAGGGGACTAACAGGCAGTGGTTATTATTGGGAATTGCTGATTTGGCTGCGGCGTCAGCCAAATCATTTCCCCTAATCCCAATGTGGCTAGGAATCCAGCAGAAGCGGATATCATATTCACGTTCATGGAGAACGTGAAGCTTCTGCTGAATGCTAGACAGAACTGGATGAGAATTATATCTCACAGATATTAAAGCCTGTAACACGCTGAGAGAGTCTGAATATAAAATGAACCGTTGGTATTGGCATTTAATAATGTGATCCAAGGCTAACTTTATAGCGTGCAGCTCTGCAGTAAATATGCTGCATTCAGAGGGAATCTGCTCCGATGTAGTGGTGTCCCTAAAGACAGCAGCGGATCCCACATATGATTCCGCCTTCGAGCCGTCTGTGTAGACTGGCACGAAGTCAGAATGTTCAGCTCGGTGTGCTGAAAAAAGCTGCAGGTAGACAGATGACGGAGTGTCCGACTTTCCCCAATTTCTAAGGGACAAGTCACATGCCGGGACATGAGCATGCCAGGGTGGAAAGGGTTGCTTTGGTGTTTGCGCAACCTTGTCTACCTTGATATTAAGTTCTTTAAGTAGCTCTTGGACACGAATACCAAAAGGGCGATTGGCAGTCTTACGGGTGTTGTATAAATTTTCCCATCGTGGCTCAAAAACGGATAGCCACGTAGGGTGGTCTGGCAGGGATTTCAGTTTTAGAGCGTAGTTTAGAGACAACTGCTTGCGTCGAAGCAATAACGGCGGTTCGTTTGCTTCGACGTATAAGCTCTGGACTGGAGATGTTCGATATGCTCCAATAGCGGTACGGAGAGCCAGATGATGGACAGGATCCAGCCACCGAAGTACACTGTCTCTGGCCGAATTGTATACCAGGGACCCGTAATCTAGTCTGGATCGTACAAGTGCACGGTAGATGCGTAGTAGGGTGCATCGATCCGCACCCCAAGATGTAGAGGAAAGAGAGCGCAGAATATTCAGCCCTCTTGTGCACTTTGTGCGGAGTTGACGGATGTGATCCAGAACGGTCAACTTTTTGTCAAATACGAGTCCCAAGAATTTTGTATCCGCTGCTATTGGAATAGCATTTCGTCCGAGCCTTAATTCGGGTTCAGGATGAAGATTACGCTTACGACAAAAGTGTACGCAAACGGTCTTCTCCGGCGAGAACCTGAAACCATTTGTAAGTGCCCAGGAGTTGAGTCGATCAATGGCTTTCTGCAGTTGTCTTTCAATCACCCTCATGTTGCATGACTGGCAAAATATGCTAAAGTCATCAACATAGAGGGCACTGTTTACAGTTTGAGGAAGTTGTTCTGTGATGGAATTTACTTTGATGGCAAAAAGCGTGACACTTAATACTGATCCTTGTGGTACTCCCTCCTCTTGGCTAAAGGAACGAGAGAGTGAGGATCCCACACGAACCTGGAAAGATCGATTGGCTAAAAAGTTTTTAATAAAAATGGGGAGTTGCCCCCTAAGACCGAGGCTATGCAGATCTTTTAAAATGCCAAATCTCCAAGTTGTGTCATACGCTTTCTCCATGTCAAAGAACACCGACACCAAGTGTTCACGTTTTAGGAAAGCATCCCGGATGGATGTTTCCAGTCTAATAAGATGGTCCAAAGTGGACCGGTTCCTTCGGAAGCCGCACTGGATATTGGAGAGAAGGTCATTTGATTCTAAATACCATATTAAACGAGAATTGACCATTCTCTCCAGAATTTTGCACAGACAGCTAGTCAGAGCAATAGGACGATAATTGGTGGTGATTTTTGGATCCTTTCCTGGCTTAGGAAAGGCAAGAACGATTGCCTTGCGCCAGGAATCCGGAAACTGCCCTTCAATAAAGATTCTGTTATACAGAGAGAGCAGATAATCCATAGATTTTGGTGAAAGATGTTTAACCAATTCATAATGGATGCCATCTGGTCCAACAGCACTTGCTTTGGAAAGGGCGAGGGCTCTTTTCAGTTCCTGAATAGTGAACGGCCCATTGTAGGGATAGATGTTCTTTGACTTAAAATTAAGTGCCTCTTTTTCCAGTTTATGTTTCAGGACCAGAAACTCTGGGGAATACGAGGATGTTGCAGAGATGTTAGAGAATGTTTCCCCAAGAGCATTGGCTATTGCAGTTGGATCTGCAATAGCGCATCCATTGTAATCTAGGATTGAAGAAGGGTGGGATGTATATTTTCCCTTCATTTTCCGGATTTTATCCCAGACTACCTTAGAATTGGTAGCCTGGTTAACAGATGATGTAAAACGGATCCATGATTCCTTTTGACTCTGACGGCGAATGTAGCGTGCTTTGGCTCGTGCACGCTTGAAAGCTATTAGATTAGCAGTGGTAGGATATCGACGGAATATCCCCCACGCTTTGTTTTGAGCCTTTTTTGCTGCTGTGCATTGTGAATTCCACCAAGGTTTGGGAAATGGTGGAAACCGGCCAGATGTTTTTGGAACAGCATTCGCAGCTGCTTGGACAATGATTTCTGTGATGTACGTTACTGCATCATTGATAGGCTCCTGACTGACTGTACTGAGTTCAAAATTTGCCTGATGTTGGAAGGCATTCCAGTCAGCCTGATCAAACTTCCACCGTGGTAACCTAAAAGGAAGACATGGTCTCCCACTGTGTAACAAGGTTATCACAGGGAAGTGATCACTTCCGTATGGATTCTCCTCCACTTCCCAAGTGAGTGAAGGGAGCAGAGAAGGGGAGCAGATAGAGAGATCAATGGCAGAAAAAGTACGGGTAGGCGTATGGAAGAAGGTGTTTGTTCCAGTATTGAGAAGGGACAGGGCATTGTCATTGAGCATACGCTCTATGACCCGTCCCCTTTCATTGATGTTAGCACTACCCCACAGGGTGTTATGTCCATTCATATCCCCGAGAAGTAAGAAAGGGGGAGGCAACTGCTTTAGAAGATCATCAAGGGCTTCCTGGGAGATGTCAGTCCCAGGTGGCAAATAAATAGAGCAGACCGTTAATAAAAATCCCACTGTAAGGCGAATTGCAACAGCCTCTATGCTGGTTGTAATTAGCAAGGGCTGAACTGGGGTCTGATTACTCACAAGGATAGCCACTCCTCCATGAGCAGGACCATCCGCAATTCTATCCTTACGAAAGATCGTGATGTTATGCATAGTGGGATCATCATTCGCCTTTAGATAAGTCTCCTGCAAGCAAAGGCAAACTGGCTCGTGCTTTTGCAGGAGGGCCTTGATGTCATCAGTATTTCGCCGGAATCCACGACAATTCCATTGTAGGAATTTAGCCATTATTTTGGCTTGGTGGGTCCATCAGGCGGCTTCCGAGGTGCTGAGGGCTTACTTTTATCAGCCTTGGCTTTATCTTTTTTGGGGAAAAAAGGACGATGTCCCGTGTCCATTTCTTCCTCCGCAAAGAGTTCCAAGACTGATTCATCCTGTACCTCCTTGTTCTCTACATCCATTCTTTCTGGTGTCACGGATGACTCTTCTAAAGTTTTTGGCTTTTCTTTACCACTTGGTTTAGGTAGTGGTGGAGCACTAGGAGGTACGGATATAGGAGTGGCAGCTGATTGTGTTTTTGTGGTGGGCTTTTGTGAACTCAATAAATAGCGTGCAATCGGGGTGAATGACTCTTTTGGTGGTATAGTCATCTCAGTTTGTGTACCGATAGTGCACTTAGCAGAAACCTTCTGGGCATATGAAGGTTTCCCGCTATTTATTGGTTGTATGCGTTTTCTAGCCTCTGGGTAGGAGATGTTTAGCTCCGTTTTTAATTTCTGTATCTCCTTTTCGTCCTTCCACCGCTGGCATGCTCGAGAGTATGCAGGGTGCTCTCCTTGGCAGTTAATACAATTAGGCTTAGGAGCTAGACATTCCTTGCTCTCGTGGTCTTTAACACCACATCGAGCACAGGCAGGATTACCACGACAGGATGTTTGTGAGTGGCCGTACTTTTGACATTTAAAACACCTCAGTGGGT
Organism: Mastigoproctus giganteus; assembly: GCF_048544385.1. Classification (NCBI taxonomy): domain Eukaryota; kingdom Metazoa; phylum Arthropoda; class Arachnida; order Uropygi; family Thelyphonidae; genus Mastigoproctus; species Mastigoproctus giganteus. The sequence continues at coordinate 159,281,892 of NC_143579.1, forward strand.
TGGGAACGTAAATCCTCACTGGGCAGTTTAAGTACCCTGCCTTGATGGAACTTGGAGGCCGTGGGGTGTTGAATGTTAGGATGAGAACTCGGGTAGGGACAAGATTCCCATCCTTACGCATGGATATCCGCTTTACAGCTGTCACTCCTTGTTCTTTTAATTCAGAGCAGATCTCTTCTTCAGAAACGTGAAGAAGATCCCACTCTGATATCACACCTCTTGAAGAGTTCAAAGTTTTGTGAGGGGTTACGATGATGGGTATTCCCCCTATAAATATGGCTTTTAAAAATTTTTCAGCTTGATTTATATTTGCTGCTTCAATTAGAATATCTCCAGAACGCAGCCGTTTAACGGATTTGGGTGAGCCTGCCATCCCTTCTAATCCTTTCTGGATAAAGAAAGGTGACATTTTCCCAAGTGACTGCTCTCCGGTGGAATGGAGAATGAGGAAAAGAGGTGTCACAGATGTTGTTTTCTCCTCAGTTCTGGCTCTTTTAGCTGAATTGCTTTCACTCTCATCTGACGATCGATTAGGTAGGGGCCTTGTTGGGGCCCCAGAAGAAGAATTTAAATTACTCATATGAGTAAAAAGAAAATGTCTGATGCCTAAGTACCTCACCCACCACGGAGCCCTACGAGGGGACGCCCACTCGTGAACTAGCAGGTACTGCGTACACGAATGGGACGCCGAGTTCGCTTAGAGCACCATACCCACGTTACCAATAAGTCTTTATCCCGTCCCAGGACCAAAGGGAGGGAGACTTATTGGAACGCAGTTGACCCTAGCAGTATAGAACCACCCGCCAATTGATCCCAGTCGAGCCGGTCCGGGACCACCCGTCTCGTCGAAGCAGGGGCCAAAGTGGTGTATTAAGGCTGGGCCCCTCAACCACCAGGATCCCCCTTTCCGCTTCCACGGGTCGCGGCGCACGGCTGCACACGCCGGATTCCAAAGATGTAACCCTGGAACCAAGGTATGGGCGTTAGATCCCAGTGATGCTAATCTGGAAACCCAGCAGCATCACTGGGAGGTCCCCTCACCACGTACAGGTGCCCACGTCGAGGGGACATGCTCTAGGAAAGTCAGTTTTTTGTCAAAAACTAATCCTAGGAAGCGGACACTATTTTTAACTGGGATGATCTGTTCTTTCAGCCTGAGTTCTGGGTCAGGATGGAGATTCCTTTTTCTGCAGAAATGTATACATGCAGTCTTTTGTACCGATATTCTATATCCATTTCTTTCTGTCCATTTTATGACTCTGTTAATGGCTACTTGCAATTGCTGTTCTATTGTCCTCATATGCTGCGCTTGATAAGAAATGCTGAAATCATCAGCATAAACTGTTGTAAAGGTATTGTTTGGGATTTGTTCTATTATTGTGCTGAAGTGGACTGCAAAAAGTGTGGCACTAAGTACAGATTCTTGAGGGACCCCTTCTTGATAAAATATATTGGAAAGTGTATTGTTCATTCGAACTTGGAAGGTCCGATTCTTAAGGAAATTGTATATGTAGAGGGGTAGATGTCCTCTAAGGCCAAGTTGATGTAACCTTTTAAGTATACCATATCACCACGTGGTATCATATGCCTTTTGGATATCAACATTAACCATGAATTGGTGTTGTTTCCTGAGAAAAGCATTTCTTACTTGATTTTCCAGTTGTATAAGTACATCCAAGGTACAGCGATTTTTTTCTAAAGCCAAATTGTTCCGAGTTGAGAAGATCATTATTTTTTAGATACCATGTGACCATTTTCTCTAAGATCTTGCCTAAGCAGCTAGTCAAAGCTATGGGACGGTAGTTCTGTGGGTCTGAGAGATCTTTTCCCTGTTTTGGGAAAGCTAGTATTATTGCGTGGTGCCATTTGTTTGGGAAAGAATTTTCAAGGTATATTTTGTTGTATAGATCTAACAGGGCTAACAGGGCTAATTGCATAATGGATTTCATCAGGACCGACAAGTTGTATTGTTCACACTGATTGGTAGAAAAGTTTAATTTTATTTTTTCGGCCTCTTTCTTGTACGTTTTGAAAGCAGTGGGGTATGCACAATTAGCAGATGTATTCGAAAAATTTTCACCAAGCACATTGACTATATCTAAGGTATTTGTAACCAACTGTCCCTTCCAATTTAGCAATGGAGAGTGGTTTAATTGAGAATTGTTTGTTATCCTTCTGATCTTTTTCCAGATAAATGTAGCTGGTGTGGAAATAGTTATAGTGGATGCAAATTTCATCCAAGCAGCTTTTTTGCTTATCTTTTGCAATTTCCTGACCTTAGCTCTGGCTCTCTTGAATTGTATCAGATTGTCTGTTGTTGGATTTTTGCGAAAAAGGTTCCAGGCTCTATTTCTCTCTTTTTTAGCTTCCCGGCACTCTTTGTTCCACCATGGTTTTGGATATATTCTAATGTTAGAAGATGTTTTAGGTATTGTCTTTTCTGCAGCTTGAAGCATACTATCAGTAACATAGGCTACTGATGTTTGTACTGATTCTCTTTTAATAATGTTGCAGTCTAGCTTGGCTAGTATCCTGAATTTTTCCCAATCTGCATCATATATTTTCCATCTGGGGTGCCTATTGGCTTGGCATGGCGTTTTTTCCATGATTTTCAAAATAATGGGGTAGTGGTCGCTGCTCAATGGAGTCTCGTGCATGCTCCATTTAGTCATAGGGAACAGTGTTGGGGAACTGATTGATAAGTCTATTGCAGAACTGCTTTTTGATGGAAGGTGGAAATATGTGTGTGTGCCATCATTTAAAATCATTAGGTTGTTCTCGACAATTAATTTTTCTATTTGCTTACCCTTCTGGTCTATTTTGTGATCGCCCCATAGTGGGTGATGTCCATTTAGGTCACCAAAGATGCAGAATGGAGGTGGTAGTTGATTGATCAGCTCTTCGAAATCCTTAAATCGGAATTCTTGATTGGGGGTAGATATATTGAGGCTATGGTATTATTGAAGCCTATTGCTAGACGGGCTGCAACTGCTTCTAATGGTGTGTTCAATGGTATTGTTTGGGAAAGGACATGTCTGTTAACTAGTATTGCAACTCCTCCTCTCGTTGTTCCATTCGTTATGCGATCCTTTCTATATGTGATATAATTTTTGATTATACTATTGTCCTGTGGTTTTAAATAGGTTTCTTGTAGGCAGATACTTAGTGGGTGGTACTGGGTGATGAGGTCTATAACATCATTAGTGTTTGAGCGAAAACCTCGACAGTTCCATTGGATAATCGTATCTGTCATTTGGGGTTAGATGTTCCCTCGGATTGCTTCCTTGGGGCTGATTTAACTTTGTCTACCTTGGTTTTGTCTTTTTTTGAAAAATAGGGTCTACCCGTATCCATTTCTTCTTCAGTGAAGATTTCGAGAACTGGTTCCTCTCCTTGGTTTCTTGCATCCGTGTCCATTTGTTCTGCAATCTCTTTTCCTGTACTACCTATCTTTTCTTTGTTTGCTTTTCTTCTTACATTTTCTGAATTATCTGGTGGGAAAGATAAAGGAGTATTGATAATCTTTTCTTGTTTTTGTTGTTGTTGTTGTTGTTGTATTTGGGTTTTCTGGCACAAGGGCCTCTTGGGCCATATTGTGCCTGTTCGATATTTGCTTATCGCTAATTTCTCATGTTATTGTGATCATAGGCTATTATAAAGATTTATCTGTTTCAAATAAGTAAACAGTTCCTCCAAATTTGCATCATTGCCAAGAATCTGCAATAAGGTAATCGGTTCCTTCAAATGGGATAGGGATGTAAAGGTTGATTTTCTGGTAGTTGAAAGTTGGGGACATTCAATGAGAATATGATATATTGTCAACTGCGACTGGCACAACAAACACTGAGGAGGGTTCTCTCCCATAAGCAAATACAGATGAGTTGGATGTGAATGTCCAATGCGGAGCCTTGCTAGAATTACTTCTTGTCGCCTGCTTTTCCTGATACTAGATGTCCACAATTTTGGCTCTTTTTTTATCTGCAGCAGTTTATTATTTATTTGAGCTTTCCAGAGGTCAGACCATTGCTTCCTACATGCTGTTTCAATGATGGATTTGTAGTCGGTGTAGGGCACTGTTTGTTGCCTGGAATTGCTTGAGTCAGGGTGTTTAGCGGCGGCGTCCGCTTGTTCATTACCTGGAATGCCTGCATGACCAGGTATCCAGCAGAAGGTAACCTTCTGGTTGGCTTTTTGACAGTAAAATAACTTGGACCGTATCTCTTTAAGAATCGGATGTGAGGGCGACATGGTAGTTTGAATGGCAGTGATTGCGCTTAAGGAGTCTGTGTATATCAGGGATTGCTTTATACAGCTGTTGTGTATTCTATCTAGAGCTAGTTTAATAGCAAATAATTCTGCAGTATAGATAGTACATTCCGTTGGAAGAGACACAGCATCTGAAAAGGTAGAAGAAACTGCTGCAGCACCAACGGCTGCATCTGTTTTGGAGCCATCAGTATAGATAGGTACTTTATCTGAATTTTCCAACAAATGAGTTTTATGGAGCTGTTGATAGTTTATATTTGCCAGAGAGGATTTTCCCAATCTTGAAAAGAAATTGTCGCAGAGAGGTGAGAATTCAGTCCAGGGAGTTTCAGGAGTAGCAAGGTCTTGGAATATGTTGTGAAATTTAAGATCCCAACTGATTGTGAGTTCTTGCAGTCGAATCCCTGCAGGGCGGTTTTCATTAGGCTTATTGTGATATAATTCAGCATATTGAGGATCAAAGAGGTACTGCCAGCTAGGGTGGAATGGCATGCTTTTAATTTTTGCTGCATACTTACACAATAAGGATTTTCTCCTGAGATGCAAAGGGGGTTCATTTGCCTCAATATACAGGCTGTGGACCGGAGATGTTCTGAAGGCTCCCACAGCTATCCTAAGAGCACTATGCTGTATGGTGTTCAGACGTAATAGTGAACTTTTCCTAGCGGAGTCATAGACAGGTGATCCATAGTCTAATCGTGATCTTATTAAAGCTCTATACAGATGAAGGAGAGAGCTTCTGTCAGCACCCCAGGACTTAGCAGAGACTGCTCTCAGGATGCTCAGTTTTTTTAGACATGTAGTTCGAAGGAAAGCAATATGGGAAGCAAAATTAAGTTTGTTATCTAAATATAACCCCAACAGTCGGAAACTGTTAGTGACAGGAATCAGGTTGTTTTTTAAAAATATTTCTGGATCTGGGTGAAGTTTGCGTTTTTTACAAAAATGAATTGCACTAGATTTCTTTTCTGATAGGGAATAGCCATTCCGCAATGCCCATGATTCAATTTTAGCGATGGAAATTTGGAGTTGCCTTTCAATGGTGTTCATGGATTGGGATTGACAAGAAACAACGAGGTCATCAGCGAACATATACGATTCTACTGTATTAGGTACATCCTGTGTCATGTTTGTAATTCTTATTGAAAATAACGTCGGACTAAGAATGGACCCCTGAGGAACACCCTCCTCTTGTTCAAATGATTTAGATAAATTGTTCATGTATCTAACCTGAAATGTTCTGTGGCATAGGAAGTTTTGTATAAAGTGGGGTAAATGACCTCTCAAGCCAAAAGAATGAAGATCTTGAAGTACACCGTATCGCCAGGTGTTATCAAAGGCTTTCTCAATATCAAGATTGATCATGACCAGATGTTGTCCCCTTATGAAGGCATTTCGGATGTTTGCTTCTGCTTTTATCATTACATCTAACGTGGACCGGTTCTTTCGAAACCCGTACTGATTGTTATTTTGCAAGTTGTTAGTTTCCAGGAACCACGTTAGCCGCCTGTGAACCATTTTTTCCAAGACTTTGCCTAAGCAGCTGGTCAATGAAATCGGCCTGTAATTATGTGGAAAGCTGCGATCCTTTCCTGGCTTTGGAAAGGCTAGTATAATTGAGTGACGCCATGAGTTTGGGTAAATATTTTCTAGAAATATTCGATTGTAATATTTTAACAATACCCTTTTTGTTCTGTTGTTTAGTTGGCTTATCATGATGTAGTAGATCCCATCTGGACCAGCAGCACTACTGGAAGTTTTATTGAGCGCCCCTAAAAGTTCTGTTAATGTAAATGGCTGGTTGTACGGGTGTGAAACTCTGGTGGAGAAATTGATCTTATGCTGCTCTGATGATTTTTTAATTTTCTGAAAGATTGGGTCGTAGGTGGATACACCTGATATACTGGCAAATGATTCGGCTAAGGCATTTGCAATTTCTGCCGGAGAGGACAACTCCTTTCCTTTCCAGTTTAATATTGAGGATGGGGACTGGACATATTTGCCATCAATTGTTCGTATTTTCTTCCAGATGAGTCTGATATCTGTGTCCTTGTTTATACTAGAGGAAAAGCTAATCCATGCTTCTCTTTTTGCTTTCCTTCTTATTTGGCGGAACTTAGCTTTCATTCTTTTAAAACTAATTAGGTTACTGGTTGTGGGGAATTTGCGGAACAAATTCCAAGCCCTATTTTTTTCCTGTTTAGCGTATGTACAATCCGGATTCCACCAGTAATTATTGTGTTTGCGTTTCCCAGGCAAGGACTTTGGTATTGTAGAGTTGGCAGCTTGTAATATTTGATTAGTTATATGTTGTGTGACATAATCTATGGGTTGAAGTTGAATTATTTCATCATCTAACTGAACATTTGAAGCATATTCATTCCAGTGTGCCCTACGAAATTTCCATTTGGAGCGACCCGGCAAAGGGGAGTTTACCCGTGTTTGCAGCTTGCAGAGAATTGGTAGATGATCACTATTTAGTGGATTTTCAAGAACTGACCACTCCGTATTAGTACATATGGAGGGAGAGCAGATTGAAAGGTCTATTGCACTCATGGATCCTGTTGAAAAATGTATATAGGTAGGCTCTCCGGTATTCAAAAGGGTAAGTTGGCACACATCGAGAAGATTTTCTATTTGTTTACCTCTTTTGTCGATTGTTGGAGATCCCCACAGCGAGTGATGAGCATTGAAGTCTCCGAGTAAATAGAAAGGAGGTGGTAGCTGGTCTATTAGATTTTCTAGATTTTCTGAGGAGATTGAGGAATTTGGGGGAATATATATAGATGCTATTGTAATAGTCATGCCAATTTCTGCGCGCATTGCCACTACCTCAAAAGGAGTCTGAAGAGCAACAGGTTTAGATGGAATATTATTTCTAACAAGAACTGCCACGCCTCCACGAGCTGGCGAGTCGATACTCCTATCTCTTCTGAACATGGTATAATTTTTAATGGTAGGACACACTTGTGGATTTAAATAGGTTTCTTGTAGGGATATACATGCTGGTTCATAGCGGTTTACGAGATCATGCAAGTCATCTTTTGCATTACGAAAGCCCCTACAATTCCACTGAAGAATTCTTTCCATTATGCGTTCTTGTTAGTTGTTTTTGCTTCTGACAGTTTTTTGGTTGTAGCTTGTTTATACCTCTCTATTTTTACTTTGTCTTTCTTAGGAAAGAAAGGACGTGTTGTGTCTATCTCATCAGTTGCGTGGAGTTCTAAAATTCCATCATCTGAATTTTTCTCCTGATCAATATCCATTTCCGTTGAAATCCGTGGATGCACCATTGGGGTTTCTGTAGCTTTTGGTTTCATTGTTGACGCATCGGCTGGAATGGAGATTGGAGTATTGCTGGCTTGTTCAGTTGTTTGTTGTGAAGGACATTGTTTGGGAGAAGTGAGTATGGATCGTGCCCAATTCGCGATAGATGTATTAGGAGGAACTGTAACGTCCGTTTGGATACTTACTGATTGCACCTGTTTGGCAGCTGTGGCATACGTTCGCTTTGGCTCCATTTTGATTATTTCTCTTCTCGCCTCTGAATAAGTGACTTTGTTTTCCACTTTATATTTCTGTATTTTTTTTCCCTTGCTTCCATAGTTCGCATATTTTAGAGAAAGCTGGGTGATTCCCTTTACAATTTGGGCAATTAGGAGTGGTAGCATTGCAATCGGATTGATTGTGGTCTTTCGATCCGCAATTAGGACATATTGCCTCACCTCTACATGCAGTCTGAGAGTGTCCATATTTTTGGCACTTATAGCACCTGATTGGGTTTGGGATGTAGGGTCGGACACGGCAATGGAGATAGCCTGCTTTGACAGATGTTGGTAAGATGGGAGAGCTAAAAGTGAGGATTATGCTCCTTGTTGGAATGAGAGTACCATCTTTACGAGTCATGATTCTCCTGGCTTGGATGACTCTTTGTTCTCGTAGCTCTTTGACTATTTCCTCCTCTGATACGGTTAATAAGTCCCATTCTGCAATTACTCCCTTGGAGGAATTTAAGGTGGCATGGGGAGTGACTTTTATTGGATGTCCGCCGAAAGTTGTCAGATTTAATAGCTTTGCAGAATGCTGGGATTTCATGGTCTCTACCAGAAGATCCCCAGACTGGAGTCGCCTTACTGATTTTGGTGAACCTGCGACAGCCTCTAAGCATTTTTGCACAAGGAATGGGGACAATTTACTCAAAGGCTGGTCTGATGTAGAGTGCAGTATGAGAAATGCTGGTATCTCCTCTTGAGGATTTGTTTTCAACCTCTTGGGTTGGGAGAAGTCATCATCGGTGTGTTTAGTCACTAGTTTTGAGCTCGGAGGCTCTAAAGGTGGAAACGAATTGTTATCCATCTTTGCTCCTTTCAGCCCCGGGAGAGTGGATTTCTTCTCCCAGGTTACCGGCCCCGCCACGGGGAGGCAGGAGCAGTGCCGCTAGAGTGACCAAGCGGTATAAGAGTTAGTATATTAGTTTAAATGAAAAAAAGAAAGGTGATTTGCCTTTCTGAAACTTACTTACAGATCGTAAGTCTAAGTTTACTAGTATTTAATGAAAACGTAAGAAAACTTTTTTAACTGAACAAAAACTGCAGCTTCAAGAAAAACGCTCTAGAAATCACTGAGAATCGCTTGATCACTATAACGCTTGGCACCCGGGGCCTCTTGTTTTTGTGATGGAGATGGTTTGTAAAACTCACGAACCCATTCTGAAATGGATTCTCCTGGGGGGAATTGTAACATCCGTTTGTGTGCCACAACATTTTGAATTGGGTACTTTAATTTCCGGAGCCTTTTTGATTGTGGTAATCTGCGCATAAGAAGGTTTGTTTGCTATATTTATTGTAATTACCTTTTTAGCTTACTGATATGAAACTCCATTTTCTGCTTTGTATTTTTGTATCATTTTTTCCTTCTTCCAAATTTCACACTTCCTTGAATATGCAGTATGATCTCCTTTACAATTTACACATTTATGGTTTCCAGCTGTGCAGGTAGAAGTGGCATGTTCTTGTGAACCACAGTTTGCACATGTTAATTTTCCTCTACATACTGTCTGTGAGTGACCAAACTTCTGACAGTTGAAACAACGGAGAGGATTCGGGATGTACGGTTTTATATTGCAGTGTAAATATATAGCTTTTACTGATCTGGGTGATTTAGGCGTGTTGAAAGTGAGTATCAGATTCCTGGTGGGGGAGATTATCCCTTCTTTTTTAATTGTAATTCTTTTAACACTGATGACTCCTTGTTCCTGAAGTTCCATTTGAATTTCCACTTCGGGCACATTTAGAAGGTCCCATTCCGTAATGACACCTTTTGAAGTATTTAATGTATTGTGCGGGGATACTATTACTGGCATTCCTGCAAAGGTTGTAATTTGTACTAATTTTTCGGAGTGTTTAGCATTGGCCGTTTCTACCAAAATGTCGCCTGATTTTAGTCTTTTAACTTGTTTTGGTGGGCCGACATAACTCTCAAGAGTCTTTTGTATGAGAAAGGGTGACAATTGTCCTACCGCTTTCTCAGTATTTGAGTGTATAATAATATATGTTGGAGAAATTAAAACTTGAGAGTCAGTTTTTAATCTCTTTGTGGAGACAGAGTCATTTCTATCGCCTTTTCTGATTGCCTTAGAGGTGTCTCCGAAAGAACTAGATTTCTCATATCTTGGATCAGTTCTATTCGGGTCCGTTGACCCAGTGGATTCCTGGGTATTGGAGTCAGTTCGCTCTATTTCGCCCTGAAAGGGAGAGCTTTTCCCTTCCAGGTTACCGGCCCTGCCACGTGGAGGCAGGAGCAGTGCCGCCCTGTGACCAAGCACTAGGAGGTTACTAATTAAGATATAACAGAAAATAAAAGGGAAAGAGAAGGTTGCTTTCCTTTTTAATCTAGTAAAGTTGCTTTCTTTACTATGGATTATTTAATTGTGTGTTAATAAATGCTTTAAATAAGGAAACGATTTCTACTTCAAGAAAGAGCGCTAATTCAGAGCAAAAAGTCACTTGATCACAGAATCGCTTGGCACTTGGGGCCTCATCTATGGTGTGATGTAGGATAATATCATCATCTAGTGTAATGCTAGATGCATATTTATTCCAGTCAGCTTTTGAGAATTTCCATTTAGTTCGACCACTTACTGGTAAGTTTCTTCTTGTGCAGAGCTTACAGATTATAGGAAAATGGTCACTATTTAATGGGTTGTCTGAAACTCTCCAATAGAAATCTGGAAATAACGTGGGTGAGCATAATGACAGATCTATTTGTTATTTTGGTTTTTTTTAGGAGCATTAGCAACTAAGGCCATATCGCTCCGGGATATGTGGTGGTCATTTCCTGTCCTTGCCGCATTCTCTGTATTTGGTGGTGACGGGCTCGAACCCCGGTCTAAGACAGATCTATAGCAGAGGTTCAGCCTGTTGGAAAATGGACATAAGTGTGGGAGCCTGTGTTCAGCACTGTGAGATTATGCTTTACAAGAAAAGCCTCTATCGTGCATCACCAGTTGTCTGTATGTAAAGATCCCCATAACCGGTGATGCGCATTAAAATCACCCAATATTCAGAAAGGAGAGGGTAGTTGTAGGATAAGATCATCTAGTTCAGTTATCGAGCAGTTCTGATTTGGTGAAATATATATGGATACAAGAGTAAGTGTTGTGCCAAGAGCAAGGCGAACGGCAACTACTTCTAAAATGGTTTGTACAGGAATGCATCTGGAAGGGATTTTACTATCAATGAATATAGCTACACCACCATGTGACTCATGGGTAGTGATCCTGTCTTGCCTGAACAAGGTATAGTTTTTAACTGAAAGTGTCACTTGTGGAGAGAGATTTGTTTCTTGTAGACAGATACCTACTGGATGATGCTGATTTATCAAATGATGAATATCGTCTATGTTGCTACGAAGGCCTCTGCAATTCCACTGAATCAACTGATCCATTATTTAGCTTTAGAAGAAGAAAGTATTTCTGACCGTTTTTTAGAGCCAATCTGTTTATGGCGTTCCAATTTTATTTTATCTTTTCTCGGCAAAATGGGTTATGCAGTATCCATGTCTTCCTCAGCATGTATTTCTAAGACGGTTTCCTCACTGTTAGTGGTGTCATCCGTTTCCATATCTGCGGTTAGAGTCTTTTGCAGTTTAAGATTTCTCAGACTCTCAGTACCTGAACATGATGGAGTAATAGTTGGTGGTATGGTGACTGAGGTATTATTTGCTTGGTCTTTTACTTGTTCTTTAGGGGACTCCTGCGGACTCGCTAAAACAGCCCAAGCCCAGTCGGAAATGGATGTAGCTGGTAGTGTGGACACTTCAGTTTGAGTTCCTTCTGATTTGTATTTTTGTGTTGCAGTTGCATATGAGAGTTTCGGTACTGTGAGCAAAACCTGTTTCCTTGCTTCTTGATAAATCACTTTGTTTTCTATTTTGTATTTATGTATCTTCTTTCCTGTTTTCCAGGTTTCACAGACTTTTGAGTAAGCTGGAGGCCATCCTTACAGTTTAGACATACTGGTATTTGTGCTGGGCAGCCTGTCTGTGTGTGTTCCTTGGATCCACAATTGGGCACACTGAAACCCCTCTACACACTGTTTAGGCATGGCCAAATTTTTGGCACTTGAAGCACCTGAGGGGATTGGGGATATAAGGTCGGATATGGCAGTTCAGATATCCAGCCTTAACTGGAAGGATTGGTGTTGAAAAGGTCAGTATAACACTGCGTGTTGGAACCAGTTCACTGTCTTTTTTTATTTTAATTCGCTTTGACTGTACGGATTTTTGGTCTTGTAGCTCTTGGACTAATTCCACTTCAGTAACATTTATTAAGTCCCACTCAGACAGCACTCTTTTGGATGAATTTAGGGTGGCATGTGGAGTTACTTTGACTGGAGTATTCGCAAATTTTGAGATTCTTAGTAGGGCTTCAGAGTCCCTACTATTCATATTCTCTATAAGTAGATCTCCGGAGTGTAGTCTTTTCACCATTTTAGGTAGTCCGGCAGCATTCTCGAGACATTTCTGGATAAGAAATGGTGAAAGTGCACCTATCGGTTGACTTGTTTGGGAATGTATTATAAGAAACAGAGGTGATTCCTTTTTGGATTCTTCTGTTCTTTGTCTCTTAGGATGGGAAATGTCCAAGTCAGTTTGGTTTGTCCTTGAACAGGTTGAGGCATGAGGCTCACCAGATGGATAACAGTCTTAATGATCCACGTTAGCTCTTTTTAGCCCTTGGCAGAGAACCTTTTCTGCCAAGGTTACCGGCCCCGCCACGGGAAGGCAGGAGCAGTGCCGCTAGAGTGGCCAAGCAGTGTAGATTACTTTGTTAGTTTTACGGAAAGAAAAAAGAAAGGTGGTTTTCCTTACAGTAACTTACTTACTTACAATTCTTAAGAGTAAGTTAACAATAAATTACTTTAAACGTAAGAAAAACTTTCCAAATTAACAAGAACTGTCGCAGTGAGAAAATGCTCTATATATAGCTCAGAGAATCACTCGATCACAATAACGCTTCGCACCCGGGGCCTCTATGAATTACACGGAATCGCTTGATCACCACACCGCTTGGCACCCGGGGCCCAGAATAATTGCCCGAGAGGGCATAAATTCAAATTGAGGTATTGGTATTGGTATTTTTGGGCACAAGGGCAACTAGGGCCAAAATGTGCCTATTCTTATGACATGTTTTTATATAAAATTTGGTTCCAGTTTGTAATCATAGAAAATCATATATTTGTATCTGCTTAAGAAAGGTAAATAGTCCTTTTAAATTCGCATTGTTTCCAATAATATGGGCAAGTGATAGAGGCTCTTTCAGTTGTGACAGTGAAGGGAAACTATTTTTTCGGAAATAGGAATACTGCTTACAATCTAAGAGTATATGCTTGACGGTAAGTGGTAAAGCACAATGAGTGCATTGAATAGATATATATGGGTTGGATGTGTATGCCCTATGCGTAATCTTGCTAGCACAACCTCTTCTTGTCTGTTTTTCCTTAACCTAGATTTCCATAGTTCTGGTTTCTCTTTGATTTCGAGCAATTTGTTGTTCGTTTGTGACCTCCAGATTTCAGACCACTGGATTGTATTGATTTTTTTAATGTGCTTCAAATAATCTACGTATGGTACTTGGTAATGTGATGGTATTGCACTGATTGGTTGTTTGGCTGCCTGATCTGCTCTCTTGTTACCTGTGATACCAGAGTGCCCTGGGATCCAGCAAAATAGCACTGCATGATTCTTACTTCGTAGGTGGTTTAAGCAGGAAAAAATTTGTTTTATGATGGGATGCGATATTGAAAGTTTATTGTCCAAAGCAGACACTGCACTCATGGCATCTGTGTATATTATACTGCTAGTATAGTGGGAAGTGTTTATATTTTCTAGGGCTAATTTTATTACGTATAATTCTGCAGTGTAACTGCTACACTCAACTGGTAATGATATAGAAAGTGTAAAAGACAGCTGCAGCACCAACAGAAGAGTCTTTTTTCGAACAATCTGTATATATTATACAGCGTTGAGCATTGTTGAGGGCATGGCCTTTATGTAGCTATTTAATACTTTCATATGGCAGGGATTTTTTTCCCCATTGCTGAAAATAGTTATCACAGTGAGGGAGAGTTACAGACCAGGGTGGATCAGGTACATCATTCTCTTGAAGCATATTGTCAAAGATTATGTCCCAGGCATGTATCAATTCTTTTAATCGAATACCAGTGAGTCTATTTTCTGTAACTTTGCTGTTGTAGAATGTGAGCCAATCAGGGTTGAGAAGCTGTTTGTTTGTTTGTTTGTTTTGGGTTTTATTAGGCGCATCGGCAACTATGGCCATAGTGCGCCATACATATGGTAACTATGCATGCCATTTCTTCTCAAATAGAGAAGATGGAAAAAAGGAACCAGAAAGTTTTTTTTTTTTTTTTTCTTCCCTAAAGGAGGTGATATACTTTAATCAACTTGAGAAAGTTATAAATTCTTGAGACATTTGTTTCATTGTTTATAAGTGAGGTAAGTGAAGGATCTTTTGCTGTGGCTGAAGTGCAAAGTTTCTGTTGTTCTCTTGTATATTTTATGCATTCAACCAGAATGTGTTTCACTGAGAGCATTGTATTACAGTGATGACATTGAGGGGGTATCTCTGCTCTTAAAAGATAACCATGAGTAATATTTGTGTGTCCTATTCGCAGACGAGCCAAAATTACCTCCTGATGTCGGATTGAACTGAAACTGGAAGGCCATCGCTCAAGTTTTGGCTTGATACTTCGAAGCTTATTATTAGGTTGATTCTGCCATGATAACTGCCATTGGCACATGCATTTTTCCTGGATTATTAGTCGATAGTCTTGATGAGGCATTTTCCACTTTTTCTTGGGTGGTAGGTGGGCTAATTTGGCAGCATTGTCCGCTAGTTCATTTCCAGGAATTCCCATATGTCCAGGGACCCAGCAGAAGTGTATGTTTTTCTCAAGTTGTGATAAGGTATGTAGAGAGCTGACTATTCTTTTTACGACTGGGTGGGTGATGTTCATGGTGTTTTTTAGTGCTTGAAGTGCACTTAAAGAAATAGTGAAAATTATGCTGTTGCTAATGTCAGAAGACTCGATATGATTCAGTGCAACCTGAATTGCTATTAGTTCGGCGGAAAATATACTGAAATCACATGATAACTGATAAACTAATGTGATGTTTTGAAAAACTGCAGGATTCCAAAGTAGACATCATTCCTTGATCCATCAGTATGTACTATGGAAAAGCTGGGAAACTGGTCCACTACTGCATGGTATAGTTGCAAGAAGTTTTCTCTATGCAATGCAGATTTATTCCATTCATGCAGATGTAAGTCACATGAGGGTGGAATGATATTCCAATGAGCAAGGGAGGA
The DNA here is from genome assembly GCF_048544385.1 of Mastigoproctus giganteus. Lineage (NCBI taxonomy): Eukaryota > Metazoa > Arthropoda > Arachnida > Uropygi > Thelyphonidae > Mastigoproctus > Mastigoproctus giganteus. Next base: position 159,297,046 of record NC_143579.1, read on the forward strand.
TGGGAAGCTATGTGCCACATTGTCTAAGGTTAAATTTAGTTCTTCTAAGATGAGTTTTATTCTCATACCCAAAGGATTTGTTTGTTTGTTTGTTTGTTTCGGGATTTATTGGGTGCATCGGCAACTATGACCATAGTGCGCCATACATATGATAATTATGCATGCTATTTCTTCTCAATTACAGAAAATAGAAAAAGAAACCAGAAAATAATTTTTTTTTTTCCCCTAACTAAAGGAGGTGATATACTTTAATCATCTTCAGAAAGTTATATATGCTTGAGACATTTGTTTCATTGTTTAAAAGTGAGGTAAGTGTAGGATCTTTTGTTGTGGTTGAAGTGCAAAGAATCTGGGGTTCTCTTGTATATTTTGTGCATTCGACCAGAATGTGTTTCACTGAGAGCAGTGTATTACAGTGATGACATTGAGGGGGTATTTCTCCTCTTAAAAGATAACCACGAGTGATATTTTTGTGCCCTATTCGCAGTCGAGCCAATATTACCTCTTGATGTCGGATTGAATTAAAGCTGGAATGCCATCGCTCAAGGTTTGGCTTGATACTTCGAAGTTTATTATTTGGTTGATTTTCCCATGATAACTGCCATTGGCACATGCATTTTTCCTGGATTATTGGTCGATAGTCTTGATGAGGCACTTTCCACTTTTTCTCGGGCGGTAGGTGAGCTGATTTGGCAGCATTGTCCGCTAGTTCGTTTCCAGGAATTCCCATATGTCCTGGGACCCAGCAGAAATGTATGTTTTTTCCAAGTTCTGATAAGCTATGTAAAGAGCTGACTATTCTTTTCACGACTGGGTGGAGGATGTTCATGGTGTTTTCTAGTGCTTGAAGTGCACTTAGAGAATCTGTGAAAATTATACTGTTGTTAATATTAGAGGACTCGATATGATTCAGTGCAACCTGAATTGCTATTAGATCGGCGGAAAATATACCGAACTCAGGTGATAACTGATAAGCTAATGTGATGTTTGGAAAAACTGCGGAGATTCCAACGTGGACATCATTCTTTGATCCATCAGTATGTACTATGGAAAAGCTGGGAAACTGGTCCACTACTGCATGGTATAGTTGCGAGAAGTTTTCTCGATGCAAAGTAGATTTATTCCATTCATGCAGATGTAAGTCACATGAGGGTGGAATGATATTCCAAGGAGCAAGAGAGGATGGGAGGCTATGTGCCACATTGTCTAAGGTTAGATTTAGTTCTTCTAAGAGGTGTTTTATTCTCATACCCAAAGGACGATTAGCATTAGGGCGGATTTGGTATAACCTACTGTGCTGTGATGTGAAAAGTATAGGCCAGTTCGGGTGTTCTGGCATAGATCTAATTTTATAGGCATAACGTAGTATCAGTTGTTGTCGTCTGATTCAGAGAGGTGGTTCGTGTGCTTCAGCATATAAGCTATGTGTTGGAGACGTGAGATATGCCCCTAAAGCAACGCTTATTCCACTATGATGGATAGGGTCAAGCCAGCGAAGGGCACTAGGTCTTGCTGAACTATAGACTGGTGCTCCGTAGTCAAGTTTCGATCTTATTAATGCTCTATATAACCGTAATAAAGTAAGGCGATCAGCTCCCCAATTGGTTGCAGAGAGAACCCGGATGATATTTAGTTTTTGTTGACATGATGTTCTTAGTCTTTTGATGTGCTCAACGAAAGTGAGTTTATGGTCTAAAGTGATTCCTAAGAACCGTATGCTGGGATGAACTGTTATTTGTTGGCGATTCAGTTGTAGCTCCGGATTGGGATGGAGTTTGCGTTGGCGGCAAAAATGGATGCAAAATGTTTTTTCTGGACAAAGTTGAAATCCATTAGTCTGAGCCCATGAACAGATCTTATTTATTGCCACTTGCAACTGTCTCTCAATAGTATTCATATTTTTAGCATGACACCAAATACTAAGATCGTCTACAAACAGTGCTTTATCAACAGTGTCTGGAATTTGTCCGGCAATGGAGTTTATTGCAATTATAAAAAGTGAAGCACTGAGTACAGAGCCTTGAGGAACTCCTTCTTCTTGGGAAAATACTTGGGACAGTGAGGTTTTGAATCGAACCTGTAATGTACGCTTGCATAGGAAATTCTGTACGAAAATCGGGAGGTGACCCTGAAATCCATGGCGATGTAATTCACGGAGTATTCCATACTTCCACGTGGAATCATAGGCCTTACTGATATCAAAGCAGACTAACACATGGTGTTCCGATCTGAGGAATGCATTACGGATGGAATTCTCTAGTCTGACTAGTATATCTAGTGTAGATCTGTTTTGTCGGATACCGTATTGTGCAGAATGTAGCAGATTGAGATTTTCAAGGTACCAGATCAGTCGGCGGTTCACCATCTTTTCGAGAATTTTGCAAATGCAACTGGTCAAGGCGATTGGTCTATAATGAGTGGGATTTGTAAGGTCTTTACCTGGTTTAGGGAAGGCAAGGACCGTAGCGTGATGCCATTGATTAGGAAATTTATCTTCCAGGAAGAGTCTGTTGAATAGATGAAGAAGTAACTGTAATGATTCGGTACTTAGTTCCTGAATCATGGAATAGTGAATGTTATCTGGTCCTACAGCACTGCGTCTAGATGTTGACAAAGCTCTATGTAATTCGTGAATGGTAAAAGGTAAATTGTATTGTTCATCTCCTTTTGAAGAGAAGTTTAACTTTTGTTTTTCTAAACTTGTTTTTAATCTTCTGAAGGTCGGTGTATAACTTTCTATTGCTGATGTTTTTGCAAAGGTTTCACCTAGTATATTGGCAATTCCAGCAGGATCATTTACATTCTGCCCTCTCCATTCCATGATGGGTAGGGGTATCGGTTTATATTTTCCACTCATTTTTCTAATTGCTTTCCAAATTTTATGTGTAGGCATTGCTTGATTAATAGTCGAAGTGAAGCGGATCCAAGCAGCCTTTTTATTGCAGCGTCTAACATATCTCGCTCTTGCTCTAGCACGCTTACATTGAATGAGATTGGTTGTAGTTGGACTCCGGCGAAAAGAATTCCAAGCTTTGCTTTGCATTTTTTTAGCCACAAGGCATTCATCACTCCACCAGGTTTTTGGATGAATCGGTAATTTTGATGAGGATTTCGGTACGGTTTGTTCTGCTGCATGTAATATCATTTTGGTGACATAGTCAACTGCTTCGTCAGTTGTGGAATTTTGGATTATTTCGGGATCAAGCTTGGTTAATTTTTTATAGGACTGCCAATCTGCTTTATCAGTAAGCCAATGCGGAATTTTAGTAGGATGATGAGGGGGCTTATTAAGTAATTCAATTATTATGGGGAAATGATCGCTATGTAGCGGATCGTTGTTTACCGTCCACTTTAGAATAGGATATAAGGTTGCAGAACAGATAGACAAATCTATTGCAGTGCTTGTTCCTGAAGGAAGGTGAACGTATGTAGGTGAACCGTCATTTAGAAGAAGGAGGTTGTTATTGTCTAGACACTGTTCAATTAGTTTTCCTCTTTGGTCGATGTTGTTGTTACCCCAAAGAGTGTGATGACCATTTAAGTCTCCCAGAATGAGGAAAGGTGTTGGGAGTTGAGCTATAAGATTGTTGAGATCATTTTGCTGGAAGGTATAGCTTGGTGGAATGTATAAGGAGCAGATTGTCATATGGATGTCAGCAGCTATACGGACTGCTATTGCCTCGAGGGGAGAGTTCAGTGAGACCTGTTTGGTAGGAATATGTGGGTTTGTTAAAATAGCTACGCCACCATGTGCGATATTCTGATTGGTTCTGTCTTTTCTAATAATGTTATAATGAGACAGTTTTGGTGTATTTTGGGGTTTTAAATAAGTTTCTTGAAGGCAGATACATATTGGTGAGTATTCACAGGAAAGATCGTATAGGTCATCGATATTGGCGGGGAATCCACGACAGTTCCATTGTATTATTCTGTTCATTGTTTATCTCTTATTAGACTTTCTGAGCGTTTTCGGGTTGTTGAGGTTTTCTGTTTTTCACTTTTGTTTTTATCTTTTTTTGGGAAGGAAGGCCTTTCGGTGTCCATATCTTCTTCAACAAAGATTTGAAGAACAGGGTCATCTGCTGATTTTTCTTTAGTGTCCATTAGTTGTTGGTGACTAGAAGTTAGGATATGTTTTTCTTTAAATCCTTCATCCGGAGTGTGTATCTTTTCTTGTGGTATGGTAATTGGTGTATTGACTGCTTGGGTTTGAGTTGCACTGTACAAAGATTTTACGTAATTTGAGAAAGACTGTTTTGGAGGTACTGTTATTTCAGTTTGCGATCCAGTTGATTGGAATTTTTTGGTGGATTGGGCATACGTAGGTCTGTCTGCATGAATTGGTGGTGAGATGATTCTTTTTGCTTCTTGGTAAGAAACATTATGCTCAGTTTTATATTTCTGGATAAGTTTCTCACTTTTCCAGCGCTCGCATATTCTGGCATAAGCGGGATGATCTTTTTTGCAATTTGGACATACTGATTGAGGAGCATTACAGTTTTCGCAATCGTGTTCGATTGAACCACACTTTGCGCAAGTAGGGGTTCCCCGGCAAGCTGTTTGGGAATGTCCATACTTCTGGCATCGGAAACACCGTAGCAGGTTTGGGACATATGGTCTGACATTACATACCAGATATCCGGCCTTAATGGATGATGGACGATTCGGTGTGTTAAAGGTCAAGATCAGATTGCGGGTAATGATCAGATTTCCATCTTTTCTCCTGGAGATTCTCTTGACATGAATAACTCCTTGTTCTTTCAGTTCTTCTAGCATTTCTTCTTCAGTTACATCTAGTAAGTCCCAGTTTGAGATCACTCCTTTAGAGGTGTTTAGTGATCTGTGGGGTGTTACAGTTACTGGGAGACCTGCAAAGAAATTTGTTTTTAGAAGTCGCTCAGAATGTTTGGTATTAGATGTCTCAATGAGAATATCTCCTGATCTGAGTCTTTTTACGGATTTCGGAGATCCTGCTTTACTTTCCAATTCCTTTTGAATTCTAAAGGGAGAGAGTTTGCCAACTGCATTCTCACCAGTTGAATGGATGATTAGATAGGTTGGAATTGGATATGTCTCTGGCTCAGTTTTTTGGCGCTTTGCTGTTCCTGCTGTGGAACTGTCTTTCTTTTTTGATATCTGGGTTGCGTCTGGCAGCCCAGATAAGTCTGAGTTTGATTTACTCATGATATGCTCTTTTTGGCCCCGGGAGATTGTCTTTTTCTCCCAGGTTACCAGCCCCGCCACGTGGAGGCAAGAGCGGTGCCGCCTAGTGACCCAAGCGAAGAATAGGGTTAGTAATAACTAAAAATAAAAAGAGGGATTAAAGAAAGGTGGCTTTCCTTTCTAGGTTATAGTATTTGAATATATCTATTTAATTATAATATTCAGGAGTTATCGGACTTTCGAAACTCAGGAGAAACGTATTTACAATTAAGCGTACTAGATAATCACTCTGGAAAGGCGCTGTGGTCACTAATATCGCTTGGCACTCGGGGCCATACCCAAAGGACGATTAGCATCAGGGCGGTTTTGGTATAACCTGGTGTGCTGTGATGAGAAAAGTATCTGCCAGTTTGGGTGTTCTGGCATAGATCTAATTTTATAGGTGTAACGTAGTATCAGTTGTTGTCGCCTGATCGAGAGAGGAGGTTCGTGTGCTTCAGCATATAAGCTATGTATTGGAGACGTGCGATATGCTCCTAATGCAATGCGTATTCCACTATGATGGATAGGGTCAAGCCAGCGAAGGGCACTAGGTCTTGCTGAACTATAGACTGGTGCTCCGTAGTCAAGTTTCGATCTTATTAATGCTCTATATAACCGTAATAAAGTAAGGCGATCAGCTCCCCAATTAGTTGCAGAGAGAACCCAGATGATATTTAGTTTTTGTTGACATGATGTTCTTAGTCTTTTGATATGCTCAACGAAAGTGAGTTTATTGTCTAAAGTGATTCCTAAGAACCGTATGCTGGGATGAACTGCTATTGGTTGGCGACTCAGTTGTAGCTCCGGATTTGGATGGAGTTTGCGTTGGCGGCAAAAATGGATGCAAAATGTTTTTTCTGGACAAAGTTGAAATCCATCAGTCTGAGCCCATGAACAGATCTTATTTATTGCCCCTTGCAACTGTCTCTCAATAGTATTCATGTTTTTAGCATGACACCAAATACTAAGGTCATCTACAAACAGTGCTTTATCAATAGTGTTTGGAATTTGTCCGGCAATGGTGTTTATTGCAATTATAAAGAGTGTAGCACTGAGTACAGAGCCTTGAGCTCCTTCTTCTTGTGAAAAAACTTGGGACAGTGAGGTTTTGAATCGAACCTGTAATGTACGCTTGCATAGGAAATTCTGTATGAAAATCGGGAGGTGACCCTGAAATCCATGGCGATGTAATTCACGGAGTATTCCATACTTCCACGTGGAATCATAGGCCTTACTGATATCAAAGCAGACTAACACATGTTGTTCCGATCTGAGGGGCCGACCGGGCTAGCCGAGTGGGTAAAGTACCTGCCCAGCAACCCAAAGGTCGCGGGTTCGATTCCCGCCTCGGGCTTGGATCAAAGTACTGCAAAAACCTTGGGAGGTGCAATATGGCCACAGAAGCCGATACCCCAACAACTACCAAATCAAAATCCGATCTGAGGAATGCATTCCGAATGGAATTCTCTAGTCTGACTAGTATATCTAGTGTAGATCTGTTTTGTCGGACACCGTATTGTGCAGAATGCAGCAGATTGAGATTTTCAAGGTACCAGATCAGTCGGCGGTTCACCATCTTTTCGAGAATTTTTCAAATGCAACTGGTCAAGGCGATTGGTCTATAATGAGTGGGATTTGTAGGGTCTTTACCTGGTTTAGGGAAGGCAAGGACCGTAGCATGATGCCATTGATTAGGGAATTTATCTTCCAGGAAGAGTCTATTGAATAGATGAAGAAGTAACTGTAATGATTCGGTACTTCGTTTCTGAATCATGGAATAGTGAATGTTATCTGGTCCTACAGCACTGCGTCTAGATGTTGACAAAGCTCTATGTAATTCGTGAATGGTAAAAGGTAGGTTGTATTGTTCATCTCCTTTTCAAGTTGTTGTTGTTGTTCGGTTTAACGACACAAGGGCTACTAAGGCCAAATTGTGTCTCTTCAGCATTAATTGATAAAAAGTATATTGTTAGAGAAATTACATTATATGCTTCCGTACAAACCAATATGTTTTAGATATAATAAAAGTTCTTCAATGTTTGCTTCATTTCCTAAGATGCGAGATAAATCAGGTGATATATTCAATTTAGAGAGAGACTGAAAATTGTTTGACCGGATGGTTGAATGTAAGGGACAATCAACCAGGAAATGACGGACTGTAAGTGGCGTCTGACAGGATGGGAACTGGGGTGGGCTTTCACCCAATAATAGAAAGAGATGAGTATGGTGAGTGTGTCCAATTCTGAGTCTTGCCAGTACCACTTCCTCTTGTCTGTTTCTTCGGAAGCCAGACAGCCACAGCTTTGGATCTTCTTTTATCTGGTAAAGTTTATTGTTAGGGTCACTTTTCCAGGTCTGTGACCATTTATTGTAGCAGGCTTTGCGTACAACAGACTTAAAATCAGAGAAAGGAACCTGAGGATGTTGTGAGAGAGCGGGTTGAGGATGTTTAGCGGCAAAGTCGGCACTTTCATTTCCCGGAATGCCTGAATGGCCAGGGATCCAGCAAAAACTAATTGACCGATTGGACACACTGCAAGCAAATAGCTGGGAATGAATCTGTTTCAATGTAGGGTGAGAAATGGAGGAATTCTTCCTTATGGCAGAGACAGCACTAAGAGAATCTGTGTAAATTATGGCAGATGAGATGGAAAGCTCAATTACCTTACTAAGCGCCAACTTAATGGCATATAATTCAGCTGTGAAGACGCTGCAAGCAAGCGGTAGTGTGGCTGAAATTGTACATAAAGGAAAAACTGCCGCAGCACCTACCATACTCTCAGTTTTTGAACCATCGGTATAAATTTTACAGGCATGGTTGTCCGTAGCATGAGCTGAATGTAACTGTCTGATGCTACAGGAAGGTATATTTTTCCCCCACTGGAGGAAGTATGTATCTTGAGAGACAGACACATATGTCCAAGGAGCAACAGGTGTAGTTGTGTCTTGGAAGATTTCATTTAAATCGACATTCCAAGTCTGAACAAGCTCTTTGATCCTGAGAGAGGCGGGTCTATTTTCATTTGGCTTGCTCTCATAGAACACATCCCAACGAGTATTATAGAGATACTCCCAACTTGGGTGCGATGGTAGACTCTGGATCTTAGCAGCGTAGTGAAGCAGTAGTGTTTTTCTATGCAGGTGTAATGGAGGATCATGCGCTTCAATATACAGACTTTGGATCGGAGAAGTCCTGAAAGCTCCCAACGCAGTCCTCAGAGCACTGTGATGGATCATATTTAGCCGTTTTAAAGCAGTGCTCCTGGCAGAGTCATACACTGGACAACCATAATCTAGCCTTGAACAGATTAAACTTCTATAAAGATGCAGCAAAGTACACCGATCAGCTCCCCATGACATAGATGATACGGAATGAAGTATATTCAAATGCTTTAAACAAGAAGTTCTCAAATAAGTGATGTGAGCTTGGAAATTTAGTTTGCGGTCTAATAGTAGTCCAAGAAATTTAACGGTATTAACGAGAGGGATTGGAGTATTGTTTATTTGCAATTCAGGTTCAGGATGGAGAGCTCGCTTCTTGCAAAAGTGAGTGACAGTGCATTTATTTTCTGACAGTCTGTAACCGTTCCGTGAAGTCCAGGATTCTATTTTGGTTATGGCAAGTTGTAGCTGCCGTTCAATGGTATTCATACTTTGAGATTGACAGGAAATGGTAAGATCATCTGCATACATATAAGTTTGAACAGTTTTTGGGATATCTCGTGTCATGCTGCTAACTCGGATTGAAACCAGTGTTGGACTGAGTATTGATCCCTGCGGGACTCCCTCTTCCTGAATGTGAGATGTAGAGAGGACGTTTTTGTATCGGACTTGAAAAGAGCGCAATTGCAGGAAATTCTGAATTATTTCTGACAAATGACCCCTAAGCCCCAGATAGTAAAGGTCCATAATAATACCATGCTGCCATGTAGTGTCAAATGCCTTTTCAAGATCTAAATTTACCATGACTAGATGTTGTTTCATGACAAAGGCATTTCGGATATGAGACTCGGCTTTAATGAGCACATCTAGGGTTGATCTATTTTTTTGAAAGCCATATTGGTGATCTGGAAGGAGATTCTCTGACTCCAGGATGTAAGTGAGCCTAGTATGAACCATTCTTTCGAAAATTTTTCCCATGCAGCTTGTAAGAGATATTGGCCTGTAGTTTTCAACACAGGAAGGATTTTTTCCTGGTTTTGGTAAGGCGATAATGAACGAATGGCGCCATGAAGATGGATAGGCATTTTCAGAGTAGATCCGATTGTAAAAAATTAATAGGGTTCTTAAGTCTTCTCCAAATAAATGCTTTAACATAATGTAATGAACTCCATCTGGACCTGCAGCACTATTGGAAGATCTGTTTAATGATTCTTGAAGTTCTGTTAACGTAAACGGTTGGTTGTAGCATTAGCATTAGCATTATTAGCATTAGTAGAGGCATATGATGCAAGAAAGCAAGCTTATTCAGCATCAGCCAAAAAAAAAAAAAAAACACACACCACTCCCATTTCACCCCTCCGTTCGTTCGAAATACCTGTCCAGTTGAGCTTTAAATTTGTTTATGCTATCAACTTCAACAACAAGTGATGGAAGTCGGTTCCACCAACCAACCACCCGCTGGCCAAAGGCAAATTTCCGCACATCTATCCGACATCCGTCCTTCCTCAATTTGAATTTATGCCCTCTGAGCTGATTATTCTGAGCAAGATGAAGAATCCCATTGGCATTGAGCATGCTCAAACCATTCAAAGCCTTATACACCTCTATCAGATCACCTCTCCGGTGCCTAGTCTCCAGACTCTGTAATTTGTAAAACTTAAGCCTTTCTTCGTAAGAGCAACCCTTTGTTCTATTCACTAATCTTGTTGCCCTTCTCTGTACCCGTTCCAGCAGCTCCACATCCTTCCTGAAATGAGGCCTCCAGACCTGTATACAGTACTCAAGATGTGGCCTAACCATTGCCTTATACAAGGGAATAATCACCTCCTTATCCCTGCTAGAAAAATTCCTCTTTATCATTGACAAGACACCATGAGCTACTCTAGCAGCTCGTCTGCACTGCTCAGAGAACTTCATATCTGCCTGCACAATTACCCCCAGGTCCTTTTCATTCTCCACCACTGTCAGTGTAGTACCGCAGAGTTGATACGTTGCTCTGGGGTTACTGTTTCCCATATGTAGTACTTTACATTTATCAATGTTAAACTTCATTTGCCACCTCTCAGCCCATCTGTTCAACCTTTCCAGATCCTGTTGCAGCAGCATAGCGTCAGTAGTGTCCTTAACAACCCTGCCAACCTTTGTATCGTCTGCAAACTTGGACATTAAGCCTGATACACCATCATCAATATCATTCATAAACACCGAAAACAACAACGGACCCAACACTGAACCCTGAGGAACTCCACTAATAACATTAGTCCACTTTGAGCAGTGTCCATTGATTACCACTCTCTGTCTTCTGCCACTCAACCATCCCCTTATCCATAGCAGCAATTTGCCTCCAATGCCACACTGCTCCAATTTGTGCAGCAGTCTTCCATGTGCAACAGTATCAAAAGCCTTTCTAAGATCCAAATATATAATATCAAAGTTATTCCCTGCATCCAGTTCTTTTGTGACTACATCATAGTATCCAATCAAATTGGTCAGGCAAGGCCTGCCCTTAACAAAACCATGCTGCGTCTGAGCTATAACTGAATTCTTGTCTAGATGATCCTGCAGTGCTTCTTTAACCAGTGCCTCCATTAATTTACCTGGAACAGAAGTTAAACTAACATGTCTATAATTACTTGTGTCAGCCTTTGATCCTCCTTTGTGAATTGGGGTTACATTTGCACATCTCCAGTCTATGGGTACCTCCCCTGAGTCCAAAGAAGCTTGTATGGGAATGAACGGCGCGTGGAGAAGTTAATTTTATACCGTTCTGCACCTGCTTTGATTTTCTGGAAGGTGGAGGCATAAGTGGCAGAAGCTGATATTTTTCCAAATGATTCTGCTAATGCATTTGCAACTTCTTCGGGAGTAGAAATTTCTTTCCCTTTCCAATGAAGTATCGGAGAGGGCAGCCGAGCAAATTTGCCATTTAGTGCCTGTATTCTTTTCCAGATCACTTGTGTGTCTGTGTCTTTGGTAATGGTGGAGGCAAAAGCAATCCATGAATCCCGTTTCGCTTTCCGCCTAACTTGTCTAGCTTTTGCTTTTAGTCTTTTAAAAGCAATTAGGTTACTAGTGGTGGGATACTTGCGGAAATGATTCCAGGCGCTTTTTATCCTGTTTGGCAATTAAACAATCTGTATTCCACCAGTTATTTCTGTGTTTTCGATATGGTGTGGATTTTGGAATGGAGGCCTTAGCTGCAGTCAGAATCTGATTGGTTACGTAAGTGTTGACATCATCAATATGTTGCCTTTGAACATTAAATCTGTCTAAGCATATCTGGGCAGAATAGCTACCCCAGTTTGCCTTTTTAAACTGCCAAGTGGATCGTTGGTCAGGTTTTGAAGTTACCCCTGTTTGTAGCGAGCAAATAATTGGAAAGTGATCACTGTTGAAGGGATCGGTTAATACCAACCATGTCATGATTGGAAATATAGATGGTGAATAAATTGACAAGTCTATTGCGGAAGCAGATCCGGTTGCTAAGTGGATGTAGGTAGGAGATCCAGAATTTAATAAATTAAGATCATTATTATGCATGAATTCCTCCATCAATTTGCCTCTTATATCCATTGTGGCCGATCCCCACAATGGATGGTGTCCATTAAAGTCACCAAAAAGACAAATTGGAGTTGGGAGTTGTGCAATGAGGTTGTCAAGTTCTGAAAGCAGAAGTGGGGCAGATGGCGGAATATAAATGGAAACAATGGTAAATGACGTACGAACTGCAAGGCGAGCAGCCACAGCTTCTAGGGTAGTTCTCAATTGGATCGGCTTGGATGGTATGCTAGCGTTAACAAGAATAGCAACTCCTCCACGTGCAGGTGATACCGAGTTCCTATCTCGTCTGTAAATGGTATAACTTGAAAATTTTGGCAAAACTTGGGGGTGACAAGAATGTTTCCTGTAAGCATACACCTATGGGATTAAATTGAGCTATTAAATCTCTTACGTCATCAGAATGAGTGCTTAGTCCTCCGCAATTCCATTGTATGATCTTATTCATTATTTAGGTTTACCTGAGGATGATTCATCTGACTGTTTTCTGTACGTGGGACATTTTTTCCGGTCCTCTTTTGAGAATGTGGGGCGTCCAGTATCCATGGTGTCATCTGCATGGAGTTCTAGAATAGGTTCCTCATTGTCTAGCAGCTCATCTACATCCATGCTTTTGGAGGGAGATTCCGTTTTTTTTGAGACTGATTCAGATTTTAATTGTTCTTTTCCAACTGGGACTAATGGGGTATGAGTAGGAATGCTGCTTGGAGTATTTGTGGCTTCGCTAGTTCTTTTTGGAGGATTATCTTTCTTTGAGGTTGAAAGCGTAGATTTGAGCCAGTTCGCTAGAGAGGTGTTAGGTGGAACTGATACATCTGTTTGAGCTGCAGTAGAAATGAAGTTGCGAGTGCGAGCTGCATAGGAAAGACTACTAGGCAGGGTCGACATAACTTGTCTACGTGCCTCAGGAAAGGTGACTTTATTTTCTATTTTGTACTTTTGAATTTTCTTTCCTGTAATCCATAGCTCACATGTTTTGGAAAAAGCTGGGTGGCTTTCTTTGCAGTTTGGACAAACAGGGATTTTGACAGAGCAATCCGCTTGTGTGTGATCTTTAGAGCTGCAGATGGGACATATGGCCTCACCTCTACATGCCTGCTGCGAATGCCCGTATTTCTGGCATTTGAAGCAGCGAACGGGATTCGGGATAAATGGTCTTATACGACAATTCAAATAGCCAGCTTTAATTGAGGATGGTAAGTCTGGCGTACTGAATGTTAAGATGATCGATCTCGTTGGAGTGAGATTTCCATCTTTTTTAGTCATAATCCGTTTCACATTTGTAACTTTTTGACTACTTAGTTCTTGAAGTAGCTCTTCTTCGGAGACTGTAATTAGGTCCCACTCACTGATTACACTCTTTGATGAATTTAAGGTTCTGTGTGGAGCAATTGATACTGTGAGCCCACAAAATGATTTTGTGTTTAAGAGCCGCTCAGAATGTTTAGCGGTGGCAGTTTCAATGAGGAGATCTCCGGATTGTAGTCTTTTCTCCATTTTTGGTGATCCAGTAATTGATTCCAAATATTTTTGAATCAAGAATGGTGACAATTTTCCTACAGGTTGGGAGGATAAGGAATGAATCACCAAGAAAATTTGGTAATTCATCATGGCATTCAGGTTCCCTTCTAAGCCTCTTGGGTTGGTTGGTGTCACGGTCGTTGTCAGGAATTTCTGACCTTGAGCTTGATGGCTCTAAAGGTGGATAATTAGTCGTATCCATGTTAGCTCCTTTTGGCCCTGGGGGTATATTTTTACCACCCAGATTACCGGCCCCGCCACGGGGAGGCAGGAGCAGTGCCGCTTGTGGCCAAGCGTATAGGTTAGTACAATTAGTAAGACTAATTTAATTAAAGAAAAAGGTTCTTTCCTTCTTCTGGGCTCTCTTCTTAGTGCTTTTAAGAAAAAGGGCTACTTAACGAAAAAGTTTAATAATCAAGGGAGAAAACAAAATAGAACCTAGTCGCTTACAGAAAAACGATTTTCTATCACACGAGAATCGCTTGGCCACGGAAACGCTTGGCACCCGGGGTCCTCCTTTTCAAGAGAAGTTTAACTTTTGTTTTTCTAAACTTGTTTTTAATCTTCTGAAGGTCGGTGTATAACTTTCTATTGCTGATGTTTTTGCAAAGGTTTCACCTAGTATATTGGAAATTCCAGCAGGATCATTTACATTCTGTCCTCTCCATTCCATGATGGGTAGGGGTATCATTTTATATTTGCCACTCATTTTTCTGATTGCTTTCCAAATTTTATGTGTAGGTGTTGCTTGATTAATAGTCGAAGTGAAGCGAATCCAAGCAGCCTTTTTATTTCATTGTCTAACATATCTCGCTCTTGCTCTAGCACACTTATTTTGAATGAGATTGGTTGTAGTTGGACACCGGTGAAAAGAATTCCAAGCTTTGCTTTGCACTTTTTTAGCCACAAGGCATTCACCACTCCACCAGGATTTGGGATGAATCGGTAATTTTGATGAGGATTTCGGTACGGTTTGTTCTACTGCATGTAATATCGTTTTGGTGACATAGTCAACTGCTTCGTCAGTTGTGGAATTTTGGATTATTTCGGGATCAAGCTTGGTTAATTTTTTATAGGACTGCCAATCTGCTTTATCAGTAAGCCAATGTGGAATTTTAGTAGGATGATGAGGGGGCTTATTAAGTAATTCAATTATTATGGGGAAATGATCGCTATGTAGTGGATCGTTGTTTATCGTCCACTTTAGAATAGGATATAAGGTTGCTGAACAGATAGACAAGTCTATTGCAGTGCTTGTTCCTGAAGGAAGGTGAATGTATGTAGGTGAACCGTCATTTAGAAGAAGGAGGTTGTTATTGTCTAGACACAGTTCAATTAGTTTTCCTCTTTGGTCGATGTTGCTTTTACCCCATAGAGTGTGATGACCATTTAAGTCTCCCAGAATGAGGAAAGGTGTTGGGAGTTGAGCTATAAGATTGTTGAGATCATTTTGTTGGAAGGTATAGCTTGGTGGGATGTATAAGGAGCAGATTGTCATATGGATGTCAGCAGCTACACGGACTGCTATTGCCTCGAGGGGAGAGTTCAGTGAGACCTGTTTGGTAGGAATATGTGGGTTTGTTAAAATAGCTACACCACCATGTGCGATATTCTGATTGGTTCTGTCTTTTCTAATAATGTTATAACGAGACAGTTTTGGTGTATTTTGGGGTTTTAAATAAGTTTCTTGAAGGCAGATACATATTGGTGAGTATTTACAGGAAAGATCGTATAGGTCATCGATATTGGCACGGAATCCATGACAATTCCACTGTATTATTCTGTTCATTGTTTATCTCTTATTAGACTTTCTGAATGTTTTCTGGTTGCTGACGTTTTCTGTTTTTCACTTTTGTTTTTATCTTTTTTTGGGAAGGAAGGCCTTTCGGTGTCCATGTCTTCTTCAACAAAAATTTGAAGAACAGGGTCATCTGCTGATTTTTCTTTAGTGTCCATTTGTTGTTGGTGACTAGAAGTTAGGATATGTTTTTCTTTAAGTCCTTCATCCGGAGTGTGTATGTTTTCTTGTGGTATGGTAATTGGTGTATTGACTGCTTGGGTTTGAGTTGCACTGTACAAAGATTTTAAGTAATTCGAGAAAGACTCTTTTGGGGGTACTGTTAGTTCAGTTTGCGATCCGGTTGATTGGAATTTTTTGGTGGCTTGGGAATACGTAGGTCTGTTTGCATGAGTTGGTGGTGAGATGATTCTTTTTGCTTCTTGGTAAGAAACATTATGCTCAGTTTTATATTTCTGGATAAGTTTCTCACTTTTCCAGCGCTCACATATTCTAGCCTAAGCGGGATGATCTTTTTTGCAATTTGGACATACTGATTGAGGAGCATTATGGTTTTCGCAATCATGTTCGATTGAACCACACTTTTCGCAAGTAGGGGTTCCCCGGCAAGCTGTTTGGGAATGTCCATACTTCTGGCATCGGAAACACCGTAGCGGGTTTGTGACATATGGTCTGACATTACATAGCAGATATCCGGCCTTATGGATGATGGACGATTCGGTGTATTAAAGGTCAAGATCAGGTTGCGGGTAGGGATCAGATTGCCATCTTTTCTGGTGGAGATTCTCTTGACATGAATAACTCCTTGTTCTTTCAGTTCTTCTAGCATTTCTTCTTCAGATACATCTAGTAAGTCCCAGTCTGAGATCACTCCTTTAGAGGTGTTTAGTGATCTGTGGGGCGTTACAGTTACTGGGAGTCCTGCAAAGAAATTAGTTTTCAGAAGTCGCTCAGAATGTTTGGCATTAGATGTCTCAATGAGAATATCTCCTGATCTGAGTCTTTTTACGGATTTCGGAGATCCTGCTCTACTTTCCAATTCCTTTTGAACTCTAAATGGAGAAAGTTTGCCAACTGCATTCTCACCAGTTGAGTGGATGATCAGATAGGTTGGAATTGGAATTGGATAGGTCTCTGGCTCAGTTTTTTGGCACTTTGCAGTTCCTGCTGTGGAACTGTCTTTCTTTTTTGGTATCTGGGTTGCGTCTGGCAGCCCAGATAAGTCTGAGTTTGATTTACTCATTATATGCTCTTTTTGGCCCCGGGAGATTGTCTTTTTCTCCCAGGTTACCAGCCCCGCCAGGTGGAGGCAAGAGCGGTGCCACCTAGTGACCCAAGCGAAGAAAAGGGTTAGTATTAACTAAAAATAAAAGAGAGATTAAAGAAAGGTGGCTTTCCTTTCTAGGTTATAGTATTTGAATATATCTATTTAATTATAATATTCAGGAGTTATCGAACTTTCGAAACTCAGGAGAAACGTATTTACAGTTAAGCGTACTAGATAATCACTCTGGAAAGGCACTGTGGTCACTAATATCACTTGGCACTCGGGGCCGGTTGAGAAGCAATGGTCGAACAGGATGGGCTGGAAGGCTTTGAATTTTGGCTGCATAAATAACGAGCAGCATTTTCCTTCTAAGGTGAAGTGGAGGTTCATACGCCTCTACATACAGATTCTGGACAGGGGATGTTCTAAAGGCTCCTAGCGAAGTGCGAAGGGCACTGTGTTGGATGGTGTTCAGTCTGGTTAGTGCACTTTTCCTGGCAGAGTCATAGACAACAGCTCCATAATCTAATCGGGACCTGATAAGACATGATACAGATGTAGGAGAGAGTATCTATCGGCACTCCATTTCATGGCAGAAATGGACCGAAGAATATTTAGTTTCTTTAAGCATACAGTTCGGAGATATGTTATGTGAGAAACAAAGTTAAGTTTGGTGTCCAACATTAAACCTAGGAAACGAAGATTACTGGTGAGTGGTATCAGGTGGTTCTTTAGCCGAAGTTCTGGTTCCGGATGCAGCTTGCGTTTTTTGCAGAAGTGAATTGCAACAGTTTTTTGTTCTGACATATGATATCCATTCTGCTGTGTCCATATTTCTAGCTTATTTATGGAGAGTTGCAGCTGTCTTTCAATAGTATGAATATTTTTTGAACTGCAAGATAGAGTGAGATCATCAGCGTACATGTATAATTCGTCAATATTGGGAATGTTGTTTGTTTGTTTGAGTGTGGGCTTTACGGCGCAAGAGCAACATGGCCATAATGCGCCTAACTCTGGTAAAGTTTAGTGCTTTTTTTTTTTTTTTTTTTTTTTATATTGCCGTTAACGTTTACAGTGTGTTATACAGTTTTATCTCTTTAAGGAAAGTGAAGACTTTGTCTACATGTGGCATATCTGCTAAAAGATGGGCAATGCTCGGAGAATTCGTTGCTGAAAAAGAGGCAAATAAAGTTTGACGCTCATTTTTATAAATCGGGCAGTCAATGAGTATGTGTTGGACTGTAAGTTGGGCTTTGCAGTTTGTGCAACGTGGTGGATCAGCGGCTGTAAGTAGATAGAGATGTGTCAGGTGTGTGTGACCTATTCGTAATCGGGCTAATACAACTTCTTCATGACGGTTCTCACGAATACTAGACTTCCATGGTTTGAGATCTTTTTTAATGCCGAGTAATTTGTTATTGGCCTGACTCTGCCAGATGCGTTGCCATTGTTCCATACATTGTTTCTTTATAATGTACTTGTAGTCAGATGCAGGTGTAGAAAAGGCTTGGGCTATAGGGTCGGTAGCAGTTTTGGCAGCTAGGTCGGCCTGTTCATTTCCAGAAATTCCAGCATGACCAGGGATCCAACATAACAGAACTTGTTGTTTCTTCTGGTTTAACTTTGTCAGAGTATTCCAGATCTGTCTAAGTAAGGGGTTATCATTTTTTGTATTGCGTTGTATGGCTTGGATAGCACTAATGGAGTCTGTATATACAACACTGTGCAATATGGTTTTTGAGAGTGCATAGTTTAAGGCTATGTGGATAGCACAAAGTTCTGCAGTATAGCTGCTACATTCTAAAGGGAGTTTCTTGGATATAGTTGTGTTGGGAAATACTGCTGCTGCTCCAACATGATTGTTAGTTTTAGACCCGTCTGTGTAAATTGGTGTGTACTGGCCGTGCTGGGTTCTCAGTACGGTGTACATTTGCAGTGTGTTCTGTTGGGATAAGGTGTGTTTTCCCCAGGCTGTCAATGAAAAGTCACACGGTGGTATATAGTATGTCCAAGGTGGAACTTCATGAGAGGCAGTGAGCTGCATTTTACTAAAGTCGATTTGCCAATCGGCCTGCAATGAGCAAAGACGTATCCCAGTTGGTGGATTTATTGATGGATAGGCTTGGTATAGGTTTATCCATTTAGGGGAGAAAAGTCCGTTCCAAGTGGGATGGTTTGGATGCCCTTTGAGTTTTACTGCATATTGTAATAGAAGCATTTGTCTGCGTAGCTGCAGGGAGGTTTCATGTGCTTCAGCATATAGGCTATGGACAGGTGATGTTCGGTACGCCCCCAGTGCAAGACGTAGAGCACTGTGGTGCACAGGATCAAGCCAGCGTAAAGCACTTTGACTAGCAGAGCTATAAACTACAGAACCATAGTCTAGACGTGAACGTATTAGCGCATGGTACAACTGTAATAGTGTGTATCGGTCAGCTCCCCATGTTGTGCCTGATAGAACTCTTAAGATATTTAGCTTTTTAAGACAGGTGATCCTGAGTGTTTTTATATGTTCCAGGAAGGTGAGCTTTTGGTCAAGTATCACACCAAGAAAGCGGACACTAGGGACAACTGGTATGATTTGATTTTCTAGTCGAAGTTCTGGGTGTAGGTGTAGGTTACGCTTCCTGCAAAAGTGTATACCGACAGTCTTTTGGTTTGACAGGCGAAAACCATTGTTTTGGGCCCATTTTGCTATTTTGTTGATTGCACATTGCAGCTGTCTCTCTACCATCCGCATATTAGGAGAATGGCAGGCGATACTAAAGTCATCGGCATACAGGGTAGTGGATATTGTTTGTGGCAGGTCCTGTGTTATTGAGTTCATTTTTATATTAAAGAGGGTAGCACTTAGCACTGATCCTTGGGGCACTCCTTCTTCCTGTATGAACTTTGAAGATAAGTGGTTGTGAAATCGAACTTGAAATGAGCGGTGTTGTAGGAAGTTTCTTATAAACTGTGGTAGGTGTCCGCATAATCCCAGATCGTATAGATTTCGCATTATACCGTATCTCCAAGCAGTGTCAAACGCTTTTTCAATGTCAAATAGGCCCATCGCAAGATGTTCTTTGCGTACGAAGGCGTCACGGATGTTTATTTGTCTTAATCAATAGGTCAAGAGTGGATCTACCTTCACGAAAGCCACACTGCACTGGATTCATAAGGTTATTTCGACCTAGAAACCAGGATAGCCGAGCGTTGATCATTTTTTCCATTACCTTGCATAGACAGCTGGTGAGTGCAATAGGTCGATAATGCTGCGGATTTGAAGAATCTTTTCCAGGTTTTGGAAAAGCCAAAACATAAGCATGCCGCCATTTGTCAGGGAAAGTGTTTTCTTTGAATATTCTGTTGAAGAGCAATAATAGTGTCTTGAGTGCAGATTCAGTGAGTTTTGCTATCATTATGTAATGTATTCCATCTGGACCTGCTGCACTGAGTTTAGTGGAGGCTAGAGCATGATGTAATTCTGACATTGTGAAAGGGAGATTGTATGCAGCACTGGATGTTGATTCAAAATTAATTGAGTGTTTTTCAGCTTGTGCTTTGAGTGTCTGGAATTGTGGCGAGTATGATGTCACAGCTGATATTTCCTTGAAAGATCTACCTAGAGCGTTTGCAATCTCCTCTGGTTTTGAAATATCAGAGCCATTTACATTAAGAATGGGACAGTTGACACTTGGATGTTTTGCATACATACGCTGTATTTTAGCCCAAACTGTTTGGGTTTTTGTCATTTTTGTAATTGTGGAAGCGAAACGCCTCCATGCTTCCCTTTTGCTGGTCTGTCTAACTCGTTTTGCTTTTGCCCTTGCCCTTTTAAAGCAGATGAGGTTTTCTGTTGTTGGGAACTTTCTGAAGATGTTCCATGCTCTGTTCTTCTCTTTTTTTGCGGCACTACATTCATTATTCCACCACACTTTACAGCGGGCCGATATTTTAGTGGATCGTTTCGGAATTGCTTTGTCCGCTGCTTGCAGTATTTTGTTAGATATATGTTCTACTGCCAAGTTTATAGGTGTTTGTTGAACTTGTTTTTCTTCTAGTGTAGCTAGCTGCTTGTACATATCCCAATCAGCTTTGGAGAATATCCATTTTGGGATTCGGTAAAAAATATGGGGAACGCTTGTATCAATGCGGCATATCACAGGGTAATGATCACTGCCCAGTGGGTTGCTGTGAATAGTCCATCCGAACAGAGGGTATATGGTTGCTGAGCATAAAGAGACATCAATAGCTGAGGTAGATCCTGTGGGAAGATGCGTATAAGTGTGGGCTCCATTATTGAGAGTTATCAGATTGTGTTGATCAAGTAATTTTTCGATAGTTTTTCCGCGCTTGTCCAGGTTGTGGTTTCCCCACAGCGGATGGTGACTGTTCAGGTCTCCTAGGATACAGTAGGGTTTGGGAAGCTGGATCACTAGTTCTTCTAATTCAGCGTGCTTATGTTTTGGTTAGGTGGTAAGTATAATGAGACTATGGTTAAATCAAAGTTGACATTGATTCGTGCAGCAACTGCTTCAAGATTTGTCTTTAGTGGAATTGCTTTTGAGGGTATCTGGGAGTTGATGATCAGCGCTACTCCTCCATGTGCAACGTTGTTCAGATTGTGGGCAACACGATCTTGCCGATGTATTACGTATTTCTGAAGGGAAACAATTATATTTGGTGTTAGATTGGTTTCTTGTAGGCAGAAGGCAATAGGATCATACTGCGAAAGGAGATCTCGGATGTCAGCCAAATTACTGCGATAGCCTCTGCAGTTCCATTGTAAGAAAGTAAGCATTATTTTGGTTTAGTGGGGCCCTCGATTTGTTTTCGAGGTGCAGAAGGTTTAGATCGCTCAAGTTTACCTTTTCCCTTCTTTGGGAAATAAGGTTTCGCTGTATCCATCTCCTCTTCAGTAAAAAGTTCTAAAATCTGTCCATCTTGGTTTGAATTATCTTCTGAATCCATGTAGTCTGTTTGGTTTGAGTCGGGAGTGGTAGACACTGTAGTATTTTGCTGTTGAGTGGCATCTGGTTGTATTGTGATCGGCGTATTTATTGCTTTGCTTTGTTTGCTTTTTGTTTGCGGTGTTGGCACTGAGGACAATATTGACTTTGCCCATTCAGCTAGTGACTTTGTTGGTGGTATGGTGACCTCTGTTTGGGTAGCAATTGATACATGATTTTTGGTTATTTGGGCATAACTTGGCTTGTTAGTATTTGGAACTGGTAAGGATTTTTTAGCTTCTTGGTAGGTTACATTATGTTCAGTTTTGTATCGCTGTATCTGTTTTTCGCGTTTCCAAAGGGGACACTCCTCCGAATACGCCGGATGGGCTTCTTTACAGTTAATGCAGTTTGGAGTTGTGTTAGTGCAGTCATTTGTAGAATGTTCAGTGGATCCACATGTGGCACAGGCAGCTGCTCCTCTGCAGACCGTCTGTGAGTGCCCAAATTTCTGGCACTTATAGCAGCGTAATGGATTTGGTACGTATGGTTTAACTCGGCAGTTAAGGTAACCGGCTTTGATCAATGTTGGTGGTTTAGGATTATCAAAAGTAAGGATTATATTCCGGGTAGGAACTAGTACATTATCCTTCTTCGTGAGAATTCGCCTTACATTGATGACTCCTTCTTCTCGTAATTCCTGTTTGAGTTCTTCATCTGACAAATTGAGGAGGTCCCACTCAGTGATGACACCTCTTGACGTGTTCAAGGAAACGTGCGGTGAAACGCTGCCCGAAATTCCACCAAAGGATTGTAATTTTTGTAGTTGTTCAGATTGTCTGGCAGTGACAACTTCAACCAGTAGGTCTCCAGATCTTAACCGACGAACTGTCTTGGGAGTACCTATTATGCTTTCTAGGCTTTTTTGCACTAGGAAAGGGGAGAGTTTTCCAACTGGTTGTTCTTGAGTTGAATGTATAATTAAAAAGGTTGGGGTTCGGATTCTGCCTACGTCAGTCTTTTGACGTTTTGCTGCGACAGAACCAGACTCCTCTTGTTCTTGCCTTGTCAGAGTTTCTTCTGTGTACCCAGTGTTTTTCTGGGTTTTATGGACTTCTTGCTCCATTTCGCCCTGGAAGGGAGATCTTTTCCCCTCCAGGTTACCGGCCCCGCCACGTGGAGGCAGGAGCAGTGCCACCTTTGTGACCAAGCGGTAGTGGGTTAGTAGTAATATGCAAAGAAAAAAGGGGGAAAAAAAGAAAGAAGGTTAATTTTCCTCCTGTTCAAGTAAAGTGATTTCTTTACTGAAGCTTATTTAATTGATTGTTAGTGTAACGCTGTAAATAAAGAAGACGATTTTACTTATTCAAGAGAGCGCAATTCACTGGCAAATACACTTGATCACAAAATCGCTTGGCACCTGGGGCCTGGGAATGTTGTGGGTTATAGTGTTCAGCCTAAGTGAAAAAAGAGTAGCGCTAAGTATTGACTCTTGTGGGACACCTTCTTCTTGGGTATAAATATGAGAAAGTACTGTTTGATAACGAACCTGAAAAGTTCTGTTTTGGAGGAAGTTTTGAATAAATTTCGGTAAATGTCCCCGCAATCCTAGGGAAAAAAGTTCTCGCAATATGCCATACCTCCAGGTTGTGTCAAAAGCCTTTTCAATGTCCAAACTTACCATTACAAGGTGTTCATTTTTCACATAAGCATTACGGATGTTAGTCTCTGCTTTCACCATGAGGTCTAAAGTGGATCTGTTTTGTTGGAATCCAAATTGATTGTTGTTTAGCAAGTTTTGAGTTTCAAGAACACAGGTAAGTCGCCTGTGTATCATCTTTTCTAGAGTTTTACCTAGACAACTGGTGAGGGAGATTGGGTGATAATTTTGTTTGAGTGATTGATCCTTTCCTGGTTTGGGAAAGGCTAGAATAACGGAGTGATGCCAGGTAGAGGGATAGGTACCTTCAAGGAAGATCCAATTAAAGAATGTTATTAGCAATTTCAGAGCTATATTGTTTAGATGTTTCATCATTACATAATAGATTCCATCAGCTCCGGCAGCACTATTTGGTGATCTGTTTAGTGCTGTTTGGAGTTCAAAAAGACGAAAAGGTTGATTGTAGGCTAGAGACTGGGTAGTTTGGAAATTTATCTTATATTTTTTCTGCGATGGCTTTAGTTTGTAGAAAGGAAGTATCATAAGCTGTAGTGGCGGACGTTTTGGAGAAAGTCTCTGCAAGCTCGTTGGCTATTTCTTGTGGTGAAGATATTTCTTGTCCGTTCTTGATTAAAATTGGAGCAGAAACCGGGAAAAATTTTCCATTTAGTTGTCGATTTTTTTTCCAAATAATTTTACTGCTAGTGTCTTTTGTGATAGAAGAGGCAAACTGTATCCATGATTCTTTTTTGGCTTGTCTTCTTATTTGTCGTGATTTTGCCTTAAGCCTTTTAAACTGAATTAGGTTGTCGGTGGTTGGAAACTTACGGAACAGATTTCAGGCTTTATTTTTTTCTTTTTTCGCTATGGTACAAGCGTCATTCCACCAGTGTTTAAGGTTTCTGTGTTTGAAAGCAGAAAACATTGGTACTGCTTTGGAAGCTGCTGCTAGTATTTGTTTGGTAATGTGCTCGGTGACATCATCAATAGACCCTAGTTGTATCAATTGGCTATCAAAGGAGATGGAGACAGTAAACTTTTCCCAATCTGCTTTAGAAAATTTCCATAACACCCGATGATCAGGGCAAGGTGTCTGCATTGTTTGAATTCTGCATATTATTGGGAAATGATCACTGTTGTGCAGATCATTTAAAACCGTCCAATCTATAGTAGGAAGTAACTCAGGGGAACATATAGATAAGTCAATTGCCGACATACATCCCGTGGAGAGATGAGTGTAGGTGTTATGACCAGTGTTCAGCAAAGTTAGGTTCAGTTGGTCTATGAGCTTTTCTAGCAAGTGCCCTCTATTTTCCATGTGAGCAGATCCCCATAGCGGATGATGTGCATTTAGGTCACCAAGAAGACAAAAAGGAGATGGTATCTGTTTTATAAGATCTTCTAATTCTTTCAACGTGTAGATATTGTTAGGTGGAAGATACAATGAGATGAGAGTTATTGTTTTTCCCATTGTTACACGAACTGCAACAGCTTCTAAGTGGGTCTGAAGAGGAATGTTTCTTGCTGGAAATTTACAATTCACTAGAATTGCAACTCCACCATGTGCATGGCTTGAACTAATTCTATCTTTTCTATAGGCTGTAAAATGTTTAATCGGATAAGTTACCTGTGGATTTAAGTAAGTCTCTTGCAAGCAAATGGCTACCGGATTATATTGTGGGATCAAATCGTATATATCATCAGTATTACTGCGTAAACCTCTGCAATTCCATTGTACGATGTGCATCATTATTTGGTTTTAGAGAGGGGAAGATGATTCTGCCTGTTTCTTGTAAGAGGGAGCAGTTTGCTTTTGACGATCATGTTTTATCTTATCCTTTCTTGGAAAATAAGGGCGTCCATATTCTGTACTCCCTTCTATGTCATCGGTACCAGTAGATGAACATCCAGTCTCCATGTCATCTTCTGCATGAAGATCAAGGACCGTTTCTTCTTGTGCATTTACAGCTTCGCTGTCCATGCTGCTTGAATTTGGTTGTTTCAATTCAGAGGCACATTGCCTTTGTGGTTTCCTTTGTAATTTATCGATTGATGTAATTTTAGATGGAACTGAGAGTGGGGTATTGTTTATTTCGTCGATTGAAACAGGTTTGTTAGCGGGCTGATTTGTCAAAAGTACAAATAGTGCCCATTCTGCAATGGATGTGTTAGGTGGGATTGACTAAAATTGAGGAAAGACAGTTGTAGGATAGATGTGCAGAAGTTTGCCTTTAGCCAGCGTGTGGTTGATTGCTGGAACAAACTTCCATCTGTCACTGTGGAAGTTGATAGCTTATATAGATTCAAGTCAGAACTAGACAAACCTTTGGAGCGAGTGGATGGGTGAAATTAGAAGGGTTTTTTTTTTTTTTTTTTTTTTTTTGGCTGATGCTATATCAGCTTGCTTTCTTGCATCATGTGCCTTTACTAATGCTAAGAAAAGAAAGGGAAATTTCTTGTGTGTTCTTACTTGAATAAGTAGAGACCTGCTTTAAATGAAAGGCACCTAGGAAAAAGACAGTATAAATTTATAAAGAAAGAGTCAAGTAAGAACACAAAGGGGTTTTAAAGGTGTTTTAATAGAGCACTATATAAATCACACTGGAACTATTTGTACTTAAAGTCACTTAGCATCCAGGGCCCAGTTAAATGTGCCTTAACTAACTGTTTGAGTTTGCCTTATGGAGGTGTTAAGTGGTGTAACTTACATGATGAGGATTCACTGGAATTTGTATTTTATAAATAACAGAAAAGTGATTGCTATTATGTGGATCACTCAATATTGATTATTTCACAACTAGATAAAAAGGATAATATATTGGTAGAGAGGGCGCTGACTCTCTTTAGAAAATACAGCTGTGAGTTACAGGCTCCGAAAAAAAACGATAAGTGTTTGCTTTTTATTTACATAATTGTTATTTTATATTGTACTTAATACGTAGTCTTATAGTTCTAATTACGCTGGTTATTTTTTATTTTAATTTATATAAACAGTTTTTGTAGATATACGTAATATTTTATAAAACCGTTAGTTTGTTCGAATATTGCAGGCATTGTTTTTGTATACAGTGGTAGGGAATTCAAATTTTTAATTGAGATAGCTAGGTAGCTCTAGCGTATAATTATAGAAACAGTAATACGCTTCACTGTTTCTATTAGATAGCGTAGTATTGACATTTAATTTAATTTAATTTATCGATCTTATTAATTTAAAATATCATGCCCCAAACTAGAGCAGCAAAGCAACGGGCACAAGGTGGCAGGAGTGCTGTGACTCGAGGGAAAACTGAGGGGGGCAATTCTCCAACACGTCACAGCCTAAAAAAATGTGCAACTTGTGAAATGTTTGCCGAACTTTCTGGAACGGAACATGATATTGCATGTGTGTGTGTGTGTGTGTGTGTGTGTGTGTGTGGTATGGGTGTTTAATGGCGCACAAGCTGCTGTTTCTATATTGCGCCTATTCATAGGTATGTTGAAAAGATAAAATAAATAATTAATGTGAAGACGGTTCAATCTCATTTCATGCCAGAAACTAATCAGAGTCGCTTATACATTCCTATTTGTTTCAAATAACAGAAAAGTTCATTAATATTGGCATTTTCACCAATGATATCATTTAATGTTATCCGTTCACGGAAATTAGCCAGAGAATGAAATATTGAAGTTCGATGTTGTTGATAATGTGGACAGTCAATCAAAATATGTTTGACTGTTAGATGCTCAGAGCACTGTGAACAAAGAGGAGGATCATCGCCTGTGAGTAGATGGAGGTGAGTCAGATGAGTATGTCCTATTCTAATCCGCGCGAGTACCACTTCTTCTCGCCGAACTGTCTGAATGCATGAGTGCCAAAATTTTGGGTCCTGTTTTAACTGGAACAGTTTGTTAATTATTTGTTTATGCCATAGCTCTGTCCATTGTGCATGATATGCTGTTTGAATTATAATATTATAATCAGAAATTGGAATAAAGGCAGAGGTTAAGTCTACTGTTGATGGATTTTTAGCCGAAATATCAGCCAACTCGTTCCCTTTGATGCCTGAATGTGCTGGAATCCAGCAAAAGTTCACTCGTTGCTGGCGATCTTCGATTTTCAACAGCAAATACTTGATTTGATTTAGTATAGGGTGATCCTTATAAGAGAAATTCTGCATTGCTCTAATTGAGCTTAGAGAGTCGGTGTAAATTAAATATTTTGCAGATGGGTGAAGACTCAAATTTTCTAGAGCTAATTGAATTGCATATAATTCCGCTGAAAAGCTGCTGTACTCAGGTGGAAGAGAGGCTGATATGATAGCAGAGGGAAACACTGCTGCTGCTCCAACAGTTGAATGAGATTTGGAACCATCAGTATATATCGGTAAGAAGTCAAAACAGTTTTGAATATGGCTAGCATGGAGTTGTTGCACATTCAGAGTTGGTAGATGATTCTTTCCCCATTGGAGAAAATAATTATCACAGGCTGGTTGAGGAAATGGGGTCCATGGTGGGCAAGAATAATTCTTTCTGTGCTGCCTACTCTGGAGAGGAACATTCCAATTTTGTGCTATTTCAAGGAGCCGTAGGCCTGCTGGGCGTATTTTATTTGGTTTATTTCTATAGAGATTGTGAAATGATGGATTAAAGAGATATGGTTGGATGGGGTGCGGAGAACAGTTTCGTATTCTGACTGCATATTTAAGTAGTAACATTTTTCTGCGGAGGTAAAGAGGGGGCTCATGGGCTTCAATATATAGACTATAGGTTGGTGATGTCCTATAAGCACCAAGAGCAATCCTCAGTGCATTGTGTTGTACAGGATCCAGCCAGCGTAATACACTCTTTCGAGCAGAATCATAAACTGGGGCACCGTAATCTAACCGAGATCTAATCAGTGCTCTATATAAGAGCAGCAAAGTTGTACGATCTGCTCCCCAAGACTGGGCAGATAGAGCTCTAAGCATGTTCAGCTTTTTCAGACAGGTAGTACGTATTACTCTAATGTGCTCAAGGAAATTTAACTTGCTGTCTAATATTAATCCCAAGAATCTAATATTGTTGGTAATCTGGATGCTGGAATTTGATATCCAGAGTTCAGGGTCTGTATGTAATTTGCGTTGGTTACAAAAGTGGATAGCAACTGTTTTCTGATGGGAAAGCCGATATCCATTGAACTCAGCCCATTTTTGAATTTTATTGAGGGACATTTGCAATTGGCGTTCAATAGATCTCATGTTCTGAGAGTGGCAAGAAATGGAGAGATCGTCAGCATAAAGATAGGCTTCTACAGTATTTGGAAGTTCTTTGGAAATGGAATCAATTCTAATGGCAAATAGGGTTGCGCTCAAAACCGACCCCTGTGGTACTCCTTCTTCCTGCAAGAATGTAGAAGAAAGGGAGTTTTGGTATCGAACCTGGAAAGAGCGGATCTGGAGGAAGTTCCTAATGAATATAGGCAGGTTGCCTCGTAGACCAAGATTATGTAGGTCACTGAGAATGCCATATCGCCAGGTAGTATCGAATGCCTTTTCTATATCAATGGAGACCATGACAAGGTGTTCATTTTTCACAAAGGCATTG
Organism: Mastigoproctus giganteus; assembly: GCF_048544385.1. NCBI lineage: Eukaryota > Metazoa > Arthropoda > Arachnida > Uropygi > Thelyphonidae > Mastigoproctus > Mastigoproctus giganteus. The sequence goes on from NC_143579.1 coordinate 159,325,713, forward strand.
CGAATTTCAGATTCGGCCTTGATCATCAGATCTAGAGAGGACCTATTTTTGCGAAAGCCATGTTGACAATTACTCAATAGTTGTTCAGTTTCAATGATCCAGCTGAGTCGACTGTGGATCATTTTTTCAAGAATTTTACCAAGGCAACTTGACAGAGAGATTGGCCTGTAACTATTAGGACTGGAAGGATCTTTTCCAGGTTTCAAAAAGGGCAAAACTGTAGCATGGTGCCAAGATGTTGGATAAATATTTTCCAGGAAGATCCGGTTAAAGAAAACTAGCAGAATTTGTAAGTTTTGCTCATCGAGATGCTGCAGCATGACATAATATATGCCATCTGGCCCAGCTGCACTGTTTCTCGTTGTTTTTATGGCTTGTAAAAGTTCACAATATTCAAGGGGCTGATTATACAGAAGTGATAGTGAGGTTGTAAAGTTAATGGGCCTCTGTTCGGTGGAGGTCTTAATTTTTTGGAATTTCGGAGTGTAATTTGATACAGCAGAGACTTCGGCAAAGGTTTTACCCAAGGCATTCGCTATATCTAGAGGACCAGAGAGTTCTTGTCCATTGTATGAAAGAATTGGGGAAGGGATGATTGGAAACTTCCCAGAAAGCTGTCTAATTTTCTTCCATATTAATCTGGAGTCGGTATTTCTGTTGATAGTACATGCAAACCGAGTCCAAGAATCTTTCTTGGCTTGCCTGTGAATGAACCGCGCTTTTGCCCTTAGCTTCTTGTAGCTAATTAAATTAGCTGTTGTCGGAAATCGATGGAATAAGTTGAATGCTTTATTTTTTTTCCTTCTTTGCTTTCGTGCACTCTTCGTTCCACCAGTAGTTGAAGTGCCGTCGGGTTGGGGGGTTTGATAATGGAATTGAGTATTTTGCTGCAACTAAAAGACTGGATGTGATATAATCGGTTACTTTATCTATAGGTTGTAGCTGAATAGTTTCTTTGTCCAGAATGATTGCTGATTGAAATTTGGCCCATTTAGCTTTAGAAAATTTCCATTTTCTGCAGGGTTGGTCTAATGGTAGTTGTGTAGTGAGCAGGTTACTGACAATTGAAAATGGTCACTTCCCATTGGGTCTTCCATAGCGGACCACTGAATGACTGGAAACAGTATCGGAGAACAAATCGAAAGGTCAATTGCAGAGGTCTGTCCAGTAGGTAACTGTATATGGGTGTGTGTACCAGTATTAAGAATGGTAAAGTTTTGTTTATCTAGTAGAGTTTCAATCAGTCGGCCCTGTCTATCTAATTTAGAGGATCCCCATAAAGGGTGGTGGCCATTAAAATCCCCTAGCAAGCAGACTGGTGAGGGTAGCTGTACTAAAAGTTCTTCAATATCTTTGAAAGAGTAGGTATTGTTTGGTGGGAGATAGACTGAGACTAGCGTAAATGCAATCTCAGCAATCAGACGCACAGCAACGGCTTCAATTTTGGTTTGAAGAATGATTTGACTAGCAGGGATCTTTGAGTTAATCAAAATAGCTACACCACCACGAGCAGAGTCAGATGTATTCCGATCTCTTCGGTAGACTGAGTAGTTTTTTATAGAAACAGAGATTTTAGCAGTTAAATAGGTTTCCTGCAGACAGAAACCCACTGGAGAGTAGCGTCTAATTAAGTACTGAATGTCATCAATGTTGCATCTAAAGCCTCTACAATTCCACTGTAAAATATAAGGCATTATTTGAGTTTAGAAGAAGCTGTACCTGACGTGGCTGTCTTGTGGCGTTCTGGCTTTGGTTTATTTCTTTTTGGAAAGGTGGGGCGACCTGTGTCCATATCTTCTTCTAATTCTTCTGCAAATATTTCAAGAATCGGATCTTCCTGTTTAGATGGGTACTCTTGATCCATTGATGTTTCCTTAATACTCTGTTTTGAAGTTGAACTGGGATTATTTGGTGTGGTAGCAATCATTGGCGAATGAGGAGATTTTGCTGGAATCGTAAGAGGCGTATTACTTGCTTGATCTGAGTGCTTCTGGATATTGGACTGTTGCTGAGAAAGAACAGCTCGGGCCCAGTCGGAGATTGATATGTTGGATGGAACAGTAACATCAGTTTGCGTGGCTATTGTTTGATATTTTTTTGCAACACTGGCATAGCTACGGTTAGATATACTGGGTGCAATTAATTTTTTTGCTTCCTGGTAAGTAACTTTGTTTTCGACTTTATATTTTACAATTTTTTTCTCCATTTTCCACTTCTCACATGTTTTAGAGTAAGCAGGATGGTTACCCTTGCAATTAAGACAAGTCATTTCTTTTGCCGAACAGTCGTTTTGACTGTGATCAGAAGATCCACAGTTGGGACAAGCTGGGTTCCCTCTGCATGCCGTCTGAGAATGACCATACTTTTGGCATTTGTAGCATCTCAGCGGATTAGGAATATAAGGACGAATGCGACAGAGTAGATATCCTGCTTTTACTGTTGAGGGTAGATTTGGACTGTTAAAGGTGAGAATGATACTTCTGGTGGGTGTGAGTATATTGTCCCTTTTAGTCATGATTCTTTTGACAGCAATTACATTTTGTTCATTTAGCTCTTCTTTAATTTCTTCTTCTGTCACATTCAAAAGGTCCCAACTAGATATAACACCCTTAGATGTATTTAGGGTTGCATGGGCAGTTACCTTTACTGGAATTTTTGCAAAGTTTGTCACTTTCAGGAGTTTTTCAGAATGCCTGCAGTTGACAGTTTCTACTAGTAAGTCCCCCGATTGCAATCTCTTAACCATCTTGGGAGACCCTGCAATACTTTCCAAGTGTTTTTGGATAAGAAAGGGGGATAGCTTACTAAGAGGCTGTTCTGATAATGAATGCATTATTAAAAATGCAGGAAACTCGGTCGCAGAGGAAATGGTTTTTAACCTCTTTGCTTGCGAAGAATCATGTTCGTGCTCTGTGTTTAGCCGACTGCTTGTCGGTTCTAAACAAGGAAACATATTTTGTTCCATCTTGGCTCCTTTTAGCCCCTGGCAGATGAACTTTTCTGCCAAGGTTACCGGCCCCGCCACGGGGAGGCAGGAGCAGTGCCTGGAGTGACCAAGTGAAATTAGTAGGAGTTAGTCTATTAGGTATGAAAAATAAAGAAAGGTTACTTTCCTTCCTTGCTCTCTACCAGTACTTTTGATACAAGAGCTACTAAATTAAAGGATTTCTCAAAGAGAGGAACGTAAAAGAGAACGCAGAATTCACCTATCAAAAAGTCGCAGTTGAAGCACAAGTAGAAATCGCTCAGTCAATCGCTTGGCACCCGGGGCCACATGATATTGCCATGGGGGATGTCTTTGTGTGTGCGCGATGTAAGGAGTGTAAGGAAATCAGGCGACAACTCAGCGTTGTTATGGGCCTATATGAGAGTTTGAAGGACAGGGTGGATGCCCTCGAAAGATCTAAATTGAGGGGCCTATCAAGCTCTCAGCTGCCCACATCAACGCCAGAGCTTGCACTTGGTCATCACGCTGCACAGCGGCAACCCCCAAGGCAGATTGCGCTGGTCCCAAAGGAACTAGTAGTTGTTGGTGACTCTATTGTCAGGGAAACGGGAAACATCCTTTGTAGAAAGGATAGATGGAACAGGACCAGGGTATGTCTGCCAGGGGCAAAGGTTGATGATGTTGTAGAGCAGATATCATCTTTTAAGGGCACAAAAGGTGATATAGTTGTTCACGTTGGCACTAATGATATTAAGAGTAGGAGACCGGCAGAATTACTTAACAAGTACAGGTCACTGTTGAAAAAAAGCCGTGAATTAGGGTTAAATTTGAAAGTGTCTGCAATTCTGCCCAGACACGATAGGAGGGAGTATAAGATGAGAGCCTTGTCGATCAATTTGGCCCTGGTTGTTGTTGTTGTTGTTATGAAAATTTCACGACACAAGGGCAACTGTGGCCAATATGTGTCTGTCAGCGTCATTACGTTCATTTTAATGATTTAGGATGGATATATCAGAGTGCATTTATTATTCCTAGATGTTTAATATATATAAAGAGCTCACTTAGGTTTGCTTTGTCACCAAGTACATGAGAGAGGGTTAGAGGAGCTTGCAAGTTTGCTAATGATTGGAAGGATGTGGCTCGAACGGCTGAATATGATGGACAATCAATCAGGATATGCCTTACTGTAAGTTGTATCTGACAGACAGAGCAGAGCGGTGGATCTTCTCTTAAAAGTAAATGTTTGTGAGTAAGGAAGGTATGTCCAATGCGCAGTCTTGTTAATATAACTTCCTCCTGTCTATTTGCACGTGAGCTAGAATTCCACAAACATAGATCTTTTTTTATTCTGCGAAGTTTATTGCACGATTGGTCCCTCCAAAGTTGTTTCCAGATGGAAGTATATTTGGTACGAAATACATCCCTATAATCTGTAAATTGTACAAACTGAAAGTTATCGTGTATATTAAGATCTGGATTTTTTGCGGCTTGGTCTGCATGATTATTTCCTAGAATTCCAGCATGGCTGGGAATCCAACAGATAGACACTTGTTTTCTTGCTTTATGAAAAATTCCGAGTTGTTTTTTGATATGCTGAATCGAGGAATTTGAGGAATGTTTGCTGTTCTGCAAAGCTGCTACTGCACTAAGGGAGTCAGTATAGATTAGAGCAGGTAGAAGTTGATGCTGGGTAATATCATCCAGTGCTAGTTTAATAGCATATAATTCTGCTGTGAAAATACTGCAAACATGAGGCAAGGAGACAGATATAATATATTCCGGTAAAACTACTGCGACGCCTACTGAGTTGTTCGATTTTGAACCATCTGTGTAAATCTGATGACTGTTTCTATTTTCAAAACTGTGCAGTGCATGAAGCTTCTGTATAACGATTGGAGAGATCTCTTTTTTATTCCTGTTTGTAAGATGTGATATGGATAATGGCACAGTCGGAATCCAAGGAGGTTCTGAGTTTATATCTACTGCAGAAATGTTCTGGAAATGTATTTCCCAAACTTGAGCTAAGTGTCTGAGGCGCAGTCCTACTATTTTCATTTGGCTTGTGATCATAATTACTCGTCCATGGTGGATTGTGAATAATGGACCAATTTGGATGTGATGGCTGACTGTATATTTTTGCCGCATACATGCACAGTAAATAATCTCGTCGAAGATTCAGCGGGGGTTCCGAAGCATCTGCATACAGGCTGTAGATTGGTGAAGTTCTAAATGCTCCTAGAGCTATGCGGAGAGCATTATGGTGAATGGTATCTAGACGACGTAAGATGCTCCTTCTTGCTGAAGCATATACAGGGGATCCATAGTCTAAACGAGATCTAATCAAAGTTTTATATAATAGTAATAATGTGGACCTGTCGGCTCCCCAGGCCATTGAAGATACTGTGCGCAAGATGTTAAGTTTTAAGAGGCAACTAGTTCGAAGTCTTAGTATATGTTCCTGAAAGTTTAGTTTTCTATCTATTGTTAAGCCCAAAAAGGAGAAATTTTGAACAACAGGTAGAGCAATTTTATTTAAGTATAAGACCGGTTCAGGATGAAGACCACGCATTTTACAGAAGTGTATAACAACAGATTTTTTCTCAGATATTCTATAGCCATTATTTTGAGTCCATACTTCTATTTTGTTTATGGATAATTGCAGCTGTCGTTCAATTGTGTTCATGCTTTGTGATTGAAATGAAATGGAAAGATCATCTGCATACATATATATTTGCAATGATGGGGGTATAACCTTTGTGATATTGTTCACCCGCAGTGCAAACAGGGTTGCACTTAATACTGAGCCCTGGGGAACCCCTTCCTGTTGTATATAGATTGTAGATAAACAGCCTTTGTATCGTACCTGAAATGTTCTGTCGGCAAGAAATTTTTCTATAAATTGTGGAAGTTGTCCTCTGTATCCTATTTGAAATAGATCTCGTAGAATTCCGAATCTCCATGTTGTGTCAAAGGCTTTTTCAAGATCTAGATTTACCATCACCATATGCTGCTTTCTTATAAATGAGTTTCTAATATTTGTTTCCACTTTGACATGTAGGTCAAGTGTTGATCTATTTTTCCTAAATCCAAATTGGTGGGGTGATAAAACATTCTCTTTTTTCAGCAACCACGTAAGTCTATTATGCACCATTCGTTCAAGGATTTTTCCCAAGCAGCTGGTCAGTGAAATCGGGCGATAATTATATGTATAGGAAGGATCTTTTCCGGGTTTGGGAAATGCAAGGACAATTGCATGCCGCCATATGGATGGATACAGGTTGTTCAGAAAAATTCTATTATATAGTGCTAGCAGGATTTCCAGACAATCAGAGTTTAGGTGTTGTATCATAGTATAATAAATGCCATCGGGACCTGGTGCGCTATTTGGTAATTTTGTAATGGTTGTAAGTAATTCCTCTTTTAGAAATGGTAGATTATAAGAATGAGATATCTTGGTAGAGAAATTCAATTTACTCCGTTCAGCTTGCTCTTTATATTTTTGAAAGTCAGTGCTGTAGCTTGTAACTGCTGATATGGAAGCGAAAGATTCAGCCAAAATTTCTGATATCTGATCTGCTTGAAAAACGTCCTGCCCTTTCCAATGGAAGATTGGAGATTGTGTGATTGGATATCTTCCACTTAAAATCCGAATTTTTTTCCACACCAAACCAGGATTCGAGTTCCTAGTAAGTGTAGAAGCGAACACGATCCAAGACTTTTTCTTTGCTTTTTTCCGAATTCTCCTTGCTTCAGCTTTGGCTTTTTTATATGCAATTAAATTGGCGGTAGTTGGGTATTGACGGAATCTATTCCATGCTCGATTTTGTTTTGTTTTTGCTGTTGCACATTCTGCATTCCACCAAGAGTTGTACCGTGCTTGCCTTGCCTTACTTATTTGAGGTATTGTAGCTTTGGAAGCTTCTAGCAGTTGATCATTGATATATAAGACAGCATCATCTATTGGCAGGGTTTCTATTAATTGCTTATCCAGTTTGATTAATTGCATATATTTACTCCAATTAGCTTTTTTAAAATTCCATACTGTTCTCGTTCCTTCTGTAGGAGTTGATTGTGTCTGTATGGAACATACTATCGGAAAATGATCACTGTTGTAAGGTCATTCAACACGAACCATTCTATACTAGGATAAATTGATGGAGAACATATTGTTAAGTCTATTGCAGAGGTGATACCTGTAGACAAACTGATATAAGTGTGAGATCCGGTATTCAGTAAATTCAGTTGTTGATCATCTATGAGAGTTTCGATTATGTTACCTCTATTGTCTGTGTGAGTAGATCCCCACAAATGATGATGGGCATTCATATCTCCCATAAGGCAGTAGGGAGGTTGGAGCTGCATAGTAAGATCATTTAATTCCGATCTGGTGAGGGGGATATTTGGTGGAAGATAAATGGACGAGATTGTGATAGAAATTCCGATGGCTATTCTTACTGCTACTGCTTCTAAGTTGGTTCTTAATGTTGTTTGCTTAGCTGGTATATGAGTATTTACCAAAATTGCCACTCCTCCTTTGGCAGTTCTGTTATCATTCCTGTCTCTCCGGAAAAGTGTATAATTTTGAAATGTGGGTGAAGATTGAGGTGTTAGATGGGTCTCCTGAAGGCAAATGCAGGCAGGTTTATACTGCTGAATTATATCTTTTATTTCATCCAATTTTCCACGTAAACCACGACAGTTCCACTGTATAATAATATGTTGCATTATTTAGGTCTCGGGACGATTTGCTGAATCTGACTGCGCTTTTGAGTTTTTCCGTTTATCATATTTGGGTCTATCTTTCTTCGGAAAATTAGGACGAGGTGTATCAATATCTTCTGCAAGGTGTAGTTCTAGTATGTTCTCTCTCTGTTCATCAGTGTCCATTTGATCTATATTTGTTTGTTTCTGTTCACACGGTTTATTAGATGATGTTTGCTTTGTTTTTGAAGATTTTACTTCTGATTTCTGCTTTCCAGGCATGGAAGTATCCTGCTCTTTACCACTGGATGTTTCTTGTGAAACTGTTTTTGTCATCAATATTACTTTACTCCAGTCTATAATGTGGTTTAGAGGTATTACTACCTCCGTTTGAGTGGCTATAGTTTGCTGTCGTTTCACTGCTGAAGCATAGGAACGTGACGGTTTGGTTGCAAGTACAGTAAACCCTCGCTATTCGCGGGGGTTACGTTCCTGAGAAATGTCGCGAATACCGAAAACGCGAATACTGAGTTATGGCTCCCATAGTAATAAAGGGGTTCCGTTCCAAAGTATGAAATATATAAGAAAAACTAGTCTAAAATTTTGTCTATGTATGTATTATATGTACCTTCATAATATGACTGTACACGACAGTACATAGTGAAATGCAAGCATATGGCATCGAAATGAAAATAAGAAACAATTTAATATTAAATGTAATATTTATTAGAAATTTCAAACCAGCGCCTTTGCTTGCAAAAAAAAACATCCCGCCAGTGTGCTATCACCAGTTTCGCTAAAGTGTTGATAAAGAAGTTTTGCCTTTTCACGAATGATGAGTGAACTTAACGGAATTTTATTTTGAATTCGGTCTTCTATCCACAGATTTAAAGCTTTTCCATTTTTTTAAATTTAACATTACGAGTTACAGAGCAAATTTTTGAAGCAATTAGCGCGGTTTCACGGACACTACGGCAGATTTTTTCTTCCGATTTTTTGATTGATCGTACCGTTGACTCATTGATTTTATAATGTTTTGCCACTGAGGAGACACTTTCACTATTAGAAATTTCGTCTAATAACTCAAATTTTATTCGCTAGTGTCATCACCTTCTTTGATATTTTCACATTTCTCTTTTTATTCGTAGCCATATTTTTGTAGGGGTTAGAAAGAACTTGACCACAATAAAGTCACTTTCTTCCGTTAACGCACTCGAAAAAGTCTGTTTTACACTGCAAAACGGTAGAGTTATCATTTTTGTAAGCATATCAATTTATAAATTGATAAATTTATTCAATTTATAAACATATAAATTAAAATCAAACGACGAAACCTTCCATGACTAACACATACTGAACAAGGATTAGCGAGAAACATCCAAGCTCCCGATTTTTTCACCCCTCTTCCCCACCCACTGAGCGCTGTTTTGACCGGGAAAGATAATTTTAACCACGCCCATGTTTTTTATGGCGGAAAATATTCACGGTGTTTTAAAATTCACATTTTTTCAGGTTTCATTTTATATTAAATCGGCGATCGCGAATATGCGAAACCGCGAATACAGATACCGCGAATAGCGGGGGTTTACTGTATCTGTTTTCTTGCTTCCGGATAAGACACTTTATTTTCTACTTTGTATTTTTGAATTTGCTTTCCCAATACCCACATTTCGCATGTCTTCGAAAAAGCAGGATGATTTTCGTGACAATTGGGACAGAGTGGTGTAGTGGATGTGCAGTTTGCTTGATTGTGGTCTTTTGATCCACAGAGTGGACAGATGGGATCACTGCGACATGTCGCCTGAGAGTGTCCGTATCGCTGACAGTTGTAACACCTTATTGGATTTGGTATATATGGTCGGATTTTGCAATTTAAATATCCTGCTTTAACTGAATGGGGAAGAGAAGGATTGTTAAATGTGAGAATTACTGATCGGGTTGGAATGAGAATTCCGTCTTTCTTCATCATTATCCTCCTAACATGTATTACTTGTTGTTCTGTTAGCTCGCTCAGTAGTTCTTCCTCTGAAACAGTCAAAAGGTCCCATTCAGTAATAACACCTTTCGATGTATTCAGGGAATTATGTGGGGTAATTTCAACTGGTAGTCCTGCAAAAGTTTTCATTTGTAGTAATTTTTCCGATTGATGACTTAATGAGGTTTCTACTAAGAGATCACCTGATTGTAATCGTTTTATCATTTTTGGTGATCCAACCATGGACTCTATAGTCTTCTGAACTAAGAAAGGGGATAATTTTCCCACAGGTTGTGATGATAACGAATGTATCACCAAAAAAAAAGGGACAGTAGACTGAGAGCTGTTGATTTTCATTCTCTTAGCCTGAGACATGTTCAGCTGTAAGTCGTCACATTTATTGGAGTTAGCTTTCTCCAATCTTGTGTTATTAGTATTTTGGTCCATTTTCAACTCCTTTTAGTCCTGGGTGATGTCTTTTCACCCAGGTCCAGCCCCGCCACGGGGAGGCAGGAGTAGTGCCACCAAGTGACCAAGCGAGTAAAATAGAAGGTTAGTACACAGAAAAATTAAGAAAGGTTACTTTCCTTTCTGAAACTTCTTCCTTATACTTTAAGAAAGAGAACTTTTATTATATATTTGAATAACGGAAGAAAAAATGTGTGAACTTAAAGTGAAAAGCTTATCTCTCTAATATAATCGCAATAGAATTCGCAGGGAAGATCGCTTGGCCTCAAGATTCGCTTGGCAAATTTGGCCCTGGAAAGATTGTGCAAGGCTCAAGGGGTAGAATTTTTTCAGCCTGGACTGTACTTGTTAACAGGACAGACTGCTTCTACAGGGATGGGATACACTTAAATAGAAAGGGTGCAAGAATATTTGCTGATGCTATCGAGGCAGTGTTAGGTGGGTCGGAAAACTGATAGCTTGGGGGGATACAAGGACTAATAGTTTAACAGTAGCCGTAGGCAGAGGTGAAGGTGATTCTTGCACAACTTCTATTAGAATAAGTAGCGACCTGGAGCGAGGGGTGTTGGGGGTTTCAGGGACGGATGTCAGTCATCGTGAAACAGGTGGGTATATGGGATGTGTTAGAGTGGCTGGGAATAGGAATAGGTGCATGTATACTTGCATGTATACCAATGCTAGAAGTATAGTAAATAAATTTGAAGTGTTGGTCAAGACATCAAAGGCGGATATTGTTGGGATATCAGAGACGTGGTGTCACACAGATATAAGGAATGCCGAACTGGAATTTGGGGAGTACAATGTGTACAGAAAGGATAGACAGGATAGGAAGGGAGGAGGTGTTATGCTGTTAATAAAGAAAAACATAAAATCAAAAGAAGTGCATCCAGTTGATATAGATGAACAGTGCACTGTTGAGTCTGTTTGGTGTGACATAAACACTGCGAAAGCAAAAATAAGAGTAGGAGTGTGTTATAGGCCTAATGACTCAAATGAGTACAATGAACAATTATACAGAGAAATAGAGTGGGCTAGTAAATCTGAATGTCTTATAATGGGGGATTTTAATTTCCCAGATATTGACTGGAACTTGTGGGTTGGGCACTCACACACTAGTCAGACTTTTGTGGATTTATTGGATGATTGTTTTCTGCAGCAGCATGTTCGAGAGGCAACCAGAGAAAGTAATACTCTTGATCTGGTTATCAGCAGTGATCATTCATGTATTAGGAATTTGCAGATAAAAGAACCACTAGGTGGCAGTGATCACAGTGTACTGACGTGGGATTTACTTAAAGATTTAATTACCATCAGGGGTAAAGGAAAGGGTTTTTGCTTCCGTAAAGGCGAGTACAGTGGTCTCCGACAGTTTTTAAATTCTGTACAGTGGGATCAACTGACGATGTTACCAACAGTAAATTCTAAGTGGGAAGCATTCAAGGAATTAATCGTGGAAGCTACTAAAAGTTTCATACCTATTAAGAAATATTGTTCAAGGTTTAGGCCTAAATGGTTGTCAAATGAACTAATGAGACTCGTGACAGAGAAGAAAAATGCATGGGATGCATATAAATTATCAAGCGACTCAGAAGCCTATGGCAGATATAAGTTAATCTGTAATCAGGTCACAAAGGAGGTGAGGCAGGCGAAGGCAGATTATGAGAAATCCTTGGCAAAAGATGCTAAGAAAAACAGCAGGGATTTCTTTACTTATATAAACTCAAAAAGGAAGGGGATGAATCTGATTGGTCCACTTGACATCGATGGTTCGACTGTTGATGATCCTGCTCAGATAGCAAACAAATTGAATGAGTATTTTGCATCTACATTCACACGTGAGGAATTATTAAGGTTTGAAAATGGCAGAAGGTTATCAAATTGTAGCAGGGTGCTTAATGATCTTGTAATAACTGAGAGCAAAGTGGAAGAGAAATTGTTGAAGTTAAACGTAAGAAAAGCACCTGGGGTCGATGGGATCTATCCAGTTATATTAAAGGAGGCGGCAAAGCAACTAAGCAAACCCTTAGCCATAATTATGAGAGCATCCTTGGACTCAGGGGAGGTTCCCACGGACTGGAGATGTGCAAATGTATCCCCAATTCACAAAGGGGGATCGAAGGGTGACACGAATAATTACAGACCATTTAGTTTAACTTCTGTTCCGGGTAAAATAATGGAGTCGCTGGTTAAAGATGCGTTGCAGGATCATCTAGACAAGACTGCAGCAATAATTCAGACACAGCATGGGTTTGTTAAGGGAAAGTCTTGTCTGACAAATTTGATAGGATATTATGATATGATTACAAAGGAACTGGATGCAAAAAATAATTTTGTTATCATATATTTGGATTTCAGGAAAGCTTTTGACACTGTTGCGCATGGAAGACTATTGTACAAATTGGAGCAGAATGGTATTAAGGGTAAGTTGCTACAATGGATAAAAGGATGGTTAAGTGCGAGAAGACAGAGGGTGGTAATCAATGGGTGCTGCTCTTCTTGGACTAATGTTATTAGTGGAGTCCCACAGGGTTCGGTGTTAGGTCCACTGTTGTTTTGTATATTTATCAATGATATTGATGAAGGCATATCAGGCTTAATGTCGAAGTTTGCAGATGATACAAAGGTTGGCAGGGTTGTTAATGACAGTAATGGCAGTGTGCTACTGCAACAGGATCTAGATAATTTGGGCAGATGGGCTAAGAAGTGGCAACTGAAGTTTAACCTTGACAAATGCAAAGTACTGCATATGGGTAGAAGTAACCCCAGAGAAACGTACCAACTGTGTGGTACTACACTTAAGGTGGTAGAAAATGAAAAAGACCTGGGAGTAATTGTGCAGTCAGATATGAAGTTCTCTGAGCAATGCAGACAGGCTGCCAGGGCAGGTCATGGGGTTTTGTCAATGATATATAGGAATTTTGCTAGCAGGGAAAAGGAGGTGATTATCCCTCTGTATAAGGCAATGGTCAGGCCACACCTTGAGTACTGCGTACAGGTCTGGAGGCCTCATTTCAGGAAGGATGTAGATTTACTTGAGCGTGTACAGAGAAGGGCAACAAGATTGGTGAGGGGAATGAAGGGATCCTCTTACCAAGAGAGGCTTAAGTTCTGCAAATTGCAGGGGCTGGAGACTAGGCATCTGCGCGGTGATCTGATTGAGGTATATAAGGCCTTGAATGGGTTGAGCACGCTGAATTCTGATGGGATCCTTCCACTTGTTCAGATTACGAACCTAAGGGGGCATAAATTCAAATTAAGAAAAGACAGATGTAGAATAGATGTGCGGAAATTTGCCTTTAGCCAGCGGGTGGTTAATTGCTGGAACAAACTTCCATCTGTCGTTGTGGAAGTTGATAGGTTGAATAAATTTAAGGAGGAACTGGACAGGCATTTGGAGGGAATGGTATGATTTTTTTTTGGCTGATGCTGCATAAGCTCATACATTTGCTTTCTTGCATCACATGCCACTACTACTACTACTACTAAAACAGAAGAGAGAGAGAGAGAGAGAGAGAGAGAGAGAGAGATTGGAGTCATCCCTAAAGATTCTATGAGCTGACAGTATAAATGTCACTAAGACGATCCCTATAACTGAAGTTCTTTATTAAGTGCTTAAGCAGCATTGTATGCATTTCATTGAAAATGAAAAAACCTGCAGAATAAAGTTCACTTTTTTTAAGGCAAGCTAAAGAATTACAGCAATTGCTCTCAGTGGTTTATTATGGCCATATTCATTAATGAAAATAAATTCTGAATTAATTTTGGACAATAATTTCACCCTAATTTTGGGCAGTTGAATCACAAAAAGAAACAAATTAATATCTAAAATTATTAAAGTGCACAGTGCTGAATTTTCCAAAATGGGGAGTTCCAACTTGAAAACGAAAGCTGAAAGCCCACAACTTCAAAATTACACATAGAAACTGACCACCTCCACATGCTGATGCATGTATTTAGGAAGTCATATGTGTAAGGTTTACATACTCAAACAACAGAAACAATGCTTTATTCAGGAAATCAAAAATGTGTTATGATAATAATAAATAAATTATTGAATTACTGATAAAAAAATCTTACAGGAAATTTATCTGTAATGTTGTAGTCAGTGGTAATACCCAAGAACCCATCCATATATGATACTGCAACATCAGAATTTATCATCTGTGAGGAGTTTGTTGATCCACTGATTCCCAATGCCATATATTCATTTGCATCTAACAAGAAAATAAAAAAAAGCTAACAAGAATAATAATTTAAATATAAATATTACACAAAAATTTATGCATCAAACAAAAAATAAAAATGTGCCCACTTTATCAGTTTAATATGTGTGTGTGTGTGAGTGGTATGGGTGTTAATAGCACACAAGCTGCTGTGCTATATTGCGCCTATTCATAGGAATGTTGAAAAATAAAAATAAAAATAAATAAATAATTAATGTGAAGACAGTTCAATGTCATTTCATGTCAGAAACTAATCACAGTCGTTCATACATTCCTATTTGTTTCAAATAACAGGAAAGTCATTTTCACCAATGATATCATTTAATGTTATCCGTTCTTGGAGTTTAGCCACAGAATGAAATATTGAAGTTCGATGTTGTCGATAATGTGGACAATCAATCAAAATATGGTTGACTGTTAGATGCTCAAAGCACTGTGAACAATGAGGAGGATCATCGCCTGTGAGTAGATGGAGGCGAGTTAGATGAGTATGTCCTATTCTAATTTCGGCGAATACCACTTCTTCTCGCCGAACTGTCTGAATGCATGAGTGCCAAAATTTTGGGTCCTGTTTCAAATGGAAAAGTTTGTTATTTGTTTGTTTATACCATAGCTCTGTCCATTGTACATGGTATGCTGTTTGAATTATAATTTTATAATCAGAAACTGGAATAAAGACAGAGGTTAAGTCTAACGTTGACAGATTTTTAGCAGAAATATCAGCCAGCTCGTTCCCTTTAATGCCTGAATGTGCTGGAATCCAGTAAAAGTTCACTCGTTGCTGACGATCTTCAATTTTCAACAGCAAATTGCTGATTTGATTTAAAACAGGGTGATCCTTATGAGAGAGATTCGGCATTGCTCTAATTGAGCTGAGAGAGTCAGTGTAAACTAAATATTTTGCAGATGCGTGAAGAGTCAAATTTTCTAGAGATAATTGATGATGATAATGATTTTGATTTTATTGGCGCAAAAACAACTGAGGTTATACTGCGCCAAGAAAATATTAAAATATCAATAAAGATAAATTCTGGTAACCTTTAAAAAGGTTACCTCGACAAATTGTTATTTATATATATATATATATATATATAAAGCAGTATAAGTTTAAAAGTAAGTGAACCAATTTATATATGTGTATGTATTTTAATGGCTTGTAAAAACTTATAAACTGCTGACACGTGGTCGTTGTCTGATAAAATCTGACTGATGGTATAAGGCCCAGTCGGATGAGTAAAAGCTGTAAAATATATTTTGCGAAAATGGGTAAATTAACGCAATCTATTAAAATATGCTTTATTGATAAAATGGTGTCGCAAGACTCAACATAGGAGGGTCATCTGCCCTCAGCAGAAACGATTGTGTCAGATGACAGTGTCCTATGCGGAGTCGAGCAAGAACAACTTCCTCGCTCCGATTACTGCGCAGACCAGACTGCCAAGTTTCTATTACAGGCTTTATTTGATATAATTTACTTGTTCTCTCTCTATGCCATAGTTCTTGCCATTGGGAATATATCTTGTTGTTGCGTATTATTTGCCTGTTGTCTGTATAGGGGACTGACAGGCAACGATTATTAGTGGATGTTGCTGATTTGGCTGCAGTGTCAGCCAAATCATTTCCCTTTATCCCAATGTGGCTAGGAATCCAGCAGAAGCGGATATCAAACTTGTATTCATGAAGAGAATGTATCTTCTGCTAAACCCGACAGAGAACTGGATGAGAGTTGTGTCTCAAAGATAATAAAGCCTGTAATACACTCAATGAATCAGAATATATTATTGACCTTTGGCATTGACAACTTCGAATGTGATCCAAGGCTAACTTTATAGCATGCAGCTCTGCAGTGTATATGCTGGATTTAGGAAGAATCTGCTGAGATATTATAGTGTCCGGAAAGACAAAAGCAGATCCTACGCACGATTCAGACTTCGACCTGTCTGTGTAAACCGGCAGGAAGTCAGAGTGCTCAGCTCGCTGTGCAGAATACAGCTGCTGGTAGACAGATGATGGAGTATCAGGCTTTACCCATTTCTTAAGGGAAAAGTCACATGATGGGGTATGAGCATGCCAGGGTGGAAGAGTTTCTTTTGGTGTTTGTGCAACCTTGTCTACCACGAGGTTAAACTCTCTGAGTAGCCCTTGGACACGAATACCAAAAGGTCGGTTGGCAGTCTGACGCATATTGTACAGGTTTTCCCAACGTCGCTCAAAAACGGATGTCTACGTAGGATGGTCTGGCAGGGATTTCAACTTTAAAGCATAGTTTAAAGACAAGTGCTTACGTCGAAGGGAAAACGGTGGTTCGTTTGCTTCGACGTATAAGCTCTGGACAGGAGATGTTCGAAATGCTCCAGTAGCAATACGGATAGCCTGACGGTGGACAGGGTCCAGCCATCGAAGGACACTGTCTCTGGCTGAGGAGTATACCTGGGCCCCATAGTCTAATTTTGATCGTACAAGTGCACGATAAATACATAGTAGGGTGCACCTGTCTGCTCCCCAACACGTAGATGAGAAAGAGCGAAGAATATTTAGTCCCCTCGTGCACTTTGTACGAAGTTGATGAATATGTTCTAAAAATGTCAACTTTTTATCAAACACAAGTCCCAAGAATTTTGTGTCTGACACTACTGGAATAGCATTTTGTGTGAGCCTTAATTCAGGTTCAGGATGAAGATTACGTTTACGACAAAAGTGTACGCAAACGGTCTTCTCCGGCGAGAACCTGAAGCCATTTGCAAGTGCCCAGGAATTCAGGCGATTGATGGCTTGTTGCAGTTGTCTTTCAATAACCCCCATGTTGCAAGACTGACAGAATATGCTAAAGTCATCAACATAGAGGGTGCTGTTTACAGGTGGAGGAAGCTGTTCTGTAATAGAATTTACTTTGATTGCAAAAAGCGTGACCCTTAATACTGATCCTTGTGGTACTCCCTTCTCTTGGCAGAAGGGACGAGAGAGTGAGGATCCAACACGAACTTGGAAAAATTGATTGGCTAAAAAGTTTTTTATAAAAATGGGGAGATGCCCTCTAAGACCAAGGCTATGCAAATCTTTTAAAATGCCAAATCTCCAAGTTCTAGAGCTAATTGAATTGCATATAATTCCGCTGAAAAGCTGCTGTACTCAGGTGAAAGAGTGGCTGATATGATAGCAGAGGGAAACACTGCTGCTGCTCCAACAGTTGAATGAGATTTGGAACCATCAGCATATATCGGTAAGAAGTCAAAATAGTTGAATATGGCAAGCATGGAGTTGTTGTACATTTAGATACGGTAGACGATTCTTTCCCCATTGGAGAAAATAATTATTGCAAGCCGGTTGAGGAAAGGGAATCCATGATGGGTGAGAATAATTCTTTCTCTGCTGCCTACTGTAGAGAGGAACATTCCAATGTTGTGTTATTTCAAGGAGCCATAGGCCTGCTGGTCGTATTTTCTTTTGTTTATTTCTATAGAGATTGTGAAATGGTGAATTAAAGAGATATGGTTAAATGGGGTGTGGAGAACAGCTTCGTATTCTGACTGCATATTTAAGTAGTAACATTTTTCTGCGGAAATACAGAGGAGACTCATGGGCTTCAATATATAGAGTATAGGTGGGAGATGTCCTATAAGCACCAAGGGCAATCCTCAGTGCATTGTGTTCTACAGGATCGAGACAGCGCAATACACTCTTTCGAACATGAATCATAAACTGGGGCACCGTAATCCAAACGAGATCTAATCAGTGCTCTATATAAGAGCAGCAAAGTTGTACGATCTGCTCCCCAAGACTGGTCAGATAGAGCTCTTAGCATGTTCAAATATTTCAGACAGGTAGTACGTATTAATGTGCTCAAAGAAGTTTGATTTGCTGTACAGTATCAATCCCAAGAATCTAATATTGTTGGCAATCGGGATGGTGGAATTTGATATCCGTAGTTCAGGGTCTATATGTAATTTACGTTGATTGCAAAAGTGGGTCGCAAATGTTTTCTGATGGGAAAGCCGATATCCACTGAACTCGGCCCATTTTTGAATTTTATTGAGGGACATTTGCAATTGTCATTCAATAGATCTTATGCTCTGAGAATGGCAAGAAACGTAGAGATCGTCAGCATAAAGATAAGCTTCTACATATTTGGAAGTTCTTTCAAGATGAAATCAATTCTAAGGGCAAATAGGGTTGCGCTCAATACCAACCCCTGTGATACTCCTTCTTCCTGCAAGTATATAGAAGAAAAGGAGTTTTGGTATCGAACCTGGAAAGAGCGGCTTTGGAGGAAGTTCCTAATAAATATAGGCAAGTTGCCGCGTTGACCAAGATTATGTGGGTCACTGAGAATGCCATACCGCCAGGTAGAATCAAATGCCTTTTCTATATCAATGGAGACCATGACAAGGTGTTCGTTTTTCACAAAGGCATTGCAAATTTCAAATTCGGCCTTGATCATCAGATCTAGAGAGGACCTATATTTTACGAAAGCTATGTTGACAATTACTCAGTAGTTGTTGAGTTTCGATGATCCAGGTGAGTCGACTGTGGATCATTTTTTGAAGACAACTTGACAGAGAGATCGGCCTGTAACTATTAAGACTGGAAGAATCCTTTCCAGTTTTCAAAAAGGCCAAAACTGTAGCATGGTGCCAAGAGGTTAGATAAATATTTTCCAGGAAGATCCGGTTAAAGAACACTAGCAGCATGTGTAAGTTTTTCCCATCGACATGCTGCAGCATGACGTAATATATGCCATCTGGCTCAGCTGCACTGTTTCGTGTTCTTCTGATGGCTTGTAAAAGTTAACAATATTCAAGTGGCTGATTATACGGAACTGATAGTGACGTTCTAAAGTTGATGAGCCTCTGTTCGGTGGTGGACTTAATTTTTTGGAATTTCGGAGTGTAGTTTGATGCAGCTGAGACTTGGGCAAAGGTTTTACCCAAGGTATTCACTATATATCTAGAGGACTAGAGAGTTCTTGCCCATTGTATGAAAGAGTTGGCGAAGGGATGATTGGAAACTTCCCAGAAAGCTTAAAAGAATGCAATAGAATCTTTCTATAGATTTGGTTTGGTTTGGTTTTTATTGGTGCATTAGCAACTAAGGCTATAATGTGTCAAGACCAGGTAATATATAAAAATTTAACTTCTCAGTGACCTAATTAGTAAGGCCACCATGTCCAGATATATAATAACAAATATAAAAAAAAAAATTAATCAATAAAGAAATAACAATAGCATATAAATTTTAAATACAAGTAAAAACCTTTATTGATTTAAAATAGCTAAAAACAGCAGACACATTGTCATTGTCGGATAAAATCTGACTGAGTGTATACGGCTCAGTCAGATGACTAAAAGCGGTAAAACAGATATTGCTAAAATCTGGACAGTCAACTAAAATGTGTCTGATGGATAAAATTGTGCCACAGGACTCACACATAAGAGGGTCATCAGCCCTAAGCAAAAACGAATGAGTCAAATGACCATGTTCTATGTTGTTCCTGGCAAGAACAACTTTCTCCTTATGATTCCTGCGCAGATTAGACTGCCACGGTTCAATTACAGGCATTATACGATATAATTTATTCGTAGTCTGTCTATTCCACGAATCTTGCCATTGGGAGTGTATCTTCTCGTGTATTATTTGCCCGTAGTCTGTATAGGGGACTGAGAGGCAGCAGTTATTATTGGGAATTGCTGATTTGGCTGCTGTGTCAGCCAAACCATTTCCCATAATCCCGATGTGGCTGGGAATCCAGCACAAGCAGATATCATATTCACGTTCATGGAGAAAGTGAATCTTCTGCTGAATACAAGACAGAACCGGATGAGGATTATATCTCACAGATATTAAAGCCTGTAACACGCTCAGAGAGTCGGAATATAAAATGAACCGTTGGTATTGGCATTTACCAATGTGATACAAGGCTAAATCTATAGCGTGCAGTTCTGCAGTAAATATACTGCATTGAGAGGGAAACTGCTCCGATGTAGTGGTATCTGTAAAGACAGCAGCAGATCCCACATATGATTCCGATTTCGAACCATCTGTGTAAACTGGCATGAAGTCAGAATGTTCAGCTCGGTGTGCTGACTAAAGCTGCAGGTAGATAGATGTGTCCGACTTTCCACAATTTCTAAGGGACAGATCACATGCCAGGACATGAGCATGCCAGGGTGGAAGGGGTTGCTTTGGTGTTTGGGCAACCTTGTCTACCTTAATATTAAGTTCTTTGAGTAGCTCTTGGAGACGAATACCAAAAGGATGATTGGTAGTTTTACGGGTGTTGTACAAATTTTCCCATCGTGGCTCAAAAACGAATGGCCACGTAGGATGGTCTGACAGGGATTTCAGTTTTAAAGCGTACTTTAGAGACAACTGCTTACGTCAAAGTGATAACGGTGGTTCATTTGCTTCGACGTATAAGCTCTGGACAGGGATGTTCGAAATGTTCCTGTAGCGATACGGAGAGCCTAATGATGGACAGGATCCAGCCAACGAAGTACACTGCCAATGGCCGAATTGTATACCAGGGATCCGTTTGATTTGATTTGATTTGATTTTCGGTTTATTGGCGCAAAAACAACTAAGGTTATACTGCGCCAAGAAACGATTAAAATAACAATAAAGATAAATTCTGGTAACCTTTAAAAAGGTTACCTCGTCAAATTGTTATTTATATATGTGGGTATATATTAATCGCTTTTAAAAATTTAAAAACTGCCGACACGTGGTCGTTGTCTGATAAAATCCGACTGAGTGTATAAGGCTCAGTGGGATGAGTAAAAGCGGTAAAATGTATATTGCGAACATGGGTAAAATGAACGCAATCTATTAAAATATGCTTTAGAGTTAAAACGGTGTCGCAAGACTCGCACATAGGAGGGTCATCCGCCCTCAGCAGGAAAGAATGTGTCAGATGACTGTGACCTATGCGGAGTCGAGCAAGAACAACTTCCTCGCTCCGATTCCTGCGCAGACCAGACTGCCAAGTTTGTATTACAGGCTTTATTTGATATAATTTATTTGTTCTCTGTCTATGCCATAGTTCTTGCCATTGGGAATATATTTTGTTGCATATTATTTGCCTGTAGTCTGTATAGGGGACTGACAGGCAACGATTATGAGTGGGTGTTGCTGATTTGGCTGCAGCGTCAGCCAAATCATTTCCCTTTATCCCAATGTGGCTAGGAATCCAGCAGAAGCGGATATCAAATTTGCATTCATAAAGAGAATGTCTCTTCTGCTGAACCCGACAAAGAACTGGATGAGAATTATGTCTCGTAGATAATAAAGCCTGTAATACACTCAATGAATCGGAATATATTATTGACCTTTGGAATTGGCAAGTTCGAATGTGATCCAAGGCTAGCTCTATAGCATACAGCTCTGCAGTGTATATGCTGGATTCGGGAGGAATCTGCTGAGATATTATAGTGTCCGGGAAGACAGCAGCAGATCCTACGCACGATTCAGACTTCGAGCCGTCTGTGTAAACGGGCTGGAAGTCTGAGTGCTCAGCTTGGTGTGCAGAGTAGAGCTGCTGGTAGACGGATGATGAGGTCTCAGACTTTACCCATTTCTTAAGGGAAAAGTCGCACGGTGGGGGATGAGCATGCCAGGGTGGAAGAGTTTCTTTTGGTGTTTGTGCCACCTTGTCTACCATGATGTTAAACTCTCTGATTAGCTCTTGGACACGAATACCAAAAGGTCGGTTGGCAGTCTGGCGGGTATTGTACAAGTTTTCCCAACGTGGCTCAAAAACGCATGCCCACGTAGGATGGTCTGGCAGGGATTTCAACTTTAAAGCATAGTTTAAAGACAACTGCTTACGTCGAAGGGATAACGATGGTTCATTTGCTTCGACGTATAAGCTCTGGACAGGAGATGTTCGAAAAGCTCCAGTAGCGATACGGATAGCCTGATGGTGGACAGGGTCCAGCCATCGGAGGACACTCTCTCGAGCTGAGGAGTATACCTGGGACCCGTAGTCTAATTTGGGTCGTACAAGTGCACGGTAGAGCCGTAGTAGGGTGCATCGATCTGCTCCCCAACGCGTTGAGGAGAGAGAGCGAAGAATATTGAGTCCCCTCGTGCATTTTGTACGAAGCTGACGAATATGTTCGAGAAAGGTCAGCTTTTTATCAAACACAAGTCCCAAGAATTTTGTGTCTGACACTACTGGAATAATATTTTGTCCGAGCCTTAATTCAGGTTCAGGATGAAGATTACGCTTGCGACAAAAGTGTACGCAAACGGTCTTCTCCGGCGAGAACCTGAAGCCATGAGCAAGTGCCCAGGAATTAAGGTGATCAATGGCTTTCTGCAGTTGTCTTTCAATAACCCTCATGTTGCATGACTGACAAAATATGCTAAAGTCATCAACATAGAGGGCACAGTTTACAGTTGGAGGAAGTTGTTCTGTGATGGAATTGACTTTGATGGCAAAAAGCGTGACACTTAATACTGATCCTTGTGGTACTCCCTCCTCTTGGCTGAAGGGACGAGAGAGTGAGGATCCCACACGAACTTGGAAAGATCGATTGGCCAAAAAGTTTTTAATAAAAATGGGGAGTTGCCCCCTAAGGCCTAGGCTATGAAGATCTTTTAATATGCCAAATCTCCAAGTTGTGTCATACGCTTTCTCCATGTCAAAGAACACCGACACCAAGTGTTCGCGTTTTAGGAAAGCATCCCGGATGGATGCTTCCAATCTAATAAGATGGTCCAAGGTGGACCGGTTCCTTCGGAAGCCGCACTGAATGTTGGAGAGAAGGTCATTTGATTCGAGATACCATATTAAACGAGAATTAACCATTCTCTCCAGGATTTTGCACAGACAGCTGGTCAGAGCAATAGGACGATAATTGGTGGTGACTTTTGGATCCTTTCCTGGCTTAGGAAAGGCAAGAACGATTGCCTTTCGCCAGGAATCCGGAAACTGCCCCTCAGTAAAGATTCTGTTATACAGAAGGAGCAGACAATCCATAGAGTTTGGTGAAAGATGTTTAATCATTTCATAATGGATGCCATCTGGTCCAACAGCACTTGCTTTGGAAAGAGTGAGGGCTCTTTTCAGTTCCTCTATAGTGATTTGTTTTGTTTGGATTTTTTTGGCGCACTAGCAACTACGGCTATGGTGCGCCAAGACTAGGTAATATTTAAAAATTTTTTTTTTTTTTTTTAAATTCTCGGTGGCCTAATTAGTAAGGCCACCATGTCCATATATATAATAACATTGATATAAAAAATAAATCAATAAAAACGTAACAATAACATAAATTAAATACAATTAAAAACTTTTATTAATTTAAAATAGATAAAAACAGCCGACACGTTGTCATTGTCAGATAAAATCTGACTGAGTGTATACGGCTCAGTCAGATGATTAAAAGCGGTAAGACGGATATTGTTAAAATCTGAACAGTCAATTAAAAGGTGTCTAATCGTTAAAACTGTGCCACAGGACACACACATAGGAGGGTCACCAGCCCTCAGCAAAAACGAGTGAGTTAAATGACTGTGTCCTATGCGGATCCGGGCAAGAACAACTTCCTCCTTACGATTCCTGCGCAGACTAGACTGCCACGGTTCAATTACAGGCTTTATACGATATAATTTATTTCCAGTCTGTTTATTCCACGATTCCTGCCATTGGGAATGAACCTTTTGATGTACTATTTGCCTGTAGTCTGTATAGGGGACTAGCAGGCAGCGGTTATTATTGGGAATTGCTGATTTGGCTGCGGCGTCAGCCAAATCATTTCCCCTAATCCCAATGTGGCTGGGAATCCAGCAGAAGCGGATGTCATATTCGCGTTCATGGAGAACGTGAATCTTCTGCTGAATGCTAGACAGGACTGGGTGAGGATTATACCTCACAGATATTAAAGCCTGTAACATGCTAAGAGAGTCGGTATATAAAATGAACCGTTGGTATTGGCATTTACTAATGTGTTCCAAGGCTAACTCTACAGCGTGCAGCTCTGCAGTAAATATGCTGCAATCAGAGGGAATCTGCTCTGATATAGTGCTGTCTGTGAAGACAGCAGCAGATCCCACATATGATTCTGACTTCGAACCGTCTGTGTAGACTGGCGCGAAGTCGGAATATTCAGTTCGGTGTGCTGAATGAAGCTGCAGGTAGACACATGATGGCGTGTCCGACTTTCCCCAGTTTCTAAGCGACAAGTCGCATGCCGGGACACGAGCATGCCAGGGTGGAAAGGGTTGCTTTGATGTTTGGGCAACCTTGTCTACCTTGATATTAAGTTCTTTGAGTAGCTCTTGGAAACGAATACCAAAAGGACGATTGGCAGTCTTACGAGTATTGTATAAATTTTCCCATCGTGGCTCAAAAACGAATGGCCACGTAGGATGGTCTGGCAGGGATTTCAGTTTTAAAGCATACTTTAAACACAACTGCTTACGTCGAAGCGATAACGGTGGTTCGTTTGCTTCGACGTATAAGCTCTGGACAGGAGATGTGCGATATGCTCCAGTAGCAATACGTAGGGCCTGATGATGGACGGGGTCCAGCCATCGCAGGACACTGTCTCTGGCTGAGGAATATACCTGGGACCCATAATCTAATTTGGATCGCACAAGTGCACGGTAAAGCCGTAGAAGGGTGCATCGGTCTGCACCCCAAGATAAGGAGGAAAGCGAGCGGAGCATATTAAGGGCTCTTGTGCACTTTGTGCGGAGTTGACGAATGTGATCCAAAAAGGTCAATTTTTTATCGAATATGAGTCCCAAGAATTTTGTGTTCGCTGCTACTGGAATAGCATTTTGTCCGAGCCTTAATTCAGGTTCAGGATGAAGATTACGCTTGCGACAAAAGTGTACGCAAACGGTCTTCTCCGGCGAGAACCTGAAGCCATTAGCAAGTGCCCAGGAACTTAGACTATCAATGGCTTTCTGCAGTTGTCGTTCAATAACCCTCATGTTGCACGACTGGCAAAAAATGCTAAAGTCGTCAACATAGAGGGCACCCCTCTATAGTGAATGCCCCGTTGTAGGGATAGAGGCCCTTGGTCTTAAAATTAAGTGCTTGCTTTTCCAGTTTATGTTTAAGGACCAGGAACTCTGGGGAATACAAAGATGTTGCAGAGATGTTAGAGAATGTTTCCCCAAGAGCATTGGCTATTGCAGTTGGATCTGCAATAGCGCATCCATTATAATCTAGGATTGCAGAAGGGTGGGAGGTATATTTTCCCTTCATTTTCCGGATTTTATCCCAGACTACCTTAGAGTTGGTAGACTGGTTAATAGATGATGTGAAACGGATCCACGATTCCTTTTGACTCTGACGACGGATGTAGCGTGCTTTTGCTCGTGCACGTTTGAAGGCTATAAGGTTGTTCGTGGTAGGATATCGGCGAAATATCCCCCACGCTTTGTTTTGAGCCTTTTTTGCTGCTGTGCATTGTGAATTCCACCAAGGTTTGGGAAATGGTGGAAACCGGGCTGATGTTTTTGGGACAGCATTAGCAGCTGCTTGGACGATGATTTCTGTGATGTACTTTACTGCATCATTGATCGGCTCTTGACTGACTGTGCTAAGATCGAAATTTGCCTGATGTCGGAAGGCAGTCCAGTCAGCCTGATCAATCTTCCACCGTGGTAACCTAAAAGGAAGACATGGTCTCCCACTGTGTAACAAGGTTATCACAGGGAAGTGATCGCTTCCGTATAGATTCTCCTCCACTTCCCAAGTGAGTGAAGGGAGTAGAGAAGGGGAGCAGATAGAGAGATCAATGGCAGAAAAGGTACGGGTAGGCGTATGGAAGAAGGTGTTTGTTCCAGTATTTAGAAGGGAAAGGTCGTTGTCATTGAGCATACGCTCAATGACTCGTCCCCTTCCGTTGATGTTAGCACTACCCCACAGGGTGTTATGTCCATTCATGTCCCCGAGAAGTAAGAAAGGGGGAGGCAACTGCGTTAGAAGATCATCAAGGTCTGCCTGGGAGATGTCAGTCCCAGGTGGCAAATAGATAGAGCACACAGTTAATAAAAATCCCACCGTAAGGCGAATTGCAACAGCCTCTATGCTGGTTGTAATTAGCAAGGGCTGCACTGGGGTATGGTTACCCAAAAGGATAGCCACTCCTCCATGAGCAGGACCATCCGCAATTCTATCCTTACGAAAGATTGTGATGTTATGCATGGTGGGATCATCATTTGCCTTTAGATAAGTCTCCTGCAAGCAAAAGCAAACTGGCTCGTGCTTTTGCAGGAGAGCCTTGAAGTCATCTGTATTTCGCCGGAATCCACGACAATTCCATTGTAGGAATTTAGCCATTATTTTGGCTTGGTGGGTCCATCAGGCGGCTTCCGAGGTGCTGAGGGCTTACTTTTATCAGTCTTGGCTTTATCTTTTTTGGGGAAGAATGGACGATGTCCCGTGTCCATTTCTTCCTCCGCAAAGAGTTCCAAGACTGATTCATCCTGTACCTCCTTGTTCTCTACATCCATTCTTTCTGTTGTTACTTCAGGCTCTTTACCACTTGGTTTTGGTAGTGGTGGAGCTCTAGGAGGTACGGATATAGGAGTGGCAACTGACTGTGTTTTTTTGGTGGGCTTTTGAGAACTCAATAAATAGCGTGCAATCGGGGTGAATGACTCTCTTGGTGGTATAGTCATCTCAGTTTGTGTCCCGATAGTGCTCTTAGCAGAAACCTTCTGGGCATATGAAGGTTTCCCGCTATTTACTGGTTGGATACGTTTTCTGGCCTCTGGGTAGGAAATATTCAGCTCTGTTTTCAGTTTTTGGATTTCTTTTTCGTCCTTCCACTGCTGGCATGCTCTTGAGTAGGCGGGGTGCTCACCTTGGCAGTTAACACAGGTGGGTTTTGGAGCTGTACATTCCTTGCTCTCGTGGTCTTTCACACCACATCGAGCACAGGCAGGGTTACCACGACAAGATGTTTGTGAGTGGCCGTATTTTTGGCATCTAAAACACCGCAGTGGGTTTGGGATATAAATCCTCACTGGGCAGTTTAGATAACCTGCCTTGATGGAATTTGGAGGCCGTGGGGTGTTAAACGTGAGGATGAGAACTCGGGTAGGGACGAGATTCCCATCCTTCCGTATCGATATTGTCTTTACAGCTGTCACTCCTTGGTCTTTCAATTCAGAGCAGATCTCTTCTTCAGAAACATGTAGAAGGTCCCACTCTGAAATGACGCCTCTAGAAGAGTTCAAAGCTTTGTGGGGGGTTACAATGATAGGTATTCCCCCTATTGATGTGGCGTTCAGGATTTTTTCCGCCTGTTTAAAATTGGTAGCTTCGACCAAAAGGTCGCCAGAACGCAGTCTTTTTACCGTTTTAGGTGACCCTGCCAACCCTTCTAATCCTTTCTGGATGAAGAAGGGTGACATCTTTCCAATGGACTGCTCTCCGGTGGAATGGAGAATGAGATAAAGAGGTGTAACTGATGGTGGTTGTTTATCCTCAGTTCTGGCTCGTTTGGCAGAGGTGTTATCTGCGTCATCATCTCGATTAGGTAGGGGCCTTGTTGGGGCCCCAGAAGAAGGATTTAAATTACTCATATGAGTAAAGAGAAAATGTCTGATGCCTAAGTACCTCACCCACCACGGAGCCCTACGAGGGGACGCCCACTCGTGAACTAGCAGGTACTGCGTACACGAATGGGACGCCGAGTTCGCTTAGAGCACCATACCCACGTTACCAATAAGTCTTTATCCCGTCCCAGGACCAAAGGGAGGGAGACTTATTGGAACGCAGTTGACCCTAGCAGTATAAAACCACCCGCCGATTGATCCCAGTCGGGCCGGTCCGGGACCACCCGTCTTGTCGAAGCAGGGGCCAAAGTGGTGTATTGAAGCTGGGCCCCTCAACCACCAGGATCCCCCTTTCCGCTTCCACGGGTCGCGGCGCACGGCTGCACACGCCGGATTTCAAAGATGTAACCCTGAAACCAAGGTATGGGCGTTAGATCCCAGTGATGCTAATCTGGAAACCCAGCAGCATCACTGGGAGGTCCCCTCACCACGTACAGGTGCCCACGTTGAGGGGCCAGGGATCCGTAATCTAGTCTTGATCGTACAAGTGCATGGTAGATGCGTAGTAGGGTGCATCGATCTGCACACCAAAATGTACAGGAGAGAGAGTGCAGAATATCCAGACCTCTTGTGCACTTTGTGCGGAGTTAACGGATATGATTCAGAAAGGTCAGCTTTTTATGAAATACGAGTCCCAAGAATTTTGTGTCTGCCGCAACTGGAATAGCATTTTGTCTGAACCTTAATTGAGGTTCAGGATGAAGATTACGCTTGCAACAAAAGTGTACGCAAACGGTCTTCTCCAGTGAGAACCTGAAGCCATTAGCAAGTGCCCAGGAATTAAGGCGATCAATGCCTTTTCGCAGTTGTCTTTCAATAACCCTCATGTTGCATGACTGACAAAATATGCTAAAGTCATCAACATAGAGGGCACTGTTTACTGTTGGAGGAGGTTGTTCTGTGATGGAATTAACTTTGATGACGAATAGCGTGACACTCAATACTGATCCTTGTGGTACTCCCTCCTCTTGACAGAAGGAACGAGAGAGTGAGGATCCCACACGAACTTGGAAAGATCAATTGGCTAAAAAGTTTTTAATAAAAATGGGTAGCTGCCCTCTAAGACCAAGGCTATGCAAATCTTTTAAGATGCCAAATCTCCAGTGGTGTCATAAGCTTTCTCCATGTCAAAGAATACAGACACCAAATATTCATGTTTTAGGAAAGCATCCCCTTTCTATAGCATTAAGTGCCCGGATTGTGGGCAATGTTATGTGGGGGAAACAAACCGGCATCTCAAGGATCGTCTGGTGGAGCACACAAAGGCGATAAGGAATGCGGACTACGGAAAATCCGCCGTGGCTGAACACTTTTGGGAGAAGCAGCACCATATCTCCCCGGACGGAGCAGTTATCATTGACCGGGCGCATAGGATTTGGGACCGCAAGTGGCTCGAGAGCTTGCAGATTAGTTCCATTCAGAACAATATTAATAGAAACAGGGGTATGCGTATCCATCCCCTCTTTGAGGCAGTGATCCTTAGAGGGGATGAATGATTCCACCTGACGCGCTCCCAAGCGACTTCCGGTTAAGACACGCGCGAGAACAGTGCACATGCCATCGAATCACGTGACATGTGCTGTGAATCTGCGGATATTTAAAGTTGCACTGTAAAGTAAAAAGGGTACTGTTGAGAAAGAAGGCGGAGCCTTCGAAAGCTTCAGATATTTTATCGCTTTTAACCTGGTATATTTTATTGTATTTTATGATATTTTATTTGTTTTACAGATATTTTATCGCTTTTAACCTGTTATTTTAATTGTTTTATATCTACTGTAAATAGTAATATATTGTAAGCTTAATTATAAAGTTATCAAAATTTTGGCTTTCATTTTATTTTGTCATTTCAACATACGGTTGGTGAAAAATACTTAAAATTATATTAGCTGTCTAATTTTCTTCCATATTAATCTGGAGTCGGTATTTCTGATGATAGTATATGCAAACCAACTCCAAGAATCTTTCTTGGCTTGCCTGTGAATGAACTGCGCTTTTGCCCTTAGCTTCTTGTAGCTAATTAAATTAGCTGTCGTTGGAAATAGACGGAATAAATTGAATGCTTTATTTTTTTCCTTCTTTGCTTTCGTGCACTCTTTGTTTCACCAGTAGTTGAAGTGACGTCGGATTGGGGGGTTTGATAATGGAATTGAGTATTTTGCTGCAACTAAAAGACGGCGTGTGATATAATCAGTTACTTTATCTATAGGTTGTAGCTGAATAGTTTCTTTGTCCAGAATGATTGCAGATTGAAATTTGGCCCATTTGGCTTTAGAAAATTTCCATTTTCTGCAGGGTTGGTCTAATGGTGATTGTGTAGTGAGCAGGATACCAACAATTGGAAAATGGTCATTTCCCATTGGATCGTCCATAGTGGGCCACTGAATGACTGGAAACAGTATCGGATAACAAATCGAGAGGTCAATTGCAGAAGTCTGTCCAGTAGGTAATTGTATGTGGGTGTGTGTACAACTATTAAGAATGGTAAGGTTCTGTTTATCTAGTAGAGTTTCAATTAGTCGGCCCTGTCTATCTAATTTAGAGGATCCCCATAAAGGGTGGTGGCCATTGAAATCCCCTAGCAAGCAGATTGGGGAGGGTAGCTGTATTAAAAGTTCTTCGATATCTTTATAAGAGTAGGTATTGTTTAGTGGGAGATAGACCGAGACTAGCGTAAACGCAATCTGAGTAATCAGACACACAGCAGCGGCTTAAATTTGGGTTTGAAGAATAATTTGGCTAGCAGGGATCTTTGAGTTAATCAAAATAGCTACACCACCACGAGCAGAGTCGGATGTATTCCGATCTCTTCGATAGATTGAGTAGTTTTTTTTATAGAAACAGAAATTTGAGCAGTTAAATAGGTTTCCTGCAGACAGAAACCCACTGGAGAGTAGCGTCTAATTAAGTACTGAATGTCGTCGATGTTGCCTCGAAAGCCTCTACAATTCCACTGTTAAATATAAGGCATTATGTGAGTTTAGAAGAAGCTGTACCTGACGTGGCTGTTTTGTGCCGTTCTGGCTTTGGTTGGTTTATTTTTGGAAAGGTGGGGCGACCTGTGTCCATTTCTTCTTCTTCTGCAAATATTTCAAGAATCAGATCTTCCTGTTTTGATGAGTACTCTTGATCCATCGATGTGTCCTGAATAATCTGTTTTGAAGTTGAACTAGGATTATTTGGAGTAGTAGCTATAACTGGCGGATCTGGAGATTTTGCTGGAATCATAAGAGGCGTATTACTTGCTTGGTCTGAGTGCTTCAGGATATTGGACTGCTGCTGAGAAAGGACAGCTCGTGCCCAGTCGGAGATTGATATGTTGGATGGAACAGTAACATCAGTTTGCGTGGCTATTGTTTGATTTTTTTTTTTAAATACTGGCATATGTACGTTTAGGTATACTGGGTGCAATTAATTTTCTTGCTTCCTGATAACTAACTTTGTTTTCGACTTTATATTTTACAATTTTTTTCTCCATTTTCCACTTCTCACATGTTTTAGAGTAAGCAGGATGGTTACCCTTGCAATTAGGACAAGTCATTTCTTTTGTCGAACAGTCATTTTGACTGTGATCAGAAGATCCACAGTTGGGACAAGATGGGTTCCCTCTGCATGCCGTCTGAGAGTGGCCATACTTTTGGCATTTATAGCATCTCAACGGATTAGGAATATAAGGACGAATGCGACAATTTAGATATCCTGCTTTTACTGATGAGGGTAGATTTGGACTGTTAAAGGTGAGAATGATATTTCTGGTGGGTGTGAGTATATTGTCCTTTTATTCATAATTTTTTTGACAGCAATTACATTTTGTTCATTTAGCTCTTCTTTAATTTCTTCTTCTGTCACATTCAAAAGGTCCCAACTAGATATAACACCCTTAGATGTATTTAGGGTTGCATGGGGAGTTACCTTTACTGGAATTTTAGCAAAGTTTGTCACTTTTAAGAGTTTTTTCAGAATGCCTGCAGTTGACAGTTTCTACTAGTAAGTCCCCTGATTGCAATCTCTTAACCGTCTTGGGAGACCCTGCAATACTTTCCAAGTGTTTTTGGATTAGAAAGGCGGATAGCTTACTAAGAGGCTGTTCTGATAATGAATGCATTATTAAAAATGCAGGAAACTTGGTCACAAAGGAAACGGTTTTTAACCTCTTTGCTTGTGAAGAGTCACGTTCGTGTTCTGTGTCTAGTGACTTGTCGGTTCTAAAGAAGGAAACATATTTTGTTCCATCTTGGCTCCTTTTAGCCCCTGGCAGATGAACTTTTCTGCCAAGGTTACCGGCCCCTCGGGGGGGGGGGGGGGGGGGGGGGGGGGGGAGCAGGAGCAGTGCCTGGAGTGACCAAGCGAAATTAGTAGGAATTAGTCTATTAGATATGAAAAATAAAGAAAGTTTAATTTCCTTCCTTGCTCTCTACCAGTACTTTTGATACAAGAGCTACTAAATAAAAGGATTTCTCAACGAGAGGAACGTAAAAGAGAACGCAGAATTCTCCTATCAAAAAGTCGCAGTGAAAGGCCCCGAATGCCAAGCGAGTGATCTAGCGATTTACAAAGTGAATTTGAAAGCGTTCTTCTAAAGAGAATTTGTTAAAGAGATTTCCAAAGGCTTTACTTTCAAAGTTATTTCTTTTCTGGCTCTTTGTAAATAAAGAAGGGAGCCTCCTACAAGAAAGGAAAGACACCTTTCCTTTGTATATATAACTACTTTTCTAACACACTAACCACTAAGCTTTTATCACTTGGTCACTGGTGGCACAGCTCCTGCCTCCACGTGGCGGGGCCAGTAACCTGGGAGATAAATCAACCCTCGGATCTAAAAGGAGCAGTAATGGAAACCAGTGAATTTCCACGTCTAGAGCCCAAGAGTGCTCGATATGAAAATCATGAAACTGACCATGACTTCTCTACCTCGAAGAGAATGAAAAAAGATGCAGGCAGACAGGAATCACCAGCCTTCTTGATTATCCATTCTCTGTTGGCACAGCCTGTTAGCAAGCTCTCCCCTTTCATCATCCAACGATGCCTGGAACATGCAGCATCACCACCAAAGATGGTGAAACGTCTCCAATCCGGGGACTTGCTAATAGAGACTTCTCTCCCAAGACACTCTGAACAACTATTGAAACTCACCACTTTAAGCGGAATTCCAATACAAGTCACTCCACATAACACCCTGAATTCGTCCAAGGGAGTGATTACTGAGTGGGATCTACTGAACGTGTCTGAAGAAGAAATAGTACAAGAACTAAAGACACAAAATGTAACTCAAGCCAAAAGAATCATGATATGAAAAGATGGTACCTTAGTCGCAACACGTAACGTAATTCTAAATTTCAATACACCGAATCTACCAGCATCAGTCAAAGCAGGTTACTTAAATTGCCGTGTTCGACCCTTTATCCCAAATCCCCTAAGATGCTACAAATGCCAGAAATTTGGTCACTCCCAGACAGTATGCCGTGGCGTTTCAACACGTCCAAACTGTGGCTCCACAACTCATACCCAGTCAAAATGCAAAGCACAAACTCCGCAGTGTCCTAATTGCAGGGGAAGCCATCCAGCATACTCCAAAGAATGTGATCTCTGGAAGATAGGCAAAAAAATACAAAAATATAAGACTGAAAATAAAGTCTCCTATCAACAAGCTAAGAAACAAATTAAACTAATCATGCCAAATAGCTCTTATGCCTCGGTTATCCACTCTCACCAATCAGTAGTATGTCAGACGGAAGTGTCACTCTCTCCAGATAAATCAATCGCAGACTGGGCTCGATCAGTTCTATTGACCCAGCCTACATCAAAGCCAAACACAGTAGATCAAAGTATGAATACACCTCTCACAGTTCCAACCCAAATCATAACCCAAGGTAAAGTAACAGAAAAACTGCAAAAATCAGATCCTGTCGAGCTTAATCAACCACCCTCAACAAGGATGGATACTGATGATACGACTACCCAAGACCTTCTTGAATTACATGCAGATGGTGAAATGGAAGACAACAATAATTCAACACGCCCCAACTTCCCCAGAAAAGAAAAACCTAAGTTGGATCGTCACAAACAACCCACTTATAAAAAGCAGTCAGATTCATCTCCCTCTTACACATCCAAATAATGGAACAGATCATCTAATGGAACTGTAGAGGCCTTCGTAGTAACATCGATGATATCCATGAATTAATTCACCACTACAGACCTCTTGCAATGTGCTTGCAGAAAACGAATTTGACACCTCAGATCTCAATCAAAATCAAAAATTATACTATGTTCAGGCAAGACAGAGCTGGCACTAACAGTGCTCACGGAGGAGTAGCAATACTCGTGGATTCAAGCATCCCCTCCAGACGCATCCATTTACAAACCTCCTTAGAAGCTGTTGCCACTCGCGTTGTAAATGGTATTACACTGACACTGGTTTCAATCTATCTTCCACCAAATCTTCAATATACCATTCAGGAAATGGAAGATCTTGTCTTGCAGTTACCATCTCCATTTTGTATACTAGGAGACTTTAATGCCCACCATCCAATATGGGGTTCCCCCTACATCAGACAGACGAGGGAGGCTTATTGAAATGTTGATAGACAGGCAGAATTTAACTTTACTAAATACTGGCACTCCCACGTATATCCATCTCCCTACAGGTTCAACTTCTGCAATAGACCTTACCACTTGTTCCCCAATCCTCTTTCCAAGTATAGAGTGGATAACTCTAAGCGATCCTTATAGCAGCGACCACTATCCCATAATCTGCAAAATTCAAACATCCTGTTCCTTCCCAACAGAAAATCCAATTAAATGGAAATTTTCAAGAGCTGAATGGATAAAATACAGAATGTACATATCATTCGACAACTACATCATTCAGTCCTGTTCCATCGACAGTGTTACTGAACACATCACAAATCAAATTCTGACAGCCACATCCACTGCCATTGCTCAATATCAAGTAGGAAATAGACGAAAAACAAATTATTGGTGGAATGAAGACTGCAACCATGCGAAAAAAGAGAAAAACAAAGCGTGGAACCTTTTCCGCAAACACCCAACCACCTCCAATCTTATTAGTTATAAACATCTTAGAGCAAAAGCTTGTTACATCAGACGTAAAGCGAAAAAAGCAAATTGGATTAAATTCGCCCCGTCAGTAAATAAATATACCGATATCAGATTAATCTGGAGAAAAATAAAATGTTTAAACAGTAAATTCCCTCCTTTATCCAGCCCACTACTGAACTGGAATGGACAGGAGCTTACTACTCTTACAGAAATATCAAATGCACTGGGGACCACATTTTCTCAGTTGTCCTCTTCTATCGCCTATGATCAAACATTTCAAAAACTTAAAACAGCTGCAGAGAAATCCAGACTAAATTTCACTGACAATTCCGCTTTACCTTATAATAAACCATTTACTATGCTTGAGCTACAACAATCCTTTAACAACTCAAGAAACAGTGCTGCTGGCACAGATGGGATATACTATATAATGCTCCGAAATTTGGATCAAAGATCACTCTCATTACTGCTCATATTTTTCAATCGAATTTTTTCTGAACATACCTTCCCAAGTTCCTGGCTTCACTCTTATGTACTAGCAATTGCAAAGCCCGGTAAAGATCATTCTATTTCACAAAATTACAGACTGATATCCCTTACCAGCTGTCTAAGCAAAACCCTCGAGAAAATGTTACATCGCCGTCTCACTTGGTTCCTGGAGTCCCAAAACTTGATTAACAACAACCAATTTGGATTCCGGAAAAATCGATCTTCATTGGATCTCATGATCAAAACTGAGACAAACATTAGAAATGCTATCATCAAGAAGGAACATCTCGTCATGGTCTGTCTTGACGTTGAGAAAGCCTTTGACACTACATTGCACTTCGGCCTCTTAAAAGACCTGCATTTTCTTGGCCTGAGAGGAAATTTATCGTACTTTATCCAAAATTTTCTTCATCGGAGATCCTTTCAAGTTCGTTACTGGGGAACCCTCTCTAAGATCTTTACCCAAGAAGAAGGAATTCTGCAAGGGTTGGTTCTCAGTGCCACTTTATTTGCAATGAGAATGAACCATATAATTGAACTCATTCCGAAAACTGTAGATTCGTAACCTTTTCGCAGATGATCTCTCAATATCCTGTCATTCTCAAAACATGCATTATATTGAACGCCAGCTACAAATATCAATTAATCACATCCTGACATGGATGACACAAAATGGCTATAGACTGTCCAGCCAGAAATCTGCTGCCATTCACTTCTGTACCAGACGCAATATGCATCCTGAACCCGAGCTCCACTTGAACAACCATCCTCTTCCCATAGCTAATAGTATTCGTCTACTAGGATTATTTTTCGACAGAAAGTTAAACTTCCAAAAGCGCATTGAATATCTCCGGACAAATTGTCAAAAGAAACTGAACATACTCAGAGTCTTATCAGCGATCGTTACAGCCTGCTTCACCTATACAGAACCATAATTAGATCACGCCTGGAGTATGGGGGCGCCTGTTTTCGATTCTGATAGGGAGAGTGTTTTATCTCGCCTCAACCCTATTCAACATTCAGCTCTTAGAACAGCATTAGGTGCGTTCAGAACATCTCCAGTGCAAAGTTTATATATTGAAGCCCAAGAACCTCCTCTAAATATCAGGAGAAAGATGTTGCTGTTGAACTATGCAATCAAGATCCAAAGCCAGGTGACCCATCCTAATTGGTCAATACTTTATAATCCGCTGTATACGACCCTGTATAGAAACAAACCACAGACAGTTAGGCCTGCTGGTATTAGAGTAAAACATCTAGCAGAAGATTGAGAAGATCTATAGGATCTTGCAAGATCCTATAGATCCCGACCCTCCATGGTCAGTCCTCATGCCATGTTGTGACAATTATTTCCACCAGTGGGGAAAACACTCTCTATCATAATTTACCATCGAACA
The DNA here is from genome assembly GCF_048544385.1 of Mastigoproctus giganteus. Lineage (NCBI taxonomy): Eukaryota > Metazoa > Arthropoda > Arachnida > Uropygi > Thelyphonidae > Mastigoproctus > Mastigoproctus giganteus. The sequence continues at coordinate 159,362,547 of NC_143579.1, forward strand.
GCTACACATTGAACATACTCAACATTATCCCGACTTCTCTAAAATATATACAGATGGATCGAAGTCTGAGAGTGGATCGGGTGCAGCAGATAGAGAAATAACATCATTTCTCTATCTCTTCCGACAGAGTGCAGTAGCTACACGACAGAATTATATGCCATAAAACTTGCATTAGAAAATGTATTCCATATGTCAATTCAAAAGAGCATAATATACACAGATTCGCAAGGTTTCGTATTAGCATTTCAAAACAACTCCCCACCTACTCACCCGTTATTAAAGTTCATCAAAACACAGTTGATCCATCTCAGAGAACACCAGCAAAAGGTTATCTTCTGCTGAATCCCAGGCCATACCGGAATACCAGGAAATGAAATTGCAGATGATGCTGCCAAAAATCCATCCAGCTCAGCCACAACAAATTCCATAGTACCAGTCACAGATTATAAAATGAATATACAAAGAATATGTAGAGATCAATGGACCCTTCAGTGGCCAACGCAATTCCATAATAAACTACTCCAAATAAAACCCTTACCAAAATTATGGACTTCTAGCTCTATAGCAAACAGACAAGAAGTAATTCTAGCCAGAACCAGAATCAGCCATACTCATTTAACCCATCTGTTTCTTTTGTCAGGAAATGATCCTCCCCAGTGTAGTCATTGTCAGACACCACTCACAGTCAAACACATACTTTTGGACTGTACTCTATATAATAATGCTCAACTAATGTCTTTTGATTCTCTGTCAAATTTAAAGGAACCTTTGTCACTTAGCCATATCATAGGCGAAAATTCAAATCTCACAGAATTCTTCTCCTTCCTAAAATGAATAGGATTGTATAACCATTTTTAACTGCCTCTAAATCAACAAACACAGGCAGTATGCACCACCTCCATAAGTGCAATATGGCCTAAGTAGCCATTGCACTTTAAACCCCAACTACAACAACAACAACAACAACAACAACAACGCAGTGAAAGCACAAAGAGAAATCGCTCAGTCAATCGCTTGGCACTCGGGGCAGGCACAATAGTAGGCAAGTGCTTCTCAGGTTGGATAAGGCTTGTAATATGCTTAAGGAGACGGTATATAACATGCACCTTTGGTACTGGTGGGATTTTGTATGATCCAATGCCAGTTCTATTGTGTGTAGTTCTGCAGTGTATATATTACATTTTTGTTGTTATGGGAGTTTCTGGTGCAAGGGCTACTTTGGCCATATTGCCATAGTGATGACCGCTCTGGGAGCAGTCAAAATTGATTATACATTTGAATTCATTTTAGGTACAAAAAGAATTCGGAGAGGTTTGCATTGTTACCTATGATGCGGCTGTGTGAGAACGGTTCTTGTAAATTTGACAAGGAGCTGAAAATACATTGTCGGGCATTGTTAAACAAGCTACATTCAATGAGTATATGCTTTACTGTAAGTGGTTGCAAGCAGTGCGTACACTGCGGAGGATCGTTTCCTGTAAGGAAAAAAAAAAAAAAAAAAAATGAGTGAGGTGAGTATGGCCTATTCGGCTTCTGGCTAGGATTACTTCTTCTTTTCTATTTTTACACAGGCTGGAATTCCATAATTGTGGTTCAGTTTTCAGCTGAAACAGTATGTTCTGTGTTTGAAGTCTCCACATAAGTGCCCACTGCTCCATACATTTTCTCTGGATATTGCATCTACAATCAGTATACGGGACAAGATCATTTGTTGAGGTTATGATGGAGGGATGTTTTGCAGCATTATCTACGCATTCATTTCTTTTAATACCCCTGTGCACTGGAATCCAAGAGAAGACAACAGTTTGCTGATGTTCGTGAAGACGTATCAGCAGATGTTTTAAGAGTTTTGCAAAGGATGGTGAGGTGTCGTGTTTTTGAAAGCTGAAAGAGCACTTTTGGAATCTGTATATATGATGCTTTTATTGATTGACAGGAGTGAAATGTATTCCAAGGCAATGAAGCTCAGCAGTATAACTGCTGCATTCAGCAGTAAGTATAAGTGAAATAGTTCTATTAGGGAAGATAGCAGCTGCACCCACTTTATTACCAGATTTAGAACCATCAGTGTAGATCTTAGAGAAGAGGGAATAATTCTGTGTATGGACAAGATGTAGCTGTTGGATGTTGATATTTGATATGGCAGTTTTTCCCCACTGCTCAAAGTAATCATCACAAGAAGGCGTGAAGGTAATCCACGGAGGATCTGGATCTCTTAAGTGTCAGAGAACATTATGAAGTTGAATATTCCAGCATTCTGTTAGATTCTGGAATCTGATACCAGTAGGCCGAATTGTTCTTGGTTTGTTTGCATAGTGGATTATGTACTGAGGATCATGTAGTAGTGGCCAAATAGGATGTGTGGGGTGACTTTTAATTTTAACAGAGTAGGTCATCAATAACATCTCTCTCTCTTCTGATATTCAGTGGAGGTTCGTGGGTTGATTTGATTTGATTTTGGTTTTATTGGCGCAAAAACAACTAAGGTTATACTGCACCAGGAAACGATTAAAATATCATCAAAGATAAATTCTGGTAACCTTTAAAAAGGTTACCTCATCAAATTGTTATTTATATATGTGTGTATATATTAATAGCTTGTAAAAAGTTAAAAACTGCCGACACGTGGTCGCTGTCTGATAAAATCTGACTGAGTGTATAAGGCTCAGTCGGATGGGTAAAAGGGGTAAAATGTATATTGCCAACATGGGTAAAATGAACGCAATCTATTAAAATATGCTTTAAAGTTAAAACGGTGTCACAAGACTCGCACATTGGAGGGTCATCCGCCCTCAGCAGAAAAGAACGTGTCAGATGACTGTGTCCTATGCGGAGTCGAGCAAGAACAACTTCCTCGCTCCGATTCCTGCGCAGACTAGACTACCATGTTTCTTTTACAGGCTTTATTTGGTATAATTTATTTGTTCTCTCTCTATGCCATAGTTCTTGCCATTGGGCATATATCTTGTTGCGTATTATTTGCCTGTAGTCTGTTTAGGGGACTGACAGGCAACGATTATTAGTGGGTGTTGCTGATTTGGCTGCAGTGTCAGCCAAATCATTTCCCTTTATCCCAATGTGGCTAGGAATCCAGCAGAAGCGGATATCAAACTTGTATTCATGAAGAGAATGTATCTTCTGCTGAACCCGACAGAGAACTGGATGAGAGTTGTGTCTCAAAGATAATAAAGCCTGTAACACACTCAAAGAGTCAGAATATATTATTGAACTTTGGCATTGACAAGTTCGAATGTGATCCAAGGCTAGCTCTATAGCATACAGCTCTGCAGTGTATATGCTGGATTCAGGAAGAATCTGCTGAGATATTATAGTGTCCGGAAGCAGATCCTATGCACAATTCCGACTTCGAGCCGTCTGTGTAAATGGGCAGGAAGTCTTGAGTGCTCAGCTCGGTGTGCAGAATAGAGCTGCTGGTAGACAGATGATGAGGTCTCAGACTTTACCTATTTCTTAAGGGAAAAGTCGCACGATGGGGTATGAGCATGCAGGGTGGAAGAGTTTCTTTTGGTGTGCAACCTTGTCTACCATGATGTTAAACTCTCTGATTAGCTCTTGGACACAAATACCAAAAGGTCGGTTGGCAGTCTGACGGGTATTGTACAAGTTTTCCCAACGTGGCTCAAAAACAGATGTCCACGTAGGATGATCTGGCAGGGATTTCAACTTTAAAGCATAGTTTAAAGACAACTGCTTACGTCGAAGGGATAACAATGGTTTGTTTGCTTCGACGTATAAGCTCTGGACAGGAGATGTTCGAAAAGCTCCAGTTGCGATACGGATAGCCTGATGGTGGACAGGGTCCAGCCATCGAAGGACACTATCTTTAGCTGAGGAGTATACCTGGGCCCCATAGTCTAATTTGGATCGTACAAGTGCACGGTAAATACGTAGTAGGGTGCACCTGTCTGCTCCCCAACGCGTGGAGGAGAGAGAGCGAAGAATATTTAGTCCCCTCGTGCATTTTGTTCGAAGTCGACGAATATGTTCAAGAAAGGTATTGGTATTGGTATGGTTATTTCTGGCGCAAGGGCTACTTAGGCCATATTGTGCCTATAAACGAGATGAGGATTTCACTGTGTCTGTAAAAACAATTATACAGATTTATTCGTTTTAAGAAGCAGAAAAATTCTGGGAGATTTGCATCATTACCTATGAACTTTTGGAGTGTCAAAGGTTGTTGAAGATTTTGAAGATTACTGAATGAAGCTTTTCGGGCATCAGTGTATAAGGTACATTCAACGAGTATGTGCTTTATTGTGAGAACATAGTTGCAGTGCATACACTGCGGAGGATCGTTTCCTGTAAGAAGAAAAATATGGGTGAGCTGACTGTGCCCGATCCGGGCTCTAGCCAGGATGACTTCTTCCTTTCTGTTTACACAAAAACTGGAAACCCATAACTGTGGTTCAGGTTTTATTTCACGGAGCTTGTTATTCAGTTGAGATTGCTATAGAAGTGTCCAATGTTCCTTACATGTATTTCTTATATGGGATCTGTAGTCCATATATGGAACATAGTAATCTGGCGATGCTATGTTGGATGAATGTTTGGCTGCATAGTCTGCTTTTTCATTCCTTGATATCGCAGTGTGACCTGGGATCCAGCAAAAGATGACTACTTGCTGGTGATCATGGATATGCATCAGTTGAGATTTTATAGATTTTATTAAGGGATGCGTTGCTGAGGAAGAATTTTGTAAGGTTAAGATTGAACTCAGTGAGTCACTATATATTACACTTTTTTGGATGGACAGTTGGAGAATGTTTTCTAAGGCAAGCTTGGTAGCACATAATTCAGCTGTATAACTGCCGCATTCTGTGGGAAGTGAAACAGAGATAGTGTTAAAGGGAAAGACAGCTGCAGCACCGACTCTACTACCAGACTTTGATCCATCAGTGTATACTTGCGTAAAATTTGGGTAATTTTGTGTGTGAGCAGCATGCAGTTGCTGTATATTGGTATTTGCAAGCGAATGTTTTCCCCAGCTTAAGAAATAGCTGTCACAGGATGCTTTAATAAAAGACCATGGAGGATCTGAACTGTTCAGATCATGGAGGTTTTGTCCAGATGTATATTCCAAGTTTGTGATAATTCCTGTAATCTGATGCCAGCAGGTCGAACTGCTCTAGGTTTATTTCTGTAGTATATTGGGAACTGTGGATTGTTAAGTATTGGCCAATTGGGGTGAGAAGGCAGATTTTGAATTTTGGCTGCATAGTTCAGAAGTAACATCTTTCTCCTGAGGCTGAGCGGAGGTTCATGGGCTTCGATATAAAGACTTTGCACTGGCGATGTTCTATAAGCGCCTACAGCAATTCTGAGGGCAGAATGTTCAATAGGGGCAAGACGTGCTAGCACGCTTTCCCTAGCAGAACCATACACCGGGGCGCCATAATCAAGGCGAAATCTGATTAGGGCTCTGTACAAGTGAAGTAAGGTGTAACGATCTGCACCCCATGATGTAGAAGAGATAATTCTTAATAAGTTCATTTTTTTCTGGCAAGCAGTCCTTAGATGTGTGATATATTCTAAGAAGTAGTTCAGTTTATTATCAAAAATTAAACCAAGGAGACGAATGCTATTCACCACTGTGATGGGATGATTTGTTAGTTGTTGTTGTTGTCATGGAGGCTTAATGGCACATAAGCTGCTATGGCTATAATGTGCCTATTCACTTATTATTTTAAGAGATGAGGAATTTCCATAAAATCAAAAGAATTTGAAATCAGAAATTATTAAAAAGTCCAGTTTGCTTAAGGAAGTCAAAAAATTCAGAAATATTTGCCTTATCACCAATGAGATTTTCAAGAGTTATTGGTTTACGATTATTTATCAGTGAGATCAAGGATGAAGCTCTGTGTTGTTTATAGTAGGGGCAGCCAATGAGAATATGTCTAACAGTCAAATTGTGAGAGCAATGTGTACACTGTGGTGGATCACCTCCTGTGAGTAAATAAAGCTGTGTCAGATGAGTATGACCTATTCTTGCCCTTGAAAGGACTACTTCTTCTCGTCTCGATGTACGGACACTGGAACGCCAAATTTTCGGATCTTGTTTAAACTGAAAGAGTTTATTATTAGTCCGAGAGTGCCAGAGTGCTGTCCATTGTGATAGGCAAGCAGCATGAACGGTTAGTACACAATCTGATGCTGGAACAGGGATATTGGTTAAATCTAAGGTAGTTGGATTTTTTGCAGCTTTATCGGCCAGTTCAGTGCCTAAAATACCGGAATGGGCTGGAATCCAACAAAAAGCGACCAGTTGGTGACGTTTATTGATTTGTAGTAACAAGCTTCTGATTTCATCTAGAACAGGGTGAACTTTATCTTCGGAATTACTTGGTGACACGATTAAGCTGAGGGAATCAGTATAAATAACAGATTTTACAGAACAGTCAGAATAGAGATTTTCTAAAGCAAGTTTTATTACATATAATTCAGCGGAAAAGATACTAAATTCTGAAGGAAGGGATACTGATACAACTGTATTTGGAAACACTGCAGCAGCTCCAACATTTGAATTAGATTTAGAGCCATCTGTATAAATTTGGTAGAAATCAATATATTTTTGAATGTGAACATCATGAATTTGTTTGACATTTGTTGCTTGCAAAGTATTCTTTCTCCATTGGCAGAGGTAAGTGTCACATGGTGGAAGAGGAGGAGGAGCCCGTGGTGGTTGAGTAAAGGTTGGTATCTGCTGTACTTTCCGGATGGAAATATTCCAAACCTGCGCCAGTTCAGGAAAGCGAAGACCAACTGGTTTAACTATGCTGGGTTTGTTTCTGTATAAGTTTTCTAACGGTGGGTTTAAAAGGTATGACTGAACGGGATGAGAGGCACAACTTTGTATCTTGACAGCATATTTCAATAACAGTGTTTTCCTGCGTAAAGTTAGGGGGGCTCGTGAGCTTCTATATAGAGACTATGTGCTGGCGACATTCTGAACGCACCAATTGCAATTCTCAAAGCACTGTGTTGAATAGGATCTAGCCAGCGTAATGCACTCTTTCTGGCAGAATCATAGATTGGAGCACCATAATCGAGACGGGATCTGATTAATGCCTTGTACAACCGAAGCAGGGAGGTACAATCTGCACCCCACGTTCGGGCGGATAAAGTTCTGAGTATGTTTATCTTTTTCAGACAGGAAGTCTGTACATCTCTAATATGATCTAGGAAATTTAATTTGTGGTCAAGGATTAATCCTAGAAATCTGATGTTAGTAGTGATTGGGATGGAGACATTGGAAATTTGAAGTTCAGGATCCGGATGAAGTTTTCGTTGTCTGCAAAAATGGATTGCAGTTGTTTTCTGCTGAGAGAGTTGGTAGCCGTTAAGGCTGGCCCATTGTTGTATTTTATTTAGTGAAATTTCAAGCTGTCTTTCAATAGATCTCATTTTTTGGGAATTGCAGGAGATGGAAAGGTCATCTGCATATAGATAAGTCTCAATTGTGTTTGGAAGCTGTTTGGTGATGGAATAAATTCTAATAGCAAAAAGAGTGGCACTCAATACTGATCCCTGTGGAACACCTTCCTGAATGAAAGTTGAAGAGAGGGCATGTTGGTATCGAACTTGAAATGATCTAGTATGTAGAAAGTTCTTAATAAATATAGGAAGGTTGCCACGTAGTCCGAGAAAGTAAAGATCACTAAGTATACCATACCACCAGGTGGTATCAAAAGCCTTCTCTATGTCTATGGAAACCATTACTAGATGTTCATGTTTGACAAAAGCATTATGGATGACAAATTCAGCCTTGACCATAAGATCTATATATGACCTGTTTTGACGAAAGCCATATTGACTATGGCTCATTAGTTGTTCTGACTCAATGATCCAGACGAGCCTTCTGTGGATAATTTTCTCAAGGATTTTACTGAGGCAGCTTGAGAGAGATATGGGTCTACAGTTATAGGGGTTGGATGGATCTTTTCCAGGTTTCAGGAATGCCAAAACTGTAGAGTGATGCCAAGAAACTGGAAAAACATTTTGAAAAAATATGCAATTGTAAAAGACTAGGAGGAGGCGCAAAGCTTTGTAATTAAGATGTTGTAGCATGACATAATAAATCCCATCTGGTCCAGCAGCACCATTGCGGGCTGTTCTAATGACATGTAACAGTTCAGAATATTGCAGAGGTTTATTCTATGGGAGAAGGCTTGAAGTTTCAAAATTAATACCATGCTTTTCTTTGGTGTTTTTAATTCTTTGGAATGAGGTAGTATAGGCTGATGTTGCTGAGATTTCTGCAAAAATATTGCCCAAAGCATTGGCTATATCTACAGGATTAGATATATCTTTCCCATTCCAGGAGAGGATTGGAGAAGGTATGGTAGGAAACTTACCAGACAGCTGTCTAATTCTTTTCCATATTATTTTGGGATCAGTATTTCTGTGAAAACTGGATGCAAAACGGGTCCAGGATTCTTTCTTTGCTTGCTTTTGCCCTTAATTTCTTATAATTAATGAGATTGACTGTGCTTGGGCACTGCCGAAAAAATTCCAGGCTTTATTTTTTTCTCTCTTTGCTGTGGTGCATTTGGCATTCCAGCAGTAATTATAATGCTTTCGGCCCGGCGGATTTGATAGTGGTATCATGTCTTTAGCCACATTTAGAAGATGCGACGTGATGTATTCTGTCGCATTATCAATATGCTGGAGGCGGATTTTTTCCTCATCAAGGTCGATTGATGACTGAAATTTTGCCCAGTCTGCTCGGACAAATTTCCACTTTCTGCAGGGTTGAAATGAAGGAGTCCTTGCTTTCAGAAAGTTGCATACTATTGGGAAGTGGTCACTGCCCATGGGATCATTTATTACATACCACTCTATGGTTGGGACTAGTACTGGTGAACAAATTGAGAGATCTATTGCTGAGGTGTGTCCTGCTGGGAGCTGTACATGTGTCGGTGCACCTGTATTGAGTACAGTGAGATTTAGTGCCTCCAAAAAACTTTCAATTAGTCGACCTCGTCTATCCAATTTAGGAGAGTCCTATAATGGGTGGTGCCCGTTAAAGTCCCCTAATATACAGAGAGGTGGAGGTATCTGTATAAAGAGGTGTTCAAGATCTTTTAAAGAGTAACTACAGTTTGGTGGTAGGTAGATTGAGACTAGTGTTATTGCACCATGGAGAGTGATACGAACAGCAACAGCTTCTATTTTCGTTTAGAGTGGGATATGTTTAGTTGGGATCTTTGAATTTACAAGGATTGCCACACCACCATAGGCAGCGTTAGCAGTATTTTGATCTCTTCGATAAATGCAATAGTTCTTTATCGAAGGAGAAATTTGTGTGGTTAGATAAGTTTCCTGTAAACAAAAGGCAACCGGAGAATATTGGTTAATTAGGTATCGAATATTGTCTGTGTTGGAACGAAAGCCTCTGCAATTCCATTGTAAGATGTTGTGGTTCATTTTGGTTTAGTTGAGGATGAATCATCTGACTGTTTTTTGTTTGAGGAGGATTTTTTTCGGTCTTTTTTTGGGAAAGTAGGGCGTCCGGTATCCATAGTGTCATTTGCGTGAAGTTCTAGTATGGGTTCTTCATGATCTAGGTTTACATCTACTTCCATACTATTGGTGGATGATTCAGGTTTATTGTTGTCTTTAGTAGTTTTTAGTTTTTCTTTGTTAAGCGGGACTGTCCGAGTCTCAATTGGGAATTTTTCTGAGTCATTTGAGACTGTCACAGTATCATTTGGGATACTAATTGGGGTGTTGGTGGCATTGCTGGTTTTCGTTTTAGAATTTTCTTTTCCCGTGGTTGATATGGTTGCTTTAACCCAATTAGCTAGCGAGATGTTGGGCGGTATCGACACATCTGTTTGAATTGCAGTTGTATGAAAACTTCGGGTTCGAGAGGCATAAGATGGACTTGGCATGGTCAGCATTATTTGTCTGCGTGCCACAGGATATGTGACTTTATGTTCTACTCTGTATTTTTGGATATTCCTACCTGTTTTCCACATTTCACATAATTTAGAAAAGGCGGGGTGATTGCCTTTGCAGTTGGGGCAGATGGGAATTGCGGCTGGACAATCTGCCTGCGTATGATCCTTTGCTCCACAAATAGGACAGATGGCGTCACCTCTGCATGCCTGCTGTGAATGGCCATATTTCTGGCATTTAAACAGCGAAGAGGATTCGGGATGTATGGACGAATTCGGCAGTTTAAATATCCAGCTTTTACTGAGGATGGCAAATCAGGAGTACTAAAAGTTAAAATGATGGAACGAGTTGGAATGAGATTTCCATCTTTTTTTGTCATTATTCTTTTAGCGCTGATTACCTTTTGATTGCTAAGTTCTTGTACTAATTGATCCTCAGACACAGTAATTAAGTCCCATTCTGTGATGACACCTTTGGATGAATTTAAGGTATTGTGGGGAGTAACAGATACGGGCAACCTACCAAATGCCATTGTCTTTAATAGCCACTCCGAATGTTTGGTGGTGGCTGTTTCAATCAGGAGATCTCCGGATTGTAGTCGCTTTACCATTTTTGGTGATCCTGCAATAGATTCTAGATGTCTTTGAATCACGAACGGAGATAACTTACCCACAGGCTGGGTAGACAGAGAGTGTATCACCAAAAAATTGGGAATGTCTGAACAGTGTGTTTCTGTTCGAAGCCTTTTGGGTTGGCTATTTTCCTTGTCTTCATGACAATATTCTTGCCTTGAGCTTGAAGGATCTAAGGGTGGAAAATTTGTAGAATCCATGATGGCTCCTTTTGGCCCTGGGGGATTATCTTTTCCACCCAGGTTACCAGCCCCGCCACGGGGAGGCAGCAGCAGTGCCAGGAGGTGACCAAGTGGCTGAGTTAGTAATTAGTATTTATAGAAAAAAACAGAAAGGTGGATTCCCTTTCTGGGCCTTTCCCTACTATTTGTAGAGCGAAATTGCTACTCTGATATATACAAAGAAATTCAAGAAAACGGTTTTTGTAACAAAAAATAGAATCTGTTTGTTCAAATACTCTTTGCAGAAATCGCTTTTAGAAATGCACTAGAAATCACTTGGCCACGGAACGCTTGGCACAGGGGCCTTGTTAGTTGTACCTCTGGATCTCGATGCATCTTTTGTTTATTACAAAAGTGAATGACTCTAGATTTCTGATAGGATAATCAGTAACCATTCTGTGTCATCCATAGCTCAATGTTATTTATAGATGTTTGCAGCTGCCTTTCGATAAAGCTCATGTTTTGCGAGCTGCAAGAGACAGTCAAATCATCTGCATAGAGGTAAGAGTTTACAGCTTTTGGAATATTTTTTGTCATCTAATTTATTCTAATTGCAAATAAGGTTGCACAGAGTACAGAGCCCTGCGGGACTCCTTCTTCTTGTATGTATGTTTGCGAAAGTACTTGCCGATAGCGAACTTGAAAGGTCCTGTGTTGTAGGAAATTCTGTATGAAATACGGTAAGTGTCCTCTCAGATCCAGGGAATGAAGATCTCTCAGGATACCAAACCGCCAATTGGTGTCAAAGGCCTTCTCTATGTCGAGACATACCATTACTAGATGTTTGTTTTGGATAAACGCATTCCTGATGTCTGTTTCTGCTTTGATCATGAGATCTAGAGATGATCGGTGTTTTCGGAAACTAAACTGATTGTCAGAGATAATATTTTGGGAATCAAGATACCACATTAGTCAACGGTGTATCATTTTTTCTATGGTTTTACTTAGGCAGCTTGTGAGCGAAATGGGTCTGTAATTGTTCGGAATAGAATGATCTTTCCCTGGTTTGGGTATCGCCAGTACAAAAGCATGACGCCAGAAGCTAAGGAAGGAATGCTCCATAAATATGTGATTGTAGAAGGTCAGTAGCGAAGATAATGATTTATTGTGTAGATTTTGTAACATTATGTAGTATATTCCATCCGGGCCAGCAGCACTGTTCTTAGCGGTGGATAAAGCTTCTTGAAGTTCTACCAAAGTAAGTGGTGTATTGTATTGGAAAGAGGATGTAATTCTAAATTTCGGATGGGATTTTTCTGCTAAAGCTTTAATCTTTTGAAATGATGGATCATATGCCGTAGAGTCAGACAACTGTGAAAATACTGTCCCTAGAGCATTTGCAATCTCTGCAGGAGTAGATAGCTCCTGTCCATTCACGGTGAAAAGTGGGGACGACAAAGGGGGAAATTTACTATTTAATTGTCTTATTTTCCTCCAAATAATTCTTACATTGGTATTTTTATTAATTGTAGTTGCGAATCGAACCCAAGAGTCTCTTTTTGCTTTCTTTCTAATATGACGGGTTTTAGCTCTAATTTTCTTGTAATTTATAAGATTAGTGGTGGTAGGATGTTTGCGGAATAAATTCCATGCACGGTTTTTTTCTTTTTTTATATTCTTACAGTCCTCGTTCAACCAATAATTTCTGTTTCTACAAGTGCTTGACTTTGGCTGTGGGATGGCAGTGGATGCAGCTGCTAGAAACTGTTTTGTAATATGGTCGGTAACAGTGTCAATCGGATGAGATTTGATGATCTGATTGTCGAAGGATACGTTAGTGGTATACTTTGCCCAGTCTGCCTTGGAAAATTTCCATTTTGTGTGAGTTTCTGAAGGTATGCAGTGTGACGTTTCAATTTTACATATTATAGGGTAGTGGTCACTGTTGAGTGGATCATCCAGAGCTGTCCACTGGATACTAGGGAAAAGGATTGGAGAGCAGATAGAGAGAGATCTATTGAAGAGACTGTTCCTGTTGGGAGTTGGAGGTAAGTTGGTGAACCAGTATTTAATATGGTTAAATGTCGTCTTTCAATAAGCTTTTCAATGATTTTTCCACGTCCGTCTGTATTGGAAGAACCCCACAATGGATGGTGTCCATTGAAGTCACCCAATAAGCAGAAAGGGGTTGGCAACTGCTGAATGAGATCTTCAAGTTCATGTATGGTACAAGGGCGACTGGGTGGCAGGTAGATTGAAGCAAATGTTAGGGTAACGCCAATGGCTATTCGTGTGGCAACAATTTCAACAGTGGTTTGCAACTGAATGCGTTTGCAGGGTACTCTTCCATCTATAAGTATCGCTACCCCTCCGTGAGCATTATTAGTAGCAGGTCTGTCTTGCCGAAAGAGAGTGTAATTTTTTATCGAAGTAGACACCTTAGGTGTTAAATATGTCTCTTGTAAACAGATTCCAATTGGTTTATAACGCTTAATTATCTCGTGGATGTCGTCGATATTGCTGCGAAAGCCTCTACAGTTCCATTGGATGATGTTTTTCATTGTTTGGGTTTAAATGAAGAAGCTGTGTCTGTCTGCTTTTTGGAAATCTCTTTCTGTCGGTCAATTTTTATTTTGTCTCTCTTTGAAAATATTGGTCTGGCCTCTATTACATCTTCTGGATGAATTTCCAGAATGGTTTCCGTTTCTTCATGAGAGCAAGTCTCATTTGTGTCCATGAAGAAAGATTCAGCATGCTGCTTGTTACCGGGATCAGAGTTTTCTGTTTGAGTAGATCTTACAGGAGTTGTAAGAGTAACAGGAGGTATCGTGACTGGTGTGTTATTAGATCTATTAGAAGTCTGCTGCTTTGAGGACTGAGGTACAGTAGAGAGTAAAGTTCGAGCCCATTCAGAAATAGAGATGCTAGGCGGGATTGATATATCTGTTTGAACTGATATTGAGTGAAAATTTTGAGAAGCGTCGGCATATGTACGTTTTGGCATCGGTATTAGTTGCTGTAATTGTTTTCTGGCTTCGGAAAATGACACTTTCTTTTCTATCTTGTATTTTTGGATTTTCTTCTCATATTTCCACTGATCGCATGTTTTTGAGAAAGCTGGGTGATTGCCTTTACAATTAGGGCAAAGTGAGGACTGCGATTTACAATCAGCTTGGGCATGTTCCTTCGATCCACAGTTAGGGCATACTGCATCACCTCTACAGACAGTTTGGGAATGTCCAAATTTTTGACATTTATAACACCTTAGCTGGTTTGGGATATACGGGCGAATGCGGCAGTTCAAATACCCGGCTTTTACTGATGATGGTAGGTTGGGTGAGCTAAATGTCAGTATGATACTGCGAGTTGGAATAAGTTCGCCATCTTTCTTAATCATAATTCTCTTCGCTCGTATGACCTTCTGATCCTGCAATTCGTTGACAATTTCCTCTTCTGAGACATTCATTAGGTCCCATTCTGAGATAACACCCTTGGAGGTATTGAGTGTTGCGTGTGGTGACACCTTAACAGGGATTCCATTGAATGTTGTGAGCTTGAGAAGGTACTCTGAATGTTTAGAGCTTGTAGTCTCAACCAACAGATCGCCAGATTTGAGACTGCGCACAATTTTGGGGGAACCTGCTACATTTTCCAGACACTTTTGTATGAGGAATGGCGATAGATTGCCTAGGGCCTGGTTCGCTAAGGAATGCAGGATCAGGAAACTCGGATGTTCTCTTAGAGAATCATCCGTCTTCAGTCTCTTTCGGTTGGTTTTGTCATCATTAGGTTGATGCAAATCCTTTGAATTTGAATTTGCTGTCTGAATCGGGGGAAAGTTTTCAAAGTCCATGTTTTGCTCCTTTTGGCCCTGGGGGTTTGCTTTACCACCCAGGTTTCCGGCCCCGCCAGTGGGAGGCAGTAGCAGAGCCACAAGGTGACCAAGCGGCTGAGTTAGGAAGTTAGTATTAATATAAAAAGAAACAGAAAGGTGGTTTTCCTTCCTGCACCTTTGCCTACTTCTTGTAGTGCGAAAGAGCTACTTTGATCGAGAAATCAAGAAAAACGGTTGTTGAAACAAAAAATAGAATCTATTCGCTGAAAATCTCTTTAGAAAAATGGTTTTTACAGACGCACTAGAATCACTTGGCCACGGAACGCTTGGCACCCGGGGACGTTCGAGAAAGGTCAACTTTTTATCAAACACAAGTCCCAAGAATTTTGTGTCTGACACTACTGGAATAACATTTTGTCTGAGCCTTAATTCAGGTTCAGGATGAAGATTACGCTTATGATAAAAGTGTACGCAAACAGTCTTCTCCGGCGAGAACCTGAAGCCATTTGCAAGTACCAAGGAATTAAGGCGACTGATGGTTTGTTGCAGTTGTCTTTCAATAACCCTCATGTTGCATGACTGACAAAATATGCTAAAGTCATCAACATAGAGGGCACTGTGTACAGTCGGAGGAAGTTGTTCTGTGATGGAATTTATTTTGATGGCAAAAAGCCTGACACTTAAAACTGATCTTTCAGGTACTCCCTTCTCTTCGCTAAACGAACGAGAGAGGGAGAATCCCAGACAAACTTGGAAAGATCGATTGGCTATAAAGTTTTTAATAAAAATGGGGAGATGCCCTCTAAGACCAAGGCTATGCAAATCTTTTAAGATGCCAAATTTCCAAGTTGTGTCATACGCTTTTTCCATGTCAAAAAACACTGACACCAAGTGTTCGCGATTTAGGAAAGCATCCCGGATGGATGTTTCCAGTCAAATTAAATGATCAAGAGTTGATCTGTTTTTTGGAAGCCGCACTGGATGCTGGAGAGAAGATCATTCGATTCTATATACCACATTAACCGAAAATTAACCATTCACTCCAGGATTTTGCACAGACAGCTAGTCAGAGCAATAGGACGGTAATTAGTAACGAGTTTAGGATCCTTTCCTGGTTTTGCAAAGGCAAGCACAAGGGCCATACGCCAGAAATCCGGAAATAGCTCATTTATATATATTCTATTATACAAAACAAGCAGGGGATCCATAGATGTAGGTGAGATATGTTTAAGCATTTCATAATGGATGCCATCTAGTCCAGCAGCACTTGCCTTGGAATGATAGAGTGCACTTTTTAATTCTTGCAGTGTGAAAGGCACATTGTAGGGAAAAAGGCCTTTCGATGAGAAATTTAGTGCCTCTTTTTCTCTTTTATGTCTCAGGACCAGGAACTCTGGGGGATAGGATGGTATCCCAGAGATGTTTGAAAATGTTTTTCCAAGAGCATTGGCTATTGCAGTGGGCTCTGCAATATTGCATCCATTATAGTTTAGGATCGATGAAGTTTGTTTGTTTGGTTGAGTTTTATTGGCGCATCAGCAACTATGGCTATAATGCGCCAAAACCTTGTCTTAAAAAGTAAAAAATTTTCAGTGACCTACTGAATTAGGTCACTACGTCAGGTTATAAAAACAAATATAAACTGTAACAGACAAATATCAGTAAACAAGTAACAATAGAAAATCTTAAAATAATAAGATTTTTTAAATATGATTAAAAATGTTTACTGATTTTAGGAAATTAAAAATAGCAGAAACATGGTCATAGTCGGATAAAATCTGACTGAGTGTATACGGCTCAGTCAGATGGTTAAAAGTGGTAAAACGAGCATTTCTAACACTGGTACAGTCAACTAAAATGTGTCTCATTGTTAAAATTTTGCTACAGGACTCACACATAGGAGGGTCATCAGCCCTCAGCAAAAACGAATGAGTTAAATGACTGTGTCCTATGCGGGTCCGGGCAAGAACAACTTCCTCCTTACGATTCCTGCGCAGACTAGACTGCCACGGTTCAATTACAGGTTTTATATGATATAATTTATTCGCAGTCTGTCTATTCCACGAATCCTGCCATTGGGAATGTATCTTTTGATGTATTATTTGCCTGTAGTCTGTATAGGGGACTAACAAGCAGTGGTTATTATTGGGAATTGCTGATTTGGCTGCGGCGTCAGCCAAATCATTTCCCCTAATCCCAATGTGGCTGGGAATCCAGCAGAAGCGGATATCATATTCACGTGCATGGAGAACGTGAATCTTCTGCTGAATGCTAGACAGAACTGGATGAGAATTATATCTCACGGTTATTAAAGCCTGTAACACGCTGAGAGAGTCGGAATATAAAATGAACCGTTGGTATTGGCATTTACTAATGTAATCCAAGACTAACTTTATAGCGTGCAGCTCTGCAGTAAATATGCTGCATTCAGAGGGAATGTGCTCCGATGTAGTGCTGTCTCTAAAGACAGCAGCAGATCCCACATATGATTCCGCCTTCGAGCCGTCTGTGTAGACTGGCGCGAAGTCAGAATGTTCAGCTCGGTGTGCTGAAAAAAGCTGCAGGTAGACAGACGATGGAGTGTCCGTCTTTCCCCAATTTCTAAGGGACAAGTCACATGCCAGGACTTGAGCATGCCAGGGTGGAAGGGGTTGCTTTGGTGTTTGGGCAACCTTGTCTACCGTTATATTAAGTTCTTTGAGTAGCTCTTGGACACGAATACCAAAAGGACGATTGGCAGTCTTACGGGTGTTGTACAAATTTTCCCATCGTGGCTCAAAAACGGTTAGCCACGTAGGGTGGTCTAGCAGGGATTTCAGTTTTAGAGCGTACTTTAAAGACAACTGCTTACGTGGAAGCGATAACGGTGGTTCGTTTGCTTCGACGTATAAGCTCTGGACTGGAGATGTTCGATATGCTCCAATAGCGGTACGGAGAGCCAGATGATGGACAGGATCCAGCCAACGAAGTACACTGTCTCTGGCCGAATTGTATACCAGGGACCCGTAATCTAGTCTGGATCGTACAAGTGCACGGTAGATGCGTAGTAGGGTGCATCGATCCGCACCCCAAGATGTAGAGGAAAGAGAGCGCAGAATATTCAGCCCTCTTCTGCACTTTGTATGGAGTTGACGGATGTGATCCAGAAAGGTCAGCTTTTTGTCAAATACGAGTCCCAAGAATTTTGTATCCGCTACTACTGGAATAGCATTTTGTCCGAGCCTTAATTCAGGTTCAGGATGAAGATTACGCTTATGACAAAAGTGTACGCTAACGGTCTTCTCCGGCGAGAACCTGAAGCCATTTGGAAGTGCCCAGGAGTTGAGACGATCAATGGCTTTCTGCAGTTGTCTTTTAATAACCCTCATGTTGCATGACTGAAAAATATGCTAAAGTCATCAACATAGAGGGCACTGTTTACAGTTGGAGGAAGTTGTTCTATGATGGAATTTACTTTGATGGCGAAAAGCGTGATACTTAAAACTGATCCTTGTGGTACTCCCTCCTCTTGGCTAAAGGAACGAGAGACTGAGGATCCCACACGAACTTGGAAAGATCGATTGGCTAAAAAGTTTTCAATAAAAATGGGGAATTGCCCCCTAAGACCCAGGCAATGCAGATCTTTTAAGATGCCAAATCTCCAAGTTGTGTCATACGCTTTCTCCATGTCAAAGAACACCGACACCAAGTGTTCGCGTTTTAGGAAAGCACCCCGGATAGATGTTTCCAATCTAATAAGATGGTCCAAAGTGGACCGGTTCCTTCGGAAGCCACACTGGATATTGGAGAGAAGGTCATTTGATTCTAAGTACCATATTAAACGAGAATTGACCATTCTCTCCAGGATTTTGCACAGACAGCTAGTCAGAGCAATAGGACGATAATTGGTAGTGACTTTTAGATCCTTTCCTGGCTTAGCAAAGGCAAGAACGATTGCCTTGCGCCAGGAATCCGGAAACTGCCCTTCAATAAAGATTCTGTTATACAGAGAGAGCAGATAATCCGTAGATTTTGGTGAAAGATGTTTAACCATTTCATAATGCATGCCATCTGGTCCAACAGCACTTGCTTTGGAAAGGACAAGGGCTCTTTTCAGTTCCTGAATAGTGAACGACCCATTGTAGGGACAGATGTTCTTAGACTTAAAATTAAGTGCCTGTTTTCCCAGTTTATGTTTCAGGACCAGGAACTCTGGGGAATACGAAGATGTTGCAGAGATGTTAGAGAATGTTTCCCCAAGAGCATTGGCTATTGCAGTTGGATCTGCAATAGCGCATCCATTATAATCTAGGATTGAAGAAGGGTGGGATGTATATTTTCCCTTCATTTTCCGGATTTTATCCCAGACTACCTTAGCATTGGTAGCCTGGTTAATAGATGATGTAAAACGGATCCATGAATCCTTTTGACTCTGACACGAATGTAGCGTGCTTTGGCTCGTGCACGCTTGAAGGCTATCAGATTAACAGTGGTAGGATATCGACGGAATATCCCCCACGCTTTGTTTTGAGCCTTTTTTGCTGCTGTGCATTGTGAATTCCACCAAGGTTTGGGAAACGGTGGAAACCGGGCAGATGTTTTTGGAACAGCATTCGCAGCTGCTTTGACAATGATTTCTGTGATGTACGTTACTGCATCATTGATAGGCTCCTGACTGACTGTACTGAGGTCAAAATTTGCCTGATGTCGGAAGGCATTCCAGTCAGCCTGATGAAACTTCCACCGTGGTAACCTAAAAGGAAGACATGGTCTCCCACTGTGTAACAAGGTTATCACAGGGAAGTGATGACTTCCGTATGGATCCTCCTCCACTTCCCAAGTGAGTGAAGGGAGTAGAGAAGGGGAGCAGATAGAGAGATCAATGGCAGAAAACGTACGGGTAGGCATGTGGAAGCAGATGTTTGTTCCAGTATTTACAAGGGAAAGGGCATTGTCATTGAGCATCCGCTCTATGACCCGTCCTCTTCCATTGATGTTAGCACAACCCCACAGGGTGCTATGTCCATTAAAATCCCCAAGAAGTAAGAAAGGGGGTGGCAACTGCGTTACAAGATCATCAAGGTCTTCCTGGGAGATGTCAGTCCCAGGTGGCAAATAAATAGAGCAGACCGTTAATAAAAATCCCACTGTAAGGCGAATTGCAACAGCCTCTATGCTGGTTGTAATTAGCAAGAGCTGAACTGGGGTCTGATTACTCACAAGGATAGCCACTCCTCCATGAGAAGGACCATCCGCAATTCTATCCTTACGAAAGATTGTGATGTTATGCATGGTGGGATCATCATTTGCTTTTAGATACGTCTCCTGCAAGCAAAAGCAAACTGGCTCGTGCTTTTGCAGGAGGGCCTTGATGTCATCAGTATTTCGCCGGAATCCACGACAATTCCATTGTAGGAATTTAGCCATTATTTTGGCTTGGTGGGTCAATCAGGCGGCTTCCGAAGTGCTGAGGGCTTACTTTTATCAGTCTTGGCTTTATCTTTTTTGGGGAAGAATGGACGCTGTCCCGTGTCCATTTCTTCCTCCGCAAAGAGTTCCAAGCCTGATTCATCTGGTACTTCCTTGTGCTCGACATCCATTGTTTCTGTTATTCCTGTTGGCTCTTTACCACTTGGTTTTGTTAGTGGTGGAGCATTAGGAGGTACGGATATAGGAGTGGCAGCTGATTGCGTTTTTTTGGTGGGCTTTTGTGAACTCAATAAATAGCGGGCAATCGGTGTGAATGACTCTCTTGGTGGTACAGTCATCTCAGTCTGCGTACCGATAGTACAATTTGCAGAAACCTTCTGGGCATATGAAGGTTTCCCGCTATTTATTGGTTGAATGCGTTTTCTAGCCTCTGGGTAGGAGATATTCAGCTCTGTTTTCAATTTCTGGATCTCTTTTTCATCCTTCCACCACTGGCATACTCTGGAGTAGGCAGGATGATCTTGTTGGCAATTTACACAGATCGGTTTAGAAGCTGAACATTCCTTGCTCTCGTGGTCTTTCGCACCACAACGAGCACAGGCAGGGTTACCACGACAAGCCGTTTGTGAGTGTCCGTATTTTTGGCATTTAAAACACCTCAGTGGGTTTGGAATGTAGATCCTCACTGGGCAGTTTAAATACCATGCCTTGATGGAACTAGGAGGCCGTGGGGTGTTAAATGTTAGGATGAGAACTCGGGTAGGGACGAGATTCCCTTCCTTCCGCAATGATATTCTCTTGACAGCTGTCACTTCTTGATCTTTTAATTCAGAGCAGATCTCTTCTTCAGAAACGTGAAGAAGATCCCACTCTGATATCACACCTCTTTAAGAGTTCAAAGTTTTGTGAGGGGTTGTGATGATGGGGACTCCCCCTATAGATGTGGCTTTCAAAAATTTTTCAGCTTGATTTATATTTGATGCTTCTATTAGAATATCTCCAGAACGCAGCCGTTTTACGGATTTGGATGAACCTGCCATACCTTCAAATCCTTTCTGGATAAAGAAAGGTGACATTTTCCCAAGTGACTGCTCTCCTGTGGAATGGAGAATGAGGAAAAGAGGTGTCACAGATGTTGTTTTCTTCTCAGTTCTGGCTCTTTTAGCTGAATTGCTTTCACTCTCATCTGACGATCGATTAGGTAGGGGCCTTGTTGGGGCCACAGAAGAAGAATTTAAATTACTCATATGAGTAAAGAGAAAATGTCTGATGCCTAAGTACCTCACCCACCACGGAGCCCTACGAGGGGACGCCCACTCGTGAACTAGCAGGTACTGTGTACACGAATGGGACGCCGAGTTCGCTTAGAACACCATACCCACGTTACCAATAAGTCTTTATCCCGTCCCAGAACCAAAGGGAGGGAGACGTATTGGAACGCAGTTGACCCTAGCAGTATAAAACCACCCGCCAATTGATACCAGTCGAGCCGGTCCGGGACCACCCGTCTTGTCGAAGCAGGGGCAAAGTGGTGTATTAAGGCTGGGCCCCTCAACCACCAGGATCTCCGTTTCCGAAGTCCACGGGTCGCAGCGCACGGCTGCACACGCCGGATTCCAATGATGTAACCCTGGAACCAAGGTATGGGCGTTAGATCCCAGTGATGCTAATCTGGAAACCCAGCAGCATCACTGGGAGGTCCCCTCACCACCACGTACAGGTGCCCACGTCGAGGGGGATCGATGAAGAGTGGGATGTATATTTTCCCTTCCTTTTTCGGATTTTATCCCAGACTACCTTAGAGTTGGTACATTGGTTAATAGATGATGTAAAACGGATCCAAGATTCCTTTTGACTCTGACGGCGAATGTAGCGTGCTTTGGCTCGTGCATGCTTGAAGGCTATTAGACTAACAATGGTAGGATATCGGCGGAATATCCCCCACACTTTATTTTGAGACTTTTTGGCTGCCGTGCATTGTGAATTCCACCAGGGTTTGGGAAACGGTGGAAACCGGGCAGATGTTTTTGGAACAGCATTCGCAGCTGCTTGGACTATAATTTCTGTGATGTACGTTACTGCATCATTGATAGGCTCCTGACTGACAGTACGGAGGTCAAAATTTGCCTGACGTTGGAAGGCAGTCTAGACAGCCTGATCAGTCTTCCACCGTGGTAACCTGAAAGGAAGACATGGCCTCCCACTGTGTAACGAGGTTATCACAGGGAAGTGATCACTTCCATATGGATTCTCTTCCACTTCCCAAGTGAGTGAAGGGAGTAGAGAAGGGCAGCAGATAGAGAGATCAATGGCAGAAAAAGTATGGGTACGCATATGGAAGAAGGTGTTTGTTCCAGTATTTAGAAGGGAAAGGTCATTGTCATTTAGCATATTCTCCATGACTCGTCCCCTTCCCTTGATGTTAGCACTACCCCACAGGGTATTATGTCCATTAAAATCCCCGAGAAGTAAGAAAGGTGGAGGCAACTGCGTTACAAGATCATCAAGGTCTTTCTGGGAGATGTCAGTCCCACGTGGCAAATAAAAAGAGCAGACCGTTAATAAAAATCCCACTGTAAGGCGAATTGCAACAGCCTGTACGCTAGTTGTAATTAGCAAGGGCTGAACTGCGGTCTGGTTCCCCAAAAGGATAGCTATTCCTCCATGAGCAGGACCATCCACAATTCTGTCCTTACGAAAAAGTGTTATATTATGCATGGTGGGGTTATCGTTTGCCTTTAGAAAAGTCTCCTGCAAGCAAAAGCAAACTGGCTCGTGCTTTTGCAGGAGGGCCTTGATGTCATCAGTATTTCGCCGGAATCCACGACAATTCCATTGTAGGAATTTAGCCATTATTTGTTTCTGGTGTTACGGGTGGCTCTTCCGTACATTTTAGCTTTTCTTTACCACTTGCTTTTGGTAGTGGTGGAGCACTAGGAGGTACGGATACAGGAGTAGCAGCTGACTGCGTTTTTTTGGTGGACTTTTGTGAACTGAATAAATAGCGTGCAATCGGAGTGAATGACTCTCTTGGTGGTATAGTCATGTCTGTTTGTGTACCGATAGTGCACTTCACAGAAACCTTCTGAGCATATGAAGGCTTCCCGCTATTTATTGGTTGCATGCGTTTTCTAGCCTCTGGGTAGGAGATGTTGAGCTCCGTTTTTAATTTTTGTATATCCTTTTCGTCCTTCCACCGCTGGCATGCTCGAGAGTATGCAGGGTGCTCTCCTTGGCAGTTAATACAATTAGGCGTGGAGCTATACATTCCTTGCTCTCGTGATCTTTAGCAACACATCGAGCACAGGCAGGGTTACCACGACAAGCTGTTTGTGAGTGGCCGTACTTTTGACATTTAAAACACCTCAGTGGGTTTTGAACGTAAATCCTCACTGGGCAGTTTAAGTACCCTGCCTTGATGGAACTTGGAGGCCGTGGGGTGTTGAATGTTAGGATGAGAACTCGGGTAGGGACGAGATTCCCATCCTTACGCATGGATATTCGCTTGACAGCTGTTACTCCTTGTTCTTTTAATTCAGAGCAGATCTCTTCTTCAGAAACGTGAAGAAGATCCCACTCTGATTTGACACCTCGTGAAGAGTTCAAAGTTTTGTGAGGGGTTACAATGATGGGTATTCCCCCCTATAGATGTGGCTTTCAAAATTTTTTCAGCTTGATTTTTGGTTGATGCTTCAATTAGAATATCTCCAGAACGCAGCCGTTTTACGGATTTGGGTGAACCTGCCATCCCTTCTAATCCTTTCTGGATAAAGATAGGTGACATTTTCCCTATTGACTGCTCTCCGGTGGAATGGAGAATGAGGAAAAGAGGTGTCACAGATGGTGTTTTCTCCTCAGTTCTGGTTCTTTTAGCAGAATTGCTCTCACTTTCATCCGACGATCGATTAGGTAGGGGCCTTGTTGGGGCCCAGAAAAAGAGGGATTTAAATTACTCATAAGAGTAAAGAGAAAGTGTCTGATGCTTAAGTACCTCACCCACCACGGAGCCCTACGAGGGGACGCCCACTCGTGAACTAGCAGGTACTGCGTACACGAATGGGACGCCGAGTTCGCTTAGGAGCACCATACCCACGTTACCAATAAGTCTTTATCCCGTCCCAGGACCAAAGGGAGGGAGATTTATTGGAACGCAGTTGACTCTAGCAGTAAAATACCACCCGCCGATTGATCCCAGTCGGGCCGGTCCGGGACCTCCCGTCTTGTCGAAGCAGGGGCCAAAGTGGTGTATTAAGGCTTGGCCCCCTCAACCACCAGGATCCTCGTTTCCAAAATCCACGGGTCGCGGCGCATGGCTGCACACGGCGGATTCCAAAGATGTAATCCTGGAACCAAGGTACGGGCATTAGATCCCAGTGATGCTAGTCTGGATGTTCAGCAGCGTCACTGGGAGGTCCCCTCACCACGTGCAGGTGCCCACGTCGAGGGGAGATTCGTGGGCCTCAACATACAGATATTGAACTGGAAATGTTCTATATGCACGTAGGGCAATCCTAAGAGCAGTGTGTTGGATGGGAGCAAGACGAGCCAAGGTACTCTCTCTAGCAGAGTTATAAACAGGTACTCCATAATCCAGCCGAGATCTAATTAGGGATCTGTACAGACAGAGCAAAGTGTAACGGTCTGCACCCCATGACATACTGGAGATTACCCGGAGGACGTTCATTTTCTTAATGCAAGTATTTCGTAGGTGTTTGATGTGATCTTGGAAATTTAGCTTCTTATCGAAAAGTAGCCCTAGGAGACGAATATTGTTCATGATTGGAATAGGATGACTGTCCAAGAGTAGCTCAGGATCTGGATGGATTTTGCGCTTGTTGCAGAAGTGGATAGCTGTAGACTTTTGCTTTGATAGCCTGTATCCATTTTGGGTCATCCACAGTTCAATATTATTTATTGATATTTGTAAGTGCCTCTCGATATAATTCATATTCTGGGAATGACAGGATAAGGTAAGATCATCAGTGTAGAGATATGAGTCGACAGTGTTTGGAATTCTGTTTGTGATATTGTTGATTCGTATTGTAAATAAAGTGGCACTGAGTACAGAGCCTTGTGGGATTCCTTCTTCTATATACTAAATTCATTCGGAGACTGCAGATTGTTTTGTTCAGGAAAACATAAGCAGATCCCACAAACTCTTATTTGAGCCATATGTATATACCGGCAAAAAAGTATGTGTATTCGGTGTGGTGTGCTGCAAAGAGTTGATGATATATACATGGTGATGTGTTAGCTTTCAGCCAGCTCCTAAGACTAATGTCACAAGATGGAGATAGTATATTCCAAGGAGGAAGGACTTACTTGGCTGACGTGGATATATTATCCAACGTTAAGTTAATATCATGAACCAGCTCTTGAATCCTGATACCAAAGGGTCGACTGACAGTTTTATGCATATTATATAGATTTCCCACCATGGCATATAAACAGATGACCATGTAGGATGGTCAGGCAGAGATTTTATTTTTATGGCATATAGTAACGACAATTGCTGATGTCGAAGCATCAATGGTGGTTCATTGGCTTCAATGTATATACTTTGGACAGGTGAAGTTCAAAATAATCCTGTGGCAATCCATATGGCTCTATGGTGGATTGAGTCATCGGAGTACAGAATTTATAGCAGAAGAATAAGCTTGGGAACCATAGTCAAATTTAGAGTGGACAAGTGTTCGATACAGATGCAATAATTGCTTCTATCTACTTCCCAAAAGTTGGAGGAGATAGCAGTGAGCATGTTCAAACCTCTCGTACATTTTTCTCTGAGCTGACGAATATGGTGGAGGAACGTTAGCTTTAGATCAAATATGAGTCCTAAAAACTTTGTTTCTGCTACCACAGGAATTGGATTCTGTCCAAGTATGTGTTTTGAGTCTGGATGTAGATTCTGTTTGCGGAAAAAATGCACACAGTTTTTTGAGCAGAAAACCTAAACCCATTGGCTAAAGTCCAGGAACTAAGGTGGTTGACTGCTTGTTGCAATTGCAGTTCAATTACTGTCTTGCTGCAGGAATGACAAAAAATACTAAAATCATCCACATAAAAAGCACTATTTACTGAAGGAGGAAGCTGTTTTGTAATGGAGTTAACTTTGTCTGCAAACAGTGTAACACTGAGGACAGAGCCTTGGGGGACTTCTTCCTCTAGGCAAAAGAGGCAAGACATACTGGATCTAATACGAACCTGGAAGAGTCGTTTGTGTTAAAGAAAACTGCTACCAAATTCTCAAGCTTTACAAACGCATCGTATATCGCTGTTTCCAATCAGATTAGATGGTCTAGAGTGGACTGATATCTTCGGAAGCCACACTGAATCTTGTTCAAAAGGTGATTTGCCTCAAGATAATATATAAGGCCGGTAATTCACCATTTTTTCCAAACCCATACATAAGCAACTGGTCAGAGCAATTGGACAATAGAGCAATTGGACAATAGCGATTAGGAGTTTTAGGGTCCTTTCCTGGCTTTGGGAATGCTAGAACCATTGCTCTACATCAAGAATCGGGAAACTGATCCTCCAAATAAATTCTGTTGTAGAGTTATAGCAACAGCTCCAGAGAGTGAGATGGAAGGTGTTTTATCATCTCATACTGAATATCATCTGGTCCCTTGAGGTAGCAAGTGCTATGGTTAATTTAGCTGGTGCAGCATAAGCCTCAGGCTTCCTTGCACTACATGGCTAGTAATAATACAATAATAATAATATTATTTACTTGAGAATTAGTGGCTCTGCCAATACAATGCACGTTGTCAAATAAATAATTTTTTTCTCAACTGAAAGGATATATTACCTGCAGATTGTATGGAAATCATCACTTCAATTATACTATCAAACAGACTTCACTTGAGTTGAGTGGTAGTACCCTGACGTGGCACACAAAATAATTTCTTAAAGTTAGAAAACTCACCTATTTGTCCTGACAATTCAAATGTTATCTGAGGTCCAAATATTTCCCAACGCAATTGTAGACTTTTGTGTAATTGCTCACAATGGGGCAGCCGAGTCTCCTGTTTCTATTTAAAAAATAAATAGGGATATAAAAAAAAAACCCAACAAATATCAGTTTAATTAACTTATTGAAAAATTAAACAGCTAAATCAGTATAAAAGTATAATACAATCTAATTAGCAATGAATATGGAATTCAACAAAATTGAGCACATCACAGACAGGACTTGCCAGTGAGAAAGGTAAAATATACACAATCAAAAATGTTAATGTCAAGATATAAAACAAATGTTTAATTAGCACAGCGAAGTTCCATCGAAACAATACTATTATTACTTTTATACCATTAATATCAAAATACATTTCCATTAAAACAATATGATGTCAATGAAAATTTAACTATAATAAAAATATTTCCAGATCCAAAATGACTTCCTTTATTACTAGTGCTTCTAATTCTCATTTGAATGAAATGGTTCCAACAAATAATCCAGTAAAAAAATTATTTTCAAAGTCCACCTCTGCCAAAATTTTAATGGTTTACAAAGAAGAAAACTATATGTGGAAATCTTCAATGGTCAAATAAACAGTTGTTTGCTTTACAATTGTGCTCAAAACTAATTACCCGGAACACTTTATTGAGTGTATCCAATATCGTAAAAGAAGCTAAGGATGAAATAAAGCAAAAGAATTCAGTATTTGTTGTTGTTGATATGGGGGTTTGATGGCGCATAAGCTACATTGGCTATAATGCGCCTATTCATTTATTATAAAAAGAGATGAAAAAGTTTCATAAATTCAGAATTGATTAAAAAGTCCAGTTTGCTTTAAGAAGTTGAAAAATTCAGAAATATCTGCATTATCTCCAATAAGATTCTCTAAAGTTATTGGTCTACGAAGATTAACAAGTGATAGCACGGTTGAAGTTCTGTCTTGTTCATAGTAAGGGCAGTCAATGAGAATGTGTTTAATACTCAGATTTATATTACAAAGTGGACACTGTGGCGGGTCATTCCCTGTGAGTAAATAAAGGTGGGTCAGATAAGTATGTTCTATTCTTACCCTTGAAAGGACTACCTCTTCTCATCTTGATGTGCGGAAACTGGAGCGCCAAATTTTTGGATCATGTTTAAATTGAAAGAGTTTATTATTAATTTGAGAGTGCCATATTGCTGTCCATTTTGACAGGCATGCAGCCTGAATGGTTAATGCATGGTCTGATGGCGGAACAGGGATATCAGTTAAGTCGAAGCTAGTTGGATTTTTTGCAGCTTTATCAGCCAGTTCATTGCCCAAAATGCCAGAATGAGCTGGAATACAGCAGAAGGTGACCAGTTGATTGCGTTCTTCAATTTGTAGTAATATGCTTTTTATTTCGTCTAGAACAGGGTGTACTTAATCTAAGGGGTTACCAAGATTGAGCTGAGGGAATCAGAGTAAATAACAGATTTTAAAGCACAGCCAGAAGAGAGATTCTGTAAAACTAGTTTGATTGCATATAATTCAGCTGAGAAGATACTGAATTCAGATGGCAAGGATGCTGAAATAACGGTATTTGGAAACACTGCAGCCGCTCCAACGTTTGAATTAGATTTAGAGCCGTCAGTATAAATTGGAGAAAAGTCAAAGTATCTTTGAGTGTGAGCTTCGTGAAGTTGTTTGATATTTGATGTTTGTAAAATGTTCTTTCCCCATTGAGAGAGGTAAGTGTCACAGGTCGGTATAGGAGGTGGAAACCATGGTGGTTGAGTACAAGTTGTTACCTGTTGTACGGAAAGGATGGAAACATTCCAAATTTTCATCAGTTCAAGAATGCGAAGACCAGCTGGCTTTACTATACTTGATTTATTTCTGAAAAGGTTTTCTAATGGTGGATTGAACAGGTATGACTGAGTCGGATGCATGGCACAGCTTTGTATCTTGACTCGAAGCCTCTAAAGATGTTTGACAGCTTGTATCCATGTCAGCTCCTTTTGGCCCTGGGGGTTTATCTTTACCACCCTGGTTACCGGCCCCACCATGGGGAGGCAGGAGCAGTGCCACTTGGCAGCCAAGCATACTGATGAGGGTAAACTAGTCATTTAATTAACTAGTCATTTTATTAACTAGTCAGTTAATAAAAGTATTAAATTAAAGAAAAAGGTACTCTCCTCCTTCTGGGCTCACTTCTTAGTCCTTTTAAGAAAGTAGAGCTACCTAACAGAAAAGTTGATTAAGTAAAAGAGTAAACAATGAAAAACTCAGTTGCAGTAGAGAAAAACCCTCTTTAAACTCACAAGAATCGCTTGGCCATGGAAATGCTTGGCATCCAGGGCCTCAGGATATGGGACTAGGTCATTTGTTGAGGCTACGTTGGAAGGATGCTTTGCAGCATTATCTGCACATTCATTTCCTGGAATACCACTGTGGCCAGGGATCCATGAAAAGATAACAGTTGTCTGATGCTCATGAAGATGCATCAGCTTATGTTTTATGAGCTTTAATAAAGGATAGTTAGGTGGGGAAGTACTTTTCAAAGCTAAAAGAGCACTCTGTGAATCAGTATATATTATACTTTTATTTATTGACAGCAGTCAGATGTTTTTCAGAGCAAGCTTAATGGCATGGAGCTCAGCAGTGTAGCTGCTGCATTCGGTTGGAAGTGAAATTGAAACAGTTGTATTAGGGAAGACAGCAGCTGCACCCACTCGATTGTCAGACTTTGAACCATCAGTATAGATCTTGGTAAAGTGGGGGTACTTTTGTGAGTGTGAAAAATGTAGTTGTTGGATGTTAATATTTGCCATAGAACCTTTACCCCATTACTCACAGTATTCATCAGTATAAGTTAGTCCACGGGGGATCCGGATCTTTTGATTCTCTGAGGATATTATCAAGGTGAATGTTCCAGCTTTCTGTTAGATTCAGCAGCCTGATACTACAGTAGGCTGAATAGGTTTATTTGTATAATAGGTTTCCAACTGATGATCATGCAACAGTGGCCAAACAGGATGAGTGGGCAGGCTTTTAATTTTAGCTGACAAGTTCATCAGCAACATCTTTCTTCTGATCCTAAGTGGAAGTTCATGAGCCTCAACATAAAGACTTTGAACTGGAGATGTTCTATATGCATCTAGGGCTATCCTAAGAGAAGAGTGTTGGATGGGTGCAAGACGGGTCAAGCTGCTCTCCCTTGCTGAGTCATAAACAGGTGCTCCATAGTCTAGCCGAGATCTAATTAGAGATTTATATAAGTGGAGTAGGGTAATCGATTGGCACCCCAAGATGTTATGGAGATGACCTGACCAAGAGTATATTCATTTTCTTTGTGCAAGTGGCTCTTAGATACTTGATATGCTCCTGAAAGTTTAACTTCTTATAAAAAATTAGCCCTAAGAGGCAAGTGTGCGTGTTGTATGAAAAATACATACATAACATGAAAATTTCATTTTATTTAATGTCCATATGAAAAAATTTTGCTCGAGAGAGAGACAAAAATATGAATTTAGTCATATTTTATAATTTTTTTCATAATTCATAATTTTTCATATTACATAATTTTCTTCTATAGCAAATGTTAAAATACTTTTATTTACAATGTCAAAAAAAAAAAAAAAAAGCATGAATACTTACTACAATCACTAATAAAGAAGGAGGCACATTAAGCCCATCAGGTATCATTACAGAACCAAAATTCTTTTTATCCGTTATACTCCAAATAGATATCCAATCAATATCAACAATGGTAATTTCTCCTGGAAGTTCAAGGGTTATATCTTCTCCATGATAATGACTCAGATCATTAATGCTACAGTTGAAAAGTAGCATTCAGTAAGTATACAGCTTAATGGTTTCACCATATATGGTTCAGTATATGGCTAAGTATAAGGATATTATAATTATTATTCAGGTAAAATTATCAAAATTTACTGAAAACAATTCTGTATTGTTAAAGAAAAAATAACTTTCTAAATGAAAATAATTTTTTTATAGTGAAATCTAAAACTCTTAGGATGAAGGATAAGAGAGAAAAAACTGACTGAGCTTTTTTGGTTTGGTTTGGATTTTATTGGCGCATTAGCAACTAAGGCTAATGCGCCAATAAAATAATGCGCCAAGACCAGGTAATATATAAAAATTTAACCTCTCAGTGACCTAATTAGTTAAGACACCATGTCCAGATATATAATAAAAAAAATATCAATAAAAGAAACAACGATAACATATAAATTGTAAATACGAGTAAAAACCTTTATTGATTTAAAAAAGCTAAAAACAGCAGACACATTGTCATTGTCGGATAAAATCTGATTAAGTGTATATGGCTCAGTCAGATAATTAAAAGCGGTAAAACGGATATTGCTAAAATCTCAACAGTCAACTGAAATGTGTCTGATTGTTAAAATTGTGCCACAGGACTCACACATAGGAGGGTCATCAGCCCTCAGCAAAAACGAATGAGTCAGATGACTATGTCCTATGCGGGTTCGGGCAAGAACAACTTCCTCCTTGCGATTCCTGCGCAGACTAGACTGCCACGGTTCAGTTACAGACTTTATACGATATACAGTAAACCCGCGCGAATAGCGGGGGTTACGTTCCTGAGAAATGTCGCGAATACCGAGTTATGGCTCCCATAGTAATAAAGGGGTTCCGTTCCAAAGTATGAAATATATAAGAAAAACTAGTCTAAAATTTTGTCTATGTATGTATTATATGTACCTTCCTAATATGACTATGTACGTAGACAGTACACAGTGAAACGCAAGCATATGGCATCGAAATGAAAATAAGAAACAATTTAATATTAAATGTAATATTTATTAGAAATTTCAAACAAATCTTTCAAACCAGCGCCTTTGCTAGCTAAAAAACTTATCCCACCAGTGCTATCACCAGTTTCGCTAAAGTGTTGATAAAGGAGTTTTGCCTTTTCACGAATGATGAGTGAACTTAATGGAATTTTATTTTGAGTTCGGTCTTCTATCCACAGATTTTAAGCTTTTTCCAATTTAACATCACGAGTTACAGAGCAAATTTTTGAAGCAATTAGTGCGTTTTCACGGACACTACGGCGGATTTTTTCTTCCGATTTTTTGATTGATCGTACCGTTGACTCATCGATTTTATAATGTTTTGCCACTGAGGAGACACTTTCACCATTAGAAATTTTGTCCAATAACTCAATTTTATTCGCTAAGCACCTTCTTTGATATTTTCACATTTTCCTTGTTATTCGTAGCATATTTTTGTACGGGTAAAAAAGAACTTGTCCACAATAAAGGCACTTTCTTCCGTTAACACACTCGAAAAAGTCTGTTTTACACTGCAAAATGGTAGATTTATCACATGTAAGCATATCAATTTATAAATTGATAAATTTATTCAATTTATAAGCATATAAATTAAAAGCAAACGACCAAACCTTCCATGACAAGCGCATAACACATACTGACCAAGGATTAGCGAGAAACATCCATGCTCGCGATTTTGTCACCCTTCTCCCCTACCCACTGAACGCTGTTTTGACCGGGAAAGATAATTTTAGCCATGCCCATGTTTTTTTTATGGCGGAAAATATTCACGGCCCTTTAAAATTCACATTTTTTTAGGTTTCATTTTATATTAAATCAGCGATCGCGAATACAGATACCACGAATAGCGGGGGTTTACTGTAGTTTATTCCCAGTCTGTCTATTCCACGAATCCTGCCACTGGGAATGTATCTTTTGGTGTGTTATTTGCCTGTAGTCTGTATAGGGGACTGATAGGCACCGATTATTATTGGGAATTGCTGATTTGCCTGCGGTGTCAGCCAAATCATTTCCCCTAATCCCAATGTAGCTGGGAATCCAGCAGAAGTGGATATCATATTCACGTTCACGGAGGAAGTGAATCTTCTGCTGAATGCTAGACAGAACTGGAAGAGAATTACATCTCACAGTTATTAAAGCCTCTAACACGCTGAGAGAGTCGGAATATAAAATGAACCATTGGTATTGGCATTCACTAATGTGATCCAAGGCTAACACTATAGCGTGCAGCTCTGCAGTAAAAATGCTGCATTCAGAGGGAATCTGCTCCGATGTCGTGGTGTCTGTGAAGGCAGCAGCAGATACCACATATGATTCCGACTTCGAGCCGTCTGAGTAAACTGGCGTGAAGTAAGAATGTTCAGCTCGGTGTGCTGAATAAAGCTGCAGGTAGACAGACGATGGATTGCCCGACTTACCCCAATTTCAAAGGGACAAGTAACATGCCGGGACATGAGCATGCCAGGGTGGAAGGGGTTGCTTGGTGTTTGGGCAACCTTGTCTACCTTGATATTAAGTTCTTTGAGTAGCTCTTGGAGACGAATACCAAAAGGACGATTGGCCACGTAGGATGGTCTAGCAGGGATTTCAGTTTTAAAGCGTAGTTTAGAGACAACTGCTTACGTCAAAGCGATAACGGCGGTTCATTTCCTTCGACGTATAAGCTCTGGACTGGAGATGTTCGATATGCTCCAATAGCGATACGGAGAGCAAGATGATGGACAGGATCCAGCCAACGAAGTACACTGTCTCTGGCCGAAATGTATACCAGGGACCCGTAATCTAGTCTGGATCGTACAAGTGCACGGTAAATGCGTAGTAGGGTGCATCGATCCGCACCCCAAGATGTAGAGGAAAGAGAGCGCAGAATATTCAGCCCTCTTGTGCACTTTGTGCGGAGTTGACGGATGTGATCAAGAAAGGTCAACTTTTTATCAAATATGAGTCCCAAAAATTTTGTGTCCGCCGCTACTGGAATAGCATTTTGTCCGAGCCTTAATTCGGGTTCAGGATGAAGATTACACTTACGACAAAAGTGTATGCAAACGGTCTTCTCCAGCGAGAACCTGAAGCCATTAGTAAGTGCCCAGGAATTGAGGCGATCAATGGCTTTTTGCAGTTGTCTTTCAATAACCCTCATGTTGCATGACTGACAAAATATGCTAAAGTCATCAACATAGAGGCACTGTTTACGGTTGGAGGAAGTTGTTCTGTGACGGAATTTACTTTGATGGCGAAAAGCGTGACACTTAAAACTGATCCCTGTGGTACTCCCACATCTTGGCTAAAGGAACAAGAGAGTGAGGCTCCCACACGAACTTGGAAAGATCGATTGGCTAAAAAGTTTTTAAAAAAAAACTTTTTAGCCAATCAGCAGCTATGCAGATCTTTTAAGATGCCAAATCACCAAGTTGTGTCATACGCTTTATCCATGTCAAAGAACACTGAGACCAAGTGTTTGCGTTTTAGGAAAGCATCCCGGATGGATGTTTCCAATCTAATAAGATGGTTCAAAGTGGACCGGTTCCTTCGGAAGCCGCACTGGATGTTGGAGAGAAGGTCATTTGACTCTAAATACCAGATTAAATGAAAATTAACCATTCTCTTCAGGATTTTGCACAAACAGCTAGTCAGAGCAATAGGACGATAATTTCTAGTGACTTTTGGATCCTTTCCTGGCTTAGCAAAGGCAAGAACGGTTGACTTGCGCCAGGAATCCGGAAACTGCCCTTGAATAAAGAGTCTGATATATAGAAGGAGCAGATAATCCATAGATTTTGTTGAAAGATGCTTAATCATTTCATAATGGATGCCATCTGGTCCAACAGCACTTGCTTTGGAAAGAGTGAGGGCTCTTTTCAGTTCCTGTATAGTAAATGCCTCGTTGTAGGGATAAAGGCTCTTAGACTTAAAATGAAGCGCCTGTTTTTCTATTTGATTTTTCAGGACCAGAAACTCTGGGGAATACGATGATGTTGCAGAGATGTTAGCGAATGTTTCCCCAAGAGAATTGGCTATTGCAGTTGGATCTGCAATAGTGCATCCATTATAATCTAGGATTGAAGAAGGGTGGGTTGTATATTTTCCCTTCATTTTCCGGATTCTATCCCAGACCAACTTAGTACTAGTGGACTGAGTAATTGATGAAGTAAAATTGATCCACGATTCCTTTCGACTCTGACGACGGATGTAGCGTTCTTTGGCTCATGCGCGTTTAAAGGCGATAAGATTAGTCGTGGTAGGATATCTGCGGAATATCCCTCACGCTTTGTTTTGAGCCTTTTTTGCTACTGTGCATTGGGAATTCCACCAAGGTTTGGGAAATTGTGGAAACTGGCCAGATGTTTTTGGAACAGCATTTCTGCTTGGACAATGATTTCGGTGATGTACATTATTGCATCATTGATAGGCTCCTGACTGACTGTACTTAGGTCAAAATTTGCCTATTGTTGGAAGGCAGTCCAGGCAGCCTAATCAATCTTCCACCGTGGTAACCTGAAAGGAAGACACGGTCTCCCACTGTGTAATGAGGTTATCACAGGGAAGTGATCACTTCCGTATGGGTTCTCATCCACTTCCCAAGTGAAAGAAGGGAGTAGAGAAGGGGAGCAGATAGAGAGATCACTGGCAGAAAAAGTACGGTTAGGCATGTGGAAGAAGGTGTTTGTTCTAGTATTTAGAAGGGAAAGGTCATTGTCATTTTGTATACGCTCTATGACTCGTCCCCTTCCATTCATGTTAGCACTACCCCACAGGGTGTTATGTCCCGAAAAGTAAGAAAGGGGGAGGCAACTGCATTACAAGATCATCAAGGTCTTCTTGGGAGATGTTAGTCCCAGGTGGCAAATAAATAGAACAAACGGTTAATAAAAAAAAAAAAAATTAATGCGAATTGCAAGAGCCTCTATGCTAGTTGTAATTAGCAAGAGCTGAACTGGGGTCTGGTTGTTCACAAGGATAGCCACTCCTCCGTGAGCAGCACCATCTGCAATTCTATCCTTGCGAAAAATTCTGATGTTATGCATTGTGGGATCATCTTTTGCCTTTAGATAAGTCTTTGCAAGCAAAAGCAAACTGGCTCATGCTTTTGCAGGAGGGCCTTGATGTCATGAGTATTTCTCCGGAATCAACGCCAATTCCACTGTAGGAATTTAGCCATTATTTAGGCTTGGTGGGTCCATCAGGTGGCTTCCGAGGTGCTGAGGGCTTACTTTTTTCAGTCTTGGATTTATCTTTTTTTGGGAAGAATGGACGCTGTCCCGTGTCCATTTCTTCCTCCGCAAAGAGTTCCAAGACTGATTCATCCGTTACCTCCTTGTGCTCCAAATCCATTGTTTCTGTTATTACTGTTGGCTCTTTACCACTTGGTTTAGGTAGTGGTGGAGCACTAGTAGGTACGGATATAGGAGTGGCAGCTGACTGCATTTTTTTGGTGAGCTTTTGTGAACTGAATAAATAGCGTGCAATCGGAGTGAATGACTCTCTTGGTGGTACAGTCATCTCAGTTTGCGTACCGATAGTGCACTTCGCAGAAACCTTCTGGGCATATGAAGGCTTCCCGCTATTTATTGGTTGCATGCGTTTTCTAGCCTCTGGGTAGGAGATATTCAGCTCTGTTTTTAATTTTTGGATCTGTTTTTCATCCTTCCACCGCTGGCATGCTCTGGAGTAGGCAGGGTGCTCTCCTTGGCAATTTATACAGATCGGTTTGGAAGCTGAACATTCCCTGCTCTCGTGATCTTTCGAACCGCATCGAACAGAGGCAGGGTTACCACGACAAGCCGTCTTTGAGTGGCCGTATTTTTGGCATTTAAAACACCTCAGTGAGTTTGGGATGTAAAGCCTCACTGGGCAGTTTAAATACCCTGCCTTGATGGAACTTAGAGGCTGTGGGGTGTTAAATGTTATGATGAGAACTCGGGTAGGGACAAGATTCCCATCCTTCCGCATTGATATTCTCTTGACAGCCGTCACTCCTTGGTCTTTTAGTTCAGAGCAGATCTCTTCTTCAGAGACATGAAGAAGATCCCACTCTGAAATGACACCTCGTGAAGAGTTCAAAGTTTTGTGGGGTGTTACACTGATCGGTATTCCCCCTATGGATGTCACATTCAGGATTCTTTCTTCTTGCTTTGTACATGAAGCTTCGATTAAAAGATTGCCAGAACGCAGCCGTTTTACTGATTTTGGTGATCCTGCCAACCCTTCTAATCCTTTCTGGATAAAGAAGGGTGACATCTTCCCAACTGACTGCTCTCCGGTAGAATGGAGAATGAGGAAAAGCTGTGTTATAGATGGTGTTTTATCCTCAGTTCTTGCTCTTTTTGCAGAATTGCTCTCAATCTCATCTGATCGATTAGGTAGGGGCCTTGTTGGGGCCCCAGAAGAAATTGGATTTAAATTACTCATAACAGTAAAGAGAGAGTGTCTGATGCCCAAGTACCTCACCCACCACGGAACCCTACGAGGGGATGCCCACTCGTGAACTAGCAGGTACTGCGTACACGAATGGGACGCCGAGTTCGCTTAGGAGCACCATACCCACATTACCAATGTCTTTATCCCGTCCCAGGACCATAGGGAGGGAGACTTATTGGAACGCAGTTGACCCTAGCAGTAAAAAACCACCCGCCGATTGATCCCAGTCGGGCCAGTCCGGGACCTCCCGTCTTGTCGAAGCAGGGGCCAAAGTGGTGTATTAAGGCTGGGCCCCTCAACCACTAGGATCCCCCCTTTCCAAAGTCAACGGGTTGCGGCGCACGGCTGCACACGCCGGATTCCAATGATGTAACCCTGGAACCAAGGTATGGGCGTTAGATCCCAGTGATGCTAATCTGGAAAACCAGCAGCATCACTGGGAGGTCCCCTCACGACGTACAGGTGCCCAAGTCGAGGGGACTGACTGAGCTTCAGGTGAAACTAATATTCATGTTTTGAGTCATGTGACTTTCAGCTAATCTTGTGGTTTGTGTCCTGAGGTCACGACAATTAAATAGGGAATGAAGAGACTATTATCAATACAAAATTCTCAAAATAAAAAAAACAGAAATATCATGAATGCATGTCTTATATTTGGATAAAAATAACAGTAATGAAGAATGAAATATTAATTAAAAGCAATGTGCAATGATATAAATAAACATACATGGAAAAAAAAAATTAAATTGAGAGAGAGAGAGAGTTGTTGTTGTTGTTGTTATTATTAAATTTAATGACACAAGGACTACGAAATCTGAATTGTGTCAGTTATTAATTTATTTCTTATATCCATATACCTCTTAACAATTTAATTATATACTTGCATATAGGCCAGTACAATTTAAGCATGTTTACAGTTCTTCTATGTTTACATGATTTCCAAGAAAATGGGATAAAATCTGGGATTTGTTTAATTTGCTGAATGACTGAAAGGTGCTAGAACGAATTGATAAGTAAAGAGGACAGTCTACAAGAGAGTGGTGAACTGTAAGTTGGGTCTGACAGGATGTGCACTAGGGTGGATCTTCTCACAATAATAAAAACAGATGTGTAATATCAACATGTCAGGGAAAATACTAGAGAAAAGAATATCCTAGACCTCATCATCACACATGAATCAGATGACATAACAGGGCTGACAGTAGAGGAACCAGTAGCAGGAAGTGATCACGGAGTTCTACGGTGGATGATGACGAGAGAGGTAGCAGAAGTAAAAGGCAAAGGAATGGGTTTTAATTTCAGAAAAGGAAATTACGATGCCTTAAGGTACTACATGGCCTCTATTAACTGGGTAGATATCGCGCAGAGAATGAATACAATTGAACTGTGGTACGCTTTTAAAACATTAATCACAGATGCCTTGAATGCGTATATACCATTAAAAAAATACTCCACGAGGAGGGTTCCAAGTTGGATGACTAGTGAAGTTGCCGCATTACTTGAGCAGAAAAAGGTGGCATGGAAAGGTTACAGAACAATAAAAAGTACTGAAGCCTATAACAGCTACAAGGTGATGTGTAATAGAGGCACAGAAAAGGTTCGACAGGCAAAGGCAGTTTATGAGAAATCACTAGCAAACAGAGCAAAGAGGGGGGATAAAGAATTCTTCACATATATAAATGCCAAGAAGAGCAGGACAAACCAGATCGGACCTTTATGTAAGGGAAAGGGGATAGTAATAAATACACCAGCTGCCGTTGCAGATGAACTCAACAGTTATTTTGCATCGATATTTACAAATGAAAAGTCTTTTGTGACAAAGGGAAATTGTGGGAGCGAAGTTAAAAAATATGTAATTAATGATATTGAAATTTCGCAAGATTATTTAATGAAAAAACTTTCGAGCCTACAGACCAGTAAGGCTCCTGGAGTTGATGGAATATACCCTATAATCTTAAGAGAGGCGGCAAGCGAGTGCATTGAACCATTGAGGCTAATTATGCGAGCATCATTAGACTCTGGGGAGATTCCCTTGGATTGGAAAAGTGCAAATGTATCTCCCATACATAAGGGTGGCTCTAAAAGTGAAGTTGGAAATTATCGACCTGTCAGTCTGACTTCAGTAGTAGGGAAAATCATGGAGGCAATGATCAAGGGTGGAATTCAGGATCATTTGGATCGAATTGAAATTCTCAAGGATACTCAGCATGGTTTCGTAAAGGGAAAATCATGTTTAACAAATCTGGTTCGCTATTTAGAAAGGGTCACTCACGAGCTGGATTTAGGGAATAATTTCGACATTGTTTATTTAGATTTCAGCAAAGCTTTTGACTCAGTCCCACATGAGCGGTTGCTTTATAAGCTGGAACAGGTTGGAATCACTGGGAAAATCCTTAGATGGATAGAAGGATGGCTTCAGGGCAGGAGGCAGAGGGTTGTGATAAATGGCTATTCCTCAGATTGGGTTGATGTAAGAAGTGGGGTTCCCCAAGGATCAGTATTAGGACCACTGTTGTTTTTAATTTTCATAAACGACACTGATGAAGGGATAGAGGGCGTGATGTCTAAATTTGCAGATGATGTTAAAATTGGGAGAGTAGTTAATGATCACTGTCAAGCTGAGCTTCTTCAGAGAGACCTAGATAGACTTCAGGAATGGTCAGAAAAATGGCAGCTGTGCTTTAATCCAACAAAGTGTAAGGTATTACACCTGGGAAACAGTAATCCCAAAAAAACTTATTCACTTGGTGGAGTTCAACTAAAGCCAGTACTGGAGGAAAGGGACTTGGGTGTTACGATACGGTCAGACATGAAATTCTCTGAGCATTGTAAACAGGTTGCAAGGAAGGCCCATGGTGTCCTATCGATGATCTATCGAACTTTTGCAAGTAGAGATAGGGACGTGATAATCCCATTATATAAGGCTTATGTTAGACCACACTTGGAATACTGTGTTCAAGTATGGACACCGCACCTGAAGAAAGACATCGAGCTTCTTGAAAGGGTGCAAAGAAGGGTAACTCGCCTGGTGAGATCGGCAAAAGGGCGTCCTTATGAAGAAACACTTCGAATATGTGGGTTGCAGAGTTTGGAAACTAGACACCTTAGAGGAGATTTGATTGAGGTGTTTAAGGCTCTGAGAGGCATCAGTAAAATGAATGAGGACAAAATTTTCAAGATTATAAATGATGCTAGAACTAGGGGACATAAATTCAAGTTACGGGGGGAAATGTTTAGATTGGATTGCAGGAAGTTCTATTTTAGCCAGCGAGTTATAAATTACTGGAATAAGTTGCCTTCATGGGTGGTAGAGGCCGACAGTTTGGGGAAATTCAAAGGGCATCTGGATAGTACTTTCGGGTAAGGGAAGCACATAGGATGATAGGTTTAATTTCCTTTTTATTTATTTTTTATTTTATTTTTTTATTTATTAATTATTATTATTTAGTTATTTTTTTTTTTTTTTGTTTTTATCATTGTTTTGTTCGGATTTTTTTTTTTTTTTTTTTTTTTTTTTTGGCTGGTGCAGCATAAGCCATAGGCTTTCTTGCACCATGCGGCCGTTACTAATACTAATACTAATACTAATATGAGTATGCCCAATTCTCAGTCTTGCCAATGCCACTTCTCATCTATTTTATCTGAATCCAGACAGCCACAACTCTTGGTTCTTGTTTGATCTGGTAAAGTTTGTTGTTGCTATTAGTTTGTGAGATTTGTGACCAGTTTTCATAACATGCCTTGTGAATTACAGGTTTGTAATCTGTATATAGAACCTGAATGAGGTGTGCGGATGTGGTAAGAGGTTGTATAGTGGCAAGATCAGCAGACTCATTTCCCAGAATTCCTCAATGTCCCAATGCCCAACAAAATGTTACTGATTGATTGGACCCTTTTGCATGACAGTAACTGATAGTGAATAGGTTTTGATGTTGGATGACAGGCAGAAAAATTCTCCCTTATGGCAAAGACTGCACTGAGAGAGTCAGTATAGATTAGGGCCGGTGTGTGTGTGTGTGTGTGTGTGTGTGTGTGTGTGTGTGTGTGTGTGTGTGTGTGTGTGTGTGTGTGTGTGTGTGTGTGTGTGTGTGTGTGTGTGTTTAATGGTGCATAAGCTACACTGACTATAGTATGCCTGACCATAGATATGTGTTAGGAAATAATTCAGAATTGAAGACATGGCATTTCATTTTAGAAAAACTATTCAGAATCGATGATATATTCCAATTTTTTTCAGAAAGCTGAAAAGTTCATTAATATTTGCCTGATCGCTAATAATATGCTCTAGTCATCTTGGTTGTTGAAGATTTGTTAGAGAAAGCAGGACTGATGTGCTGTCCTGCTGATAATGAGGACAGTCAATAAGAATATGTTTGACTGTTAGTTGTGCTGAGCAGTGTGGACACTGAGGAGGATCATCACCCAATCAGTGCAAGTACCACTTCTTCCCTTCTTCCCATCTGGATGCTTAAGTGCCAAAATTTTGGTTCCTGCTTCAACTGAAAAAGATTATTATTAGTATGGGTGTGCCAATGCTGCTGCTATGATGACATTATAGTCCTAGGCTGGAATATGGACAGGGGTCAAATCTAAAGTTGACAGATTTTTTGCAGATATATCTGCCAGTTCATTTCCCTTTATCCCTGAATGTGCTGGAATAATCCAACAAAAGTTCACT
The DNA here is from genome assembly GCF_048544385.1 of Mastigoproctus giganteus. Taxonomy (NCBI): domain Eukaryota; kingdom Metazoa; phylum Arthropoda; class Arachnida; order Uropygi; family Thelyphonidae; genus Mastigoproctus; species Mastigoproctus giganteus. The sequence goes on from NC_143579.1 coordinate 159,404,359, forward strand.
AAGTGTTGACAATGTTCAATTTCTAACAGCAAATTCCTGATTTAGTTTAAAACAGGGTGATTCGTATTAGAAGGGATTTCACATTGCTCTAATTGAGCTGAGAGATTCTGTGTAAATTAAATATGTTGGAGATGGGTAAATTTTATTCAAATTTTCGAGAGCTTTTATTTTTTTTTATGTGAACCCCAAACACGAGAGGGATTAGAACCTATAGTACTTAGTACCGTGCTTGGGTTTGAGGTTAAGAAGACGAAAGAAGATATTTGTTGACATTGGACTTGAACTTCTGTAGATTGTAATTTTCAGGAAATACGTATGAAGGAAGGTTGTTCCAGAAAACGGCAGTTGAATGAATAAATGAAGAAGATGAAAAGTTGGTTCTGTGGGTTTGAAGTTGGACAGTAAATGGATGTTGGCTAGTGGCGGCACGTGTTCGGACTGTTTTGAAAGAGAGAGCAGGAATTATAGAAGCCAATTCAGAAGAACAGTGCCCATGGAAGTATCTGTAGAAGAGGCATGCAGCAGAAACAGTACGTCTATGAGAAAGCGAGTGGAGAGACTATGTTACAGATGAATCATTAATTAACCTGACTGCCCTCTTCTGAATGGAATCAAGAAGCCTGAGAGAGGTTTTGGGGGCACCACCCCAAATGTGGGAACAATATTCCATGGAAGGGCGGATTTGAGATTTATACAGAGTGAGCAGCTGTTTGGAAGAAAAGTAACGGGCAAGAGCGAAAGAGAAAACCAAGTTTTTTAGATGCAGAGGAAGCAATATTTGTAATGTGCTTGTGCCAAGAGAGATTAGAAGTCAGGGTAATCCCCAAAAGAGATATATCATTTTGCCTAGAAATCGGAGTGTCACTAAAGATAAGCATAGGAGCAGAAGAATCCTTTTTGCGAGATATAAGATAAGACTGAGTTTTAGAAGGGTTGAAATCACTAAGTTGTCTTTGCCCCACTGGAGAATTACCTGAAGATCGGCATTTAAGGAATTGGTAGCAGATTTTCGAGAAGTTCAAGCTGATTGAGCAGGACAAGGTTTCTCAAAATGGAAAGTGGAATGCAATGTGCTATCATCGGCAAAACTATGGATAGGATTTCCAGTCAATGGAAGAAGGTCATTGATATACAAGAGGAAAAGAGTGGGGGAAAGAACTGAACCTTGGGGGACACCGGCATTAGTGGAGAAGTTAGAAGACAGAGAGCCATCTACCATCACCCTCAGTGAGCGATCAGAGAGAAAACTGGATAACCAATTATTAAAAACAGTTGGCAAACCATAAGATGGAAGCTTGTTTAGAAGACCTTTATGCCAAACACGATCAAAAGCCTTTGAGATGTCAAGAGCAACTACTTGTGTTTCACCGAACCTTTCCATTGAATTAGTCCATAAATGGGTAACATAAGCCAGAATATCTCCAGTGGATCGACACTGACGGAATCCATACTGGTGATCGTTAATCAGACGGAAGGTTTCTAGGTAGTTTAAGAGTTGGCGGTTAATTGATTTCTCCATTACTTTAGAAAGAGTAGAAGTAATTGCAATGGGACGATAATTGGATGGGAGGGATTTGTCACCCTTTTTAGGAACTGGCTGGATATGAGCAAATTTCCAAGCAGAAGGAAAAACACCTTTGGAATAAGAAAGTGAAAAAAGGTGGCAAAGAATAGGAGTAAGTTCAAGAGCACAGGTTTTGATTTGATTTGATTTGATTTTGTTTTTTTTTGGCGCAAAAACAGCAGGGTTATAGTGCGCCAGGAAAAAGTTAAAATATAAAAAGGTAGGACTGGTAATTTGTAAAAAAGTTATTTCGTCTTAAGGTGCATACAGTCATAAAATCAGTTCAATGACAAAAGCAAATTGTATATTTCATATGAGTGTATACAAATTGAACGACTTTAAAAATTTAAAAACTGCTGACACATTGTCGTTGTCATTTAAAATCTGACTGAGTGTATACGGCTCAGTCAGATGGGTAAAAGCAGTAAAACGAGCATTTATAAAACTGGAACAATCACATAAAATGTGTTCGACGGTTAAAACGGTGTCGCATTGCTCACACATAGGAGGGTCATCAGCCCTCAGCAAAAAGGAGTGTGTCAAATGACAGTGTCCTATGCGGAGCCGAGCAAGAACAACTTCCTCTTTGCGATCTCTGCGTAAGCTGGACCGCCAAGGATGGATCACAGGCTTAATTCGACATAGTTTGTTTGTAGTAACCAGGCGATGCCACGAATCTTGCCACTGAGATTGAAGGTTACTACGAATCACTTGCCTGTAGTCTGTATAGGGGACTAACAGGTCAAGATTATCCGTCAGGGCTGTCGATTTGGCTGCAGTGTCAGTCAAATCATTTCCTCTAATCCCGATGTGACTGGGGATCCAACAGAAGCGGATATCGAATCCACTTGCATCGAGGCTGTATATTATCTGCTGGATTCGGGACAGGGTTGGATGATTGGTGTGTGACATCGCAGATAAAGCCTGTAGTGCACTCATTGAGTCGGCATATATAATACACCGTTGGTAATGGTGTTTTCTTATGTGATCTAGAGCTAACTCTATGGCATGCAGCTCTGCAGTGTAAATGCTGCAGTCAAGGGGTATCTGCTCTGATATGGTATTATTTGGAAAGACAGCAGCAGATCCCACATACGATTCTGACTTCGAGCCGTCTGTGAAAACTGGCAAGAAGTCAGAATGTTCTGCACGGTGTTGTCAATAGAGCTGAAGGTAGACAGAAGGCGGAGTATTAGACTTCGTCGCAAGTTTGAGCGAGAAGTCACATGCTGGTGTTTGTGCATGCCAGGGTGGAAGAGGCTCCTTTGGTGATCGAGCAACCCTGTCTACCGAGATGTTAAGCTCATTGAGTAGCTCATGAACACGAATGCCGAATGGCCGATTGGCAGTGCGTCGTGTGTTATAAAGATTTTGCCATCGTGGCTCGAAAACGGATGTCCACGTGGGATGGTCCGGCAGGGACTTCAGCTTGAAGGCATATTGCAGAGACAACTGCATTCGCCGAAGTGACAAAGATGGTTCATTTGCTTCGGCATACAGACTTTGGACAGGCGAAGTTCTAAAAGCACCGGTAGCAATGCGGATGGCTTGATGATGGACGGGGTCAAGCCAACGAACAGCGCTATTTCTGGCAGATGCATATACCTGAGACCCATAGTCTAGTTTTGAGCATACAAGTGCACGGTACAGACGTAGGAGAGTGCATCGGTCTGCACCCCAAGAGGTAGAAGAGAGAGAGCGGAGGATGTTAAGCCCTCTCGTGCACTTTGTGCGTAGCTGACGAATGTGTTGGACAAATGTCAGCTTTTTGTCAAAAATGAGTCCCAGGAATTTCACCTCTGATACAACTGGAATGGTGCTTTGTCCAAGTCGTAATTCAGGTTCGGGGTGGAGGTTACGTTTGCGACAAAAATGTACGCAAACGGTCTTCTCCGGCGAGAACCTGAAACCATTGGCCGTGGCCCAGGAGTTAAGACGGTCAATAGCTTGTTGCAGTTGTCTCTCAATAGCCCTCATATTGCATGATTGAGAGAATATGCTGAAGTCATCGACATAGAGTGCACTGTTTATAGTTGGAGGAAGTTGTTCAGAAATAGAATTTATTTTAATGGCAAAAAGCGTGACACTTAAGACAGATCCTTGTGGTACCCCCTCCTCTTGGCAGAAGGGCCGCGAAAGGGAGGATCCTACACGAACTTGGAAATAACGGCAGGATAAAAAATTTTTAATAAAAATTGGAAGGTGGCCTCTTAGACCGAGGTTGTAAAGGTCTTTTAAAATAGCAAATCTCCAAGTTGTGTCGTACGCTTTTTCCAAGTCAAAGAAGATGGACATGAAGTGTTCTCTTTTTAGGAAAGCATCTCGGATAGATATTTCCAGTCTAATTAAGTGGTCCAGTGTGGACCTGTTTCTTCGGAAGCCGCACTGAAAGCGGGAGAGAAGGTCGTTCGATTCTAAATACCGTAAGAGACGGGCATTGACCATTCTCTCCAATATTTTGCACAGACAGCTGGTCAGAGCAATGGGACGATAGTTTTTTGGACATATAGGATCCTTTCCTGGCTTAGCAAAAGCAAGAATAGTTGCCTTGCGCCAGGTATCCGGAAAATGCTCTTCAAGGAAGATTCTGTTGTATAGGAAGAGCACATGGTCCATGGATTCTGTTGAAAGATGTTTGATCATTTCATAATGGATGTTGTCTGGTCCAGCAGCCGTAGCCTTTGTACGGGCGAGTGCTGTTTTCAGCTCATTGATATTAAATGGCCCATTGTATGGGTGGGAACACATCGATGTGAATTTAAGGGCATGATTTTCAATGCTGTGCTTTAGGACCAGAAACTCTGGGGAGTAAGATGACGTTGCAGAGATGTTAGAAAAAGTTTCCCCAAGAGCATTGGCTATTGCAGTAGAGTCTGCAATAGTACATCCATTATATTCAAGGACCGATGAGGGGTGTGCTGTGTATTTTCCCTTCATTTACCGGATTTTTTCCCAAACCACCTTAGTACTGGTCGTTTGGGTAATGGATGATGTGAAACGGATCCACGATTCCCTTTGACTCTGACGGCGGATGTAGCGTGCTTTGGCTCGGGCACATTTAAAGGCTAATAGGTTGACTGTGGTAGGATATCTTCGAAATATCCCCCAAGCCTTGTTTTGAGCCTTTTTAGCTGCTGTGCATTCTGAATTCCACCATGGCTTTGGAAAGGGAGGAAACCGGGTGGATGTTTTTGGAATTGCAGTTGCAGCTGCATGGACAATATTTTCTGTTATGTACGTAACTGCATCATTGATAGGCTCCTGACTGACTGCAGAGTTGTCAAATTTTGCCAGGTGTTGAAAGGCACTCCAGTCAGCTTGATCAAACTTCCACCGCGGTAACCTGACAGGAAGACAAGGTCTCCCAGTAATTAAGGTGGTTATCACGGGGAAGTGATCACTTCCATACAGGTTCCCTTCTACCTCCCAGGTAAGTGACGAGAGAAGAGAAGGCGAGCCGATAGAAAGATCAATGGCAGAAAACGTACGGGTAGGCATGTGGAAAAAGGTGTTTGTTCCCACATTAAGAAGGCAGAGGTCATTGTCAATAAGCATACGCTCTATGACTCGTCCCCTTCTATTAATGCTAGCACTACCCCACAGGGTGTTATGTCCATTAAAGTCCCCAAGAAGTAAGAAAGGGGAAGGCAACTGCATTACAAGATCATCAAGGTCTTTCTGGCAGATGTCAGTACCAGGTGGCAGATATATAGAGCAAACGGTTAGTAAAAACCCCACTGTTATTCGAATTGCTACTGCCTCTATGTTGGTAGTAAGTTGCAGATGCTGAAAAGGGGTATGGTTGCCCACAAGGATTGCGACTCCTCCATGAGCGGGGCCATCCCCAGTTCTATCCTTGCGAATGATAGTAACGTTGTGCATCCTGGGGTCATCATTTGCCCTTAGGTAAGTCTCCTGTATACAAAAGCAAGATGGTTTGTGCTTTTGCAGGAGTGCCTTGATGTCTTCTGCATTTTTCCGGAATCCACGACAATTCCATTGTAGGAATTTAGCCATTATTTTGACTTGGTGTTTCCTTCAGGCGGCTTCCGAGGTGCTGAGGGCTTATTTTTGTCAGTCTTAGCTTTATCCTTCCTGGGGAAGTATGAACGCTGCCCCGTGTCCATATCCTCCTCAGTAAAGAGTTCCAAGACTGCTTCGTCCTGTACCTCCTTCTCCTCAACATCCATTTTTTCCTGAGAACTAGGATGTACGTCAGATTTCTTATTCTTTTCTCCAGAAACTGATTTTCTAATTGGTGGGGCACTAGGAGGTACAGATATTGGAGTGGCAGCTGATTGGTCTTTTTGTGCAGGTTTTATTGAACTTAACAGGTAGCGAGCAATAGGAGTGAATGACTCCTTTGGTGGTATGGTCATTTCGGTCTGAGTTCCGATGGAACAACTCCCAGCTACCTTCTGAGCGTAGGTTGGTTTATTTATATTTATAGGTTTCACCGTTTTCCTTGCCTCTTGATAAGATATGTTCAACTCTGCCTTAAGTCGCTGAATTTCTTTTTCTTGTTTCCACCTCTGGCATGCCCTTGAGTAGGCCGGGTGTTCTTGTTGGCAGTTAATGCAGGTTGGTTTTGCAGCTGAGCATGAAGTTGTTTCGTGGTCCTTTGCGCCACACCGAGCGCATACAAGGGTTCCACGACAAGCCATCTGTGAATGTCCGTATTTCTGGCACTTAAAGCACCGTAACGGATTTGGGATATACGGACGCACTGGGCAGTTAATATAGCCAGCTTTAATTTCATGAGGAATAGTTGGTGAATTGAATGTTAAGATGATATTTCTAGTGGAAACTAATTTTCCATCCCTACGCATGGATATACGTTTAGCAGCTGTCACTCCCTGGGGTTCTAACTCTGAACAGATTTCCTCTTCAGTTACATCCATCAGATCCCATTCCGCGATAACACCACGGGATGAGTTCAGTGTCTTGTGGGGGGTTATGGTGACAGGCATTCCCCCGATAGATGTAGCACGGAGGAGCTGTTCTGAGTGTATATCACTTCTGGTTTCTACAAGTATGTCACCAGAACGAAGCCATTTGACAGACTTAGGAGAGCCTGCCAACCCTTCCAAACCCTTCTGGATAAAGAAGGGTGACATTTTTCCTATAGGCTTCTCACTAGTTGAGTGAATTCTCAGGAACCGAGGTGTAGGACCTGATATAACCTCCTTTTTCTGTCTTTTTGCAGAAGTGACGTTCTCTTGGTCTACGGTAAAGTTTTCAGTTAGGGACCGGGTTGGGGCCCCAGAAGAAATTAATTTATCAGGATTCATGCAGTTTTTTAAGTGGTTCAGTGCCCAGGCTCCCCACCCACCATGGAGCCCAAAGGGACGCCCACTACCCGGCATGCAATAAATGCGCTCGGGAGTGGAACGCCAGGGCTACCCAGACACCATACCCGCACCGCCGCCAGCCTGAATCCTGTCCCTCGGACCATGAGGGTAGGGGCATGGCATTGACATGGTTGACCCTCGCAGGCGAGCCTACTAGTCGATTGATCCTAGCCGGGCCTTCCAGGACCTCCCGTCTTGTCGAAGCAGGGGCCAAAGTGGTGTATTGAAGCTGGGCCCCTCAACCACCAGGATCCCCCTTTCCGAATTTCCACGGGTCGCAGCGCACGGCAAACACGCCGGATTCCATTGATGTAAGCCTGGAACCTGGGCTGTGGGCGTTGGATCCCAGTGACGCTAGTCTGGAAGTCCAGCAGCGTCACTGGGAGGTCCCCTCACCACGTACAGGTGCCCACATCGAGGGGACAGGTTTTGAGAACAAGTGGAGAAATACCATCAGGACCTGGAGCTTTCTTAGCATCAAGATTCATCAAAATCCTTCTGATATCCTTTTGATGGAAGACCACAGGAGGCATTGAATGGAGCATGTTGGGAATGGTGGGAGGTGTTTTACCAAGATCATTAATACATGAGCTGGAAGAAAAATGGGATGCTAGCAGGTCAGCTTTATCCTTGGCTGAAGTGGCAACAGAACCATCTGGTTTGGACAGAGGTGGGAGCAAAGATGGCAGAATGCTCGGCTACCATTAGGGCAAGAAGCAAGTTTTCTACTCTTAGCCTGTTCAAACTCTAGTTTGGACTAATTAATAACTGCTTTACAACTGTTGCGAGATTTGGTGTAGGCAGAAAATGAAACTGAAGAATTAGAAACAAGCCAATCACGATATGCAACATTCTTCTCTTGGACAGCCTTAGCACATTTATTGGAAAATCAAGGTTTAGATAAAGGACGAGATTTTAAAGTGGAGTGTGGGATAAGGGATTCCATTCGTGCAAGAATAATTTCACTGACACGATCTGAGCAAACATTGACATCAGAAGTTTTGAAACAGTAATCCGACCAAGGAAAAGAAGTCTCGCAGGTCATCCCATTTTGCATTCTTGTAATGCCAAACAACACGTGGTTGGGAATAGCCATGAGATAAAGGTTCCATTGGAGAAGAGACAATCACCAAGTTGTGATCTGAAGTGCCTAAAGGACCTCTCACTTCGACCGTGTACTTAGAAGGGTTGTTTGTGAGAAAAAGATCAAGCGTATTGGCTGTATGATTAGGATTGTCCGGTATTCTTGTAGGTAAATGAACAATCTGTGCTAGGTCATTAGTAATTGCAAAAGCCTCAGCATCTCGACCTGCTGGGTCGGTGTGACTAGAAAACGGAAGCCAGCTGGAGTTGTGAACATTAAAATCACCAAGGAAAATTACTTCACTGTTAGGAAAGTTGGACTGGAGAAAGTCAAGTTCCAAAGAGAGGAAGTCAAAGAGCTCCAAGTGATTAGTGGAGTTGGGAGAACGGTAGAGACAACAGATGAATTTGACACAATGAGGTAGAGAGATTTTAAGCCAGAGAAGATCAAAGAGAGGAGATTCCAAATTGCCAAATCTCTGACAGGGAATATCAGAACGGACATATGCACAAGTACCACCTTTGAGGAGAAAGGAATCACACAGCGAATAATTTGGGCATCTGAGATGAGCACTAGATGAATCAACCGATAACTGAGATTCTGTCAGAAAAAGTACATGGGGTTTGGCAGACTGCAAGTGGAAATGGACATCGTTGAGATTAGAATTGAGACCACGTATATTTGTGAAATGAATTAGGAAGTCCTTGGGAGGTTTAGATCTTTTCGCAGATAAGCTTGCTGTATTAGTTTGACAATTCATGGTGTATTCAATAGTAAGAAAAAGTAGGTGGGACATGCTGTATGAAGTAATGAAATTTTTGGATATGGCGTACACGTGGTAAGAATATACCCAGATCCTTGACATAACGTGGCCTTGACAATGCTCCCCGCATACACACTACTCGGACTCCCTCCAGTCACTATCTGGCAGAGTAGAGGTAGCAAGATTATACACTAGCTGATCCGGAAGCTTCCTAGAGAGTTACCAATAGGTTCAGTCTGGTGTACTAACTAGCGGCCAGCCTGCGAACACCGTTTTAGAGCTGTACCCTCGAAATGTAAGGAATATTGGATCTCGCCACGACGTTCATCATAACCTCAAAATTCATCAATCATACTGCATGATGGAAGAGATAGGGAAGGGTTGACCGGAACTTAGCTCTAGAGACTAAACATGGGTTCCACCACTTCAAGCCTCCAATAAGCAAAGTGGTGGTATTTCACCGGTTGATGAGAGTCATCTACCACCTAGTACTGCCTGGTAACATAGAGGGGCGGCGTTCCTCCATGTGGTGTGGGCGCCACACCTCGACCCCTGCTTACGTTGGTTCACACCTGGGTGGTCACCCACCATGTACTTGTGCATGGAGGTTATACCCAGGATTACTAACAGTCCCACCATTGTGAAGGTGCAAGCAGAGGATTTGGCTGTCACAGACCGTCCGGACTTCGCCGAAATTGGGTCCACTTGACTTGAGTGTCACCCGAATATCAGTTCCATCAGCGTTTTAGACTCCCAGGTAGCAAGTACAGCTTGTCTGGCATATCTGAGAGAATGTCTGTGACAACCTCATGGACCTCAAGGACAAAGCTAATTTAATTCCATTTAGTTCTGCAGAAAAGTTGCTATACTCAGGCGGAAAGGAAGCTGAAATGATAGCAGAGGGAAATACTGCTGCTGCTGCTCCAATGGCTGATTTAGATTTGGACCCATCAGTATATATTGGCAGGAAATCAAGATAGCTCTGAATATGACTTGCATGGAGTTGTTTCAGGTTGAGAGTCGGTAGAAGATTCTTACCCAGTTGAAGAAAATAAGTATCAAAGTTTAGTTGACGAATAGAAGTCCAAGTTGGATGAAAGTAATTCATTACCTTTCCAACTCTGTGATATTTCAAAAACCCGTAGGCCTACTGGCCTTATTTTATTAGGTTTATTTCAGTAGAGATTAGGTAGTTCAGGATTGAAGAGGTATGGGTGAATAGGACGCAAACAGCAACTTTTTATTTTGGCTGCATACTTCAGTAGTAACACTTTTCTGCGAAGGTGTAAAGGGGATTCGTGAGCTTCAATATATAGACGATGAGTTGGAGATGTCCTGAAGGCCCCAAGTGCAATCCGTAATGCACTGTGTTGTACAGGATCCAGCCAGCATAGTACAATCTTACAGGCAGAATATAGACTGCAGCACCATAATCCAAATAGGAAATAATCAATGCTATATATAATCGAAGCAATGAGGAACGAACGATCAGCTCCCCAAAACAGGGCAGATAAAGCTCTTAGTATTTGAGCTTTTTGAGACAGGTATTACATACAAATTTAATATGTTCAAGGATGTTTAACTTATTGTCAAGGGTTAATCCCAAGAATCTGATGTAGTTGGCAATCAGTTGTTGTTGTTATGGAAGTTTAATGGCACATAAGCTGCTACTGCTATAATGTGCCCGTTCATTTATTGTATAAAGATTGATGAGAAATTTCCATAAAGTCAGAAAAAATTCTGTAATAAACACTAATTAAAAAGCCCGGTTTGCCTGAGGAAGTTAAAAAATTCAGAAATATTTGCCTTATGACCAATGAGATTTTCACGGGTTATTGGTTTACGAAGATTGACCAGTGATAGCAAGGTTGAAGTTCTGTCTTGTTTATAGTAGGGGCAGTCAATGAGAATATGTTTCAGAGTCAGAGTTATAGAACAATGTGGACACTGTGGTTGTTGTTGTTTGTTAGTTGTTGGCGCATTAGCTTCTATGGCCATAAAGCACCTCCCAAAGTTTTGCATTTTCTACTCTGATCTCTTGCAATTGACGTTCAAATAAATGCCCGATTAGAATTATTCACAAAGTATTTAATGGAGAGAGGGAGTTTGATTGCATACATCGATTTACAGTGACTTTTTGCTTTTTAAATCTGATTATAAAAGCCTATTAATTTTAGATAGTGGAAAACCTCTTGTATATTATTTTCTTCACTTAAAATGTTTTTCAGAGTAGCAGCATCTTGAATTTTAGTTACGGATTTAAAGACTGTTTTTCTTTCATTTATAAAGGCTGGACAGTCTAGTAACAAATGTTTAACTGTTTGTTGCACATGGCACTGATTACATTGGGGCGCTTCTTAGGCTCTATGTAGATAGGAATGAGTAAGATATGTATGTTCTATCTTTAATCTGGCAAGGATTACTTCTTCTTTTCGTATATCTCTTTCGCTGGACTTCCACTTCTTTAAATCTGGTTTAATTTGATAGAGTTTATTATAAGTTTGCTCACTCCATATTTTTTGCCATCGTTCCTTGCTATTCATTTTGATGTTATGCCTGTAGTCTGTACATGGTACTTTGGTTGAAGAAAGGGTGCCAGTTGTCGTTGTTGCTGCATGGTCAGCTTCTTCTTTCCCTTTAATTCCTGTATGTCCAGGGATCCAACAATAGATTATATTTTGTTTTCTTTTAAGGAGCTTGTTCAAAGTCGCTTGAATTTGTCTTAGAGTTGGATGGAGATTCTTTCTGTCGCACTGTATTGTTTGAATTACACTGAGGGAGCCCGTGAAGATCAGACTATGGGGTAAACTTTGTTGCCATATTCGGTCTATTGCTCACTTCACTGCCTGTAGTTCAGCTGTAAATATGCTACATTCTGTTGGGAGAACTTGAGTTATAGTACTATCACAGAAAACTGCTGCCGCACCTACTTTTGTATTGGTTTTCCATCCATCGGTATATATTTGTGTATAGTGTGGATATTTTTCTAGATAGGCAGCATGTAGTAGTTGAAAGCTGTTTGCTGGTAGGGAATTTCTTCCCCAGTTAAGGAAGCAGGTATCACAGAATGGTAATATTGTATCCCAAGGAGGTCTTAGTACGTTTTGTATGGCAGCTAGTTTGTTGAAATCAAGAGACCAAATTGGAAGTAGCTCCTTGATGCGTATGTTTGCTGGTTTATTTGCTGTTGGAAGTACTCTATACAAATGTTCCCATATTGGTGCATATAATGTTTTGTACCTAGGATGATTAGGGATACACTTTATTTTAGCTGCATAAGATAGGAGTTCTTGTCTTCTGAGGTGGAGTGGAGGTTCATAGGCTTCAGCATTGAGACTTTGAACCGAAGAAGTACGAAATGGTCCTAGGGCTATACGTAGTGCATTATGGTCTATAGGATCTACCATTTAAGGCACTGGGTCTTGCAGAGCTATAAACTGGTACCCCATAATCGAGTCTGGATCTTATCAAGGTTCTATAAAGATGTAACAAAGTGTTCCTGTCTGCTCCCCCACATTGTTGCAGATATAACTTTCAGAATATTCAATTTCTTTAGACAGTTTGTTCTAAGACATTTTATGTGATCTAAAAAGGCCAGTTTCTTATCAAGGGTTAGTCCGAGAAAAATTCTGCTGGATGTTATTGGGATTAGTTGTTCTTCGAGCTTTAGTTCTGGTTCTGGGTGTAAGTTTCTTTTCCGACAAAAGTGTATTCCAACTATCTTTTGTTTAGAGAGTCGAAAGCCACTGTTTTGGGTCCATGCTATTACTTTATTGATTGTTGTTTGCAGTTACCGCTCTATTGTTCGCATATTTTGTGTGACAAGAAATGCTGAAATTGTCAACATAAAGTGCTGCATCTACGGTACTTGGTATTTGTTCAGCTATTGAGTTGATTTTTATGGCAAAAAGGGTAGGTACTGAGTACTGATCCCTGTGGTACTCCTTCTTCTTGTATAAAAACCTGCGATAGTGTGGTTAATATCCTAACTTGGAAAGTTCGTTGTTGCAAAAAATTATGGATATATATTGGGAGATGTCCTCTCATTCCAAAGTTATAAATGTCTTTAAGTATTCCATATCATCATGTTGTGTCGTATGCCTTTTCTATATCAAAAAATACCATTACTAGATGTTGCTTTCTTATGAAGGCATTTCTTATGTTGTTTTCTGCTTTTATCATTAAGTCTAGAGTGCACCTGTTCTTTCTGAAACCAGATTCAGTTGTGTTTAGTAAGTTATGGGTTTCTAAAAACCACATTAATCGGGCATTTACCATTTTTTCCAAGTATTTTTCCAAGGTAACTAGTCAAGGTTATTGGGCCATATTGGCTCAGATTTGTGGGATCTTTATTTGGTTTTGGAAAGGCTAAGACTATTGCATGACGCCACTGATTTGGAAAGGAATTTTCTAGGTATATTCTGTTATACAACAAGAGAAACGATATCAATGATTTCTCAATCTAATTGTTGTACCATCATGTATACTATTTTATCTGGACCTGCTGCACTTTGCCTCGTCTCTGAAATGGCTTTATGAAGTTCTCTGAGAGTGAAAGGTTGGTTATAGGCTTCTCTACTTTTACTGGAGAAATTTAATTTATATGTTTCTGTATTGGCTTTATGTTTTTGGAAAGCTGGTTCACACGAGCTACTGCTTGATATTTTTTCAAAGGTTCTACCAAGAGCATTGGCTATGTCTTCAGGCTTTGATATATCTTTTCCATTCCATTTTATAAAAGGAGGAGAAATTCTTTGGTATTATTGTTTATTTTATTTATTTTGTCCCAAACCTTCCTGCCGTCCGTTTTTCTAGTAATTGTGGATGCAAAACGAATCCAACATTCTTTTTTACTGATCTTAGTAAGGCGTCTGATATTTGCCCTTGCTTTTTTGAAATGTATCAGGTTAGTTGTGGTAAGGTATCTTCAGAAATTATTCCATGCCTTGTTTTTCTCTCATTTTGCTAAAGTACATTCATCGTTCCAACACAGCTTTGGATGTAGGGGAAACTTTGAAGAGGTTTTTGGTATACAGTAAACCCCCGCTATTCGCGGGGGTTACGTTCCTGAGAAATGCCGCGAATACCGAAAACGCAAATACTGAGTTATGGCTCCCATAGTAATAAAGGGGTTCCGTTCCAAAGTATGAAATATATAAGAAAAACTAGTCTAAAATTTTGTCTATGTATGTATTATATGTACCTTCATAATATGACTATGTACATAGACAGTACATAGTGAAATGCAAGCATACAGCATCGAAATGAAAATAAGAAACAATTTAATATTAAATGTAATATTTATTAGAAATTTCAAACAAATCTTTCAAACCAGCGCCTTTGCTAGCAAAAAAACTTATCCCGCCAGAGCTTATCACCAGTTTCGCTAAAGTGTTGAAGAAGGAGTTTTGCCTTTTCACGAATGATGAGTGAACTTAACGGAATTTTATTTTGAGTTCGGTCTTCTATCCACAGATTTAAAGCTTTTTCCATTTTTTTCTAATTTAACATCACGAGGTACAGAGCAAATTTTTAAAGCAATTAGCGCGTTTTCACAGACACTACGGCGGAATTTTTCTTCCGATTTTTTGATCGATCGTACCGTTGACTCATTGATTTTATAATGTTTTGAGGAGACACTTTCACCATTAGAAATTTTATCTAATAACTCAATTTTATTCGCTAATGTCATCACCTTCTTTGATATTTTCACATTTCTCTTGTTATTCGTAGTCATATTTTTGTAGGGGTTACAAAGAACTTGTCCACAATAAAGTCACTTTCTTCCGTTAACACACTCGAAAAAGTCTGTTTTACACTGCAAAACGGTAGATTTATCACTTTTGTAAGCATATCAATTTATAAATTGATAAATTTATAAGCATATAAATTAAAAGCAAACGACGAAACCTTCCATAACAAGCGCATAACACATATTGAACAAGGATTAGCAAGAAACATCCACGCTCGCGATTTTGTCACCCTCTCCCCCCACCCACTGAGCCCTGTTTTGACCGGGAAAGATAATTTTAGCCACGCCCATGTTTTTTTTATGGCGGAAAATATTCACGGCGCTTTAAAATTCACATTTTTTAGGTTTCATTTTATATTAAATTTGCGACCGCGAATACGCGAAACCGCGAATACAGATACCGCGAATAGCGGGGGTTTACTGTATTTTGTTCTGCTGCATGGAGGAGTTTATCTGTTACATAATTCACTGCAGAGTTAATTGAACCCTGTTTGTTCTTCTTCTAATATGGCAATCTGTTTATATCTTGCCCAATTCGCTTTATCTAATCTCCACTTTAGAGTTCATTCCGGTTGACAAGAGGTCGGTTTGTTTGAAGTAATCTTTACTGGAAAATGATCACTACCTAGAGGATCATGGTGAACTGCCCACTCTAGTAGAGGGTATAATGATGGAGTGCATTGTTGTTGTTGTTGGGTTTAACGACACATAGGCTACTTGGGCCATATTGTGTCTTCTAATGGTGAATATGAAATAATAACTATATTTTATGATATATTTCTATCCAGTTTAGGAAAGTAAATAGTTCCTTTTTATTAGGATCATCTCCCAGAATCTGCAATAAATTTATTGATGACTGTGTTTTAGCAATTGATTTAAAAGTATCTAAGCGGATGTTCTGAAAGTGGGGACAGTCCACTAACAAATGGCGAATGGTCAGTTGTACTTGACATGATGTACATTGTGGTGCACTGTCATTAGTTAATAGATACAGGTGAGTGAGATGAGTATGCCCAATCCTGAGCCTTCCTAAAATTGTTTCTTCTCGTCTGCTTTTCTGGAAGCTGGAGGGCCACAGCTTTGGTTCTGGTTTTATTTGGTATAATTTGTTTCCTGGATAACCTCTCCAGATTAATGACCAGCTATTGTAACATGCTTTACGGATGATATGTTTATAATCAGTATATGGGGTTCGAAAAGTCTGCAAAAGAGTAGTATCTGGTTGTTTGGCTGCAAGATCTGCTCTTTCATTTCCTGCTATCCCAGAATGACCTGGAATCCAGCAGAATGTCACAGTTTGGTTTGACTCATTACACACAAGTAATTTCGAATGGATTTGTTTTATTACAGGGTGAGAGGAGTTGGTATTACTATTTATGGCAGAGACAGCACTGAGAGATTGTTTGTTTGTTTGTTTTAGGGTTTTATGGCGCATTAGCATCTAAGGCTATAATGCGCCAAGTCAAAAGGATGTAGAATAGAAAACTATAATATTAAAATTATTTGTATATTATTGTAAAATAATAAACGATATAAAACGTTCATATAGCATAAAACGATAAAAATATTTTAGATAGAATTATTTAGATTAATAAGTTGTAAAAACTTAAAAATAGCTGACATATTGTCATTATCGTTTAAAACCTGTCTGAGTGTATAAGGTTCAGACAGATGGCTAAAACATAAACGGCGGTCATTATAAAAGGATGGACATTCAATTAAAATATGACGGACTGTTAAAATGGTGTCACAATTTCTACACATAGGACGATCGTCTGCCCTCAGCAGATAGCAATGTGTCAAGTGACAATGTCCTATGCGGAGCCGAGATAGAACAACTTCCTCTTTTCGGTTCCTGCGCAGACTAGACTGCCAATGTTCAATTACAGGCTTAATCTCATATAACTTGTTTGTAGTCTGTCCATGCCAAGAGTGTTGCCATTGGGATATCAGTTTCTTTCGAATTACTTGCCTGTAGTCTGTATAGGGGACTGACAGGCAAGAGTTAAATAGGTTCGCTGATTTGGCTGCGGAGTCTGCCAAATCATTTCCTGAGATCCCAATGTGGCCTGGGATCCAGCAGAAACAAACATCAAATTTGAATTCTGCTAGGGAATGCAGCTTCTGCTGTATCCGGGTCAGGACAGGATGAGGGTTGAACCTCATCGATGATAAAGCCTGCAATGAACCCAGAGAATCGGTATATATAATATATTTTTTGTGGTGGGTGGTTTGTATACGATCTAAGGCTAGCTCAACCGCATGCAGCTCTGCAGTGAACACACTGCATTCGTTGGAGATCTGCTCAGATACCGTGGTGTCTGGAAAAACAGCTGCAGATCCGACAGACATATCTGACCTCGAGCCATCTGTGTAGATGGGCAAGAAGTCAGCATGTTCCGAGCGCTCAGCTAAAAAGAGCTGCAGGTAGATGTTGGGTGATGTATTACCCTTTCTCCAGTTGTTAAGGGAGAAGTTGCAGTTTGGGACACGAGCATGCCAGGGTGGAAGAGGTTGCCCTGGTGATTGGGCAACATTGTCTAATGTGATGTTCAAATCATTGAGTAGCCTTTGGATACGAATACCGAATGGTTGATTGGCAGTCTGGCGAATGTTGTACAGATTTTCCCAATGTGGCTCAAAAACGGGTGTCCACGTCGGATGGTCTGGCAGGGATTTCAGTTTCAAAGCATACTGTAGAGACAACTGTTTCCTGCGAAGCGATAACGAGGGCTCATTCCCTTCGACATAGAGGCTATGGACAGGAGAAGTTCGAAATGCTCCAGTGGCAATACGGATCGCCTGATGGTGGATGGGATCCAGCCATCGGAGTACGCTGAGTCTAGAGGATGCGTATACCTGGCACCCGTAATCTATCTTAGATCGTACGAGTGCACGATAGAGGCGCATGAGGGTACATCGGTCAGCGCCCCAAGAATGTGAGGAGATTGCACGTAGGATATTCAAACCTCTCGTGCACTTCGCACGTAGTTGACGGATGTGTTCTAGTTGTTGTTGTTGTTGTTGTGTTTAACGCCACATAGGCTGCTAGGGCCATATTGTGTCTTTCTAATAGTGGATATAACTATATTTTATGATATATTCCTATACGATTTAGGAAAATAAATAGTTCTTTTTCATTAGAATCATCACCCAGAATCTGTAATAAATTTATCGATGACTGTGTATTAGCTATTGATTTAAAGGTGTTTAAGCGGATATTTTGAAAGTGGGGACAGTCCACTAATAAATGGCGAATTGTCAGTTGTACTTGACAGAATGTACATTGTGGAGAGCTGTCATTAGTTAATAGATATAGGTGAGTGAGGTGCGTATGCCCAATCCTTAGCCTTCCTAAAATTATTTCATCTCGCCTGTTTTTGCTGAAGCTGGATTGCCATAGCTTTGGTTCCGGTTTTATTTGGTAGAGTTTATTTCCTGGATAACCTTTCCAGATTAATGACCAACTGTTATAACATGCTTTACAGATAATGTACTTGTAATCTGTATATGGAACTTGAAATTTCTGCGTAATGGTGGTTTCTGGTTGTTTGGCTGCATGATCCGCTCTTTCATTGCCAGCTATTCCAGAATGTCCTGGGATCCAGCAGAATGTCACAGTTTGTTTCAATTCCTTACAGGCAAGTAGCTTAGAACGAATCTGTTTTATTACAGGGTGAGAAGAGTTGTTACCACTTATTATAGCAGTGACAGCACTGAGTGAGTCGGTGTATATTAAAGTGGTCGTAATTAAAAATTCAGTTATCCGGTCGAGAGCTAAATTAATAGCACAAAGTTCAGCAGTAAAGATACTGCATTCTATTGGTAATGAAACAGAAATGGTGACTGAAGGGAAGACTGCTGCAGCACCTACTTGGGTCTCAGTTTTTGATCCATCTGTATATATTTTGCAGGCCTCTGAGTTAGAAGAGTGAGTTTCATGTAATTGTGCAATATTGGAGGGCGACAAGGTGTTCTTACCCCACTGTTGAAAATAATCGTCGTAATTAACAGAAATATTTGTCCAAGGCGGATCAGGAAATGTCATGTCCTGAAATATATTGCTGATGTCTATATTCCATGCTTGAGTGAGTTCTCTAAGTCTAAGTGCAGCAGGTCGGTTTTCATTTGGCTTACTGTTGTAAAATGACTCCCATTCGGTATTATACAGATATTTCCAACTAGGGTGGGAGGGCAAACTGCGAATTTTTGCGGCAAACATCAAAAGTAATGTTTTCCTCCGAAGATGTAAAGGTGGCTCATGAGCTTCTATATAAAGGCTCTGAACAGGGGAGGTTCTGAAAGCTCCTAGAGAAACTCTCAGCGCACTGTGCTGGATCGTGTTTAATTGCTCTAAAGTAGTTCTTCTCGCAGAGTCATACACTGGAGAGCTATAGTCTAAGCGGGATCTGATGAGGGCTCGATAAAGATGGATCAAGGTATGTCGATCAGCACCCCATGACATAGATGACACACACCGGAGAATATTCAACTTTTTCAAGCAGATAGTTCTAAGATAAGCTACATGTGCTTTAAAGTTCAGTTTCTTATCCAGTACGAGACCAAGAACACGGACAGTGTCAACAAGAGGAATTGAAATGTTATTGATCTTTAGCTCAGGATCGGGATGCAGTGACCGTAATTTGCAAAAATGAGTAGTGGTGGATTTCTGCTCAGCTAGGCGGTATCCATTACGTAAGGTCCACGATTCTATTCTGGAAAGAGCAATTTGTAACTGTCTTTCAACAGTATTCATACTTTGTGACTGGCAGGATATGGTGAGGTCATCTGCATACATGTATATTTGTATGGATTTTGGAAGTTCTTCCAATATGTGGTTGACCCGAATAGCAAATAGGGTAGCACTCAGTATGGAACCCTGAGGAACACCCTCTTCTTGAATGTGAGTTGCTGATAGCATGTTTTGGTATCGGACTTGAAAGGTGCGTAATCTTAAAAAGTTCTGGATGAATTGTGGAAGGTAGCCTCTCAGCCCCAACTGATGTATATCTTTAATAATACCATGACGCCAAGTGGTATCAAATGCTTTCTGAATATCTAGGTTCACCATCACCAGATGTTGTCTCATGACAAAAGCGTTACGTATGTTAGATTCAATTTTGAGTAGTAAATCTAGGGTAGATCTGTTTTTACGGAAGCCATATTGGTGATCGGAAAGAACGTTTTGGGAGTCTAGCACCCACATGAGCCTCTTATGCACCATCCTTTCAAAGATTTTGCCCAAACAGCTTGTCAAGGATATTGGTCTGTAATTCTCAACTATGGAAGGATCTTTACTTGGTTTTAGAATAGCACAAATGTAGGAATGACGCCATGAGAGAGGATATGTATTTTCTGAGAAGATCCGGTTGTAAAAGAGTAATAGTATGTAGAGATCAGCTTCACATAAATTCTTCAGCATACTGTAGTGAATGCCGTCTGGTCCTGCTGCACTATTTGGAGATTTGCTCAAGGATTCTTTGAGTTCAGCTATAGAAAAGGGTTGATTATACGGAAGTGAGAGTCTAGTTGAAAAATTAAATTTATGACGTTCCTCAACAGATTTAATGCGTTGAAAGGAGGTGACATAAGAGGAGGAGGCGGAAATGTTATAGAAAGATTCTGCTAAAGCATTTGCAATGTCAGTAGAAGAGGATAGGTCCTGCCCATTCCATTGTATTATCGGGGACTGCTGAGGAGGAAATTTTCCATTGAGAGCTTGTATTTTTTTCCATATAATTCGAGTGTCAGTATTTTTGTTAATAGTTGATGCAAAGCTTATCCAGGAGTCACGTTTTGCTTTCTTCCTAATTTGCCTTGCTTTGGCTCTGAGTTTTTTGTATAAAATTAGGTTGGCAGTAGTTGGGCATTTGCGGAACCGGTTCCAAGCACGGTTTTTTCCTACTTTTGCTTTAGAGCAATCCGTATTCCACCACTGGTTTTTGTGTACATGTTTGCATTGGTCTGATTTTGGGATGGAAATTTCTGCTGCATATAGGATTTGGCTGGTAATGTGGTCAGTTACGTCATCAATATGTTGATGTTGAACATATTGAGTGTCGAGAAGGACACAAGCTGAGTAGTTTACCCAGTCTGCTTTATAAAAATTCCAAGAAGTACGGCCTTTTGGACATGACACAGCCTGGGTTTCAATTGAACTGATAATAGGAAAATGGTCACTATGGAATGGGTCATTCAACACTAACCATTTCATGCTTGCAAAAAGAGATGCTGAACAGATGGACAAGTCTAGGGCTGAGGTAGTACCTGTAGGTAGTTGTATATAAGTCGGAGAGCCAGAATTCAGCAGAGTCAGGTTATGGTTATCCAGGAATGATTCAATTAATTGGCCTCTCCTATCCATGGTGGAAGATCCCCACAATGGATGGTGGCCGTTGAAATCACCGAATAAGCAGACAGGAGGTGGCAGTTGTGCAATTAGATTGTCAAGTTCAGCCAGGGAGCAAGGATAATTGGGCGAGATATAAATGGATGCAAGCGTTAATGATATTCCCAATGCCATCCGAACTGCAACAACTTCTAAGGAAGTTTGTAGCTGGAGATGTCTTGATGGTATAGTAGATTTTACAAGAACAGCTACGCCCCCACGGGCAGGACCATCAGAATCTCTGTCTCGTCTAAACATGGTGTAATTTTTGAATCTGAGAGAGACTTTTGGTGATAGAAATGTTTCCTGTAAGCATACACCTACTGCATTTGTTTGAAAAAGTAAATCACTCAGGTCATCAAAATTACTACGTAATCCTCTACAATTCCATTGTATGAATTTATTCATTGTTTGGATTTGATTGAATAAGATTGATCTGACTGTTTTTTCTGAGAAGGTTTCAGTCTGCTTTGTTTTGATTTTTCATTCTTTGAAAAGGTTGGGCGTCCTGTTTCTATGGTATCATTAGCATATAATTCTAAAACTGACTCTTCATCCTCTGGTTGAATATCAATTTCCATTTTCCTATTGCATTGTTTCCCTTTTTCTTGGTCTTCAACATTTGCTGATTTTGCTGTTTCGGGCAATGATGAGATAGCATCAGTTGGGATACTAATTGGTGTATTGTTGGTCTCATTGACTGTAAGTTTCTTTTTGGATGTTAGCAGTGCAGTTTTCGCCCAGGTGGAAAAAGAACTGCTTGGTTCTATGGAGACATCTGTTTGTGTTGCAATTGAGCGGCTACTTCTGGTCACTGATGCGTATAATCTGCTAGGCATGGTTAATAGCACTTGCTTTCTTGCTTCAGGATATGTAACTTTATGCTCCACTTTATATTTCTGGATTTTTTTTCCTGTTTTCCAGAGGTCACATGCTTTAGAAAATGCAGGGTGGCTTCCTTTACAGTTTGGGCAAGTAGGGGTGGAAACCGTACACTCTCCTTGGGAATGCTCCTTAGAGCCACAAATAGGACACACAGCATCGCCTCTGCATGCAGTCTGTGCATGGCCGTACTTCTGGCACTTAAAACAGCGAATGGGATTCGGGATGTAAGGTCTAATCTTGCAGTTTAAATAACCTGCTTTGACAGAAGAAGGAAGATTCGGAGTGCTGAACGTCAAAATAATAGACCTAGTTGGTAGTAGGTTGCCATCTTTTTTGGTCATTATTCTCCGTGCATGTGTCACCTTTTGTTCGCTAAGCACTTGTACTATTTCTTCTTCAGAAACAGTTAATAGGTCCCATTCACTGATAACACCTTTAGACGAGTTCAGGGTGTTATGGGGCGTAACTGACACTGGAATATTGTTGAATGTTGTTAAATTTAACAATTTTTCCGAATGAGATGTTTTTGAGGTTTCAATTAAAAGGTCTCCTGATTGGAGACGCCTTACCATTTTAGGGGATCCAACAACCGATTCTAAACATTTCTGTATCAGAAAAGGCGATAGCTTGCCGACAGGTTGTGTGGACAATGAGTGCATTATAAGAAATGCTGGCATATCTGAAATCTGTTTTTCCGTCCGAAGTCTCTTCGGACGATTGGACTCGTGTTCTGAGACAGAGTTAACAACTTTGCCACCTGTGGGCTCCAGAGATGGATATTCATTACAATCCATCGTTGCTCCTTTCAGCCCTGGAAGAGGGAATTCCTTCTCCCAGGTTACCGACCCCGCCACGTGGAGGCAGGAGCAGTGCCAACCAGTGACCAAGCGATCAGCAGAAGATGTGTTCTAGAAAGGTCAGCTTTTTATTAAAGATAAGCCCCAAAAATCTAGTCTCAGGTACTACTGGGATGGCATTTTGTCCAAGCCTTAGTTCAGGTTCAGGGTGAAGATTGCGTTTTCTGCAAAAATGCATACAAACAGTCTTTTGTGGAGAGAACCTGAACCCGTTATTCATTGCCCATGAGTTCAAATGGTCAATGGCACGTTGCAGTTGCCTCTCAATTACCCTCATGTTGCAGGAATGACAAAATATGCTAAAATCGTCAACATAGAGGGCACAGTTTACAGTTGGAGGAAGTTGTTCTGTGATGGAATTCACTTTAATGGCAAAAAGCGTAACACTTAAAACGGATCCTTGAGGTACTCCCTCCTCTTGGCTAAAAGAGCGAGAGAGAGTAGATCCTACACGGACTTGGAAAGAACGGTGACATAAAAAGTTATTAATAAAATTGGGGAGATTACCTCTAAATCCGATGCTGTAGAGGTCTTTTAAAATTCCAAATCTCCAAGTTGTGTCATACGCTTTTTCCATATCGAAGAACACTGACACCAGGTGTTCTCTTTTTAAGAAGGCATCTCGAATGGAAGTTTCGAGCCTGATTAAATAGTTCAAAGTTGACCTATTCCTGCGGAAGCCGCACTGAAATCTGGAGAGGAACCCATTAGCCTCCAAATACCAGATAAGGCGGGCATTGACCATTCTCTCCAGAATTTTGCACAGACAGCTAGTCAGAGCAATAGGACGATAGTTCGTTGGGATTTTAGGATCCTTTCCTGGCTTAGGAAAGGCAAGCACGATTGCCTTATGCCAGGAATCCGGAAACTGCTCTTCTTTAAATATTCTGTTATATAGAAAAAGCAGTTGGTCCGTGGATTTTGCAGACAGATGTTTGACCATATCATAATGGATAAGATCTGGTCCGGCAGCACTTGCCTTGGTAAGAGTTAGAGCTGTTTCTAACTCTTCCGTGGTAAAGGGCCCGTTATAGGGATAAGACTTTTTCGATTTAAAGTTAATTGGCTGCTTTTCACATTTATCTTTCCAGACCAGAAATTCTGGGGAGTAAGCAGATGTTGACGAGATGGCAGAGAAGGTCTCCCCAAGTACATTGGCTATTGCAGTTGGGTCTGCAATAACGCATCCATTATACTCCAGGACCGATGAAAAGTGTGATGTATATTTACCCTTCATTTTCCGGATTTTGTCCCAGATAGCTTTACTGCTGGTTGACTGGGTAATGGTGGATGTAAAGTGGACCCATGATTCCTTTTGGCTCTGACGACGAATATATCGCGCTTTTGCGCGTGCACCTTTGAAGGCTAAGAGATTGGCTGTGGTAGGATATCGTCGGAATATCCCCCAAGCTTTATTTTGTGCCTTTTTTGCTGCTGTGCATTCACTATTCCACCAAGGTTTTGGAAATGGCGGAAACCGGTTAGATGTTTTCGGAATTGTAGCTGCAGCTGCGTGGACAATTCTTTCTGTGATGTATGCCACTGCATCATTGATAGGCTCCCGACTGACTGTACTGATGTTAAAGTCTACCAGGTGTTGAAAGGTGTTCCAGTCAGCCTGATCAATCTTCCATCGCGGTAACCTAAAAGGTGAGCATGGCATCCCTTTAAGTAGGCTGGTTATCACGGGGAAGTGATCACTTCCATAAAGATTCTCCTCTACCTCCCAGTTGATTGAAGGAAGGAGAGAGGGGGAGCATATAGAGAGGTCGATAGCAGAGAACGTACGGGTAGGCATGTGGAAAAAGGTGTTACTTCCCACATTTAGGAGGGATAGGTCATTGTCATTGAGCATATGCTCTATGACACGTCCCCTTCTGTTAACATTTGCACTACCCCACAGGGTGTTATGTCCATTAAAATCGCCCAGGAGTAGTACAGGAGTAGGCAGCTGCACAATGAGATCATCAAGGTCTGTCTGGGAGATATCAGCCCCAGGTGATAAATAAACTGAGCAGACTGTTATTAAAAAACCTACCATAAGGCGAACCGCTACCGCTTCTATGTTGGTGGTGAGCGCAATAGTTTGATATGGGGTATGGTTGCCCAGAATTATAGCAACACCCCCATGAGCAGGTCCATCCTCAGTTCTGTCCTTTCGAATGATAGTGGTGTTACGAAGCGAAGCGTTTTCATTTGCCTTCAGGTATGTTTCTTGTAAGCAAAAGCAGACTGGCTCATGCTTTTGCAGAAGGGCCTTGATGTCATCATTGTTTCGCCGGAATCCACGACAGTTCCACTGTAGGAATTTAGCCATTATTTTGGCTTGGTGGGTCCATCAGGCGGCTTCCGAGGTGCTGAGGGCTTACCTTTTTCAGTCTTGGATTTATCCTTCCTGGGGAAGTACGGACGCTGTCCAGTGTCCATTTCCTCCTCAGCAAAGAGCTCCAAAACTGAGTCTTCTTGTACCTCCTTCTGCTCTACATCCATGTTTTCTTGGGTTGTAGGTGGTATTTCACCTTTCTTATTCTTTTCTTTCGTGATTGCTTTTGTTATTTGTGGAGCATTAGGAGGTACTGATATAGGAGTGGCAGCTGATTGGTCCTTCTGTGCAGGTTTTTGGGAGCTTAAGAGATAACGTGCGATAGGGGTAAATGATTCTTTTGGAGGGATGGACATGTCCGTCTGAGTTCCAATGGAACACCTCCCTGCTACCTTCTGGGCGTAGGTAGGTTTTTTTATGTTGAGAGGTTTCACTGCTTTCCTTGCCTCCTGATACGATATGTTTAGCTCTGCCTTCAGCCGTTGAATTTCTTTTTCTTCTTTCCACCTCTGGCATGCTCGTGAATAGGCTGGGTGTTCGCATTCACAATTAATACAGGTGGGTTTTGCGGCTGAACATGCTGTTGTTTCGTGGTCCTTTGGGCCACATCGAGCGCATGCAAGGACTCCACGGCAGGCCATTTGAGAACGTCCATATTTCTGGCATTTAAAACACCGTAAAGGGTTTGGAACATATGGACGCACTGGACAGTTGATGTAGCCAGCTTTAATCTCATCAGGAGGCTTGGGAGAGTTAAAAGTCAGGATAACACTCCTGGTTTTAACAAATTTCCCATCCCTACGCGCACTAATTCTCTTGACGGCTATAATTCCCTGAGGTTTCAGTTCCACGCAGATTTCCTCCTCGGTTACGTCGAGAAGGTCCCATTCCGAAATGACACCTCTCGATGAATTTAGTGTTCTATGTGGTGTTACTGTTATGGGTATTCCTCCGATTGATGTTGCACGGAGTAGCTGCTCAGACTGCCTGTCAGTTTTGGTTTCAATTAAGAGGTCTCCAGAACGGAGCCTCTTAACCGATTTGGGTGAACCTGCTAACCCATCTAACCCTTTCTGTATGAAGAAGGGCGACATTTTGCCAATCGGTTTTTCTGTGGTAGAATGAATAATTAAAAATCTTGGAACAGGCCCTGATGATATTTCTGTTCGCTGCTTCTTTGTAGCAATAATGCTATCTGCCTCTCCGTCTGTATTTTCAGATAGGGACCGGGTTGGGGCCCCTGAAGAAGTAAGTTTATCAGGATTCATATAGTTTTTAAGTTGTTCAGTGCCCGGGCTCCCCACCCACCACGGAGCCCAAAGGGACGCCCACTACCCGGCATGCAATAAATGCGCTCGGGAGTGGAACGCCAGGGCTACCCAGACACTATACCCGCACCGCCGCCAGCCTGAATCCTGTCCCTCGGACCATGAGGGTAGGGCATGGCATTGACACGGTTGACCCTCGCAGGCGAGCCTACTAGCCGATTGATCCTAGCCGGGCCTTCCAGGACCACCCGTCTTGTCGAAGCAGGGGCCAAAGTGGTGTATTGAAGCTGGGCCCCTCAACCACCAGGATCCCCCTTTCCGAATTTCCACGGGTCGCAGCGCACGGCAAACACGCCGGATTCCATTGATGTAAGCCTGGAACCTGGGCTGTGGGCGTTGGATCCCAGTGATGCTAGTCTGGAAGTCCAGCAGCGTCACTGGGAGGTCCCCTCACCACGTACAGGTGCTCACGTCGAGGGGCACTGAGAGAGTCAGTGTATATTAAGGAAGATGAAATTAGAAGTTGAGTAATGTGACCTAGAGCCAAGTTAATAGAATAAAGCTCAGCAGTGAAAATACTGCATTCTACAGGTAATGAGACAGAAGTGCTGAAAGATGGAAAGATCGCCGCAGCACCTAGATCGCCGCAGCAACTGAGACTTGGGTCTCAGTTGCTGCGGCGGTGGATCAGGCGGTGTTAGATCCTGATATATATTGCCAATATCAATATTCCACGTTTGAGTTAGTTCTTTAAGTCTAAGTGCAGCAGGTCTGTTTTTGTTTGGTTTACTTTTAAAAAAAGTAAACCAAACAAAACTTTTTTTTTGTTTGGTCTGTTTTTGTAAAATGAGTGCCATTCGGTATTGTACAGACATCTCCAATTCGGGTGGGATGGAAGACTGCGGATTTTTGCAGCATACATTAAAAGCAATGTTTTCCTCCGAAGATGTAAGGGAGGTTCGTGGGCTTCAAGGTAAAGGCTCTGGACTGGGGAGGTTCTGAAAGCCCCTAGAGAAACTCGAAGCGCACTGTGCTGGATGGTATTTAATTGTTCTAAAGTACTCTTCCTTGCAGAGTCATACACTGGAGAAATGTAGTCCAAACGGGATCTGATGAGAGCTCTATAAATATGGATAAGCGTATGCCGATCAGCGCCCCATGACATGGATGACACACACCAAAGGATATTCAATTTCTTCAAGCAGATGGTACGAAGATAGGTCACGTGTGCTTGAAAGTTCAGTTTTCTATCTAGTATCAGGCCAAGATAGCGGACAGTGTTAACCAGAGGAACCGACACATTTTTTATTTTTAACTCAGAATCAGGATGAAATGACCGGAGTTTGCAGAAATGAGTGGTAGTGGATTTCTGTTCAGCAAGATGGTATCCATTGTGTAAAGTCCACGATTCTATTCTGTCTAGAGTAATTTGTAACTGTCTTTCGAGAGTATTCATATTTTGTGATTGGCACGATATGGTGAGGTCATCTGCATACATATATACTTCAATAGTTTTTGGAAGATCTTCCAATATATTGTTGACCCTAATTGCAAATAGGGTTGGACTCAGTATGGAACCCTCTTCTTGAATATGAGATGTTGATAGGAAGTTTTGATATCTGACTTGAAAGGTACGTAACTTTAAAAAGTTCTGAATAATTTGAGGGAGATAGCCTCTCAACCCTCTCAGCTGATGCATATCTTTGATAATACCATGACGCCATGTGGTGTCGAATGCTTTCTGAATATCCAGGTTGACCATAACTAAATGTTGTCTCCTGATGAAGGCGTTACGTATGTTGGATTCAATTTTGACAAGTAAATCTAGGGTGGACCTGTTTTTGCGGAAGCCACATTGGTGATCAGAAAGCAGATTTTGGGAGTCTAGAATCCACGTGCCTCTTATGCACCATCCTTTCGAAGATTTTGCCCAAACAGCTTGTCAATGATATTGGTCTGTAATTTTGAACTAGAGCGGTATCTTTTCCCGGTTTTGGTATTGCACAAATATAGGAATGACGCCATGAGAGAGGATATGTGTTTTCTGAGAAGATCCTGTTATAAAATAGTAATAGTGTGTACAGATCTGCTTCACACAGATGTTTAAGCATTCTGTAGTGAATGCCGTCTGGTCCTGCTGCACTATTTGGAGATTTACTCAAGGATTCTTTGAGTTCAGCTATAGTAAAGGGTTGGTTATATGAAAGTGGGAGATTAGTTGAAAAATTCAATTTTTTACGTACTTCATTAGTTTTAATTCTCTGAAAAGCAGTCACATAAGTGGTTGAAGCGGAAGTATTATAGAAAGATTCTGTTAAAGCATTTGCGATGTCAGTAGGAGAAGATAGGTCCTGCCCATTCCACTGTATTACTGGAGACTGTAACAGTGGAAATTTTCCATTGAGAGCTTGTATTTTTTTTCCAGATAATCCGAGTGCCAGTATTTTTGTTAATAGTTGAGGCTTTGTTTGTTTGTTTGGGATTTTTCGGCGCATTAGCCACTACGGCTATAATGCGCCAAGACTAGGTAATATTTAAAAACAAAATTTAAACTCTAGGTGACCTAATTAATTAGGCTACCATGTCCACATCTAATAATAAATATATAAAAAGATAAATCAATAAAAGATATAACAATAACATATAAATTTTAAATACTATTAAAAACGTTTATTGCTTTCAAAAAGCTAAAAATAGCAGACACATTGTCATTGTCGGATAAAATCTGACTGAGTGTATACGGCTCAGTCAGATGATTAAAGGCAGTAAAACGGATATTGCTAAGATCTGGACATTCAACTAAAAGGTGTCTAATAGATAAGATTGTGCCACAGGACCCACACATAGGAGGGTCATCAGCCCTCAGCAAAAACGAATGTGTCAAATGACTATGTCCTATGCGGGTCCGGGCGAGAACAACTTCCTCCTTACGACTCCTGCGCAGACTAGACTGCCACGGTTCAATTACAGGCTTTATAAGACATAACTTATTCCCAGTCTGTCTATTCCACAAGTCCTGCCATTGGGAATATATCTTTTGGTGTATTATTTGCCTGTAGTCTGTATAGGGGACTAACAGGCAGCGGCCATTACTGGGAATTGCTGATTTGGCTGCGGCGTCAGCCAAATCATTTCCCCTAATCCCAATGTGGCTGGGAATCCAGCAGAAGCGGATGTCATATTCGCGTTCATGGAGAACGTGAATCTTCTGCTGAATGCTAGACAGAACTAGATGAGGATTATATCTCACAGATATTAAAGCCTGTAACATGATAAGAGAGTCGGAATATAAAATGAACCGTTGGTATTGGCATTTACTAATATGATCCAAGGCTAACTCTACAGCGTGCAGCTCTGCAGTAAATATGCTGCATTCAGAGGGAATCTGCTCTGATATAGTCCTGTCTGTAAAGACAGCAGCAGATCCCACATATGATTCTGACTTCGAACCGTCTGTGTAGACTGGCGCGAAGTCGGAATATTCAGTTTGGTGTGCTGAATGAAGCTGTAGGTAAACACATGATGGAGTGTCCGACTTTGCCCAGTTTCTAAGCGACAAGTCGCATGCCGGGAGACGAGCATGCCAGGGTGGAAAGGGTTGCTTTGATGTTTGGGCAACCTTGTCTACCTTGATATAAAGTTCATTGAGTAGCCCTTGGAGACGAATACCAAAAGGACGATTGGCAGTCTTACGGGTATTGTACAAGTTTTCCCATCGTGGCTCAAAAACGAAGGGCCACGTAGGATGGTCTGGCAGGGATTTCAGTTTTAAAGCGTACTTTAAAGACAACTGCTTACGTCGAAACGATAACGGTGGTTCGTTTGCTTTGAAGTATAAACTCTGGACAGGAGATGTTCGAAATGCTCCAGTAGCGATACGTATAGCCTGATGATGGACAGGATCCAGCCATCGAAGTACACTGTCTCTGGCTGAAGAATATACTTGGGACCCATAATCTAATTTGGATCGCACAAGTGCATGGTAAAGCCGTAGAAAGGTGCATCGGTCTGCACCCCAAGTTAAGGAGGAGAGCGAGCGGAGCATATTGAGGGCTCTTGTGCACTTTGTGCGGAGTTGACGAATATGATCCAAAAAGGTCAATTTTTTATCGAATATGAGTCCCAAGAATTTTGTGTTCGCTGCTACTGGAATAGCATTTTGTCCGAGCCTTAATTCAGGTTCAGGATGAAGATTACACTTGCAACAAAAGTGTACGCAAACGGTCTTCTCCAGCGAGAACCTGAAGCCATTAGCAAGTGCCCAGGAATTCAGACT
This sequence comes from Mastigoproctus giganteus, assembly GCF_048544385.1. Taxonomy (NCBI): domain Eukaryota; kingdom Metazoa; phylum Arthropoda; class Arachnida; order Uropygi; family Thelyphonidae; genus Mastigoproctus; species Mastigoproctus giganteus. Next base: position 159,434,870 of record NC_143579.1, read on the forward strand.
ATCAATGGCTTTCTGCAGTTGTCTTTCAATGACCCTCATGTTGCACGACTGGCAAAAAATGCTAAAGTCATCAACATAGAGGGCACTGTTTACAGTTGGAGGAAGTTGTTCTGTGATGGAATTTATTTTGATGGCAAAAAGCGTGACACTTAATACTGATCCTTGTGGTACTCCCTCCTCTTGGCTAAAGGAGCGAGAGAGTGAGGATCCCACACGAACTTGGAACGATCGATTGGCTAAAATGTTTTGAATAAAAAAGGGCAGATGCCCTCTTAGGCCTAGGCTATGCAAGTCTTTTAAAATGCCAAATCTCCAAGTTGTGTCATACGCTTTCTCCATGTCAAAGAACACAGACACCAAGTGTTCGCATTTTAGGAAAGCATCCCGGAGGGATGCTTCCATTCTAATAAGATGGTCCAAAGTGGACCGGTTCCTTCGGAAGCCGCACTGGATGCTGGAGAGAAGGTCATTTGATTCTAAATACCATATTAAACGAGAATTGACCATTCTCTCCAGGATTTTGCACAGACAGCTAGTCAGAGCAATAGGACGATAGTTGGCGGTGACTTTTGGATCCTTTCCTGGCTTAGGGAAGGCAAGAACGATTGCCTTTCGCCAGGAGTCCGGAAACTGCCCTTCAATAAAGATTCTTTTATACAGAAAGAACAGACAATCCATAGATTTTGGTGATAGATGTTTAATCATTTCATAATGGATGCCATCTGGTCCAACGGCACTTGCTTTGGAAAAAGCGAGGGCTCTTTCCAGTTCCTGAATAGTGATGTCCCCATTGTAGGGATAAATGCTCTTAGATTTAAAGCTAAGTGCCTGTTTTTCGATTTTATATTTCAGGACCAGGAACTCTGGGGAATACGAGGATGTTGCGGAGATGTTAGAGAACGTTTCTCCAAGAGCATTGGCTATTGAAGTTGGATCTGCAATAGCGCATCCATTATAATCTAGGATTGAAGAAGGGTGGGATGTATATTTCCCCTTCATTTTCCGGATTTTATCCCAGACTACCTTAGAGTTGGTAGACTGGTTAATAGATGATGTAAAACGGATCCACGATTCCTTTTGACTCTGACGACGGATGTAGCGTGCTTTGGCTCGTGCACGTTTGAAGGCTATAAGGTTGTTCGTGGTAGGATATCGGCGGAATATCCCCCACGCTTTGTTTTGAGCCTTTTTTGCTGCTGTGCATTGTGAATTCCACCAAGGTTTGGGAAATGGTGGAAACCGGGCAGATGTTTTTGGAACAGCATTCGCAGCTGCTTGGACAATATTTTCTGTGATGTACTTAACTGCATCATTGATAGGCTCTTGACTGACTGTGCTAAGATCAAAATTTGCCTGATGTTGGAAGGCAGTCCAGTCAGCCTGATCGATCTTCCACCGTGGTAACCTGAAGGGAAGGTATTGGTATTGGTGTTTTTGGGCACAAGGGCAACTAAGGCCAAAATTTGCCTGTTCCTATGATATGTTTTAATATAAGATTTCGGTCAGTTTGTCATCATTGAAAATCGTATATTTGTATCTGCTTAAGAAAGGTAAATAGTTCATTTAAATTTGCATTGTTTCCAATAATGTGGGCAAGTGATAGGGGCTCTTTCAGTCGTGACAGTGAAAGGAAACTATTTTTTCGGAAATAGGAATATTGCTTACAATCTAATAGTATATGCTTGACGGTAAGTGGTAAAGTGCAATTCGCGCATTGAGGTGGAACCTCCTGCTTGAGTAGATATATATGGGTTGGATGTGTATGCCCTATGCGTACTCTTGCTAGCACGACCTCTTCTTGCCCGATTTGCCTGTAGCTAGATTTCCATAGTGCTGGTTCCTCTTTGATTTCGAGCAATTTATTGTTCGTTTGTGACTTCCAGATTTCAGACCACTGAATTGTACAGATTTTTTTAATGCGCTTCAAGTAATCTATGTATGGTACTTGGTAATGTGATGGTATTGTACTGATTGGTTGTTTGGCTGCCTGATCTGCTCTCTCATTACTTGTGATACCAGAGTGCCCTGGTATCCAGCAAAATAACACTGCATGTTTCTTACTTCGTAGGTGGTTTAAGCAGGAAAAAATTTGTTTTATGATGGGATGCGATATTGAAAGTTTATTGTCTAATGCAGACACTGCACTCATGGAATCTGTGTATATTATACTGCTGGTGTTGTGGGAAGTGTTTATATTTTCTAGGGCTAATTTTATTGCGTACAATTCTGCAGAGTAACTGCTACACTCAATTGGTAGTGATATAGAAAGTGTAAAAGAGGGAAAGACGGCTGCAGCACCAACAGAAGAGTCTGTTTTTGAACCATCTGTATATATTACACAGCGTTGAGCATTGTTGAGGGAATGGTCTTTATGTAGCTGTTTAATAATTTCATCTGGCAGAGATTTCTTTCTCCATTGCTGAAAATAGGTATCACAGTGAGGGAGAGTTACAGACCAGGGTGGATCAGGTACATCATTCTCTTGAAGCATATTGTCAAAGTTTATGTCCCAGGCATGTATCAATTCTTTTAATCGAATACCAGTGGGTCTATTTTCTGTAACTTTGCTGTTGTAAAACGTGATCCAATCAGGGTTGAGAAGCAATGGTCGAACAGGATGGGCTGGAAGGCTTTGAATTTTGGCTGCATAATTAAGGAGCAGCATTTTCCTTCTAAGGTGAAGTGGAGGTTCATGCGCCTCTACATACAGACTCTGGACAGGGGATGTTCTAAAGGCTCCTAGAGAAGTGCGAAGGGCACTATGTTGGATGGTGTTCAGTCTGGTTAGTGCACTTTTCCTAGCAGAGTCGTAAACAACAGCTCCATAATCTAATCGAGACCTGATAAGTGCACGATACAGATGTAGGAGAGAGTATCTATCGGCACCCCATTTCATGGCAGAAATGGACCGAAGAATATTTAGTTTCTTTAAACAAATAGTTCGGAGATATGTTATGTGAGAAACAAAGTTAAGTTTGGTGTCCAACATTAAACCTAGGAAACGAAGATTATTGGTGAGTGGTATTGGGTGGTTCTTTAGCCGAAGTTCCGGTTTCGGATGCAGCTTGCGTTTTTTGCAGAAGTGAATTGCAACTGTTTTTTGTTCTGACATACGATATCCATTCTGCTGTGTCCATATTTCCAGCTTATTTATGGAGAGTTGCAGCTGTCTTTCAATAGTAGGAATATTTTTTGAACTGCAAGATAGAGTGAGATCATCAGCGTACATGTATAATTCGACAGTATTAGGAATGTTGTGGGTTATAGAGTTCAGCCTGAGTGAAAAAAGAGTAGCGCTAAGTATTGACCCTTGTGGGACACCTTCTTCCTGGGTATAAATACGAGAAAGTACTGTTTGATAACGAACCTGAAATGTTCTGTTTTGGAGAAAGTTTTGAATAAATTTCGGTAAATGTCCCCGCATTCCTAGGGAATAAAGTTCTCGCAATATGCCATACCTCCAGGTTGTGTCAAAAGCCTTTTCAATGTCCAAACTTACCATTACAAAGTGTTCGTTTTTTACATAAGCATTACGGATGTTAGTTTCTGCTTTCACCATGAGATCTAAAGTGGATCTGTTTTGTCGGAATCCAAATTGATTGTTGTTTAGCAACTTTTGAGTTTCAAGAATCCAGGTAAGTCGCCTGTGTACCATCTTTTCTAGAGTTTTGCCAAGACAACTGGTGAGGGAGATTGGTCGATAATTTTGTGTGAGTGATTGATCCTTTCCTGGTTTGGGAAAGGCTAGAATAACGGAGTGTTGCCAGATAGAGGGATATGTACCTTCAAGGAAGATCCGATTAAAGAAAGTTATTAGCGAATTCAAATCTAAATTGTTTAGATGTTTTAGCATTACATAATAGATTCCATCAGCTCCAGCAGCGCTATTTGGTGATCTATTTATTGCTGTTTGGAGTTCAAAAAGACAAAAAGGTTGATTGTAGGCTAGAGACTGAGTAGTTTGAAAATTTATCTTATGTTTTTCAGCTATGGCTTTAGTTTGTAGAAAGGAAGTATCATAAGCTGTAGTGGCGGAAATTTCGGAGAAAGTCTCTGCAAGCGCATTAGCTATTTCTTGTGGTGAGGATATTTCTTGTCCGTTCTTGATTAAAATTGGAGCAGAAACCGGGAAAAATTTGCCATTTAGTTGTCGAATTTTTTTCCAAATAGTTTTACTGCTAGTGTCTTTTGTGATAGAAGAGGCAAACTGTATCCATGATTCTTTTTTGGCTTGTCTTCTAATTTGTCGTGCTTTTGCCTTAAGCCTCTTAAAATGGATTAGGTTGTCGGTGGTTGGAAACTTACGGAACTGATTCCAGGCTTTATTTTTTTCTTTTTTCGCTATGGTACAAGCGTCATTCCACCAGTGTTTAAGGTGTCTCTGTTTGAAAGTAAAAAATTTTGGTATTGCTTTGGAAGCTGCTGCTAGTATTTGTTTGGTAATGTGCTCAGCAACATCATCAATGGACCCTAGTTGTATCAGTTGGCTATCAAAGGAGATGGAGACAGAAAACTTTTCCCAATCTGCTTTAGAAAATTTCCATAACACCCGATGGTCAGGGCAAGGTGTCTGCATTGTTTGAATTCTGCATATTATTGGGAAATGATCACTGTTGTGCAGATCATCTAAAACCATCCAATCTATAATAGGAAGTAACTCGGGGGAACATATAGATAAGTCAATTGCCGACATACATCCCGTGGAGAGATGAGTGTAGGTGTTATGACCAGTGTTCAGCAAAGTAAGGTTCAGTTGGTCTATGAGCTTTTCAAGCAAGTGCCCTCTATTATCCATGTGAGCAGATCCCCATAGCGGTTGATGTGCATTTAGGTCACCAAGAAGACAAAAAGGAGACGGTATTTGTTTTATAAGATCTTCTAATTCTTTCAACGTGTAAATATTGTTAGGTGGAAGATACAATGAGACGAGAGTTATTGTTTTTCCCATTGCTACACGAACTGCAACGGCTTCTAAGTGAGTCTGAAGAGGAATGTTTCTTGCTGGAAATTTACAATTCACTAGAATTGCAACTCTACCATGTGCATGGGTTGAACTAATTCTATCTTTTCTATAGGCTGTAAAATGTTTAATAGTATATGTTACCTGTGGATTTAAGTAAGTCTCTTGCAAGCAAATGGCTACCGGTTTATATTGCGAGATCAAATCGTATATATCATCAGTAGTACTGCGTAAACCTCTGCAATTCCATTGTACAATGTGCATCATTATTTGGTTTTAGAGAGAGAAGATGATTCTGTCTGTTTCTTGTAGGAGGGAGCAGTTTGCTTTTGGCGATCATGCTTTATCTCTTCCTTTCTTGGAAAATAAGGGCGTCCATATTCTGTACTCCCTTCTATATCATCGGTACCAGTAGATGAACATCCAGTCTCCATGTCATCTTCTGCATGAAGATCAAGGACTGTTTCTTCTTGTGCATTTACAGCTTCGCTGTCCATGCTGCTTGAATTTGGTTGTTGTAATTCAGTGGTACGTTGCCTTGGTGGCTTCCTTTGTAATTTATCGATTGACGTAATTTTAGATGGAACTGAGATTGGAGTATTGTTTATTTCGTCCATTGAAACAGGTTTGTTAGGGGGCTGATTTATCAAAAGTACAGATCGCGCCCATTCTGCAATGGATGTGTTAGGTGGGATTGACACTTCTGTTTGTGTAGCAACAGCTTGACAGTTTTGGGTGGCAGTTGCATAACTGCGGTTTGGCATAGTTACCTTGACTTGTCTTCTTGCTTCTTGATATGATACTTTGTTTTCAATCTTAAACTTCTGTATCTTTTTTTCCATTTTCCACAGATCACATGATTTTGAATAAGCTGGGTGATCATTCTTACAATTTGGGCACTCTGGAGTTTTTGCAGTACAGTCTGTTTGAGAATGATTTTTCGAACCACAATTAGGACATGTAATTTCTCCTCTGCATGTTGTTTGAGAATGACCAAATTTTTGGCATTTGAAACACCTTAAGGGATTTGGAATGTATGCCCGGACTCGGCAGTGGAGGTAGCCTGCTTTCATTGAGTTTGGTAAATTTGGTGTACTGAAGGTCAATATGATATTTCGTGTTGGAACTAGTTTATCGTCCTTCCTAATCATGATTCGCCTTGCTTGTGTTACTTTTTGTTCTTGTAATTCCGTAATTATTTCCTCTTCGGTGACGTTTAGTAAATCCCACTCACTTATTACTCCTTTAGAGGAGTTCAGTGTATTATGCGGGTAGACTTTGATTGGGATTCCGCTTATAGTTGACAGTTTCAATAGCAGTTCAGAGTGTCTTGCCTGAGTGGTTTCAATTAATAGATCTCCTGACTGGAGTCGTTTTACCATTTTTGGTGTTCCTGCTGAATTCTCGAGACATCTTTGAATGACAAAGGGAGACAAATTGCTTACTGGTTGATTCGATAATGAATGCATTATCAGAAAAGCTGGTGGTTCTGGTTTGTTAGAATCTGTTCTCATTCTTTTCGAGAGACTAGGATCATGTTCCCTTCTACGGGTGTCAATAGGTTGAGAGCCTGTTGGCTCTAGTGGTGGGTATTCGTCACAATCCATTGTTGCTCCTTTTCGCCCCGGGAGAGGAGCTTCCTTCTCCCAGGTTACCGGCCCCGCCACGTGGAGGCAGGAGCGGTGCCACCAGTGACCAAGCGATAAGTTATTGGTTAGTGTGTTACAAGGGTTAGTTAAATATATACAAAAGAAAGGTGTTTTTCCTTTCTTCTAGGAGGCTTCTTTCTTTATTTATAAAGAGCCAGAAAATAAATAACTTTGAAAGTAAAAGACTTTAGAAATTTTAACTACTTCCTTATAGAAAATACGCTTTGAAAGTCGCTTTGGAAATCGCTAGATCACTCGCTTGGCACTCGGGGCCCTTGAACGGAAGACATGGTCTCCCACTGTGTAACAAGGTTATCACAGGGAAGTGATCACTTCTGTATGGATTCTCCTCCACTTCCCAGGTGAGTGAAGGGAGTAGAGAAGGGGAGCAGATAGAGAGATCAATGGCAGAAAAAGTATGGGTAGGCATGTGGAAGGTGTTTGTTCCAGTATTTAGAAGGGAAAGGTCATTGTCATTGAGCATACGCTCTATGACTCGTCCCCTTCCGTTGATGTTAGCACTACCCCACAGGGTGTTATGTCCGTTAAAATCCCCAAGAAGTAAGAAAGGGGGAGGCAGCTGCGTTAGAAGATCATCAAGGTCTTCCTGGGAGATGTCAGTCCCAGGAGGCAAATAAATGGAGCACACAGTTAATAAAAATCCCACTGAAAGGCGAACTGCAACAGCCTCTATGCTGGTTGTCATTAGCAAGGGCTGCACTGGGGTCTGGTTATCCACAAGGATAGCCACTCCCCCATGTACAGAGCAATCCGCAATTCTATTCTTTCGAAAAACTGTGACGTTGTGCATGGTGGGATCATCATTTGCCTTTAGATATGTCTCCTGCAAGCAAAAGCAAACTGGCTCGTGCTTTTGCAGGAGGGCCCTGATGTCATCAATATTTCGCCGGAATCCACGACAATTCCATTGTAGGAATTTAGCCATTATTTTGGCTTGGTGGGTCCATCAGGCGGCTTCCGAGGTGCTGAGGGCTTACTTTTATCAGTCTTGGATTTGTCTTTTTTGGGGAAGAATGGACGCTGTCCCGTGTCCATTTCCTCCTCCGCAAAGGGTTCCAAGACTGAATCTTCGGGTACCTCCTTCTGCTCGACATCCATCTTTTCTTGGGTACTAGGGGGGACTTCCCCTTTCTTATTCTTTTCTTTCATAATTATCTTTGTTACTTGTGGAGCATTAGGAGGTACCGATATAGGAGTGGCAGCTGATTGGTCTTTTTGTGCAGGTTTTTGAGAACTTAAGAGATACCGCGTGATGGGAGTGAAAGACTCCTTTGGAGGAATGGTCATGTCCGTCTGAGTTCCGACGGAACATCTCCCTGCTACCTTCTGGGCGTAGGTAGGTCTGTTGATATTCAGGGGTTTCACCGATTTCCTTGCCTCCTGGTATGATATGTTAAGCTCTGCCTTCAGCCGTTGAATCTCTTTTTCTTCTTTCCACCTCTGGCATGCTCGTGAGTAGGCAGGGTGTTCGCCTTCACAGTTAATACAGGTGGGTTTTGCGGCTGAACATGCTGTTGTTTCGTGGTCCTTTGCACCGCATCGAGCGCATGCAAGGACTCCACGGCAGGCCATTTGAGAATGTCCATACTTCTGGCATTTAAAACACCGTAACGGGTTCGGAACGTATGGACGCATTGAACAGTTGATGTATCCAGCTTTAATCTCGTGGCGCCTCCGTAGCCAGGTGGGAAGGAGCAGCAGTGCATAGCACACGCTTCTTGATTAGACCGGGGTTCGAGCCCGTCACCACCAAATACGGAGGATGCGGAAAGGTCAGGGAATGACCACCGCATATCCCGGAGCAATATGGCCTTAGTTGCTAATGCTCCTAAAAACCAAATAACAACAACAACTTTAATCTCGTCAGGAGGTTTAGGAGAGTTAAAAGTCAGGATAACGCTCCTGATTTTAACAGTTTTTCCATCCCTTCGCGCAGTAATTCTTTTGATGGCAATAACTCCCTGGGGTTTTAATTCGGAGCAGATTTCCTCCTCGGTTACGTCGAGAAGGTCCCACTCCGAAATGACACCTCTAGATGAATTGAGTGTTCTGTGTGGTGTCACTGTTATAGGGATTCCTCCGATTGATGTTACTCGGAGTAGATGTTCGGATTGCCCGTCATTTTTAGTTTCAATTAAGAGGTCTCCAAAACGGAGCCTCTTAACCGATTTGGGTGACCCTGCTAACCCATCTAACCCTTTCTGTATGAAGAAGGGCGACATTTTACCAATTGGTGTCTCATTCGTAGAATGCATAATTAAGAACCTTGGGACTGGCCCTGATGGTACTTCAGTTCGCTGCCTTTTTTTAGCAATAATGCTATCTGGATCATTGTCTATGTTTTCAGATAGGGACCGGGTTGGGGCCCCTGAAGAAGTAATTTTATCAGGATTCATATAGTTTTTAAATTTTTCAGTGCCCGGGCTCCCCACCCACCACGGAGCCCAAAGGGACGCCCACTACCCGGCATGCAATAAATGCGCTCGGGAGTGGGACGCCAGGGCTACCCAGACACTATACCCGCACCGCCGCCAGACTGAATCCTGTCCCTCGGACCATGAGGTTAGGGGCGTGGCATTGACACGGTTGACCCTCGCAGGCGAGCCTACTAGCCGATTGATCCTAGCTGGGCCTTCCAGGACCACCCGTCTTGTCGAAGCAGGGGCCAAAGTGGTGTATTGAAGCTGGGCCCCTCAACCACCAGGATCCCCCTTTCCGAATTTCCACGGGTCGCAGCGCACAGCAAACATGCCGGATTCCATTGATGTAAGCCTGGAACCTGGGCTGTGGGTGTTGGATCCCAGTGATGCTAGTCTGGAAGTCCAGCAGCGTCACTGGGAGGTCCCCTCACCACGTACAGGTGCCCACGTCGAGGGGAATAGTTGAGGCTAATTTAATCCAGGAGTCACGTTTTGCTTTTTTCCTAATTTGTCTTGCTTTGGCTCTCAGTTATTTGAAAACTACAATTTTGGCGGTAGCGGGGAATTTGCAAAATTGGTTCCAAGCACGGTTTTTTCCCACCTTCGCTATGGTACAATCTTGATTCCACCACTGGTTTTGGTGTACCCGCTTGCTCTGGTTGGATTTTGGAATAGAAATTTCGGCTGCTGACAATATATGGCTGGTAATGTGTTCGGTTACGTCATCAATATGTTGTTGCTGTACATACTGTTTGTTTAGTAGGACACAAGTACAGTAGTTTTTCCAGTCTGCTTTGTGGAAATTCCAAGATATACAGGCTTTAGGGCATGATACGACCTGTGTTTGAATTGAGCTGATGATGGGAAAATGGTCACTGTGGAATGGATCATTCAACACCAACCATTTCATACTTGGAAAAAGAGAGGCTGAACAGATAGATAAGTCTATGGCAGATGTTGTACCTGTTGGTAATTGAACATAAGTTGGAGAGCCAGTGTTTAATACAGTCAGATTATGGTTATCTAGAAATGTTTCAATTAATTTGCCTCTCTTATCCATAGTGGAGGATCCCCACAATGGATGGTGACCGTTGAAATCACCGAGTAAACAGACAGGAGGTGGCAGTTGTGCTAAAAGGTTGTCAAGTTCAGTCTGGGAACAAGGATAATTAGGTGGTATATAAACAGATGCAAGGTTTAATGATATTCCCATTGCTATCCGAACTGCTAAAACTTCTAGGGAGGTTTCTAGTTGGAGATGTCTTGATGGTATGGTAGTTTTGACAAGAATACCTACCCCTCCACGAGAAGAAGAGTCAGAATTAATGTCTCGCCTAAACATAGTATAGTTTTTGAATTTGAGTGAAACTTTTGGTGATAAAAATGTTTCCTGTAAGCATACTCCTAATGCGTTAGTTTGTATGAGTAAATCATTCAGGTCATCTATATAACTGCGTAATCCTCTGCAGTTCCATTGTAGGAATTTGTTCATTGCTTGGGTTTATTTGAGGAAGATTGATCTGACTGTTCTTTCTGAGGTTTCTGTCTGCTTAGTTTTGATTTTTTCATTTCTGGGAAAGGTTGGGCGTCCTGTGTCCATGGTATCATTGGCATGTAATTCTAGTACTGTGTCTTCGTCCTCTGATTGAACCTCCATTTCCATGTTGTCTTTTGATTTTCAACACTAACAGATTTTGTTCTTTCGGGCAAGATTGAGATGGCATCAGTTGGGATACTGATTGGCGTGTTGCTGGTTTCATTAACTGTAGATTTTTTATTGTACGTTAGCATAGTTTTGGCCCAGGTGGCAAATGAAATGTCTGGTTCTATGGAGACATCTGTTTCAGTTGAAATTGACCGGCTATTTTTAGTGACCGATGCGTATGATCGGCTCGGCATGGTTAACAGTATTTTCTTCCTTGCTTCAGGGTATGTGACTTTATGCTCCACCTTATATTTCTGGATTTGTTTGCCTGTTTTCCAAAGGTCACATGCTTTAGAAAAGGCAGGATGGCTTCCTTTACAGTTAGGGCAAGTAGGAGTGGCAACTGTACAGTCTCCTTGGGAATGCTCCTTAGAGCCACAAATAGTACACACAGCATCGCCTCGGCATGCCGTCTGAGAATGGCCATACTTCTTGCACTTAAAGCAGTGAATGGGATTTGGGATGTAGGGCCGAATGTTGCAGTTTAAATAACCTGCTTTAACAGAAGATGGAAGAGTCGGAGTACTAAATGTCAAAATGATGGACCTGGTTGGTAGTAGGTTGCCATCTTTTTTGGTCATTATTCTCCGCGCATGAGTCACTTTTTGTTTCCCGAGTTCTTGTATTATCTCTTCTTCTGACACGGACAGCAAGTCCCATTCGCTAATATCGCCTCTAGAGGTGTTAAGAGTGTTGTGGGGCGTAACTGACACTGGAATACTGTTAAATGATGTTAATTTTAACAGCTTCTCTGAGTGAGTTGTCTTAGAGGTTTCAATTAGAAGGTCTCCAGATTGGAGATGCTTAACCATTTTAGGAGATCCACAAACCGATTCTAAACATTTCTGTATAAGAAAAGGCGATAGTTTGCCAACAGGTTGCGTGGATAATGAGTGCATTATAAGAAATGCTGGCACGTCATTATTCTGATTTTCCGTCCTTAGTCGCTTCGGACGATTGGAGTCATGGTCGTTGTCAGGAATTTCTGATCTCGAGCTCAAGGGCTCTAACAGTGGATAGTTACTTATATATCCACCCAGGTTACCGGCCCCGCCACGGGGAGGCAGGAGCAGTGCCACGAGGTGACCAAGTGGCTATTAGTTGTATTAGTAATAAAGAAAATGAAACAGAAAGGGTTCTTTCCTTTCTGGGCCTTTGCCTACTTGTTGTAGAATGAAAGAGCTACTTAAATATAAAATGAGGAAAACGGTATTCGGAAATAACCAGAATATATACAATGGCAAAAGCTCTTTAGATAGCTCGCTTTCAGAAACGCACTGAGATCGCTTGGCCACGGAATGCTAGGCACCCGGGGCCGATAGAGTGCACACAGAAAGATCTATTGCTGTACTAGTTCCTATGTTTAGACATATATACGTCGGTGTTCCATCATTTAAGAGTATAAGATTGAGCTTATCTAGTAGTTTTTCTATAATTTGACCAATTTTTATCTATATTTTCCTTTCCCCATAGAGGATGATGGCCATTCATATCTCCCATGATAAATAAAGCAGGTGGTAGTCGGACTACCAAGTCTTTTAGATCTGTATAGCTTATATCTTGGTTTCGTGGTAGGTACATAGAGGCGATTGTTATATGATAGTCTACTGCAATTCGTACTGCTATGACCTCTAGATTGGTCTGCAAGGGAACTTGCTGGGTAGGTACACTGGAGTTTACGAAGTTTGCTACTCCTCCATGTTCTGTACTGTTGGTAATCCTATCCTTTCTGTATATATTAGCATTAGCATTAGTAGAGGCATTTGAGGCAAGATAGAGGATGATGGCCATTCATATCTCCCATGATAAATAAAGCAGGTGGTAGTCGGACTACCAAGTCTTTTAGATCTGTATAGCTTATATCTTGGTTTCGTGGTAGGTACATAGAGGCGATTGTTATATGATAGTCTACTGCAATTCGTACTGCTATGACCTCTAGATTGGTCTGCAAGGGAACTTGCTGGGTAGGTACACTGGAGTTTACGAAGTTTGCTACTCCTCCATGTTCTGTACTGTTGGTAATCCTATCCTTTCTGTATATATTAGCATTAGCATTAGTAGAGGCATTTGATGCAAGATAGCAAGCTTATGCAGCATCAGCCAAAAAAAAAAAAAAATAAATAAATACATAAATAAATAAAAAATAACCACTTCCACTTCACCCCACTATTCGTTCGAAATACCTGTCCAGCTGAGCCTTAGACTTATTTAGTCTATCAACTTGCACTACAAGGGATGGAAGTCTGTTCCACCAACCAACCACCCGCTGGCTAAAGGCAAATTTCCTCACGTCTATCCTACATCTGTCTTTCCTCAATTTGAATTTATGCCCTCTCAGGTGATTATTCTGACAAAGAGGAAGAATCCCATCAGCATTGAGAATGCTCAAACCATTCAAGGCTTTATACACCTCTATCAGATCACCTCACTGGTGCCTAGTCTCCAGACACTGTAATTTGCAAAACTTAAGCCTTTCTTCGTAAGAGCACCCCCTTTGTTCCATTCACCAATCTTGTTGCCCTTCTCTGTACTCGTTCCAGCATCTTTACATCCTTCTTGAAATGAGGCCGCCTCCAGACCTGTATAGAGTATTTATACACCTCTATCAGATCACCTCACTGGTGCCTAGTCTCCAGACACTGTAATTTGCAAAACTTAAGCCTTTCTTCGTAAGAGCACCCCCTTTGTTCCATTCACCAATCTTGTTGCCCTTCTCTGTACTCGTTCCAGCATCTTTACATCCTTCTTGAAATGAGGCCGCCTCCAGACCTGTATAGAGTACTCTAGGTGTGGCCTGACCATTGCCTTATACAAGGGAATAATCACCTCCTTATTGCTGCTACAAAAATTCCTATATATCATTGACAATACAGCATGAGCTACTCTTGCAGCCCGTCTGCACTGCTCAGAGAACTTCATATCTGCCTGCACAACTACCCCCAGGTCCCTTTCATTCTCTACCACTGTCAGTGTAGTACCACAGAGTTGATAAGTTGCTCTGGGGTTGCTGTTTCCCATATGTAGTACTTTACATTTGTCAATGTTAAACTTCATTTGCCACCTCTCAGCCCATCTGCTCAACCTTTCCAGATACTGTTGCAGTAGCATAGTGTCAGTAGTGTCCTTGACAACCCTGCCAACCTTCGTATCGTCTGCAAACTTGGACATTAAGCTTGATATACCATCATCAATATCATTTATAAACACAGAAAACAATAATGGACCCAATACTGAACCCTGAGGGACTCCACTAATAACATTAGTCCACGATGAGAAGTGTCCATTGATTACCACTCTCTGTCTTCTTCCCCTCAACCATCCCTTTATCCATAGCAGCAATTTGCCTCCAATGCCAAACTGCTCCAATTTGTGCAGCAGTCTTCCATGTGCAACAGTATCAAAAGCCTTTCTAAGATCCAAGTATATAATATCAAAGTTATTCCCTGCATCCAGTTCTTTTGTGACTGCATCATAGTATCGAATCAAATTTGTCAGGCAAGACTTCCCCTTAACAAAACCATGCTGTGTCCAAGCAATAACTGAAGTCTTGTCTAGATGATCCTGCAGTGCGTCTTTAAACAGTGCCTCATTAATTTTCCGGGAACAGAAGTTAAACTCACAGGTCTATAATTACTTGGGTCAGCCTTTGATCCTCCTTTGTGAATTGGGGTCACATTTGCACATCTCCAGTTCATGGGTACCTCCCCTGAGTCCAAGGAAGCTCTCATAATTATGGCTAAGGGTTTGCTTATTTCCTTTGCTGCCTCCTTTAATATTACTGGATAAATCCCATCCACCCCAGGTGCCTTTCTTGTGTTTATCTTCAACAATTTCTCCTCCACTTTACTCTCAGTTATCACAAGATTCTCTAGCATACACCTCTGGCATTCCCCTGAATAACTCCTCATGCGTGAATGTCGATGCAAAATATTCATTTAGTTTGTTAGCTATCTGAGCAGGATCATCAACAGTTGACCCATCGATATCAAGTGGACCAATCTGATTCATCCCCTTCCTTCTAGAGTTTACATAAGTAAAGAACTCTTTGCTGTTTTTCTTTGCATCCCTTGCCAAGGATTTCTCGTAATCTGCCTTCGCCTGCTTAACCTCCTTTGTAACTTGGTTGCATATCAACTTGTATCTATCATAGGCTTCTGTGTCATGTGTTAATTTGTAAGTATCCCATGCATTTTTCTTCTCTGCCATATGCCTCATTAGTTCATCTGACATCCATTTTGGCCTAAACCTTGAACAATATTTCTTAGTTGGTATGTAAAGCCTAGTAGCTTCCAAGATAAGTTCTTTGAATGCTTCCCATTTTGAATTTGCTGTTGGTAACATCATCAGTTGGTCCCACTGTATAGAATTTAAATACTGTCTCAGTCCATCGTAGTCACCTTTACGGAAGCAATAACCCTTCCCTTTACCCCTAATGGTAGTTACCTCTTTCAGTAAATCCCACTTCAGCACACTGTGATCACTGCCACCTAGTGGTTCATTTATCTGCAGATTCTTAATGCATGAAGAATCACTGCTGATAATCAAATCAAGAGTATTACTCCCTCTAGTTGCCTCCCGAACATGCTGATGTAGAAAACAATCATCCAATAAATCCACAAAAGCCCTGCTAGTGTGTGAGTAACCAGCCCCCAAATTCCAGTCAATATCTGGGAAATTAAAATCTCCCATTATAAGACTCTCTGATTTACTGGCCCACTCTATTTCCCTGTACAGTTCCTTATTATACTCATCAGAGTCATTAGGCCTATAGCACACTCCTACTCTCAATTTTGATCTCCCAATGCTTATGTCACACCAAACTGACTCAACACTGCACTGTCCAGCGATGTCGACTGGCTTCACTTCCTTGGTTTTTATGTGTTTCTTAACTAATAGCATAACCCCTCCCCCCTTCCTATCCTGTCTATCCTTTCTATAGACATTGTACTCCCCAAATTGCATTTCTGCATCCCTTATATCTGTGTGACACCACGTCTCTGATATCCCTACAATATCTGCCTTTGATGTTTTGAGCAATACCTCAAATTCATCAAATTTATTTACTAAACTCCTAGCATTGGTGTACACGCAAGTATACCTGCACCTGTTTCTAGCTGGTTTGGGTGGGGATGTTAAGGGTCAGTATGAGATTTCTGGTTGGACTAAGTATCCCATCTCTAGTAGCTTTAATCCTTCTCATGGCTATGACACCTTGCTCTTCCAGCTCATTTATAATTGCTTCTTCTGAGACGCTAATAAGTTCCCATTCAGAAATTACTCCTTTTCATGTTTTTAGGCTATTGTGGGGAGAGACCGTTATTGGGTTGTTGTTGTTGTTATTTGGGTTTTAGGAGCATTAGCAACTAAGGCCATATTGCTCCAGGGATATGAGGTGGTCATTTCCTGACCTTTCCGCATCCTCCGTATTTGGTGGTCACGGGCTCGAACCCCGGTCTAATCAAACGTGTGCTACGCACTGCTGCTCCTGCCCACCTGGCTATGGAGGTGCCCTGTTACTGGGATCCCTCCAAAAGTTCTCATCTGATGCAGTCTGTCTGCATGTTTTGCATTAGCTGTCTCGACTAGAATGTTGCCCGATTTCAGTTGCTTGATATTTTTGGGTGTTCCAGCCACGCTTTGTAGACATTTCTGGATGACAAATGGGAACAATTTTCCTAATGGCTGTTCTGAGGTTGAATGCGGGACTAGAAAAGTAGGTGCACGAAGCGATGTCATGTTCTTTTTTTGTCTTTTGGTTACATTTGTCTCAACCAAATTTTATCGACTCAAAGGAGTCGGATCTTTGGGATCTGTGGTTATGATATTTGGATCATTCATGTTTGCTCCTTTTAGCCCTGGGAGTGAGAGTTTTTCCTCCCAGGTTTCCGGCCTCACCATAGGGAGGCAGGAGCGACCTAGTGGACGTAGAGTAGTAGTTAGTAGAACTAGGATATGTATAAAAGACAGGTTTCTTTCCTTTCTTAGGATCCTTTGCACTAATACTTTTCGGCAACTATATATATATACACAAAAGAGAATTTGCTTTAAACTCTATAAATGTGTATCATTATCACCTTAGAAATCACTTTATAATCGCAGAGAAATCGCCTGATCACTAGAAACGCTTGGAACTTGGGGTGGAGTAGAAATGAAACCTCGATTCTATTTGCATAATTATTTTTAAACAACCATTATGAAATTAAAACCAAACAGGTATAAAATGAATCTGAATGATGTACTTACTATCCATTTTCATCTGGAATTATCTGTCCATAAGAACTTGGTTGAGGACCCACTCCAGCCCAAAAATGTACATCTACAAAAAAAGAAAATTATAAATAGATTAGTAGATATGAAAAATCTACTTAACTACAGATAAAGCTTCTATAGTGAAATAGAAAGCACCAGTTTTTTTTTTTTAATATGCATGGAGGAGTTGTTTTTCTTTTTTTTTTTTTTTGGTGCAAGGGCTACTATGACCAAATTGCGCCTATTTCTGTAGAGAGACACTGTACAGATCGGTAAATTGAGTTTATAAGAGCATATATATATTAATCTGTTTCAGAAAGTTAAAAAATTCAGATAAATTAGAGTTGTCTCCAAGAATATGTCTTAGTTGAAGAGACTCATTCAAGTTACGGAGGGATCGGAATGATGAGAATCTGACAGACTGATAATGATCGCACTCTATAAGAATATGTTTTATAGTTAGCGGTGAATCACAATGCAAGCATAGTGGGGGATTATTTCCTTGCAATAAATAGAGATGCATAAGGTGGGTATGTCCATGCTCTGGCAAGTACAACTTCTTCGTCTCTGTTTGAGAGGTAACTAGATTTCCATACCTGCAGATTCTGTTTTATATTTCGTAAGTTGTTATTTCACTGATTATGCCAAATTTCTCTCCATTTTCATTGCATATTCGGTGTATGATTAATTTATAGTCTGTGTAAGGAATCTGGATATTGTCATTGTCAGTGGGATTTCTTGCTGCTTTATCTGAATGCTCATTTCCCGGTATTCCAGATTGCCCTGGGATCCAACAAAAAGTGACACTCTATTTTTAAGATGATGATGATGATTTTAATTTTATTGGCGCAAAAACGACTGAGGTTATACTGCGCCAAAAAAGATTAAAATATGAACAAAGATAAATTCTGATAACCTTTAAAAAGATTACCTCGTCAAATTGTTATTTATATATATATATATATATATATATATATATAAGGCAGTATAAATATAAAAGTAAATGATCCAATTTATATATGTGTATATATATTAATAACTTGTAAAAACTTAAAAACTGCCGACACGTGGTCGTTGTCTGATAAAATCTGACTGAGTGTCTAAAGCTCAGTCGGATGAGTAAAAGCAGTAAAATCTATATTGCGAACTTGGTTAAAATTAACGCAATCTATTAAAATATGCTTTATTGATAAAATGGTGTCGCAAGACTTGCACATAGGAGGGTCATCTGCCCTCAGCAGAAACGAATGTGTCAGATGACTGTGTCCTATGCGGAGTCGAGCAAGAACAACTTCCGCGCTCCGATTGCTGCACAGACTGGACTGCCATGTTTCTATTACATGCTTTATCTAGTATAATTTATTTGTTCTCTCTCCATGCCATAGTTCTTGCCATTGGAAATATATCTCGTTGCGTATTATTTGCCTGTAGTCTATGTAGGGGACTGACAGGCAACGATTATTAGTGGGAGCTACTGATTTGGCTACATTCTCATCCAAATCATTTTATCTTATCCCTATGTGGCTAAGAATCCAGCAGAAACGGATATCATACTTGTATTCATGAAGAGAGCCTATCTTCTGCTGAACCCGACAGAGAACTGGATGACAGTTGTGTCTCAAAGATAATAAAGCCTGTAATACACTCAAAGAATCAGAATATATTATTGATCTCTGGCATTGAGAAGTTCGAATGTGATCCAAGGCTAACTCTATAGCATGCAGCTATGCAGTGTATATGCTGGATTCAGGAAGAATCTGCTGAGATATTATAGTGTCCAGAAAGACAACAGCAGATCCTACGCTCGATTCAGACTTCGAGCAGTCTGTGTAAACGGACAGGAAGTCAGAGTGCTCAGCTCGGTGTGCAGAATAGTGCTCCTGGTAGACAGATGACAGAGTCTCAGACTTTTCCCATTTCTTAAGGGAAAAGTTGCACAATGGGGTATGAGCATGCCAGGGTGGAAGAGTTTCATTTGGTGTTTGTGCAACCTTGTCTACCATGATGTTAAACTATCTGAGTAGCTCTTGGACACGAATACCAAAAGGTCGGTTGGCATTCTGACGGATATTGTAGAAGTTTTCCCAACGTGGCTCAAAAACGGATGTCCAGGTAGGATGGTCTGTTTCAACTTTAAAGCATAGTTTAAAGACAACCGCTTACGTCGAAGGGATAATGGTGGTTCATTTACTTCGACGTATAAGCTCTGCACAGGAGATGTTCGAAATGCTCCAGTAGCAATACGGATAGCCTGATGGTGAACAGGGTCCAGCCATCCAAGGATACTATCTCTGGCTGAGGAGTATACCTGGGACCCGTAGTCTAATTTGGATCGTACAAGTGCACGATAAATACATAGTAGGGTGCAACTGTCTGCTCCCCAACGCATAGACGAGAGAGATTTATTTTTATTTTATTGTTATTTGTTTTTTTTTTTTTTAGGAGCATTAGCAACTAAGGCCATATTGCTCCGGTGCGGTGGTCATTCCCTGACCTTTCCGCATGCTCCGTATTTCGTGGTGACGGGCTCGAACCCCGTTCTAATCAAGAAGCGTGTGCTACGCACTGCTGCTCCTTCCCACCTGGCTACGGAGGCGCCGACGAGAGAGAGCGAAGAATGTTTAGTCCCCTCGTGCACTTTGTACAAAGTTGATGAATATGTTCTAGAAAGGTCAACTTTTTATCAAACACAAGTCCTAAGAATTTTGTGTCTGACACTACTGAAATAGCATTTTGTCCGAGCCTTAATTCAGGTTCAGGATGAAGATTACGCTTACGACAAAAGTGTACACAAACGGTCTTCTGCGGCGAGAACCTGAAGCCATTGGCAAGTGCCCAGGAATTAAGGCGATTGATGGCTTGTTGCAGTTGTCTTTCAATAACCCTCATGTTGCATGACTGACAAAATATGCTAAAGTCATCAACATAGAGGGCACTGTTTACAGTTGGAGGAAGTTGTTCTGTGATAGAATTTACTTTGATGGCGAAAAGCGTAACACTTAATACTGATTCTTGTGGTACTCCCTCCTCTTGGCAGAAAGGACGAGAGAGTGAGGATCCCACACAAACTTGGAAAAATCGATGGGCTAAAAAGTTTTTAATAAAAATGGGGAGATGCCGTCTAAGACCAAGGCTATGCAAATCTTTTAAGATGCCAAATCTCCAAAGTTGTGTCATACGATTTCTCCATGTCAAAGAACACTGACACCAAGTGTTCGCGTTTTAGGAAAGCATCCCGGATGCATGTTTCCAGTATAATTAAGTGATCAAGAGTTGATCTGTTTGTTCAGAAGCCGCACTGGATGCTGGAGAGAAGATCATTCGATTCTAAATATCACATTAACCAAAAATTTATCCATTGTCTCCAGGACTTTGCACAGACAGCACGTCAGAGCTATAGGGCGGTAAATAGTAGCGAGTTTAGGATCCTTTTTTGGCTTCACAAAGGCAAGCACAAGTGCCAGCACCAGGAATCCGTAAATTGCTCTTTCATATAGATTCTGTTATACAGAAGAAGCAGGCGATCCATAGATGTAGGTGACAGATGTTTAAACATTTCATAATGGATGTCATCTGGTCCAAAAGCACTTGCCTTAGAATGGTAGAGAGCTCTTTTTAGTTCCTGCTGAGTGAAAGGCAGATTGTAGGGGAAAAAGCCTTTCGATGTTAAATTTAGTGCCTCTTTTTCCGTTTTATGTTTCAGGGCCAGGAACTCTGGGGAATAGGATGATATCCGAGAGATGTTTGAAAAAGTTTCCCCAAGAGCATTGGCTATTGCAGTGGCCTCTGCAATAGTGCATCCATTATAGTCTAGGATCGATGAAGGGTGGGATGTATATTTTCCATTCATTTTTCAGATTTTATCCCAGACTACCTTAGAGTTGGTAGACTGGTTAATAGATGATGTTGTTGTTGTTGTTGTTGTTTGAGGGCTATTGGCGCAAGAGCAGCTTAGGCTATAATGCGCCTAATCTAGGTTACAGTTTCATATTTCGACATTTTTTATTATGTTGTTCAGATGGGAAGCCAAGATTTTATTTTATAATTACGTAACTTTTTGGTAAATGTTACACTATTTATTTTTATATGTTTTGGTAGTATCCGATTAACTTAAGGAAAAAGAAAACGTCGGTAATATTTGGCCGGTTATCTAAAATTGTTTTGAGCGTTAGGTTGTTTTGTGCGTTCGTGGTTATTTGAAAGGCTTTTATACGTTCTGAAGTAAATCTTGGACAGTTCACCATGAAGTGATGTACAGTGAGTGGAACTTGACAGTTTTGGCACTGAGGAGGGTCTTCACCTCTTAGTAGGTAAGAATGGGTCATATGGGTATGCCCAATTCGCAATCGAGCAAGGATCACTTCTTCGTGTCTGTTGGATCGGCAACTGGTAGTCCATGGTCGGAGTGTTTGTTTAATTACACGAAGTTTGTTGTTACTTTGATCTTTCCAATGTTGTTGCCATTGTTTTAAACTGCTTTGGTGGATTAACGACGTGTAATCGGTATATGGTATTGAGCGGAATGCATAGTAAGAGGTAGCAGCTTCTCTTGCCGCTTTATCTGCTTTTTCATTCCCAGTTATTCCTGTGTGGCCTGGAATCCAACAGAAACTGATCTTGTGATTATTTTGCAATAGCTTAGTTACTGTATATTGTACCTGTTGTAAAACTGGGTGTGCTTTAGTATTGGCATTCTGTAAAGCAATGACAGAGCTAAGCGAGTCCGTGAAAATTATGCTGTCTGCTATCTGTTCATGTTTAATTTTGTTTACGGCCATCAAAATGGCTTGTAATTCTGCTGTAAAGATGCTGCATTCTTTTGGAAGTTGTTGGATGAGAGTAGTCTTCAGAGTGAATCGCAGCTCCTACACAAGTTTCTGTTTTTGAGCCATCTGTGTATATGAAAGTTGAATGTTCATATTTTTCTTTGTATGCTGCATGTAGTTGCTGGTAGTTTGTTCTCGGGAGATTTGTTTTCCCCCAAGATTGGAAATGCAGGTCACACACAGGTTGAGTTATGATCCATGGTGGAATAATGTGTGTTTGTTTGGTTTGGTTTGGTTTTTAATGGCGCATTGGCAGCTAAGGCCATAATGCGCCAAGACAAATTTAAAATGTTATTAAACATTTTGGTAGCAAAAGCTACCACGTCAAACAAAGAATTATTACGTTAACAAGGTATAAAAGTAAAACCATAAAACTTACATCTTTGTATAAACATTAATAGATTGTAAGAAGTTAAAAACGTCAGACATATTGTCTCTGTCACCTATAATCTGACTGAGTGTAAATGGCTCAGTCAAATTATTAAAATCAGTAAAACACAAGCGTCGTGCTTCAGTAATAACAGGACATTCTACAAAAAGATGACTGACGGTTAAAATAACATTACAATTCTCGCACATAGGTGGGTCATCCGCCCTCAGCAAATAGGAATGTGTTAGATGACTATGACCTATGCGGAGCCGAGCAAGAACAACTTCCTCTCTTCGGACCCTGCGTAGACTGGACTGCCATTGCATAATTACAGGCTTAATGCGATGTAATTTATTTGTGGCCTGTCCATGCCAAGAATCTTGCCATTGGGAAAGTAGTTTAGAACATATTATTTGCCTGTAGTCTGTATAGGGGACTGACAGGCAATAATTATCCAGGGAAATGGCTGATTTGGCAGCGGCATCAGCTGATTCATTTCCCCGGATCCCAATGTGGCTTGGGATCCAGCAAAAACGAATATCGAATTCTAATTTCTTGAGGGAAAAAAGAATCTGCCGGATCCCGGACAGGATCGGATGAGGATTAAAACTCACCGATGCCAGAGCCTGTAACACGCTCGACGAATCACAATAAATCATATAACTCTAGTAGTCGCGATTTTTAATGTGATCTAGGGCTGTTTGAATTGCATGCAACTCTGCAGTATAAATGCTAGTTTCTTGTGGGATCTTATAGGATAATGTTTTGTGAGGGAATACAACAGCAGATCCCACATGACATTCTAACTTTGAGCCATCTGTGTAGACTGGCAGAAAGTCAGAATACTGCTGTCTATGTGATGCAAAGAGTTGCTGGTAGACTGATGGCGGTGTAGTAGCCTTCTCCCAGATCTTAAGGGAGAAGTCGCAAGTTGGAAGATAAGCATGCCAGGGTGGAAAGAATTGCCTTGGTGACTGGGCAACGTTGTCTACCGTCAAGTTTAACTCATTCAGCAGCCCTTGAATGCGAATACCAAAGGGTTTGTTGGCAGTCCGACGGGTGTTGTAGAGGTTTTCCCAGCGCGGCTCAAAAACGGATCGCCACGTGGGATGATCGGGCAGGGATTTTAATTTAAATGCATACCGTAAGGACAACTGCTTACGTCGAAGAGACAGAGATGGTTCATTTGCTTCAACGTAAAGGCTTTGGACAGGAGATGTGCGAAATGCTCCAGTGGCTGTCCGGATGGCTTGATGGTGGATTGGATCTAACCACCGAAGTGCACTATCTCTAGCAGAACCATAAACCTGAGACCCATATTCAAGTTTGGTGCGGACAAGTGCTCGGTACAGGCGAAGAAGGGTAGAACGATCTGCGCCCCATGAAGTTGACGAAAGGGCACGAAGGATGTTAAGCCCTTTGATACACCTTGTCCTCAGCTGACGAATGTGTTGTAAAAATGTCAGCTTTTTGTCGAAAATAAGTCCAAGGAATTTGAATTCTGCTAAAACTGGGATGTTATTTTGCCCAAGCCTTAATTCTGGGTCAGGATGAAGATTACGTTTGCGACAGAAGTGTACACAAACCGTCTTCTGTGATGAAAATCTGAACCCATTAGCCAAAGACCAAGCTGTAAGATGGTCAATGGTTTTCTGCAGTTGCCTTTCAATGACCCTCATATTGCATGAGTGACAAAATATAGCAAAGTCATCTACATAGAGGGCATTGTTTACAGTGGGTGGAAGTTGTTCTGTGATAGAGTTTATTTTGATTGCGAAAAGCGTGACACTTAGAACGGATCCTTGTGGGACTCC
The DNA here is from genome assembly GCF_048544385.1 of Mastigoproctus giganteus. Lineage (NCBI taxonomy): Eukaryota > Metazoa > Arthropoda > Arachnida > Uropygi > Thelyphonidae > Mastigoproctus > Mastigoproctus giganteus. The sequence goes on from NC_143579.1 coordinate 159,458,884, forward strand.
CTCTTCCTGAGAGAAAACTCGAGAGAGGGTGGATCCTAAACGGACTTGAAATTGGCGATTCGAAAGAAAGTTTTTAATGAAAAGAGGAAGGTTACCTCTAAGACCAAAGTTATAAAGGTCTTTCAAAATCCCAAATCGCCAGGCTGTGTCGTACGCTTTTTCAATATCAAAGAAAACTGCTACCAAATGCTCGGATTTAATAAAAGCATCACGAATGGACGTTTCCAATCGGATTAAATGATCCAGAGTGGATCTATTTCTTCGGAAGCCGCACTGTGTCCTGGAAAGCAGACCGTTTGTTTCTAAATACCATACCAGTCGTGCATTAACCATTCTTTCCAGGACTTTGCACAAACAGCTTGTCAGAGCAATAGGCCGATAGTTACTTGGATTGCTAGGATCTTTTCCTGGTTTTGGGAAAGGAAGGACGATAGCCCTTTGCCAGGAATCCGGAAATTGTTTGTAAATAAAAATTCTGTTAAACAGAATTAAAAGGTGATCCTTAGATTGTGGTGAGAGGTGTTTTAGCATTTCATAGTGGATGTCATCGGGCCCTACAGCACTTGCGTGTGTGAGAAAGAGTGCAGCATTTAATTCCTCCCGTGAAAAGGGCTTGTTATATGATTCAAGCCCTTTTGAATAGAAGTTCAGGGGGTTTTTCTCATTTTTCTCTTTCAGGGCCAAAAACTCTGCGGGAAAAGATGTTATTGCAGATATTTTTGCAAATGTTTCCCCTAGAGTATTTGCTACTGCAGTTCGATCTGCAATTGGACATCCGTTATGCTCGAGGATCACAGAAGGGCATGGTGGATATTTTCCCTTCATTTTCCGGATCTTATCCCAGACTACTTTTGAGCTAGCAGCCTGAGTTATGGAAGATGTAAAACGAATCCAAGATTTCCTTTGGCTCTGACGTCGTACATAACGCGCTTTCGCACGTGCACGTTTGAATGATATTAAATTTTCAGTGGTGGGATATCGGCGGAATATCCCCCACGCTTTGTTTTGTGCTTTTTTTGCTGCTGTGCATTCGGAATTCCACCAAGGTTTGGGAAATAGTGGGAACCGGCTGGATGATTTTGGGATTGCAATTGCAGCTGCTTGGACAATTCTTTCTGTGACGTACATGACTGCATCATTGATTGGCTCCTGACTGACTGTAGTGATGTCAAAGTTTCCCAGATATTGAAAGGCATTCCAGTCAGCCTGATCGATCTTCCACCGCGGTAAACTAATTGGCAGACAGGGTCTACCATTAGTTAGGGTTGTTATCACGGGGAAGTGATCGCTTCCATATGGATTCTCTTCCACCTCCCAAGTAAGTGAAGGAAGGAGAGAAGGGGAGCAGATAGAAAGATCAATGGCAGAGAATGTACGGGTAGGCATGTGGAAGAAGGTGTTTGTTCCCACATTTAGGAGGGAGAGATCATTGTCAGTGAGCATATGCTCTATGACTCGTCCCCTTCCATTGATGTCAGCACTACCCCACAGAGTGTTATGTCCATTGAAATCCCCAAGAATTAAACAAGGGGAAGGCAATTGCATGATAAGATCATCAAGGTCTTTCTGGGGGATGTCAATCCCAGGTGGCAAATAAACAGAGCAGACAGTTAATAAGAACCCCACTGTAAGGCGAATTGCTACAGCTTCAATGCTAGTTGTAAGCTGCAAAGCCTGAAATGGGATCTGGTTGCCGACGAGGATTGCGACTCCTCCGTGGGCAGAACCATCCACAATTCTATCCTTACGAATGATGGTAATGTTATGCATGGTGGGGTCATCATTTGCCTTTAAATAAGTCTCCTGTATGCAAAAGCAAACTGGTTTGTGCTTTTGCAGGAGTGCCTTGATGTCGTCAGTATTTTGCCGGAATCCACGACAATTCCACTGTAGGAATTTACCCATTATTTGGGCTTGGTGGGTCCGTCAGGCGGCTTCCGAGGTGCTGAGGGCTTAATTTTGTCAGTCTTGGATTTATCTTTCTTGGGGAAGTATGGACGCTGTCCTGTGTCCATTTCTTCCTCAGCGAAGAGTTCCAAAACTGACTCATCATGTACCTCCTTCTGCTCGACATCCATGTTTTCCTGGGTACTAGGTGTTACTTCCCCTTTCTTATTCTTTTCTTTTGCTTTTGTTACTTGTGGAGCATTAGGAGGTATCGATATAGGAGTGGCAGCTGATTGGTCCCTTTGTGCAGGTTTTTGGGAGCTTAAAAGATAACGTGCAATGGGAGTAAATGATTCTTTAGGAGGGACAGACATGTCCGTCTGAGTCCCAATCGAACATCTCCCTGCTACCTTCTGGGCGTAGGTAGGTTTTTTGATGTTAAGAGGTTTCACTGCTTTTCTTGCCTCCTGGTACGATATGTTTAGCTCTGCCTTCAGCCGTTGAATTTCTTTTTCTTCTTTCCACCTCTGGCATGCCCTTGAATAGGCCGGATGTTCTCCCTCACAGTTAATGCAGGTGGGTTTAGTGGCTGAACATGCTGTTGTTTCGTGGTCCTTTGCACCGCACCGGGCACATGCAAGGACTCCACGGCAGGCCATTTGAGAATGTCCATACTTCTGACATTTAAAACACCGTAAAGGGTTCGGAATGTATGGACGTACTGGACAGTTGATGTATCCAGCTTTAATCTCATCAGGAGGTTTGGGAGAGTTAAAAGTCAGGATAACACTCCTGGTTTTAACAGTTTTCCCATCCCTTCGCGCAGTGATTCTCTTGACGGCAGTAACTCCCTGTGGTTGTAATTCGGAGCAGATTTCCTCCTCGGTGACGTCGAGAAGGTCCCACTCCGAAATGACACCTCTCGATGAATTTAGTGTTCTGTGTGGTGTCACTGTTATGGGTATACCTCCGATTGATGTTACTCGGAGTAGATGTTCAGACTGCCCGTCATTTTTTGTTTCAATCAAGAGGTCCCCAGAACGGAGCCTCTTAACTGACTTGGGTGTACCTGCTAACCCATCCAACCCTTTTTGTATAAAAAAGGGCGACATTTTACCAATCGGTGTTTCATTGGTGGAATGCATTATTAAGAACCTTGGGACAGGCCCTGATGGTAGTTCGGTTTGCTGCCTCTTTGTAGCAATAATGCTATCTGCCTCTCCGTCTGTATTTTCAGATAGGGACCGGGTTGGGGCCCCTGAAGGAATACGTTTATCAGGATTCATGAAGATTTTTAAATTGTTCAGTGCCCGGGCTCCCCACCCACCACGGAGCCCAAAGGGACGCCCACTACCCGGCATGCAATAAATGCGCTCGGGAGTGGGACGCCAGGGCTACCCAGACACTATACCCGCACCGCCGCCAGCCTGAATCCTGTCCCTCGGACCATGAGGGTAGGGGCGTGGCATTGACACGGTTGACCCTCGCAGGCGAGCCTACTAGCCGATTGATCCTAGCCGGGCCTTCCAGGACCACCCGTCTTGTCGAAGCAGGGGCCAAAGTGGTGTATTGAAGCTGGGCCCCTCAACCACCAGGATCCCCCTTTCCGAATTTCCACGGGTCGCAGCGCACGGCAAACACGCCGGATTCCATTGATGTAAGCCCGGAACCTAGGCTGTGGGCGTTGGATCCCAGTGATGCTAGTCTGGAAGTCCAGCAGCGTCACTGGGAGGTCCCCTCACCACGGAATAATGTGTGTAGTCGTGGTAGCTATGCTATCATAATTAAGCTCTCGGCATAACAGTAAATCTTTTAGTCGGATGTTGGAAGGGCGGTTTATTCGTGGATGGGCTTGGTATACATTTTCCAAGTACAATGAAAACAGAACCTCTCTATTTGGATGGTCGGTGATGGATTTTATCTTTGCAGCATAGTGTAATAATAAGTTCTGTCGTCTAAGTTGTAGTGAAGGTTCATGGGCTTCTGCATACAGGCTTTGTACAGGCGAAGTGCGAAAAGCTCCAAGTGCTATACGGAGTGCACTGTGGTGTATGGGATCTAACCATCTCAGTGCACTTGGTCTTGCAGAGTCGTAAACTGGTGCTCCATAGTCCAGCTTGGAACGCACTATTGCTCGATAAAGTTTAAGTAGTGTATGTCGATCTGCACCCCAAGTTGTTGCGGAGAGAACTTTGAGTAGATTTAACTTCTTGATGCAGGAATGTCTTAGTTGCTTAATATGTTCAAGGAATGTCAGTTTTTTATCTAAGAGAAGTCTTAAGAATCTTATGTTTGGTACAACTGGGATCATATATCCATCTAGCTTAAGTTCAGGATCTGGGTGTAGGTTTCGTTTCCTACAGAAGTGTATACATGCAGTTTTCTGTGTGGAAAACCGGAAGCCATTTGTTTGTGCCCATTGACTTATTTTATTTATTGCTCCCTGTAACTGCCGTTCTATAGTTCGCATACTCTGAGAATGATAGGACATACTGAAATCATCAACGTATAAAGCGGTATCAATAGGTTTTGGTATATGCTCAGTTATGGAGTTTATTTTGATAGCAAAGAGGGTTGTGCTAAGCACAGACCCCTGAGGTACACCCTCTTCTTGGGTGAAAACTTTTGAAAGAGTATTCTGCAATCTAACTTGAAATGACCTGTGGAGTAAGAAATTTTGAATATATTTAGGAAGATGTCCACGTAATCCAAGGTGGTATAGGTTTTGAATAATTCCATAACGCCACGCAGTATCGTAAGCTTTTTCTATGTCGAAACATATCATTACGTGGTGCTCTTTTCGGATAAAGGCATTCCGCACACTGTTTTCTAATTTGATCAGTAAATCTAGTGTTGAACGATTTTTTCTGAAACCATGCTGTGCTGGATTGAGGAGGTTATTTCTGTTCAAAAACCATGTTAGACGAGCATTGATAATTTTCTCCATAACTTTTCCCAGGCAACTGGTTAGAGCAATTGGACGGTAGTTGCGTGGGTCAGAGAGGTCTTTCCCCGATTTTGGGAAAAAGCAAGAATTATTGCATGACGCCAACTGTCTGGAAATTGGTTTTCTAGGAAGATTCTGTTATATAGTTCTAGTAATGCCATTTGGGATTGATCATCGAGTTGTTTTAACATCATATAGTGGATTTGGTCTGGACCTACAGCACTCTGCTTTGTCTGGGATAGAGCGTGTTTCAATTCGTAGAATGTTAAGGGTAGGTTGTACTCTTCATTATTTCTTGTGGAAAAATTCAGTTTATGTCTTTCCATTCTTGCCTTGTATATTTGAAAACTGGGAGTATATGATGTGGTCGCTGATATTCTGGCGAAGGTTTCGCCCAGTGCATTGGCTATTTCTGATGGCTCTGCAGTGACTTGTCCATTCCAGTTTAGGATCGGAGTTGGGGTAATCGGGTATCTGCCACTCATTTTGTTAATTTTATTCCAGACAGTTTTAGATGATGTGGAACTTGTTAATGTAGATGCAAATTTTATCCAGGATTCTTTCCTACTGGCCCGCCTAATATATCTGGCTCTTGCCCGTGCCTTCTTGAACAATATGAGGTTCTCTAAAGTTGGATATCTGCGAAAAGTATTCCAGGTTTTGTTTCGCTCTTTCTTAGTCTGCGCACATTCTGCATTCCACCATGATTTTGGATGTGTTGGAAAGTGAGACGATGTTTTTGGGATAGAGTGTTCAGCAGCTTGAATTATTTTATTTGTTATATATTGTACTGCTGCATCTAACGGTTTTTGCTTGATGGTATCAACATTTAGTTTTGCTAATGTTTTATAAGTTTCCCAATCTGCTTCATTTATTTTCCATCTGGGAGTTTTGCGTGACTTGCATGTGGTTCCTAGTGCCATGGTGATGATTATTGGATAGTGATCACTGCTGAGAGGATCACTGTGCACTGACCAATCAAGTCTTGGAAATAGTATTGGAGAACATATAGACAGGTCTATAGCTGTAGTATTTCCTGATGGAAGATGTGTATAAGTATGTGTGCCGTCGTTCAACAAAGTTAAATCATTCTCGTCTATCCATTTTTCAATTTGTTTTCCTCTCCGATCTGTGGTTGTGTTACCCCACACAGGGCTATGCCCATTGAGGTCGCCTAGTATACAGAAGGGGGTTGGCAACTGTCTTACAATGTCTTCTAAGTCCTGTTGTAATAAATTTTGGTTTGGTGGAACATAAATTGTTATTACTGTTATGAGGGATCTAGCGGCTATGCGTACTGCAATCGCTTCAAGGGTTGTGTTTAGCGGGACAATCTGGGAAGGAATGCGAGAATTTATTAGTATTGCCACACCACCATGGGTTGTGCCACCTGTTACTCTGTCCTTTCGGTATGCTGTATAGTTCTTTATTAAGGTAGAGTCTTGAGGTCTGAGGTAGGTTTCTTGTAAGCAAAGACATAATGGTGCATACTGTGTAATCAGGTCATATATATCACCTATGTTAGTGCGGAGTCCTCTACAATTCCACTGGATTATGGTTTTCATTATTTGATTTTGGAGAGGTTTTCGGTCTGTTTCCTAGATGCTGTTTTAAGTCTTTCACACGTTGGTTTTTCCTTTTTCGGGAAATATGGTTTTCCGGTGTCCATATCGTCTTCCGCGAAAATCTCTAATACTGGTTCATCTGCTTGGTTGGTTGCTTCTGTCTCCATTTGTTCGGTTGCCTTCTGACTTATGACATTATGTTTTCCTTGAGGTGCTTTCGATTCTGAGTGTTTCTTATCGGGAGGCACGGAAAGTGGTGTGTTGGTGAGTTTCTCTTGATGTTTTGGCTGGGAAATTGTGAGTAGTGCTCGTGCCCAGTCTGAGATAGATTTCTTTGGAGGAATTGTAAAATCTGTTTGGGTTTCTATTGTACGACAATTCGTTATGACCTGCGCGTAGGAAGGTCTGTTTAAGATAGTCGGGTGTATAGTTCTCTTAGCTTCTTGGTATGTGACAGAATGTTCCACTTTATACCGCTGAATCTGCTTTTCTCTTTTCCAATATTCACAATTCTTGGAATAGGCAGAATGGTCTCCCTTGCAGTTTGGACATTTCGGTTTCTCGGATGAACAGTTCTGATTGCTGTGATCCTGGGACCCGCAGTTGGAACAGATAGCTACACCACGGCATGCCATTTGTGAATGACCATACTTTTGGCATTTAAAGCAGCGGAGAGGATTTGGAATGTATGGTCTGATGTTACAATTTAGATATCTGGCCTTCACAGTTGTAGGTGGTTTAGGAGTGTTGAACGTTAGTATGATAGTTCTGGTTGGGATAAGTGTCCCATCTCTTGTAATTTTAATCCTTCTCACAGCTATAACGCCTTGATTTTCAAGTTCATTTTTAATTTCTTCTTCGGAGACGCTGATAAGGTCCCACTCAGAAATTACTCCTTTCGATGTATTTAGCGTATTATGGGGAGAGACCTTTACTGGAATCCCACCATATGTTTTCATTTGAAGCAGTCTTTCTGCGTGTTTGGCATTTGCTGTCTCGACTAGAATGTCGCCTGATTTTAGTCGCTTAACATTTTTTGGTGTTCCAGCCACACTTTCTAAACATTTCTGGATGACGAATGGCGACAATTTTCCTAATGGCTGTTCTGTCGTAGAATTAAAGACAATAAAGGTAGGTGCATTAAGTGATGCTATTTCCTTTTTTTGCCTTTTGGTTGCAGTAGTCACATTGTCCTCATTTTTCCGACTCAAAGAAGTCAGATCTTTGGGATTCGTGGTAATGTTTGAGTCATTCATGTTTGCTCCTTTTGGCCCTGGGAGTGAGAGCTTTTCCTCCCAGGTTTCCGGCCCCGCCACGGGGAGGCAGGAGCGGTGCAACCTAGTGACCAAGCGGAAGTAGATTAGTGGTTAGTAGGACTAGAATATATATAAAAGAAAGGTGACTTTCCTTGCTTAGGAACCTTTGCACTGATACTTTTCAGTAACTATATATATTTACAGAAGAGAATTAACTTTAAACTCTTGATATATCTAACACTCTTTCACTTTATGAATCGCTTTAGAATTGCACAGAAATCGCCTGATCACTAGAAACGCTTGGCACTCGGGGCCAATAGATGATGTAAAACAGATCCATGATTCCTTTTGACTCTGACGGCGAATGTAGCGTGCTTTGGCTCGTGCACGCTTGAAGGCTATTAGATTAACAGTGGTAGGATGTCGGCAGAATATCCCCCACGCTTTGTTTTGAGTCTTTTTTACTGCTGTGCATTGTGAATTCCACCAAGGTTTGGGAAATGGTGGAAACCGGGCAGATGTTTTTTGAACAGCATTCGCTGCTGCTTGGACAATAATTTCTGTGATGTACGTTACTGCTTCATTGTTAGGCTCCTGACTGACAGTACTGAGGCCAAAATTTGCCTGATATTGGAAGGCAGACCAGTCAGCCTAATCAATCTTCCACCATGGTAACCTGAAGGGAAGACATGGTCTCCCATTGTATAACGAGGTTATCACAGGGAAGTGATCACTTCCATATGGGTTATCCTCCACTTTCCAAGTCAGTGAAGGGAGTAGAGAAAAGGAGCAGATAGAGAGATCAATGGCAGAAAATGTATGGGTAGGCATGTTGAATAAGGTGTTTGTTCCAGTATTCAGAAGGGAAAGATCATTGTCATTTAGCATACGCTCTATGATTCGTCCCCTTCCATTGATGTTAGCACTATCCCACAGGGTGTTATGTCCATTATAATCACCGAGAAGTAAGAAAGGGGGAGGCAACAGCGTTACAAGATCATTAAGATCTTCCTGGGAGATGTTAGTCCCAGGTGGAAAATAAATAGAGCAGACGGTTAATAAAATTCCCACTGAAAGGCAAATTAGAACAGCCTCTATGCTGGTTGTAACCAGCAAGGGCTGAACTGGGGTCTTGTTGCCCACAAGGACAGTCACTCCTCCATGAGCAGGACCATCCGCAATTCTATCGTTACGAAAAATTGTGATGTTATCCATGGTGGGATCATCATTTGTCTTTAGATAAGTCTCCTGGAAGCAAAAGCAAACTGGCTCGTGCTTTTGGAGGAGGGCCTTGATGTCATCAGTATTTTGCCGGAATCCACAACAATTCCATTGTGGGAATTTAGCCATTATTTTGGCTTGTTGGGTCCATCATGCGGCTTCCGGGGTGCTGAGGGCTTACATTTTTCAGTCTTGGATTTATCTTTTTTGGGGAAGAATGGACACTGTCCCGTGTCCATTTCTTCCTCCGCAAAGAGTTGCAAGACTGATTCATCCTGTACCTCCTTATTCTCTACATCCATTGTTTCTGGTATCTCGGGTGATTCTTCTGAACTTTTTGGCTTTTCTTTACCACTTGGTTTTGGTAGTGGTGGAACACTAGGAGGTACGGATATAGGAGTGGCAACTGATTGTGTTTTTTTGGTGGGATTTTTGAACTCAATAAATAGCGTGCAATCGGAGTGAATGACTCTCTTGGTGGTATAGTCATCTCAGTTTGTGTCCCAATAGTGCACTTTGCAGAAACCTTCTGGGCATATGAAAGTTTCCCGCTATTTATTGGTTCGATACGTGTTCTGGCCTCTGGGTAGGAGATATTCAGCTCTGTTTTCAGTTTTTGGATTTATTTTTCATCCTTCCAGCACTGGCATGCTCTAGAGTAGGTGGGGTGCTCTCCCTGGCAATTGACACAGATCGGTTTTGGAGCTGAACATTCCTTGCTCTCGTGGTCTTTAACACCAAATCGAATGGACATGTTCTTTTGATCCGCAGTTTGAGCAAATTGAATCTCCTCGGCAGACAGTTTGGGAATGCCTAAACTTCTGGCACTTGTAGCATCGAATAGGATTGGGGATATAAGGACAGATGCGACAGTTTAGGTATGCTGCTTTTACTGATAAAGGAAGGTTCGGTGTAGAAAAGTGAGAATGATGCTACAAGTAGGAACAAATTCTCCATCTTTCTTCAGCATTATTCGTCTTGCTTCAGTAACTTTCTGGTCTTGGAGTACTTGAACAATCTCCTCCTTTTTGACATTCAACAGATCCCATTCGGAAATTACTCCTTTGGAGCTATTCAGGGTAGCATGAGGAGATACTTTAGCAGGAACTCCACCAAACGATGTAAGTTTCAGAAGGGACTGAGAATGATTACGATTGGTGGTTTCGACTAATAGGTCGCCAGATTTCAGTCTTCTTACCATTTTTGGTGATCCGGCTACACTTTATAGACATTTCTGTATATTAAAAGGAGACAAAGTACCCAAAGACTGATTCTTTAGGGAATGCAGTATGAGGAAAGATGGATATTCCATTTGAGGTACATCTGTTTTCATCCTCTTCCGTGTTTGATAGTCAGAGTCAGTTTGTTGCAAATCCAAAGAAGCAGGATTTACAGTCTTGAGAGGTGGAAATTTTTCGGTTTACATTATTGCTCCTTTTGGCCCCGGAAGGATAACACTTCCTTCCAGGTTTCCGGCCCCGCCACGGGGAGGCAGGACCAGTGCCAGGAGGTGACCAAAAGGCTGTTAGTTGTGTTAGTGAGAGAAGAAAAAGAAACAGAAAGGTGACTTTCGTTTCTGGGCGTTTGCCTATTGCCTGTAGTGCGAAAGAGCTACTCTAACAGAAAATGAGGAAAACGGTATTTAGAACGAAAAAGAATCTATATCTGGCAAAAGCCCTTTAGAAGGATCACTTTAACGAACGTACTGAAATTGCTTGGCCACGGAATGGTTGGCACTTGGGGCAGCATCTGTCTGAGACGGGGGGATCCCCATAAAGGATGGTGTCCATTAAATTCTCCTAATAAGCAGACTGGTGATGGTAATTGCAACACAATGTTTTTTAGTTCATGAATCGTACATTGCTGATTGTGAGGGAGATATATTGAAACAATCGTTAAAGCAATGACAATCATTACACGAGCCACAACAGCTTCTAAGGCAGTTTGAAGAGGAATTTGCTTACAAGGAACTCTTGAGTCTATGAGTATGGCCACTCCACCATGAGCACTGTTTGTCCTGTCTTCTCGAAATAGAATTTAATATTTAACTGACAAGGACACTTGATGTATTAGATTTGTTTCTTGTAGGCATTTGCTCACAGGATGATAACGGTCAATTAATTCATATATGTCATCTATGTTGCTGCGAAAGCCTCTGCAATTCCACCAAACTATGTTGTTGTTCATTGTGTAGGTTTTGGATTAGAAGTCGAATCTGTCTGTTTTTTAATGTTTCTCTGCTAGTGACGGTCAATATTTATTTTATCCTTTTTTCAAAAGAATGGACGTGTGTCCATGTCATCTTCTGCATAAAGATCTAGAATAGGTTTGTTATAAGTATTATTTTCTGCAATCTCCATAACTCTGTTATCAGATAATTTCTTTCTAACGTGAACTGAATTTTCCTTCTGATGTGGCGTAACTCGATCTGGTTTAGCAATAGATGGTATTGAGATCGAGGTACTGTTGTTGTTGACTGTGAGGCAGATGATAGCAATGATCGAGCCAATTCAGAAATCAACACTTTTGGCGGAACTGATAAGTCTGTTTGCATTGAAACTGTTTGGTATGTTTTGGATGCTTCAGCATATGTACGTTTAGGCATGTTTTGTAGTAGGTGCTTTCTGGCTTAAGGGTACGTGACCTTGTTCAACACTTTGTATTTCTGGATTTTTTTCTCCAGCTTCCATTGCTCACAGGCTATAGAAAAAGCTGAATGGTTGCCTTTGCAGTATGGACACCGTGATGATTAAGCTTGATTGATTGATTGATTGTTTGGATTTTTTTGGCGCATTAGCAACTACGGCTATAATGCGCCAAGACTAGGTAATATTTAAAAAATTTTAAATTCTCGGTGACCTAATTAGTAAGGCCACCATGTCCAGACATATAATAGCAAAGATATAAAAAATAAATCAATAAAGAAGAAACAATAACATAAATTAAATACAATTAAAAACTTTTATTAATTTAAAATACCTAAAAACAGCAGACACGTTGTCATTGTCGGATAAAATCTGACTGAGTGTATATGGCTCAGTCAGATGATTAAAAGCGGTAAAACGGATATTGCTAAAATCTGGACATTCAACTAAAATGTGTCTTATTGTTAAAATTGTGCGACAGGAGACACACATAGGAGGGTCATCAGCCCTCAGCAGAAACGAATGAGTTAAATGACTGTGTCCTATGCGGGTCCGGGCAAGAAGAACTTCCTCCTTACGATTCCTGCGCAGACTAGACTGCCACGGTTCAATTACAGGCTTTATACGATATAATTTATTCGCAGTCTGTCTATTCCACAAGTCCTGCCATTGGGAATATATCTTTTGGTGTATTATTTGCCTGTAGTCTGTATAGGGGACTAACAGGCAACGGTTATTACTGGGAATTGCTGATTTGGCTGCGGCGTCAGACAAATCATTTCCCCTAATCCCAATGTGGCTGGGAATCCAGCAGAAGCGGATGTCATATTCGCATTCATGGAGAACGTGAATCTTCTGCTGAAAGCTAGACAGAACTGGATGAGGATTATACCTCACAGATATTAAAAGCCTATAACATGCTAAGAGAGTCTGAATATAAAATGAACCGTTGGTATTGGCATTTACTAATGTGATCCAAGGCTAACTCTACAGCGTGCAGCTCTGCAGTAAATATGCTGCATTCAGAGGGAATCTGCTCTGATATAGTCCTGTCTGTAAAGACAGCAGCGGATCCCACATATGATTCTGACTTCGAACCGTCTGTGTAGACTGGCGCGAAGTCGGAATATTCAGTTCGGTGTGCTGAATGAAGCTGCAGGTAGACACATGGTGGAGTGTCCGACTTTGCCCAGTTTCTAAGCGACAAGTCGCATGCCGGGACACGAGCATGCCAGGGTGGAAAGGGTTGCTTTGATGTTTGGGAAACCTTGTCTACTTGATATTAAGTTCATGGAGTAGCCCTTGGAGATGAATACCAAAAGGACGATTGGCAGTCTTACGGGTATGTACAAGTTTTCCCATCGTGGCTCAAAAACGAAGGGCCACGTAGGATGGTCTGGCAGGGATTTCAGTTTTAAAGCGTACTTTAAAGACAACTGCTTACGTCGAAACGATAACGGAGGTTCGTTTGCTTCGACGTATAAACTCTGGACAGGAGATGTTCGAAATGCTCCAGTAGCGATACGTATAGCCTGATGATGGACAGGATCCAGCCATCGAAGTACTCTGTCTCTGGCTGAAGAATATACTTGGGACCCATAATCTAATTTGGATCGCACAAGTGCACGGTAAAGCCGAAGAAGGGTGCATCGGTCTGCACTCCAAGATAAGGAGGAGAGCGAGCGGAGCATATTAAGGGCTCTTGTGCACTTTGTGCAGAGTTGACGAATATGATCCAAAAAGGTCAATTTTTTATCGAATATGAGTCCAAAGAATTTTGTGTTCGCTGCTACTGGAATAGCATTTTGTCCGAGCCTTAATTCAGGTTCAGGATGAAGATTACGTTTGCGACAAAAGTGTACGCATACGGTCTTCTCCGGCGAGAACCTGAAGCCATTAGCAAGTGCCCAGGAATTCAGACTATCAATGGCTTTCTGCAGTTGTCTTTCAATAACCCTCATGTTGCATGACTGACAAAAAATGCTAAAGTCATCAACATAGAGGGCACTGTTTACAGTCGGAGGAAGTTGTTCTGTGATGGAATTTATTTTGATGGCAAAAAGCGTGACACTTAATACTGATCCTTGTGGTACTCCCTCCTCTTGGCTAAAGGAGCGAGAGAGTGAGGATCCCACACGAACTTGGAACGATCGATTGGCTAAAAATGTTTGAATAAAATGGGGGAGATGCCCTCTAAGACCTAGGCTATGTAAATCTTTTAAAATACCAAATCTCCAAGTTGTGTCATACGCTTTCTCCATGTCAAAGAACACCGACACCAAGTGTTCGCGTTTTAGGAAAGCATCCCGGATGGATGCTTCCAATCTAATAAGATGGTCCAAAGTGGACCGGTTCCTTCGGAGGCCGCTGTTGTTATTGTTGTTATTGTTATTTTTGGCGCAAGGGCTGCTTAGACCATATTGCGCCTATCAGTGATATGAAAGTTATCAATGGTGACTGTTATGGAAACAGTCAGAGACGATCATATAGTTTTATTCGTTTAAGAAAACAGAATAACTCCAAGGGATTAGCATCGTTGCCTATGATGTGAGAGAGTTTTAGAGGTTCTTTTAGATTTGGAAGGAAGCTGAATGAACATTGCCGAGCATGTTTGTACAGAGTGCATTCAACAAGAATGTGCTTCATTGTTAGCTGACATTTGCATTGAGAACACTGTGGAGGATCATTTCCTGTAAGGAGAAATAGGTGAGTAAACTGGCTGTGGCCGATTCGTGCTCTGGTTAAGATGACTTCTTCCTTTCTGTTAGTACGAAAACTAGAGGTCCATAACTGTGGTTCTGATTTTATTTCCAATAGCTTATTACCCGTTTGAGCTTGCCATCGAAGTGTCCATTGTTCCTTACATGTCCTTCGTATCATAGGTTTGTAATCAACATATGGAACACAAAAGCCTGAAGATAATGGGTTAGATGGATGTTTTGCAGCATGGTCTGCGCATTCGTTTCCTGGGATCCCAGTGTGACCTGGGATCCAGCAGAAGATTCGGAGGCCGCACTGGATGTTGGAGAGAAGGTCATTTGACTCGAGATACCATATTAAGCGAGAATTAACCATTCTCTCCAGGATTTTGCACAGACAGCTAGTCAGAGCAATAGGACGATAGTTGGTGGTGACTTTTGGATCCTTTCCTGGCTTAGGGAAGGCAAGAACGATTGCCTTTCGCCAGAAGTCCGGAAACTGCCCTTCAGTAAAGATTCTATTATACAGAAGGAGCAGACAATCCATAGATTTTGGTGATAGATGTTTAATCATTTCATAACGGATGCCATCTGGCCCAACGGCACTTGCTTTGGAAAGAGCGAGGGCTCTTTCCAGTTCCTGAATAGTGAAATCCCCGTTGTAGGGATATATGCTTTTAGATTTAAAGCTAAGTGCCTGTTTTTCGATTTTATATTTCAGGACCAGGAACTCTGGGGAATACGAACATGTTGCAGAGATGTTACAGAATGTTTCCCCAAGAGAATCAGCTATTGCAGTTGGATCTGCAATAGCGCATCCATTATAATCTAGGATTGAAGAAGGGTGGGATGTATATTTTCCCTTCATTTTCCGGATTTTATCCCAGACTACCTTAGAGTTGGTAGACTGGTTAATAG
The DNA here is from genome assembly GCF_048544385.1 of Mastigoproctus giganteus. NCBI lineage: Eukaryota > Metazoa > Arthropoda > Arachnida > Uropygi > Thelyphonidae > Mastigoproctus > Mastigoproctus giganteus. The sequence goes on from NC_143579.1 coordinate 159,474,022, forward strand.
ATGATGTAAAACGGATCCATGATTCCTTTTGACTCTGACGGCGGATATATCGTGCTTTCGCTCGTGCACGTTTAAAGGCTATAAGGTTGGTCGTGGTAGGATATCGGCGGAATATACCCCACGCTTTGTTTTGAGCCTTTTTTGCTGCTGTGCATTGTGAATTCCACCAAGGTTTAGAAAATGGTGGAAACCGGGCAGATGTTTTTGGAACAGCATTCGCAGCTGCTTGGACAATATTTTCTGTGATGTACTTAACTGCATCATTGATAGGCTCTTGACTGACTGTGCTAAGATCAAAATTTGCCTGATGTTGGAAGGCAGTCCAGTCAGCCTGATCTATCTTCCACCGTGGTAACCTAAAAGGAAGACATGGTCTCCCACTGTGTAACAAGGTTATCACGGGGAAGTGATCGCTTCCGTATGGATTCTCCTCCACTTCCCAAGTGAGTGAAGGGAGTAGAGAAGGGGAGCAGATAGAGAGATCAATGGCAGAAAAAGTACGGGTAGGCATGTGGAAGAAGGTGTTTGTTCCAGTATTTAGAAGGGAAAGGTCATTGTCATTTAGCATATGCTCTATGATTCGTCCCCTTCCGTTGATGTTAGCACTACCCCACAGGGTGTTATGTCCGTTAAAATCCCCGAGAAGTAAGAAAGGGGGGGGGGGCAGCTGCGTTAGAAGATCATCAAGGTCTGCCTGGGTGATGTCAGTCCCAGGTGGCAAATAGATGGAGCACACAGTTATTAAAAATCCCACTGAAAGGCGAATTGCAACAGCCTCTATGCTGGTTTTAATTAGCAAGGGCTGCACTGGGGTCTGGTTACCCACAAGGATAGCCACTCCCCCATGTACAGAGCCATCTGCAATTCTATCCTTTCGAAAAACTGTGATGTTATGCATGGTGGGATCATCATTTGCCTTTAGATATGTCTCCTGCAAGCAAAAGCAAACTGGCTCGTGCTTTTGCAGGAGGGCCCTGATGTCATCAATATTTCGCCGGAATCCACGACAATTCCATTGTAGGAATTTAGCCATTATTTTGGCTTGGTGGGTCCATCAGGCGGCTTCCGAGGTGCTGAGGGCTTACTTTTATCAGTCTTGGATTTATCTTTTTTGGGGAAGAATGGACGCTGTCCCGTGTCCATTTCCTCCTCCGCAAAGAGTTCCAAGACTGAATCTTCAGGTACCTCCTTCTGCTCGACATCCATCTTTTCTTGGGTACTAGGGGGGGACTTCCCCTTTCTTATTCTTTTCTTTCATAATTACCTTTGGAACTTGTGGAGCATTAGGAGGTACCGATATAGGAGTGGCAGCTGATTGGTCCTTCTGTGCAGGTTTTTGTGAACTTAAGAGATACCGCGCGATGGGAGTGAAAGACTCCTTTGGAGGAATGGTCATGTCCGTCTGAGTTCTGACGGAACATCGCCCTGCTACCTTCTGGGCGTAGGTAGGTTTGTTGATATTCAGGGGTTTGACCGATTTCCTTGCCTCCTGGTATCATATATTTATCTCTGCCTTCAGCCGTTGAATTTCTTTTTCTTCTTTCCACCTCTGGCATGCTCGTGAATAGGCTGGGTGTTCGCCTTCACAGTTAATACAGGTGGGTTTTGCGGCTGAACATGCTGTTGTTTCGTGGTCCTTTGCACCGCATTTAGCGCATGCAAGGACTCCACGGCAGGCCATTTGAGAATGTCCATACTTCTGGCATTTAAAACACCGTAAAGGGTTCGGAACGTATGGACGCACTGAACAGTTGATCCATCCAGCTTTAATCTCATCAGGAGGTTTAGGAGAGTTAAAAGTCAGGATAACACTCCTGGTTTTAACAAGTTTCCCATCCCTTCGCGCAGTAATTCTCTTGACGGCAATGACTCCCTGTGGTTTTAATTCGGAGCAGATTTCCTCCTCGGTTACGTCGAGAAGGTCCCACTCCGAAATGACACCTCTCGATGAATTGAGTGTTCTGTGTGGTGTCACTGTTATAGGGATTCCTCCGTTTGATGTTGTTCGGAGTAGATGTTCTGATTGCCTGTCATTTTTTGTTTCAATTAAAAGGTCTCCAGAACGAAGCCTTTTAACTGATTTGGGTGAACCTGCTAACCCATCTAACCCTTTCTGAATAAAAAAGGGCGACATTTTACCAATCGGTGTCTCATTGGTAGAATGCATAATTAAAAACCTTGGGACAGGCCCTGATGGTAATTCCGTCCGCTGCCTCTTTTTAGCAATAATGCTATCTGCATCTTTGTCATTTGTTTCTGATACGGACCGGGTTGGGGCCCCTGAGGAAGTAAGTTTATCAGGATTCATATAAATTTAAAGTGGTTCAGTGCCTGGGCTCCCCACCCACCATGGAGCCCAAAGGGACGCCCACTACCCGGCATGCAATAAATGCGCTCGGGAGTGGGACGCCAGGGCTACCCAGACACTATACCCGCACCACCGCCAGCCTGAATCCTGTCCCTCGGACCATGAGGGTAGGGGCGTGGCATTGACACGGTTGACCCTCGCAGGCGAGCCTACTAGCCGATTGATGCTAGGCGGGCCTTCCAGGACCACCCGTCTTGTCGAAGCAGGGGCCAAAGTGGTGTATTGAAGCTGGGCCCCTCAACCACCAGGATCCCCCTTTCCGAATTTCCACGGGTCGCAGCGCACAGCAAACACGCCGGATTCCATTGATGTAAACCTGGAACCTAGGCTGAGGGCGTTGGATTCCAGTGATGCTAGTCTGGAAGTCCAGCAGCGTCACTGGGAGGTCCCCTCACCACGTACAGGTGCCCACGTCGAGGGGGATGATTCATCATTACAATCAGTATGGACATGTTCCATTGATCCGCAGTGTGAGCAAACAATCTCCTCAGCAGACAGTTTGGGAATGCCCAAACTTCTGACACTGTAGTATTGAATAGAATTGGGGATATAAGGATGGATGCGGCAGTTTAGGTATCCTGCTTTTACTGATGAAGGAAGGTTTGTGTAGAAAAAGTAAGAATGATGCTACGAGTAGGAACAAATTCTCCATCGTTCTTTAGCATTATTCGTCTTGCTTCAGTAACTTTCTGGTCTTGGAGTTCTTGAACAATCTCCTCCTCCTCCTCCTCCTTGACGTTCAATAGATCCCATTTGGAAATGACTCCTTTGGAGCTATTAAGGGTAGAACGAGGAGATACCATTGTAGGGACTCCACCAAACGATGTAAGTTTCAGAAGAGGTTGGTTGGTTGGTTGGTTAGTTGAGTTTTATTGGCGCATGAGCAACTTAGGCTATAATGCGCCAAAACTTTGTCAAAACATTCAGTGACCTAATGAATTAGGTCACTAAGTCAGAGTATAAAACAATTATAAACTAAAAGACAAATATCTGTAAACAAGTAACAGTAGTAAATCTTAAAATAATAAGATTTTTTTTAAATATGAGTAAAAAGGTTTACTGTTTTTAGGAAATTAAAAATAGCAGACACATTGTCATTGTCGGATAAAATCTGACCGAGTGTATACGGCTCAGTCAGATGGTTAAAAGCGGTAAAACGAGCATTTATAAAATTGGTACAGTCACATAAAATATGTTTAACAGATAAAATGGTGTCGCACTGCTCGCACATAGGAGGGTCATCAGCCCTCAGCAAAAAGGAGTGTGTGATATGACAGTGTTCTATGCGGAGCTGAGCAAGAACAACTTTCTCTTTGCGATCCCTGCGTAAGCTGGACCGCCAAGGATGGATCATAGGCTTAATTTCACATAATTTGTTTGTAGTAATCAGTCGATGCCACGAATCTTGCCACTGAGATTGTAGGTTACTACGGATCACTTGCCTGTAGTCTGTATAGGGGACTAACAGGTCAAGATTATCCGTCAGGGCTGCTGATTTGGCTGCAGTGTCAGCCAAATCATTTCCTCTAATCCCGATGTGACTGGGGATCCAGCAGAAGCGGATATCGAATCCACTTTCATAGAGGCTGTATATTTTCTGCTGTATTCGGGACAGGGTTGGATGATTAGTGTGTGACATCGCTGATAAAGCCTGTAGTGCACCCATTGAGTCGGCATATATAATACACCGTTGGTAACGGTGTTTTCTTATGTGATCTAGAGCTAACTCTATGGCATGCAGCTCTGCAGTGTAAATGCTGCAGTCAAGGGGTATCTGCTCTGATATGGTATTATTTGGAAAGACAGCAGCAGATCCCACATACGATTCTGACTTCGAGCCGTCTCTGTAGACTGGCAAGAAGTCAAAATGTTCTGCACGGTGTTGTGAATAGAGCTGCAGGTAGACAGAAGACGTAGTATTCGACTTCGTCGCAATCTTGAGCGAGAAGTCACATGCTGGTGTTTGTGCATGCCAGGGTGGAAGGGGCTCCTTTGGTGATCGAGCGACCTTGTCTACCGAGATGTTAAGCTCATTGAGTAGCTCTTGAACACGAATGCCGAATGGGCGATTGGCGGTCCGTCGTGTTTTGTAGAGATTTTCCCATCGTGGCTCGAAAACGGATGTCCACGTGGGATGGTCTGGTAGGGACTTCAGCTTGAAGGCATATTGTAGAGACAACTGCATTCGTCGAAGCGACAAGGATGGTTCGTTTGCTTCAACATACAGACTTTGGACAGGTGATGTTCTGAATGCACCAGTAGCAATACGAATGGCTTGATGATGGATGGGGTCAAGCCAACGAACAGCGCTATTTCTGGCAGATGCATATACCTGAGACCCATAATCTAATTTTGAGCGTACATGTGCACGGTACAGACGTAGAAGAGTGCACCGGTCTGCACCCCAAGAGGTAGAAGAGAGAGAGCGGAGGATGTTAAGCCCTCTCGTGCACTTTGTGCGAAGTTGACGAATGTGTTGGACAAATGTCAGCTTTTTGTCAAAAATGAGTCCCAGGAATTTCGCCTCTGATACAATTGGAATGGTGCTTTGTCCAAGTCGTAATTCAGGCTCAGGGTGGAGGTTACGTTTGCGACAAAAATGTACGCAAACGGTCTTCTCCGGTGAGAACCTGAAACCATTGGCCGTGGCCCAGGAGTTAAGACGGTCAATAGCTTGTTGTAGTTGTCTCTCAATAACCCTCATATTGCATGATTGAGAGAATATGCTGAAGTCATCGACGTAGAGTGCACTGTTTATAGTTGGAGGAAGTTGTTCAGAAATAGAATTTATTTTAATGGCAAAAAGCGTGACACTTAAGACAGATCCTTGTGGTACCCCCTCCTCTTGGCAAAAGGGCCGCGAAAGGGAGGATCCTACACGAACTTGGAAATAACGGCAGGATAAAAAATTTTTAATAAAAATTGGAAGGTGGCCTCTTAGACCAAGGTTGTAAAGGTCTTTTAAAATACCAAATCTCCAAGTTGTGTCGTACGCTTTTTCCATGTCAAAGAAGATGGACACCAAATGTTCTCTTTTTAGGAAAGCATCTCGGATAGATGTTTCCAGTCTAATTAGGTGGTCCAGTGTGGACCTGTTTCTTCGGAAGCCGCACTGAATGCGGGAGAGAAGGTCGTTCGATTCTAAATACCATAAGAGACGGGCATTGACCATTCTCTCCAATATTTTGCACAGACAGCTGGTCAGAGCAATGGGACGATAGTTTTTTGGACATATAGGATCCTTTCCTGGCTTAGCAAAAGCAAGAATAGTTGCCTTGCGCCAGGTATCCGGAAAATGCTCTTCAAGGAAGATTCTGTTGTACATGAAGAGCACATGGTCCATGGATTCTGGTGAAAGATGTTTGATCATTTCATAATGGATGTTGTCTGGTCCAGCAGCTGTAGCCTTTGTACGGGCGAGTGCTGTTTTCAGCTCATTGATATTAAATGGCCCATTGTATGGGTGGGAACCCTTCGATGTGAATTTAAGGGCCTGTTTTTCAATGTTGTGCTTTAAGACCAGAAACTCTGGGGAGTAAGATGATGTTGCAGAGATGTTAGAAAAAGTTTCCCCAAGAGCATTGGCTATTGCAGTAGAGTCTGCAATAGTACATCCATTATATTCAAGGACCGATGAGGGGTGTGCTGTGTATTTTCCCTTCATTTTCCGGATTTTTTTCCAGACCACCTTAGTACTGGTCGTCTCGGTAATGGATGATGTGAAACGGATCCACGATTCCCTTTGACTCTGACGGCGAATGTAGCGTGCTTTGGCTCGGGCACGTTTAAAGTCTAATAGGTTGACTGTGGTAGGATATCTTCGAAATATCCCCCAAGCCTTGTTTTGAGCCTTTTTAGCTGCTGTGCATTCTGGATTCCACCATGGCTTTGGAAATGGAGGAAACCGGGTGGATGTTTTTGGAATTGTAGTTGCAGCTGCATGGACAATATTTTCTGTTATGTACGTAACTGCATCATTGATAGGCTTCTGACTGACTGTAGAGTTGTCAAATTTTGCCAGGTGTTGAAAGGCACTCCAGTCAGCTTGATCAAACTTCCACCGCGGTAACCTGACAGGAAGACAAGGTCTCCCAGTAATTAAGGTGGTTATCACGGGGAAGTGATCACTTCCATACAGCTTCCCTTCTACCTCCCAGGTAAGTGACGAGAGAAGAGAAGGCGAGCTGATAGAAAGATCAATCGCAGAAAACGTACGGGTAGGCATGTGGAAAAAGGTGTTTGTTCCCACATTAAGAAGGCAGAGGTCATTGTCAATGAGCATACGCTCTATAACTCGTCCCCTTCTATTAATGCTAGCACTACCCCACAGGGTGTTATGTCCATTAAAGTCCCCAAGAAGTAAGAAAGGGGGAGGCAACTGCATTACGAGATCATCAAGGTCTTTCTGGCAGATGTCAGTACCAGGTGGCAAATATACAGAGCAAACGGTTAGTACAAACCCCACTGTTATTCGAATTGCTACTGCCTCTATGCTGGTAGTAAGTTGCAGATGCTGAAAAGGGGTATGGTTGCCCACAAGGATTGCGACTCCTCCATGAGCGGGGCCATCCCCAGTTCTATCCTTGCGAATGATAGTAACGTTGTGCATCCTGGGGTCATCATTTGCCCTTAGGTAAGTCTCCTGTATACAAAAGCACGATGGTTTGTGCTTTTGCAGGAGTGCCTTGATGTCTTCTGCATTTTTCCGGAATCCACGACAATTCCATTGTAGGAATTTAGCCATTATTTTGGCTTGGTGGGTCCATCAGGCGGCTTCCGAGGTGCTGAGGGCTTACTTTTATCAGTCTTGGGTTTATTTTTTTTGGGGAAGAATGGACGCTGTCCCGTGTCCATTTCTTCCTCCGCAAAGAGTTCCAAGACTGAATCTTCGGGTACCTCCTTCTGACATCCATCTTTTCTTGGGTACTAGGGGGGACTTCCCCTTTCTTATTCTTTTCTTTCATAATTACCTTTGTTACTTGTGGAGCATTAGGAGGTACCGATATAGGAGTGGCAGCTGATTGGTCCTTTTGTGCAGGTTTTTGAGAACTTAAGAGGTAAGTTTCAGAAGAGACTTGGAATGTTTACGGTTGGTGGTTTCGACTAATAGGTTGCCAGATTTCAGTCTTCTTACCATTTTTCGTGATCCAGCTACACTTTGTAAACATTTTTGTATATAAAAAGGAGACAAAGTACCCAAGGACTGATTCGTTAGCAAATGCAGTATGAGGAAAGATGGATATTCCATTTGAGGTACATCTGTTTTCATCCTCTTCCAGGTTTGATTGTCAGAATCATTTTGTTGCAAATCCATAGGAGCAGGATTTGCAGTCTTCAGAGGAGGAAAATTTCGTTTTTCATATTTGCTCCTTTTAACCCTGGAAGGATAACTTTTCCTTCCCGGTTAACCAACCCCCTACCGGGGAGGCAGGAGCAGTGCCACGAGTTGACCAAGCGGCTGTTAGTAGTATTAATGAGAGAAGAAAAATAAACAGAAAGGTGACTTTCCTCTCTGGGCTTTTGCCTACTTCCTGTAGTGTGAAAGAGATACTCTATTAGAAAATGAGGAAAACAGTATTTAGAACAAAAAAAGAATCTATAACTGGCAAAAGCTTTTAGAAGGATCACTTTAATCACTTAAACGCACTGAAATCGCTTGTCCAGGGAATGCTTGGCACCCGGGGCTGTTAGCTAAAGATGTGCTGGTTTTGTGTTGATACATCAGTTTTAGCTGCTGTTCAGCAAGAGCTTTGAGATGCATAAGAATGGCTGAGCATTGTCAATACAACTTGTCTGCCTCCTTTATGGTACGTCACTTTATGTTCTGTTTTTTATTTTTGTATTTTCTTCCCTTCTTTCCACATTTCACATGATTTTGGAAAGGCTGGATGACTTTCTTTACAGTTGGGGCAAACGGGAGTTGAGGCTGTACAATGTGCTTGTGTATGCTCCTTGGAACCATAAATAGAACATATGGCATCACCTCTACATTCCTTCTGGGAGTGTCCATATTTCTGGCATTTAAAACAACGAATGGGATTAGGGATATAAGGCAGATTTACTGCAGTTTAAATAGCCAGGTTTTACTGAGGATGGAAATTCTGTGGTGCTGAAAGTTAAGATTAACATGATTTCCATATTTCTTAGGCATTAGGGCTCACATCTGTTGAGTACGTGCTTGGCACACCCAGGGCCCTAAACTGGAAATCATCATTCTTCTCTTTCTTGGTGATTCCTTTCTACTTCTCTCTCTTAGGGTAACTCAAAAGTTGTTTGGGCTGGTGCTGCATACGCCTCAGGCTTCCTTGCACCATACGGCTAATAATAATAATAAAATAATAATTATACGTTTGGCACTGATTACCTTTTGATTGCTCAATTCTTGAACTAAATCCTCTTCAGACTCTGTAATTAGGTCCCACTCTGTGATGATGCCATATGACACCTTTGGATGAATTGAATGTATTGTGGGGGGTGACAGATACTGGCAGCCCACCAAAAGTTGTTTTCAGCAGCTACTCAGAATGTTTGGAGGTGGCTCGTTCTATTCATGAGATCTCTGGATTGTAGATGTTTAACCATTTTTAGTGTTCCAGCAATGGATTCCAAATATCTCTGAATAACAAATGGTGATAACTTGCCTACAGGCTGGGTGGAGAGTTCGTTGTTTGTATGTTATTTGGTTTTTAGGAGCATTAGCAACTAAGGCCATATTGCTCCAGGGATATGCGCTGGTCATTCCCTGACCTTTCCGCATCCTCCATATTTGGTGGTCATGGGCTCGAACCCCGGTCTAATCAAGAAGCGTGTGCTATGCACTGCTGCTCCTGCCCACCTGGTTACAGAAGTGCCTGGGTGGAGAGATTGTATCACCAAAAAGTTTGACATCTCAATGCACTGTGCCTCTCTCCGAAGCCTTCTCAGTTGATTAGTGTGATTGACATCAGACATTTCGGATCTTGAGCTTGAGTGCTCTAGTGGCGGAAAATTATTCAAATCCATGCTTGCTCCTTTTAGCCCTGGGAGAGGGTAACTCTTCTCCCAGGTTACTATCAGCTCCACCACATAGAGGCAGAAGAGGTGCAACCAGTGATGAAGTGATGTTGTTGTTGAGTTTAATGACACATAGGCTGCTAGGGCCATATTGTGTTTTTATAATGGTGAAAATGAAACAATAACTACATTTTATGATATATTCCTATCCGATTTAGGAAAGTAAATAGTTCTTTTTTATTAGGATCATCTCCCAGAATCTGCATTAAATTTATTGATGACTGCATATTAGCAATTGACTTAAAGGTGTCTAAGTGGATGTTTTTAAAGTGGGGAGAGTCGACTAGCAAATGGCGAATGGTCAGTTGTACTTGACATGATGTACATTGGGGAGCGCTGTCATTAGTTAATATATACAGGTGAGTGAGATGAGTATGACCCAATCCTAAGCCTTCCTAAAATTGTTTCTTCTTGTCTGCTTTTCCGGAAACCGGAGAGCCAAAGATTTGGTTCTGGTTTTATTTGATATAGTTTGTTTCATGGATAACCTCTAAATATTAGTAACCGGCTTTTGTTTTACAATGATATGTTTGAAATCGGAATACGGAACTTGATAATTCTGTAAAATAGAAATATCTGGTTGTTTGGCTGCAAGATCTGCTCTTTCATTTCCTGCTATACCAGAATGCCCTGGGATCCAGCAGAATGTCACAGTTTGGTTTGACTTGTTACACACAAGTAATTTAGAATGGATTTGTTTTATTACACGGTGAGAGGAGGTGGTATTACTATTTATGGCAGAGACAGCACTGAGCAAGTGAGTGTATATTAAGGCAAATGAAATTAGAAGTTGAATAATGTGATCTAGAGCCAAGTTAATAGAATAAAGCTCAGCAGTGAAGATACTGCATTCTACAAGTAATAAGACAGAAGTGGTGAATGACGGGAAGATTGTTGCATCACATACTTCGGTCTCAGTTTTTGATCTGTCTGTATAGATCTTACAGGCCTGTGAATTAGAAGCAGAGTGAGTTTCATGTAACTGTGCGATATTGAAGGGAGACAAGGTGATCTTTCCCCACTGTTGGAAATAGTCATCGTAAATTGCAGGGATATTTGTCCATGGTGGATCAGGCGGTGTCATGTCCTGATATATATTGCCGATTTCTATATTCCACGTTTGAGTTAGTTCTTTAAGACAGACCTGCATCTGTCTTCAGTTTTCATTAGATTTACTGTTGTAAAATTACTCCCATTCAGTATTGTACAGACATCTCCAATTTGGATCAGAGGGAACACTGCGGATTTTTGCGGCATACATCAAAAGCAATGTTTTCCTCCGAAGATGTAAGGGAGGTTCTGAAACCCCTAGAGAAACTCTCACTGCACTGTGCTGGATCGTGTTCAATTGCCCCAAGGTAGTTTTTCTAGCAGAGTCATACACTGGGGAGCCATAGTCTAAGCAGGACCTGATGAGAGCTCGATAAAGATGGATCAGGGTATGTCGATCAACATACCATGACATTAACGACACACACTGGAGGATATTCAATTTCTTCAAGCAGATGGTCTGAAGGTAGGTCACATGAGCTTGAAAGTTTGGTTTCCTATCTAGCAGCAGCACAAGAAAACAGACAGTGTGAGCAAGGGGTATTTGCATGTTATTGATCTTTATCTCAGAATCAGGATGAAGTGTCCGTAGTTTGCAAAAGTGAGTAGTGGTGGATTTCTGCTCCGCAAGACTATATCCATTGCGTAAGGTCCAGGCTTCTATTGTGAATAGAGCAATTGGCAACTGTCTTTCAATAGTATTCATACTTTGTGATTGTCAGGATATAGTGTATAGTGTATAGTGTGTTTAGGGTCTAACGGCACCAGGGGTTTCCCCCATCTCCGCGTAATATACATTGTGATGTTATACAGAACACTGTAGAGGCCAGAGGTTTAAAAGTGTGTGGATATTGTGGCGTGTAATGTTTTGTACCGTTGTTCATCTGGTCTTTTAGCCGTTGGGTCTCAAATGAGGCCCACCGTTGCCCACACTATACCTCGTGGAGGCAGACCAGGTACACCAGTATTTTAGAAATTTACTATTTACTCTGGCAGGTCCTGCCACCTAATTTCCTGAGATTTCAGTGGCTAGGACCTTAAAAAAAAAAAAAAAAAAAAAAATGGAGGAGGGGGAGAAACGCTAGAAATTGAGTCAGGCCGAGATATAAGTTATACGGGTTAGAGTTTTTTTTTTTTTTTTTTTTAATTTTAGTGTGGGGCTTGTGTAGTTTTGGCAAGGGTCAAACGCTAGTCGCAAGATAGCTAGAGAGGGAAGGTAGACTGAAGACTGGGAGGTGAAAGACAGAAATATGTAGTGAGGTCATCTGCATACATATATATTTGAATGGTTTTTGGAAGACCTTCAAAATATGTTGTTGACCTGAATCGCAAATAGAGTAGCACTCAGTACTGAATCCTGTGGGACACCCTCCTCCTCCTCCTGAATGCGAGATGCTGACAGCATGTTTCTATATCGGACTTGAAAGGTGCATAATTTTAAAAAGTTCTGAATTATTTGAGGAAGATAGCCTCTCAGCCCCAACTGATGCATATCTTTAATAATGCCATGACGCCAAGTGGTATCGAATGCTTTGTGAATATCTAGGTTGACCATCACTAGATGCTGTTTCATGACGAAGGCATTTCGTATGTTGCATTCAAGTTTTACAAGGAAATCTAGGGTAGATCTGTTTTTACGGAAGCCATATTGGTGATCAGAAAGAAGATTCTGGGAATCTAGAAACCAGGTGAGCCTCTTATGCACCATCCTTTCAAACATTTTGCCCAAACAGCTTGTTAATGATATCGGTTTGTAGTTCTGGACCAGAGTGGAATCTTTGCCTGGTTTTGGAATAGCATAGATATAGGAATGCCGCCATGACAGAGGATAAGTATTTTCTGAAAAGATGCAGTTATAGAATAGTAATAATATGCCAAGGTCGGCTTCACATAGATGCTTCAGCATACTGTAGTGAATGCCATTTGGTCCTTCTGCACTATTTGACGATTTGCTTAAGCATTCCTTGAGCTCAACTAGAGTAAAAGGCTGGTTATAAGGAAGTGAGAGTCTCATTTTAAAATTCAATTTTTGATGTTCTTCATTAGTTTTAATGCGTTGAAAGGTGACGTTATGTGAATAAGAGGATGAGGCGGAAATGTTCAAAAAAGACTCTGATAACTCATTTTCAATATCAGTAGGTGAAGATAATTCCTGCCCATTCCATTGTATTATGGGCAGGAATTATCTTCACCATTAATACATTGGGTAGGTGAAGATAATTCCTGCCCATTCCATTGTATTATTGGTGATTGCAGCGGTAGAAATTTCCCATGGAGTGCTAGTATTTTTTTCCATATAATTCAAGTGTCAGTATTTTTGTTAATGGATGAGGCGAAGTTAATCCAGAATTCATGTTTTGCTTTTTTTCTAATTTGTCTTGCTTTAGCTCTGAGATTTTTGTAAACAATTAGGTTGGCTGGAGTTCTGAATTTACGAAAGCGGTTCCAAGCTCTGTTTTTATCATGCTTTGCTTTGGAGCATTCTTCATTCTACCACTGATTTTGTTGTACACTCTTGCACTGGTTAGATTTTGGAATGGAAATTTCTGCTGCAGATAATACATGGCTAGTAACGTGGTCAGTTACGTCATCAAGATTCTGTTGCTGTACATATTACTTTTCAAGTATGACACAACTGGAATAGGTTTTCCAATCTGCTTTGCGGAAGTTCCAAGAAGTACAGCCTTTAGGGTATGACATGACCTGTGTTTGAGTTGAGCTGATAATAGGCAAATGGTCACTGTGGAATGGATCATTTAGCACTGACCATTCCATGCTTGAAAAAAAGAGATGCTGAACAGACGGATAGGTCTATGGCTGACGAAGCACCTGCGGGTAGTTGAATATGAGTTGGAGAGCCAGAATTTAACAGAGTCAGGTTGTGGTTATCCAGGAATGTTTCAAATAATTGGCCTCTCCTATTCATGGTTGAAGATCCCCACAAAGGATGGTGACCAATGAGATCACCAAGTAAACACACAGGAGGTGGAAATTCTGTGATAAGACTGTCCAGTTCAGTCTGGGAGCAAGGGTAATTCGGTGACATGTTGTTGTTGTTTATTAGTTGTTGGCGCATCGGCTTCTGTGGCCATAATGCACCTCTCTCGGTTTTGATTCCCTAGTCTGGTTTCTTTCAAATTTTGGATTTAAGTAATACCTGACTTTATGAAGAGACGGAGTTCAAATGGATTCATTGACTTGTGGTGATTTTTGTGTTTTAAATCTGATTATATAAGCCTATTGATTTTAGGTAGTGAAAAACTTTTCTTACATTATTTTCTTCATTTAGAATGTTTTCCAAAACTAGATCATCTTGATTTTTAATTACAGAACTAAAGGCTATTTTTCTTTCATTCATAAAGGCTGGACAATCTAGTAGTAAATGTTTTACTGTTTGTTGTACACGGCACTGTCTGCATTGAGGTGGTTCTTCGGATTTAAGTAGATAGGAATGGGTTAGATATGTGTGCCCTATTCGTAACCTGGCAAGGGTTACTTCTTCTTTTCGGACATCTCTTTCACTGGATTTCCACTGATTTAAAACTGGTTTAATTTGAAAAAGTTTATTATGTGTTTGCTCACTCCATATTCTCTGCCACTGGTTTTTGCTGTTCACTTTGATACTATGTCTGTAGTCTGTAAATGGGACTTTGGTGGTTGAGGAAAGGGTGCCGGTTGCCATTTTTGCTGCATGGTCTGCTTGTTCATTTCCTTTAATTCCCTTATGTCCAGGAAACCAACAAAAAGTGACGTCTTGTTTTCTTTTAAGAATTTTGTTTAGGGTAACTTGGATTTGTCTTAGAGTTGGATGGAAATTCTTTGTGTCACATTGTATTGCTTGCATCGTACTGAGGGAATCTGTGAAGATCAGACTATGGGGTATCTTTTTCTTCCATATTTGGTCTATTGCTAACTTCACTGCTTGCAATTCAGCTGTGAAGACGCTACATTCTGTTGGGAGGACTTGGATTATTGTAGTATCAGAGAAAACTGCTGCCGCGCTTACTTTTGTATCGGTTTTCGATCCATCTGTATAGATTTGTGCATATTGTGGATATTTCTCTAGATATGCAGCATGTAGTTGTTGAAAGCTGCTTCCTGGTAGGGAATGTCTTCCCCAAGATTGAAAGTAGGTATCATAGTTTGGTGATGTTAATTCCCAGGGGGGTTTTGGTGCATTTCGTATAATAGCTAGTTTGTTGAAATCAAGAGACCAAATTGGAAGTAGCTCTTTGATGCGTATGTTTGCTGGTTTGTTAACTGTTGGGTGTATTCTGTACATATTTTCCCATATTGGTGTATATAATGTTTTGAACACAGGATGGTTTGGAAAACACTTTATTTTAGCTGCATAAGATAGAAGGAGTTCTTGTCTTCTCAGGTGAAGTGGTGGTTCATAAGCCTCAGCATAGAGACTTTGAACTGGAGAAGTACGGAATGCTCCCAAGGCTATGCGGAGTGCACTGTGGTGTACAGGGTCTAACCATCTTAATGCACTTGGTTTTGCAGAGCTGTAAACAGGTGCCCCATAATCGATTTTGGATCTTATCAAGCTTCTATATAGATGTAATAAGGTGTACCTGTCTGCTCCCCAATTTGTTGCAGATATGACTCTAAGAATATTTAATTTCTTTAGACAGTTTATCCTAAGGCGCTTTATGTGATCTAAAAAGGTCAGTTTCTTATCTAGGGTTAATCCGAGAAAATTTGTGCTGGATGTTATTGGGATTACTTCTTCTTCTAGCTTTAATTCTGGGTCTGGGTGCAAGTTTCTTTTCCGACAAAAGTGTATTCCTACTGTCTTTTGTTTAGAGATTTTAAAGCCATTGTTTTGAGTCCATGCAGTTATTTTATTAATTGCTCTTTGTAATTGACGTTCTATTGTTCGCATGTTTTGTGATTGATAAGAAATGCTAAAATCATCAACATAAAGTGCTGTGTCTATAGTATTTGGTACTTGTTTAGCTATTGAGTTGATTTTTATGGCGAACAGGGTAGCACTGAGTACCGATCCCTGTGGTACTCCCTCTTGCTGCACAAAGACTTCCGATAATGTAGTTAATATCTTAACTTGGAAAGTTCGTTGTTGTAAAAAATTTTGGATATACATTGGTAGATGTCCTCTCATTCCAAAGTTAAAAATGTCTCTAAGTATTCCATATCGCCATGCTGTGTCATACGCCTTTTCAATATCGAAAAATATCATTACTAAGTGCTGTTTTCTTAAGAAGGCGTTTCTTATGTTGTTTTCTGCTTTTATCATTAAGTCTAGAGTGCACCTGTTCTTTCTGAAACCACATTGAGCTGTATTTAGTAAGTTATGGGTTTCTAAAAACCACATTAGTCGGGCATTTGCCATTTTTTCAAGTATTTTTCCAAGGCAGCTAGTTAAGGCTATTGGGCGATAGTGATTTGGATTTGTGGGATCTTTATCTGGTTTTGGGAAGGCTAAGACTATTGCGTGGCGCCATTGATTCGGAAAGAAATTTTCCAGGTATATTCTGTTATATAAGAGGAGCAACGATCTCAATGATTTCTCGTCTAATTTTTGTACCATCATGTATACTATTTCATCTGGACCTGCTGCACTTTGCTTTGTCTGTGAAATGGCTTTATAAAGTTCTCCGAGGGTGAAAGGTTGGTTATAGCATTCTTTGTTTTTACTAGAGAAATTCAATTTATATGTTTCTGCATGGGCTTTATGTTTTTGGAAGGTTGCCTCATAGGAGTTACTATCTGATATTTTTTCAAAGGTTCTACCAAGAGCATTTGCTATGTCTTTAGGTTTAGCTATATCTTGTCCATTCCATTTTATAAAAGGAGGAGAAATTCTTTGGTATTTGTTGTTCATTTTTTTTATTTTGTCCCAAACTTTCCGGCTGTCTGTTTTCCTAGTAATCGTAGATGCAAAACGGATCCAACATTTTTTCTTACTAATCTTAGTAATGCGTCTGACATTCGCCCTTGCCTTTTTGAAAATTATCAAGTTGGTTGTGGTAGGGTGTCTTCGGAAAATATTCCATGCTTTGGTTTTCTCGCGTTTTGCTAGGGAACATGCATCGTTCCACCACGGCTTTGGATGTATGGGAAATTTTAATGAAGTTTTTGGTATTGTTAATTTTGCAACCTGGAGGAGTTTGTCAGTCACATATTTCACTGCAGAGTCTATTGATACCTGTTGGATTTGTTCCTGTTCTAATATTGCCAGCTGCTTGTATCTTGCCCAGTTTGCCTTATCTAATCTCCACTTTGGAGCTCTTTGTGGTTGACAAGTGGTAGGTTCTTTTAAAGTAATCCTTATTGGATAATGATCACTACTCAGGGGATCGTTATGAACTGCCCACACCAGTAGAGGGTATATTGATGGAGAGCATATGGAAAGGTCTATAGCTGTGCTAGTTCCTGTGGTTAGACGTATATATGTGGGTGTCCCGTCATTCAAGAGTATTAGGTTTAGCTTATCAAGTAGTTTCTCTAGAATTTGACCTCTTTTATCTATATTTTCATTTCCCCATAGAGGATGATGGCCATTCATATCTCCCATGATACATAAAGGAGTTGGTAATTGAACTACTAGGTCTTCTAGTTCTGTATAGGTTATTTCTTCGTTTGGTGGTAGGTAGATGGAAGCAACTGTCACATGAAAGTTTACTGCAATCCGTACTGCTATAACCTCTAGATTAGTCTGCAAAGGGATCTGTTTAGTTGGTATACCGGAATTTACTACGATTGCTACTCCACCATGTGCTGTACCGCCTGTAATTCTGTCTTTTCTGTATATATTGTAATGTTTTAGTGTTATTTTATTCTGGGGCTTAAGATATGTTTCCTGTAAACATAGACTAATCGGATTGTACTCCGATAAGAGATCGTGGATATCTTCGAAATTGCTGCGGAATCCTCTACAGTTCCAGTGTAAGAATGTATTCATTATTTGGTTTTGTTAGTACTTTCAGCTTGTTTTCTTGAGGTTGTTGCCTTTGAGTTCTCTGTTTTTTGCCTTCCTTTTTTAGGGAAGTGTGGCTTTCCGGTATCCATCTCTTCTTCTTCTGCAAAAATTTCTAGTATTGTTTCATCTATCTGATCCTTTTCTTCTACTTCCATTTTATTTCTGTTTGCTTCAGTGGTTCTGACTTGTTTTGTAGATTTGGTAGTTTCTCTAGTTGGTGGTATCGTGATGGGCGTGTTTATTGCTTGATCAGGTTTTTCTTTTGGTTCAATAAGAAGAGAACGTGCCCATTCTGACATGGATTTTTTTGGTGGGATCGTTACATCTGTCTGTGTTTCTATTGTTCTATAAGTTTGGGTTACTTGTGCATACGTTGGTCTATTTGTTCGTTGCGGTTGTATTGTTTTTTTTTGCTTCTTGGTATGGTACATTGTTTTCTACCTTATATTTCTGTATTCTTTTTTCTCTCTTCCATTCTTCACATTCTTTTGAGTAGGTATCATGTTCTCCTCTGCAATTTGGGCATCTTGAATTCTGTGCTGTACAGTCGTGTTGTGTATGCTCTCGTGATCCACATTTGGCGCAGACAGAAAAGCCTCTACATACTGCTTGAGAGTGTCCGTACTTCTGACATTTAAAACATCGGACAGGGTTTGGAATATATGGTCTCAGTGGGCAGTTTAGATATCCAGCTTTAACTGTTTTTGGTGGTTTTGGAGTGTTGAAAGTCAGAATTATATTCCTCGTTGGGATAATTTCTCCTTCTCTTTTAATTGTTATTCTTTTCACTTGAATAACTCCTTGGTCTTTCAACTCTTCCTTTATTTCATCTTCGGGAACATTGAGAAGATCCCACTCTGTAATTACTCCTTTCGATGTATTCAAGGTGGAATGAGGAGTTACTGTTATTGGAATTTCTCCGAAATATCTCGCTTTTATTAGATGCTCTGCTTGTTTTTGATTTGTCATCTCTACTAATAGATCGCCTGATTTTAGTCTTCTGACTGTTTTAGGGGAACTAGCAATGCTTTCAAGAGTTTTTTGAATTCTGAAAGGTGACAAACTTCCGATCGGTTGTTCATTCTTTGAATGAATAACTAGAAACAGTGGTGCGAC
Source organism: Mastigoproctus giganteus (assembly GCF_048544385.1). Classification (NCBI taxonomy): domain Eukaryota; kingdom Metazoa; phylum Arthropoda; class Arachnida; order Uropygi; family Thelyphonidae; genus Mastigoproctus; species Mastigoproctus giganteus. Next base: position 159,492,558 of record NC_143579.1, read on the forward strand.
TAGAGGGAGATCCTCTGTCCTTTGTCTCTTAGCTGTACATGAATCCATTTGATCTAGTTTTCTGCTAGTTTGTGTAGCAGAAACATGGTCTGTGTTTGCCATGTTTGCTCCTTTTGGCCCTTGGCTGGAGGACTTTTCCGCCAAGATTTCCGGCCCCGCCACGGGGAGGCAGGAGCAGTGCCGCTAGGAGGCCAAGCGGTTAGTGTTAGTTGTTTAGTGTTGCTTAAAAATATATGATAAAGGAAAAGAAAGGTGAATTTCCTTTCTGCGTTCTGACTTGTAGTTTTCAAGTATGGAACTGCTTTTAAAATGAAAACGGTTGGGAGAAAGACAGGAACTTAAAAATAACGTTATTCACTTATCTAGAGCACTATAAGTCGCAGTAATGTCGCTTGGCCTCGAAAAACGCTTGGCACCCGGGGCCTTCGGTGACATATAAATGGATGGAAGGGTTAACAATATTTCCATTGCTATCCAAACTGCTACAACTTCTAAGGAGGTTTGTAGTTGGAGATGTCTTAAGGGTTGTTTGTTGTTATGGGATTTCTGGCGCAAGGGCTACATAGGCCATATTGCGCCTATCAAAGTAAGTAAGTAAGTATACATGTGATAACTGCTCTGGGAGTAATTAGAGTTGGTCATACATTTCAATTTTTTCAAGTAGGTGAAGAATTCGGAGAGTTTTGCGTCATTACCTATGATGCTGTTGAGTGACAAGGGATTTGACATGGAGCTGAAAGTAGACTGTCGGGCAGTGTCGAACAAGCTACATTCAATCAGAATGTGCTTCACTGATAGCGGCTGCAAACAGTGCATGCACTGAGGAGAATCATTTCCTGTGAGCATAAACAGATGAGTAAGGTGAGTGTGGCCAATTCGGGTTCTGGCTAGAAGTATTTTCTTCCTTTCTAATTTTACGGAGGCTAGAGATCCATAATTCTGATTCAGGTTTCAATTGAAACAGTTTATTGTGTGTTTGCTTTTTCCACAGAAGAGTCCATTGTTCCATACATATTTCCTGTATTTTATGTTTATAATCAGGATAGGGGACAAGATCATTTGATAAGGCTACGTTGGAGGGATGCTTTGAGGCATCATTAGCACACTCATTTCCAGGAATAGTGCTGTGACCTGGGATCCAGGAGAAGACAACAGTGCAATGTTGCTCATGGAGATGTATCAGTTCTTGTTGTCTTATTAGTTTTACCTAAGGATTGCAAGGTGAGATGTTTCTGAGAGCTAAGAGAGCACTCTTGGAATCAGTGTATACTATACTTTTATTCGTTGAGAGGAGTGAAATATTTTCCAGGGCAAGTTTAATTGCATAGAATTCAGCAGTATAGCTGCTGCATTCAGCTGGAAGTGGAATAGAAACAGTTGTATTACGGAAGACAGCAGCTGCACCCGCTCTATTGCCCGACTTTGAACCGTCAGTGTAGATCTTAGAAAAGTGGGAATAATTTTCTTCATGGACAAGATGCAATTGTCTGATGTTAATATCTGCTACAGCACCTTTTCCCATTTTTCAAAGTAATCATCATAAGAAGGAGTTAAGGTAATCCATAGGGGATCCGGGTCTTTTAAATCTCTGATGATATTATGAAAGGAAATATTCCAGCATTCTAATAGGTTCTGTAATCTGATACCGGCAGGTCGGATTGTTCTGGGTTTGTTTCCGTAGTGTGTTCTCCACTGCGGATCATACAGTAGTGGCCAAATAGGATGAGTGGGGAAGCTTTTAATTTTAGCCGAGTAGTTTAACAGTAACATCTTTCTCCTGATACTGAGTGGAGGTTCGTGAGCCTCAACATACAGACTTTGAACTGGTGATGTTCTGTATGCACCCAGGGCAATCCTAAGGGCAGCGTGTTGGATAGGAGGAAGACGAGCCAAAGTACTCTCTCTAGCAGAGTCAATATTATTTATTGATATTTGTAATTGTCTCTCAATATAATTTATAGTCTGAGAATGACAGGACAAGGTAAGATCATCAGCATAAATATATGAGTCAACAGTGTTTGGAATGCTGTTTCTGATATTATTAATTCGTATAGCAAATAGAGTGGCACTGAGGACAGAGCCTTGAGGGACTCCTTCTTCTTGTCTGTATGAGTGAGACAGAGCCTGCCGGTATCAAACTTGGAATGTCCTGTGGCAAAGGAAGTTTTGAATAAAATATGGTAAATGCCCTTTCATATCTATAGAATGGAGATCCTTTAGGATTCCATAACGCCATGTGGTATCGAAAGCTTTTACTATATCGAGACACACCACGACGAGATGTTGATTCCTGATAAAAGCGTTTCTTATGTTTGATTCAGCCTTTATCATGAGATCTAAGGATGATCTATTCTTCCGAAAGCCGAACTGATTGTTGCTGATTATAGTTCTAGACTCAAGGTACCACGTTAATCGACGGTGCACCATTTTTTCTAAAGTTTTACTTAAGCAGCTGGTTAGAGAGATCGGTCTGTAGTTGTTAGGAATTGAATGATCTTTTCCTGGTTTAGGGATAGCAATTACATATAAATGTTGCCAGGAGTTAGGAAATGTGTGTGTTCATAAAATATCCGATTGTAAAATTTTAGCAGAGAGGATAACGATTGCTGATCTAGATTTTTAAGCATTAAATAGTAAATTCCATCAGGGCCAGGGGCACTGTTGTGGGAAATATTTATAGATTCTTTCAATTCTGATAGTGTGAGCGTTTGATTATAGGGTAAACGGCGGGTAGTTTGGAAATTTAGTTTGAATTTCTGAGCATCGGCTTTAATTTTTTGGAATGATGGATGATACACAATGGAGGCGGACAATTCAGAGAACACAGTTCCTAAGGCATTTGCAATATCTTCGGGATTAGAGATCTCCTTCCCATTCCAATTAAAAATAGGTGCAGGTAATGTAGGGTATTTACCATTTAGCTGCCTTATTTTTTTCCATATTATTCAGGCTTCAGTGTCTTTATTGATTGATGAAGCAAATTTTATCCAAGAGCCCTTTTTAGCCTTTCGCCTGATGAACCGTGCTTTGGTTTTAAGTTTCGTATAATTAATAAGGTTGGCAGTGGTAAGGCATTTTTGGAATAAGTTCCATGCTGCATTCTTTTCTCTTTTCACCTTATTACAATCATCGTTCCACCAGTGATTGGTATGTCTACGATTTCTTAATTGAGACTGTGGGATGGCAACCTTTAAAGCTGATAGTATCTGCATTGTGATATATTTGGTGACAGTATTGATAGAGGAAGACTCAATGATGTGATCATCAAAATAGACATGACTTTTATATTTTGTCCAGTCTGCTTTAGAAAATTTCCATTTCATTTGTGGGTCAGTTGTTTTGGAATTCGTGGTTTGAATTCTGCATATTACTGGATAGTGATCACTGTTGAGAGGATTGTCAAGTGTTGTCCATTCAACACTTGGGAAGAGGATCGGAGAGCAGATTGAGAGGTCTATTGCAGATGATGCTCCAATAGGAAAATGAATGTAAGTTGGTAAACCTGTGTTCAGTATTTTTAAATTCTGTCTGTCTAGTAGTGTCTCAATGAGTTCTCCGCGTCTGTCTGAGACGGGGGATCCCCATAGTGGATGGTGTCCATTAAAGTCTCCTAATAGGTAGACTGGTGACGGTAATTGCAAAACAAGGTTTTCTAGTTCATGAATCGTACATTGCTGATTGGGAGGGATATATATTGAAACGTTAAAGAAATGCCAATCATTATCGTTAAAGAAATGCCAATCATTACACGAGCCGCAACAGCTTCTAAGGCAATTTGAAGAGGAATTTGTTTACAAGGAACCCTTGAGTCTATGAGTACGGCCACTCCACAATGAGCACTGTTTGTTCTGTCTTGTCGAAAAAGAGTGTAAAATTTAACTGACATGGACACTTGTGGTGTTAGATTTTTTTTTTTTTTTGTAGGCATATGCTCACAGGATGATAACGATCAATTAGTTCTAATATGTCATCTATGTTGCTGCAAAAGCCTCTGTAATTCCATTGAACTATGTTGTTCATTGTGTAGGTTTTGAATTAGAAGCTGAAACTGTCTGTTTTTTAATGTTGCTCTGCTTGTGACGGTCAATTTTTATTTTGTCCTTTTTTGAAAAGAATGGACGTGTGTCCATGTCGTCTTCTGCATGAAGATCTAGAATGGGTTCATTACAAGTATTGTTTTCTGCAATATCCATAGCTGTGTTATCAGATAATTTCTTTCTAACATGAACTGAATTTTCCTTCTGATCTGCAGTAACTGGATCTAATTTAGCAGTAGATGGTATCGAGATCGGGGTATTGTTTGTCCTATCTACTGTTGTTGTTGTTGTTGTGGGGGTTTTCTGGCGCATAAGCAGCTTTGGCTATAATGCGCCTATTCCTTTATTGTAATAATATATAAGAATTTCTTCTTATGTCAGAAGAGGCAAAAATCAGAAATGACTATAAATTCCAATTTTCTTCAGAAAGTTAAAAAATTCAGGGATATTTGCATTGTCACCAATGACATTCTCTAGAGTTATTGGTTTGCGAAGGTTAACCAAAGATAGCAGGGTTGTATTTCTGTCTTGATTATAGTGTGGGCATTCGATGAGAATGTGTTTCACAGTCAGATTTAGAAAACAATGTGGACACTGTGGTGGATCATCTCCTGTGAGTAAATGAAGGTGAGTCAAATGTGTATGGCCTATTCTTGATCTTGAAAGGAGTACCTCTTCTCGTCTTGATGAACGGACACTGGAACGCCAAATTCTAGGATCCTGTTTAAATTGAAAAAGTTTGTTATGTGTTTGAGAGTGCCAGAGTGCTGTCCATTCTGTTAGGCATGCGTCACGAATGATTTGTGGGTAGTCTGATGCTGGAACAGGGATAGTGGTTAAATCTAAGGTAGATGGATTTTTTGCCGCTTTATCGGCCAGTTCATTACCAGAAATTCCAGAATGGGATGGAATCCAGCAGAAGGTGATGAGTTGGTGGCGCTCTTCAATCTGCAGTAATAATCTTCTAATTTCATTTAGAAGAGGATGAACTTTATCTGTGGAGTTAGATAATGCCATAATTGAGCTGAGGGAATCAGTGTAAATAACAAATTTTAGTGAGCAGTCAGAACAGAGGTTTTCTAAGGCTAGTTTAATTGCATATAATTCTGCTGAGAATATACTGAATTCAGGTGGAAGGGCTGCTGAAATAGTGGTATTTAGGAACACTGCTGCTGCTCCAACATTTGAGTTAGATTTAGAGCCATCTGTATAAATTGGAGAAAAGTCAAAATATTTGTGAGTGTGAATTGCATGAAGTTGTTTCACATTTGATGCTTGAAGAACATTTTTTCCCCATTGGCAAAGGTAAGTGTCACAGGTGGGTAGAGGAGTAGGAGTCCATGGTGGTTGAGTGCATGTTACTACTTCTTGTACAGAATGAATGGGAACTTTCCAATCTTGCATCAGTTCAAGAAGGCGAAGACCAGCTGGTTTTACTATACTAGGCTTACTTCTGTAGAGGTTTTCTAGTGGTGGATTAAATAAATATGACTGAATTGGATGCGAGGCACAGCTTTGTATTTTGACAGCATACTTCAGTAGCAGTGTTTTCCTACGTAGTGTTAACGGGGGCTCATGAGCGTCAATGTAGAGGCTATGTGCTGGTGATGTTCTGAAAGCCCCAAGTGCAGTCCTCAAGGCGCTGTGCTGAACTGGATCAAGCCAGCGCAAAACACTTGCTCGGGCAGAATCATAGACAGGAGCACCATAATCAAGACGGGATCGGATTAATGCCCTGTATAGCCGAAGTAAGGAGGTGCGATCTGCACCCCATGTTAGGGCGGATAAAGTTCTGAGTATATTTAACTTTTTTAAACAGGAAGTACGTACATTTTTAATATGGTCTAAGAAATTTAATTTGTTGTCAAGGATTAATCCTAGAAATCTGATGTTACTATTGACTGGGATGGAGAAGTTGGAAATTTGGAGTTCAGGATCCAGATGGAGTTTGCGTTGTCGACAAAAATGGATGGCGACTGTTTTCTGTTGTGAGAGTCGATAGCCGTTTAGGTTGGCCCATTGTTGTATTTTATTCAGTGATATCTGAAGCTGCCTTTCAATTGATCTCATGCTTTGGGAATGGCAGGAAATGGAGAGGTCATCAGCATAAAGATATGACTCAACTGTGTTTGGAAGCTGTTTAGTGATGGAATCTATTCTAAGAGCAAAAAGAGTGGCACTCAGCACAGATCCCTGAGGAACACCTTCTTCCTGAATGAAAGTTGTAGAGAGCTCATTTTGGTATTTTACTTGAAACGATCTAGTGTATAGGAAGTTCTGTACAAATATGGGAAGGTTTCCGCGTAGACCGAGAGAATAAAGATCACTAAGTATGCCATGTCGCCAGGTGGTGTCAAAGGCTTTCTGTATATCTATAGTAACCATAACCAGATGCTCGTGTTTAACGAACGCATTGCGAATGGCAAATTCAGCCTTGATCATGAGATCTAAGCATGATCTGTTTTGTCGAAAGCCATGCTGACTATTGCTCATGAGATGTTGTGACTCTATGATCCAGACGAGTCTATTGTGGACAATTTTTTCAAGGATTTTGCTGAGGCAGCTTGACAGAGATATAGGTCTGTAGTTATGGGGATTGGTTGGATCTTTTCCAGGCTTCAGGAACGCCAAAACAATAGAGTGGTGCCAAGAAGCTGGATAAGTTTTTTCTAAAAAAATACGGTTGTAAAAGACCAGGAGGAGGCGCAAAGCTTTGTCATCAAGATGCTGCAGCATGATATAATAGATCCCATCTGGTCCGGCGGCACCATTACGAGCTGTTTTAATGGCATCCAATAATTCAGGATATTGTAGAGGTTTGTTATATGGCAGAATGAGGGCAGTTTGGAAGTTAATAGAATACCGTTCTCGACTGTTTTTAATTCGTTGGAAAGATGTAGTATAAGCTGATGTTGCCGAGATCTCAGCAAAAGTATTGCCCAAAGCGTTAGCTATATCCGAGGGACTAGTTAGATCTCGCCCATTCCATGAGAGGACTGGAGAGGGTATGGTTGGAAACTTGCCAGAAAGCTGTCTAATTTTTTTCCAGATTAATTTGCTGTCAGTATTTCCCTATCTACTGTTTGGTGTTTTGTTGACTGTGATACAGGTGAAAGCAATGATTGAGCCCATTCAGAAATTGACACTTTTGGTGGAACTGATATATCTGTTTGCGTTGAAACTGTTTGTTGTATTTTGGATACTTCAACATATGTACACTTAGGCAAGTTTTGTAGTAGGTTCTTTCTGGCTTCAGGGTATGTGACCTTGTTCTCCACTTTGTATTTTTGGATTTTTTTCTGCAGCTTCCATTGCTCACAGGATCTAGAAAAAGCTGAATGGTTGCCTTTGTAGTTTGGACACCGAGATGATTCAGCATTACAATCAGTATGGACATGTTCTTTTGATCTGCAGTTTGAGCAAACCGAATCACCTCGGCAGACAGTTTGGGAATGCCCAAACTTCTGACACTTGTAGCATCGAATAGGATTGGGGATATAAGGACAGATGCGACAGTTTAGGTATCCTGCTTTTACTGATGAAGGAAGGTTCGGTGTAGAAAAAGTGAGAATGATGCTACAAGTAGGAACATATTCTCCATCTTTCTTCAGCATTATTCGTCTTGCTTCAGTAACTTTCTGGTCTTGGAGTTCTTGAACAATTTCCTCCTCTTTGACATTCAACAGATCCCATTCGGAAATTACTCCTTTGGAGCTAAACAGGGTAGCATGAGGAGATACTTTAGCAGGAGCTCCACCAAACGATGTAAGTTTCAGAAGGGACTCAGAATATTTACGATTGGTGGTTTCGACTAATAGGTCACCAGATTTCAGTCTTCTTACCATTTTTGGTGATCCGGCTACACTTTATAAACATTTCTGTATATTAAAAGGAGAAAAAGTACCCAAAGACTGATTTGTTAGGGAATGCAGTATGAGGAAAGATGGATATTCCATTTGAGGTACATCTGTTTTCATCCTCTTCTGTGTTTGATAGTCAGAGTCAGTTTGTTGCAAATCCAAAGAAGCAGGATTTACAGTCTTGAGAGGTGGAAAATTTTCCGTTTCCATAATTGCTCCTTTCGGCCCCGGAAGGATAACGTTTCCTTCCACGTTTCCGGCCCCGCCACAGGGAGGCAGGAGCAGTTCCACGAGGTGACCAAGTGGCTATTAGTTGTGTTAGTGAGAGAAGAAAAAGAAACAGAAAGGTGACTTTCCTTTCTCGGCCTTTGCCTACTGCCTGTAGTGCGAAAGAGCTACTCTAATAGAAAATGAGGAAAACGGTATTTAGAACAAAAAAGAATCTATATCTGGAAAAAGCTCTTTAGAAGGATCGCTTTAACGAACGCACTGAAATCGCTCGGCCACGGAACGCTTGGCACCCGGGGCCATGTCTTGAGGGTATTGTAGATTTAACAAGTAGAGTTACCACACCACGACCAGGAGAGTCAGAAACCTTGTCTTTCCTAAACATAGTACAATTTTTGAATTTGATAGAATGTTGATGTTGTTGTTGTGGTGTTTGTTTTGGTGCAAGGGCAACTTAGGCCATATTGCACCTCCCAAATCAATTGACTTTACATACGGGAACTGCTTGTACAGCAGTTAAAAACGATCATACACTTGAATTTGTTTTAAATAGAGAAATAATTCAGAGAGATTTGCTTCTTTACCTATGATGCTATTGAGAGACAGAGGTTGTTGCAGATCTGAGATGGAACTAAAAGCCATTCGTCGGGCGTTGTTAAACAAGCTACATTCGACAAGTATATGTTTTACTGTAAGTGGCTGTAAGCAGTTTGCACATTGAGGAGGATCATTCCCTGTAAGCAGATAGAGATGTGTGAGGTGAGTGTGACCTATTCGGATTCTGGCTAAGATTACTTCTTCTTTTCTATTTTTACAAAGGCTACAAGTCCATAATTGTGGTTCAGATTTTATTTGAAATAACTTGTTATTTGTTTGCATTTTCCACAGAAGTGTCCATTGTTCCATGCATGTTCTCTGTATTTTGTGTCTATAATCAGGATATGGGACTAGATCATTTGTTGAGGCTATATTAGAAGGATGCTTTGCAGCATCATCTGCACATTCATTTCCTGGAATACCACTGTGGCCTGGGACCCAAGAAAAGAAAACAGTTTGTTTATGCTCATGAAGCTGCATCAGCTTATGTTTTATGAGTTTTAATAACGGATTGGTAGGTGAGGAAATGCCTTTCAAAGCTAAAATAGCACTTTGTGAATCAGTATATATTATACTTTTATTTATTGACAGCAGTGAGATATTTTTCAGAACAAACTTAATGGCACGAAGCTCAGCGGTATAATTGCTACATTCGACTGGAAGTGAAAATGAGATAGTTGAATTAGGGAAGAAAGCAGCAGCACCCACTTGATTGTCAGACTTTGAACCATCAGTATAGATCTTGGTGAATTCGGGATACTTTTGTGTATGAGCATAATGTAGTTGTTGGATGTTAGTCTTTGCTATGGAACTTTTACCCCATTGATCAAGGTATTCATGAGAAGAAAGTGTGAGAGTAGACCACTGGGGATCTGGATCTTTTGATTCTCTGAGGATATTATCAAATTGAATGTTCCAGCTTTGTGCTAGAATCTGCAGTCTGATACCAGCAGGCTGAATTGTTCTGGGTTTATTTGTATAGTGGGTTTTCCACAGAGGATCATGCAGGAGTGGCCAAACAGGATGAGTAGGCAGGCTTTTAATTTTAGCTGAGTAATTCATCAGCAACATTTTTCTTCTGATGCTAAGTGGAGGTTCGTGAGCCTCAACATAAAGACTTTGAACCGGTGATGTTCTGTATGCACCTAGGGCTATCCTAAGAGAAGAATGTTGGATGGGCGCAAGACGCGCTAAGGTGCTTTCCCTAGCTGAGTCATAAACAGGTGCTCCGTAGTCTAGCCGAGATCTAATTAGGGACTTATACAAGTGGAGCAAGGTACAGCGATCTGCACCCCAAGATGTACTGGAGATTACCCGGAGTATATTCATTTTCCTTGCGCAAGAGGTTCTTAGATATTTTATGTGCTCCTGGAAATTTAATTTCTTATCAAAAATTAGCCCTAGGAGAAGAATACTGTTCACGATTGGTATAGGGTGATTGGCCAAGTGCAACTCAGGTTCAGGATGCATTCTGTGCTTTGTGCAGAAATGTATGGCTGTTGATTTGTGGCTTGACAGTCTGTATCCATTTTGTGCCATCCATAATTCAATGTTGTTTATGGATATTTGTAGATGCCTCTCGATATAGTTCATATTCTGGGAATGGCAGGATATGGTAAGGTCATCCGCATAGAGATATGAGTCAACGGTGTTTGGAATGCAGTTTGTAATATTGTTTATTCGTAGTGAGAACAGAGTGGCACTAAGAACAGAGCCCTGTGGGACGCCTTCTTCTTGTATATATATTTGAGAGAAAACCTGCCGGTACTTAACTTGGAAAGACCTGTGTCGAAGAAAGCTTTGAATAAAATATGGTAAGTGCCCTCTCATATGAATAGAATGCAGATCTCTTAGGATGCCGTATCACCATGTGGTATCAAAAGCCTTCTCTATATCAAGGCATATCACGACGAGATGTTGATTTCTAATGAATGCATTCCTTATGATTGATTGAGCTTTTGTCATGAGGTCTAGGAATGATCTATTCTTTCGAAAACCAAACTGATTATTACTGATTATGTTTCGGGATTCAAGATACCATGTGAGATGATGGTGAACCATTTTTTCCAAAGTCTTACTCAAGCAGCTGGTAAGAGAAATTGGTCTATAACTGTGTGGAATCGAGTGATCCTTTCCATGTTTCGGTATAGCTTTATATAAGAATGTTGCCAGGAGGTCGGGAATATATGTTCTGAGAATATTCGATTGTAAAGTTTAAGCAATAAAGATAATGATTTCTGATTGAGATGTTGAAGCATTATATAGTAAATTCTATCAGGGTCAGGAGCACTGTTTTTTGAAGTATACATAGCTTCTTTCAGTTCACATATTGTTAATGGTTTGTTATGGGGTAAATGGCATGTAGCTTTGAAGTTCAGCTTCCTTTTCTCATTTCCGGCTTTAATTTTTTGGAAAGACTGTTGATATGCGCTTGGGGCAGATAATTCACAGAACACAGTTCCTAAGGTATTGGCAATCTCTCCAGGAGAGGAGATCTCCTTCCCATTCCAGTTAATAATAGGAGAAGGTGATACATGATATTTTCCACTTAGCTTCTTTATTTTTTCCCAGATTATTCAGGTATCAGTATTTTTGTTGATTGAGGAGGCAAATTTTACCCATGAATCTTTTTTGGCCTTTCGCCAGATGAAACGAGCTTTGGCTCTCAGTTTCTTGTAGTTAATAAGGTTGGCAGTGGTGGGATATTTGCGGAAGGTATTCCATGCTGCATTTTTTTCCTTTTTCGCTGTATTGCAATCACCATTCCACTAGTGATTGGTATGCCGATGGTTTCTTATTTGAGACTTTGGGATGGCAGCTGTTGCAGCTGTTAGTATCTGCTTTGTAATATATTCGGTGGCAGCGTCAATAGGAAAAGACGTAATGATATCCTCATCAAAAGATACATGATTGGTAAATTTTGTCCAGTTTGCTTTGGAAAATTTCCATTGAGTTTTTGTTTGTGTTTGTTTGAAATGGGTGGTTTGAATGCTACAAATCAGTGGAAAGTGATCGCTGTTTAGAGGATTGTCGTGTACTGTCCACTCTATAGTTGGGGCCAGGATCGGAGAGCAGATTGAGAGATCGATACCAGTGCTTGACCCAGTAGAAAAATGGATGTAGGTGGGTAAGCCAGTGTCCAGCAGTGTCAGATTCTCTCTGTCAAGTAGCATTTCAATAAGTTCGCCACGTCCATCTGAAACCAGTGAACCCCACAATGGATGATGTTCATTAAAAGGGCCTAACAGACAGATCGGAGATGGTAATTGAGAAATAAGGTTTTCCAGATCCTGAAATGTGCATGGATGGTTTGGCAGAAGATATATCGAGACCACTGTCGATGTGATACCGATAACTATACGTGTAGCAACAGCTTCTAATGGTGTTTTTAAAGGAATGTGCCTGGAAGGGACTCTTCATTCCACAAGTACAGCCACTCCTCCATTAGGGCTGTTAGTTTCAGATCGATCTTTTCTGAAGATGGTATAATTTTTGACTGAAACAGAGATTTTTAGTGTTAGATTTGTTTCTTGTAAGCACATAGCAGCAGGTTTGAAAAGGTGAATTAATTAATAAATATCGTCAATACTGCTGCAAAAACCTCTGCAATTCCACTGTATGATCTGTTCCATTATTTAGTTCTGTGGGTGGAAGTTGAGTCTGTCTGTTTTTTGTGGGTGGCTTGTTTACCTCTTTCGAGTTTTGATTTTTCTTTTCTTGAAAAATTACGGCGTTCTGAGTCATTGCTTTCTTCCATATCTCCATTTGCATGTATTTCAAGCAGATCTTGGTTAGTTATGTCATCTGTGTCCATGCTTGATATATGAGATTGCCTTGGTTGGTTGGTTATTTGATGTTTAATGGCGCATCAGCATCAAGGCTATCATGCGCCAAGTCTAAGGTAATAAAATGTAAATATTTAGAAATATAAAGTAGCATATCTAGTTAATATATTATAAACACTAAAATATGGCATAAAACATTTACAGTATATTAAACATTAGAGCAATCTAAATAAAACTATGTAAATTAATCAGTTGTAAGAACCTGAATACATCTGACACATTGTCATCGTCGGATAAAATCTGTCTGAGTGTATAAGGCTCAGACAGATGGTTAAAACATGAGCGGCGTTCATTACTAAAAAAAGTACATTCGACTAAAATGTGACGGATGGTTAAAATTGCTTTACAATGTCTACACACAGGACATTCATCAGCCCTCAGCAAATACGAATGCGTCAGGTGAGAATGTCCTATGCGTAGCCGAGCCAAAATTACTTCCTCCCGTCGGACCCTGCGCTGACTAGAATGCCAGTGCATTATTACAGGCTTAATTTCATTCAGCTTGTTGGTAGGGCACCCATTCCAAGATTCTTGCCAACGCGCACATAATTTTTTGTAGATCAGTTGCTTGCAGTCTGTATAGGGGACTGACAAGCGGATGGGATTTTGTGGCGCTGCTGATTTTGCCGCTGCATCAGCTAAGTCATTGCCTCTGATACCAACATGGCTAGGAATCCAGCAAAATCGAATATGAAATTTTAACTCTAAGAGCGAGTGTAGTATTTGCTGAACCCGGCATAATACTGGGTGAGTGGTCCTCACATTGGACAGGGCCTGTAATACACTTAGAGAGTCCATATATAGCATGCACTTTTGGTAGTGGTGGGTTTTTATATGATCCAAGGCCAGTTCTACTGCGTGTAGCTCTGCAGTGTATATGCTACATTCACTTGACTTGGAATACGACTGCAGATTGTTTTGCTTGGAAAGATACAAGCCGATCCCGCAAACTCTTCAGACTTCGAGCCATCTGTATAAACCGGCAAGAATTCAGAGTATTCGGCAAGGTGTGCTGCAAAGAGTTGCCGATATATACATGGCGATGTGTTAGCTTTCAGCCAACTCCTAAGAGTGAAATCACAAGACGGAGATCGTATATTCCAAGGGGGAAGGACTTGCTTGACTGACGTGGATATATTATCCAACGTGAAGTTAATATCATGAAGCAGCTCTTGAATCCTGATACCAAAAGGCCGACTAGCAGTTTTACGGGTATTATATAGATTTTCCTACCGTGGCATATAAATAGATGTCCACGTAGGATGGTCAGGCAGGGATTTTATTTTTATGGCATATTGTAACGACAATTGCTGACGTCGAAGCATCAGAGGCGGTTCATTCGCTTCAACGTATAGACTTTGGACAGGCGAAGTGCGGAAAGCCCCCGTGGCAATCCGAATGGCTTTATGGTGGATTGGATCAAGCCATCGGAGTACAGAAATTCTAGCAGAAGAGTAAGCTTGGGAACCGTAGTCAAGTTTAGAGCGAACAAGTGCTCGGTATAGACGCAATAATGTGCTTCTATCTGCTCCCCAAGAGTTGGAGGAGATAGCACTGAGCATGTTCAAACCCCTCATGCATTTTGTTCTAAGCTGACGGATATGGTGTAGGAATGTCAATTTTTTATCAAAGATAAGTCCCAAAAATTTTGTTTCTGCTACCACAGGAATTGGATTTTGTCCAAGTCTGAGTTCTGGGTCAGGATGAAGATTCCGTTTGCGGCAAAAGTGCATGCAAACGGTCTTTTGGGCAGAAAACTTAAACCCATTGGTTAAAGCCCAGGAACTAAGGTGATTGAGTGCTTGCTGCAATTGTCGTTCAATAACTCTCATGCTACAGGAGTGACAGAAAATACTAAAATCATCAACGTACAAAGCACTATTTACTGAAGGAGGAAGCTGTTTTGTAATGGAGTTAACTTTGACTGCAAACAGCGTTACACTGAGGACAGAGCCTTGGGGAACTCCTTCCTCTTGACAAAAGAAGCGAGACAGACTGGATTTAACACGAACCTGGAAGAGTCGTTTAGATAAAAAGTTTCTAATAAAAATAGGGAGGTGGCCTCTCAGACCAAAGGAATAGAGGTCTTTTAAAATACCATACTTCCAGGTTGTGTCATAAGCTTTTTCCAGGTCAAAGAAGACTGATACCAAGTGCTCACGCTTTAAAAAAGCATCGCGAATCGCTGTTTCCAGTCGGATTAAATGGTCCAAAGTAGATCGATTCCTTCGGAAGCCGCACTGAATTTTGTTCAAATGGTCGTTTGCCTCAAGGTAATATATAAGGCGGGCGTTCACCATTTTTTCCAAAATCTTACATAAGCAACTGGTCAGAGCAATTGGACGATAGTTGCTAGGAATTTTTGGATCTTTTCCTGACTTTGGGAAAGCGAGGACAGTTGCCCTACTCCAAGAAACAGGAAATTGATCCTCTATGTAAATTCGGTTGTAGATGTGTAGCAACAGCTCTAGAGAGTGAGATGAAAGATGTTTTATCATCTCATACTGAATTTCATCTGGCCCTGCGGCACTCACTTTCGAGGCATCAAGTGCAATAGTTAATTCTACTTCACTAAAAGGCAGGTTATAAATCTCGGCTTTGCTTGAAGGGAAGTTAATGTGTGTGTGTGTTATGGAGGTTTAATGGCGCATAAGCTGCTGAGGCTATAGTGCGCCTATTCATAGGAAACTGCTAAAAATAAATTTTTGTTGTAATAACGTGATTTTTGTTACAGTGATCTTTCAGAATTTATGATATAGTCCAATTTTTTTCAGGAAAGAGAAAAATTCATTGATATTTGCTTCCTCGCCAATAATGTCATTTAGTGTCATCGGTTCTCGCATATTTCTCAGGGAAGAAAGGACGGATGTTCTGTCTTGTTGATACTGTGGGCAGTCGATTAGAATATGTTTTACTGATAACTGTGTTAAACAGTGTGGACACTGAGGAGGATCCTCTCCTGTGAGTAGATGGAGGTGAGTGAGATACGTATGTCCTATTCGTGCCCTTGCAAGTACCACTTCTTCTCTTCGCACTGTTTTGGTACTAGTGTGCCAAAGCTTTGGGTGTTGTTTCAACTGATAGAGTTTATTGTTGGCTTGGGAGTTCCATAGATCTTTCCACTGCGCGAGACATGCTGTTTGTATGATGCAATTGTAGTCAGAGGCTGGAACATGGACGGAGGTTAAATCGAAAGTTGATGGGTTTTTAGCAGTTTTGTCAGCCAGTTCGTTCCCCTTTATCCCCGAATGAGCTGGGATCCAGCAAAAGGTCACTGATTGATGACGTTCTTGTATTTACAGTAGGAGACTTCTGATTTGATCTAACACAGGGTGAACCTTGAAGGAGGAATGTTGCATTGCTGTAATTGAGCTGAGCGAGTCCGTGTATACTATGTATTTTACAGATGGGTAGTGAATCAGATTTTCTAAGGCTAATTTGATTGCATGGAGTTCTGCTGAGAAGCTGCTATACTGAGCTGGAAGAGCAGCCGAAATGATTGAAGTAGGAAAAACTGCCGCTGCTCCTACCGCTGAATGTGATTTGGAGCCATCAGTATAGATCAGTAAAAAATCAGCATATTTTTGAATATAGCTTGCATGGAGTTGTTTCACATTGATTATTGGTAGGCGATTCTTTCCCCATTCATGAAGATAAGTATCGCAGGTTAATTTTAGAGCCGGACTCCAAGGTGGTTGAGAGTAATTCATTACTTGTTGCTTGTTGAAAATTGGAACATTCCAACTCTGTGTTATTTCAATTAGGCGTAAGCCTGCTGGTCTTATTTTAGTGGGTTTGTTTCTATAGAGATTTTGCAGTGGTGCATTAAAAAGATATGGCTCAACAGGATGCTGCCAGCAACTTTGTATTCGGGCTGCATACTTAAGAAGCAGCGTTTTTCTGCGGAGGTACAGAGGTGGCTCGTTAGCTTCAATATATAAACTATGAATAGGAGAGGTCCTGAACGCTCCAAGTGCAATCCGCAATGCACTATGCTGTATAGGATCTAGCCATCGTAGTATACTCTTACGAGCAGAATCATAGAGTGGAGCACCATAATCCAATCGGGATCTAATCAGTGATCTATATAAGAGCAATAAAGATGTACGATCTGCTCCCCAAGACAAGGCAGATAAAGCTCTTAGTATGTTTAGTTTTTTGAGGCAGGAAGTACGTACAAATTTAATGTGCTCAAGGTAATTTAGTTTCCTGTCAAGGATTAATCCTAAGAATCTGATGTTGTTAGTCACTGGAATGGTAAAGTTTGATATATGAAGTTCAGGGTCTGTATGCATTTTTCGTTGATTACAAAAATGGATGGCAACAGTCTTCTTCTGTGATAGACGATAGCCATTTAGCCTTGCCCACCTTTGGACTTTATTCAGGGATATCTGCAATTGCCGTTCAATGGATCTCATGTTCTGGGAATGGCAAGAAATAGAGAGATCATCGGCGTAAAGGTAGGTCTGAACAGCATTTGGAAGTTCTTTTGTGATGGAATCGATTCTAAGGGCGAAAAGGGTTGCACTCAGTACAGACCCTTGTGGCACTCCTTCTTCCTGTGAAAATGTCGCAGAAAGTGAGTTCTGATATCGAACTTGGAATGAACGATTCTGAAGAAAGTTCCTAATGAATATGGGCAGGTTGCCTCGGAAACCAAGAGCATAAAGGTCACTGAGAATGCCACGACGCCAGGTAGTGTCGAATGCCTTCTCTATGTCTATGGAAACCATAACTAGATGTTCATTTTTTACAAAGGCATTACGAATTGCAGACTCAGCTTTGATCATGAGATCTAAGGAGGACCTGTTCTTACGAAACCCATGTTGGTGATTACTCATTAGGTGTTCTGTCTCGATGATCCAAACGAGTCGATTATGGATAATTTTTTCGAGTAGTTTACCAAGGCAACTGGAGAGGGAAATTGGTCTGTAACTGTATGGACTGGTAGGATCTTTACTGGGTTTCAAAAAGGCAAGAACTGTTGCATGATGCCAAGGGCTGGGATAAATGTTTTCTAGAAATATTCGGTTATAATAGATCAGCAGTATTTCTAAGTGTTTGTCACTAAGGTTTTTTAACATGACGTAAAATATTCCATCTGGCCCAGCGGCACTGTTGCGTGTTGTTTTAATGGCGTGTAAAACTTCAGAATATTGAAGAGGCTGGTTATACGGGAGAGAAACTGAGGTTCGAAAGTTGATGGCACATTGTTCAGTCGTGGTCTTTATTTTCTGGAAATCCGGAGAATAATTTGATGCCGCCGAAACTTCGGCAAAAGTTTTGGCCAAAGCATTTGCTATGTCTTCAGGAGCAGAGAGTTCTTGCCCATTCCACGAAAGTATTGGCAAAGGGGTGGTTGGAAATTTGCCAGAAATCTGCCTAATTTTCTTCCATATTAACCTGGAGTTAGTGTTTCTATTTATGGTAGATGTAAACCGAATCCAAGAATTCTTCTTGGCTTGCCTCTGAATGCGGCGTGCTTTTGCCCTTAATTTCCTGTAGTTGATAAGGTTAGCTGTGGTTGGGGATTTACGGAATAAATTCCATGCTTTATTTTTTAACTTCTTTGCTTTGGTGCATTCTTCATTCCACCAATAGTTAATGTGCCTTCGGAACTGGGTATTCGACAGTGGAATTGAACAGTTAGCTGCAGATAGTAGTTGTGAAGTAATATAATCAGTGACTTCATCTATCGACTGTGTTCTTATAAATTTCTCATCCAGATTGACAGCTGACTGAAATTTGGCCCAGTTGGCTCGAGAGAACTTCCATTTCTTGCAGGGTTTGGCTACTGGTGGTGGTGCAGTGAGCAAATCACAAATAATCGGAAAATGATCACTGCCCATGGGATCGTCCATAACAGACCAGTCCATGATTGGATACAGAATAGGGGAACATATCGAGAGATCGATTGCAGAAGTTTGTCCAGTTGGTAATTGTATATGAGTAGGTGCACCGGTATTAAGAATGGTAAGGTTTTGCTTATCTATCAAGGTTTCTATCAGTCGTCCATGCCTGTCCAATTTGGTAGATCCCCATAAGGGGTGGTGGCCATTGAAATCTCCCAGGAGACATATAGGGGAAGGTAGCTGTATTAGCAGGTTTTCAAGATCTTGATAAGAGAAGGTATGATTTGGTGGAAGATAAATTGATACTAATGTTATCTCAATTTCGGTTACCAAACGCACAGCAATGACTTCAATTTCAGTTTTCAAAGCAATTTGCTTGGTTGGGGTTTTTGAATTGACCAAGATGGCCACACCCCCACGAGCGGAAGTGGAAGTATTACGATCTTGTCGGTAGATAGAGTAGTTCTTTATGCTGGCAGAAATTTGGGAAGTTAAATAGGTTTCTTGTATACAGAAACCAACTGTATTGTAGCGATTAATTAAGTCTTGAATATCATTAAAATTGCAATGAAATCCTCTACAATTCCATTGAAGAAAATAAGGCATTATTGGTGTTTAGTAAAAGAAGCTGTATCTGACTGTTTTTTTGATGTGACTGTTTTATGGCGTTCAGGTTTCGGTTTGTCTTTTTTGAAGAATGGCCGACCGATGTCCATATCTTCTTCTTCCGCATGTATTTCTAAGACTGGGTCTTCCTGTCTGGATAAGTCAATTGTATCCATGGATGTGTCTTGAATATTCATTTTGTTGTTTGGACCTCGATTCTTTGATGGAGCAGCAGCATTCGTTGGAGGAGTAGGAGAAGGAGATTTCGCTGGTACTGTAAGAGCAGTATTGCTTGCCTGGTTCAACTGTTTTGGGATATTGGACTGTTGCTGGGATAGAACAGTTCGTGCCCAGTCAGAGATTGAATTGTTTGAGGGGACTGTAACATCAGTCTGGGTGGCCACTGATTGATATTTTTGTGCGACGCTGGCATATGTACGTTTTGTTATACTGGGTGCAATTATTTTTCTCGCTTCTTGAAAGCTTACTTTATTTTCAATTTTATACTTCACAATTTTCTTTTCAGTTTTCCATCTGTCGCATGTCTTAGAATAGGCGGGATGGTTTCCTTTACAGTTAGGACAGCTCATTTCTGTTGTTGAACAGTCATTTTGAGTATGATCGGTGGAGCCACAGTTGGGACAGACTGGGTTTCCTCTACATGCCGTTTGAGAGTGGCCATACTTTTGGCACTTATAGCATCTCAATGGATTAGGGATGTAGGGTCTAATGCGGCAAAGAAGATAACCTGCTTTTATGGAAGAAGGTAGGTTTGGGGTATTAAAAGTAAGTATAATATTCCTTGTAGGTGCCAGTGTGTTGTCCTTTTTAATCATGATTCTTTTTACTGCAATTACATTTTGCTCCTGAAGTTCTTGACATATCTCCTCCTCCGAGACATTCAGTAGGTCCCAGCTGGATATAACACCCTTAGAAGTGTTCAGGGTACCATGGGGAGAGATTTTTACCGAAATTCCAGCAAAATTTGTAACTTTTAGTAGATGCTCCGAATGTTTCCTGCTGATTGTTTCTATTAGTAGATCTCCTGATTGCAGTCGCTTGACTGTTTTTGGAGATCCTGCAAGACTTTCGAGGTGTTTCTGGATAAGAAACGGAGACAATTTGGTGAGAGGCTGATCCGTAAGTGAATGCATTATGAGAAATGCAGGAAAATCTAAGTTTGAAGAGTTGGTCTTAAACCTCTTCGGTTGAGACATGTCATGTTCATTTTCTATGTCTGGCCGAGAGCTTGTCGGCTCTAGTGGAGGAAACGTATTGTGTTCCATAATTGCTCCTTTTGGCCCTTGGCAGATTAACTGTTCTGCCAAGATTTCCGGCCCCGCCACGGGGAGGCAGGAGCAGTGCCTGGTGTGACCAAGCGAGAAGTAGTAGGGGTTAGTAATATATATATAAGAAATAAAGAAAGGTGACTTTCCTTTCCGGCTCTGTAAAGTACTTTTTTAACAAGAGCTGCTACTGAAAATATAAATTATTTTAAGGACAGGAACGTAAAAGAACTATAATATCACTTTTGGAAAATCACTCTTTAAGCACAGAGAATTCGCTCAGTCACAATCGCTTGGCACCCGGGGCCAAGGGAAGTTAAGTTTTTGTTTCTCCACTTTCTTCTTTAAGACTAGAAACTCAGCAGAGTATGAAGTTTCAGCAGATATAGTGGAGAATACTTCTCCTAGAGCGTTGGCAATAGCAGTTGGGTCTGCTAATGTACAACCATTATATTGTAACATAGATGAAGGAACTGATGTTTATTTACCCTTCATCTTCCGAATTTTATTCCAGACGACTTTGGCATCTGGTTAATTGAGGATGTAAACTTGACCCAGCATTCTTTTTGGCTCTGTGGGCGTATAAATCGTGCCTTGGCACGGGCACGTTTAAAGGCTATAAGATTTGCGGTGGTGGGATAACGTCGAAATTTTCCCCATGCCCGATTTTGTAACTTTCTTGCTTCTTTACAATCTTGGTTCCACCATGGCTTTGGAAAGCGTGGAAATCGGGAGGATGTTTTTGGAATTGCAATTGCCGCTGCGTGGATAATACACTCTGTGATATACTTCACTGCTTCATCAATTGACTCCTGTTGAATTTGTACAGGGTCAAATTCAGTAAGCCGTGAAAATTTACTCCAGTCTGCTTGATCATACTTCCACCGTGGAGTTCTAAATGGATGACAAGGTTGTCCGTCCATTATGGTAGATATTACGGGGAAATGATCGCTTCCATAAGGATTCTGTTCCACTTCCCAGGAAAGCAAAGGTAGCAGACAAGGCGAGCAGATGGAGAGATCGATAGCAGAGAAAGTACGGGTAGGCATATGGAAATAGGTGTTTATTCCCATATTTAGTAATGAAAGGCTGTTATTGTCAAGAAAACGTTCAACAATACGACCTCGTTCATTAGTTTCTGCACTACCCCACAGAGCACTATGTCCGTTAAAGTCTCCAAGAAGTAGAAGAGGAGAGGGCAATTGCGTAATAAGATCGTCAAGATCTGCCTGGGAAATGTGTGTCCCAGGAGGCAAATATATAGAACATATTGTAAGTAAAGACCCTATAGCTAAACGAATGGCTACTGCTTCCAAGTTAGTGTTCAACTGAACTTGTGAGAAAGGGGTATGGTTGCCCACTAGGATTGCGACTCCTCCATGAGCCGGACCATCCCCGTTTCTGTCTTTACGAACAGCAGTAAAATTTCGCAAGATGGGGTCATCATTTGCCCTTAGGTACGTTTCCTGCAAGCAAAAGCAAACAGGTTCGTGTTTGCGCATTAGCATTTTGACATCCTCCATATTTTGTCGGAATCCACGACAATTCCATTGCAGAAATTTAGCCATTATTACTTGGAATTAGTGGAACCGTTGACTGGCTTCCGAAGTGATGCGGGTTTTGATTGGCCCGCTTTCGGTTTTATTCTGCCTTTGGGAAATTGAGGGCGCCCTATATCCATTTCTTCCTCCGGATGAAGATCCAGAATAGATTCTTCCACACTTTCAGCTTGTTCATTTACCTCCATTTCCTCCTGTACCTCACTAATAACAGGCGGGGTTTTAGTTGGAGGTGATTTTCCTTTAGGTGCTACTTCCTTGGGTGGTATTGAAATGGGAGTAGCGACTGCTTTATCTTGCCGTACTTGTGTCAACAAGTATCTAGCTTGGGGTGCAAAAGAATCACGTGGCGATATTGAAATATCAGTTTGCGTCGAAATTGAAACCTTCCTCAAAACTGCTTGTGCATAAGATTTTCCACTGTTTACTGGTGTTACCTGTTTCTTTGCTTCCACATATGGGATGTTCTGTTCAGTCTTAATTTTTTGAATTTGTTTCTCGTCTTTCCATCTTTGGCATGCTCTTGAATATGCAGGGTGTTCACCGCCACAATTCAGGCATGCTGGTTTCAAGGCAGAACATTCCTTTGTATCATGTTCTTTTGCTCCACAGCGGGCACAAGCGGGTGATCCACGACATGACATCTGAGAGTGGCCATATTTTTGACATTTGAAACATCGCAACGGGTTTGGAATATACAGTCTTACAGGACAGTTCAGATAACCAGCCTTGATGGAAGTAGGCGGTTTAGGTGTGTTAAATGTAAGGATAAGAACCCTAGTTGGGACTAGTTTTCCCTCCTTACGCATAAATATCCTCTTAACGGCTGTTACTCCTTGATCACTAAGTTCGGTGCATATCTCCTCTTCAGATGTTTCAAGGAGATCCCACTCGGCAATTACGCCACGCGATGTATTCAATGTCCTGTGTGGTGATGTCTTAATTGGAATGCCCCCAAGAGATGTTGCTTGGAGAAGCATTTCTGAATGTCGCACTGAGGAAGTTTCTACTAAAAGGTCACCCGATCTAAGTCGTTTTACCGACTTCGGGGACCCTGCCAGCCCTTCTAGACCCTTCTGAAGAAAGAAGGGCGACATTTTACCTATTTCCTTTTCACCGGTAGAATGTATGATAAGGAATCGAGGTACAGGAGGTGGTGCAGCTTCTGTTCGGTGTTTCTTTTTTGATGATACATTATCTTCATCAGTTTCAGGTAGGGACCTCGTAGAGGCCCCAGAGGGGTTTGAAAGATTTAAATTACTCATAAGAGTAAAGAGAAAGTGTCTGATGCCTAAGTACCTCACCCACCACCGAGCCCAACGAGGGGACGCCCACTCGTGAACTAGCAGGTACTGCGTACACGAATGGGACGCCGAGTTCGCTTAGAGCACCATACCCACGTTACCAATAAGCCTTTATCCCGTCCCAGGACCAAAGGGAGGGAGACTTATTGGAACGCAGTTGACCCTAGCAGTAAAATACCACCTGCCGATTGATCCCAGTCGAGGCGATCCGGGACCGCCCGTCTTGTCGAAGCAGGGGCCAAAGTGGTATATTAAGGCTGGGCCCCTCAACCACCAGGATCACCCTTTCCGCTTCCACGGGTCGCGGCGCACGGCTGCACACGCCGGATTCCAATGTTGTAACCCTGGAACCAAGGTATGGGCGTTGGATCCCAGTGATGCTAATCTGGAAAACCAGCAGCATCACTGGGAGGTCCCCTCACCACGTACAGGTGCCCACGTCGAGGGGAGAGATTGCCTTGCCTCAACAGGATCTGATTTCTGTAAATTATCTACTGCTTGACAACAGGGAGGTCTCTGGGATGGAACTGTTAGTGGTGTATTACTGCATTGGTCTACTACGTTTGGTGGAGATTGATGTTCGATCGAGAGGACTAACCAAGCCCAGTTGGAGATCGATGTGTCTGGAGGAATGGTGACTGTGAGTAGCAGAAGCATAGGTGTGTTTTGGCATACATAATTTTACTTGTTTTCTTGCCTCTTGATAGGAAACCTTATTTTCAATTTTATTTTTTTGTATTTTTTTCCCCAACTTGCAGAGGTCGCAGTCTTTGGAATAAGCGGGATGGTTGCCTTTGCAATTTGGACACTGTGGAGTTGGTGCTTTACATTCTGTTTGTGTATGAGTTTTACACCCACATCTATCTGGCATGCTATCTGGGAATGGCCAAATTTCTGGCCTTTAAAACATCTTAGAGGGTTCGGGTTATAGGGCCGAACACGACAGTTTAAATATCCTGCCTTGACCGAAGATGGTAGGTTTGGAGAACTGAATGTTAAAATTATACTCCGGGTAGGGACTAAATTGCCATCTTTTCGGATCATGATCCTTTTTGCTTGAGTGACGTTTTGTTCTTTAAGTTCTTGAACTATTTCATCTTTGGGGATGTTCAATCAATCCCATTCAGTGATCACTCCCTTTGAAGAATTGAGGGTGGTGTGTGGTGTGATTTGAACTGGGATTCCGCTCAAGGATGTCAGACGTAGCAGTAGCTCAGAGTGTCTAGAATTAGTGGTCTGTATTAACAAATCTCCAGATTGATTTTTGGTTTCACCATTTTTGGTGAACCTGCAGCATGTTCGAGGGATCTCTGAATGGTGAAGGGGGAGAGCTTGCCGACAGGTTGCGTTGACAGAGAATGTATAATCAGGAAGGCTGGTAATTCCTGTCTGCCAGTGTCTTTCTTCAATCTCTTTGAGATTGAAGAAAGACACTGTAATTGAGAGCTCTTCTGCTCTAAGCATGGAAAATCGCTTGTTTCCATCTCTGCTCCTTTTAGCCCCGGAAGTTGTCTTATCCCCCAGGTTATCGGCCCCTCCATGTGGAGGCAGGAGCGGTGCCACTAGTGACCAAGCGGTTGTAGAAGTTAGTTGTTTGTTATTAGTAAAATATATATACTAAATAAAGAAAGGTTGTTTTCCTTTCTGTGTTCTTACTTAATACTTTAAGCACAGAACCACTGGAAGTAAATGAAATAGAAAAAGACACTAGAAAACAAATAAAACTTTTTCTTTAATAAGGGCACTCTATAAATCATTGAGAAAATCGCTTGGCACTCGGGGCCAATTTGATAGAAGCCTGTGGTGATAAAAGGGTTTCCTGTAAGCACACACCTTCTGCATTAGTTTGAATTAGTAAATCACTGAGGTCGTCTATGTTACTGCATAATCCTTTCCATTGTAGGAATTTATTCATTGGTTGGGTTTGATTGAATAAGATTGATCTGACTGTTTATTCTGTGAAGGTTTCTGTCTGCTTTGGTTTGGTTTTTCATTTCTGGGAAAGACTGGGTGTCCTGTTTCCATGATATCATTGGCATATAACTCTAGTACTGTCTTGTCATTCTCTGATTGAACATCAGTTTCCATGTTGCTATTTCGTGGCTTCACCTTCTGATTTTCAATGGTAGTTAATTTTGTTGTTTCGGGTAAGGTTGAGATAGCATCAGTTGAGATACTGTTCACCATATTGCTGGTTTCGCTGACTGTAGGTTTCTTATTGTATGATAACAAAGTTTTGGCCCAGATGGTAAAAGAAATGCTCGGTTCTATGGAGACATCTGTTTGAGTTGCAGCTGAGCGGCTGCTTCTGGTGACAGATGCATATGATCAGCAAGGCATGGTTAGTAGCACTTGCTTTCTTGCTTCAGGGTAAGTGACTATGTTCCACTTTATATTTCTGGATTTTTTTGATTGTTTTCCAAAGGTCACATGCTTTAGAAAATGCAGGGTCGTTTCCCTTACAATTTGGACAAATAGGAGTGGAAGCTGTACAGTCTTCTTGAGAAGACTGTACAGCTTCCACTCCTATTTGATGCTGTGTGACCTCCTTGGAACCACAAAGAGGTCACACAGCATCGCCTCGGCATGCTGTTTGAGAATCGCCGTACTTCTGACATTTAAAGAAGCGAATGGAGTTCGGGATGTAAGGCCGAATCTTGCAATTTAGGTTGGTTGGGTTTTATTGGCGCATTAGAACTAAGGCTAAAATGCACCAAAACCTTGTCATAAAAAAAGTAAAACTTTCAGTGACCTATTGAATTAGGTCACTAAGTCAGGGTATAAAAACGAGTATAAACTGTAAAAGACAAATATCAGTTGTTGTTATTGGAGTTTCTGGCGCAAGGGCTACTTTGGCCATATTGCGCCTACCAAAGGTTGTGAAGTTCTATGTGATGACTGCTCTGGGAGCAGTTAAAATTGATCATACATTTGAATTCGTTTTAGGTACAAAAAGAATTCGGAGAGGTTTGCATTATTACCTATGATGCGGCTGAGTGACAACGGTTCTTGTAATGACAACGAGCTGAAAATACACTGTCGGACATTGTTAAACAGGCTACATTCAATGAGTATATGCTTTACTGTCAGTGGTTTCAAGCAGTGCGTACACTGCGGAGGATCGTTTCATGTGAGCAAAAAAAGATGAGTGAGGTGAGTATGGCCTATTCGGCTTCTGGCTAGAATTACTTCTTCTTTTCTATTTTTACGCAGGCTGGAATTCCATAATTGTGGTTCAGGTTTCAGCTGAAACAGCTTGTTCTGTGTTTGATTTCTCCACATAAGTGCCCACTGCTCCATACATTTTTTTTGGATATTGCATCTACAATCAGTATACGGGACAAGGTCATTTGTTGAATTTATGCTGGAGGGATGTTTTGCAGCATTATCTGCGCATTCATTTCCTTTAATACCGCTGTGTCCTGGAATCCAAGAGAAGACAACAGTTTGCTGATGTTCGTGAAGACGTATTAGGGCATGTCTTAAGATTTTTAGCAAAGGATTGTGAGGTGTCGTGTTTTTGAGAGCTGAGAGAGCACTTTTGGAATCCGTATATATGATGCTTTTATTGATTGACAGGAGTGAAATATGTTCCAAAGCAAGCTTAATGGCATGAAGTTCAGCAGAATAACTGCTGCATTCTGCAGGAAGTGTAAGTGAAATAATTTTGTTGGGGAAGACAGCAGCTGCACCCACTTTATTACCAGACTTAGAGCCATCAGTATAGATCTTAGTAAAGAGGGAATAATTCTGTGTATGGACAAGATGTAGCTGTTGGATGTTGATATCTGATATAGCTCCTTTTCCCCACTGCTCAAAGTAATCATCACAAGAAGGCGCGAAGGTAATCCACGGAGGATCTGGATCTCTTAAGTCACTGAGAATATTATGAAGTTGAATATTCCAGCATTCTGTTAGATTTTGGAATCTGATACCAGTAGGCCGAATTGTTCTTGGTTTGTTTGCATAGTGGATTATGTACTGAGGATCATGCAGTAGTGGCCAAATAGGATGTGTGGGGTGACTTTTAATTTTAACAGAGTATGTCATCAATAACATCTTTCTTCTGATATTCAATGGAGGTTCGTGGGCCTCAACATACAAACTTTGAACTGGCGATGTTCTGTATGCACCTAGAGCAATCCTAAGAGCAGTGTGTTGGATGGGAGCAAGACGAGCTAAGGTACTCTCTCTAGCAGAGCCATAAACAGGTGCTCCATAATCCAGCCGAGATCTAATTAGGGATTTGTATAGACGGAGCAAAGTGTAACGGTCTGCACCCCATGATGTACTGGAGATTACCCGGAGTACGTTCATTTTCTTAATGCAAATAGTTCGTAGGTTTTTGATGTGGTCTTGGAAATTTAGCTTCTTATCGAAAATTAGTCCTAGGAGACGAATATTGTTCATGATTGGAATAGGATGACTGTCCAAGAGTAGCTCAGGATCTGGATGGATTTTGCGTTTGTTGCAGAAGTGGATAGCTGCAGACTTTTGCTTTGATAGCCTGTATCCATTTTGGGTCATCCACAGTTCAATATTATTTATTGATATTTGTAAGTGCCTCTCGATATAATTCATATTCTGGGAATGACAGGATAAGGTAAGGTCATCAGCGTAGAGATATGAGTCGACAGTGTTTGGAATTCTCTTTGTGATATTGTTGATTCGCACTGCAAATAAAGTGGCACTGAGTACAGAGCCTTGTGGGATTCCTTCTTCTTGTATGTATGTTTGTGACAGAGCCTGATGGTATCGGACTTGGAAAGACCTGTGGCGAAGGAAGTTTTCAATAAAAGATGGTAAATGGCCTCTCATATCAATAGTATGGAGATCCTTTAGGATTCCATAACGCCATGTGGTATCGAAAGCTTTTTCGATATCAAGACAAACCATGACCAGATGTTGATTTCTAATGGACGCATTTCTTATGTTTGATTCCGCCTTTACCATAAGATCTAAAGATGATCTATTCCTCCGAAAGCCAAATTGATTGCTGCTGATTATGTTTCTTTTCTCCAGGTACCATGTTAATCGGCGGTGCACCATTTTTTCCAAAGTTTTACTCAAGCAGCTGGTTAGACATATCGGTCTATAGTTGTATGGAGCCGAGTGATCTTTTCCTGGTTTAGGGATAGCTATTACGTAAGAATGGTGCCAGGAACAGGGGAATGTGTGTTCAGAATAGACCCTATTGTAGAATTTTAGGAGTGAGGACAGAGATTTCTCATGTAGATTAGCATTAGCATTAGCATTGGCATATGATGCAAGAAAGCAAGCTTACTCAGCATCAGCCAAAAAAAAAAAAAAAAAAAAAAAAAAAAACACCCACTCCCATTTCACCCCTCCGTTCGTTCGAAATACCTGTCCAGTTGAGCTTTAAATTTGTTTAGGCTATCAACTTCAACAACAAGTGATGGAAGTCGGTTCCACCAACCAACCACCCGCTGGCCAAAGGCAAATTTCCGCACATCTATCCGACATCCGTCCTTCCTCAATTTGAATTTATGCCCTCTGAGGTGATTATTCTGAGAAAGATGAAGAATCCCATTGGCATTGAGCATGCTCAAACCATTCAAAGCCTTATACACCTCTATCAGATCACCTCGCCGGTGCCTAGTCTCCAGACTCTGTAATTTGCAAAACTTAAGCCTTTCTTCGTAAGAGCAACCCTTTGTTCCATTTACTAATCTTGTTGCCCTTCTCTGTACCCGTTCCAGCAGCTCTACATCCTTCTTGAAATGAGGCCTCCAGACCTGTATACAGTACTCAAGATGTGGCCTTACCATTGCCTTATACAAGGGAATAATCACCTCCTTATCCCTGCTAGAAAAATTCCTGTATATCATTGACAAGACACCATGCGCTACTCTTGCAGCTCGTCTGCACTGCTCAGAGAACTTCATATCTGCCTGCACAATTACCCCCAGGTCCTTTTCATTCTCCACCACTGTCAGTGTAGTACCGCAGAGTTGATACGTTGCTCTGGGGTTACTGTTTCCCATATGCAGCACTTTACATTTGTCGATGTTAAACCTCATTTGCCACCTCTCAGCCCATCTGTTCAACCTTTCCAGATCCTGTTGCAGCAGCATAGCGTCAGTATTGTCCTTAACGACCCTGCCAACCTTTGTATCATCTGCAAACTTGGACATTAAACTTGATATCCCATCATCAATATCATTCATAAACACCGAAAACAACAACGGACCCAACACTGAACCTTGAGGAACTCCACTAATAACATTAGTCCACGTTGAGCAGTGTCCATTGATTACCACTCTCTGTCTTCTGCCACTCAACCATCCCCTTATCCATAGCAGCAATTTGCCTCCAATGCCACACTGCTCCAATTTGTGCAGCAGTCTTCCATGTGCAACAGTATCAAAAGCCTTTCTAAGATCCAAATATATAATATCAAAGTTATTCCCTGCATCCAGTTCTTTTGTGACTACATCATAGTATCCAATCAAATTGGTCAGGCAAGACCTGCCCTTAACAAAACCATGCTGCGTCTGAGCTATAACTAAATTCTTGTCTAGATGATCCTGCAGTGCTTCTTTAACCAGTGCCTCCATTAATTTACCTGGAACAGAAGTTAAACTAACAGGTCTATAATTACTTGTGTCAGCCTTTGATCCTCCTTTGTGAATTGGGGTTACATTTGCACATCTCCAGTCTATGGGTACCTCCCCTGAGTCCAAAGAAGCTCTCATAATTATGGCTAGGGGTTTGCATACTTCCTTTGCTGCCTCCTTTAATATAACTGGATAGATCCCATCCACCCCAGGTGCCTTTTTTATGTTTATCCTCCACAATCTCTCCTCCACTTTCCTCTCAGTTATTACAAAATCATCCAGCTCACTGCCAATGTTTACTTTACCTACATCATTCTCCTTCCTGAATAACTCCTCATGCGTGAATGTAGATGCAAAATACTCGTTTAGATTGTTAGCCACCTGAGCAGGATCCTCAACTGTTGAACCATCAATATCCAGTGGACCAATCTGATTCATCCCTTTCCTTTTCGAGTTCAAGTATGTAAAAAACTCTTTTCTGTTTTTCTTTGCATCCTTTGCCAAGGATTTTTCATAGTCTGCCTTTGCCTGCCTAATCTCCTTTGTGACTTGGTTACAGACCAACTTATATCTATCATAGGCTTCCATGTCACCCATTAATTTGTATGTATCCCATGCATTTTTCTTCTCTGCCACATGTCTCATTAGCTCATCTGACAACCATTTAGGCCTAAACCTTGAACAATATTTCTTAGTTGGTATGTAAAGCCTGGTAGCCTCCAAGATTAGTTCCTTGAATGCTTCCCATTTTGAGTTTGCTGTTGGTAACATCATCAGTTGGTCCCACTGTATAGAATTTAAATACTGTCTCAGACCATCATAGTCGCCTTTACGAAAACAAAAACCCTTCCCTTTACCTCTGATGGTAGTTACCTCCTTGAGTAAATCCCACTTCAACACACTGTGATCACTGCCACCTAGTGGTTCATTTATCTGCAGGTTCTTAATGCATGAAGAATCACTACTGATAATCAGATCAAGAGTATTGCTCCCTCTTGTTGCCTCACGAACATGCTGATGTAGAAAACAATCATCCAATAAATCCACAAAAGCCTTGCTAGTGTGCGAGTGACCAACCCACAAATTCCAGTCAATATCTGGGAAATTAAAGTCCCCCATTATAAGACTCTCAGATTTACTGGCCCACTCTATTTCCCTGTACAATATCTTATTATACTCATCAGAGTCATTAGGCCTATAGCACACTCCTACTCTCAATTTTGATTTCCCTATGCTTATGTCGCACCAAACTGACTCGACACTGCCCTGTCCATCGATGTCGACTGGCTTCACTTCCTTGGACTTTATGTGTTTCTTAATTAATAGCATAACCCCTCCTCCCCTCCTGTCCTGTCTATCCTTTCTATACACATTGTATTCCCCAAATTCCAGTTCCGCATTACTTATATCTGTGTGACACCACGTCTCTGATATCCCAACAATATCTGCCTTTGATGTTTTGAGCAATACCTCAAATTCATCAAATTTATTTACCAAACTCCTAGCATTGGTGTACACGCAGGTATACATGCACCTGTTTCTATTCTTAGCTACCCTAACACAACCCATGTGTTTACTTGTACCGCAATGACTACCAGCAGTCTCTGAAATATCCTGCATCTTGTTTTTCAGACTTCTGCTCATTTGAATAGAAGCAGTGCAAGAATCACTTCCACCTCTGCCAGTGGCTACTGTTAATCTATTAGTCCTTGTATCCCCCCCAACTAGCAGTTTTCCGACCCACCTAACACTGCCTCGACAGCATCAGCAAAAATTCTTGCACCCTTTCTATTTAAGTGTATCCCATCCCTGTAGAAGCAATCTCTCCTGTTAACAAGTACAGTCCAGGCTGAAAAAAATTCTACCCCTTGAGCCTTGCACAATCCCTCCAGGGCCGAATTGATCGACAAGGCTCTCATCATATACTCCCTCCTATCGTGTCTGGGCAGAATTGCAGACACTTTCAAGTTCAACCCTAATTCACGGCTTTTTTTCAACAGTGACCTGTACTTGCTAAGTAATTCCGCCGGTCTCCTACTCTTAATATCATTAGTGCCAACGTGTACAACTATATCACCTTTTGTGCCCTTAAAAGATGATATCCGCTCTACAACGTCATCAACCTTTGCCCCTGGCAGACATACCCTGGTCCTATTCCACCTATCGTTTTTACAAAGTATGTTCCCCGTTTCCCTGACAATAGAGTCACCAACAACTACTAGTTCCTGTGGGACCAGCGCATTCTGGTCCCACAGAATGCGCTGTTTCAGCATTATATAGTAAATACCATCAGGGCCAGGGGCGCTGTTTCTAGAGGTATTTATGGATTCTTTCAGTTCAGATAGTGTGAGTGGTTGATTATAAGGCAAAGAATAGGTAGTTTTGAAATTTATTTTGAATTTCTCAGTTTCGGCTTTAATTTTTTGGAATGATGGCTGATAAGCTATTGGGGCGGACAACTCAGAGAACGCAGTTCCTAAGGTGTTTGCAATCTCTGTGTGATCAGAGATCTCCTTCCCATTCCAGTTAAGAATAGCTGAAGGTGATTTAAGATATTTGCCATTCAACTGCCTTATTTTTTTCCAAATTATTCTGGAGTCGGTATCTTTGTTAATTGTTGAAGCGAATTTTATCCAAGAGTCTTTTTTGGCTTTTCGGTGGATGTATCGTGCTTTGGCTCTAAGTCTTTTATAATTAATAAGGTTGACAGTGGTTGGGTATTTGCGGAATTGGTTCCGTGCTGCATTTTTTTCTCTTTTAACCGTGTAACAGTCTTTGTTCCACCAATGATTGATATGCTTGCGGTTTCCTAGTTGAGACTGCGGTATGGCGATTGTTGCAGCTTTAAGTATCTGTGCTGTTATATGCTCTGTGACGGTATCGATGGGAGAAGACTCAATGATGTGATCATTAAAAGAGACATAATTTTTATATTTTGCCCATTCTGCTTTGGAAAATTTCCATTTCGTTTGGGTTTCAGTTGTTTTAGAATGGGTTGTTTGAATTCGGCATATGACAGGATAGTGGTCGCTGTTCAGAGGATTGTCATGTATTGTCCACTCGACACTTGGTTGTTGTTGTTGTTGTTGTTGTGGGGGTTTTATGGCGCATAAGCTGCTTTGGCTATAATGCGCCTATTCCTTTATTGTATTAATATATGAGAAATTCTTGTCACATCAGAAAAGGCAGAAATCAGAAATGACTGAAAACTCCAATTTGTTTCAGAAAGTTAAAAAATTCCGGAATATTTGCATTGTCACCAATGATATTCTCTAGAGTTATTGGTTTTCGAGGGTTAACCAAAGATAGCAGGGTGGTATTTCTGTTTGGTTTATAGTATGGACATTCAATGAGAATGTGTTTCACTGTCAAATTTAGAGAACAATGTGGACACTGTGGTGGATCATCTCCTGTGAGTAAATGAAGATGGGTCAGGTAAGTATGACCTATTCTAGCTCTTGAAAGAATTACTTCTTCCCGCCTTGATGTCCGGACACTGGAGAGCCAGATTTTCGGAACTTGTTTAATCTGTAAGAGTTTATTATTCGTTTGGGAATGCCATAGTGCTGTCCATTCTGATAGGCATGCAGCATGAATCATTAGTGCGTAGTCTGAGGCTGGAACAGGGATATTGGTTAAATCTAAGCTGGTTGGGTTTTTTGCAGCTTTATCAGCCAGTTCATTGCCTAAAATATCAGAATGTGCTGGTATCCAACAGAAGGTGACCAGTTGGTGGCGTTCTATAATCTTTAGCAATAATTTTCTAATTTCATTTATAACAGGGTGAAATTTATCTGAGGAACTACACAAAGCCTTGATTGAGCTGAGGGAATCAGTGTAAATTACTGATTTTAAAAAGCAGTCAGGAGAGAGATTTTTTAAAGCTAGTTTAATTGCGAATAATTCAGCTGAAAAGATACTGAATTCAGGAGGAAGGGCTGCTGATACAATTGTATTCGGAAACACTGCAGCTGCTCCAACTTTTGAATTGGATTTAGAGCCATCTGTGTATATTGGTAAAAAATCAATATATTTTTGAGTGTGAACAGCATGAACTTGTCTGATATTTGATGATTGCAAGATATTCTTTCCCCACTGACAGAGGTAAGTGTCACAGGTCGGTATAGGAGGTGGAACCCATGGTGGTTGAGTACAAGTGGCGACTTGTTTTACGGAATGGATGGATACATTCCAAACCTGCAGTAGTTCAAGGAGGCGATGACCAGCTGGTTTTACTATGCTAGGTTTATTTCTGTACAGATTTTCAAATGGCGGATTGAAAAGATATGGCTGAATGGGATGTGAGGCACAACTTTGTATCTTGACAGAATACTTCAGCAAAAGCAATTTCCTACGTAAAGATAGTGGCGGCTCGTGAGCATCAATGTAAAGGCTATGTGCTGGCGATGTTCTGAATGCGTCAAGTGCAATCCTCAGTGCACTGTGTTGTACTGGATCAAGCCAGCGTAATGCGCTCTTTCTGGCAGAGTCATAAATGGGAGCTCCATAATCAAGACGAGATCTGATTAATGCCCTGTATAATCGAAGAAGGGAGGTACGATCTGCACCCCACGTTTGTGCAGATAAAGCTCTTAGTATGTTTATCTTTTTTAAGCAGGCAGTACGTACTTTTTTAATGTGCTCTAAGAAATTTAGCTTGTTGTCCATGATTAAACCTAGAAATCTAATATTACTAGTGACTGGGATGGAGATATTAGAGATGTAAAGTTCAGGATCCAGATGAAGTTTGCGTTGTCTACAAAAATGGATAGCAACTGTTTTCTGCTGCGAAAGCCTATAGCCGTTAAGACTGGCCCATTGCTGTATTTTATTTAATGATATCTGAAGTTGTCGTTCAATAGTTCTCATATTTTGGGAATGACAGGAGATGGAAAGGTCATCTGCATAAAGGTAAGTTTCTACAGTATTTGGAAGTTGTTTAGTGATAGAATCTGTTCTTAGAGCAAAAAGAGTGGCACTCAGTACTGATCCCTGTGGAACACCTTCTTCCTGAATGAAAGTTGCAGAGAGGGCATGTTGGTATCGTACTTGAAACGATCTAGTGTGTAGAAAATGCTTTATAAATATAGGAAGGTTGCCCCGCAGACCAAGAGAGTAAAGATCTCTTAGTATGCCATGCCGCCAGGTGGTATCAAAAGCCTTCTCTATATCTATGGAAACCATTACTAGATGTTCATGCTTAATAAAGGCATTACGAATGGCAAATTCAGCTTTCACCATAAGGTCCAAGCATGACCTGTTTTGACGAAAGCCATACTGACTATTGCTCATTAACTGTTCTGACTCAATGATCCAGACGAGTCGACAGTGGACAATTTTTTCTAGAATTTTGCTGAGGCAGCTTGAGAGGGATATTGGTCTATAGCTATGGGGATTGGTTGGATCTTTTCCAGGTTTTAAGAATGCCAAAACAGTAGAATGATGCCAAGAAGTTGGATAGACATTTTCTAGAAAAATACGATTGTAAAAGAGCAGAAGGAGATGCAATGCTCTGTCATCAAGATGTTGTAGCATGGCGTAATAGATTCAGTCTGGTCCGGCAGCACCATTGTGAGCTGTTCCGATAGCATGTAAGAGTTCGGAATATTGTAGAGGTTTGTTATACGGCAGAAGAAGAGCAGTTTGGAAGTTAATAGAGTGCTGTTCTGCAGTGTTTTTAATTCTCTGGAAAAGTGGAGTGTAAGCTGCTTCCGCTGAGATTTCAGCAAATGTGTTGCCCAAAGCATTTGCGATATCTAAAGGACTAGATAGATCTTGCCCATTATAGGACAGAATTGGTGAAGGTACGGTAGGAAACTTACCAGAAAGTTGTCTAATTTTTTTCCATATTATTTTTGTGTCAGTGTTTTTGTTAATGCTTGATGCAAAACGGATCCAGGATTCTTTCTTGGCTTGCCTTTGAATGAAGCGTGCTTTTGCCTTTAACTTCTTATAATTAATTAGATTGGGTGTTGTTGGATATTTCCGAAACAAATTCCAGGCTTTATTTTTTGCTTTTTTGGCTTTTGTGCATTGCTCATTCCACCAATAATTATAATGCTTACGAACCGAGGGATTTGACAGTGGTATTGTGTCTTTAGCTACATTTAGGAGATGTGACGTGATGTATTCTGTCACATCATCGATAGGCTTGAGACGGATTTTTTGCTCATCAAGAGATGTTGATGACCGGAATTTTGCCCAGTTTGCTCGGGCAAATTTCCATTTTCTGAAGGGTTGAGCTGGAGGGGCCTGTGCTATTAATAGGTTGCATACGATTGGGAAGTGATCGCTACCCATTGGATCATTTAAAACATACCACTCTATGGTCGGGACCAGTAGTGGAGAACAAATGGAGAGATCTATGGCTGAGGTATGTCCATTTGGGAGCTGAACGTGAGTGTGTGTGCCAGTATTGAGTATAGTGAGGTTTACTGCCTCTATTAGGCTCTCAACGAGTTGACCTCGTCTATCTAATTTAGGATCGCCCCATAAGGGGTGGTGCCCGTTGAAGTCCCCTAACATACAGAGAGGTGGAGGTATCTGTATAAGGAGATCTTCAAGATCTTTTAAACAATAGGTACGGTTTGGCTGTAAGTAGATTGATACTAATGTTATTTCAATATGGAGCGTTATACGCACAGCAACGGCTTCTATTTCAGTTTGAAGTGGAATATGTTTAGATGGGGTCTTTGAATTTATCAGGATTGCTACACCACCATGGGCAGCATTTGCTGTGTTACGATCCCTTCGATAAAGGCAATAGTTCTTTATCGCAGGAGAAATTTGCAAAGTTAAGTAAGTTTCCTGAAGACAAAGGGCAACTGGAGAAAATCTATTTATTAGATCTTGGATATCGACTGTATTGCAACGAAAGCCTCTGCAGTTCCATTGTAAAATACAAGGCATTATTTGTGTTTAGTTGATGGAGCTGATTCTGACTGCTTTTTGAAAGTGACTGGTTTATGGCGTTCCAATTTGTGTTTGTCTTTTTTTTGGAAGACTGGCCGACCAGTGTCCATGTCTTCCTCTTCGGCATGGATTTCTAAAAGAGGATCTTCCTCTATAGATGTTCCATCTGTTTCCATTGTTGTGTCTCGAATATTTTTGATTATATTTGAATTTGTATTACATGGTGTGGTAGCACCCATTGGAGGAGGAGTTTCCGCTGGTATTGTAAGAGGAGTATTATTTGCTTGGTCTGCGAGTTTGGGTTGTTGTTTACGTACATTTGGTTTTTCCTCAGAGAGGACAGTTCTAGCCCAATCTGAAATGGAAATATTAGTAGGAACTGTAACAATAGTTTGAGTAGAGACTGTTTGGTATTTTTTAACTGCATTAGCATAGGAAATATTTTTATTCATAGTAGGTAACACTAGTCTTCTCGCTTCTGGGTAACTCACTTTGTTCTCGACCTTGTATTTTACAATTTGTTTCTCCGTTTTCCATTTTTCACAACTTCTGGAATAGGCAGGATGATCACCTTTGCAATTTGGACAGGTCATTTTTGTTGTCGTACAGTCACTTTGTATGTGATCCGAGGAACCACAGTTGGGGCAGACAGGAACTCCTCTGCATACAGTTTGTGAGTGGCCATACTTTTGACATTTAAAACATCTTAAAGGATTGGGAATGTACGGGCGGATACGGCAAAGTAAATAACCTGCTTTTACAGAGCACGGTAAGTTGGGCGTATTAAAAGTGAGAATAATGTTTCTGGTTGGGATAAGTTCATTATCTTTTTTAGTCATTATACGTTTGGCTTGAATTACATTTTGTCCCTGCAGCTCTTGGGTAATTTCTTCCTCTGTGACATTTAACAGGTCCCAACTGGATATGACACCCTTTGATGAATTTAGGGTTGCATGAGGAGATATTTTTACTGGAATTCCCGCAAAGTTTGTTAACTGTAAGAGTTTCTCCGAATGCCTGTGGTTCGTAGTTTCCACTAGCAGGTCTCCTGATTGTAATCTCTTGACAGTCTTAGGAGATCCTGCAATACCTTCGAGATGTTTTTGTATTACGAAGGGAGACAGTTTGCTCATTGGCTGACTAGAAAGAGAGTGGAAAATTAAAAAGGATGGGCAGGGTTGCTCCATTTGATTAGTCTTCTGTCTCTTTGGACGATCATTTTCTAAGTCGTGATTGGGGTCATGATTGTCTGTTCTTGAGCTCGAAGGCTCTAACGGTGGATAATTATTTTTATCCATAATGGCTCCTTTTCGCCCTGGGGGTTTGTCTTTACCGCCCAGGTTACCGGCCCCGCCACGGGGAGGCAGGAGCAGTGCCGCTTTGTGGCCAAGCGTAGAGTTAGTACAGTTAGTAAATCTAAATTAAAGAAAAAGGTGATTTCCTTCTTCTGGGCTCTCTTCTTATTTCTTATAAGAGACTAGAGCTACTTAACAGAAAATTTAATAACTGCAAGAGAAAACAAAGAAAAACTTAGTCGCTGGGAAGAAAAACGCTTGATAGACGCACAATAATCACTTGGCCACGGAAACGCTTGGCACCCGGGGCCTCGACACTTGGGAAGAGGATAGGAGAGCATAGCGAAAGATCTATTGCTGAGGTTGAACCAGTAGGAAAATGAATGTACGTGGATAAGCCAGTGTTCAGTAACGTTAAATTCTGTCTGTCTAGTAACATTTCAATGAGCTCTCCACGTCTATCTGAGACGGGAGATCCCCATAATGGATTGTGACCGTTAAAGTCTCCTAACAGGAAGATGGGAGAAGGTAATTGCAGAATAAGGTTTTCCAGTTCCTGAATTGAACATGGTTTATTGGGTGGAAGATAGATTGAGACGATCGTTAAAGCAGTGCCAACCACTATACGAGCTGCGACGGCTTCTAGGGAAGTTTGGAGAACAATTTTCTTACAAGGAACTGTTGAGTCTATCAGTATGGCTACTCCTCCATGAGCATTTTGTGTAGTGGACCTGTCTTGACGAAAAAGAGTATAATTTTTAATTGATACAGATACTTGAGGTGTTAAATTTGTCTCTTGTAGGCATATACCCACAGGATGATAACGGTCGATTAACTCGTATATGTCATCTATGTTGCTACGAAACCCTCTGCAATTCCATTGGATTATTTTATTCATTGTTTAGGTTTAGAGTTAGCAGTCGAATCCGTCTGTTTTTTAGACGTGCTCTGTTTTTGACGGTCAAATTTTATTTTTTCCTTTTTTGGGAAGAATGGACGTGTATCC
Organism: Mastigoproctus giganteus; assembly: GCF_048544385.1. NCBI lineage: Eukaryota > Metazoa > Arthropoda > Arachnida > Uropygi > Thelyphonidae > Mastigoproctus > Mastigoproctus giganteus. The sequence continues at coordinate 159,531,523 of NC_143579.1, forward strand.
ATGTCGTCTTCAGCATATAGATCTAGACAAACAAATATCAGTAAACAAGTAACAATAATAAGGTAGACTTTTTAAATGTGAGTAAAAAGGTTTACTGATTTTAGAAAGCTAAAAATAGCAGACACATGGTCATTGTTGGATAAAATCTGACAGAGTGTATATGGCTCAGTCAGATGGTTAAAAGAGGTAAAACGAGCATTTCTAAAACTGGTACAATCACATAAAATATGTTGAACAGATAAAATGGTGTCGCATTGCTCGCACATAGGAGGGTCATCAGCCCAGAGCAAAAAGGAGTGTGTCACATGACAGTGTCCTATGCAGAGCCGAGCAAGAACAACTTCCTCTTTGCGATCCCTGGGTAAGCTGGACCGCCAAGGATGGATCACAGACTTAATTCGATATAGTTTGTTTGTAGTGACCAGGCGATGCCACGAATCTTGCCAGCGAGATTGTAGGTTACTATGGATCACTTGCCTGTAGTCTGTATAGGGGACTAACAGGTCAAGATTATCCGTCAGGGGTGCCGATTTGGCTGCAATGTCAGCCAAATCATTTCCTCTAATCCCGATGTGACTGGGGATCCAGCAGAAGCTGATATCGAATCCACTTACATAGAGGCTGTATATTATCTGCTGAATTCGGGACAGGGTTGGATGATTAGTGCGTGACACCGCTGATAAAACCTGTAGTGCACTCATTGAATCGGCATATATAATACATGCAATATAGGTAACCTGCTTTAACAGAAGATGGAAGAGTCGGAGTACTGAATGTTAAAATGATGGTTCGTAGTAGGTTGCCGGCACCCTCCGTAGCCAGGTGGGCAGGAGCAGCAGTGCGTAGCTGTTGTTGTTGTTGTTTAAATGGAAGTTTATTGGCACAAGGGCAACTAAGGCCAAATTGTGCCTGTCACAGTAATTGTGCAAAAATTTTTTTTTTTTTTTTTTTTTTTTTTTTTTTTCAGTCGTACGTCACACAAGTTCAAATAAATGAATTTGTTTTAAAAAACTAAATAAATCGGATAGATTTGCGTCATCACTGATGAATATGGTTCATCTCTAATGAATTGTTTTGGGTTAAAACCGATTTAAAATTTGTTAATCGGGCAGCATGATTGTAAGGACACTCGAGGAGAATGTGTTTCACTGTAAGTAGGGCGGAACAATGGCGACAGTGAGGAGGTTCATCCCCTGTCAACAGATGGAGGTGGGTGAGATAGGTATGCCCGATGCGTGTCCTTCCAAGGACAACCTCTTCTCTTCTGTTTAGTCGTGAACTAGATTTCCAGTATTGTGGCTTTTTCTTGATTTGGAAAAGTTTATTGTGGGTTTGCTGCTGCCATACTGATGTCCATTGGTCAATACATAACTGTTTTATGATAAGTTTACAGTCCATATAAGGAATCGAGGCAAGTGAAGATACGGGGTTGACTGGGTTTTTTGCTGCTTGATCTGCTTTCTCATTTCCCTGGATTCCAGCATGCCCAGGAATCCAGCAGAACCTTACCTCTGTGTTATGTTTTGCGAGATTAATTAGCTGAGCTCTGATTTCTTTCAGAATAGGATGAGATTTCGGAAATTTATGTTGTAAAGACGTTACTGCACTCAAGGAATCGGTATAGATTATAATTTCTTCATTAGACCTGTTGTTGACGTGTTTGATAGCCATTTTTATTGCATGGAGTTCAGCGGTGTAAATACTACAACTTGGGAAAAGTTTTTCGGAGATTGCACAAGTTGGAAGAACTACTGCAGCACCTACATCTTTATCAGATTTTGATCCATCAGTATAAATTTGAAAACAGTGAGTGTTTGCTGATGCATGAGTTGAATGTAGCTGCTGTATATTGTGATTGTCCAACGCCTGTTTTCCCCACTTTTGAAAGTATTCATCGATTAAAGGTGTAAAATTGGACCATGGAGGCTCAATGTCTTCCGTGTCTGGGTGGATATTGTCGAGTGGGACACTCCAATTCTGTACAACATCTTTCAATCTGATTCCAGCAGGTTTATTTTCATTTGGTTTATTTCTGTATAAATTTTGGAAAGACGGAGCAAACATGTAAGGCCAGATGGGATGTGAGGGCATACTCCGAAGTTTGGCAGCGTACGTAAGCAGCAGCATCTGTCTCCGAAACGATAATGGAGGTTCATGTGCATCAATATAAAGACTCTGGACTGGCGACGTTCGGAAGGCACCTAGGGCTATTCTAAGTGCATTATGTTGAATGGTATTTAGGGACTGTAAAGCTGATTTTCTAGCTGAGCCATATACGGGTGCGCCATAGTCTAGTCTGGATCGGATTATAGTTTTATACAGGTGAAGGAGGGAGAGTCGGTCAGCTCCCCATGACATCGCAGAAAGCACTCTAAGAATATTCATTTTCTTCAAACAAATAGTTCGTACATGCTGTATGTGTTTCAGGAAGTTTAATTTTTTATCTAATATTAATCCTAAAAATCTAATATTATCATTAACTGGAATAGCATGGTTTCCCAGGCGCAATTCAGGATCAGGGTGCAGTTTTCGTTTCTTGCAGAAGTGTATAGCGACAGTTTTCTCTGGTGACAGTCTGTAACCATTTTGTGACATCCACGTTTGTATTTTATTTATTGATATTTGGAGTTTCCTTTCGATAGAGTACATATTTTGTGAGTGACTGGATATAGTGAGGTCATCGGCATAAAGATAAGTTTCTACTGAATTCGGTATGGTTGTTGTTAGAGTGTGTATTCTAACTGCGAAGAGTGTGGCACTAAGGACTGACCCTTGTGGGACTCCTTCTTCCTGTATGTAGATTTTGGAGAGTGTACCTCGATAACAGACCTGGAGAGTTCGATATTCAAGAAAGCTCTGAATGAATGCTGGTAAATGTCCTTTTAATCCTAGGGCATGCAGGTCACAAAGGATGCCATGACGCCACGTAGTTTCAAAGGCTTTCGCTATATCTAAGCTCACCATAACTAAATGTTCGTTTTTTATGAATGTATTTCGCACATTTGCCTCAGCCTTTATCATGAGGTCTAAGGTAGATCTGTTTTTACGAAATCCAAACTGATCGTTGTTCACCGTAGTTTGAGTTTCCAGATACCAGGTGAGGCGACGATGTACCATTTTTTCCAGGGTCTTACCTAAGCAGCTAGTAAGTGAGATTGGTCTATAATTATGTGGGTCTGATTGGTCTTTTCCTGGTTTTGGAATGGGTAGGACTACAGAATGGCGCCAAGATAGGGGAAAGTAATTTGTGACAAATATCCGGTTGAAAAGTTTTAGGAGAGAGTAACGAGATTTCTCATTTAGATTTTTTATCATTAAGTAGAATATGCCGTCTGGACCAGATGCACTATTGACAGATTTTTTTAGAGATTCTTCTAATTCATATATGGTAAGTGGTTCATTATAAGAGAGGGCTGACTTCGTTCTGAAATTTATTTTATATTTTTCAGCTACTGATTCGCTTTTTAAGAAAGTTGGATCATATGAGGTTGATGCAGAATGGTGAGCAAAGGATTCCGCGAGGATGTTTGCAATATTCTCGGGAAGGGTTACCTCTTGTCCTTTATAGACAATGATAGAGGAGAGAATTGATGGAGACTTTCCGGTAAGGCATCTTATTTTCCGCCAGATCAGTCCTGCACTTGAGTCTTTAGTGACAGATGAGGCAAAACGAATCCAAGACTCTTTTTTAGCTTTTCGCCGGATGTATCGGGCCTGGGCTTTAAGTTTCTTGAAGGTAATCAGATTGGCAGTGGTTGGATTTTTTCGGAACTGATTCCATGCCTTGTTCTTTTCCGCCTTAGCAGTGTTACACGCCGAATTCCACCAGTAATTTTTGTGTTTGAATCCTTTAATTGAAGTTTTAGGAATGGCTATAGCAGCTGCCGCCAGCATTTCTTCTGTGATGTGTTTAACGGCGTCATCTATGGAGTGATGATGGATAATATCATCATCTAGTGTAACGCTTGATGCATATTTATTCCAGTCAGCTTTTGAGAATTTCCACTTGGTTCGACTACTTACTGGTAAGTTTCTTCTTGTGCAGAGCTTACAGATTATAGGAAAATGATCACTGTTTAATGGATTTTCTGAAACTCTCCAATCGAAATCTGGAAATAACATTGGTGAGCATAAGGACAGATCTATAGCAGAAGTTGAGCCTGTTGGAAAATGGACATAGGTGTCGGAGCCTGTGTTCAGCAGTGTGATATTATGCTTTAAAAGAAAAGCCTCTATCGTGCGTCCCCGGTTGTCTGTATGTAAAGATCCCCATAACTGGTGATGCGCATTAAAATCACCCAATATGCAGAAAGGAGAAGGTAGTTGTAAGATAAGATCATCTAGTTCAGTTATCGGGCAGTTCTGATTTGGTGAGATATATATAGATACGAGAGTAAGCGTTGTGCCAAGAGCGAGGCGTACTGCAACTACTTCTAAAGTGCTTTGGACAGGAATACGTCTGGATTGGATTTTACTGTCAATCAATATAGCTACACCACCATGTGATCCATGGGCAGAGATCCTGTCTTGCCTGAACAAGGTATAGTTTTTAACTGAAAGTGTCACTTGTGGAGAGAGATTCGTTTCTTGTAGACAGATGCCTACTGGATGATGCTGATTTATCAAGTCGTGAATGTCATCTATGTTGTTACGGAGGCCTCTACAATTCCATTGAATCAACTGTTCCATTATTTAGCTTTTGAGGTAGAAATTATTTCTGACTGTTTTTTAGAACCAATCTGTTTATGGCGTTCCAGTTTTATTTTATCTTTTCTCGGGAAAGTGGGTCGTGCAGTATCCATGTCTTCCTCAGCATGTATTTCTAAGACTGTTTCATCATTGTTGGTGGTGTTATCGGTTTCCATATCTGCGGTTAAAGTATTTTGCTGTTTAAGATTTCTTAGACTTTCAGTATCTGAACGTAATGGAGCAATAGTTGGTGGTACGGTTACTGGGGTATTATTTGCTTGTTCTTTTACTTTTTCTTTAGGGGACTCCTGCGGATTCGCTAGAACAGTCCGAGCCCAGCCGGAAATGGATGTAGCTGGTGGTATGGACACTTCAGTTTGTGTTCCTTCTGATTTGTATTTTTGTGTTGCAGCTGCATATGTGAGTTTCGGTACTGTGAGCAAAACTTGTTTCCTTGCTTCTTGATAAGTCACTTTGTTTTCTATTTTGTATTTCTGTATCTTCTTTCCTGTTTTCCAGGTTTCACAAACTTTTGAGTAAGCTGGATGGCTACCGTTGCAGTTTGGACATACTGGTGTTTGTGCTGGGCAGTCTGTCTGAGTGTGTTCCTTGGATCCACAGTTGGGGCACACTGAAACCCCTCTACACACTGTTTGAGCATGGCCAAATTTTTGGCACTTGAAGCACCTGAGCGGATTAGGGATATAAGGTCGGATATGGCAGTTCAGATATCCAGCCTTAACTGTAGCTGGAAGGATTGGTGTTGAAAACGTCAGTATAACACTGCGTGTCGGAACCAGTTCGCCATCTTTCTTGATTTTAATTCGCTTTGCCTGTATAACTTTTTGATCTTGTAGCTCTTGGACTAATTCCTCTTCAGTAACATTTAATAAGTCCCACTCAGAGAGCACTCCTTTGGATGAATTTAGGGTGGCATGTGGGGTTACTGTGACAGGAATATTAGCAAATTTTGAAATTCTCAGTAGGGCTTCAGAGTGCCTACTATTCATGGTCTCTATAAGTAGATCTCCGGAGCGGAGTCTTTTCACCATTTTAGGTGGTCCGGCAGCATTCTCGAGACATTTCTCGATAAGAAATGGAGAAAGTGCACCTATTGGTTGACTTGTTTGGGAATGTATTATAAGAAACAGAGGCGATTCCTTTTTGGAAACTTCTGTTCTTTGTCTCTTAGGATGGGATGTGTCAAAATCAGTTTGGTCTGTCCTTGGACAGGTTGAGGCACGAGGCTCAACAGATGGATAACTATCTTTGAGATCCATGTCAGCTCCTTTTAGCCCCTGGCAGAGAGACTTTTCTGCCAAGGTTACCGGCCCCGCCACGGGGAGGCAGGAGCAGTGCCGCTAGAGTGACCAAGCGGTGTAAGTTAGTTTGTTAGTTTAAGGAAAGAAAAAAGAAAGGTGGTTTTCCTTTCTGTAACTTACTTACAATTCGTAAGAGTAAGTTAACAATAAATAGTTTTAAACGTAAGAGAAACTTTCCAAATTAACAAGAACTGTCGCAGTAAGAAAACGCTTTGTAAATAGCTCAGAGAATCGCTCGATCACAATAACGCTTGGCACCCGGGGCCGCAGTGCGTAGCACACGCTTCTTGATTAGACCGGGGTTCGAGCCCGTAACCACCAAATATGGAGGATACGGAAAGGTCAGGGAATTGACCACCACATATCCCCCCCCGGAGCAATATGGCTTTAGTTGCTAATGCTCCTAAAAACCAAACAACAACAACTAGATTGCCATCTTTTTAGGTCATGATTCTCCGTGCACGAGTCATTTTTTGTTCACTAAGTTCTATTATTTCTTGTTCAGAGACAGTTAGTAGGTCCCATTCACTGATTACGCCTCTGATCAGAGTGTTATGGGGCGTAACTGTCTGGAATGCTGTTAAATGTTGTCAATTTTAACAGTTTTTCTGAAATGGCTTGGAAGCTTCAATTAGAAGGTCTCCAGATTGGAGACACTAACCATTTTAGAGGATCCAACAACCGATTCTAAACATTTCTGTATTAGAAATGGCAATAACTTGCCGACATGTTGTGAGGATAATGAGTGCATTATTAGAAATGCTGGCATATCTGCACTCTGTTTTTCAGTCTGTTGTCTCTTCGAAGGATTCAAGTCATGCTCTGAATCAGAGTTAACAGGTCTGGAGCCCGTGGGCTCTAGCGGTGGAAATGCATCGCAATCCATTGCTGCTCCTTTTAGCCCCAGAAGAGGGAATTCCTTCTCCCAGGTTAGTGATCCCGCTATGTGGAGGCAGGAGCGGTGCCAACCAGTGGCCAAGCAATCAGAAGAAGAGAAGAGCAGTACATTGCTAGCGATAGCAGTAACGTTGCTAGTGGTGAAGCAGTGACATTGCTCAGCGAGGGAAGCAGTGACATTGCAAGTGGTCAGCAGTAACGTTGCAAGTGGTGGAGGGTTAAAGAAAGCACTAGTACTTGCCCTAGGAAAAACGCTTGATAATCGCATTAGAAAGATCACTTGGAAACTATCGCTTGGCCCTTGGGGCCATGACCAAGTGATCAGAAGAATAGGAGAGCAGTACATCGCTAGCTGTGAAGCATGACGTTGCTCAGTGAGGGAAGCAGTACTGTTGCAATCAGTCAGCAGTAACGTTGCGAGCAGTGGGTTTATGAAAACACTAGTACTCACCCTAGGAAAAACGCTAGGTAATCACACTAGAAAGATCACTTGGGAACTATCGCTTGACAATATGGTCCGCTCTTAGATATAGTGGGCATTCTCTGATGATATGCTTTACAGTGAGTGGGCATGAACTGTTACTGCACTGTGGGGCAACTTTCTTTCTTAATAGGTAACTGTGAGTGAGATAATTGTGGCCAATTTGCAGTTGCCCTAGTACAGTTTCTTCTTTTCAATTTCCTCTCAGACTGGATTGCCAATCTTTGGGTTCTCCCTTAATTTCAAAAAGCTTATTTTTTCTTTTTCCCATATGCGTTTCCACTGTTCTATAGAGATCTGCTGTATAATGCATTTATAATGAAATGCATTATACAGCAGATCTCTATAGAACAGTGGAATACTGAAATGGGGTGAGATTGAAGCAATGTCGCAAGGAGGTCAAGTGGTTGACATGTTTGTTGGTTATTAATAAAAAATGTAAAGAAAGGCACTTTCCCTTCTGCTTTCTAACTTTTAGTTTTTCAGGAATAAATTGTTTTAAATAAGACTGTTGAGAGAAAGACAGGAACTTTAAAAATAATTTTAATCACTTGTCAAGAGCACTCTAAGTCGCAGTAATATCACTTTCTCTCGAAAAACGCTTGGCACCTGGGACCGGGCCGAACAGTGTTTGAATCAACTGCTCGGATTCTATCAGGAAAACGTACATGGGGTCTGGCAGACTGTAAGTGGAAATGGACATCACTGAGATTAGAACTGAGACCACGTATATTTGTTAAATGTAAAAGGTGGTGTTTAGGAGGTTTAGATCTTTTCGCAGATAAGTTTTTTCTATTAGTTTAACAATTCATGGTGTATTCAGGATTGAGAAATGGTGGGGGGGCATACCGTATGAAGTAAGGAAATTTTTTGGATATGGCATACACATTGTAAGAATATACCCAGCTCCTTGACATCATGTGGTCTCAACAAAGCCCCCCCACATACACACTACTTGAACTCCCCCAGTCATCTGCCAGAGCAGAGGCAGCGAGATTATACACTAGCTGATCTGGATGCCTCCCAGAGAGAGAGAGAGAGCGAGAGAATTACCCACAGATTCAGTCTGGTGGACTATCTAGTAGCTGGCCTGCACACATCATTTTAGAGCTGTACTCTTGAAATATAAGGAAAATTGGATCTCGTCATGATGTCCATCATAACCTCAAAAGATATTAGTCATACTGCATGATGGAAGACGGTTTGCTGAAGCTTTGCTCTGAAGACTAAACATGGGTTCCACCACTTCAAGCCTCCAATAAGCAAATTGGTGGTATTGCACCGGTTAATGAGAGTCATCTACCACCTAGTATTGCGTAGTAACAGAGAGGGGTGGATTCCTCTGTGTGGTTTGGGTGCCACACCTTGACCCCTGTTTATGTTGGTTTGCACTTGGATGGTCACCTACAGTGCTGTATTTCAGGACTTTCACATGGGGTTTTACCCAGCATTACTAACAGTACCACCATCATAAAGGTGCAAGCTGAAGATTTGGCTATCACAGACCAACTTCACTTTGCAGAAATTAGGTCCACTTGACATCAGTATCGCCCAAATATCAGTTCCATCAGAGGTTTAGACTCCCAGGTATCAAAAGCACAGCTTGCAATATCTGAGAGAATGACTATGACAGCCTCTAGGACAAATGCATTCCACCCTGGTTGGGAAAAGGTGGAAACGAGTAGATGTTTTCAGAAGTAGAGAATTTTAAAACACATGAATGGATGTAAAGAGAATAACCATATACAGCTGAAATCCATTATAACGCAATGCTCTGGCTCCAAAGAATCACATCGCGGTATAAGCAGGATCGACTTCGAAAATTCTAGCCATTTTGCAGCATTCAAACTTCATACTTACTATCAATTTTGCTTATCTCTTTTTTTGTGTGATAATTGCAATAATACATCTAAGAAAAATCACGCAAAGAATAATAATGGAAATAATATGCAGTTGCGTTGTTTCAATCTTTTACTGATGCAGTGTGCAATAAAGTACTTAAAAAACCGACAATCATGTTGCTAAATATAAATAAACACGATAATCGCACAACTTTTGTCACAAAAACAAATCAATACTCACAAAAATTGCTTTTCCACGTGCTTGTATTGACTGTTATGTTCGTGTTTTGAAATTAAAGAACGGTCAAAAATTGGGGAGAAAAAGGAAAACAATGCACTCTGTGTTCTTTCAGCAACTAAGTAGACATTAGCAACATTACTTTCAAGTCTAATTTTTTTTTTAAAAACTGTATCAAGGGTTGACTGTTTCATTGCATCTCTTTGTTTCCTTATAACAATTTCAATAAGGTGTTTTAACTGGGAAATTGAAAGGAAATCTACCTTTTCTGTTTCAAGAAATTTAAGTCCAGTTTGCAAACCAGCAAGTATGTATATTCAAACACTTTGCAGTAAAGTTACAAGTTGTTTATTATTTTCTTACAGAAATCAAAAGATAATGCATTCGAGTTAAACTAAAAATATTGCTAGTGTTCAGAAGGAATCCAAAATCTTGATCTTCAGTGACTAAAAACACATTTCAACTGATGAAAAATGGGAGCCATGCTTGCATTGCGTTATAAGCAGAATTGCATTCTAACGAATCAGGTTTTAATGGGTTTCAGCTGTAGTTTAGATGGATGATTTTTTTATTGTTAATTTTAAGGTATAATATTATAAACATTTATTCAAGCTTAACATGTAATAAAGGATTAACACAATTAAAGTTAATTCAATTTTACATACCTGTACCATTACCATCATAATATAATTCAGGAATTAAAAGCGTCTTTGCATCTAAAATAACCACTGGACCAGACTGTACTCCATGCTCATGCCGAGAAAGTTCTGATATTTTTTGTGGAGAAGGAGGTTCAAATCCCTCAGGAATATAGACATCTGCAAAATTGGCCTAAGCATAAAATATGCTTTATCAATTACTTTAATCCCCACACATATGTGCAAATTTTATCCTGAATTTAATGATACAGAGTACAACAATAAGACATCAATTTAGCAAGACAAGCATTTGATTTTCTAAATCTAGCAGTGAAGAAAGGTAGATTTCAGAGTAGCAAATCAAGACCATTAGAAGTTTTGTTTCAACAGAAAAAGGAGTGGCTTCTGAAAATAGATTAACCTTTATAGGAAAAAAAAAGAAAAAGGAAGCTTTTCTTCCTGAATATCTGCTATGTTTCAGAAATTGCTGGTACCTTCTGAGCAGAAAGTAAGATACCTCAACCACCCCACTATGAAACCTTACAATGTTCTACAATGTGATAACCTCAGCTGATAGCTGTAAAGCATGTGAAGAAAATATTCAATTAAGATCTATTTTATAAGATAATGTCACGCTAATTCACTGATTAAAATACAAGTATCTACAGGTACTAGACAGGCTTTTAAGAAGAGAACTTTTTCTTGTTTAATTAATATTTTAATTACTGCTATAGTCCTACAACTGCCTCTTCATTTTGCACTGATAATAATGCGATACAACAGAATTTTTTTTTAAACAGCAAGCTTCTTATTTCACAGAATATAATATTATTGAATGCCAAGTCAAAAGGTAATAAAATACAAAGATATAGGAAATACGTAAAAATATAAAATAACATATCTAGTTAATACATTATAAAAAAATATATGGCATAAAACATTCATAATATATTAAACATTAAAGCAATCTAAATAAAACTATATGGATTAATCAGTTGTAAAAACTTGAATACATCTGACACATCGTTGTTGTCTGATAAAATCTGCCTAAGTGTATAAGGCTCAGACAGATGGGTAAAACATAAACGGCGTTCATTACTATAAGATGTACATTCTACTAAAATATGATGAATAGTTAAAATTATGTTACAATATCTACACACAGGACAATCATTAGGCCTCAGAAAATACAAATGAGTCACGTGAGAATGTCCTATGTGTAGCCAAGCAGAAACTACTTCCTCCCATTGAACCCTGTGCTGAATAGAATGCCAAGGCATTATTAGAGGCTTAATTGCATTTAGCTTGTTGGTAGGGCATTCCAAGATTCTTGCTAATGAAAAAGTCGCATGATGGTAAGTGAGCATGCCAGGGTGGAAGTGGCATCATTGTCAACCATGATGTCGAGTTCTCTGAGCAGCTCTTGGACACGGATACCAAAAGGCTGGTAGGCAGTCTGACAAGTGTTATATGGGTTTTCCCATTGTGGCTTGAAAACTGATGTCCATATAGAATGGTCTGGCAGGGATTTTAATTTAAAGGTATATTTTAAAGACAATTGCTTTCGTTGAAATGACAGTGGTGGTTCAGTTGCTTCAACATATAAACTCTGGACAGGGGATGTTCTAAATGCTCCAGTAGCAATACGGATGGCTTGGTGGTGAACTGGGTCCAGCCATCTAAGTACGCTGTTTCTAGCCGATGCGTACACTTGTGACCCATAGTCTAGTTTAGATCGGACAAGGGCACGATAAAGGCTGAGTAAAGTGAAGCGGTCTGCTCCCCATTTATCGGAGGAAATAGAGTGTAGGAGATTCAACTCTCTGCTGCATTTTGTCCGCAGTTGACGAATATAATGTAAAAATGTCAACTTCTTGTCGAAAATGGGCACCAAGAATTTTGTCTCGGGTGCTACTGGAATGATGTCTTGTCCGAGTTTAAGTTCTGGTTCAGGGTGAAGGTTCCGTTTGCTGTTGTTGTTGTTGTTGGAGTGGGGTTTAATGGCGCAAGGGCTACTATGGTCAAATTGCACCTGTTACTTTGGTCTAGAAGTGACTGTATACGTTATAGGAAATAGGTCTAAAAGTGACTGTAGACGTTAATCGTTTTCAGGTAAGTAAAAAGTTCTGAGAAATTGCTTTCATCTCCAAGTATTTGGGACAGTTGTAGAGGTTTTTGTAAATTTAGCTATGATTTGAAACATGCAATTCTAACTGAATGATAATGTGCACACTCAATTAGGATGTGCTTAAGGGTAAGTAGGCAGTTACAGTGTAAGCAAAGTTTAGAATCTTCTCCTAGCAGTAAAAACAGGTGCATTAGATGTGTATGACCAATTCATGCTCTTGCAAGCATGACCTCTTCATGCCTGTTTAGTCTGAAACTGGATCTCCACAACTGTGGATTCTGTTTTATCTCAAGAAGTTTGTTTCCTGTCTGGGTATGCCACATTTCAGACCACATCTCAGTACATATCCGTTGTATCATTGGTTTGAAATCAGAGGGAGGAACTGAGATGGAGTCAAAACAAGCAGGGCGCTTTGCAGCTTCATCTGCACGCTCATTTCCTGGAATTCCTACGTGGCTGGGTATCCAGCAGAATTTTACAGTCAGCTTCTTGTCATCAAGGTTACATAACAGTGATCTGATTTGTGTGAGAAGTGGATGGGAATGTTGTAGTTTATTTTGTAAGGCACTCATTGTGCTTAAAGAGTCTGTATATATTATGACCTGGGTATTTAATAGGTTGTTAAGGAGATTCAAAGCCATTTTTATTGCATACAGTTCAGCTGTAAAAACACTACATTCAATTGGTAACTGGACAGAGATAGTGGATGAAGGAAGGACCACTGCAGCTCCTACGGACATTTCAGTTTTTGAGCCGTCTGTATATACATGAAGGCTGTGAGCATTGGCCAATGCATGAGCATCATGTAACTGTCTAAGATTTTGATTCGATAGGGAGTATTTTTTCCACTGAAGAAAGGAGTTATCACATAGAGGTATATATGTTGCCCATGGTGCTTGTACTGCATCTGCGGCATGAGATTTATTTCCAAAATAGATGTTCCAGGATTGCATTAGCTCCTGCATTAAAATGCCAGCAGGTGTGTTTTCATTGGGTTTCTTTATATAGAAGTGTGTGTGTGGTATGGTTGTTTATTGGCGCATTAGCTGCTATGGCTATAGTGCGCCTATTCGTAGTTATATCAGAAAATAATTAAGAACGTAGCAATTCAAATTCATTTCAGTTCTGAAAGCTATTCATAAAAGATTATACACTCTAATTTGTTTCAGAAAGCAAAAAAGTTCCTTAATATTGGCTTCCTCTCCTATGATATGATGTAGTGTCAATGGTTCTTGAAGATTAGCCAGATTTTGAAGTGTTGAAGTAAGATGTGGTTGATAGTATGGACAGTCAATCAAAATATGTTTGACTATTAGATGTTCAGAGCAGTGTGAACACTGAGGAGGATCACTGCCGGTGAGTAAATGGAGGTGAGTCAGATGGGTATGCCCTATTCTTATCTGTGCGAGTACCGCTTCTTCTCGCCGAACTGTCTGAGTGCACGAGTGCCATAATTTTGGGTCCTGTTTCAATTGAAAAAGTTTGTTATTTGTTTCTTTATGCCAAAGCTCTGTCCACTGTGCATGATATGCTGTTTGAATTATGATATTATAATCAGATACTGGAATGAAAACAGAGGTTAAGTCTAAGATTGATGGATTTTTAGCAGATATATCAGATAATTCATTTCCTTTTGCCTGAATGTGCCGCAATCCAGCAAAACTTCACTAGTTGTTGACGGTGATCAATTTGCAATAGCAAACTCCTGATTTTCATTAAAATATGGTGATTCTTTTGAGAGGGATTCTGCATTGCTCTAATTGAGCTGAGAGAGTCAGTGTAAACTATATATTTTGCAGATGGGTGTAGGGTCAAATTTTCTAGAGCTAATTGTATTGCTTACAGTTTTGCTGAAAAGTTGCTATACTCAGGTGGAAGAGAAGCTGATATGATAGCAGAGGGGAAACAGTGCTGCTTCTCCAACAGTTGAAAGAGATTTGGAACCATATACCGGCAAGAAATCAGCACAGCTTTGAAGATGGCTAGCATGGCGTTTTGCACATTCAGTATCGGTAGGCGATTCTTTCCCCATTGTAGAAAATAAGTATCACAAGTCAGTTGAGGAAAGGGGATATACGGAGGATGAGAGTAATTCTTTATCTGTTGCCTATTGTGGAGAGGAACAACTATTTCGAACGAACAGAGGGGTGAGGTGGAAGTGGTTATTTTTTATTTATTTATTTTTTTTGGCTGATGCTCCATAAGCTTGCTTTCTTGCATCAAATGCCTCTACTAATGCTAATTCCAGTTCTGTGATATTTCAAGGAGCCGTAGGCCAGCTGGTCGGATTTTACTTGGTTTATTTCTATAGAGATTAACTAGTGGTTGATTAAAAAGGTATGGCTGAATAGGTTGTTGTTGTTATGGGATTTCTGGCGCAAGGGCTACATAGGCCATATTGCGCCTATAAAAGTAAGTCAGTATACATGTGATAACTGCTCTGGGAGCAATTAGAGTTGGTCATACATTTTAATTTTTTTCAAGAAGGTGAAAAATTCGGAGAGTTTTGCGTCATTACCTATGATGCTGTTGAGTGACAAGAGGTTTGAGATGGAGCTGAAAGTAGACTGTCGGGCAGTGTCGAACAAGCTACATTCAATCAGAATGTGCTTCACTGATAGCGGCTGCAAACAGTGCGGGCTGAATAGGATGCAAAGAGCAAGTCTGTATTTTGGCTGAATATTTAAATAACACCTTTTTTCTGCGGAGATGCAGAGGGGGCTCTTGAGCTTCAATGTATAGACTATGAGTTGGAGATGTCCTATACGAACCAATTGCAATCCGAAGTGCATTATGTTGAATAGGATCCAGCCAGCGAAGTAAACTCCTTCGGGCAGAATCATAAACTAGAGCACCATAATCTAAACGGGATCTGATCAATGCTCTATATAAGAGTAGCAAAGTTGTACGTTCTGCTCCCCAAGAATGGGCAGATAAAGCTTTTAGCATGTTGATCTTTTTGAGACAGGCACTACGTAATAATTTAACATGCTCAAAGAAGTTCAGCTTACTGTTCAGAGGATCAAAGGCTGACACAAGTAATTATAGACCTGTGAGCTTAACTTCTGTTCCAGGAAAATTAATGGACGCACTGGTTAAAGAAGCACTGCAGGATCATTTAGACAAGACTTCAGTTATAGCTCAGACACAGCATGGTTTTGTTAAGGGGAAGTCTTGCCTGACCAACTTGATTGGATACTATGATGCAGTCACAAAAGAACTGGATGCAGGGAATAACTTTGATATTATATACTTGGATCTTAGAAAGGCTTTTTGATACTGTTGCACATGGAAGACTGTTACACAAATTGGAGCAGTGTGACATTGGAGGCAAATTGCTGCTATGGATAAAGGGGTGGTTGAGGGGGAGAAGACAGAGAG
Source organism: Mastigoproctus giganteus (assembly GCF_048544385.1). Lineage (NCBI taxonomy): Eukaryota > Metazoa > Arthropoda > Arachnida > Uropygi > Thelyphonidae > Mastigoproctus > Mastigoproctus giganteus. Next base: position 159,547,138 of record NC_143579.1, read on the forward strand.
TGGTAATCAATGGACACTGCTCATCGTGTTATAATGTTATTAGTGGAGTCCCTCAGGGCTCAGTGTTGGGTCCATTACTGTTTTCTGTATTTATAAATGATATTGATGATGGTATATCAAGCTTAATGTCCAAGTTTGCAGATGATACAAAGGTTGGCAGGGTTGTCAAGGACACTACTGACACTATGCTGCTGCAACAGGATCTGGAAAGGTTGTGCAGATGGGCTGAGAGGTGGCAAATGAAGTTTAACATTGACAAATGTAAAGTACTACACATGGGAAACAGCAACCCCAGAGCAACGTATCAACTCTGTGGTACTACACTGACAGTGGTAGAGAATGAAAGGGACTTGGGGATGATTGTGCAGGCAGATATGAAGTTCTCTGAGCAGTGCAGACGGGCTGCAAGAGTAGCTCATGGAGTATTGTCAATGATATACAGGAATTTTTCCAGCAGGGATAAGGAGGTGATTATTCCATTGTATAAGGCAATGGTCAGGCCACACCTAGAGTACTCTATACAGGTCTGGAGGCCTCATTTCAAGAAGGATGTAGAGCTGCTGGAACGAGTACAGAGAAGGGCAACAAAATTAGTGAATGGAACAAAGGGGTGCTCTTACGAAGAAAGGCTTAAGTTTTGCAAATTACAGTGTCCGAAGACTAGGCACCAGCGAGGTGATCTGATAGAGGTGTATAAAGCCTTGAATGGTTTAAGCATGCTCAATGCTGATGGGATTCTTCCTCTAGCTCAGAAAAATCACCTGAGAGGGCATAAATTCAAATTGAGGAAAGACAGATGTAGGATAGACGTGCGGAAATTTGCCTTTAGCCAGCGGGTGGTTGGTTGGTGGAACAGACTGCCATCCCTTGTGGTGGAGGTTGATAGCCTAAATAAGTTTAAGGCTCAGCTGGACATGTATTTTGAACGAACAGAGGGGTGAAGTGGAAGTGGTTTTTTTTTTTTTTTTTTGGCTGATGCTGCATAAGCTTGCTTTCTTGCATCAAATGCCTCTACTAATGCTAATGCTGTCCAGGATTAGTCCCAAGAATCTGATATTGCTGGCAATCGGAATGGTGGTATTTGATATCCAAAGTTCAGGATCCGTATGCAGTTTGCGTTGATTGCAAAAGTGGATCGCAACTGTTTTCTGTTGGGAAAGACGATATCCATTGAGCTCAGCTCACTTTTGTACTTTATTGAGAGACATCTGCAATTGCCTTTCAATAGATCTCATATTCTGTGAATGGCAAGAAATAGAGAGATCGTCAGCGTAAAGGTACGCCTCTACAGTATTTGGGAGTTCTTTTGTGAGATTGATTGATTGATTGATTTTGTGTTTATTGGCGCAAAAACAGCTAAGGTTATACTGCGCCATGAAACGATTAAAATATCAATAAAGATAAATTCTGGTAACCTTTAAAAAGGTTACCTCGTCAAATTGTTATTTATAAATGTGGGTATATATTAGTAGCTTTTAAAAATTTAAAAACTGCCGACACGTGGTCGTTGTCTGATAAAATCTGACTGAGTGTATAAGGCTCAGTCGAATGAGTAAAAGCGGTAAAATATATATTGCGAACATGGGTAAAATGAACGCAATCTATTAAAATATGCTTTATAGTTAAAACGGTGTCGCAAGACTCGCACATAGGAGGGTCATCCGCCCTCAGCAGAAAAGAATGTGTCAAATGACTGTGTCCTATGCGGAGTCGGGCAAGAACAACTTCCTCGCTCCGATTCCTGCGCAGACTAGACTGCCATATTTCTATTACAGGCTTTATTTGGTATAATTTATTTGTTCTCTGTCTGTGCCACAGTTCTTGCCAATGGGAATATATCTTGTTACGTATTATTTGCCTGTAGTCTGTATAGGGGACTGACAGGCAACAATTATGAGTGGGTGTTGCTGATTTGGCTGCAGCGTCAGCCAAATCATTTCCTTTTATCCCAATGTGGCTAGGAATCCAGCAGAAGCGAATATCAAACTTGTATTCATGAAGAGAATGTATCTTCTGCTGAACCCGACAAAGAACTGGATGAGAATTGTGTCTCAGAGATAATAAAGCCTGTAGTACACTGGAAGAGTCAGAATATATTATTGACCTTTGGCATTGACAAGTTCGAATGTGATCCAAGGCTAGCTCTATAGCATACAGCTCTGCAGTGTATATGCTGGATTCAGGAGGAATCTGCTGAGATATTATAGTGTCTGGAAAGACAGCAGCAGATCCTACGCACGATTCAGACTTCGAGCCGTCTGTGTAAACGGACAGGAAGTCTGAGTGCTCAGCTTGGTGTGCAGAGTAGAGCTTCTGGTAGAGAGATGACGAGGTTTCAGACTTTACCCATTTCTTAAGGGAAAAGTCGCATGGTGGGGGATGAGCATGCCAGGGTGGAAGAGTTTCTTTTGGTGTTTCTGCCACCTTGTCTACCATGATGTTAAACTCTCTGATTAGCTCTTGGACACGAATACCAAAAGGTCGGTTGGCAGTCTGACGGGTATTATACAAGTTTTCCCAACGTGGCTCGAAAACGGATGCCCACGTAGGATGGTCTGGCAGGGATTTCAACTTTAAAGCATAGTTTAAAGACAACTGCTTACGTCGAAGGGATAACGATGGTTCGTTTGCTTCGACGTATAAGCTCTGGACAGGAGATGTTCGAAAAGCTCCAGTAGCGATACGGAGAGCCTGATGGTGGACAGGGTCCAGCCATCGGAGGACACTATCTCTAGCTGAGGAGTATACCTGGGACCCGTAGTCTAATTTGGGGCGTACAAGTGCACGGTAAAGCCGTAGTAGGGTGCATCGATCTGCTCCCCAACGCGTTGAGGAGAGAGAGCGGAGAATATTGAGACCCCTCGTGCATTTTGTACGAAGTTGACGAATATGTTCGAGAAAGGTCAACTTTTTATCAAACACAAGTCCCAAGAATTTTGTGTCTGACACTACTGGAATAACATTTTGCCCGAGCCTTAATTCAGGTTCAGGATGAAGACTACGCTTGCGACAAAAGTGTACGCAAACGGTCTTCTCCGGCGAGAACCTGAAGCCATTGGCAAGTGCCCAGACATTCAGATTATCAATGGCTTTCTGCAGTTGTCTTTCAATAACCCTCATGTTGCACGACTGACAAAAAATGCTAAAGTCATCAACAAAGAGGGCACTGTTTACAGTTGGAGGAAGTTGTTCTATGATGGAATTGACTTTGATGGCAAAAAGCGTGACACTTAAGACTGATCCTTGTGGTACTCCCTCCTCTTGGCGAAAGGAGCGAGAGAGTGAGGATCCCATACGAACTTGGAAAGATCGATTGGCTAAAAAATTTTGAATAAAAAAGGGCAGATGCCCTCTTAGGCCTAGGCTATGTAAATCTTTTAAAATGCCAAATCTCCAAGTTGTGTCATACGCTTTCTCCATGTCAAAGAACACCGACACCAAGTGTTCGCGTTTTAGGAAAGCATCCCGGATGGATGCTTCCAATCTAATAAGATGGTCCAAAGGGGACCGGTTCCTTCGGAAGCCGCACTGGATTCTGGAGAGAAGGTCGTTTGATTCTAAGTACCATATTAAACGGGAATTAACCATTCTCTCCAGGATTTTGCACAGACAGCTAGTCAGAGCAATAGGACGATAATTGGTGGTGACCTTTGGATCCTTTCCTGGCTTAGGAAAGGCAAGAACGATTGCCTTTCGCCAGGAGTCCGGAAACTGCCCTTCAGTAAAGATTCTGTTATACAGAAGGAGCAGACAATCCATAGATTTTGGTGAAAGATGCTTAATCATTTCATAATGGATGCCATCTGGTCCAACGGCACTTGCTTTGGAAAGAGCGAGGGCTCTTTTCAATTCCAGAATAGTGAAATCCCCGTTGTAGGGATAAATGCCCTTAGTTTTAAAGTTAAGTGCCTGTTTTTCGATTTTATATTTCAGGACCAGGAACTCTGGGGAATACGAAGATGTTGCAGAGATGTTAGAGAATGTTTCCCCAAGAGCATTGGCTATTGCAGTTGGATCTGCAATAGCGCATCCATTATAATCTACGATTGCAGAAGGTTGGGAGGTATATTTTCCCTTCATTTTCCGGATTTTATCCCAGACTACCTTAGAGTTGGTAGACTGGTTAACAGATGATGTAAAACGGATCCACGATTCCTTTTGACTCTGACGACGGATGTAGCGTGCTTTGGCTCGTGCACGTTTGAAGGCTATAAGGTTGTTCGTGGTAGGATATCGGCGAAATATCCCCCACGCTTTGTTTTGAGCCTTTTTTGCTGCTGTGCATTGTGAATTCCACCAAGGTTTAGGAAATGGTGGAAACCGGGCTGATGTTTTTGGGACAGCATTAGCAGCTGCTTGGACAACAGTGTCTGTGATGTACTTAACTGCATCATTGATAGGCTCTTGACTGACTGTACTAAGATCAAAATTTGCCTGATGTTGGAAGGCAGTCCAGTCAGCCTGATCAATCTTCCACCGCGGTAGCCTGAAGGGAAGACATGGTCTCCCACTGTGTAGCAAGGTTATCACGGGGAAGTGATCACTACCGTATGGATTCTCCTCCACTTCCCAGGTGAGTGAGGGGAGTAGAGAAGGGGAGCAGATAGAGAGATCAATGGCAGAAAAGGTACGGGTAGGCATGTGGAAAAAGGTGTTTGTTCCAGTATTTAGAAGGGAAAGGTCATTGTCATTGAGCATATGCTCTATGACTCGTCCCCTTCCATTGATGTTAGCACTACCCCACAGGGTGTTATGTCCATTAAAATCCCCAAGAAGTAAGAAAGGGGGAGGCAGCTGCGTTAGAAGATCATCAAGGTCTGCCTGGGAGATGTCAGTCCCAGGTGGCAAATAAATAGAGCATACAGTTAATAAGAATCCCACTGAAAGGCGAATTGCAACAGCCTCTATGCTGGTTGTAATTAGCAAGGGCTGCACTGGGGTCTGGTTACCCACCAGGATAGCCACTCCCCCATGTACAGAGCCATCCGCAATTCTATCCTTTCGAAAAACTGTGATGTTGTGCATGGTGGGATCATCATTTGCCTTTAGATATGTCTCCTGCAAGCAAAAGCAAACTGGCTCGTGCTTTTGCAGGAGGGCCTTGATGTCATCTATATTTCGCCGGAATCCACGACAATTCCATTGTAGGAATTTAGCCATTATTTTGGCTTGGTGGGTCCATCAGGCGGCTTCCGAGGTGCTGAGGGCTTACTTTTGTCAGTCTTGGATTTATCTTTTTTGGGGAAGAATGGACGCTGTCCCGTGTCCATTTCCTCCTCCGCAAAGAGTTCCAAGACTGACTCTTCGGGTACCTCCTTCTGTTCGACCTCCATGTTTTCTTGGGAAGTAGGAGGTACTTCACCTTTCTTATTTTTTTCTTTGGTGATTGCCTTTGTTACTTTAGGAGCATTAGGAGGTACCGATACAGGAGTGGCAGTTGATTGGTCCTTCTGTGCAGGTTTTTGCGGACTTAACAGATATCGCGCGATGGGAGTGAAAGACTCCTTTGGAGGGATGGACATGTCCGTCTGTGTTCCGATGGAACACCTCCCTGCTACCTTCTGGGCGTAGGTAGGCTTGTTGATGTTGAGCGGTTTCACCGCTTTCCTTGCCTCCTGGTACGAAATGTTTAGCTCTGCCTTCAGCCGTTGTATTTCTTTTTCTTCTTTCCACCTCTGGCATGCTCTTGAGTAGGCCGGGTGTTCTCCCTCACAGTTAATACAGGTGGGTTTTGGGGCTGAACATGCTGTTGTTTCATGGTCCTTTGCACCGCATCGAGCGCATGCAAGGACTCCACGGCAGGCCATTTGAGAATGTCCATACTTCTGGCATTTGAAACACCGTAAAGGGTTCGGAATGTATGGACGCACTGAACAGTTGATGTATCCAGCTTTAATCTCATCAGGAGGTTTAGGAGTGTTAAAAGTCAGGATAACGCTCCTGGTTTTAACAATTTTTCCATCCCTTCGCGCAGTGATTCTCTTGACGGCAATGACTCCCTGTGGTTTTAATTCGGAGCAGATTTCCTCCTCGTATACGTCGAGAAGGTCCCACTCCGAAATGACACCTCTCGATGAATTGAGTGTTCTGTGTGGTGTCACTGTTATAGGGATTCCTCCAATTGATGTTGTTCGGAGGAGATGTTCAGATTGCCTGTCATTTTTAGTTTCAATTAAAAGGTCTCCAGAACGGAGCCTCTTAACTGATTTGGGAGAACCTGCTAACCCATCTAACCCTTTCTGTATGAAGAAGGGTGACATTTTTCCAATCGGTTTTTCAGTGGTGGAATGCATGATTAGAAATCTTGGGACCGGCCCTGATGATGGTGTTTCAGTTCGCTGTCTCTTTGTTGCAATAGTATTATCTGCCTCTCCGTCTATGTTTTCAGATAGGGACCGGGTTGGGGCCCCTGAAGAAGTAAGTTTATCAGGATTCATGAGTTTTTTTAAGTGGTTCAGTGCCCGGGCTCCCCACCCACCACGGAGCCCAAAGGGACGCCCACTACCCGGCATGCAATAAATGCGCTCGGGAGTGGGACGCCAGGGCTACCCAGACACCATACCCGCACCGCCGCCAGCCTGAATCCTGTCCCTCGGACCATGAGGGTAGGGGCATGGCTTTGACACGGTTGACCCTCGCAGGCGAACCTACTAGCCGATTGATCCTAGCCGGGCCTTCCAGGACCACCCGTCTTGTCGAAGCAGGGGCCAAAGTGGTGTATTGAAGCTGGGCCCCTCAACCACCAGGATCCCCTTTTCCGAATTTCCACGGGTCGCAGCGCACGGCAAACACGCCGGATTCCATTGATGTAAGCCCGGAACCTAGGCTGTGGGCGTTGGATCCCAGTGATGCTAGTCTGGAAGTCCAGCAGCGTCACTGGGAGGTCCCCTCACCACGTACAGGTGCCCACGTCGAGGGGTCTTTTGTGAGAGAATCAATTCTGAGGGCAAACAGGGTTGCACTCAAAACTGATCCTTGTGGTACTCCTTCTTCTTGCAAGAATGTAGTAGAAAGGAAATTTTGATATCGCACCTGGAAAGATCTGCTCTTGAGGAAGTTCCTAATAAATATAGGCAGGTTGAGAAGGAGACCATGATTATGGAGGTCACGGAGAATTCCATAATGCCAGGTAGTATCGAATGCCTTCTCTATATCTATGGAGACCATTACTAGGTGTTCGTTTTTAACAAAGGCATTGCGAATTTCGGATTCAGCCTTGATCATCAGATCAAAGGTGGACCTGTTTTGGAGAAAGCCATGCTGACAATTACTTAGTAGATGTTCGCTTTCAATGATCCAATTGAGTCGACTGTGGATCATTTTTTCAAGAATTTTTCCGAGGCAACTGGACAGAGATATTGGTTTGTAACTATTAGGATTGGAGGGGTCTTTTCCAGGTTTCAAAAAGGCCAGAACTGTAGTGTGGCGCCAATAAGTGGGATAAATATTTCGCAGGAAGATCCGGTTAAAGAAGGCTAGCAGCATTTGTAAGTTTTTCTCATCAAGGTGCTGTAACATAATATATTCCATCTGGCCCAGTGGCACTGTTGCGTATTGTTCTGATGGCTTGCATAAGTTCACAGTATTGGAGCGGCTGGTTATATGGAAGTAGCAGTGAAGTTCGAAAGTTGATGTGTCTCTGTTCTGTGGTGGTCTTGGTTTTCTGAAATTCCTGAGTGTAGGTGGAAGCAGCTGAGACGTGAGCAAAGGTTTTGCCTAAGGCATTTGCTATATCCAGAGGAGCAGAGACGTCTAGACCATTGCAGGAGAGAATTGGGGAAGGAACAGTTGTAAATCTCCCGGAAAGCTGCCTAATTTTCTTCCATATTAATCGTGGGTTCGTGTTTCTATTGATAGTCGATGCAAACCGAGTCCAAGAATCTTTCTTTGCTTGTCTTTGAATGAGACGAGCTTTTGCCTTTAGTTTCTTGTAGTTAATAAGATTAACTGTAGTTGGAGTTCGACGAAATAAATTCCATGCTTTATTTTGTTCTTTCTTCACTTTTGTACATTCCTCATTCCACCAACAGTTGAAATGGCGTCGAGTCTTGGAACTTGATATTGGAATTGAGCTTCTAGCTGCAGATAAAAGGCAGGAAGTGATATAATCGGTAACTTCATCTATGGAATGTAGTTGTATAATTTTTTTGTCCAGTGTGATTGCTGACTGAAATTTGTCCCAATTAGCTTTAGAGAATTTCCATTTCCTGCAGGGTTCGTCTAATGGTGGTTTTGTAGTCATCAGATTACAAACAATTGGGAAATTATTGCTGCCCATGGGATTATCCAGAGCGGACCATTGCATGACTGAAAACAGTATCGGGGAGCAAATCGATAAGTCAATGGCAGAAATCTGTCCATTAGGTAACTGTACATGGATGTGCGAACCACTGTTAAGAAGAGTGAGGTTTTGTTTTTCCAGTAAAGTTTCATCAGTCGGCCGCGTCTGTCTAGTTTAGATGATCCCCATAAAGGGTGGTGGCCATTGAAATCCCCTAGCAGGCAGATAGGGGAGGGTAGCTGTAATAAAAGTTCCTTAAGATCATTATAAGAGTAAGTATGATTTGGTGGGAGATAAACTGAGACTAGAGTTAAAGCAGTCTGAGTAATCAGACGCACAGCGACAGCTTTTATTTGGGTTAGGAGAGTGATTTGCCTAGCAGGAATCCTTGTGTTAATTAAAATAGCTACACCACCACGAGCAGAATTGGATGTATTCCGATCTAGTCGATAGACTGAGTAGTTTTTTATGGAGATGGAAATATGAGGAGTTAAGTAGGTTTCTTGCAGGCAGAAACCAACTGGAGAGTAGCGGTTAATGTTGCCACGTTGTCGTTGATGTTGCCACGAAAGCCTCTGCAATTCCATTGCAAGATGTTAGGCATTACTTGAATTTAGAAGAAAAAGGTGTACCTGACGTGGCTGTCTTATGGCGTTCGGGCTTTGGTTTGTCTCTTTTTTGGAAATGTAGGGCGACCTGTGTCCATATCTTCTTCTTCTACAAATATTTCCAGAATCGGATCTTCCTGTTTGGATGAATACTCTGAATGCATTGATGTGTCCTGAATAATCTTTTTTGAAGTTGAACTAGGATTATTTGAAGTAGTAGAAATCACTGGTGGAGGAGGAGATTTTACTGGAATCTTAAGAGGCATATTACTTGCTTGGTCTGAGTGCTTCTGGGTATTGGACTCTTGCTGAGAGAGGGCAGCTCGAGCCCAGTCGGAGATTGACATGTTATGTGGAATGGTAACATCAGTTTGTGTGGCTATTGTGTGATATTTTTTTGCGATACTGGCATAGGTACGGTTATGTATACTGGGTGCAATTAATTTTTTACTTCCTGATAACTAACTTTATTTTCAACTTTAAATTTCACAATTTGTTTCTCTGTTTTCCATCTCTCACATGTCTTAGAGTAGGCCAGATGGCTGCCTTTGCAGTTGGGACAGATCATTTCGTTCACAGAACAATCACTTTGAATGTGATCAGAGGATCCACAGTTGGGACAAACTGGGTTGCTTCTGCATGTCGTTTGAGAGTGGCCATACTTTTTGGCATTTATATTATTAAAGCCTGTAACACGCTGAGAGAGTCGGAATGTAAAATGAACCGTTGGTATTGGCATTTACTAATGTGATCCAAGGCTAGCTCTATAGCGTGCAGCTCTGCAGTAAATATGCTGCATTCAGAGGGAATCTGCTCCGATGTAGTGGTGTCTGTAAAGACAGCAGCAGATCCCACATATGATTCCGACTTCGAACCGTCTGCGTAAACTGGCGCGAAGTCAGAATGTTCAGCTCGGTGTGCTGAATAAAGCTGCAGGTAGACAGACGATAGAGTGTCCGACTTTCCCCAATTTCTAAGGGACAAGTCACATGTTGGAACATGAGCATGCCAGGGTGGAAGGGGTTGCTTCAGTGTTTGGGCAAATTTGTCTACCTTGATATTAAGTTCTTTGAGTAGGTCTTGGAGACGAATACCAAATGGACGATTGGCAGTCTTACAGGTGTTGTACAGATTTTCCCATCGTGGCTCAAAAACGAATGGTTACGTAGGATGGTCTGGCAGGGATTTCAGTTTTAAGGCGTACTTTAGAGACAACTGCTTACGTCGAAGTGATAACGGTGGTTCGTTTGCTTCGACGTATAAGCTCTGGACAGGAGATGTTCAATATGCTCCAATAGCGATACGGAGAGCCTGATGATGGACAGGATCCAACAATCGAAGTACACTGTCTCTGGCCGAATTGTATACCAGGGACCCGTAATCTAGTCTGGATCGTACAAGTGCACAATAGATGCGTAGTAGGGTGCATCGATCCGCACCCCAAGATGTTGAGGAAAGAGAGCGCAGAATATTCACAGACCTCTTGTGCACTTTGTGCGGAGTTGACGGATATATTCCAGAAAGGTCAGATTTTTATTGAATACGAGTCCCAAGAATTTTGTGTCCGCTTCTACCGGAATTGCATTTTGTCCAAGCTTTAATTCAGGTTCAGGATGAAGATTACGCTTACGACAAAAGTGTACGCTAACGGTCTTATCTGGCGAGAACCTGAAGCCATTAGCAAGAGCCCAGGAGTTGAGGCGATCAATAGCTTTCTGCAGTTGTCTTTCAATAACCCTCATGTTGCATGACTGACAAAATATGCTAAAGTCATCAACATAAAGGGCACTGTTTACAGTTGGAGGAAGCTGTTCTGTGATGGAATTTACTTTGATGGCAAAAAGCGTGACACTTAATACTGATCCTTGTGGTACTCCCTCCTCTTGGGTGAAGGAACGAGAGAGTGAGGATCCCACACGAACTTGGAACGATCAATTGGCTAAAAATGTTTGAATAAAATGGGGGAGATGCCCTCTAAGACCTAGGCTATGTAAATCTTTTAAAATGCCAAATCTCCAAGTTGTGTCATACGCTTTCTCCATGTAAAAGAACACCGACACCAAGTGTTCGCGTTTTAGGAAAGCATCTCGGATGGATGCTTCCAATCTAATAAGATGGTCCAAAGTGGACCGGTTCCTTCGGAAGCCGCACTGGATGTTGGAGAGAAGGTCATTTGATTCGAGATACCATATTAAACGAGAATTAACCATTCTCTCCAGGATTTTGCACAGACAGCTAGTCAGAGCAATAGGACAATAATTGGTGGTGACTTTTGGATCCTTTCCTGGCTTAGCAAAGGCAAGAACGATTGCCTTTCGCCAGGAGTCCGGAAACTGTCCTTCAGTAAAGATTCTGTTATACAGAAGGAGCAGACAATCCATAGATTTTGGTGAAAGCAGTTTAATCATTTCATAATGGATGCCATCTGGTCCAAAGGCACTTGCTTTGGAAAGAGCGAGGGCTCTTTTCAGTACCTGAATAGTGAAATCCCCGTTGTAGGGATAAATGCTCTTAGATTTAAAGTTAAGTGCCTGTTTTTCGATTTTATATTTCAGGACCAGGAACTCTGGGGAATATGAAAATGTTGCAGAGATGTTAGAGAATGTTTCCCCAAGAGAATTGGCTATTACAGTTGGATCTGCAATAGCGCATCCATTATAATCTAGGATTGAAGAATGGTGGGATGTATATTTTCCCTTCATTTTCCGGATTTTATACCAGACTACCTTGGAGTTGGTAGACTGGTTAATAGATGATGTAAAACAGATCCACGATTCCTTTTGACTCTGACGGCGGATATATCGTGCTTTCGCTCGTGCACGTTTAAAGGCTATAAAGTTGGTCGTGGTAGGATATCGGCGGAATATCCCCCACGCTTTGTTTTGAGCCTTTTTTGCTGCTGTGCATTGTGAATTCCACCAAGGTTTGGGAAATGGTGGAAACCGGGCAGATGTTTTGGGAACAGCATTCGCAGCTGCTTGGACAATATTTTCTGTGATGTACTTAACTGCATCATTGATAGGCTCTTGACTGACTGTACTAAGATCAAAATTTGCCTGATGTTGGAAGGCAGTCCAGTCAGCCTGATCAATCTTCCACCGTGGTAACCTGAAGGGAAGACATGGTCTCCCACTGTGTAACGAGGTTATCACAGGGAAGTGATAACTTCCGTATGGATTCTCCTCCACTTCCCAAGTGAGTGAAGGGAGTAGAGAAGGGGAGCAGATAGAGAGTTCAATGGCAGAAAAGGTACGGGTAGGCATGTGGAAGAAGGTATTTGTTCCAGTATTTAGAAGGGAAAGGTCATTGTCATTTAGCATATGCTCTATGACTCTTCCCCTTCCATTGATGTTAGCACTACCCCACAGGGTGTTATGTCCATTAAAATCCCCAACAAGTAAGAAAGGGGGAGGCAACTGCGTTAGAAGATCATCAAGGTCTTCCTGGGAGATGTCAGTCCCAGGTGGCAAATAGATAGAGCAGACCAACCGTAAGGCGAATTGCAACAGCTTCTATGCTAGTTGTAATTAGCAAGGGCTGCACTGGGGTCTGGTTACCCACAAGGATAGCCACTCCCCCATGAGCAGAGCCATCAGCAATTCTGTCCTTTCGAAAAATTGTTATGTTGTCCATGGTGGGATCATCTTTTGCCTTTAGATATGTCTCCTGCAAGCAAAAGCAAACTGGCTCGTGCTTTTGCAGGAGGGCCTTGATGTCATCAATATTTCGCCGGAATGCACGACAATTCCATTGTAGGAATTTAGCCATTATTTTGGCTTGGTTGGTCCATCAGGCTGCTTCCGAGGTGCTGAGGGCTTATTTTTATCAGTCTTGGGTTTATCTTTTTGGGGAAGAATGGACGCTCTCACGTGTCCATTTCTTCCTCCGCAAAGAGTTCCAAGACTGAATCTTCGGGTACCTCCTTCTGCTCGACATCCATCTTTTCTTGGGTACTGGGGGGGACTTCCCCTTTCTTATTCTTTTCTTTCATAATTACCTTTGTTACTTTTGGAGCATTAGGAGGTACCGATATAGGAGTGGAAGCTGATTGGACCTTCTGTGCAGGTTTTTGAGAACTTAGGAGATAACGTGCGATGGGAGTGAAAGACTCCTTTGGAGGAATGGTCATGTCCGTCTGAGTTCCGACGGAACATCTCCCTGCTACCTTCTGGGCGTAGGTAGGTCTGTTGATATTCAGGGGTTTCACCGATTTCCTTGCCTCCTGGTATGATATATTTAGCTCTGCCTTCAGCCGTTGAATTTCTTTTTCTTCTTTCCACCTCTGGCATGCTCGTGAGTAGGCCGGGTGTTCGCCTTCACAGTTAATACAGGTGGGTTTTGCGGCTGAACATGCTGTTGTTTCATGGTCCTTTGCACCGCATCGAGCGCATGCAAGGACTCCACGGCAGGCCATTTGAGAATGTCCATACTTCTGGGATTTAAAACACCGTAAAGGGTTCGGAACGTATGGGCGCACTAAACAGTTGATGTATCCAGCTTTAATCTCATCAGGAGGTTTAGGAGAGTTAAAAGTGAGGATAACGCTCCTGGTTTTAACAATTTTTCTATCCCTGCGCGCAGTAATTCTCTTGACGGCAGTGACTCCCTGTGGTTTTAATTCGGAGCAGATTTCCTCCTCGGTTACGTCGAGAAGGTCCCACTCCGAAATGACACCTCTCGATGAATTGAGTGTTCTGTGTGGTATCACTGTTATGGGTACTCCTCCGATTGATGTTACTCGGATTAGATGTTCAGACTGCCTGTCTTTTTTTGTTTCAATCAAGAGGTCCCCAGAACGGAGCCTCTTAACTGACTTGGGTGAACCTGCTAACCCATCCAACCCTTTTTGTATAAAAAAGGGTGACATTTTACCAATCGGTGTTTCATTCGTGGAATGCATAATTAAGAACCTTGGGACAGGCCCTGATGGTAGCTCGGTTCGCTGCCTCTTTGTAGCAATAATGCTATCTGTCTCTCCGTCTCTGTTTTCAGATAGGGACCGGGTTGGGGCCCCTGAAGAAATATATTTATCAGGATTCGTGAAGTTCTGAAATGGTTCAGTGCCTGGGCTCCCCACCCACCACGGAGCCCAAAGGGATGCCCACTACCCGGCAGCAATAAAGGCGCTCGGGAGTGGGATGCCAGGACTACCCAGACACCATACCCGCACCACCGCCAGCCTGAATCCTGTCCCTCGGACCATGAGGGTAGGGGCATGGCATTGACACGGTTGACCCACGCAGGCGAGCCTACTACCCGATTGATCCTAGCCGGGCCTTCCGGGACCTCCCGTCTTGTCGAAGCAGGGGCCAAAGTGGTGTATTGAAGCTGGGCCTCTCAACCACCAGGATCCCCCTTTCCGAATTTCCACGGGTCGCAGCGCACGGCAAACACGCCGGATTCCATTGATGTAAGCCTGGAACCTGGGCTGTGGGCGTTGGATCCCAGTGATGCTAGTCTGGGAGTCCAGCAGCGTCACTGGGAGGTCCCCTCACCACGTAGGGGTGCCCACGTCGAGGGGAATTCCATTGTAAAATACAAGGCATTATTTGTGTTTAATTGATGGGGATGTATCCGACTCTTTTTTGAAGGTTACTGGCTTATGACGTTCTAATTTAGATTTATCTTTTTTGGAGACAACTGGCCGACCTGTGTCCATTTCTTCTTCTGCATGGATTTCTAGAAGGGGATCTTCCTCTATGGACGTGCCATCTGTGTCCATGGTTGTGTCTTCAAAATTTTTTACTACATTTGCGTTTGAACTATGGGTTATAGTATCTATGACTGGAGTAGATGCCCCTGGTATTGTCAGAGGAGTATTGTTTGCCTGGTCAGAATACTTGGATTTTTGCTTAGAAAGAACTTTTCTAGCCCAATCAGAAATTGATTTGTTAGTGGGAACTGTTACATCAGTTTGAGTGGAGACTGTCCGATATTTTTTTACAGCATTGGCATAGGTCATATTTTTGGTTATAGTAGGAGCAACTAATTTTCTTGCTTCTGGATAACTGACTTTGTTCTCAACTTTGTATTTTACTATTTTTTTCTTGGTTTTCCACTTTTCACATGTCTTGGAATATGCAGGATGGTCACCTTTGCAATTTGGGCAGGTCATTTTTGTAGCTGCACAGTTACTTTGTATGTGTTCTGCAGATCCACAATTTGGGCAGACAGGAACTCCTCTGCATACAGCTTGTGAGTGGCCATACTTCTGGCATTTGTAACATCGTAAAGGGTTTGGAATGTAAGGGCGGATGCGGCAAAGTAAATAACCTGCTTTTACAGAGGAGGGTAAGTTGGGTGTATTGAAGGTGAGAATAATATTTCTTGTAGGTGTAAGTTCATTTTCTTTTTTAACCATTATTTGTCTTGCTTCAATTACGTGTTGTCCCTGCAGCTCTTGGGTTATTTCTTCCTCGGTGACGTTCAATAAATCCCAACTGGAGATCACACCCTTAGATGAATTTAGGGTTGTGTGGGGAGATATTTTAGCTGGAATGCCAGCAAAGCTTGTAAGCTGTAACAGCTTCTTGGAATGTCTGTGGTTGGTGGATTCTACTAGTAAGTCTCCTGATTGCAGTCTCTTCACCGTCTTGGGTGATCCTGCAATACCCTCCAGATGTTTTTGTATAACAAATGGAGACAATTTATTAATGGACTGACTAGTAAGAGAGTGGATGATTAAGAACGATGGGCAAGGTTGCTCCATCCGATCAGTCTTTTGTCTCTTTGGATTTTCGTTCTCAACATCCTGATGGTCTGAGTTTGCCATGTTTGCTCCTTTTAGCCCTTGGCAAGTGGACTTACTTGCCAAGATTTCCGGCCCCACCACGGGGAGGCAGGAGCAGTGCTGCTAGGAGGCCAAGCGGTTAAAGTGTTAGTTGGTTAGTGGAAATAGAAATATATGGATAAATAAAGAAAGTTGAGTTTCCTTTCTCTGTTCTAACTAGTGGCTTTTAAGTGTAGAACGATATAGAAATAAAGCTGCTAATAGAAACGTACGAAATTAGAAATCACTTTTGATGAGCACTCTATATATCGCAGAAAAATCGCTTGACCTCGAATTCGCTTGGCACCCGTGACCTCCATGGGCAAGACCATCCGCAATTCTATCCTTACGAAAAATTGTGGTGTTATGCATTGTGGGATCATCATTTGCCTTTAGGTAAGTCTCATGCAAGCAAAAGCAAACTGGCTCGTGCTTTTGCAGAAGGGCCTTGATGTCATCAGTATTTCGCTGGAATCCACGACAATTCCACTGTAGGAATTTAGCCATTATTTTGGCTTGGTGGGTCCATCAGGCGGCTTCTGAGGTGCTGAGGGCTTACTTTTATCAGTCTTGGGTTTATCTTTTTTGGGGAAGAATGGACGCTGTCCCGTGTCCATTTCTTCCTCTGCAAAGAGTTCCAAGACTGAATCTTGGGGTAGCTCCTTCTGCTCGACATCCATCTTTTCTTGGGTAGTAGGGGAGACTTCCCCTTTCTTATTCTTTTCTTTCATAATTACCTTTGTTACTTGTGGAGCATTAGGAGGTACTGATATAGGAGTGGCAGCTGATTGGTTTTTCTGTGCAGGTTTTTGAGAACTTAAGAGATAACGCGCGATGGGAGTGAAAGACTCCTTTGGAGGAATGGTCATGTAAGTCTGAGTTCCGACGGAACATCTCCCTGCTACCTTCTGGGCGTAGGTAGGTTTGTTGATATTCAGGGGTTTGACCGATTTCCTTGCCTCCTGGTATGATATATTTAGCTCTGCCTTCAGCCGTTGAATTTCTTTTTCTTCTTTCCACCTCTGGCATGCTCGTGAGTAGGCCGGGTGTTCGCCTTCACAGTTAATACAGGTGGGTTTTGCGGCTGAACATGGTGTTGTTTCGTGGTGCTTTGCACCGCATCGAGGGCATGCAAGGGCTCCACGGCAGAACATTTGAGAGTATCCATACTTCTGGCATTTAAAACACCGTAAAGGATTCGGAACGTATGGACACACTGAACAATTGATCCAGCTTTAATCTCGTCAGGAGGTTTAGGAGAGTTAAAAGTCAGGATAACGCTCCTGGTTTTAACAAATTTTCCATCCCTTCGCGCAGTAATTCTCTTGACGGCAATACCTCCCTGTGGTTTTAATTCGGAGCAGATTTCCTCCTCGGTTACGTTGAGAAGGTCCCACTCCGAAATGACACCTCTCGATGAATTGAGTGTTCTGTGTGGTGTCACTGTTATGGGTATTCCTGCGATTGATGTTACTCAGAGTAGATGTTCAGATTGCCTGTCATTTTTAGTTTCAATTAAAAGGTCTCCAGAACGAAGCCTAACTGATTTGGGTGAACCTGCTAACCTTTCTAACCCTTTTTGAATAAAAAAGGGCGACATTTTACCAATCGGTGTTTCATTGGTAGAATGAATAATTAAGAACCTTGGGACAGGCCCTGATGGTAGTTCGGTTCGCTGCCTCTTTTTAGCAATAATGCTATCTGTTTCTTTATCATTGGTTTCGGATAGGGACCGGGTTGGGGCCCCTGAAGAAATAGGTTTATCAGGATTCATAGAAATTTTATTTGGTTCAGTGCCCGGGCTCCCCCACCCACCACGGAGCCCAAAGGGATGCCCACTACCCGGCATGCAATAAATGCGCTGGGGAGTGGGACGCCAGGGCTACCCAGACACCATACCCACACCGCCGCCAGCCTGAATCCTGTCCCTCGGACCGTGAGGGTAGGGCATGGCATTGACACGGTTGACCCTCGCAGGCGAGCCTACTAGCCGATTGATCCTAGCCGGGCTTCCAGGACCTCCCGTCTTGTCGAAGCAGGGGCCAAAGTGGTGTATTGAAGCTGGGCCCCTCAACCACCAGGATCCCTCTTTCCGAATTTTCACGGGTCGCAGCGCACGGCAAACACGCCGGATTCCACTGATGTAAGCCTGGAACCAGGGCTGTGGGCGTTGGATCCCAGTGATGCTAGTCTGGAAGTCCAGCAGCGTCACTGGGAGGTCCCCTCACCACGTACAGGTGCCCATGTCGAGGGGTCTAGGAGGTACGGATATAGCAGTGGCGGCTGACTGTGATTTTTGGGTGGGCTTTTGGGAACTTAATAAATAGCGAGCAATGGGGGTAAATGACTCCCTTGGTGGAATACTCATATCAGTCTGAGTACGAATGGTACTTTTTCCAGAAGCTTTCTGGGCGTATGAGCGCTTGGCGCTATTTATAGGTTGGATGCATTTTCTGGCCTCCTGATAAGAGATGTTTATCTCTGTTTTTAATTTTTTAATTTTCATCTCATCTTTCCACCACTCTCATGCTCAAGAGTATGCAGGGTGTTCTCCTTGCCAGTTAGTACAACTTGGCTTAGAAGCTAAACATTCCTTGCTCTCGTGGTCTTTACACCACAACGAGCACAGGCAGGGGTGCCACAACAAGCTGTTTGAGAGTGGCCATACTTTTGGCATTTAAAACACCTCAGTGGGTTCGGGATATAAATCCTCACTGGGCAGTTTAAACAGCCTGCTTTTATGGAACTTGGAGGCCGTTGGGTGTTGAACGTTACGATGAGAACTCAGGTAGGGACGAGATTCCCATCCTTCCGCATCGATATTCATTTGACAGCCGTGTGATGACCTCTTAGACCAAGGTTGTTATTGTTGTTGGAGTGGGAGTTACTGGCGCAAGGGCTGCTATGACCATATTGCGCCTATTACTTTGGAGTGTTGGTCAATATAGGAAAGGAGACTATTCTAGAAGTGATTGTATGCTTTGATCAATTTTAGATAAGTGAGCAGTTCTGATAAAGTGGCACCATCTCCAAGTATATGGCTTAGTTGCAGAGGTTTTTGTGAGCTAATTAAAGATCTGAAACATGCAATTCTAGCTGAATGATAATGTGCACACTCAATGATAATATGTTTCACAGTAAGTATGGAACTACAATGTGGGCAAATTGGAGGATCATCTCCTAGCAGTAAAAATAGATGTGTAAGATGTGTATGGCCAATTCTTGCTCTTGTCAGCATGACCTCTTCCTGCCTGTTTGATAGGGAACTGGATCTCCATAGCTGTGGATTCTGTTTTATTTCAAGAAGTTTGTTACCTGTTTGATTATGCCACATTTCAGACCACATCTCAGTACATATCGGACATATGACTGGTTTATAATCAGAAAAAGGAACTGGGATAGAATCGAAGAACGTGGGGTGTTCTGCTGCTTAGTCTGCACGCTCATTTCCTGGAATTCCAACGTGGCTGAGTATCCAACAAAACATGACAGTCCGCTTATTTTTATTGAGATGGCATAACTGTGACCTGATTTGGGACAGAAGTGGATGCAAATGTTCTGATTTATTCTGTAGAGCATTCACAGCACTTAAGGAGTCTGTGTATATTATTACCTGGGTGTTTGGAACATTGTTAACGAGATTTAATGCCATTTTGATTGCGTATAGTTCAGCCATGAAAACACTGCATATAGTGGAGGTTCATTGGATCTATATACATACTTTGCACTTGGGATGTCTTAAAGACCACTAAGCCAATCCTGAGAGCACTCTACCAAGGTTGTAATGGTCTTTTAAAATACCAAATCTCCGAGCTGTCGTACGCTTTTTCCACGTCAAAGAAGATGGACACCAAGTGTTCTCTTTTTAGGAAAGCATCTCGGATGGATGGTCCAGTCTAATGAAGTGGTCCGGTGTGGACCTGTTTCTTCGGAAGCCGCACTGAAAGTGGGAGAGAAGGTCATTCGATTCTAAATACCATAAGAGATGAGCATTGACCATTCTCACCAATATTTTGCCCAGGCAGCTAGTCAGAGCAATAGGACGATAGTTTTTCGGAGATTTAGGATCCTTTCCTGGCTTGGCAAAAGCAAGAATAGTTGCCTTGCGCCAGATATCTGGAATATGCTCTTCAAGAAAGATTCTGTTGTACAGGAGGAGCAGGAGGTCCATGGATTCTGGTGAAAGCTGTTTGATCATTTCATAATGGATGTTGTCTTTGTGCGGGCAAGTACTGTTTTCAACTCGTGGATAGTAAATGGCCCATTATATGGGCGGGAACCCTTTGATGTGAACTTAAGCTCCTGTTTTTCACTGTTGTGCTTTAAGACCAGAAACTTTGGGGAGTAAGACGACATTGCAGAGATGTTAGAAAAAGTTTCCCGAAGAGCATTGGCTATTGCAGTAGAGTCTGCAATAGTACATCTATTATATTCTAGGACTGATGAGGAGTATGCTGTGTATTTTCCGGATTTTTTCCCAGACTACCTTAGGGCTTGTCATCTGGGTGATGATGTTGTGAAACGGAAATAAATGTCTCAAACATCTTTATTTTTCTCAAGATGATTAACGTATATCACCTCCTTTAACTAGTTAAATATTAATTTTCTAGTTCTAGTTACGAAATTATCCCTACCTGTAAGAAATATCATACATACTGATCTTGTAGAAGAATAAGAGAAATTTATGTCAATATGATACATATGATTCCGTATGATACTCTCCAGAAATTAAAACGAATAAAAAATTAAAACAAAATGATTATACTGAAAAATCAATTGAAAACAATTCAAAAAATTAAATACAAAAAGTTTAATGTAAATTTTGAAAAACAATTTTCCTTCCTGAAGTAGACAATGCTTTTCAACTCTATATCATGATCACAGAAATGGAAATTACAGAGTATGTGAGCTTGAATTTTAAATAGATTGTTTGTCCTCGCTGATGAGCTGGAAAGAGCATGATTATTTGTCTTCGCACAGGTGCGCAGAAGACCATGAATTGGAGATTAGATATGGACGCGAACGATCATAGAATTCTCATGTAATTTAATTCTGATGATTTCTGTAATTAATAGTCTTGCATAATTGGACACTAAGCATTTTGGTCTCGTTAAATAAAAATGTATGGTTTTCATTAATGGAATGGAAGGCTTATTCTGATGTTGCTGAATGAGAAGCACGCTGAGGACACATGCTGTTTTACTCGAATATTCAGCAGGAATCGTGTAGATCCTTGGTAAGACGAATCTCAATCACTGCAAGAAATGTATATCCAGTCATTTATTTGTGTCGCAAAAGAGGAAAGGACTGAGCGATTGTTTAGTATAGAATGTAATTTCCGTATCGGTCTGCCCACAATCTTAAATTGGGTATTTTTAAAGAATCAGTTAAACTGCTTGTTCCACTGTTCAACATATGGGACAGTGAATAAAGTATTTTTCGATATTACTGTTGTTGGTTGGCGGTTTTTTGTATCCTATCCTTAGCTTGTACCCTAATTCAGTTTATTGTAGGAAGAGAGTAACCCCTACATAATGCTAGTCATAAGGACCAGAAGCATCAATAGTCCAGCTTAACATGACTAGGTGTCCATATCAAGGGGCCCAGAAAGAAAGCAAAAACATTATAAAAAATATATATCTTGGGAACTCAAATAAATCATAATAAATCCTTCAGAAATCTTTATGTTTAATAAATCTGAACTTCTTTTTTATTTATTTTGTTTCTACTTACATGTTCACGTAAATCCCATACAGCCAACCATCTTATGCTTGTAACTTTCTTACCATCAGGAAGACGGACTGTTAAATCCCTGTTAACATATCGCTGCAATTTATTGGTCCTATAAAATATACATTTTATATTAACAAATTTAAAAAAATCAAAATTTATAATTTCTATATTTATCAATTTGATTTGATTTCTAATGGTGCATAGTCAGCTTGTTGTAAAATCTAAGCATAAAATACAGTAGACTCTCGATTTTCCAGGATAGATGGTAAAAAACAAATCCCGGATAATCGATTTCCTGGTTAATCCAAAATACATGTCTCCAACATACGTAAGAGATACTTTCCAGGACTTCTTACCTCGTCGAGTTTTACGTAACTCGGGAATGACTAGTAATGTATTGCAACTACTGTATATTATTATTGACAAATCTGAATTTAGCGTGATACTTCTTAATGTTCGACCATTTTCTTTGACTACATCCTTATTTTATTATTTTAATTTTTTTATCCAAATCGATCGCTTTCCTTTTGTTGGTAGATTTACTTGTAGCTGCGCTCTCTTAGTCGGCACCATGATAAACGGTCAAAATGAAATTTTCTCTATTTAATTTGATTTCATTTCATTTTTGTGGTGCAAAAAGAGCAAGGTTATAGTGCGCCAGGAAAAGGTTAAAATATAAAAAGGTAAGACTGGTAACTTGTAAAAAGGTTACTTCCTCGAAAGGTGCATATATATACTGACATAAATAAATAAAATCAGTAAAATGATAAAAGCAAATTGTATATTTCATATGAGTGTATATATATATTGATCGATTTTAAAAAATTTAAAAACTGCTGACACAGTGTCGTCATTTAAAATCTGACTGACTGTATATGGCTCAGTTAGATGGGTAAAAGAAGTAAAACGAGAATTTCTAAAACTGGTACAATCACATAAAATGTGTTGGATGGATAAAATGGTGTCGCATTGCTCGCACATAAGAGGGTCATCAGCCCTCAGCAAAAAGGAGTGTATTCTATGCGGGGCCAAGCAAGAACAACTTCCTCTTTGCGATCCCTGCGTAAGCTGGACCGCCAAGGATGGATCACAGGCTTGATCCGACATTGTTTGTTTGTAGTAATCAGGCGATGCCACGAATCTTGCCACTGAGATTGTAAGTTATTACGGATCACTTGCGGGTAGTCTGTATAGGGGACTAACAGGTCCAGATTATCCATCAGGGCTGCCAATTTGGCTGCAGTGTCAGCAAAATCGTTTCCTCTAATCCCGATGTGACTGGGGATCCAGCAGAAACGGATATCGAATCCACTTGCATAGAGGCTGTATATTATCTGCTGAATTCGGGACAGGGTTGAATGATTAGTGCGTGACACCTCTGATAAAGCTTGTAGTGCACTCACTGAATCGGCATATATAATACACCATTGGTATCGGTGTTTTCTTATGTGATCTAGAACTAACTCTATAGCATGCAGCTCTGCAGTGTAAATGCTGCAATCAAGGGGTATCTGTTCTGATATGGTATTATTTGGAAAAACAACAGCAGATCCCACATACGATTCTGACTTGGAGCCGTCTGTGTAAACTGGCAAGAAGTCACAATGTTCTGCGCAGTGTTGTGAATAGAGCTGAAGGTAGACAGAAGACGGAGCATTAGACTTCGTCACAATCTGGAGCGAGAAGTCACATGCTGGTGTTTGTGCATGCCAGGGTGGAAGCGGCTCCTTTGGTGATCAACCAACCTTGTCTACCGAGATGTTAAGCTCATTGAGTAGCTCTTGAACATGAATGCCAAATGGGCGATTGGCGGTCCGTCGTGTGTTATAAAGATTTTCCCATCGTGGCTCGAAAACGGATGTCGGATGGTCTGGCAGGGACTTCAGCTTAAAGGCATATTGTAGAGACAACTGCATTCGTCGAAGCAACAAGGGTGATTCATTTGCTTCGGCATACAGACTTTGGACAGGCGAAGTTCTAAATCAGTGCTTCTCAAACTTTTTTGGATCACCGCCCCCCCCCTAAAAAAAAGCCCTCGCCAAGAGCTTTTTTTAGCCCACCAATACAAAGTGAAGCTAAATAACTGAAATGAATATTTGTCTGTTTGCCTCCAAAAACGTAAATGCAGCCCTGCATGTATGTGTGCGAATTATAAAGAAAACTATTTACTGCACTTTATTCCTTCTTCATAAAAAATTACAACTACATAAATAAAATCAGTTATAGTCACTTAAATTAAGTCATAAAAATTAAACTTAATTACATAAATAAGCCATGATATTAATGGAAATAGTTAATTTTATTTTAATATTTAATGCGATGGATGAGCTTGGTGGAGATATATTAGATTATCAATATTAGGTTTAATATCTGTAAGTAGAAGTCGTAAATCGCCACGTTTAACAACATCCAGACAATTTCTTTGTTTTGTCAGCAATTGAGATACAGCACTGAAACCGGTTTCGACTAGATATGATGTTGGAAAGAAATAAGTAATTTTTTTACAATTCCCCACAACGCAGGATAATGGTCAGAGATTTTCTTTTGTAACCAAAATTCCTGATATGAATTTTGAAATTTTGGCTTCAGTTCAACTTCATTTTGTAACTCAATCAATTCTTCTACAGAAGATTCACCATCGTCATTATTTAAAAAAGGATTTATAACCCAATCTGGAATTTTCAAATTAAGGAGATCTTTGAACCTTTCCTGCATATCTCTGTGCAACGTTTCTAAGATAATTACAAAAAAGTAAGTAGAGTTTCATCAACTATTTTTTCGTTTTTCTCTATTTCCAACAGATTTCGATATTGATACAATTCACGTCGTCCTACATTGCGCATAAAAAGCTTTCATTTTGAAAGAAATGCTGAAATTTGAGTTTTTTCCTTAATAAGAATTACATCTTGTCCTTGTAAATGTAAGTTCATTGAGTTGAATCTAGTAAATAAATCTGCAAGATAAGCAATATCTGTTTTCATTTTCTTGAGGTCATTACTAAGGTCGTTATTCCTATCTTCAAAAAACTCGGCAACAGTATCAAAGAGTTCATAAAATCTGTTGAGACAGTTGCCTTTTGACAGTCACTGAACCTCGGAGTGAAGTAGCAATCGTTCAAAATCTTCACTGTTTTGATCACAAAGCTTTCGAAATATACAATCATTCAAAGAATGTGCTTTAATTTTGTTTATAGCAGTAATAACAGTTTGTAGAGAATTGTGCAGTTGATCACCAAGTTTTTTCGCAACTAAATGCTGACAGTGAATGACACAATGAACAGTAATAATATTTGGCACAGCATTTTTTAAATAAGTTATAAAACCCTTCTAATGGCCAATCATTGATGGTGCTCCATCTGTCCCCTATCACCCCATTTCATGCCTATCGCCCCCCCTGCCGCCCCTTTCATGCCTATCGCCCCCCCCCTGTTGCACCTTTCATGCCTAACACCCCCCATGGATAATTCAAATGTCCCCCAGGGTGTGATATCGCCCACTTTGAGAAGCACTGTTCTAAATGCACCGGTAGCAATATGAATGGCTTGATGATGGACGGGGTCAAGCCAACGAACAGCGCTATTTCTGGCAGATGAATACACCTGGCACCCATAATCTAATTTGGAGCGTATTAGTGTATGGTATAAACGGAGTAGAGTGCATCGGTCTGCACCCCAAGAGGTAGAAGAGAGAGAGCGGAGAATGTTAAGACTTCTCGTGCACTTTGTGCATAGGTGACGAATATGTTGGACAAATGTCAGCTTTTTGTCAAAAATGAGTCCCAGAAATTTCGCCTCTGATACAACTGGAATGGTGCTTTGTCCAATTCATAATTCAGGCTCGGGGTGGAGGTTACGTTTGCGACAAAAATGGATGCAAACAGTCTTCTCGGGTGAGGACCTGAAACCATTGGCCGTGGCCCAGGAGTTAAGACGGTCAATAGTTTGTTGCAGTTGTCTCTCAATAACCCTCATATTGCATGATTGAGAGAATATGCTGAAGTCATCGACATAGAGTGCACTGTTTATAGTTGGAGGAAGTTGTTCAGAAATAGAATTTATTTTGATGGCAAAAAGCGTAACATTTAAGACAGATCCTTGTGGTACCCCCTCCTCTTGGCAAAAAGGCTGCGAAAGGGAGGATCCTACACGAACTTGGAAATAACGAGAGGATAAAAAATTTTTAATGAAAATGGGAAGGTGACCTCTTAGACCAAGGTTGTAAAGGTCTTTTAAAATACCAAATCTCCAAGTTGTGTCGTACGCTTTTTCCATGTCAAAGAAGATGGACACCAAATGTTCTCTTTTTAGGAAAACATCTCGTATAGATGTTTCCAGTCTAATTAAGTGGTCCAGTGTGGACCTGTTTCTTCGGAAGCCGCACTGAAAGCGGGAGAGAAGGTCGTTCGATTCTAAATACCATAAGAGACGAGCATTGACCATGCTCTCCAATATTTTGCACAGACAGCTGGTCAGAGCAATAGGACGATAGTTTTTTGGACATTTAGGATCCTTTCCTGGCTTAGCAAAAGCAAGAATAGTTGCCTTGCGCCAGGTATCCGGAAAGTGCTCTTCAAGGAAGATTCTGTTGTACAGAAAGAGCAAACGGTCCATGGATTCTGATGAAAGATGTTTGATCATTTCATAATGGATGTTGTCTGGTCCAACAGCGGTAGCCTTTGTACGGGCGAATGCTGTTTTCAGCTCATGGATATTAAATGGCCCGTTGTATGGGTGGGAACCCTTCGATGTGAATTTAAGGGCCTGTTTTTCAGTTTTGCGCTTTGTGACCAGAAACTCTGGGGAGTAAGATGATGTTGCAGAGATGTTAGAAAATGTTTCCCCAAGAGCATTGGCTATTGCAGTAGAGTCTGCAATAGTACATCCATTATAATCAAAGACCGATGAGGGATGTGCCGTGTATTTCCCCTTCATTTTCCGAATTTTATCCCAGACCACCTTAGTACTAGTGGACTGAGTAACTGATCATGTAAAACGGATCCACGATTCCTTTTGACTCTGACGGCGGATGTAACGTGCTTTGGCTCGTGCGCGTTTAAAGACTATAAGGTTGGTCGTGGTAGGATATCGGCGGAATATCCCCCACGCTTTATTTTGAGCCTTTTTTGCTACTGTGCATTGTGAATTCCACCAAGGTTTGGGAAATGGTGGAAACCGGGCAGATGTTTTTGGAACAGTATTCGCAGCTGCTTGGACGATAGTTTCTGTGACGTACGTTACTGCATCATTGATAGGCTCCTGACTGACTGTACTGAGGTCAAAATTTGCCTGATGTTGGAAGGCAGACCAGTCAGCCTGATCAATCTTCCACCGTGGTAACCTGAAGGGAAGACAAGGTCTCCCACTTGGTAACAAGGTTATCACAGGGAAGTGATCACTTCCGTATGGATTCTCTTCCACTTCCCAAGTGAGTGAAGGGAGTAGAGAAGGGGAGCAGATAGAACGATCAATGGCAGAAAAGGTACGGGTAGGCATGTGGAAGAAGGTGTTTGTTCCAATATTTAGAAGGGAAAGGTCATTGTCATTGAGCATATGCTCTATGACTCGTCCCCTTCCATTAATATTAGCACTACCCCACAGGGTGTTATGTCCATTAAAATCCCCGAGAAGTAAGAAAGGGGGAGGCAACTGCGTTAAAAGATCATCAAGGTCTTCCTGGGAGATATCAGTCCCAGGTGGCAAATAAATAGAGCAGACCGTTAATAAAAATCCCACTGTAAGGCGAATTGCAACAGCCTCTATGCTGGTTGTAATTAGCAAGGGCTGAACTGGGGTCTGATTACCCACAAGGATAGCCACTCCTCCATGAGTAGGACCATCCGCAATTCTATCCTTACGAAAGATTGTGATGTTATGCATGGTGGGATCATCATTTGCCTTTAGATAAGTCTCCTGCAAGCAAAAGCAAACTGGCTCGTGCTTTTGCAGGAGGGCCTTGATGTCATCAGTATTTCGCTGGAATCCACGACAATTCCATTGTAGGAATTTAGCCATTATTTTGGCTTGGTGGGTCCATCAGGCGGCTTCCGAGGTGCTGAGGGCTTACTTTTATCAGTCTTGGCTTTATCTTTTTTGGGGAAGAATGGACGCTGTCCCGTGTCCATTTCTTCCTCCACAAAGAGTTCCAAGACTGATTCATCCTGTACCTCCTTGTTCTCTACATCCATTGTTTCTGGTATTACGGGTGACTCTTCCGAACGTTTTTGCTCTTTTTTACCACTTGGTTTTGGTAGTGGTGGAGCACTAGGAGGTACGGATATTGGAGTAGCAGCTGATTGTGTTTTTGTGGTGGGCTTTTGTGAACTCAATAAATAGCGTGCAATCGGCGTGAATGACTCTCTTGGTGGTATAGTCATATCTGTTTGTGTACCGATAGTGCACTTTGCAGAAACCTTCTGAGCATATGAAGGCTTCCCGCTATTTATTGGTTGTATGCGTTTTCTAGCCTCTGGGTAGGAGATGTTAAGCTCCGTTTTTAACTTTTGTATCTCCTTTTCGTCCTTCCACCGCTGGCATGCTCGAGAGTATGCAGGGTGCTCTCCTTGGCAGTTAATACAGTTAGGCTTAGGAGCTATACATTCCTTGCTCTCGTGATCTTTAGCACCACATCGAGCACAGGCAGGGTTACCACGACAAGCTGTTTGTGAGTGGCCGTACTTTTGACATTTAAAACACCTCAGTGGGTTTGGAACGTAAATCCTCACTGGGCAGTTTAAGTACCCTGCCTTGATGGAACTTGGAGGCCTTGGAGTGGTGAATGTTAGGATGAGAACTCGGGTAGGGACAAGATTCCCATCCTTACGCATGGATATTCGCTTGACAGCTGTTACTCCTTGTTCTTTTAATTCAGAGCAGATCTCTTCTTCAGAAACGTGAAGGAGATCCCACTCTGATATGACACCTCGTGAAGAGTTCAAAGTTTTGTGAGGGGTTACAATAATGGGTATTCCCCCTATAGATGTGGCTTTCAAAATTTTTTCTGCTTGATTTATATTCGATGCTTCAATAAGAATATCTCCAGAACGCAGCCGTTTTACGGATTTGGGTGAACCTGCCATCCCTTCTAATCCTTTCTGGATAAAGAAAGGTGACATTTTCCCTATTGACTGCTCTCCGGTGGAATGGAGAATGAGGAAAAGCGGTGTCACAGATGGTGTTTTCTCCTCAGTTCTGGCTCTTTTAGCAGAATTGCTCTCACTTTCTTCCGACGATCGATTAGGTAGGGGCCTTGTTGGGTCCCCAGAAAAAGAGGGATTTAAATTACTCATAGGAGTAAAGAAAAAATGTCTGATGCCTAAGTACCTCACCCACCACGGAGCCCTACGAGGGGGCGCCCACTCGTGAACTAGCAGGTACTGCGTACACGAATGGGACGCCGAGTTCGCTTAGAACACCATACCCACGTTACCAATAAGTCTTTATCCCGTCCCAGGACCAAAGGGAGGGAGACTTATTGGAACACAGTTGACCCTAGCAGTATAAAACCACCCGCCGATTGATCCCAGTCGAGCCGGTCCGGGACCGCCCGTCTTGTCGAAGCAGCGGCCAAAGTGGTGTATTAAGGCTGGGCCCCTCAACCACCAGGATCCCCCTTTCCGCTTCCACGGGTCGCGGCGCACGGCTGCACACGCCGGATTCCAAAGATGTAACCCTGGAACCAAGGTATGGGCGTCAGATCCCAGTGATGCTAATCTGGAAAACCAGCAGCATCACTGGGAGGTCCCCTCACCACGTACAGGTGCCCACGTCGAGGGGTTGGAAAGATGGAGTAAGCATGTAAGGCCAGATGGGATGTGAGGGCATATTGCGAAGATTGGCATCGTATGTAAGCAGCAGCATCTGTCTCCGAAACGATAATGGAGGTTCATGTGTATCGATATAAAGACTCTGGACTGGCGACGTTCGGAAGGCATCTAGAACTATTCTAAGTGCATTATGTTGAATGGTATTTAGGGACTGTAATGCTGATTTTCTGCATGAGTCATATACGGGTGCACCATAGTCTACTCTGGATCGGATTCTAGTTTTATACAGGTGAAGAAGGGAGAGTCGGTCAGCTCCCCATGACATCGCAGAAAGCACTTTAAGAATATTCATTTTCTTCAAACAAATAGTTTGTACATGCTGTATGTGTTTCAGGAAGTTTAATTTCTTATCTAATATTAAACCTAAGAATGTAATATTGTCACTGACTGGAATAGCATGATTTCCCAGGCGCAATTCAGGATCAGGGTGCAGTTTTCGCTTCTTGCAGAAGTGTATAGCGACAGTTTTCTCTGGTGACAGTCTGTACCCATTTTGTGACATCCACATTTGTATTTTATTTATTGATAGTTGGAGTTTCCTTTCAACAGAGTACATATTTTGTGAGTGACTGGATTTGTGAGGTCATCGGCATAAAGAAGTTTCTACTGAAATCTAAGGACTGACCCTTGTGGGACTCCTTCCTCCTGTATGTAGATTTTGGAGAGTATACCTCGATAACAGACTTGGACAGTTCGATATTCGAGAAAGCTCTGAATTAATGCTGGTAAATGTCCTTTTAATTCTAGTGCATGTTCTTGTTGTTGGGTTTAAAGACACAAGGGCAACTGAGGCCAAATTGTGTCTATTCATCGTTTAATTGCATGACCCTATCTTTATATTTGTTAAATTATATACTTTTGTATAGGCCAATACATTTTAAGTATATTAAAAGTTCTTCAATATTTGCATCGTTTCCTATCATATGAGATAAATCATGTGATACGTTAAGCCTGGAAACTGATTGAAAAGTGTTTGACCAGATAGTTGAATACAAGGGACAATCAAGCAGAAAATGGCAGACCGTAAGCCGACTGTTACAGGATGAGCACTGAGGTGGGCTTTTTCCCAATAGCAAGTAGAGATGGGTATGATGCGTATGTCCAATTCTTAGCCTTGCCAACACCACTTCCTCACGTCTGTTTGATCTGAAGCAAGAGGGCCACGGCTTTGGTTCTTGTTTTATTTGGTAAAGTTTGCTGTTAGTATTCCTTTTCCATATCCGTGACCAGTTGTCATAACATGCTTTACGAATAACAGGCTTGTAATCAGTGTATGGAACCTGAGGATGTTGTGAGAGAGTGGGTTGAGGATGTTTAGCGGCAAAGTCTGCACTTTCATTTCCCAGAATGCCAGAATGGCCAGGGATCCAACAAAAGCTGATTGTCTGATTAGACGCACTACAGGAAAATAGTTGGGAATGAATTTCTTTCAATGTAGGATGAGGAGAGGAGAAATGAGGTGAGGTGAGCATAATGACAGATCAATAGCAGAAGTTAAGCCTGTTGGAAAATGGACATAGGTGTCGGAGCCTCTGTTCAGCAGTGTGATGTTATGCTTTACAAGAAAAGCCTCTATTGTGCATCCCCGGTTGCCTGTATGTAAAGATCCCCAAAACTGGTGATGCGCATTAAAATCATCCAATATGCAGAAAGGAGAAGGTAGTTGTAAGATAAGATCATCTAGTTCAGTTTGTTTGGGGATTTTTTTGGCGCATTGGCGTCTATGGCCATAGTGCGCCATACATAGGTTAGTATTTATGCTATTTCTTAATGGATCGAGAGTCAGGAAACTGATTGTTGACTAGCTAAAGGAAGTGGTATACATTGATTGCTTTGAGAAAGGTAAAAATCTTTGAGACATCTGTTTTATTGCCCAAAAGGAGAAGGTAGTAAGATAAGATAAGTTGTAAGATATTGCCCAAAAGAAAGGAGAAGGTAGTTGTAAGATAAGATCATCTAGTTCAGTTTGTTTATTTGTTTGTTTGGGGATTTTTTTGGCGCATTGGCGTCTATGGCCATAGTGCGCCATACATAGGTTAGTATTTATGCTATTTCTTAATGGATCGAGAGTCAGGAAACTGATTGTTGACTAGCTAAAGGAGGTGGTATACATTGATCGCTTTGAGAAAGGTAAAAATCTTTGAGACATCTGTTTTATTGCCCAAAAGTGAACTAAGCGTTAGTGGGTCTTCAGTTGTGGCTGGAGTGAAGTGATTCTGGCATTCTATTGCAAATTTTGTGCATTCCACAAGGATATGTTTCACTGAAAGCACTGTTTTACAGTGATCACACTGGGGGTGAATCTCCCCTCTCAAAAGATAACCATGAGTAATATTAGTGTGACCTATTCGGAGACGAGCTAGTATTACCTCCTGTTCTCGAATTGCACTGAGGCTTGAAGGCCATTGCTCAAGTTTTGGCTTGATACTTCGAAGCTTATTTTCAAGTTGGTTTTGCCATGTTGATTGCCACTGGTACATGCATTTTTCCTGTATTATTCGTCTATAATCTTGATGTGGAACTCTCCACTGTACATCAGGTGGTAAGTCAGCCGCTTTTGTGGCATTGTCCGCTAATTCGTTTCCTGGAATTCCCATATGTCCTGGGACCCAACAGAAGTGTATGGTTCTTCCAAGCTCAGATAAGGTATATAAAGAGTTTATTATTTCTTTTACGACTGGGTGGGGGATGTTCATGGTGTTTTCCAGGGTTTGAAGTGCACTTAGAGAATCAGAGAAAATTATACTGTTTTCAATATTGGAGGTCTTGATATGCTTCAGTGCAACCTGAATTGCCATTAGTTCAGCAGAAAATATACTGAACTCGTGTGGCAGTTGGTAGGCCAATGTTATGTTCGGGAAATCTGCGGCGAATCCAACGTTGTTGTTGTTGTTGTTGTTATTGAGTTTAACGACACATAGGCTGCTGGGGCCATATTGTGTCTTTCTAATGGTGACTATGAAACAATACCTATATTTTGTGGTATATTCCTATCTGTTTTAAGAAAGTAAATAGTTCCTTTTTATTAGGATCATCTCCCAGGATCTGCATCAAATTTATTGCTGACTGTGTATTAGATATAGACTTAAAGATGCCTAAGCGAATGGTTTGAAGGTGGGGACAGTCCACTAGCAAATGGCGAATGGTCAGTTGAATTTGGCATGATGTGCATTGGGGTGCACTGTCATTATTTAATAGATACAGGTGAGTGAGGTGTGTATGCCCAATCCTTAGCCTTCCTAAAATTGTTTCTTCTCGTCTATTTTTCCGGAAACTGGAGAGCCACAGCTTTGGTTCTGGTTTTATTCTGTACAGTTTGTTTCCTGGATAACCTCTCCAGATCAGTGACCATCTATTGTAGCATGCTTTACGAATGATATGTTTGAAATCGGAATACGGAACTTGACAATTCTGTAAAATATTGGTATCTGGTTGTTTGGCTGCAAGATCTGCTCTTTCATTACCTGCTATTCCAGAATGCCCTGGTATCCAGCAGAATGTCACAGTTTGGTTTGACTCATTGCACACAAGTAATTTGGAATGGATTTGTTTGATAACAGGGTGAGAGGAGTTGGTACTGCTATTTATGGCAGAGACAGCACTGAGGGAGTCAGTGTATATTAAGGCAGAAGAAATCAGAAGTTGAGTAATGTGATCTAGGGCCATGTTAATGGCATAAAGCTCTGCAGTGAAGATACTGCATTCAACAGGTAATGAGATAGAAGTAGTGAATGAAGGGAAGATTGCCGCAGCGCCTACTTGGGTCTCAGTTTTTGATCCATCAGTATAGATCTTACAGGCCTGTGAATTAGAAGCACAATGAGCTTCATGTAATTGTGCGATATTGTAGGGAGACAAGGTTTTCTTTCCCCACTGTTGGAAATAATCATCATAAATTGCACGGATATTAGTCCACGGTGGATCAGGCGGTGTTATGTCCTCATATATATTGCCGATGTCAATATTCCACGTTTGAGTTAGTTCTTTAAGTCTAAGTGCAGCAGGTCTGTTTTCATTTGGTTTGCTGTTGAAGAATGACTCCCATTCGGTATTGTACAGACATCTCCAATTCGGGTGAGAGGGAAGACTGCGGATTTTTGCGGCATACATCAAAAGCAATGTTTTCCTCCGAAGATGTAAGGGAGGTTCGTGGGCTTCAATATAAAGGCTCTGAACTGGGGAGGTTCTGAAAGCCCCTAGAGAAACTCTGAGAGCACTGTGCTGGATCGTGTTCAATCGCTCTAGAATAGTTTTCCTAGCAGAGTCATACACTGGGGAGCCATAGTCTAAACGGGACCTGATGAGAGCTCTATAGAGATGGATCAGGGTATGCCGATCAGCACCCCACGACATAGATGACACACACCGGAGGATGTTCAATTTCTTCAAGCAGATGGTCCGAAGGTAGGTCACATGTGCTTGAAAATTTAGTTTCCTATCTAGCACCAGGCCAAGAAAACGGACAGTGTGAGTAAGAGGTATTGGCATGTTATTGATCTTTAGCTCAGGATCAGGATGAAGTGACCGTAGTTTGCAGAAGTGAGTAGTGGTGGATTTCTGTTCAGCAAGACGATATCCATTGCATAAGGTCCAGGTTTCTATTTTGTATAGAGCATTTTGCAACTGTCTTTCGATAGTATTCATACTTTGTGATTGGCAGGATATAGTGAGGTCATCTGCATACATATAAATTTGAATGGTTTTTGGAAGATCTTCCAAAATTTTGTTGACTCGAATCGCAAATAGGGTAGCACTCAGTATTGAACCTTGTGGGACACCCTCTTCTTGAATGTGAGTTGCAGACAGCACGTTTTTATATCGGACTTGGAAAGTGCGTAATTTTAAAAAGTTCTGAATGATTTGAGGAAGATAGCCTCTCAGCCCCAACTGATGCATATCTTTAATAATGCCATAGCGCCAGGTAGTATCGAATGCTTTGTGAATATCTAGGTTGACCATCACTAGGTGCTGTTTCATGACGAAGGCATTTCGTATGTTGCATTCAAGTTTTACAAGTAAATCTAGGGTGGATCTGTTTTTACGGAAGCCATATTGGTGATCAGAGAGAAGATGCTGGGAGAGAAGATGCTCTTATGTACCATCCTTTCAAAGATTTTGCCTAAACAGCTTGTTAATGATATCGGTCTGTAGTTTTGGACCAGAGTGGGATCTTTGCCTGGTTTTGGAATAGCACAAATATAGGAATGCCGCCAGGACAGAGGATAAGTATTTTCTGAAAAGATACGGTTAAAGAATATTAATAAAATGCCGAGGTCAGATTCACATAGATGCTGCAACATACTGTAGTGAATACCGTCTGGTCCTGCTGCACTATTTGACGATTTGCTTAAGCATTCCTTCAGCTCGACTAAAGTAAAAGGCTGGTTATAAGGGTGTGAGTGTCTAGTTTGAAAATTTAATTTTTGACGTTCTTCACTAGTTTTAATGCGTTGAAAGGATGTCACATAAGAGGATGAGGCGGAAATGTCATAAAAAGACTCTGATAGCGCATTTGCAATATCATTAGGGGAAGATAATTCCTGCCCATTCCATTGTATTATTGGTGATTGCAACGGTAGAAATTTCCCATTGAGTGCTCGTATTTTTTTCCAAATAATTCGAGTGTCAGTATTTTTGTTAATGGATGAGGCGAAGTTAGTCCAGGATTCATGTTTTGCTTTTTTTCTAATCTGTCTCGCTTTAGCTCTGAGTTTTTTGTAAACAATTAGGTTGGCGGTAGTTGGGAATTTACGAAAGTGGTTCCAAGCTCGGTTTTTATCACGCTTTGCTTTGGAGCATTCTTCATTCCACCACTGATTTTGGTGTACACTCTTGTGCAGATTAGATTTTGGAATGGAAATTTCTGCTGCAGATAATAGTTGGCTGGTAATGTGGTCAGTTACGTTATCAAGATTCTGTTGCTGTACATATTGCTTTTCAAATGTAACACAACTGGAATAGGTTTTCCAGTCTGCTTTTTGGAAGCTCCAAGAAATACGGCCTTTAGGGTATGACATGACCTGTGTTTGTATTGAACTAATGATAGGGAAATGGTCACTGTGGGATGGATCATTTAGCACTAACCATTCCATGCTTGGAAAAAGAGATGCTGAACAGATGGATAGGTCTATGGCGGATGTAGTACCAGCAGGTAGTTGAATATGAGTTGGAGAACCAGAGTTTAAAAGAGTCAGGTTATGGTTATCCAGGAATGTTTCGATTAGTTTGCCTCTACCATCCATGGTGGAGGATCCCCACAATGGATGGTGACCATTGAAATCACCAAGTAAGCAGACGGGAGGTGGAAGTTGCGTAATGAGACTGTCCAGTTCAGTCTGGGAGCAAGGATAATTCGGTGATATATAGATGGATGCAAGTGATAACGATATTCCCATTGCTATCCGGACTGCTACAACTTCTAAGGAGGTATTTAGTTGGAGATGTCGTGAGGGAATTGTAGATTTCACAAGTATAGCTACCCCACCACGAGCAGGAGAGTTAGAAACCCTGTCTCGCCTAAACATAGTATAGTTTTTGATTTTGACCGAAGCGTGTGGTGATAAGAATGTTTCTTGTAAGCACGCACCTACTGCATTAGTTTGACTGAGTAAATCACTGAGGTCGTCTATATTACTGCATAATCCTCGACAGTTCCATTGTAGGAATTTATTCATTGGTTGGATTTGTTTGAGGAAGATTGATCTGACTGTTTTTTCTGAGAAGGTTTCTGTCTGCTTGGTTTTGGTTTCTCATTTCTGGGAAATGACTGGGCGTCCTGTATCCATGATATCATTAGCATGTAATTCTAGTACTGTGTCGTCATCCTCCGATTGAACATCAGTTTCCATGTTGATATTTCGTGGCTTCACCTTTTTCTGATTTTCAACGGTAGTTGATTTTGTTGTTTCGGGAAAAGTTGAGATAGCATCAGTTGGGATGCTGATCGGCGTATTGCTGGTTTCGTTGACTGTAGGTTTCTTATTGCATGATAAAATAGTTTTGGCCCAGGTGGCAAAGGAAATTCTCGGTTCTATGGACACATCTGTTTGAGTTGCAGCTGAGCGGCTGGTTCTAGTAACAGATGCATATGAGCGGCTGGTTCTAGTAACAGATGCATATGATCGGCTAGGAATGGTTAGTAGCACTTGCTTTCTTGCTTCAGGGTAAGTGACTTTATGTTCAACTTTATATTTCTGGATTTTTTTTCCTGTTTTCCAAAGGTCACATGCTTTAGAAAATGCAGGGTGGTTTTCCTTACAGTTTGGACAAATAGGAGTGGAAGCTGTACAGTCTTCTTGAGAATGCTCCTTGGAACCACAAAGAGGACACACAGCATCGCCTCGGCATGCTGTTTGAGAATGACCGTACTTCTGACATTTAAAGCAGCGAATGGGGTTTGGGATGTAAGGACGAATCTTACAATTTAGGTAACCTGCTTTAACAGAAGATGGAAGAGTCGGAGTACTGAAAGTTAAAATGATGGACCTGGTTGGTAGTAGGTTGCCATCTTTTTTAGTCATGATTCTCCGTGCATGAGTCACTTTTTGATCACTAAGCTCTTGTATTATTTCTTGTTCAGAGACATTCAGTAAGTCCCATTCGCTGATGACGCCTTTAGAGGTGTTCAGGGTGTTATGTGGCGTAACTGACACTGGAATGTTGTTAAAAGTTGTCAATTTTAACAATTTTTCTGAATGGCTTGGCTTCGAAGCTTCAATTAGAAGGTCTCCAGATTGAAGACGCTTCACCATTTTAGGCGATCCAACAACCGATTCTAAACATTTCTGTATTAGAAATGGCGATAACTTGCCTACAGGTTGTGTGGATAATGAGTGCATTATTAGAAATGCTGGCTTATCTGCACTCTGTTTTTCAGTCCGCTGTCTCTTCGGACGATTCAAGTCATGCTCTGAATCAGAGTTGACAGGTCTGGAGCCCGTGGGCTCTAGCGGTGGATATGCATCACAATCCATTGTTGCTCCTTTTAGCCCTGGAAGAGGGAATTCCTTCTCCCAGGTTACCGACCCCGCCACGTGGAGGCAGGAGCGGTGCCAACCAGTGACCAAGCGATCAGCAGAAGAAGAGAGCAGTACGTTGCTAGCGATAGCAGTGACGTTGCAAGCTGGGTTAGCAGTAACGTTGCTAGCGGTGAAGCAGTGACGTTGCTCAGCGAGGGAAGCAGTGACGTTGCGAGCGGTCAGCAGTAACGTTGCGAGCGGTGGAGGGATTATTCAAGCACTAGTACTCGCCCTAGGAAAATCGCTAGAAAATCGCACTAGAAAGATCGCTTGGGAACTATCGCTTGGCACTCGGGGCCCAAATCCAACGTGGGTGTCATTCTTTGACCCATCTGTATGAACTACAACAAAGTTTGGAAATTGCTCCACCACTGCAAGGTACAATTGTAAGAAATTTTCTTTATGTAGTGCAGATTTATCCCATTTATGAAGGTATTTATCACATAAAGGTGGAGTAATGCTCCATGGAACAAGGAGTAGTGGAGGGGTATTTGAGATATTATCAAAACTCAGATTAATTTCTTCTAGAAGATGTCTTATTCTTATACCTAACGGTCGGTTAGCAGTAAGGCAGTTATGGTATAACCTGCTGTGTTTGGGGGTGAAAAGTAATTCCCAATTTGGATGTTCAGGCATAGATCTAATTTTATATGCATAGCGTAATATAAGTTGTTGCTTTCTGATAGAGAGAGGCGGTTTGTGAGCTTCGGCATATAGACTATGTATTGGAGACGTGCGATATGCTCCTAGAGCAATGCGCATTGCACTATGATGGAGAGGATCAAGCCAGCGAAGGACACTAGGCCTTCCCGAGCTATACACTGGTGCCCCATAATCAAGTTTTGATCTTATTAAAGATCTGTATAGCTGTAATAAGGTAAGGCGATCAGCTCCCCACTTTGTTCTGAGAGAACCCGGATGATATTTAATTTTTGTTGGCAGCATGTTCTTAGTCTTTTAATATGTTCCAGGAATGTAAGTTTATGATCTAAGGTGATTCCTAAGAATCGTATGCTGGGTTGAACTGCTATTGGTTGTCCATTCAGTTGTAGTTCCGGGTGTGGGTGCAATTTACGTTGTCGGCAAAAATGGATGCACAACGTTTTTTTGAGAACTAAGCTGAAAACCATTGGTTTGTGCCCATGTACTGATCTTATTTATTGCCCCTTGTAACTGTCACTCTATCGTATTCATGTTTTTCGCATGGCAAGAAATACTAAGGTCATCTACGAACAGTGCCTTATCGATAGTGTTTGGAAGTTGTTCAGCAATGGTGTTTATCGCAATTATAAAGAGTGTAGCACTGAGTACAGAGCCCTGGGGAACTCCTTCTTGAAAAAATAGTTCGGACACCGAAGTTTTAAATCGAACCTGGAAAGTTCACTTGTCTAGGAAGTTGCGTATGAAAACCGGGAGATGGCCCCGAAGTCCACGGCGATGTAATTCGCGGAGTATTCCATACTTCCACGTGGAATCATAGGCCTTGCTGATGTCAAAGCAAACCATTACATGGTGTTCCAATCTAAGGAATGCATTCCGAATGGAATTCTCAAGTCTTACTAGTATATCAAGTGTTGATCTGTTTTGTCGAATGCCGAATTGTGCAGAATGTAAGAGATGTAATGTACCATATCAGTCGACGGTTCACCATCTTTTCCAGAATTTTGCAAAGGCAACTTGTCAAGGCAATGGGTCTATAGCTAGTAGGGTTTGTCGGGTCTTTTCCTGGTTTAAGGAAGGCAAGGACTGCAGCGTGGTGCCATTGTTTAGGGAATGAGTCTTCCCGGTAGAGCCTATTGAACAAATCAAGAAGTGACTGTAGTGATTCAGCACTTAGTTCCTGTATCATCGAATAATGGATATTATCTTGCCCTACAGCACTACGCCTAGATGTTGAAAAGGCTCTATGTAGTTCGTGGATAGTGAATGGTAAGTTACATTGTTGTTCTGCTTTTGAAGAAAAGTTTAACTTTTGTTTTTCTGAATTTGCTTTGAATCTTCTGAAGGCTGGTATGTAACTTTGTTGTTGTTGTTGTTGTTATTTGGTTTTTAGGAGCATTAGCAACTAGGGCCATATTGCTCCGGGGATATGCGGTGGTCATTCCTTGACCTTTCCACATCCTCCGTATTTGGTGTGCACGGGCTCGAACCCCGGTCTAATCAAGAAGCGTGTGCTATGCACTGCTGCTCCTACCTACCTGGCTACGGAGACACCTGTATGTAACTTTCTGTTGCTGATGTTTTGCAAAAGTTTCCCCTAGTATATTGGCAATTTGAGTAGGGTCAGAAATGTTCTGCCCTCTCCATTCCATGATAGGCTGAGGTGTCGTTTGATATTTACCACTCATTTTCCTGATTGTTTTCCAAATTTTATGTGTGGGAGTTGCTTGATTGATGGTTGAAGTGAAGCGAATCCAAGCGGCCTTTTTATTACTGCGTCTAACATACCTCGTTTAAACTGACTGAGATTAGCTGTGGTTGGATAGCGCCTAAAAGTATTCCAAGCTTTATTTTGGTCTCTTTATGCTGCACGGCATTCGTCACTCCACCAGATTTTTGGGTGTTCAGGTAATTTTGAGGAGGATTTTTGTATAGCTTGTCCTGCTGCATGTAATATAGTTTTTGTGACATACTCAACCGCTTCCCTGGTTGGGGATTTTTGTATAATTTCAGGGTCCAGTTTAGCTAATTTTTTATACTTCTCCCAGTCTGCTTTATCAATTAGCCACCGAGGAATTCTAGTAAGATGATAAGAGGGCTTATTCAGTAATTCAATTGTAATGGGAAAATGATCACTATGCAGTGGATCATTGCTTGCCGCCCACTTTAGAGTAGGATACAAAGTTGCTGAACAGATAGATAAGTCTATTGCAGTATATGTTCCGGAAGGAAGGTGAACATAAGTAGATGACCCGTCATTTAGAAGGAGAAGGTTGTTATCATCTAAACATTTTTCAATTAGTTTTCCTCTTTGG
Source organism: Mastigoproctus giganteus (assembly GCF_048544385.1). Taxonomy (NCBI): domain Eukaryota; kingdom Metazoa; phylum Arthropoda; class Arachnida; order Uropygi; family Thelyphonidae; genus Mastigoproctus; species Mastigoproctus giganteus. The sequence continues at coordinate 159,587,343 of NC_143579.1, forward strand.
TCGATATTGTTGTTACCCCATAGTGTGTGATGACCATTTAAGTCTCCCAGAATGAGGAAAGGTGTGGGGAGTTGAGCTATGAGGTTGTTTAGATCATTTTGTTGGAATGAAAAGCTTGGTGGAATATATAAGGAGCAGATTGTAATATGGATGTCAGCAGCTACACGGACCGCTATTGCCTCAAGGGGAGAGTTCAGTAAGACCTGTTTGACAGGAACATATGGATTTGTTATAACAGCTACACCACCATGTGCAGTATTTTGATCGGTTCTATCTTTTCTAAAGATATTGTAATAAGACAGTTTTGGTGTGTCTTAAGGTTTGAAATACGTCTCTTGGAGGCAGAGACATATTGGTGTGTATTTAGAGGTAAGGTCGTATAGGTCATTAATATTGGCACGGAAACAACGACAATTCCATTGAAATATTGTGTTCATTGTTTATCTCTAGGGAGACTTTCCGAGCGTTTTCTTGGCGCTGAGGTGCTCTGTTTTTCACTCTTATTTTTATCTTTCTTTCGAAAGTAGGGCCTTTCTGTTTCCATGTCTTCTTCTACAAAAATGTGTAGAACCGGGTCATCTGGGGGTATTTCCTTAGTATCCATTTCCTGTTGGTGACCAGAAGTTACGATTTGTTTTTCTTTGCGTCCTTCGTCCGGGGAGTGGAGATTTTCGATTGGTATAGAAACTGGCGTATTGACTGCCTGAGTTTGAGTTGCATTGTACAGTGTTTTTACGTAGTTCGAGAAAGACTCTTTTGGGAGTACTGTTAGTTCAGTTTGCGATCAGGTTGATTGGAATTTTTTGGTGATTTGAGCATACGTAGATCTATTTGCAAGGGTTGGTGGTGAGATGTTTCGCTTTGCTTCTTGATAGGACACATTATGATTGGTTTTATAAATCTGAATAAGTTTCTCAGTTTTCCAGCGATCGCATGTTCTAGCGTAAGCAGGATGATCTTTTTTGCAGTTTCGACATATCGGTTGGGGAGCAGTACAGGCTTCGCAGTTGTGTTCAACTGACCTGCACTTTGCACGAGCAGGAGTTCCCCGGCAAGCTGTCTGGGAATGTCCGTACTGCTGACATCGGAAACACCGTAATGGGTTTGGAATATAAGGTCTGACATTACAGACCAGATATCCAGCCTTAATGGATGCTGGGCGATGTGGTGTATTAAAGGTTAAAATGAGATTGCGTGTAGGAGTCAGAACTCCTTTTCTGGTGGAAATTCTCTTGACCTCTATAACGCCTTCTTCTTTAAGTTCTTCAAGCATCTCCTCTTCGGGCACATCTATTAAATCCCAGTCAGAGATCACTCCTTTAGAGGTGTTCAGTGATCTATGGGGGTGTCACAGTAACTGGTATTCCAGCAAAGAGATTAATATTCAAGAGCCGCTCTGAGTGTTTACTATTAGGGGTCTTGATCAGAATATCTCCTGACCTAAGTCTTTTTACAGACTTAGGAGCTCCAGCTCTGCTTTCTAATTCCTTTTGTACTCTAAATGGCGAGATTTTACCAATTGCATTTTCAACAGTTGAGTGCATGATCAGGAAAGATGGAGAAGGATAGATGTCAGAGTCAGTTTTCTGCCATTCTGAAGTTCCTGCAATAGAACTATCTTTCTTTTTTGATGTCTGGGGCGCATCTGGCAGCCCAGATAAGTCCGAGTTAGATTTACTCATGACGTGCTCTTTTTTGGCCCCGGGAGATTATCTTTTTCTCCCAGGTTACCAGCCCCGCCACGTGAAAGCAAGAGCGGTGCCACCTAGTGCCCCAAGCGAAGAGAAGGTTAGTTTTAACGAAAAATAAAAAAGGGGGTTAAAGAAAGGTACTTTCCTTTCTGGGTTATATAATTCGAAAGATCTATTTAATTATAATGCTTAAGAGTTAACGGACTTGCGAAACTCAGGAGAAACGTATTTACAGTAAAGCGTATCAGATAATGACTATGAAAAGGCGCTGTGGTCACTAATATCGCTTGGCACTCGGGGCCTCTAGTTCAATTATCGAGCAGTTCTGATTTGGTGAGATATATATGGATACAAAAGTAAGCGTTCTGCCAAGAGCGAGGCATACTGCAACTGCTTCTAAAGTGCTTAGTACAGGAATACGTCTGGATGGGATTTTACTGTCAATCAATATAGCTACACCACCACGTGACCCATGGGCAGAGATCATGTCTTGCCTGAACAAGGTATAGTTTTTAACTGAAAGGGTCACTTGTGGAGAGAGAGAGAGATTCGTTTCTTGTAGACAGATGCCTACTGGATGATGCTGATTTATCATCGTCAATATCGTCTATGTTGCTACGGAGGCCTCTACAATTCCATTGAATCAACTGGACCATTATTGTTGTTCTTCTTATGGGAGTTTAATGGCGCATAAGCTAATATGGCTATAATGCGGCTATTCATTTTTTATATAGGGAAATCAAAAATTTTTATAATATCAGAAAAGATTAAGAAGTCCAATCTGCTTCAGAAAGTTGAAAAATTCGAAAATATTTGCCTTGTCACCATTGAGATTCTCTAAAGTTATTGGTTTATTAAGATTTACCAGTGATAACAGGGTTGACGTTCTGCCTTGTCTATAGTAGGGGCAGTCAACGAGTATGTGTTTAATAGTCAGATTTATATAACAATATGGACACTGTGGTGGATCGTCTCCTCTAAGTAAATAAAGATGGAATAGATGGGTATCACCTATTCTTGCTCTTGATCGGACTACTTCTTCTCGTCTTGATGTACGGATACTGGAGCGCCAAATTTTCGGATCGTGTTTAAATTGAAAGAGTTTATTATTTGTTTGAAAGTGCCAGATTGTTTTCCATTCTGACAAGCATGCAGCTTGAATAGTTAATTCAAAGTCTGATGGCGGAACAAGGATATTAGTTAAGTCTAAGCTAGTTGGATTTTTTGCAGCTTTATCAGCCAGTTCATTGCCCAAAATACCAGAATGTGCTGGAATCCAACAGAAGATGACTTGTTGATGGCTTTCTTCAATTTATAGTAACATGCGTCATATTTCGTCTATAACAGGATGAACTTTATCTGAGAAATTACATAAAGCCACGATTGAACTAAGCGAATCGGTGTAAATAACTGATTTTAAAGATCGATCAGCACAGAGATTTTGTACGTCCAGTTTAATTGCATATATTTCAGCTGAAAAGATACTGAATTCAGATGGAAGGGATACTGAAATAACGGTATTCGTAAACACTGCAGCTGCTCCAACGTTTGAATTAGATTTAGAACCATCAGTATAAATTGGGGAAAAATCACTATCTTTGAGTGTAAACTGCATGAAGTTGTATGATATTGGATGCTTGTAAAACGTCCTTTCCCCATTGGCAGAGATAAGTGTCACAAGTCACCAGAGGAAGAGAAGCCAATGGTAGTTGACAGCAGGTTGCTACCTGTTGTACGGAATGAACGGAAAGATTTCAAACTTCCATCAGTTCAAGGAGGCGAAGACCAGCTGGCTGTACTATGCTAGGTTTATTTCTGAAGAGGTTTTCTAGTGGTGGATTGAACAAGTATGACTGAATCGGATGCGAGGCACAACTTTGTATCTTAACAGCATAATTTAGTAACAGTGTTTTTCTATGTAACGATAACGATAATGGGGGCTCGTGAGCATCAACATAGAGACTATGTGTGGGCGACGTTCTAAAAGCACCAAGTGCAATCCTCAAAGCACTGTGTTGAATGGGATCAAGCCAGCATAATGTGCTCATTGTGGCTGAATCATAGATGGGAGCTCCATAATCAAGGCGGGATCTGATTAATGACCTGTATAACCAAAGCAGAGAAGTACGATCTGCACCCCGTGTTTGGGAGTATGAAGCTCTGAGTATGTTTAACTTTTTTAGAGAGCAAGTATGTACATTTTTAATATGGTCTATAAAATTTAACTTGTTGTCAAGGATTAATCCTAGAAATCTGATATTATTAGTGACCAGGATGGAGACATTAGATCGGGATCCGGTTGAAGTTTGCACTGTCCACAAAAATGGATGGCAACTGTTTTCTGCTGCGAGAGTCGATAGCCATTGCGGTTGGACCACTGTTGTATTTTATTAAGTGATATCTAGAGCTGCCGTTCAATAGACCTCATGTTTTGGGAATGGCGGGTGATGGAAAGATCATCTGCATAAAGATAAGTCTCGACTGAATTTGGAAGCTGTCTTGTAATAGAATCTATTCTAAGAGCAAACAGAGTGGCACTCAGTACTGATCCTTGTGTAACACTTTCTTCCTGCATAAACGTTGTAGAGAGGGCATGTTGGTACCGAACTTGAAACGATCTAGTACGTAGGAAGTTTTGAATAAATATAGTAGGGTTGCCCCGCAGACCAAGGGCATATAGATCACCAAGTATGCCATGCAGCCAGGTGATGTCAAAAGCCTTCTCTATATCTATTGAAACCATTACAAGATGTTCACGTTTAACAAAGGCATTTCGAATGGCGAATTCAGCCTTGACCATAAGATCTAAGCACGACCTATTTTTATGAAAGCCATATTGACTATGGCTGATTAGATGTTCTTACTCAATGATTCAGACAAGTCTTCTGTGGACAATCTTTTCTAGGATTTTGCTGAGGCAGATTGAGAGAGATATCAGTCTAAAGCTATGGGGGTTGGTTGGATCTTTCCCAGGCTTTAGAAATGCCAAAACAGTAGAGCGATGCCAGGAAGCTGGAAAAACATTTTCTGAAAATATGCGATTGTAAAAAACCCACAGCAAGCGCAAAGCTTTGTCATCAAGATGTTGTAGCAAGACATAATAAATCCCATCTGGCTCTGCAGCACCATTGTGGGCTGTTCTAATAGCATGCAAAAGTTCAGAGTATTGCAGAGGTTTTTTATATGAAAGAAGGCGGGCAGTGTGAAAGTTAATAGGATGCTTTTCTTTGGGGTTTTTAATTCGTTTGAATGAGGCAGAAAAGGCTGATGCTGCTGAGATTTCAGCAAACGTACTGCCCAAAGCATTAGCAATATCTAAGGGACTGGATAGGTCTTGCCCTTTCGAGGAGAGGATTGGAGAAGGTATAGTAGGAAATTTACCAGATAACTGTCTAATTTTTTTCCATATAGTTTTCGGATCAGTGTTTCTGTTAAAGGTCGATGCAAAACGGATCCAGGATTCTTTCTTGGCTTGCCTTTGTACAAATCGTGCTTTTGCTCTTAGCTTCCTATAATTAATGAGATTGGGTGGACATCACCGAAATAAATTCCAGGCTTTAATTTTTGCTTTCTTTGCTTTTGTGCATTCCTCATTCCACCAGTAATTATAATGCTTGCAACCAGGGGGATTTGGTAATGGTATTGTGTCCTTGGCCACTTTTAGAAGATGGGACATGATGTTGTTGTTGTTGTTGTTTTTTGGCGCAAGGGCTACTATGACGTTTGTTTGTTTGGGTTTTATTGGCGCATCAGCAACTGAGGCTATAATGCGCCAAATACCGGTCATATTATAAAAGGTTAAAACATTCAGTGACCTAAGTAGTTAGGCCACCATGTCCAGATATATAATAACACGTATATAAAAAATAAACCGATAAAGAGATATCAATAACAAATTTTAAATACAATTAAAAACTTTTATTGATTTAAAATAGTTAAAAAACAGCAGACACGTTGTCATTGTCAGATAAAATCTGACTGAGTGTATAAGGTTCAGTCAGATGATTAAAAGCGGTAAAACGGGTGCTACTAAAATCTGGACAGTCAATTAAAAGGTGTCTAATCGTTAAAATTGTGCTACAGGACACACACATAGGAGGGTCATCAGCTCTCAGCAAAAACGAATGAGTTAAATGACTGTGTCCTATGCGGGTCCGGGCAAGAACAACTTCCTCCTTACGATTCCTGCGCAGACTAGACTGCCACGGTTGAATTACAGGCTTTATATGATATAATTTATTCGCAGTCTGTCTATTCCACGAATCCTGCCATTGGGAGTGTATCTTCTCGTGTATTATTTGCCTCTAGTCTGTATAGGGGACTGGCAGGCAGCAGTTATTATTGGGAATTGCTGATTTGGCTGCGGCGTCAGCCAAATCATTTCCCGTAATCCCAATGTGGCTGGGAATCCAGCAGAAGCGGATATCATATTCACGTCCACAGAGGAAGTGAATCTTCTGCTGAATACTAGACAGAACTGGATGAGGATTATATCTCACAGATATTAAAGCCTGTAACATGCTAAGAGAGTCTGAATATAAAATGAACCATTGGTACTGGCATTTACTAATGTGATCCAAGGCTAACTCAATTGCGTGCAGCTCTGCAGTAAATATGCTGCATTCAGAGGGAATCTGCTCCGATGTAGTGCTGTCTGTAAAGACAGCAGCAGATCCCACATAAGATTCTGACTTCGAACCGTCTGTGTGCTACTATGACCAAATTGCGCCTATTTCTGTGGAGATTTGTTTGTTTGTTTGTTTGTGTTTTATTGGCGCATCAGCAGCTGAGGCTATAATGCGCCAAGACCAGGTAATAAATAAAAATTTATCCTTTCAGTGACCTAAGTAATTAGGTCACCATGTCCAGATACATAATAAAAGCTTATCAATAAAAGAAATAACAATAAAGAATAAATTTTAAATATGTGTAAAAACCTTTATTGATTTAAAAAAGCTAAAAACAGCAGACACATTGCCATTGTCAGATAAAATCTGACTGAGTGTATATGGCTCAGTCAGATGGTTAAAAGCGGTAAAACGGATATTGCTAAAATCTGGACATTCAATTACAAGGTGTCTGATCCAAAAAATTGTGCCACAGGACACACACACATAGGAGGGTCATCAGCCCTCAGCAAAAACGAATGAGTTAAATGACTGTGTCCTATGCGGGTCCGGACGAGAACAACTTCCTCCTTACGATTCCTGCGCAGACTAGACTGCCACGGTTCAATTACAGGCTTTATACGATATAATTTATTCGCAGTCTGTCTATTCCACGAATCCTGCCATTGGGAATGTACCTTTTGATGTACTATTTGCCTGTAGTCTGTATAGGGGACTAACAGGCAGCGGTTATTATTGGGAATTGCTGATTTGGCTGCGGCGTCAGCCAAATCATTTCCCCTAATCCCAATGTGGCTGGGAATCCAGCAGAAGCGGATGTCATATTTGCGTTCACGGAGAACGTGAATCTTCTGCTGAATGCTAGACAGGACTGGATGAGGATTATACCTCACAGATATTAAGGCCTGTAACATGCTAAGAGAGTCGGAATATAAAATGAACCGTTGGTATTGGCATTTACGAATATGATCAAAGGCTAACTCTACGGCGTGCAGCTCTGCAGTAAATATGCTGCATTCAGAGGGGAACTGCTCCGATGTAGTGCTGTCTGTAAAGACAGCAGCAGATCCCACATATGATTCTGACTTCGAGCCGTCTGTGTAGACTGGCGCGAAGTCAGAATATTCAGTTCGGTGTGCTGAATGAAGCTGCAGGTAGACGGATGATGGAGTGTCCGACTTTCCCCAATTTCTAAATGTCAAGTCGCATGCCGGGACACGAGCATGCCAGGGTGGAAGCGGTTGCTTTGATGTTTGGGCAACCTTGTCTACCTTGATATTGAGTTCGTTGAGTAGCTCTTGGACACGAATACCAAAAGGACGGTTGGCAGTCCTACGGGTGTTGTACAAGTTTTCCCATCGTGGCTCAAAAACGAAGGGCCACGTAGGATGGTCTGGCAGGGATTTCAGTTTTAAAGCGTACTTTAAAGATAACTGCTTACGTCGAAACGATAACGGTGGTTCGTTTGCTTCGACGTATAAACTCTGGACAGGAGATGTTCGAAATGCACCAGTAGCGATGCGTATAGCCTGATGATGGACGGGGTCCAGCCACCGCAGGACACAGTCTCGGGCTGAGGAATATACCTGGGACCCATAATCTAGTTTGGATCGCACTAGTGCACGGTAAAGCCGAAGAATGGTACGTCGGTCTGCTCCCCAAGATGTAGAGGAGAGCGAGCGGAGAATATTAAGTCCACGTGTGCATTTCGTGCGGAGTTGACGAATGTGATCTAAAAAAGTTAGTTTTTTATCGAATATGAGTCCCAAGAATTTTGTGTTCGCTGCTACTGGAATGGCATTTTGTCCGAGCCTTAATTCAGGTTCAGGATGAAGATTACGCTTGCGACAAAAGTGTACGCAAACGGTCTTCTCCGGCGAGAACCTGAAGCCATTAGCAAGTGCCCAGGAATTCAGACTATCAATGGCTTTCTGCAGTTGTCTTTCAATAACCCCCATGTTGCACGACTGTCAAAAAATGCTAAAGTCATCAACATAGAGGGCACTGTTTACAGTTGGAGGAAGTTGTTCTGTGATGGAATTTATTTTTATGGCAAAAAGCGTGACACTTAATACTGATCCTTGTGGTACTCCCTCCTCTTGGCTAAAGGAATGAGAGAGTGAGGATCCCACACGAACTTGGAACGATCGTTTGGCGAGAAAGTTTTGAATAAAAAAGGGGAGATGCCCTCTAAGGACTAGGTTATGTAAACCTTTTAAAATGCCAAATCTCCAAGTTGTCTCATACGCTTTTTCCAAGTCAAAGAACACCGACACCAAGTGTTCGCGTTTTAGGAAAGCATCCCGGATGGATGCTTCCATTCTAATAAGATGGTCCAAAGTGGACCGGTTTCTTCGGAAGCCGCACTGGATGTTGGAGAGAAGGTCATTTGTTTCTAGATACCAAATTAAACGAGAATTAACCATTTTCTCCAGGATTTTGCACAGACAGCTAGTCAGAGCAATAGGACGATAATTGGTGGTGACTTTTGGATCCTTTCCTGGCTTGGGAAAGGCAAGAACGATAGCCTTTCGCCAGGAGTCCGGAAACTGCCCTTCAGTAAAGATTCTGTTATACAGAAGGAGCAGACAATCCATAGATTTTGATGAAAGATGTTTAATCATTTCATAATGGATGCCATCTGGTCCAACAGCACTTGCTTTGGAAAGAGTGAGGGCTCTTCTCAGTTCCTCTATAGTGAACGCCCCATTGTAGGGATAGAGGCCCTTGGTCTTAAAATTAAGTGCTTGTTTTTCCAATTTAGGTTTCAGGACCAGGAACTCTGGGGAGTACGAAGATGTTGCGGAGATGTTAGAGAACGTTTCCCCAAGAGCATTGGCTATTGCAGTTGGATCTGCAATAGCGCATCCATTATAATCTAGGATTGCAGAAGGGTGGGATGTATATTTCCCCTTCATTTTCCGGATTTTATCCCAGACTACCTTAGAGTTGGTAGACTGGTTAATACATGATGTAAAACGGATCCACGATTCCTTTTGACTCTGACGGCGGATATATCGTGCTTTGGCTCGTGCACGTTTAAAGGTTATAAGGTTGGTTGTGGTGGGATATCGGCGGAATATCCCCCACGCTTTGTTTTGAGCCTTTTTTGCCGCTGTGCATTGGGAATTCCACCAAGGTTTAGGAAATGGTGGAAACCGGGCAGATGTTTTCGGAACAGCATTCGCAGCTGCTTGAACAATATTTTCTGTGATGTACTTAACTGCAACATTGATAGACTCTTGACTGACTGTGCTAAGATCAAAATTTGCCTGATGTTGGAAGGCAGTCCAGTCAGCCTGATCAATCTTCCACCGTGGTAACCTAAAAGGAAGACATGGTCTCCCACTGTGTAACAAGGTTATCACGGGGAAGTGGTCGCTTCCGTATGGATTCTCCTCCACTTCCCAAGTGAGTGAAGGGAGTAGAGAAGGGGAGCAGATAGAGAGAACAATGGCAGAAAAGGTACGAGTAGGCATGTGGAAGAAGGTGTTTGTTCCAGTATTTAGAAGGGAAAGGTCATTGTCATTGAGCATATGCTCTATGACTCGTCCCCTTCCGTTGATGTTAGCACTACCCCACAGGGTGTTATGTCCGTTAAAATCCCCGAGAAGTAAGAAAGGGGGTGGCAGCTGCGTAAGGAGATCATCAAGGTCTGCCTGGGGGATGTCAGTCCCAGGTGGCAAATAAATGGAGCACACAGTTAATAGAAATCCCACTGAAAGGCGAATTGCAACAGCCTCTATGCTGGTTGTAATTAGCAAAGGCTGCACTGGGGTCTGGTTACCCACAAGGATAGCCACTCCCCCATGTACAGGGCCATCCGCAATTCTATCCTTTCGAAAAAATGTGATGTTGTGCATGGTGGGATCATCATTTGCCTTTAGATATGTCTCCTGCAAGCAAAAGCAAACCGGCTCGTGCTTTTGCAGGAGGGCCTTGACGTCATCCATATTTTGCCGGAATCCACGACAATTCCATTGTAGGAATTTAGCCATTATTTTGGCTTGGTGGGTCCATCTGGCGGCTTCCGAGGTGCTGAGGGTTTACTTTTATCAGTCTTGGATTTATCTTTTTTGGGGAAGAATGGACGCTGTCCCGTGTCCATTTCTTCCTCCGCAAAGAGTTCCAAGACTGATTCTTCGGGTACCTCCTTTTGCTCGACATCCATTTTTTCTTGGGTACTAGGGGGGACTTCCCCTTTCTTATTCTTTTCTTTCGTAATTACCTTTGTTAATTGTGGAGCATTAGGAGGTACCGATATAGGAGTGGCAGCTGATTGGTCCTTCTGTGTAGGTTTTTGCGAACTTAAGAGATACCGCGCGATGGGAGTGAAAGACTCCTTGGGAGGAATGGTCATGTCCGTCTGAGTTCCGACGGAACATCTCCCTGCTACCTTCTGGGCGTAGGTAGGTCTGTTGATATTCAGGGGTTTGACCGATTTCCTTGCCTCCTGGTATGATATATTTAGCTCTGCCTTCAGCCGTTGAATTTCTTTTTCTTCTTTCCACCTCTGGCATGTCGTGAGTAGGCCGGATGTTCGCCCTCACAGTTAATACAGGTGGGTTTTGCGGCTGAACATGCTGTTGTTTCGTGGTCCTTTGCACCGCATCGTGCGCATGCAAGGACTCCACGGCAGGCCATTTGAGAGTGTCCATACTTCTGGCATTTAAAACACCGTAAAGGGTTCGGAACGTATGGACGCACTGAACAGTTGATATATCCAGCTTTGATCTCGTCAGGAGGTTTAGGAGAGTTAAAAGTCAGGATAACGCTCCTGGTTTTAACTATTTTTCCATCCCTTCGCGCAGTGATTCTCTTGACGGTAATGACTCCCTGTGGTTTTAATTCGGAGCAGATTTCCTCCTCGGTGACGTCGAGAAGGTCCCACTCCGAAATGACACCTCTCGATGAATTGAGTGTTCTGTGTGGTGTCACCGTTATAGGGATTCCTCCGATTGATGTTACTCGGAGAAGATGTTCGGATTGCCTGTCATTTTTAGTTTCAATTAAGAGGTCTCCAGAGCGTAGCCTCTTAACTGATTTGGGTGAACCTACTAACCCATCTAACCCTTTTTGGATAAAGTTTGAGTTTGATTTTGAGTTTATTGGCGCAAAAACAACTATGGTCATACTGCGCCAAGAAACAGTTAAAATAACAATAAAGATAAATTCTGGTAACCTTTAAAAAGGTTACCTCGTCAGATTGTTATTTATATACGTGAGTATATATTAATTGCTTTTAAAAATTTAAAAACTGCCGACACGTGGTCGTTGTCTGATAAAATCTGACTGAGTGTATAAGGCTCGGTCAGATGAGTAAGAGCGGTAAAATGTATATTGCGAACATGGGTATAATGAACGCAATCTATTAAAATATCCTTTTGAGATAAAACGGTGTCGCAAGACTCGCACATAGGAGGGTCATCCGCCCTCAGCAGAAAAGAATGTGTCAAATGACTGTGTCCTAGCCGGGCAAGAACAACTTCCTCGCTCCGATTCCTGCGCAGACTAGACTGCCATGTTTCTATTACAGGCTATATTTGATATAATTTATTTGTTCTCTGTCTGTGCCATAGTTTTTGCCATTGGGAATATATCTTGTTGCGTATTATTTGCCTGTAGTCTGTATAGGAGACTGACAGGCAATGATTATGAGTGGGTGTTGCTGATTTGGCTGCAGCGTCAGCCAAATCATTTCCCTTCATCCCAATGTGGCTAGGAATCCAGCAGAAGCGGATATCAAACTTGTATTCATGAAGAGAATGTATCTTCTGCTGAACTCGACAAAGAACTGGATGAGAATTGTGTCTCGGAGATAATAAAGCCTGTAATACACTCAATGAGTCGGAATATATTATTGACCTTTGATATTGACAAGTTCGAATGTGATCCAAGGCTAGCTCTATAGCATACAGCTCTGCAGTGTATATGCTGGATTCAGGAGGAATCTGCTGAGATATTATAGTGGCCGGAAACACAGCAGCAGATCCTACGCACGATTCAGACTTCGAGCCGTCTGTGTAAACGGGCAGGAAGTCTGAGTACTCAGCTTGGTGTGCAGAGTAGAGCTTCTGGTAGACAGATGACGAGGTTTCAGATTTTACCCATTTCTTAAGGGAGATGTAGCACGATGGAGTATGAGCATGCCAGGGTGGAAGAGTCTCTTTTGGTGTTTGTGCAACCTTGTCTACCATGATGTTAAACTCTCTTAGTAGCTCTGGGACACGAATACCAAAAGGTCGGTTGGCAGTCTGACGGGTATTGTACAAGTTTTCCCAACTGGCTCAAAAACGGATGCCCACGTAGGATGGTCTGGCAGGGATTTCAACTTTAAAGCATAGTTTAAAGACAACTGCTTACGTCGAAGGGATAACGATGGTTCGTTTGCTTCGACGTATAAGCTCTGGACAGGAGATGTTCGAAAAGCTCCAGTAGCGATACGGATAGCCTGATGGTGGACAGGGTCCAGCCATCGGAGGACACTATCTCTAGCTGAGGATTATACCTGGGACCCGTAGTCTAATTTGGGTCGTACAAGTGCACGGTAAAGCCGTAGTAGGGTGCATCGATCTGCTCCCCAACGCGTTGAGGAGAGAGAGCGGAGAATATTGAGTCCCCTCGTGCATTTTGTACGAAGTTGACGAATATGTTCAAGAAAGGTCAACTTTTTATCAAACACAAGTCCCAAGAATTTTGTGTCTGACACTACTGGAATAACTTTTTGTCCGAGCCTTAATTCAGGTTCAGGATGAAGATTACGCTTGCGACAAAAGTGTACGCAAACGGTCTTCTCCGGCGAGAACCTGAAGCCATTAGCAAGTGCCCAGGAATTAAGGCGATCAATGGTTTTCTGCAGTTGTCTTTCAATAACCCTCATGTTGCATGACTGACAAAAAATGCTAAAGTCATCAACATAGCGGGCACTGTTTACAGTTGGAGGAAGTTGTTCTGTGATGGAATTTATTTTGATGGCAAAAAGCGTGACACTTAATACTGATCCTTGTGGTACTCCCTCCTCTTGAGTGAAGGAACGAGAGAGTGAGGATCCCACACGAACTTGGAAAGATCGATTGGCCAAAAAGTTTTTAATAAAAATGGGGAGTTGCCCCCTAAGGCCTAGGCTATGCAGATCTTTTAATATGCCAAATCTCCAAGTTGTGTCATACGCTTTCTCCATGTCAAAGAACACCGACACCAAGTGTTCGCGTTTTAGGAAAGCATCCCGGATGGATGCTTCCAATCTAATAAGATGGTCCAAGGTGGACCGGTTCCTTCGGAAGCCACACTGGATGTTGGAGAGAAGGTCATTTGATTCAAGATACCATATTAAACGAGAATTAACCATTCTCTCCAGGATTTTGCACAGACAGCTGGTCAGAGCAATAGGACGATAATTGGTGGTGACTTTTGGATCCTTTCCTGGCTTAGGAAAGGCATGAACGATTGCCTTTCGCCAGGAATCCGGAAACCGCCCCTCAGTAAAGATTCTGTTATACAGAAGGAGCAGACAATCCATAGATTTTGGTGAAAGATGTTTAACCATTTCATAATGGATGCCATCTGGTCCAACAGCACTTGCTTTGGAAAGAGTGAGGGCTCTTTTTAGTTCCTCTATAGTGAATGCCCCGTTGTAGGGATAGAGGCCCTTGGTCTTAAAATAAAGTGCTTGCTTTTCCAGTTTATCTTTAAGGACCAGGAACTCTGGGGAATACGAAGATGTTGCAGAGATGTTAGAGAATGTTTCCCCAAGAGCATTGGCTATTGCAGTTGGATCTGCAATAGAGCATCCATTATAATCTAGGATTGCAGAAGGGTGGGATGTATATTTTCCCTTCATTTTCCGGATTTTATCCCAGACTACCTTAGAGTTGGTAGACTGGTTAATAGATGATGTAAAACGGATCCACGATTCCTTTTGACTCTGACGACGGATGTAGCGTGCTTTGGCTCGTGCACGTTTGAAGGCTATAAGGTTGTTCGTGGTAGGATATCGGCGAAATATCCCCCACGCTTTGTTTTGAGCCTTTTTTGCTGCTGTGCATTGTGAATTCCACCAAGGTTTAGGAAATGGTGGAAACCGGGCTGATGTTTTTGGGACAGCATTAGCAGCTGCTTGGACAACATTTTCTGTGATGTACTTAACTGCATCATTGATAGGCTCTTGACTGACTGTACTAAGATCAAAATTTGCCTGATGTTGGAAGGCAGTCCAGTCAGCCTGATCAATCTTCCACCGCGGTAGCCTGAAGGGAAGACATGGTCTCCCACTGTTTAGCAAGGTTATCACGGGGAAGTGATCACTACCGTATGGATTCTCCTCCACTTCCCAGGTGAGTGAAGGGAGTAGAGAAGGGGAGCAGATAGAGAGATCAATGGCAGAAAAAGTACGGGTAGGCATGTGGAAAAAGGTGTTTGTTCCAGTATTTAGAAGGGAAAGGTCATTGTCATTGAGCATATGCTCTATGACTCGTCCCCTTCCATTGATGTTAGCACTACCCCACAGGGTGTTATGTCCATTAAAATCCCCAAGAAGTAAGAAAGGGGGAGGCAGCTGCGTTAGAAGATCATCAAGGTCTGCCTGGGAGATGTCAGTCCCAGGTGGCAAATAAATAGAGCATACAGTTAATAAGAATCCCACTGAAAGGCGAATTGCAACAGCCTCTATGCTGGTTGTAATTAGCAAGGGCTGCACTGGGGTCTGGTTACCCACCAGGATAGCCACTCCCCCATGTACAGAGCCGTCCGCAATTCTATCCTTTCGAAAAACTGTGATGTTGTGCATGGTGGGATCATCATTTGCCTTTAGATATGTCTCCTGCAAGCAAAAGCAAACTGGCTCGTGCTTTTGCAGGAGGGCCTTGATGTCATCTATATTTCGCCGGAATCCACGACAATTCCATTGTAGGAATTTAGCCATTATTTTGGCTTGGTGGGTCCATCAGGCGGCTTCCGAGGTGCTGAGGGCTTACTTTTGTCAGTCTTGGATTTATCTTTTTTGGGGAAGAATGGACGCTGTCCCGTGTCCATTTCCTCCTCTGCAAAGAGTTCCAAGACTGACTCTTCGGGTACCTCCTTCTGCTCGACCTCCATGTTTTCTTGGGAAGTAGGAGGTACTTCACCTTTCTTATTTTTTTCTTTGGTGATTGCCTTTGTTACTTGAGGAGCATTAGGAGGTACCGATACAGGAGTGGCAGTTGATTGGTCCTTCTGTGCAGGTTTTTGCGGACTTAACAGATAACGCGCGATGGGAGTGAAAGACTCCTGTGGAGGGATGGACATGTCCGTCTGTGTTCCGATGGAACACCTCCCTGCTACCTTCTGGGCGTAGGTAGGCTTGTTGATGTTGAGCGGTTTCACCGCTTTCCTTGCTTCCTGGTACGATATGTTTAGATCTGCCTTCAGCCGTTGTATTTCTTTTTCTTCTTTCCACCTCTGGCATGCTCTTGAGTAGGCCGGGTATTCTCCCTCACAGTTAATACAGGTGGGTTTTGGGGCTGAACATGCTGTTGTTTCATGGTCCTTTGCACCGCATCGAGCGCATGCAAGGACTCCACGGCAGGCCATTTGAGAATGTCCATACTTCTGGCATTTGAAACACCGTAAAGGGTTCGGAATGTATGGACGCACTGAACAGTTGATGTATCCAGCTTTAATCTCATCAGGAGGTTTAGGAGTGTTAAAAGTCAGGATAACACTCCTGGTTTTAACAATTTTTCCATCCCTTCGCGCAGTGATTCTCTTGACGGCAATGACTCCCTGTGGTTTTAATTCGGAGCAGATTTCCTCCTCGTATACGTCGAGAAGGTCCCACTCCGAAATGACACCTCTCGATGAATTGAGTGTTCTGTGTGGTGTCACTGTTATAGGGATTCCTCCAATTGATGTTGTTCGGAGGATATGTTCAGATTGCCTGTCATTTTTAGTTTCAATTAAAAGGTCTCCAGAACAGAGCCTCTTAACTGATTTGGGAGAACCTGCTAACCCATCTAACCCTTTCTGTATGAAGCAGGGTGACATTTTTCCAATCGGTTTTTCAGTGGTGGAATGCATGATTAGCAATCTTGGGACCGGCCCTGATGATGGTGTTTCAGTTCGCTGTCTCTTTGTTGCAATAGTATTATCTGCCTCTCCGTCTATGTTTTCAGATAGGGACCGGGTTGGGGCCCCTGAAGAAGTAAGTTTATCAGGATTCATGAGTTTTTTTAAGTGGTTCAGTGCCCGGGCTCCCCACCCACCACGGAGCCCAAAGGGACGCCCACTACCCGGCATGCAATAAATGCGCTCGGGAGTGGGACGCCAGGGCTACCCAGACGCCATACCCGCACCGCCGCCAGCCTGAATCCTGTCCCTCGGACCATGAGGGTAGGGGCATGGCTTTGACACGGTTGACCCTCGCAGGCGAACCTACTAGCCGATTGATCCTAGCCGGGCCTTCCAGGACCACCCGTCTTGTCGAAGCAGGGGCCAAAGTGGTGTATTGAAGCTGGGCCCCTCAACCACCAGGATCCCCCTTTCCGAATTTCCACGGGTCGCAGCGCACGGCAAACACGCCGGATTCCATTGATGTAAGCCCGGAACCTAGACTGTGGGCGTTGGATCCCAGTGATGCTAGTCTGGAAGTCCAGCAGCGTCACTGGGAGGTCCCCTCACCACGTACAGGTGCCCACGTCGAGGGGCCTTTTTGGATAAAAAAAGGGCGACATTTTACCAATCGGTTTTTCACCGGTTGAGTGCATAATCAGGAACCTTGGAACAGGCCCTGATGTTACTTCTGTTCGCTGCCTTTTTGTACTAATAGTACTATCTGGATCGTCGTCAATGTTTGCAGATAGGGACCGGTTTGGGGCCCCTGAAGAAATGAGTTTATCAGGATTCATAGAGTTTATTTAATTGTTCAGTGCCCGGGCTCCCCACCCACCACGGAGCCCAAAGGGACGCCCACTACCCGGCATGCAATAAATGCGCTCGGGAGTGGGACGCCAGGGCTACCCAGACACTATACCGCACCGCCGCCAGCCTGAATCCTGTCCCTCGGACCATGAGGGTAGGGGCGTGGCATTGACACGGTTGACCCTCGCAGGCGAACCTAGTAGCCGATTGATCCTAGCCGGGCCTTCCAGGACCACCCGTCTTGTCGAAGCAGGGGCCAAAGTGGTGTATT
This sequence comes from Mastigoproctus giganteus, assembly GCF_048544385.1. NCBI lineage: Eukaryota > Metazoa > Arthropoda > Arachnida > Uropygi > Thelyphonidae > Mastigoproctus > Mastigoproctus giganteus. Next base: position 159,604,826 of record NC_143579.1, read on the forward strand.
GAAGCTGGGCCCCTCAACCACCAGGATCCCCCTTTCCGAATTTCCACGGGTCGCAGCGCACGGCAAACACGCCGGATTCCATTGATGTAAGCCCGGAACCTAGGCTGTGGGCGTTGGATCCCAGTGATGCTAGTCTGGAAGTCCAGCAGCGTCACTGGGAGGTCCCCTCACCACGTACAGGTGCCCACGTCGAGGGGTTTCTGTGGAGAGACACTGTACAGGTCAGTAAAGGGAGTTTATAAGAGCATATATATATTAATCTGTTTCAGAAAGTGAAAAAATTCAGATAGATTAGAGTTGTCTCCAAGAATATGCCTTAGTTGAAGAGATTCATTCAAGTTACGGAGGGATCTAAATGATGTTAATCTGATAGACTGATAATGATCGCACTCTACAAGACTATGTTTTATAGTTAGTGGTGAATCACAATGCAAGCATAGTGGGGGGGGGGGGTATTTCCTTGCAATAAATAGAGATGCGTAAGGTGGGTATGTCCAATACGTGCCCTGGCAAGTACAACCTCTTTATGTCTGTTTGAGCGGAAACTAGATTTCCATAGCTGCGGATTCTGTTTTATATTTCGTAACTTGTTATTTAACTGATTGTGCCAAATTTTTCGCCATTTTTCATTGCATATTCGATGAATGATTAATTTATAGTCTGTGTAAGGAATCCAGATGTGGTTATTATTAGTGGGATTTCTTGCTGCTTTATCTGCACTCTCATTTCCTGGTATTCCAGTGTGCCCTGGAATCCAACAGAATGTGACAGTCTGCCTATTGTTATGAAATTCGGATATTTGAGTTCTTATTTGATTTATCAGTGGATGTGGAGAGCGAGAATTGCCTTCGAGGGCTGTCACTGCACTCAAGGAGTCTGTATAGATAATAGTCTTCGGAGTGAAAACATGAGCAAGTAAGGTCAAACCCATCTTAATGACATAGAGTTCTGCAGTGAAAACGCTGCATTCTTGTGGTAATGAAACAGACACTGTTGATGTTGGTAGCACCACAGCAGCTCCTACAGGGTGTCATTTTTAGAGCCATCAGTATAAATTTGCAAAGTGTCTGCATTTGCCAAAGAGTGAGCTGTATGTAGTTTCTGAATGGTTGGATTGTTCAGGGAGTGTTTCCCCCAACATCGGAAATATTCATCACACGAAGGTATACACACTTTCCATGGAGACTGTACAATTTCTCTGCCTTGATGTAAATTGGTCAACTGCATATTCCACTGCTGAATCAGTTCTCGTAGACTGATTCCTGTAGGTTTGTTTTCAAGAGGCTTATTTCTGAAAAGGTTTACCCATTGTGCATCATAGAGGTATGACCAGATAGGATGAGATGGAAGGCTATATATTTTAACTGCATAATTGAGGAGCAGCATCTTTCTCCGAAGGTGGAGTGGAGGTTCATTGGCCTCTATATATAAGCTTTGCACCGGCGAAGTCCTGAACGCCCCAAGAGCAATCCTGAGCACACTATGTTGTATTGTGTTGAGGCAGGCTAACAGATGCTTTCAGGCAGAGTCATAAACAGGAGCACCATAATCTAATCGAGATCTCATTAAGGCCCGGTATAGGTGAAGTAGAGTATAGCGATCAGCTCCCCATGTCACAGATGAGATGACTTTAAGTATATTCAGCTTTTTCATACAGACAGTTTGTGTTTGTAGTATGTGTTTCTGGAATGTCAGTTTAGTGTCAAGCGTTATGCCCAAGAATCGGATATTGGTGGTAATTGGTATCGGTTGTTTTCCCAGTGATAATTCAGGTTCTGGATGTAGTTGGCGTTTTTTACAAAAGTGAATGACTGCAGTTTTGGTTGCTGATAGACGATAACCATTACGTGAAGTCCATGACACTATTTTGTGTATTGCAATCTGCAAATGTCGTTCAATGGAACGCATATCCTGTGAATGGCAAGATCATCAGCATAAAGATAGATTTCTACATTGCCCAAGATGTTCTGCGCTAAACTGTTTATCCTAAGAGCACAGAGGGTAGCGCTGAGTACCGATCCCTGTGGTACACCTTCTCTTTGGATAAGAGCTTGCGAAACAGCATTACGATAACTCACTTGAAAAGTTCTATTTTTAAGGTAACTCTCTATGATCATTGGGAGTCGACCTCTGAGTCCTATAGCATATAGGTCTTGCAGAATACCATAGTGCCAGGTGGTATCAAAGGCTTTTTCAATATCCAGGCACACCATGACAAGATGTTCTTTCCGAATAAAGGCGATCCGTATGTTACACTCAGCTTTCACCATAAGGTCTAATGTGGATCGGTTTCTGAGAAAGCCGTATTGATTACTATTGATGACTGAGTGGGATTTTATGTACCATACAAGTCTATCGTGTACCATCTTTTCCAATGTCTTGCCCAAGCAGCTGGTAAGGGATATCGGTCTATAGTTGCATGGATTCATCTGATCTTTCCCAGGTTTGGGAAAAGCTAGCACTGTTGAATGACACCATGAATGAGCGAGGATAATAGCTTTCGGAGAAGACCCGATTCAGAAAAAGCAATAGGGAATTTAGAGCCTTTTTGTCTAGGTGTTGTAACATGAGATAATAAAGACCATCAGGTCCTGATGCCCCATTTATTGATTTGTTTAGAGCAACCTGTAGCTTCAACATTGTAAAGGGTTGATTATATGGGAGCGCTATTCTTGTACTGAAATTTAATTTGCTTTGCTCAGTCCTTCTTTTAAGTTGCTGAAAAGATGGTTCATATGCAGCTGTATCTGAGATATTGGCAAAGTTTTCTGCTAGAGCATTAGCTATTTCAACTGGAGATGATAAATCTTGTCCATTCCATCTCAGTATTGGAGAAGATGCTGGGAGAGATGTACCATTTAGTTTTTTTATTTTATTCCAGATTATTCTGCTGTTTCTGTTCTTCGTTATAGTAAAGGCAAACTGGATCCAAGAATCTTTTTTTGCCTTTTTCCTTACGAATCGCGCTTTTGCTTTCAGTTTTTTGAAATTTATAAGGTTCTCGGTAGTTGGGTGTTTACGAAACAGGTTCCATGCCCTGTTTTTCTCTTTTTTTGCAAGTTGACACGCTTCACTCCACCAAATATTGGCATGTTTAAACGAACCAGTATGGATTTTTGGTATGGCCTTGGTCACGGCATTCAGAATCTGAGATGTGATCTGCTGTGTGGCATCATCAATGGATTGGAAATTGATAATTTCATCACTGAATGAGATACTGAGAGCAAATAACTTCCAATCGGCCTTGGAAAATTTTCCATTTTAAGCGGGAATTATTTACCTGAGGGATTCTAGTTATTTGGAATTCACAAATTATTGGAAAATGGTCACTGTTTAGCGGATTGTCCAGAATTGTCCAGCGGATGAGTGGATACAATGTTGGACAGCAGATTGTCAAGTCTATAGCTGTAGTTGTTCTAGTGGAGAAATGGATGTAAGTATCAGCACCAGTATTCAACAGTGTTAGATTGTGTTTGTCAAGCAGCGATTCCAGAACTTTACCTCGTTTGTCTCTACGTGGGGAGCCTCAGATCGGGCGGTGTGCATTAAAATCTACAAATAAACAAAATGGAGGAGGGATCTGTAGCAGAAGTACTTCTAGTTCATTATAAGTATATTCTTTGTTTGGTGATAGGTAGATTGAAACTACTGTTAACATGATTCCTAAGGAGACATGTACTGCTGCTTCTAAGGAAGTTTGCAGTGGAATGTGTTTAGTAGGGACTCTTGAGTTTACTAGAATGGCCACACATCCACGCACGGTGGTATTATTATTTCTATTATGCTGATATATAGTATAGTTCTTGATTTTTGGAATTTACTTGCGGAAGTAAATTAGTTTCTTGCAAACATATGCTTACAGGACTATACCGTTGGATTAGGTCATGGATATCATCGATATTACTACGTAGACCTCTACAGTTCCACTGTATGATGTGATCCATTATTTGTTTTTGGCGGTTGTGTTTGATTCAGTCTGTTTTTTAGGTCCAGTCTATTTTTGTCTCTCAAATTTTATTCTTTCTTTTTTCGAAAAGATAGAACTTGCTGTGTCCATGTCATCATCTGCGTACAGATCTAAGATTGGCTCATCCGGGCTGATGTTTTCATTAGTATCCATATTTGTTGCATTTTGCTGACTTTTCTGCCTTGGGACTGCTGTTTTAGTTTTTATAGTTTCTGAGGAAGACTGCAAAGCAGTTGGTGGTACTGTAATTGGTGTGTTATTGGCACTATCATTCACATGCTGTTCCATAGTAGATTGCTGTGATTTTGAGAGTATTTCTCTAGCCCAGTCTGCAATAGACATGGATGGGGGAACTGACACATCAGTTTGAGTGGCTGCTGACTGATATTTCTTTGTTGCTGCTGAGTAGGTGTGTTTAGTTGTAGTAAGCATAATCTGCTTCTTTGCTTCTTGGTAAGTGACTTTCCGCTCTACTTTATATTTTTGGATCTTTTTTCCTGTTTTCCACAGTTCACAGGACTTTGAGTAGGCAGGGTGTTGGCCTTGACAGTTTGAACAATGTGGTGTTTCCGCATCACATTCTGTTTGTGCGTGGGATTTTGAACCACAGTTTGGGCACACTGTATCCCCTCGATGGACGGTCTGAGAGTGTCAAAACTTTTGGCCCTTATAACATCTGATGGGATTAGGAATGTAGGGTCTTATACGGCAATTGAGATAGTTGGCTTTAACACTCGATGGTAAATTTGGTGTGACAAACGTAAGGATGATGTTCCGCGTTGGAACCAGCTGGCCATCTTTTTTGATCATAATGCGCTTAGCATGGGTGACTTTTTGTTCTTTTAATTCTTGGACTAATTCATCTTCTGTGACATTAATCAAATCCCACTCAGTGATGACCCCTTTGGAGGCATTTAGTGTCGCATGTGGGGTAACTTGCACGGGAATACCACCAAAGGCTGAGAGGTTCAGCAGAGTCTCTGATTGCTGACGACTCACACTTTCAATTAGTAAATCACCCGATCTAAGTCTTTTCACCATTTTAGGTGAACCTGATGTGTTTTCCAAACATTTCTGTATCAGAAACGGGGAGAGTGTACTCATGCATTTGTTTGACAAGGAGTGGAAGATAAGGAAAGATGGACATTCCTTTTGCTCTGTGTCAGTCCTCAGTCTTTTCGACTGTGATGTGTCATGGTCATTATCATTTGATTTAGGACATGAGCGCCGAGGCTCAATTGGAGGGAAATTGTCAAATTCCATGTTTGCTCCTTTTCGCCCCGGGGAGAGGAGCTTTCTTCTCCCAGGTTATCGGCCCCGCCACGTGGAGGCAGGAGCAGTGCCACCAGTGACCAAGCGGTTGTAAAGTTTAGTAGCTTGTTAGTAATTAATATATATACTCTGAAAAAAGAAAGGTAGTTTTCCTTTCTTGGTTCTTACTTTAACACTTGAAGCACAGAACCACTTTAGCTAAACAAAAGAGAAAACGACACTAGAAATAAAATTAAACTTTGTCGCTTAGAAATAGCACACTATATATCTCAGAGGAAATCGCTTGTCACTATCGCTTGGCAGTCAGGGCCATTCTGGAGCTGGATTTTTTTCTTATCAAGAGAGATTGATGTTTGAAATTTTGCCAAGTCTGCCTGAACAAATTTCCATTTCCTGCGGGGTTTGTTTGAAGGAGTCTTTGATATTAAAAAATTGCATATGATTGGAAAGTGATCACTACCCATAGGATCATTTGAAACATGCCACTCTATACTAGGGACCAGCACTGGAGAACAAATTGAGAGATCTATTGCTAAGGTGTGTCCAGTTGGGAGTTGTATGTGAGTGTGTGCACCAGTATTGAGTATGGTAAGGTTTTGCGACTCTAGAAAGCTTTCAATTAGTCGACCCCGTCTGTCTAGTTTAGGATTGCCCCATAAGGGGTTGTGCCCGTTAAAATCCCCTAATATAGAGGGGTGGAGGTATCTGTATGAAGAGATCTTCAAGGTCTTTTAAGAAATAAATATGGTTTGGTGGTAGGTAAATTGAGACAATTGTGACTGAAATACAGAGAGTTATATGAACTGCAACAGCTTCTATTTCAGTTTGAAGTGGAATATGTTTAGTTGGGATATTTGAATTTATTAGGATTGCTATACCACCATGGGCAGTATTTGTCCAATTATGATCTCTTCGATAAAGGCAATAATTCTTTATCGAAGGAGAAATTTGCGAGGTTAGGTAAGTTTCCTGAAGACAAAGAGCAATTGGAGAATACTGGTTAATTAAATCATGGATATCATCTCAGTTGCAACGAACGCCTCTGCAGTTCCATTGTAAAACACAGGCCATTATTTATGTTTAATTGATGGAGCTATATCTGACTGCTTTTTGAAGGTGACTGGCTTATTTCGTTCCAATTTTTATTTGACTTTTTTGAAAACTGGTCGACCAGTATCCATTTCTTCTTCAGAGTATATTTCTAAAATTGGTTCTTCATGTAAAGTTGTGCCATCTGTATCCATGATTCTGTCCTGGGTATTTTTCTTTGATTTTGGGTTTGTAATATCGGATGTATTAGCACATATCTGAGGAAGAGATGCAGCTGGTATTGTCAGAGGAGTGTTATTTGCCTGGTCTGAGAGTTTGGGTTGTTGTTTATGCACACTTGGTTGTTGCTCACAGAGGACAGTTCTAGCCCAATCAGAAATTGACTTGGTAATGGGAACTGTGACATCTGTTTGAGTGGAGACTGTTTGGTATGTTTTTATTACATTAGCATAGGTACTATTTTTGTTTATAGTAGGTGAAACTAGTTTTCTTGCTTGTTGGTAGCTGACTTTATTCTCGACCTTGTATTTTACTATTTTTTTTCAGTTTTCCATTTTTCACTAATTTGGAATATGCCGGGTGGTCAACTTGGCAGTTCACGCAAGTCATTTTTGCAGCAGAACAGTCACTCTGATTGTGATCTGAGGACCCACAATTTGGGCAGACAGGAACTCCCCTGCATACAGTTTGCGAATGGCCAAATTTTTGGCACTTAAAGCACCAGACTGGGTTCAGGATATAAGTTCTTACCTGACACCTAAGATTGTTGTTGTTGTTTTGGGTTTTTTGGCACAAGGGCCTCCTGGGCCATATTGTGCCTTTTCTTTATTAACTTATGACTGAGTTATTAATATAATTGTTGTCAGAGGCCATTATATACATTTATGCTCTTCAAGTATCTAAACAGTGCTTCAAAGTTTGCATTATTTCCCAGTATGTGTAGTAAATTTAAAGGTTCCAGCAGATTGGATGCAGAATAAAAAGTGGATTTCCGGTTACTTGAATACTTAGGGCATTCTATTAGAATATGTTTGATTGTTAGCTGAGTCTGACAGAATGAACATTGAGGTGGGTTTTCTTCCATAAGCAAGAACAAATGAGTTGTATATGAGTGTCCAATACGGAGTCTTGCCAAAATCACTTCTTCACGTCTGCTTTTCCTGAAACTAGAAGTCCAGAACTGAGGTTCTTTTTTAATCTGAAACAGTTTATTATTTACTTGTGTTTGCCATAGATTAGTCCATTGAAGCCTACATGCTGTTTTAATAGTGGATTTATAATCAATGTGTGGGACTTTCAGATGATAGAGTGATCTATTTGTAGGATGTTTAGCTGCATGATCTGCACTTTCATTACCTGGGATGCCGACATGCCCAGGTATCCAGCAGAAGGTAACCAACTGTTTGGATGTTTGATATTGGTATAATTGAGACCGTATCTGTTTCAGAATGGGATGTTGGGAAGAAGTAGTAGAAAGAATGGCAGTGACGGCACTTAAGGAGTCAACACCTAAGGTAACCAGCTTTTATGGTGGTAGGCAGGTTCGGTGTTTTAAATGTGAGTATCACTGTCCGAGTAGGGACAGGCTCTGCATCTCTTTTGATGACGATTCTTTTGGTGTGTACCACATTTTGATCTTGTAGTTCCTGAACAAGTTCATCCTCCGATACGTTTAAAAGCTCCCACTCCGATATTACCCCTTTAAAGGTGTTTAAGGTGGCACGTGGGGTAACCTTCGTGGGAATTCCACCAAAGGTAGATACGTTTAACAGTCTCTCAGCGTGTCTACGTTTGGTCATTTCAATTAATAAGTCTCCGGATCTCAATCGCCTAACCATTTTTGGAGGGCCAGCCACATTTTCGAGACATTTTTTTTATCAAAAACGGGGAAAGCTTACTCAATGGTTGGTCTGTGGAGGAGTGCAGAATTAAAAAAAGAGGTACAGTATTATCCGTTCCTTCTTTTTTTTGTCGTTTAGCATGGTTTCATTTGCTTTGATCTGTAACCGTAATTAATTACATAAACCCATATTTATATCTGTAAATTGCATGTTCTCTGGTCAATTTGCCTGTTTTGTTGGATGAACAATCCAGTTTCTGGGATAAAAACCTTGTTATCTATGCCCAAGACCAACTAACTCAGCCATGGAGTGCAAAAAAAGCCCATTAAAGTTCCTCGCGTAATCGATTGGATTTGAACCCAGGCCTTTTCCACCCAGTGTGGGGAGAATGGGATGATACCACTGTGCTACCCACACAGACCCCTCATAAGAGACAAGAAAAAGGACTGCTGGAGGTACTTGGTGGGAAGTACTGGAAATAATAACCCTTGGGGAGTTGTTTCTGGTTGGTGGTTTCGACCAATAGGTTGCCCGATTTCACTCTTCTTACCATTTTTTGTGATCCGGCTACACTTTCTAAACATTTTTGTATATAAAAAAGAGACAGGATAATTTTTCCTTCCGGGTTTCCGGACCCCCAATGGGGGAGGCAGCAGCAGTGCCACGAGGTGACCAAGCAGCTGTTAGTTGTGTTAATGAGAGAAGAAAATGAAACAGAAAGGTGACTTTCCTTTTCTGGGTCTTTGCCTACTTCCTGTAGTGTGAAAGAGCTACTCTAATAGAAAATGAGGAAAACAGTACTTAGAACAAAAAAGAATCTATACTGGCAAAAGCCCTTTAGAAGGATTGCTTTAAATAACGCAATGAAATCGATTGATCATAGAATTTTTGGAACCTGGGGCCTGTGAATAGTGAATACATTACGAGAAATGCTGACATATCTGTCATTGGTTTTTCCATCCGTAGCCTTTTCAAACGATTTGAGTCATGCTCTGAGACACTGTTTCAAGGCAGGAGCCTGTGGGCTCTAGGGTGGATATGTGTCGCAATCCATCGCTGGTCCTTTTAGCCCTGAAAGAGGGAATTACTTCTCAAAGGTTATCGGCCCCACCACGTGAAGGTAAAAGCAGTGCCAACCAGTGACCAAGAAATCAGAAGAGGAGAGCAGTACATTACTAGTGGAGGCAGCAGTAATGATGCAAGCAGAGTTAGCAGTTAGTTGCTAGTGGTGAAGCAGCAACATTGCTCAGCGAGGGAAGCAGTGACACTGCAAATGGTCGGCAGTAATGTTGCAAGCGGTGGACGGTTTATGATTGGTTGGTTGGTTCTTGGGATTTCTTGGCACATTAGCAACTAAGGCTATAATGCGCCACAACCAGGTGATATATAAAAATTTTTGTTTCACTGACTTAATTACTTAGGTCACCATGTCAAAATATAAAATAACAAAGGTATAAAATGCAAAAAGATAAATCAATAAAGAAATAACAATAACAAGTAAATATTAAATACAAGTAAAAACCTTTATTGATTTATAAAAGCTAAAAATAGCAGACACATGGTCATTGTCAGATAAAATCTGACTGAGTGTATATGGCTCAGTCAGATGATTAAAAGCTGTAAAACGGATATTACTAAAATCTGGACAATCAATTAAAATGTGTCTGATAGTTACAATTGTGCCACAGGACACACATAGGAGGGTCATCAGCATTCAGCAAAAACGAATGTGTCCTATGCGGGTACGGGCAAGAACAACTTCCTCCTTACGATTCCTGCGCAGTCTAGACTGCCACGGTTCAATTACAGGCTTTATACAATATAATTTATTCGCAGTCTGTCGATTCCACAAATCCTGCCATTGGGAGTGTATCTTAATTTGCATTACTTGCCTGTAGTCTCTATAAGGGACTGACAGGCAGCGATTATTATTCGGAATTGCTGATTTGGCTGCGGTGTCAGCCAAATCATTTCCCCTAATCCCAAAGTGGCTAGGAATCCAGCAGAACCGGATATCATATTCACGTTCACGCAGGAAGTGAATCTTTTGCTGAATGCTGGACAGAACTGGATGAGAATTATATCTCACAGATATTATAGCCTTTAACACACTGAGGGAGTCGGAATATAAAATGAACCGTTTGTATTGGCATTCACTAATTTGATCCAAGGCTAACTCTATAGCGTGCAGCTCTGCAGTAAATATGCTGCATTCAGAGGGAATCTGCTCCGATGTAGTGGTGTCTGTAAAGACAGCAGCAGATCCCACATATGATTCCGACTTCGAACCGTCTGTGTAAACTGGCACGAAGTCAGAATGTTCAGCTCGGTGTGCTGAATAAAGCTGCAGGTAGATATATGATGGAGTGTCCGACTTTCCCCAATTTCAAAGGGACAAATCACATGCCAGGGTGGAAGGGGTTGCTTCGGTGTTTGGGCAACCTTGTCTACCTTGATATTAAGTTCTATGAGTAGCTCTTGGAGACGAATACCAAAAGGACGATTGGTAGTCTTACGGGCGTTGTACAAATTTTCCCATCGTGGCTCAAAAACGAATGGCCATGTAGGACGGTCTGGCAGGGATTTCAGTTTTAGAGCGTACGTTAGAGACAACTGCTTACGTCGAAGTGATAACGGTGATTTGTTTGTTTCGACGTATAAACTCTGGACAGGAGATGTTCGAAATGCTCCAGTAGCGATACGGAGAGCCTGAGGATGGACAGGGTCCAGCCATCGAAGGGCACTGTCTCTGGCTGAAGAATATACCTGGGACCCATAATCTAATTTGTATCGCACAAGTGCACGGTAAAGCCGTTGAAGGGTGCATCGGTCTGCACCCCAAGATGTAGAGGAGAGCGAGTGGAGAATATTAAGGCTTCTTGTGCACTTTGTACGGAGTTGACGGATATGATCCAGAAAGGTCAGTTTTTTATCGAATATGAGTCCCAAGAATTTTGTGTTCGCTGCTACTGGAATAGCATTTTGTCCGAGCCTTAATTCAGGTTCAGGATGAAGATTACGCTTACGACAAAAGTGTACGCAAATGGTCTTTTTCAGCGAGAACCTGAAGCCATTACCAAGTGCCCAGGAGTTGAGTCGATCAATGGCTTCCTGCAGGTGTCTTTCAATAACCCTCATGTTGCATGACTGACAAAATATGCTAAAGTCATCAACATAGAGGGCACTGTTTACAGTTGGAAGAAGTTGTTCTGTGATGGAATTTATTTTGATGGCGAAAAGCGTGACACTTAATACTGATCCGTGTGGTACTCCCTCCTCTTGACTGAAGGAACGAGAGAGTTAGGATTCCACACGAACTTGGAAAGATCAATTGGCTAAAAAGTTTTGAATAAAAAAGGGGAGATGCTCTCTAAAGACTAGGCTATGCAAATCTTTTAAGATGCCAAATCTCCAAGTTGTGTCATATGCTTTCTCCATGTCAAAGAACACTGACACCAAGTGTTCGCGTTTTAGGAAAGCATCCCGGTTGGAGGTTTCCAGTCTAATAAGATGGTCCAAAGTGGACCGGTTCCTTCGGAAGCTGCACTGGATGTTGGAGAGAAGGTCATTTGATTCTAAGTACCACATTAAACAAGAATTAACCATTCTCTCCAGGATTTTGCACAGACAGCTAGTCAGAGCAATAGGACGATAATCGGTAGTGACTTTTGGATCCTTTCCTGGCTTAGCAAAGGCAAGAACGATTGCCTTGCACCAGGAATCCGGAAACTGCCCTTCAATAAAGATTCTGTTATATAGAAAGAGCAGATAATCCATAGATTTTGGTGAAAGATGTTTAATCATTTCATAATGGATGCCATCTGGTCCAACGGCACTTGCTTTGGAAAGAGTGAGGGCTGTTTTCAGTTCCTGCATAGCGATTTTGGTTTTGGTTTTTTTTTTAGCAGCATTAGCAACTAAGGCCATATTGCTCCGGGATATGCGGTGGTCATTCCCTGACCTTTCCGCATCCTCCTTATTTGGTGGGAACGGGCTCAAACCCCGGTCTAATCAAGAAGCGTGTGCTACGCACTGCTGCTCCTTCCCACCAGGCCTGCATAGTGAATGCCCCGTTGTAGGGATAGACACTCTTAGACTTAAAATTAAGTGCCTGTTTTTCGAGTTTATGTTTCAGGACCAGGAACTCTGGGGAATACGAAGATGTTGCAGAGATGTTAGAGAATGTTTCCCCAAGAGAACTGGCTATTGCAGTTGGATCTGCAATAGTGCATGCATTATAATCTAGGATTGAAGAAGGGTGGGATGTATATTTTCCCTTCATTTTCCGGATTTTATCCCAGACTACCTTAGAGTTCGTAGACTGATTAATAGATGATGTAAAATGGATCCACAATTCCTTTTGACTCTGATGGCGGATATAGCGTGCTTTGGCTCGTGCGCGTTTAAAGGCTATAAGGTTGGTCGTGGTAGGATATCGGCGGAATATCCCCCACGCTTTGTTTTGAGCCTTTTTTGCTGCTGGGCATTCTGAATTCCACCAAGGTTTGGGAAATGGTGGAAACCGGGCAGATGTTTTTGGAACAGCATTCGCAGCTGTTTGGACGATAATTTCTGTGATGTACGTTACGGCATCATTCATAGGCTCCTGACTGACGGTACTGAGGTCAAAATTTGCCTGATGTTGGGAGGCAGTCCAGTCAGCCTGATCAATCTTCCAACGTGGTAACCTGAAAGGAAGACATGGTCTCCCACTGTGTAACGAGATTATCACAGGGAAGTGATCGCTTGCGTATGGGTTCTCCTCCACTTCCCAGGTGAGTGAAGGGAGTAGAGAAGGGGAGCAGATAGAGATCAATGGCAGAAAAGGTACTGGTAGGCATGTGGAAGAAGGTGTTTGTTCCAGTATTTAGAAGGGAAAGGTCATTGTCATTTAGCATACGCTCTAGGACTCGTCCCCTTCCATCGATGTTGGCACTACCCCACAGGGTGTTATGTCCATTAAAATCCCCGAGAAGTAAAAAAGGGGGAAGCAACTGGGTTACAAGATCATCAAGGTCTTCCTGGGAGATGTCAGTCCCAGGTGGCAAATAAATACAGCAGATGGTAAATAAAAATCATACTATAAGGCGAACTGAAACAGCCTCTATGCTGGTTGTAAGTAGCAAGGGCTGAACTGGGGTCTGGTTGCCTACAAGGATAGCCACTCCTCCATGAGCAGGACCATCCGCAATTCTATCCTTACGAAAAAGTGCGATTTTATGCATGGTGGGATAATCATTTGCCTTTAGATAAGTCTGCTGGAAGCAAAAGCAAACGGGCGCGTGCTGTTGCGGGAGGGCCTTGATGTCATCAGTATTTCGCCGGAATTCACAACAATTCCATTGTAGGAATTTAGCCATTATTTTGGCTTGGCGAGTCCATCAGGCGGCTTCCGAGGTGCTGACGGCTTACTTTTGTCAGTCTTGGATTTATCTTTTTTGGGGAAGAATGGACGCTGTCCCGTGTCCATTTCTTCCTCCGCAAAGAGTTCCAAGACTGATTCGTCCGCTACCTCCTTATTCTCTACGTCGATTGTTTCTGGTATAACGGTGACTCTTCTGAACGTTTTTGCTCTTTTTTACCACTTGGTTTTGGTAGTGGTGGAGCACTAGGAGGTACGGATATAGGAGTGGCAGCTGATTGTGTTTTTTTGGTGGGATTTTGTGAACTCAATAAATAGCGTTCAATCGGAGTGAATGACTCTTTCGGTGGTATAGTCATCTCAGTTTGTGTACCGATAGTGCACTTTGCAGAAACCTTCTGAGCATATGAAGGTTTCCCGCTATTTATTGGTTGGATACGTTTTCTGGCCTCTGGGTAGGAGATATTCAGCTCTGTTTTAAGTTTTTTGATTTCTTTTTCATCCTTCCACCGCTGGCATGCTCGAGAGTAGGCGGGGTGCTCTCCTTGGCAATTAATACAGATCAGTTTTGAAGCTGAACATTCCTTGCTCTCGTGGTCTTTAACACCACATCAAGCACACAGGCAGGGTTACCACGACAAGATGTTTGTGAGTGGCCGTATTTTTGTCATCTAAAACACCTCAGTGGGTTTGGGATGTAAATCCTCACTGGGCAGTTTAGATAGCCTGCCTTGATGGAACTTGGAGGCCGTGGGGTATTGAACGTGAGGATAAGAACTCGTGTAGGGACGAGATTCCCATCCTTTCGAATCGATATTCTTTTGACAGCTGTCACTGCTTGGTCTTTCAATTCAGAGCAGATCTCTTCTTCAGAAACATGGAGAAGGTCCCACTCTGATATAACACCACGTGAAGAATTCAGAGTTTTGTGGGGGTTTACGGTGATAGGTATTCCCCCTAGGGATGTAGAGTTCAAGAATTTTTCAGCTTGTTTTGTGCTGGAAGCTTCAACCAAAAGGTCGCCAGAACGCAGTCGTTTAACAGATTTTGGTGAACCTGCCAACCCTTCTAATGCTTTCTGGATAAAGAAGGGTGACATGTTTCCAATTGACTGCTCTCCGATGGAATGGAGAATGAGGAAAAGCGGTTGTTGTTGTTGTTTTGAGTTTTTTGGCACAAGGGCCTCCTGGGCCATATTGTGCCTTTTCATAATTAACTTATGACTGAGTTATTAATATAATTGTTGTCAGAGGCCATTATATACATTTATGCTCTTCAAGTATCTAAACAATGCTTCAAAATTAGCATTATTTCCAAGTATGTGTAGTAGATTTAAAGGTTCCAGCAGATTGGATGCAGAATAAAAACTGGATTTCCGGTTACTTGAATAATTAGGGCATTCTATTAGAATATGTTTGATTGTTAGCTGAGTCTGACAGAATGCACATTGAGGTGGGTTTTCTCCCATAAGCAAGAACAAATGAGTTGTATATGAGTGTCCAAAACGGAGTCTTGCCAAAATCAATTAGCATTAGCATTAGTAGAGGCATATGATGCAAGAAAGCAAGCTTATTCAGCATCAGCCAAAAAAAAAAAAAAAAACCCTCTCCCATTTCACCCCTCCGTTCGTTCGAAATACCTGTCCAGTTGAGCTTTAAATTTGTTTAGGCTATCAACTTCAACAACAAGTGATGGAAGTCGGTTCCACCAACCAACCACCCGCTGGCCAAAGGCAAATTTCCGCACATCTATTCGACATCCGTCCTTCCTCAATTTGAATTTATGCCCTCTCAGGTGATTATTCTGAGAAAGATGAAGAATCCCATTGGCATTGAGCATGCTCAAACCATTCAAAGCCTTATACACCTCTATCAGATCACCTCGCCGGTGCCTAGTCTCCAGACTCTGTAATTTGCAAAACTTAAGCCTTTCTTCGTAAGAGCAACCCTTTGTTCCATTTACTAATCTTGTTGCCCTTCTCTGTACCCGTTCCAGCAGCTCTACATCCTTCTTGAAATGAGGCCTCCAGACCTGTATACAGTACTCAAGATGTGGCCTAACCATTGCCTTATACAAGGGAATAATCACCTCCTTATCCCTGCTAGAAAAATTCCTGTATATCATTGACAAGACACCATGAGCTGCTCTTGCAGCTCGTCTGCACTGCTCAGAGAACTTCATATCTGCCTGCACAATTACCCCCAGGTCCTTTTCATTCTCCACCACTGTCAGTGTAGTACCGCAGAGTTGATACATTGCTCTGGGGTTACTGTTACCCATATGTAGTACTTTACATTTGTCAATGTTAAACTTCATTTGCCACCTCTCAGCCCATCTGTTCAACCTTTCCAGATCCTGTTGCAGCAGCATAGCATCAGTAGTGTCCTTAACGACCCTGCCAACCTTTGTATCATCTGCAAACTTAGACATTAAACTTGATATCCCATCATCAATATCATTCATAAACACCGAAAACAACAATGGACCCAACACTGAACCTTGAGGAACTCCACTAATAACATTAGTCCACGTTGAGCAGTGTCCATTGATTACCACTCTCTGTCTTCTGCCACTCAACCATCCCCTTATCCATAGCAGCAATTTGCCTCCAATGCCACACTGCTCCAATTTGTGCAGCAGTCTTCCATGTGCAACAGTATCAAAAGCCTTTCTAAGATCCAAATATATAATATCAAAGTTATTCCCTGCATCCAGTTCTTTTGTGACTACATCATAGTATCCAATCAAATTGGTCAGGCAAGACCTGCCCTTAACAAAACCATGCTGCGTCTGAGCTATAACTAAATTCTTGTCTAGATGATCCTGCAGTGCTTCTTTAACCAGTGCCTCCATTAATTTACCTGGAACAGAAGTTAAACTAACAGGTCTATAATTACTTGTGTCAGCCTTTGATCCTCCTTTGTGAATTGGGGTTACATTTGCACATCTCCAGTCTATGGGTACCTCCCCTGAGTCCAAAGAAGCTCTCATAATTATGGCTAGGGGTTTGCATACTTCCTTTGCTGCCTCCTTTAATATAACTGGATAGATCCCATCCACCCCAGGTGCCTTTTTTATGTTTATCCTCCACAATCTCTCCTCCACTTTCCTCTCAGTTATTACAAAATCATCCAGCTCACTGCCAATGTTTACTTTACCTACATCATTCTCCTTCCTGAATAACTCCTCATGCGTGAATGTAGATGCAAAATACTCGTTTAGATTGTTAGCCACCTGAGCAGGATCCTCAACTGTTGAACCATCAATATCCAGTGGACCAATCTGATTCATCCCTTTCCTTCTCGAGTTCAAGTATGTAAAGAACTCCTTTCTGTTTTTCTTTGCATCCTTTGCCAAGGATTTTTCGTAGTCTGCCTTTGCCTGCCTAATCTCCTTTGTGACTTGGTTACAGACCAACTTATATCTATCATAGGCTTCCATGTCACCCATTAATTTGTATGTATCCCATGCATTTTTCTTCTCTGCCACATGTCTCACTAGTCCATCTGACAACCATTTAGGCCTAAACCTTGAACAATATTTCTTAGTTGGTATGTAAAGCCTGGTAGCCACCAAGATTAGTTCCTTGAATGCTTCCCATTTTGAGTTTGCTGTTGGTAACATCATCAGTTGGTCCCACTGTATAGAATTTAAATACTGTCTCAGACCATCATAGTCGCCTTTACGAAAACAAAAATCCTTCCCTTTACCTCTGATGGTAGTTACCTCCTTGAGTAAATCCCACTTCAACACACTGTGATCACTGCCACCTAGTGGTTCATTTATCTGCAGGTTCTTAATGCATGAAGAATCACTACTGATAATCAGATCAAGAGTATTGCTCCCTCTTGTTGCCTCACGAACATGCTGATGTAGAAAACAATCATCCAATAAATCCACAAAAGCCTTGCTAGTGTGCGAGTGACCAACCCACAAATTCCAGTCAATATCTGGGAAATTAAAATCCCCCATTATAAGACTCTCTGATTTACTGGCCCATTCTATTTCCCTGTACAATATATTATTATACTCATCAGAGTCATTAGGCCTATAGCACACTCCTACTCTCAATTTTGATTTCCCTATTCTTCACGTCTGCTTTTCCTGAAACTAGAAGTCCACAACTGAGGTTCTTTTTTAATCTGAAACAGTTTATTATTCACTTGTGTTTGCCACAGATTAGTCCATTGAAGCCTACATGCTGTTTTAACAGTGGATTTATAATCAAAATGTGGGACTTTCAAATGATAGAATGATCCATTGGTAGGATGTTTAGCAGCATGATCTGCACTTTCATTGCCTGGGATGCCGACATGCCCAGGGATCCAGCAGAAGGTAACCAACTGTTTGGATGTTTGATATTGGTATATTTGAGAGACCGTATCTGTTTCAGAATGGGGTGTTGGGAAAAAGTAGTAGATTGAATGCTAGTGACGGCACTTAAGGAGTCAGTGTATATAAGGGCTTTTTTGATTTGCTGTTTGGTTATGTTTTCTAGTTCTGCGGTATAGGTACTGCATTCTGAAAGAAGAGACACAGCTATTGAAAAAGCAGAAGAAATTGCTGCAGCACCTACAGCTTCATCTGTTTTGGAGCCGTCTGTATATATATGAAATTTCTCTGTTTTCTAAGGAGTGGGCTTTATGCAGCTGCTGGAAGTTGTTGTTTGGCAGGGAGCCTTTTCTCCATCTCAGAAAGAAATTATCACAGCGATGTGAGTAATGAGACCAGGGATGTTCAGGAGGAGCTACGTCTTCAATGATATGCTGGAAGTTAATATTCCAACTGAGCATCAGTTCTTGCAATCTAATACCCGCAGGGCGGTTTTCATTAGGTTTATTACGATATAGCATTTCATACTGAGGGTCAAACAGGTATTCCCAGCAAGGATGAGATGGAATACTTTTTATTTTTGCAGCATAGCTACATAGTAAGGGTTTTCGTCTAAGGTGTAATAGCGGTTCATTTGCATCAATATAGAGGCTGTGGACTGGAGAAGTTCTGAAGGCTCCTGTGGCTATCCTTAGGGCACTATGTTGAACAGTATTTAGACATAACAAGAAATTGTTTCTTGCAGAGTCATAGACAGGTGACCCGTAATCTAAGCGGGACCGGATAAAACTTTTATGAAGATGTGTGAGGGAGTGTCTATCAGCACCCCAGGAGGTAGCTGACACAGCTCTTAAGATGTTTAATTTCTTTTGACAGGCCGTTCTAAGGTAGGCTATGTGATTGGAAAAATTAAGTTTACTGTCTAGATATAAACCCAATAAACGAAAATTGTTGGTAAGAGGAATCCGATTGTTCTTTTGTTGTTGTTGTTCTGGAGGTTTAATGGCACATAAGCTGCTAAGGCTATAATGTGCCTATTCACTTATTATATTAAAACATGAGTTTTCCCTAAATCAAAAGAAAATCTGAAATCAGAAATAATTGAAAAGCCCAGTTTGCCTGAGAAAGTCAAAAAATTCAGAAATATTTGCCTTATCACCAATGAGATTTTCAAGAGTTACTGGTTTATGGAGATTAACCAGTGAGATCAAGGATGAAGTTCTGGCTTGTTTATAATAGGGGCAGCCAATAAGAATATGTTTTACAGTCAAATTATTAGAACAATGTGTACATTGTGGTGGATCATCTCCTGTGAGTAAATGAAGGTGGGTCAGATGGGTATGCCCTATTCTTGCCCTTGAAAGGACTACTTCTTCTTGTCTCGATGTACGGATACTGGAGCGCCAGATTTTTGGATCATGTTTAAACTGAAAGAGTTTATTATTAGTCTGAGAGTGCCAGAGTGCTGTCCATTGTGATAGGCAAGCAGAATGAACAGTTAGTGCATAATCTGATGCTGGAACATGGATATTGGTTAAATCTAAGGTAGTTGGATTTTTTGCAGCTTTATCGGCCAGTTCATTGCCTAAAATACCAGAATGGGATGGAATCCAGCAAAAAGTGACCAGTTGGTTGCGTTCTTTAATTTGCAGTAATAAGCTTCTGATTTCATTAAGAATAGGGTGGACTTTATCTGAGGAATTACATAACGACGTGATTGAGCTGAGTGAATCAGTGTAAATAACTGATTTTAAGGAACTGTCAGAGCAGAGATTTTCTAAAGCTAGTTTAATTGCATATAATTCAGCAGAAAATATACTAAAATCTGATGGAAGGGAAACTGATAGAGTTGTATTCGGAAACACTGCAGCTGCTCCAACATTTGAATTAGATTTAGAGCCATCTGTATATGTTTTGTTTGTTTGTTTGTTATTTGGTTTTTAGGAGCATTAGCAACTAAGGCCATATTGCTCCGGGATATGCGGTGGTCATTTCCTGACCTTTCCGCATCCTCCGTATTTGGTGGTGACGGGCTCGAACTCCGGTCTAATCAAGAAGCGTGTGCAACGCACTGCTGCTCCTTCCCACCTGGCTACGGAGGCGCCTGCCATCTGTATAGATTGGGGAGAAATCAGTATATCTTTGAGTGTGAACTGCATGAATTTGTTTGACCTTTGATGCTTGCAAAGTATTCTTTCTCCATTGACAGAGAAAAGTGTCACAGGTTGGAAGAGGAGGAGGAGTCCATGGTGGCTGAGTACATGTGGCTACTTGTTGAACGGAATGGACGGAAATATTCCAAACTTGCTCCAATTCAAGAAGGTGAAGACCAGCTGGCTTTACTATGCTAGGTTTGTTTCTGTATAGGATTTCTAACGGTGGGTTGAAAAGGTATGACTGAACGGGATGAGAGGCACAACTTTGTATCTTTACAGCATATTTGAGTAACAGTGTTTTCCTGCGTAAGGTTAGTGGGGGCTCGTGAGCATCAATGTAGAGACTATGTGCTGGCGACGTTCTGAATGCACCAATTGCAATTCTCAAAGCACTGTGCTGAATTGGATCAAGCCAGCGTAATACACTCTTTCTGGCAGAATCATAGATTGGAGCACCATAATCGAGACGGGATCTGATTAATGCCCTGTATAAACGAAGAAGCGAGGTACGATCTGCACCCCACGTTTGGGCAGATAAAGCTCTGAGTATGTTTAACTTTTTTAGACATGAAGTCCGTACATTTTTAATATGATCTAGGAAATTTAACTTGTTGTCAAGGATTAATCCAAGAAATCTGATGTTACTGGTAACCGGGATAAATATGTTAGAAATTTGAAGTTCAGGATCTGGATGAAGTTTGCGTTGTCTACAGAAGTGGATGGCAACTGTTTTCTGCTGCGAGAGCCGATAGCCGTTCAGGCTCGCCCATTGTTGAATTTTATTAAGTGATATCTGAAGCTGTCTTTCAATAGACCTCATGTTTTGAGAATGACAGGAGATGGAAAGGTCATCTGCATAAAGGTAAGTCTCAACTGTATTTGGAAGCTGCTTAGTGATAGAATCTATTCTCAGAGCAAAAAGAGTGGCACTCAGTACTGATCCCTGTGGAACACCTTCTTCCTGGATGAAAGTTGTGGAAAGGGCATGTTGGTATCGAACTTGAAATGATCTAGTATGTAAGAAGTTCTGAATAAATATAGGAAGGTTGCCTCGTAGTCCGAGAAGGTAAAGATCACTAAGTATACCATACCGCCAGGTGGTATCAAAAGCCTTCTCTATGTCTATTGAAACCATTACTAGATGTTCATGTTTGACAAAAGCATTACGGATGGCAAATTCAGCCTTGACCATAAGATCTAGGCATGACCTGTTTTGACGAAAGCCATATTGACTATGGCTCATTAGCTGTTCCGACTCTATGATCCAGACGAGTCTTCTGTGGATAATTTTCTCAAGAATTTTGCTGAGGCAGCTTGAGAGAGATATGGGTCTATAGCTATTCGGGTTGGATGGATCTTTTCCAGGTGTCAGGAATGCCAAAACTGTAGAGTGATGCCAAGAAGCTGGAAAAACATTTTCTAAAAATATGCGATTGTAAAAGACCAGGAGGCAGCGCAAAGCTTTGTCATCAAGATGTTGTAGCATGACATAATAAATCCCATCTGGCCCGGCAGCACCATTGCGGGCGGTTTTAATGACATGTAAAAGTTCAGAATATTGCAGAGGTTTGTTATATGGGAGAATACGAGCAGTTTGAAAATGAATAGCATGCTTTTCTTCAGTGTTTTTAATTCTTTGGAATGAGGTAGGATAGGCTGTTGCTGCTGAGATTTCGGCAAAAGTATTTCCCAAAGCATTAGCTATATCTGCTGGATTAGAGAGATCTTTCCCATTCCAAGAGAGGATTGGAGAAGGTATGGTAGGAAACTTACCAGACAGCTGTCTAATTTTTTTCCATATTATTTTGGAATCAGTATTTCTGTGAAAACTGGAGGCAAAACGGGTCCAAGGTTCTTTCTTTGCTTGCTTTTGCCCTTAATTTCTTATAGTTAATGAGATTTACTGTGCTCGGACATTGCCGAAACAAATTCCAGGCTTTATTTTTTGCTCTCTTTGCTGTGGTGCATTTGTCATTCCACCAGTAATTATGATGCTTTCGGCCCGGGGGATTTGATAGTGGTATTGTGTTTTTAGCCACATTTAGAAGATGCGACGTGATGTACTCTGTGGCATCATCAATATGTTCGAGGCGGATTTTTTTCTCATCAAGGTCGATTGATGATTGAAATTTTGCCCAGTCTGCTCGGACAAATTTCCACTTTCTGCACGGTTGAATTGAAGGAGTCTTTGCTATCAGAAAGTTGCATACTATTGGGAAGTGGTCACTGCCCATGGGATCATTTATTACATACCACTCTATGGTTGGGACTAGTACTGGTGAACGAATTGAGAGATCTATTGCTGAAGTGTGTCCTGCTGGGAGCTGTACGTGTCGGTGCACCAGTATTGAGTATACTGAAATTTAGTGCCTCTAAAAAGCTTTCAATTAGTCGGCCACGTCTATCCAATTTGGGAGAGCCCCATAATGGGTGGTGCCCGTTAAAGTCCCCTAATATACAGAGAGGTGGAGGTATCTGTATAAAGAGGTCTTCAAGATCTTTTAAAGAGTAAGTACGGTTTGGTGGTAGGTAGATTGAGATAAGTGTTATTGCACTATGGAGAGTTATGCGAACAGCAACAGCTTCTATTTCAGTTTGGAGTGGGATATGTCTAGTTGGGATCTTCGAGTTTACTAGAATTGCTACACCACCATGGGCAGCATTAGCGGTATTTCGATCTCTTCGATAAAGGCAATAGTTCTTTATCGAAGGACAAATTTGTGAGGTCAGGTAAGTTTCCTGTAGAGAGAAAGCAACTGGAGAATATCGGTTAATTAGGTATTTAATATCGTCAGTGTTGCAACGAAAACCTCTGCAATTCCATTGTAAGATACTCTGGTTCATTTAGGTTTAGTTGAGGATGATTCATCAGACTGTTTTTTGTTTGAGCACTTTTTCCGGTCTTTTTTTGGAAAGCTGGGGCGCCCAGTATCCATAGTGTCATTTGCATGAAGTTCTAGTATGGGTTCTTCAAGATCTGAGTGTACATCTACTTCCATACTATTGGCGGATGATTCAGGTTTCTTGTTGTCTTTGGTAGTTTTTAATTTTTCTTTATCATGCGAGGCTGTCCGAGTATCAGTTGGGATGCTGATTGGAGTGTTGGTCGACTCACTGGTTTTAGTTTGATGTGTGTCTTTTCCTGAATTAGATAATGTATTTTTAACCCAATTAGCCATAGATGTGCTGGGGGGTATTGATACATCTGTTTGTCCTGCTGTTGTAATAAAGCTTCGAGTGTGAGATGCATATGAACGACTGGGCATGGTCAACATAACCTGTCTGCGTGCCTCAGGGTATGTGACTTTGTGTTCAATTTTATATTTTTGAATTTTCTTCCCTGTTTTCCACATTTCACAGGATTTTGAAAATGCTGGGTGACTTTCTTTGCAGTTGGGGCAAATGGGACTTGAGGCTGAACAGTCTGCTTGTGTATGTTCCTTGGAACCACAAATAGGACAAATAGCTTCTCCTCTGCATGCTTGTTGGGAATGTCCATATTTTTGGCATTTAAAACAACGAATGGGATTAGGAATATAAGCCCGAATTCGGCAGTTTAAATAGCCAGCTTTTACTGAGGATGGCAAATCTGGGGTACTGAAGGTTAAAATGATTGACCTAGTTGGGACGAGATTTCCATCTTTTTTAGTCATTATGCGTTTGGCGTTGGTTACTTTTTGATTACTCAGTTCTTGAACTAATTCCTCTTCTGATATTGTAAGTAGGTCCCATTCGGTTATAACGCCTTTTGAGGAATTTAAGGTGTTGTGTGGAGTAATAGTTACTGGCAGGCCACCGAATGTCGTTGTTTTGAGCAGCCACTCGGAATGTTTGGAGTTGGCTGTTTCAATTAATAGGTCTCCGGATTGCAGTCGTTTAACCATTTTTGGTGTTCCAGCAATCGATTCCAGAAATCTTTGGATGACGAATGGTGATAATTTTCTGACTGGTTGGTTGGAGAGAGAGTGTGTATGACCAGAAAGTTTGGCATTTCATTGCACTGCACTTCCCTTCGGAGCCTTTTTGGTTGATTCAGGTCTTCATCGTTTGGTTTATCTATCCTTGAGTTTGAAGGCTCTAGAGGTGGATAGTCACTTTTATCCATCGTTGCTCCTTTTAGCCCTGGGGGAAAACTTTTCCCCCAGATTTCCAGCCCCGCCACGGGGAGGCAGGAGCAGTGCCGCTCGGAGGCCAAGCGGTTGAAGTGTTAATTGATTAATAGAATAAGAAATATAGGAAAAAGAAAGGTGTGTTTCCTTTCTGTGTTCTAACTAGTGGTTTTCAAGTATAGAACTAGTTTTAAAGAAAAGCTGTTGATAGAAATGTAGGAACTTAAAAGGAAATAACTTCAATCACTTTACAAGAGCTCTCTATATATCGCAAAAATATCGCTTGGCCTCGAAATACGCTTGGCACCCGGGGCCGATTGTTCTTTAAATATATTTCAGGATCTGGATGTAGTTTTCGTATTTTACAGAAATGAATTGCTGTCGATTTATTTTCTGCTAATGAATAGCCATTCCGTTGCGCCCACAATTCTATTCTGGCTATGGACATTTGAAGTTGCCTTTCAATGGAAATCATGGTTTGTGACTGACAAGAGATAATCAGGTCATTGGCAAACATGTATGATTCAACTGTTTTTGGTATGTCTTGTGTTATATTTGTAATTCTTATTGTGAATAGTGTTGCACTCAGGATGGAACCCTGCGGTACACCCTCCTCTTGTTCAAATGATTTAGATATAGCGTTCCTCTATCTGACCTGAAAAGTTCTGTAGTATAGGAAATTTTGTATAAATTGGGGTAACTGCCCCCTCAGACCAAAGGAACGAAGATCCTGAAGGACACCATATCGCCAAGTGGTATCAAACGCTTTCTCAATATCAAGATTGACCATAACCAGATGTTGTCTCCTGATGAAAGCATGGCGGATATTTGTTTCTGCTTTAATCATCACATCTAAGGTTGAGTGGTTTTTCCGAAAACCATACTGATTTCGGTTTAGCAGATTGTTTGTTTCCAGAAGCCACGTTAACCGCCTGTGCACCATTTTTTCTAAGACTTTGCCTAAACAGCTAGTCAGCGATATCGGCCTGTAATTATTCGGTATGGTATGATCCTTACCTTGCTTCGGAAAGGCTAGTACAATTGAGTGACTCCATGAGTGCGGATAAGTATTTTCTAAATATATTCGATTGTAGAATCTCAATAGGGAACTTATTGCTTTATTATTTAACTTTTTTAACATTATATAGCATACTCCATCCGGGCCACAGTACTTGATGTTTTGTTTAGAGACTCAAAAAGTTCCTTTAACATGAATGGCTGATTGTACGGTTGAGATGCCTTAGTATAAAAATTTATTTTATGTTGTTCTGCAGATGGCTTAATTTTTTGGAAGGTTTGGCTGTATGTGGACACTGCTGATATACTGGCGAAAGACTCAGCTAATGCGTTTGCTATTTCTTTTGGATCAGACAATTCTTGCCCTGTCCAGTTCAGGATTGAGGCTGGAGACTGCACAAATTTACCGTTAAGTGCTTGAATTTTCTTCCAGATGAGTCTGCTGTCTGTATCCTTGTTTATGGTGGAAGCAAAACCTATCCAGGCATCTTTCTTTGCTTTTCTTCTTGTTTGGCAGAAATTGGCCTTGAGTCTTTTAAAGTTAATAAAATTAGCAGTTGTAGGAAATTTTCTAAACAGATTCCAAGCTCGATTTTTTGTCTGTTTAGCAAGTGTGCATTCCTGATTCCACCAGTAATGACTCTGTCTGCGTTTCCCAGGTAAAGATTTTGGTATTGCAGAATTTGCAGCTTGTAATATTTGATTCGTTATATGATCGTTGACACTAACTATGGGCTGAGACTGGACTATCTCATCATCAAACTGGATTAGGGAGCAAAATGTATGCCAGTTTGCCCTATAGAATTTCCGCGTGGATCGCTGCAATGGAGACAAGTTTACTTGTGTTTGAATATTGCAGATAATCGGTAAGTGATCACTGTTTAGCAGGTTATCAAGAACTGACCACCCCATATTGGCATAAATGGGGGGAGAGCAGATTGAAAGGTCTATTGCAGTCATGGATTCTGTAGTAAAATGGACATAGGTGGGTTCACCAGTGTTTAACAGAGTAAGGTTATGAGTATCAAGCAGCAATTCTATTATTTTACCCCTTTTTTCAATTTTTGGCGATCCCCATAGAGGATGATGAGCATTAAAGTCACCCAGTAAGCAGAAAGGAGATGGCAGCTGATCTACTAACTTTTCTAAATCATCTGAGGAGAAAGCAAAATTAGGAGGGAGATATATAGAGGCTATTGTAATGGTGATACCAATTTCAATGCACACTGCCACTACTTCAAAAGGAGTCTGAAGGGAAACATGCTTGGATGGAATGTTATTTCTGACCATGATAGCCATCCCTTCATGAGCTGGCGTGTCAATGCTCCTATCTTGTCTAAAGATGGTATAATTTTTGACGGAAGGACACACGTGAATTTAGAAGAGTTTCCTGTAAGGCTATGCCAGCTGGTTCATACCGATCAATTATATCCTGCAAATCATCTTTTGCATTCCGAAATCCTCTGCAATTCCAATGAAGGATTTTTTCCATTACGTGGTTTTTTGTGTTGTTTTCGACTCTGACTGTTTTTTAGTTGCAGCTTGCTTGTATCGATCAATTTTTGCTTTGTCTTTCCTAGGAAAGACGGGTCGGGTCACATCCATCTCATCACTTGCATGTAATTCTAAAATTGTATCTTCTGAATCGTGATGTTCGTCAATGTCCATTCCGGTGGTGGATGTTTGCGGTTTCTTGGTTTCTATTACTTTTGGTTTTGTTGTTGAGGAGGCCTCCGTTGGTATGGTAATTGGGGTATTATTGGACTGTTCACTTGTTTTTTGTGTAGGACACTGTTTTGAAATAGAAAGCAACGAACGTGCCCAGTTCGCAATTGATATATTTGGAGGAATCGATACTTCAGTTTGGATCCCTACAGACTGTGAAGATTGAGCTGCTGTGGCATATGTTTGCTTTGTCTCTGTTTTGATTATCTGTCTTCTTGCCTCTGAGTATGTCACTTTGTTCTCTACTTTATATTTTTGAATTTTTTTTCCTTGCTTCCATAATTCACATGTTTTTGAGAAAGCTGGGTGGTTACCCTTACAATTTGGGCAATGCGGAGTGGTAGTGGCACAATCAGATTGGTTATGGTCTTTTGACCCGCAGTTGGGACATATTGCCTCACCTCGACATGCAGTCTGGGAGTGTCCATATTTTTGGCATTTGTAGCACCTGATGGGATTCGGAATGTATGGTCGGACACGGCAATGCAGGTAGCCTGCTTTCACAGATGTTGGTAAGTTAGGAGTGCTAAAGGTAAGAATTATGCTTCTTGTTGGAACAAGTGTACCGTCTTTTCGGGTCAGGATTCTCCTTGCTTGGATGACTTTTTGGTCGTGTAATTCATGGACAATTTCCTCCTCTGGTACAAGTAATAAGTCCCATTCTGTTATTACTCCCTTTGAAGAGTTTAAGGTGGCATGGGGAGTAACTTTAATTTGGTGTCCTCCAAAAGTTGTGAGCTTTAATAGCTTTACAGAATGTTGAGGTTGAGTTGTTTCTATTAGAAGATCACCTGATTGAAGTCGCCTTACTGAGTTAGGTGAACCAGCAGCAGACTCAATGCATTTCTGCACTAGAAAAGGTGATAATTTGCTCAGAGGCTGCTCTGATAGAGAGTGCAAGATGAGGAAGGCTGGTATCTCCTCTTTAGGTGTTGTTTTCAACCTCTTTGGTTGAGAATAGTCATTTTCATTGTCATTTTTATTTGCTAGTCTTGAGCTCAATGGCTCTAAAGGTGGAAATGAACTGTTTTCCATCTTTGCTCCTTTCAGCCCTGGGAGAGTGGATTTCTTCTCCCAGGTTACCGGCCCCGCCACAGGGAGGCAGGAGCAGAGCCGCTAGAGTGACCAAGCGGTATAAGGGTTAGTACGTTAGTTTAAAGAGAAAAAAGAAAGGTGGATTTCCTTTCTTAAAACTTGCTTACAATTTGTAAGACTAAGTTATTAATTAAAGCGAATGTAAAAAACTTTTTTGAACTAAATAAGAACTTTGGCTCTGAGTAAACGCTCTATGAATCACTCTGAAATTTGCTTGATCACTATAACGCTTGGCACCCGGGGCCAGGAAAAGCAGTGTCACTGATGGTGGTCGTGTATCCTCAGTCCTGGCTCTTTTTGCAGAGGTGTTTTCTTTGTCATCGTCTCGATTAGGTAGGGGCCTTGTTGGGGCCCCAGAAGAATTTTTCAGCTTGTTTTGTGCTGGAAGCTTCAACCAAAAGGTTGCCAGAACGCAGTCGTTTAAGAGATTTTGGTGAACCTGCCAACCCTTCTAATCCTTTCTGGATAAAGAAGGGTAACATCTTTCCAATTGACTACTCTCCGATGGAATGGAGAATGAGGAAAAGCGGTGTCACTGATGGTGGTGGTGTATCCTCAGTCCTGGCTCTTTTTGCAGAGGTGTTTTCTTTGTCATCGTCTCGATTAGGTAGGGGCCCCAGAAGAAGAAGAATTTAAATTACTCATAGGAGTAAGATAAACATTTCAGATGTCCTAAGTACCTCACCCGCTACGGAGCCCTAAGAGGGGATGCCCACTCGTGAACTAGCAGGTACTGCGTACACGAATGGAACGCCAAGTTAGCTTAGAGGCACCATACCCACATTTCCAATAAGCCTTGATCCCGTCCCAGGACCAAAGGGAGGGAGGCTTATTGGAACGCAGTTGACCACAGCAGTAAGAACCGCCCGCCAATTGATCCCAGTCGGGCCGGTCCGGGACCACCCGTCTTGTTGAAGCAAGGGCCAAAGTGGTGTATTAAGGCTGGGCCCCTCAACCACCAGGATCCCCCTTTCCGAAATCCACGGGTCGCGGCACATGGCTGCACACGCCGGATTCCAAAAGATGTAACCCTGAAACCATGGTATGGGCATTAGATCCCAGTGATGCTAGTCTGGAAGTCCAGCAGCATCACTGGGAGGGGCCCTCACCACGTACAGGTGCCCACGTCGAGCGGGAGGGTTTATGAAAGCACTAGTAACCACCCCAGTAAAAGGGAAGATAAACACACTAGAAAGATCTTTTGGGAGCTATCGCTTGGCACTTGGGGCCTATATAAGCTTGCCTTGTTGCATCGTATGCCTCAACTAATGCTAAGCCATAAGCAACTAACAAATATATTATGACTTTTCCTATACAACTCTACATTGTTCTCCACCCTACTTTTAAAAGTTTCAAAGAAATAATATATGTTCCAAGTAATTTATCTTACTTTCCTTCTTCATCAGGAACGATAAAGCCTATGTTGCTTGGTCTAACAGTTGATCCTGCCCAGAAAAAGGTATCTGAAAAAGAACACAATACATTTACAATACAATACAACACAACTACAATTTCAATAAATGGAATAATCTAATGCATATTGCCAAACCTCTTCTTGCATACATGTCTATTCAGAAAATCATCTTTGAATTTTTCTTCTACGAAAATAAATCATTTATCATTTGAAAAGTAACAATCAGGAATGGAGTTTTTGACATTAACCACAATTTTTCAATATGAAATCAATTAATTGATTTAATTAAATTTATTAAAACTGTCTTGTGTTGTTATTACTTCAGGCATCCATAATCAAATCAAACCTAAGGAAGAGGTTGTGTTAACATTACTTGATTCTTTTGAAAGAAAAATTGAACAAAGCAATATATGAGGGGATATCAAAAATTTCGTACCCTTACCTAGAAATAATGGCTCTAGAAAGGTTGGTTGGGTTTTATTGGCGCATTAGCAACTAAGCCTAAGATGATCCAAAACCTGATCATAAAAAACGTAAATTTCCAGTGGTCCTAAAGAATCAGGTCACTAAGTCAAAATATAAAAGACAAATATCAATAAACAAGTAACAATAACAAGGTATTGTTATTGTTACTTGTTTATTGTTATTGTTTACTGTTACTTGCATTTCAAATAGATGTTTTAAATGCAAGAAAAAAGGTTTACTGATTTTAGGAAGCTAAAAATAGCAGACAAGTGGTCCGCCGGGCTGAATCTCTTTAAAAGTTACAGCTGACAGTTACAGGCTCCGCAAAAACGATAAGTGTTTGCCTTTTATTTACATGATTGTTATTTTATATTGTACTTAATACGTAGTCATATAGTTATAGTTACGCTGGTTATTTTTTATTTTTAATTTAGATAAAGAGTTTTTGTGGATTTTACTTACGATAGGTAAAACCGTTATTTCGTTCCATTTTTGTAGCCATTGTTTTTGGATATAGTGGTAGGGAATTCAAATTTTTTAATTGAGGTAGCTAGGTAGCTCTAACGCATAATTATATAGTAATACGCTTCACTGTTTCTATTTAATAGTTTCTATTCAAATACTATTGATATTTAATTTATTGATTTTATTAATTTAAACTACCATGCCCCAGACTAGAGCAGCAAAGCAACGGGCACAAAGTGGCAGGAGTGCTGTGAATCGGGGGAGAACTGAGGGGGGCAATTCTCCAACGCATCACAGCCTAAAAAAATGTGCAACTTGTGAAATGTTTGCCGAACTCTCTGGAACGGAACATGATATTGCCATGGGGGATGTCTTTGTGTGTGCGCGATGTAAGGAGTGTAAGGAAATCAGGCGACAACTCAGCGTTGTTATGGGCTTATATGAGAGTTTGAAGGACAGGGTGGATGCCCTCAAAAGATCTAAATTGAGGGGCCCATCAGGCTCTCAGCTGCCCACCTCAACGCCAGAGCTCACTCCTGGGCATCGGGCAACACGGCGGCAATCTCCAAAGCAGAATGCGCTGGTCCCAAAGGAACTAGTTATTGTTGGTGACTCTATTGTCAGGGAGACGAGGAATATATTTTGTAAAAAGGATAGGTGGAACAGGACCAGGGTATGTCTGCCAGGAGCAAAGGTTGATGACGTTGTAGAGCGGATATCATCTTTCAAGGGCACAAAAGGTGATATAGTTGTACACGTTGGTACTAATGATATTAAGAGTAGGAGACCGGCGGAATTACTCAACAAGTACAGGTCACTGTTGAAAAAAAGCCGTGAAATAGGGTTGAATTTGAAAGTGTCTGCAATTCTGCCCAGACACGATAGGAGGGAGTACATGATGAGAGCCTTGTCGATCAATTCGGCCCTGGAAAGATTGTGCAAGGCTCAAGGGGTAGAATTTTTTTCAGCCTGGACTGTACTTGTTAACAGGAGAGATTGCTTCTACAGGGATGGGATACACTTAAATAGAAAGGGTGCAAGAATATTTGCTGATGCTATCGAGGCAGTGTTAGGTGGGTCGGAAAACTGCTAGTTTGGGGGGATACAAAGACTAATAGTTTAACAGTAACCGCAGGCAGAGGTGAAGGTGATTCTTGCACAACTTCTATTAGAATAAGAAGCGACCTGGAGCGAGGGGTGTTGGGGGTTTCAGGGACGGATGGCAGTCATCATGGAATAGTTGGGTATATGGGATGTGTTAGGGTAACAGGGAATAGGCATAGGAGCATGTATGCTTGCATGTATACCAATGCTAGAAGTATAGTAAATAAATTTGATGAATTTGAAGTGTTGGTCAAGACATCAAAGGCGGATATTGTTGGGATAGCAGAGACGTGGTGTCACAAAGATATAAGGAATGCAGAACTGGAATTTGGGGAGTACAATGTGTACAGAAAGGATAGACAGGACAGAAAGGGAGGGGGTGTTATGCTGTTAATTAAGAAAAACATAAAATCAAAGGAAGTGCACCCAGTTAATATAGATGAACAGTGCTCTGTTGAGTCAGTTTGGTGTGAGATAAGCACTGTGAAAGGAAAAATAAGAGTAGGAGTGTGTTATAGGCCTAATGACTTGAATGAGTACAATGAACAATTGTACAGAGAAATAGAGTGGGCCAGTAAATCAGAATGTCTTATAATGGGGGATTTTAACTTCCCAGATATTGACTGGAACTTGTGGGTTGGGCACTCACACACTAGTCAGACTTTTGTGGAGTTATTGGATGATTGTTTTCTGCAGCAGCATGTTCGAGAGGCAACCAGAGAAAGTAACACTCTTGATCTGGTTATCAGCAGTGATCATTCGTGTATTAAGAATTTGCAGATAAAGGAACCACTAGGTGGCAGTGATCACAGTGTGCTGAAGTGGGATTTACTCAAAGAGGTAACTACCGTCAGGGGTAAAGGAAAGGGTTTTTGCTTCCGTAAAGGGGAGTACAGTGGTCTCAGACAGTTTTTAAATTCTGTACAGTGGGATCAACTGACGATGTTACAAACAGTAAATTCTAAGTGGGAAGCATTCAAAGAATTAATCGTGGAAGCTACTAGACTTTATATACCGATTAAGAAATATCGTTCAAGGTTTAGGCCTAAATGGTTATCAAATGAACTAATGAGACTCGTGACAGAGAAGAAAAATGCATGGGATGCATATAAATTATCAGGCGACGCAGAAGCCTGTAGCAGATAAAGCTAGTCTGTAATCAGGTCACAAAGGAGGTTCGGCAGGCAAAGGCAGATTACGAGAAATCTTTGGCAAAAGATGCTAAGAAAAACAGCAAGGATTTCTTTACTTATATAAACTCTAAAAGGAAGGGGATGAATATGATTGGACCACTTGACATCGATGGTTCGACTGTTGATGATCCTGCTCAGATAGCAAACAAACTGAATGAGTATTTTGCATCTACATTCACACGTGAGGAATTATTACAATTTGAAAATGGAAGAAGGTTATCAAATTGTAGCAGTGTGCTTAATGATTTTGTAATAACTGAGAGCAAAGTGGAGGAGAAATTGTTGAAGTTAAACATAAGAAAGGCACCTGGGGTGGATGGGATCTATCCAGTTATTTTAAAGGAGGCGGCAAAGCAACTAAGCAAACCCTTAGCCATAATTATGAGAGCATCCTTGGACTCAGGGGAGGTTCCCACGGACTGGAGATGTGCAAATGTGTCCCCAATTCACAAAGGTGGATCGAAGGGTGACACGAGTAATTACAGACCAGTAAGTTTAACTTCTGTTCCGGGTAAAATAATGGAGTCGCTGGTTAAAGATGCATTGCAGGATCATCTAGACAAGACTGCAGCGATAACTCAAACACAGCATGGGTTTGTTAAGGGAAAGTCTTGTCTGACAAATTTGATTGGTTATTATGATGTGGTCACAAAGGAACTGGATGCAAAAAATAATTTTGATATCATATACTTGGATTTCAGGAAAGCTTTTGACACTGTTGCGCATGGAAGACTACTGTACAAATTGGAGCAGAATGGTATTAAGGGTAAGTTGCTACAATGGATAAAAGGATGGTTAAGTGGGAGAAGACAGAGGGTGGTAATCAATGGGTGCTGCTCTTCGTGGACTAATGTTATTAGTGGAGTCCCACAGGGTTCGGTGTTGGGTCCACTGTTGTTTTGTGTATTTATCAATGATATTGATGAAGGTATATCAGGCTTAATGTCGAAGTTTGCAGATGACACAAAGGTTGGCAGGGTTGTTAATGACAGTAATGGCAGTGTGCTACTGCAACAGGATCTAGATAATTTGGGCAGATGGGCTAAGAAGTGGCAACTGAAGTTCAACCTTGACAAATGCAATGTACTGCATATGGGTAGAAATAACCCCAGAGAAACGTACCAACTGTGTGGTACTACACTTAAGGTGGTAGAAAATGAAAAAGACCTGGGAGTAATTGTGCAGTCAGATATGAAGTTTTCTGAGCAGTGCAGACAGGCTGCTAGGGCGGGTCATGGGGTTTTGTCAATGTTATATAGGAATTTTGCTAGCAGGGAAAAGGAGGTGATTGTCCCTCTGTATAAGGCAATGGTCAGGCCACGCCTTGAGTACTGCGTACAGGTCTGGAGGCCTCATTTTAGGAAGGATGTAGATTTGCTTGAGCGTGTACAGAGAAGAGCAACACGATTGGTGAGGGGAATGAAGGGATTCTCTTACCAAGAGAGGCTTAAGTTCTGCAAATTGCAGTGGCTGGAGACTAGGCACCTGCGCGGTGATCTGATTGAGGTCTATAAGGCCTTGAATGGGTTGAGCACGCTGAATTCTGATGGGATCCTTCCACTTGTTCAGATTACCAACCTACGGGGACATAAGTTCAAATTAAGAAAGGACAGATGTAGAATAGATGTGCGGAAATTTGCCTTTAGCCAGCGGGTGGTTAATTGCTGGAACAAACTTCCATCTGTCGTTGTAGAAGTTGATAGGTTAAATAAATTTAAGGAGGAACTGGACAGGCATTTGGAGGGAATGGTGTGATTTTTTTTTTTTTTTTTTGATTTTTTTTTATTTTTTTTTTATTATTTTTTTTTTTTTGGCTGATGCTGCATAAGCTCCTACACTTGCTTTCTTGCATCATGTGCCACTACTACTACTACTACTACTACTACTACTAATATCTGGCTGAGTGTATATGGCTCAGTCAGACGACTAAAAGCGGTAAAATATACATCACGTTCGTGTCTAAAACATGCACACTCCGTTAAAATATGACTAACAGTTAAAAAGGTGTCACAATTCTCACACATAGGAGAGTCATCTTCCCTCAGCAGAAATGCATGGGTAAGATGACTGTGTCCTATACGAAGGCGAGCTAAAACAACTTCCTCTCTGCAGTTCCTGCGCAGACTAGACTGCCAGTGTTGGATTACAGGCTTTATCTGATACAGCATGCTTGTGGCCTGCCCATGCCAAGATTATTGCCACTGGGAGAGTAATTCTGCATGTATTAAATGCATCTAGTCTATATAGGAGACTAACAGACAAAGAGTATTGTCGTGTTGCGGTGACCTGGCTGCAGTTCACCAGTTATCCTTGATCCCAATGTGGCTTGGTATCCGGCAAAAACGGATGTCGAGTGAACACTCAGAAAGAGAAAGTAGCGTCTGCTGGACCCAGGTCAAAGATGGACGAGGATTGAACCTAATCCCAGATAAAGACCAGCAGAATTACTTAACAAGTACAGGTCACTGTTGAAAAAAAGCCGTGAATTACGGTTGAATTTTAAAGTGTCTGCAATTCTGCCCAGACACGATAGGAGGGAGTATATGATGACAGCCTTGTCATTCAATTCGACCCTGGAAAGACTGTGGTAAATAAATTTGATGAATTCGAGGTATTGCTCAAAGCATCAAAGGTGGATATTGTTGGGATATCAGAGACGTGGTGTCACACAGATATAAGGTTTGGTTTGGTTTGGTTTGGTTTGGGTTTTATTGGCGCATCAGCAACTGAGGCTATAATGCGCCAAATACCGGTCATATGTAAAAAGTTAAAACATTCAGTGACCTAAGAAGTTAGACCACAATGTCCAGATATATAATAACAGATATATAAAAAATAAACCAATAAAGAGATAACAATAACATAAATTTTAAATACAATTAAAAACTTTTATTGATTTAAAATAGCTAAAAACAGACTAAAAAAATCTGACTGAGTGTATAAGGCTCAGTCAGATGATTAAAAGCGGTAAAACGGGTGCTGCTAAAATCTGGACAGTCAATTAAAAGGTGTCTGATCGTTAAGATTGTGCCACAGGACACACACATAGGAGGGTTATCAGCCCTCAGCAGAAACGAATGAGTTAAATGACTGTGTCCTATGCGGGTCAGGGCAAGAACAACTTAATCCTTACGATTCCTGCGCAGACTAGAATGCCACGGTTCAATTACAGGCTTTATATGATATAATTTATTCGCAGTCTGTCTATTCCACGAATCCTGCCATTGGGAGTGTATCTTCTCGTGTATTATTTGCCTGTAGTCTGTATAGGGGACTGACAGGCACCGATTATTATCGGGAATTGCTGATTTGGCTGCGGCATCAGCCAAATCATTTCCCGTAATCCCAGTGTGGCTGGGAATCCAGCAGAAGCGGATATCATATTCACGTCCACGGAGGAAGTGAATCTTCTGCTGAATACTAGACAGAACTGGATGAGGATTATATCTCACAGATATTAAAGCCTGTAACATGCTAAGAGAGTCAGAATATAAAATTAACCGTTGGTATTGGCATTTACTAATGTGATCCAAGGCTAACTCTACAGCGTGCAGCTCTGCAGTAAATATGCTACATTCCGAAGGAATCTGCTCCGATGTAGTGCTGTCTGTAAAGACA
This sequence comes from Mastigoproctus giganteus, assembly GCF_048544385.1. NCBI lineage: Eukaryota > Metazoa > Arthropoda > Arachnida > Uropygi > Thelyphonidae > Mastigoproctus > Mastigoproctus giganteus. Next base: position 159,641,011 of record NC_143579.1, read on the forward strand.
GCGGCAGATCCCACATATGATTCCGACTTCGAACCGTCTGTGTAAACTGGCGCAAAGTCAGAATGTTCAGCTCGGTGTGCTGAATAAAGCTGCAGGTAGACAGACAATGGAGTGTCCGACTTACCCCAATTTCTAAGGGACAAGTCACATGCCGGGACATGAGCATGCCAGGGTGGAAGGGGTTGCTTCGGTGTTTCAGCAACCTTGTCTACCTTGATATTAAGTTCTTTGAGTAGCTCTTGGAGACGAATACCAAAAGGACGATTGGCAGTCTTACGGGTGTTGTACAAATTTTCCCATCGTGGCTCAAAAATGGATGGCCACGTAGGATGGTCTGGAAGGGATTTCAGTTTTAGAGCGTAGTTTAGAGAGAACTGCTTACGTTGAAGCGATAACGGCGGTTCATTTCCTTCGACGTATAAGCTCTGGACTGGAGATGTTCGATATGCTCCAATAGCGGTACGGAGAGCCAGATGATGGACAGGATCCAGCCAGCGAAGTACACTGTCTCTGGCCGAATTGTAAACCAGGGACCCATAATCTAGTCTGGATCGCACAAGTGCACGGTAAATCCGAAGAAGGGTACATCGGTCTGCTCCCCAAGATGTAGAGGAGTACAAGCGGAGAATATTCAGCCCTCTTGTGCACTTTGTGCGGAGTTGACGGATATGATCCAGAAAGGTCAACTTTTTGTCAAATATGAGTCCCAAGAATTTTGTGTCCGGTGCTACTGAAATAGCATTTTGTCCGAGCCTTAATTCAGGTTCAGGATGAAGATTACGCTTACGGCAAAAATGCACGCAAACGGTCTTCTCCAGAGAGAACCTGAAGCCATTAGCAAGTGCCCAGGAATTAAGATGATCAATGGCTTTTTGCAGTTGTCTTTCAATAACCCTCATGTTGCATGACTGACAAAATATGCTAAAGTCATAAACATAGAGGCACTGTTTACGGTTGGAGGAAGTTGTTCTGTGATGGAATTTATTTTGATGGCAAAAAGCGTAACACTTAAAACTGATCCTTGTGGTACTCCCGCCTCTTGGGTGAAGGAGTGAGAGAGTGAGGATCCCACGCGAATTTGGAAAGATCGATTGGCTAAAAAGTTTTTAATAAAAATGGGCAGTTGCCCCCTAAGACCTAAGACTTTGCAGATCTTTTAAGATGCCAAATCTCCAAGTTGCGTTATACGCTTTCTCCATGTCAAAGAACACTGACACCAAGTGTTCGTGTTTAAGTAAAGCATCCCGGATGGATGTTTCCAATCTAATAAGATGGTCCAAAGTGGACCGGTTCCTTCGGAAGCCATACTGGATGTTGGAGAGAAGGTCATTTGATTCTAAATACCAGATTAAACGAGAATTAACCATTCTCTCCAGGATTTTGCACAGACAGCTAGTCAGAGCAATACGACAATAACTGGTAGTGACTTTTCGATCCTTTCCTGGCTTAGCAAAGGCAAGAACGATTGCCTTTCACCAGGAGTCCGGAAACTGCCCTTCAATAAAGACTGTTATACAGAAGGGGCAGATAATCCATAGATTTTGGTGAAAGATGCTTAATCATTTCATAATGGATGCCATCTGGTCCAACAGCACTTGCTTTGGAAAGAGCGAGGGCTCTTTTCAGTTCCTGCATAGTGAATGACCCGTTGTAGGGATAGATGCTCTTTGAATTAAAATTAAGAACCTGTTTTTCGAGTTTATGTTTCAGGACCAGGAACTCTGGGGAATACGAAGATGTTGCGAGATGTTAGAGAAAGTTTCCCGAAGAGAATTGGCTGTTGCAGTTGGATCTGCAATAGTGCATCCATTATAATCTGGGATTGAAGAAGGGTGGGATGTATATTTTCCCTTCATTTTCCGGATTTTATCCCAGACTACCTTAGAGTTGGTAGACTGGTTAATAGATGATGTAAAACGGATCCACGATTCCTTTTGACTCTGACGGCGGATATAGCGTGCTTTGGCTCGTGCACGTTTAAAGGCTATAAGGTTGGTCGTGGTAGGATATCGGCAGAATATCCCCCACGCTTTGTTTTGAGCCTTTTTTGCTGCTGTGCATTGGGAATTCCACCAAGGTTTGGGAAATAGTGGAAACCGGGTAGATGTTTTTGGAACAGTATTCACAGCTGCTTGGACGATAATTTCTGTGATGTACGTTACTGCATCATTGATCTGCTCCTGACTGACCGTACTAAGGTCAAAATTTGCCTGATGTTGGAAGGCAGTCCAGTCAGCCTGATCAATCTTCCACCGAGGTAACCTGAAGGGAAGACATGGGCTCCCACTGTGTAACAAGGTTATCACAGGGAAGTGATCACTTCCGTATGGGTTCTCCTCCACTTCCCAAGTGAGTGAAGGGAGTAGAGAAGGGGAGCAGATAGAAAGATCAATGGCAGAAAGGGTACGGGTAGGCATGTGGAAGAAGGTATTTGTTCCAATATTTAGAAGGGAAAGGTCATTGTCATTGAGCATACGCTCTATGACTCGTCCCCTTCCATTAATGTTAGCACTACCCCACAGGGTGTTATGTCCATGAAAATCCCCGAGAAGTAAGAAAGGGGGAGGCAACTGCGTTACAAGATCATCAAGGTCTTCCTGGGAGATGTCACTCCCAGGTGGCAAATAAATAGAGCACACGGTTAATAAAAATCCCACTGTAAGGCGAATTGCAACAGTCTCTATGCTGGTTGTAATTAGCAAGGGCTGAACTGGGGTCTGATTACCCACAAGGATAGCCACTCCTCCATGAGCAGGACCATCCGCAATTCTATCCTTACGAAAGATTGTGATGTTATGCATGGTGGGATCATCATTTGCCTTTAGATAAGTCTCCTGCAAGCAAAAGCAAACTGGCTCGTGCTTTTGCAGGAGGGCCTTGATGTCATCAGTATTTCGCCGGAATCCACGACAATTCCATTGTAGGAATTTAGCCATTACTTTGGCTTGGTGGGTCCATCAGGCGGCTTCCGAGGTGCTGAGGGCTTCTTTTATCAGTCTTGGCTTTATCTTTTTTGGGGAAGAATGGACGCTGTCCCGTGTCCATTTCTTCCTCCGCAAAGAGTTCCAAGACTGATTCATCCGGTACCTCCTTGTCCTGGACATCCATTATTTCTGTTATTACTGTTGGCTCTTTACCACTTAGTTTTGGTAGTGGTGGAGCATTAGGAGGTACGGATATAGGAGTGGCAGCTGACTGCGTTTTTTTGGTGGGCTTTTGTGAACTCAATAAATAGCGGGCAATCGGTGTGAATGACTCTCTTGGTGGTACAGTCATCTCAGTTTGTGTACCGATAGCGCACTTTGCAGAATCCTTCTGGGCATATGAAGGCTTCCCGCTATTTATTGGTTGGATACGTTTTCTGGCCTCTGGGTAGGAGATATTCAGCTCTGTTTTCAATTTTTGGATCTCTTTTTCATCCTTCCACCGCTGGCATGCTCTGGAGTAGGCAGGATGATCTTGTTGGCAATTTACACAGATCGGTTTAGAAGCTGAACTCGTGGTCTTTTGCACCACATCGAGCACAGACAGGGTTACCACGACAAGCCGTTTGTGAGTGGCCGTATTTTTGGCATTTAAAACACCTCAGTGGGTTTCGAATACAGATCCTCACTGGGCAGTTTAAATACCCTGCCATGATGGAACTAGGAGGCCGTGGGGTGTTAAATGTTAGGATGAGAACTCGGGTAGGGACGAGATTCCCTTCCTTTCGCATCTATATTCTCTTGACTGCTGTCACTCCTTGGTCTTTTAGTTCAGAGCAGATCTCTTCTTCACATGAAGAAGATCCCACTCTGAAATGACACCTCGTGAAGAGTTCAAAGTTTTGTGGGGTGTTACATTGATCGGTATTCTCCCTATGGATGTCGCGTTTAATATTCTTTCTGCTTGCTTTGTATTTAAAGCTTTGATTAAAAGATCGCCAGAATGCAGCCGTTTTACTGATTTTGGTGATCCTGCCAACCCTTCTAATCCTTTCTGGATAAAGAAGGGTGACATCTTCCCAATTGACTGCTCTCCGGTAGAATGAAGAATGAGGAAAAGCGGTGTTATAGATGGTGTTTTTTCTTCAATTCTTGCTCTTTTTGCAGAATTGCTCTCACTCTCATCTGATCGATTAGGTAGGGGCCTTGTTGGGGCCCCCAGAAGAAATTGGATTTAAATTACTCATATGAGTAAAGAGAAAGTGTCTGATGCCTAAGTACCTCACCCACCACGGAGCCCTACGAGGGGGCGCCCACACGTGAATTAGCAGGTACTGCGTACACGAATGGGACGCCGAGTTCGCTTAGGAGCACCATACCCATGTTACTAATAAGTCTTTATCCCGTCCCGGGACCATAAGGATGGAGACTTACTGGAACGCAGCTGACCCTAGCAGTAAAAACCACCCGCCGATTGATCCCAGTCGGGCCGATCGGGGACCTCCCATCTTGTCGAAGCAGGGGCCAAAGTGGTGTATTAAGGCTGGGCCCCTCAACCACCAGGATCCCCCTTTCCGAAATCCACGGGTCGCTGCACACGCCGGATTCCAATGATGTAACCCTGGAACCAAGGTATGGGCGTTAGATCCCAGTGATGCTAACCCGGAAAACCAGCAGCATCACTGGGAGGTCCCCTCACCACGTACAGGTGCCCACGTCGAGGGGCAGATATAAGGAATTCAGAACTGGAATTTGGGGAGTACAATGTGTACAAACAGGATAGGAAGGGTTATGCTATCAGTTAAAAAACACGAAATCCAAGGAAGTGAAGCCAGTCGACATCACTGGACAGTGCAGTGTCGAGTCAGTTTGGTGTGACATAAGCATTGGGAGATCAAAATTGAGAGTAGGAGTGTGCTATAGGCCTAATGACTCTGATGAGTATAATAAGAAACCGTTCAGGAAAATACAGTGGGGCAGTAAATCAGAGTCTTATAATGGGGGATTTTAATTTCCCAGATATTGACTGGAATTTGTGAGTTGGTCACTCACACACTAACAAGGCTTTAGTGGATTTATTGGATGATTGTTTTCTTCATCAGCATGTTCGGGAGGCAACTAGAGGGAGTAATACTCTTGATTTGATTATCAGTAGTGATTCTTCATGCATTAAGAATCTGCAGATAAAGGAACTACTAGGTGGCAGTGATCACAGTGTGCTGAAGTGGGATTTACTCAAAGAGGTAACTACCATCAGGGGTAAAGGGAAGGGTTTTTTCTTTCATAAAGGAGACTATGATAGTCTGAGGCAGTATTTAAATTCTACACAGTGGGACCAACTGATGATGTTACCAACAGCAAATTCAAAATGGGAAGCATTAAAAGAACTTATCTTGGAAGCTACTAGGCTTTACATACCAACTAAGAAATATTGTTCAAGGTTTAGGCCTAAATGGATGTCAGATGAACTAATGAGACATATGGCAGCGAAGAAAAATGCATGGGATACATGTAAATTAACATGTGACACAGAAACCTATGATATGTTGTTGTTGTTATTGTGCTTGGATTTTTCTGGTGAAAAGGCTACTTAGGCCATATTGCACCTATCATAGTAGTTAGTACTAATATGATTGGCTTCTATGGAAGCAGTGAGAAATAGTTATATAATCCTATTCGTTTCCGAAAGAAAAAAAATTCTGTAAGGTTTGAATTTTCGCCTATGATATGGCTAAGTGACAATGCCTGTAAGATTGAGAGAGAAGTGAATGAAATTAGATGGGAGTTGTTATGCAAGATGCATTCCAGGAGTATGTGTTTTATTGTGAGTGGCTTGTGGCAATGTGAACACTGTGGAGGGTCATTACCTGATAACAGTAATAGATGGGTCAGATGGGTGTGGTATATTCGGGCTCTGGCCAGGACTACCTCTTCTTGCCTGTTTGTGTGAAAATTGGAGGCCCATAATTGCGGTATAGGCTTAATTTCAAAGAGTTAGTTATGAATGTGCTTTTGCCACTGTAGTTTCCATCGTTCCTTACATATATTTCGTATATGTACTTTGTAATCACTGCACGGGACCAGAAAATTCATTAGGGATGTGCTGGATGGATGCTTGGTAGCATCATCTGCAATTTCATTTCCTGGTATTCCAGTATGGCCTGGGATCCAGCAGAAGACAACATTTTGCCGATGATCTCGGAGACATTAGCATTAGCATTAATAGAGGCATTTGATGTAAGAAAGCAAGCTTATGCAGCATCAGCCAAAAAAAAAATAAAAAATAAAAAAATAACCACTTCCACTTCACCCCACTGTTCGTTCGAAATACCTGTCCAGCTGAGCCTTGAACTTATTTAGGCTATCAACTTCCACGACAAGGGATGGAAGTCTGTTCCACCAACCAACCAACCACCCGCTGGCTAAAGGCAAATTTCTGCACGTCTATCCTACATCTGTCTTTCCTCAATTTGAATTTATGCCCTCTCAGATGATTATTCTGAGCAAGAGGAACAATCCCATCAGCATTGAGCATGCTCAAACCATTCAAGGCTTTATACACCTCTATCAGATCACCTCGCTGGTGCCTAGTCTCCAGACACTGTAATTTTCAAACATTAAGCCTTTCTTCACAAGAGCGCCCCTTTGTTCCATTGACTAATCTTGTTGCCCTTCTCTGTACTCGATCCAGCAGTTCTACATCCTTCTTGAAATGAGGCCTCCAGGCCTGTATACAGTACTCTAGGTGTGCCTGACCATTGCCTTATACAAGGGAACAATCACCTCCTTACCGCTGCTACAAAAATTCCTATATATCATTGACAATACACAATGAGCTACTCTTGCAGCCCGTCTGCACTGCTCAAAGAACTTCGTATCTGCCTGCACAACCACCCACAGGTCCCTTTCATTCTCTACCACTTGCAGTGTAGTACCACAGAGTTGATACGTTGCTCTGGGATTGCTGTTTCCCATATATAGTATTTACATTTGTCAATGTTAAACTTCATTTGCCACCTCTCAGCCCATCTGCTCAACCTTTCCAGATCCTGTTGCAGCAGCATAGTGTCAGTAGTGTCCTTGACAACCCTGCCAACCTTCGTATCGTCTGCAAACTTGGACATTAAGCTTGATATATACCATGATCAATATCATTTATAAATACAGAAAACAATAATGGACCCAATACTGAACCCTGAGGGACTCCACTAATAACATTAGTCCACGATGAGCAGTGTCCATTGATTACCAATCTCTGTCTTCTTCCCCTCAACCACCCCTTTATCCATAGCAGCAATTTGCCTCCAATGCCAAACTGCTCCAATTTGTGCAGCAGTCTTCCATGTGCAACAGTATCAAAAGCCTTTCTAAGATCCAAGTATATAATATCAAAGTTATTCCCTGCATCCAGTTCTTTTGTGACTGCATCATAGTATCCAATGAAATTTGTCAGGCAAGACTTCCACTTAACAAAACCATGCTGTGTCCAAGCTTTAACTGAAGACTTGTCTAGATGATCGTGCAGTGCTTCTTTAACCAGTGCCTCCATTAATTTTCCGGGAACAGAAGTTAAACTCACAGGTCTATAATTACTTGGGTCAGCCTTTGTTCCTCCTTTGTGAATTGGGGTCACATTTGCACATCTCCAGTCCATGGGTACCTCCCCTGAACCCGAGGAAGCTGTCATAATTATGGCTAAGGGTTTGCTTACTTCCTTTGCTGCCTCCTTTAATATAACTGGATAGATCCCATCCACCCCAGGTGCCTTTCTTGTGTTTATCTTCAACAATTTCTCCTCCACTTTACTCTCAGTTATCACAAGATTCTCTAGCTTACTGCCAGAGTTGAATACACCTCTGGCATTCCCCTCGCTGAATAACTCCTCATGTGTGAATGTCGATGCAAAATATTCATTTAGTTTGTTAGTTACCTGAGCAGGATCATCAACAGTTGACCCATCGATATCAAGTGGACCAATCTGATTCATCCCCTTCCTTCTAGAGTTTAGATAAGTAAAGAACTCTTTGCTGTTTTTCTTTGCATCCCTTGAAAAAGATTTCTCGTAATCTGCCTTCGCCTGCCTAACCTCCTTTGTAACTTGGTTACAGATCAACTTGTATCTATCATAGGCATCTGTGTCACGTGTTAATTTGTATGTATCCCATGCATTTTTCTTCTCTGCCATATGTCTCATTAGTTCATCTGACATCCATTTAGGCCTAAACCTTGAACAATATTTCTTAGTTGGTATGTAAAGCCTAGTAGCTTCCAAGATAAGTTCTTTGAATGCTTCCCATTTTGAATTTGCTGTTGGTAACATCGTCAGTTGGTCCCACTGTATAGAATTTAAATACTGTCTCAGCCCATCATAGTCGCCTTTACGAAAGCAATAACCCTTCCCTTTACTCTAATGGTAGTTACCTCTTTGAGTAAATCCCACTTCAGCACACTGTGATCACTGCCACCTAGTGGTTCATTTATCTGCAGATTCTTAATGCATGAAGAATCCCAACTGATAATCAAATCAAGAGTATTACTCCTTCTATTTGCCTCCCGAACATGCTGATGTAGAAAACAATCATCCAATAAATCCACAAAAGCCTTGCTAGTGTGTGAGTTACCAGCCCCCAAATTCCAGTCAATATCTGGGAAATTAAAATCCCCCATTATCAGAGATGAATCAACTCTGATCTGATTGGCTGTAGTAACGGATGAGTAGATGGGGAAATCTTTTGCATTGCTAATAGGGCACTTTTCGAGTCTGTGTAGATTATGCTCTTTTCGATTGAGAGATGGGAAATGTTTTCCATAGCAAGCTTTATGGCATATAATTCAGTGGTGTAACTGCTGCATTCTGTCGGAAGTGACACAGAAGTGATAGTGTCATGGAATACCACTGCTGCACCTGATCCATTCTCAGACTTTGAACCGTCAGTATATATTTTCGCAAAGTCAGGATAACTTTGTAAATGTGCAGTGTGCAGCTGCTGGATGTTAATACCCATTAAACAGTGTTTCCCCCCATTGGTGGAAATAATAGTCACAACACGGCATGATGACAGACCATGGAGGAACGTGATCTGTAGGTTCTTGGTGGACTTTATTGAGTTGTATATTCCAGTTTTCTGCTAGTTCCATTAACCTAATACCTGCAGGCCTAGTTGCTTGTGGTTTGTTTCTATAAAAGATCGTGAGTGGCGGATCATTAAATATTGACCAATTAGGATGGGTCAAGTGACTTTGGATCTTGGTGGCATAGTTCAGTAATAACATCTTTCTTCTGATGTTTAGAGGAGCTTCGTAGGCTTCTACATAGAGACTTTGCACTGGAGATGTTCTGAACGCACCTAGAGCTATTTTTAGAGCTGAATGTTGAATAGGGTTGAGACGAGATAAGGTACTTTCCCTAGCAGAATCGAAGATAGGTGCGCCATAGTCAGACGAGATTTAATTATGGATCTATATAAGTGAAGCAAGGTGTAACGATCTGCTCCCCAGGTTGTTGCTGATAAGGCTCTGAGTATGTTCATTTTTTTTTGGCAAGCTGTTCCGAGATGTTCAATATGTTTTTGATAGTTTAACTTACTGTCAAAAATTAAGCCAAGCAGACGAATACTATTTGCTTTTGGAATAAGATGGTTATCTAATTGGAGTTCACGATCAGGATGCATTTTACGTATGGTACAGAAATGAATGGCAGTAGATTTCTGGCTGGACAGTCTGTAACCGTTTTGTGTCATCCAAATCTGGATCTGATTTATTGATATCTCCAATTGTCTCTCAATGTAGTTCATGTTTTGAGAGTGGCAGGAGATTGTGAGATCATCGGCATAAAGATATGGGTCCACAGTTTTCGGAATAAGTTCAGTTAAGTGATTAATTCTAATTGCAAATAGAGTGGCACTGAGAAAAGACCCTTGAGGAACTCCTTCTTCCTGAACGTTTTTAGAGAGAGTTCCTCGGTAACGAACTTGAAAGGATCTTTGTTCTAAAAAATTTTGGATGAAATATGGCAAATTTCCTCTCAGCTCAAGAGAATATAGATCCTTTAAAATGCCGAAACGCCATGTGGTGTCAAAGGCTTTCTCAATATCCAGACAGACCATAACGAGATGCTCCTTTTTGATGAATGCATTTCTGATGTTTGCTTCAGGTTTAATCATAAGGTCCAATGATGATCAATTTTTTCTGAATCCAAATTGGTTGTTATTGATTAAATTTTGGGTCTCAAGATACCAAGTCAGACGGCGGTGAATCATTTTTTCGAGGGTTTTGCTCAGACAGCTGGTAAGTGAAATTGGTCTGTAGTTTGAGGAACAGAATAGTCTTTACCAGGTTTTGGGATAGCCGGAACGTAGGAATGACGCCAGGAGCTTGGGTATGTATGTTCAGTGAATATTCGATTGAGGAAGAACAGCAGTTCTATGATGCAGTCACAAAAGAACCGGATGCAGGGAATAACTTTGATATTATATACTTGGATCTTAGAAAGGCTTTTAATACTGTTGCACATGGAAGACTGCTGCACAAATTGGAGCAGTGTGGCACTGGAGGCAAATTGCTGCCATGGATAAAGGGGTGGTTGAGGGGGAGAAGACAGAGAGTGGTAATCAATGGCCACTGCTCATCGTGGACTAATGTTATTAGTGGAGTCCCTCAGGGTTCAGTATTGGGTCCATTATTGTTTTCTGTATTTATAAATGATATTGATGATGGTATGTCAAGCTTAATGTCCAAGTTTGCAGACAATACGAAGGTTGGCAGGGTTGTCAAGGACACTACTGACACTATGCTACTGCAACAGGATCTGGAAAGGTTGAGCAGATGGGCTGAGAGGTGGCAAATGAAGTTTAACATTGACAAATGTAAAGTACTACATATGGGAAACAGCAACCCCAGAGCAACATATCAACCCTGTGGTACTACACTGACAGTGGTAGAGAATGAAAGGGACCTGGGGGTGGTTGTGCAGGCAGATATGAAGTTCTCTGAGCAGTGCAGATGGGCTGCAAGAGTAGCTCATGGTGTATTGTCAATGATATATAGGAATTTTTCTAGCAATGATAAGGAGATGATTATTCCCTTGTTAAGGCAATGGTCAGGCCACACCTAGACTACTGTATACAGGTCTGGAGGCATCATTTCAAGAAGGATGTAGAGATGCTGGAATGAGTACAGAGAAGGGCAACAAGATTGGTGAATGGAACAAAGGGGTGCTCTTACGAAAAAAGGCTTAAGTTTTGCAAATTACAGTGTCTGGGGACTAGGCACCAGCGAGGTGATCTGATAGAGGTGTATAAAGCCTTGAATGGTTTGAGCATGCTCAATGCTGATGAGATTGTTCCTCTTGCTCAGAATAATCATCTGAGAGGGCATAAATTCAAATTGAGGAAAGACAGATGTAGGATAGACGTGCGGAAATTTGCCTTTAGCCAGGGTGGTTGGTTGGTGGAACAGACTTCCATCCCTTGTCGTGGAAGTTGATAGCCTAAACAAGTTTAAGGCTCAGCTGGACAGGTATTTCGAACGAACAGAGGGATGAAGTGGAAGTGGTTATTTTTTATTTATTTATTTATTTTATTTTTTTTTTTTTGGCTGATGCTGCATAAGCTTGCTTTCTTGCATCAAATGCCTCTACTAATGCTAATGCTAATGCAGTGATGACTGTGACTTTGGATTTAAATTTTTGAGCATTATATAAATTATCTCATCAGGGCCAGCGGCGGTGTTCCTTGTGTTGCTAAGAGCATGCTGAAGTTCAACCATGGTAAATGGTTGATTATGTGTTAGTGCATATCTGTCAGTGAAATTCAGTTTGGATTTTTCAGTTACACCTTTAATTTTTTGAAATGATTGGTTATAAGAAGTTTTGAAGAAGATTGGTTATAAGGAGGACAACTGAGAAAATACAGATCCTAGTGCATTTGCGATTTAGCATTAGCATTATTAGAGGCATTTGACAAATTGATCAGTTGGACAAATACCTGTCCAACTGATCCTTAAACTTATTCAGGCCATCAACTTCCACGACAAGGGATGGAAGTCTGTTCCACCAACCAACCACCCGCTGGCTAAAGGCAAATTTCCTCATGTCTACCCTACATCTTTCCTTCCTCAATTTGAATTTATGCCCTCTCAGGTGATTATTCTGAGCAAGAGGAAGAATCCCATCAGCATTGAGTATGCTCAAACCATTCAAGGCTTTATACACCTCTATCAGATCACTTCTCTGGTGCCTAGTCTCCAGACACTGTAATTTGCAAAACTTAAGCCTTTCTTCGTAAGAGCACCCCTTTGTTCCATTCACTAATCTTGTTGCCCTTCTCTGTACTCGTTCCAGCATCTCTACATCCTTCTTGAAATGAGGCCTCCAGACCTGTATACAGTACTCTAGGTGTGGCCTGACCATTGCCTTATACAAGGGAGTAATCACCTCCTTATCCCTGCTAGAAAAATTCCTATATATCATCGACAATACACTATCAGCTACTCTTGCAGCCCGTCTGCACTGCTCAGAAAACTTCATATCTGCCTGCACAACCACCCCCAGGTCCCTTTCATTCTCTACCACAGTCAGTATAGTACCACAGAGTTGATACGTTACTCTGGGGTTGCTGTTTCTCTTATGTAGTACTTTACATTTGTCAATGTTAAACTTCATTTGCCACCTCTCAGCCCATCTGCTCAACCTTTCCAGATCCTGTTGCAGTAGCATAGTGTCAGTAGTGTCCTTGACAACCCTGCCAACCTTCGTATCGTCTGCAAACTTGGACATTAAGCTTGATATATACCATCATCAATATAATTTATAAATACAGAAAACAATAATGGACCCAATACTAAACCCTGAGGGACTCCACTAATAACATTAGTCCACGATGAGCAGTGTCCATTGATTACCACTCTCTGTCTTCTTCCCCTCAACCACCCCTTTATCCATAGCAGCAATTTGCCTCCAATGCCACACTGCTCCAATTTGTGCAGCAGTCTTCCATGTGCAACAGTATCAAAAGCCTTTCTAAGATCCAAGTATATAATATCAAAGTTATTCCCTGCATCCAGTTCTTTTGTGACTGCATCATAGTATCCAATCAAATTGGTCAGGCAAGACTTCCCCTTAACAAAACCATGCTGTGTCTGAGCTATAACTGAAGTCTTGTCTAGATGATCCTGCAGTGCTTCTTTAACCAGTGCCTCCATTAATTTTCCGGGAACAGAAGTTAAACTAACAGGTCTATAATTACTTGTGTCGCCCTTTGATCCTCCTTTGTGAATTGCGGTCACATTTGCACATCTCCAGTCCATGGGTACTTCCCCTGAGTCCAAGGAAGCTCTTATAATTATGGCTAAGGGTTTGCTTACTTCCTTTGCTGCCTCCTTTAATATAACTGGATAGATCCCATCCACCCCAGGTGCCTTTCTTGTGTTTATCTTCAACAATTTCTCGTCCACTTTACTCTCAGTTATCACAAGATTCTCTAGCTTACTGCCAGAGTTGAATACACCTCTGGCATTCCCCTCGCTGAATAACTCCTCATGTGTGAATGTCGATGCAAAATATTCATTTACTTTGTTAGCTACCTGAGAAGGATCATCAACAGTTGACCCATCGATATCAAATGGACCAATCTGATTCATCCCCCTTCCTTCTAGAGTTTAGATAAGTAAAGAACTCTTTGCTGTTTTTCTTTGCATCCCTTGCCAAAAATTTCTCGTAATCTGCCTTCGCCTGCCTAACCTCCTTTGTAACTTGGTTACAGATCAACTTGTATCTATCATAGGCATCTGTGTCACGTGTTAATTTGTATGTATCCCATGCATTTTTCTACTCTACCATATGTCTCATTAGTTCATCTGACATCCACTTAGGCCTAAACCTTGAACAATATTTCTTAGTTGGAATGTAAAGCCTAGTAGCTTCCAAGATAAGTTCTTTGAATGCTTCCCATTTTGAATTTGGTGTTGGTAAAATCATCAGTTGGTTCCACTGTACAGAATTTAAATACTGTCTCAGTCCATCGTAGTCGCCTTTACAAAAGCAATAACCCTTCCCTTTACCCCTAATGGTAGTTACCTCTTTGAGTAAATCCCACTTCAGCACACTGTGATCACTGCCACCTAGTGGTTCATTTACCTGCAGATTCTTAATGCATGAAGAATCACTACTGATAATCAAATCAAGAGTATTACTCCCTCTATTTGCCTCCCGAACATGCTGATGTAGAAAACAATCATCCAATAAATCCACAAAAGCCTTGCTAGTGTGTGAGTAACCAGCCCCCAAATTCCAGTCAATATCTGGGAAATTAAAATCCCCCATTATAAGACTCTCCGATTTACTGGCCCACTCTATTTCCCTGTACAGTTTCTTATTATACTCATCAGAGTCATTAGGCCTATAGCACACTCCTACTCTCAATTTTGATCTCCCAATGCTTATGTCACACCAAACTGACTCGACACCGCACTGTCCAGCAATGTCGACTGGCTTCACTTCCCTGGATTTTATGTATTTCTTAACTAATAGCATAACCCCTCCTCCCTTCCTATCCTGTCTATCCTTCCTGTAGACATTGTACTCCCCAAATTCCAGTTCTGCATTCCTTATATCTGTGTGACACCACGTCTCTGAAATCCCCACAATATCTGCCTTTGATGTTTTGAGCAATACCTCAAATTCATCAAATTTATTTACTAAACTCCTAGCATTGGTGTACACACAAGTATACATGCACCTGTTCTTTTTCTTAGCTACCCTAACAAATTTCTGCAGGAGTAGAGAGTTCCTTTTCATTCCAGTTAATTAGTGGAGTAGATGTTGGAAGAATTTTGCCATTTAACAATTTTATCTTATTCCAGATCAGTCTGATGTCTGTATTTTTATTAACTGAGGAAGCGAATTTAATCCAAGATTCTTTTTTTGCTCTCCGTCTGATGTAACGGGCTCTTGCTCTAAGTCGCTTATAATTAATAAGATTGGAAGTGGTTGAATGTTTGTGGAACCAATTCCAAGCTTTGTTTTTCTCTTTTTTTGCATTGTTGCACTCTTCGTTCCACCAATAATTTAATTTTCGCCTTTTCCTGACTTGGTATTGTGGAATTGCAGCAGTTAGAATTTGGTTTGTTATATGTTCAGTAACATGGTTGATAGAAGAGCACTGTATGATATGGTTGTCGAATGAGACAAGCGTGCTATATTTTATCCAGTCAGCCTTCGGAAATTTCCATTTTACTGGATTGTCTGTTGGTAATGAAGAGGAAGTTTGAACGTTTCATATTATTGGAAAATGATCACTGTTGTGAGGGTCATTAAGAGCACCGGACTAGGCCTTTCCATTTGCTCTCCAGTGCTCTATCCAAGTATCCCACTGGATACTTGGATAGAGCACTGGAGAGCAAATGGAAAGGTCTATTGCGGAGTTTGATCCGGTAGGAAAATGAATGTAGGTAGGAGAGCCAGTATTCAACAATGTTAAATCCTGTCTATCTATTAACGTTTCAACAAGCTTTCCACGCCTGTCTAAGCTGGAAGAACCACATAATGGGTGGTGAGCATTAAAATCACCTAGTAGACAGAAGGGAACTGGTAGTTGCAACACAAGATCTTTGATTTCCTGAATAGAATATGGATGATTAGGTGGAAGATAAATTGAGACCAATGTAACGGTGATTCCAATTACTATGCGTGTGGCAACAGCTTCTAAAGAGGTTCTAATGCGGCAAAGAAGATAACCTGCTTTTATGGAAGAAGGTAGGTTTGGAGTATTAAAAGTGAGTATAATATTCCTAGTAGGTGCCAGTGTGTTGTCCTTTTTAATCATGATTCTTTTTACTGCAATTACATTTTGCTCCTGAAGTTCTTGACATATCTCCTTCTTCGACACATTCAGTAGGTCCCAGCTGGATATAACACCCTTAGAAGTGTTTAGGGTACCGTGGGGAGAAACTTTTACCGAAATTCCAGCAAAATTTGTAATTTTTAGTAGATGCTCCGAATATTTCCTGCTGATTGTTTCTATTAGTAGGTCTCCTGATTGCAGTCGCTTCACTGTTTTAGGAGATCCTGCAAGATTTTCGAGATGTTTCTGAATAAGAAACGGAGACAATTTGGTGAGAGGCTGATCCGTAAGTGAATGCATTATGAGAAATGCAGGAAAATCTATGTTTGAAGAGTTGGTCTTAAACCTCCTCGGTTGAGACATGTCATGTTCACTTTCTATGTCTGGCCGAGAGCTTGTCGGCTCTAGTGGAGGAAACATATTGTGTTCCATAATTGCTCCTTTTGGCCCTTGGCAGATTAACTGTTCTGCCAAGATTTCCGGCCCCGCCATGGAGAGGCAGGAGCAGTGCCTGGTGTGACCAAGCGAGAAGTAGTAGGTGTTAGTAATAAATATATAAGAAATAAAGAAAGGTGACTTTCCTTTCCTGCTCTGTAAAGTACTTTTTTAACAAGAGCTGTTACTGAATAAATAAATTGTTTTAAGGACAGGAACTAAAAGAACTATAATATCACTTTTTGAAAATCACTCTTTAAGCACAAAGAATTCACTCAGTCACAATCACTTGGCACCCGGGGCCAGTTTGAAGTGGAATATGTTTAGTTGGGATCTTTGAATTTATCAGGATTGCTACACCACCATGGGCAGCATTTGTTGTATTACGATCCCTTCGATAAAGGCAACAGTTCTTTATAGAAGGAGAAATTTGCAAAGTTAAGTAAGTTTCCTGAAGACAAAGGGCAACTGGATAAAATCAATTAAATAGTTCTTGGATATTGTCTGTATTGCAACGAAGGCCTCTGCAGTACCATTGTAAAATACAAGGCATTATTTGTGTTTAGTTGATGGAGCTGATTCTGACTGCTTTTTGAAGGTG
This sequence comes from Mastigoproctus giganteus, assembly GCF_048544385.1. Lineage (NCBI taxonomy): Eukaryota > Metazoa > Arthropoda > Arachnida > Uropygi > Thelyphonidae > Mastigoproctus > Mastigoproctus giganteus. Next base: position 159,657,810 of record NC_143579.1, read on the forward strand.
ACTGGTTTATGGCATTCCAATTTCTGTTTGTCTTTTTTTTTGGAAGACGGGCCGACCGGTGTCCATTTCTTCTTCTTTGGCATGGATTTCTAAAATAGGATCTTCCTGTATAGATGTGCATATGTATCCATGGTTGTGTCCTGAATATTTTTCACAGTATTTGTGTTTGTAATACAAGATGTGGTAGCAATCACTGGTGGAGGAGTTACCGCTGGTATTGTCAGAGGTGTATTATTTGCCTGGTCTGAGAGTTTGGGTTGTTTTCGCATACTTGGTTGTTGCTCAGAAAGGACAGTTCTAGCCCAGTCAGAAATTGATTTGTTAGTGTGAACTGTGACATCTGTTTGAGTGGAAACTGTTTGGTATTTTTTTATTACATTAGCATAGGTAATATTTTTGTTTACAGCAGGTACAACTAGTTTTCTTGCTTCTTGGTAGCTGACTTTCTTCTCCACCTTGAATTTTACAATTTTTTTCTCAGTTTTCAATTTTTCACAAGTTTTGGAATATGCAGGGTGGTCACCTTTGCAGTTCAGGCACATCATTTTTGTAGCCAAACAGTCGCTCTGATTGTGATCTGGAGACCCACAATTGGGGCAGACAGGAACTCCTCTGCATACAGTTTGAGAGTGGCCATACTTTTGGCATTTATAGAATCTTAAAGGATTGGGAACGTATGGGCGGATGCGGCAAAGTAAATAACCTGCTTTTACAGAGGCAGGTAAGTTGGGTGTACTGAACGTGAGAATAATATTTCTGGTTGGTATAAGTTGATTATCTTTTATAGTCATTATACGTTTTGTTTAAATTACATTTTTTCTCTGCAGTTCTTGGGTAATTTCTTCCTCCGTGACATTTAGAAGGTCCTCTGGATATTACACCCTTAGATGAATTTAGGGTTGTGTGGGGAGATATTTTTACTGGAATGCCAGCAAAGTTTGTGATCTGTAAAAGTTTCTCCGAATGTTTTTGGTTCTTAGTTTCCACTAATAGGTCTCCAGATTGCAGTCTCTTAACATTTTTGGGAGATCCTGCAATACCTTCCAGATATTTTTGAATTACGAAGGGAGACAGTTTGCTCATAGGTTGACTAGTGAGGGAGTGGATAATTAGAAATGATGGGCAGGGTTGCTCCATCTGAGTAGTCTTCTGTCTCTTTGGATTATTTCCTAAGTCGTGACTGGAGTGATGGTCAAGGTATGTTTCTGTTCTTGTACTCGAAGGCTCTAAGGGTGGATAATTATATTTATCCATGATGGCTCCTTTTGGCCCTGGGGGTTTCTCTTTACCACCCAGGTTACCGGCCCCGCCACGGGGAGGCAGGTTGGTTGGTTGGTTGTTGTTGGGTTTTTTTGGTGCAAAAGCAGCTTTGGCCATATTGCACCTATCTATTAATGTTTAGTGACAAGGAAGTTTATATTTCTTAAATATGATTTATATCTGGTCAAAATATCCTATTAATTTTAAATAAGTGAATATATTTTCAATGTTGGAGTTATCGCCTAGGATTTGTGATAAGGTCAGAGAATCTTGGAAATTTATAGGGAGATGGAAGGCTGATTGTCGTGCCATGTGGTATTGTGGACATTCTATAAGGAGATGTTTTATAGTGAGTTGACAAGAACAGTGAAAACATTCTGGAGGGTTTGCTTTGGTGAGTAAGTGAAAGTGCGTGAGATGAGTATGTCCAATGCGCAGTCTGGTTAAAATGACTTCTTCATGCCGATTTTTACGAAGACTCGATTTCCATGGCTGAAGTTCATGTTTTATTTGAAACAGTTTATTTTTTGATTCATTTTGCCACATTTGTGACCACTGAGTATGGAGAATTTGTTTTATAATAGGCCTGTAATCGAAATGTGGAACTTTGTAAAGCCCTAGGTTTGTGTTTGTAGGATTCTTTGCTGCTCTATCGGCTCTTTCATTACCTTCAATCTCTGTATGTCCTGGAATCCAACAGAATTTTACTTGCCTCATTTTACTTTTGAGTTTCACAAGATGAGTTTGTATCTGATAAAGAATGGGATGTGATGAAGTCTGCCTTTGTTGCAGAGCATGTATTGCACTCAATGAATCAGTGTATATGAGATGTTTCAGATGCGGGGAAGATGCTATGTATTTTAAGGCCATTAGTAGGGCGAATAGCTTGGCAGAATAGCTGTTGCATTGGTTTGGGAGTTGCTGTGAGATAACAGTGTGTAGAAAGACCACTGCAGCACCAACTTTGGTGTCTGTTTTAGAGCCATCTGTATATATATGAAGGTATTCAGAGAACTGTGATGAATGGGCTGCATGCATATGTTTTATGTTTACATTTCCCAGAGTGCTTTTTCCCCATTGTTGAAAATAAGTGTCACAGTTAGGCGTGAAAGTGTACCATGGTGGAATACTTATGCTATTATCCTCATGTATGTTGTCAAAGCTTAGGCCCCATTTTGAAACTATTTCTTTTAGTCGTATTCCAACTGGTTTATTTACTGTAGGTTTATTGTTGTAGAGAATTTCCCACTGTGGGTTAAAAAGATACTGCCAGGTAGGATGATTAGGAAGACTTCAGATTTTAATTGAATAGTTTAATAGCAGCATTTGCCTCCGGAGATATAGTGAGGGCTCGTGGGTCTCTGCATATAAGCTTTGGACTGGTGAAGTTCTATATGCTCCTAAGGAGATTCACAAGGGACTATGATGTATGGAATCGAGCAATTTGATGACACTTGGTCTACACGAACTATACACAGGGGCTCCATAGTCTAGGCTTGATCTGATTATAGGTGAAGTAGTGTGAATCGATCAGCTCCCCACTTCATTGCGGAAAGAACTCTGAGAATATTTAGTTTTTTTTGACAGGTTGTTCGGAGGTATTTGATGTGATCCAAAAAGTAAAGTTTTTTATCTAGAATCAGGCCAAGGAAACGTATACTATTTGCTAGAGGTATCAGCTGGTTTTCTAGTTTTATTTCTGGATCTGGGTGCATTTTTCGCTTTCTACAAAAATGTATGGCCATTGTTTTTTGTTGCGATATTCTGTAGCCATTGTTTTTAGTCCACAGTTCTATTTTTTTCACTGCGCTTTGTAACTGCCTTTCAATCATGTTCATGTTTTGTGAATGGCACGAAATAGTAATATCATCTGCATAAAGGAATGTTTCCACTGTTTTTGGCAGGTCTTTTGTAATGGAATTTATTTTGATTGAAAAAAAGGTTGCGCTCAGTACTGAGCCCTGAGGAACTCCTTCTTCCTGAGTATATATTCGTGACAGATTGTTTTGATATTTTACTTGGAAGGTTCTGACTTTCAGGAAATTTTTTACCAAGAGTGGTAAGTTGCCTCGCAAACCAATGCTGTGGAGATCTTTATGAATGCCGTATCGCCAGGTAGTATCAAAGGCCTTTTCTATATCGAGACTGATCATTATTAGATGCTCATTCCTTAGAAAAGCATTTCGGATATTTGCTTCTGCTTTTATCATGGAATCTAGAGATGATCTATTTTTACGAAAGCCATATTGATTTATGTTAAGTATATTTTATATTTCTAAAAACCAGGTTAATCTGTTGTTCACCATTTTCTCGAGGATTTTCAAAAGGCAACTTGTTAGTGCTATTGGACGATAATTTGTGGGAATCGTATGATCTTTGCCAGGTTTAGGAAAAGCAATTACAAGGGAGTGAAGCCAGGAATTTGGATAGTAGTTTTCCCTATAAATCCTATTGTATAGCATAAGTAATGCCTTTAGAGATTTTTGATTAAGTTGTTGGATCATTTCATAGTGAACTCCATCAGGTCCTGCTGCACTCTTCCTAGACTTAGCCAGAGCTTTTTGCAATTCTTCTATGTTGAAAGGTTGGTTATATGGGAGTTGTTGGCTGGTATTGAAGTTTAGTCTGTATTTTTCAGCTACAGTTTTCATTTTCTGAAAGGATGGGGTATATGCCAATACTGCTGATATATTTGCAAAAGTAGTTGCAAGTAAGTTTGTGATTTCCTTGGAGTTAGTTATTTCCTGTCCATTCCAGATTATTAGTGGAGTTGGAACTGAAAGAAATTTCCCATTAAGTCTTCTGATTTTGTTCCATATGACACAGGTATCTGTATTTTTGTTAATTGTGGAGGCGTATCGTATCCATGAATCCTTTCTACTTTTACTAGATATATCTAGCTCTGGCTCTAGCTTTTTTAAAATTTATGAGGTTGATGTAAATGGGATACTTTCAGAAGGGATTCCAAGCCTTATTCTTCTCTCTTTTGGCTATACTGCATTCTTCATTCCACCACGCTGTGTCGTGTTTATGATATTTTCCAGATGACTGAGGAACTGTAGCTTCAGCTGCTATTAAAATTTGGTTTGTGACATGAGCTGTAGCATCGTCTATGGGCTGAGTGGTGATTAATTGTTCGTCCATTGCTGCGATTGTTTTATATTTTGTCCAGTCAGCTTTATGAAACCTCCATCTTTTTTCACCATCGTGATGTGTAACATCATTTATTAATATTTTGCAGACCACTGGAAAATGGTCGCTATTAAGAGGATTTTTCAAGATTGTCCATTCAATCAGTGGATATAGGACAGGTGAACATATGGAGATGTCAATTGCAGAGGCTGTTCCAGTGGGCAAATGGATGTATGTCTCAATTCTAGTATTAAGGAGAGAGAGATTTTGCTCTTCCAATAATTTCTCAATCAATTTGCCACGTTTGTCTTGGTGACGGGATCCCCACATGGGATGGTGTACATTTAAATCTCCCATGATACAGACCGGGGGTGGTAGCTGGGTTACTAATGCTTCTAGGTCTGAATATGCATACTCTTGATTTGGGGGAAGGTAGAGTGAGACCAGTGAGAAAGTAAACTGGATTGAGACTCGTACTGCAACTGCTTCCAAAGATGTTTGTAGTTGGAGGCGTTTACATGGAATTTTGGAGTCAATTAGAATTGCCACTCCACCATGAGCTCCACCGGAAAGGCATCGGTCTTGTCTATAGATACTGTAACGGTTCACTGCTGTGTTTACTTGTGCAGTTAGGTTAGTTTCTTGAAGACATATACCTACTGGGTGATATTTATTGATTAGGTTGCAAATGTCATCAATGTTACTGTGGAAACCTCGACAATTCCACTGTATTATTGTGCGCATTATATTGGCTTTATAGCTGTATTTGATTCTGACTTTTTACGATCGCTCAGGCTTTTTCTCTTTTCTGGGAAAGATTGGGCAAACTTCCATCTCTTCCTCAGCATGTGTCTCTAAGATTGGTTCTTCTGGGACTTCTTTTTCACATGTATCCATATGATCATGGACAGGGAGTTTGTCATCTTTATCTATGTTTTTAGTATTTATGGTTGGCCGTGACATGGAAGGCATTGTTGGCGGAATTGTAACAGGTGTATTTATGGCTTGATTAGAAGTTGAGATTGAAGATGATTTTGCTGATGGAGCTAGGATTGAGCGAGCCCAATCAGAAATAGAGATGTTTGGGGGGATTATAATGTTGGTTTGAACTGAAGTGGTAGTGGTGGTGACAGCAGTTATCTGTTTATGCTGTTGGACAGTTGCTGCATATGAGCGTGTTATTGTAATTGGTGATATTTGTTTCTTTGCTTCAGGGTAGGAGACTTTGTGCTCGGTTTTATACTTCTGAATCATTTTTTCTTTTTTCCATGTTTCACAGTCTTTGGAGTAATCGGAATGGTTGCCTCTACAGTTTGGACACTGTAAGATTTGTGCAGAGCATTCGGTATATGGGTATGGTCTTTAGATCCACATGAAGCACATACAGCAGTCCCTCGACATACTGTCTGTGAATGCCCAAATTTTTGACATTTATAACATCTGATTGGGTTCGGTATATACGGTCGGACATGACAGTTCAAATATCCAGCTTTTACAGATGTTGGTGGATTTGGCAAGTTGAAAGTTAGTATAATGTTTCTGTTTGGAAGTAGTGAACCATCCTTTTTGATTAGTATTCTTTTTACCTGAATAACATTTTGTTCTGAAAGCTCTTGTTTAATTTCTTCCTCGGATACATGTGGCATGAGGTGACACTTCTATGGGAGTTCCTCCAAGTGTTTTCAATTTAAGTAGCTTGTCAGAATGCTTGGATTGTGTTGTTTCAACAAGCAGGTCACCTGATTTTAGTCTGCGAACCATTTTTGGTGAGCCAGCGACGTTCTGTAAACTTTTCTGAATCAGAAAAGGAGAAAGCTTGCTGACTGGCTGGTCAGTCAAAGAATGTATTATGAAGGCCAGATATTCTGGTCTGTATCCTTCTTTTGTCTCTTAGCAAAGGAAGGGTTGTAATCTTCCTGCTCTCTAGAATGTGATGGGGCATTGATCCCACAAGAGTCAATATTGGTATGGTCCATCTTTGCTCCTTTTAGCCCTTGGCAGAGAGATTTTTCTGCCAAGATTTCCGGCCCTGCCACGGGGAGGCAGGAGCAGTGCCTGGTGTGACCAAGCGAAGAGTAGTAGGGGTTAGTAATATACTATGAGAAAATAAAGAAAGGTGGCTTTCCTTCCCTGCTCTGTACAGGAACTTTTGTTACGAGAGCTGTTATAAAATAAATGGATTTTTTAACGATAAGGACAAAAAGGAACTGTAAATCGCTTTCTAGAAATCGCACTGGAAGTACAGATAAATCGCTCAGTCACAATCGCTTGGCACCCGGGGCTGGGGAGGCAGGAGCAGTGCCGCTTTGTGGCGAAGCGTTGAGGTTAGTACAGTTAGTAAGGTATCTAAATTAAAGAAAAAGGTGCTTTCCTTTTTCTGGGCTCTCTTCTTATTCCTTTTAAGAAATTAGAGCCCATGTCTAGATTCCAACATTGTGTTAACTGTAGCAACCTTATACCAATAGGCCTGTTTTGATAAAATGTGGTCCACTGGGGCTGAAATCTGATTGGTTATGTAAGTGTTTACATCACCAATATGTTGTCTTTGAACATAAAATCTATCTAAGAGTATTTGGGCAGAATAGCCCCCCCCCCCCAGTTTGTGTTTTTAATCTGCCAAGTGAATCGTTGATCAGGATTTGGAGTTACCCCTGTTTGTAGCATGCAAATAATTGGAAAGTGATCACTGTTAAAGGGATCGGTTAATACCAACCATATCATGATTGGAAATATGGATGGTGAACAAATTGACAAGTCTATCCGGTTGCTAAGTGGATGTAGGTAGGAGATCCCAAATTTAATAAATTAAGATCATTATTATGCATGAATTCCTCCATCAATTTGCCTCTTCTATCCATTGTGATAGATCCCCACTATGGATGGTGTCCATTAAAGTCACCAAAAAGACAAATTGGAGTCAGGAGTTGTGCAATGAGGTTGTCAAGTTCTGAAAGCAGAAGTGGTGCAGATGGAATATAAATGGAAACAATGGTAAATGATGTACCAAGTGCAATGCGACCTGCCACAGCTTCTAGGGAGGTTCTCAATTGGATCGGCCTGGATGGTATGTTACCGTTAACAAGAATAGCAACTCCTCCACATGCAGGCGATTCTGAGTTACTATCTCATCTGTAAATGGTATAACTTGAAAATTTGGCAAAACTTGGGGTGACAAGAATGTTTCCTGTAAACATACACCTATGGGGTTAAATTGAGCCATTAAATCTCTTAAGTCATCAGAATGACTGCTTAGTCCTCTGCAATTCCATTGTATGATGTTATGCATTATTTAGGTTTACCTGAGGATGACTCACCTGACTGTTTTATCTACGTGGGACATTTTTTCCGATAATTTTTTGAGAATGTAGGGCGTCCAATATCCATGGAGTTCTAGAATGGGTTCCTCATTATCTAGCAGCTCATCTACATCCACATACTTTTGGTGGGAGATTCCATTTTTTTAGAGAATTATTCAAATTTTAATTGTTCTTTTTCAACTGGGACTGATGGGGTATGAGTAGGAATGCTGACTGGAGTATTTGTGGCTTCGCTGGTTTTTTTTGGAGGATTATCTTTTTTAGAGATTGAAAGTGTAGATTTGAGCCAGTTCGCTAGAGAAGTGTTAGGTGGAACTGATACATCTGTTTGAGCTGCAGTAGAAACAAAGTTTCGAGTGCGAGCTGCATAGGAATGACTACTAGGCACGGTCGACATAACTGCAATAACAGCATGATGCCATGTGGTGTCAAATGCTTTATGAATATCCAGGTTGACCATCACTAGATGTTGTCTTCTGACGAAGGCATTGCGAATGTTGGATTCAATTTTTACAAGTAAATCTAGGGTGAACCTGTTTTTATGGAAGCCATATCAGTGATCAGAAAGGAGGTGAGCTAGAACAACTTCCTCCCTGTGGTTCCAGCGCAGACTACACTGCCAGTTTCTGATTACAGGCTTTATCTGATAGGGCTTGTTTGTGACTTGCTCATGCCAAGATTGTTGCCATTGGGAGCGTAATTTAGCGTTTATTAGCTGCATGTAGTCTGTATAGGGGACTAACAGACAATACGTGTTGTGGGGTGATCTGGCCGCAACATCTGCCAGTTCATTTCCTCCGATCCCAATGTGGCTTAGAATCTGGCAGAAATGAATGTCGAAAGAACACACAGAGAGAGAGAGAGAGAGAGAGAGAGAGAGAGAGAGAGAGAGAGAGAGTGTAGCGTCTGCTGAATCCGGGTCACAAATGGATGAGGATTATACCTCATATCCGATAAAGCCTGCAGTGTATTAGAGAGTCAGTGTACACCACACACCTTTGATACCTATTGGTTTTAATGTGATCCAACGCTAACTCTGTAGCATAAAACTCAGCTGTATATATGCTGCATTCATGGGGAATCTTTCCAGATATAGAACAACCTGGAAAGATAGCAGCAGATCCAACAGACAACTCCGACTTCGAGCCATCAGTAAAGACAGGCAAGAAGTCGGAATATTCGGCCTGGTGGGCAGCATAGAGTTGTTGGTAGACAGAAGATGGAGTTATGGACTTATTTGAGGTTTTATTGGCACAAGGGCCTCTTGGGCCATATTGTGCCCGCTCATGATTTAGTTATCACTAATTTCACATTTTTGTGATTAGATACTATAATACAAATTTATGCATTTTAAATACTGAAACAGTTCGTCCAAATTTGCTTCATTACCAAGAATATGTGATAAGGTAAAGGTTCCTGCAAGTTGGAGAGAGCATTTAAGCTGGATTTTCAGACAGCTGAAAGTTGGGGACATTCAATGAGAATATGTTTTATTGTTAGGTGTGACTAGCAAATGAAACACTGAGGAGAATTTTCTCCCAGTAGCAAATACAGACGAGGATGTGAATGACCAATGCAGAGCCTTGCCAGAATCACTTCTTGTAGCCTGCTTCTCCTGAAACTAGATGACCACAGTTGTGGCTCTTTTTTAATCTGCAACAGTTTATTATTGATTTGAGTTTGCCAGAGATGAGACCATTGTTTCCTACATGTTCTTTTTTTTATAATGGATTTGTAGTCAGTGTAGGGCACTTTCAGTTGAATGGATAATCCAGAGTTGGGATGTTTAGCAGCATCATCCACATGTTCATTACCTGGGATGCCAACATGGCCTGGGATCAAGCAGAAGGTAACCTTCTGGTTGTTTATTTGAAAGTATAATAATTTAGACCGGATCTCTTTAAGAATAGGATGAGAGGAAGTTTGATTTGATTTGGATTTTATTGGCGCATTAGCAACTAGGGCTATAATGCGCCAAGACCAGGTAATATATAAAAATTTAACATCTCAGTAAACTAATTAATTAGGCCACCATGTCCAGATCTAATAACAAATATATAAAAAAGATAAATCAATAAAAGAAATAACAATAACATATAAATTTTAAATACGATTAAAAACCTTTATTGCTTTCAAAAAGCTAAAAATTGCAGACACATTGTCATTGTCGGATAAAATCTGACTGAGTGTATACGGCTCAGTCAGATGATTAAAAGCGGTAAAACGGATATTGCTAAAATCTGGACAGTCAACTAAAATGTGTCTAATAGATAAAACTGTGCCACAGGACACACACACATAGGAGGGTCATCAGCCCTCAGCAAAAAAGAATGAGTCAAATGACTGTCCTATGCGGGTCCGGGCAAGAACAACTTCCTCCTTACGATTCCTGCGCAGACTAGACTGCCACGGTTCAATTACAGGCTTTATAAGATATAATTTATTCGCAGTCTGTCTATTCCACGAATCCTGCCATTGGGAATTTATCTTTTGGTGTATTATTTGCCTGTAGTCTGTATAGGGGACTGACAGGCAGCGATTATTATTGGGAATTGCCGATTTGGCTGCGGTGTCAGCCAAATCATTTCCCCTAATCCCAGCGTGGCTAGGAATCCAGCAGAAGCGGATATCATATTCACATTCACGGAGGAAGTGAATCTTCTGCTGAATACTAGACAGAACTGGGTGAGGATTATATCTCACAAATATTAAAGCCTGTAAAACGCTGAGAGAGTCAGAATATAAAATGAACCGTTGGTATTGGCATTTACTAATGTGATCCAAGGCTAACTCTATAGCGTGCAGCTCTGCAGTAAATATGCTGCATTCAGAGGGAATCTGCTCCGATGTAGTGCTGTCTGTAAAGACAGCAGCAGATCCCACATATGATTCCGACTTCGAACCGTCTGTGTAAACTGGCGCGAAGTCAGAATGTTCAGCTCGTTGTGCTGAATAAAGCTGCAGGTAGACAGATGATGGAGTGTCCGACTTTCCCCAATTTCTAAGGGACAAGTCACATGCCGGGACATGAGCAAGCCAGGGTGGAAGGGGTTGCTTTGGTGTTTGGGCAACCTTGTCTACCTTGATATTAAATTCTTTGAGTAGGAGACGAATACCAAAAGGACGATTGGCAGTCTTATGGGTGTTGTACAAATTTTCCCATCATGGCTCAAAAACGAATGGCCACGTTGGATGGTCTGGCAGGGATTTCAGTTTTAAAGCATACTTCAGAGACAACTGCTTACGTCGAAGCGATAACGGCGGTTCGTTTGCTTCGACGTATAAGCTCTGGACAGGAGATGTTCGATATGCTCCAATAGCGGTACGGAGAGCCAGATGAGAGGAAGAAAAGGTAGATTGAATGGCAGTGACCTATCTTTATGTTCATAATAATAAGACATATACTAATGTAGTTTTTGCTTGGATGTAGTTTTTCACAGAGTGAAAATAGCCGCATTTTCACTCTATTGGTTTGCCATGCTACTGGCATTTGTTTTATTTTGATCCTAATTCGTTTTATTTTATTTTTGATTTATTATGAGCAGCATGCAGTGGATTATGCTATTATAGCCTAGATGTTTGTGATGTTAATATTCCTAATTTTCTTCTTATCATTACTAGTTAATTTTTCAATTTACTCACACATACACAGAGTTTATTTTTAGACTATATTTACTTGAGAATATCAACTATAATAGTTTTTTTCAAATATCACTTACCTTGACCAAGGCCATCATAAATGAAATCTTTAATCAAGAAGGTATATTCATCGACTGCATATACTTCTCCAGTTATTTGGTGAGCATATGTATTAAATTTGCCAAGATAAAGCCCCTGGTATTCTTCACCAACAACAAAACCTAGGCATAATTTTATAACTTTTGTCAAAATATACAAATATTAATTACAGTTTTATAATATATAACTGCATTAAGAAACTAATGCATTTTTAAATTGCAAATAAATTTTAAAAAATAATACACACAAACACAAGGTTTGATCAAAAAAATTCAGTAAATATTGCAAAAAAATTTATTCAATGATAATAGTTAATATTCTTTAATATAATCTCCTTCTGAAATCAAACACCTGATCCATCAATGACCAAAAAATTTTTGAAAGATTTTGTGAATACTTTTGGGCAGTCCATCATGTTTCACTAGATTTCTTGAACTGACTCAAATTGTTTTTCTTTCATGTCCTGTTAATTAAGTGTGGAAATAGCCAAAAGTCACAAAATATCAAAATCCGAAAACCAAGGTAGGCTCTGCGCAACAGGAATGTTTTGTCAGGTATAATTTGCTACACATTGTTCCATCATCAATCAGGAGAAATGATGAAAACAAATAGGCACTTAAAACAGCTTCCACTAGGGTGACAAATAGCAACATGTTAAAACTTAGTACTCACATAGCTCCACTCATAATCTTCCAGCTATCACTATAAGTTAAAAAATTACAAGTTCACTTACCAAACGTTTGGATAAAATCTTCATACACACATGCACAGTATTGCAAAAAATATCTGGACTTGCCTATGATATAGGAAAAAAGAACCATAGCTGTCTATCTGCGAAGAAGTAGTCTGAATCACAAAATACTGTTATATGCAGGCATTTTTTTTTGTATTGATAGTGGTATGATTGTTTTTGGGCACAAGGGCAACTGGGGCCAAAATGTGCCTATTCTTATATTATAATTTTATGTATTTAATCTGTCCGATTTTCGCATCATAAGAATTCATATATTCGTATTTGCTTGAGAAAGCTAAAGAGCTCATTTAGATTCACATTATTTCCAATAATATGGACTAGTGATATAGGATCTTGTAATCATGATAGTGAATGGAAAGCACTTTTTTCTAATATGAGCATAATGCGCACAATACAAGAGCATATGTTTGATGGTAAGTGGCAACAAATAGTGCATGCATAGCAGTGGCTCATCCCCCATGAGTAGGTACATATGGGTTGGTGTGTATGCCCTATGCGTAATCTCACTAGTACACCCTCTTCCTGTCTGTTTTGACTGTAGCTAGAATTCTATAATTCTGGTTTCTCTTTGATTTGGAGCAATTTGTTGTTTAACTGTGACTTTCAAGTTTTGGACCACTGAAAAGTAAAATTTTTTAATATGCTTTAAATAATCAATATATATGGCACTTGGTATTTTGCTGGTGTTGTATTGTTCAGTTGTTTGGCTGCCTGATCTGCTCTCATTACCTGTGATACCAAAATGCCTGGGGATCCAGCAAAATTTCACAGAGTGATTTTTACTTCGTAGATGATTTAAACGGGATAAGATTTGTTTTATGATGGGATGCGATATTGAAGACTTATTATTTAATGCAGATACTGCACTCATGGAATCGGTGTATATTACACTGCTAGAATTGTAGAAAGTATTAATATTCTCTAAGGCTAATTTTATTGTGTATAGTTCTGCGGTACAATTGCTACATTCAACCGGTAGTGATATGGAAACTGTAAAAGAAGAAAAGACAGCTTCGGCACCAATGGCAGAGTCTGTTTTTGAACCATCTGTATATAGAATTCTGAGAATTGTCAAGTGCGTGGCCTTTATGAAGTTGTTTAATACTTTCATTTTCGACACATTTCTTACCCCATTGATGAAAATAGGTATCACAGTGAACGAGACTTACAGACAACGGTGGATCAGCTACATCGGTCTCTTAACGTATATTGTCAAATGGAATGTTCCAGGTATGCAATAAATCTTTTAGATGAATACCAGTGGGTCTATTTCCTGCCAGTTTGCTGTTGTAGAATGTGGTCCATTCAGGGTTGAAAAGAATTGGGCGAAGAGGATGGGCTGGAAGGCTTTGAATTTTGGCTGCAAAATTGAGAAGCAGCATTTTCCTTCTAAGGTGAAGTGGAGGTTCATGTGCCTATATGTAAAGGCTTTGGACAGGGGATGTTCTAAACACTCCTAGAGCAGCTCGTAGGGCACTGTGTTGGATAGTATTCAGTCTAGTCAGTGCACTTTTCCTAGCCGAGTCACAGACAACAGCACCATAATCTAGATGAGACCTGATAAGGGCACGATACAGATGTAGAAGAGTGTATCTACCAGCACCCCATTTCAGGGCAGAAATAGATCTGAGCATGTTAAGTTTCTTCAGACATACTGTTTGGAGGTATTCTATATGTGAGACAAAGTTCAGTTTGGTGTCTATCATTAAACCTAGGTAATGAAGGTTACTGGTGAGAGAAATCAGGTGATTATTTAGCCCAAGTTCTGTTTCTGGATGCAGCTTGCTTTTTTTGCAGAAGTGAATTGCAACTGTTTTCTGTTCAGACATACAATATCCATTCTGCAGTGTCCATATTTCTAACTTATTTAGGGATAGTTGTAGCTGTCTTTCAATGGTATGAATATTTTTTGAAATTCAAGATATAGTGAGATCATCGGCGTACATATATAGTTCTACAGTACTGGGAATGTTCTGAGTTATAGTGTTCAGCCTAAGTGAAAAAAGAGTAGTACTAAGTACTGATCTTTGTGAGACCCCTTCTTCCTGAGTTAAGTTAAAAGAAAGCACTGTTTGGTAACGTACTTGAAAGGTTCTGCGTCGAAGAAAGTTTTAAATGAATTTCGGTGCATGTCCTCGTAATCCTAGGACGTAAAGGTCTCGCAATATGCCATACTTCCAAGTTGTATCAAAAGCCTTTTCAGTATCCAAACTTACCATTACAAGATGTTCGTTTTTCACATAAGCATTATGGATATTAGTCTCTGCTTTCAAAATGAGATCTTAAGAGGATCTATTTTGTCGGAATCCAAACTGAATGTTGTTTAGCAGCCTTTCAGTTTCAAGAACCCAGATAAGTCGTCTGTGAATCATCCTTTCTAGAGTTTTACCCAGACAACTGGTGAGGGAGATTGGTCAGTAATTTTGTGGGAGTGATTGATATTTCCCTGGTTTGGGAAAGGCTAAAATAACGGAATGATGCCAGGTAGAGGGATAGGTACCTTCAAGAAAGATTCGGTTAAAGAAAGGTATTAGTAAATTTAAATCTGTGTTGTTTCGATGTTTCAGCATTACACAAAAGATTCCATCTGTTACAGCAGCACTATTAGGTGATCTATTTAATCCTGTTTGGAGTTCAAATAGACAAAAAGGTTGATTGTAGGCAAGAGATCAAGTAGTTTGGAAATTTATCTTGTATCTTTCTGCTGAGGCTTTGATATGTAGAAAGGAAGCATCATAAGTTGTAGTGGCAGACGTTTCAGAGAAAGTCTCTGCAAGTGCGTTAGCTATTTCTTGTGGTGAAGATATTTCTTGTCCACTCTTGATTAAGATTGGAACAGAAACCGGGAGATATTTTCCATTTAGTTGTAGAATTTTTTTCCAAATAATTAAACTGCTAGTATCCTTTGTGATAGAGGAGGCAAACTGAATCCACGATTCTTTTTTGGCTTTTCTTCTAATTTGTCGTGCTTTCGCCTTAAGCCTTTTAAAGTGAATTAGATTGTCTGTGGTTGGAAACTTACGGAACAGATTCCAGGCTTTATTTCTTTCCCTTTTTGCTATGGTACAAGCATCATTCCTCCAGTGTTTAAGGTTTCTGTGTTTGAAAGCAGAAGACTGTGGTATTGCTTCAGAAGCTGCTGGCAGTATTTGCTTAGTAATGTGCTCAGTTACATCATCAATGGGTGCTAGTCGTATCAACTGGCTATCAAAGAAGATGGAGACAGAATGTTGCTTGTTGTTGTTATTTAAAAGCTATTGGCGCAAGAGCAGCTTAGGCTATAATGCACCTAGCCTAGGTAGGAGAATTTCATATATCAACATTTTTTTCACTTTCCTTGTCATTTAGGACAGAACCAAGATTCTGCTATATATATTTGTGTAGCTTCTCTATAAATGGTATACTATTAATTTTATATGTTTTGAAAGTATCCAGTTAACTTAAGGAAGAAGAAAACTTCGGTGATATTTGGCCGGTCATCTAAAATTGTTTTAAGCATTTTTGTGTTGTTTTGTGTATTCATTATTGTGTAAAAGGCTCTTTGACGTTCTCTATGAAATTTTGGACAGTTCACCATGAAGTGATGTATAGTCAGTGGAACTTGACAGTTTTGGCATAGAGGGGGGGGTCTTCACCTCCAAGTAGGCAAGAGCGAGTCATATGTGTATGCCCGATTCGCAATCGAGCGAGGATCACTTCTTCCTGTCTATTCGATCGGAAGCTAGTAGGCCATGGTCGAAGTGTTTCTTTAATTAGACGAAGTTTGTTGCTAGTCTGATCTAGCCAGTGTTGTTGCCATTGTTTTATACTGCTTTGGTGGATCAAGGACTTGTAATCTGTATATGGTATTGTGTGAAAGGTATAATCAGAGGTGAAAGTTTCTTTTGCTGCTTTGTCTGCTCTTTCGTTTACAGTTATTCTTGTGTGGCCTGGGATCCAGCAGAATCTGATATTGTGATTTCTTTGTAATAGCTCTGATACTAAATATTGGATATGTTGTAGGATTGGGCATCTTGTGGTATTTGCATTCTGCAAAGCAATAACAGAGCTAAGCGAGTCTGTGAAAATTATGCCGTTCGCTATCTGTTTGTGTTTGATTTGGTTTACGGCCATCGAAATGGCTTGTAATTCGGCAGTAAAAATACTGCATTCTTTTGGGAGTTATTGGATGAGTGTACTATCCTCAAAATGAATCGCAGCTCCTACACAAGTCTCTGTTTTAGACCCATCTGTATATATGAAAGTGTGATGTGGATATTGTTCTTTGTATGCTGCATGTAACTGTTGGTAGTTTATTCTTGATAGAGTAGTTTTCCCCCAGCTTTGAAAATACATATCATATATGGGTTGAACTACACACCATGGTGGAATGGTCTGTGCAATCGTATTAGCTACAATGTCATAATTAAGCTCTCGCTTAGTAGTAAATCTTTCAGATGGATTTTGGCAGGTCGATTCATTCGTGGATGGGCTTGGTATATGTTTTTCCAGTTAAATGAAAACAGAATCTTTCTATTTGGATGATCGGTGATGGATTTTATCTTGTTGGCATAGTGGAGTAGCAAGTTCTGTCGTCTATGTTGTAGTGAAGGTTCATGATCTTCTGCATAGTGTTTCAACTGGTAGAGTTTATTATTGGTTTGTGTGTGTGTGCCATAGCTCTTTCCACTGCATGAGACATGCTGTTTTTATGATGTGACTGTAGTCAGAAGCTGGAAGCAGAATGGAGGTTAAACCAAAAGTTGATGGATTTTTAGCAGTTTTATCAGCAAGTTCATTCCCCTTTATCCCCGAATGTGCTGGGATCCAGCAAAAGGTCACTGATTGATGACATTCTGCAATTTGTAATAGATTTGATTTGATTTAACACAGGGTGAACCTTGTAGGAGGAGTTTTGCATTGCTGTAATTGAGCTAAGGGAGTCCGTGTATACTACATGTTTTAGAGATTGGTAGAAATTCAGGTTTTCTAAAGCTAATTTTATTCCACGAAGTTCTGCAGAGAAGCTACTATACTCAGGTGGAGGGGCAGTCAAAATGATAGTAGAGGGAAATACTGCTGCTGCTCCAACGGCTGAATGTCATTTGGAGCCATCAGTATATATTGGCAAAAAATCAGCATATTTCTAATATGGCTTGCATGGAGCTGTTTCACATTGAGTGTCGGTAGACAATTCTTTCCCCACTTGTGAAGATAAGTATCAAAAGATAATTGAGGAGGGGGAGTCCAAGGTGGTTGGGAGTAATTCATTATTTGTTGCCTGTTGAAAATAGGAACATTTCAACTCTAATTTAATTCAATGAAGCATAAGCCTGCTGTTCTTATTTTACTAGTTTCATTTCCATAGAGATTTTGCAGGGGTGGATTAAAAAGGTATGGCTCAACAGTAGGATTTGGGCTGCATACTTGAGAAGTAGTGTTTTCCTGCTGAGGCAAAGAGTGGGCTTATGAGCTTAAATATATAAACTATGGGTAGACGTCCTAAAAGCACCAAGGGCAATCTGCAATACACTATGCTGTATAGCAGGAGTGGCCAACTTAATTTGTGATGCAATCTACTTTTTTCCTTCAAAATGTGCACCGATCTACCATCTCAAAAATTTCATTGCACAAGGTGCACAAATAGGGGGATGACTGTATATTTAAAATTCATCGTGATCGACCGAAATTAAATCCGCAATCGACTCATTGACCACCCTGCTGTATAGGATCAAGCCAGCGTAGTGTACTCTTTTGGGCAGAATCATAGATTGCAGCACCGTAATCCAAACGGGATCTGATCAATGCTCTATATAAGAGCAGCAAAGATGTATGGTCTGCTCCCCAAGACAGGGCAGATAAAGCTTTTAGTATGTTCAGCTTTTTGAGGCAGGTAGTACGCACAAATTTAATGTGCTCAAAGAAATTTAACTTCCTGTCAAGGATTAATTACAAGAATCTGACATTGTTAGTCATTGGAATGGTAGAGTTTGACATCTGAAGTTCAGGATATGTATGTAATTCACATTGATTGTAAAAGGGAATTCCAACAGTTTTCTGCTGTGACAGACGATAACCATTGCACACTTCCCACCTTTGGACTTTATTCAGGTATATCTGCAAGTGCCATTTAATGGATCTCATGTTCTGAGAATGGCAAGAAATAGAGAGATCGTCAGCGTAAAGATAGATCTGAACAGTATTTGGAAGTTCTTTTGTGATGAAATTGATTCTAAGGGCATAAAGGGTTGCACTCAGTACAGACCCTTATGATACTCCTTCTTCCTGTAAAAATGTCATAGAAAGCGAGTTGTGGTATCGAACGATTCTGGAGGAAGTTCCTGATGAATATAGACAGGTTGCCTCATAGACCACAAGTACGGAGGTCGCTGAGAATACTATGATGCCAGGTAGTGTCAAATTCCTTCTCTATGTCTATAGAAACCATAACAAGATGTTCATTTTTTACAAAGGCATTAATGAACTGCAGACTCAGCTTTGATCATGAAATCTAAAGAGGACCTGTTCTGGAAAAAACCATGCTGGTTATTACTCAGAGGATGTTGCATTTCTATGATCGAAACAAGTCGATAATGGATTATTTTTTTGAGTAACTAACCAAGGAAAACTGGTCTGTAACTGTAAGGAATGGTCGGATCTTTTCCAGGTTTCAAAAAAGGCCAGAACTGTAGCATGGTGCCAAGAGGTGGTGTAAAGGTGTTCAAGAAAGATTTGGTTATAGAAGATCATCAGTATTTTTAAATTTTTTTCTTCAAGATGTTGTAACATGATATAATATATTCTGTCTAGCCCAGCGGTACTGTTGCGTGTTGTTTCGACAGTATGTAGAAGTTCAGAATATTGAAGAGGCTGGTTATATAGAAGGAGTAGTGGGATTTGAAAGTTGATGGATCGCTCTTCAATCATAGTCTTAATTTTCTGGAAATACAGAGACTAAGTTGATGCCGCTGAAATTTCGGCAAAGGTTGTGCTCAAGGCATTTGCAATATCCTCGGGAACAGAGAGTGTTCTTGCCCATTCCACGAAAGAATTAGGGAAGGGATTGTCGGAAACTTGCTGGAAATCTTATTTGGATTTGAATGGTCCTTCCCTGGTTTTGGGAAGGCCAGCACAAACGAATGCCGCCAAGAGTCTGGATATGCTTCCTCAAGGTGTATCCTATTATAAAGCAGTAGGATCATGCATAAGGAATTTTCAGTGAGATGCTTAATCATTTGATAGTGGATTCCATCTGGACATGTTGTTGTTGTTTGTTTGATTTATTGGTGCAAGGGCTACTATGGCCATAATTTTAGTCTTGTCACAGTATTATAAAAATTCTTATAATACCGTGATAATAGACTAAGTATAAAAATAGCGAAATGCTTAAAGTACGGTACTCACCTTGAATATAATCTGCAATAGTTTTATGAAAAGACTGATGGCTAAATTTAAGGTGGAATGATTAAGTTAATGCATTAAGGTGGGTTGAAATTTAATTTAATGGAACTTTAAAATAAGCACAAGGAAGCAGAAGTGCACTACTCCGTCCCTGGTTGTCATAAAGTAGAAAATAGTTGTTGTTGTTTTGTTGTTTATTGGCGCATTGACAACGGAGATCATAGTGCGCCAGTTCATTTGTTATATTATGTCTTTGAATGCATATTCATTCTCTATATCTTGGTTGAATGCATGGGAGTTAAATTTTTTTTGTGATTATATACACTGTCTTTATTTATAGTAGATGGTAGACATTGATTGTCTGCATGAATCTGAAAATGTCTGATACACGTTCCTTGTCACCTAGGATATCTCTGAGGGTGATGTCTTGATTTCCTTTATATAATGATGAGAAAATCTTTCGGCGATCATTTTCATAGGTTGGGCATTCTATGAGTATATGTCTGATTGTTTGGGTGGTATTGCATGTTTGGTATCTTGGAGGTTCTTCGGCATGCAGTAAATAGCCATGTGTGATGTGTGTATGTCCAATTTGTAGTCTGGTCAGAACGACTTCCTCTCTCCTTGATTTCCTTGTGCTTGTTTTCCAATGTTCAACTTTTGGTTTAATTTCATATAATTTATTAGAAGTTTGTTTTTGCCAGAGTTCTTGCCATTGTGTCAGAGAGCGGTTTTGAATAATTGGTTTGTAATGCTGATACGGCACTGGGAAAGGTTGTTTCTGAAGGTTAGTTGTTGATTTTGCAATTCTGTCAGCTTCTTCGTTTCCTTTTATCCCTTTGTGTCCTGGTATCCAGCAGAAAAGCATTTCTTGTTTTTCTTTTGTTAAGTCTGTTAATATCTGTTTGATTTGCACGAGAACTGGATGGGTTATATTGGTTGTGGTTTGAATGGCTTGTATTGCGTTTAATGAATCAGAATATATTACTGTTCTCAAATGATATGTGGTTCTGAAGTACTCCAGGGCTATCTGAACTGCTACTAATTCTGCAGTGTAGACACTGCATTCTTTTGGAAGTTGGAGTGCCAGTGTAGTGTCTGGGAATACCTCCGATGCTTCTACATGGTTCTCTGATTTTGATCCATCTGTATATATCAGTACATGGTTGGGATACTTAGTTCTATGTGCTGCATGCAGTTGTTGAAAGTTAATGTCTGACAAGTTATTTTTATTCCAGGTTTGTGTAGAGAGTTCACAAGTTGTGGAGTGGTTTATCCATGGTGGTATTATGTGCCTTTCAAGATTTGCAACATTATCTATGTTAAGATCATATGTTGTCAGTAGCTCTTGTAGTCTGATTCTTAGACACTTGTTTGCACTTTTGCGATTCTTATATATGTTTTCCCATTTTGGCGAGAATAATGATGTCCAAGTCAGATGGTTTCTTGTGGATCTTATCTTGTATGCATAGAGTAGGGCCAGCTGTTGTCTCCTGAGGAACAATGGTAGTTCATTAGCTTCTGTATAAGGACTGTATGAAGGTGATGTGCAGAAGGCTCCCGTTGCTATTCGTAGTGCACTATGATGAATTGGATCTAACCATTTGAGGGCGCTCTTTTTGGCGGAAGCATAAATGGGTGCTCCGTAATCTATTTTTGATCTTACTAGTGTTTTGTACAGATTGAGCAGGGTATAACGGTCTGCTCCCCAAGATACTGATGTTAAGACTTTAAGGATACTCTTGATTTTTAAGGAGTCCTTATGTGCTGTAATGTAATAACTAGATCGTATGTATAGCTTAGCTTAATTTTCAGCACTCACCTCATAGTAATCCTATGTATGTGGTAAAACTCTCCACCAGCTAAGCGGATTACTATGAGGTGAGTGCTGAAAATTAAGCTAAGCTATACATACAATCTAGACTTTAAGGATGTTAAGTCGTCTCATACATTTTATTCGTAATTGCTTTATATGCTCTACGAAGGTTAATTTGTTGTCTAAAGTGAGTCCAAGAAATTATACGCTTTGTTTGACGGGTATTTTGTGACCTTCTATTGTTAGTTCAGGGTCGGGATGTAAGTTTCTTTTCCTACAGAAGTGTACGCAGACTGTTTTTTGTTGTGAAATTCTAAATCTGTTTTTCTGGGCCCAACTACTGATTTTGTTAATTGCACATTGTAGTTGCCTTTCTATTGTTTCTATATTCTGTGCTTGATACGATATACTGAAGTCAACTACACATAGTGCAAGCGACACCGTGGATGGCAGTTGTTTTGTGATGCCATTTATTGTGGAGAAACCCCTGGGGAACTCCTTCTTCTTGTTTATATGTTTTTGACATGGTGTTCTGTACTCTGACCTGGAATGTTCTATTTTTCATAAAGTTTTGGATGAAGAGTGGTAAATGTCCTCTGAGGTCTGTATCGTGGATGTCTTGTAGTATACCATATCTCCGTGTTGTGTCACATGCCTTTTCTATATCAAAAAATATGGTAACCATATGTTTTGAACTTATAAATGTATCTCTTATGTCTGTTTCTATTCTTACGAGGTGATCTAAGGTGGATCTATTACCTCTAAACCCGCATTGCATATTGTTGAACCAGTTGGTTGTTTCTAAAAACCAGATTATCCTTTGTTGATTATTTTCTCCAAAACTTTGCTCAAGCAGCTAGTGAGCGCTATCGGTCGATAGTTGTTTCGGTTGTTCTGATCTTTATTGGGTTTTTGGAAAGCTAATACTATTGCATGATGCCATGCTTCAGGATATTGCTCTTCTTGAAAAATGCGATTGTACAGTTTAAGAAGGTTTTCTATTTCTTTTTGCTTCAGATGTTTAATCATATCATAATGTATGTTGTCTGGTCCAACTGCACTTGGTTTTGTTTTTGATAATGCTTCACGTAATTCATGCAATACAATTGGTTGGTTATAGGATTCAATATGTTTGGTGTTAAAATTAATTCTGTTTTTTTTACAGTTTTCTCTTTATAGGTCAATAATTCTTCACGATATGATGGTTTTGACGATACTTTGGCAAACGTTTCTCCTAGTATATTAGCTGGCTCTGAAGGTTCAGTAATTCTTTCTCCATTCCAGTGTAATACTAAGGATGGTTGGTTTTTGTATTTCCCGTTCATTTTCCGTATTTTATTCCATATTGTCCGTGTATTTGTTGTTCTATTTATTGAGGAAGTAAACTGGATCCAGGAATTATTTTTGGCTTGTTGTAGAAAATAGTTAATCTGGAACATAAAAGAATTGATAATGCCAATAGTCGTGACGACAGACTTTCGTTAAGTTATAACGTCTTCAGTTGGTGGTGTTAAGTAAGAAGTAACGCGTGCTGTATTTTTAAAGAATTTTCTATACTCTCGTGATGCTCTTTGGTACACGTGGGAATCTCAGATGTGAGAGATTCCAAGCCGAAGAAAGGTGAAAGGGAAGTTTTGTATTTAGGATGTTGAGATTAGTATTGTGTCGAAACCATTCGATAATGAGGACTTCATAATGAAGAATTTTGTGGCTGGTTTTTAGTTTTATAATAGTGATAGCGGAGTTGATTAAAGCCGTGTGATTGTGGGTTTGAGCATGTATTGTGAGTTGTGTACTAGCTTGTCCCGATCTAAGACTATTATAGCGGTAGTATGCACGAGTGTTGGAGGTTTTGGTAGAACCAAACTTGGTAGTAGTACAGTACTACCAATATAATAGGCATCACAGTTTGTTTGACATTTAATCAAGTAAATTATATTGTTCAAATCGTTGGTTGGGTATTTGTGTGTGTCTTTGTAAGTGTTGAATAAGGATCCGAGTTTATTATAAGCTGAAAAAATGAGGGAGATATCTGTACCTGTAAACACTCGGCAGAACTGTCCGGCAAGTTCATTATGGTATGGGAGGATGATGCGTATATTTGCATTGGTGGTGGGTTTTGGTGGATTGTTAATTTTACTTTTGGCGGCGGAAATAGTGTGTTGAATGAGTTGGGTTGGGTAGTTCCTAGCTGTAAATTTTTCTGTGAGGTACTGAAGTTCATTGGTTAAGTTATTTTGTGAGGTGCTATATTTCCTATTCTTTTCTTTTTTGGCATTGCTACAGGCTTCATTCCACCATATTTTTGGGTGCGAGCGGATTTTCATGGATGATCTGGGTATGCCAATTTCTGCAGTTGCCATTATTTGCTGAGTTCTGTAAGTTACAGCAGAGTCAATGGTGAGAGTCTCAATGGTCTGAATATCTAGATGTGCCAGTTTTGATATTTCATTTGGCCATAGTAGCCCTTGCGCCAATAAATCCCACTACAACAACAACATTTTGATATTTCTTCCAGTTAGTTTTGCCAAATTTCCAGTTTTTATTTCAGTTTGAGGAGGAGAGTTAGTCGACAGTGTGCATATTACTGGTTGTTATGGGGGTTTGATGGCGCATAACCTAGTTTGGATATAATGCACCTATTCATTTATTATATAAAGAAATGGGAAAGTTTCATAAATTCAGAATTGATTAAAAAGTTCAGTTTGCTTTAAGAAGTTGAAAAATTCAGAAATATTTGCATTGTCTCCAATGAGATTCTCTAAAGTTATTGGTTTACCAAGGTTAACCAGCGATAGCAGGGTTGAAATTCATCATCATCATTCTACTCTTCTGTTTGGCACGGGTTGAGTCCCTATTTAGATATTGTCCTCTATTGTTGTCGATCTCTTGAATCTTGCATCATTTGTTGATAACTCTGAAAGCCTGTGTTTTCCTTTAGGCATTGGAGCCATTCTCTTTTGGGTCTTCCTGGTGGTCTGTTATCTCCAATTCTTCCTGTCAGTACTACATTAGGCAGCCTGTGTTGTTTCATCCAGTTCACATGTCCAAACCACTGAAGTTGATTTTTGTAGATCTGCTCTATTATTCTGCATTCAAAATTTAGATCTCTCCTTACTTGTTCATTAGTTTTATGTTCTCTCCAATTTGTTTTATTGATTTTCCTTAGACATCTCATTTCAAATGACATTATTTTTTGCCTTTCTTTCTTATTTATTCTCCAGTTCTCTGATCCATAAGTTGCTGTGGGTATGATGACAGTTTCATATAGTTTAATTTTTAGACTATTTGAGATTTTATTGTTCTTCCATACGTTTTTGAGTTTGTTCATGTTTGTCCATCCGATGTTCAGTCTGTGATTAATTTAATTATTTTATTTAATTCTAGATTAATTTGGTTAATATTACTTAGGTTTCCGGTTATTAGAGAGCCCAGGTATACAAATTTTTGTACTTGTTCTATTTGTTGATTTTGGATGTTTATGTCTTCTATGTTTTTTCTTATTTGCATTACTTTGGTTTTATTTATATTAATATTAATTCCATAACTGTTGCTTGCTTTATAAATGTTTGTTAATATTTCTTTTAGTTGTTCTTTGGTTTCTGTTAAAATCACAATATCATCTGCATATTTTATGTGGTTTATATTTTTTCCATTTATTATTGGGCCTCATTTTTCTTCAATTGATTTCATCAGTTCTTTTAGGTAGATATTAAATAGATATGTAGATAAAGGGCATCCCTGCATGACTCCTTTCTCTATTTCAAATTTCTCTGCTTTAAGGTTGTTGAATTTTACTATTGCTCTTGTATTTCTGTAGAAATTATTTGCAAACATGATTATTTCATGATCAAGTGGGATTTTTTGGAGTTGCTTCATTAAATTTTCTCTGTTTACAGAGTCAAATGCCTGATTGAAATCGATGAAGCACACATAAAGAGGTTTCTTCTTATTCCAATATTTTTCTGCAATGATGTTTAGTGTGAATATTTGGTCTATTGTTGATCTGCCTTTCTAAATCCTGCTTGTTCTTCCCCTATTGTTTCTTCATGAGTTTTAAGTATCCTATTTTGTAAGATCCTTATAAATATTTTATATATATGGTTTAAAAGGGTAATAATGGGTCTATAATTCTGACAATTTTCTTTATCTCCTTTTTTTTTGTTCTGTCTTGTTTATAGTAAGGGCAGTCAATGAGAATGTGTTTAATACTCAGATTTATATTACAAAGTGGACACTGTGGCGGGTCGTCCCCTGTGAGTAAATAAAGGTGGGTCAGATAAGTATGACCTATTCTTGCCCTTGAAAGGACTTCTTCTTCTCATCTTGATGTCCGGACACTGGAGTGCCAAATAATTGGATCATGTTTAAATTGAAAGAGTTTATTATTAGTTTGGGAGTGCCGTATTGCTGTCCATTCTGACAGGCATGCAACCTGAATGGTTAATGCATAGTCTGATGGCAGAACAGGGATATTAATAAGTCTAAGGTAGTTGGATTTTTTGCAGCTTTATCAGCCAGTTCATTGCCCAAAATGCCAGAATGAGCTGGAATCCAACAGAAGGTGACCAGTTGATGGCGTTCTTCAATTTTTAGTAATATGCTTCTTATTTCGTCTAGAACAGGTCTGAAC
The DNA here is from genome assembly GCF_048544385.1 of Mastigoproctus giganteus. NCBI lineage: Eukaryota > Metazoa > Arthropoda > Arachnida > Uropygi > Thelyphonidae > Mastigoproctus > Mastigoproctus giganteus. The sequence goes on from NC_143579.1 coordinate 159,683,840, forward strand.
CTTTATCTGAGGAGTTACATAAAGCCATGATTGAGCTGAGGGAATCAGTGTAAATAACAGATTTTATACCGGTCAGAAGAGACATTTTGTAAAGCTAGTTTAATTGCATATAATTCAGCTGTGAAGCTAGTGAATTCAGATGGAAGGGATGCTGAAATAATGGTATTTGGAAACTCTGCAGCCACTCCAATGTTTGAATTAGATTTAGAGCCATCTGTATAAATTGGAGAAAAATCAATATATCTTTGAGTGTGCGCTTCCTGAAGTTGTTTGATGTTTGTAAAATGTTCTTTCCCCATTGACAGAGATAAGTGTCACAGGTCGGTATAGGAGGTGGAACCCATGGTGGTCGAGTACAAGTTGTTACCTGTTGTAAGGAATGGATGGAAAAATTTCAAACTTGCATCAGTTCAAAAAGGCGAAGACCAGCTGGCTTTACTGTGCTAGGTTTTCTGAAAAGGTTTTCTAATGTTGGATTGAACAGCTATGCTGAATTGTGTTGATACACTACTTATAACAAGACCTAATTTTTTCATTAATGCAAGTGTCCCGAATACAAGGGATCCAAACAGGCTTTGTAACTTTGATAGAGTAGGTTTTGAATTAATAAAAAAAAAACAAAAAAACTTTCACATGATTGTGGTTCTACATTAAAATATATATATTTTTTTTCTACACAAGATGAGAAGGAATGAGACGAGAAGCATAGAAGCTAGCAACTTGACATAAAGAGCAAAACAACAAAAATTACAATATTTATTTGTAATCATATAATAAATAATTTACTTTGTAGGACCACGATGTATGAACTTGTCACTCTAATTTTTGTGAATGTTTCTGTTTTTTTTTTTTTTTTATGAAAATCCCAAACACGAAAGGTATCAAAACCTATAGTACTTAGTACCGTGCATGGGTTGAAGAAGAAGTATGGGGGGGAGGGGAATGCCGGAAACTTTGCTCTAGAGACTAAACATGGGTTTCACCACTTCAAGCCTCCAATAAGCAAAGTGGTGGTATTTCACCGGTTGATGAAAGTCATCTACCACCTACGTTGAAACAGCAGTTGGGTGCCAGCTTATTGTTCACCTTGATGTCTGATCTTTTCATTATAAAATCTCAAATAAACATAAATGTGCCATTTTAAAATTAGTACCAACATACACAAAAACAGTTTAAATGATGTGGGGTGGCAGGGACTACACTGAATTACTTCCTGTAAGTCAAATTATTTTTTTTTGTATTGGGAGACCACATGCTGGTATTACTCAATGGATCTTGGGAGCAGTCCAATACATGGCCTTAGCATTCTTCAAGTACTACCTTTCAAGTGCATTTCCATCTATAATATATTGGGGTGTGAGGTTCTTGAGTGGACCTGAGAACTACAGTGTAAGCATGTTTATTTAGCACCTGGATAAAATTTACCCCAAGCATTACTAACAATCCCATGATCGACAGAATGCCTAGTGAAAGGTCCAGTACATCCTGGATAACACTCTGAAGATGTTTTTTTTTTTTTTTTTTTTTTTTAATTGGGAAATATTTTAAGGTTATCTGAAAGACTTGTCTCCCTTGTTTTTCTCAAGATACTGTTTTTTTATCATAAAACAAATACACAACGTTAAAAAAAAAAAAAATATGAATTTTGATACTGGCTATCAAGATTTGATTATTGATGCACTTCTAGGAGTTAGGCATCATCTCACCCGCCATTACCACAGATAGTTTTGGTTCCACTCTACCACCAACACTAAACTTGTAACTTTTGAATGAATTCGGGAAATTTCCTTAACCTACGCTAAACGGTACAAAATATATAACCGATTAGATCCAGATGATAAAATTTAAAATAACCACCTATTTTAGCAACGAATAAAACAGATTTAAAAACTACTTCTCGTCGGTGGACAAGTTGCGATGAAAATCGCATCTTGTCAGCCACTAAGAATTGTCCGAAAAATGAATTTTATTTTTTAAAAAATAAACTTATATGGTAAAAAAAAAAAATAAGTCACTATTATCCCAATTTACTGGTTATTTACACAAGGTAATTTTTACCTTACCAATAAAGTTTCATAAAAATTAACGAGCTGTGATAATTATTTTCCTACTGGAGGTGTAAACTGTAAAACAAATTCATGAACACTAAGCTAATGTTTGCATCGGCTTGCAAATTATTGCTGTACACATAACATAAAAGCGCTGCTATTTTTTTAATTAAATTAAATAGCTTTGAATCAGCGGTTCAACGGGCGGTCGCTGCATCGCCCGTTGCGGCTCTACTCTACATTGAAAGTGTGTGAATTCTCAATTTAAAAAAGCGTAACTTTGATATATCAACTATCACGTGCGTAACCCTATCTTGAAAGATGAGAAACCAGTACTCTAGATTACATTAAAATAAGTAAATTACGCATAAAACTTTAAGAAAAAAAAGACCGTTGCTTCTAAATAATCCCTTCACCAAACACAATATCTCAATAATTCCAACGACTTACCTCTCGTTAAATACACAATTAAAAAACTTAAATAACATATATTTTTCAGAAATCTCATCTTGAACGTAAAGCTCTACCAGTTATACTTAAATAAACGAAAACATAAGAAAACCATTTTTGTGCACACATATGTCCAGCTATCATACAACTTAAGTTCCACTGACAAATAAGACGTTCACCGAAGCAAAGGTAATAAGTGCCTCAGGCAAGTTTCCGTTGCATTGACCTATTTTTAAATCCACCGGCATTTTGTTATTTCTTCCCCCCTCCCGCCATCCGATTTTACAACAAAAGCTAGTTCACAATTACTATATGTTTTATTTTTCTTTATGTTTTAATAGAAAGGATATTAATTGAAATGATCAGATAAGTTTGCGTGAAAATGAACTTAAAAGCTCAAGTGTGTTGTTGAAAATAAGCATAATACAAATTGGGAAAACGCTACTTTAATGTATAAACATTAACTCACTGAAGTCACAACTTTACTAATACAAACATAATTCAATATTGCTTTTCTTTTATTTATTTATTTTTATTTTTTTATTATTTTTTTTTTTGTTAGCATACGGGTGCATGTAACAAATCCTTTGCTACTGAAACGTAACACCGCCCACAATCGTTGCCGTTACTCATCTTGCTACAGATTGTTCTTGTTGTTAGCGCATCGGCTTCTATGGCCATAATGCCCCGCCCAAAGTTTTGCATTTTCTACTCTGATCTCTTGCAATTGCCGTTCAAATTAATGCCCGATTAGATATTATTCACAACGAATTTAATGAAGAGGGGGAGTTTGATTGTATACATCGGTTTACAGTGACTTTTTGCTTTTTAAATCTGATTATAAAAGCTGGAAAACCTCTTGTATTATATTTTCTTCACTTAAAATGTAGTAGGAGCGTCTTGAATTTTAGTTACGGATTTAAAGGCTGTTTTTCTTTCGTTTGTATAGGCTTGACAATCTAGTAACAAATGTTTAACTGTTTGTTGCACATGGCACTGATTACACTGAGGCGGCTCTTCCGCTCTAAGTAAATAGGAATGAGTAAGATATGTATGTCCTATCTTTAACCTCGCAAGGATTACTTCTTCTTTTCGTATATCTCTTTCGCTGCACTTCCACTTCTTTAACTTTCCACAGAATAGTACTTTGTGCATCTTGCCATAGTATACAAAGGTTACAGTAAAAATTTGATGGAGCTGAAAAATTCCCGAATATAGTTCATGGTTGCCAGCTCGTAATTATGAACTTGAACAGGATAACGATAAAAATAGAAACACCCGAAATATCCATTTTTAATTAAAAAAAAAATAATAAATAAATACAAAGAAACAAAACACTTTTTTATTAACTCCGTTTCTATTCCTTGCCGTGAATTCGTATTAGTATGATAATGGATAAAGATATAAGGAAGCGGGCTTTTTCTGTATCTGACAAAAATAAATAATGTATTTAAAGAAGAAATGCACAAGGCATAATTATATATGGGTTTAGGTAATTAACTATATAATATCGGTGTGGTTACACTGATTATTATTATTATTATTATTATTATTATTATTAGCCAAATGGTGCAAGGAAGCCTGAGGCTTATGCTGCACCAGCCAAAAAAAAAAAAAAAAAATAATTTACCCTAGGACCCAGAGAAAGAGAGAAGTAGAAGGAAATCACCAGGAAAGAGAAGAATGATGATATCCAGCTCAGAACCCTGGGGTGCCAAGCCCATGGTTGGTTGGTTTTGATTTTATTGGCGCATTAGCTACTAAGGCTATAATGTGCCAAGACCAGGTCATATATAAAAAAAAAATTTTTTTAACTTTCAGTGACCTAATTGGTTAGGTCACTATGTCAAAAGGTATAACAAATGTATAAAAGAAAAATGTAAATTTTATATATGAGCAAAAATGTTTATTGATTTTAAAAAGCTAAAAACGGCAGACACATGGTCATTGTCGGATAAAATCTGATTGAGTGTATACGGCTCAGCCAGATGATTAAAAGCGGTAAAACGGATATTGCTAAAATCTGGACAATCAATTAAAATGTGTCTAATAGTTAAAATTGAGCCACAGGACTCACACATAGGAGGGTCATCAGCCCTCAGCAAAAACGAATGTGTCAAATGACTATGTCCTATGCGGGTTCGGGCAAGAACAACTTCCTCCTTACGATTCCTGCGCAGACTAGACTGCCACGGTTCAATTACAGGCTTTATACGATATAATTTATTCCCAGTCTGTCTATTCCACAAGTCCTGCCATTGGGAGTGTATATTCTGCTGTATTATTTGCCTGTAATCTGTATAGGGGACTGACAGGCAGCGATTATTATTGGGGATTGCTGACTTGGCTGCGGTGTCAGCCAAATCATTTCCCCTAATCCCAATGTAGCTGGGAATCCAGCAGAACCGGATATCATATTCACGTTCATGGAGAAAGTGAATCTTCTGCTGAATGCTAGACAGCACTGGATGAGAATTATATCTCACAGTTATTAAAGCCTGTCACACGCTGAGAGAGTCGGAATATAAAATGAACCGTTGGTATTGGCATTCACTAATGTGATCCAAGGCTAACTCTATAGCGTGCAGCTCTGCAGTAAATATGCTGCATTCAGAGGGAATCTGCTCCGATGTAGTGCTGTCTGTAAAGACAGTAGCAGATCCCACATATGATTCTGACTTTGAGCCGTCTGTGTAAACTGGCGCGAAATCAGAATGTTCAGCTCGGTGTGTTGAGTAAAGCTGCAGGTAGACAGACGATGGAGTGTCCGACTTTCCCCAATTTCTAAGGGACAAGTCACATGCCGGAACATGAGCATGCCAGGGTGGAAGGGGTTGCTTCGGTGTTTGAGCAACTTGTCTACCTTGATATTAAGTTCTTTGAGTAGCACTTGGAGACGAATACCAAAAGGACGATTGGGAGTCTTACGGGTGTTGTACAAATTTTCCCATCGTGGCTCAAAAATGGATAGCCACGTAGGATGGTCTGGCAAGGATTTCAGTTTTAGAGCGTAGTTTACAGACAACTGCTTACGTCGAAGCGCCAAGCCCATACTCACCAGATGTGAGCCATAGTTAATTACCTAAACCCATATATAATTATGCCTTGTGCATTTCGTCTTTAAATACCTTATTTGCTCATCATTTGGCTTTCTCATATTGTGGAATCACTTCCGAGGAAAGGCCGGCAAGCCTGCAACAGTGCTATTTTGTTGTCGGGCGACATCCTGAAAGAGGGGAGATTTTCTGGATATCGTAAGTTTTAATATTAATTTCTTTTTGCTGACCCTGGTGAAGTCACCAGGGTTGCATTAAGTGCCTGCAAGCACAGCTGCTTGATTGTTTTTTTTTTTTTCTTTGTTTTCTTGTTAAAATGAGTTTCTATATACGTTAGAGGACTTTGGAGTTGACTCCAAAGTCCTCTAACGTATAAACTACACAGTATAAACCAAGACAGATGATTAAGCGATTGTCAAAATGTGTGAATTTATCGAGATTGCAGGGGTTTACTCTCCTACCTATGAGGAAATACCAAGTAGTATGTAAAGATTGCGTGACTAGAGATATATTCTTCAGAGGTTTTCCTTTTGAAAACCAAATGGTACACCACCATTTGGTGGGGAGCATCAGGAAATTAGTATTAGCATTAGCAAAGGCACATGATGCAAGAAACCACAGCCAAAAAAAAAAAAACCCTTATTTCATCCATCCACTCGCCCAAACGTTTGTCAAGTTCTGCCTTGGATCTATTTAAACTATCAACTTCTACAACGACAGATGGAAGTTTTTTCCACCAATAAACCACCCGATGGCTAAAGGCAAACTTCCGCACATCTATCCTACAACCGTTTTTCCTCAATTTGAATTTATGCCCTCTCAGGCGATTATTCTGAGCAAGAGGAAGAATCCCATCATCATTGGGCATGGTTAAACCATTCAAGGCTTTATACACCTCAATCAGATCACCTCACAGGTGCCTAGCCTCCAGACACTGTAATTCGCAAAACTTAAGCCTTTCTTCGTAAGAGCAACCCTTTGTTCCATTCACTAACCGTGTGGCCCTTCTCTGTACTCGTTCCAACAGCTCTACATCCATCTTAAAATGAGGCCTCCAGACCTGTATACAGTACTCAAGGTGTGGTCTGACAATTGCCTTATAAAGGGGATTATCACCTCCTTATCCCTGCTAGAAAAATTCCTGTATATCATTGACAAGACACCATGAGCTATTCTTGCAGACAATCTGCACTGCTCACAACACTTCATATCTGACTGCACAATTACCGCCAGGTCCTTTTCATTCTCTACCACTGTCAGTGTGGAACCACAGAGTTGATACATTTCTCTCGGATTACTGCCTCCCATATGTAATGCTTTACATTTGTTAATGTTAAACTTCATTTGCCACCTCTCAGCCTATCTGCTCAACTTTTCTAGATCCTGTTGCAGAGTGTACTCTCATTATTGTCATTAACAACCCTGCCAACCTTCTTATCATCTGCAAACTTGGATATTACGCCTGATATACCATCATCAGTATCATTTATAAATACAGAAAACAACAATGGACCCATCACTGAACCCTGAGGGACTCCACTAATAACATTGGTCCACGAAGAGCAGTGTCCATTGATTACCACTCTCTCTGTCTTCTCTCACTCAACCATCCCTTTATCCAGAGCAGCAATTTGCCTCCAATGCTACACTGCTCCAAATTGTGCAGCAGTCTTCCATGTGCAACAGTATCAAAGGCTTTTCAAAGATCCAAATATATGATATCAAAGTTATTCTTTGCATCCAGTTCCTTTGTGACTACATCATAGTGTCCAATCAAATTAGTCAGAAAAGACTTCCCTTTAACAAACCCATGCTGTTTATGAGCTATAACTGAAGTCTTGTCTAGATGATCCTGCAATGCTTTTTAATCAGTGCCTCCATTAATTTCCATTGAACAGAAGTTAAACTAACAGCTCTGTAATTACCTGTGTCTCCCTTTGATCTTGCTTTCTGGATTGGGGTCACATTTGCACAACTCCAGTCCATGGGTACCTCCCCTGAGTCTAGGGAAGCTCTCATAATTATGGCTAAGGGTTTGCTTACTTCCTTTGCCGCCTCCTTTAATATAACTGGATAGATTCCATCCATCCCAGGTGCCTTTCTTGTGTTTATCTTCAACAATTTCTCCTCCACTTTACTCTCAGTGATTACAAGATTATCTAGCTTACTGCCAGAGTTGAATACACCTCTGGCATTCACTTCCCTGAATAACTTCTCATGTGTGAATGTCGATGCAAAATATTCATTTAGTTTGTTAGTTACCTGAGCAGGATCCAACAGTTGAACGATCGATATCAAGGATCCATCCCCCTTCCTTCTAGAGTTTACATAAGTAAAGAATCCTTTGCCAAAGATTTCTCGTAATCTCCCTTCGCCTGCATAACCTCCTTTGTGACTTGGTTACAGACTAGCTTATATCTATCATAGGCTTCTGTGTCACATGTTAATTTATATATATCCCATGCATTTTGCTTCTCTGCTATATGTCTCATTAGTTCATCTGACATCCATTTAGGCCTAAATCTTGAACAATATTTCTTTGCTGGTATGAAAAGCCTAGTATCTTCCAAGGTTAATTCTTTGAATGCTTCCCATTTTGAATTTGCTGTTGGTAACATCATCAGTTGGTTCCACCGTATAGAATTTAAATACTGCACCCCCGTATTCTCTCAGACCCCCGTAGTCACCTTTGCGAAAGCAAAAACCCTTCCCTTTACTCTGGATGGTAGTTACCTCTTTGAGTAAATCCCACTTCGGCACACTGTGATCACTGCCACCTATGGGTTTCTTTATCTGCAGATTCTTGATGCATGAAGAATCACTGCTGATAATCAGATCAAGAGTATTACTCCCTCTAGTTGCCTCCCGAACATGCTGCTGTAGAAAACAATCATCCAATAAATCCACAAAAGGCTTGCTAGTGTGTGAGTGACCAACCCACAAATTCCAATCAGTATCCCGGAAATTAAAATCCCCCATTATAAGACACTCTAATTTACTGGCCCACGTTATTTCTCTGCACAATTGCTCATTATACTCCTCAAATTCATTAGGACTATAACACACACCTACTCTCATTTTTCCTTACCCAGTGCTTACGTCACAACAAACAGACTCAACATTGCGTTGTCCACCAACATCAACAGGATGCACTTCCTTAGATATTGAGTTTCTTAACTAACAGCATATCCCTCCTCCCTTCCTGTCCTGTCTATCCTTTCGTATACCTTGTACTCCCAAAATTCCAGTTATTATTGTTATTGTTATTTTTGGCGCAAGGGCTGTTTAGACCATATTGCGCCTATCAGTGATAAGAAAGTTATCGATGGTGACTGTCATGGAAACAGACAGAGACGATCATATAATTTTATTCGTTTAAGAAAGCAGAATAACTGCAAGGGATTTGCATCGTTGCCTATGATATGAGAGAGTTTTAGTGGTTCTTTTATATTTGGAAGGAAGCTGAATGAACATTGCCAAGCATGTTTGTACAGAGTGCATTCAATAAGAATGTGCTTCGTTGTTAGCTGACAGTTGCATTGAAAACACTGTGGAGGATCATTTCCTGTGAGGAGATATAGGTGAGTAAACTGGCTGTGGCCGATTCGTGCTCTGGTTAAGATTATTTCTTCCTTTCTGTTAGTACGAAAACTAGAGGGCCATAACTGTGGTTCTGGTTTTATTTCCAATAGCTTATTATCCGTTTGAGCTCGCCATAGAAGTGTACATTGTTCCTTACATGTCCTTCGTATCATAGGTCTGTAATCAACATATGGAACGCAAAAGCCTGAAGATGATGGGTTAGATGGATGTTTTGCGGCATAGTCTGCTCATTCGTTTCCTGGGATCCAGCAGAAGATGACTACTTGCTGGCGTTCCTGAATAAGAATTATCTTACTTCTTATAGTTTTTATTAAAGGATTGGTTGGTGAGGAGGTGTTTTGTAGGGTTACTAGTGTACTCTGCGAGTCGGTATATATAATACTTTTTTTAATGGAGCGATGGACAATATTTTCTAGGGCAAGTTTGATGGCGAATAACTCAGCTGTTTAACTGCTGCATTCAGTAGGCAGAGATACAGAGATGGTGTTAAAAGGGAAAACTGCTGCAGCACCTATTCCGCTATCAGATTTTGATCCATCTATGTATATTTTCATGAAATGCGGATAATCCCAAAATTCCAGTTCTGCACAGCTTTTGTCTGTGTGACACCATATCTCTGATGTTGCTCTATGTTTTACGGCGCAACGGCAGCTATATGCCATTATGCGCCAAACAATGGTAGGAGGTAACAGGCTTTATTAAAAGTGAGATACGTGCATTATGTGAAATTTAAGAATTATATTCTGTCATAGCATTTTATCCTTTTTAGGAAAGTAAAAACTGCATCAATATCAGATCTGTCGTCTAATATTTGTTGCAAAGTAGGTGTGATTTGGGCTGCATAGTTTGATAAGAAGGTGGTTTGCCGTACTCCATGATAGAGAGGGCAGTCAACAATGATGTGTTGGACGGTGATTTGAGCATGGCAATTCGGACAAGAAGGCGGATCTGAGGAAGAAAGAAGATAAAGGTGTGGATGTCCTATTCGTAATCTTGCAAGTGTGACTTCTTCTTTTCGGTTCGAGCGGAAACTAGATGGCCAAGACTCGAGTTTCGGTTTAATCAGAAGGAGTTTATTGCCTTCTTGGTTTTGCCAGATGGTTTGCCAGTAATTCATACTTCGCTTCATTATAAGACTTTTATAGTCAGCGAAAGGAATTTTGATAGAGTCATCAATTGGTTGCACAGTAGATTTGGCTGAGTGGTCAACACTCTCATTGCCGGGTATGCCAAAATGGCCAGCGACCCAACAAACTTTTACTACTTTCGTGTTCTTAGCTAGATGAGCCAGGAAGTTTTGAATATTACCATGTAGGTAGTTATGATGCTTTCTTGGTTGCTGTAAAGCGTGAAGGGCACTGAGAGAGTCGGTAAAAATAATACTATGGGTAAACTGATGCAAGTTTATAGTTTCTAGCGCCATTTGTATGGCATATAGTTCAGCAGTAAAGATACTGCATTCTAATGGTAACTGATTAGAGATTATGGATGATGGAAGAACAACAGCAGCACCGACATAGTTGTTGTTGTTGTTGTGTTTTTTTTGGTTCAAGGGCAACTTAGGCCATATTGCACCTCCCAAATCAATTGACTTTACATACGGCAACTACTTATAGAGCAGTTAAAAACGATCATACACTTGAATTTGTTTTAAATAGAGAAATAATTCAGAGAGATTTGCTTCTTTACCTATGATGCTATTGAGAGACAGAGGTTGTTGCAGATCTGAGATGGAACTAAAAGTCATTCGTCGGGCGTTGTTAAACAAGCTACATTCGACAAGTATATGTTTTACTGTAAGTGGCTGCGAGCAGTTTGCACACTGAGGAGGATCATTCCCTGTAAGCAGATAGAGATGTGTGAGGTGCGTGTGACCTATTCAGATTCTGGCTAAGATTGCTTCTTCTTTTCTATTTTTACGAAGGCTAGAAGTCCATAATTCTGGTTCAGATTTTATTTGAAATAGCTTGTTATTTGTTTGCATTTTCCACAGCAGTGTCCATTGTTTCATGCATGTTCTCTGTATTTTGTGTCTGTAATCAGGATATGGGACTAGATCATTTTTTGAGGCTATATTAGAAGGATGCTTTGCAGCATCATCTGCACATTCATTTCCTGGAATACCACTGTGGCCTGGGACCCAAGAAAAGATAACAGTTTGTTTATGCTCATGAAGCTGCATCAGCTTATGTTTTATCAGTTTTAATAAAGGATTGGTAGGAGAAGGAATGCCTTTCAAAGCTAAAATAGCACTTTGTGAATCAGTATATATTATACTTTTATTTATTGACAGCAGTGATATATTTTTCAGAGCAAGCTTAATGGCATGAAGCTCAGCGGTATAACTGCTACATTCGACTGGAAGTGAAAATGAGATAGTTGAATTAGGGAAGACAGCAGCTGCACCCACTTGATTGTCAGACTTTGAACCATCAGTATAGATCTTGGTGAATTCAGGGTACTTTTGTGTATGAGCATAATGTAGTTGTTTGATGTTAATCTTTGCTATTGAACTTTTACCCCATTGATCAAGGTATTCATGAGAAGGAAGTGTAAGAGTAGACCACGGGGGATCTGGATCTTTTGATTCTCTGAGGATATTATCAAATTGGATGTTCCAGCTTTCTGCTAGAATCTGCAGTGTGATACCAGCAGGCTGAATTGTTCTGGGTTTATTTGTATAGTGGGCTTTCCACAGAGGATCATGCAGCAGTGGCCAAACAGGATGAGTAGGCAGGCTTTTAATTTTAGCTGAGTAATTCATCAGTAACATTTTCCTTCTGATGCTAAGTGGAGGTTCGTGAGCTTCAACGTAAAGACTTTGAACCGGTGATGTTCTGTATGCACCTAGGGCTATCCTAAGAGACGAATGTTGGATGGGCGCAAGACGCGCTAAGGTGCTTTCCCTAGCTGAGTCATAAACAGGTGCTCCGTAGTCTAGCCGAGATCTAATTAGGGACTTATACAAGTGGAGGAGGGTATGGCGATCTGCACCCCAAGATGTACTGGAGATTACGCGGAGTATATTCATTTTCCTTGCGCAAGAGGTTCTTAGATATTTTATGTGCTCTTGGAAATTTAATTTCTTATCAAAAATTAACCCTAGGAGACGAATACTGTTCTCGATTGGTGTAGGGTGATTGGCTAAATGCAACTTAGGTTCAGGATGCATTCTGTGCTTTGTGCAGAAATGTATGGCTGTTGATTTGTGGCTTGACAGTCTGTATCCATTTTGCGCCATCCATAATTCAATGTTGTTTATGGATATTTGTAGATGCCTCTCGATATAGTTCATATTCTGGGAATGGCAGGATATGGTAAGGTCATCCGCATAGAGATATGAGTCAACGGTGTTTGGAATGCAGTTTGTAATATTGTTTATTCTTAGTGAGAATAGAGTGGCACTAAGAACAGAGCCCTGTGGGACTCCTTCTTTTTGTATATATGTTTGAGGTAAAACCTGCCGGTACTTAACTTGGAAAGACCTGTGTCGAAGAAAGCTTTGAATAAAATATGGTAAGTGCCCTCTCATATGAATAGAATGGAGATCTCTTAGGATGCCGTATCGCCATGTGGTATCGAAAGCCTTCTCTATATCAAGGCATATCATGACGAGATGTTGATTTCTGATGAATGCATTTCTTATGTTGGATTCGGCTTTGGTCATGAGGTCTAAGGATGATCTATTCTTTTGAAAACCAAACTGATTATTACTGATTATGTTTCGGGATTTAAGATACCATGTGAGACGATGGTGAACCATTTTTTCCAAAGTCTTACTCAAGCAGCTGGTAAGAGAAATTGGTCAATAGTTGTGTGGAATCGAGTGATCTTTTCCAGGTTTCAGTATAGCTATTATATAAGAATGTTGCCAGGAGGTCGGGAATATATGTTCTGAGAATATCCGATTGTAAAGTTTAAGCAATAAAGATAATGATTTCTGATTGAGATGTTGAAGCATTATATAGTAAATTCCGTCAGGGCCAGGAGCACTGTTTCTTGAGGTATACATAGCTTCTTTCAGTTCAGATATTGTTAATGGTTGGTTATAGGGTAAATGGCATGCAGCTTTGAAGTTCAGTTTCCTTTTCTCATTTCCGGCTTTAATTTTTTGGAAAGACTGTTGATATGCGCTTGAGGCAGATAATTCACAGAACACAGTTCCTAAGGCATTGGCAATCTCTTCAGGAGAGGAGATCTCCTTCCCATTCCAGTTAATATTGGAGAAGGTGATACATGATATTCTCCACTTAGCTTTTTTATTTTTTCCCAGATTATTCGGGTATCAGTATCTTTGTTGATTGAGGAGGCGAATTTTACCCATGAATCTTTTTTGGCCTTTCGCCGGATGAAACGAGCTTTGGCTCTCAGTTTCTTGTAGTGAATAAGGTTAGCAGTGGTGGGATATTTGCGGAAGGTATTCCATGCTGAATTTTTTTCCTTTTTCGCTTTATTGCAATCACCATTCCACCAGTGATTGGTATGCCGATGGTTTCTTATTTGAGACTTTGGGATGGCGGCTGTTGCAGCTGTTAGTATCTGCTTTGTAATATATTCGGTGGCAGCGTCAATAGGAAAAGACGTAATGATATCCTCATCAAAAGATACATGATTGGTAAATTTTGTCCAGTTTGCTTTGGAAAATTTCCATTGAGTTTTTGTTTCTGTTTGTTTGAAATGGGTGGTTTGAATGCTACAAATCAGCGGAAAGTGATCGCTGTTTAAAGGATTGTCGTGTACTGTCCACTCTATGGTTGGGAACAGGATTGGAGAGCAGATTGAGAGATCGATAGCAGTGCTTGATCCAGTAGGAAAATGGATGTAGGTGGGTAAACCAGTGTTCAACAGTGTCAGATTCTCTCTATCAAGTAGCATTTCAATAAGTTCGCCACGTCCATCTGAGATCAGCGAACCCCACAATGGATGATGTCCATTAAAATCGCCTAATAGACAGATCGGAGATGGTAATTGAGAATAAGGTTTTCTAGATCCTGAAATGTTCATGGATGGTTTGGCGGAAGATATATCGAGACCACTGTCAATGTGATACCGATAACTATACGTGTAGCAACAGCTTCTAATGGTGTTTTCAAAGGAATGTGCCTGGAAGGGACTCTTGATTCCACAAGCACAGCTACTCCTCCATGAGGGCTGTTAGTTTCAGATCGATCTTTTCTGAAGATGGTGTAACTTTTGACTGAAACGGAGATTTTTGGTGTTAAATTTGTTTCTTGTAAGCACATAGCAGCAGGTTTGAAATGGTGAATTAATTCATAAATATCGTCAATACTGCTGCGAAAACCTCTGCAATTCCAATGTAAGATCTGTTCCATTATTTAGTTCTGTGGGTGGAAGTTGAGTCAGTCTATTTTTTATGGGTGACTTGTTTACCTCTTTCGAGTTTTGATTTTTCTTTTCTTAAAAAATTAGGGCGTTCTGAGTCATTGCTTTCTTCCATATCTCCATTTGCATGTATTTGTTGTTGTTGTTATGAGAATTCTGGCGCAAGGGCTACATAGGCCATATTGCGCCTATCAAAGTAAGTAAGTATACATGTGATAACTGCTCTGGAAGCAATTAGAGTTGGTCATACATTTTAATTTTTTTCAAGTAGGTGAAAAATTCAGAGAGTTTTTGCGTCATTACCTATGATGCTATTGAGTGACAAGGGGTTTGAGATGGAGCTGAAAGTAGACAGTCGGGCAGTGTCGAACAAGCTACATTCAACCAGAATGTGCTTCACTGATAGCGGCTGCAAACAGTGCGTGCACTGAGGAGGATCGTTTCCTGTGAGCAGAAACAGATGAGTAAGGTGAGTGTGGCCAATTCGGGTTCTGGCTAGAAGTACTTCTTCCTTTCTAATTTTACGGAAGCTAGAGGTCCATAATTGTGGTTCAGATTTCAATTGAAACAGTTTATTATCTGTTTGCTTTTTCCACAGAAGAGTCCATTGTTCCATACATATTTCCTGTATTTTATGTTTATAATCAGGATACGGCACAAGATCATTTGATAAGGCTACGTTGGAGGGATGCTTTGGGGCATCATCAGCGCACTCATTTCCAGGAATACCGCTGTGACCTGGGATCCAGGAGAAGACAACAGTGCGATGTTGCTGATGGAGATGTATCAGTTCTTGTCTTATTAGCTTTACCAAAGGATTGCAAGGTGAGGTGTTTGTGAGAGCTAAAAGAGCACTCTTGGAATCTGTGTATACTATACTTTTATTCGTTGAGAGGAGTGAAATATTTTCCAGGGCAAGTTTAATTGCATAGAGTTCAGCAGTATAGCTGCTCCATTCAGCTGGAAGTGGAATAGAAACAGTTGTATTAGGGAAGACGGCAGCTGCACCCACTTTATTGCCCGACTTTGAACCGTCAGTGTAGATCTTAGAGAAGTGGGAATAATTTTCTTCATGGACAAGATGCAATTGTCTGATGTTAAGATCTGCTACAGCACCTTTTCCCCATTTTTCAAAGTAATCATCGTATGAAGGAGTTAAGGTAATCCATGGGGGATCCGGATCTTTTAAATCTCTGATGATATTATGAAAGGAAATATTCCAGCATTCTAATAGGTTCTGTAATCTGATGCCAGCAGGTCGGATTGTTCTGGGTTTGTTTCCATAGTGTGTTCTCCACTGCGGATCATACAGTAATGGCCAAATAGGATGAGTTGGGAAGCTTTTAATTTTAGCCGAGTAGTTTAAGAGTAGCATCTTTCTCCTGATACTGAGTGGAGGTTCGTGAGCCTCAACATACAGACTTTGAACTGGTGATGTTCTGTATGCACCCAGGGCAATCCTAAGGGCAGCATGTTGGATAGGAGCAAGACGAGCCAAAGTACTCTCTCTAGCAGAGTCATAGACAGGCGCTCCATAATCTAGGCGAGATCTAATTAGAGACCTATACACGTGGAGCAGCGTGTACCGGTCTGCTCCCCAGGATGTACTAGAGACGACCCGAAGTATGTTAATTTTCTTAAAGCAGGTGGTTCGTATGTGTTTAATATGCTCCTGAAAATTTAGATTCTTATCAAATTTTAGCCCTAGGACACGAATACTGTTAACGATTGGAAGAGGATGATTGGCCAAGTGTAACTCGGGTTCTGGATGCATTTTGCGCTTGTTGCAGAAATGCATGGCCATAGATTTGTGGGTTGATAGTCTATATCCATTTTGTGTCATCCACAGTTCAATATTATTTATTGATATTTGTAATTGTCTCTCAATATAATTTATAGTCTGAGAATGACAGGACAAGGTAAGATCATCAGCATAAATATATGAGTCAACAGTGTTTGGAATGCTGTTTCTGATATTATTAATTCGTATAGCAAATAGAGTGGCACTGAGGACAGAGCCTTGAGGGACTCCTTCTTCTTGTCTGTATGAGTGAGACAGAGCCTGCCGGTATCGAACTTGGAATGTCCTGTGGCAAAGGAAGTTTTGAATAAAATATGGTAAATGCCCTTTCATATCTATAGAATGGATGTCCTTTAGAATTCCATAACGCCATGTGGTATCGAAAGCTTTTTCTATATCGAGACACACCATGACGAGATGTTCATTCCTGATAAAAGCGTTTCTTATGTTTGATTCAGCCTTTATCATGAGATCTAAGAATGATCTATTCTTCCGAAAGCCGAACTGATTGTTGCTGATTATGTTTCTAGACTCAAGGTACCACGTTAATCGACGGTGCACCATTTTTTCTAAAGTTTTACTTAAGCAGCTGGTTAGAGAGATCGGTCTGTAGTTGTTAGGAATCGAGTGATCTTTTCCTAGCTTAGGGATAGCAATTACATATGAATGTTGCCAGGAGCTAGGAAATGTGTGTTCATAAAATATCCGATTGTAAAATTTTAGCAGAGAGGACAACGATTGCTGATCTAGATTTTTATGCATTACATAGTAAATTCCATCAGGGCCAGGGGCACTATTTCCCGCAACAGTGCCAGGGGCAGTGTTGTGGGAAATATTTATAGATTCTTTCAATTCTGATAGTGTGAGCGGTTGATTATAGGGTAAACGGAGGGTAGTTTTGAAATTTAGTTTGAATTTCTCAGCATCGGCTTTAATTTTTTGGAATGATGGATGATACGCAATGGAGGCGGACAATTCAGAGAACACAGTTCCTAAGGCATTTGCAATATCTTCGGGATTAGAGATCTCCTTCCCATTCCAATTAAAAATAGGTGCAGGTAATGTAAGGTATTTACCATTTAGCTGCCTTATTTTTTCCATATTATTCTGGCTTCAGTGTCTTTATTGATTGATGAAGCAAATTTTATCCAACAGTCCTTTTTAGCCTTTCGCCTGATGTACCGTGCTTTGGCTCTAAGTTTCTTATAATTAATAAGGTTGGCAGTGGTAGGGCATTTTCGGAATGAGTTCCATGCTGCATTCTTTTCTCTTTTCACCTTATTACAATCATCGTTCCACCAGTGATTGGTATGTCTACGATTTCTTAATTGAGACTGTGGGATGGCAATCTTTGCAGCTGATAGTACCTGCATTGTGATATGTTCGGTGACAGTATTGATAGAGGAAGACTCAATGATGTGATCATCAAAAGAGACATGACTTTTATATTTTGTCCAGTCTGCTTTAGAAAATTTCCATTTCATTTGTGTGTCAGTTGTTTTGGAATTCGTGGTTTGAATTCTGCATATTACTGGATAGTGATCACTGTTGAGAGGATTGTCAAGTGTTGTCCATTCGGCACTTGGGAAGTGGATCGGTGAGCAGATTGAGAGGTCTATTGCAGATGATGCTCCAGTAGGAAAATGAATGTAAGTGGGTAAACCTGTGTTCAGTAATGTTAAATTCTGTCTGTCTAGTAGTGTCTCAATGAGTTCTCCGCGTCTGTCTGAGACGGGGGATCCCCATAATGGATGGTGTCCATTAAAATCTCCTAATAGGCAGACTGGTGACGGTAATTGCAACACAAGGTTTTCTAGTTCATGAATCGTACATTGCTGATTGGGAGGGAGATATATTGAGACGATCGTTAAAGAAATGCCAATCATTACACGAGCCGCAACAGCTTCTAAGGCAGTTTGAAGAGGAATTTGTTTACAAGGAACCTTTGAGTCTATGAGTATGGCCACTCCACCATGAGCACTGTTTGTCCTGTCTTGTCGAAAAAGAGTGTAATATTTAACTGACACGGACACTTGTGATGTTAGATTTGTTTCTTGTAGGCATATGCTCACAGGATGATAACGATCAATTAGTTCATATTTGTCATCTATGTTGCTGCGAAAGCCTCTGCAATTCCATTGAACTATGTTGTTCATTGTGTAGGTTTTGAATTAGAAGTTGAATCTGTCTGTTTTTTAATGTTGCTCTGCTTGTGACAGTCAATTTTTATTTTGTCCTTTTTTGAAAAGAATGGACGTGTGTCCATGTCGTCTTCTGCATGCAGGTCTAGAATGGGTTCATTACAAGTATTGTTTTCTGCAATATCCATAGCTGTGTTATCAGATAATTTCTTTCTAACATGAACTGAATTTTCCTTCTGATCTGCAGTAACTGAATCTAATTTAGCAGTAGATGGTATCGAGATCGGGGTATTGTTTGTCCTATCTACTGTTTGGTGTTTTGTTGACTGTGATGCAGGTGATAGCAATGATCGAGCCCATTCAGAAATTGACACTTTTGGTGGGACTGATATATCTGTTTGCGTTGAAACTGTTTGTTGTCTTTTGGATGCTTCAGCATGTGTACGCTTAGGCATGTTTTGTAGTAGGTTCTTTCTGGCTTCAGGGTATGTGACCTTGTTCTCCACTTTGTATTTTTGAATTTTTTTCTCCAGCTTCCATTGCTCACAGGATCTAGAAAAAGCTGAATGGTTGCCTTTGCAGTTTGGACACCGTGATGATTCAGCATTACAATCAGTATGGACATGTTCTTTTGATCCGCAGTTTGAGCAAACTGAATCTCCTCGGCAGACAGTTTGGGAATGCCCAAACTTCTGACACTTGTAGCATCGAATAGGATTGGGGATATATGGACGGATGCGACAGTTTAGGTATCCTGCTTTTACTGATGAAGGAAGGTTCGGTGTAGAAAACGTGAGAATGATGCTACGAGTAGGAACAAATTCTCCATCTTTCTTCACCATGATTCAGCATTACAATCAGTATGGATATGTTCTTTTGATCCGCAGTTTGAGCAGGAAAGGAAAGTTCGGTGTAGAAAACGTGAGAATGATGCTACGAGTAGGAACAAATTCTCCATCTTTCTTCACCATGATTCAGCATTACAATCAGTATGGACATGTTCTTTTGATCCGCAGTTTGAGCAAACTGAATCTCCTCGGCAGACAGTTTGGGAATGCCCAAACTTCTGACACTTGTAGCATCGAATAGGATTGGGGATATATGGACGGATGCTACAGTTTAGGTATCCTGCTTTTACTGATGAAGGAAGGTTCGGTGTAGAAAACGTGAGAATGATGCTACGAGTAGGAACAAATTCTCCATCTTTCTTCACCATTATTCGTCTTGCTTCAGTAACTTTCTGGTCTTGGAGTTCTTGAATAATCTCCTCCTCTTTGACATTCAACAGATCGCATTCGGAAATTACTCCTTTGGAGCTATTCAGGGTAGCATGAGGAGTTACTTTAGCAGGAACTGCACCAAACGATGTAAGTTTCAGAAGGGACTCAGAATGTTTACGATTGGCGGTTTCGACTAATAGGTCGCCAGATTTCAGTCTCCTTACCATTTTTGGTGATCCGGCTACACTTTCTAGACATTTCTGTATTTAAAAAGGAGACAAAGTACCCAAAGACTGATTCGTTAAGGAATGCAGAATTAGGAAAGATGGATATTCCATTTGAGGTACATCTGTTTTCATCCTCTTCCGTGTTTGATAGTCAGAGTCAGTTTGCTGCAAATCCAATGAAGCAGGATTTACAGTCTTGAGAGGTGGAAAATTTTCGGTTTCCATAATTGCTCCTTTTGGCCCCGGAAGGATAACGTTTCCTTCCAGGTTTCCGGCCCCGCCACGGGGAGGCAGGAGCAGTGCCACGAGGTGACCAAGCGGCTGTTAGTTGTGTTAGTGAGAGAAGAAAAAGAAACAGAAAGGTGACTTTTCTTTCTGGGCCTTTGCCTACTGCCTGTAGTGCGAAAGAGCTACTCTAATAGAAAATGATGAAAACGGTATTTAGAACGAAAAAGAATCTATATCTGGCAAAAGCTCTTTAGAAGGATCGCTTTAACGAACGCACTGAAATCGCTTGGCCACGGAAAGCTTGGCACCCGGGGCCCACATGTATTTCAAGCAGATCTTGATTATTTATGTCATCAGTGTCCATGCTTAATGTATGAGATTGCTTTGCCTCAACAGGATCTAATTTCTGTAAATTATTTCTGTGTGTTTGTGTGTGTGTGTTATGGAGGTTTAATGGCCCATAAGCTGCTGAGGCTATAGTGCGCCTATTCATACCTCACGTGATACCTCACCTGAAACACATAAGAATGAAAATAAGAAGATACTCAGCCCTAGTGGCTAGGATTACGAGGAAGGATTGGGGACTGAAAAAACGAACCCTAATGCTATATTATAAGTCAACCTTCATCCCAGCAATAATCTACGCAGCTGCAGTATGGTACACCAAAACATCACTGGTAACCAACAAGAAAATCCTGGATGTGACACATAGGACCATCCTATTGACAACCACACGAGCTTGCCGCACGGTAAGCACACCTGCACTGCAGGTGCTTGCTGGAGTGCTACCCCTGGATTTAGAAGCTGTGAAAGCAGGACTGCTCTACCTGCACTCAAAGGGAGTGGCCGCAAATCATCAGGACTTCACAATCAACCCAGCAAGCAGTCAAAAAACGGAAAGAGCACGGCTACAGACCTACCTCCTTCAGGAGTGGCAACAAAGATGGACAGAGACGACAAAGGGCGAGATCACTCGTAAATTCTTTCCAGAACTGAACAAAATATACCCAAGGCAACCGGGCTGGTTGCCTTGGGTATATTTGACTGACCTCGTTACTCACAGGACATGGATCCTTCAACCAGAAACTGTTCAGCTTCTGCCTCGTCGATGACCCAAATTGCACGTGCGGGGAGGTCGAAAGCTGGGACCACCTGCTTTACGACTGCCCACAATACGAAGACCTCAGATGCATCCTCATCACGAAAATCCATTGCCTCATTTGAGACCCAACGGCTAAAAGACCAGATGAACAACGGTACAAAACATTACACGCCACAATATCCACACACTTTTAAACCTCTGGCCTCTACAGTGTTCTGTATAACACCACAATGTATATTACGCGGAGATGGGGGAAACCCCTGGTGCCGTTAGACCCTGAAAACACTATACACTATACACTATACCTCCCCAAAGGACTTGAACATCACTTCATTGACACGGAAGAGGAGTACCGCGCGCTCTCCCAGTATGCACAGGACCTCTTCACAAGGAGCAGGGTGTTAATTGCCATACACCGAGACTGATAGTACAGTAACAAAAGACAGAGACAACTCCTGGAAAAGAAAACTGTGGAAGAAAAGAAAATGAATGGAAAAGAAAGGAATAAAGAAAAGAAGAAGGGAAAAAGAAGAAGAAGAAAAGAGAATCAACAGGGAAAAAAAAAAAAAAAAAAAAGGACAGGGATTGCCTCATGAGTGTCCCAATCTGAATCAAGTGGACAAGAATAGAGACAACAAACTGCAGCCTAGCTCCCAAAGCCTCACGGCAGCCTGAAGAGGGCAACCCTAGCCCCCTTCACCTTTAAATCCTACTCCCTCGGGGAGACGATTCTCTCGTCGCCCCCCCCTCATTTCTACTCTGGTGGGGCATGGGCATGCCACACTGAAACTTGGGGCTGTCTTTCCTATTGGCTCCATACTTCTGTCTTTCTCCCCCCAGTCTTCAGCCTCCCCCCCCTCTCTATCTTCACACTAGCGAACCCCCACACACCTAAATTTAAATACATCCAAAATATCTTCACCCACGTTCTGGCCCAACTCAAGCGACGTCAACCCCACGATTGACGTTGGTATGTGTATGCACGTTGTGTGTACATATGTGCATGTGTGTATATATGTACTTGTATGCACGCATATATGCATGCAATATAAATACAATAAATTTTTTTTTTTTTTTTTTTTTAGGTCCTAGCCACTGAAACCTTAGGAAATTAGGTGGCAGGACCTGCCAGAGTAACTTAAGCCTAATGGGTTCCTGGTCTGCCTCCACGGGGCAAAGGTGGGGCAACGTTGGGCCTCAGCAGGGGTCCAGCGGCTAAACGACCAGATGAACAACGGTACACGGCACTACACATAAACAATATCCACACACTTTTAAATCTCTGGCATTTCCAGTGAACTGGTACACCCACAATGAAAACTACGCGGAGATGGGGGAAACCCCTGGTGCCGTCTGACACTAAACACACCTTACACCTTACCTTACACCTAGTGCCCCTATTCATATTTCCTATGTCCTCTTCAAGTAACTGCTAAAAACAAATTTTTGTTGTAATAACTTGATTTTTGTTACAGTGATCTTTCAGAATTTATGATATAGTCCAATTTTTTTCAGGAAAGAGAAAAATTCATTGATATTTGCTTCCTCGCCAATAATGTCATTTAGCGTCATCGGTTCTCGCAGATTTCTCAGGGAAGACACGACGGATGTTCTGTCTTGTTGATACTGTGGGCAGTCAATTAGAATATGTTTCACTGATAACTGTGTTAAACAGTGTGAACACTGAGGAGGATCCTCTCCTGTGAGTAGATGGAGGTGAGTGAGATACTTATGTCCTATTCGTGCCCTTGCAAGTACCACTTCTTCTCTTCGCACTGTTTTGGTACTAGTGTGCCAAAGCTTTGGGTGCTGTTTCAACTGATAGAGTTTATTATTGGTTTGGGAGTGCCACAGATCTTTCCACTGCGCGAGACATGCTGTTTGTATGATGCGATTGTAGTCAGAGGCTGGAACATGGACGGAGGTTAAATCAAAAGTTGATGGATTTTTAGCAGTTTTGTCAGCGAGTTCGTTCCCCTTTATCCCCGAATGTGCTGGGATCCAGCAAAAGGTCACTGATTGATGACGTTCTTCTATTTGCAATAGGAGACTTCTGATTTGATCTAACACAGGGTGAACCTTGTAGGAGTTGTTGTTGTTGTTGTTTGGTTTTTAGGAGCATTAGCAACTAAGGCCATATTGCTCCGGGATATGCGGTGGTCATTCCCTGACCTTTCCGCATCCTCCATATTTGGTGGTGACGGGCTTGAACCCCGGTCTAATCAAGAAGCGTGTGCTATGCACTGCTGCTCCTTCCCAGCTGGCTACGGAGTCACCTCATTATAGGAGGAATGTTGCATTGCTGTAATTGAGCTGAACGAGTCCGTGTATACTATGTATTTTACAGATGGGTAGTGAATCAGATTTTCTAAGGCTAATTTGATTGCATGGAGTTCTGCTGAGAAACTGCTATACTGAGCTGGAAGAGCAGCCGAAATGATTGATGTAGGAAATACTGCCGCTGCTCCTACCGCTGAATGTGATTTGGCGCCATCAGTATAGATCGCTAAAAAATCAGCATATTTTTGAATATGGCTTGCATGGAGTTGTTTCACATTGATTATTGGTAGGCGATTCTTTCCCCATTCGTGAAGATATGTATCGCAGGTTAATTGTAGAGGCGGACTCCAAGGTGGTTGAGAGTAATTCATTACTTGTTGCCTGTTGAATATTGGAACATTCCAACTCTGTGTTATTTCAATTAGGCGTAAGCCTGCTGGTCTTATTTTAGTGGGTTTGTTTCTATAGAGATTTTGCAGTGGTGGATTAAAAAGGTATGGCTCAACAGGATGCTGCCAGCAACTTTGTATTCGGGCTGCATACTTAAGATTTGTTTGTTTGTTTTGATGTTATTGGCGCATTAGCTACTAAGGCTATAATGCGCCAAGACCATGTCATTAATAAAAAATTTAAACTTTCAGTGACCTAACTAGTTACGTCACCATGTCAAAATAAACAATAACAAAAGTATAAAAGACAAATCAATAGAAAAAAACAATAAAATGTAAATTTTATATAGCAGGAAAAATGTTTATTGATTTTAAAAAGCTAAAAACAGCAGACACATGGTCATTGTGAGATAATATCTGACTGAGTGTATAAGGCTCAGCCAGATGACTAAAAACGGTAAAGTATAAATCACGTTCATGTCTAAAACGTGGACATATGGTTAAAATGTGATGAATAGATAAAAAGGTGTCGCATTGCTCGCACATAGGACAGTCATCTGCCCTCAGCAGAAAAGAATGTGTAAGATGACTGTGTCCTATGCGGAGACGAGCTAGAACAACTTCCTCCTTACGAATCCTGCGCAGACTAGACTGCCACGGTTCAATTACAGACTTTATACGATATAATTTATTCGCAGTCTGTCTATTCCACGAGTCCTGCCATTGGGAGTGTATGTTTTGATGTATTATTTGCCTGTAGTCTGTATAGGGGACTAACAGGCAACGGTTATTATTGGGAATTGCTGATTTGGCTGCGGCGTCAGCCAAATCATTTCCCCTAATCCCAATGTGGCTGGGAATCCAGCAGAAGCGGATATCATATTCACGTTCATGGAGAACGTGAATCTTCTGCTGAATGCTAGACAGAACTGGATGAGGATTATACCTCACAGATATTAAAGCCTGTAACACACTGAGAGCGTCGGAATATAAAATGAACCGTTGGTGTTGGCATTCACTAATGTGATCCAAGGCTAACTCTATGGCATGCAGCTCTGCAGTAAAGATACTGCATTCAGAGGGAATCTGCTCCGATGTAGTGCTGTCTGTAAAGACAGCAGCAGATCCCACGTATGATTCCGACTTCGAACCGTCTGTGTAGACTGGCGCGAAGTCGGAATGTTCAGCTCGGTGTGCTGAATAAAGCTGCAAGTAGACCGATGATGGAGTGTCCGACTTTCCCCAATTTCTAAGGGACAAGTCACATGCCGGGAAATGAGCATGCCAGGGTGGAAAGGGTTGCTTTGGTCTTTGGGCAACCTTGTCTACCTTCATATTAAGTTCTTTGAGTAGCTCTTGGAGACGAATACCAAAAGGACGATTGGCAGTCTTACGGGTGTTGTACAAATTTTCCTATCGTGGCTCAAAAACGAATGGCCACGTGGGATGGTCTGGCAGGGATTTCAGTTTTAAGGCGTACTTTAAAGACAACTGCTTACGACGAAGCGATAACGGTGGTTCGTTTGCTTCGACGTATAAGCTCTGGACAGGGGATGATCGAAATGCTCCAGTAGCGATACGTAGAGCCTGATGATGGACAGGGTCCAGCCATCGAAGGGCACTGTCTCTGGCTGAAGAATATACTTGGGACCCATAATCTAATTTGGATCGCACAAGTGCACGATAAAGCCGTAGCAGGGTGCATCGGTCTGCACCCCAAAATAAAGAGGAGAGCGAGCGGAGCATATTAAGGGCTCTTGTGCACTTTGTGCGGAGTTGACGAATGTGATCTAAAAACGTGAGTTTTTTATCGAATATAAGTCCCAAGAATTTTGTGTTCGCTGCTACTGGAATAGCATTTTGTCCGAGCCTTAATTCAGGTTCAGGATGAAGATTACGCTTGCGACAAAAGTGTACGCAAACGGTCTTCTCCGGCGAGAACCTGAAGCCATTAGCGAGTGCCCAGGAACTCAGACTATCAATGGCTTTCTGCAGTTGTCTTTCAATAACCCTCATGTTGCACGACTGACAAAAAATGCTAAAGTCATCAACATAGAGGGCACTGTTTACAGTTGGAGGAAGTTGTTCTGTGATGGAATTTATTTTGATGGCAAAAAGCGTGACACTTAATACTGATCCTTGTGGTACTCCCTCCTCTTGGCTAAAGGGGCGAGAGAGTGAGGATCCCATACGAACTTGGAAAGATCGATTGGCTAAAAAAGTTTGAATAAAAAAGGGCAGATGCCCTCTTAGGCCTAGGCTATGTAAATCTTTTAAAATGCCAAATCTCCAAGTTGTGTCATACGCTTTCTCCATGTCAAAGAACACCGACACCAAGTGTTCGCGTTTTAGGAAAGCATCCCGGATGGATGCTTCCAGTCTAATAAGATGGTCCAAAGTGCACCGGTTCCGTCGGAAGCCGCACTGGATTTTGGAGAGATGGTCGTTTGATTCTAAGTACCATATTAAACGGGAATTAACCATTCTCTCCAGGATTTTGCACAGACAGCTAGTCAGAGCAATAGGACGATAATTGGTGGTGACCTTTGAATCCTTTCCTGGCTTAGGAAAGGCAAGAACGATTGCCTTTCGCCAGGAGTCCGGAAACTGCCCTTCAGTAAAGATTCTATTATACAGAAGGAGCAGACAATCCATAGATTTTGGTGAAAGATGTTTAATCATTTCATAATGGATGCCATCTGGTCCAACGGCACTTGCTTTGGAAAGAGCGAGGGCTCTTTTCAATTACAGAATAGTGAAATCCCCGTTGTAGGGATAAATGCCCTTAGTTTTAAAGTTAAGTGCCTGTTTTTCGATTTCATATTTCAGGACCAGAAACTCTGGGGAATACGAAGATGTTGCAGAGATGTTAGAGAATGTTTCCCCAAGAGCATTGGCTACTGCAGTTGGATCTGCAATAGCGCATCCATTATAATCTAGGATTGCAGAAGGTTGGGAGGTATATTTTCCCTTCATTTTTCGGATTTTATCCCAGACTACCTTAGAGTTGGTAGACTGGTGAATAGATGATGTAAAACGGATCCATGATTCCTTTTGACACTGACGACGAATGTAGCGTGCTTTGGCTCGAGCACGTTTGAAGGCTATAAGGTTGTTCGTGGTAGGATATCGGCGAAATATCCCCCACGCTTTGTTTTGAGCCTTTTTTGCTGCTGTGCATTGTGAATTCCACCAAGGTTTGGGAAATGGTGGAAACCGGGCTGATGTTTTTGGGACAGCATTAGCAGCTGCTTGGACGATGATTTCTGTGATGTACTTTACAGCGTCATTGATCGGCTCTTGACTGACTGTGCTAAGATCAAAATTTGCCTGATGCTGGAAGGCAGTCCAGTCAGCCTGATCAATCTTCCACCGTGGTAACCTGAAAGGAAAACATGGTCTCCCACTGTGTAACAAGGTTATCACGGGGAAGTGATCGCTTCCGTATGGATTCTCCTCCACTTCCCAAGTGAGTGAAGGGAGTAGAGAAGGAGAGCAGATAGAGAGATCAATGGCAGAAAATGTACAGGTAGGCATGTGGAAAAAGGTGTTTGTTCCAGTATTTAGAAGGGAAAGGTCATTGTCATTGAGCATACGTTCAATGACTCGTCCCCTTCCGTTGATGTTAGCACAACCCCACAGGGTGTTATGTCCGTTAAAATCCCCGAGAAGTAAAAAAGGGGGAGGCAGCTGCGTAAGGAGATCATCAAGGTCTGCCTGGGGGATGTCAGTCCCAGGTGGCAAATAAATGGAGCACACAGTTAATAGAAATCCCACTCAAAGGCGAATTGCAACAGCCTCTATGCTGGTTGTAATTAGCAAAGGCTGCACTGGGGTCTGGTTACCCACAAGGATAGCCACTCCCCCATGTACAGGGCCATCCGCAATTCCATCCTTTCGAAAAAATGTGATGTTGTGCATGGTGGGATCATCATTTGCCTTTAGATATGTCTCCTGCAAGCAAAAGCAAACTGGCTCGTGCTTTTGCAGGAGGGCCTTGATGTCATCCATATTTTGCCGGAGTCCACGACAATTCCATTGTAGGAATTTAGCCATTATTTTGGCTTGGTGGGTCCATCAGGCGGCTTCCGAGGTGCTGAGGGCTTACTTTTATCAGTCTTGGATTTATCTTTTTTGGGGAAGAATGGACGCTGTCCCGTGTCCATTTCTTCCTCCGCAAAGAGTTCCAAGACTGATTCTTCGGGTACCTCCTTTTGCTCGACATCCATCTTTTCTTGGGAACTAGGGGGGACTTCCCCTTTCTTATTCTTTTCTTTCATAATTACCTTTGTTAATTGTGGAGCATTAGGAGGTACCGATATAGGAGTGGCAGCTGATTGGTCCTTCTGTGTAGGTTTTTGCGAACTTAAGAGATACCGCGCGATGGGAGTGAAAGACTCCTTTGGAGGAATGGTCATGTCCGTCTGAGTTCCGACGGAACATCTCCCTGCTACCTTCTGGGCGTAGGTAGGTCTGTTGATATTCAGGGGTTTGACCGATTTCCTTGCCTCCTGGTATGATATATTTAGCTCTGCCTTCAGCCGTTGAATTTCTTTTTCTTCTTTCCACCTCTGGCATGCTCGTGAGTAGGCCGGATGTTCGCCCTCACAGTTAATACAGGTGGGTTTTGCGGCTGAACATGGTTTTGTTTCGTGGTCCTTTGCACCGCATCGTGCGCATGCAAGGACTCCACGGCAGGCCATTTGAGAGTGTCCATACTTCTGGCATTTAAAACACCGTAAAGGGTTCGGAACGTATGGACACACTGAACAATTAATGTACCCAGCTTTGATCTCGTCAGGAGGTTTAGGAGTGTTAAAAGTCAGGATAACGCTCCTGGTTTTAACTATTTTTCCATCCCTTCGCGCAGTGATTCTCTTGACGGCAATGACTCCCTGTGGTTTTAATTCGGAGCAGATTTCCTCCTCGGTGACGTCGAGAAGGTCCCACTCCGAAATGACACCTTTCGATGAATTGAGTGTTCTGTGTGGTGTCACCGTTATAGGGATTCCTCCGATTGATGTTACTCGGAGTAGATGTTCGGATTGCATGTCATTTTTAGTTTCAATTAAGAGGTCTCCAGAGCGGAGCCTCTTAACTGATTTGGGTGAACCTACTAACCCATCTAACCCTTTCTGTATAAAGAAAGATGACATTTTTCCAATCGGTTTTTCATTGGTGGAGTGCATGATTAAAAACCGCGGGATAGGACCTGATGGTAATTCAGTCCGCTGCCTCTTTGAAGCAATATTGCTGTCAGTGTCTGTATTTTCAGATAGGGACCGGGTTGGGGCCCCTGAAGAAGTAAGTTTATCAGGATTCATAGAGTTTATTTTATTGTTCAGTGCCCGGGCTCCCCACCCACCACGGAGCCCAAAGGGACGCCCACTACCCGGCATGCAATAAATGCGCTCGGGAGTGGGACGCCAGGGCTACCCAGAGACTATACCCGCACCGCCGCCAGCCTGAATCCTGTCCCTCAGACCATGAGGATAGGGGCGTGGCATTGACAAGGTTGACCCTCGCAGGCGAGCCTACTAGCCGATTGATCCTAGCCGGGCCTTCCAGGACCACCAGTCTTGTCGAAGCAGGGGCCAAAGTGGTGTATTGAAGCTGGGCCCCTCAACCACCAGGATCCCCCTTTCCGAATTTCCACGGGTCGCAGTGCACGGCAAACACGTCGGATTCCATTGATGTAAGCCCGGAACCTAGGCTGTGGGCGTTGGATCCCAGTGATGCTAGTCTGGAAGTGCAGCAGCGTCACTGGGATTTGTTTGTTTGTTTGTTTGTTTGTTTGGGTTTTTTTGGCGCATTAGCAACTATGGCTATAATGCGCCAAGACTAGGTAATATTTTTAAAAAAATTTAAAATTAAACTCTCGGTGACCTAATTAATCAGGCCACCATGTCCAGATCTAATAATAAATATATAAAAAAGATAAATCAATAAAAGATATAACAATAACATATAAATTTTAAATACTATTAAAAACGTTTATTGCTTTCAAAAAGCTAAAAATAGCAGACACATTGTCATTGTCAGATAAAATCTGACTGAGTGTATATGGCTCAGTCAGATGATTAAAGGCGGTAAAACGGATATTGCTAAAATCTGGACATTCAACTAAAAGGTGTCTAATAGATAAAATTGTGCCACAGGACTCACACATAGGAGAGTCATCAGCCCTCAGCAAAAACGAATGTGTCAAATGACTATGTCCTATGCGGGTCCGAGCGAGAACAACTTCCTCCTTACGACTCCTGCGCAGACTAGACTGCCACGGTTCAATTAAAGGCTTTAGAAGATATAATTTATTCGCAGTCTGTCTATTCCACGAATGCTGCCATTGGGCGTGTATCTTTTCGTGTATTATTCGCCTGTAGTCTGTATAAAGGACTGACAGGCAGCGATTATTATTGGGAATTGCTGATTTGGCTGCGGTGTCAGCCAAATCATTTCCCCTAATCCCAATGTGGCTCGGGATCCAGCAGAAGCGGATATCATATTCACGTTCATGGAGAAAGTGAATCTTCTGCTGGATACTAGACAGAGCTGGATGAGGATTATACCTCACAGATATTAAAGCCTGTAACACGCTGAGAGAGTCAGAATATAAAATGAACCGTTGGTATTGGCATTCACTAATGTGATCCAAGGCTAACTCAATAGCATGCAGCTCTGCAGTAAAGATACTGCATTCAGAGGGAATCTGCTCCGATGTAGTGGTGTCTGTAAAGACAGCAGCAGATCCCACATATGATTCCGACTTCGAGCCGTCTGTGTAAACTGGCGCAAAGTCAGAGTGTTCAGCTCTGTATGCTGAATGAAGCTGCAGGTAGACCGATGATGGAGTGTCCGACTTTCCCCAATTTCTGAGGGACAAGTCACATATTGGAATATGAGCATGCCAGGGTGGAAGGGGTTGCTTCGGTGTTTGGGCAACCTTGTCTACCTTGATATCAAGTTCTACGAGTAGCTCTTGGACACGAATACCAAAAGGTCGGTTGGCAGTCTTACGGGTGTTGTACAAATTTTCCCATCGTGGCTCAAAATCGGATAGCCACGTCGGATGGTCTGGCAGGGATTTCAGTTTAAAAGCGTAGTTTAGAGACAACTGCTTACGTCGAAGCGATAACGGTGGTTCGTTTGCTTCGACGTATAAACTCTGGACAGGAGATGTTCTATATGCTCCAGTAGCGATACGAAGAGCCTGGTGATGGACAGGGTCCAGCCATCGAAGGGCACTGTCTCTGGCTGAAGAATATACCTGGGACCCATAATCAAGTTTGGATCGCACAAGTGCACGGTAAAGCCGAAGAAGCGTGCATCGGTCTGCTCCCCAAGATGTAGAGGAGAGCGAGCGGAGAATATTAAGCCCGCGTGTGCACTTTGTGCGAAGTTGACGGATGTGGTTCAGAAAGGTCAACTTTTTATCAAATACGAATCCCAAGAATTTTGTGTCTGCTGCTACTGGAATACCATTTTGTCCGAGCATTAATTCAGGTTCAGGATGAAGATTACGCTTGCGACAAAAGTGTACGCAAACGGTCTTCTCCGGCGAGAACCTGAAGCCATTAGCAAGTGCCCAGGAATTCAGACTATCAATGGCTTTCTGCAGTTGTCTTTCAATAACCCTCATGTTGCATGACTGACAAAATATGCTAAAGTCATCAACATAGAGGGCACTGTTTACAGTTGGAGGAAGATGTTCTGTGATGGAATTTATTTTGATGGCGAAAAGCGTGACACTTAATACTGATCCTTGTGGTACTCCCTCCTCTTGGCTGAAGGAACGAGAGAGTGAGGATCCCACACGAACTTGGAAAGATCGATTGGCTAAAAAGTTTTTAATAAAAATGGGGAGTTGCCCCCTAAGACCAAGGCTATGCAGATCTTTTAAAATGCCAAATCTCCAAGTTGTGTCATACGCTTTCTCCATATCAAAGAACACCGACACCTAGTGTTCGCGTTTTAGGAAAGCATCCCGGATGGATGTTTCCAATCTAATAAGGTGGTCCAAAGTGGACCGGTTCCTTCGGAAGCCGCACTGGATGTTGGAGAGAAGGTCATTTGGCTCGAGATACCATATTAAACGAGAATTAACCATTCTCTCCAGGATTTTGCACAGACAGCTAGTCAGAGCAATAGGACGATAATTGGTGGTGACTTTTGGATCCTTTCCTGGCTTAGGAAAAGCAAGGACGATTGCCTTCCGCCAGGAGTCCGGAAACTGCCCTTCAATAAAGATTCTATTATATAGAAGGAGCAGATAATCCATAGATTTTGGTGAAAGACGTTTAATCATTTCATAATGGATGCAATCTGGTCCAACAGCACTTGCCTTAGAAAGAGTGAGGGCACTTTTCAGTTCCTGCATGGTGAATGCCCCGTTGTAGGGATAGAGGCCCTTGGACTTGAAATTAAGTGCCTGATTTTCGATTTTATGTTTCAGGACCAGGAACTCTGGGGAACACGAAGATGTTGCGGAGATGTTAGAGAATGTTTCCCCAAGAGAATTGGCTATTGCAATTGGATCTGCAATAGCGCATCCATTGTAATCTAGGATTGAAGAAGGGTGGGATGTATATTTTCCCTTCATTTTCCGGATTTTATCCCAGACTACCTTAGAATTGGTAGCCTGGTTAATAGATGATGTAAAACGGATCCATGATTCCTTTTGACTCTGACGGCGAATGTAGCGTGCTTTGGCTCGTGCACGCTTGAAGGCTATTAGATTAACAGTGGTAGGATATCGACGGAATATCCCCCACGCTTTGTTTTGAGCCTTTTTTGCTGCTGTGCATTGGGAATTCCACCAAGGTTTGGGAAATGGTGGAAACCGGACAGATGTTTTTGGAACAGTATTCGCAGCTGCTGGACGATAATTTCTGTGATGTACTTTACTGCATCATTAATCGGCTCCTGACTGACGGTGCTGAGATCAAAATTTGCCTGATGTTCGAAGGCAGACCAGTCAGCCTGATCAAACTTCCACCGTGGTAACCTAAAAGGAAGACACGGTCTCCCACTGTGTGACAAGGTTATCACAGGGAAGTGATCATTTCCGTATGGATTCTCCTCCACTTCCCAGGTGAGTGAAGAGAGTAGAGAAGGGGAGCAGATAGAGAGATCAATGGCAGAAAAAGTACGGGTAGGCATATGGAAGAAGGTGTTTGTTCCAGTATTTAGAAGGGAAAGGTCATTGTCATTGAGCATACGCTCTATGACTCGTCCCCTTCCGTTGATGTTAGCACTACCCCACAGGGTGTTATGTCCGTTAAAATCCCCGAGAAGTAAGAAAGGGGGAGGCAACTGCGTTACTAGATCATCAAGGTCTTCCTGGGAGATATCAGTCCCAGGTGGCAAATAAATAGAGCAGACCGTTATTAAAAATCCCATTGTAAGGCGAATTGCAACAGCCTCTATGCTGGTTGTAATTAGCAAGGGCTGAACTGGGGTCTGATTACCCACAAGGATAGCCACTCCTCCATGAGCAGGACCATCCGCAATTCTATGCTTACGAAAGACTGTGATGTTATGCAGGGTGGGATCATCATTTGCCTTTAGATAAGTCTCCTGCAAGCAAAAGCAAACTGGCTCGTGCTTTTGCAGGAGGGCCTTGATGTCATCAGTATTTCGCCGGAATCCACGACAATTCCATTGTAGGAATTTAGCCATTATTTTGGCTTGGTGGGTCCATCAGGCGGCTTCCGAGGTGCTGAGGGCTTACTTTTATCAGTCTTGGCTTTGTCTTTTTTGGGGAAGAATGGACGATGTCCCGTGTCCATTTCTTCCTCCGCAAAGAGTTCCAAGACTGATTCATCCTGTACCTCCTTGTTCTCTACATCCATTGTTTCTAGTATTACGGGTGACTCTTCAGAACGTTTTTGCTCTTTTTTACCACTTGGTTTTGGTAGTGGTGGAGCACTAGGAGGTACGGATATAGGAGTGGCAACTGATTCTGTTTTTTTGGTGGGCTTTTGTGAATTTAATAAATAGCGTGCAATCGGAGTGAATGACTCTTTCGGTGGTATAGTCATCTCGGTTTGAGTACCGATAGTGCACTTGGCAGAAACCTTCTGAGCATAGGAAGGTTTCCCGCTATTTATTGGTTCGATACGTTTTCTGGCCTCTGGGTAGGAGATATTCAGCTCTGTTTTCAGTTTTTGGATTTCTTTTTCATCCTTCCACCGCTGGCATGCTCGAGAATAGGCGGGGTGCTCTCCTTGGCAATTAATACAAATCGGTTTTGAAGCTGAACATTCCTTGCTCTCGTGGTCTTTAACACCACATCGAGCACAGGCAGGGTTACCACGACAAGATGTTTGTGAGTGGCTGTATTTTTGGCATCTAAAACACCTCAGTGGGTTTGGGATGTAAATCCTCACTGGGCAGTTTAGATAGCCTGCCTTGATGGAACTTGGAGGCCTTGGGGTATTGAACGTGAGGATAAGAACTCGGGTAGGGACGAGATTCCCATCCTTTCGTATCGATATTCTTTTCACAGCTGTCACTCCTTGGTCTTTCAATTCAGAGCAGATCTCTTCTTCAGAAACATGAAGAAGGTCCCACTCTGATATAACACCACGTGAAGAATTCAGAGTTTTGTGGGGGGTTACGGTAATAGGTATTCTCCCTATGGATGTAGAGTTCAAGAATTTTTCAGCTTGTTTTGTGCTGGAAGCTTCAACTAAAAGATCGCCAGAACGCAGTCGTTTAACGGATTTTGGTGAACCTGCCAACCCTTCTAATCCTTTCTGGATAAAGAAGGGTGACATCTTTCCAATTGACTGTTCTCCGATGGAATGGAGAATGAGGAAGAGCGGTGTCACTGATGGTGTTGGTGTATCCTCAGTTCTGGCTCTTTTTGCAGAGGTGTTGTCTTTTTCATCTTCTCGATTAGGTAGGGGCCTTGTTGGGGCCCCAGAAGAAAGGGGATTTAAATTACTCATATGAGTAAAGAGAAAGTGTCTGATGCCTAAGTACCTCACCCACCACGGAGCCCTACGAGGGGGCGCCCACTCGTGAACTAGCAGGTACTGCGTACACGAATGGGACGCCGAGTTCGCTTAGAACACCATACCCACGTTACCAATAAATCTTTATCCCGTCCCAGGACCATAGGGAGGGAGACCTATTGGAACGCAGTTGACCCTAGCAGTATAAAAACACCCGCCGATTGATCCCAGTCGAGCCGGTCCGGGACCGCCCGTCTTGTCGAAGCAGGGGCCAAAGTGGTGTATTAAGGCTGGGCCCCTCAACCACCAGGATCCCCCTTTCCGCTTCCACGGGTCGCGGCGCACGGCTGCACACGCCGGATTCCAAAGATGTAACCCTGGAACCAAGGTATGGGCGTTAGATCCCAGTGATGCTAATCTGGAAACCCAGCAGCATCACTGGGAGGTCCCCTCACCACGTACAGGTGCCCACGTCGAGGGGCGTCACTGGGAGGTCCCCTCACTACGTACAGGTGCCCACGTCGAGGGGCATACTTAAGAAGCACCGTTTTTCTGCGGAGGTAAAGAGGTGGCTCATTAGCAGCTTCAATTTATAAACTATGAATAGGAGAGGTCCTGAACGCGCCAAGTGCAATCCGCAATGCACTATGCTGTATAGGATCTAGCCATCGCAGTGTACTCTTACGAGCAGAATCATAGAGTGGAGCACCATAATCCAATCGGGATCTGATCAAAGTGTAAAGTGTAAAGTGTTCATTGTCTAACGGCCCAAGGGGTTTCCCCCATCCCCGTGTTGTGTACTCTGTTTGTGAAACACAGAACCCTGTGAAGGCCAGAGATTTTAAAAAGTGTAAGGTACATGTTTATGTTGTGTAGAAAGTATGTTGTGTTGCAAGAAATAGAGAGATCATCAGCGTAAAGGTAGGTGTGAACAGCATTTGGAAGTTCTTTTGTGATGGAATCGATTCTAAGGGCGAATAGGGTTGCACTCAGTACAGACCCTTGTGGCACTCCTTCTTCCTGTGAAAATGTCGCAGAAAGTGAGTTGTGATATCGAACTTGGAATGAACGATTCTGAAGAAAGTTCCTAATGAATATGGGCAGGTTGCCTCGTAAACCAAGAGCATAAAGGTCACTGAGAATGCCCCGACGCCAGGTAGTATCAAATGCCTTCTCTATGTCTATGGAAACCATAACAAGATGTTCATTTTTTACAAAGGCATTACGAATTGCAGACTCAGCTTTGATCATGAGATCTAAGGAGGACCTGTTCTTACGAAACCCATGTTGGTGATTACTCATTAGGTGTTCTGTTTCGATGGTCCAAACAA
The DNA here is from genome assembly GCF_048544385.1 of Mastigoproctus giganteus. NCBI lineage: Eukaryota > Metazoa > Arthropoda > Arachnida > Uropygi > Thelyphonidae > Mastigoproctus > Mastigoproctus giganteus. Next base: position 159,720,017 of record NC_143579.1, read on the forward strand.
GTCGATTATGAATAATTTTTTCAAGTAATTTACTGAGGCAACTGGAGACGGAAATTGGTCTGTAACTGTACGGACTGGTAGGATCTCTTCCAGGTTTCAAAAAGGCAAGAAATCCTGCATGATGCGAAGAGCTGGGATAAATGTTTTCCAGAAATATTCGGTTATAATAGATCAGCAGTATTTCTAAGTTTTTGTCACCAAGGTTTTGTAACATGATATAAAATATTCCACCTGGCCCAGCGGCACTGTTGCGCGTTGTTTTAATGGCGTGTAGAAGTTCAGAATATTGAAGAGGCTGGTTATACGGAAGGGAAACTGAGGTTCGAAAGTTGGTGGCACGTTGTTCAGTCGTGGTCTTTATTTTCTGGAAGTCCGGAGAATCATTTGATGCCGCAGAAACTTCGGCAAAAGTTTTAGCCAAGGCATTTGCTATGTCTTCAGGAGCAGAGAATTCTTGCCCATTCCACGAAAGAATTGGCGAAGGGGTGGTTGGAAATTTGCCAGAAATCTGCCTAATTTTCTTCCATATTAACCTGGAGTTAGTGTTTCTATTTATGGTAGATGTAAACCGGATCCAAGAATTCTTCTTGGCTTGCCTCTGAATGAGACGTGCTTTTGCCCTTAATTTCTTGTAGTTGATAAGGTTAGCTGTGGTTTGGGATTTACGAAATAAATTCCATGCTTTATTTTTTAACTTCTTTGCTTTTGTGCATTCTTCATTCCACCAATAGTTAATGTGCTGTCGGAACTGGGTATTCGACAGCGGAATTGAACAGTTAGCTGCAGATAGTAGTTATGAAGTAATATAATCTGTGGCTGTTGTTATTGTTGTTGTTGTTATTATTATTTTTGGCGCAAGGGCTGCTTAGACCATATGGCGCCTATCAGTGATATGAAAGTTATCAATGGTGACTGTTATGGAAACAGTCAGAGACGATCATATAGTTTTATTTGTTTAAGAAAACAGAATAACTCCAAGGGATTAGCATCATTGCCTATGATATGAGAGAGTTTTAGAGGTTCCTTTAGATTTGGAAGGAAGCTGAATGAACATTGCCGAGCATGTTTGTACAGAGTGCATTCAACAAGAATGTGCTTCATTGTTAGCTGACAGTTGCATTGAAAACACTGTGGAGGATCGTTTCCTGTGAGGAGAAATAGGTGAGTAAACTGGCTGTGGCCAATTCGTGCTCTGGTTAAGATGACTTCTTCCTTTCTGTTAGTACGAAAACTAGAGGTCCATAACTGTGGTTCTGATTTTATTTCCAATAGCTTATTACCCGTTTGAGCTTGCCATAGAAGTGTCCATTGTTCCTTACATGTCCTTCGTATCATAGGTCTGTAATCAACATATGGAACGCAAAAGCCTGAAGATAATGGGTTAGATGGATGTTTTGCAGCATGGTCTGCGCATTCGTTTCCTGGGATCCCAGTGTGACCTGGGATCCAGCAGAAGATAACTACTTGCTGGCGTTCCTGAATAAGAATCATCTTACTTCTTATGGTTTTTATTAAAGGATTGGTTGGTGAGGAGATGTTTTGTAGGGCTACTAGTGTACTCTGCGAGTCGGTATATATTATACTTTTTTTAATGGAGCAATGAATAATATTTTCTAGGGCAAGTTTAATGGCGAACAACTCAGCTGTATAACTGCTGCATTCAGTAGGCAGAGATACAGAGATGGTGTTAAAAGGGAAAACTGCTGCAGCACCTACTCCACTATCAGACTTTGATCCATCTGTGTATATTTTTATGAAATGCGGATAATTTTGTGTGTGAGAAGTATGAAGTTGTCGCACGTTAATATTTGCAAGGGAATCTTTTCCCCAGTTCAGGAAGTAATTGTCACAGGATGGATTAACCCAGGACCATGGGGGAACTGAAGTGTTTGGATCTTGGAGGACTTTTTCAAGGTGCACATTCCAGCTTTCAGATAGAGCCTGCAATCTGATGCCAGTAGGTTGGGCTGATCTGGGTTTATTTCTGTAGAACATTTTAAACTGTGGATCAATAAGTATAGACCAAATTGGATGGGTAGGCATGCTTCGAATTTTAGCGGCATAATTCAAAAGTAACACCTTTCTTCTGAGGCAGAGTGGAACTTCATGGGCTTCGGCGTAGAGACTTTGTACTGGCGATGTTCTATAAGCACCTGTAGCAATCCTGAGGGCAGAATGTTGAACAGGAGCAAGCCGTACTAGCACACTCTCCCTAGCAGAGTCATACACCGGGGCTCCATAATCAAGACGAGATCTAATTAGAGTTCTATATAGGTGAAGTAAGGTGTAACGGTCAGCACCCCATGTTGTAGAAGAAAGAACTCTGAGAATGTTCATTTTTTTCTGGCAGGTTGTCCGGAGATATTTGATATGTTCTAAAAAATTAAGTTTCCTATCAAAAATTAGGCCGAGGAGGCGAATGCTACTCATAACTGAGATAGGATGATTTGTTAGGTGTAGCTCTGGGTCAGGATGCATCCCTCGTTTGTTACAAAAGTGAATGGCACTCGATTTTTGATGAGATAGTCTGTAACCATTCTGTGTCATCCATAGTTCAATATTGTTTAGTGAGATTTGTAGTTGCCTTTCAATGAAGTTCATATTCGGCGAACTGCAGGAAACAGTCAGATCATCAGCATAGAGATATGAGTTCACAGTCTTGGGAATACATTTGGTAATATGATTTATTCTCAATGCAAATAAAGTAGCACTGAGAACTGAGCCCTGTGGTACTCCTTCCTCTTGTATATAGATTTGTGAGAAGACTTCTCTATAGCGAACTTGAAAAGATCTATACTGAAGGAAGTTTTGTATGTAGCATGGTAAGTGACCTCTCAGGTCAAGGGAATGAAGATCTTTTAAGATACCAAAACGCCAGGTGGTGTCAAAGGCCTTCTCTATGTCAAGGCAGACCATGACAAGATGTTCATTTCGAATAAATGCATTCCTGATATTTGATTCAGCTTTAACCATAAGATCTAGGGATGAGCGATGTTTTCTGAAACCAAACTGGTTGTCAGAGATTAGATGTTTTGAATCCAGATACCATGTTAATCGGCGGTGTATAATTTTTTCTAATGTTTTACTCAAGCAACTGGTAAGAGAGATGGGTCTATAATTGTGAGGGATAGAATGATCTTTGCCTGGTTTGGGAATTGCCAGTACATAGGAGTGATTCCAGCGAGTGGGGTATGAATGTTCAATGAATATACGGTTGTAAAAGGTCAGCAGCAGGGATAGTGATTTATTGTCTAAGTGTTGAAGCATTATGTAATATACTCCGTCTGGACCAGCAGCACTGTTCTTTGAGGAATATATAGCTTTTTGAAGTTCAATCATAGTAAGTGTCTGATTGTATGGTAGAGAAGCAGCGGTTTTGAAGTTAAGTTTTGATTTTTCGGCTGAGGCTTTGATCTTCTGAAATGACGGATCATACGAGTTCGAGGCAGACAACTGGGAGAATACTGTCCCTAGAGTATTCGCAATTTCTGCAGGAGTAGAGAGCTCCTGTCCATTCCAGTTGAATATTGGCGAGGATAATGGAGGAAATTTGCCATTTAGCTGTCTTATTTTTTTCCATATTGTTCTTACATCAGTATTTTTATTTACTGAAGTCGCAAATCGGATCCAAGAGTTTTTTTTAGCTTCCTTTCTGATGTGTCGGGCTTTGGCTCTTAGTTTCTTATAATTTATAAGGTTGTTGGTAGTAGGGTATTTGCGGAATATATTCCAGGCTCGGTTTTTTTCTTTTTTGGCATTCTTACATTCATCGTTCCACCAATAATTTATGGGTCTGTAGGTATCTGATTGTGATTGTGGGATGGCAATAGATGCAGCTGCTAGAATTTCTTTGGTGATATGATCAGTGGCTGTGTCAATTGGGAAGGATTCAATGATCTGTTTATCAAATGAAACATGAGAGGTATACTTGGCCCAATCTGCCTTGGTAAATTTCCATTTTATTTGGTTTTTTGCAGTTGAAGAGCGTGACGTTTGCATCTTACAGATTAATGGGTAGTGGTCACTGTTTAGTGGATCATCTAGAGCTGTCCACTCAATATTAGGAAAGAGGATCGGAGAGCATATTGATAGATCTATTGCAGACACTGTTCCTGTTGGGAGATGGATGTAAGTGGGTGAACCAGTATTTAGGATGGTTAAGTTTTGTCTGTCAATGAGCATTTCAATGAGTTGCCCTCGTCCATCTGCATTGGGAGAACCCCACAATGGATGGTGTCCATTGAAGTCGCCCAATAAACAGAAAGGGGTTGGCAACTGCATTATAAGATTTTCAAGTTCGTGAATAGTACACGGATGATTGGGTGGTAGATAGATCGAAACGAGAGTCAGAGTGATGCCAATTGCTATTCGGGTAGCAACGGCTTCTATAGAGGTTTGTAAAGAGATGCGTCTGCATGGGACCCGCGAATCTATGAGTATGGCTACTCCACCACGAGCATTATTTGCAATAGGTCTATCTTGTCTGAAAAGAGTATAGTTTTTTATCAAAGGAGATACCTGAGGAGTCAGATATGTCTCCTGTAGGCAGATGCCCGCTGGTTTATGCTGCTTAATTATGTCGTATATGTCATCAATGTTGCTCCTAAAGCCTCTACAATTCCATTGGACAACGTTGTTCATTGTTTCAATTTAGATGAAGGGACTGCATCTGACTGCTTTTTGGAAGTCTGTTTGGCACGGTCAATTTTAATCCTATCTCTTTTTGAGAAAACTGGTCTTTGGTCTATTTCATCCTCTGGATGGATCTCCAGAATGGTTTCGGTATCATCTTGATTGGAGATTTCATTAGTATCCATAAGGGAGGAGTCAAATGTCTGTTTTCGATTAGAATCTGCATTATCTGCTTGGACGGATCTTACGGGATCTGCACCGGCAGAAGGTGGTATCGTGACTGGTGTATTATTAGCTCTAGTAGAAATCTGTTGCTTTGAAGGTTGAGGTGCAGAACTGAGCAGGGAACGAGCCCATTCTGAAATAGAGGTATTTGGAGGTATTGATGTATCAGTCTGCACCGATACTGAATGAAACTTTTTAGCGGCTTCAGCATACGTGCGTCTAGGTGTGATTAGTTGTATTTGCTTTCTGGCTTCTGGGAATGAAACTTTCTTTTCTATTTTATATTTCTGAATTTTTTTCTCATATTTCCATTGTTCACAATTTTTAGAAAAGGCTGGATGGTTACCTTTACAATTGGCGCAGAATGGAGCCTGGGCTTTACAGTCAGCCTGGGAATGATCTTTTGAACCACAGTTAGGACATACGGGGTCTCCTCGACAGACTGTTTGTGAGTGTCCGAATTTCTGACACTTGTAACATCTTATTGGGTTCGGGATATATGGGCGAATGCGATAATGCAAATACCCTGCTTTTACGGATGAAGGTAAATTAGGTGAGCTGAATGTCAAAATTATGCTACGAGTTGGAAGGAGTTCGCCATCTTTTTTCATCATAATTCGTTTTGCCTGTGTGACTTTCTGGTCCTGCAGTTCCTGAACAATTTCTTCTTCTGATACGTTCATTAGGTCCCATTCAGAAATAACACCTTTGGATGAATTAAGTGTGGCATGTGGGGACACTTTAACTGAAACTCCACCAAATGAGGTGAGTCTGAGTAGAGACTCAGAGTGTTTTGAGTTGGTGGTCTCAACAAGCAGGTCGCCAGATTTCAGTCGTCGTACCATTTTAGGGGAGCCAGCTACGCTCTCAAGACATTTTTGAATGAGGAATGGTGATAAACTACCCAAGGATTGGTTAGTTAGCGAATGCAGAATCAGAAAACTTGGGTTTTCCATTCGGGGAGCATCCGTCCTCAGTCTCTTTGGATTGGATAAGTCATTATCGGGTATGTGCAAATCCAATGTATTTGGATTTGCAGTCCTAATCGGTGGAAAATTGTCACAGTCCATGTTTTGCTCCTTTTGGCCCTGGGGGTTGGTTTTACCACCCAGATTTCCGGCCCCGCCACGGGGAGGCAGGAGCAGTGCCACAAGGTGACCAAGCGGCTAAGTTAGTTAGTTAGTACTATTAGAAATAAAAAACAGAAAGGTAACTTTCCTTTCTGGGCCTTTGCCTACTTCTTCTAGTGCAAAAGAGCTACACTAATTAATAAATAAAGAAAACGGTTGTTGAAACAAAATATAATCTATCACTTGAAGGCTCTTTAGAGATAACGCTTTGAGATACGCAAAGAAATCGCTTGGTCACGGAACGCTTGGCACCCGGGGCCATAATCTGTGGCTTCATCTATCGACTGTGTTCTTAAAATTTCTCATCCAGATTGACAGTTGACTGAAATTTGGCCCAGTTGGCTCGAGAGAACTTCCATTTCTTGCAGGGTTTGGCTACTGGCGGTGGTGCAGTGAGCAAATCACAAATAATCGGAAAATTATCACTGCCCATGGGATCGTTCATAACAGACCATTCCATGATTGGATTCAGAATAGGGGAGCATATCGGGAGATCGATTGCAGAAGTTTGTCCAGTTGGTAATTGTATGTGAGTAGTACACCGGTATTAAGAATGGTAAGGTTTTGCTTATCTATGAAGGTTTCAATCAGTCGGCCATGCCAGTCCAATTTAGTAGGTCCCTATAAGGGGTGGTGGCCATTGAAATCCCCCAGGAGACAGATAGGAGAAGTTATCTGTATTAACAGGTTTTCAAGATCTTGGTAAGAGAAGGAATGACTTGGTGGGAGATAAATTGATACTAATGTTAACTCAATTTGTGTTAACAAACCTACAGCAATGACTTCAATTTCAGTTTTCAAAACAATTTGCTTGGTTGGGGTCTTTGAACTGACCAAGATGGCCACACCCCCACGCGCGGAATTTGAAGTATTGCGATCTTGTCGGTAGATAGAATAGTTCTTTATGTTGGCAGAAATTTGGGAAGTTAAATAGGTTTCTTGTATACAGAAACCAACTAGAGTGTAGCAGTTAATTAAGCCTTGACTATCGTTAAAGCTGCTACGAAATCCTCTACAATTCCATTGAAGAATATAAGGCATTATTGGTGTTTAGTAAAAGAAGACTGTATCTGACTGTTTTTTGATGTGACTGGTCTTTGGGGTTCAGCTTTCGGTTTGTCTTTTTTGAAGAAAGGGCGACCGGTGTCCATATCTTCTTCTTCCACATGTATTTCTAAGACTGGGTCTGCCTGTCTGAATGAGTCAATTGTATCCATGGACGTGTCTTTAATATTCATTTTCATGTTTGAACCTCGATTATTTGATGCAGCAGCAGCATTCGTTGGAGGAATAGGAGAAGGAGATTTCGCTGGTACTGTAAGAGCAGTATTGCTTGCCTGGTTCAACTGTTTCGGGATATTAGACTGTTGTTGGGAAAGAACAGTTCGTGCCCAGTCAGAGATTGAGTTGTTTGAAGGGACTGTAACATCAATCAGGGTGGCCACTGATTGAGATTTTTGTGCGACACTGGCATATGTACGTTTTATAATACTGGGAGCAATTAATTTTCTCGCTTCTTGAAAGCTTACTTTATTTTCAATTTTATACTTCACAATTTTCTTTTCAGTTTTCCACCTGTCACATGTCCTTGAATAGGCGGGATGGTTGCCTTTACAGTTAGGACAGCTCATTTCTGTTGCTGAACAGTCATTTTGAGTATGATCGGTGGACCCACAGTTGGGACAGACTGGGTTTCCTCTACATGCCGTTTGAGAGTGCCATACTTTTGGCACTTATAGCATCTCAATGGATTAGGTATGTAGGGTGTAATGCCACAAAGAAGATAACCTGCTTTTATGGAAGAAGGTAGGTTTGTGGTATTAAAAGTGAGTATAATATTCCTTGTAGGTGCCAGTGGGTTGTCCTTTTTAATCATGATTATTTTTACTGCAATTACATTTTGCTCCTGAAGTTCTTCACATATCTCCTCCTCCTCCGAGACATTCAGTAGGTCCCAGCTAGATATAACACCCTTAGATGTGTTTAGGGTACCATGTGGAGAAACGTTTACTGAAATTCCAGCAAAATTTGTAACTTTTAGTAGATGCTCTGAATGTTTCCTGCTGATTGTTTCTATTAGTAGGTCTCCTGATTGCAGTCGCTTGACTGTTTTAGGAGATCCTGCAAGACTTTCGAGGTGTTTCTGAATAAGAAACGGAGACAATTTGGTGAGAGGCTGATCTGTAAGTGAGTGCATTATGAGAAATGTAGGAAAATCTATGTTTGATGAGTTGGTCTTAAACCTCTTCGGTTGAGACATGTCATGTTCATTTTCTATGTGTGGCCGAGAACTTGTCGGCTCTAGTGGAGGAAACTTATTGTGTTCCATAATTGCTCCTTTTGGCCCTTGGCAGATTAACTGTTCTGCCAAGATTTCCGGCCCCGCTACGGGGAGGCAGGAGCAGTGCCTGGTGTGACCAAGCGAGAAGTAGTAGGTGTTAGTAATAAATATATAAGAAATAAAGAAAGGTGACTTTCCTTTCCTGCTCTGTAAAGTACTTTTTTAACAAGAGCTCTTACTGAATAAATAAATTGCTTTAAGGACAGGAACGTAAAAGAACTAAAATATCACTTTTGGAAAATCACTCTTTAAGCACAAAGAATTCGCTCAGTCGCAATCGCTTGGCACCCAGGGCCGGGAGCGCTTGTGAGGTCGTGACTTCGGAATTGAATTTTTTTGCTGCATTTAGTATCTGATTGGTAATGTAGTTAGTTATGTCTTCAATTGGATGTTGCTGAACATAACTCCTGTCTAACTGGACCTGTGTACAGTAGCTCTCCGAGTTTGCCTTCTTGAACTGCCAGGTGGATCGGTGCTCGAGATTTGCAGTTACCCGTGATTGTAATGAGCAAAGGATTGGAAAGTGATCACTGTTTAGAGGATAGTTTAGCACTGACCATGTCATACTTGGGAGAATTGCTGGTGAGCAGATTGACAAGTCTATTGCAGATCCTGTAGATAGGTGAATATAAGTGGGAGATCCAGAATTTAGTATAGTTAGGTTGTTATTATTCATGAACATTTCGATTAATTTGCCTCTTGTGTAAATCGCAGGCGACCCCCATAATGGATGGTGGCTATTGAAGTCACTAAAAAGGCAGATTGGAGATGGTAGTTGCATAACCAAATTATCAGGTTCTGTATTTGAAAATGGTTGAGAAGGGGAAATATATATAGAAGTTAGGGTAATTGATATACCGATTGAAATACATGCTGCCACAGCTTCTAGACTAGTTTGTAACTGAGTTTGCCTGGACGGTATGTTTGATTTTATAAGCACAGCTACTCCTCTGCGAGCAGGAGACTCCGAAATCCCGTCTTTTCTATATATTGTACATTTTGTAAATTTTTTTGAAGTTTGAGATGATAAGAAAGTTTCTTGTAGATTCAATATATTCCTATCGGATTATTATTGAATCAGTAAATCTTTTATGTCGCCAGAATTGCTTCTTTGTCCTCTGCAGTTCCGCTGTATGATATTAGACATTATTTGAGTTTAGTTGTTGTTGTTGTTTTTTGGTGCAAGGGCTACTTAGGCCATATTGCACCTATCACCGTTATGAATGTTACATATGCATGGTGATTGTGATGGCACTAATCAAAAACGATCATATATCCCTTTCGTAAAATGAAAGAATTCCAGTAGATTAGCGTCGTTACCTATGATGTGGCAGAGTGTCAAAGGTTCTTTAAGGTTTGGCAGAGAGCTAAAAGAGACTTGGCGGGCAGTGGCGTATTAAGTACACTCAATAGGAATATGCTTCATTGTGAGTGGACAGTTGCACTGTATGCATTGTGGAGGATCGTTACCTGTGAAGAGATAAAGGTGTGTAAGATGACTGTGGCCAATTCGCGCTCTGGTTAAGATTACTTGCTCCCTCCTGTTTATACGGAAGCTGGAGGTCCATAGTTGCGGTTCAGGTTTTATTTGGCCGCGTTTATTGTGCGTTTGGGCTTGCCATTGAATTCTCCATTGTTCTTTACACATTCTTCGCATGTTACTTTTGTAGTCAAGATATGGAGCGTAATACTGTGATAATTTTCTGTTGGATGAATGTTTAGCGGCATAGTCTGCACATTCGTTTCCTGGTATCCCAGCATGGCCTGGGATCCAGCAGAAAATGGCCCCTCGTTGGAGTTCTTGAAGATGCATCAGTTTGGATTTTATGAGCTTTATTAAAGGATGTGTTTAAGAAGGATTGTTCTGTAAAGCTATAATCGGACTCTGGGAGTCCGTATATATCATGCTTTCATGGATGGACAGATGGAGGATATTTTCTACTGCAAGTTTGGACCGCAATTATGGACCTGCAAGTTTGATGGCGTATAATTCGTATAATTGATGGCGTATGTATATACAGCAGCTGCATAGCTGCTGCATTCATTAGGAAGTGATACGGAGAAGGTTTTATGAGGGAAAACGGCTGATGTACCCACTCCACTCTCAGATTTTAATCCGTCAGTGTATATTTTTGAAAAATGCAGATAATTTTGTGTGTGGGCAATATGGAGTTGTTGAATATTAACATTTGCAAGAGTGTGTTTTCCCCAGTTTAAAAAATAACTGTCACAGAGGGGTTTAATAGACGTCCATGGGGGATCCGTACTACTTAAATCTTGAAATATTTTATCAGGATGTATTTTCCAAGTTTCCGATAATGCTTGAGCTCTGAGATCAAAAGGCTGAATTGCCCTAGGTTTATTTCTATAGAATGTTGTGAACTGTGGGTCATTAAGTATCGGCCTAATGGGATGGGTAGGTAGACTTTGGATTTTAGTTGTATATTTAAGAAGTAACATCTTTCTCCTAAGGCTTATAGGAAGTTCATGAGCATCAATATAGAGACTTTGAATTGGTGAAGTTCTATAAGCGCCTATAGAAATCCTCTGGGCAGAGTGTTGAATTGGTGCAAGTGGCGCTAACACGCTCTCCCTAGCACCGGGGCACCGTAGTCAAGGCGAGATCTGATTAGGGTTCTATACAAATGAAGTAACGTGTACCGATCTGCACCCCATGATGTAGAAGAAATGACTCTGAGTATGTTCATTTTCTTCTGGCAAGACGTCTTTAGATGTTTAACGTGCTCTATGAAGTCCAACTTACTATCGAAAGTCAGACCAAGCAGACGAATGCTGTCCACAACTGAGGTAGGCTGGTTTGTTAAGTGTACCTCTGGACCTGGATGCATCTTCCGTTTGTTACAAAAGTGAACTACTTTAGATTTTGAACAAGATAGTCGATACCCATTCTGTGTCATCCATAACTGAATATTATTAATTGAAATTTGGAGCTGCCGCTCAATGAAAATCATGTTTTGAGAACTGCAAGAAAAAAGTGAGATCATCGTTGTTGTTGTCGTGCTTGGATTTTTCTGGTGCAAAGGCTACTTAGGCCATATTGCACCTATCATGTTGTTGTTGCTTTAGCGACTAATGTTGGCGCATTAGCGACACTAACTATAATTCGACACAACCAGGTGATATATAAAATTTTTTGTTTCACTGACCTAATTACTTAGGTCACTATGTCAAAATATAAAATAACAAAGGTATAAAATGCAAGGAGATAAATCAATAAAGAAATAACAATAACAAGTAAATATTAAATACAAGTAAAAACCTTTATTGATTTATAAAAGCTAAAAATAGCAGACACATGGTCATTGTCAGATAAAATCTGACTGAGTGTATACGGCTCAGTCATATGATTAAAAGCTGTAAAACGGATGTTACTAAAATCTGGACAATCAATTAAAATGTGTCTGATAGTTAAAATTGTGCTACAGGACTCACACATAGGAGGGTCATCAGCCCTCAGCAAAAACGAATGAGTCAAATGACTATGTCCTATGCGGGTCCGGGCAAGAACAACTTCCTCCTTACGATTCCTGCGCAGACTAGACTGTCACGGTTCAATTACAGGCTTTATATGATATAATTTATTTGCAGTCTGTCTATTCCACGAATCCTGCCATTGAGAGTGTATTTTCTCGTGTATTCTTTGCCTGTAGTCTGTATAGGGGACTGACAGGCAGCGATTATTACTGGGAATTGCTGATTTGGCTGCGGTGTCAGCCAAATCATTTCCCCTAATCCAAAGTGGCTCGGAATCCAGCAGAAGCGGATATCATATTCACGTTCATGGAGAAAGTGAATCTTCTGCTGAATACAAGACAGAACCGGATGAGGATTATATCTCACAGATATTAAAGCCTGTAACACACTGAGGGAGTCGGTATATAAAATGAACCGTTTGTATTGGCATTTACTAATTTGATCCAAGGCTAACTCTATAGCGTGCAGCTCTGCAGTAAATATGCTGCATTCAGAGGTAAACTGCTCCGATGTAGTGGTGTCTGTAAATACAGCAGCAGATCTCACATATGATTCCGACTTCGAACCGTCTGTGTAAACTGGCGCGAAGTCAGAATGTTCAGCTCGGTGTGCTGAATAAAGCTGCAGGTAGATATATGATGGAGTGTCCGACTTTCCCCAACTTCTAAGGGTCAAGTCACATGCCAGGACATGAGCATGCCAGGGTGGAAGGGGCTGCTTTGGTGTTTGGGCAACCTTGTCTACCTTGATATTAAGTTCTATGAGTAGTTCTTGGAGACGAATACCAAAAGAACGATTGGCAGTCTTACGGGCGTTGTACAAATTTTCCCATCGTGGCTCAAAAACGAATGGCCAGGTAGGATGGTCTGGCATGGATTTCAGTTTTAGAGCGCACTTTAGAGACAACTGCTTACGTCGAAGCGATAACGGTGGTTCGTTGGCTTCGACATATAAACTCTGGACAGGAGATGTTTTATATGTTCCTGTAGCGATATGGAGAGCCTGATAATTGACAGGGTCCAGCCATCGAAGGGCACTGTCTCTGGCTGAAGAATATACCTGGAACCCATAATCTAATTTCGATCGCACAAGTGCACGGTAAAGCCGTAGAAGGGTGCATCGGTCTGCACCCCAAGATGTAGAGGAGAGCGAGCGGAGAATATTAAGGCCTCTTAATATTCTCAGCCTCTATGCTGGCTGTAACTAGCAAGGGCTGAACTGGGGTCTGGTTGCCCCCAAGGATAGCCACTCCACCATGAGCAGGACCATCCGCAATTCTATCCTTTCGAAAAATTGTGATGTTATGCATGGTGGGATCATTATTTGCTTTTAGATAAGTCTCCTGCAAGCAAACGTAAACTGGCTCGTGCTTTTGCAGGAGGGCCTTGATATCATCAGTATTTCGCTGGAATCCACGACAATTCCATTGTAGGAATTTAGCCATTATTTTGGCTTGGTGGGTCCGTCAAGCGGCTTCCGAGGTGCTGAGGGCTTTATTTTGTCAGTCTTGGATTTATCTTTTTTTGGGGAAGAATGGACGCTGTCCGGTGTCCATTTCTTCCTCCGTCCCAAAGAGTCCCAAGATTGTTTCATCCGGTACCTCCTTGGTCTCTGCATCCATTGTTTCTGGTGTCACGGATGACTCTTCTGAAGCTTTTGGCTTTTCTTTACCACTTGGTTTTGGTAGTGGTGGAGCACTTGGAGGTACGGATATAGGAGTGGCAGCTGATTGTGTTTTTTTGGTGGGCTTTTGTGAACTCAATAAATAGCGTGCAATCGGGGTGAATGACTCTCTTGGTGGTATAGTCATTTCAGTTTGTGTCCCGATAGTGCACTTTGCAGAAACCTTCTGAGCATATAAAGGTTTCCCGCTATTTATTGGTTGGATACGTTTTCTGGCCTCTGGGTAGGAGATATTCAGCTCTGTTTTCAGTTTGTGTATTTCTCTTTCATCCTTCCACCGTTGGCGTGCCGTAGAGTAGGCGGGGTGCTCTCCTTGGCAATTGACATCGGTCTGTTTTGGAGCTGAACATTCCTTGCTCTCGTGGTCTTTAACACCACATCGAGCACAGGCAGGGTTACCACGACAAAATGTTTGTGAGTGGCCATATTTTTGGCATCTGAAACACCGCAGTGGGTTTGGGATATAAATGCTCACTGGGCAGTTTAGATAGCCTGCCTTTATGGAACTTGGAGGCCGTCGGGTGTTATCCGTGAGGATAAGAACTCGGGTAGGGACGAGATTCCCATCCTTGCGTATCGATATTCTCTTAACAGCTGTCACTCCTTGGTCTTTTAATTCAGAGCAGATCTCTTCTTCAGAAACATGAAGAAGGTTCCACTCTGAAATTACGCCTCTTGAAGAGTTCAAAGTTTAGTGGGGGGTTACGATGATAGGTATTCACCCTATTGATGTGGCGTTCAGGATTTTTTCCGCCTGTTTAACATTTGTAGCTTCGACCAAAAGGTCGCCAGAAAGCAGTCTTTTTACAGATTTAGGTGAACCTGCCAACCCCTCTAATCCTTTCTGGATGAAGAAGGGTGACATCTTTCCAATTGACTGCTCTCCGGTGGAATGGAGAATGAGGAAAAGCGGTGTCACTGATGGTGGTTGTGTTTCCTCAGTCCTGGCTCTTTTTGAGTGTTTTCTGCGTCATGATCTCGATTAGGTAGGGGCCTTGTTGGGTCCCCAGAAGAAATTGGATTTAAATTACTCATATGAGTAAAGAGAAAGTGCCTGATGCCTAAGTATCTCACCCACCACGGAGCCCTACGAGGGGACGCCCACTCGTGAACTAGCAGGTACTGCGTACATGAATGGGACGCCGAGTTCGCTTAGGAGCACCGAACCCATGTTACCAATAAGTCTTTATTCCGTCCTAGGACCATAGGGAGGGAGACTTATTGGAACGCAGTTGACCCTAGCAGTAAAAAACCACCCGCCCATTGATCCCAGTCAGACCGGTCCGGGACCTCCCGTCTTGTCGAAGCAGGGGCCAAAGTGGTGTATTAAGGCTGGGTCCCTCAACCACCAGGATCCCCCTTTCCGAAATCCACGGGTCGCGGCGCACGGCTGCACACGCCGGATTCCAATGATGTAACCCTGGAACCAAGGTATGGGCGTTAGATCCCAGTGATGCTAATCTGGAAAACCAGCAGCATCACTGGGAGGTCCCCATCACCACGTACAGGTGCCCACGTCGAGGGGCTCTTTAGATAGTTCACTTTTATAAACGCACTGAAATCGCTTGGCCACGGAACGCTTGGCACCCGGGGCCATATCCCGGAGCAATATGGCCTTAGTTGCTAATGCTCCTAAAAACCAAAACAACAACAACAACAACAACAACAACAACAACTGCATCTCCCCTGGCCTGAAAAAAAAAAAAAGGAAAGTGAATGAAAAAAAAAAAAATTCAAGTAGAGTGAGAATGCAGATTATGAATGAAATAAATGTGTCTATCCCACCCCTGCGCCTGGTGGTTCCCCACTGCCAGCTAACATATCCCACCCCCAGAGCGGGATGGGTAGCTTGACCTTAATACCGGATTCGACACTGCTTGGACATGACATTGACGAAGACATTCTGCGGTTTTGCTGCCAACACGCCATTGGCGATCTGAACTGGGTACACTAACCTGGTTTCCTTTAAAACCCCATCCCCAGGCAGGGGGAGAGACGGATCTCTGACTCCTCCCCCTCCCTGCCTACCTTCCATACTTCGCCTGGTGGAGCTCGTCTCCACTGACCTCTTTGGGGATGCCTACTCTATCATCCCTATTCTTCTATCTGTTCCCCCCCTCTCTCACTAAATCGACCAAGGTACACCCTTAACAATGCCGCCAAATTCTAATCAACGTCTAAATTCCACCGGTTTCGTCTAAATCTCTAAGACAACAAACACTATTAGCTTTTATCTAGAGTATAACCTCACGTCTAAATTTAATAACATCAAAATTTTGCCCGACCTATTAGGCCTTTAACACATCTCTTTAGCGTTCAACCCCAACCAGCGATTTCCAAACAGCAATCCCATTAAGCACTAACGTCAAATGCGTAAATTTTTTTTTTTTTTTTTTCAAAGTCCTAGCCACTGAAATCCCAGGAAACTAGGTGGCAGAACCTGCAAGAAGAATTTGTTGTGATACTGGATACACCCGGCTAGTCTCCACCTGGCAGGGTATGGCATTCGAGGTGAGCGGACGCGTTTAGGCTCCTCAGTTAAGTGGTTTACTTTTGGATAGTGCTTTTAAATATTTAATTTAATTAGATATCGTTGGATTATTTTGTTTTAGGTTTTCCTGTAACGGTTTGATTTTAATAATATTATAGATATAATTTTTTAAAGTTAACTTTCACTGATATTTATTTAATTTTATAATGGTAGTTAGGAGATCTGCCTTAAACACGTCACAGGATATCGTGACTCACACGGAAATAGCCGATGGCGATTTACGGGTGAGAAATGTTTAATCCGTTGTGGAACCTGTGGAATGTTTTCGAAGGTCGACCTGGTGACTAATCCTACCTCACCTGGGGATTCTTTTCTTTGTGATCGATGTAAGGAGTGCACCGATCTTAAATTACAATTTGGTGCACTGATGGAACAATTTGAGTCCCTGAAAAAACGGGTGCTTGCCCTCGAGAATAATGCATCTGGGAGCTCGTCAGGGACTCAAGACTCCAGCAATCTACCAAGTGATGCACACCCGATTCGAGACTCAAAACAGAAAAACCAAGTGCAAACTACTCTGGTTAAAAAGGACATTGTTTTATTAGGAGACTCCATTGTCAGGGAAACGGGGAATATTTTTTGTAATAAGGATAGGTGGAGTAGAACCAGGGTATGTCTGCCGGGAGCAACTATTGATGATGTCACCAACAGATTGTCAGATTTTAAAGGGGGTAAAGAGAATATTATTATTCATGTGGGGACTAATGATATTAAACGTACACGATCTGACGATTTGTTGGAAAAATTGTACAGGACTATGCTGAGGAAATGTCGCGAGCTAGGCCATAATGTCTGTGTCTGCAATTCTGCCCAGACACGATAGGAGGGATTATATGTTAAGAGCCTTGTGGATTAACTCAAGACATGAAGGAATATGGAAGGCTTTAGGGGGGAAATTTCTATCAGCATGGCCCACACTTCTAGGTAGAAGGAATTTGTTTTGTAGAGACGGGATACACTTAAACAAAGGTGGTGCAAAAGTTTTTGCCAGTATTATTGAGGATACCTTAAAGGTTCAGGGAAACTGCTAGTTAGGGGGATGTGGGTAATACTGACACGCGTTTATCTGATAATATTGGTCAAAGTAACTCTTGCACATATCTTAAGAGTTCTTATCTGTTACCCCAACTGGACGTATTATCTAGATGTTCTGGGGGCAGAAACGTTTCACGTGAGCGGGTAGCTAATATCAGGGGAGAGAGCCTAAAAAACTTCAAGGGTTGTGTTAGGGTTGTTAAATATACAAGAACAGTAAACCATAATTGTTTATACAGTAACGTTAGAAGTGTCGTCAATAAAATGAGCGAATTCGAACTGCTGGTTAAAACAAGTAACACGGACATAATAGGGCTTACAGAGACGTGGTGCCACCCAGAAATTGCAGAGGATGAGTTTAAGTACGGCTTGTATAATGTATTTAGGAAGGATAGGGTAGATAGAAGGGGTGGTGGGTAATGCTCTTATCAGAAGCAGCTTGAGTGCGACGATAGTTTTCCCGGATTCAGACATTTCACATGCTAGTATAGAGTCTGTATGGTGGGAGATAGTTGTAAACAAAGGTATAATGCGAGTAGGAGTAATCTACAGACCAGGTGATTGTGAAGATTATGACAAAAGCCTCTACATGCAAATGGAATGGGCAAGTAAGCGTCAATGCCTTATTATGGGTGATTTCAATTTGCCTCTAATTGATTGGAGTAAATGGGAAGGAAACTCGACATGGGGAACAAAATTTTTAAATCAACTAGATGACTGTTATTTGTATCAACATGTCAGGGGAAGTACTAGAGAAAAGAATATCCTAGACCTCATCATCACACATGAATCAGGTGACATAACAGGGCTGACAGTAGAGGAACCAGTAGCAGGAAGTGATCACGGAGTTCTACGGTGGATGATGACGAGAGAGGTAGCAGAAGTAAAAGGCAAAGGAATGGGTTTTAATTTCAGAAAAAGAAATTACGATGCCTTAAGGTACTACATGGCCTCTATTAACTGGGTAGATATCGTGCAGAAAATGAATACATTTGAACTGTGGTACGCTTTTAAAACATTAATCACAGATGCCTTGAATGCGTATATACCATTAAAAAAAATACTCCACGAGGAGGGTTCCAAGCTGGATGAATAATGAAGTTGCCACATTACTTGAGCAGAAAAAGGTAGCATGGAAAGGTTACAGTGCAATAAAAAGTACTGAAGCCTATAACAGCTACAAGGTGATCTGTAATAGAGCCACAGAAAAGGTTCGACAGGCAAAGGCAGTTTATGAGAAATCACTATCTAACAGAGCAAAGAGTGTGGGGGGGGGGGATAAAGAATTCTTCACATATATAAATGCCAAGAAGAGCAGGACAAACCAGATCGGACTTTTACGTAAGGGAAAGTATTAAATACACCAGCTACCGTTGCAGATGAACTCAACAGTTATTTTGCATCGATATTTACAAATGAAAAACCTTTTGTGGCAATGGGAAATTGTGGGAGCGAAGTTAAAAAATATGTAATTAATGATATTGAAATTTCGCAGGGTTCCTTTAAGTTGGACAGGGAGCTAAAGCTTGATTTTCTGACTGTTGAAAGTTGGGGACATTCTATGAGGATGTGTTTTATTGTTAGCTGCGACTGACAAAAGAAACACTGAGGAGGATCCTCTCCCATAAGCAAAAACAGGTGAGTTGGGTGCGAATGACCGATGCGGAGCCTTGCTAGAATCACTTGTCGCCTGCTTTTCCTGGAACTAGATGTCCACAGTTGTGGCTCTTTTTTTATCTGCAGTAGTTTATTATTGGTTTGAATTTTCCAAAGGAGAGACCATTGTTTCCTGCATGTTGTTTTAATGACAGATTTGTGATCGGTGTAGGGAACTTTTATTTGTCTGAAAGATCCAGAGTCGGGATGCTTTGCAGCAGCATCCGCATGTTCATTGCCTGAGATGCCAACATGACCAGGGATCCAGCAGAAGGTAACCTTCTGATTGACTGTTTGATAGTGAAATAACTTAGATCGGATCTCTTTAAGAATGGGGTGAGAGGGACAAAAAGTAGATTGAATGGCAGTGATTGTGCTTAAGGAGTCTGAATATATCAAGGATTCCTTGATATGGTACTTGTTTATATTATCTAGAGCCAGTTTTATTGCGAATAATTCTGCAGTATAGATACTGCATTCAGTGGAAAGAGAAACAGCTACTGAGAAGTTGGAAGAAACTGCTGCAGCACCTACGGCTGTATCTGTTTTGGAGCCATCAGTATAGATAAGTACTTTTGCTGAGTTTTCCAAGGAATGCGATTTATGGAGCTGTTGAAAATTTGTATTAGCCAGGGATGTCTTCCCCCATCTTAAAAAGAAATTGTCACAGAGAGGTACACATTCAGTCCAGGGAGGTTCGTGAGTACCAAGGTCTTGGAAGACATTCTGAAAATTAATGTTCCAACTGATTATGAGCTCTTGCAGTCGAAGCCCTGCTGGGCGATTCTCATTAGGTTTATTTTGATATAGCATGGTGTATTTAGGGTCGAACAAGTGCTGCCAGCTAGGATGTGATGGAATACTCTTAATCTTTAGTGCATAGTTACATAATAAGGATTTTCTCCTTAGGTGCAGTGGAGGTTCATTTGCCTCAATATACAGGCTGTGAATCGGAGATGTTCTAAAGGCTCCTACAGCTATTCTAAGGGCATTATGCTGTATGGTGTTCAGACGTAATAGGGAACTGTTCCTAGCGGAGTCATAGACAGGTGATCCATAATCTAAGCGTGATCTTATTAAAGCTCTATAGAGATGAAGAAGAGAGCTTCTGTCAGCACCGCAGGACATGGCGGAAACGGCTCTTAGGATGTTCAGTTTTTTAAGACACGTGGTTCGAAGGTAAGACATATGGGAAGCAAAATTAAGTTTATTATCTAAATGTAGCCCCAACAGACGAAAATTGTTAGTGACAGGTATCAGGTGTTTTTTAAAAATATTTCTGGATCCGGGTGGAGTTTTCTTTTTTTACAAGAGTGAATTGCAGTGGATTTTTTTTCGGCTAAAGAATAACCATTCCGCAGTGCCCATGATTCTATTTTAGCTATGGAAATTTGAAGTTGTCTTTCAATGATGTTCATAGTTTGGGATTGACCGGAGATAATGAGGTCATCGGCAAACATGTACGATTCTACTGTATTTGGTACTTCCCGTGTCATGTTTGTAATTCTTACTGCAAATAATGTTGGACTTAGAATAGAACCCTGCGGTACACCCTCCTCTTGTTCAAATGATTTCGATAAATTGTTCATATACCTTACCTGAAACGTTCTGTTGCATAGAAAATTTTGTATGAATTGAGGTAAGTGACCTCTCAAGCCGAAAGAATGGAGATCTTTTAGTACACCATATCGCCAGGTCGTATCGAAGGCTTTCTCAATATCGAGATTAATCATGACTAGATGTTCTCTCCTTATAAAGGGATTTCGGATGTTTGCCTCAGCTTTTATCATCACATCTAGCGTGGACCGGTTCTTTCGAAATCCATACTGGCTGCTGTTTAGTAGGTTGTTTGCTTCCAGGAACCACGTTAGCCGCCTGTGAACCATTTTTTAAGGACTTTTCCTAGACAACTAGTCAGAGAAATTGTCCTGTAGTTATGCGGAAAGGTACGATCCTTTCCTGGCTTCGGGAAGGCTAGAACAATTGAGTGATGCCAGGAGAGTGGGTAGGTATTTTCTAAGAAAATACGGTTGTAATATTTTAACAATGTTGTTTTTGCTCTGTTGTCAAGTTGCTTTAACATTATATAATAGACCCCATCTGGACCAGCAGCGCTATTGGGTGTTTTATTGAGTGCCCCTACTAATTCTGCTAATATGAATGGATGGTTGTATGGATGTGAAACTGCCGTGGAAAAATTAATCTTACGCTTTTCTGCAGATTCTTTAATTCTTTGAAAGGTTGGGTTAAAGGTGGATATTGCTGATATGCTGGCAAATGATTCCGCTAAGGCATTTGCTATTTCTGCTGGTGATGACAACTCCTTCTCTTCCCAATTTAGTATTGTAGTTGGGGACTGGA
Source organism: Mastigoproctus giganteus (assembly GCF_048544385.1). Lineage (NCBI taxonomy): Eukaryota > Metazoa > Arthropoda > Arachnida > Uropygi > Thelyphonidae > Mastigoproctus > Mastigoproctus giganteus. The sequence continues at coordinate 159,741,126 of NC_143579.1, forward strand.
CATATTTGCCATTGAGCGTTTGAATTTTCCTCCAAATGGTTCTACTATCTGTGTCCTTATTTATACTTGAGGAGAAGCTGATCCAGGCTTCTTTCTTTGCATTTCTTCTTATTTTGCGGAACTTGGCTCTCAGTCTTTTGAAGTTAATTAGGTTACTAGTTGTGGGGAATTTACGAAACAAATTCCAAGATCTGTTTTTTTTCCCGTTTTGCATGCGTACAATCTTGGTTCCACCAGTAGTTACTGTGTTTCCGTTTCCCCGGTAAAGATTTTGGTATTGCAATGGTGGCAGCTAGTAATATTTGAGTAGTAATGTGTTCCGTGACATTTTCTATGGTCTGAGATTGTATAATTTTATCATCTAATTGAACATGAGAGGCATATTCACTCCAGTGTGCCCTACGGAATATCCAAATGGAGCGACGTGGGGAAGGGGAGTTTGCTCGTGTTTAGAGTTTGCAGAGAATTGTAGGTGATCACTGTTCATTGGATTGTCAAGAACAGACCACTCCATAATAGTATATAAGGAGGGAGAACAGATCGAGAGATCTATTGAACTCATGGATCCAGTCGAAAAATGAATGTAGGTTGGCTCGCCAGTATTTAAAATGGTGAGTTGATAAGCATCAAGAAAGGATTCTATTAGCTTACCTCTCTTGTCAATTGTTGGGGATCCCCACAGCGAATGATGTGCATTGAAGTCTCCGAGCAAGCAGAACGGAGATGGTAGCTGGTCTATTAGATTTTCTAGGTCGTCTGAAGTGAATAAGAAATTAGGAGGGATATATATTGACGCTATTGTAGGAGTGATGCCAATTACAATACGCACTGCCACTGCTTCAAAAGGGGTCTGAAGAGCAATACGTTTCGATGGAACGTTGTTTATAACAAGAATTGCCACTCCTCCACGGGCTGGCGAGTCTATTCTCCTATCTCGTCTGATGATGGTGTAATTTTTAATGGTGGGACACACTCGTGCATTTAAGTAGGTTTCCTCTAGGGCTATGCCTGCTAGATCATACCGGTCGATGAGATCATATAAATCGCCTTTTGTATTGCGAAAGCCTCTACAATTCCATTGGAGGAATCTTTCCATTAAGTGGTTTTGTTGTTTATTTTTGTTTCTGACTGCTTTTTAGTTGAAATTTGCTTGGATCAATCCAATTTCCCTTTCTCTTTTTTTGGAAAGTAGGGACGTGTGACATCCATCTCATCAGTCGCATGCAGTTCTAATATACCATCATCTGATTCATTGCGTTGGTCAACATCCATGCCCGTAGCAACTGGTGGGTTCAGAACTTTAGTTTCTGCCACTTTTGGTTTTGCTGTTTGAGGCACGTCGATTGGAATGTTAAATGGGGTGTTACTGGCTTGTTCAGCTTTTTGGTGTGAAGGACACTGTCTGGAAGCAGAGCAAGGAACGTGCCCAATCAGCGATGGATATATTTGGAGGAACTGTAACATCTGTTTGAATACCTACTGACTGAAATTGTTTATCAGCAGTGGCATATGTATGCTTTGGTTCTGTTTTGAGTATTTATCTTCTTGCCTCTGCGTATGTGACTTTATTCTCAACTTTATATTTTTGGATTTTTTTCCCTTGTTTCCATAATTCGCATATTTTCGAAAAAGCCGGGTAATTACCTTTTACAGTTTGGGCATTGAGAAGTAGCAGTGCATTCAGATTGATTATGATCCTTTGATCCACAATTTGGACATATTGCCTCACCTCTACATGCAGTTTGGGAGTGTCCGTATTTTTGACACTTATAGCACCTGATTGGATTCGGGATATAAGGACGCACACGGCAACGAAGGTAGCCAGCTTTAACAGATGTTGGTAGGATAGGAGAACTAAAAGTGAGGATTATACTCCTTGTGGGAACAAAGATACCATCTTTCCGAGTCAGAATTCTCCTTGCTTGGATTACTTTTTGTTCTCTAAGTTCTTGGACTATTTCCTCTTCTGATATATTTAATAAGTCCCATTCTGCAATTACCCCCTTCGAGGAGTTTAGGGTGGCATGGGGAGTGACCTTTATTGATTGTCCACCAAAGGTAGCCAGCTTTAATAATTTTGCAGAATGTTGAGGTTTGCTGGTCTCTACAAGAATATCCCCGGACTGAAGTCGCCTTACCGTTTTCGGTGAACCTGCAGCAGACTCAATACATTTTTGTATAAGGAATGGCGATGACTTACTCAGAGGTCTGAGAGAGAGAGAGAGAGAGAGAGAGAGAGAGAGAGAGAGAGAGAGAGAGAGAGAGAGTGGAATGTGGAATGATGGTATCTACTCTTGAGGGGTTGTGTGTGTGGTATGGTTGTTTATTGGCGCATTAGCTGCTATGGCTATAGTGCGCCTATTCGTAGTTATATCAGAAAATAATAAAGAACGTAACAATTCAAATTCATTTCAGTTCTGAGAGCTATTCATAAAAGATTATACACTCTAATTTGTTTCAGAAAGCAGAAAAGTTCCTTAATATTGGTCTCCTCTCCTATGATATGATGTAGTGCCAGCGGTTCTTGCAGATTATCCAGATTTTGAAGTGTTGAAGTGCGATGTGGTTGATAGTGTGGACAGTCAATCAAAATATGTTTGACTGTTAGATGTTCAGAGCAGTGTGAACACTGAGGAGGATCATTGCCGGTGAGTAAATGGAGGTGAGTCAGGTGGGTATTCCCTATTCTTATCCGTGCGAGTACCACTTCTTCTCGCCGGACTGTCTGAGTGCATGAGTGCCATAATTTTGGGTCTTGTTTCAATTGAAAAAGTTTGTTATTTGTTTCTTTATGCCATAGCTCTGTCCACTGTGCATGGTATGCCGTTTGAATTATGATATTATAATCAGATGCTGGAATGAAGGCAGAGGTTAAGTCTATGGTTGATTAATTTTTAGCAGATATATCAGCTAGTTCATTTCCTTTTATGCCTGAATGTGCCGGAATCCAGCAAAATTTCACTAGTTGTTGACTGTGATCAATTTGCAATAGCAAACTCCTGATTTTCATTAAAATATGATTCTTTTGAGTGGGATTCTGCATTGCTCTAATTGAGCTGAGAGAGTCAGTGTAAACTATATATTTTGCAGATGGGTGTAGAGTCAAATTTTCTAGAGCTAATTGTATTGCATACAGTTCTGCTGAAAAGTTGCTATACTCAGGTGGAAGAGAAGCTGATATGATAGCCGAGGGAAACACTGCTGCTGCTCCAACAGTTGAAAGAGATTTAGAACCATACGTATATACCGGCAAGAAGTCTGCACAGCTTTGAAGATGGCTAGCATGGAGTTGTTGCACATTCAGTGTCGGTAGGCGATTCTTTCCCCATTGTAGAAAATAAGTATCACAGGTCAGTTGAGGAAAGGGGTCCACGGTGGATGAGAGTAATTCTTTATCTGTTGCCTATTGTGGAGAGGAACATTCCAGTTCTGTGATATTTCAAGGAGCCGTAGGCCAGCTGGTCGGATTTTACTTGGTTTATTTCTATAGAGATTAACTAGTGGTTGATTAAAAAGGTATGGCTGAATAGGGTGCAAAGAGCAAGTCTGTATTTTGGCTGCATATTTAAGTAACAGCATTTTTCTGCGGAGATGCAGAGGGGGCTCATGATGTTGTTGTTTGTTTGTTTGTTTGGGTTTTTTGGCGCATTAGCAACTACGGCTATAATGCGCCAAGACTAGGTAATATTTAAACTCTCGGTGACCTAATTAATTAGGCCACCATGTCCAGATCTAATAATAAATGTATAAAAAAGATAAATCAATAAAAGATATAACAATAACATATAAATTTTAAATACTATTAAAAACGTTTATTGCTTTCAAAAAGCTAAAAATAGCAGACACATTGTCATTGTCAGATAAAATCTGACTGAGTGTAAACGGCTCAGTCAGATGATTAAAGGCGGTAAAACGGATATTGCTAAAATCTGGACATTCAACTAAAAGGTGTCTAATAGATAAAATTGTGCCACAGGACTCACACATAGGAGGGTCATCAGCCCTCAGCAAAAAGGAATGTGTGAAATGATTATGTCCTATGCGGGTCCGGGCGAGAACAACTTCCTCCTTACGACTCCTGCGCAGACTAGACTGCCACGGTTCAATTACAGGCTTTATAAGATATAATTTATTCGCAGTCTGTCTATTCCACGAATCCTGCCATTGGGAGTGTATCGTTTCGTGTATTATTCGCCTATAGTCTGTATAAGGGACTGACAGGCAGCGATTATTATTGGGAATTGCTGATTTGGCTGCGGTGTCAGCCAAATCATTTCCCCTAATCCCAATGTGGCTGGGGTTCCAGCAGAAGCGGATATCATATTCACGTTCATGGAGAAAGTGAATGTTCTGCTGAATGCTAGACAGAACTGGATGAGCATTATATCTCACAGTTATTAAAGCCTGTAACATACTGAGAGAGTCAGAATATATAATAAACCGTTGGTATTGACATTCACTAATGTGATCCAAGGCTAACTCTATAGCGTGCAGCCCTGCAGTAAAAATGCTGCATTCAGAGGGAATCTGCTCCGATGTAGTGCTGTCTGTAAAGACAGCAGCAGATCCCACATATGATTCTGACTTCGAGCCGTCTGTGTAAACTGGCCCAAAGTCAGAATGTTCAGCTCTGTGTGCTGAATGAAGCTGCAGATAGGCAGACGATGGAGTGTCCGACTTTCCCCAATTTCTGAGGGCCAAGTCACATGCCGGAACATGAGCATGCCAGGGTGGAAGGGGTTGCTTCGGTGTTTGAGCAACCTTGTCTACCTTGATATTAAGTTCTTTGAGTAGCTCTTGGAGACGAATACCAAAAGGACGATTGGCAGTCTTGCGAGTGTTGTACAAATTTTCCCATCGTGGCTCAAAAACGGATAGCCACGTAGGATGGTCTGGCAGGGATTTCAGTTTTAGAGCGTAGTTTAGAGACAATTGCTTACGTCGAAGCGATAACGGCGGTTCGTTTGCTTCGACGTATAAGCTCTGGACAGGAGATGTTCGAAATGCTCCAGTAGCTATATGGAGGGCCTGATGATGGACAGGGTCCAGCCAACGAAGTACACTGTCTCTGGCCGAATTGTATACCAGGGACCCGTAATCAAGTCTGGATCGTACAAGTGCACGGTAGATGCGTAGTAGGGTGCATCGATGCGCACCCCAAGATGTAGAGGAAAGAGAGCGCAGAATATTCAGCCCTCTTGTGCACTTTGTGCGGAGTTGACGGATGTGATCCAGAAAGGTTAACTTTTTATCAAATACGAGTCCCAAAAATTTTGTGTCCGCCGCTACTGGAATAGCATTTTGTCCGAGCCTTAATTCAGGTTCAGGATGAAGATTACGCTTGCGACAAAAGTGCACGCAAACGGTCTTCTCCGGCGAGAACCTGAAGCCATTAGCAAGTGCCCAGGAATTAAGGCGATCAATGGCTTTTTGCAGTTGTCTTTCAATAACCCTCATGTTGCATGACTGACAAAAAATGCTAAAGTCATCAACATAGAGGGCACTGTTTACGGTTGGAGGAAGTTGTTCTGTGATGGAATTTACTTTGATGGCGAAAAGCGTGACACTTAAAACTGATCCCTGTGGTACTCCCTCCTCTTGGCTGAAGGAACGAGAGAGTGAGGATCCCACACGAACTTGGAAAGATCGATTGTCTAAAAGGTTTTTAATAAAAATGGGGAGTCGTCCCCTAAGACCAAGGCTATGAAGATCTTTTAAGATGCCAAATCTCCAAGTTGTGTCATATACTTTCTCCATGGGGGCTCATGAGCTTCAATGTATAGACTATGAGTTGGAGAAGTCCTATACGCACCAATTGCAATCCGCAGTGCACTATGTTGAATAGGATCCAGCCAGCGTAGTACACTCCTTCGGGCAGAATCATAAACTGGAGCACCATAATCTAAACGGGATCTGATCAATGCTCTATATAAGAGCAGCAAACGTGTACGGTCTGCTCCCCAAGAATGGGCAGATAAAGCTCTTAGCATGTTGATCTTTTTGAGACAGGTAGTACGTAACAATTTAACATGCTCAAAGAAGTTCAGCTTATTGTCCAGGATCAGTCCCAAGAATCTGATATTGCTGGCAATCGGAATGGTGGTATTTGATATCCGAAGTTCAGGATCCGTATGCAGTTTGCGTTGATTGCAAAAGTGGATCGCAACTGTTTTCTGTTGGGAAAGACGATATCGATTGAGCTCAGCCCACTTTTGTAATTTATTGAGAGACATCTGCAATTGCCTTTCAATAGATCTCATATTCTGAGAATAGCAAGAAAGAGAGAGAGATCATCAGCGTAAAGGTACGCCTCTACAGTATTTGGGAGTTCTTTTGTGATAGAATCAATTCTGAGGGCAAACAGGGTTTCACTCAAAACTGACCCTTGTGGCACTCCTTCTTCTTGCAAGAATGTAGTAGAAAGGGAATTTTGATATCGCACCTGGAAAGATCTGCTCTTGAGGAAGTTCCTAATGAACATAGGCAGGTTGTCACGGAGCCCATGATTATGGAGGTCACGGAGAATTCCATAACGCCAGGTGGTATCGAATGCCTTCTGTATATCTATGGAGACCATAACTAGGTGTTCGTTTTTAACAAAGGCATTGCGAATTTCAGATTCAGCCTTGATCATCAGATCAAAGGAGGACCTGTTTTGGCGGAAGCCATGCTGACTATTACTTAGTAGATGTTCGCTTTCAATGATCCAAGTGAGTCGACTGTGGATCATTTATTTCAAGAATTTTACCTAGGCAACTGGACAGAGAAATTGGTCTGTAACTATTAGGATTGGTGGGGTCTTTTCCAGGTTTCAAAAAGGCCAGAACTGTAGTATGGTGCCAAGAATTGGGATAAACATTTCCCAGGAAGATTCGGTTAAAGAAGGCTAGCAGCATGTGTAAGTTTTTCTCATCAAGGTGCTGTAACATTTGTATATCCCATCTGGCCCAGCGGCACTGTTGCGTGTTGTTTTGATGGCTTGCATAAGTTCACAGTATTGGAGCGGTTGGTTATATGGAAGTAGCAGTGAAGTTCGAAAGTTGATGTCTCTGTTCTATGGTGGTCTTAGTTTTCTGAAATTCCGGAGTGTTGGTGGAAGCAGCTGAGACGTGAGCAAAAGTTTTGCCTAAGGCATTTGCTATATCCAGAGGAGCAGAGACGTCTAGACCATTGCAGGAGAGAATTGGGGAAGGAACAGCTGGAAACTTCCCGGAAAGCTGCCTAATTTTCTTCCATATTAATCGTGGGTTCGTGTTTCTATTGATAGTCGATGCAAACCGAGTCCAAGAATCTTTCTTGGCTTGTCTTTGAATGAGACGAGCTTTTGCCTTTAGTTTCTTGTATTTAATAAGATTAACTGTAGTTGGAGTTCGACGAAATAAATTCCATGCTTTATTTTGTTCTTTCTTCGCTTTTGTACATTCCTCATTCCACCAACAGTTGAAATGGCGTCGAGTCTTGGAACTTGATATTGGAATTGAGCTTCTAGCTGCAGATAAAAGGCAGGAAGTGATATAATCGGTAACTTCATCTATGGAATGTAGTTGTATAATTTTTTTGTCCAGTGTGATTGCTGACTGAAATTTGTCCCAATTACCTTTAGAGAATTTCCATTTCCTGCAGGGTTCATCTAATGGTGGTTGTGTAGTCATCAGATTACAAACAATTGGAAAATGATCGCTGCCCATGGGATTATCCAGAGCGGACCATTGCATGACTGAAAACAGTATTGGGGAGCAAATCGATAGGTCAATGGCAGAAGTCTGTCCATTAGGTAACTGTATATGGGTGTGCGAACCACTGTTAAGAAGAGTGAGGTTTTCTTTATCCAGTAAAGTTTCGATCAGTCGGCCGTGTCTGTCTAATTTAGATGATCCCCATAAAGGGTGGTGGCCATTGAAATCCCCTAGCAGGCAGATAGGGGAGGGTAGCTGTAATAAAAGTTCTTTAAGATCATTATAAGAGCAAGTATGATTTGGTGGGAGATAAACTGAGACTAGAGTTAAAGCATTCTGAATAATCAGACGCACAGCGACAGCTTCGATTTGGGTTTGGAGAGTGATTTGCCTAGCTGGAATCCTTGTGTTATTTAAGATAGCTACACCACCGCGAGCAGAATTGGATGTATTCCGATCTAGTCGATAGACTGAGTAGTTTTTTATGGAAATGGAAATTTGAGGAGTTAAATAGGTTTCTTGCAGGCAGAAACCAACTGGAGAGTAGCGGTTAATTAAGTAATGAATGTCGTCAATTTTGCCACGAAAGCCTCTGCAATTCCATTGCAAGATGTTAGGCATTACTTGAATTTAGAAGAAGAAGCTGTGGCTGTCTTATGGCGTTCTGGCTTTGGTTTGTCTCTTTTTGGAAATGTAGGGCGACCTGTGTCCATATTTTCTTCTTCTACAAATATTTCCAGAACCGGATGAATACTGTTTGGATGAACACTCTGAATGCATCGATGTGTCCTGAATAATCGTTTTTGTAGATGAATTAGGATTATTTGAAGTAGTAGCAATCACTGGTGGAGGAGGAGATTTTGCTGGAATCTTAAGAGGCGTATTACTGGCTTGGTCTGAGTGCTTCAGGGTATTGGACTCTTGCTGAGAGAGGACAGCTCGAGCCCAGTCGGAGATTGATATGTTATGTGGAATGGTAACATCAGTTTGCGTGGCTATTGTCTGATTTTTTTTGCAATACTGGCATAGGTACGGTTATGTATACTGGGTGCAACTAATTTTCTTGCTTCCTGATAACTAACTTTATTTTCAACTTTATATTGCACAATTTTTTTCTCTGTTTTCCATCTCTCACATGTCTTAGAGTAGGCCGGATGGTTGCCTTTGCAGTTGGGACAGATCATTTCTTTCACTGAACAATCACTTTGAATGTGATCAGAGGATCCACAGTTGGGACAAACTGGGTTGCTTCTGCATATCGTTTGAGGGTGGCCATACTTTTGGCATTTATAACATCTCAACGGATTGGGTATGAAAGGACGAGTGCGGCAAAGAAGATATCCTGCTTTTACTGATGAGGGCAGATTTGGACTGTTAAAGGTGAGAATTATATTTCTGGTAGGTATCAGTATATTGTCTCTTTTGACCATAATTCTTTTTACAGCAATTACATTTTGTTCCTTAAGCTCTTCTTTAATTTCTTCCTCCGTCACATTCATCAGGTCCCAACTAGATATTACACCTTTGATCTATTTAGGGTTGCATGTGGAGTTACGTTAACTGGAATACCAGCAAAATTTGTCATTTTTAGTAGTTTTTCAGAATGCCTGTGGTTTAGAGTTTCAACAAGTAAGTCCCCTGATTGCAGTCTCTTAACCGTCTTGGGAGACCCTGCAATACTTTCCAGATGTTTTTGGATTAGAAAAGGGGATAGCTTACTGAGAGGCTCTTTTGATAGTGAGTGCATTATTAAAAATGCTGGTAAGTCTGTCACCGAGGGATTTGTTTTCAACCTCTTTGCTTGTGACGAATCATGTTTATGTTCGGTATCTGGCCGACAGCTTGTCGACTCTATAGTTGGAAACATTTTTTTCCATGTTGGCTCCTCTTAGCCCCTGGCAGATGAACTTTTCTGCCAAGGTTACCGGCCCCGCCACGGGGAGGCAGGAGCAGTGCCTGGTGTGACCAAGCAAAGTTAGTAGTGATTAGTCTATTAAATATGAAAAAAGAAAGGTTACTTTCCTTTCTTGCTCTCGATCAGTACTTTTGAAAAAAGAGCTGCTATTAAATAAAAGGATTTATTAAGGAGAAGAACGTAAAAGAGAACTAGAATTCACCTTTTGAGAATCGCAGTGAAAGCACAGAGAAATCGCTTAGTCACAATCGCTTGGCACCCGGGGCCTTGAGGGGTTGTTCTCAGCCTCTTGGTTTGAGAGAAGTTATTATCATTTATGTTATCTCGTGTTGAGCTCAATGGCTCTATAGGTGGATACATATTTTTATCCATCTTTGCTCCTTTCAGCCCTGGAAGAGTGGATTTCTTCTCCCAGGTTACCGGCCCCGCCACGGGGAGGCAGGAGCAGTGCCGCTAGATTGAAAAAGCGGCATAAAAGTTAGTACGTTATTTTGTATGGTAAAAAGAAGAAAGGTGTTTTTCCTTTCTTAAACTTGCTTACGATTTGCAAGACTAAGTTGCGTAATAATAGAAAAGTAAGATAACTTTTATAACTGAAATAAAACTATATCTTTGAGAAAACGCTTTAGAAATCACTCAGGAAATTGCTTGATCACTATAACGCTTGGCACCCGGGGCCCATATCCCAAGCACAAAAAGCACTTAGTAACTATTGTAAATGGCCTATGCCTATGTGAGCTACAAGCAAGAAATATTCTGTCTATTGACGAAATACACCTGTAAATTTTTGGGGAGAAACTGATTACCCAGTGTACCAATGACAAGGACCTTGACTTAGTTGTGAATCTGAACGAGGTTTCTTTTTTAATCTCCTCCATTGTAAAGTCATAGTCAGCTAGATTTTTATTGTACGGTTCTTCTATTATGTCCTCCTTACTTAGATCCTTGGGCACGTCGTAGATAATTATGGAAGGGTTACTTTTTTTAGGAACTCCCGTAGAGATTCCTGCAGAGGACAAGGAATCAGGTGTTGAGATACTATTTAAGTCCGACTTAGAGGCCGTTTCCAAAATTTCGCTTTTGCTGCGAGCTAATTTGATTGATTTTATTTTGACTGTTTTAAATTCTCTCTTCAAAGTATTGGTTACCAAGGTTTTTACATCAGGGCTGGTTTTAAAATTGCTGTTCTCTAACGTTCTAAGTACCATTATATTCTCACTAGGTTTAGCTATTTGTTCCTTCAGTATGGGTCTATTTCGGGCTACATCAGCATAAGATCTAACAGAAGGGGATCCCTGTAGCAGGAGGTCCTCATTTTGCACTTTTCTATCAGCAGGGGTCTGAACTTCTGGCTCTTGTACATAATTTGTTTTATTTGGAGTTATTGTGGAAAAGGTTTGTATTATTTTGTCTAGAACATTAGCTCGCATATTTATTTCAAGATTAGTGAGCGGCCTTCAGTACTTCATTTTCTATCAGGAGGGCCGTTGTTACTTTCTCAAGTTTGGACCATTTGTCCATAATAGCATCTCCTGCCTTTTTAGTTACTTTATTGGTCTTTCCCAAAACAAAGCTCCTCATATTTTTACGCATTTTTGAGATCACTTCATAGACCGAAGATGCGTCCTGAGTAATATTTAATTCCTCAGTCGTTTTGTTATCTTCAGAATCTGGCATCAGTAGGTCTGACCCTCCAGAATTTTTCTCGTACCAGAGGCGCTAACCTGTTAGACCTAATATATGCAACAGACACCCTCACCGTTGACAGCCAACCGGAAACAGCCTACATGTCAGACCATCTACCAGTAGCTCTCATTCTTCCAATCACTTCCAGGACATCCTGGCAACATCAGGCACCAGTTAAGAAGACAGTGATTAGCCCTTCTGTCCTCAATCCAGAGAAATTCTGCTTCGCAGCATCCATTTTTCCTTGGTAAGCCCTAAACCAATGTGATCCACAGCTCGGGCTGCACTTTCTTACCTGCTGGCTGCAGTCTATTGCTCGAATTGCAGCGTCAAAAACAATCTCCTGTCGAAGCAAAGCATGGTAAACCCAAGATCTCAGCCTTAAATTTCAGAATAAACAAAGACTACATGCAAAATGGAAAGCAAAATCAGACCCACTAGACAGAACTGTATACTTAAGAGCCCGTGCCCAGTTCAATGGAATCCAATCTGAAGCCATTAAAGCCTACAACGACAAAACTGGTCCCTGAGGTTGTCCCTGACATTCTCTCAGATATGCCAGACAAGCTGTTCTTGCTACCTGGGAGTCTAAAACGCTGATGGAACTGATATTCGGGTGACACTTAAGTCAAGTGGACCCAATTTCGGCGAAGTCCGGACGGTCTATGACAGCCAAATCCTCTGCTTGCACCTTCACGATGGTGGGACTGTTAGTAATCCTGGGTATAACCTCCATGCACAAGTACATGGTGGTGACCACCCAGGTGTGAACCAACGTAAGCAGGGGTCGAGGTGTGGCGCCCACACCACATGGAGGAACGCCGCCCCTCTATGTTACCAGGCAGTACTAGGTGGTAGATGACTCTCATCAACCGGTGAAATACCACCACTTTGCTTACTGGAGGCTTGAAGTGGTGGAACCCATGTTTAGTCTCTAGAGCTAAGTTCTGGCCAACCCTTCCCTATCTCTTCCAACATGCAGTATGATTGATGATTTTTGAGGTTATGATGAATGTCGTGGCGAGATCCAATATTCCTTACATTTCGAGGGTACAGCTCTAAAACGGTGTTCGCAGGCCGGCCGCTAGATAGTACACCGGACCAAACCTATTGGTAACTCTCTAGGAGGCTTCCGGATCAGCTAGTGTATAATCTTGCTACCTCTACTCTGCCAGATAGTGACTGGAGGGAGTCCGAGTAGTGTGTATGCGGGGAGCATTGTCGAGGCCACGTTATGTCAAGGATCTGGATATATTCTTACCACATGTACGCCATATCCAAAAATTTCATTACTTCATACAGCATGTCCCACCCACTTTTTCTTACTATTGAATACACCATGAATTGTCAAAATAATAGAGCAAGCTTATCTGCGAAAAGATCTAAACCTCCCAAGGACTTCCTAATTCATTTCACAAATATACGTGGTCTTAATTCCAATCTCAATGATGTCCATTTCCACTTGCAGTCTTCCAAACCCCATGTACTTTTTCTGACTGAATCTCAGTTATCAGTTGATTCAACTACTTCTCATCTCAGATGTCCAAATTATTTGCTGTATGATTCCTTTCGCCTCAAAGGTGGTACTTGTGCATATGTCCGTTCTGATATTCCCTGTCAGAGACTTGGCAATTTGGAATCTCCTCTCTTTGATCTTCTCTGGCTTAAAATCTCTCTACCTCATTGTGTCAAATTCATCTGTTGTCTTTACCGTTCTCCCAACTCCACTAATCACTTGGAGCTCTTTGACTTCCTCTCTTTGCAACTTGACTTTCTCCAGTCTAGCTTTCCTAACAGTGAGGTAATTTTCCTTGGTGATTTTAACGTTCACAACTCCAGCTGGCTTCCGTTTTCTAGTCACACCGACCCAGCAGGTCGAGATGCTGAGGCTTTTGCAATTACTAATGACCTAGCACAGATTGTTCTTTTCCCTACAAGAATACCGGACAATCCTAATCATACAGCCAATACGCTTGATCTTTTTCTCACAAACAACCCTTCTAAGTACAAGGTCGAAGTGAGAGGTCCTTTAGGCACTTCAGATCACAACTTGGTGATTGTCTCTTCTTCAATGGAACCTTTATCTCATGGCTATTCCCAACCTCGTATTGTTTGGCATTACAAGAATGCAAAATGGGATGACCTGCGAGACTTTTCTTCTTTTCCTTGGTCTGATTACTGTTTCAAAACTTCTGATGTCAACGTTTGCTCAGATCGTGTCAGTGAAATTATTCTTGCAGGAATGGAATCCTTTATCCCACACTCCACTTTAAAATCTCGTCCTTTATCTAAACCTTGGTTTTCCAATAAATGTGCTAAGGCTGTCCAAGAGAAGAATGTTGCATATCGTAATTGGCTTGTTTCTAATTCTTCAGTTTCATTTTCTGCCTACACCAAAGCTCGCAACAATTGTAAAGCAGTTATTAATGAGTCCAAACTAGAGTTTGAACAGGTTAAGAGTAGAAAACTTGCTTCTTGCCCTAATGGTAGCCGAGCATTCTGGTCTCTTGCCAAAGCTATTGGCCGCAACTTTTGCCCATCTCTGCTCCCACCTCTGTCCAAACCAGATGGTTCTGTTGTCACTTCAGCCAAGGATAAAGCTGACCTGCTAGCATCCCATTTTTCTTCCAGCTCATGTATTAATGATCTTGGTAAAACACCTCCCACCATTCCTAATACGCTCCATTCAATGCCTCCTGTGGTCTTCCGTCAAAAGGATATCAGAAGGATTTTGATGAATCTTGATGCTAAGAAAGCTCCAGGTCCTGATGGTATTTCTCCACTTGTTCTCAAAACCTGTGCTCCTGAACTTACTCCTATTCTTTGCCGCCTTTTTTCACTTTCTTATTCCAAAGGTGTTTTTCCTTCTACTTGGAAATTTGCTCATATCCAGCCAGTTCCTAAAAAGGGTGACAAATCCCTCCCATCCAATTATCGTCCCATTGCAATTACTTGTACTCTTTCTGAAGTAATGGAGAAATCAATTAACCGCCAACTCTTAAACTACCTAGAAACCTTCCGTCTGATCAACGATCGCCAGTATGGATTCCGTCAGTGTCGATCCACTGGTGATATTCTGGCTTATGTTACCCATTTATGGACTAATTCAATGGAAAGGTTCGGTGAAACACAAGTAGTTGCTCTTGACATCTCAAAGGCTTTTGATCGTGTTTGGCATAAAGGTCTTCTAAACAAGCTTCCATCTTATGGTTTGCCAACTGTTTTTAGTAATTGGTTATCCAGTTTTCTCTCTGATCGCTCACTGAAGGTAATGGTAGATGGCTCTCTGTCTTCTAACTTCTCCATTAATGCCGGTGTCCCCTAAGGTTCAGTTCTTTCCCCCACTCTTTTCCTCTTGTATATCAATGACCTTCTTCAATTGACTGGAAATCCTATCCATAGTTTTGCCGATGATAGCACATTGCATTCAACTTTCCATTTTGAGAAACCTTGTCCTGCTCAATCAGCTTCATGTTCTCGAAAATCTGCTGCCAATTCCTTAAATGCCGATCTTCAGGTAATTCTCCAGTGGGGCAAAGACAACTTAGTTGATTTCAACCCTTCTAAAACTCAGTCTTGTCTTATATCTCGCAAAAAGGATTCTTCTGCTCCTATGCTTATCTTTAGTGACACTCCGATTTCTAGGCAAAATGATATATCTCTTTTGGGGATTACCCTGACTTCTAATCTCTCTTGGCACAAGCACATTACAAATATTGCTTCCTCTGCATCTAAAAAACTTGGTTTTCTCTTTCGCTCTCGGCGTTACTTTTCTTCCAAACAGCTGCTCACTCTGTATAAATCGCAAATCCGCCCTGCCATGGAATATTGTTCCCACATCTGGGGCGGTGCCCCCAAAACCTCTCTCAGGCTTCTTGATTCCATTCAGAAGAGGGCAGTTAGGTTAATTAATGATTCATCTCTAACAGAGTCTCTCCACTCGCTTTCTGATAGACGTACTGTTTCTGCTGCATGCCTCTTCTACAGATACTTCCATGGGCACTGTTCTTCTGAATTGGCTTCTATAATTCCCGCTCTCTCTTTCAAAACAGTCCGAACACGTGCCGCCACCAGCCAACATCCATTTACTGTCCAACTTCAAACCCACAGAACCAACTTTTCATCTTCCTCATTTATTCATTCAACTGCCGTTTTCTGGAACAACCTTCCTTCATACGTGTTTCCTGAAAATTACAATCTACAGAAGTTCAAGTCCAATGTCAACAAATATCTTCTTTCGTCTTCTCAACCTCCAACCCAAGCACGGTACCAAGTACTATAGGTTCTAATACCTCTCGTGTTTGGGGTTCTCATAAAAAAAAAAAAAAAAAAAAAAAAAAAAAAAAACAATCAAGATCGGGAAGGCACCGTTTATGGCAAGGCACGATGAATTCCCTCAACAACTTAATCCAATTGAATGGCTAGACTACATCGCAAGATTTAAGCCAAAGTCAGCGTCAGACCTTAAGAGCATTCACAACAGTTGTCAGCGAGATGTCCTCGCTTCCATCATCATCACAAAAATAGAGCTTATCCAGGCCATCAATGATATCCCACCAACGTCTTGCACTGGATATGATGGGGTTCCACAATTCATTCTTAAGAGCGTTAGTGTTTTCATCATTGATGCACTCCTAGGTATCTTCAATGGAATCCTCAAAACGCAAAGTTTCCCAACAGCCTGGAATCAATATATTGTCCGACCAATCCCCAAAACACAAGGAGCGACATCAATTTCATTCAGGCCAATAATGAAAGCCTCATGTCTCCTCAAAGTCATGGAGAAGTCATGGAGAAGCCTTCTTCCCATCCTAACCAACCAGGTTCTGCCATGTGAATCACCATACATTCACTATGCCTTGAAACGCAGGTCCACCATTATCAACCTATTGCAAACCACCAACACCATTCTGGGGGCACTACAAGATAGGGCTGAGATGGCAATTGTTTATCTGGATATCCACTCTATTCGACAGCATAGACATCCAGCCCCTTCTGCAACTTTTTGAGGATGGATACTAGATAAAAGGCAATATACTGGAATTCTTGAAGTCGCTACTTACGACCAGGGTCCTTCACTGGACTGTGAATAAAAAATCTTTCACAAGGAAAGTTTGTGTAGGTGTACCCGAGGGCGGAGTTCTCTCTGGGCTCCTTTTTACGGCTGACATCCACCCATTTCTGTGTCAGCAAACAGAATTTATCAGTTATTGTTGTTGTTATGGAGGCTTAATGGCACATAAGCATCTATGGCTATAATGTGCCTATTCACTTATTATTTTAAGAGATGAGGAATTTCCATAAAATCAAAAGAAAATTTTAAATCAGAAATTATTAAAAAGTCCAGTTTGCTTGAGGAAGTCAAAAAATTCAGAAATATTTGCCTTATCACCAATGAGATTTTCAAGAGTTATTGGTTTACGATCATTTATCAGTGAGATCAAGGATGAAGCTCTGTGTTGTTTATAGTAGGGGCAGCCAATGAGAATATGTCTAACAGTCAAGATGTTAGAGCAATGTGTACACTGTGGTGGATCACCTCCTGTGAGTAAATAAAGATGTGTCAGATGAGTATGACCTATTCTTGCCCTTGAAAGGACTACTTCTTCTCGTCTCGATGTACGGACACTGGAACGCCAAATTTTCGGATCTTGTTTAAACTGAAAGAGTTTATTATTAGTCTGAGAGTGCCAGAGTGCTGTCCATTGTGATAGGCAAGCAGCATTAACGGTTAGTACACAATCTGATGCTGGAACATTTGTTGTTGTTGTTGTGGGGGTTTCATGGCGCATAAGCAACTTTGACTATAATGCGCCTATTCATTTATATTAAAGGAAAAGGGAAAGAATCATACTGTCTGAGATGTCCTTAATCAGAAAAGATTAAAAATTCTAATTTGCTTCAGAAAACGGAAGAATTCAGATATATTTGCCTTGTCACCTATCAAATTCTCTAGGGTTATTGGTTGTTGAAGGATAACCAGTGATTGCAGGGTTGAAATTCTGTCTTGTTTATAATAGGGGCAGTCAATGAGAATGTGTTTAACTGTCATATTTATATAGCAATGTGGACACAGTGGTGGATCATCTCCTGTAAGTAAATGAAGGTGGGTCAGGTAAGTATGACCTATTCTTACTCTTGAAAGAATTACTTCTTCTCGTCTTGATGTTCGGACACTGGAGGGCCAGATTTTCGGAACCTGTTTAATCTGAAAGAGTTTATTGTTCGTTTGGGAATGCCACTGCGCTGTCCATTCTGTTAGGCATGCAGCATGAATCATTATTGCATAGTCTGAGGCTGGGACAGGGATATTGGTTAAATCTAAGCTGGTTGGGTTTTTTGCAGCTTTATCAGCCTGTTCATTGCCTAAAATACCAGAATGTGCTGGTATCCAGCAGAAAGCGACCAGTTGGTGACGTTCATTAATCTTTAGTAATAAATTTCTAATTTCATTTATAACAGCGTGAAATTTATCTGAGGAATTACTCAAAGCCTTGATTGAGCTGAGGGAATCCGTGTAAATTACTGATTTTAATGAGCAGTCAGGAGGGAGATTATTTAAAGCTAGTTTAATTGCGAATAATTCGGCCGAGAAGATACTGAATTCAGAAGGAAGGGCTGCTGATACAATTGTATTCGGAAACACTGCAGCTGCTCCAACTTTTGAATTGGATTTAGAGCCATCTGTGTATATTGGTAAAAAATCAATATACTTTTGAGTGTGGACAGTATGAACTTGCCTGATATTTGATGATTGCAAAATATTCTTTCCCCACTGGCAGAGGTAAGTGTCACAGGTCGGTATAGGAGTTTGAACCCATGGTGGTTGGGTACAAGTGGCTACTTGTTGTACGGAATGGAGGGATATATTCCAAACCTGCAGTAGTTCAAGAAGGCGATGACCAGCTGGTTTTACTATGTTAGGTTTATTTCTGTACAGGTTTTCTAATGGTGGATTGAAAAGATATGGCTGAATGGGATGCGAGGCACAACTTTGTATCTTGACAGAATACTTTAGCAATAGTAGTTTCCTACGTAAATATAGTGGCGGCTCATGAGCATCAATGTAAAGGCTATGTGCGGGCGATGTTCTGAATGCGCCAAGTGCAATCCTCAGTGCACTGTGTTGTACTGGATCAAGCCAGCGTAATGCGCTCTTTCTGGCAGAATCATAAATGGGAGCTCCATAATCAAGACGGGATCTGATTAATGCCCTGTATAATCGAAGAAGGCAGGTTCGATCTGCACCCCACGTTTGTGCAGATAAAGCTCTTAGTATGTTTATCTTTTTTAAGCAGGCAGTACGTACTTTTTTAATGTGCTCTAAGAAATTTAGCTTGTTGTCCATGATTAAACCTAGAAATCTAATGTTACTAGTGACTGGGATGGAAATATTAGAGATGTGAAGTTCAGGATCCAGATGAAATTTTCGTTGTCTACAAAAATGAATAGCAACTGTTTTCTGCTGTGATAGCCTATAGCCGTTAAGGCTGGCCCATTGCTGTATTTTATTTAACGATATCTGAAGCTGTCGTTCAATAGATCTCATATTTTGGGAATGACAGGAGATAGCAAGGTCATCCGCATAAAGGTAAGTTTCTACAGTATTTGGAAGTTGTTTAGTGATAGAGTCTATTCTTAGGGCAAAAAGAGTGGCACTCAGTACTGATCCCTGTGGAACACCTTCTTCCTGAATGTAAGTTGCAGAGAGGGCATGTTGGAATCGAACTTGAAAAGATCTAGTGTGTAGAAAATGCTTTATAAATATAGGAAGGTTGCCCCGCAGACCAAGAGAGTAAAGGTCTCTTAGTATGCCATGCCGCCAGGTGGTATCAAAAGCCTTCTCTATATCTATGGAGACCATTACTAGATGTTCATGCTTAATAAAGGCATTACGAATGGCAAATTCAGCCTTAACCATAAGGTCCAGGCATGACCTGTTTTGACGAAAGCCATACTGACTATTGCTCATTAACTGTTCTGACTCAATGATCCAGACGAGTCTACAGTTGTTGTTGTTGTTGTTTATTAGTTGTTGGCGCATCGGCTTCTGTGGCCATAATGCACCTCTCTCGGTTTTGATTTCCTAGTCTGGTTTCTTTCAAATTTTGGATTTAAATAATACCTGACTTTATGAAGAGATGGAGTTCAAATGGATTCGTTGACTTGTGGTGATTTTTGTGTTTTAAATCTGATTATATAAGCCTATTGATTTTAGGTAGTGAAAAACTTCTCTTACCTTATTTTCTTCACTTAGAATGTTTTCCAAAACTAGAGCATCTTGATTTTTAGTTACAGAACTAAAGGCTATTTTTCTTTCATTTATAAAGGCTGGACAATCTAATAGTAAATGTTTTACTGTTTGTTGTACATGGCACTGACTGCATTGAGGTGGTTCTTCGGATTTAAGTAGATAGGAACGGGTTAGATATGTGTGCCCTATTCGTAACCTGGCAAGGGTTACTTCTTCTTTTCGGACATCTCTTTCACTGGATTTCCACTGATTTAAAACTGGTTTAATTTGAAAAAGTTTATTATGTGTTTGCTCGCTCCATATTCTTTGCCACTGTTTTTTGCTGTTCACTTTGATACTATGTCTGTAGTCTGTAAATGGGACTTTGGTGGTTGAAGAAAGGGTGCCGGTTGCCATTTTTGCTGCTTGGTCTGCTTGTTCATTTCCTTTAATTCCCATATGTCCAGGAATCCAACAAAAAGTGACGTCTTGTTTTCTTTTAAGAATTTTGTTTAGGGTAACTTGGATTTGTCTTAGAGTTGGATGGAAATTCTTTGTGTCACATTGTATTGCTTGCATCGTACTGAGGGAATCTGTGAAGATCAGGCTATGGGGTAGCTTTTTCTTCCATATTTGGTCTATTGCTAACTTCACTGCTTGCAATTCAGCTGTGAAGATGCTACATTCTGTTGGGAGGACTTGGATTATTGTAGTATCAGAGAAAACTGCTGCCGCGCTTACTTTTGTATCGGTTTTCGATCCATCTGTATAGATTTGTGCATATTGTGGATATTTCTCTAGATATGCAGCATGTAGTTGTTGAAAGCTGCTTGCTGGTAGGGAATGTCTTCCCCAAGTTTGAAAGTAGGTATCATAGTTTGGTGATGTTATTTCCCAGGGGGGTTTTGGTGCATTTCGTATAATAGCTAGTTTGTTGAAATCAAGAGACCAAATTGGAAGTAGCTCTTTGATGCGTATGTTTGCTGGTTTGTTAACTGTTGGGTGTATTCTGTACATATTTTCCCATATTGGTGTATATAATGTTTTGAACACAGGATGGTTTGGAAAACACTTTATTTTAGCTGCATAAGATAGAAGGAGTTCTTGTCTTCTGAGGTGAAGTGGTGGTTCATAAGCCTCAGCATAGAGACTTTGAACTGGAGAAGTACGGAATGCTCCCAAGGCTATGCGGAGTGCACTGTGGTGTACAGGGTCTAACCATCTTAATGCACTTGGTTTTGCAGAGCTGTAAACAGGTGCCCCATAATCGATTTTGGATCTTATCAAGCTTCTATATAGATGTAATAAGGTGTACCTGTCTGCTCCCCAATTTGTTGCAGATATGACTCTAAGAATATTTAATTTCTTTAGACAGTTTATCCTAAGGCGCTTTATGTGATCTAAAAAGGTCAGTTTCTTATCTAGGGTTAATCCGAGAAAATTTGTGCTGGATGTTATTGGGATTACTTCTTCTTCTAGCTTTAATTCTGGGTCTGGGTGCAAGTTTCTTTTCCGACAAAAGTGCATTCCTACTGTCTTTTGTTTAGAGATTTTAAAGCCATTGTTTTGAGTCCATGCAGTTATTTTATTGATTGCTGTTTGTAATTGACGTTCTATTGTTCGCATGTTTTGTGATTGATAAGAAATGCTAAAATCATCAACATAAAGCGCTGCGTCTATAGTATTTGGTACTTGTTTAGCTATTGCGTTGATTTTTATGGCGAACAGGGTAGCACTGAGTACCGATCCCTGTGGTACTCCCTCTTGCTGCACAAAGACTTCCGATAGTGTGGTTAATATCTTAACTTGGAAAGTTCGTTGTTGTAGAAAATTTTGGATATACATTGGTAGATGTCCTCTCATTCCAAAGTTAAAAATGTCTCTAAGTATTCCATATCGCCATGCTGTGTCATACGCCTTTTCAATATCGAAAAATATCATTACTAAGTGCTGTTTTCTTAAGAAAGCATTTCTTATGTTGTTTTCTGCTTTTATCATTAAGTCTAGGGTGCACCTGTTCTTTCTGAAACCACATTGAGCTGTATTTAGTAAGTTACGGGTTTCTAAAAACCACATTAGTCGGGCATTTGCCATTTTTTCAAGTATTTTTCCAAGGCAGCTAGTTAAGGCTATTGGGCGATAGTGATTTGGATTTGTCGGATCTTTATCTGGCTTTGGGAAGGCTAAGACTATTGCGTGGCGCCATTGATTCGGAAAGGAATTTTCTAGGTATATTCTGTTATATAAGAGGAGCAACGATCTCAATGATTTCTCGTCTAATTTTTGTACCATCATGTACACTATTTCATCTGGACCTGCTGCACTTTGCTTCGTCTGTGAAATGGCTTTATAAAGTTCTCTGAGGGTGAAAGGTTGGTTATAGCATTCTTTGTTTTTACTAGAGAAATTCAATTTATATGTTTCTGCATGGGCTTTATGTTTTTGGAAAGCTGCCTTATAGGAGTTACTATCTGATATTTTTTCAAAGGTTCTACCAAGAGCATTTGCTATGTCTTTAGGTTTAGCTATATCTTGTCCATTCCATTTTATAAAAGGAGGAGAAATTCTTTGGTATTTGTTGTTCATTTTATTTATTTTGTCCCAAACTTTCCGGCTGTCTGTTTTCCTAGTAATCGTAGATGCAAAACGGATCCAACATTTTTTCTTACTAATCTTTGTAATGCGTCTGACATTCGCCCTTGCCTTTTTGAAAATTATCAAGTTGGTTGTGGTAGGGTGTCTTCGGAAAATATTCCATGCTTTGGTTTTCTCGCGTTTTGCTAGGGAACATGCATCGTTCCACCACGGCTTTGGATGTATGGGAAATTTTAATGAAGTTTTTGGTATTGTTAATTTTGCAACCTGGAGGAGTTTGTCAGTCACATATTTAACTGCAGAGTCAATTGATACCTGTTGGATTTGTTGCTGTTCTAATATTGCCAGCTGCTTGTATCTTGTCCAGTTTGCTTTATCTAATCTCCACTTTGGAGCTCTCTGTGGTTGACAAGTGGTAGGTTCTTTTAAAGTAATCCTTATTGGATAATGATCACTACTCAGGGGATCGTTATGAACTGCCCACACCAGTAGAGGGTATATTGACGGAGAGCATATGGAAAGGTCTATAGCTGTGCTAGTTCCTGTGGTTAGACGTATATATGTGGGTGTCCCGTCATTCAAGAGTATTAGGTTTAGCTTATCAAGTAGTTTCTCTAGAATTTGACCTCTTTTATCTATATTTTCATTTCCCCATAGAGGATGATGGCCATTCATATCTCCCATGATACATAAAGGAGTTGGTAATTGAACTACTAGGTCTTCTAGTTCTGCATAGGTTATTTCTTCGTTTGGTGGTAGGTAGATGGAGGCAACTGTCACATGAAAGTTTACTGCAATCCGTACTGCTATAATCTCTAGATTAGTCTGCAAAGGGATCTGTTTAGTTGGTATGCCGGAATTTACTAGGATTGCTACTCCACCATGTGCTGTACCGCCTGTAATTCTGTCTTTTCTATATATATTGTAATGTTTTAGTGTTATTTTATTCTGGGGCTTAAGATATGTTTCCTGCAAACATAGACTAATCGGATTGTACTCCGATATGAGATCGTAGATATCTTCGAAATTGCTGCGGAATCCTCTACAGTTCCAGTGTAAAAATTTATTCATTATTTTGTTTTGTTAGTACTTTCAGCTTGTTTTCTTGAGGTTGTTGCCTTTGAGTTCTCTGTTTTTTGTCTTCCTTTTTTAGGGAAGTGTGGCTTTCCGGTATCCATCTCTTCTTCTTCTGCAAAAATTTCTAGTATTGTTTCATCTGTCTGATCCTTTTCTTCTACTTCCATTTTATTTCTGTTTGCTTCAGTGGTTCTGACTTGTTTTGTAGATTTGGTGTTTTCTCTAGTTGGTGGTATCGTGATGGGCGTGTTTATTGCCTGATCAGGTTTTTCTTTTGGTTCAATAAGAAGAGAACGTGCCCATTCTGACATGGATTTTTTTGGTGGGATCGTTACATCTGTCTGTGTTTCTATTGTCCTATAAGTTTGTGTTACTTGTGCATACGTTGGTCTATTTGTTCGTTGTGGTTGTATTGTTTTTTTTGCTTCTTGGTATGTTACATTGTTTTCTACCTTATATTTCTGTATTCTTTTTTCTCTCTTCCATTCTTCACATTCTTTTGAGTAGGCATCATGTTCTCCTCTGCAATTTGGGCATCTTGAATTCTGTGCTGTACAGTCGTGTTGTGTATGCTCTCGTGATCCACATTTGGCGCAGATAGAGAAGCCTCTACATACTGCTTGAGAGTGTCCGTACTTCTGACATTTAAAACATCGGACAGGGTTTGGAATATATGGTCTCAGTGGGCAGTTTAGATATCCAGCTTTAACTGTTTTTGGTGGTTTTGGAGTGTTGAAAGTCAGAATTATATTCCTCGTTGGGATAATTTCTCCTTCTCTTTTAATTGTTATTCTTTTCACTTGAATAACTCCTTGGTCTTTCAACTCTTCTTTTATTTCATCTTCAGGAACATTGAGAAGATCCCACTCTGTAATTACTCCTTTCGATGTATTCAAGGTGGAATGAGGAGTAACTGTTATTGGAATTTCTCCGAAATATCTCGCTTTTATTAGATGCTCTGCTTGTTTTTGATTTGTCATCTCGACTAGTAGATCGCCTGATTTTAGTCTTCTGACTGCTTTAGGGGAACTAGCTATGCTTTCAAGAGTTTTTTGAATTCTGAAAGGTGACAAGCTTCCGATCGGTTGTTCATTCTTTGAATGAATGACTAGAAACAGTGGTGCGACTAGAGGGAGATCCTCTGTCCTTTGTCTCTTTGCTGTACATGAATCCATTTGATCTAGTTTTCTGCTAGTTTGTGTAGCAGAAACATGGTCTGTGTTTGCCATGTTTGCTCCTTTTGGCCCTTGGCTGGAGGACTTTTCCGCCAAGATTTCCGGCCCCGCCACGGGGAGGCAGGAGCAGTGCCGCTAGGAGGCCAAGCGGTTAGTGTTAGTTGTTTAGTGTTGCTTAAAAATATATGATAAAGGAAAAGAAAGGTGAATTTCCTTTCTGCGTTCTGACTTGTAGTTTTCAAGTATGGAACTGTTGTTAAAATGAAACTGTTGGGAGAAAGACAGGAACTTAAAAATAACGTTATTCACTTATCTAGAGCACTATAAGTCGCAGTAATGTCGCTTGGCCTCGAAAAACGCTTGGCACCCGGGGCCCGAGTCTACAGTGGACAATTTTTTCTAGAATTTTGCTGAGGCAGCTTGAGAGGGATATTGGTCTATAACTATGGGGATTGGTTGGATCTTTTTCAGGTTTTAGGAATGCCAAAACAGTAGAATGATGCCAAGAAGTTGGATAGATATTTTCTAGAAAAATGCGATTGTAAAAGAGCAGAAGGAGATGCAATGCTCTGTCATCAAGATGTTGTAGCATGACGTAATAGATTCCGTCTGGTCCGGGAGCACCATTGTGGGCTGTTCCGATAGCATGCAAGAGTTCGGAATATTGAAGGAGTTTGTTAAACGCCAGAAGGAGAGCAGTTTGGAAGTTAACAGAGTGCTGTTCTGCAGTGTTTTTAATTCTCTGGAAAAGTGGAGTGTAAGCTGCTGCCGCTGAGATTTCAGCAAATGTGTTGCCCAAAGCATTTGCGATATCTAAAGGGCTAGATAGATCTTGCCCATTATAGGACAGAATTGGTGAAGGTGCAGTAGGGAACTTACCAGAAAGCTGTCTAATTTTTTTCCATATTATTTTGGTGTCGGTGTTTTTGTTAATGCTTGATGCAAAACGGATCCAGCATTCTTTCTTGGCTTGCCTTTGTATGAAGCGTGCTTTTGCCTTTGACTTCTTATAATTTATTAGATTGGGTTTGTTTGTTTGTTTTTGGTTTTTTATTGGCGCATTGGCAGCTGTGGCCATAATGCGCCAAGACTATGCAATATTTAAAAGTTTAAATTCTCGGTGACCTAATTAGTTAGGTCACCATGTCCAGATAAATAATAACAAATATATAAAAATTAAATCAATAAAGAGATAACAATAACAAATTTTAAATACAATTAAAAACTTTTATTGATTTAAAATAGCTAAAAACAGCAGACACGTTGTCATTGTCGGATAAAATCTGACTGAGTGTATAAGGCTCAGTCAGATGACTAAAAGCGGTAAAACGGGTGCTGCTAAAATCTGGACAGTCAATTAAAAGGTGTCTAATCGTTAGGATTGTGCCACAGGACACACACATAGGAGGGTCATCAGCCCTCAGCAAAAACGAATGAGTTAAATGACTGTGTCCTATGCGGGTCCGGGCAAGAACAACTTCCTCCTTACGATTCCTGCGCAGACTAGACTGCCACGGTTCAATTACAGGTTTTATATGATATAACTTATTCGCAGTCTGTCTATTCCACGAATCCTGCCATTGGGAATGTATCTTTTGATGTATTATTTGCCTGTAGTCTGTATAGGGGACTAACAGGCAGTGGTCATTATTGGGAATTGCTGATTTGGCTGCGGCGTCAGCCAAATCATTTCCCCTAATCCCAATGTGGCTAGGAATCCAGCAGAAGCGGATATCATATTCACGTTCATGGAGAACGTGAATCTTCTGCTGAATGCTAGACAGAACTGGATGAGAATTATATCTCACAGATATTAAAGCCTGTAACACGCTGAGAGCGTCGGTATACAAAATGAACCGTTGGTATTGGCATTCACTAATGTGATCCAAGGCTAACTCTATAGCGTGCAGCTCTGCAGTAAATATGCTGCATTCAGAGGGAATCTGCTCCGATGTAGTGCTGTCTGTAAAGACAGCAGCAGATCCCACATATGATTCTGACTTCGACCCGTCTGTGTAGACTGGCGCGAAGTCAGAATGTTCAGCTCGGTGTGCTGAAAAAAGCTGCAGGTAGACAGACGATGGAGTGTCCGACTTTCCCCAATTTCGAAGGGACAAGTCACATGCCGGGACATGAGCATGCCAGGGTGGAAGGGGTTGCTTTGGTGTTTGGGCAACCCTGTCTACCTTTATATTAAGTTCTTTGAGTAGCTCTTGGACACGAATACCAAAAGGACGATTGGCAGTCTTACGGGTGTTGTACAAATTTTCCCATCGTGGCTCAAAAACGGTTAGCCACGTAGGGTGGTCTGGCAGGGATTTCAGTTTTAGAGCGTAGTTTAGAGACAACTGCTTACGTCGAAGCAATAATGGCGGTTCGTTTGCTTCGACGTATAAGCTCTGGACAGGAGATGTGCGATATGCTCCAATAGCGGTACGGAGAGCCAGATGATGGACAGGATCGAGCCAACGAAGTACACTGTCTCTGGCCGAATTGTATACCAGGGACCCGTAATCCAGTCTGGATCGTACAAGTGCACGATAGATGCGTAGTAGGGTGCATCGATCCGCACCCCAAGATGTTGAGGAAAGAGAGCGCAGAATATTTAGCCCTCTTGTGCACTTTGTGCGGAGTTGACGGATGTGATCCAGAAAGGTCAGCTTTTTATCGAATACGAGTCCCAAGAATTTTGTGTCCGCTGCTATTGGAATTACATTTTGTCCGAGCTTTAATTCAGGCTCAGGATGAAGATTACGCTTACGACAAAAGTGTACGCAAACGGTCTTCTCCGGCGAGAACCTGAAGCCATTAGCAAGAGCCCAGGAGTTGAGGCGATCAATAGCTTTCTGCAGTTGTCTTTCAATAACCCTCATGTTGCATGACTGACAAAATATGCTAAAGTCATCAACATAGAGGGCACAGTTTACAGTTGGAGGAAGTTGTTCTGTGATGGAATTCACTTTGATGGCAAAAAGCGTGACACTTAATACTGATCCTTGTGGTACTCCCTCCTCTTGGCTGAAGGAACGAGAGAGTGAGGATCCCACACGAACTTGGAAAGATCGATTGGCTAAAAAGTTTTTAATAAAAATGGGGAGTTGCCCCCTAAGGCCAAGGCTATGCAGATCTTTTAAGATGCCAAATCTCCAAGTTGTGTCATACGCTTTCTCCATGTCAAAGAACACCGACACCAAGTGTTCACGTTTTAGGAAAGCATCCCGGATGGATGCTTCCAATCTAATAAGATGGTCCAAAGTGGACCGGTTCCTTCGGAAGCCGCACTGTATGTTGGAGAGAAGGTCATTTGATTCTAAGTACCATATTAAACGAGAATTAACCATTCTCTCCAGGATTTTGCACAGACAGCTAGTCAGAGCAATAGGACGATAGTTGGTGGTGACTTTTGGATCCTTTCCTGGCTTAGGGAAGGCAAGAACGATTGCCTTTCTCCAGGAATCCGGAAACTGCCCTTCAGTAAAGATTCTGTTATACAGAAGGAGCAGACAATCCATAGATTTTGGTGAAAGATGTTTAATCATGTCATAATGGATGCCATCTGGTCCAACAGCACTTGCTTTGGAAAGAGCGAGGGCTCTTTTCAGTTCCTGAATAGTAAAATCCCCGTTGTAGGGATAGAGGCCCTTGGACTTAAAATTAAGTGCTTCTCTTTCCAGTTTATGTTTCAGGACCAGGAACTCTGGGGAGTACGAGGATGTTGCGGAGATGTTAGAGAATGTTTCCCCAAGAGCATTGGCTATTGCAGTTGGATCTGCAACAGCGCATCCATTATAATCTAAGATTGAAGAAGGGTGGGATGTATATTTTCCCTTCATTTTCCGGATTTTATCCCAGACTACCTTAGAGTTGGTAGACTGGTTAATAGATGATGTAAAACGGATCCACGATTCCTTTTGGCTCTGACGACGGATGTAGCGTGCTTTGGCTCGTGCACGTTTGAAGGCTATAAGGTTGTTCGTGGTAGGATATCGGCGAAATATCCCCCACGCTTTGTTTTGAGCCTTTTTTGCTGCTGTGCATTGTGAATTCCACCAAGGTTTGGGAAATGGTGGAAACCGGGCTGATGTTTTTGGGACAGCATTAGCAGCTGCGTGGACAATGATTTCTGTGATGTACGTTACTGCGTCATTGATAGGCTCCTGACTGACTGTACTGAGGTCAAAATTTGCCTGATGTTGGAAGGCATTCCAGTCAGCCTGATCAAACTTCCACCATGGTAACCTAAAAGGAAGACACGGTCTCCCACTGTGTAACAAGGTTATCACAGGGAAGTGATCACTTCCGTATGGATTCTCCTCCACTTCCCAGGTGAGTGAAGGGAGTAGAGAAGGGGAGCAGATAGAGAGATCAATGGCAGAAAAAGTACGGGTAGGCATATGGAAGAAGGTGTTTGTTCCAGTATTTAGAAGGGAAAGGTCATTGTCATTGAGCATACGCTCTATGACTCGTCCCCTTCCGTTGATGTTAGCACTACCCCACAGGGTGTTATGTCCGTTAAAATCCCCGAGAAGTAAGAAAGGGGGAGGCAACTGCGTTACAAGATCATCAAGGTCTTCCTGGGAGATGTCAGTCCCAGGTGGCAAATAAATCGAGCAGACCGTTATTAAAAATCCCACTGTAAGGCGAATTGCAACAGCCTCTATGCTGGTTGTAATTAGCAAGGGCTGAACTGGGGTCTGATTACCCACAAGGATAGCCACTCCTCCATGAGCAGGACCATCCGCAATTCTATCCTTACGAAAGATTGTGATGTTATGCAGGGTGGGATCATCATTTGCCTTTAGATAAGTCTCCTGCAAGCAAAAGCAAACTGGCTCGTGCTTTTGCAGGAGGGCCTTGATGTCATCAGTATTTCGCCGGAATCCACGACAATTCCATTGTAGGAATTTAGCCATTATTTTGGCTTGGTGGGTCCATCAGGCGGCTTCCGAGGTGCTGAGGGCTTACTTTTATCAGTCTTGGCTTTGTCTTTTTTGGGGAAGAATGGACGATGTCCCGTGTCCATTTCTTCCTCCGCAAAGAGTTCCAAGACTGATTCATCCTGTACCTCCTTGTTCTCTACATCCATTCTTTCTGTTGTTACTTCAGGCTCTTTACCACTTGGTTTTGGTAGTGGTGGAGCACTAGGAGGTACGGATATAGGAGTGGCAACTGACTGTGTTTTTTTGGTGGGCTTTTGAGAACTCAATAAATAGCGTGCAATCGGGGTGAATGACTCTCTTGGTGGTATAGTCATCTCAGTTTGTGTCCCGATAGTGCTCTTAGCAGAAACCTTCTGGGCATATGAAGGTTTCCCGCTATTTACTGGTTGGATACGTTTTCTGGCCTCTGGGTAGGAAATATTCAGCTCTGTTTTTAGTTTTTGGATTTCTTTTTCGTCTTTCCACCGCTGGCATGCTCTTGAATAGGCGGGGTGCTCACCTTGGCAGTTAACACAGGCGGGTTTTGGAGCTGTACATTCCTTGCTCTCGTGGTCTTTAACACCACATCGAGCACAGGCAGGGTTACCACGACAAGATGTTTGTGAGTGGCCGTATTTTTGGCATCTAAAACACCGCAGTGGGTTTGGGATATAAATCCTCACTGGGCAGTTTAGATAACCTGCCTTGATGGAATTTGGAGGCCGTGGGGTGTTAAACGTGAGGATGAGAACTCGGGTAGGGACGAGATTCCCATCCTTCCGTATCGATATTCTCTTTACAGCTGTCACTCCTTGGTCTTTCAATTCAGAGCAGATCTCTTCTTCAGAAACATGAAGAAGGTCCCACTCTGATATGACACCACGTGAAGAATTTAGAGTTTTGTGAGGGGTTACGATGATAGGTATTCCCCCTATGGATGTAGCCTTTATGATTTTTTCCGCTTGCTTGGTGGTAGAAGCTTCGACCAAAAGGTCGCCAGAACGCAGTCTTTTTACAGATTTTGGTGAACCTGCCAACCCTTCTAATCCTTTCTGGATGAAGAAGGGTGACATCTTTCCAATGGACTGCTCTCCGGTGGAATGGAGAATGAGGAAAAGCGGTGTCACTAATGGTGGTGATTTATCCTCAGTTCTGGCTCGTTTTGCAGAGGTGTTATCTGCGTCATCATCTCGATTAGGTAGGGGCCTTGTTGGGGCCCCAGAAGAAAGGGGATTTGAATTACTCATGAGAGTAAAGAAAAATGTCTGATGCCTAAGTACCTCACCCACCACGGAGCCCTACGAGGGGGCGCCCACTCGTGAACTAGCAGGTACTGCGTACACGAATGGGACGCCGAGTTCGCTTAGAACACCATACCCACGTTACCAATAAGTCTTTATCCCGTCCCAGGACCATAGGGAGGGAGACTTATTGGAACGCAGTTGACCCTAGCAGTATAATACCACCCGCCGATTGATCCCAGTCGAGCCGGTCCGGGACCACCCGTCTCGTCGAAGCAGGGGCCAAAGTGGTGTATTAAGGCTGGGCCCCTCAACCACCAGGATCCCCCTTTCCGCTTCCACGGGTCGCGGCGCACGGCTGCACACGCCGGATTCCAATGATGTAACCCTGGAACCAAGGTATGGGCGTTGGATCCCAGTGATGCTAATCTGGAAAACCAGCAGCATCACTGGGAGGTCCCCTCACCACGTACAGGTGCCCACGTCGAGGGGATTAGATTGGGTGTTGTTGGATATTGCCGAAACAAATTCCAGGCTTTATTTTTTTTCTTTTTTTGGCTTTTGTGCATTGCTCATTCCACCAATAATTATAATGCTTACGAACCGAGGGATTTGATAGTGGTATTGTTTCTTTAGCCACATTTAGGAGATGTGACGTGATGTATTCTGTCACATCATCGATAGGCTGCAGACGGATTTTTTCCTCATCAAAAGATATTGATGACCGGAATTTTGCCCAGTTTGCTTGGGCAAATTTCCATTTTCTGCACGGTTGAGCTGGAGGAGCCTGTGCTATTAATAGGTTGCATACGATTGGGAAGTGATCACTACCCATTATATCATTTAAAACATACCACTCTATGGTCGGGACCAGTAATGGGGAACAAATGGAGAGATCTATAGCTGAGGTATGTCCATTTGGGAGCTGAACGTGAGTGTGTGTGCCAGTATTGAGTATGTTGAGGTTTACTGCCTCTATTAGGCTCTCAATGAGTCGACCTCGTCTATCTAATTTAGGATCACCCCATAAGGGGTGGTGCCCGTTGAAGTCCCCTAACATACAGAGAGGTGGAGGTATCTGCATAAGGAGATCTTCAAGATCTTTTAAACAGTAGGTACGGTTTGGCTGTAAGTAGATTGATACTAAAGTTATTTCAATATGGAGCTTTATACGCACAGCAACAGCTTCTATTTCAGTTTGAAGTGGAATATGTTTAGTTGGGATCACTGAATTTATCAGGATTGCTACACCACCATGGGCAGCATTTGCTGTATTATGATCCCTTCGATAAAGGCAATAGTTCTTTATCGAAGGAGAAATTTGCGAAGTTAAGTATGTTTCCTGAAGACAAACGGCAACTGGAGAAAATCGATTTATTAGATCTTGGATATCGACTGTATTGCAACGAAAGCCTCTGCAGTTCCATTGTAAGATACAAGGCATTATTTGTGTTTAGTTGATGGAGCTGATTCTGACTGCTTTTTGAAAGTGATTGGTTTATGGCGATCCAATTTGTGTTTGTCTTTTTTTTGGAAGACTGGCCGACCAGTGTCCATTTCTTCTTCTTCAGCATGGATCTCTAAAAGAGGATCTTCCTCTATATATGTGCTATCTGTGTCCATGCTTGTGTCTCGAATATTTTTGGTTATATTTGAATTTGTCATACATGGTGTGGTAGCACTCATTGGAGGAGGAGATTCCGCTGGTATTGTAAGAGGAGTATTATTTGCTTGGTCTGAGAGTTTGGGTTGTTGTTTACGTACATTTGGTTTTTCCTCAGAGAGGACAGTTCTAGCCCAATCTGAAATTGAAATATTAGTAGGAACTGTAACATTAGTTTGAGTAGAGACTGTTTGGTATTTTTTAACTGCATTAGCATAGGAAATATTTTTATTCATAGTAGGTGTCACTAGTCTTCTCGCTTCTGGGTAACTCACTTTGTTCTCGACCTTGTATTTTACAATTTGTTTCTCCGTTTTCCATTTTTCACAAGTTCTGGAATAGGCAGGATGATCACCTTTGCAATTTGGACATATCATTTTAGTAGTCGTACAGTCACTTTGTATGTGATCCGAGGAACCACAGTTGGGACAGACAGGAACTCCTCTGCATACAGTTTGTGAGTGGCCATACTTTTGACATTTAAAACATCTTAAAGGATTGGGAATGTATGGGCGGATACGACAAAGTAAATAACCTGCTTTTACAGAGGACGGTAAGTTGGGCGTATTGAACGTGAGAATAATGTTTCTAGTTGGGATAAGTTGATTATCTTTTTTAGTCATTATACGTTTGGCTTGAATTACATTTTGTCCCTGCAGCTCTTGGGTAATTTCTTCCTCTGTGACATTTAACAGGTCCCAACTGGATATGACACCCTTAGATGAATTTAGGGTTGCGTGAGGAGATATTTTTACCGGAATGCCCGCAAAGTTTGTTAACTGTAAGAGTTTCTCCGAATGCCTATGGTTCGTAGTTTCCACTAGCAGGTCTCCTGATTGTAATCTCTTGACAGTCTTAGGCGATCCTGCAATACCTTCGAGATGTTTTTGTATTACGAAGGGAGACAGTTTGCTCATTGGCTGACTTGTAAGGGAGTGGAAAATTAAAAAGGATGGGCAGGGTTGCTCCATCTGATTAGTCTTCTGTCTCTTTGGGTGATCATTTTCTAAGTCGTGATTGGGGTCATAATTTATATAAGTGTCTGTTCTTGAGCTCGAAGGCTCTAACGGTGGATAATTATTTTTATCCATAATGGCTCCTTTTCGCCCTGGGGGTTTCTCTTTACCACCCAGGTTACCGGCCCCGCCACGGGGAGGCAGGAGCAGTGCCGCTTTGTGGCCAAGCGTAGAGTTAGTACGGTTAGTAGATCTAAATTAAAGAAAAAGGTGATTTCCTTTTACTGGGCTCTCTTCTTATTTCTTATAAGAGACTAGAGCTACTTAACAGAAAATTGAATAACCGCAAGATAAAACAAAGGAAAACTTATTCGCTGGCAAGAAAAACGCTTGATATACGCACAATAATCACTTGACCACGGAAACGCTTGGCACCCGGGGCCGATGCTGGAACAGGGATATTGGTTAAATCAAAGGTAGTTGGATTTTTTGCAGCTTTATCAGCCAGTTCATTGCCTAAAATACCGGAATGGGCGGGTATCCAACAAAAAAGCAACCAGTTGTTGACGTTTTTTGATTTGTAGTAACAAGCTTCTGATTTCATCTAGAACAGGGTGAACTTTATCTTCGCAATTACTTAGCGACATGATTGAGCTGAGGGAATCAGTATAAATAACAGATTTTAAAAAACAGTCAGAATAGAGATTTTCTAAAGCAAGTTTTATTGCATACAATTCAGCAGAAAATATACTAAAATCTGATGGAAGGGATACTGATACAACTGTATTTGGAAACACTGCAGCTGCTCCAACATTTGAATTAGATTTAGAGCCATCTGTATAAATTTGGTAGAAATCAATATATCTTTGAATGTGAACATCATGAATTTGTTTGAAGTGTGTGTGATATGGGTGTTTTTTTGGCGCATCAGCTGCTATGGCTATAGTGCGCCTATTCGTAGTTATATCAGAAAATAATAAAGAACGTAACAATTCAAATTCATTTCAGTACTGAGCGCTATTCATAAAAGATTATATACTCTAATTTGTTTCAGAAAGCAGAAAAGTTCCTTAATATTTGCCTCCTCTCCTATGATATGATGTAGTGTCAGCGGTTCATGAAGATTAGCCAGATTTTGAAGTGTTGAGGTACGATGTGGTTGATAGTGTGGACAGTCAATCAAAATATGTTTGACTGTTAGATGTTCAGAGCAGTGTGAACACTGTGGAGGATCATTGCCGGTGAGTAAATGGAGGTGAGTCAGATGGGTGTGCCCTATTCTTATCCGTGTGAGTACCACTTCTTCTCGTCGAACTTTCTGAGTGCATGAGTGCCATAATTTTGGGTCCCGTTTCAATTGAAAAAGTTTGTTATTTGTTTCTTTATGCCACAGCGCTGTCCACTGTGCATGGTATGCTGTTTGAATTATGATATTATAATCCGATGCTGGAATGAAGGCAGAGGTTAAGTCTAAGGTTGATGGATTTTTAGCAGATATATCAGCTATTTCATTTCCTTTTATGCCTGAATGTGCCGGAATCCAGCAAAACTTCACTAGTTGTTGACGGTGGTCAATTTGCGATAGCAAACTCCTGATTTTAACTAAAATATGGTGATTCTTTTGAAAGGGATTCTGCATTGCTCTAATTGAGCTGAGAGAGTCAGTGTAAACTATATATTTTGCAGATGGGTGTAGAGTCAAATTTTCTAGAGCTAATTGTATTGCATACAGTTCTGCTGAAAAGCTGGTATACTCAGGTGGAAGAAAAGCTGATATGATAGCAGAGGGAAACACTGCTGCTGCTCCAACAGTTGAAAGAGATTTGGAACCATCCGTATATACCGGCAAGAAGTCAGCACAGCTTTGAAGATGGCTAGCATGGAGTTGTTGCACATTCAGTGTCGGTAGGCGATTCTTTCCCCATTGTAGAAAATAAGTATCACAGGTTAGTTGAGGAAACGAGGTCCATGGAGGATGAGAGTAATTCTCTATCTGTTGCCTATTGTGGAGAGGAACATTCCAGTTCTGTGATATTTCAAGAATCCGTAGGCCAGCTGGTCGGATTTTACTTGGTTTATTTCTATAGAGATTAATTAGTGGTTGATTAAAAAGGTATGGCTGAATAGGATGCAAAGAGCAAGTCTGTATTTTGGCTGCATATTTAAGTAACAGCATTTTTCTGCGGAGATGCAGAGGGGGCTCATGAGCTTCAATGTATAGACTATGAGTTGGAGATGTCCTATACGCACCAATTGCAATCCGCAGTGCATTATGTTGAATAGGATCCAGCCAGCGTAGTACACTCTTTCGGGCAGAATCATAAACTGGAGCACCATAATCTAAACGGGATCTGATCAATGCTCTATATAAGAGCAGCAGAGTTGTACGGTCTGCTCCCCAAGAATGGGCAGATAAAGCTCTTAGCATGTTGATCTTTTTGAGACAGGTAGTACGTAACAATTTAACATGCTCAAAGAAATTCAGCTTACTGTCCAGGATTAGTCCCAAGAATCTGATATTGCTGGCGATCGGAATGGTGGTATTTGATATCCGAAGTTCAGGATCCGTATGCAGTTTGCGTTGATTGCAAAAGTGGATCGCAACTGTTTTTTGTTGGGAAAGACGATATCCATTGCGCTCAGCCCACCTTTGTACTTTATTGAGAGATATCTGCAATTGCCTTTCAATAGATCTCATATTCTGTGAATGGCAAGAAAGAGAGAGATCGTCAGCGTAAAGGTACGCCTCTACAGTATTTGGAAGTTCTTTTGTGATAGAATCAATTCTGAGGGCAAACAGGGTTGCACTCAAAACTGACCCTTGTGGAACTCCTTCTTCTTGCAAGAATGTAGTAGAAAGGGAATTTTGATATCGCACCTGGAAGGATCTGCTCTTGAGGAAGTTCTTAATAAATATAGGCAGGTTGCCACGGAGACCATGATTATGGAGGTCACGAAGAATTCCATAACGCCAGGTAGTATCGAATGCCTTCTCTATATCTATGGAGACCATAACTAGGTGTTCGTTTTTAACAAAGGCATTGCGAATTTCGGATTCACCCTTGATCATCAGATCAAAGGAGGACCTGTTTTGGCGAAAGCCATGCTGACTATTACTTAGTAGATGTTCGCTTTCAATGATCCAAGCGAGTCGACTGTGGATCATTTTTTCAAGAATTTTACCGAGGCAACTGGACAGAGATATTGGTCTGTAACTATTAGGATTGGAGGGGTCTTTTCCAGGTTTCAAAAAGGCCAGAACTGTAGCATGGTGCCAAGAAGTGGGATAAACATTTCCCAGGAAGATTCGGTTAAAAAAGGCTAGCAGCATTTGTAAGTTTTCTTCATCAAGGTGCTGTAACATAGCATAATATATCCCATCTGGCCCAGCGGCACTGTTGCGTGTTGTTCTGATGGCTTGCATAAGTTCACATTTTTGGAGCGGCTGGTTATATGGAAGTAGCAGTGAAGTTCGAAAGTTGATGTGTCTCTGTTCTGCGGTGCTCTTAGTTTTCTGAAATTCCGGAGAGTAGGTGGAAGCAGCTGAGACGTCAGCAAACGTTTTGCCTAAGGCATTTGCTATATCCAGAGGAGCAGAAACGTTTAGACCATTGCAGGAGAGAATTGTGGAAGGAACAGTTGGAAACTTCCCGGAAAGCTGCCTTATTTTCTTCCATATTAATCGTGGGTTCGTGTTTCTATTGATAGTGGATGCAAACCGAGTCCAAGAATCTTTCTTGGCTTGTCTTTGAATGAGACGAGCTTTTGCCTTTAGTTTCTTGTATTGAATAAGATTAACTGTAGTTGGAGTTCGCCGAAATAAATTCCATGCTTTATTTTGTTCTTTCTTCGCTTTTGTGCATTCCTCATTCCACCAACAGTTGAAATGGCGTCGAGTCTTTGAGTTTGATATTGGAATTGAGCTTTTAGCTGCAAATAAAAGGCAGGAAGTGATATAGTCGGTAACTTCATCTATGGGATGTAGTTGTATAAGTTTTTTGTCCAATGTGATTGCTGACTGAAATTTGTCCCAATTAGCTTTAGAAAATTTCCATTTCCTGCAGGGTTCGTCTAATGGTGGTTGTGTAGTCATCAGATTACAAACAATTGGAAAATGGTCGCTGCCCATGGGATTATCCAGAGCGGACCATTGCATGACTGAAAACAGTATTGGGGAGCAGATCGATAGGTCAATGGCAGAAGTCTGTCCATTAGGTAACTGTATATGGGTGTGCGAACCACTGTTAAGAAGAGTGAGGTTTTCTTTATCCAGCAAAGTTTCGATCAGTCGGCCGCGTGGGTCTAATTTAGTTGATCCCCATAAAGGGTGGTGGCCATTGAAATCCCCTAGCAGGCAGATAGGGGAGGGGAGCTGTAATAAAAGTTCTTTAAGATCAGTATAAGAGTAAGTATGATTTGGTGGGAGATAAACTGAGACTAGAGTTAAAGCAGTCTGACTAATCAGACGCACAGCGACAGCTTCGATTTGGGTTTGGAGAGTGATTTGCCTAGCTGGAATCCTTGTGTTAATTAAGATAGCTACACCACCTCGAGCAGAATTGGATGTGTTCCGATCTAGTCGATAGATTGAGTAGTTTTTTATGGAAATGGAAATTTGAGGAGTTAAATAGGTTTCTTGCAGGCAGAAACCAACTGGAGAGTAGCGGTTAATTAAGTAATGAATGTCGTCAATGTTGCCACGAAAGCCTCTGCAATTCCATTGTAAGATGTTAGGCATTACTTGAATTTAGAAGAAGAAGCTGTACCTGACGTGGCTGTCTTATGGCGTTCTGGCTTTGGTTTGTCTCTTTTTGGAATGTAGGGCGACCTGTGTCCATATCTTCTTCTTCTACAAATATTTCCAGAACTGGATCTTCCTGTTTGGGTGAATACTCTGAATGCATTGATGTGTCCTGAATAATCGTTTTTGTAGATGAATTAGGATTATTTGAAGTAGTAGCAATCACTGGTGGAGGAGGAGATTTTGCTGGAATTTTAAGAGGCGTATTACTGGCTTGGTCTGAGTGCTTCAGGGTATTGGACTCTTGCTGAGAGAGGACAGCTCGAGCCCAGTCGGAGATTGATATGTTATGTGGAATGGTAACATCAGTTTGCGTGGCTATTGTCTGATATTTTTTTGCGATACTGGCATAGGTACGGTTATGTATAATGGGTGCAACTAATTTTCTTGCTTCCTGATAACTAACTTTATTTTCGACTTTATATTGCATAATTTTTTTCTCTGTTTTCCATCTCTCACATGTCTTAGAGTAGGCCGGATGGTTGCCTTTGCAGTTGGGACAGATCATTTCTTTCACTGAACAATCACTTTGAATGTGATCAGAGGATCCACAGTTGGGACAAACTGGGTTGCTTCTGCATGTCGTTTGAGAGTGGCCATACTTTTGGCATTTATAACATCTCAACGGATTTGGTATAAAAGGACGAGTGCGGCAAAAAAGATATCCTGCTTTTATTGATGAGGGCAGATTTGGGCTGTTAAAGGTGAGAATTATATTTCTGGTAGGTATCAGTATATTGTCTCTTTTGACCATAATTCTTTTTACAGCGATGACATTTTGTTCCTTAAGTTCTTCTTTAATTTCTTCCTCCGTCACATTCATCAGGTCCCAACTAGATATTACACCCTTTGATGTATTTAGGGTTGCATGTGGAGTTACGTTAACTGGAATACCAGCAAATGTTGTCATTTTTAGTAGTTTTTCAGAATGCCTGTGGTTTTGAGTTTCAACAAGTAAGTCCCCTGATTGCAGTCTCTTAACCGTCTTGGGAGACCCTGCAATACTTTCCAGATGTTTTTGGATTAGAAAAGGGGATAGCTTACTGAGAGGCTGTTCTGATAGTGAGTGCATTATTAAAAATGCTGGTAAGTCTGTCACCGAGGGATTTGTTTTCAACCTCTTTGCTTGTGACGAGTCATGTTTATTTTCGGTATCTGGTCGACAGCTTGTCGACTCTATAGTTGGAAACATATTTTTTTCCATGTTGGCTCCTCTTAGCCCCTGGCAGATGGACTTTTCTGCCAAGGTTACCGGCCCCGCCACGGGGAGGCAGGAGCAGTGCCTGGTGTGACCAAGCGAAGTTAGTAGTGATTAGTCTATTAAATATGAAAAAAGAAAGGTTACTTTCCTTTCTTGCTCTCGATCAGTACTTTTGAAAAAAGAGCTGCTATTAAATAAAAGGATTTATTAAGGAGAAGAACGTAAAAGAGAACTAGAATTCACCTTTTGAGAATCGCAGTGAAAGCACAGAGAAATCGCTTAGTCACAATCGCTTGGCACCCGGGGCCCTGTTTGAAGTTTGTTGCTTGCAAAGTATTCTTCCTCCATTGGCAGAGGTAAGTGTCACATGTTGGAAGAGGAGGAGGAGCCCATGGTGGTTGAGCAAAGGTTGGTATCTGCTGTACTTTCCGGATGGAAATATTCCAAACCTGCACCAGTTCAAGAAGGCGAAGACCAACTGGTTTAACTATGCTGGGTTTGTTTCTGTATAGGTTTTCTAACGGTGGGTTAAAAAGGTATGACTGAACGGGATGAGAGGCACAACTTTGTATCTTGACAGCATATTTCAATAACAGTGTTTTCCTGCGTAAAGTTAGTGGGGGCTCGTGAGCTTCTATGTAGAGACTATGTGCTGGCGACGTTCTGAACGCACCAATTGCAATTCTCAAAGCACTGTGTTGAATAGGATCAAGCCAGCGTAATGCCCTCTTTCTGGCAGAATCATAGATTGGAGCACCATAATCGAGACGGGATCTGATTAATGCTTTGTACAACCGAAGCAGGGAGGTACGATCTGCACCCCACGTTCGGGCAGATAACGCTCTGAGTATGTTTATCTTTTTCAGACAGGAAGTCCGTACATTTTTAATATGATCTAGGAAATTTAATTTGTGGTCAAGGATTAATCCTAGGAATCTGATGTTAGTAGCGATTGGGATGGAGACATTGGAAATTTGAAGTTCAGGATCCGGATGAAGTTTTCGTTGTCTGCAAAAATGGATTGCAGTTGTTTTCTGCTGAGAGAGTCGGTAGCTGTTGAGGCTGGCCCATTGTTGTATTTTATTTAGTGAAATTTGAAGCTGTCTTTCAATAGATCTCATGTTTTGGGAATGGCAGGAGATGGAATGGTCATCTGCATATAGATAAGTCTCAATTGTGTTTGGAAGCTGTTTGGTGATGGAATCAATTCTAATAGCAAAAAGAGTGGCACTCAATACTGATCCCTGTGGAACACCTTCTTCCTGAATGAAAGTTGAAGAGAGGGCATGTTGGTATCGAACTTGAAATGATCTAGTATGTAGAAAGTTCTTAATAAATACTGGAAGGTTGCCACGTAGTCCGAGAAAGTACAGATCACTAAGTATACCATGCCTCCAGGTGGTATCAAATGCCTTCTCTATGTCTATTGAAACCATTACTAGATGTTCATGTTTGACAAAAGCATTACGGATGACAAATTCAGCCTTGACCATAAGGTCTAAGCATGACCTGTTTTGACGAAAGCCATATTGACTACGGCTCATTAGATCTTCCGACTCGATGATCCAGATGAGTCTTCTGTGGATAATTTTCTCAAGGATTTTACTGAGGCAGCTTGAGAGAGATATGGGTCTATAGCTATATGGGTTGGATGGATCTTTTCCAGGTTTTAGGAATGCCAAAACTGTAGAGTGATGCCAAGAAATTGGAAAAACATTTTCTAAAAATATACGATTGTAAAAGACTAGGAGGAGGCGCAAAGCTTTGTCATTAAGATGTTGTAGCATGACATAATAAATCCCATCTGGTCCAGCAGCACCATTGCGGGCTGTTCTAATGACATGTAATAGTTCAGAATATTGCAGAGGTTTATTATATGGGAGAAGGTTTGAAGTTTCAAAATTAATACCATGCTTTTCTTTAGTGTTTCTAATTCTTTAGAATGAGCTAGTATATGCTGATGTTGCTGAGATTTCTGCAAAAATATTGCCCAAAGCATTGGCTATATCTACGGGGTTAGATATATCTTGCCCATTCCAGAAGAGGATTGGAGAAGGTATGGTAGGAAACTTACCAGACAGCTGTCTAATTCTTTTCCATATTATTTTGGGATCAGTATTTCTGTGAAAACTGGATGTAAAACGGGTCCAGGATTCTTTCTTTGCTTGCTTTTGTATAAAGCGTGCTTTTGCCCTTAATTTCGTATAATTAATGAGATTGACTGTGCTTGGGCACTGCCGAAACAAATTCCAGGCTTTATTTTTTGCTCTCTTTGCTGTGGTGCATTTGTCATTCCACCAGTAATTATAATGCTTTCGGCCCGGCGGATTTGATAGTGGTATCGTGTCTTTAGCCACATTTAGAAGATGCGACGTGATGTATTCTGTCACATCATCAATATGCTGGTGGCGGATTTTTTCCTCGTCAAGGTCAATTGATGACTGAAATTTTGCCCAGTCTGCTCGGACAAATTTCCACTTTCTGCAGGGTTGAAATGAAGGAGTCTTTGCTTTCAGAAAGTTGTATACTATTGGGAAATGGTCACTGCCCATGGGATCGTTTATTACATACCACTCTATGGTTGGGACTAGTACTGGTGAACAAATTGAGAGATCTATTGCTGAGGTTTGTCCTGCTGGGAGCTGTACGTGTGTCGGTGCACCTGTATTGAGTACAGTGAGATTTAGTGCCTCCAAAAAACTTTCAATTAGTCTACCTCGTCTATCCAATTTAGTAGAGCCCCATAATGGGTGGTGCCCGTTAAAGTCCCCTAATATACAGAAAGGTGGAGGTATCTGTATAAAGAGATCTTCAAGATCTTTTATAGAGCAAGTACAGTTTGGTGGTAGATAGATTGAGACTAGTGTTATTGTACCATGGAGAGTTATACGAACAGCAACAGCTTCTATATTAGTTTGGAGTGGGATATGTTTTGATGGGATCTTTGAATTTACTAGTATTGCCACACCACCATGGGCAGCGTTAGCAGTATTTCGATCTCTTCGATAAATCCAATAGTTCTTTATCGAAGGAGAAATTTGTGTGGTTAGGTAAGTTTCCTGTAAACAAAAGGCAACCGGAGAATATTGGTTAATTAGGTATTGAATATCATCTGTGTTGGAACGAAAGCCTCTGCAATTCCATTGTAAGATGTTGTGGTTCATTTTGGTTTAGTTGAGGATGAATCATCTGACTGTTTTTTGTTTGAAGAGGATTTTTTTCGGTCTTTTTTCGGGAAAGTAGGGCGTCCAGTATCCATCGTGTCATTTGCATGAAGTTCTAGTATGGGTTCTTCATGATCTGGGTTTACATCTACTTCCATACTATTGGTGGATGATTCAGGTTTTTTGTTGTCTTTAGCAGTTTTAAGTTTTTCTTTGTTATGCAGAACTGTCGGAGTCTCAATTGGGAATTTTTCTGTGTCATTTGAGACTGTCTCAGTATCATTTGGGATACTAATTGAGGTGTTGGTGGTATTGCTGGTTTTCGTTTTAGAATTTTCTTTTCCTGTGGTTGATATGGTTGCTTTAACCCAATTAGCTAGCGAGACGTTGGGCGGTATCGACACATCTGTTTGAATTGCAGTTGTATGAAAACTTCGGGTTCGAGAGGCATAAGATGGACTTGGCATGGTCAGCATTATTTGTCTGCGTGCCTCAGGATATGTGACTTTGTGTTCTACTTTATATTTTTGGATATTCCTACCTGTTTTCCACATTTCACATGTTTTAGAAAATGCGGGGTGATTGCCTTTGCAGTTGGGGCAGATGGGAATTGCGGCTGGACAATCTGCCTGCGTATGATCCTTTGCTCCACAAATAGGACAGATGGCGTCACCTCTGCATGCCTGCTGTGAATGGCCATATTTCTGGCATTTAAAACAGCGAAGAGGATTTGGGATCTATGGACGAATTCGGCAGTTTAAATATCCAGCTTTTACTGAGGATGGAAATCAGGAGTACTAAAAGTTAAAATGATGGAACGAGTTGGAATGAGATTTCCATCTTTTTTTGTCATTATTCTTTTAGCGCTGATTACCTTTTGGTTGCTAAGTTCTTGTACTAATTCATCCTCAGACACAGTAATTAAGTCCCATTCTGTGATGACACCCTTTGAATTTAAGGTATTGTGGGGAGTAACAGATACTGGCAACCCACCAAATGTCGTTGTCTTTAATAGCCACTCCGAATGTTTTGTGGTGGCTGTTTCAATCAGGAGATCTCCGGATTGGAGTCGCTTTACCATTTTTGGTGATCCTGCAATAGATTCTAGATGTCTTTGAATCACGAACGGAGATAACTTACCCACAGGCTGGGTAGACAGAGAGTGCATCACCAAAAAATTGGGAATATCTGAACAGTGTGTTTCTGTTCGAAGCCTTTTGGGTTGGCTATTTTCCTTGTCTTCATTACCATATTCTGGTCTTGAGCTTGAAGGCTCTAAGGGTGGAAAATTTGTGGAATCCATGATGGCTCCTTTTGGCCCTGGGGGATTATCTTTTCCACCCAGGTTACCGGCCCCGCCACGGGGAGGCAGGAGCAGTGCCACGAGGTGACCAAGCGGCTGGGTTAGTAATTAGTATTTATAGAAAAAAACAGAAAGGTGGATTCCCTTTCTGGGCCTTTCCCTACTTCTTGTAGAGTGAAAGTGCTACTCGGATATACAAAGAAATTAAGAAAACGGTTTTTGAAACAAAAATAGAATCTGTTTGCTCAAATACTCTTTGCAGAAATCGCTTTTAGAAATGCACTACAAATCGCTTGGCCACGGAACGCTTGGCACCCGGGGCCTTATCAGTTATGCAGACGATTTGAAGCTCCTCTATCGGATCAACGGGAGCGCCCGACCTGATTCTGTTTCTGAAAACATTATCAACAGCCTCAAGAATCTGATTACATACTTGGCACAGTTCTCTCTTAAGATAAAACCAAAATAAATCTGCACAAATGGTATTTTCCTTCAAATCAAACCCATCGCAATTAAACCTGGAAATCCAAGGAACCCCCATCACTCCAGTCATCAAGCACAAAGATCTCGGCATTATATTCAACCGTAAACTCAGTTTCAGACACCATGTTGCAGAAATTCACAACAAGGTCTGCAGAGCAAGATGGCTTGCCAAACAACACCTCCTTCATGTCACAGAGCCTGAGTACACGCTTCTATACACATACCGGTTTCTGCAGCCAGCCATAACCTACGGGTCAGAAATCTGGGCGTCGGCAACGAAAACCACGCTAAAAACTTTTGCATCTGATGAGTACTGGCTTCTTCGGTGGGTCCTCTTCAAGCATAAACTGCCATCACTCATACATACTTCAGATATCACCCAACTTCTAAATTACAGAAAAGTCTCCAAACGGATATTTTCCCTCCGCTTGCTGGTGTCCATTAAAATGATAGCGGGTGAAGTCAATACGGCAAATTTTTGGCAGATGTGCAATTGGAGGATCCCCCCAAAACCCTTAAGAGCCCTCCCCTCTCTGCAGTCTGTGGCGTGGAGGCTCAGAATAGGGGAT
Source organism: Mastigoproctus giganteus (assembly GCF_048544385.1). NCBI lineage: Eukaryota > Metazoa > Arthropoda > Arachnida > Uropygi > Thelyphonidae > Mastigoproctus > Mastigoproctus giganteus. The sequence goes on from NC_143579.1 coordinate 159,785,783, forward strand.
AGATTCCTGCCCATGGAGATGCTCCAAACAACCAGGAGATAGCTGTGGACTACAAAAAGTTCATAGAGGAGAAATCGTACAGAAGACGCATCATCAGGGAACAGCTTTCGTCTTCAACCGAGTGACTGCCATCGTCCTTTCATCGCTTTTCATGTTCTTTCATTTCCCATGTTAATATTAATTTTATATGTAAAATATGTAATTATACGTTTTATGTCCTAATATATGTTTTAAGTAATTTTTCTTGTATAAGTTATATAATGTTAAACCCCTAGCTTGTCGCTGTTGTGGGTATTATTGCATTAGGCAATCGTGTAACCAATCACTGCCTGCAATAAAGATAATTCATCAGGAGCATTGGAGGAGAGCAGTACGTTGCTTGCGATAGCAGTAACGTTGCGAGTGACGTTAGCAGTAACGTTGCTAGCGGTGAAGCAGTGACATTGCTCAGCGAGGGGAGTAGTTACGTCGCGAGCGTGAAACAGTGCGCATATTTTCTTCTTTTGTGTAGGTTTCCTCCTCGTCATTATTCTATTTCAATTTTAATTTCATTCAATTATCATACTTCAATAATTGTTAAATGTAAGTGTTTCTAAACCATTGATGATGTCAGACCTCACGACATAATAACGGTGTTGCTGATTCTCACTGTTTATTTCATTGTTTTCCAATATACTTTGTCTTCCAATCATACTCTTACCATAAGTGTCATTTCTAGAGTCGTGTCATCTTTCTCCCTTTATCGCTATAGCCACCCAGTAGAAAGGGAAGATCACAACTTTATTTTTTGACAGCAAGCTGAAATAGCAGCGCTCAGTTATATGAATTGTAAATTTTTTTTTAGGTATCGCACATCGATCAGCACAATATGCCCGTGATTGTGTACGTCGTCCTAGGACAGCAGTCAGTCCTTTAATTTTTTAATTTGGTTGATAAGTTTGTATCAAGATAGTGCTAGTGAGAAAGAATTTTTATTATTTTCAGCTTAGCGAGAATAAATGCCAAAAATGCTTTTGACATTCCCCTCAATTACCCGAACGACTATTGTCATACACGAATTCAAAATTATCCGGGTAATTATCCTTATTTTGCAATTAATTCTTATGAATGAAATTTAGAAAATTGGATTGCACAAAGTAATCTTTGAATAAGGTCGAACTGCTACAATTTTCTTTCAGTTGTCCCAAACTGAAAACATCCATATCTTCTTTATTGTAAGATGTGTTTGTGTAACTATTTTCTGTAAGGTCTTTTCCATATTATTTATAAAAGAATGCGATGAAGCTTACAGGAGGCATCCATTAAGATGAAATCATTGGTTGCTATGCTGTGTATGACGGCATAGTTGTCGTGTTGAAGCCAGAAAGTCTGATAAACTAAGTTGGACGCTGTCTCGAGGATATTTGAGTGGTGGAAAATCTAACCTAACTGTCAATTCCTACCTCTGTCTCTATCGATCAGTCTCTCTTGTACACTCTAATTAGAAACTGCATGCTACGACCTGCACCCAGTTTAGTCCAAATGTAGACGCTTAGGCGTCTTCGGAAAGCACAAAATTTCGGGTTTTTGCAAAAAGCTGTCCATCCCCCTAGTCACGGCAGCTGCTCTAGTGTGTTCTCGTGTTCTTTCGTACCAAGTTATGGGCGGATTGCTTTTCGACAGAACGAACCGCCTCCTTTATACCACAGTCTCCATACCGATTGGTCTCCTTAGTAACCAAAGGTGCTGTTTCGCGTATGTTTTGCGTTCGAGATTAGTAAGAAAATCAATGAGAGTTTGTTAACAAAATTTAAAAATAATCTTTCGGAAATTTACGCATGGGTTCTGATGACGGGGGAAATTTTTTTCCCAGACAAGAGAGATCCGTGTGTTCTTTCAGAGTTTACTGTGAGATTTGGCGTACCTGTTGAATACGAGCTACTAATCAGTTTGGTAAGTAAAATAAAATGAACTCTTCGTGGGTCTATCTATTCTTTGTATATTGACGGAACATTTGACAGCTATCCTGTTTTGGTTTGTAACGTTTGCTGCTACTCTAGTCAGAAAAAACATCCTTAATTTATTCAATAAGTATGAGCACTTTTTTTAATGCTCTTCCAATCATTTTGTTACCATCCCGTGTTCACCTGTTGCAAGTTGAGACATTGACACCGATAAAGAGAGAAAAACCTTCTTAATGTATATCCAGTTATTTAAAAAGATTTCTTAATGGACTAGTTGTCGTCACTGAATATGTAAATTAGTATTCAATACGTAAAAATTGATGTGTGTGTGACAGAAGTTTTCAGCCCGAAACATGCAAATAGGCCGTTAGACATATTATAACAAATTCAAATCAAATTCAAATTAATATATTAGGGCCACCCGTAATTTCTTACATATATCCGTTAATATATTATTTCTGTAAATTACGTGTGTTCTCAGGTCGATTTGCCTGTTTTGCTGGACGAAAAAAACCCCAGTTCCTGGGAAAATACTTTGCTATTTCAGCCTGAGACCGACTAACTCAGCCCCGGTGTGAAAAAAGCCATTAAAGTTCCTCGCGTCATCGACGGGATTCGAACCCAGGCCTTTTCCATCCGGTAGGGGGAGGGCGGTGACGATAGTTGTTGTTATTGGTTTAGCGATTTATTAGGCGCATCGGCAACTATGGCCATAAGTGCGCCATACATATGGTTGTTGTTGTTGTTATGGGCGTTTAATGGCGCATAAGCTACTATGGCTATAATGCGCCTATTCAATTTTTATATAGGGAAATCAAAAAATTTTTATAAAATCAGAAAAGATTAAAAAGTCCAATCTACTTCAGAAAGTTGAAAAATTCGAAAATATTTGCCTTGTCACCAATGAGATTCTCTAAAGTTATTGGTTTATTAAGATTTACCAGTGATAGCAGGGTTGATGCTCTGTCTTGTCTATAGTAGGGGCAGTCAATGAGTATGTGTTTAACAGTCAGATTTATATAGCAATGTGGACACTGTGGTGGATCGTCTCCTCTAAGTAAATAAAGATGGGTTAGATGGGTATGACCTATTCTTGCCCTTGATAGGACTACTTCTTCTCGTCTTGATGTACGGATACTGGAGCACCAATTTTTTGGATCGTGTTTAAATTGAAAGAATTTATTATTTGTTTGAGAGTGCCAGATTGTTGTCCATTCTGACAATCATGCAGCTTGAATAGCTACTGCAAAGTCTGATGGCGGAACAGGGATATTAGTTAAGTCTAAGCTAGTTGGATTTTTTGCGGCTTTGTCAGCCAGTTCATTGCCCAAAATACCAGAATGTGCTGGAATCCAACAGAAGATGACCTGTTGATGGCGTTCTTCAATTTTTAGTAATATGTTTCGTATTTCTTCTATAACAGGGTGAACTTTATCTGAGAAATTACATAAAGCCATGATTGAACTAAGCGAATCGGTGTAAATAACAGATTTTAAAGATCGATCAGCACAGAGATTTTGTAAGGCCAGTTTAATTGCATATATTTCAGCTGAAAAGATAAGATACTGAATTCAGATGGAAGGGACACTGAAATAACGGTATTCGGGAACACTGCTGCTGCTCCAACGTTTGAATTTGATTTAGAGCCATCTGTATAAATTGGGGAAAAATCACTATATCTTTCAGTGTGAACTGCATGAAGTTATATGATATTAGATGCTTGTAAAATGTCTTTTCCCCATTGGCAGAGATAAGTGTCACAAGTCACCAGAGGAAGAGAAGCCCATGGTGGTTGGCAGCAGGTTGCTACCTGTTGTACGGAATGAAAGGAAAGATTCCAAACTTCCATCAGTTCAAGGAGACGAAGACCAGCTGGCTTTACTATGCTAGGTTTATTTCTGAAGAGGTTTTCTAGTGGTGGATTGAACAAGTATGACTGAATCGGGTGCGAGGCACAGCTTTGTATCTTAACGGCATACTTTAGTAACAGTGTTTTTCTACGTAACGATAATGGGGGCTCATGAGCATCAATATAGAGACTATGTTTGGGCGACGTTCTAAAAGCACCAAGTGCAATCTTCAAAGCAGTGTTGAATGGGATCAAGCCAGCGTAATGCGCTCATTCTGGCAGAATCATAGATGGGAGCTCCATAATCAAGGCGGGATCTGATTAATGACCTGTATAGCCGAAGCAGAGAAGTACGATCTGCACCCCATGTTTGGGCGGATAAAGCTTTGAGAATGTTTAACTTTTTTAGACAGGAAGTACGTACATTTTTAATATGGTCTATAAAATTTAACTTGTTGTCAAGGATTAATCCTAGAAATCTGATATTATTAGTGACCGGGATGGAGACATTAGAAATTTGAAGTTCAGGATCTGGATGAAGTTTGCGCTGCCTACAAAAATGAATTGCAACTGTTTTCTGCTGCGAGAGCCGATAGCCATTGATGCTAGCCCACTGTTGTATTTTATTTAGTGATATCTGAAGCTGCCGTTCAATAGATCTCATATTTTGGGAATGGCAGGAGATGGAGAGGTCATCTGCATAAAGGTAAGTCTCGATTGAATTTGGAAGCTGTCTTGTAATAGAATCTATTCTAAGAGCAAACAGAGTGGCACTCAGTACTGATCCTTGTGGAACACCTTCTTCCTGCATGAACGTTGCAGATAGAGCATGTTGGTACTGAACTTGAAACGATCTGGTACATAAGAAGTTTTGAATAAATATAGGAAGGTTGCCCCTCAGACCAAGGGCGTATAGATCACCAAGTATGCCATGCCGCCAGGTGGTGTCAAAAGCCTTCTCTATGTCTATTGAAACCATTACAAGATGTTCACGTTTAACGAAGGCATTTCGAATGGCGAATTCAGCCTTGACCATAAGATCTAAGCACGACCTATTTTTACGAAAGCCATATTGACTATGGCTCATTAGATGTTCTGACTCAATGATCCAGACGAGTCTTCTGTGGACAATCTTTTCTAGGATTTTGCTGAGGCAGCTTGAGAGAGATATCGGTCTATAGCTATGGGGGTTGGTTGGATCTTTCCCAGGCTTTAGAAGTGTCAAAACAGTAGAGTGATGCCAGGAAGCTGGAAAAACATTTTCTGAAAATATACGATTGTAAAAAACCAGCAGCAAGCGCAAAGCTTTGTCATCAAGATGTTGTAGCATCACATAATAAATCCCATCTGGCCCTGCAGCACCATTGTGGGCTGTTCTAATAGCATGCAAAAGTTCAGAGTATTGCAGAGGTTTATTATATGAAAGAAGGCGGGCAGTGTGAAAGTTTATAGAATGCTTTTCTTTGGTGTTTTTAATTCGTTTGAATGATGTAGAAAAGGCTGATGCTGCTGAGATTTCAGCAAACGTACTGCCCAAAGCATTGGCAATATCTAAGGGACTGGATAGATCTTGTCCTTTCCAGGAGAGAATTGGAGAAGGTATAGTAGGAAACTTACCAGATAACTGTCTAATTTTTTTCCATATAGTTTTCTGATCAGTGTTTCTGTTAAAGGTCGATGCAAAACGGGTCCAGGATTCTTTCTTGGCTTGCCTTTGTACAAATCGTGCTTTTGCTCTTAGTTTCTTATAGTTAATGAGATTGGTTGTGGTTGGACATCGCCGAAATAAATTCCAGGCTTTAATTTTTTCTTTCTTTGCTTTTGTACATTCCTCATTCCACCAGTAATTGTAATGCTTGCGGCCAGGGGGATTTGATAATGGTATTGTCTCCTTGGCCACTTTTAGAATATGTGACGTGATGTAGTCTGTCACATTATCAATATTCTGGAGCTGGATTTTTTCCTCATCAAGAGAGGTTGATATCCGAAATTTTGCCCAGTCTGCCCGAACAAATTTCCATTTCCTGCGGGGTTTGCTTGAAGGAGTCTTTGGTATTAAAAAATTGCATATGATTGGAAAGTGATCACTGCCCATAGGATCATTTGAAACATGCCACTCTATGCTTGGGACCAGGACTGGAGAACAAATTGAGAGATCTATTGCTGAGGTGTGTCCAGTTGGGAGTTGTATGTGAGTGTGTGCACCAGTATTGAGTATGGTAAGATTTTGTGACTCTAGAAAGCTTTCAATTAGTCGACCCCGTCTATCTAGTTTAGGATCGCCCCATAAGGGGTGGTGCCCGTTAAAATCTCCTAATATACAGAGGGGTGGAGGTATCTGTATGAAGAGATCTTCAAGGTCTTTTAAGGAGTAAGTATGGTTTGGTGGTAGGTAAATTGAGACAATTGTCATTGAAATACAGTGAGTTATATGAACAGCGACAGCTTCTATTTCAGTTTGAAGTGGAATATGTTTAGTTGGGATATTTGAATTTATTAGGATTGCTACACCACCATGGGCAGCATTTGTTCTATTACGATCTCTTCGATAAAGGCAATAATTCTTTATCGAAGGAGAAATTTGTAAGGTTAGGTAAGTTTCCTGAAGACAAAGAGCAATTGGAGAATACCGGTTAATTAAAGCATTGATGTCATCTGTGTTGCAACGAAAACCTCTGCAGTTCCATTGTATTACATAGGCCATTATTTATGTTTAGTTGATGGAGCTGTATCTGACTGCTTTTTGAAGGTGACTGGCTTATTTCGTTCCAATTTTGATTTGTCTTTTTTGAAAACTGGTCGACCAGTATCCATTTCTTCTTCAGCGTAGATTTCTAAAATTGGTTCTTCGTGTATAGTTGTCCCATCTGTATCCATGGTTATGTCCTGGGTATTTTTCTTTGATTTTGGGTTTGTAATATCGGATGTATTAGCACATATCTGAGGAGGAGATGCAGCTGGTATTGTCAGTGGAGTGTTATTTGCCTGGTCTGAGAGTTTGGGTTGTTGTTTATGCACACTTGGTTGTTGCTCAGAGAGGACAGTTCTAGACAAATCAGAAATTGACTTTGTAATGGGAACTGTGACATCTGTTTGAGTGGAGACTGTTTGGAATTTTTTTACTACATTAGCATAGGTACTATTTTTGTTTATAATAGGTGAAACTAGTTTTCTTGCTTCTTGGTAGCTGACTTTGTTTTCGATCTTGTATCGTACTATTTTTTTTTCAGTTTTCCATTTTTCACAAATTTTGGAATATGCCGGGTGATCACCTTTGCAGTTCGCGCACGTCATTTTTGCAGCAGAACACTCACTCTGATTGTGATCTGAGGACCCGCAATTTGGGCAGACAGAAACTCCCCTGCATACAGTTTGTGAATGGCCAAATTTTTGGCACTTAAAGCACCGGACTGGGTTCGGGATGTAAGGTCTTACCTGACACCTAAGGTAGCCAGCTTTTATAGTGGTAGGCAGGTTCGGTGTTTTAAATGTGAGTATCACTGTCCGAGTAGGGACAGACTCTCCATCTTTTTTGATGACGATTCTTTTTGCGTGTGTCACATTTTGATCTTGTAGTTCCTGGACAAGCTCATCCTCTGATACGTGTAAAAGATCCCACTCTGATATTACCCCTTTAGAGGAGTTTAAGGTGGCATGTGGGGTAACCTTCGTGGGAATTCCACCAAAGGTAGATACTTTTAACAGTCTCTCAGCGTGTCTACGTTCGGTCATTTCAATTAATAAATCTCCGGATCTCAGTCGCCTAACCATTTTTGGAGGGCCAGCCACATTTTCAAGACATTTTTGTATCAAAAATGGGGAAAGCTTACTCAATGGTTGGTCTGTGGAGGAGTGTAGAATTAAAAAGAGAGGTACGGTATTATCCGTTCCTTCTTTTTTTTGCCGTTTAGCATAAGATGTTGTGTCATCATGATCTCGATCATGTCTATCTAGGTCTGGATCAAAAGATCCATAAGTGGACTGTTTAATTTTGTCCATGTTTGCTCCTTTTTGCCCTGGGAGGGTGACTTTCTTCTCCCAGATTTCCAGCCCCGCCACGTGGAGGCAGGAGCGGTGCCACCAGTGACCAAGCGATAAAGGAAGGTTAGTAGTTAGTGCGTTAATAAGTAATCCTATGTACAAGAAGAAAGGTGTCTTTCCTTTCTGTTAGGCACGCTAAATTCTTTACTTTAGAACAGCAAAATTAAATAACTGTGAGAAACGAAGGATACTACTATAATTATCAGCCGCTCTTTGAGAAAATCGCTTTAATATCACTTAGAAATCGCTATAGTCACTCGCTTGGCACTCGGGGCCAATACATATGGTAAGTATTAATTTTATTTCCTGTCAGATAATGATAATGGCAAAAAATAGTGCCAGCAAATTATTTTTTTAACTAGTTAAAGGAGGTGGTATACATTAACCATTTTTAGAAAGATAAAAATACTTGAGACATTTGCTTTATTGCCTAAAAGTGAAGTAAGCGAAAGGGGGTCTTATGTAGTGGCTGGAGTAAAAAGATTCTGGCGTTCTCTTGTATATTTTAGACATTCAACAAGGATATGTTTTACTGAAAGTACTGCGTTGCAGTGATGACACTCAGGAAGGGGGCTCCCCTCTTAACAGATAACTGAGTGATATTTATGTGACCTATTCGTAAGCGTGCTAATATTACCTCCTGTTGTCGAATTGAGTTGAAGCTTGAAAGCCATCGCTCAAGTTTTGGCTTGATACTCCGAAGTTTATTGCTTTTGATTTTTCAATGATAATTGCCACTGGTACATGCATTTTCTCTGGATTACTGATTTGTAGTCTTGATATGATACTTTCCAATTGTCGTTGGGTGATAAGACGGCAGATTTTGCAGCACTGTCAGCTTATTCATTTCCTGGAGTTCCCATATGTCCAGGGACCCAGCACATGTGTATGCTTTTCCCAAGTTCGAATAAAGTATTCAAAGAAGAGGTTACTTTGATTAAGACTGGGTGGGTGATATTGGTGAGGTTTTTCAGGGCTTTGTTGTTGTTGTGCTTGGAATTTTATGGTGCAGAGGCTACTTAAGATATATTGCATCTATCATAGTAGTTAGTACTAATTTTATTGGCTTCTATGGAAGCAGTTAGAAACGGTTATATAAACCTATTCGTTTCAGAAAGAAAAATTCTGTAAGGTTTGAATTTTCGCCTATGATATGGCAAAGTGACAATTCCTGTAAGTTTGAGAGAGAAGTGAATGAAATTAAGGGGGAGTTGTTATACAAGATGCATTCCAGGAGTATGTGTTTTATTGTGAGTGGCTTGTGGAAATGTGAACACTGTGGAGGGTCATTACATGATAACAGGAATAGATGGGTCAAATGGGTGTGGCCTATTCGGGCTCTGGCCAGGACAACCTCTTGTCTGTTGTGCGAAAATTGGAGGCCCATAATTGCGGTATTGGTTTAATTTCAAGACGTTTGTTATGAATGTGCGTTTGCCACTGTAGTTTCCATCGTTCGTTACATATATTTCGTATATGTACTTTGTAATCACTGAACGAGACCAGAAAATTCATTGGGGATATGCTGGATTGATGCTTGGCAGCATCATCTGCAATTTCGTTTCCTGGTATTCCAGTATGGTCTGGGATCCAGCAGAAGACAACATTTTGCCGATGATCTCGGAGACGAATCAATTCTGATCTGATTAGCGGATGAGTAGATGGGGAAATCTTTTGCATTGCTAATAGGGCACTTTGCGAGTCTGTGTAGATTATACTCTTTTCGATTGAGAGATAGGAAATGTTTTCCAGAGCAAGCTTTATGGCATATAATTCAGTGGTGTAACTGCTGCATTCTGTCGGAAGTGACAAAGAAGTGATAGTGTCATAGAATACCACTGCAGCACCTGATCCATTCTCAGACTTTGAACCGTCAAGTGTATATTTTCGCAAAGTCGGGATAACTTTGTAAATGTGCAGTGTGCAGCTGCTGGATGTTAATACCCGTTAAAGAGTGTTTCCCCATTGGTGGAAATAATAGTCACAACACGGCATGATGAGAGACCATGGAGGAACGTGATCTATGGATTCTTGGTGGACTTTATTGAGTTGTATATTCCAGTTTTCTGCTAGTTCCAATAACCTAATACCTGCAGGCCTAGTTGCTTGTGATTTGTTTCTATAAAAGATCGTGAGTGGCCGATCATTAAATATTAACCAATTATGATGGGTCGACTGACTTTGGATGTGTGGTCTGAGTGGTATTCCATGAAAGAGTGTATTATGAGGAAAGCTGGAGATTCCTGTTTCCTAGTGTCCTTTTTAAGTCTCTTTGAAAGAGAGAAGTCATTGTCGGTGTGATTGTCGTGTTCATGTTGAGAGCACTTCGGCTCTAAACGTGGAAATTCACTTATTTCCATCTTTGCTCCTTTTAGCCCCGAGGGTCGGTTTTTCCCCCAGGTTACCGGTCCCGCCACGTGAAGGCAGGAGCGGTGCCACCAGTGACCAAGCGGTTGTTTAAGTTAGTGGATTTGGTTAGTGATATATATATAAAGAATAAGAAAGGTGGATTGCCTTTCTGGCTTCTTACTTTTGACTTTTAAAGCGCAGAACCACTTCAAGTAAATAAAACAGCCGCACTGGAAAATAATGAAACTATATCACTTTGGAGATCACTCTATAATCACTGGAAGAAAATCTCTTGTCACTATCGCTTGGCACTCGGGGCTCCCCAGAGTCTAGTGATGCTCGCATAATTAGCCTCAATGGTTCAATGCACTCACTTGCCGCCTCCCTTAAGATTATAGGGTATATTCCGTCAACTCCAGGAGCTTTACTGGCCTGTAGGCTCGAAAGTTTTTTCGTTAAATAATCTTGGCTAAATTTCAATATCATTAATTAAATATTTTTCAACTTCGCTCCCACAATTTCCCATTGCCACAAAAGGTTTTTCATTTGTAAATATCGATGCAAAATAACTGTTGAGTTCATCTGCAATGGCAGCTGGTGTATTTAATACTATCCCCTTTCCCTTACGTAAAGGTCCGATCTGGTTAGTCCTGCTCTTCTTGGCATTTATATATGTGAAAAATTCCTTATCCCCCCTCTTTGCTCTGTTTTCTAGTGAATTCTCATAAACTTCCTTTGCCTATCGAACCTTTTCTGTGGCTCTTTTACAGATCACCTTGTAGCTGTTATAGGCTTCAGTACTTTTTATTGCTCTGTAACCTTTCCATGCCACCTTTTTCTGCTCAAGTAATGTGGCAACTTCACTATTCATCCAACTTGGAACACTTCTCGTGGAGTATTTTTTTAATGGTATATACGCATTCAAGGCATCTGTGATTAATGTTTTAAAAGCATACCACCGTTCAAATGTATTCATTCTGCGTGCGATATCTACCCAGTTAATAGAGGCCGTGTAGTACCTTAAGTGTTATCCGTGCTATCATCTCGATTAGGTAGGGGCCTTGTTAGGGCCCCAGAATAATTAGGATTTATAGTACTCATAAGAGTAAGATAATTTCCGATGCCCTAAGTACCTCACCCACCACGGAGCCATACGAGGGGACGACCACTCGGAACTAGCAGGTACTGTGTACACGAATGGAACGCCAGGTTCGCTCAGCAGCATCATACCCACATTTGCAATAAGCCTTGATCCCGTCCAAGGACTAAAGGCCCGTCTTGTCAGAAGCTGGGGCCAAAGTAATGTATTAGGGTTGGGTCCCTCACTCACATGAATATTTCTGTAAAACATAATGTAGTATGTTAATTAACGAAGAATACGGTAATAATTAAAAATATTTATCCCTTTACAGCAGCGAAAAATCCCCTGACTGTTCTCTTTCCCGACTAGAGCGCCCTAATTGATTTCAGGATGTGGAACTGGTAAAATGAAAGAAAAAAGTGGACCCCATGGGGTAAAAAAATTTCTCTATACACCTTGTTTTTGTAGTTTAATTAATGATATATAAGCCAGCTTTTATTCTTTCTTTTGAAATATTGAAATAAGCGTGTTATGATTCATCTTGTATAATTTTTTTTAAAATATTTAATTAAATATAACAAATTCTTTTATTTCATTAATTTTAATTATTATCGTTGAAAATAAACTGTTTAAACTAATTAGAATAATAAATTGTTCATACAATTCTATTTGTTACGTTAAATTTTAAAATATTTCATTGTGCAGTACGACAATTTGAAGACGGGAAATGTTTCCGAGTCATTTACTTCAAGTCAATTGACGTAACCACCAATGTAATGAAGCCATAAACTTAGTCAACTACGATTCACTACTTAAACAAAAGAAAGCAAAGTAACCGTCAGGGTGTTCGAATTCTCTTTCCCGAATTTCGCATTGCAGAATAAGTTACTGAAATTAATTATAATACTTCCCCAAAGATCCCTCAACCTCGTTGAAAACTTGCCTATTTTAAAGCTATCCTCGTTCAAAATGAGCGAGATAACAGGAAATTCGATAATAAGATGAAAAGACTCTCCGAGGATTTGACGAAAATTACAGAGAACCAAGCGACACAGTGGTTCGACATATTCAGGATGTAATAATGCGTTTAGTTTAAGCAATGTCATCTTCAATTATTGTCGAATGTAATCAAATAAAGTTCGCGAGGCTTTTGAGAGATGAAATCGCTCTACAAGTTATTCTCATATATCTGATTAACGAAGCCACCATTTACACTTCAAAAGGCAGAATGAGGATCTAACTTAACACCGTTATTTGGGATAATTAGAGGTTGATCACTATTGGATCAAAAGGTATTGGTATGGCTATTTCTGGCACAAGGGCTACTTAGGCTATATCGCGCCTATAAAAAAAAATGAAGGTCACACGGTGTCTGTAAGAACAGTAAGAAACAATTATGCAGATGTATCCGTTTTAAAAAGCTGGAAAATTCCGGGAGATTTGCAACATTACCTATGAGCTGACAGTGTCCAAGGTTCTTGATTTTGTTTGTTTGTTTTGGGATTTTATGGCGCATTAGCATCTAAGGCTATAATGTGCCAAGTCAAAAATATGTAAAATATAAAACTATAATATTATAATTGTTTGTAGATTATTGTGAAAGAGTATACGATATAAAAAGTTAATAAAGCATAAACGATAAAAACATTCTAGATAGAGTTATTTAGATTAATAAATTGTATTGACAAAACTCCATCACCTGCCCTGACAGCCTGTCTGCATTGCTCAGAAAACTTCATATCTGACTGCACAATTACTCCCAGATCTTTTTCATTTTCTACCACCTTAAGTGTAGTACCACACAGTTGGTGTGTGTGTGGTATGGGTGTTTATTGGCGCATTAGCTGCTATGGCGGTAGTGCGCCTATTCGTAGGAATATTAAAAAATAATCCAGTTTAAATTAGTTTCAGTTCTGTAGCCTATTTATAAAAGATGATACACTCCAATTTGTTTTAAAAAGCAAAAAAGTTCGTTAACACTTGCGTCCTCTCCAATGATATGATGTAATGTCAACTGTTCTCGACGATTAGGCAGATTTTGAAGTATAGCAGCTCGATGTTGTCGATACTGTGAACAGTCAATGAGAATGTGTTTGACTGTTAGATATTCTAAGCAGTGTGGACACTGAGGAGGATCATCGCCCATTAGTAGATGGATTTTGTTTGTTTTGTTTTGTTTTTATTGGCGCATTAGCTACGGAGGCTATAATGCGCCAAGACCAGGTCGTATATAAAAAAATTTTTAAACTTTCAGTGACCTACATAGTTAGGTCACTATGTCAAGATGTATAACATATGTATAAAAGAAAAATGCAAATTTTATATAAGATCAAAAATGTTTATTGACTTTAAAAAGGTAAAAACAGCAGACACATGGTCATTGTCAGATAAAATCTGACTGAGTGTATACGGCTCAGTCAGATGATTAAAAGCGGTAAAACGGATATTGCTAAAATCTGGGCAATCAATTAAAATGTGTCTAAAAGTTAAAATTGAGCCACACGACTCACACATAGGAGGGTCATCAGCCCTCAGCAAAAATGAATGTGTCAAATGACTATGTCCTATGCGGGTCCGGGCAAGAACAACTTCCTCCTTACGATTCACGCGCAGACTAGACTGCCACGGTTCAATTACAGGCTTTATACGATATAGTTTATTTCCAGTCTGTCTATTCCACGAGTCCTGCCATTGGGAGTGTATCTCTGCTGTATTGTTTGCCTGTAGTCTGTATAGGGGACTGACAGGCAGCGATTGTTATGCCCATTAGTAGATGGAGGTGAGTCAGATGGGTGTGTCCTATTCTCATTCGTGTGAGTACCACTTCTTCCCGCCGCACTGTCTGATTGCTGGAGTGCCAGAACTTTGGGTATTGTTTCAGCTGGAAAAATTTGTTATTCGTTTAGTTATGCCATAATTCTGTCCACTGTGCATAGCATGCTGTTTGAATTAAGATATTATAATCGGGCGCTGGAATAGGGACAGAAGTTAGGTCTCAACTTGGACTTTTGGCAGATATGTCAGCCACTTCATTCCCTTTTATGCCTGAATGTGATGGAATCCAGCAAAACTTCACTAGTTGTTGACGATGATAAATCTGCAATAACAAACTCCTGATTTTCATTACAATATGGTGATTCTCTTTAGATGTATTCTGCATTGCTTTAATTGAGCTGAGAGAGTCAGTATAAACTATATATTTTGCAGATGGATGTAGAGTCAAATTTTCTAGAGCTAACTGTATTGCATACAGTTCTACTGAAAAGTTGCTATACTCAGGTGGAAGAGAAGCTGATATGATAGCAGAGGGAAACACAGCTGCTGCTCCAACAGTTGATTGAGATTTGGAACCATCTGTATATATCGGCAAGAGGTCAGCATAGGTTTGAATATGGCTAGCATGGAGTTGTTGCACAGTCACTGCCGGTAGGCAATTCTTTCCCCATTGAAGAAAATACAAAAAAAAAAATTGTAGGTATCAGAGGTCAGTTGAGGAAAGGTGGTCCATGGTGGATGAGAGTAATTCTTTATCTGTTGCCTATTGTGGGGAGGAACATTCCAGTTCTGTGATATTTCAAGGAGCCGTAGGCCAGCTGGATATCCGGGGCCTATAACCTTCGGTTTATATGGTAAAATACAATGTTGTTGTTTAATGGCGCAAGAGCAGTATCAGTTATATTGCGCCTGTTCAAGTTTGGTAAAATATGAGCACTACTACATTTTGTAGCCGGATTACGCGACCACGAATTTCTCTGCATCTATTTTTGATGATAAAATAACTAGTTTCCCCAATGAGCCTGCATTATTTTCCGCTAAAATAAAAATATCATCTGATCATGTAGATTTTCGTTCTGTTTCCGAAGAAATTAATTTATGAGTGTACTCGTGCAAAATTTTTATTTTTCGATTTCCGGATTACCTTTCGCTTTTTATGTGTTGTAATTTTAATCCACTTTAATCCATCCCCGGTTAAAATGCTGTAGTTTCTTTAAATAAAATTATTCTAATTTTATTTTATTTTTTTTTTTTTTCAAAAATTGAGAGGAAATTCCGAGAAGACAGCTCTTCCACGATCTCATCTGGCTTTTTATTTCTTCAGAAATTATCTTCCGCTGCTTATTATTCCAGGTAGGGAATGTCAGTTCCTTCCTTCGTGTTTTTTCCACTTAATGCTGTTTTTTTTTTATCCTATTCTTTCGATACCGAAGCATCTCCTCTGCAGTTAATGATTAACCCTTATGTTCTATCTTTCTTTTTTATGTTTCTGACTTGCCAAACTCTTGACAAATTTCTTCTCTTTCCTCATCAAAGGATGTCAGAAACCCCAGTCGAACCACCGCTCTTTTTTCTTAATCTTGACACGATGTCAGCGACACGCGGCGACTTCTACGGCAAACCCTGTCACCAAAAGGCTTCGAGGATGAGGAAATGAGGTTACAGAAATAAGTGTGTGTGTGTGTGTGTGTGTGTGTAAGTTGGAAGATCTGATAAATTACTTGGCTGACATTCTTAAAGAAATGGCTGGAAAGGCCAGGAGTGATGTATTCAACAAATAGGTCTTCGGAAACCTGTCACCGCCCTGGCATTGTCACACCACAAATTTCTTCAGCAAACTTCACTCTTTTACATTACTTCATTATAATATGTCAGTTGACAACTAGCTT
Organism: Mastigoproctus giganteus; assembly: GCF_048544385.1. Lineage (NCBI taxonomy): Eukaryota > Metazoa > Arthropoda > Arachnida > Uropygi > Thelyphonidae > Mastigoproctus > Mastigoproctus giganteus. The sequence continues at coordinate 159,801,710 of NC_143579.1, forward strand.
TTTATAATGTTCACACCCATATCAACTCTGATATTCACCTATTTAACCAAAAGGCTGACATATTCCTTTTAACTTTGCTGTTCGATTTACATAATTGTTCTTCAGACGACTGTACAAAAATTAACATTTAAAAAGTCGACTCGTCTGATTTTAATAAAATTATTGAAACTAATTAGAATTCTACTTACGATAATACAAGATCTCTCTTGACCTTGCCTTTTCTCGTTTTTTACAAACTATAGAACTCATCAATTCCTAAGTCCAAGGCTATTATAAAATATCCCCAATTTAATTAAACATGCAGTTGATAAAATCTCTGAAGTTAAACAAAAAAATTACACAAAGATGAAAAAAAATTATTATTATGTTGAAATATTGTAATTAAATTAAGTCAGAGCCCCCCCTTTTAATAGGTGAACAGCAGGACAGGGTAGAGTGACCATTTTTAATTTTTCAGTTTCTCCACTAATTTCAATTCTGTTCCCACATTGTTGTAATTTATTACTTTTAAGTGATTGTATCAATGCATAGTTAAATTTTTTCTTTCATTATTATTATAAACATTAGATGTAATTATACGTAAAATTGCAGCATCATCAAGACCGGTCGATAGTTTATGTTGTTGTTGGTGGTGCATCAGCAACAATGGCTATAATGCACATGGTTCTGGTTAGTATATTTTCTTGTTTTTTTTTATTCTAATATGAAAGTTCAGACAAAGTGATATTTATCAATCGATTTTAGAAAAGCAAAAACGTCATCCTTATCCTGACGATCTCCTAGAACATTCTGTAGCGTTAATTGATTGCAATTTCTTAAATGTGAAGAGAAAGCAGTTTTTCGTTCTCTTAGTTATAGTGGGCATTCTATGACGATATGCTTTATAGTGAGTAGGCATGAACAGCAACTGCTTTGTGGGGCATCTTCCTTTCTTAATAGGTAACTATAAATGAGGTATGTATGACCAATGCTCAGTCGTGCTAGTACAGTTTCTTCTTTTCTATTTCCTCTTAGACTGGCCTGCCACTGTTCAATTTCTCTTTATTTATTTCAAAAAGTTTATTTGTTTCTTTTTCCCATATACGTTTCTACTTTTCTTTAGAGGTCTGTTGTATAATCGATTTATAGTCAACTGATGGTGTCCTGAAATTGGGCGATATTGGATTTGAAGCACTTTTAGCAGCTAAATCTGTCTGTTCATTCCCTGGGACTCCAGAGTGTCCAGGAATCAAACAAAAAATTGTGCGGTGGCCACGCGTATGAATTTCCATTAACTGAGACCAGATTTTCTGTATCAGAGGATAATTGCTGGAGCGTTTACATTGAATACAATTCACAGCACTTAACGAATCGGTATAAATATGATGGGTTTGTATATGAGACTTCTTTTATGTTCTCGAGGGCTAATAGGATACCATATAACTCTGCGGTATAAGTACTACATTCTAAGGGAAGCTGATTGGCGATGATAGCATCCAGCAAGACTACGGCTACCAACTTTATTGGCAGTCTTGGATCCATCTGTATATAGGTGTACATCTTTAACTTCTAAACTGAGTGGAGTGGGACAGATGTAATTGCCGAATGTTAATATCTGGAAGATTATTCTTCCCCCATTTCTGAAAATATCTGTCAACGTGTACTGCAGATATTTGCCATGGCTGGATTTCCATGCTAGTAGCCTACAGTATGTTATTCATGTTGAGTCCCCAGTTAGTGTTTAGAGCTTGAAGCCTAATGCCAGATGGTTTGTTGAGACGTGATTTAATTCGATAGAGGTTTTCCCATTTTGGTCTGAAGTGATATTGCCATATCGGGGGGGGGGGCGTCAATGAGAATGTGTTTAACAGTCAGATTTATGTAACAATGTGCACACTGTGGTGGATCGTCTCCTGTGAGTAAATAAAGGTGGGTCAGATTAGTATGACCTATTCTTGCCCTTGAAAGAACTACTTCTTCTCCTCTTGATGTACGGACACTGGAGCGCCAATCTTTCGGGTCTTGTTTAAAGTGAAAAAGTTTATCATTATTCTGTTGGAAGAACAGAATAATAGTTTATTATTGACTTGAGTTTGCCAAAGTTCAGCCCATTGGTGGAAAGAATTTCCAATTTTTTGGCTGCCACAAGTTATCCGAAAACAATTTCCAGATAACCTGTGGCAGCCAAAATTTGCTCCCTGGTATCAAGAGCACATTGTACACTACAACACACTCCTCATACCATTACAACGTTACCCAGGTGTGAACACTATTCAAGCTTGGTTCGATGGCTCCATTGAACCTTGCTGTTATTGCCATGTTCTAGTCCTTCCATGACGGGTGGGACAGGGATACTCCACCCATGAGAAGGTGCATTCTGATTGGATTGGATTTCAGATTTTTACTGGCGCATTAGCAGCACTGGCTATTATGCGACAAGACAAAGGTAAAAATAGATTCCGGCAACTCTAAGAGGTAACTTGGTCAAAAGACTAGGTATAAGTTTAAAAGGCGGTATATATTTTAAAAATATAAAGCTTATTTTATATACATGTATGTAAATTAGTAAGTTGTAAAAAAGTAATAAGTTCTGACATCTTGTCATTGTCGGATAAAACATGTCTGGTCCTGTTTCAACTGGTAGCGTTTATTATTATTGGTTTTGATTGTGGCATAGCTGTTTCCAATGCGCGAGACATGCTGTTTGTATGATGTGATTGTAGTCAAATGCCGAAACATGGACGGAGGTTAAATCAAAAGTTGATGGATTTTTAGCAGTTTTGTCAGCGAGTTCGTTCCCTGAATGTACTGGGATCCAGCAAAAGGTCACTCTAACTGAAGGGAAATTATTTAGTATTTTTTTCGACAAACGTAAACAAATTTCCAGAATGGTTTAAAATCTCTGTATTTTAGATAACGTATTGGCTAGAAATGTAACATAACTATTTCTGGAATCATTTAACATTAGAATCACCGGCAATGGTTGCCTATAGTATAGAGAATTTCAAGTAGACGGATCACCGTCATTCACGCTGCAATGCCATCCCTTCACATCAACAAACTAGTAGTCTAGTAGGTAATTGAGAGAGAAAAGAGGGATAAGCTAACAAACGAACTTCAACAGCCTATAGAATTTCTTTCCGCTATATCTAAAACTCTCACTACCGGTCATTCTGATCGAGGTATATAAACAGTTCACAAACCTGGAAAACCATTTTTATGAAAGTTCAAAACTCACATTTCACAATCAATACAATTATAATAAAAATAAAAAAAAAAAAAAAACAGAAACAAGATGACAGAATTCCAATTGAAACAAAATATTTAAATTTTTTTGTTTATTTTTTATAATCTAATTTCACTGAAAGACATTGACGCATATAATATTAAGAGTGAGTAACAAAACTGTCACACTAACGTAAAAAAAATACGGCGCATCAAACACCTTATTTGTTTTTTTTTTTTTTTTTTAATATGTCTTTGTTAAAATTTTTCTTTGCGTAGTACCTCAGTTTAACTTCCTATAAAAAGGGATTTTATCTGTGCAGTTCGATGATCTTGGTAATAAATTGTGTATGCATTTCAAAAGCAACGCACAAAACTAAAGACAAAGCCGAATCGATACCAGATGGGACAAATTTCTAGCTGAGCTAAATGAGATGCAATGGATAAAAACAGAATCTCGCAGCAGAAAAAAAAAAAAATTTCATTTCTCAAGCAACACAACATTTCGCAATTATTTTTAAGCTGTACGTGTAAATAATATAAGCAAAGTACTATAATTTTACTATTTTTTTTTTTTTTTTCTTGTTTCCCTTTCATATGTAGACAGAATGCATTTAGAACAGATTATTAAAAAAATTTACTATCTAAAATACCCTCGGTCTCGGTTGCTTCGGATAATCGGAATTTTCTACCGTATAGGAATCGTAGGGGTGTCTAGCGCCAGTATGAACTTTGGAGCAAACAACTACATCAGGCTGGTTCACCTTTCTACGTAAGGTCCCGGTCTCCATTCCCGGGCACCCACTCTTCTCGATGTCTGGAATCTGGGCAGCTGATCAAACCTCTCGATGCTCCTGATGAATCTACAGCTATTATGCTTAACTATAAACTATATTTTTTGCAGATATAGCACACTTTTCAAAAAGGAGTTTTAGTGTTATATTTTCAGCAAATTCCTTTCATCATTTGTAAGAACGTTATGCTTGATATGAAACAAAGTTATCTTATGAAAAGGAAATTTCTCATTCCGTATTTCTTTTCGTTCATTTTCATTCTGTTTATTTCTTTTAAAATCAACAACGTTTACGTTATCTAGACTTAAGGGTCTCTTTAAACAAATATGATTTATAAAACTAATGGAATATCCTTGTTTTGTTCAGCAATATAGTCCCCAGTTCGATGCTTTTTCTCAAGATTCCTCGCCCTAAGGTGAATTTCTGTTAGCTATCAAAAAACAACCTAAGTTTGCATGACCGTCCCAACAAAGTAAAAGTATACATGCCTTTCATATGGCTCCACAATGTTAAGAAGGATGCTACTCGTGATATTGTGTGCACACAGAATAGTGATTTGCACTGCAGCATTTTCTGAGAGTCAATACTTTGTCCTAATATATTTCGAGGAGAGGAACATCCGGAGTTGTTTTTAAACTCTAATGTTTTGTTGCCCTGGGATTAGACAAATTTAATGCATACAAAGTTTTTGAATGCATTAGATCTTTCACTTTTCATAAGAAAGCGCTGCAGCTAAAGACATTTATATTTCAAAAGATAAGCTACTCAAATTATACTTTGCGACATATTTATCAATGAATTAAACATTGATCATACATTACTTTAGAGACGAAGTGTATGTTTCTGAATTTCATTATTCAGAACCCGGCATTTCTTTAAAAGCAAATGGAAGGCAGTGAAAAGCCTAATGGAAGGGTTTCATATCGGTAATAGTATACATCTGTTTCTTTTAAGTGACCAAATTCACTGTAACCAAATGTGCTTTATTGTATACTACTGCAATTAAACATGGCTTTACTAGATTTATTATAATCAGAACAGCTGAAACAGCAGAAAAGTCATATCTTAATGTTCACAATGAGATTAAGTCAGGAATATATTCTTTTATTTAAGTGTTTACAGTATGATTCAAATTGTGTTCCAAAAACCTTTGTTAGCCATTCTTGAATACTGTATTACGTTTTTACAATCGAAGCTCTATACAACGACCCCCAGGGAATGAGAAAATGGTCGTTATATCGGAATGGCGTTATAGCAATTGTTCATAAAATACTATTAGGTTAATTGGCCCGAACAAACCACAAAGGACGTTATAAGTGTGGGACATTAAAAAGAAGGGCGCCGTAAAGAGCGTCGACTGTATAAGTGTGTATATTCATGAGCCTATTCGCATGCCATGTGGGTTGAAAAGACTGGAATAACTCGCAGGGGACCCTACTACTGATGCCTGAGATCGCTATTTATAATCTCGATTGAAGAGAACTTTTGAAATTTCTCTAGTCATTGATACGAATCAAATCTGGAATTCTCCAAAAGAGTGACAAAGGGCGAAACCGTATACTTCAGAAATTCTTCTTTTCGAATATTTAGGATTTTACCTTCATGGTAGCAGAATTTGGTGAATGGAGGGTGACTTAATAATGAAGAATGGGAATAGGGACTATTCTTGATTGAGGGTCCTTATGAACCATTTGTATAAGTATAAGAAAATAAACAATAAATACAGTCCTTTTCTTTTTTTTCCCCCAACAAGATACTTGTAGACATCCGTTTGTGATGAAAATCATGAATTTTCCGAAAGAAAAAGCAATGCAATTGTCGTACGAGAAACTGGGCCAAGGTGAGAAAGAAGCCTATTAAATCCCTTCTCGTCTGGACGGAAGGAACTTTTAATAAGCCTCGAAGCTAGAACTTTTCCTTCCGAATGGTGTAGAAATTCGGTGACCGCTACCAATGCGCTAGATGTGTCGGATCCAAGGAATTGTATTATACCAAGACTTGGTCGTTTTCAAGGTCAGTAACAGATACCTTTTTCAAAGTTCTTTGATCTTATTCCTTATAGTGAACATCCTTCGAAAAAAATCGTGAATAAAGTTTTGTTTGATTTTGCATATAACTGTATAAATAACGATTCTGGCATAAATAACGGTAGCGTTATATAATCATCTTAATATTCTTCTTTAACTGCCTTTGCTAATGCACCTCACAGATAAATGGTAATTGTTATTGTTTTTGGTTTTATTGGCGCATCAGCTACTAAGGCTATAATGCGCCAAGACCAGGTCATTTATAAAAAATTTTTAAACTTTCAGTGACCTAATTAGTTAGGTCACTATGTCAAAATGTATAACAAATATATAAAAGAAAAATGTAAAGATTTTATATATGAGTAAAAATATTTATTGATTTTAAAAAGCTAAAAACAGCAGACACGTTGTCATTGTCAGATAAAATCTGACTGAGTGTATATGGCTCAGTCAGATGGTTGTTGTTGTTGTTGTTGTTGTTGTATTGGGGTTTTTTGGCACAAGGGCCTCGTGGGCCATATTGTGCCTATTCAGGATTTGTTTGTCACTTTGATCACAGTCTATCATACAGATTTATGTGCTTCAAATAATTAAACAGTTCCTCGAAATTTGCTTCATTGCCAAGAATATCAAATAACGTTAATGGTTCCTTTAAGTTGGACAGGGAGCTAAAGCTTGATTTTCTGACTGTTGAAAGTTGGGGACATTCTATGAGGATGTGTTTTATTGTGAGCTGCGACTGACAGAAGAAACACTGAGGAGGATTCTCTCCCATAAGCAAAAACAGGTGAGTTGGGTGCGAATGGCCGATGCGGAGCCTTGCTAGAATCACTTCTTGTCGCCTGCTTCTCCTGCAACTAGATGTCCACAGTTGTGGCTCTTTTTTTTATCTGCAGTAATTTATTATTGGTTTGAGTTTTCCAAAGGAGAGACCATTGTTTCCTGCATGTTGTTTTAATGACAAATTTGTGATCGGTGTAGGGAACTTTTATTTGTCTGGAAGATCCAGCGTCGGGATGCTTTGCAGCAGCATCCGCATGTTCATTGCCTGAGATGCCAACATGACCAGGGATCCAGCAGAAGGTAACCTTCTGATTGACTGTTTGATAGTGAAATAACTTAGATCGGATCTCTTTAAGAATGGGGTGAGAGGGACAAAAAGTAGATTGAATGGCAGTGATAGCGCTTAAGGAGTCTGAATATATCAAGGATTCCTTGATATGGTACTTGTTTATATTATCTAGAGCCAGTTTTATTGCGAATAATTCTGCAGTATAAATACTGCATTCAGTGGGAAGAGAAACAGCTACTGAGAAGTTGGAGGAGACTGCTGCAGCACCTACGGCTGTATCCGTTTTGGAGCCATCAGTATAGATATGTACTTTTGCTGAGTTTTCCAAGGAATGCGATTTATGGAGCTGTTGAAAATTTGTATTAGCCAGGGATGTCTTCCCCCATCTTAAAAAGAAATTGTCACAGAGAGGTACGAATTCAGTCCAGGGAGGTTCGGGAGTACCAAGGTCTTGGAAGACATTATGAAAATTAATGTTCCAACTGATCATGAGCTCTTGCAGTCGAAGCCCTGCTGGGCGATTCTCATTAGGTTTATTTTGATATAGCATGGTGTATTTAGGGTCGAACAAGTGCTGCCAGCTAGGATGTGATGGAATACTCTTAATCTTTAGTGCATAGTTACATAATAAGGATTTTCTCCTTAGGTGCAGTGGAGGTTCATTTGCCTCAATATACAGGCTGTGGATCGGAGATGTTCTAAAGGCTCCCACAGCTATCCTAAGGGCACTATGCTGTATGGTGTTCAGTCGTAATAGGGAACTGTTCCTAGCGGAGTCATAGACAGGTGATCCATAATCTAAGCGTGATCTTATTAAAGCTCTATAGAGATGGAGAAGAGAGCTTCTGTCAGCACCCCAGGACATGGCGGAAACGGCTCTTAGGATGTTCAGTTTTTTAAGATACGTGGTTCGAAGGTAAGATATATGGGAAGCAAAATTAAGTTTATTATCTAAATGTAGCCCCAACAGACGAAAATTGTTAGTGACAGGTATCAGGCTGTTTTTTAAAAATATTTCTGGATCCGGGTGGAGTTTTCGTTTTTTACAAAAGTGAATTGCAGTGGATTTTTTTTCGGCTAAAGAATAACCATTCCGCAGTGCCCATGATTCTATTTTAGCTATGGAAATTTGAAGTTGTCTTTCAATGATGTTCATAGTTTGGGATTGACAGGAGATAATGAGGTCATCGGCAAACATATAGGATTCTACTGTATTTGGTACTTCCCGTGTCATGTTTGTAATTCTTACTGCAAATAATGTTGGACTTAGAATAGAACCCTGCGGTACACCCTCCTCTTGTTCAAATGATTTGGATAAATTGTTCATATACCTTACCTGAAACGTTCTGTTGCATAGAAAATTTTGTATGGATTGAGGTAACTGACCTCTCAAGCCGAAAGAATGGAGATCTTTTAGTACACCATATCGCCAGGTGGTATCGAAGGCTTTCTCAATATCGAGATTGATCATGACTAGATGTTCTCTCCTTATAAAGGCATTTCGGATGTTTGCCTCAGCTTTTATCATCACATCTAGCGTGGACCGGTTCTTTCGAAATCCATACTGGCTGCTGTTTAGTAAGTTGTTTGCTTCCAGGAACCACGTTAGCCGCCTGTGAACCATTTTTTCAAGGACTTTTCCTAGACAACTAGTCAGTGATATTGGCCTGTAGTTATGCGGAAAGGTACGATCCTTTCCTGGCTTCGGGAAGGCTAGAACAATTGAGTGACGCCAGGAGAGTGGGTAGGTATTTTCTAAGAAAATACGGTTGTAATATTTTAACAATGTTGTTTTTGCTCTGTTGTCAAGTTGCTTTAACATTATATAATAGACCCCATCTGGACCAGCAGCACTATTTGGTGTTTTATTGAGTGCCCCTACTAATTCTGCGAATGTGAATGGATGGTTGTATGGATGTGAAACTGCCGTAGAAAAATTAATCTTACGCTTTTCTGCAGATTCTTTAATTCTTTGAAAGGTTGGGTTAAAGGTGGATATTGCTGATATGCTGGCAAATGATTCAGCTAAGGCATTTGCTATATCTGCTGGTGATGACAACTCCTTCCCTTCCCAATATAGTATTGTAGCTGGGGACTGGACATATTTGCCATTGAGCGTTTGAATTTTCCTCCAAATGATTCTACTATCTGTGTCCTTATTTATACTTGAGGAGAAGCTGATCCAGGCTTCTTTCTTTGCATTTCTTCTTATTTTGCGGAACTTGGCTCTTAGTCTTTTGAAGTTAATTAGGTTACTAGTTGTGGGGAATTTACGAAATAAATTCCAAGATCTGTTTTTTTCCCGTTTCGCATGCGTACAATCTTGGTTCCACCAGTAGTTACTGTGTTTCCGTTTCCCTGGTAAAGATTTTGGTATTGCAATGGTGGCAGCTAGTAATATTTGAGTAGTAATGTGTTCCGTGACATTTTCTATGGTCTGAGATTGTATAATTTTATCATCTAATTGAACATGAGAGGCATATTCACTCCAGTGTGCCCTACGGAATATCCAAATGGAGCGACGTGGGGAAGGGGAGTTTGCTCGTGTTTGGAGTTTGCAGAGGATTGGCAGGTGATCACTGTTCATTGGATTGTTAAGAACAGACCACTCCATAATAGTATATAAGGAGGGAGAACAGATCGAGAGGTCTATTGAACTCATGGATCCAGTCGAAAAATGAATGTAGGTTGGCTCGCCAGTATTTAAAATGGTGAGTTGATAAGCATCAAGAAAGGATTCTATTAGCTTACCTCTCTTGTCAATTGTTGGAGATCCCCACAGCGAATGATGTGCATTGAAATCTCCGAGCAAGCAGAACGGAGATGGTAGCTGGTCTATTAGATTTTCTAGGTCGTCTGAAGTGAATAAGAAATTAGGAGGGATATATATTGACGCTATTGTAAGAGTGATGCCAATTTCAATACGCACTGCCACTGCTTCAAAAGGGGTCTGAAGAGCAATATGTTTCGATGGAACGTTGTTTCTAACAAGAATTGCCACTCCTCCACAGGCTGGCGAGTCTATTCTCCTATCTCGTCTGAAGATGGTGTAATTTTTAATGGTGGGACACACTCGTGCATTTAAGTAGGTTTCCTGTAGGGCTATGCCTGCTAGATCATACCGGTCGATGAGATCATATAAATCGTCTTTTGTATTGCGAAAGCCTCTACAATTCCATTGGAGGAATCTTTCCATTAAGTGGTTTTATTGTTTATTTTTGTTTCTGACTGCTTTTTAGTTGAAACTTGCTTAGATCGATCCAATTTCCCTTTCTCTTTTTTTGGAAAGTAGGGACGTGTGACATCCATCTCATCAGTCGCATGCAGTTCTAATATACCATCATCTGATTCATTGCGTTGGTCAACATCCATGCCCGTAGCTACTGGTGGGTTCAGAACTTTAGTTTCTGCCACTTTTGGTTTGGCTGTTTGAGGCACGTCAGTTGGAATGGTAATTGGGGTGTTACTGGCTTGTTCAGCTTTTTGCTGTGAAGGACACTGTTTGGAAGCAGAGAGCAAGGAACGTGCCCAATCGGCGATGGATATATTTGGAGGAACTGTAACATCTGTTTGAATACCTACTGACTGACATTGTTTAGCAGCAGTGGCATATGTACGCTTTGATTCTGTTATGAGTATTTGTCTTCTTGCCTCTGAGTATGTGACTTTATTCTCAACTTTATATTTTTGGATTTTTTTCCCTTGTTTCCATAGTTCGCATATTTTGGAAAAAGCTGGGTGATTACCTTTACAGTTTGGGCAATGAGGAGTAGCAGTGCATTCGGATTGATTATGTTCATTTGATCCACAATTTGGACATATTGCCTCACCTCTACATGCAGTTTGGGAGTGTCCATATTTTTGGCACTTATAGCACCTGATTGGATTCGGGATGTAAGGGCGCACACGGCAATGAAGATAGCCAGCTTTGACAGATGTTGGTAGGATAGGAGAACTAAAAGTGAGTATTATACTCCTTGTAGGAACAAGAATACCATCTTTCCGAGTCAGGATTCTCCTTGCTTGGATTACTTTTTGTTCTTGAAGCTCTTGGACTATTTCCTCTTCTGATACATTTACTAAGTCCCATTCTGCAATTACACCCTTCGAGGAGTTTAGGGTGGCATGGGGAGTGACTTTTATTGGTTGTCCACCAAAGGTAGTCTGCTTTAATAACTTTGCAGAGTGTTGCGCTTTACTGGTCTCTATAAGAATATCCCCGGACTGAAGTCGCCTCACCATTTTCGGTGAACCTGCAACAGACTCAATACATTTTTGGATAAGGAATGGCGATAACTTACTCAGAGGCTGCTCTGAGAGAGAGTGTAGAATGAGGAATGATGGTATCTCCTCTTGAGGGGTTGTTCTCAGCCTCTTGGGTTGAGAGAAGTCATTATCATTGTCATTTATATTGTCTCGTCTTGAGCTCAATGGCTCTATAGGTGGATATATATTTTTATCCATCTTTGCTCCTTTCAGCCCTGGGAGAGTGAATTTCTCCTCCCAGGTTACCGGCCCCGCCACGGGGAGGCAGGAGCAGTGCCGCTAGAGTGACCAAGCGGTATAAAAGTTAGTACGTTAATTTAAAGAAAAAAAGAAAGGTGTTTTTCCTTTCTTAAACTAGCTTACGATTTGTAAGACTAAGTTGCCTAATAATAGGAAAGTAAGAAAACTTTTATAACTGAAACAGAACTATATCTTTGAGAAAACGCTCTAATAATCACTCAGGAAATTGCTTGATCACTATAACGCTTGGCACCCGGGGCCCAGTCAGATGGTTAAAAGCGGTAAGACGGATATTGCTAAAATCTGAACATTCGATTAAAATGTGTCTAATTGATAAAACTGTGCCACAAGACTCACACATAGGAGGGTCATCAGCCCTCAGCAAAAAAGAATGTGTCAAATGACTATGTCCTATGCGGGTCCGGGCAAGAACAACTTCCTCCTTACGATTCCTGCGCAGACTAGACTGCCACGGTTCAATTACAGGCTTTATTTGATATAATTTATTCGCAGTCTGTCTATTCCACGAATCCTGCCATTGGGAATGTATTTTCTCGTGTATTATTTGCCTGTAGTCTGTATAGGGGACTAACAGGCAGCGGTTATTATTGGGAACTGCTGATTTGGCTGCGGCGTCAGCCAAATCATTTCCCCTAATCCCAATGTGGCTGGGAATCCAGCAGAAGCGGATGTCATATTCGCGTTCATGGAGAACGTGAATCTTCTGCTGAATGCTAGACAGAACTGGATGAGGATTATATCTCACAGATAGTAGAGCCTGTAACATGCTAAGAGAGTCAGAATATAAAAGAACCGTTGGTATTGGTATTTACTAATATGATCCAAGGCTAACTCTACAGCGTGCAGCTCTGCAGTAAATAAGCTGCATTCAGAGGGAATCTGCTCTGATATAGTGTTGTCTGTAAAGACAGCAGCAGATCCCACATATGATTCCGACTTCAAACCGTCTGTGTAGACTGGCGCGAAGTCAGAATATTCAGTTCGGTGTGCTGAATGAAGCTGCAGGTAGACACATGATGGAGTGTCCGACTTTCCCCAGTTTCTAAGCGACAAGTCGCATGCCGGGACACGAGCATGCCAGGGTGGAAAGGGTTGCTTTGATGTTTGGGCAACCGTGTCTACCTTGATATTAAGTTCTTTGAGTAATTCTTGGAAACGAATACCAAAAGGTCGGTTGGCAGTCTTTCGAGTATTGTATAAATTTTCCCATAGTGGCTCAAAAACGAATGGCCACGTAGGATGGTCTGGCAGGGATTTCAGTTTTAAGGCGTACTTTAGAGACAACTGCTTACGTCGAAGTGATAACGGTGGTTCATTTGCTTCGACGTGTAAGCTCTGGACAGGAGATGTTCGAAATGCTCCAGTAGCGATGCGTATAGCCTGATGATGGACGGGGTCCAGCCACCGCAGGACACTGTCTCGGGCTGAGGAATATACCTGGGACCCATAATCTAGTTTGGATCGCACTAGTGCACGGTAAAGCCGAAGAATGGTACATCGGTCTGCTCCGCAAGATGTAGAGGAGAGCGAGCGGAGAATATTAAGTCCACGTGTGCACTTGGTGCGGAGTTGACGAATGTGATCCAAAAAAGTTAGTTTTTTTATCGAATATGAGTCCCAAGAATTGTGTGTTTGCTGCTATTGGAATAGCATTTTGTCCGAGCCTTAATTCGGGTTCAGGATGAAGATTACGCTTGCGACAAAAGTGTACGCAAACAGTCTTCTCCGCCGAGAACCTGAAGCCATTTGTAAGTGCCCAGGAATTCAGACTATCAATGCCTTTCTGCAGTTTTCTTTCAATAACCCTCATGTTGCACGACTGGCAAAAAATGCTAAAGTCATCAACATAGAGGGCACTGTTTACAGTTGGAGGAAGTTGTTCTGTGATGGAATTTATTTTTATGGCAAAAAGCGTGACACTTAATACTGATCCTTGTGGTACTCCCTCCTCTTGGCTAAAGGAGCGAGAGAGTGAGGATCCCACACGAACTTGGAAAGATCGATTGGCTAAAAAGTTTTGAATAAAAAAGGGCAAATGCCCTCTTAGGCCTAGGCTGTGTAAGTCTTTTGAAATGCCAAATCTCCAAGTTGTGTCATACGCTTTCTCCATGTCAAAGAACACCGACACCAAGTGTTCCCGTTTTAGGAAAGCATCCCGGATGGATGCTTCCATTCTAATAAGGTGGTCCAAAGTGGACCGGTTCTGAAGCCGCACTGGATGCTGGAGAGAAGGTCATTTGATTCTAAATACCATATTAAACGAGAATTGACCATTCTCTCCAGGATTTTGCACAGACAGCTAGTCAGAGCAATAGGACGAAAGTTGTTGGTGACTTTTGGATCCTTTCCTGGCTTAGGGAAGGCAAGAAGGATTGCCTTTCGCCAGGAGTCCGGAAACTGCCCTTCAGTAAAGATTCTGTTATACAGAAGGAGCAGACAATCCATAGATTTTGGTGAAAGATGTTTAATCATTTCATAATGGATGCCATCTGGTCCAACAGCACTGGCTTTGGAAAGAGTGAGGCCTCTTTTGAGTTCCTCTATATTGAATGCCCCGTTGTAGGGATAGAGGCCCTTGGTCTTAAAATTAACTGCTTGTTTTTGTAGTTTATGTTTCAGGACCAGGAACTCTGGGGAATACGAGGATGTTGCAGAGATGTTAGAGAATGTTTCCCCAAGAGCATTGGCTATTGCAGTTGGATCTGCAATAGCGCATCCATTATAATCTAGGTGGGATGTATATTTTCCCTTCATTTTCCGGATTTTATCCCAGACTACCTTTGAGTTGGTAGACTGGTTAATAGATGATGTAAAACGGATCCACGATTCCTTTTGACTCTGACGATGGATGTAGCGTGCTTTGGCTCGTGCACGTTTAAAGGCTATAAGGCTGTTCGTGGTAGGATATCGGCGGAATATCCCCCACGCTTTGTTTTGAGCCTTTTTTGCTGCTGTGCATTGTGAATTCCACCAAGGTTTGGGAAATGGTGGAAACCGGGCTGATGGTTTTGGGACAGCATTAGCAGCTGCTTGGACGATGATTTCTGTGATGTACTTTACTGCGTCATTGATAGGCTCCTGACTGACTGTGCTAAGATCAAAATTTGCCTGATGTTGGAAGGCAGTCCAGTCAGCCTGATCAATCTTCCACCGTGGTAACCCAAAAGGAAGACATGGTCTCCCACTGTGTAACAAGGTTATCACGGGGAAGTGATCGCTTCCGTATGGATTCTCCTCCACTTCCCAAGTGAGTGAAGGGAGTAGAGAAGGGGAGCAGATAGAGAGATCAATGGCAGAAAAAGTACGGGTAGGCATGTGGAAGAAGGTGTTTGTTCCAGTATTTAGAAGGGAAAGGTCATTGTCTTTGAGCATACGCTCTATGACTCGTCCCCTTCCGCTGATGTTAGCACTAACCCACAGGGTGTTATGTCCATTCATATCCCCAAGAAGTAAGAAAGGGGGAGGCAACTGCGTTAGAAGATCATCAAGGTCTGCCTGGGAGATGTCAGTCCCAGGTGGCAAATAGATACAGCAGACGGTTAATAAAAATCCCACCGTAAGGCGAATTGCAACCGCTTCTATGCTAGTTGTAATTAGCAAAGGCTGCACAGGGGTCTGGTTACCCACAAGGATAGCCACTCCCCCATGTACAGAGCCATCCGCAATTCTATCCTTACGAAAAACTGTGATGTTGTACATGGTGGGATCATCATTTGCCTTTAGATATGTTTCCTGCAAGCAAAAGCAAACTGGCTCGTGCTTTTGCAGGAGGGCCTTGATGTCATCAATATTTCGCCGGAATCCACGACAATTCCATTGTAGGAATTTAGCCATTATTTTGGCTTGGTGGGTCCATCAGGCGGCTTCCGATATGCTGAGGGCTTACTTTTATCAGTCTTGGATTTGTCCTTTTTGGGGAAGAATGGACGCTGTCCCGTGTCCATTTCCTCCTCCGCAAAGAGTTCTGAACGAACTCGGCTGAACATGCTGTTGTTTCGTGGTCCTTTGCACCGCATCGAGCGCATGCAAGGACTCCGCGGCAGGCCATTTGAGAATGTCCGTACTTCTGGCATTTAAAACACCGTAAAGGATTTGGAACGTACGGACGCACTGAACAGTTGATGGATCCAGCTTTAATCTCGTCAGGAGGTTTAGGAGAGAGAATCGTCAGGATAACGCTCCTGGATTTAACAATTTTTCCATCCCTTCGCGCAGTGATTCTCTTGACGGCAATGACTCCCTGTGGTTTTAATTCGGAGCAGATTTCCTCCTCGGTTACGTCGAGAAGGTCCCACTCCGAAATGACACCTCTCGATGAATTGAGTGTTCTGTGTGGTGTCACTGTTATAGGGATACCTCCGATTGATGTTACTCGGAGTAGATGTTCCGATTGCCTGTCATTTTTAGTTTCAATTAAGAGGTCTCCAGAACGGAGCCTCTTAACTGATTTGGGAGAACCTACTAACCCGTCTAGCCCTTTTTGGATAAAAAAGGGCGACATTTTACCAATCGGTTTTTCACCGGTTGAGTGCATAATCAGGAACCTTGTTACAGGCCCTGATGGTACTTCTGTTCGCTGCCTCTTATTAGCAATAATGCTATCTGGATCTTTGTCAATGGTTTCAGACAGGGACCGGGTTGGGGCCCCTGAAGAAGTTAGTTTATCAGGATTCATGAGTTTTTTAAGTGGTTCAGTGCCCGGGCTCCCCATCCACCACGGAGCCCAAAGGGACGCCCACTACCCGGCATGCAAGAAATGCGCTCGGGAGTGGGACGCCAGGGCTACCCAGACACTATACCCGCACCGCCGCCAGCCTGAATCCTGTCCCTCGGACCATGAGGGTACGGGCGTGGCATTGACACGGTTGACCCTCGCAGGCGAGCCTACTAGCCGATTGATCCTAGCCGGGCCTTCCAGGACCACCCGTCTTGTCGAAGCAGGGGCCAAAGTGGTGTATTGAAGCTGGGCCCCTCAACCACCAGGATCCCCCTTTCCGAATTTCCACGGGTCGCAGCGCACGGCAAACACGCCGGATTCCATTGATGTAAGCCCGGAACCTAGGCTGTGGGCGTTGGATCCCAGTGATGCTAGTCTGGAAGTCCAGCAGCGTCACTGGGAGGTCCCCTCACCACGTACAGGTGCCCACGTCGAGGGGACAGTGAGTGGACATGAACAGTTACTGTATTGTGGGGCATCTTCCTTTCTTAATAAATAACTGTGAGTGAGGTAAGTGTGACCAATGCGCAGTCGTGCTAGTACAGTTTCTTCTTTTCTATTTCCTCTCAGACTGGAGTGCCACTGTTTGGGTTCTTTCTTTATTTCAAAAAGTTTATTTGTTTCTTTTTCCCATATATGTTTCCACTGTTCTTTAGAGGTCTGCTGTATAATGGATTTACAGTCAACATAAGGTGTCCTGAAAGTGGAAGAAATAGGATTTGAAGCATTTCTGGCAGCTAAATCTGCCTGTTCATTTCCTGGGATTCCAGAGTGTCCAGGAATCCAACAAAAATTATGCGGTGACCACGTGCATGAATTGCCATTAGCTGAGTCCAGAGGATTCTTCAACATGTATTTCTAGAATTGGATCGTCCTGGTTGTAAGAATAATCAGCATTCATGGATGGTTCTTGGATATTCTTTCTTGAATTGAAACTTTGACTATGTGATGTACTAGCAATCACTGGAGGAGTAGGAGATGTCGCTGGTACTATAAGACTGTAACTTGAATGTCAAAAGTATTAGCGATACTGGACTGTTGCTGAGAGAGGACAGCTCGAGCCCAGTCAGAGACTGATATGTTTGAGGGAACGGTAACATCAGTTTGGGTGGACACTGTTTGTTGTTTTTGTGCAACATTTGCATAGGTACATTTGGGTATAGTAGGAGCAATTATTTTCCTTGCTTCTTGAAAGCTTATCTTATTCTCAACCTTATATTTAACAATTTGTTTCTCAGTTTTCCATCTCTCAAAAGTTTTAGAATATGCAGGTTACCTTTACAGTTGAGACATGTCTTTTCTATCGCCAAACATTCAGACTGAGTATGATCGGAAGATCCACAGTTAGGACAAATTGGGTTTCCTCTACATGTTGTCTGAGAGTGACCATACTTTTGGTACTTGTAGCATTGTTGTTGTTTGGGGTTTAATGGCGCAAGAGCAACTTCGGCTATATTGTGCCTGTTCAAGTTTTGTTATTTCCTGTTATATTGTTACTGATTTGATATATTAGATATGATTAGTTAAGTTTATTAAACCGAGGTATGAAAAGAGATCACTGACGTTTTATTTTTCTCCCATAATGCGTTCAAGGCGTAATGACTCATTTGAATGCAATTTGAAAGCTGATTGGCGGGCAATTTGGTATCATGGACATTCTATGATTATGTGCTTCACTGTTAGTGTGGTCAGACACTGAGGGTATTGTGGAGGAACTTGTAGCATCTCGAGGTTGGTTGGATTGGATATTTTACTGGCGCATCAGCTTCTATGGCTATAATGCGCCAAACTTATGATTTATGGCTTATTCAATGATGTCTTTTGTTATGAATTTTATATCAAATTATAGTAGTTAATCCGTTTGAGAAACTGGAAGACTTCGGATATATTAGATTTATCTGACAATATTGTTCTTAATGAAAATGTGTCCATTCCTTTTAAGGATTTAAAAGTAATCTGACGCTGTCGTGTGAAGTTAGGGCAGTCAAGTAGGATATGGTGGATCGTTTGCACTGTGTGACAGTCGGAGCACTGCGGCGGAGATTCGGCTCGGAGTAGATAGGAGTGGGTAACATTGGTGTGTCCTATTCTTAATCTGCTCAGTATAACTTCTTCTTGTCTGTTGGTTCTTGTACTGGTTTTCCATTGTTGTAACAGCGGTTTTATCTGTAATAATTTGTTACCAGCCTGTTCCTGCCATTTTTGTTGCCACTGCTTTTCGCCACTATTTCGAATTGTAGTTTTATAGTCCAGGTATGGTATTTTTATGCTATTGTTGATTGGGCCTTCTGCTTGTTTTGCTGCTTGGTCTGCCTGTTCATTGCCATCTATTCCTACATGTCCGGGAGCCCAGCAGAATCTTATGTTCTGCTTTCGCTTTGCTAGTTTTGAAAGCGTGTTATGTATTTTACATACGGTCGGATGGGTATTGGTGGTGCTATCCTTTAAGGCTTACAGAGCATTGAACGAATCGGTAAATATTATACTGTTGGCGATGTTGGTTAGCCATATATGGTTTATGGCTAGTTGTATAGCCTCCAGTTCTGCCGTATAAATGCTGCACTCAGTTGGAAGTAGTTTGGAAATGATGGTGTTGGGGAATTTGGCTGCTATTCCTACTTTGGTTTCTGTTTTGGAGCCATCTGTGTATATCAAGGTAGAATTACAATGTTGGTCTCTGTAGGCTGCGTGTAATTGTTGGAAATTTTGTGTAGGTAGGGAATCTTTGTTCCATTTATGCATATGGAGATCGCATATCGTTTGAATGGTATCCCAAGGTGGATATGGAATTTTAGGAGAAACTGCTATCTGACTGAGATCTAAATTACGTTGCTGGATTAGGTCTCTTAAATATATGCCTGCTGGTTTGTTAGCATTTGGATGTGCTCTATATAAGTTTTCCAAACTTGGTTCGTGTAGGATTGTCCATGTCGGGTGGTCAGGTATTGATTTTATCTTTGCAGCGTAGTATAACAACAAGTTTTGTCTCCGGAGTTGTAGTGGTGGTTCATGAGCCTCTGCATATAGGCTGTGGACTGGTGAGGTGCGATATGCTCCTAAAGCTGTTCGTAAAGCGCTGTGGTGCACTGGATCAAGCCACCTCAGGGCACTTGGTTTGGCTGAGTTATACACTGGGGCTCCATAGTCTAGTCGAGATCTTATGAGGGCTCTGTATAATCGCAACAGAGTAACTCTATCTGCACCCCAGGTCGTTGCGGACAAGACTCTCAAAAGATTTAGTTTCTTGAGGCAGTTTGTTCTTAGTTGTTTTATATGTTCTAAAAAAGTTAGTTTTTTATCAAGAATAAGTCCAAGAAATTTTATGGTTGGCTTGATTGGGATTAACTGTCCATTAAGTTTTAATTCCGGATCTAAATGAAGGTTTCTTTTCCTACAGAAGTGTACGCCTACAGTTTTTTGTGTTGAGATCGTGAAACCATTTTCCTGAGCCCAGTTGCTGACTTTGTTTATTGCACCTTGTAACTGGCGTTCTATTGTTCTCATGTTTTGGGATTGGAAAGAAATACTGAAATCATCTACGTAAAGAGCTGTATTTATGGAGGATGGTATATGTTGGGTTATAGAGTTTATTTTTATTGCAAACAAGGTGGCACTGAGGACTGATCCTTGTGGTACTCCTTCTTCTTGTAGGAAGACCTTTGAGTGTGTAGTTTGTATTCGTACTTGGAAAGTTCGATGCTGTAAAAAGTTCTGGATGAAAACAGGGAGATGTCCTCTTAGTTTTAAGTTATACATGTCCCGGAGAATGCCATAGCGCCAGGCTGTATCATATGCCTTTTTGATATCGAAGCATATCATGACTAAATGTTGTTTTTTAATGAAAGCATTTCGTATGTTGTTTTCTATTTTAATCAATAGGTCAAAGGTTGATCTATGTTTCCTGAAGCCACACTGCACTGGGCACAAAAGGTTATGGTTTTCTAGGTACCACATGAGTCTTGAATTTATAATCTTTTCCATTAACTTTCCTAGGCAGCTGGTAAGTGCAATTGGACGGTAGCTGTTTAGATTAGTAGGATCTTTGCCAGGTTTTGGGAAAGCGAGGACAATTGCATGATGCCACTTGCTAGGAAATTCTTGTTCCATATAAATTCTGTTGTATAAAAGAAGTATAGATTGTAAAGATTCTTCGCTGAGTTTCTTTATCATTATATAATTAATGCCATCTGGACCTTCTGCGCTTTGTTTTGTTTGTGACAGTACCTTATGGAGTTCTGCTATGGTTAGTGGATGGTTATATTGTTCTATATATTTTGTGGAGAATTTTAAGTTGTATTTTTCTTGATGATTTTTATATTTCTGGAATTCCGGTGAATAGGATGTGGTGGCAGATATTTTGGCGAATGTTTCACCTAATGCATTTGCTATTTCTTTTGGATCAGCGATGTCTTGTCCTTGCCAGTTGATAATTGGATGTACTAAATTTTGGTATCTATTGTTCATTTTTCTTATTTTATCCCAAACTGTTTTAGTATTTGCAGTTCTATTTATAGTTGAGGCGAAACGTATCCAGGAGGCTTTCTTGCATGCCCGTCTGACATATCTTGCTCTTGCTCTCATTTTTTTAAAATGTATTAGATTGTCTGTGGTAGGATTTTTGCGAAAAATATTCCATGCTCTGTTTCTATCTCGTTTTGCTTGGGTACATTCCTCATTCCACCAAGGCTTTGGGAATAGGGGAAGTTTGGTAGACGTTTTTGGTATTGATTGTTCTGCTGCTTGGCTAATTTGATTCGTTACATATTGTACTGCTTGGTCAATGGTTAGTTGTCGGACTCTCTGTTGTTCTATTACTGCTAAATTTTTGAATTTTTCCCAGTCTGCTTTGTGAAATTTCCATTTGGGTTTTCGTCTGGATTGACATAGGGTGTCTTTTGTTAAAGTGACAATAATGGGGTAGTGGTCACTATGTAATGGTTCATCATGAACTGTCCATTCTAAAATAGGATATAATGCTGGGGAGCATAAAGTAAGGTCTATCGCTGAGCTTGTTCCTGTTGGAAGGTGGAAATACGTGTGTTTTCCACTGTTCAGGAGGATTAGATTTTTGGCATCTATTATTTTTTCTATTTGATGTCCTCTTTTATTAAAATCAGTATTTCCCCATAAATGGTGATGTCCATTTAGATCCCCCATTATACAGTAGGGAGGGGGTAGTTGATCTATTAGTTCTTCTAAGTCTTCGTAATTTATTTCCTGGTTCGGAGGTAAATATATTGATACTATTGTTATTAAACGACTTGTTGCTATACGTACTGCTACTGCCTCAAGAGTGGTTTGTAGGTGGACTGCTTGAACTGGTATGTGAGAGTTGACAAGGATTGCTACTCCTCCATGGGCTATAGAATTATTTATTCGGTCTCGTCTATGTATACTGTAATTCTTGATTAAGATTGCATCGTCAGGTTTTAGATACGTTTCTTGTAAGCAGAAACATATCGGGTGATATTGAGAAATTAAATCACGAACATCGTCAATATTCTTACGGAAACCTCGGCAATTCCATTGAATAAAAGTACTACTCATTGTTTTGTTTTAGATGAGTTTTCTGGTTGTTTTCTCGTTACTGTTTTAAATTTTTCTGTCCGTGATTTGTCTTTTTTAGGGAAATATGGCTTTCCAGTGTCCATATCTTCCTCGGCAAATATTTCTAGAACGGGTTCTTCTTGTTGTGTTTTTCCTGCTGTGTCCATTTGTTCAGCAGCATGGTGCATTATTATCGAGGTATCTTCTTTGGTTTTTCTCTGCGGTGGTGAAAATACTGTTGGTGGAACTGAGATAGGGGTGTTTGCCGCCTGTTCTCGTTTCTGCTGTTTTGGGGGCATGAGCCATTTGCGTGCCCAGTCTGACAACGATTCATTTGGTGCTATTGTAACGTCGGTTTGTGATCCTGTTGTTTGTTGATTCTGGGTTATTTGCACTACTTGAGCTATCTGTGCATAGGTATGTTTCCTTGTGTTGGCTGGTTGTATCGTCTTTCTGGCTTCCTGGTATGTAACTTTGTGTTCTGCTTTGTATCTTTGGATTTTCCTTTCCTGTTTCCATCTTTCGCATTCTCGAGAATAGGCAGTGTGGCTTCCACCACAGTTTGGGCATTTAGGGTGCTCGGTTGTGCATTCTTGATTGGTGTGTTCTCGGGAACCACATTTGGCACATATTGCTGTTCCTCTGCATGTTGTTTGTGAATGTCCGTATTTTTGACATTTAAAGCATCGAATAGGATTTGGTATGTAGGGTCGGATTTGACAAAGCAAGTATCCTGCTTTCACATGCTGTGGTGGACTTGGAGTGTTGAAGGTTAAAATGATATTTCTGGTCTGGATGATTATTCCTTCTTTTTTGACCGTTATTCTTTTAACATGAATGACTCCCTGGGCTTTCATTTCTTGTAATATTTCTTCTTCTGTTATACTGAGGAGATCCCATTCAGAGATTACTCCTTTCGAGGTGTTTAAAGTATTATGGGGTGTAATGGATACTGGGATTCCTCCAAAAGTGGACGTTTTCATTAGGTGCTCTGACTGTCGTATATTGGCTGTCTCAATTAATAGGTCGCCTGATTTTAATCTTTTTACTGCTTTTGGAGTTCCAGCTATGCTTTCCAGACATTTTTGTATCAGGAAAGGGGATAATTTTCCAGTGGACTGTTCGCCCGTAGAATGAATGATGAGATACTTTGGAGCGGGTATCTCATATATATCGGTTTTTTGCCTTTTGGCCATGTTTGTACAAATTTCTTCATGTTCTTGAGTTGATTGGGCCATGTTAGAGGATTTTGTGATTTTGTTGTCAGAATCCATGCTGTTTGCTCCTTTTCGCCCTGGGAGTGAGAGCTTTTCCTCCCAGGTTTCCAGCCCCGCCACGTGGAGGCAGGAACGGTGCCACCTAGTGACCAAGCGGAAAAAAAAATAGGTTAGTAAGTGATTAATATAAAGAATGGTGACTTTCCTTTCTGTATTAGTAAGTTTTAATGTGCTAAATGTTATTAATATATACAGTAGGAGTTTAAGGAGATTGCAAAAACTCACACAAAAAATAAGCTCTTTGTAATAACTGGCACGCTAGAAAATTCGCTGAAAGGTCGCTCGAATCACTACGCTTGGCACTCGGGGCCGCATCTCGAGGAATTGGGAATATACGGGCGAACACAAATGTAGATAACCAGCTTTTACTGTTGATGGGTAGGTTTTTTTTTATGTAAACCCCAAACACGAGAGGTATTAGAACCTATAGTACTTAGTACCGTACTTGGGTTGGAGGTAGAGAAGATGGGGTTGGTTGGTTGGTTGTTGTTGGGTTTTTGGCGCAAAAACAACTTTGGCCATATTGCGCCTATCTATTAATGTTTAGTGACAAGGACGTTTATATTTCTTAAATATGATTTATATCTGGTCAAAATATCCTATTAATTTTAAATAAGTGAATATATTTTCAATGTTGGAGTTATCGCCTAGGATTTGTGATAAGGTCAGAGAATCTTGGAAATTTATAGGGAGATGGAAGGCTGATTGTCGCGCCATGTGGTATTGTGGACATTCTATAAGGAAATGTTTTTCAGTGAGTTGACAAGAACAGTGAAGGCATTCTGGAGGATTTGCTTTGGTGAGTAAATAATTGTGCGTAAGATGTGTATGTCCAATGCGTAGTCTGGATATAATGACTTCTTCCTGCCGATTCTTGCGAAGACTCGATTTCCTTGGCTGAAGTTCATGGTTTATTTGAAACAGTTTATTGTTTAATTGATTTTGCCACATTTGTGACCACTGATTGTGGAGAAACTCTTTTATGATTGGTCTGTAATCGGTATATGGAACTTTGCAAACCCTTTGGTTTGTGTTTGTAGGATTCTTTGCTGCTCGATCAGCTCTTTCATTACCTTCAATGCCTGTATGTCCTGGGATCCAACAGAATTTTACTTGCCTCATTTTGCATTTAAGTTTCACAAGGTGAGCTTGTATCTGATAGAGAATGGGATTTGATGGAGTCTGTCTTTGTTGGAGAGCATGTATTGCACTCAATGAATCTGTGTATATGAGATGTTTTAGAAGAGGGGTTGTTGTTGTTGTTGTTGTGTTTAACGACACATAGGCTACTTGGGCCATATTGTGTCTTCCTAATGGTGAATATGAAATAACTATATTTTATTATATATCCCTATCCGGTTTAGGAAAGTAAACAGTTCTTTTTTATTAAGATCATCTCCCAGAATCTGAGTTAAATTTATTGATGTCTGCATATTAGTTAACGATTTAAAAGTGTCTAAGCGGATGTTTTGAAAGAGAGGACAGTCCACTAACAAATGACGAATGGTCAGTTGTACTTGACATGATGGACATTGTGGAGCGCTTTCATTAGTTAACAGATACAGGTGAGTGAGATGAGTATGCCCAATCCTGAGCCTTCCTAAGATTGTTTCTTCTCGTCTGCTTTTCTGGAAGCTGGAGGGCCACAGCTTTGGTTCCGGTTTTATTTGGTAGAGTTTATTTCCTGGATAACCTTTCCAGATTAATGACCAGCTGTTATAACATGCTTTACGTATAATGTGTTTGTAATCTGTATATGGAACTTGAAAAGTCTGCGAAATAGTGGTTTCTGGTTGTTTGGCTGCATGATCTGCTCTTTCATTGCCGGATATTCCAGAATGTCCTGGGATCCAGCAGAATGTCACAGTTTGGTTCAATTCCATACAGGCAAGTAACTTAGAATGAATCTGTTTTACTACAGGGTGAGAGGATTTGGTATTAGTATTTATGGCAGAGACAGCACTGAGTGAGTCAGTGAATATTAAAGCAGACGGAATTAGTTGTTCAATAATGTGATCCAGAGCTAAGTTTATAGCATAGAGCTCAGCAGTGAAGATACTGCATTCAATTGGCAATGAGACAGAAGTGCTAAATGTTGGGAAGATTGCAGCAGCACCTACTTGGGTCTCGGTTTTTGATCCATCTGTATATATTTCACATGCGTTTGAATTAGAAAGAGTGTAAGTTGCATGTAACTGTGCGATATTGGAAGGAGACAGCGTGTTCTTTCCCCACTGTTGAAAGTAGTCATCATATATTGCACAGATATTTTCCCAGGGTGGGTCTGGTGGTGTTTTGTCCTGAAATATATTGCTGATATCTATGTTCCATGATTGAGCCAGTTCCTTAAATCTAAGTGCAGCAGGTCGGTTTTCATTAGGTTTACTGATATAAAATGACTCACATTCAGTATTGTAGAGACATCTCCAACAAGGATGAGAGGGCAGACTACGGATTTTTGCGGAATACATCAGAAGTAATGATTTTCTGCGAAGATGTAAGGGAGGTTCATGAGCTTCGATGTACAGGCTCTGAACCGGGGAAGTTCTGAATGCACCTAGAGCGACTCTCAAAGCACAGTGCTGGATGGTGTTTAGCCGTTCTAAAGTACTTTTCCTCGCTGAATCATATACTGGAGAGGCATAGTCCAAGCGAGACCTGATGAGAGCTCTATACAGATGGATGAGGGTATGACGATCAGCACCCCATGACATGGATGACACACACCGGAGGATGTTTAATTTCTTCAAGCAGATGGTACGAAGATAGGCCACATGTGCTTGAAAGTTCAGTTTCCTGTCTAGTATCAGACCGAGGAAACGGATATTGTGAGCAAGAGGAATTGGCACGTTATTTATCTTTAGCTCTGGATCAGGATGAAGTGACCGAAGTTTGCAGAAATGAGTGGTAGTGGTTTTCTGTTCAGCGAGATTATATCCATTTTGTAAGGTCCAGGATTGAATTTTCGTTAAAGCAATTTGTAGCTGTCTTTCGATAGTATTCATGCTTTGCGATTGGCAGGATATAGTGAGATCGTCAGCATACATGTATACTTCAATCATTTTTGGAAGTTCTTCCAAAATATTGTTGATCCTAATTGCAAATAGGGTTGGACTCAATATGGAACCCTGTGGGACACCCTCTTCTTGAATGTGAGATGTTGACAGCATGTTTTTATATCGGACCTGAAATGTACGCAATTTTAAAAAGTTCTGAATTATTAAAGGGAGATGTCCTCTCAGCCCCAACTGATGCATATCTTTAATAATACCATGACGCCATGTGGTGTCAAATGCTTTATGAATATCCAGGTTGACCATCACTAGATGTTGTTTTCTCACGAAGGCATTACGAATGTTGGATTCAATTTTTACTAGTACATCTAGGGTGGACCTGTTTTTACGGAAGCCATATTGGTGATCAGAAAGGAGATTTTCGGAGTCTAGAATCCAGGTGAGCCTCTTATGTACCATCCTTTCAAAGATTTTGCCCAGACAGCTTGTCAACGATATCGGTCTGTAATTCTCAACTAGAGAAGGTAGAAGAGGGGAAGAAGCTATGTATTTTAATGCCATTTGTAGGGCGAATAGTTCAGCAGAACAGCTACTGCATTGGTTTGGAAGTTGTTGTGAGAGAACAGTGTGTGGAAGGACCACTGCAGCACCAACTTTGGTGTCTGTTTTAGAGCCGTCTGTATATATATGAAGGTATTCCGAGAACTGTGATGCGTGGGCTGCATGCATCTGTTTTATGTTGACATTTGCCAGAGTGCTTTTTCCCCATTGTTGAAAATAAGTGTCACAGTTTGGCGTGAAAGTGTGCCATGGTGGAATGCTTATGTTATTATCCTCATGTACATTGTCAAAGCTTACACCCCCATTTTGAGATTGTTTCTTTTAGTCGTATTCCGGCTGGTTTATTTACTGTGGGTTTATTGCTGTAGCGGATTTCCCACTGTGGATTGAAAAGATACTGCCAAGTAGGATGATGAAGAAGACTTCGGATTTTAATTGCATAGTTTAATAGCAGCATTTGCCTCCGGAGATATAATGAGGGCTCATGAGTCTCTGCATGTAAGCTTTGTACTGGTGATGTTTTGTATGCACCTAAAGAGATTCGTAAGGCGCTATAATGTATGGAATCAAGCCATTTGATGACACTTGGTCTGCACGAGCTATACACAGGGGCCCCATAGTCAAGTCTTGATCTGATTATAGCATGGTATAGGTGAAGAAAATTAAAAAAAATAAATTTTCTGTTTATACTCCGATGTGAACCGATCGGCTCCCCACTTCATTGCAGAAAGAACTCTGAGAATATTTAGTTTTTTTTGACAGGTTGTTCGGAGGTATTTGATGTGTTCCAAAAAGCTTTTTGTCAAGAATCAGGCCAAGGAATCGTATACTATTTGCTAGAGGTATCAGTTGGTTTTCTAGTTTTATTTCTGGATCTGGGTGAATTTTTCGTTTTCTACTTTACTTTTACTTGTACTTTTTTACTTGTTTTCTACTTGTACGACTTGTTTTTTGTTGTGAAATTCTATAGCCATTGTTTTTAGTCCACAATTCTATTTTGTTCATTGCGCTTTGTAATTGTCTTTCTATCACGTTCATGTTTTGTGAATGGCACGAGATAGTAACATCATCTGCATAAAGGAATGTTTCAACTGTTTTTAGCAAGTCTTTTATAATAGAGTTTATTTTGATGACAAATGAGGTTGCACTCAGCACTGAGCCTTGGGGTACTCTTTCTTCCTGTGTGTATATTTGTGACAGATTGTTTTGGTATTTTACCTGGAAGGTTTTAACTTTCAGAAATTTTTTTACCAAGAGTGGTAAGTTTCTTCGCAAACCAATACTGTGGTGATCTTTAAGAATGCCGTATCGCCAGGTAGTATCAAAGGCTTTTTCTATATCAAGACTGATCATTATTAGATGCTCATTCCTTAGAAAAGCATTGCGGATATTTGCTTCTGCTTTTATCATGGGGTCCAGAGGTAATCTGTTTTTACGAAATTCGTATTCAGTTATGCTAAGTACGTTATATGTTTCCAGAAACCAGGTTCATCTGTTGTTCACCATTTTCTCGAGAATTTTCCAAGGCAACTTGCTAGTGCTATTGGATGATAATTTGTAGGGATCGTGTGATCTTTGCCAGGTTTTGGTAAGGCAATTATAAGGGAGTAAAGCCAGGAATTTGGATAGTAGTTTTCCATATAAATTTTATTGTATACCATAAGCAATGCCTTTAGAGATTTTTGATTAAGTTGCTAGATCATTTCATAGTGAACTCCATCAGGTCCTGCTGCACGTTTCCTAGACTTAGCCAGAGCTTTTTGTAATTCTATGTTGAAAGGTTGGTTTTATGGGAGTTGTTAGTTGGTTTTAAAATTTAGTCTGTATTTTTCAGCTACAGTTTTAGTTTTCTGAAAAGATGGAGTATATGCCGATACTGCTGATATATTTGCAAAAGTAGTTGCCAGTAAGTTTGCGATTTCCTTGGGGTTGGTTGTTGTTGTTGTTGCTGTTGTTATTGAGTTTAACGACACATAGGCTGCTGGGGCCATATTGTGTCTTTCTAATGGTGACTATGAAACAATACCTATATTTTGTGGTATATTCCTATCTGTTTTAAGAAAGTAAATAGTTCCTTTTTATTAGGATCATCTCCCAGGATCTGCATCAAATTTACTGATGACTGTGTATTAGATATAGACTTAAAGATGCCTAAGCGAATGGTTTGAAGGTGGGGACAGTCCACTAGCAAATGGCGAATGGTCAGTTGAATTTGGCATGATGTGCATTGGGGTGCACTGTCATTATTTAATAGATACAGGTGAGTGAGGTGTGTATGCCCAATCCTTAGCCTTCCTAAAATTGTTTCTTCTCGTCTATTTTTCCGGAAACTGGAGTTGGTTGGTTGGTTAGTTGAGTTTTATTGGCGCATCAGCAACTTAGGCTATAATGCGCCAAAACTTTGTCAACAAAATTAGTAAAACATTCAGTGACCTAATGAATTAGGTCACTAAGTCAGAGTATAAAAACAATTGTAAACTGTAAAAGACAAATATCTGTAAACGAGTAACAATAGTAAACCTTAAAATAATAAGAGTTTTTTTTTTTTTTTTTTTTAAATACGAGTAAAAAGGTTTACTGTTTTTAGGAAACTAAAAATAGCAGACACATGGTCATTGTCGGATAAAATCTGACTGAGTGTATATGGCTCAGTCAGATGGTTAAAAGCGGTATAACGAGCATTTCTAAAATTGGTACAGTCACATAAAATATGTTTGATGGATAAAACGGTGTCGCATTGCTCGCACATAGGAGGGTTATCAGCCCTCAGCAAAAAGGAGTGTGTAACATGACAGTGTCCTATGCGGAGCCGAGCAAGAACAACTTCCTCTTTGCAATCCCTGCGTAAGCTGGACCGCTATGGATGGATCATAGGCTTAATTCGACATAGTTTGTTTGTAGTAATCAGTCGATGCCACGAATCTTGCCACTGAGATTGTAGGTTACTACGGATCACTTGCCTGTAGTCTGTATAGGGGACTAACAGGTCAAGATTATCCGTTAGGGCGGCCGATTTGGCTGCAGTGTCAGCCAAATCATTTCCTCTAATCCCGATGTGACTGGGAATCCAGCAGAATCGGATATCGAATCCACTTACAAAGAGGCTGTATAATATCTGCTGGATTCGGGACAGGGTTGGATGATTAGTGTGTGACATCGCTGATAAAGCCTGTAGTGCACTCATTGAGTCGGCATATATAATACTCCGTTGGTAACGGTGTTTTCTTATGTGATCTAGAGCTAACTCTATGGCATGCAGCTCTGCAGTGTAAATGCTGCAGTCAAGGGGTATCTGCTCTGATACGGTATTATTTGGAAAGACAGCAGCAGATCCCACATACGATTCTGACTTCGAGCCGTCTGTGTAAACTGGCAAGAAGTCAGAATGTTCTGCACGGTGTTGTGAATAGAGCTGAAGGTAGACAGAGGCTGGAGTATTAGACTTCGTCGCAAGTTTGAGCGAGAAGTCACATGCTGGTGTTTGTGCATGCCAGGGTGGAAGGGGCTCCTTTGGTGATCGAGCGACCTTGTCTACCGAGATGTTAAGCTCATTGAGTAGCTCTTGAACACGAATGCCGAATGGGCGATTGGCGGTCCGCCGTGTGTTATAAAGATTTTCCCATCGTGGCTCGAAAACGGATGTCCACGTGGGATGGTCCGGCAGGGACTTCAGCTTGAAGGCATATTGTAGAGACAACTGCATTCGTCGAAGCGACAACGATGGTTCATTTGCTTCGACATATAGACTTTGGACAGGTGATGTTCGGAATGCACCAGTAGCGATACGAATGGCTTGGTGATGGATGGGGTCAAGCCAACGAACGGCGCTATTTCTGGCAGATGCATACACCTGAGACCCATAATCTAATTTTGAGCGTACAAGTGCACGGTACAGACGTAGTAGAGTGCATCGGTCTGCACCCCAAGAAGTAGAAGAGAGAGAGCGGAGGATGTTAAGCCCTCTCGTACACTTCGTACGTAGCTGACGAATGTGTTGAACAAATGTCAACTTTTTGTCAAAAATGAGTCCCAGGAATTTTGCCTCTGATACGACTGGGATGGTGCTTTGTCCAAGTCGTAATTCAGGCTCAGGGTGGAGGTTACGTTTGCGACAAAAATGGACGCAAACGGTCTTCTCCGGTGAGAACCTGAAACCACTGGCCGTGGCCCAGATGTTAACACGGTCAATAGCTTGTTGCAGTTGTCTCTCAATAACCCTCATATTGCATGATTGAGAGAATATGCTGAAGTCATCGACATAGAGTGCACTGTTTACAGTTGGAGGAAGTTGTTCCGAAATAGAATTTATTTTAATGGCAAAAAGCGTAACACTTAAGACAGATCCTTGTGGTACCCCCTCCTCTTGGCAAAAAGGCCGCGAAAGGGAGGATCCTACACGAACTTGGAAATAACGGCAGGATAAAAAATTTTTAATAAAAATGGGAAGGTGGCCTCTCAGACCGAGATTGTATAGGTCTCTTAAAATACCAAATCTCCAAGTTGTGTCGTACGCTTTTTCCATGTCAAAGAACACCGACACCAAATGTTCTCTTTTTAGGAAAGCATCTCGGATAGATGTTTCCAGTCTAACTAAGTGGTCCAATGTGGACCTATTTCTTCGGAAGCCGCACTGAAAGCGGGAGAGAAGGTCATTCGACTCTAAATACCATAAGAGCCGAGCATTGACCATTCTCTCCAATATTTTGCACAGACAGCTGGTCAGAGCAATAGGACGATAGTTTTTTGGATATTTAGGATCCTTTCCCGGCTTAGCAAAAGCAAGAATAGTTGCCTTGCGCCAGGTTTCCGGAAAGTGCTCCTCGAGGAAGATTCTGTTGTACAGGAGGAGCAGACGGTCCATGGATTCTGGTGAAAGATGTTTGATCATTTCATAATGGATGTTATCTGGTCCAACAGCGGTAGCCTTTGTACGGGCGAGTGCTGTTTTCAGCTCATGGATAGTAAATGGCCCATTGTATGGGTGGGATCCCTTCGATGTGAATTTAAGGGCCTGTTTTTCAGCGTTGCGCTTTAGGACCAGAAACTCTGGGGAGTAAGATGATGTTGCGGAGATTGTAGAGAAAGTTTCCCCAAGAGCATTCGCTATTGCAGTAAAGTCTGCAATAGTACATCCATTATATTCAAGGACCGATGAGGGGTGCGCTGTGTATTTTCCCTTCATTTTCCGGATTTTATCCCAGACTACCTTAGAGTTGGTAGACTGGTTAATAGATGATGTAAAACGGATCCACGATTCCTTTTGACTCTGACGACGGATGTAGCGTGCTTTGGCTTTTGATTTGATTTGAGTTTTATTGGCGCATAAGCAGCTGAGGCTATAATGCGCCAAATACCGGTCATATGTAAAAAAAAAAAAAAAAAAAAAAAAACATTCAGTGACCTAAGTAGTTAGGCCACCATGTCCAGATGTATAATAACAAAGATATAAAAAAATAAATCAATAAAGACGTAACAATAACATAAATTTTAAATACAATTAAAAACTTTTATCGATTTAAAATAGCTAAAAACAGCAGACACGTTGTCATTGTCGGATAAAATCTGACTGAGTGTATACGGCTCAGTCAGATGGTTAAAAGCGGTAGAACGAGTGCTGCTAAAATCTGGACAGTCAATTAAAAGGTGTCTGATCGTTAAAATTGTGCCACAGGACACACACATAGGAGGGTCATCAGCCCTCAGCAAAAACGAATGTGTCAAATGACTATGTCCTATGCGGGTCCGGGCAAGAACAACTTCCTCCTTACGATTCCTGCGCAGACTAGACTGCCACGGTTCAATTAAAGGCTTTATACGGTATAGTTTATTCCCAGTCTGTCCATTCCACAACTCCTGCCATTGGGAATGTATCTTCACGTGTATTATTTGCCTGTAGTCTGTATAGGGGACTGACAGGCAGAGATTATTATTAGGGATTGCTGATTTGGCTGCGGTGTCAGCCAAATCATTTCCCCTAATCCCAATGTGGCTGGGAATCCAGCAGAAGCGGATGTCATATTCGCGATCATGGAGAACGTGAATCTTCTGCTGAATGCTAGACAGAACCGGGTGAGGATTATACCTCACGGATATTAAAGCCTGTAACACACTGAGAGAGTCAGAATATAAAATGAACCGTTGGTATTGGCATTCACTAATGTGATCCAAGGCTAACTTTATAGCGTGCAGCTCTGCAGTAAATATGCTGCATTCAGAAGGAATCTGCTCCGAAGTAGTGCTGTCTCTAAAGACAGCAGCAGATCCCACATATGATTCCGCCTTCGAGCCGTCTGTGTAGACTGGCGCGAAGTCAGAATGTTCAGCTCGGTGTGCTGAAAAAAGCTGCAGGTAGACAGACGATGGAGTGTCCGACTTACCCCAATTTCTAAGGGACAAGTCACATGCCGGGACATGAGCATGCCAGGGTGGAAGGGGTTGCTTTGGTGTTTGGGCAACCCTGTCTACCTTTATATTAAGTTCTTTGAGTAGCTCTTGGACACGAATACCAAAAGGACGATTGGCAGTCTTACGGGTGTTGTACAAATTTTCCCATCGCGGCTCAAAAACGGTTAGCCACGTAGGGTGGTCTGGCAGGGATTTCAGTTTTAGAGCGTAGTTTAGAGACAACTGCTTACGTCGAAGCAATAATGGCGGTTCGTTTGCTTCGACGTATAAGCTCTGGACAGGAGATGTGCGATATGCTCCAATAGCGGTACGGAGAGCCAGATGATGGACAGGATCGAGCCAGCGAAGTACACTGTCTCTGGCCGAATTGTATACCAGGGACCCGTAATCCAGTCTGGATCGTACAAGTGCACGATATATGCGTAGTAGGGTGCATCGATCCGCACCCCAAGATGTTGAGGAAAGAGAGCGCAGAATATTTAGCCCTCTTGTGCACTTTGTGCGGAGTTGACGGATGTGATCCAGAAAGGTCAGCTTTTTATCGAATACGAGTCCCAAGAATTTTGTGTCCGCTGCTATTGGAATTACATTTTGTCCGAGCTTTAATTCAGGTTCAGGATGAAGATTACGCTTACGACAAAAGTGTACGCAAACGGTCTTTTCCGGCGAGAACCTGAAGCAATTAGCAAGAGCCCAGGAGTTGAGGCGATCAATAGCTTTCTGCAGTTGTCTTTCAATAACCCTCATGTTGCATGACTGACAAAATATGCTAAAGTCATCAACATAGAGGGCACAGTTGACAGTTGGAGGAAGTTGTTCTGTGATGGAATTCACTTTGATGGCAAAAAGCGTGACACTTAGTACTGATCCTTGTGGTACTCCCTCCTCTTGGCTGAAGGAACGAGAGAGTGAGGATCCCACACGAACTTGGAAAGATCGATTGGCTAAAAAGTTTTTAATAAAAATGGGGAGTTGCCCCCTAAGGCCAAGGCTATGCAGATCTTTCAAGATGCCAAATCTCCAAGTTGTGTCATACGCTTTCTCCATGTCAAAGAACACCGACACCAAGTGTTCACGTTTTAGGAAAGCATCCCGGATGGATGCTTCCAATCTAATAAGATGGTCCAGAGTGGACCGGTTCCTTCGGAAGCCGCACTGTATGTTGGAGAGAAGGTCATTTGATTCTAAGTACCATATTAAACGAGAATTAACCATTCTCTCCAGGATTTTGCACAGACAGCTAGTCAGAGCAATAGGACGATAGTTGGTGGTGACTTTTGGATCCTTTCCTGGCTTAGGGAAGGCAAGAACGATTGCCTTTCGCCAGGAATCCGGAAACTGCCCTTCAGTAAAGATTCTGTTATACAGAAAGAGCAGACAATCCATAGATTTTGGTGAAAGATGTTTAATCATGTCGTAATGGATGCCATCTGGTCCAGCAGCACTTGCTTTGGAAAGAGCGAGGGCTCTTTTCAGTTCCTGAATAGTAAAATCCCCGTTGTAGGGATAGAGGCCCTTGGACTTAAAATTAAGTGCTTCTCTTTCCAGTTTATGTTTCAGGACCAGGAACTCTGGGGAGTATGAGGATGTTGCGGAGATGTTGGAGAATGTTTCCCCAAGAGCATTGGCTATTGCAGTTGGATCTGCAATAGCGCATCCATTATAATCTAAGATTGAAGAAGGGTGGGATGTATATTTTCCCTTCATTTTCCGGATTTTATCCCAGACTACCTTAGAGTTGGTAGACTGGTTAATAGATGATGTAAAACGGATCCACGATTCCTTTTGACTCTGACGACGGATGTAGCGTGCTTTGGCTCGTGCACGTTTGAAGGCTATAAGGTTGTTCGTGGTAGGATATCGGCGAAATATCCCCCACGCTTTGTTTTGAGCCTTTTTGGCTGCTGTGCATTGTGAATTCCACCAAGGTTTGGGAAATGGTGGAAACCGGGCTGATGTTTTTGGGACAGCAGTAGCAGCTGCGTGGACAATGATTTCTGTGATGTACGTTACTGCGTCATTGATAGGCTCCTGACTGACTGTACTGAGTTCAAAATTTGCCTGATGTTGGAAGGCATTCCAGTCAGCCTGATCAAACTTCCACCGTGGTAACCTAAAAGGAAGACACGGTCTCCCACTGTGTAACAAGGTTATCACAGGGAAGTGATCACTTCCGTATGGATTCTCCTCCACTTCCCAGGTGAGGGAAGGGAGTAGAGAAGGGGAGCAGATAGAGAGATCAATGGCAGAAAAAGTACGGGTAGGCATATGGAAGAAGGTGTTTGTTCCAGTATTTAGAAGGGAAAGGTCATTGTCATTGAGCATACGCTCTATGACTCGTCCCCTTCCGTTGATGTTAGCACTACCCCACAAGGTGTTATGTCCGTTAAAATCCCCGAGAAGTAAGAAAGGGGGAGGCAGCTGCGTTAGAAGATCATCAAGGTCTGCCTGGGAGATGTCAGTCCCAGGTGGCAAATAAATAGAGCAGACCGTTATTAAAAATCCCACTGTAAGGCGAATTGCAACAGCCTCTATGCTGGTTGTAATTAGCAAGGGCTGAACTGGGGTCTGATTACCCACAAGGATAGCCACTCCTCCATGAGCAGGACCATCCGCAATTCTATCCTTACGAAAGATTGTGATGTTATGCAGGGTGGGATCATCATTTGCCTTTAGATATGTCTCCTGCAAGCAAAAGCAAACTGGCTCGTGCTTTTGCAGGAGGGCCTTGATGTCATCAGTATTTCGCCGGAATCCACGACAATTCCATTGTAGGAATTTAGCCATTATTTTGGCTTGGTGGGTCCATCAGGCGGCTTCCGAGGTGCTGAGGGCTTACTTTTATCAGTCTTGGCTTTGTCTTTTTTGGGGAAGAATGGACGATGTCCCGTGTCCATTTCTTCCTCCGCAAAGAGTTCCAAGACTGATTCATCCTGTACCTCCTTGTTCTCTACATCCATTGTTTCTGGTATTACGGGTGACTCTTCAGAACGTTTTTGCTCTTTTTTACCACTTGGTTTTGGTAGTGGTGGAGCACAAGGAGGTACGGATATAGGAGTGGCAACTGATTGTGTTTTTTTGGTGGGCTTTTGTGAATTTAATAAATAGCGTGCAATCGGAGTGAATGACTCTTTCGGTGGTATAGTCATCTCAGTTTGAGTACCGATAGTGCACTTGGCAGAAACCTTCTGAGCATAGGAAGGTTTCCCGTTATTTATTGGTTCGATACGTTTTCTGGCCTCTGGGTAGGAGATATTCAGCTCTGTTTTCAGTTTTTGGATTTCTTTTTCATCCTTCCACCGCTGGCATGCTCGAGAATAGGCGGGGTGCTCTCCTTGGCAATTAATACAGATCGGTTTTGAAGCTGAACATTCCTTGCTCTCGTGGTCTTTAACACCACATCGAGCACAGGCAGGGTTACCACGACAAGATGTTTGTGAGTGGCCGTATTTTTGGCATCTAAAACACCTCAGTGGGTTTGGGATGTAAATCCTCACTGGGCAGTTTAGATAGCCTGCCTTGATGGAACTTGGAGGCCTAGGGGTATTGAACGTGAGGATAAGAACTCGGGTAGGGACGAGATTCCCATCCTTTCGTATCGATATTCTTTTCACAGCTGTCACTCCTTGGTCTTTCAATTCAGAGCAGATCTCTTCTTCAGAAACATGAAGAAGGTCCCACTCTGATATAACAGCACGTGAAGAGTTCAGAGTTTTGTGGGGGGTTACGGTGATAGGTATTCCCCCTATGGATGTAGAGTTTAAGAATTTTTCAGCTTGTTTTGTGCTGGAAGCTTCAACTAAAAGATCGCCAGAACGCAGTCGTTTAACGGATTTTGGTGACCCTGCCAACCCTTCTAATCCTTTCTGGATAAAGAAGGGTGACATCTTTCCAATTGACTGTTCTCCGATGGAATGGAGAATGAGGAAGAGCGGTGTCACTGATGGTGTTGGTGTATCCTCAGTTCTGGCTCTTTTTGCAGAGGTGTTTTCTTTTTCATCTTCTCGATTAGGTAGGGGCCTTGTTGGGGCCCCAGAAGAAAGGGGATTTAAATTACTCATATGAGTAAAGAGAAAATGTCTGATGCCTAAGTACCTCACCCACCACGGAGCCCTACGAGGGGACGCCCACTCGTGAACTAGCAGGTACTGCGTACACGAATGGGACGCCGAGTTCGCTTAGAACACCATACCCACGTTACCAATAAGTCTTTATCCCGTCCCAGGACCATAGGGAGGGAGGCTTATTGGAACGCAGTTGACCCTAGCAGTATAAAACCACCCGCCGATTGATCCCAGTCGGGCCGGTCCGGGACCACCCGTCTTGTCGAAGCAGGGGCCAAAGTGGTGTATTGAAGCTGGGCCCCTCAACCACCAGGATCCCCCTTTCCGCTTCCACGGGTCGCGGCGCACGGCTGCACACGCCGGATTTCAAAGATGTAACCCTGAAACCAAGGTATGGGCGTTAGATCCCAGTGATGCTAATCTGGAAACCCAGCAGCGTCACTGGGAGGTCCCCTCACCACGTACAGGTGCCCACGTTGAGGGGCGTGCTTTGGCTCGTGCACGTTTAAAGGCTATAAGGTTGGTCGTGGTAGGATATCGGCGGAATATCCCCCACGCTTTGTTTTGAGCCTTTTTTGCTGCTGTGCATTGTGAATTCCACCAGGTTTTGGGAAATGGTGGAAACCGGGCAGATGTTTTTGGAACAGTATTCGCAGCTGCTTGGACAATATTTTCTGTGATGTACTTAACTGCTTCATTGATAGGCTCTTGACTGACTGTACTAAGATTAAAATTTGCCTGATGTTGGAAGGCAGTCCAGTCAGCCTGATCAAACTTCCACCGTGGTAACCTGAAGGGAAGACATGGTCTCCCACTGTGTAACAAGGTTATCACAGGGAAGTGATCACTTCCGTATGGATTCTCCTCCACTTCCCAAGTGAGTGAAGGGAGCAGAGAAGGGGAGCAGATAGAGAGATCAATGGCAGAAAAGGTACGGGTAGGCATGTGGAAAAAGGTGTTTATTCCAGTATTTAGAAGGGAAAGGTCATTGTCATTGAGCATACGCTCTATGACTCGTCCCCTTCCGTTGATGCTAGCACTACCCCACAGGGTGTTATGTCCATTCATATCCCCGAGAAGTAATAAAGGGGGAGGCAACTGCGTTAGAAGATCATCAAGGTCTGCCTGGGAGATGTCAGTCCCAGGTGGCAAATAAATAGAGCATACAGTTAATAAGAATCCCACTGAAAGGCGAATTGCAACAGCCTCTATGCTGGTTGTAATTAGCAAGGGCTGCTAATTACAACCAGCCCTTGCTAATTACAACCAGCTACTGCTAATTACAACCAGCTACAGCTAATTACTACTGGGGTATGGTTACCCACAAGGATAGCCACTCCCCCATGTACAGAGCTGTCCGCAATTCTATCCTTTCGAAAAACTGTGATGTTGTGCATGGTGGGATCATCATTTGCCTTTAGATATGTCTCCTGCAAGCAAAAGCATACTGGCTCGTGCTTTTGCAGGAGGGCCTTGATGTCATCTATATTTCGCCGGAATCCACGACAATTCCATTGTAGGAATTTAGCCATTATTTTGGCTTGGTGGGTCCATCAGGCGGCTTCCGAGGTGCTGAGGGCTTACTTTTGTCAGTCTTGGATTTATCTTTTTTGGGGAAGAAAGGACGCTGTCCCGTGTCCATTTCCTCCTCCGCAAAGAGTTCCAAGACTGACTCTTCGGGTACCTCCTTCTGCTCGACATCCATCTTTTCTTGGGTACTAGGGGAGACTTCCCCTTTCTTATTCTTTTCTTTCATAACTACCTTTGTAATTTGTGGAGCATTAGGAGGTACCGATATAGGAGTGGCAGCTGATTGGTCCTTCTGTGTAGGTTTTTGCGAACTTAAGAGATACCGCGCGATGGGAGTGAAAGACTCCTTTGGAGGAATGGTCATGTCCGTCTGAGTTCCGACGGAACATCTCCCTGCTACCTTCTGGGCGTAGGTAGGTCTGTTGATATTCAGGGGTTTGACAGATTTCCTTGCCTCCTGGTATGATATATTTAGCTCTGCCTTCAGCCGCTGAATTTCTTTTTCTTCTTTCCACCTCTGGCATGCTCGTGAGTAGGCCGGATGTTCGCCCTCACAGTTAATACAGGTGGGTTTTGCGGCTGAACAAGCTGTTGTTTCGTGGTCCTTTGCACCGCATCGAGCGCATGCAAGGACTCCACGGCAGGCCATTTGAGAATGTCCATACTTCTGGCACTTAAAGCACCGTAAAGGGTTCGGAACGTATGGACGCACTGAACAGTTGATGTATCCAGCTTTAATCTCGTCAGGA
The DNA here is from genome assembly GCF_048544385.1 of Mastigoproctus giganteus. NCBI lineage: Eukaryota > Metazoa > Arthropoda > Arachnida > Uropygi > Thelyphonidae > Mastigoproctus > Mastigoproctus giganteus. Next base: position 159,841,198 of record NC_143579.1, read on the forward strand.
GGTTTAGGAGTGTTAAAAGTCAGGATTACGCTCCTGGTTTTAACAATTTTTCCATCCCTTCGCGCAGTGATTCTCTTGACAGCAATGACTCCCTGTGGTTTTAATTCGGAGCAGATTTCCTCCTCGATCACGTCGAGAAGGTCCCACTCCGAAATGACACCTCTAGATGAATTGAGAGTTCTGTGTGGTGTCACTGTTACAGGGATTCCTCCGATTGATGTTACTCGGAGTAGATGTTCGGATTGCCTGTCATTTTTTGTTTCAATTAAGAGGCCTCCAGAACGGAGCCTCTTAACTGATTTGGGAGAACCTACTAACCCATCTAACCCTTTTTGAATAAAAAAGGGCGACATTTTACCAATCGGTTTTTCACTGGTGGAATGAATAATTAGGAATCTTGGGACAGGCCCTGATGATGATGTTTCAGTTCGCTGCCTCTTTGTTGCAATAATATCTGCCTCTCCGTCTATATTTTCAGATAGGGACCGGGTTGGGGCCCCTGAAGAAGTAAGTTTCTCAGGATTCATGAAGGTTATTTAGTTGTTCAGTGCCCGGGCTCCCCACCCACCACGGAGCCCAAAGGGACGCCCACTACCCGGCATGCAATAAATGCGCTCGGGAGTGGGACGCCAGGGCTACCCAGACACTATACCCGCACCGCCGCCAGCCTGAATCCTGTCCCTCGGACCATGAGGGTAGGGGCGTGGCATTGACACGGTTGACCCTCGCAGGCGAACCTACTAGCCGATTGATCCTAGCCGGGCCTTCCAGGACCACCCGTCTTGTCGAAGCAGGGGCCAAAGTGGTGTATTGAAGCTGGGCCCCTCAACCACCAGGATCCCCCTTTCCGAATTTCCACGGGTCGCAGCGCACGGCAAACACGCCGGATTCCATTGATGTAAGCCCGGAACCTAGGCTGTGGGCGTTGGATCCCAGTGATGCTAGTCTGGAAGTCCAGCAGCGTCACTGGGAGGTCCCCTCACCACGTACAGGTGCCCACGTCGAGGGGCCGGAAACTGGAGAGCCACAGCTTTGGTTCTGGTTTTATTCTGTACAGTTTGTTTCCTGGATAACCTCTCCAGATCAGTGACCATCTATTGTAGCATGCTTTACGAATGATATGTTTGAAATCGGAATACGGAACTTGACAATTCTGTAAAATATTGGTATCTGGTTGTTTGGCTGCAAGATCTGCTCTTTCATTACCTGCTATTCCAGAATGCCCTGGTATCCAGCAGAATGTCACTGTTTGGTTTGACTCATTGCACACAAGTAATTTGGAATGGATTTGTTTGATAACAGGGTGAGAGGAGTTGGTACTGCTATTTATGGCAGAGACAACACTGAGGGAGTCAGTGTATATTAAGGCAGAAGAAATCAGAAGTTGAGTAATGTGATCTAGGGCCATGTTAATGGCATAAAGCTCTGCAGTGAAGATACTGCATTCAACAGGTAATGAGATAGAAGTAGTGAATGAAGGGAAGATTGCCGAGCGCCTACTTGGGTCTCAGTTTTTGATCCATCAGTATAGATCTTACAGGCCTGTGAATTAGAAGAACAATGAGTTTCATGTAATTGTGCGATATTGAAGGGAGACAAGGTTTTCTTTCCCCACTGTTGGAAATAATCATCATAAATTGCACGGATATTTGTCCACGGTGGATCAGGCGGTGTTATGTCCTCATATATATTGCCGATGTCAATATTCCACGTTTGAGTTAGTTCTTTAAGTCTAAGTGCAGCAGGTCTGTTTTCATTTGGTTTGCTGTTGAAGAATGACTCCCATTCGGTATTGTACAGACATCTCCAATTCGGGTGAGAGGGAAGACTGCGGATTTTTGCGGCATACATCAAAAGCAATGTTTTCCTCCGAAGATGTAAGGGAGGTTCGTGGGCTTCAATATAAAGGCTCTGAACTGGGGAGGTTCTGAAAGCCCCTAGAGAAACTCTGAGAGCACTGTGCTGGATCGTGTTCAATCGCTCTAGAATAGTTTTCCTAGCAGAGTCATACACTGGGGAGCCATAGTGTAAACGGGACCTGATGAGAGCTCTATAGAGATGGATCAGGGTATGCCGATCAGCACCCCACGACATAGATGACACACACCGGAGGATGTTCAATTTCTTCAAGCAGATGGTCCGAAGGTAGGTCACATGTGCTTGAAAGTTTAGTTTCCTAACTAGCACCAGGCCAAGAAAACGGACAGTGTGAGTAAGAGGTATTGGCATGCTATTGATCTTTAGCTCAGGATCAGGATGAAGTGACCGTAGTTTGCAGAAGTGAGTAGTGGTGGATTTCTGTTCAGCAAGACGATATCCATTGCATAAGGTCCAGGTTTCTATTTTGTATAGAGCATTTTGCAACTGTCTTTCGATAGTATTCATACTTTGTGATTGGCAGGATATAGTGAGGTCATCTGCATACATATAAATTTGAATGGTTTTTGGAAGATCTTCCAAAATTTTGTTGACTCGAATCGCAAATAGGGTAGCACTCAGTATTGAACCTTGTGGGACACCCTCTTCTTGAATGTGAGTTGCAGACAGCACGTTTTTATATCGGACTTGAAAAGTGCGTAATTTTAAAAAGTTCTGAATGATTTGAGGAAGATAGCCTCTCAGCCCCAACTGATGCATATCTTTAATAATGCCATAGCGCCAGGGAGTATCGAATGCTTTGTGAATATCTAGGTTGACCATCACTAGGTGCTGTTTCATGACGAAGGCATTTCGTATGTTGCATTCAAGTTTTACAAGTAAATCTAGGGTGGATCTGTTTTTACGGAAGCCATATTGGTGATCAGAGAGAAGATGCTGGGAATCTAGAAACCAGGTGAGCCTCTTATGTACCATCCTTTCAAAGATTTTGCCTAAACAGCTTGTTAATGATATCGGTCTGTAGTTCTGGACCAGAGTGGGATCTTTGCCTGGTTTTGGAATAGCACAAATATAGGAATGCCGCCAGGACAGAGGATAAGTATTTTCTGAAAAGATACGGTTAAAGAATATTAATAAAATGCCGAGGTCAGATTCACATAGATGCTGCAACATACTGTAGTGAATACCGTCTGGTCCTGCTGCACTATTTGACGATTTGCTTAAGCATTCCTTCAGCTCGACTAAAGTAAAAGGCTGGTTATAAGGGAGTGAGTGTCTAGTTTGAAAATTTAATTTTTGACGTTCTTCACTAGTTTTAATGCGTTGAAAGGATGTTACATAAGAGGATGAGGCGGAAATGTCATAAAAAGACTCTGATAGCGCATTTGCAATATCATTAGGGGAAGATAATTCCTGCCCATTCCATTGTATTATTGGTGATTGCAGCGGTAGAAATTTCCCATTGAGTGCTCGTATTTTTTTCCAAATAATTCGAGTGTCAGTATTTTTGTTAATGGATGAGGCGAAGTTAGTCCAGGATTCATGTTTTGCTTTTTTTTCTAATCTGTCTCGCTTTAGCTCTGAGTTTTTTGTAAACAATTAGGTTGGCGGTAGTCGGGAATTTACGAAAGTGGTTCCAAGCTCGGTTTTTATCACGCTTTGCTTTGGAGCATTCTTCATTCCACCACTGATTTTGGTGTACACTCTTGTGCAGATTAGATTTTGGAATGGAAATTTCTGCTGCAGATAATAGTTGGCTGGTAATGTGGTCAGTTACGTTATCAAGATTCTGTTGCTGTACATATTGCTTTTCAAATGTAACACAACTGGAATAGGTTTTCCAGTCTGCTTTTTGGAAGCTCCAAGAAATGCGGCCTTTAGGGTATGACATGACCTGTGTTTGTATTGAACTAATGATAGGGAAATGGTCACTGTGGAATGGATCATTTAGCACTAACCATTCCATGCTTGGAAAAAGAGATGCTGAACAGATGGATAGGTCTATGGCGGATGTAGTACCAGCAGGTAGTTGAATATGAGTTGGAGAACCAGAGTTTAAAAGAGTCAGGTTATGGTTATCCAGGAATGTTTCGATTAGTTTGCCTCTACCATCCATGGTGGAGGATCCCCACAATGGATGGTGACCATTGAAATCACCAAGTAAACAGACGGGAGGTGGAAGTTGCGTAATGAGACTGTCGAGTTCAGTCTGGGAGCAAGGATAATTCGGTGGTATATAGATGGATGCAAGTGATAACGATATTCCCATTGCTATCCGGACTGCTACAACTTCTAAGGAGGTATTTAGTTGGAGATGTCGTGAGGGAATTGTAGATTTCACAAGTATAGCTACCCCACCACGAGCAGGAGAGTTAGAAACCCTGTCTCGCCTAAACATAGTATAGTTTTTGATTTTGGCCGAAGCGTGTGGTGATAAGAATGTTTCTTGTAAGCACGCACCTACTGCATTAGTTTGACTGAGTAAATCACTGAGGTCGTCTATATTACTGCGTAATCCTCGACAGTTCCATTGTAGGAATTTATTCATTGGTTGGATTTGTTTGAGGAAGATTGATCTGACTGTTTTTTCTGAGAAGGTTTCTGTCTGCTTGGTTTTGGTTTCTCATTTCTGGGAAAGATTGGGCGTCCTGTATCCATGATGTCACTAGCATGTAACTCTAGTACTGTGTCGTCATCTTCTGATTGAACATCAGTTTCCCTGTTGATATTTCGTGGCTTCACCTTTTTCTGATTTTCAACGGTAGTTGATTTTGTTGTTTCGGGCAAAGTTGAGATGGCATCAGTTGGGATGCTGATCGGCGTATTGCTGGTTTCGTTGACTGTAGGTTTCTTATTGCATGATAAAACAGTTTTGGCCCATGTGGCAAAGGAAACTCTCGGTTCTATGGACACATCTGTTTGAGTTGCAGCTGAGCGGCTGGTTCTAGTAACAGATGCATATGATCGGCTAGGAATGGTTAGTAGCACTTGCTTTCTTGCTTCAGGGTAAGTGACTTTATGTTCAACTTTATATTTCTGGATTTTTTTACCTGTTTTCCAAAGGTCACATGCTTTAGAAAATGCAGGGTGGTTTTGCTTACAGTTTGGACAAATAGGAGTGGAAGCTGTACAGTCTTCTTGAGAATGCTCCTTGGAACCACAAAGAGGACACACAGCATCGCCTCGGCATGCTGTTTGAGAATGACCGTACTTCTGACATTTAAAGCAGCGAATGGGGTTTGGGATGTAAGGACGTATCTTACAATTTAGGTAACCTGCTTTAACAGAAGATGGAAGAGTCGGAGTACTGAAAGTTAAAATGATGGACCTGGTTGGTAGTAGGTTGCCATCTTTTTTAGTCATGATTCTCCGTGCATGAGTCACTTTTTGTTCACTAAGCTCTTGTATTATTTCTTGTTCGGAGACATTTAGTAAGTCCCATTCGCTGATGACGCCTTTAGATGTTGTTGTTGTGGGGGTTTCATGGCGCATAAGCAACTTTGGCTATAATGCGCCTATTCATTTCTATTAAAGGAAAAGGGAAAGAATCGTACTGCAATCAGAAAAGATTAAAAATTCTAATTTGCTTCAGAAAACAAAAGATTTCAGATATATTTGCCTTGTCACCTATCAAATTCTCTAGGGTTATTGGTTGTTGAAGGATAACCAGTGATTGCAGGGTTGAAAATCTGTCTTGTTTATAATAGGGGCAGTCAATGAGAATGTGTTTAACAGTCATATTTATATAGCAATGTGGACATTGTGGTGGATCATCTCCTGTGAGTAAATGAAAATGGGTCAGGTAAGTATGACCTATTCTTACTCTTGAAAGAATTACTTCTTCTCGTCTTGATGTCCGGACACTGGAGGGCCAGATTTTCGGAACCTGTTTAATCTGAAAGAGTTTATTATTCGTTTGGGAATGCCATAGTGCTGTCCATTCTGTTAGGCATGCAGCATGAATCATTAGCGCATAGTCTGAGGCTGGGACAGGGATATTGGTGAAATCTAAGCTGGTTGGGTTTTTTGCAGCTTTATCAGCCTGTTCGTTGCCTAAAATACCAGAATGTGCTGGTATCCAGCAGAAGGCGACCAGTTGGTGACGTTCTTTAATCTTTAGTAATAAATTTCTAATTTCAATTATAACAGGGTGAAATTTATCTGAGGAACTACACAAAGCGTTGATTGAGCTGAGGGAATCAGTGTAAACTGCTGATTTTAATGAGCAGTCAGGAGGGAGATTTTTTAAAGCTAGTTTAATTGCGAATAACTCAGCTGAGAAGATACTGAATTCAGGAGGAAGGGCTGCTGATACAATTGTATTCGGAAACACTGCAGCTGCTCCAACTTTTGAATTTGATTTAGAGCCATCTGTGTATATTGGTAAAAAATCAATATATTTTTGAGTGTGAACAGCATGAACTTGTCTGATATTTGATGATTGCAAGATATTCTTTCCCCACTGACAGAGGTAAGTGTCACAGGTCGGTATAGGAGGTGGAACCCATGGTGGTTGAGTACAAGTGGCGACTTGTTGTACGGAATGGATGGATACATTCCAAACCTGCAGTAGTTCAAGGAGGCGATGGCCAGCTGGTTTTATTATGCTAGGTTTATTTCTGTACAGATTTTCAAATGGCGGATTGAAAAGATATGGCTGAATGGGATGTGAGGCACAACTTTGTATCTTGACAGAATACTTCAGCAAAAGCAATTTCCTACGTAAAGATAGTGGCGGCTCGTGAGCATCAATGTAAAGGCTATGTGCTGGCGATGTTCTGAATGCGCCAAGTGCAATCCTCAGTGCACTGTGTTGTACTGGATCAAGCCAGCGTAATGCGCTCTTTCTGGCAGAGTCATAAATGGGAGCTCCATAATCAAGACGAGATCTGATTAATGCCCTGTATAATCGAAGAAGGGAGGTACGATCTGCACCCCACGTTTGTGCAGATAAAGCTCTGAGTATGTTTATCTTTTTTAAGCAGGCAGTACGTACTTTTTTAATGTGCTCTAAGAAATTTAGCTTGTTGTCCATGATTAAACCTAGAAATCTAATATTACTAGTGACTGGGATGGAGATATTAGAGATGTAAAGTTCAGGATCCAGATGAAGTTTGCGTTGTCTACAAAAATGGATAGCAACTGTTTTCTGCTGCGAAAGCCTGTAGCCGTTAAGACTGGCCCATTGCTGTATTTTATTTAATGATATCTGAAGCTGTCGTTCCATAGATCTCATATTTTGGGAATGACAGGAGATGGAAAGGTCATCTGCATAAAGGTAAGTTTCTACAGTATTTGGAAGTTGTTTAGTGATAGAATCTATTCTTAGAGCAAAAAGAGTGGCACTCAGTATTGATCCCTGTGGAACACCTTCTTCCTGAATGAAAGTTGCAGAGAGGGCATATTGGTATCGTACTTGAAACGATCTAGTGTGTAGAAAATGCTTTATAAATATAGGAAGGTTGCCCCGCAGACCAAGAGAGTAAAGATCTCTTAGTATGCCATGCCGCCAGGTGGTATCAAAAGCCTTCTCTATATCTATGGAAACCATTACTAGATGTTCATGCTTAATAAAGGCATTACGAATGGCAAATTCAGCCTTCACCATAAGGTCCAAGCATGACCTGTTTTGACGAAAGCCATACTGACTATTGCTCATTAACTGTTCTGACTCAATGATCCAGACGAGTCGACAGTGGACAATTTTTTCTAGAATTTTGCTGAGGCAGCTTGAGAGGGATATTGGTCTATAGCTATGGGGATTGGTTGGATCTTTTCCAGGTTTTAGGAATGCCAAAACAGTAGAATGATGCCAAGAGGTTGGATAGACGTTTTCTAGAAAAATACGATTGTAAAAGAGCAGAAGGAGATGCAAGGCTTTGTTGTTGTTGTTGTTGTTGTTTGAGAGCTATTGGCGCAAGAGCAGCTTAGGCTATAATGCGCCTAATCTAGGTTAGAGTTTCATATTTCGACATTTTTTATTATGTTGTTCAGATGGGAAGCTAAGATTTTATTTTATAATTACGTAACTTTTTGGTAAATGTTATACTATTTATTTTTATATGTATTGGTAGTATCCGATTAACTTAAGGAAAAAGAAAACGTCGGTAATATTTGGCCGGTTATCTAAAATTGTTTTGAGCGTTAGGTTGTTTTGTGCGTTCGTGGTTATTTGAAAGGCTTTTATACGTTCTGAAGTAAATCTTGGACAGTTCACCATGAAGTGATGTACAGTGAGTGGAACTTGACAGTTTTGGCACTGAGGAGGGTCTTCACCTCTGAGTAGGTAAGAATGGGTCATATGGGTATGCCCAATTCGCAATCGAGCAAGGATCACTTCTTCGTGTCTGTTGGATCGGCAACTGGTAGTCCATGGTCGGAGTGTTTGTTTAATTACACGAAGTTTGTTGTTACTTTGATCTTTCCAATGTTGCTGCCATTGTTTTAAACTGCTTTGGTGGATTAACGACTTGTAATCGGTATATGGTATTGAGCAGAATGCATAGTAAGAGGTAGCAGCTTCTCTTGCCGCTTTATCTGCTTTTTCATTCCCAGTTATTCCTGTGTGGCCTGGAATCCAACAGAAACTGATCTTGTGATTATTTTGCAATAGCTTAGATACTGTATATTGTACCTGTTGTAAAACTGGGTGTGCTTTAGTATTGGCATTCTGTAAAGCAATGACAGAGCTAAGCGAGTCCGTGAAAATTATGCTGTCTGCTATCTGTTCATGTTTAATTTTGTTTACGGCCATCAAAATGGCTTGTAATTCTGCTGTAAAGATGCTGCATTCTTTTGGAAGTTGTTGGATGAGAGTACAGTCTTCAGAGTGAATCGCAGCTCCTACACAAGTTTCTGTTTTTGAGCCATCTGTGTATATGAAAGTTGAATGTTCATATTTTTCTTTGTATGCTGCATGTAGTTGCTGGTAGTTTGTTCTCGGGAGATTTGTTTTCCCCCAAGATTGGAAATGCAGGTCACACACAGGTTGAATTATGATCCATGGTGGAATAATGTGTGTAGTCGTGGTAGCTATGCTATCATAATTAAGCTCTCGGCATAACAGTAAATCTTTTAGTCGGATGTTGGAAGGGCGGTTTATTCGTGGATGGGCTTGGTATACATTTTCCAAGTACGATGAAAACAGAACCTCTCTATTTGGATGGTCGGTGATGGATTTTATCTTTGCAGCATAGTGTAATAATAAGTTCTGTCGTCTAAGTTGTAGTGAAGGTTCATGGGCTTCTGCATATAGGCTTTGTACAGGTGAAGTGCGAAAAGCTCCAAGTGCTATACGGAGTGCACTGTGGTGTATGGGATCTAACCATCTCAGTGCACTTGGTCTTGCAGAGTCGTAAACTGGTGCTCCATAGTCCAGCTTGGAACGCACTATTGCTCGATAAAGTTTAAGTAGTGTATGTCGATCTGCACCCCAAGTTGTTGCGGAGAGAACTTTGAGTAGATTTAACTTCTTGATGCAAGAATGTCTTAGTTGCTTAATATGTTCAAGGAATGTCAGTTTTTTATCTAAGAGAAGTCCTAAGAATCTTATGTTTGGTACAACTGGGATCATATATCCATCTAGTTTAAGTTCAGGATCTGGGTGTAGGTTTCGTTTCCTACAGAAGTGTATACATGCAGTTTTCTGTGTGGAAAACCGGAAGCCATTTGTTTGTGCCCATTGACTTATTTTATTTATTGCTCCCTGTAACTGCCGTTCTATAGTTCGCATACTCTGAGAATGATAGGACATACTGAAATCATCAACGTATAAAGCGGTATCAATAGGTTTTGGTATATGCTCAGTTATGGAGTTTATTTTGATAGCAAAGAGGGGTGTGCTAAGCACAGACCCCTGAGGTACACCCTCTTCTTGGGTGAAAACTTTTGAAAGAGTATTCTGCAATCTAACTTGAAATGACCTGTGGAGTAAGAAATTTTGAATATATTTAGGAAGATGTCCACGTAATCCAAGGTGGTATAGGTTTTGAATAATTCCATAACGCCACGCAGTATCGTAAGCTTTTTCTATGTCGAAACATATCATTACGTGGTGCTCTTTTCGGATAAAGGCATTCCGCACACTGTTTTCTAATTTGATCAGTAAATCTAGTGTTGAACGATTTTTTCTGAAACCATGCTGTGCTGGATTGAGGAGGTTATTTCTGTTCAAAAACCATGTTAGACGAGCATTGATAATTTTCTCCATAACTTTTCCCAGGCAACTGGTTAGAGCAATTGGACGGTAGTTGCGTGGGTCAGAGAGGTCTTTCCCCGATTTTGGGAAAGCAAGAATTATTGCATGACGCCAACTGTCTGGAAATTGGTTTTCTAAGAAGATTCTGTTATATAGTTCTAGTAATGCCATTTGGGATTGATCATCGAGTTGTTTTAACATCATATAGTGGATTTGGTCTGGACCTACAGCACTTTGCTTTGTCTGGGATAGAGCGTGTTTCAATTCGTAGAATGTTAAGGGTAGGTTGTACTCTTCATTATTTCTTGTGGAAAAATTCAGTTTATGTCTTTCCATTCTTGCCTTGTATATTTGAAAACTGGGAGTATATGATGTGGTCGCTGATATTCTGGCGAAGGTTTCGCCCAGTGCATTGGCTATTTCTGATGGCTCTGCAGTGACTTGTCCATTCCAGTTTAGGATCGGAGTTGGGGTAATCGGGTATCTGCCACTCATTTTGTTAATTTTATTCCAGACAGTTTTAGATGGTGTGGAACTTGTTAATGTAGATGCAAATTTTATCCAGGATTCTTTCCTACTGGCCCGCCTAATATATCTGGCTCTTGCCCGTGCCTTCTTGAACAATATGAGGTTCTCTAAAGTTGGATATCTGCGAAAAGTATTCCAGGTTTTGTTTCGCTCTTTCTTAGTCTGCGCACATTCTGCATTCCACCATGATTTTGGATGTGTTGGAAAGTGGGACGATGTTTTTGGGATAGAGTGTTCAGCAGCTTGAATTATTTTATTTGTTATATATTGTACTGCTGCATCTAACGGTTTTTGCTTGATGGTATCAACATTTAGTTTTGCTAATGTTTTATAAGTTTCCCAATCTGCTTCATTTATTTTCCATCTGGGAGTTTTGCGTGACTTGCATGTGGTTCCTAGTGCCATGGTGATGATTATTGGATAGTGATCACTGCTGAGAGGATCACTGTGCACTGACCAATCAAGTCTTGGAAATAGTATTGGAGAACATATAGACAGGTCTATAGCTGTAGTATTTCCTGATGGAAGATGTGTATAAGTATGTGTGCCGTCGTTCAACAAAGTTAAATCATTCTCGTCTATCCATTTTTCAATTTGTTTTCCTCTCCGATCTGTGGTTGTGTTACCCCACACAGGGCTATGCCCATTGAGGTCGCCTAGTATACAGAAGGGGGTTGGCAACTGCCTTACAATGTCTTCTAAGTCCTGTTGTAATAAATTTTGGTTTGGTGGAACATAAATTGTTATTACTGTTATGACGGATCTAGCGGCTATGCGTACTGCAATCGCTTCAAGGGTTGTGTTTAGCGGGACAATCTGGGAAGGAATGCGAGAATTTATTAGTATTGCCACACCACCATGGGTTGTGCCACCTGTTACTCTGTCCTTTCGGTATGCTGTATAGTTCTTTATTAAGGTAGAGTCTTGAGGTCTGAGGTAGGTTTCTTGTAAGCAAAGACATAATGGTGCATACTGTGTAATCAGGTCATATATATCACCTATGTTAGTGCGGAGTCCTCTACAATTCCACTGGATTATGGTTTTCATTATTTGATTTTGGAGGGGTTTTCGGTCTGTTTCCTAGATGCTGTTTTAAGTCTTTCACACGTTGGTTTTTCCTTTTTCGGGAAATATGGTTTTCCGGTGTCCATATCGTCTTCCGCGAAAATCTCTAATACTGGTTCATCTGCTTGGTTGGTTGCTTCTGTCTCCATTTGTTCGGTTGCTTTCTGACTTATGACATTATGTTTTCCTTGAGGTGCTTTCGATTCTGAGTGTTTCTTATCGGGAGGCACGGAAAGTGGTGTGTTGGTGAGTTTCTCTTGATGTTTTGGCTGGGAAATTGTGAGTAGTGCTCGTGCCCAGTCTGAGATAGATTTCTTTGGTGGAATTGTAAAATCTGTTTGGGTTTCTATTGTACGACAATTCGTTATGACCTGCGCGTAGGAAGGTCTGTTTAAGATAGTCGGGTGTATAGTTCTCTTAGCTTCTTGGTATGTGACAGAATGTTCCACTTTATACCGCTGAATCTGCTTTTCTCTTTTCCAATATTCACAATTCTTGGAATAGGCAGAATGGTCTTCCTTGCAGTTTGGACATTTCGGTTTCTCGGATGAACAGTTCTGATTGCTGTGATCCTGGGACCCGCAGTTGGAACAGATAGCTACACCACGGCATGCCATTTGTGAATGACCATACGTTTGGCATTTAAAACAGCGGAGAGGATTTGGAATGTATGGTCTGATGTTACAATTTAGATATCCGGCCTTCACAGTTGTAGGTGGTTTAGGAGTGTTGAACGTTAGTATGATAGTTCTGGTTGGGATAAGTGTCCCATCTCTTGTAATTTTAATCCTTCTCACAGCTATAACGCCTTGATTTTCAAGTTCATTTTTAATTTCTTCTTCGGAGACGCTGATAAGGTCCCACTCAGAAATTACTCCTTTCGATGTATTTAGCGTATTATGGGGAGAGACCTTTACTGGGATCCCACCAAATGTTTTCATTTGAAGCAGTCTTTCTGCGTGTTTGGCATTTGCTGTCTCGACTAGAATGTCGCCTGATTTTAGTCGCTTAACATTTTTTGGTGTTCCAGCCACACTTTCTAAACATTTCTGGATGACGAATGGCGACAATTTTCCTAATGGCTGTTCTGTCGTAGAATTAAAGACAATAAAGGTAGGTGCATTAAGTGATGCTATTTCCTTTTTTTGCCTTTTGGTTGCAGTAGTCACATTGTCCTCATTTTTCCGACTCAAAGGAGTCAGATCTTTGGGATTCGTGGTAATGTTTGAGTCATTCATGTTTGCTCCTTTTGGCCCTGGGAGTGAGAGCTTTTCCTCCCAGGTTTCCGGCCCCGCCACGGGGAGGCAGGAGCGGTGCCACCTAGTGACCAAGCGGAAGTAGATTAGTGGTTAGTAGGACTAGAATATATATAAAAGAAAGGTGACTTTCCTTTCTTAGGAACCTTTACACTGATACTTTTCAGTAACTATATATATTTACAGAAGAGAATTAACTTTAAACTCTTGATATATCTAACACTCTTTCACTTTATGAATCGCTTTAGAATTGCACAGAAATCGCCTGATCACTAGAAACGCTTGGCACTCGGGGCCGCAAGGCTTTGTCATCAAGATGTTGTAGCATGACATAATAGATTCCATCTGGACCGGCAGCACCATTGTGGGCTGTTCCGATCGCATGCAAGAGTTCGGAATATTGTAGAGGTTTATTATACGGCAGAAGATGAGCAGTTTGGAAGTTAATAGAGTGCTGTTCTGCAGTGTTTTTAATTCTCTGGAAAAGTGGAGTGTAAGCTGCTGACGCTGAGATTTCAGCAAATGTGTTGCCCAAAGCATTTGCGATATCTAAAGGACTAGATAGATCTTGCCCATTATAGGAAAGAATTGGTGAAGGTACAGTAGGAAACTTACCAGAAAGTTGTCTAATTTTTTTCCATATTATTTTTGTGTTAGTGTTTTTGTTAATGCTTGATGCAAAACGGATCCAGGATTCTTTCTTGGCTTGCCTTTGTATGAAGCGTGCTTTTGCCTTTGACTTCTTATAATTAATTAGATTGGGTGTTGTTGGATATTTCCGAAACAAATTCCAGGCTTTATTTTTTGCTTTTTTGGCTTTTGTGCATTGCTCATTCCACCAATAATTATAATGCTTACGAACCGAGGGATTTGACAGTGGTATTGTTTCTTTAGCTACATTTAGGAGATGTGACGTGATGTATTCTGTCACATCATCGATAGGCTGGAGACGGATTTTTTGCTCATCAAGAGATATTGATGACTGGAATTTTGCCCAGTTTGCTCGGGCAAATTTCCATTTTCTGCAGGGTTGAGCTGGAGGAGTCTGTGCTATTAATAGGTTGCATACGATTGGGAAGTGATCACTACCCATTATATCATTTAAAACATACCACTCTATGGTCGGGACCAGTAATGGAGAACAAATGGAGAGATCTATGGCTGAGGTATGTCCATTTGGGAGCTGAACGTGAGTGTGTGTGCCAGTATTGAGTATAGTGAGGTTTACTGCTTCTATTAGGCTCTCAATGAGTCGACCTCGTCTATCTAATTTAGGATCGCCCCATAAGGGGTGGTGCCCGTTGAAGTCCCCTAACATACAGAGAGGTGGAGGTACCTGTATAAGGAGATCTTCAAGATCTTTTAAACAGTAGGTACGGTTTGGCTGTAAGTAGATTGATACTAAAGTTATTTCAATATGGAGCGTTATACGCACAGCAACAGCTTCTATTTCAGTGTGAAGTGGAATATGTTTAGTTGGGATCATTGAATTAATCAGTATCGCTACACCACCATGGGCAGCATTTGCTGTATTACGATCCCTTCGATAAAGGCAATAGTTCTTTATCGAAGGAGAAATTTGCAAAGTTAAGTAAGTTTCCTGAAGACAAAGGGCAACTGGAGAAAATCGATTTATTAGATCTTGGATATCGACTGTATTGCAACGAAAGCCTCTGCAGTTCCATTGTAAAATACAAGGCATTATTTGTGTTTAGTTGATGGAGCGGATTCTGACTGCTTTTTGAAAGTGACTGGTTTATGGCGTTCCAATTTGTGTTTGTCTTTTTTTTGGAAGACTGGCCGACCAGTGTCCATTTCTTCCTCTTCGGCATGGATTTCTAAAAGTGGATCTTCCTCTATAGATGTTCCATCTGTGTCCATGGTTGTGTCTCGATTATTTTTGATTCTATTTGAATTTGTGATGTTGTTGTTGGTTTGTATTTTATTGGCGCATCAGCAACTGAGGCTATAATGCGCCAAGAACAGGTAAAATAAAAATTTTAGCTCTCGGTGACCTAATTGGTTAGGCCACCACGTCACGGTATATAATAACAAATAGCTAAAAATAAATCAATAAAAAATAACAATAACGGAGGCATTTTAGATACAATTAAAAACTTTTATTAATTTAAAATAGTTAAAAACAGCAGACACATGGTCATTGTCGGATAAAATCTGACTGAGTGTATACGGCTCAGTCAGATGATTAAAGGCGGTAAAACGGATATTCCTAAAATTGGGACAATCAATTAAAAGGTGTCTAATAGTTAAAACTATGCCACAGGACTCACACATAGGAGGGTCATCGGCCCTCAGCAAAAACGAATGAGTCAAATGACTGTGTCCTATGCGCGTCCGGGCGAGAACAACTTCTTCCTTACGATTCCTGCGCAGACTAGACTGCCACGGTTCAATAACAGGCTTTATACAATATAGTTTATTTCCAGTCTGTCTATTCCACAAATCCTGCCATTGGGAGTGCATCTTCTCGTGTATTATTTGCCTGTAGTCTGTATAGGGGACTGACAGGCAGCAGTTTTTATTGGGAATTGCTGATTTGGCTGCGGCGTCAGCCAAATCATTCCCTGTAATCCCAATGTGGCTGGGAATCCAGCAGAAGCGGATATCATATTCACATCCGAGGAGGAAGTGAATCTTCTGCTGAATACTAGACAGAACTGGATGAGGATTATATCTTACAGATATTAAAGCCTGTAACACGCTGAGAGAATCAGAGTATTTTTTTTTTTTTTTTTTTTTTTTATTTGGATTTTTGTGGCGCAAAAACAGAATCAGAGTATAAAATGAACCGTTGGTATTGGCATTCACTAATGTGATCCAAGGCTAACTCTATAGCATGCAGCTCTGCAGTGAATATACTGCATTCAGAGGGAATCTGCTCCGATGTAGTGCTGTCTGTAAAGACAGCAGCAGATCCCACATATGATTCCGACTTCGAACCGTTGTGGGGGTGGGTTTCGTTATCTTTATTATTCTGAAAATCCTATTCCTCAAAGAGGCCTACAATTATATTATATTATGTTATATTTTTTTTTATATCCCCTTATTTTAACCCCTCCCACTTTTACACCTGACTTGATTGATTTCAGAAAATTCCCAGACTCACGGGGACCCCTAATATATTAAGGTATTCTTCCACTGGACTGGCTGAGTTTAGAAATGACAGACACACACACACAAGAATGTAGAATATACAAATTTGTTTTTTATTGTCATATTATATATAAGAAAATTACAATAACCTTTAACAGAATACAGTATTTAGTTTGACACTTGTTATTTTACTAATTTTTAAATGTGTATATATCTTGTAATTTACAGTCAACCTTGTTATCAAAAGAACTACTAAATCCTAATACTTATATATATCTACATATATATCACTGTGTCTCTTCATGTTGCTCTACAAAGATTTCAGTAGGTCCGGGCATTTATTACCCCTCACAATGCACAATCTGTCTCTTTGCTCCTTAACAGTCCATGTAAGTCAATAAACCACCATCAGCCAATGAACAGACAAAATATAATTTCATAAGTGCTCGTTTCCCAACTTATTAGGAAATACATGTATATTCATTCCAGAATCCTTACTTGCAAACAGTCAACAATATCCAACCAATTTACTTAGTTACCTTTCCGTTCAATTAATCCACTATTTCACAATTAGGGCTAGATGCTCATTTAATTGTTTACCTGTTTAATCATTTTCTACCCCAAATAAGTCATACTCACAGCAATTTAACATTCACAATAATTCAAGGACAAAATTTTTTCTTCCTACTACAGATTAACTTACTCTTAAATTGCATTACTCTGATCTCTATACTAAATTAAATTATCACTCCTTAAGTATTACACTCGTTCAAATATATATGTATATATATTTAGTACTTTGACATTCTCTCTTAAAACTTATAGCGTCCTCCTAGAGTCCTTTTCATTATTAAATTAGTTCCCCTTTTTACAAATTATATTCTCAGTACTTATTCTAACACTTACGCAATGGTCTGGTATTCCTCCCTGCTCGGTCTCTCTTCCTATCTGCTCGGGGTGAGGACTGGAAAGCGAAAGGTTGCTCATCCGGGGAACATAGTAATCTATCCTGGGTTTCTCTACCGGGTACTGCACGGCTGAAGATAATACCGGATCTTATCTCCTTTCTTCCTCCATCTGCGTTGCGTCCGAGGACTGGGATACCTTCCGGGTCGACTAGTCACTCAACTGCTCAATCGAGAAATTTGCCTCTATGGCGTTTCACCATTCTTCCTCCATAGACTGCATTAACTTCTTCAAGGGAACGATACTTCCGACTCTAGACTTTCACAAAATAAATTCTTATAATAAATTCTCCCACTACAGCTTCCATCTCTCCAGGACTGCTTCCACCACAAAAACTCCTCTCCGAAATGATCAGTATCAATTTTTTCTTCCCTTCTCTCCTTTCTCTCAAATTTCCCACCGCTTTCTTACTGGCCAATCGTTGACTTCCACATCCTTTCATCCGTGATCCTATTCGTCTCCCTTCATTTCCGTGGGCGTGCTTTCTTTTTCCTAGTGTGACCGAACTTCCGATAGACTGGAAATTACTGGAAATTTCTAGAATTTAAACGTAAGTTCCGGTCAGCTAAGAGTTTCAGGCTTTCTTTGTGACCTCACCCCCCATTACTACGTCGCCCACACCTGCTAGAGGTCGAACCGTGAAATTTATTAATAGGGCCACTTCCGCACTCAGTGCCCTTTCTATAGTGTATATGCTCCTGTCTTAAGTGGGATTTGTATCGGTTCATTATAATTACTTTTACTGACTCGCTTAAGGAATTCTTTACAACCGAGATTTAACTAACTGGGTGTGTTTGGACTAACCTTCGAATTTCAGTGTTTCTTAACAAATGATACTTGACTGAAATTAACTATATACGCCACAATTAATTCTTCCAATATTTAACAAACTTTATAATTTATTGTAAGGCTGGGTCCTTACATTGCATCCCTCTCCCCCTAAAATTTATATCCCATATATATAAATTTTATACAGGTCCTCAGGCGGATGTGCCTTCTTCCAGGGCCTACTTATTATCGACAACCTATAATTCTCCTATTCCTATATACAATTCTATACATGTACATTAATTAAATGTATAAATTTTTTTTTTTTTTTTTTTTTTTTTTTTTTCACTAAAACTATTCCCATCCCATGTTTTCATTAAATGCTGCTCCTAAATACATTTGTTGAAGCCTGTTTGTTTCTTTCAACTTGAGGGCCCTTTCCCCATAGGAAGTTTCAGTTCTGTGGTTCCCTGGCCATTCGATTCTTTTCGGCTCTGTTGATTCATTTACCAAGTTGTCATTCTTTTCACCTCCACTTTCTTCCACTTTATTTAACAGTTCGCTATCTTCATGTTTCTCTTTATCTTTCTCCTTTACTTCTAATGTTCCCACGTGTAGTGTTTTGGTCCTATTCCGCCGTCTGGGTCCCTTCTTTCGCCCTTTCACATCAATTTTTTCAGTCTCTTTCCACTTCTTTTCTTTCCTTTCAATTGCCGAGCTTGATCTCTTGTCGTTTCTCTCACTTACCGGACTTCCATAATTCATCTCTCTCATTTCTGGCCTATCCTTGCACTCTATTGGACCAAATATGAGGTTTCTTGAGCGCCAAGGATAAAATCGACCTCTCTTGATCTTCCATGACTTTCTGGGATCAGTATTCCCATACTTGACTCCCTGATCCACCATCTGAGTCCGGCAGAATCTGGCTATATGCCCATATCTGCTGCACCTATAACACTTCACCTGACCTTGATGATTCCATTTATGTCCTCGATTGGCCAAAACTATTGGTTCTTTATTCATAAACTTACTTCTATGTGTGAGGGGCATCGTCCTTGTGCTGCCTGATTTATTCCTCCCTTTTTCACAGGAATTATTTTTCCAGTGTCTAAGATGCAGAGCATTCATACTTATATGCTGCCCTTGATTTGTGCCCCTGTCTTGGCAGTGTTCATTTCTGTCCCCGTGATATCTATCCCTATACCAGCAGTCTTTGGCCCAGTGATTGCTTCGCCCGCATATATAGCATTTCTTTCCATATCTTTCTCGCCTAACTTCTTTGACTTCCCCTTTCCACCCCTCTGTGTCGCTGTACTTGCCACTTGTGCTCTGCCCTATTTGCGGTCTTTCGCCCCCCTGCCTATTATTTTCATCTAGTGCATTATTTTTCGTGTTTAATTGCTCTAATAATTTATTTAATTTTATTTCCATTCCCGCTATCTGTTTCTCTAGCCCTTCTAGCTTAATTTCGCCTTCCCTTTCTTTATTACCTTTCGGTTTTGTCCCTTCTCCAGTTGATACTATATTTATGTCCCCTCTTGTTGCCCCCCGACCTTGGAGATCTAGCTTTTCCTCATCAGTGGCTAGTTTCATGGCCTCGGCTAATGAATTGGGTTTTCTCCTTAGAATCTCTCGCTTATATTTATCCCTGACCCCCATCAAAAACTGTCCCATCAGGATTTTGTCAAAGGCGCTATTTTCTTTTTCTGATACTTCTGTATTTAATTTTACTGTTAAAAACCTTTTGTAATAGTCCTCTATGCTTTCGCGATTATTTTGACTATAATTATTTAATATCCCGATTCCTTCTAGGAACGTGATCTTTGGGGAAAATAACTTCCTTAATATCTTTTCAAATTTATCTAATGTTTCTATTTCCATCCCTTGGGTTTCCTCTAAATACCTAGTCTGGGCCCTGCCTTCCAGTTTGAATTCCGCCATCATGACTATTTCTAGTTCCGTTAATTCTTCCTTTTCCTTAATCATTTTTAGTTTTCTCAGAAAATGTTCCACATTTTCTGATGGTTCCCCTTTAAATACTTTTAAAAATTTGCTTAACTTAATTGGGCCCCTATTATCATTCCCTATACTAACAATTGTTTCTCCTGATGTCTCCTGCCCGTTGATATTTTCCTCCCTTTCTCTATCCCTACTGCTGTTCGCTCTCCTTGTAGCCATGACTTATCTTTCGAGGTGGGGTTTATTCTAATTAACTAGCTATTTTCTATCAATACCTTTCTTATTCTATAACTTATTTCATCTAATTCTAAAACACATGAAATTCTAATTCAGTACCCACTTTAACCTTTAACTACTTACTTTTTTTCACTTTTCACTTTCTGGCTCGCCAGCTGAATTTTTTTCTATCAGTTTCAGCAACTGGATTACATATATATATACATATATATTTTTTTTTTTTTGTCGTTCTGAACTCAGCCTTCCGTCGTGAAGAATTATCCTGGCTCTCGCTCGCCAATTGTGGGGGTGGGTAAAAAGCTATTTTTATTATTCTGAAAATCCTATTCCTCAAAGAGGCCTACAATTATATTATATTATGTTATATTTTTTTTTATATCCCCTTATTTTAACCCCTCCCACTTTTACACCTGACTTGATTGATTTCAGAAAATTCCCAGACTCACGGGGACCCCTAATATATTAAGGTATTCTTCCACTGGACTGGCTGAGTTTAGAAATGACAGACACACACACACAAGAATGTAGAATATACAAATTTGTTTTTTATTGTCATATTATATATAAGAAAATTACAATAACCTTTAACAGAATACAGTATTTAGTTTGACACTTGTTATTTTACTAATTTTTAAATGTGTATATATCTTGTAATTTACAGTCAACCTTGTTATCAAAAGAACTACTAAATCCTAATACTTATATATATCTACATATATATCACTGTGTCTCTTCATGTTGCTCTACAAAGATTTCAGTAGGTCCGGGCATTTATTACCCCTCACAATGCACAATCTGTCTCTTTGCTCCTTAACAGTCCATGTAAGTCAATAAACCACCATCAGCCAATGAACAGACAAAATATAATTTCATAAGTGCTCGTTTCCCAACTTATTAGGAAATACATGTATATTCATTCCAGAATCCTTACTTGCAAACAGTCAACAATATCCAACCAATTTACTTAGTTACCTTTCCGTTCAATTAATCCACTATTTCACAATTAGGGCTAGATGCTCATTTAATTGTTTACCTGTTTAATCATTTTCTACCCCAAATAAGTCATACTCACAGCAATTTAACATTCACAATAATTCAAGGACAAAATTTTTTCTTCCTACTACAGATTAACTTACTCTTAAATTGCATTACTCTGATCTCTATACTAAATTAAATTATCACTCCTTAAGTATTACACTCGTTCAAATATATATGTATATATATTTAGTACTTTGACATTCTCTCTTAAAACTTATAGCGTCCTCCTAGAGTCCTTTTCATTATTAAATTAGTTCCCCTTTTTACAAATTATATTCTCAGTACTTATTCTAACACTTACGCAATGGTCTGGTATTCCTCCCTGCTCGGTCTCTCTTCCTATCTGCTCGGGGTGAGGACTGGAAAGCGAAAGGTTGCTCATCCGGGGAACATAGTAATCTATCCTGGGTTTCTCTACCGGGTACTGCACGGCTGAAGATAATACCGGATCTTATCTCCTTTCTTCCTCCATCTGCGTTGCGTCCGAGGACTGGGATACCTTCCGGGTCGACTAGTCACTCAACTGCTCAATCGAGAAATTTGCCTCTATGGCGTTTCACCATTCTTCCTCCATAGACTGCATTAACTTCTTCAAGGGAACGATACTTCCGACTCTAGACTTTCACAAAATAAATTCTTATAATAAATTCTCCCACTACAGCTTCCATCTCTCCAGGACTGCTTCCACCACAAAAACTCCTCTCCGAAATGATCAGTATCAATTTTTTCTTCCCTTCTCTCCTTTCTCTCAAATTTCCCACCGCTTTCTTACTGGCCAATCGTTGACTTCCACATCCTTTCATCCGTGATCCTATTCGTCTCCCTTCATTTCCGTGGGCGTGCTTTCTTTTTCCTAGTGTGACCGAACTTCCGATAGACTGGAAATTACTGGAAATTTCTAGAATTTAAACGTAAGTTCCGGTCAGCTAAGAGTTTCAGGCTTTCTTTGTGACCTCACCCCCCATTACTACGTCGCCCACACCTGCTAGAGGTCGAACCGTGAAATTTATTAATAGGGCCACTTCCGCACTCAGTGCCCTTTCTATAGTGTATATGCTCCTGTCTTAAGTGGGATTTGTATCGGTTCATTATAATTACTTTTACTGACTCGCTTAAGGAATTCTTTACAACCGAGATTTAACTAACTGGGTGTGTTTGGACTAACCTTCGAATTTCAGTGTTTCTTAACAAATGATACTTGACTGAAATTAACTATATACGCCACAATTAATTCTTCCAATATTTAACAAACTTTATAATTTATTGTAAGGCTGGGTCCTTACACCGTCTGTATAAACTGGCGCGAAGTTTGAATTTGTGATACATGGTGTGGTAGCACTCATTGGAGGAGGAGATTCCGCTGGTATTGTAAGAGGAGTATTATTTGCTTGGTCTGAGAGTTTGGGTTGTTGTTTAGGAACATTTGGTTTTTCAACAGAGAGGACAGTTCTAGCCCAATCTGAAATTGAAATATTAGTAGGAACTGTAACATTAGTTTGAGTAGAGACTGTTTGGTATTTTTTAACTGCATTAGCATAGGAAATATTTTTATTCATAGTAGGTGCCACTAGTCTTCTCGCTTCTGGGTAACTCACTTTGTTCTCGACCTTGTATTTTACAATTTGTTTCTCCGTTTTCCATTTTTCACAAGTTCTAGAATAGGCAGGATGATCACCTTTGCAATTTGGATATGTCATTTTAGTAGTCGTACAGTCACTTTGTATGTGATCCGAGGAACCACAGTTGGGACAGACAGGAACTCCTCTGCATACAGTTTGTGAGTGACCATACTTTTGACATTTAAAACATCTTAAAGGATTGGGAATGTACGGGCGGATTCGGCAAAGTAAATAACCTGCTTTTACAGAGGAGGGTAAGTTGGGTGTATTGAAGGTGAGAATAATATTTCTTGTAGGTGTAAGTTCATTATCTTTTTTAATCATTATTCGTCTTGCTTCAATTACGTGTTGTCCCTGCAGCTCTTGGGTTATTTCTTCCTCGGTAACGTTTAATAAGTCCCAACTGGATATCACACCCTTAGATGAATTTAGGGTTGTGTGCGGTGATATTTTGACTGGAATGCCAGCAAAACTTGTAAGCTGTAACAGCTTCTCAGAATGTCTGTGGTTGGTGGTTTCTACTAGTATGTCTCCTGATTGCAGTCTCTTCACCGTCTTGGGAGATCCTGCAATACCCTCCAGATGTTTTTGTATGACAAACGGAGACAATTTATTAATGGGCTGACTAGTAAGAGAGTGGATAATTAAGAACGATGGGCAAGGTTGCTCCATCCGATCAGTCTTTTGTCTCTTTGGATTTTCGTTCTCAATATCCTGATGGTCTGTGTTTGCCATGTTTGCTCCTTTTAGCCCTTGGCAAGTGGTCTTACTTGCCAAGATTTCCGGCCCCGCCACGGGGAGGCAGGAGCAGTGCCGCTAGGAGGCCAAGCGGTTAAAGTGTTAGTTAGTTAGCGAAAATAGAAATATATGGATAAATAAAGAAAGGTGAGTTTCCTTTCTCTGTTCTAACTTGTGGCTTTTAAGTGTAGAATGATATAGAAATAAAGCTGCTAATAGAAACGTAGGAAATTAGAAAAAACTTTAATCGCTTTTGATGAGCACTCTGTTTTCGCAGAAAAATAGCTTGACCTCGAATTCGCTTGGCACCCGGGGCCACGCCTTTAGAGGTGTTCAGGGTGTTATGTGGCGTAACTGACACTGGAATGTTGTTAAAGGTTGTCAATTTTAACAATTTTTCTGAATGGCTTGGCTTGGAAGCTTCAATTAGAAGGTCTCCAGATTGAAGACGCTTCACCATTTTGGGAGATCCAACAACCGATTCTAAACATTTCTGTATTAGAAATGGCGATAACTTGCCTACAGGTTGTGTGGATAATGAGTGCATTATTAGAAATGCTGGCATATCTGCACTCTGTTTTTCAGTCCGCTGTCTCTTCGGACGATTCAAGTCATGCTCTGAATCAGAGTTGACAGGTCTGGAGCTCGTGGGCTCTAGCGGTGGATATGCATCACAATCCATCGTTACTCCTTTCAGCCCTGGAAGAGGGAATTCCTTCTCCCAGGTTACCGACCCCGCCACGTGGAGGCAGGAGCGGTGCCAACCAGTGACCAAGCGATCAGCAGAAGAAGAAGAAGAGAGCAGTACGTTGCTAGCGATGGCAGTAACGTTGCAAGCGGGGTTAGCAGTAACGTTGCTAGCGTTGAAGCAGTGACGTTGCTCAGCGAGGGAAGCAGTAACGTTGCGAGCGGTCAGCAGTGACGTTGCGAGCGGTGGAGGGTTTATGAAAGCACTAGTACTCACTCTAGGAAAAACGCTAGAAAACGCACTATAAAGATCGCTTGGGAACTATCGCTTGGCACTCGGGGCCAAGAAACAGCACCGTATTCAGCAGTCACGGGCTTGAACCCCGGTCACTCAAGGCAAGGGTTGGTTATCTCCTGTCCATTCCAGATTATTAGTGGAGTTGGAAATGAAAGAAATTTCCCATTTAGTTTTCTGATTTTGTTCCATATTACACGGGTATCTGTATTTTTG
The DNA here is from genome assembly GCF_048544385.1 of Mastigoproctus giganteus. Taxonomy (NCBI): domain Eukaryota; kingdom Metazoa; phylum Arthropoda; class Arachnida; order Uropygi; family Thelyphonidae; genus Mastigoproctus; species Mastigoproctus giganteus. The sequence goes on from NC_143579.1 coordinate 159,865,759, forward strand.
TTAATTGTGGAGGCGAAACGTATTGTTTGTTTGTTTGTTTGTTTCGGGATTTATTAAGCGCAACGGCAACTATGGCCATAGTGCGCCAAGCGAAACGTATCCATGATTCCTTTCCACTTTTACGCTGGAGATATCTAGCTTTGGCTCTGGCTTTTTTTAAATTTATGAGATTGACGAAAATGGGATATTTTCGGAAGAGATTCCAAACTTTCTTTCTCTCTCCTTTGGCCATACTGCATTCTTCAGCCCACCATGCTGTGTCATGTTTATGGTATTTTCAGGATGACCGAGGAACTGTAGCTTCAGCTGCTATTAAAATTTGGTTTCTGACATGAACTTTAGCATTGCCTATGGGCTGAGTGGTGATTATTTGTTCGTCTATTGCTGCAATTGTTTTATATTTAGTCCAGTCAGCTTTATGGAATCTCCATCTTTTTTGGCCATCGTGATGTGTAACATTATTTGTTAGTATTTTGCAGACCACCGGAAAATTGTCGCTATTTAGTGGATTATTCAATATTGACCATTCAAACAATGGGTATAGGACAGGTGAACATATGGATACGTCAATTGCAGAGGCTGTTCCAGTGGGAAAATGGATGTATGTCTCAGTACCAGTATTAAGGAGAGAGAGGTTTCGCTCTTCCAGTAATTTCTCAATCAATTTATCACGTTTGTCTTGGTGACGGGATCCCCACATGGGATGGTGACTATTTAATTCTCCCATGATACAGACCGGAGGTGGAAGCTGGGTATTAACTAACGCTTCCAAATCTGAAAATGAAAATTCTTGATTTGGGGGAAGGTAGAGTGAGACCAGTGAGAAAGTAAAATGTATTGAGACTGAACTGTAACTGCTTCCAAAAGAGTTTGTAGTTGGAGGCGTTTACACGGAATTTTGGAATCAATTAAGATTGCAACTCCACCATGAGCTCCTCCGGAAAATCGTCGGTCTTGTCTATAGGTACCGTAGTGGTTTACTGCTGCGTTTATTTGTGGAGTTAGGTTAGTTAGTTGTTGAAGGCAGACGCCTACCGGGTGATATTTATCAACTAGGTTGCGAATGTCATCCAGGTTGCTGCGGAAACCTCGACAATTCCACTGTATTATTGTGCGCATTATATTGGCTTTGTATTTGTATTTGTCTCTGACTTTTTACGAGTGGGGGTCTGCTTGGATCTCTCAGGCTTTTTCTCTTTTCTGGGGAAGATTGGGCGAACTTCCATCTCTTCCTCAGCATGTATCTCTAAGATTGGTTATTCTGGGACTTCGTTTTCACATGTATCCATATGATCGTGGGTAGGGGGTTTGTCATCTTTATCTATATTTTTAGTATTCGTGATTGGCCGTGACATAGACGGCATTGTTGGCGGAATTGTAACAGGTGTATTTATGGCTTGATTAGAAGTTGAGGTTGAAGATGATTTTGCTGATGGAGCTAGGATTGAGCGAGCCCAATCAGAAATAGAGATGTTTGGGGGAATTGTAACTTTGGTTTGAACTGAAGTGGTAGTGGTGGTGACAGCAGTTATTTGTTTATGCTGTTGGACAGTTGCTGCATATGAGCGTGTTATTGTAATTGGTGATATTTGTTTCTTTGCCTCAGGGTAGGAAACTTTGTGCTCGGTTTTATACTTCTGAATCACTTTTCTTTTTTCCATGTTTCACAGTCTTTGGAGTAATCGGAATGGTTGCCTCTACAGTTTGGACACTGCAAGGTTTGTGCAGAACATTCCTATACTCTGCAATCTACCTATATATGTCATACACACTACGCACTAAATTAGTTAGAGTGAGATAGGTGGCGGTAAATGCTTTAAAAAATAGGTTATGAAATTTAATGTTATGTTATGGAAGTTTATATGTATATATATTTTTATTTATATATGTTATGTTATGAAAATTACATTTCTGTTAAACTTTTCGCAGCTCCTTTTGCACAAGTCCGCGCCTCCCAGTTGGAAATCGTTGTCTTAAAGTATGCATGGACACTGCCCACTATACGTTAAATAAACAAACAACGCAAATCTGAACATTCGAGCTAGCCAATGGAGAGAACTAAATGAAACGTCAATATGCGAATTAACGTTAAAAACTAAATCATAATAAACGGAATTAACATACGAATACGTCGTCAATATTTCGCCGAAATTCACGATAATTCTATTGTATAAAGTGGCCATTACTTAAGTTCGGACACTATCCTCGTGTTTCCTTTTCTTCCTTCGCAGAGTTCCAAAACTGTGTCGTCCGGTACCTTCGTCACCCGTACAACGATTTTTTTTTTCGTACAGCGTGCTCTTTATGTGTTTCTTTACTCTGATATATTGATCAGAGTAAAGAAACAAAGCTTAGAAAATCGCTAGCTATGGTCATTGGCTTCGCTCTAATGAAATATCAAAGTGAGCTGAATCATTTCCTAAGGATGATATTTTACCAAGGAATATAATCTTTCGATATATTAAAACATGAGTGTGGAAGTACATAATTCAACTCTTTGAATTCCTTTCTATTATCCCAAAATGTTAACGCATATAGAGGTTTACGGATTAATACGTTCATTCCTTCACTGAGAGTAATTAATGTGTAGCTTTTAAACAGCCGCTATCGATCCAGATTTCATTTTCTAACTTTAAGGAAGAAAAATTCTGATCAAATTGTCCATCTTAATGAAAAACGAAGAGTATTGCAAGCATTCCAGGGCGAAAAAAAAAAAAGAAAAAGAAAAATGTTTGCGTATTATAGTAATGACAAAGTCTTTTAAGAGTTTGTTCCCGGTAACTTGTTTCAGGAAAATTCCAACAAAAGAAGTTGACCATGATGAAGCTAGAAAAAGTCATTAAGTCTTCTGCGACATGTTGATTAGCCAAGACAGTTATTAGGATTGCTGGATTTTTTTCCGTCTACAGGTAAAGAGCAGAAGAGAAGCCAATATCACCTTTTCCTTTACCATCCACAAATGATTTGTTTCGTGTGTGTGCTCTGTCCGTCATTACTGGTTCATGTTAGAGTCCAGAGGATGAAGCATATGAGAAGATAATATGATTTTTAGGCCCATTCATAGAAACTAGTTCTTTGGTTTCTCTATGATTAAAATATGCACAAAGATACGTTTATTATTAGACTAACATTGTTTAAAGTCGAAATTTGGTTGACAGAAGGAGAGAAAAAGTCACCTCCACCAATTCCTTCAGCATCTACATTTTTATGCCGTTCCAACCCGCTTGGAAATATCCGAGCTTGAATCATAATGAAAGGGGGAATTTCATGCTTTTAAAATGAGTGAGGGCTCAATTCACTAGTTTTAAGCTAGAATACAACAGTTTTCATTCCAAAAAAAAAAAATATATATATATATATATATATGGACAAATTGGAGAACACACGAAATTTGCTGACACAAAGACTGTAAATCTGCATTGTGTCCAAGTGGCCCAGTAATCACAGAAACTTTTAATTTTTAAAACTATATACATTTGCTATGTATAATTTCTTTTTGAATTATTAAAATGAGAATTAAAAAAATACGGCATACTTTATGCACCCCACAATCCACTCCAATCCTCACAATGGAATTCCACAGCGAGTCCAGAAACGCTGTCAGCATACCGGTTTAATTACCTTGATTTACTGTGTTCTTCATGTCAGCTACAATTATAAGCAAGCACTTGTAACATTGTCTAAAGGCAACTCAACTAGTAATCCAATAAATTAACACCTTTAAATTACGTGGCATCAAAGTGTTTTCCTTCATTAACTACGCGCGCCACGTTATGTCTTCACAGCACATCAAACTATAATAATGGTTTACAACCCTGCTTCTCTGGCTTATAATGCAGCAGAATTTTTGCAAATAAGAGAATTTAAATGTCAAGTTTTTTTTTCACCATCAGCCTCTTGTGTGCGTTCCCCTGTGGATACTGTTCAGATCTGTAAGGTCTTATTTCCACATATTCTTTTCGAGAAGTATGCAGAAATAAAAGGCAATTTCTTTGCTTTTATTTAAAACAGTTTTTTTTATTATTTTGGCCTAGTTATATCGTGTGTGTGTGCGTGAGAGAGAGAGAGAGACAGACAGAATCTTTATTGCAACAACCTTTGATTATAACTCGTTAAAAGGTTAAATAGCATTGCTGTTGTTGTTATCGGGGTTTGATGACGCATAAGCTGCTTTGGCTATAATGTGCCTATTCATTTATTGAATAGATGAGAAGTTTTCATAACTTCAGAAAAGGCTGAGGTCAGAAATGATTAAAACTCCAATTTGCTTCAGAAAGTTGAAAAATTCAGATACATTTGCATTGTCACCGATAAGATTCTCTAGGTTTGTTGTTGTTATTGTGGGTTTTTTTGGCACAAGAGCCTCCGGGCCACATTGTGCCTTTTCATTATTAACTTATGACTGAGTTATTAATATAATGGTTATCAGAGGCGATTATAAATATTTGTTTTTCAAGTATCTAAACAGTGCTTCAAAATTTGCATTATTGCCAAGAATGTGTGGTAAAGTTAAAGGTTTATGCAGATTGTATAGTGAATAAAAACTGGTTTGCCGGTTACATGAGTATTTAGGGCATTCTATTAGAATATGTGTGTGTGTGTGTGTGTGTTATGGGGGTTTAACGGCGCATAAGCTGCTGTGGCTATAATGCGCCTATTCACAGGAAAATGCTAAAAACAAAATTTAAGCGTAACTGAAAACATAATTTAGGCATAACAACTTGGTTGTGTTTACAAAGATATTTTAGAATTTATCATAAAGTCCAATTATTTTCAGATAAGAGAAAAAATCGTTGATGTTTGCATCATCTCCAATAATATGTTGTAATGTCATTGGTTCGCGTAGATTACTCAGGTTGCTGTTGTTGATTAATGGTTTTAAGACACAAGGGCATCAATGGCCAAGATGTGTCTTTCCAAGTTTTTAATGTAAATCAAACATTTTTTTTCAGATTTGTTTATCAAATCCGATTTGCAGAATAAAATTAAACAATTCATGTATATTCGCATTATTGTCTAAGATCTGTTGAAAGGTAACTGGATTCTGGTTATTGTATGAACTCCGCTTATAGTTGACAGTTTCAATAACAGTTCAGAGTATCTTGCCTGCGTGGTTTCAATTAACATATCTCCTGACTGGAGTCGTTTTACCATTTTTGGTGTTCCTGCTGAATTCTCGAGACAGCTTTGAATGACAAAGGGAGACAAATTGCTCACTGGTTGATTCGATAATGAATGCATTATCAGAAAAGCTGGTGGTTCTGGTTTGTTAGAATCTGTTCTCATTCTTTTCGAGAGACTAGGATCATGTTCCCTTCTACGGGTGTCAATAGGTTGAGAGCCTGTTGGCTCTAGTGGTGGGTATTCGTCGCAATCCATTGTTGCTCCTTTTCGCCCCGGGAGAGAAGCTTCCTTCTCCCAGGTTACCGGCCCCGCCACGTGGAGGCAGGAGCGGTGCCACCAGTGACCAAGCGATAAGTAGTTAGTGGTTAGTGTGTTACAAGAGTTAGTTATATATATACAAAAGAAAGGTGTTTTTCCTTTCTTCTAGGAGGCTTCTTTCTTTATTTATAGAGAGCCAGAAAATAAATAACTCTGAAAGTAAAAACTTTAGAAATTTTAACTGCTTCTTTATAGTAAATACGCTTTGAAAATCGCTTTGGAAATCGCTAGATCACTCGCTTGGCACTCGGGGCCACACGGGTAATGTCTTTCAGGAAATGAGCACTGTACATATGATTATACACCGGTCAGTGATTTCTCATTCCAACAGTGGGGGAAAAAGCAAGCAGCAGACCTTTCTGTTACATTTTCTGCTACATGCTGCACATGTAGCAGAAAATTCTCGGTGTTTTCAAATATATACTGATGGCTCAAAAATAAGTACGACAGTGGGCGCAGCGGCAGTTTCTTCTATCTTTTCTACTTCTGTGTCCCTTCCAAAGGAATGCAGCGTCTATTTTGCTAAACGGTGGGCGATTAAAATATCTCTGGATCACGTGATTAATCTGTCCATGAAACAAATTATGATCTACTCTGATTCTCCGAGTGCAATAAAATCGTTGAAAAATCCATCCAAACCAAATGCACCCCGTCTTGAAGCAAATCAGATTACAGATTATTGCGTTACAAGCTGTAAACCAATCAGTTGGATACCAGGCCATGCAGGCATCAAAGGAAATGAATATGCAGATCAAGCCGCTAAACATCCAATCACTGCAAGATCTCCTAACTACCAAGTGCCATATAGAGACTACAAATCAGTCATAAAAACGTGTGTGAAGAGCAATGGTTGCAAATCTGGCAGGCTCAGTGCGGCAATAAACTGCTCCAATTTAAACAGGAACCGAAGTTGTGGCCATCAAGCATGCGTTCAAATAGGCAAGAGGAGGTGATCCTGGCTAGGATGCGTATTGGGCATACGTATCTAACCCATATTTATATACTCAACGGGGCAGATCCGCCTATTTGCACATTTTATCAGACTATACTTACGGTGAGGCATATTCTAATAAATTGCAATCATTATAATAATTATCGAAACAATTTTCAAATCGCTTTTACATCTGCAAGAACCTTTGATATTACCCCATCTGATTGGAGACGATGCAAATCTACCTTAGTTCTTTTATTTCTTAAAGCAGACGGGATGATTTTACAGATTTTAACTGGTAATTGCACTACCGAATAGAATCAGGCACAATATGACCTTAGCAGCCCTTGTGCCACTAAACAACACATCAATCAACCTGATAACATTCTTGCCAAATATCGACGTAACTCTCTGTTTTGCGATGATGTAAGCGTCATTACTAAAAAAATAAACCCCCTTTCTTAGAAGAAAAATATGAAGTTTTTCTGATGGCTGCGAAAGGCAAAGCTAATGGTCCTTTTTTTCACGATATCCCAACCTCTTAATCAAGAGCCTAGAGTACTGAAATGAAGAGCACAAAAATGAAATATGAACAAATGGGTTAATTGGACTCTCCGTGCTATTGGGAGCTACCTCTCTGTTCATTGAAAGTTGGAGCTCTGGTAGCGTATTGACTTCATGCTTTTTTGGGTCAATAACTTTCCCATAAGCAGACTTGTTCGTAGTGGTCATGAGAGTTAAAACTTATGAATATTTAGAAGGCACTGAAGAGTCCAAACATCTGTGAGGAGTTGGTTGGTGTTTTATCAGTGACCATTAACTAAATCTACCATAAAAAAGTACTATATTGCTAGCCATGTGGTAGAATGCTTGTTCGAAGGTGCACACGTTGTGTGTTTTATGCTCTGTAACTGTTTTATACCGTACACTATTTTATAATAATATAATAATTTATTACGATATTGTATTTTTATATTTTATACCCTTTTGATTTGGCGTAGTATAGCTGCAGATGCTGATGCACCATAAAACCACTAAACAAACAAAGCGCACATTGTGTTGGAATCCGCACGGTTCCCCAAAAATAAGCGATAACTCTGAATTTGGGCGCAGTGGTTTAGTCTTTATGTATTTATTCGTGTTTCAGAGACAGCGAAAAAATACCATATAGATAACTCTGGTGCAGAATCGTTTAATAAGCGCATTCAGTTTATTCCTTTAGAAGCACAAAGTTAGTCAAATTTGTTTAAGAATGTTAATGTTAGAGTTATTCAAACCTATTGTTTTTTCATTTTAATTATTCTTCATTGGAATTACACTGATATCGTTTGGAATTTCAACATCTGAATCACATTGAGTAAGCGCAGAACTCATTAAATTTTTGTGCTCTGAAAACAAAACGCGATGCGAATTACAATTTCTTACGGGAAATTTAATATCCCTATAATAACTAAAAGCTCTCTACCACTAATAAAACTCCCTAAACAAAATCGTTAATATCCTGCTAATTGTCGCTGAATTATAATTGAGTATAAAGTTTAATCGTACTCGCTTGTACAAAGCTGCAAAATACATTTAAATCTCTTCTCCAGCAAAAGACAAACTAACGAAGGAAGTGTTTCCGGTAGAACTGTTGTTGTTGTTGATATGGAGGTTTGATGGCGCATAAGCTACTTTGGCTATAATGCGCCTATTCATTTATAATAAAAAGAAATGATAAAGTTCCATAAATTCAGAATTGATTAAAAAGTCCAGTTTGCTTTAAGAAGTTGAAAAATTGGGAAATATCTGCGTCATCTCCAATGAGATTCTCTAAAGTTATTGGTCTACGAAGATTAATCAGTGATAGTAGGGTTGAAGTTCTGTCTTGTTCATAGTAAGGGCAGTCAATCAGAATGTGTTTAATACTCAGATTTATATTACAAAGTGGACACTGTGGCGGGTCATTCCCTGTGAGTAAATACAGGTGGGTCAGGTAAGTATGTCCTATTCTTACCCTTGAAAGGACTACCTCTTCTCGTCTTGATGTGCGGACACTGGAGCGCCAAATTTTTGGATCATGTTTAAATTGAAATAGTTTATTATTAATTTGAGAGTGCCATATTGCTGTCCATTTTGACAGGCATGCAGCCTGAATGGTTAATGCAAAATCTGATGGCGGAACAGGGATATCAGTTAAGTCGAAGCTAGTTGGATTTTTTGCAGCTTTATCAGCCAGTTCATTGCCCAAAATGCCAGAATGAGCTGGAATCCAGCAGAAGGTGACCAGTTGATGGCGTTCTTCAATTTTCAGTAATATGCTTTTTATTTCGTCTAGAACAGGGTGTACTTTATTTAAGGAGTTACATAAAGCCAAGATTGAGCTGAGTGAATCAGTGTAAATAACATATTTTAAAGCACAGTCAGAAGAGAGATTCTGTAAAGCTAGTTTGATAGCATATAATTCAGCTGAGAAGATACTGAATTCGGATGGCAAGGATGCTGAAATAACGGTATTTGGAAACACTGCAGCTGCTCCAACG